>NC_133820.1:1109195-3609195 GCF_047830755.1 Zonotrichia albicollis
CTTTCCTTTCCTTTCCTTTCCTTTCCTTTCCTTTCCTTTCCTTTCCTTTCCTTTCCTTTCCTTCCTTTCCTTTCCTTTCCTTTCCTTTCCTTTCCTTTCCTTTCCTTTCCTTTCCTTTCCTTTCCTTCCTTTCCTTTCCTTCCTTTCCTTTCCTTTCCTTTTCCTTTCCTTTCCTTTCCTTTCCTTTCTTTCCTTTCCTTTCCTTTCCTTTCCTTTCCTTTCTTCCTTTCCTTTCCTTTCCTTTCCTTTCCTTTCCTTTCCTTTCCTTTCCTTCCTTTCCTTTCCTTTCCTTTCCTTTCCTTTCCTTTCCTTTCCTTTCCTTTCCTTTCCTTTTCCTTTCCTTTCCTTTCTTTCCTTTCCTTTCCTTTCCTTTCCTTTCCTTTCCTTTCCTTTCCTTTCCTTTCCTTTCCTTTCCTTTCCTTTCCTTTCCTTTCCTTTCCTTTCCTTTCCTTTCCTTTCCTTTCCTTTCCTTTCCTTTCCTTTCCTTTCCTTTCCTTTCCTTTCCTTTCCTTTCCTTTCCTTTCCTTTCCTTTCCTTTCCTTTCCTTTCCTTTCCCCTTCCCTTCCTTCCCTTCCCTTCCTTCCCTTCCCTTTCCCTTCCCTTCCCTTCCCTTCCCTTCCCTTTTTTTCCATAGTTTATGTTCTCACACAGTCCAAGATGCATCAAGGTACCAAATTTACAAAGCCAGATGAAAAAGGACTTTTATTTTTGTGGAGCTGATCAGCCTATACCATTCCTCCCTTTGCTTCCTCAAACCTCTCACTCATAAAAGTATTTTTGTTGTTTTTTTGGTGGGGGGTTTCTTGGGTTTTTGTGGGTTTTTGTTGCTGTTTTTGTTACTCTCAATTTTACAGTATTTGGCAAAGAGAAGCACTGAGGGAGGCAGAGCCTGTCCCCAAACGTGGAGCAGGGCGCCATCCTGTGGCGTTCCCTGGTAATTGCAAGGAGCTAAAAACCCCGAACTGCTCGCAGCAAACTGCCCCAAATTGTTCATTCACACTGCCGATTTTGTCCCATCAGAGCCCACGCTGACCCTGAAAAAGTGTAAGAAGCAACAAGTTGGTTCCAGCTTGTGTTGGGCAGGTTTTTCCTTTTCCTGTCTCTGTTTTCTGTACAAATTAGAGCTCGGTGTCTGAAGCACCGCCCAGAGATGACCGCCACAGGATGGCGCCCTTGCACCACGAATGGGTGGGTGGTTCGAGGGCGCCATCCTGTGGCGTTCCCTGGTAATTGCCAGGAGCTAAAAACCCCGAACCGCCCGCAGCAAACTGCCCCAAATTGTTCATTTTGTCCCCATCAGAGCCCAAGCTGACCCTGAAAAAGTGTAAGAAGAAACAAGTTGGTTCTATCTTGTGTTGGGCAGGTTTTTCCTTTCCTATCTCTGTTTTCTGTACAGATTTAGAGTTCAGAAGCTGAAGCAGCAGCCAGAAATGACCGCCACAGGATGGCGCCCTTGCACCACGAATGGGTGGGTGGTTCGAGGAGCAGGGGTTCCCTGACAATTGCCAGCGCTCAAAAACCCCGAACCGCCCGCAGCAAACAACCCCAAATTGTTCATTCACAGTGCCAATTTTGTCCCCATCAGAGCCCAAGCTGAACCTGAAAGAGTGTAAGAACCAACAAGTTGTCTCTAGCTTGCATTGAGCAGGTTTTTCCTTTCCTATCTCTGTTTTCTGCACAGATTAGAGCTCAGAAGCTGAAGCAGCAGCCAGAGATGACCGCCACAGGATGGCGCCCTTGCACCACGAATCACACACCCGGTCGAGGAGCAGGGGTGCCATCCTGTGACTCTCCTATACAATTGCCAGCGCCAAAAAAACCCGAACCGCCCGCAGCAAACAGCCCCAAACTGTTCATTCATACTGCCCCTTCTGTCCCCATCACAGCCCACGCTGAACCTGAAACAAATATAAGAACCAATAAGTTGTCTCTAGCTTGTGTAGAGCAGTTTTTCCCTTTCCTATCTCTGTTTTCTGTACAAATTAGAGCTCGGTGTCTGAAGCAGCGCTCAGAGATGACCGCCACAGGATGGCGCCCTTGCACCGCGAATGGGTGGGTGGTTCGAGGGCGCCATCCTGTGGCGTTCCCTGGTAATTGCAAGGAGCTAAAAACCCCGACCTGCCTGCAGCAAACTGCCCCAAATTGTTCATTTTGTCCCCATCAGAGCCCAAGCTGAACCTGAAAAAGTGTAAGAAGAAACAAGTTGGCTCTAGCTTGTGTTGAGCAGGTTTTTCCTTTTCCTGCCTCTGTTTTCTGTATAGACAGAGCTCGGTGTCTGAAGCAGCGCCCAGAAATGAATGCCACAGGATGGCACCCGTGCACCACCAATGGATGGGTGGTTCGAGGAGCAGGGGTTCCCTGATAGTTGCCCGCGCTCAAAAACCCCGAACCGCCCGCAGCAAACAGCCCCAAATTGTTCATTCACACTGCCAATTTTGTCCCATCAGAGCAGGGAAACTTCCACACAGATGTAGGGCACTCAAATATTAATGAGTAAACGCTCCACAGTGCCTTGGAGCTGTATGGAAATTCGTGGCTGGTGCATTTTCCAGCTGCATTCCCACTCCTTAAGTGCTTGTGTTAAAGCAGCACCTCGAAGCCTTGTTTCATTGTGGTTCCCAACCACCCAGAGCTCCCAGAAAAGAAAACACGTGTCTAAAACTCCAAATGAAACCACATCTTTATTATTCTGGACACCTGCCTGTTATATTCTGCTTGTCCTTCCTGCTTTCCTGCAGAAACGGGGCAGTTCACCCTGGGGTAGTGTTTATTTTCTAATTGCGCAATAATGAGCATTTTCCCTGTGGTTCTGTACTTTGCATCTCAAGGATTACCCAACAGGGCTGGGTTAAACCCAAGGCACCTCACCCTGCCACCTGCTGCACCACTGCCCTGTGCATGTGGCACAAACCAGGGTGCAGGGCAGTTTGTGTCTGAAATAAACCCAAAACGAGCCCTGGATCCTCCCTCTGGCACACGCTCACCCAGGCTGGCATTTGCAAAGTTTTCTGTTCAGTTTAGTTGCCACTGTAAGGACTTTCACAAATAAAAACCTGGCAATCCAATCTAACACCAAGCTTTCCTTTCTCATCGCTGTGAATGAAATCCTTATCCAGCCATAAAGCATGGCAAGGTACGGGGGTTTCTTTGGACTTTGTTGATGTTTATCCAAGTTATTTTGAAACATACATCCCATAAATATATCTCTGTGTTTATGCACAGACACGCAGTGTTTTGGTTGCATTCCTTTAGGTGCCTTTCAGTAGCTAAAATAACATTCCTGAGTGTTTAAACTTTTTGAGACACTCTCACTCAAAAAAAAAAAAAAAAAAAAAAAAAAAAAAAAAAAAGAAATAACATTTTTCAGATTGCTTTCTGGACAGCATTCCGTCTTTGGCCAGCTTCAGAAGGGATATTTCCATGCTGTAGCTTAAAACCCATTTTAAACTCCAGCTCAGTTCCAGTTTGAGTGCGCTCATCCCTCCAAACAGCTCCAGGATCCCTGTTTCCCTCCATCCCGCCTTTCTGTGGGCCCAGTTTCAGCCTGCCCGGCTGTTTGCAGAGGGGAAAGGAGGATTTGTGCGCAATCCTTGCAGCCCCTGGTGGCTGCGAGCTGGCAAAGGCAGCGGGGATGTCACAAATCATTAAACCCCTCGGCGGGCAGCGCTTGGCAGAGGCGCAGCTTTGTCCCACAGCAGGGGCAAAGTTCAGACCAACATTTACATTGCACAACCTCTCCCTCCTCTGAGCTCACGTTTCGGGCTCGCCCAGCTCGGGAGCAGCACAGGGAGGGCGAGCGGCACAAAGATAAACTCAGCTCGGCTGCGGGTGAATGTGGTTTTAATCTCGCACAAAGGCTCTCCTGCTGACTCTGCTCTAATTACCAACCCCCAGGGTAGCAGCAGCACCTCCCCTCCTTCCAAAAGCGCGTTTTCCACAGGTTTGTGGGGAAAGAATCATTTCCACAGGTTTGTGGGGAAAGAATCATTTCCACAGCACGGAATTTCAGCGGCACAGAGTGAGTGCCCTGTACCACGTCCCCCGATGCAGGAGTGGCTTTTATTGACCCTCAAACACAGGGGAATTGTTCCTGACACACAGCTCTGGCCAGGACACAGTGGGATGGACATTCCAGCTCGGTGCTTCTCCCACAGAACCACCACAGGCAGGAAATGCGATTTGTTTGCACCACGGGTATGGTTGCCACAGGAAATGCAACTCTGAAATTCCCTCATTTTAAACTCGTATAAAATCCCACTGAGGAATTGCTCCCTCAAGGGCTTTATCCTTGCTCTAGGCCAGCTTTTTACAGGACCTAAGGGCTGGGATTTTTTGCTACTTTGTCACATTTTGCTGAGAAGTTAATTAACTTTTCTCTGAACAGCTTATGTTGCTGTTAACCCGCATCACGCAGCAGTTACTTCATCCTTTACACTAAAAAAGATTGGGGGAGAACCAAGATGTCTAAACTGCCTTTAAACTGTAAGATTAGGAGAGAACCAAGATGCTTTATCTTCTCTTCCTTTCCTCTTTCTCTTCTCTTCTCTTCTCTTCTCTTCTCTTCTCTTCTCTTCTCTTCTCTTCTCTTCTCTTCTCTTCTCTTCTCTTCTCCTCTCTTCCCTTCTCTTCTCTCTGACTCTGACACTCCAAATAACAAAATAATCAATCACAATTTGGTCAAATGATGATTTTTGTGCTGTGAAACTCAGTTGCACTGGGGGTGTGGATCTTCTCACCTAAAGGCAAGATTTAAGAAAATAATGGAGTTAAAAAGATGTGGGACAAAACCAAACCAAACCTGCCCAACTGGGGCAGCCCAGGATTACGAACGCCATCAGTCTCTGAAATTACCTCTGGTTATTTCACTTCACCTCTGAAGAAAGCTGACACATCTGGCTCCTGTCCATCTGTTTGTGCCGCATTTGTGTGGGAGCACAGAGAAGGGCACATCTTGGAGCTCACTGGCAGGGAGGAAACAATAAACTAAAGAAAACATCGGGGCAGCCTTGGAGAGCAGACTCAAAGAGAAAGCCCTGCAGGGAGGTAAAACGAGATATTTGCATTTTTAAAAGTTTAGAAACCTCTTTAAATCAAGCAAGGGCCAGCTGGAGGGCACTGGAAGCTCTCCTGGTGCTGGAGCAGGCTCAGGGTGCTGTGCTGTCCCTGTTCCCTCACAAGTGACTCCTCTCGGGCACAGCAGGACTGACAGACCCTGCAGGACTGATAAACTCCCAGGAGTTTATCTCATCTCTCCCTTTCTAGATAGGAAGCTCTGGCTGCTCTCTTCCCAGCATCTTCCCAGGGTTAAGCTGCAAATCCCAATGTGTGTGTGTCCCTCTCTCAGACAAACAGCCTCCAGGGATTTATTGGATCAAGTTTTTTTCACCTGGTTTGGTGCTCTCCAACAAACAAATCTCTGCTGCGGTAATGTCACCTGAGCTGTGACTCTGGTCTTTGTTGTGTGTGAGGTGTGAAACCACCACAACCTCTCTGCATCCTTCCCTGGCCTGATCAGGGCCCAAAAAAGTCACTTAAAACTACTTGGGGTTTACAGAAATCAATAAAAACCCCGTGGGCAGCAGGAAGGGGGGATTCTGTCCCTGTGCCCAGGTGAGACCCCAGTGCAGAGCTGGTGGGGACACAGCAGCGGCACCTGGAGCTGCTGGAGAGAGCCCAGAGGGGGAAAGGCCCCAAAGTGACACAGAGTGGGTTAGAATTGGATATTGGGAATGAGGGATTGCTCCCGGGGAGGGCGGCAGGCCCCGGCACAGGCGTCCGGAGCAGCCCCAGGTACGCTCCCGATTCTGGTGCAGGTTCCGAACAGCGGCCGGGGCCGAGCGGCTCCAGCGACAGCACAGCGGCGGGGGCGCCCTCTGGCGGCGAAGGGGCGTAACGGGCACGGGGACCGGGATCGGGACCACCGGCATCGGGATGACAGCAGAGCTCCCCGCGGGCAGCCTCACAGCCGCATTCCAGTTCGGGATGGGAGCGGAGCATCCGCCCGCAGCCCGGCACAGCTGCGGCAGGAGCGGGGACACCGCGCTGCGGCTCGTCCGCACGGCACGGCACTGAGGAGACAGCGCCGTGAGCCGTGCCGGGAGCAGCACCGCCGTCTCCGCTCCCGGTCCCTCTGAATCCTTCCCGGTCCGGGTCTCGACCCCCATCCCGTTCCCGTTCCCGTTCTCGATCCCGATCGCGGTCCCGGTCCCCGTCCCCGTTCCGCACCTTCGCCGCCAGAGGGCGCCTCCCGCCTCCCCGCGCCCCGCCGCTCCCGCCTCCCCGCGCCCCGCCGCTCCCGCCTCCCCGCGCTGCGATTGGCCGAGGGGCGCGCGGCGCGCAGCGCGATTGGCCGCGGCGCCCGCCGCCCGCCCTATATAACGGGAGAGGGGGCGTGGCCTGCTCGCAGTCCGCGGGCGCTGCGGGCGGGGCGGGCACAAGATGGCGGCGGTGCGGGCCGTGTGTGTGATGCGCGGCGAGGGGGCTGTGGAGGGCGTCATCCACTTCGAGCAGCAGGTGAGGGCACGGCAGGGCCGCCGGGACCGCCCCGGCGGGTGCGGAGCCCCCGGGACGCCCCTCTCCAGCCTGCTCGCCGTGGCGGAGAGAGCGGGCGGGCTCAGCCCGAGGGCGCTGCGGTTCCAAATGGCCGCGGCCCTCCGGAGCTGCGCTGTCCCTTGCGGCCGGCCCGGGAGCGCGGCCGCGGGGTCACTCTGCCAAAGTACGGGATCTTTCTGGAAGGCCCCGTCAGATAACAAGCCCTCCTTGTGCTTAGTGATAAACAGGGGAAGGAACGCGTTCGAGGGCGTTAAACGAACGCAGACATTCCGGACAGCGCTGCCTTGGGCTCGTGGCGGGGCCTTTCTGTCACCTTGGTGTGACACGGAGCCGTGCAGTGGCAAAGTCCTTGTGCTGATCAATGCTCTCCTTTGAAGGGTTCGGGACCCGTGAAAGTGACTGGGAAAATCACTGGACTGGCCGATGGAGAGCACGGCTTCCACGTCCATGAATTCGGGGACAACACCAATGGTAAGGTGGCCCTGCCGGCCCTGGTGTCCCTGCACAGGGGCTGCTCAGCCCTGCAGAGCTGCTCGTGGTGCTGCAGCAGCAGCTTGGCTCTCACGGCTGCAAATCTGTGTGAGGAAATCGTGACATTGCCGAGGAATTGTTTCCTGGATAATAAATATTCTGAGCTGAGCGTGTTGAGGCTGGTGGTCAAGAATTGCCGTACCAAGCACTCGCCTGAGCGCTTGGATAACTCAGTGTTATGAAATAAGAAAGCTCCTGGCTGAGCCTGGGACTTGCAGGGCTGTGGCAGGTGATTTATCTGCAGGGATTAGCAGGGCATGGCACGGGAGGGGAGCTCTTTGCTGTGCCTGGGAGCGCTGTGGGAGCCGCAGCTTTATCCTGGGATCCCGCTCTGACACTGTGCTTGTTCCAGGGTGCACCAGTGCTGGCCCCCACTTCAACCCGGAGCAGAAGAAGCACGGGGGTCCCAGCGATGCTGAGAGGTGAGTCCAGGGCATGGGCACTGCCAGAAAATCCCTGGGAATTCCTGCAGGCTTCCCGAGGTCACTTAGCCGCTCTTTGGTAACTCCTGCAGTTTGTTTCCCTGAGAGTGTGGTGTGAAACACACTCCTGGGGACACTTTGTGGTTTTGTCATGGCTTGGGTGGAGGGCACAGCGAGGGCCTGATGCTCGTGCTGGGTATTGGATTCGAGTGGGATGTGAGACCTGGCTGTTCCCTGGGAGCAGCTCTCACAGCAGCTCCCTTGGGTGGGTGCCAGAGGAAGTGGTGTGGCCATGCCTGCTGGGGTGGGGGAGCAGGGCTCAGGGAGCCTGGCCTTGCACAGGGATCAGGACAGCCCTTGGAATGCTGGCAATCCCACCTGAGCCACAGGCCGGGCAGAGCTGGATCGGAGCCAGCTCCTGCATGACACAGCATGAAATGTCTGCTGGGCCCTGGCAGGCACTGCTCGGGGCTAAAGGTTGGGATTGCAGGGACACCGGGGCTTCTGCAGCCTCGCAGATCCCCATCCTGCACTGGCTGTGGGCAGGGAGATTCCTTAGGAGGGTGCAAGAAGCGGATCTTGCTTATATCAGGGTAAGAAACAACTGGAGTGATGCTTCCTGGAAGCTTAAATGAGGAGATTGCTCAGAGGAGAGCTGTCATTAACCCAGTTCTGTAGGACTTGGTTTAAAATAGGAATTTTTGTAGAAAGCTGGTAGTCAGCCCTGGGCTGGCTGAGCCTGGTCAGGGATGTGTCAGTATTCCAGGTTCTGAACCTGGACAGAGGAGCCTGACACAACAGGGTCAGCTGCATTTGGAGGGAATGCTGTGCTTGGGGCAGGTGTGCAGGACACAGCACAGCAGCATGTCCACAAGTGCTGTGACAATTCCACTGCTCCAGGCTCAGCTCTCCAGGGACGCCTTAGCAGAGATGCAGCTCTGATAGAAGCTGTGTGGGAGAGCAGAGTGCCAAGTGATGGGGCAATGCCAGACTGGAATTATCATCCCTGGCACAGGCTGGGACTGAGCAGTTCCTGCCCTGCCTGTGACCTGCTGCCTGACAAACAGCTTCTCCTAATCCCTTAAACCAAAAGCCTGTGCAGTAGCTGAGCTGTCCTGGACAGCAGAAGCTCTGAGAACAGTGGTGGTGTTCCACCAGGTCGGCAGGAAAGGTTGTTCCACTGGATCTGGGAGCCATTGTTGTGCTGTAACATGAACTGCCGGCCTTGCCTTGGAATGCTTTGGGTGCGGGGCACATTGTGAGATTGCCGTGTCTTGCAGGCACGTGGGAGACCTGGGCAATGTGACTGCCAAGGGAGGCGTGGCCGAGGTGTGCATCCAGGATTCCGTCATCTCCCTCTCGGGACCACACTGCATCATCGGCCGCACCATGGTGGTGAGTGGGGGCCCCGGGCAGGGACAGGGCATCCACAGCCAGCCAGCCATACCCATCCCTCTGTGCCAGCCTCCTGGAGAGGTCTCTCTCGGACTCTGCTCTTCCTGCTGTGGGTGCCTGAATGGCCCTTGGGCAGGTGCACTGGGAAGTTTTCAGCATGGAGATCAGGGTGTAGCTGCTCTGGAGGTGCTGCTGCTGCCAGGGGCAGTGATGGCTGGATTAATTAAGGTCCCTTGACCTGTGCTGCAGGTGCACGAGCGGCGGGATGACCTGGGCAAAGGGGGCAATGACGAGAGCCTGCTGACCGGGAACGCGGGGCCCCGCCTGGCCTGCGGGGTGATCGGGATTGCCAAGTGCTGAATGCTGCCTGCAGTGCTCCTCCTGCTGCTCCTGCCCCTCCTGCAACTTCACATGTGTCATCCATGTCCTGCTCCTCTGCATCCCGAGCAGCACTCGCACGCCGGAGACTGACCGACTTTTGTATGATGTACATTCAATTAAAGTGTCCCTGATGGAATGGCTCTGTGGTCTGTGCTCACCTCCTGCTGCCACCGTTCCGTGTCACCTCCCTGCTCTGAGGGAAGATGTGCAGTGCTCCTGTCCCAGCCCCTGGGTGTGTCAGGCTTCCTCCTGGGGCAGGGGCAGCATTTGTAGGCTTCAAACTTGTGTAATAAATGTTCTGGGCAGATACACCCGGGTCTGGCTGTCTGTGAACAGGAGAAAAAACCCAAAGGCCCAAACCTGCTCCTGCTGGGAAAGGGGGCCTGGGCTTCAGCAGGTGCATGGTTGAATTCCATCCAGGAAGAGGTGCCAGGTAGAATCCCAGGAGTGCTACTGTGTGCGAGCCTCCATCCTGTTGGGGTGTGTCCTTCTGAAGCAGATTTCAGGCTCTCTCTTCACAGAGAAAATGAGTTATTTTAATGAGGACTTGTACCAATGTTCCTTTCTTCTGCCCGTCAGGATATTCACGGAGTAGTAGGCTGTAGTTCCAGCTAACCCCACTCCACTGAGGCCCAGGACTAAGGGAACTGGGTAGGAGAGCAGGAATACTGTAAAAAGACACTGAACTTACGTTCCCTGTTGCTGCCAGAGCAGTGTGTGAGTCTTCACCTCCCCGTGCCTCCTCCAGAGGGCTGCTGCTGTGAGGGCTGTGCACAGGCACTGCTGCAGAGGGTGTAAAGAGTTATTCCACAGTTTTCCAGGCTTTCAGATCCCTACTGAGGCAGAGAACAGGGGTGGGATTTGCATGAACAGAGCAGCCTTGTGCCTCTCATTGTCTCCAGCTCTTTAAGGAGTAAAACAAACCTTCCTTCCTTACAGAGCTGGGGCAGCTTTTCCCAAGGCTCAAACCTGGATTTGTGGGACAAGGGAATGTCCCGTGGGCCCGGCAGGAAACAACCAGTGAGGACACGAGTTTTAACACATGGAAGTTGAGGTCACTACAATCTGTAAACAGGTTCTTTCTCTCTTTATTCTGCTATTGCAAGAACATAAAAAATAGATGTCCTCTCCCCAGAGCTCCACAGTGGCTCTCCCACCCTCTCCCCCCCCAGAGACAATTCCCTCTGCCCTTTTTTCCAGCAGGGCAGCTGTAAAAAAGGACTGATGTAAGGAAGCAGCTGCCCTTCCCTTGGGGCAAAATCCCCAGCTTTAAAGGTAGAACACACTTATAGCAAGGAGAAAAAAACCACTGAATACACACAGGATTCAAACACTGGTGCTGCTGGGGTTATGGGAGCTCTGAGCCACATGGGGTGGGCAGAACTTCCCACAGCATCCCTGCCCCAGGGATCAGCCACGGAGACACCGCACCTGCCCTCGGCACAGCTGACAGCACACGAGGAGGTGCCACAACACCGGAACAACAAACACCCTCTGTTCCCAGCCCGGGGGACACAACCTACCTCTGGCAGGGCGAGCGAGAGCAGCCCCGTGTCCATGGAGGGAGGGCCCAGTCCTTGGCCAGCCCCGCCTGCAATTGTGGTGCCTCCGAGGTCTCGCTCCCATCCCAGCACGTACAAAAGCTGCAGAGCAGGCACTGCCCAGCCTGGCACACACCGTGTAACCTCAGAGCAGATGCTCGGTGCCTGAAGGGGTCGCTTCTTAAAAAAAGGCAAATTAGGAGCAACACGAAGAACCAATTGAAGGGAGGGAGGGAAAAAAAAAATAAAGCAAAGAATGGATTGCATTGCAAACACTAAAACAGTTAACTCTGCAATTAACATCTTAAAACTAACTTTTACCCGGGGTGGTCAAGTAGCTCATTAAAATGCAGCAATCTAAAACTCCAGAGGACTGTTACAAATAAAAATTCACTTCTGTGAATCGCTACACAAACAGATGGATTTCCTTTAACAAACAGAACCAAACCAGTCTAATTTAGACTCCAGTACAGCATTAACAGTTCCATCTTTAGGCTGCTGAACACTCCTTTTCCACTTCAGTGCAGCGTAGGAAGAATAGCACACGTTAAAAGTTTGTTACGAAAATAGAGTTTATTAAAAACACATCCCTATTGTTTTGAGGAGCTTTCACCGTTACCTTTTCTTAAATTAAAAAAAAAATAGAAAGCACTTCTACTTCTGATTCGTAAACTTTTTAAAGTCAAAACTTTAAAAAAGTTACAGCAAAAATGGGTAATATTTTAATCATCTCTTCAGTATTTTATGTTATGTTGTGGCTATTTTAAATAGAAGGGAAGCAATCAAATTGCTCACGGCGCCCCGCCTCGGGGCGCAGGGCGGAAGCGGATTTACAGCACTGTACAAGCCCCGCCGGGCTCCGCGGCCCGGGCGGCCCTAGCGCGGCGCCTCGGCCGCCGAGCCCGTGTCCTTGTCCGCCTGTTCCAGGGATGAGGTAGCCTTGGGCGCTGACTCCGGCGCGGCGCTGGCGCCCGCGGGCTCGGCGTCTCCCGCAGCCAGTTCTGAAACAAGTTCCGCGCCCTCCGTTTTGCCGCCGTGCGACTCGTGGTTTTTGTCGCCCTCCGCCCTGTCTGTCACCTCCGGCTTCTCCTTGCCGCGGCTCTCCTCCTTGTCTCTGCGCGACTCCCGATCCCTGGAATCCCTCTCCCTGTCTCGGTGGCCGCTGGAGCGCCTGTTCCTGTCCTCCGAGTCCCTGTGCCGGTCGCGCTCGGGGCTGCGGCGTCCCCAGTCTCGCCTGTCGCGCCCGCCCGGCCGCTCGTGCTCCCGCTCGTCGCGGCCGCCGTAGCGCTCCCGCTCGCCGTCGGCGCGGTTCCCGAAGGATCTCCTGCCGAACCGCTCCTGCTCTCTGCTGCTGCCCGCGAACTGCCTGTCGTTGCGGAACTGCCGCCCGTCCCTGCTCTCCTCGCTGCCGCCCTGGCTGCCCGCGGGCCGCACGAAGTGGCCGGGCGGAGGGAAGGGCGCCTTCATGCCGTGCGGCGGAGGCATGCCGAAGCCGCCGGGGCCCGGCGGCGGCCCCCGGTGCATCATGTGCGGCGGCATGTGGCGCGGCGGCAGCATGGGGAAGCGCGGCAGCGGCGGCGGCGGCGGCATCCCCGGCGGGCGCTGCAGCGGGATCAGCCCGGGCCGGGCGCCCAGCAGCCCCGTGGACGGAGTCTGCAGCCCCACCACGGGCGCGGGCGGCGGCGGCGCCACGCCCTGCGTGCCTGCAAGGAACACAAGCGACAGTCAGAGCCGGCACCGCGGTGCGGAGCGCCTCCCGACCTCAAACCCAATCATCTGCGCTTGTCTGGGAAAGGAGCGGCGCGGCCTGGGCTCTGTGCGCTGCTGGCAGCAAGGACTGTGCCCAGGGCAGCAGCTAACCCTGATCCCAGAGGCTTCCTTGGGACAGCCTTGCCCTGGTGCAGGAACAGCTCCCCCTAAGCCCCAGCTCAGCCTCCTGCTTCCCCAAGCGACACCAGCCAAAGCCCCTTCCAGGTGAACACACCCCACTCCCTCCAGTGGGATTCAGGCATTTCCCTCTGCCACAAACAGCAGCTGAACGCCCCACAGCTGCACAGCACCAGAAACAGGCAGAGAGGAAGCTGGAATACAACTGAACACAGCTCTCTTTACCACTCCACAGAAAAGGGACACGACAAAGATTCATAGTAGAATACACCTTGCAATGTAAACTAAAAAGGAATGCAACATTAGAATGAACCTGGCATTGTAACTAAAACAGAATGCAACATTAAAATAAACCCTGCAATGTAAACTAGACGGAAATTCAATAGGTCATTCCTGGCTTTTTTTTTGTAATAGTGTTCCATCCTTTGTAGCACATATCCAGCACAACCATTTCCCAGTTTTATTCCTAAGCTCTTCATAGGAGTTAAAAAACTCCCTCTCCAAAAACACTGTCAGACCAAGCTGAGCCCACAGCTCCTGGACACCAACACAAAGATCCAGAAAAGAGGAGTTTGACAAGAACCCTGAGCTCCAGCTGAGCCCTTCTCCCCAGCCCAGGGAGGTGCCTCCAGTCTGAACCAGGAGCACTGTCCGGTGCTCCCAGAGCCCTCACACTGCTCCCATCTGCTCCTGCTCACCAGCTCCTCCTGCCCTAGGCACACAGCCCCTGCCTGGCTAAAGCAGGATGACATTCTGTGGGAATTCATGCTGCAACTGGTGGCAGCAGTGAAACTGCCCTTGGGAGCAGCCACATGAGCTGCCATGGTGTTCATCCCTCCCGTGTCCAGCTTTGGCACCGGTCCCCAGACAGAGCAGAGCCTGCTGTGCTGCCCTCTCACCACACACTGACTTCAGGGATGTCTCTGACAGAAACCTTTCACCTGAGTGCTCTTTAAATCCATATTGGAAGGAAGTTGGATTTTGCCAGTGAGAAGATTCATGTGACATCTTCCAGTCCATGATATCCTCTGCCCTTCCCCTGCAAGCAGACACAGCTCCCACTCTTGGAGAGAAATGGTCCAGTACCAACAGCTTTTTTTTTCTGCATTTATCTCTTTCTCTAAAATGCAAAGCCCTCTCCCCTCCTGGTCAATAACCAGGTCTGTAACCACCCAGTTTAAACTCCTCCTGTGACAGAACTACAGATCTGACAAGACAGACTCATAGCTAATGATGTCTCCCAGGAATTCTGAGATTTAGGGATATTCTTGTTGGTAAAAACATCTTTTAATCTTCCCCAGAAGATTAAAACAAGGCAGAATAGAATAACTAAGAACTAAAGAGCTGAAGTTAAGCCTGTGCTTCTGCTTAGAAGCAGCAGAGCAGATGTGGGTTACCAGAGCATGAACATGAGCTGAGGGAGGCAACTTTCACATTTAATAAGTCATTTAATTTCTCAACCTTATTTCTACACAAACTGCAGCATGAAGCAACATAATTATACCTGGAACTCCTTCATTCTGAACTGCACTGGCTGCAGAACTGCACACTTTGTATTTTACATTTATTTTAAGTATCACCCCTCTTTAGTGCTGAGGCTAAAGCAACTACAGAACTACTGGAGTTTGCTCACTCTCCTGACAAATCAGGCACCAACTGAAATCCTAAAGAGCTGTCCAGAACAATATCCCAGTTTACTGAAAATGCCCAGGGAAATTCATGCTACAGACACACTACCATGTGTGGGGCAAGTTAAAATCCTCTTTTGTTTTAGGAAGTACCTGACATTCAAGCAGTTTGCTGAGCTGGGTATGAACTCCCTGAGCTCTGAGAGAAACCCTGAGGTGATTTCCTGACCCAGCTTGTCCTGCTGCAGCCTCACACCTGCTGCTCTGTCCCAATGTGCAAAACCACACCTTGCCCTCACAACAGATTTTATGGGTTTGGGAGGAGCAACCATCACACACCAAAGTGTCCCAAGTTACATCACCGACTCCTACAACACAGCCCAGAGGGCTCAGGCTGGCCTGAAGGATCTTGTGTCCAGGGAGGGCACAGGAGCCATCCTTACTGAAGGATGAAGCCAGATGTCCCTGTCACTGTGATACAACCTGACCATCTCCCCCAGCTGGACAAAGCCTCCACTCCCTCGGGATAATTCCCATGTCACCAGTGCTGACACACCTGATTTACACAAACTCTGCTCACTCAGTGGTTCCAGTAATTGAACCCAACCCCTTGAATCACCTCCCAGCACGTGGAGCTCTGTGCTGTCTGTCTGTCCCTCATGGAAACACATGGAGCAAGCCAAAAGCTCATGGATCCAGCACAGCAGCAGCAGGGCTTCGCTGCACTCTGAAGCTGCTGTTCTCCAGCATTCTGCATGTTCTCCAGTGGGGAATGTGGCATCCTACAGCTAGAGCATTAAATACTGCCAGGGAATTCCTGAGAGGGAGACCATGTTGTCAGTCTGGTGGGATTTTGCTGGAGTTTGCTACAGAATCATTCTGAATCTCACACATTCCCAAGTCCAGGAATATCAAGTGCAGGTTATGTTGTCCAAGACAGTGAAACTCCAAAACTCTGTGCTACCTTTACAGAAAGTGTCATTCAGCAGGAAGGTGTGAATTTCTGAAATTCCTAACAAAATTCCCTGACTCCATGGTGTCACCACAGAGTTTCTTCAGCTTTTCTCTGTTTTGAAAGGGTCTTCTGTCAAGTTTTCAACATGCAGGATCCATAAATCATTAGTCATGGATGGAAAATTTAGCCCTCACATCCAATAGAGCACTGAGCTCTCAGGGAGACAAATCTCTGATTTTCTTCAGTGATCACTGAAAATTCTGGGCAGAAACCCACTAACACAAAATTAGCTTTTCATTCATTTCTTAGGCTCTCATGTAGAGGCCCAAAATCCCCTAAATGTAGTAATCTCACTAAAATTTGCACGTAACAAGTCTCTGGAGTAAATTCTTGACACTGGCCCATCCAAAGCCATCATAAAATAAGCATTTAGCAGAGTTCTGTAACAGTTCACACTCCCTTTCAAAACCTGACCAAGTTTGTATCATATTAGGAAAAGAAATTAATGCAACACACTCCCATTACCCTGGGTTTGCTAGTCAGAAAAACATTTGATAATATTTAAATAAAATATTCTTAAAAAGGTTTCAAAACCTGTGCTACTGCAGGGCTGCATAAAAGCTTTTCTGTTCTATTAAAACAATTTATTCCATACATAATGTACCCCATCCTCAGAGATTTCAAAAATACACTAAAAATAGTTTCTCTGCATGTTCATTTTGTATATCTAATAGTTGAGTCTAAAACCTGGTTTCTATGTCATACAGATGGGTTGCTCTAAGTTCATTGTCTAGACTGTATAAACCTTCACTTGCTAAAAGTGGACAGTATTTGAATTTGTAACTTACACATCATGGCTTTGGACCTTCAGTAGTAAAAAATACTGACTGTTTCTTCTGTGCAAAACCAAGCCTTTAAAATTGATGTCAAAGCCAACAACAGGACAGAAATTTCAAGTTGAGAAGAATGTGCTTCCCTTTCCCCTGGCCTGTGAGTCAGCAGCCAAACCAAAATGGCATTTACAATGCAGGGAACAACGAAGAGCAGAACTTAGCCAGGAGGGCACTTACCAAGGAGTGGAACAGCCTGGGTGACAGGAGCAGGGACGTTGGTAGGAGCTACGGGAGGTGGGACAGTGCCATAGAGTTTGGAAGCGTCAGT
Organism: Zonotrichia albicollis; assembly: GCF_047830755.1. NCBI lineage: Eukaryota > Metazoa > Chordata > Aves > Passeriformes > Passerellidae > Zonotrichia > Zonotrichia albicollis. Next base: position 1,125,649 of record NC_133820.1, read on the forward strand.
ACTTTCAGCATTCCCTCTGCCTCCAGACACTACTGTTGGGATGGGATTTCCTACGGACGACTCCTTTGTAGTGTCCTCGCTCCCACCAGTGGCTGTAGCTGAGGAACAAGGCAAGGGCACACTGAGCACCAGGCAGCAATCCCTGCAGGCCCCCTGCCCTCCCCAGGCCCCGCACTCACAGTTCGGGATGTTCACTGCCGGAGTGTGCGGGACAGAGACCGGAGGGGTTATGGGAGGCGGCGGCCCGGGAGGAAGGAACCCTACGAGAAGCAGAGCAGAGAGAGCCCTGAGTGCCCCTGGCACGGCCCAGGGCAGCTGTGCCCTGCAGGGCCCGGGCTGGCCCACCCCACAAACCTGGAGGTAAATGCAGCGGGTTGAAGCCCGGCCGGAGGAACGGAGGCGGCGGCGGCGGTGGCACCCCGGGGGCAAATCCAGGAGGGGGAATTCCTAAAGGTGCTGTGAAAGCTGGGGGCTGGAGTGCACCAACCACGGGGGGCCCTGATGGATGGGGGGGAACCTGGGAAAGGAAAGGGAAGATGGGTTACCCCAAGAGTGCCCCAATGGCTCTGTGTCCCGCTGGGGATCTCTGTCCTTGTCCAGCTCCACCAGGACATCTCTGCGACCCCAAACTCCTCTGCAACCAGGGGGCACTTGCACAGAAGATGCAGGAGCACTCCAGAACTGCCATCACTGAAAACACCAACACCAGCCCTGTCTGCCTTTGTAATTAGAGAATTTTCCTCTGTGCTAATGCCTGTTGGTAACTCACCTCCACAAACCCCTCACACAGCGCCTGGGATTCATGTGCACCCAGCAGGATGGATTTCCAGACTGGATCCACTGGAATGCTCACAACTTCAGGGCAACTAAAAACCTCTGCTTGTCTCTTTCTCACTACCTGAGCTTGCACATTAGAGTGACTGGTGTTTCCTTTTCCTTTATTTCTGCTTTATATCAAACTCTGAATTTAAATTAGCTCTGATATACTAACAAGAAACTACCGATATAAAAGTAGTGGAGTATCTGCCAATAAGAAAAGCTTTTAGAGGAACATTAATATATAAAACAAACAACAAAACAAAGCCAATCACAAAACCTGAAGATGCAATTCAGCCCTTCTAAAACAAAGATTTCACTGCAGTAATTTCTCTGTGACTGAGAGAACAGAGTTCCCATTCATGGCATTCCCTCCCTCCCTGAATTATTATTTAAAGTGAGTTTTGTTTGTTTCTGTGGAACAGCTCTCACCTGTGGAGGAGGTACTGTTATTGGTGCAGGCATGGGAACAGGAATTGGGACAGGTAAAGCTTTGGGAATGGGTGACACTGGTTCATTGTGGGCAGCTTCTGCACCTCCATTCTGAGCCACTTCATTCTCTGACTTCTTGGGAATTCCCTTCCACTCTGCCCAAAACAAAATCCCAACAGACACAGGTGAGACAAGCAGTGCCATGTGACACATGTTTAGTCATGTTTACAAAAATTGAAAATACTCAGGTAATAAGCAACACAGAGCTAAGAAGCATTTATACTCTTTCTGACAATAAAAATTCCAAATTCATTTAAACACAGCAAATAAACTTGTTCCTTTCAGTAGTCATTTAACAATCCTTTGCACTGGCAGCGTTCATACACACCCAGGATTCTGTTACATTTTCTGTGACACAAACTGTGACACAAAGGCTCTTTGGGACAAGCTTTCAACAGGTTCATTCTATTGCTCTCAGGCAAGAAGGCAGCAGCTTTGCCACTTATCTGAAAACTCGTTTCTAAAAATCCCAACATCTTCAAGTCTCAAACAAGGAAAAGGAGAATACAACTCTAAAGAATTGCAGCAAAATAACAAAAATGCCAAATATAGCTTTAAACCTAATTTATGGAAGGAATAGCTCCTATTGTCTGTCAGAATTATTGGGAAAAGCCAGCTAAGCACAAAGAGGGATCAGTGAGGGGACACTTTGGGAAAGAGAAAAGCACTGAGAGGACTGGAACACACTGACATTATGCTCATGATTCATTACATTTTTGTTTAAAACACACAGCTGATTTTTGTGTGTTCAGCATGAAGAGATGCTACAATTAGAGCACATAATCACCAGCTAATTGGGCAAACTTTACAGAATGGTCAAATCCTGAAATAAAGGTTCAATAAAAAGCATGCAGTGACACTGTACCTGGACTAAGGGTCTCGTTGTCCAGCATTCCTCCTTCACAGAAACTTTCCAGATCTTCAGGTTTGACTTTGTCCCATGGTATGTAAGTCACACCCAGTTCTACATCCCAATACTGCTTGTAGTCTGGCTTTATTCCTTTATTCAGAGCCCAGGCAATCTTGGGTGGGAGGAAATACAAGTGGTCAGTAAAATGTTCCCATTTTCATGGATTTATTATTTCATTCTCACAAAACAGCATTTGAGGGTAAAAAGTAAAAATCCTAAGTGAAACAGCTACAGAACTCTGAAGAAAGTATTTTTTAGGCAGACTTGGTTCCTATTTCTTGGCTTGACTCTTGCACATCATTTGTAAAAATGTATAAAGCCAGCTTCTTCTGATGATCCCAGCCACCAAGATTAATTCCATTTCCCTTTGGAGGAGAGTGTCACACTAATTTGACATTCTACAGCAGGAAGAACTTCACTAATTGATGCACATTTCCTTATTTATGAGTACTCTTTGTAGGATTATCATATGTAATGAAACACTGTTAGGAGACAAATAACAGGCAACAAGAAACACACAGTGCCAGTTCCCTGCAATGAGCAAAGGGCATCCTTTTTGCTGATTAAACAGATAATTATTGGCAATCTTTCAAGGAAACTGATACAAGGTTCCACTAATCCCACTACAGACCAGGAACAGTAATTCCCAAAAACCAGTTCACTGATGTATTTTTGCAGGATTTTACAGAATGTCATCTCCAGAACTCACATGAGTCTGAAATAGCCCAAAGCCCAGCAGAGATGAGACAGGATGACAGCAATTACAGCAGCTGTGGAAAGCCTGATGCTTTCAAGCAGTACCTTGATGGATTTCTGGTTGACTTTGAAGTTGCCTCGGCTCAGTTTCTGCAGGGCTCTGTTGGCATCTTGTCTGTGCACCATGACAATGTAGGCACATCCTCTGGGCGGTATCATCTGTGTGGGGTTTGAAATGAAATGAAAAAGTTCATTTTGTGGGTAACAAACAGTGAACAACACACAAATGCTCAGTTACAGCAAGCTGGGACACCAGGGGCTGTTCCAAAGGGGCTGTGCAAGTATGGAAGGAATGTTAGTTTAAGAGGTTAAGAAAGGCAGTACCTTCTGGAAATTCACATTTCTAGTGAACTGAAACTTCCACAACTTCTGAAACCTTCATAACTCTAAAATACAGCTGACTTTTGCACATTTAATCCTTTTAAATTGCTAAACAATAGCGTTCATGTAAATTCCAACATCTGGCAATTAGTTACTTTGTGTTGGAATGCACAACAGTATCCCCCTTCACTCTGCCAGCTGCACCTCCACATTCAGTTCTAGCTGCAGATCTGGAGTAATTTTTATTTGTAATGAATTTGAGGAAAAAACTCCCATGCTCTCTTACAAAATTTGGGAATAGAACGAAAATTAGTCACTTATTTTTGTTTGTTGGAATGAATGAAATTTTTGAAGTTACTGGAACAGCTATAATTTATACATAAAATATCTTTAAATACAGCAAAATAAAACAATAGCTCTCTGTGTTTATGGCTAAAATGACAGAAAAACAAGAACACCAGCTGAGAGTCCATGCTCCTATAATCAAATAAAATGAAGCAGCCAAGGAACTCAGAAGCATGGGATGTAATTCTGCAGCCATCATTCTGTAGGGAAAGCAGGATTTTTATGAAAATGGGGTAATTTTCTGTACTTTTATCCTGCAGGAAACCAAAGCAGCTCCCTTCTTGCTTGTGTACAAGTCAGCCACATGATCTGAGTGCCCACACCAAAAACACAAGACCTGGGAAATGAGAGGCCAGCTCTTTGGAATCTATCAGAGATAACTCTGCCTCACAGCAGCCTGGAGAGATGTTGTGCACCCAAACACATCCAAGCAGCTCACACTGCACCCCTTCTACTCACATTGATGGACTCAATGGGGCCAAACTCCTCCAGGAGACTTCCCACATCCTGCTGAGTTGTCCTTTTGTCCAGCTGTCCCACCCAGAGTGTGGTACTGCAAACTACAACCAAAAGTTAGCACAGGTGTTCCTTACAGCACAGATAACCCACACCTATCCCATGCTGAACCCAGAGTAATAACCAGGAAAGGAGCTCAAGGTATCCCCCAGGCTGCAGATTACTGCAGAACCATTGAACACTCAACCAGGTTTTCCATCTGAGAGATGCAGAACTGCAAACTCTGAGAGCCAACCTGACAGAAGCTGGGAAAGGTGCTGGCAGCAGCACATCTCACAGCACTGCAGGGAGCTTCCACTGAGCAGCTCCAGGGCTGCTCTACCCCTGGGACCATCACTCACAACTTGGCTCTTGAAACACCTCAGGTTTTTGTCTCTCTTACATGAGAAAGAATGTTTTTATTTTACTTGATGAGAAGATTCCACATTCTCAAGGAATATTCAGGTAACAACTACTATGTTTGGTCTGTAAATGCTGGCAAAGCCAGGATTGTATCAGAAATCCAAACATCAGCCTGTGCGCTTTCCAAGTCAAATCTCCCCTTCAGCTTGGAGAGATACACAAGACTGACATACTTAGAAAAATTGTAATAATTTACAATTAGCTCAAATCCATTTTGTTAATTTGTCACCTCGGACAAATCTGCTTTACCTTATATGTTTCGGAGGAAGGAAAAGAAAAACATGGGGTTTCAGCTTTTTCATATTTTACAGCCAAAATATTTCAAACTTGGAGATACTCCAGAAATGCTAAATATGAGTAAAGAAGCAGAGGGAAGTGTGGTGAGATTCCTACCAGGAATCACAAGGCAGTTAACTCTTGTTCTGTTTGGATGAGCCTCGGAGAGCACAAGCAGCAGCACTGACCCCAAGGAGCGCAGTGAGAACACCGGGCTCTACGGGAAGGTGCAGGGTGACCCAGAGAAGCAGAAGGGAGCACACTCACCACTGACAGTCTCTGCCTTGATCTGGGGCAGCCCCTTGGAGCGGCGCTCCTTCTCCCGCTCGCGCTCGCGCCGCTCCTGCGAGCGGGACTTGGGCGAGCGCCGGCGCCGCTCCCGGGAGCGCGAGCGGGAGCGCCGGTGCCGGGAGCGCCGCGAGCGCGAGCCCGACCGCGAGCGTCTCCTCTTGGGGGACCTGTGGGAACCAAGGCACCCTGCTCACAGCCTGACACAGCCTCAGCTGTACAGCACCCCCAGTGTTCCCTCAGGAAGGGAACACAGCAATCCCAGCTCGTTCACACAAAGAATTTGTCACGAGTGCGAGCCCGACCGCGAGTGTCTCCTCTTGGGGGACCTGTGGGAACCAAGGCACCCTGCTCACAGCCTGACACAGCCTCACTCATACAACACCCCCAGGGCTCCCTCAGGAAGGGAACACAGCAATGCCAGCTCGTTCACACAAAGAATTTCTCGTCATGTATCAATTTTGTCCTGAAGTTGACCATCAAAACTGCGTCCACTTCAACACAGGGAAAATTATACTTCCATCAATGATGCAAATATTTACTGCTTTTACAAAGAAATGGCTAAAAATTATTAGAAATAAATTATAAAGAAATTCTGCCACTGAAATTACATTTTGCATCATGTTCAAGTTCTAAACCACTTTGGGTGTGGCAGACTTTCAGAGAAATCATGCAGAGCGATTGCATCTTGGTGAACAAGATGACTTCTTGCAACTAAACAGAGAATGGAGCCAGATCTGCTCAGTCAGCTGGGATGAGACACACAGGCTCAGTGACACACACAGTCACAGATCACAAATGTTTTCATAAGAAAAGTGAGTTTAATTTGCCTGTGCTCTAAACGATCACATTCTGCCTCCCTAAAATTGACTCTGGACTGAAAGGCACAGAAGTTGCTCTCTCCCAGTGAGAGAGAACTGCACAGATACAATATTTTCCCTAGAAGGGAGATGACTTCAGAGGTTCATTATTTAGAGCTGCTAATCTGCTTTTCATTCCTGCACTCAAAGAACTTTCACCCATTTACCTTGATGCAGATCTAGATCTTGATTTCCTACTGTCAGAAACATGCCGTTTTCCCTCCTGAATGGGAGGCTGTTCCACTTCCATATCCTAAAACATGAAATTGATATAGGTGTTAGGGGTGAGCAGGACAAGCATTCTATTCCTTGTTATGCTCAGACTAAATTAGCAGCACTGAAAGTATACTGAATATTCAAATGTGTGAAATTAAAGAGTAATGTGACTCAAAACCTTCACCCTGTGGTCACTAGCAGGGAGAGGGTCCAGTACTGCATGTACTTAACACAGCCACTGAAAAGGCACCATAGAAATAATTCACACAATTCCCATTTTCAATTTGCAAATTATTGGTTTCCACATTTCACCCCATTTCAGCAACACCTGCATCTCCACAGAACATAATTCTATTCCTTAAAATCAGTCAGTGGATCATGCTCCATCATCAAAATCCCAGGCAAAGTGAGATCTGCTGCAACTTTTCTCCAAGATACTCTAAGAAATTACTTTAAGGCTGAATTATGCTGGAGACGGGAAAGGGGTAAGACCTGGAGCTCTCTCTCAGCAGAGCCAGCCTCATAGCCAGCTGTGTCCTGGTCATGCTGACACTTCTGCTCCAGGACAATCCACACCCATTTGGGAAAGACATGTATGAGAGCATCTGAGTTGGCCTGCTCACCTGCTGGTGGGGTTTCTGCAGGTGTGGCTCAGCCTGCACTGGGAAGGGAGACTGGAAAGTTGGCTGCACTGGTGCTGCTGGAGGCATCACTGGCTGAGCCATGGGTGGGAACTGGGGGGTAGGCAGGAGACCAAAGCCTGGCATCTGCCCATTCGGAGGAAGAGGCACCTTGGGAGAAGAAAAGACATAGAGTTCCAGCTAGAAGGAGGAATTACATATACTTTCCCAGCAGTAAAAGGTGGGGAAACAAACAAAAAGATGAAGCAGGCCAAGCATTTGGGTGCACAAGTAACAATCTTGTCCTTCACAGCCTGTCTAGGACAGACACCAAAGATATGTTTCTTTGGGAAGATGCAGGGCTAAGCCACATTCACTGCTCACCAGCAGGAAAATCACTTTCTTCCTGCTGCACCAAAGGAAACAGCAAAGCATGGAAAGCACAAGAGGGGGACAAGGGAAAAGCCTGGGTTACCTGGTGCCGCATCGGATCCTGCTGCATTCCCATCATCCGCTGCTGAAATGGATCCATGTTGGGGAGCTGAGGAAACACTGGCTGTTGCATGCCTTCTCCTGGAAACCCACTAAAACAGGAGTATTTTGGTGAGACAAGTCAGTAGATGCACAGGTTTGTCTTTATTTGACAGATTTCTATGCACATTTACACATTCTGGCTGTTATTTGAGACAGAACAATTATCTTTGCTATGATCCCGTTTCCAACAAAAAAAGAAAAGGAAGAAAGAGTGGTTTCCTGATCTTTGCTCCACTCTAAGAGCAGTCCTTTCACATTTACATAAATGCTACACAAAGGTTAGAGCCTCTCTCGCCCCTGCACTTCTATGAGCTTGCTGAAGATCTCAGCCTGCAGAAACATTTCAGGAAGGTTTTCTGCCTTAGGCTCAGTCTCTCCCTTTGCAGCTCCTCTTTTGGGAACAAAAGAAGCAATGCTTCTTCCCTCAAGGAGAGGAAACTGGCTGTACCTCTGCTGTAAGAAAACACTTTGGTTTGGGAGGAAATAGGGCAGAGCAGAAGGGGGTGGCTATCACATGAGGATTATTACAGTGATGCCCATCATTTCCTGATTCACAGAATGGACAGTGCTCAGGGAATTCTGGAGGTCTGCAGGTAACAGGACCTGCTTGCAGGATGCAGCCTGTGCAAGAAACTCAGCAGCATTTCAGGGCAGAAAGGAATTTGATGGTGATGGGAAATGGAACTTTGCAGAGTCTGAAGACAATTCTGAGAAGACTGTGGACAGATCAGTACTTTATAGAGAGAATTGCTGAGCTCACATGCCCCAGACTGGGAGCACTGGGATGCCACCCTCAGGGGCACCCTGCACAGCTGTGAGGCCCTGAAGCACCACCTACAGAACATGAACATGCCCACAAGCCTCCAGCTGGGCACACACCAGCAGTGCCTGTGACCTACCTCCTCTTCCTGCACTCCAGAGCTCCATCTGCATTCTAAGGCAAATACTATCCACTTCCTTCAGAGACCCTGAATGAGCTACTGCTGGTGGACATGAGGTGCTCGAGGTGAGAGACACAGGCAGAAAGCTGATGACAGAGTTAGTGGTTCTGGTTTTGAGAGCAGGCTTTAGATGCAGATACAGAGTAAGACATGGGGCCACGCACTGAAGCAGGGAAAAAAGAAATATGGACTAACCCTGGCATTGAGCACCATCCAGCCTGTGCACTGAATGAGAGAGAGGTCCTGTGGAAAAAACTGGCATGTGGTCATGTCATTCCAGACTTCATCATAATGCACAGCAAGAGGGAAACAGGAGCCTGAGCTGGCTTGTGTGGGGATGGAATGTTTGCCAACATAAAACTGCAAAGCCAATTTTCATCTCTTGAATACTAGAAACTATCACAACGTTTGGAAGAGCACCTTTCCCCAGTCAGTAAAGCAATCCAGCTGATCCAGTGATGCCCTGACACCCTCAGATGTACTGTAAAAACATGGAATTCATCCTGCAACCAAAACTGAGCTCTTCTCTACAGAACAGAGTCCTCCACCAATGAGGCAACATCAGATCACCGAAGTAAAGAGACACAAAAATCACCCCACCAAAACCTCTTAACAGTGTTTGAAATTTGGACTGTTAATTCAGTTAAACTGAACTAACTTGGAATTTTAATCTACTTTCTAACCTAAAAGTGTTTTAGGAGTAAGATTTCTCAGTTTTATTATGACACACAACTTACAAAGCTGGCTGAGACACTGCAGGGGAAGGAGCTGAATCTTCTTTCTTAGAATCTTCCACAGCTTCTGGTTCATCATCGTAGTCAAACCGATCTAGCAGCTTCTGAAAGAAACCACATCAGCACAACTATTTTTTCTGTATCTTACCCAACTGGCAGCCAAAATATCTTTATTATCACATTCTTACAATCAATGTAAGCTCTGATACTAAAGACAAGGTTAGAATTGGGGAAAAACAGAAATCCATATTCCAATACCACATAAAAACTGTCCAAAACCACATTTCTCCATCTTGAGAAAATGCAAACCAAGACTTACTTTGTCAAATGATGTTTTCTGCTCAGGTGCTGTGAAAGCAGCTTTCTGCTCTGGGGGCTGTGCTGCTGTGGTTTTCAGCTGAGCAGTAATAGCTTGAACCTGAGCCATCACAGTGTTGTCTATGACCGGTGACTGGGGCTTCTGAGGCTGCTGGAAGGTCTGCAGGATTTGCTGCAGCTACAGAAATGTGAGACAGTATGAAGTGAATGTCCTCATATAAACACCAAGTATTGAAAGAGTTGTAGGATATAAACTTTATGTCACTACAGATTATGGCAGGGCATGAACACAGCACAACCTGAGTGAACTGTGAGCATTAATAGCAAGACCAGGAGACCCTTTTTAAATACTTTGGTGGCAAAATTCAACAATCTCAACATTGCAGTATTCAGGCCCTTCAACACAGCAAACATTTAAAAGGACTGAACAATAAAATTCCTCATTTTCTTTGAGATATTCCACCTGTCCCAGAAACCCTGTTACTGCATCAATTTGTAACTTATTACTCAGGGACATATCATCAAATATCACAACTATTGGATGGAAGAATTTAGATACTCTATCCCACCGAAGACCTTTGGGAAGCTTTTGCTGCAAAGGCAGGCTGTCAGTGGCACCATTTCCCCTCGTTTCAGGCAGGCCCTGAAGGGCACAGCGAGCAGGTTACCTGCTGTCCCTGCGTTGTCTGGAACAGCTGGGCCACGGCTGCGAAGGCGTCGGAGCTGGGCAGCTGCGGCACGGCGGGCACCGAGTTGGCGGTCACTGGCGGCGGCTCCGAGGGAACCTTGGCCGGAGGGGGCGGCGAGCCTGGGGGGCCAGAGCACAGGGGGGCTGTGAGACTGCCCAGGCCCCTCCTGCTCCCCACAGCAAGTGGCAGCTGCCTGCACCCCCTGTTTATTTATCCCACAAGGGCCTATTTGCAGCACCCCAGCTGCATTTGCTGTTTGCTCTGCCATGAGCCGCTCCGCTCACTGCTCACACCTGCACCTGGCGTGCACTGGGACAGAAAAGCTGCTCCCGCACGGAATTTCAGCTCCCAGCTCTGTGTTTGTAGCTGTGCAGGTTTAGAAAGGCTCTCACCACTCAAACAGCATTAGCAGTGAGCTTCAATACCCTGAAAGTGGTGGCTCTGCTTCCACAGGCCTGGGCTCATCCTTTTGGATCAACCACCTCATGGCTCACTGCAAGAGCAGCTGAGTTTCTCTCAGTATTTTCCACCAGTAACTGAACCTCTGCAGACAAGTCTGGCAATAATTAAAGGTTTTTAAGGATTACTTCAGAGGCAGTTTTCTTTGATAAAGTTTGCTCACATGTTCCTTTTGCATGTGCACATGCCACACCAGCAGCTGACGGATAAATCCTCCCACCAGGAAAATGATTTTTACTCATTTTTCCAGGAAAAGATTCCCATTTCCACTAAGCTTTGCTGAAACTGAGATCACAATTTCAGATATTCTATTAGTGTTCTCATTCTCTCTACCTTACATTACAACACCTTTTTTAATAAACATCTTGCCAGTACCACATAAATTAGCAATAATCCCATCAATTCCTACATACTGTGAGTAACTATTGTTCACCAGCTCTGTTTTAATGGACATAATAAAGCTGCACAAGGAGTAAGTTAAAAAAACTCCACAGATAGAAATATTGAGTTTAAAACACTAAGCAAACATATTTGCCTTGCAATAGCTACTCCTTTAAAGCCCTTCCTCTGTTTGCACTTCAAATAACTCCAGTGTTGACAGGCAGCAAGCACAGGCAAATGTGTTGAACAATACTTTCCCAGAAGTGAAATGCAACATAAAAATAAAGCAAAAAGGTATGTGTTGTTTTTAAATATAAAGTAACTCCCCAATTATTTCCTGAATACATCCAGCAGGATATTTGCTTGCTCAAGGGAGAAAATTTGCATTTCTGTCGGGTTTTATGGGTGAAACAGACTCTACTTCACATAATGCATTAATATATTTATTACTATTATTCATTAGCATATTTATTGCAGGGCCAAATTACCCCCTCTGGTGCACCTGACTAACCTCACAGAAGATCTCTGCAGAACCTGCTCACCACTACAGAGGAGAGAGAGCTGGCCAGGCAGTGCCCCTCACCTGCCCCAAAATTCAACTGCACAGCCACCACTCTGTTCCCAGGCTCAGAGGCCAAGGCATTCCCTGGCCCTGGCAGGTTTAGAAAGCCTTTAATGGGACACACTTCCCTGAACACAGCTGGAGGTATTTCAGTGTTCTGCTGTCTCTCAGCACACCTCACTCCCTCCACTCCATTTTCCCAGTCCTACTCCACGAGCACAGTAAATAAGGAGGAGCTCAGTGTGAAACACGAGTGCAGAGCCAAAAAGCTGCTCTCTGCAGAGAGAAGGAACTGTGGAATGCACGTTCCCTGCAAGCTCTGCTGTGGCACTAAATAGGTCAGTGCAGGCACTGTGGGCAGCCTGGCACTGCTGGGCTCTGCAGGTCAGTGCTCCTCAGGCAGCAGCCCGTGCAAAATGCCAGGCACAAATGCTCTCTCTGAGAACCTGGAAGTGAAACACCAGCCCCAGACTGCCAGGGCTGCACACTCACACACTGGCAGCTGCTGCTTTCAGCTACTGAGCTGACTGAAAGGAAGATGAAGCTCTTTAACATCCAACATCCCACTTGCTTACCTGGACTCTGGCATTAAAAAAATAACATCAGAATTATAAAATTGAGAAATCACATAAAAATATTCCAAAGCAAAAGAGAAAATATTATCTGTTTAAGAGGGCACACTGAAGTCACCTGCATATATATGTACACATGCATATATATATTTAATATATTTTCCAAGTCAGTATTCACATGCTGATCATTTCTGAAGTACAGTATCAGTACTTATTAAAAACGAGTTTGGCTGCTCATTGTGACAAAGCTGACTTCACTGCTATGTCACTGCTGGAACTAAGAGCAGACACTTTGTGCTGAAGGCAAACAGGCTGCTGCCATGTGCCCTTTGAGAGCAGAAGTTAAAATGTCATTCCTACCTTCATTGTTAGTAGCATTCTCTGCCATGGGTGCAGTGGCACTGGTTCCTGCTGCCATATCCAAGAGAGGCTGAATGATTTCAATTTTAAATACTCCATTTTTCTGCCAGAGGTTCAGAACACGAACTATTTTACTCTGTTGAAACAAAAGGAAGCACCAATGCTGAATCCAGCTTTCTTCTGTTTGCAGAGAAGGTTTGAATGAACAGCAAGTGACATAACCACACCAACTTAACAAGCCCTGTGTCGTGACAGAGGGCAGCAACACCTTTGAAGTGGCAAAGATAAAAACTGCCAACTTTTTTTACTGTCACAGCAACCTGTGACATTTCCCTAAAACTCTTCTGGCCAGGCAGAAATCCAGGTGTGATGGACAATCCAGAACATCATTTCAGCCCCATGTCTACACAGGGATGAAACACCCAACCCATGTGACCAAAAAGAGAAAAGGAAAATAAGCTGGAAAGCCTTCATGAAGAGAGGGACAGTTAGACCAGGAAATGCTGCCACAACACCTTGAGGTCAGATTGAGCACCTTGCTTGGTATGGTGCCTAATTCTATGCTGAGACCAGAAACTGCATCTCCATCATTATCCAAAAGATGAGGAAAGCAAGTGGAAACATCCTCGCTGATCACTGCAGGATTAATTTAGAGTCTCTGATTGTCAGCTGTTATTTTAAGCTTTTTATTTTGTACATGGAGAACAATGCAGCGTCCAGGAACAAGCTGCAAACTGGCCTTTCCTTCTTCAGCCCAGCATTCAAACAAAAAACTCTCAGTAGTTGTGCTGCTTCAGCTGGAACGTGCAAGCAGGTAGAAGGCAGAACACATGTTGGATTGCTGCCCTTTCTGCAGACTTAGTCATTCACCTGCACACACAGAAGCTTCAAGTACCTTTCAGTTCAAATTAATTGATTCTCTTCTTTCACTGTGACTCAGTTTTATACACCCATGTAAATCCACCTCTAACTAAGTGATTAAAAAAATTTTACAAAATGTTTGCTAAAATAACATCCATTATAGAGAAACTTGAAATGTCTATTTTTAAGTAACATTTTGGTCTGAAAAACAGTTAACTTCTTTTTGCTTTGGGTATCTTATCTCCCCAGAGAACTTGAAAATCATAGAAAGGTCAAAAAATGGGCAAAAGCAATACTCCAATTTTCAGTCACATATTAATTTTACAGAAAGGCTGTTTAAAAAAAAAGTAGCATTATCCTCTTTAGATATCCCCCACAGCCATTGAGGATCTGCAGATTAAGGTATTTTTTTTTTTTTTTAGGAAACAGAACTTCATTAAAGCAAGTGTGTTTTAAATAATAATATTCCCTATTTCAAGTAGTTCCATGAAGGAGATGGACAGTCTCAATCACTCAGATGAACAAAATGGTAATGCAGAAAGGAGAAGGGACTGCTCTGTTTCACAGGCCAGCAACCCAGGAGCTCCCAAATATCAAATATGCCTGAAGGTCTAAATGTTCCACATTAGAAAACTGCAGAGCATCAAAGCCTTTCAAAAGCTTATTTAGAGAGTCAGAGAGGAAGTCAGGTAGAAAAGGACTATTTCACTTTTCCAAAGAGAAAGGGAGTAGATGATTTTCTGGAAACCAACTGGCAGCTTCTAAACCACACTGTTCTTGGGAGTCTCAAAACTCTTCTGACAAAGGTCACAGAAACCATCTTCTCTGGACCATCAGGAACTCACAGCACTTTCTGAGCCTCTGTTCTACTAAAAGGTACAGCACAACTAAGAAAAATGAGGCCTTAGACCAGCCCTGGCAGTGGAGAGCACCAACAAAACTCAAGTATTGGATTGGAAAAGACTAAAGAAATGAACATGATGATTTTCTTAGAAAACATTTCTGAACAGAACAGTCTCTGCCAACAAAACCAAAGCTTCTCCTGCAATGCTGTCTTGTTGTGGCAGGAAGTTCTGAAGGAGCCTCAAGAAGAACTTTTGCCACACTTACACTGCTGAAGTGTGTGTAAAAAAAATAATGAGGTCAGGCAAAATCCATTTTAACTTGAATTTGCATTTAGCTGTCATCTGTGATAACCCTCAGCAGCAGTCACTGCCAGGGTGAGAGAGAACCCCCAAATCTCTACCCAGGCAGCACCCATCAGTGCCCAGCAACACCTGAAGGGCTCATCTTACCTTGTCTTCAGATGGACACAGATACAAATACTGGAATGTGGCAGTGATGTTCTTGGAGAACCTGGGCCCAAAGACGTCCTTGTCGGTGCCGAACTGGTGCCGGGACTGCCGCACAATGGAGTCGATGACGTACAGGCCCGGCACTTTGTACTCCGGCTTGCACTGCAAACAGCACCGGGGTGAGTGAGAGGGGAACAGAGCCTGAGAGTCCCTGCACACTGCTCTGGGGCTGGGACCCTCTGAGCCTCCCTGCACACCTGTTCTGGGGCTGGAACCTGCTCTGGAACCCTGCTCTGGGGCTGGAACCCTCTGAGCCTCCCTGCACACCTGCTCTGGGGCTGGAACCCTCCTCTGAGCCTCCCTGCACACCTGCTCTGGGGCTGGGACCCTCTGAGCCTCCCTGCACACCTGCTCTGGGGCTGGGACCTGCTCTGGAACTCTGCTCTGAGGCTGGGACCTGCTCTGGAACCCTGCTCCGGGGCTGGAGTCCTGCTCTGGAACCCTGCTCTGGGGCTGGAACCCTCTGAGCCTCCCTGCACACCTGCTCTGGGGCTGGAACCTGCTCTGGAACCCTGCTCCGGGGCTGGAGTCCTGCTCTGGAACCCTGCTCTGGGGCTGGAACCCTCTGAGCCTCCCTGCACACCTGCTCTGGAACTCTGGTCTGGGGATTCAACTCAGCTCTGGGGCTGGAACCTGCTCTGGGGCTGGAACCTGCTCTGGGGCTGGAACCCTCTGCGCCTCCCTGCACACCTGCTCTGGGGCTGGAACCCTCTGAGCCTCACTGCGCACCTGCTCTGGGGCTGGAGTCCTGCTCTGGAACTCTTCTCTGGGGCTGCAACTCTGCTCTGCAGCCCAGCCCTGCTCTTCCTGCCCAGGCAAGCATGAACACTGCACTCTCTGGAATGATCTATTGTCTCAGGGATGATTCCTTTCAGTTCAGCACCTCCAGGTGCCTCCCCAGCTGCTGCGCAGGGAAGGTGGAAATCTCACCATTTACTGCCTTCCTTCCCTCCTTAATGTGTTATGGAAAACTACAATGTGGAACTCACACAGACAAAGTGATACCTAGCAAACCAGAACTTCCTCCCTCAATCCCTAAGGAACAAACATTTCTGGTTATTCTCTAGCATTATTACCAATATCTAGCAATGCATATCAATACATTTCTTTTTTTACTTTTTACCTTTTTGATAAACTTCTCCACAATCTGGACAACGTGCTTGTAGAGCTGGAAAATAAATACATCCATTCATTTATCATCTCCTTAGCAGTGGCACATCATTTTAGAAGCATTTTAACTCTTTGTGCTTACTACCATTTCAGAAAGGCTACAGAACGTTGCAGTCACATTCCAAAATGCAGAATGTTCCCAAACAGAAAAATATTCCATGGGGAAAGCCAGGCCCAAGCCAGAAGTGTGTCAGTGTGCACACAAGGCACAGAGCTTGCCAAGTACTAGTGAAAGCTTTCTGGATTTACTTTCTCTGCAATCCACACTGGTTTCACATGCTAAGGTGCAGCTGCATCCTGCAATATTTAGTTTTATTACACACAATCACAACACTCGAGTGGGTGTAGCATGAAAAAGCAACGACTCAAAGAAATCAAGCTGGCATTTTGCTCCCAGCCCAAAACCAAGGGATGAGATTCACCACCCACTTGTTTCTAGACAACAGCCTTAACAGCAACTAGAATAAACCATCCCCCAAGCTGAGATTGGGAAATCCTGAGTATTTACTTACAAGTGAAATAATAAAACAGTGCTGCTGTTCCAGTTTCATCTTTGTTTTGTTGTACTTTACCTTAATAGCTTTAATGGCAGCTTTTGTGATGAGAATCATCTTTGCTCGGGAAATAGGAGGTTTCATCTCCATCAGTGAGAAGAGCTAAACAGAGAAAACAAACATTAGAAATGCACTCTCAAGTTCAGCAATTAAGCAAAAGCAACATTTCAGGTGGGTGATTGGAGCGGTGCCATCCCACACTGTGCTGGCTGGCCCTGGGAGGAGTGGCTGCTTTACAAAGCCAAGGAAATCCGCATTTACCAGCTAAAAACAACTGCTCTGCACACTTGGCTGCCTGACCCTCCATGTGGCTCCCAGGGGAAAAGTTCACTCCTCAAGGAGAACCTCTGCAGAAGTTATTGATATTATGTGAAGTTTACAGAGGTTTATGTGAAGTATATAGAAGTTATGTGCCATCTTTATGGGTGACATTGGCCATAACTGAAAATAAGCATTAGCTCCACGTTTCAGAAACTGAGGGAAACCAGGACTGCACACAGAAAGCTGAGCATACATACATAATTGTTTTTACCTTGAAATATTCCTCACAAAAAATCACATAAAAAACTGGTTTGTGTTACATAATTTCATTTTTGTCTTCATCATAAAGAAAAAATTGAGCCCTTGAATGCGAATGAAAAATGTCATCAATTATTTGCCACACAGCAAAGTAAGAGAATCAAAGTGTCTCCATTTGTCAGTGTAATGGAAAGTAAGATGTCATTTAAAACTTTGTCTCTTATGTTATTAATTAAAGTTCCAAGATACTGGTGAAGTGACCAACTTACACAGATTTATCCACTGTCTCAGTTAAGGAAAAAAACCATCAATGAAGGGGATAAAAAATTGGCCACAAGCTCAGAGAAAAGGGAAGTGCTAACAGGGCTCTGAGCTGTACAAAAGGAAGCCTTACACTTAGGAAACACCAAGAGTAGGAAATTTACTTTCTTATTTTGTATCTACTATCTTAATTTGATTCCTGTTCCAGGAGACAGGAAAGAAGAAAAGCTGTCCTTGCAGACAGTGGTAGCCACATGCCTTTTCCAACACCAACACAAGCCCACGACTTCTCATTATTCATCCCCACAAAATACAAGTTCTTGAGCCAGAACGTTGGGGTTTTAAAGCCACTGCAGCTGTAAGAGATACCCCAGCTAACATCACTGCTTGCTGAGAAATCACAGTATGGACAAATGAAAACTGCCAGATACAACACAGAAGGAGAGAGGGCTCTGTGAGCTGATATGGGTTTTTTAAAAAATCTTTTCAGTTTAAACTTAAGTTCTTTAGAATCAAGTGCAGAGACTCCTGATGAACAAAGTCAGTGCTATTATTAAATCTCAGGAAAATCTGTTTGAAGAGGTTACAAAATGGGGGGGAGAAATCCAAACCCCAACACCCACCAACAAACAACCAGAAGGCTCCAAAACTGAGATGGGGAGGAAGAAGAAGAGGCAGCATTACAACAGACACTCCATATCCCCTCCCTTACCCATGAAGAAGCCACTGGCTCCCCCAGGAAAGGATCCAGTCCCACAGAAAAAGAACAAAGGAGCGGGTGTGGAAGCACTGCTTTGATGTTTGGATTTCAGGAACACAAGGAGAGACCCCAAGGAAACTGGGAGAGCTCAAAGCAGGGCCCAAGGTGACAAGAAACGAGAGCAGCAAAATAACAGAAAGTAATGTCCTAAAAGTATCCCAAGCAGGACATTGCAACTGGGGGAAACACAGAAAAAATAAAAATCCCAGGACACAAACTGCCAGGGAAAAAGAAAGCACTGATACAGGAGTGTCCATATCTATCTATCCATCCATCCATCCATCCCTCCCTCTCTCTTCACCCCCCCAACACCTCCTGGAATTTCACCTCAGAATTTTGCTCCTTTTTTGAAACTACCTAAGATGTCAGAACACCAAATAACTATTTATAGTCAATTCTGACGTCATTCTTGGTATGTTACATGTCAACACCATGTTTTAGAGATGGCTACAGCTAAACTTTAGCTCCCTTCCTAGTTCCTTGTGGTTTCTCCCTGCTGGAAGGAGGAGCTGCTCAGAGGACACCCAGGTATTTCCAGTTGCATTTGCTCAATTAGACCTGGATCTTCTTGCACATACATTTTCCAAATCAATATATAAAACAGTCACCCAAGCACTATCTATAGAGGGCTGGTTCACAATAATACATCCAGTTTCTCATGATCAGCTCAAGGAACAACTTGGACACAAAAATTTGCACTCTATTTACAAAAAAAAAAAAGGATGTAACACAGGCAAAGCAAATATACAGCTTGAGGTTTTCCAGAGTCCTGCCTCACAACAGGAACCTGTGCCTGCAATGCTGCGACCTGCCAGAAATGACTTTCTGCTTTTACTGCCCCTAACTGCCTCTTTGCAGGATGTGGATACAAAAGAAGCAGAGGTGTTCAAGGGTATTAAACTCAGGCCACAGTACAAAATATTTAAGATTTAAGAGTATTTCTGGGTGCCTCTCCCAGCAGGACAGAAGTACACAGTAATGAATCTACAAAGCCAGGGATGCAAAAGGCAGAAAATTCACCTGCTCAGTTTCAGGCTAAAAATGCTGTTAAAGCACAGCAGGCCAGCAAAAGGGAGACAAGGCCAGAGGGCCTGTGCCCAAATGCACAGTGAGTGTGAAATCCAGGAGCTCACACGGGGCAGAGTGAGCACAGCCCCTCCAGCTCCCACTGGGCCCCTGCTCCAGCCCAGCAGCCCTGCGAGGTGCAGGCAATGCACAAGGAACAGGTGCTGATGGCCTTCACTGCTCAGCCTCCTGAGCAGCAAATGATTCATTTCTCTCATTCTATAATTAATGCCCCCTGATGGTTTAGTTTACACGGAAGCCTGAGAACCAGGGGGTTCTGAAGTAAAGGGGAGAAGTGCTACTTTAACATTTACCCAGCTTGATGTATGATGTTAAATCTGTTTTATGTCTGGGTAACACAGTAAAAGTGCCTTTTAGGACTTGAGCTGACTTCCTTGGCTTGGCCCTCCTGCTCAAGGGTCTGTGCCATAGAAAGGTGTCTGTGTTTACAAACAAAGAGCTGCGGGCCCGTTTTATCCAGTCACTGAACAAACCCCAGAGCACAGCAGCGGCACAGAGAGGAAGGAGCTCCAGAAGCAGACAGGGGTCAGTGATTAGGGGATATCAAGCACCCAGGTCATTGTCAGGACACCTCATTCAGCCTCCCCTTCTCCAATTTCCAGAGCAGTCTAACACACCCCTCAGCCATCCCAACACGCCTTGGGTGTCCAAGAACCCTTCCCAAAGCAGGCTCCACGTTCATTCACTGTCTTTTGGAATGGATTTTATTCCTGCATTTAGAAAGCAGCCAACCTCCAGTGACTCACAGGCCTAGCTGCAGTTACTTGTTCCTGTACAGAGACAAAGGGATTGTGGAGGACACAACCACCAAGCACAGCTATTGCACTATTTTGTTAACAAATAGCTAATGCATGGCCAGATCTCTAAAAGCAATTCTGTCACTCTAGACATTTTCCCTCCCCTACAGAAGTCACTGATCCCTTTCCTCTTCAGGCCCCCGTTTTTCCTTGAGGGAAGGAGAAGGATGTGTTGCTAAGCTGTATCTCAGAGGATCAATGCAAGTTTGAAATGCCTGACCACCAGCTGTGAAGCACAGCAAGTGTTAGGTGCTGCTGAAGGTAAGAGAACACCACAACACCCAGAGCTGTCAGGCTGCATTCTTTGGGAAATAAGTGAGATTTGACTTGGACCAGCTCTGACCCCCAGGCAATGAAGCTCAGCAGCACTTCATCAAGCAAGCTACTTCTGCGGCCTGGAAAGACCATTCACAAATCCTGAACCACTGGGGAGAAACATCTTCACAAAAGATACTCTCATGAAAATGACATCATGCAAGGGCACAGAATGGAGTTTTGTTTCTCCTCATGTGCTCTGGAAACGCAGCTTTGGGGAGCAGTGCAGGGCTCTTTGTCCAGCCCATCTCCTGGAAAGCTGCTGGTGCCCCTGCTTCCAACCAGGAATCCCCACACAATGTCACAGCTGCCAGGGCTCCTGCAAACAGGCTCAGGGCAAAGAGAGCCCAGGCAGACCCTGGCACTTGTGTCCTTCTGCTTTTCTGTGCACACGGAGCCCCACTGGGGATGCTGAGCTCCAGGAACTGCAGCAGAACCACGGGAAGGATATCCTGCTGCCCTCTATTTATAGCGCCTCAGGATGGAGGGGAGGGCTGTCCCCAACGGGCACAAACTGCCCCACTGGATCCAAACTGGCCAGTGCCCTAAGGATGGGCAAACAGCAAAAGGGAACGTGCAGCTCCAGCTTGAAATAACAGCCCCAGCACCTCCCATGTGTTTGTCTCCAGGCACATGGAGGTGGGGGATCAATTGTTTCAGGGGCACACATTAACACTGAGACACGGGACTGAGTGAGCGATGTGCATTACTCAACACAAATAAAAGATTACAAAACAGGAAAGCTGGCTTTATTCTACTTCTAGCAGCAAGATTGTGGAAAAGAAAATCTTTACTTCTAACTTTTATAACCAGTAAACTATGCCTCAAGTTTTCCAGATTAAAGAAAAAGACAGGCACCCCCTAAACTAAAACATGCCAAGGATTTATATGGCAGATGTTCAGTGGGGAGTTTTTTGTTTGTGTTTTGGGGGTGTGATTTTTAAATTTTTTTTTCAAAGAAAAATGTTTGCTTGTTTCCTGAAAACCATAAAAAGTTCTGTCTCATTATGCAGTTGACTTTTGTGATTTATTTATGCTGTAACATAACATACCCACCTAAGAGCACATCAATTCTAACTGGTGAAATGAACTCCTCAGAGAACACACACTGCACTCCAGACCTGTCAGATCCCCCCCATTCAGCTGGCAGCACCTGCTCAAACCACAGCTGCACGAAAATAAAGCAGCCAATACAAAACCCCTGCACGCTCCTGTAGCAACATGAGCACTTGGAAGAGGATGTTCATTGGCAAAGCTGCACTCAAAACGCAGGTCCAAAGAACAGGATTGGCAATGGCACCACAATCCAACACAAATTACACAACCCAGGAGTTCCCACCCCCTGCCACAGCCAAACTCACTTCTCTCCCTGCCCAAGAGGGGACAGCAACCCCAGCAGGTTTACAGCCACACTTTAAACTTGGGCCTCCCACCATCTGAGAAACTGCTGCCAACCCCCCAAAACCCCCAAATGATGGGACCACCTGACAGAGTAAGTGGCATTTCCTTTTTCAGGCAGAGTGGCCAAGAGCTGGCAGGTGCCACCTCCAGGGAATCACCTCCAGCATCCAAACTGCAGCTGGATTTGCCTTGGTAAAACTGCAATTTTCCCTGGCTCCAGTGGCACTGTAAAGGAATTCCTGCACTTCCAGCAAGCGCAGGAACTCCAGGCCAGTAGGGTACCCTGTATTCCTGTAGGGTATGGTGTATTCCTGTGGGGTATCCTGTACTCCTGTAGGGTGTTCTCTATTCCTGTAGGGTATCCTGTAGCTGCCCCACGTTCACTGCTGAAGCTGCTCCCTCCCAATAAAAGCAGTAACTCTTCAGTGAGCTGGGAGTGGCACCCCGAAGGCCTCACCAGCCCTTGCTACCCCACCACCGTGGGAACAACCCCCAGAGCTTTGGAGCAAGTGCTCTGTCCCCAGGAAAGGGCAGAAAGGAGCAAAACCTGCCCGTAAATGTGACCCCCTCACAGCTGCTGTCAGCGTGCACAGCTCCAGGAACACAGGAGGAAAAGGGAAGGGAGCAGTGTGGAGCTGGACTTTATGCCCTGCACAGCCCCTGAGAGGGAGCAGGGCAGGAAGCACAGAGCCCCTGCAGTTATCCATGTGCTGCTCCACACACCAGCAGCTCCAGGGAAGCACTCAGGCGTGCCAAGGGCTGCAAACAGGGATTCCAGTGAGTGCACTCCTCTCCCCCAGATGTGAGATCCAGCTGAACCCCACCAGCAGCCCCCAGCAGGATTTCCCTCAGCATTCCCACAGGCACAGGAAGAGGTGGGATGCAAACACGGGTTGCCAGGACACGGGCTGGTCACGGGATCCCCAAGCACCAACTCCTGCTCTGCAGGCACGCTCAGCACCAGCACCGGGGTCACAGTGACAGCCCTGGGCACTGCCTGCACCATGCTCACACCGAGGCAGGAAATTCACAATATCGCTGCTGTCTCTTTCTAGCAACACTGAAAATGACACACGTGTGCTGCTTTGGGTTTTTGGGGAAGGCGGCTTTGCACCTGCCATCCCACTGGTTTGGAGCTGCACAAAACCCCCAAAACACTGGCAAATAAACCACTAACGGGATCTGCATGCCATCCACTTTTCCCTTCGCTCTTGCACAGTTTTGGTAGGGATGAGGGCATTCCCAGGTGTGCGTGTGACAAAGCCTAGCAAAGAGGGAGCCTCACACATCCCGAGTCCAGCACAGGGGAGCAGCTGCCATCCCTCCTGTTTCTGTTCAACAGGCAGGCACAGCCTCCAGCAGGAACCTGGCAAAGGCTCTGCCTCAGCTCTACGTCACTTTGTGCCCACGAAGGCTCTGCAAAGCCACACTGTCCGACCGAGGCAGAAGTACAACTAACAGTAATTAATAATCATTGAAGTCACGTGTCAAAAACTTTACACAGCAGAGGCTGGATGAAGTTGCTATATATTATGCAAAAAACAACCACGGTCCTTTTTGCTTCCCACTGACTAAGAAATAAACCAAGCCAAAACCAGAAGAAGTCAGGGAGGGACCTTTGTGCCGTAGGAAAAGCGAGTAAACGCCTTCCAGCCCGTCCAGTCCCCGGAACTGGGATCGATCCCCGAGTCCCATCCCCGGGGATGAGCCCCGTCCCATGGCTCACTGCCCCTGCAGGCTGTGCCCGTGCCGCGGCTCTCTGGCCAGGCCACTACCGGGAAGGGCCGGTCCCGAACCGCGGCTTCCCCGGCACCGCGTGACAGCCCGGGCACCCCGCGATCCGGCCCGGGATCCCGGACCCCGCTCTGCGGCGCTGCCCGGAGGGGAGCGAAGCAGCGGCGGGAGAACGGAGGCGGCCGGGCAGGCCCGGGGCTCCCTCCAACGCCTCCGGCCGTGCAGGCCCGGCCCGGCCCGCGCGGGGCCTCGCGGAGCGGCCGCTGAACGGCCCGGCCGCGCTCGCCTCCATTTTCCCCCGCAGCAGCGCTCCCCACCCGGCGGCGGGCCCGGGCCGGCGCTCCCCGCGCAGGCCGCAGGCGGCGGGCCCGGGCCCGGCCGGAAGCGCGGGGAGCCGGGGGACGCGATGGCGGCCGCCGTGTGTGCCCCCCCCCGCGCCGCGGCCCGCGCTTCGCCGCCCGCTCCCCGGCTCCCACCTCTTGGTTGAAGGCGTTCACGGCCTCCATGTCGGCGCTGGCGGCGGGAGGCGGCGGCGGCGGGCGGGGCGGGCGGGCGGCGCGGCAGGGCCGGTCGGTGCCCTCAGGGCGCGGCCATGATGGCGGCGGCCATGGCGGGGCTCGCGGGCAGCGCGCGGCCCGGGCCGACCGCGCGACGGGCGGGGGGGGGGCGAGGCGCGGTGCACGCCGGGATCGGCCGGGCCTCCTCCCGGCCCACGCGAGACGTTGGGCGGGAGGGATGGCGGCGCCACGTGACCGCCGGCCGCCATGTCAGCGCCACCCCCGCTATGGCGGGCGGGAATGGCGGCGGCGGCAACGTTAGTGCCCTAGCCCCCGGCACGCCCACCGGTGCCGTGCGCCCGCCCCTCACAGCGGTGGGGCGGCTGCCCCTCATGGGCTCGGCTCGGTTCGGCCGAGCTCGGAGCCGTTCGTGCGTTCGGCTCGGCTCGGTTCGGTTCGGTTCGGTTCGGTTCGGTTCAATTCGGCAGAGCTCGGCTCGGTTCGGCTGAACTTGGCCGAGTTCGGCCGAGCTCGGAGCCGTTCGTGCGTTCGGCTCGGCTCGGCTCGGTTCGGCTGGGCTCGGCTGTACTCGGCTCGGTTCAGTGGGTGCAATAAAATAAAAATGAAATTTCGAATTTCGTGTCCTGTTAGTGTTTTTTTTTGTAGGATGTAAGCACGGAGTATTAAAGCCTGATAAGGAATGTGTGACTAATTAACTTGTAAGCATTTTTGGTTTTGCAAAACACTGCTAAAAAATAAATATTTATATTTGTATTCATATTTATGTTGTATTTGAGGGAAGATAAATAAATCCAAAGCCAGTGACAACTCTCTGGTCAAAGATGATAACAGAGGATAAAGATGATTTCCTTGGTACACTAGAGAAGCACTGATCAAATCCTAACCTGTGATTTCTATTAAACTTTCTGGGTATTGGGGAGCAAATAATTCCTGAGACGTGTCACACCTTCAATTTCAAAGCTTTTTTAATTTTTTTTTTTTAATTTCCTGCTGTTCTACCAGTGCCTGCAGCGGCCAGGAGATGGCTCTGATGTCCACACTAGGACTAAAACCAGGGAAAACACAATTTTCTCTCCCTGAAACTGGATCTGAGGAGTGCCAACAAATCTCTTGGGCCAATGGTGGGGAAAATAAAGATATTAATTTTCCTGAAAAAGTACTAAAATCTATTCCAAATATAATTTATAACCATAATTATACACCCAATTTATTTAAAAAAACGCCCCAAAATAAAACTTCTCAACCTTTACTTTCCTTCTTCTCCTCTAAATCTATTACATCCCTATTAAAAACATTTCATTTCCCCTAAATATTAAAAAAATCTTTCTAATACTTAATCTAATAAACTCCTTTCTAATCTAATAAATTCCTAATCTAATAATTCTAATAACTTCCTCTATCGAATCAACAACTTCTCTAAACTAAAAACTCAAATTTCTAAAAAAAACTAATAAAACCCCTAACCCAAAAAACCCCCAAACATTAAAAAAATCCTAAATAATATAAAAACTAAAAAAAATAAACTGAATCCTAAAAAAATTCTCTAACTCTATAATCTAAAACTTTACACATAAACAAATTCAAAACCCAACTAAAATCAAAAATACCTAAGAAAAAAAAGGCTTGATCTAATAATAATAATAATAATAATAATAATAATAATAGTAGTAGTAGTAGTAGTAATAATAATACAGTGATGTCAGTAATTATAAAAATATCATTTTATATCTACATAAACTTATATATATGTATATATGTGTATGTTTTTATATATACACATATATGCATATATACGCACACACGTATATATATAATATGTATATATATATATAAAATGCTTCACTTGCAAACCTCACTGCTTTGGCTCTGCTTGGATTTTGTTGTGAGTTGGGTTTTTGGTTTTTTGGTGGGTTGGGGTTTTTTTTTGTCTGTTTGTTATTTGGAGGGGTTTTTTGTTTGTTTTGGGGGGTTTTGGTTTTTTGGGGGGTTTTTTTGGTTTTTTTTTTTGGGGTTGGTTGGTTGGGTTTTTTTTTGTTCCTGCATTTTTTGATGGGTTGGGGTTTTTTTGTTTTATTTTTTGGGGTTTTTTGTTTGATTGGTTTTGTTTTGGTTTGGGTTTTGTTTTTTTTTTTTGGCAAGGTAGAATCCCCATCATTTCCAAAGTAAATAATCATTAAAACAAACCCTGCCAAAATAAACATTCCTGTGCATGTGTGCGTGGATCCTCTCATCCCTAAAGACAGGAAACAAGTGGTGGGACTGCTCTGTTGGTTCTCCTGCTCCTCCAAAACACAGGAATGCTGCAGAAAGGGGAGCTCCACATCTCCTGGAAGCACTTTGGCTTTCCCCTGGATTTTAATGGCCCATTTTCTCTCTCTTTTCTCAAAAAGCAGCTTTCCCCATCTTCTGCTCCTCTGCAGGCTCAGGAATAATTGGCAGTGACAATTTAGTACCTGCCTCTTTCACAGCACAAACAATTTTTAAATTTTTTTTGATTTTTTTTTTCATTTATTTACACGCTTGTGGATTTTTGTGTGATGAGAAACACACATTGCAAAGGATTTTGTTTTTTCCCCCAATACATGCATTTCTGTGTTCTGATTTCCTGCAATTCCTCCATATCCACAAATATGGCTCATATTAGGAAAATATGGGCAAGCCCAGAGTGGATTCTAGGAAAAATTCCTTGCTGTAAAGTATACAAATACAGATGGGAATATATTCATGTTGAATACATGTGCTTGTAAATAAGATGTTTTTATTTAGATGTTTTACTCAGTGTGGGGATTGGAACATGCTGCAGAAGTCATTCCTGCCAACATTTTGGGAAGATTCTTAGATTCTTAGAGCTTTTCTGTATTTTTGATATTACACTATTTGGAAATCAACCAGCTGGCACCGAGGCCCATTTGGCATGGGCTGATTCTGCTTTCAGTGACCCTGAGCTCTGCTAGCATCTTATTCAGAAGATTTAAGAGATGAAGCTCGTGTAATTATGCATTTTGTGCACATTTTTGTGTTTTGGGGAAAGGAGGCCTTGATTTGGTGAGGGAGTGACTCATTTATTTATGTTGTTATTGGTTTGCTGATTGGATAAAGGCTTGGCTAGTGACTGCCCAAACATTTCAGTTGTAACGCTTGTATATAAAAACGGATGTACATTTGATACACAAATGCTTGTATATCATCCTGTGATATTACCAGGCTTATTTCTGAAAATAAACTTTTGTAAAAATGGACTGGCTTTCAATATTAGGCTTTAAATTTATTTTTGTGTGGCTTTGCTCTGCTGAAAATTTACTTACTCCAAGGTTCACATCCACTTTTCTCACCTGTCCTGTCTCCTATCCAGTTTTCCAGCTGGGGTTGCAGGAGACTTGGATCATTTAGCAGCTTTTTTTTCCTTCTTTCCCTTTTCTTGAGAAAAAATCCTTTTTCTGCTTGTTTTGCCTTAGGCCAGGGACTCAGATGTTCTTTTTGATAAGCAGAGGGCCCTCCCATGCCTGAGCCACGTTATCTCTTTTGGCCACTACGGAGCAGCAGGGTCTGAAAGTGCTGTCAAAGCCAGAGTGTTCATGAGCAATTCCTCTCCCCTGCCAAATATTTCATGGCACTCCGTGCTCATCAGCCAGGTGGATCACTGCTGATTCAGGGGGGAATGTGCTTGCTGCAGAAACAGGTGCAGGAATGAAAATCCCACTGGGTTTTGTAATAATCACCCTGATACTCAAACCCCATTCTGTAACCGCGTAAATATGCAAACCCAGAGCTGTGGTTTTGTCTGTGTTGGTTTTTTTTCTTCTTTCTAGAAATTCTGTCAGTAAAATATTTTTAAAATTTATTTGGAGCATTCAGGAGCTGCCTTCCAGTTTTGCACTGAGGAATTTACTGGGATGTGCTGACTGGAACCTCTCTCCCTCTGAGGGTTTGAGGCAGTTTTCCCCCTGGAACCCCTGGGATCAGAGCCCAAGTGCCTGCAGCAGCCACAGTGGGACCTGGGGGTAGCAAACCCATCTCTGTAATAGGAGAAAGAGCAACAAAACCTCATGGGAAATATGATTTCACCAATATTTTCTATTCTGTTGCAGGGGGAAGTTGGAACAAACGGTCCCAGAGCTCCTCCTGCTTTGTGCTCCTTGAACCATGGTGTTAGGGGGTTGAGATTGTGGGTAACTCTCTTGAGATTAGAAAATAAGCAAGAAAGGGAAAATAACCTGGAGAGAAGCAGGGATTTGAGGGGGATGTGTGTCTGTGAGGAAAGGGAACCTTTCCTGGGCTGGAACACGCTGGGATGCAAAGGAGCTGTGTTGGTTTTCTTGGCTTTTACAGAGTTAGGGACAGCTGAGGGGCATTTTAAAAGATTTTATTCCATCATCAGCCTCGATGAATGGTGAGACACGAGAGATGTAAAACTCAGCACCATTCAACACTCCTCATCTCAGTATTTACAAAACACTCTATATTACATGTAATACAAATATATATATATGTATTATATACATATTTGTACGTGTAATGTACATACAATACAAAAATATACAAAACTATATAAAGTCCCTGTCAAGTTTTAAAGGTTCTTTTGCACAGAGTTGTGTGCAGGGTGCAGGCAGGCTCTGGGGAGCAGAGGCAGAGCAGCAGAGTTTCCCTGTGAAATGCACATTCCGGGTCTGTTTCCCCTGGAGCCGTGACCCCAAAGCCCCAGTCTGCAGCAGAGAGGCAGGAATTTGCTCTTGCCCTGCTCTGAGCTCTCTGCTGACAGCTGAGAGCAGCCAGGGAGCTTTGCCCTGAGCTGGAACATCTGGAGAGTGCGAGCTCTGCTCTCCCTGCAGCATCCCCAGCTCAGGAATGCTCTCACGCCAAGGAAAAACTTTGAGCTCAAATACCTGTTGGTTGGAATATATATGGAATAACGCCAAGGGCAGGGACACCTTCCACTGTCCTATGTTGCTCCAAACCCTTTCCAGCCTGGCCTTGGGCACTGCCAGGGATCCAGAGGCATCCACAGCTTCTCTGGGCATCCTGTGCCAGGCCCTCAGCACCTCCCAGGGATTCCTAATTTAAAACTGAATCTATTTCATTTGAAACTTCAGAAATGCTTCAGGCGCTGAGCACAGCCCAGAGTGTTCACCTGTAAATAATTGCACATTTCACACCTGGGTTTGGCCAGCCCTGAGCCTCTGATGTGGTGTCCAGAGACCTGAGTGCAGCCAGGAAACTCAGATTTGCAACTGAGCCTTGCAGTCCTCACCCAGCCAGCCTGTCCTGGGTACACGGGAAAACCCTTGCAAAATTTGTGTTTTCAGCTGCAAAGCACCCAGGTGAACTTTCATTGCTTGCTACCAGGCTGCATTCATTAAAAAACCTTCATTTCAAGGTTTTCTAATCTGATTTTCCAGCAGTTCAGTCATCCATCCAAAAGCCCCTCATGCTTAAACAGAACATGGGGGTCTTTGTTCAGGGGGGAATAGCTGCTCTGGTCACTTTTAACAATTAATGCAATGTGAAAAAAAAAATAACAGCACCAATACAGCAACCCCCTGCCGGTCACTCTGACATCAAATTCCATTAAATTCCATTTGTTTTATGACACCTCCAGGAGCTCAGTTTGTGTGCTGGCTGTGGGGGACAGAAGCTGCAGAGAGCAAAATGGGGATTCTTGGTGGGACACAGGTCTGGCAGAGAGTTTGGAGGGGCAGTGCCACATCACCCCACTGCCAACACATCAAAATGCTTCAATGCCCACTCAGGTAAATCTCCATATTTATATATACATATATACATACATACATACATACATATATATATATACACATACACATATATATATATACATACATACCTATACACATATATATACACATATATTTATACATATATACATATATATACATATACATATATATATACATATACACATTATATACATATATATTTGCATATTTATATAAACATATATCTACTTATACACACACACACATATATACATACACAGTTATACACATATAACCATATTCTAAATATTTTTGAGGATGACACATATCCAAAGACAAGTTTTGAGCTGGGTTTAGGAAGGCCCCTGTCCCTGAGTGGCATCTTCAGGACCCAAGCACAGAACTCACAAATGTCCTCAGCTGCTTCCCTGATATATGGAGAGGGTTGTTTTCTCCACTGCTGTCTCTGTGCCAGCAAACACAGGTTCTCTGCCTGAACTCAGGGATTCAAACTCCATAAACCCCTCAAAAATTATCTAAGAGCAAATATACTCTCCCTTCAAAAAAATCTCCTTTAAATTAATTTAAACTCTTTTATGTCCGAACCTCAAATATTACAAAATTAAACAGCTGTCAAAACAACCCCCTCCCAAAAAAACCTCAAACCCAAACCCTGCAAAAGCCCCCAATTATTTTAAAGCAGGATGAGACACCCAGGACAGCATAAGCAATAACATTGACTTTCTCTTTTTTCAGCCCATCAGCACTAAGTGAGGCTATCTCTGTGCCCTGGCTGCAGTCAGCAGTTACCCACAGGCTGCTGATGAGGCAGGGAAATGTTGAATTACCACCTTTAAAATGACCAGGACAGATGTACTCGGTGCCTTCCTGCAGCACAATTTTGAATTTGTCAACTCTGCCTATTGTAGAGCACTGAAAAGCTGTTCTGACACTGTGGTGCAAAAATATGTGATTTTCTTTGTAAGAACATCATAACTCCAAGGACTGGAATTCAAGCTGTTTAAACAACACAAACTTCTGAAAGTAAGCTGATCAATGGAGTATCATTCCCAATGTCAATATCCTCGTTATGTTATCATCCAGCACTAACTCAAATTAATTGTGATTTATCAGAAAAAAACCACATATCTCCAACCCCCATATCAGACTTTGGAAAATTTGATTTTTGCCTATAACCGTCGTGGACGATTTCAGAACTCGTATTCCAAGAGCTTCTGCATCAGCAAATGTGGTCAGTAGAAAAGAATAGCTCAAAAAGAACACAAACATAAAAATAAAATATAAATTCCCAGTGTCACTATTCCAGCAGCAGCCAGACACCTTCCATGTAAAAGGAACAGCTGAACCAGATGCTGGCTTTTGGTCTGTCTTGTCACAATTTAAACATAACATCTTTACTCCAAGGAAGCTTTTGTTAGGGACTTTTTTTTTTAGTTTAATTAATTTATTTGGTGCAGAAAGGAGTGGAAATTCCTTGAAATGTTCAGGTGGAAGTGAATGACAGTGCTATCAGCAGCAAGGCCTCATAGAAGGTTTTGTGCTTGCTCTGAAAACAGAAAAATTCCCCTAAGGATCCAGCCCAGGCAGACACTGGGAATTGGGCCCAGGGTCTTCACCCTCCTTTATGGCTGTAAACCCCCCAAAAATCCATTTTCCTGCAGTGTTTTAAAAGGCTGGAGATGGCAAAGGACAGTGCTCTCAGCGTAACTCGGGATTTCTCTGTTTTAGTGGGTATAAATCGAGCTCTATATTATTTTTAGCAGCTTGTTATTACAGCTTTTGCCAGCCGAGGACAGACTGCTGCCTTTAATTCATTAGTAATTTCAACAGTTAATCAGAAAATGTCATTACCTAGAAAGTCTGCAGCTCCAAACGAAGCAGGCTGGAGTTAAATTTGAATTAGAGCACGGACAGCAATGAATGCAGCCTTTGATCCCCTTTTCATGCAGCCTGCACCCTGATGGGCACAGCTGGACAGGATGGGAATGGCGAGAAGGCCTGGGAAAAGGATACTGGCAACTCATTAAGTCCTGCAGTTGAGGCAATTAAATAAAATAAATTCACTGGCTTCTTTCAGAGCTCTCCTCCTGTTTGCTGCAATGGACATTTCTCGCCAGTTTCATTTCTGAAAGGGGCTGATTTTCAGGTGTTTGGCTTCAAAACACACCATGAACATCTGTTTAATGCTCCAAGTGGCCAAACCACGTTTCTGTTAGCCCAAACAAAGGCACCCAGCTCTGCCTGCCTTCCTGAAGGGATATTCCTCTAGGCAGGGAAAGACTCTGGCTCCAGACCCTCTTAGCTCAGCCATATATTTAAATCAGACAGCATGCAGGCTCTTCCCAAGCTGTGCTTTTCATTCTCCCAGTGTAACTGTCTGCAGCACAGCTTTTTCCTCCTTTTTTCCCCTTTTCCCCCCCTTTTTCCCCTTTATTCTCACATCAATGTTGTTAAACCCCTCACATTTGTCATGCTGACCAGAGGAGCTGTGACACAGAGCCAGGCTGGCCAGGGAACCACCCTGCTTTGTCATTGTCCTCACCTGTGTGGGCACTTGGTCACCTTCCCTACAAACACAGGGACAATCCTGGTGCCTTCCCACTCCAGATTTTGTGGAGGAAACACCAGTGGAGCTCTTTCTTGGATTTGTCCTACCATCAGCTCAGGCAGTGAAGTGTCCCTTCAAATATATTCTCCACCTCCCCACAAGGCACCAAACCACCCAGAGGACATTCAGACTCCTGTTTTTGGTAGCCACGTGCTGTAATACCTGTAAATGTACCCAGAACATGCACTGAGAGGAGATTTTCAACCCAAATCATTATTTATGGGCACTGAAGCTCTCCCTTCTCCAGTTTCTGCCTGCTGGGACGGTGGTGGGTTTCTGTTTTTGTTTGGAATTTCATCTGAAGACATGGATTTCGGTGGAGCAGGGCGGTGTGGAGCCAGCTCCAGGGCTTCCAGCCCTGAGAATGTGTTTAGCCACTGGGAAGTGAGAGGTCAGTGGGAGATGGAATGTGGCCGGTGGAGACAAAAATCCAAGTTAAATGGACAGCAGAGATGCAAAATCAGATTTACATTTTTAAAGAGTTAAAAAAGAGCTTAAAAAGCAGGGAGAAGTGTGTTCCCTGGTGGGAGCAGGAGCTGGGATGGGATGGGATGGATGGGATGGGATGGGATGGGATGGGATGGGATGGGATGGATGGGATGGGATGGGATGGGATGGGATGGGATGGGATGGGATGGGATGGGATGGGATGGGATGGGATGGGATGGGATGGGATGGGATGGGATGGGATGGGATGGGATGGGATGGGATGGGATGCCGAGGCAGCGGGGCTGTGCAAACCTGTCCGGTTCATTCCCGGCACAGGGAAGCTCTGGGATGCCGAGGAGCGGGGCTGTGCAAACCTGTCCGGTTCATTCCCGGCACAGAGATGCTCTGTGACGCCGGGGCCTCGGGGCTGTGCAAACCCCAGCTCTGAGCGCGGCCGCTCCCGCCGCCTGCGAGCGGATTGAATTACGGCAAATTCGAACTGCGCTGGCCCTGCCTCCATCCCTGCCTCCCTCCCTCCCTCCATCCCTCTCTCCGCCCCCTGGACGCCGCCGGAGCGGGAGGAGGCTCGGCAGGGGCGGCAGCGCGGCCACCCTCGCTCGCCCCGCCGCAGCAACTTCGCGGAGCGCCGCGGGCACACGGAGCGGAGCCGGGCCGGGCCGAGGCGGGCATGCCGGCGGCGGCGGGCGATGGGCTCCTGGGCGAGGCGGCGGGCGCGGAGGCGCGGCGGGCGGCGGCGGACGGCGGCTCCCTGCTCGCAGCCTGGCTCGGGGCCGCCGCGCCCCGGGAGCGCCTCCGAGACTTCCAGCACACCAAGAGGGTCGGCAACTACCTGATCGGCAGGAAGCTGGGCGAGGGATCCTTCGCCAAGGTCCGCGAGGGGCTGCATGTGGTCACCGGAGAGAAGGTACGGCCGTCTGCCGCGGGTAACACGGGGCGGAACGGGGCAGAACGGGGAGCGGGCTGTGCTCAGTGCCTGCCGGCCGGGAGGGCCAGTCCCCGGCAGGATGGAGGGGCTCCTCCGGCTGCATGGAGGAGCACTCGGGGAGGATCGTGGAGCTCCTCGGAGGATGGAGTAGTTCCCCCGGAGGATGGAGAAGTTCCTCCGCCAGGATGGAGTAGCCCCTGGGAGGATGGAAGAGCCCCCAGGGAGGATCGTGGAGCTCCTTCGGCAGGATGGAGGAGCCCCCCGGCAGGATGGAAGAGTTGCCTCTGAGATGGAGGAGGCGCCCGGAGGATGGAGGAGTTCCTCCGGCAGGATGGAGTAGCCCCCGGGAGGATAGAGTAGCCCCCGAGGAGGATGAACTAGCCCCCAGGAGGATGGAGTAGCCGCCGGGGAGGATCGTGGAGCTTCTCCGGCAGGATTGAGTAGCGCCCGGCAGGATGGAATAGTACACTCTGAGATGGAGGAGCCCCCCAATAGAATGGAGGAGCCCCCCAGGAGGATCGTGGAGCTCCTCCAGCAGGACGGAGAAGCCCCCCGGCAGGATGGAAGAGTTCCCTCTGAGATGGAGGAGCCCCCGGGCAGGATAGAGTAGGCGCCGGCGAATGGAGCAGCCCCCGGGGAGGATGGTGGAGCTCCTCCGGCAGGATGGAGCAGCCCCCCGGGAGGATGGAGTAGCCCCGAGAGGACGGAGGAGCCCCCGGGAGGACGGAGGAGCCCCCGGAGGACGGAGGAGCCCCGTGGCTCCAAGTGTCCCGAGCCCGAGCGGCTCCAGCCGTGCCCGCCTTCCCGCGGGGCAGTCCCGCCTTCCTCCCGCGCTGCTTCGGCTGCCTTGACCTCCCTTTTTTTCTTTTTCCTTTCATTCTAAATGTTCATCTTCCCCCCGATGTGTTTGCTCACTTTTCCTGGCGAGAAAAGCGGGGGTTTTGGTGAGGCTTGTGTCGCGACATGTGACATGCGGGTACCTGGCCATGGCAGATGCTGCGGGAGGGGGCACACTCCGCTCCCGAGTTGTTGTGGTGCAGCACACGGCAGATGTGGAGATGCAGCCCGGAGGGTTCTTCCCCAGGGTTCTGCTTGGCAAAGTCCGTGCAGGGGCTCTGCTTTTTGGTTTTTATCCAGAGCCCTTCGGCGGAGGCTCTTAGCCATCGGTAGAACGGGTGGCAGCGTTCTCAGGGGCTGGGCAGGGCAGTGAGTGCGGCAAGGACGAGCTCCCGACAGAGAGTTGTGCTGCTCTTGTTTATCCACACAACTTCTGAGTGCTGGGAGGGGAGGCTGAGGGAGCTGGGAAGGGTCTGGAGCCCCAGGAGGGGCTGAGGGAGCTGGGCAGGGGCTCAGCTGGAGCAAAGGAGGCTCAGGGGGGACCTTGTGGCTCTGCACAGCTCCTGACAGAAGGGGACAGCCAGGGGGGAACAGGGACAGGAGGAGAGGGAACGGCCTCAGGCTGGACATCAGGAGGAATTTCCCCGTGGAAAAGGGTTTTAAACATTGTCAGGGGCTGCCCTGGGAGGTTTGGAGTGCCCATCCCTGGAGGTGCCCGAGGAAGGACTGGAGGTGACAAGGAATGGGAATGGGGCACAGCCTGGGCTGGGTGATCTCAGAGGGCTTTTCCAGCCCCGGTGCCTCTGGGATTCTGTGAGCTCTGGGATTCTGCCTCTCGTGTGTCCCTCACAGAGGGTTCCCTGCCGGAGCAGGGGGCTGTGTTGGTGTCATTCCCTCCCTTTGGTGTCATTCCCTCTTTTTGGTGTCATTCCCTCCTGCTCCATCAGGAACGTGCCGCTGTGGGTGATGGCATCCCTGCACTCCCGGGCAGTGATTTCCTCATTCCGGTAAATTTGTCACGGAGAGGAATTTAATACGTGGCTCTGAGAGTCCCATCGTGTGAAAAACGATAAGGTTTGTGAATATTGTCATGTAGGAATGCATGAAAAAATAAAATAAATAAATGTTGCTGTGCTCTGTTACCAAGCGTGCGCTTCTCCTTGGTAACAGAAACATCCAATGATCCTGCAGTGGATAAAAGGCACATGCACACACACGTCCTCCCCACCTCCACGTTTTGGGCTTGCTACATTTATCTCAGTCTGTTAGGAGGGGAAAAAAATAAAAAAGAGCCACCACACCCCCCTGTGTCTCAGCTCCCAGGTCTGCTGCTTGATTCGGGCTTTTTTTCTCCCTCCGTGGTGTCTCGAATAACACACGCTGTGACAAAGTGACAAGCAGAAACTCCAGAGTCACCCTTCCCTTGCTTGCTTCCTTCCTTCCTTCCTGGGGCATGCAGGGTGACCTCTGAGCTCTGTCTGTCTGTCCTGTCCATCCCTGTCCAGGGTGACCTCCGAGCTCTGTCTGTCTGTCCTGCAGAGCCCTGTCCATCCCTGGGGCAGGCAGGGTGCTATCCCAGCTCTGTCTGTCCCAATCCTGCACTGTGGCACTGGCTCAGGACCAGTCACACACTTCCAAGCTGACCGACCCAATGTTCACCATCCCAAGTCCAGCTAATTGTGGATAAACTCCAGTTAATGGGTGGGAGAGAGGAGTTATTAATGATTTGCTTCAACCCCTGAGCGAGGTTCCTCCTCTCAGCCCAGGGGTGGATGCTTCCCATCCCAGTGAGGATTCCACCCTGGTGGACCCTCAGCTCTCCTGGGCACAATGTGTGGTGTGGAGCTGAGATGTGCCCACATTGGCCCACATTCTGTAGGATTGCCCTAAAATCGGTGTAAAGCAGAGTCTTGCTCGTGCTGAGCCAAGGGCACTGCCTAAATTCAATAGGACTGCCCTAAAATAAGTGTAAAGCAGAGTCTTGTTCATGCTGAGCCTAAATCCAGTAGGATTTCCCTAAATCTGAGTCCTGCCCCTGCTGTCTGGAGCTGTTCTGGCAGAGCCTGAGCCCTCGGGGTCACTGAAATGTCACACTTGAGTCGGGGGGGCCCCAACAGGTTTGGATTTGCAGCAGACTTTAGCAACTCTGGAGCAGTTAATGTCTCAGAAAATGGAGTGTTTGGGGATGAAATCCCTGATTAATGAGCCCCCAGGCAGGCTGGGATCCCTGGCCCTGACTGGAGGCATTGTGCAGGCTGCCAGAAATGTGCCATTACCTCAGGCTGGCATTTCTGGGGGCTGCCAGGGTGCCCAGGAGGGTGGGATGGCACATCCTGGGGCCAGGCTCCTCCAGCAGGGCGGCTGGAGGGGCTGCCCTGGCGCTGACCTGTGTGGGCTGGGGCTCAGCAGCTCCTGCCAGCAGGGCAGGGTGAGCTCAGGTGAGGCTTCAAACCTCCCCTCGCCAGGTTTGTACTGCTGGGCATTTTTATTTTATTTTATTTTATTTTATTTTATTTTATTTTATTTTATTTTATTTTATTTTATTTTATTTTATTTTATTTTATTTCATTTCATTTTATTTTATTTCCATGTTTTGTTTTCTGTGCTTGGGAAAGCCCTTGGTGCAGTCAGGAGCAGGAGGATGTCGGGCAGGTTATCCCTGCCGTGGCTTTGGGATGGAGCATCGCAGCTGCACCCTGACATTTTGGGGTGCAGGGCTGATTTGTCAGCTCAGCTCAGGCAGCCTGAAGTGCTAATCCTGAGCAAACACAGCTCCTCTGTGAGCAGCAAGGCAGTTTGGCTTTAAATTGAGAGTGAGCTGTGGCTGGGTGACTTGGGAGCCTGTGCACAGCAAAACCCTTGGCTTGCTCCAAGGCATTGTCTGGGTTTCCTCAAGCAAAGGAAACCTCTCTCCTTTATAAAGACAGATATTTTAATATTATATTTATTATTATTAATACTTCTATTCATATATATTATATATTATATATTATATATTATATATTATATATTATATATTATATATTATATATTATATATTATATATTTATTATATATTATATATTATATATTTATTATATATTATATATTTATATTTTATGGTTATATTTATATTTAATTGTTTATATTTTTATGAAACCTCATCCTCATGGGAAGGAGCCACCAAGTTCCCCCAGGGAAACCACCTGGGAGAAATGAACAAAAAAAAAGAGTCTTTTATAAAAATACACTTATTTTTTGCGCCCTTAGGGAGCTGAGAGTGCCTTGCCATCACTGTGCTGGGGTGATGTGAGGCTCTGTTATCACACCGTGTGTTATCTGTTTGTTATCAGCTGCAGACCCCAGTAACTCTGCACAGCACTGTGTGGCAACAGCACACTAACAATCCATTGTTCCTGCAAACAGGAACAAGATCCAAGATTTTATTTAACTGCTTTGCAGTGTGATCTTTGGCACTACAAAAAAAAAAACGAAGTCACAGAGGCAAATTGACTCATTCGCTTTCTCATCCAGGGAAAACTTTGTTTATAATTTCCCTCAGTGCTATTGTTGAGCTGGAACAAGGTTCGTTTTTAGTTACACTTAGTCAAGAGCCTTTCAGCATCAGTGGGAAGCAGTGGCTAAAAATACAATTTACCAGTTTTGCTACGGAGGCAAAGCAATTAATATTAAAAGTGGCCTTTTCACAGAAGAGTTCACGTTCAGAATGCATTTCCTTATTAAAGAGGCAGAGGAAAACCACAAAGAAAAGGCATGTTCGAGCCTCCCCACCACGAGGTGCAGGGGTGGGTCCCTGCAGAGACCTGGAAATGCCTCTTTGTGCCACAGAGTTCATTTTGCCAGGGGTAAATTTGCCATTTCCCTGCCTGTTCCACCACAGGTTGCAGGGAATGGAGACTTGGTGGCTTTTGGGTACATCCCCATGCTCAGTTCTGGGATCTTTACCTGGGGCAGCAGGTTGCCTCACTGCACACAAAAGTTGATTTTCCGGGGTGTTTGCAGCTATTTCAGTCCAGCCTTTTCCTTGTTCCCTCCTCCCAGGCATTGTGAGGTTGCCGGTAAAGCTGTGAGACTGTCACTGCTGCCAGGGCACCCGAGGGTAAAGCTGCAGGATTGTGGTTGGAAATTTGA
This sequence comes from Zonotrichia albicollis, assembly GCF_047830755.1. Taxonomy (NCBI): domain Eukaryota; kingdom Metazoa; phylum Chordata; class Aves; order Passeriformes; family Passerellidae; genus Zonotrichia; species Zonotrichia albicollis. The sequence continues at coordinate 1,164,031 of NC_133820.1, forward strand.
TCTGCTATTTCATTTTTTTTATTTACTTGCATATCAGTTTCCTGGATGGGTTTGTTCTCTCACATTTAGTTAGTCATTTTATCTTTACCAGTTCCTCCACATATTTTCAGATTTTATCTCAATCCAATTTTTTTTTAAAAAGCTTATTTTGAAAAGTGAATCTTCCCGACTGTGAATCTTTCTCCAGGATCTGCTCCCCTTTATTATCCAGCCTGTTGCACCTGGCTGGATGTGCCACTCCTAATCACATGCACCGAGGAAACAGAGCCAGGCTGTTCCTGCAGCCTGCATTTCTGACATTTTCCTCCTTCTAGGTGTTTGCTTTCACAGCTTTTCTTTTTTTGGTGTCACAATTTGTGCTGAAGCCGCTCCAGGCACACTTGTGCTATGTGCAGCCCTCCAGGAAACGTTTTGGAGAGCAGAATGGTGCCTGCAGGAGCAGGACCAGCCTGGTGTGCCACTGTGGTGTTCCACAAGGTGTTGTGGAGCTTGCAGGAGCTGGAGCAGAAGGCAGGGCGAAGCTGATGTCTGAAATCTGGAAAACAAGCAGGTGAAAATTGGGTATAAAGCCAAACTCTTCGCTCTGTCCCTGTCCACAGGAATGGGCTGGGCTCATTTCTGCAGAGCCTGCCTGGCACAGAGATTCACTTCACGCTCCCCATTAAGCAGCCTGTGTTCTGCAGCGAGCTGAGTGGGTGCACATGTGGCAGTTCCTTATCCCCTTGGGATAATCTGCCCTCAGGTCTGCACTCAGCACTTTGGAGGAAGCCTCCTGTCAGCAATGTGCTGCTTTGCTTTTCTCATCCTGGCAGGATGGGGAGGTTTGGGTTGAGCTGACACCAGGTGATGCTCACATCTGGATCCCGTTTGTTCCTGAGAGTTTTGCGGGTTTCACTTGTTCCATGGCATGGGAGGTTGTGGATGAGCAGCACACGGATGTGACCCTTGTTTCTGGGAACTTCAAATGCCATGAGGATCTGCAGGGGCTTCTTCACCAGTATGGAAAGAGTGAACAGTGGAAGAAGTCATACATGAGCATGCATTGCTTTCAGTAATGAATTGAAAAAGCAAACTGAGACCTAGAAAAGGTTTCAGGTGAATTGGGGCATGGCAGAGCTGCTGCTCAGCTGGCACTGTGGGGTGCAGGTGCTGCTGCTTTGGGCATGCAGAACCAAGGAGAAATGTGCTTTGGACATGTAAAACCAAGGAGAAATGTGTTTTATGGGGGTTTCTTTTCAGAGTGGCTGGGTAGGGGCATTGTGTCACCCCACTTGTCCAAACCATCTCCTGCTGGTGGCTGAGCTCTGGCAGAGAGCAAGATCAAACCTCACCCTCACGGGAAGGAGCCACCACGTTCCCCCCAGGGAAACCACCTGGGAAAAACGAACAAAACCTGCCCAAAATCTCCTTTTTGCACCTTTGGTGCTACACCCGTGCTGCTTCTCGTTTGCCATGTGAGATCAGAGGCACACTGAGGAAAACCACTGCAACAAAGAGAACTAAAAAAAGCCAAGTTATATAAAATAAAGTTCCTTTGCTCTCTGTCTGTTGTGGAAGATTGTCATGGAAACATTTTTTTTTTTTGGAGAATAAATTCGTTTTCTGTGAATAATGTCCACAGAGCTGAGGGAGAGAGAGTGTGTTATTTATCTAGAAAATCTTTACTGGAGACACCTTTTTTCCTGGCTCCTGACAGTTGTAAATGTTTTATCTGCTGTGTTTTAAATCACTACAAAGGAGGGTTTTACCTGGGTCTCAAGGGCAGTAGGATGGGCTGGTTGGACTTTTCCCTAAAGCCAGAGAGCTGAGTTGGCATTAAATCAGGGCCTTCTTTAACTCCAGTTCTAAAATGTGAAACAGGGGCTGTTTAATGGGAAACATCCCCCACAAGAAGATGGGAGATGGGGAGATGCTGTCTGCTGGAGTTAGGAGGGTGAGTTATGGATTGTTTTCCCTGAGGAAAGTTTTCCCTGATGGCTGCTCCCACCTGGAGTTTAGAGCTTTCCTCCAGGGCTTTGCCGTGTCAGGAGTGGGGGTCAGAAAGCCCTTTTTGTGAGGAAACAGGGAGATTTTGGACTGCAGTGCTCAGTTTTTGCATGCAAAGCCATCTGTGGCAGGCGCTCAGAGACAAAGCTGCTCCTTGCAGGAAATGTCCCCGGCCTGAGGGCTGGTTTTGACAGGGATTTCTCTGGGAACCTCTGAGTGCATCCTCGTGGATGTCTGTGCCTGGCTTCCTGCCACACCGCTTCCATCAGCCTCTGCACAATCTCTCCTGGCTTGTGCAGACATCCTGAGAGGCCAGCGCGGTGGAAATGTGAAATGTGCAGCCCTCCCTCACATTAACTGGCTGCCCCTTTAATGAGCTGACACTGAGAGGGTGCTGGGAGTGATTTCTTTCTGCCAAAGGCCAGACAGATCCCCTCTGTGACCCCCTCAAGATAAGCCATGGATCAGGTTCCTTCCCATGGATGGGGCCGTGCTGTGCTCCTGCTCCCCAGGCAGTGTCTGGCATCCGTGCCTGCTGCAAATGCTGCAGCTTTGGAAAGGAAAAATGTGCTATGGACATGTAAAAGCAAGGAGAGAAATGTGCTTTGGTCATGTAGAACCAAGGAGAAATGTGTTTTATGGAGGTTTCTTTTCAGAGTGGCTGGGCAGGGGCACTGTGTCAGCCCCATTGCCCCCAAACCATGTCCTGCTGGTCCCTGAGCTGTGAAAGCCTGGCTGTGCCAGGGATGCTGAGAGGTCAGGATGTGTCTGTCTGTCTGTCCTGTTTGAACAATGAGATGACAGGGAAAGGGCGGCTGGCTCTATGGAAACAGCCGAGCAGAGCTCCAGGGAAGGAAGGATAATCTCAGTTCCCTGTGGAACATGGCACAAAGCTCCCCATAAATGTCATGTTGAAGAGGAGTAGCCTGAGTTTGCCCAATTTACCTTTTGGGATGTTCATTTTAATTTTATTCAAGAGCTTTCTCTTATCAGAAATCTTTGCCCCATGCAGGTGCTTGCAGGAAACCATGGAGTCAGTGCTCAGCATTCTCTTAATTAAATGTTTTGTAATGTCAGTTAATCCAACAAGCAGTTCTTGGACCTCAGACTGCTCTGAAGCTCTTCTCAGAACTCTTTCCAAAACTTCAGCATAAATTTTTAATTACATAATTTAATTAATTTATTCTAAGAATAGTCCCCAGTGCCTTGGACAGGTGTAATTAATACCTTTTCTTATCTACCAAATACATCCTGCTTATGCTTTTGGGGATTATGTTTAAGTTGGCTGTGCCACCAAGAGGCTTTAGGTTCATTTGCTTATCTAAAGTCTTCCTGAGTCCCTTTCTAGCACTTTCTGGCATGTTTGGGCTGTAGGGAATTGGTGGGATGCTAGTTTTACCCCTGCTGTATTTCCCTCCAGGCCAAGTACATGAGTGAATGTACTCATAGTACATGAGTGGATGTGTTCTGAGCTATTCTCTTGTCTGGAGGAGTTTCTGTGTCTTCAGGGGCTGATTTCCAGCTTTCCTGGCTGCCTCTGGCCTGAGGCATCCTGCCTGCTCAGACATTTATCCTGGGGCTGTGCATGGCTACACCCCAAACTCTTGGCTTTGTCAGGAGAAAAGGAAACATCTCAGTGACTCCTCCCCACCTTTTCTGATTGCTGATTTTACTACAATTGGAGCAAATGCTGGAACACCCTTGTTCTGTAGTGCTTTATTTCCCAGGATCCTGGAACTTGCTGCATAAAAACCCCACATTCCTTTACTGAGCTGTAAAATTTGCCAAGCTGTAACAGTTTAGAGAAAAGAATAAACCCTACCCAGAGAATGAAATTGGCATTTTCTAGTCCTTGGAGTTGGTTGTGATGAACAACTTGTTCTGTGCCTGGCTGGGTGGTTGCCCAACATGAGATGTCCTTGAAGGGGTTGGTTTTGGGTCTGTTTAATGGGATTTGAATTGGCCACCCAAAACCACCAGCTGCTTTTTGAAAAGGGAGCTCAGATTCTTGTGGTGAGAACAGTGGGAAATACAAAGCAAGCTGCAAGTGAAGCCAGGCAGCTATGGCTGCAAACAAGAGAGGAAAGAAACTGAATTTATTGCTGCCTTGGGCACAGCTAAAAGAAGAAAAAGCTGGGGATGGACTTGCAGGAGTGATGCAAGTCACAAAATATCTCCATGGTTCTGGTTCTTTGTGTCATTCTCCTGGCTGAGGTCAAGGGGGACAGTAAAGGTTTGGGATTTGCAGTTTGTTTCTCCTCCTGGCCCTTCCCTCACCTGTGTCCCGTGTGCTGCAGCCCATCCTGGAGGGTTTTTGGAGAGCAGCACACATGTTGCTCATAGGATGTGTCACAGCAGAACCTTCAGGAAAAGGAATTCATTCCAGCAGTGTGATTCTAGGACTCAGGAACCAAAAATATGGGCTCTTACTCATCTTTGTATCTCATAACACAGAATAACCTAAAGCATTTATCTATTTACACAGCCTTAGCCAAAAAGCAGAGTGGCGAGAGCCACTGTTGCTACATATTGAGAGTAATTACTTGCTTTATCATTTATTTTTTTATTTCTGTGCCAGTGTTGGCCAGGAACTCGAGTCAGGAGCCCTGAGTTGGGCTGATGCAGGGACCAAGAGCCCCTCCTTGGAGCTGGGGAGGGCAGAGCAGCACATGTGGACATGTATAATGTGATTTTGTATAATGTGTTTTTTCTATAATGTGATCTTTGTATAATGTGCTTTTTGTATAATGTGCCTTTTGTATAATGTGCTTTTTGTACAATGTGTTTTTTCCTCTCAGTGAATTAGGGGTGCCTCACCAATATCAATAACAGATTGCTGCTCCATGCTGCTACCGCTCCATGCTTTGTACCTTGCAGCTGTGATAAACACCAGCTTTTAATTCATTTTTTAATTTATTTTTTATTTAACTTTGTGTTGCGCTGCCAACGTACAGTGTGCTGTCTCCTGTTTGTGTGACCTGTGCATCTGTTTGTCCTCAGCAGAGTAACTCCTGTGCTTTGCTGTCTGAACACTCCTCTGTGCTCAGCTCCATCTCATCAGCTGGAAGAATGTACAATTTCAGTCTGTTTCCTTGGTGAATCACCTGGGGCTCTCAGAAGGGCTGGAATCCAGCTCTGATTTACCTGTTGTTTTATCTGAGGGCTAAATGGTGTCTCTTTAGTGGGAGTAGTCAGCAATGCCAGGTGTTTGTGGTCCTGAGGCAGCTCTGGAGTGTGTGTTCACCTCACCTCTTTATCAGGATGATTTTTCCATAGTAGGAACACATTCAACAGCACACTCAGCACTGTTGGCTCCTGGCTCCTAGCACACACTAGGAAACCCAAATTCCTGCAGTTTTCCCCTCCAATTCCAAGGCATTCATGTTCAGATGACCCTGAACATTTCCAGGCATGGAGCAGCCACATCTTCTCTGAGCATCCTCAGGGCCTCCCCACCTTCACAGCCAGGAATTCCTTCCCAATATCCCACCTAACCCTGCCCTCTGGCAGTTTGAAGCCATTCCCCTTGCCCAGTTCCTCCAAGCCCCTCTCCAGAGAAGAAGCAGAAAAAAGAAAGGTGCCAGGAGAGTGGTACCAAAATGGTTTTGTTTTCCATAGTGTGTTTTTTATGCAAATCATGCAAAGCCAACACTTGACTGCGGTTAAGGAAATTGTAATGAAAGGATATCATCTCCAGTGGTGTACTGGAAGCCAGGAAAAGCCAAAAACAAAAAAGCCAAAAACAGCACTTAAAAGTTGTAAACACCAGCCTGGAGGCTTTGAGCGAGCAGCTGCCTGAGGTGTGTCAAGTGTTTGTGGGTGCTCAGTGGGATTGTCCCCTCTCCTGTATTCCTGATTTCCTTGTAGGGATTTTGGAGTGTCACTGTGCAAGGAAATAAAGGGTGGGAGAGCAGCTCTTCTTCCTCTGACCTGTGCAGATGTGCCTGAAGCCATGGTGGTGTGCCAGCTGAGAGGGGACATCCTTGTGACCTCTGTTTTTTTTAATGGTTGTTTGTACAGCCTTAGAGCTACAAACCATGGCTGTGGCAGCTAACAAAGCTAACAAGCCCCTGTCCTGCTCCTCCCCAGGTGGCAGTGAAGGTGATTGACAAGAAGAGGGCCAAGAAGGACACCTATGTCACCAAGAACCTGCGGCGCGAGGGGCAGATCCAGCAGATGATCCGGCACCCCAACATCGCCCAGCTGCTGGACATCCTGGAGACTGAGAACAGCTACTACCTGGTCATGGAGCTGTGCCCTGGCGGCAACCTCATGCACAAGATCTACGAGAAGAAGAGGCTGGAGGAGCACGAGGCCCGCAAGTACATCCGGCAGCTCATCCTGGCCGTGGAGCACCTGCACAGGGCTGGGGTGGTGCACAGGTGAGATGGGGGCTCAGCTCCTCTCAGGGTGTCTGTGTGTGCTGGGGGATCTCCTGGTGCTCCTGAGGGCTTTGTGGCTGCTGCTGCTGGTGTTTGGGTGTTGCTCCCTTGGGCTGTGCCTGCAGGAAGCACCAGCAGCTCCACAACCCTCCATGGTCCTCATGGGTCCCTTCCAGCCCAGCATTGTCACCCCGATTTTTTAAGATTTTCTAAGCCTTCTGATGTTTCCATTATTGTAATGAACTTTCTCACACGCTCCATGTAAATAACTCATTGCTTTGCGTTCTTTTGTGGAGGAGGATAAATTGGATGGGCTGTTGGTTTGTCCAGTGCCATTGGAGAGGTGCCACTTTCCAATCCACTGCCACTCTTGGAAATCTATCACTATTAGAGTTAAATATTTTATATGTATAACTATATAAAATATATAAAAATATAAAAAATAGATAAAAATAAAAAATATATTAAAAATATAAAAACCTTTTACCTTAGAAAGAGCAGCATTGTGTTGTTTCGTGTCCTGTAGTGACACAAATGTCCTATAGGATATTCTGTGGTTCTGTGCCACTAAAGAGAAGGTACAGTCCAAAAGCAGGGCCCTTTCCCTCCCCAAAGCTCTGCCCTAGAAGGAGAGCAGGAGGAAATAATGAATTATTTCAGTATTTTATGGAGAAGGTGTTTGTGCAAGCCCCTTGAGGAAGTGCAGCAGGGTAGGGGCTGAGCTGGTTTGCCCAAAGCCTGGCAGTGCTTAAAGTTAAATAAAAAATCCCCAGCAATCCCTGGCTCCTGCTTCCCTGCTCTTTGCACTTCTGCATCACCTCAGCAGGGTGGAAGTAGCCAGAGCACCACCTCCTTTCCTCAGCACCTTCATCCACAGAATTGCAGATGTGCTGGGTTGGAAGAACCTCCTCCAGGGATCATCCTGGCCCTGCTCAGGACACCCCAAAAATCCCACTCTGTGCCTGACAGCACTTTCCAATGTAATGGGCAGAGTTAGGTGATGCCACATCATCCAGTTTGCCCAGCGTGCCACAGGATTCTGCATTTAGTGCCTGCTGTTTGACATGTTGGCTTTGATAATTATTAATTTTAAGCCTTTTCCAGCCACTCCTTGACTCTGTGCATGAGCATCTCCTGGCAGGGGATGCTGTGGAGCTCACCTGGGCTCCAGGGGACACAGGAAAAGCTCAGCAGGGAGGAAGATGATGAATAAAGAGAGGCTGGGAGGGTGCAGTGGAGACGTCACCTGTGGCTGTCCCTTTGTGCTCTGTGCTGCCATGGAGCCAGCAGGATGGTGGGCAGGCTGGACCTTGGGAGCCAGCACCTCTCCCCTCCTGTTCCTGGGTGTATTTATAGGGAGCTGTGCTAAGAAGGAGGCTCTGCTTGCTAAATTTGGCCCAGCTGGTGCTAAGTCTGGCCTCCCACACAGTTCCCATCTGAGGCTGAGCGAGTTGTGTGGGCCCCATCCATCCCTTCTCCTGGCTCCTGTGGGCACGCTGCAGGAGCCAGACATCTGAAAATGCTCCTCAGGAGCCAGCCCCTCCAGCTGTGCCCAGCTGTGCCCTGAAGCTGCTTTTTCCCTTGCCTTGGGCTCTGTGTGCTCCCTGGGATCCACCAGGGATAACAAACTGCCTCTGCTCCCACCTCCAGCTGCATTTCAGGTGCCACTGTCACAGAAATATTGGAGCAGGCACCAGGCTCTCTGTCAGCCTCAAAACTGCTGATCTCTTTCAATTATTAAGCCTACAGCTTGAGGCAGGGATAAGGAAGAGGTTTTACAGCTTTCAGGGATCAGCTGATACCCAGTGTTTAGATAGAGGGAGAGATAAAGGAAATAAATCTGTTAAAATGTGTAAATCAAGTGTCTGAGATGGGCAGAGGAAAGCCAGGCAGGAACAGATGAACATGATGAGGTTTTAGGAGCAGGATTGGGTGAGCAGCAGCAGCAATTCCTCTCTTTGCAAAATTCACCTTCTGCACAGTGGCCAAGGCATTACAGGGGGCTGGCAGGCTTGGCTTTGGTCCTGCTCTCTTTGAGAGAAAGACTCAAACCCACATTTGGTGCAGAAATAGCTTGTTCCCTCAGCACAGGCTGGAATCAACAGGCTGCTGTGGTGAGAGGGAGGCAGGGCTTTGGGCCAGGGAGAGCCTGAGTTCCTCTGGGGATGCTGAATTCCTGTGGGAATGCTGAATTTCTGTGTGGATGCTGAGTTCCTGAGTGGATCCTGAGTGTGGATCCTGAGTTCCTGAGTGGATCCTGAGTTCCCTTGTGTGGATCTTGAGTTTCTGTGTGGATCCTGAGTGGATGCTGAGCTCCCCTGTGGATGCCAATCCCTGCCCCACAGGCAGCCTCCTGCCTCCACCCTGTTTCTCAGATCACTCCTTGGGAGGTTCCACACAATGAATGAGCAGGTCTAATTCTGCCCAGAGTGCTAAAACCTGACAGAATCATATCTGCCAGCATTTTCTCTGCCTTAACCCATTCAATGAGTTCCCTTCTCCTGCAAGCAAAGAGTGGAGAGGAGTGTGGGGATGCAGGAAAAGCCCTGGTGGTGTGATCTGGGTTTATTCTCTCTGAGCAAACGAGGGAGGAAAATCAACAATTACCTCAGGAGTTGTCCTTCAGCATCTCGGGCCTCTGGCTGTGGCAGCTCTAAAAACAGGCTGCTCAATCAGCTCCTGAGAGAGGGAGGGAAAAAATAGTGCAGGAGGCTGATTCATCCCCTGCCTGGCTGCAGGGGCACTGTGCTCTTGTTGTTGTTGTTGTTGTTGTTATTTTTGCAGCAGGTAAAAATACCGGCCCTGCCATGTGAGTGGGGATGAGGGGGTGTTGGGTTTGGCCACGTGTGCAGCAAACTGCAGCATCCCCAGCCAGAATAGGGGCCGCTGGTTCTCCCTCTAAATTCTTCCCATGCAACGGGGCAGGGCCCTGGGAAGATTTTTGGCGGCATTTTTTGTTCTATTGCAAACAAAAAAAAATGTCAGGTTTTGTCTGTGTTATTTGGGGGGTGGTGTGGATGGCTTAGCCTGTCCCACTTGGGGTGAAAAACCCCAGATTTGATGAAAGTGGCATGAAATTTGCTTGCGTTGCTCAGAAAGCTGCATGGCTTCCAGTCCAGACTGGGCATGGCAGATCACTGCTCCTTGGACAAGAGCAGGCACCCAAAATTCACTGGAAATGCTTTTGTTATGAAGCACTGTTGTGTGTGCAGCCTGAAATTAAAGCACTTCAAAAAGTCTCATTTTTATTTAGAGGTGTAAAAATACCCCCAAACTCATTTCTGACTGTGTGGATGTGTTTTAAAGTTCTAAATATGTCATCTGCTGAGGTGGGGGAAGTCTGCAAGCTGCAGGGTGCAGGAGCTGCTGCATTTTGCTGAGGGGTGCCCAGGGTTCAGAGCTCCTGGGCTGCTCACTGGAAGCAAAATGCCACTATTCTATTTATAATCCCATGCTATCATTTGGGTTGCTTTCCCTCTATCAGGAGAGCTGCTAAAAATACGCTTGCCACAAGCTCAGCTGTGAATCAGGTAGGAATATTTATCTTTTCCTCCCCCTGACAGAGGAAAACAGAACCAAATGGCAGGCTCTGGTGGAGCTTTCTCCTGGCAGAGGGTGTTTACACAGGTCCTGGTGCTGTCACAAAGCAGCATGAGCAATGAGCCCTCTGGGAGCACAGAGACAGCAGGGAAAATGAAGTGAAAGCCTTGGTGCCTCCCACAGGAAACTCTCAGCCACCCTTTTAAAGTCATTTTAGCAGAGCTCAGGCCCATTCAGGGCAATTGCTGTCACAGGGAAGCACTGGGTGGTGTGTTGGTAGCAAAGGTGGATTGCTGCATTCCCCTTTTCCTGCCCAGGTCAGGAGTTGAAGGAGATGAAAAGCCTGGAGTTCTGGGCAGAGCTGGGGATGCCACACGCTGCAGTTTGCTCAGAGTGCCACAGGATCCCTCCTTTGGTACCTGCTGCTTGACATGGTGCCTTTGATACCTTCCAGCCTGTTCACTGGGAGTGCCAGCAGCCTGGCTGCTCATGCAGCATTGATGACAGACCCTGCTCTGCACAACAAACTCTCCTTTGGAAGCCTGGGGCTGCTTCCTTCTCTGCTTTATTTCAGATCTCAGAACTACCTTTGGCCATTCTCCCTGGTGAAACAAACTAAACACCATTTTAGTGAGGACAAAGGGCCGGATTCCTCTTTTACAGAGGCAGCTGCATGGAATCCAGTGGCAGAAGGGTTGGGCTCAATGATATTTTGATATCAAAGCCTTTGAAATGTACATTGGTACATAAATGTGGTGATGAACCCCAATCTCTGCAGCCTCTCAAGGCTTGAGGCCTTGAGATTTGATGGTTAAGGAGTGATTTTCTGTGATTAAAAATAAGCTTCAGGAGAGAGCAGCCAGCTGCTGCTGCTGTGCAGCTGCTTGCTGGTGAAACCCTCCCTCTCATCCTGCCTCCCCCAGACAAGAAACAAAGTGTGAAATGCAAAACTTCGCTTTTGCAGCCTGCCATGCCGTGGGATAAACTGCTGTGGGAGCAGCCCATGGGCTCACCTGCTCAGGGATTCACTTGTGTTCCTGTCTGCAGGCTATTTGGGCTTCCAGGGTGCTCCAGAGAGATAAACCAGCCCCAGGGACAGCAGCACAGACTCCCAAAGGAGCTCAGCCCATGGAGATGGAGTATTTTAAATGCAGGCAATGCCAACTGTGTGCTGCCAGCTCCAGAGCTGAGGAGACAGAAATATCTGCTGTGGGAATGCAGCCTGGCCCTCCTTGCCTTCATTTTTCCTGGATTTGGGTAATTTTTCCCATGGTTAGACACTCCCAGCATCAGGGAACTGATCCCTGAGGTGGCCCTTCTTGTTCCTTTTGCTTTTAATGCCTGACACTGGATTTAAGTTTTTCAGCAATGAATGCTGATAATTGGCTTATGGGGGGAAAACCCATAAAATAATCCTTTAGTTGTGCTGGTTTTTTGGTTTTTTGTTTGTTTGGTGTTTTGGGATTTTTGGGTTTTTTTGTTGGGGTTTTTTCCTTGTTTTTTGGGTTTTTTGTGGTTTTTTGTTTGCCTTGATTTGGGTTATTTTTGTTTTGTTTATTTGATTGGGTTTTTTGTTTGGTTGGGGTTTTTGGTTTTTTGGTTTTTTTTTTTTTTATTGGGTTTTGTTTCTTTCTTTGTTTGTTTTGGTTTTTTTTTTTATTTTTGTGGGTTTTGGTTTTTTGGTTTTTTGTTTTGTTTTGTTTTGTTTTTGAGGAGCTACGACAGTAAAGGAACCAGATCAGATTGACTTCAGGGGGAGAAACTGAAAGAGTCCAGAGTTCCTGCTTTGCTGCAGTGGAAAAATAAACAACAATAAACACACAAAGTGTTTGGAGACCTGCATTTCATGCAGTGTGTGATAAAGGGTTTGGGACGTTAAAAGCCAAAACATTAAAACTCAGTGGTGAAAGGTGGTGAAGGGTCTGGAGCACAAGTCTGAGGAGCAGCTCAGGTGAGCTTCCTTTTGTAAAAGACAATTCGAGTCTGTATTGGACAGAAGTGGCTCAGTAAAGCATTTGGGATGTTCAGGGAGGTGGGTCCTGAAGCAGGAGTGCACCTGAGAAATGTGGCAAAGCTCCTGCGGTGCTGGTGCTGCTCCAAAGAGCAGAGTTCTGCACTTGGGGCGGACAGAAAGTGCTGCAGATGGGCCATGAGATCAGTTAGCACTCAGTGCAGGTCTGCTGGGAACAGCCAGATGGGCAAACAGCTTTAACCAGCTCTGACTGCACCCTGTGCTGAGGCAATATTTACATTTCTATCTCCTTCCTCTGATGGCTTTCAGGTGCCCTCTAATATTTACCTTGTGTTCCTTTACCTTGGATCCTCTAAAATGCCTTTTCTGGTGTTTGTGGTTACCCCCCTGTCACCCATTTGTTATTCTGATTGCCTGGATGGCTTTTCTCCTTAACTTACAGCTGCTTTTTCCCCCTTTCCTTGCCTTTAAAGTATTCCTTCTTCTTAGCTAATATTTCATATACTCAGAGCTTCCAAATGCTGTTGAGGTGCTGTACTGAGCATTGCAGTGCTTCTGTTGTTTCCAGTTTCATTTGGGGGTTTAGAGGTGGTGAGGAAGGGTTGTTTCATACATTTTTGTCTTTCCCAGACTGGTTTGGGGTTTTTTTGAAGTCTCTCCCATTAAGTTCCCAGCCCTGATGTTTTCCTGGAGCCCAATCCTGAATTGTTCATTTGAAAACATGATGACTCCACAATGCAATCCCACAGTTTGTGATCCCTGGGGAAGATGTGCAGGAAGCCCTGGGACGTTGCCAGAGGAGGGGATGAAATCACAGAGGGGCTGGAATGGAATCTTGGAGGGGTTTAGGTTGGGAGGGACCTTAAATCCCACCCAGTGCCATGGCAGGGACATCTTCCACTGTCCCAGGCTGCTCCAAGCCCCAATGTCCAGCCTGGCTTTGGACATTTCCAGGGATGCAGGGGCAGCCCCAGCTGCTCTGGGCACCCTGTGCCAGGGCTTCATCACACTCCCAGGGAGCAATTCCTTCCCAGAATCCCCCTTCACCTTCTGCTTTTAAATTATTTTTAAATTAAATCCCTCCTGTGTAGGTCCTTGTGGTCCCTCTGATGAAGTGAGGGTCATCCTTCGTCCTGCCCACTCCTCTGCCTCTGTTTGAAACACAGCATGGGCATAGATTGAAACATTTTCCAAAAAGAGGAACATTTTGGGAAATGCTCTGAGTCCTTCTTTCACAGATCCCTCCTTGTGGAAGTGCTTGCCTTGCTCTGCTTGGGCTCCTTGTCTTGTTTTATTAAGATATCTCCATCTGTGCTGGAGGTGTCTTCCATCACTTCCAAAGGCAAAGCACCATGGGTGTCACTGACTCCCCATCATTACAGCTGATGCCTTTATTATCTGGATTTTTCCCTTTTTTTTCCTGCTGGGAGAAGCATCTCTGTGGTTATCCCAGCGTGCTGAGTGTTCCAAATATTTCCTGTCTGGATGGGGGCAGAAAATCAGTGTGGTGAAGACTTAGCCAAGTGCTACAAGTCTGCTGCAACCAAAATGATATTTTTCACATTGTGCTTCATGCTCAGGCTGCACAGCTTGGGCTTTTGGGGTGATTTTATGGGTGGCATTTCCATTTCCACCTCTCAGCCTTGGATTTCACCTGTGGAGTGTGGGAATAGCTGTGGTGAGCTCTGCAAGGAGTTTGGGTGACATCTGACTCCTCAAAACTCAGGTTTATCCTGCAGCTGGGCCCTTTGGCTGTGAGCAGAAAGCAGAAATTGACCTCCAGTTCCCAAAACATGCTTCAAGTGTTTCCAGTTTGTGAGTTTTCTGTAAACTTCCAGTACTTAGGGAACTCAGAGAGCCTGGTTAATTACAGGATGTACTGACAAGTGCTTGTAATGTCATTTTGTGCCTGAAGAATAGGTGGGAAGCAGAGTGTGAAAGCAGTGTTAATTTTGGGCAGGATGCATGGGGCTCTCTGCTTTCACTGTGGAACTGTGTGTGCTGCTTTCTTTGTACATTTGATTATAGGCAAGCCTTGCACACACACTGATGAGAGTCAGGCAAAGCTGCTTCATTATTTTGGAGACTGACTCAAAATATTTTCTTTCTTTCAGAGACTTGAAGATAGAAAATCTGTTGCTAGATGAAGACAACAATATCAAGCTTATTGGTATGGAACCAGTTTGGCAATTCCAGTAATTAAAATTGTTAGTTTTATAAAGGGAGTTTTTTGAGGCTTCATAATCCCCCATGTGACAACTGCTAATGTTGCTGCAGCGAGGAGCTGAGAGAGTATAGATAGCAATCAAGCTGTTCCTGACAGCACTTTGTGCAAAAAAACCATCCAAATAATTCAGATTTAACTGGGTATGGGAATAATCCTACATCTCAAACCCACATCTTTCATACTCAAATCGGGAGCTCGGTACAGAATTTAAGAATTGACACCACAGGAGTGCTTTATTTTATTATCATGAGCGTTTCTTATTTGCCAGGGGCTGCATTCTGCCCCCGTGAACATATGCTTCCACTGAAGTCAGTGGGAGTCGCTCACATTTTTAGCAGCTGGCAAAATGTGCTCCTATATTTATATTTGTTCCATTTGCTTCCAGCACCCAGGACAAAATTGCTTGAGAGGGCTGGTAAGGAATAAAAAAGATCAACGGTGGAGCCTCGATTGTGTTTAGGTCTCAGTTGTGTGTGGAGCTTGATTCATTCAAGCTGTGCAGGCATTTCAGATTAATCATTGCTGGGGATAGTCTCTCACTGCCTTGCAGAGCTCCCATTAATGTTAATGTGGGCATTGAAAAGAAAATATTCCTCTCATGAAAGAAGTGCCAAACATCTGTTTGTGCTTGTGCCCGTGCCTGCACTCAGCAGTGTCTGTGGCTGCAGGCGTAAAAACTCCTCAAAAAGTTCCTGCAGGCTTAAAAACTCAACTTGCTCTCTTCAAAAAGTTCCATGGGCTGAAAAGTGCTGAGGAAAACACTTGGCATTCAAAGAGCCAGGTCAAATGGACGCTCACTGTGAGATTTACAGTACCAGCAAACAGGGGAGGATGATTAGGGAAATGTGAGATACTCAGCTTTTACTTTGGGAATTCAGGGGTGGAAATGCCACCCCGACTGCCAGGGATTGCTGTGGAAGATAAGAGCAGAGAGAACTGTGTGTTACCTCAGCTGAGGGCCAGGAGGGCACTGAGAAATGCCATGAATCATTCCCCAGGGCTGATGGAGAGCACCCATCGCCCTGATCCAGCAGATAAGCCAGACCAGATGTTTTGCACCACCAACATCTGATGGATTTAAGGAACTCACATCAGTTCCCCCTTACTCTGGAGCTTGGCACCCGAACCAAGCCCTTCCCAGATGATCTATGTACAGTTAAAACTCATGTGCCAAAATAAAGACTCCAGGCCTGTGTCTGCAGTTTGCCTTGGCTGCATGGAGGAGTCTCCTCACTGTGGGTGGTGGGGGAAGGATAGAGGAAAGAGAAGTTTGGTCTTCCACAGCCTCAATAAATTGTCCTCATGATCTGAATTCTGTCCCTTGCTGGGCTCCTAGAAAGGGAGAGGCAGGCAAGGTTATCAGTGCTGGTGGTCTCACTGCTCCCATCGAGATCAGCAGTGCATCCTTAATAAAAACAGTAAAAATCACACTGTGATCACCATGTGCTGACACAGTTTGATAGCAATATCCTCATTTCCATGGCTGTGGAAGCCCTGTCCCCAGCATGCTTCCATTTGCACAAATTCTGCATTTCAGCAGGGGAAAAAAAAGGCACGGGAGCTGAAATGAATGAGCTGAACAAATGAATAAAAGGTTGACAATTGAAGCAAATAAGAGAATGAAAAGCTCTGGTAGAGCACTCCTCCTCTGATGCTGGTGAGGAGCTGCTGATTGGCACCAGCACAGAGCACAGCCCTTGTACCCTGGGACTGTCAAACATCACATTTGGAGCTGGCCTGACACAGCAGGCTGAGGACCAGGAACAGCTCTGTGTGCAGATGTTATTTCCACGAGTTTCTAAAAGTATTTCCCAGCTGACAGAACTCATCTCAGGCCACAGCTAATGAGCACATTAATTAAGGTAATGGATCCTCTGCAGTATTTGTGGAAGCCCCAGGGATGATTAAGCAGTGCCCAGAGAGAATTGTTTCTCCATCAGGGGCAAATTCTCCCTTCAGTTGTGACAGAGTTCTCCAGGAAAACTCCTCTTTAGCTGTGAAAGATGGGATTCCTGTCCCCCTGAGCCTGCCTGGCCCTCAGGGATGCAGGAATTCACGTGCAGGGATGCAGTTGCCACCATTCAGGCACTTCCACTCACTGTGATAATTGCATTTTTTTGGTAGCAATTTTTGTATATTTGCCTGGTTTAGTGGGGGAATGAGGCTTATGTGCCTGCCCTGCTTCTAATCCCTTGAGGAGCTCCCCAAATTTCACCCAAATTTGATTTTCAGCAAGGTGAAAGATAAAGGACAGGCCAGCCCTGCAAGTCCAGTGTAAATAAATGTGCAGCTAAGGAAAAAAAGCCACAAATCAATGCCTGAGAGAGGATATTGAGGAGCTAATCAGATGTCAGTGGTGGTTTTCAGAGATTCACAGAATATTCTGAGTTGGAGAGGGCCACAAAGATCCATGAATCCAACTCTTAATGAATGGGATTTGTTGCTCCCTGAGCCCATCTGAGCCTGGAGCCACAGCAGGGCTGGAGCAGACAGGAGGGAAAATTTGGGAGCACCCAAAATGTGTTCCAGAGCTGAACCCTCTGTGTTTGTGCATCACCACAGCAGCCCCAGAGGTTTCCATCTGAGGGCTCATTTATGCTCAGATTTTGAAGGAATCCCCCCTAACCTTGTCCCTGCCCAGCATCCTGCAGCCTGAGGCGGCTCAGGGGCTGGGACAAGCTCAGCTCTGGTTGTTTCCATCTAGCTGCTCTGTGTATGAAATGGAAAATTTGGCATGTCCTAAGGCTCCTCTTATTGTTGGTTGGTTATTTAGCACCTTGGGGAAGCAAATGGCATCAAATTTTTGCATGTGGATGAGTGGGGTTTTTTTTTCTCCTCAGGGAGTTCATTGCTTTTGGAGAAAAAAAAGTTATTTCTTTTTAACTTGTGCTCTAGCCCAGTTTGAGCGTGTCTCTCTTTCATAACTGTGTCTCTGTGCCTTTCACAGACTTTGGATTGAGCAACTGTGCAGGAATTTTGGGTTATTCTGATCCCTTCAGCACCCAGTGTGGGAGCCCAGCATATGCAGCCCCTGAACTCCTGGCAAGGAAGAAGTACGGGCCCAAAATAGACGTTTGGTCCATGTGAGTTCCTCCTTGGGTTTGGAATTTAAAGAGCAGGGGCATCTCCAGCTGGATCAGGGGAGATGCTCTCAGAGATGGGGCATCAACCCTGTAATAGCTGGCAGGCATTAAAGATGAACTGCAGTCTCTAAAACATAATTTTTCCCTCGTTCCTGATCATTTTGGTTTCTTTTCCTGCCTGTTTTCTTTCAGTGGGGTGAACATGTATGCCATGCTGACGGGAACATTGCCCTTCACTGTGGAGCCCTTCAGCCTGAGAGCCTTGTACCAAAAGATGGTGGACAAAGAGATGAACCCCTTTCCCACCCAGCTCTCCTCAGGTAAAGCTGTTCCAGGGGATTGTGGCTCCTCAGCCGTGCTAATTGGGAAAAGCTCCTTTCTTTTTCATTGTGGCCTCTGCAAGAGCTGCAGGAGCTGATGTAGCAGAATTCCTTTTGCTTTGGCTCCTGGGCAAGCACCAAGTTGTGCTGGATATGAGAGGAGGAGCAAATCTGAAATTCTGTGGGACTGCTTTTGCACGGCAGTTGGTCACTTTTGCACATCCAGAAGATTCTAGCATGGGGTAAGGGTGGATGAAGAGATTATTTTGGAATTACAGATTCCTGGGCATTGTCCTGACTGGGGTTGGGTGACAAATAACCTGCCTCAAATAACCTCACATTTATTATGGAATAATGAGATGTGCTCAGAAAGTTATTTTGGGACAGCCACCTGGGATAACCTCTGTGTGTTCACAAAATGCAAAACAGTTGATGTATTAGTATCTCAGGAATATTAATTCCTGCTTCAGAGCCACGTCACTAGGCAACAGAATCACTTTGCAGCTTGCAGCAAGGCCACTGGCAGCATTTGGAACAAGCTGGGGTTTATTTTTTCGTGCCAACTCTGTTGTCCATGGAGAGCTCCTTCCTTCCCTGGCAGCCTGCTTGCAAAGGGCTTTTGATAAAATTAAAAGATCCTAAATGCGAAAAGGGAATGGAAACCCTTGGGAGCTGAGTCACAAGGTGAATTCTCCAAGCAGAGATTCAGGGTTCCACCTCCCACCCTGTACAAGGCCAGCCAAAAAGATAACATTGCTTTTTAGCAGGCTTGCTTTTGCTGTTTCACCCATCCCACCATTTGAGTGGAGATCAGATTTTCTCCATTTTCAGCTCACTGTGTCTCCAGGGAAGGCAGGATTTGGTTTATCCTATGGGAGCCTGGATTTGAAGAGGTGATGGCAAATGAATGGAGTAGATTTAAAGATGTTACCCTTTGCCCAAAAGGAGCCCATCAGTCCCTGAGCCCAGCCCAGGGACATGGCACAGTGTGATTTAAGGTGACATTTCTCCCTGCCACCTTAGCCTGTGGGTCACTGGGCAGCAACTCTGCTCTGGGAATTGCAGTGCTTGTTAAATTCTTGGGTTTGTGCACCTTTTATTTCAGTCAGGTCCTAATTTCCATAAATCCAGCTATAAAGCAGAGAATTTTCACAGTGAAAATTTTCACTTTGACATGCCTAGTAGGTTGTCTTTCAGTATTTAATTTCCTGGTTACTGAACACATACAGCCCCACCATGCAGAGTTATCTCTGAGCAGGAAAACACTTGGATTTGTGTGACCCACAATGCTGGCTGACCCTGAGCACCCAGAGCAACCTGTGCAGCAAAACAGGGACATTTTGGAGCTGCTGTTTGATTTTCCCACTTGGGAGCCTGTTTCTCATGAAGCCTCTTGAACAGCAGCTCTCTGGGTATTGATTTTAGCTGAGCAGAGGTCACTGGGTGTTCACCTTGCATATTTTCATTTTCCTTCATATTTTTTTTCCCTGGGGAAATCATTTTGCATGATGGATGGATGGAAGCTTCCAGGAGGGAATTTTCACCCCAAAATTGGCTTTTCCCAGCCTGAATCTGTTGATCTGTGGCACTTCACAAGCTTCATTTAATTAGCTTGCCTTTTGGCAAGGGTGGGGGTGGAGAAGTAGGATTTTTTAAAGGAGATTTTGGGTGATTTGGAGACCAAGCATGGTGATGATGAAGGAGGGAGTGTGGGTTTGGGGATAGGGATTTTTGTGGCTCAGAGCCAATGGGACTGGAAACCAATGTGAGGTTTTTAACACAGACACTGGAGCAAGAGGGGATTCCATGGGAGAACAAGGGTTTGTTGTTTGCTGGGATGGGGTGAAGAAAGGGCACCCCAGGCACACAGAGAGCAGCTTCCAGCAAGGTTGGGAATTTGGATGTGGGCTCTTCCTGCTGCTCTGCCACATGGCTGCTGCAGGATAATAACAGAAATGCTGGAGAGTATTTGAGTAAAGCATCTCCCTTAAATCAGTGGTTTGTGAAGAGAAAGATTAAAAAAAAAAACCAGCTGAACTGGTAAATACAGAGTAGGAAGCCTCTCTTGCACATCTAAGCTTCTTGACACAGAGTTTGTCCAGCTGAAACCTGATTTTTGCAGGGTATTGTACACTGAGGTTGCTCAGGTTGGTGGGTGTTGTCACTTGTTGGGTCTAACCCTGATTTATTTAGGGAGAAACCATCCCTTCCTCCTCCTCCACCATCCCCATCCTGTCCCATCCCATGCGGTGCTTTATTCTCCTTAAATTGCACCTAGGAGCAGTGAAATCATTGATATTTGATAACTGAGGATTAATAATCCTTGATAATTTGAGGAATAAAGACGAGACCTAGCTGAAACAGAGTTGATTTTCAGCTCAGAGGGGCTCTTCTTGTGAGGTTTCAGGCAGATCACTTGATTTCATTGCTCCTAATCAAGTAAGAAGCACGTGGCTTAAAAATTGAGGGTTTTTGGAGGAAACTCAGGAGGAGTGGTTGAATGTCATTGGAAGTTGAAGGTTCAGGAGAGCAAAGCAAAGCCTGTTAATTTTGCTGCACTCTTTTTAATTTGGCTAAAACTTTCTGCAGCTGATTGTAGGTTGGTTGGGAGCCAGAGAATTTATCCTTGTCATGTCAAGGGGAGCCAAATTTGCTGTGTCTTCCTTCCCAGGTCTGCATCCCCTCCCTTCCACTCACCCCTGGTCCTTCTCCTTCTGCTTGGATCCAGGGATTTGTCTCTGACCTGGCTCCAGCCTCTCATGTGGGAATTAAATGAATTAAATGTTGCCTCACCTGCTCCAAAACTTCAAATGAGCTCTGTGCCAAAAATGCCTTTTCTGCTCTCATTGGATATAAAATAAATGCATTAAATAATGTCTATAAATCATTGTGGCTGTAAATCATTGTTTGTTTCAATTACTAATCCCTTATCAGTGCTTCTGTTTTCTCAAGGACATGGGAGCAGGCAGTAAGGGAATTTTTGTTCCTTTTTAGTGTGCTTTTGCTCAGGGTGCACACCTGTGTTAACTCACCTCCTGTGCCAGTCCCAGAGCTGATTTTTGGGGTTTTCCCTCCATCTCTTCACAGCTGCCATCAACTTCCTGCGCTCTCTGCTGGAGCCAGACCCTGCCAAGAGACCAAACATCCAGCAGGCCCTGGCAAACAGATGGCTCAATGAGAACTACCCTGGCAGGGCACCACCCAATGTCACCTACCCAAACAGGTACAGCAGGGAGGGGAGGGGAAAACCTGCCAGCATGGCCCTGGTGTTCCAGCTCCACTCGTGTCACACATCCTAGGGACTGTGGATCCATCCTAGAAGTCGTGGAGATTGGCCCTGGGATGCTTGAAATGGCCAAGAGCAAGGATGGATGGATGGATGGATGGATGGATGTCAAGCAGCTTGGGTGCCTAGGGGTATCACTGGACCCATCCCCAGAAATGTGGGCCTGTAATCCCCAGGATATAAAGGTGGCCCCTGTGATGAATTGTTTCCAAGGGAGGAGAACAGGCAGAGCCATTCTCTCAATATCACTCTATTGTATTCATATTTCTAGAGTGCCATACCACCTCGGTGTTTTCTTATGGTTGCAGTTCTTCACAGCACAGACTCCTTCTTCTGCACACAATTCCTTCTTAGTCAGAACCCCTTCCAAGCTCTCCCTGACTGGCCAACCCACCCCCTTTTATCCCAGTTATCTTCACTGGCCACAGATGCAGCCCATCAACAACAACTGGGACTGGGGCAAGGCCTATGTACAGATATTCAAGTACTATATTTCCCCCTTTCCTTTTACTTACAGATATTCAAGTACAATACAGATATTTTACTAGGACTCAAAGGCCACCTCTACTATATCACTCCCCTCCAAATTTAGGGGACATGTGAATCTGTAAAGAGTAAAAGCCTTTAAAGAGATTCTCTCATTTTTTAAAATTAATACCACTTTTGTTTCATTAGTTGATGTCCCATGCTTGACTTACTTAGGCTTTGTCATACTGGAGCTTTACAGGGAGAAAAACCTGCAAAGTTTTAAATATTTAAAGGTGTGGCCTGGCTCCTTTTGAGCTTGTCTCAGAAAGCACCACTGGAGTCAGCTTCCATGGAATTTCTCCAATTTTTCCTTAGTGTGCAGCTATGGATAAGGTGTGGTGAAATGGTGTGTGAAAAACCCACTGCTGAATTTGCAAAGGATTAATTCCTCTCTTAATCAGCACAGAAGATGTTCTTGCAGTGCCCTTCCACTCCTGTGGGGGTAACTCCCATTGTCCCCAAGACAGGAGCGTGGCAGGAAGGGAAGAGCATGGAGATAAGGTGGGAGAACAGCAGAAGTTGCATTTTCAGGAGAATATTTTCCCAGGCTTTTTATAAGCTTGCTTTTGTTGAAGAAATTCCCTGAAGGCAAGCAAAAATTTTCCCATTTTGCTGAGCGCTTCCAGTCGAAATTGCTTGGATTTCTTTTGCTGCCCAGATGTCTCAACGTGCAGTGGCCAAGATAAGTTTTGCTTTTGAACTTGTGCAAAAAAGACCCAACCCCATTAGGCATTCCTTAGGGGCAGAAGGAGTGTTCATAGGCACAGGGAACAAAGGGAATGAGTTATTTGAGACTTCCCAGGCTGTGTTTGACATCTTGTCTGAGCCCTGTCCATCAGAGAGCCCAGGCAGGAGTGGGGAAAATGGGGAGGAATCTTGAAAAATATCACCCTCTGATATTAGGCTTGGTATTAGGAGTGAGGAATATCCTCGAGGAACAGCTGGAACCCAGCACTTCTCTGGAGATGGCTGCGAGCTGGTGGTACCTCTGGGAAGCTGGCCAGCCCATTTAGAAGTCTAAATAGGAGCAGAGCTCTTTGGAAAAATCTGGTTTTAACTCAGGCTGAGCCAATGCTTTGGCATCTCCGCAAGACCTCTGTTCTGCTTTTCTCGCCTTGGCTGAGGCTGCTCCAGACTTTGGAGAGGAGAGAGACATAAACATGGCTGTGACAGCAGGGAGACAGCAGTGCTGCCATTCTGAGCTGCAGGAATAGTCCTGTGCATCCCCTTTCTCCGGCAGGAAATTCTCTGCCTAATTAGGGCAGGGGCACTGCAGCAGGTAAGGAAGGGGGTGAACCTCAGAGCAGAGCTGTCTGATTAGGAGAAAAGGGCTTTTCAGAGAGCCAGATTTTTGGCTGGATTTTACCTCTTTTCCTTCAAAACCAGCTCATCTTCATGATTTTCAGTGGTCAGGTGTAGGGGAACAAGTGGCCTGAGCATCGATCACGGTGCCGTTTCCCATCAGGGATGGACAGAGTGAACAGAATTCTGTTAATTCCCGCAGTTCCTGTGCTCCCAGATTATCTGTCCTTTCCCTGCCTGGCTTTCCTGGGTCAAAACATTTTGCCCTCAGGTCAAATGCAGTGTTCTCTTGGGGGATCAGAGCCTGTCAGCACAGAAAGTCTCAATAACCAGGGTTCAGTAGGGTTCAAAGGGTTCAATAGGGTTCAAAC
The DNA here is from genome assembly GCF_047830755.1 of Zonotrichia albicollis. Taxonomy (NCBI): domain Eukaryota; kingdom Metazoa; phylum Chordata; class Aves; order Passeriformes; family Passerellidae; genus Zonotrichia; species Zonotrichia albicollis. Next base: position 1,187,028 of record NC_133820.1, read on the forward strand.
CCTCAATAACCAGGAAATTCTTAGTAGCCAGGGTTCCAACACCTGCCTGGTCCTGGGAGAAGGGAATTAATCACCCCCAATTACTGAGCCCTTGGGGGCCTCTTCTTGGGTGTTCTGCCCTGCAGAGGACACCCCAAAAACCCTGTTGTGTCTCTCCCTGTGCAGGATTCACCTGGAGGACCTGAGCCAGAGCGTGCTGCTGCACATGACTGAGAAGCTGGGCTACAAGAACAGCGATGTGATCAACACCGTGCTGTCCAACAGGGCCAGCCACACCCTGGCCATCTATTTCCTGCTCAACAAGAAGCTGGAGCGCTACCTGGCCAGCCTCAGGGTGAGGAGGGGACAAAAAGGCTGCAGGTGGCCTGGCTTGGTGGCATTGGGTCTCCCGGGATTACAGAAAATTCCAAGGACAATCCATTGGGAAGTGCCCCTGTGTTGGGTTAGTTCTGCTGCTTGGAATGCCAGTCACACAATTTATGGAGTCAGGACATCAGGAAGAAGCTTAAGAGCTCTTAAACTTATTTAGGTTTGAAGTGAAAAGTCAGCTGAAAGTTTTACCTGAAGCATAGCACAGACCTTCCAATCTGACAACAGCATCTCAGTCCTCTCCTTCCCTCAGTCCTTTCACATTGCCACAATGATATTTACAATGTAATGGACCAAATCCATCATCCCTGTGAGCTGATGCCCCTCCACTGAATGCCAGGAGTGGGTGCAGTCCATTAAGCAGTAATTAAACCTTGGTGCTCTCTAATTATCTCACATATTTGACTTTTCTGTGCTTTTGTCTCTGCAGAAGGCTGAAGGCCAGGACAGTGTTTGCCACAAGAACCAGCTGTACCAGATAGAAAAATACAAGGCCAATAAAGACTCCTATGAGGTAAAGCTCAGCAAAGCTTGGTGCAGTGCTTTGAGAGCAGATTGAATTTGAGCATCCTTGGTGATGGTGATTCAAGTGATGGGATTGTGGAGAAAAGAAACCTGTGGTCCTGCCTGTGCAGGACAAATAAATCCCTTTCAAAGAAAGAAACAGTGACCCCCAAGAGAGGAACTAGAAAGGGTGACTTTCAGGGTTTTTAAAGAAATTAAATATTTTTAACTCTCTGTTTAGCAAAATAATGCAAACACAGGGGGCTCCACTGTTTCATTCTGGGGTGCAAAAAGATGAAAACTGAGTGTTCTGGAGGCTCTGAGCCCTTGGTGCTGCAGGACAGAGAGCTGGGTGGCAGCCAGGGTGACCCTCTGGTGTCCTGGGCCAACCCTGCCTTGGCTGCCAGCAGCAGTGAGGCTGGACTAGCACAGCACTCTGCAAAGTCAATTTTCCCTGCTCCTTAGCAGAGGGGATGTGGGCTCAGCCTCTGCATCATGAAGGAATTCCCCTGGGCAGACAAGAGATTTAACCTTTTGCTCTGTCGCTCTCCAGTCCTCTTGCCTGCAAGCAGAGAAGGTATTTTGTATGAAATCCTGGCTGGGTTTCTCTTCCCTGGCTGATTCTTTGCCAAGCACTAAAATTACAGGAGTAATGTGAGCTGTGCAAGTGTTCCCTGCCAGCACAAAGAGCAGCATTCTTGGGGAGGCTGCCTGTTCCAAAGGCTGCTCCTCAGCCCTGGATTGATTATCTAATTGCAGGGGCAGATCTGTGTCGGGGCTGGTTTTGTTTATTATAAAGGCAAGCTGAACTGCAAGCCAGATGGAAATATCAGGGCAAAGCACTTACTCTTTTCTCGAATAAATCAAAACCTTCTTGCTGGGAATGGACCAGCAGTGGGTAGACCAGATGAATGTGACATTTCACAAAGCTCTCACAACTTCCTCGAACTGTTCCCTAGAAACAGGGGCAGCAGCTGGGGGTGAAGGCTCCAGATCCTGCCTGGAGCATCCTGGCAGGGGCTGGAGATGGGCTCTGGGGTCCCTCTCACCCCGTGCTCTGCTTCCACAGGGGTTTCTGTCACTGTAGCTGTGCTCACAGGAGGAATTGGGAGCACTGGTCCCCAGGGAGCAAGCTGCAGGTTGCCATGGAAATAGGAGGGGGAGGCATGGTCAGCTCCAGCTCCAGCTCCAGCTCCAGCAGAATTTCTCCCACCTCTCTCCAACCATGGGAAATGAGGATTTGGCTTCAGGAGAGGCTGCCAGCAGCTGGGCAGGCAGGGGGAAAAGGGCAGTGCTTGTGTCCTGCCCCTCTTCTCCTGCTGCAGGCTGGGCAGGGGCAGGCAGGCAGGACTCTGTGTTCTCTCCATCTCTTTATTTGTGGACGGGGACTCCGGAGGAATGGCTGTCCCTGCAGGGGAGCTCGGAGGACTCACAGGTGGAATTTGCAATTTTGAACAGCTGCTGTCCTTGTCCTGTCCCCGTGCCAGACGTGGCCAAGGCAAACACCCTTGATCTGCCTTTCAGATCCATTGCTGGGGCTCAGAGCAGGTTTGAGGGTCAAGGTCAGGACAGGAAATAGCAGAGGATGATGTAATTCCCAACCTATTCAAGCACAGCATACCGGTGCAGCTCCTGCACTGTGGGACACAGCAGTGCAGGGGGAACTTCTGCAACCCCCCTGAATGAAATCTTCCTTCCCTTTCCAAATACAACTGAGTGGCACCTTGGGATTCAGGTCCTGAGCCACGTTAGCACTTTCAGAAACACCCCTAAGACCATTTGCAGTGCTCATCCAGCGTGAAGAAATTAATTGGCAGCACCGGATATGTGAATTTCCTTTGCCAGGGCTGCTTTCATTGTGTGGAGTGGCTGGCTCAGAGAATGTGCCAGCAGGGCGAGGGCAAAGGCAGGAGCACTTGGCAGGTGAGGAGCTGCAGCTTGGCTCCTGCACCATCAGACTAAAACCACTGCAGGCATGGAACATCCAGAGGCTCAGGGTGAGCTGCACACCTTCCCCCTGGCTGCTGGGCCAGGTGGTGTAGTGGTTACCAATAATAATAATAATTAGCATTATTAGCAGTGTTCTTGCTGCTGCTGCTGGTTTTGGTGTTGTTGCCACCTCACCCTCACTAGGATGAAGTGCCTGACCCACAGTGTGGCTGCAAGCCTGGCTCCAATGGATGGGCACCTCCAGAGGTGGGCAGCTCCACCAGGGGCTCCTTGGCGGCTGTGGAAGGGTCAGGCAGCTGCAGCCAGCCAGAGGGAGAGGAATTGCAGGGGATGAGGGATGGAAGGGGGCAAAAACACACAAGCACAAAGGGAGGCTCCTCCAGTGAGGAGGATCTCAGGTTCTTCTTCTCCCAAGTCAACCATTTCACTATTAAATCCAAAAGCTTTGGTCTGGGAGTCACTGAAGGTCTTCTTTCCAACTTTGCAACTCCTGAAAGGTTGATGAGCCCAGCAGTGCCAGACATGGTCCATGCAGGGAGCCAGGCTCCATCTGAGCTGGGAATGTTCATAATAAGTCCAGATTTTTGCCTCTTCATGTCCATCTTGCTTCCAGAGCTGTTTAGTGGTCCAGAAGAATCTTCTGCATCTTTCTTTTCCTCTCTCAGGTGTTTTTATGCACTTCACTTTGAGGGTTTTCATAGACTCCACATCAGTGAGCTTGCACAAGAAAATCAAGAGTGGCAGTGCATAATTACCAGACAAAACAGGCACATAATTGGGGGAAGGAACTTTCCGTCACTTTTTAAAAAGACTTGTACTTGCAGTGACCTTCTAATCAGATGAGCAAAACATGTTGCTTAAATGAGAACTGTGACCAAAAAAACAACCCCAAACCAATCAAAATATTTTTTAAATGTGGAATAAGGCTTTGGGCTTCCGTGGAAATCAGTGGCAGGTAAAGGGTGTTAAGCAGTTTGCTGAAAGAAGAAGCAATGAATTTTCCCTGTAAAACAGTGCTTTGAAAATTGGCTTCCCCTTCAGAGTCCTACTCCCAGGGTCTGTTTTTCCTCTGTCATCACTGGAGATCAAACCTATCTTCTTCTTGCAATTCCTCCTTCAGCTGCCTTCTCCATCATAGCCAGGAGTTATGGCTCAGGGAAGGGATGGCTCAATAATTTTCTCCCCTTCCATGTCTTGTGCAGTTGCAGAGATGCTGTAAAAGCAAGGGCTGTGTTCCTCCAGATCTTGTCTGGACAGAACAGAAATGACTCAAAGGCTTTAAACTTCTTTAAAACCTTGCAGCTCACCTTCTTAAATCTCAGAGGGAGTGGAGTAAAGAGAAATCAAAGGGAGTTTTTTGGTGCTTAAGTAGGGTATTTCAGGTATGGAGGAGCACGAGCCTTCACCTGCTTTCTCCAAGAGAAAAGTTTTCCTTTTCCTTTCATTTTCCAAGACCTGCCTGAATGGCAGCACAGATGAGAGCCATGAAATCATGGCAAACTGATCAGAGGCAAATGAGACATTGAGGATTTAGTTACTCTAAGTTCCTTGTGATTAATCCACCTTGTAGGTCTGGGGGTCACTGCAACTTCCCTTGAGTAAACCAAACTGTTCTTGTTTGTTTTACAACCTAAAGGACAAAAAACTCAAAGAGCAAGAAAAGAAAGGGGAGATCCTTCACCGTCACCTCCCAAAGAAAACTGAGAAAAGTCCAGTTTCATATAGACAGCCTTCTTCCTGTCTTATCTCACAGATCCAGAACACCAAGGCTCTGCTGAAGGACCGGAAAGTCGCCAAGGCCGGGGGTCCGGACAAAGGTCAGTGGGACAAAGGCCATGCTGGGTCTGTGTGTGCATGTTAGATGTGGTGGTTTTGAGCCTGCCCTGTCCTGTCTGGTGGTTTTAAGCCTGCCCTGTGTGCTGTGGTGGTTTTGAGCCTGCCCTGAGCTGTGTGTGTCTGTTTGTGAGTAAAAACTCCGGGTTTGCCTTCCCTGCCGCTCCGGGGGTGGTGTGGGAAAGGAGCCTGGATAATGTCAGCGCACGTGGAGTGAAATGCCCTGAGGAATCCATGGTGGTGCTCAGCACTCAGGAGCCCTCCCTGTCTGTGTTTGACAGGATTCCTGCAGTGCTTTAGCAAGGCAGCTTCTTCCCCTGTTTACACGTCCTCACACGAAATCCTCCGCGCTCACGCTGCTGTTTTGAAAGCATCACCACCCACCCCGGATCAGTGAGGAACCAGAGCTGGTAGCCAAGCTCCTTCCCACCAGCCCCTGTTTTCCTCAGAGGGGGCTAAGGAGAATCCCTGACCTCCCTGAGGGGTCCCTGGGAGGAATGGGAAAGGGGCAGCCTCAGGGAAAGGCTGCAGGTGGGACTGCCAACATCAGCATCAGCAAAAGGAGGGGGGAAATGAGCAGGGAAAGGAAAAGATGTGACAGCCAGAGGAGAGCACAGCATTAATCACAAAGGGCAGCCTGAGAGGGCTGGGTGAAAACTGCTGGCAGAGAAAGGAGTGGAGGAAAAGAGGAGTCAGCAGGAAAAATGGGCAATGCAGACCTGGATGGGAGACACTAAGGAGCAGCAAGGTGATGTAGCCTCGTTAGATAAAGAACTAAATGAGGGGACATGGGAACATCCACAGTGATGGAAAACATTCACTGTGGTGTCAGGGAGTTATTCACAGTGGTGGTTTGTGATGCTTTCATGCTCATTGTCGTGACTTGATCATTGATCATTTGTTGTGCTCAAAGTGAGAAAAAATTGTCCAAGTCGTGTTTGTCTGGCAGCATGGGAGCCTCTGCTGCAGGGTGGCAGGAGTCCAGAGAGCTGGGCAGGAATGGGACAGAGTTCTTTTAAAAAAATGTAAAAAAAATTTTAAATGCCCATTTTGCTGATATTTGCTGTTTCTTTTGGGAGGAAGGCACAGGGGGAAGAAAATCTAGTTCATTTTTTTCCTCTTTATGTTTCTCCCTGCTTTTTTGTTCTGAAAATTATGCAGATCTCAGCTAAAGCATTTCTCTGCTTATGGAAACTATATTTTGGCACATCTTAAATAATTTCTGCCAGTTTTAGAAAGAAACTGGTCAGATTGAACTTCTTTCTACTTTTCCCAGACAAGTGTGAGATTTCATCCTGTTCATCCACAAGACCATCCCTCCACAAGAAATACACCTGAGATTGTGGCTGGGACCTGAGTGCTGGCAGAGCAGAATTATTTCAGATCCCTTTTAGATGATTTGAGACCCAGGGAACTGATGGAACAGCTTCCAGTTAATTCAATTAGGGGGGCCTGGCAGTCAGGTTGCTTGGACAGCTTTCCATCAAGGCAGCAGAACGTGCTTGCTTGTGATGAGCTTGGCATGAGGCAGTGCCAGCGTTCTGCAGGAGCTGGGCAGATCTTCTCCACGAGCTGTTTTGTTTGACTGGGCCAAATCCTGCAAAGATTTTGTGCCATTTCTTTCCAGCTCTTGCTGGAGGAAGGTTCTTGCTGAAGTTGCTGCAGCGAGTCTGTTCCAACTGTAACAGGCTGTGCTGGCCAGTGCTGCTACTCCATATTTACATGTGTGAAACCAGGGACAGATTTTGTTCCAAAATGCAAGGAGAGCCTTCAGGGATTAACTCACTGTGCTCCCCTGTGTCTCTAGGTGTGTCAGGGAATGCAGGCCCAGCAAGAGCCACACAAAGTGGTGCTGAGAAAAGAGAAATGTGAGATTTCCCAGTGTGTGTGTGGTGGTGTGGCTATAATTAATACAAACAGCTGGAGACATCTGTGCTTTTCCTTCTCAAGTGCCTGTCTGAGTTTAAGCACTTTTCCTGCCTGTGAGGAGGAGGGCAGATAAATCACCTGGGCAGCAATGGTGTTGGTAGAGAGGGTGAGGGAGTCGGGTTGTGAGTGCATCCCAGACTGTTTGCTGCATCTGGAGCATGCCCAGGTCCTGTGGCCGTGGGCAGTGCTGGTAACTGCAGTGTGCTCTCCTGCTTCCTTCTCCCCTTGCCTTGCAGACTCCAGCGGCGCCGTGAGCCCTTTCCACGAGCCCCTGGCAGCCAGGACGGGCTGTGTGACCTCCAGCTCCCTGGAATACCTGGAGGTGCAGCAGGCTCCCCCCAGGACCCCCCGGCTCCTCAAGAGGCAGGAGTCCCCGCAGCCGGAGCCGTCCCGCATCGGGGGCCGCCCCAAGGACTCCCCGCTCATCCTCAACATCGTGCACTCCTTCGAGTCAGTGGACAGGGAGGAGCAAATAGACCAGGTTTCCCCCTCTCACCAGTACAGAATTTTGGGCTCTCCGATGAATTTCCCTTATAAAAGCTCCAGTGAAAGGACACTGTCGCCGCTCTTTCCCCCGGGGAGCACGTCCCCAGTCCACCCCACCCAGGTCTCCTTCACCTATGAAGAGAAAGCATACACAGCAAAGGAAGAGGCAGTGTCCCCTACCCAGCTGGTCCCCAGCAACCCCCTGGGCAGCCCAAACTGTGTGAAAAGCAGGGGCAGGTTCCCCATGATGGGGATCGGACAGATGCTGAGGAAGAGGAACCAGAGCATGCAGTCGGTGAACGAGAAGCCCCTGGAAGCCAGGATGCCTCAGCTGCAGCAGATGAGCCCCACACAGATTTCCTTCAACACAGAGGCTCTCAGCGGCCAGTGTTAGCCTGACATCCTGGGATTTGCACTGCTCTTCTCTGGGATCTAACCTTTTTCCCCTTTGAGCAAGAAGGGAAAGCCACAGGCACGTTGCTGTCACCCCGCAGTGGTGCAGCGCAGGAGATCGGAGGTTTGCTTGCAAGGAAGGCACTGTCCTACATATTACAGTTGGAAGGAAAGGGCTCTGCTTGTGCTGTTAAGAAATATTCACATTTGGCACCTGACTGTACAGTAAAACACCCTGCAAGGCTGAGTGGATCTGTATTTTCACTGCTCTCACCTGGGTGGAAGAACCACGAGCACCGAGGTTTGGTTCCCCCAGGGAATCAGTGCCTGGCCAGAATCTGTGCTGAGACTGTCCCTGCTCCACCTGCCTGTGCCACACAGCCCGTGCTGCTGCAGGCATTGCTCCTGGGCCAGGAGAGGGGCAAATGCCAGTACTCTGCTCAAAATGAGCTTGCTGACAAGCCCTGCCGAGAAGATGGAGGTGGTAGAAAGCTTGAGTAAAGACACGAGAGATCTAGCTCAGAAAAAGTGGGAATATTGGGATTCAAAGCAGATTTTGCTGTTAATTACATAAAGTAGGTAATAACACAATCATTTTTTTTCATGAAGAAAACTGTGATTATTTAAAAACAAGTGTCATCATGTGGAAATTCACTGCATTGGTCCCTGTTAACCAAAGCAGCTTTGGACACACCTGAAGGCTTCTCTGAGGCTGCAGTGAATTAAAAAGACTTAATAAAGGACACCTGAGCCTGTACCAAGTCCATTTTATACTCCAAGATTGATAATGTAGTGATTACCAAAAATTGGGTATTGTTATCAGCAATGGAGATTGACTTTCCTAAAAGACACCATGTTCTGTATACCAGTCTTGTTTTTCTAAGTAAATGATACATCTGAGAGGTTGGCAACATCTCTTTGGTTCTGTTTCTGTCCTCAAACCATTTCCTATAAATGAGAAGGTTTAGCCAAAGACAAGGACTGCTCTTTTCTCTCCTTTGTACCACCCCTGTGTATGTGTTTATGTGTTCAGAGCATCTCAGCCCACTGAATGGGCTGCTCAGTGCTGGCAAAAGCAGCAGAGTGATGCCCAGAGCATTCCTCTCATCCCTGCATGGGGGACCTTCCCCTCAGCACTGGGCTTTGGCCCTGGAGCATCCTGGACCCTTCAGTGGGGTGAGGAGTCCCACCTCTGAGGGAGTTGTGTAAAGTAATACACTTGAAAACCCCCATATGATGAGAAAAGACAGCCCTGGAATAGTTGTATCCATTTTCAGATCATTCTGTTTATGGAGAGCACCTGTTCATCCCAAGGGGGTCATTTTAACTCCTTCATTTATAAACGTCAGAGCATTTCATTCTCTTCATGCTAAGAACACCTTTGTGCTGCCAAGCCAGTGGGCAGGGACCACTGAAAAAACAGGGATCACTGAAATCAGGGATCACTGAAATTAAGGACCACTGAAATCAGGGACCACTGAAATCAAGGATTACTGAAATCAGGGATCACTGAAATCAGGGACCACTGAAATCAGGGATCACTGAAATCCCCCCTTTGTGTTTATCAGACTCCCATACCCGAGCAGATGGCAGATGCCAACTTGAATTGCAAACTCAGTATTTTTTGGAACCCAATAAAAGGTTGGGGGAGGCAGGAAAGAGATATGTTTTGGTTTGTTTTTTTTTTTTTCATTTGTGGAAACACAGGAAATATGTGTAAGGATCAGAATGAAAACAAATGTGAAGTATTTTATTATATTTATAGAGAATATATGAGTACTACAGTGCTAAAACATAACCATTTATTCAGTATAGTCAGTAGCTATGTACAGCCCAACTGCAGTGACCACAGAAGGGACCTACTGAATATCACAGTGGAAATTCCAGGGGGGAAAAGCTGTATTTGGGATCATTATTAAATATATGTACTTTTGAAACAAGATTGCCACAGACTGCTGACTTTGTTTGCCAGGTCACTGCATAGCAAAGATAAAAACTCAGGACAGAAACTACAAGGATGGGGCTTGGAGCAGCCTGGTCTAGTGGAAGGTTGAGATCTTTTTTTGGTGTTTGCCTCAGTCTTGGCGCCAAACCCGTCATGAATGTGTTTGACAGCTGAAAATACACCTTACACTTCAGGCTGGGTGTTGGGAAAAGAGCAGTTCTGAGCTTTGGAATGGAAACACCTCTGTGGGGCCTTTCTGAGCTGCTGTGAAGCACTTACAGGAGGGTTTTGCAAACTGGCTGATCACTGGGCAGCAGTTCAGGAGCCAGAGTGGTAAGAGTGGTTTTGTTCAGGCTCTTCTGCCTAGAAAAACAGGTGTTGGATTTATTCAGTGAGAAGGAGCAGGAATCAGCAGCTGTTGCTGAAGGTGTTGGTCTTTGTGCTTCTCCTGTAAATGGGCTGCTAAATACTGAAAAACTTCACTGCTTGTAGCAGCAAGCTCACATTGGCCATACTTATCCAGAAGTGAGCAGAAAATCCAGTGGCACTGCTGCTGTGGCAGGAGTTGGGGTTTTGCCTGTCTCTTCCCTGATTTTTCCATCCTCTGTGGCCATAAATGGCCAATTTTCTCCTGTGTATCCCCCCTCCCTTGGAGCTTCACAGAGCTCCTCGATATCTCATCCCAAAGGAATCCCGTCATAAGATGACTGAGAGAAATCAGAAGAATAATGGGCTTCTGGAGAGAGCCTAGAGTGGGCTTGGAGTTTGCAGGAGCATCTCTGCTTCTCTCTGCCAGCTGAGAAGAAAATAAGATGTTTATTGAGTAAGGGTCAGGTGCTAAGCTTGTTTTAAAACGGAAAGAAATATTATATTTATTAATGTTTGTATGAAGAACACTCTTCTACCTATGCGAGGAAAAAACCCCAATTCCTTGTGTCTTTTACAAGGAAAAGGACAAAATCCAGAAAAAAGAAAGGTCACCAGAGGCATTATTTCCAGATGGCTGTTGGATAAAATGAGGTTTTTCTCTCCCATCTCTGCTGCTCCCAGACAATTTGCCATGTGTGCACCCATGTTTCCTGTGCATTCCAATGAACTCATTGGTCACCACTCCTCACAAAACTTGGGAAATGTCTGATTTCACTCTCCCTTTGGTCAAAAGCAGCCAGGAGGGCTCAGACATTTTTTCAGGAGGCTGAGGGGTGCTGGGATGGGATCTGTGACAGGTTCTCCCAGGCATGACTTTTCTGACAGCTCATGAGCAGAAACCCAAGGGTTGTTATTTTGTTTAAACACAAAGGGGATTTCAGTTGTGACAAAACTGATCTGCAGTGGGTCTGCCTCAAAGTCCCTGGCCCCAGAGACAGGAGATTCAGATTTTCCAGCCTGGGAGAAGGAGGACACAGCAGGCTTGTGCAAAGCTGTCACTGCAGTTGTCAGGGACAGGGCCTGGCTCTGTCAGCACACGGTGACAAAACTGCCACAGGCCACCAGCTCTCAAAAACCTCATTTCATCTCTCCTGGCCTGGAAGGCTCCCAAGCAAATCTGAGAGGTTTCAATGTGCTGTTGACATTTCTGGAGCCTCAGGGCTCTGTGGTAGTGCAGCTAGAATGGATGTCTGGGTGCAGAGGCCTGGATGAAAAGAGCTGGATGCTTGTGCAGGGAAAGGGCTTGAGAATGCGAGGCTGGGGAAAACCAAGTGCCTGAGAGCCCAGATTTAGGTAAAATGGCATCTGAAAGTAGGCCTATACTAATCTTTCCCGTTCCTAAAGGAGTGGAATGGCGCTGTGGAGAGCAGGCCTCAGCCCTGGCAGCAGCTGTGTTGGGGTTTCTCTGCTGAGCCAGCACTGCCAGCAGCCCATGCAATGTTCACTCTCAGGGCTGCTGCCACATCTGAGGGGTGGAAAGGAGCTGCCAGGGAGGCTCCGTGCCAGGCAGGGCTGCCAGGAGAGAGCTCAGGCCTGGCCCAGGCAGAGCTGCTCAAATCCCAGGTGCTGTCCCTGAGGGCCTGGATGCCTGTGTGAGCAGGAGAGACCCTCACAGAATCCCTTTGGGAGGTGCCCAGTGCTGCTCACAGCCCAAACTGCACTGTGGGCAGCTGTTCCAGTGTGTTTTACTAAGGAATTCCTGGGCATTGGGGGTGGGCAGTGGCTGCTGCCCTGAGTGAGCATCTGCAGAGATGTCAGGGGAGCAGAGCAGAGTGCCTGGTGCCTTCCCAGGACAGTGGATCACCACAGCCCTCTTCCAGCGCTGCATTACAGTGTTTCACTGCAGGGAAGGGAGGATGGGCTGGGGCCATGGGCTCCTGGGATTGTGGTCCAGGCTGGGAGCCCTGCCATGGGGACCAGAGGTGACAATGGCCCTGCATGGACACACTCACAGACCTGCAGACCTGTGGTTTCCAGTGATTTCCCTGCCTTTGATGGACTTCCTGAGCCAAGGCTTTATACACACTGCAGGATTTTCCATGAGGTTAAAACCCTTCATTAGCATGAGGGATGGGAGACCCTTCAAAAATCCCAATCCAGCCATTCCTCTGACAAACATCCTTGATTCCCACCAGTGCCAGGGACCTGCTCAATGTCAGAGGGACTTTCCAACCTCAGGAAGCCCCACCTGCACCCCCACTGTTAGCAGGGAGGGCAGAGCCTCCCTTTGCCTTCAGGCACCACACACCAGTGGAAAAATCTCCTTCCAAAAAGGCTCCCAGCACTGTTGCCTAGTGCTGGGCTGAGCCCCTGAGCCCAGCTGGGGCTTGCACAGTCTCCATAGTGATGGATTGCATCTCTGCAGGCAGGCCAGGGTGGCCTGGGCTGCAGGAGTAGGAATGAGCCAGGCAGAGACAGAACCTGAGCAGGGCAGAGCTGCCCTGTTCTCCCACAGCCCCTCCTGCTCTGTATTCAGGGCCAGCAGGGATGCAGAATTCCCCTGCCACCCAAACAAGTGATTCCATGGAAAATGGGACTTCCCTGGCCACCAGAGCTGATCCAAATGCAGGAGTGATGGGGCTGAGGATGAAAATCCTGCTGGTGTTTGCTGGTGCCTGTGCTGAGCAATCCTGGCAGGAGCCAGGGATGTGGCACCCACTGAGCCCTCTCAGGGCCTGTGCTCTGGGGTGCCTCTGCTGCATCCTGTGGGACTGATTTAGGGCTGCTCAGCATTACAGGGAAGGCAGGATGTCAGGAGACAAACACCCTCCTCATTTGTGTCCTTGCTGGGAGAGCCTGATGCTGTGTGCTCACCAATTCCTTCTCTTCCCAGCCCACCCTTTGCTCGGAAGATTTTCCAGTGAAAGAGAGCAGCTTGTGTGGACAGGATCATCCTTACCTGCAACCCCTTTGAATTAAGACACCAAACCCCAAACCACTGCCAGGCTGAGAACCTGATTGCTTATTTATTTATTTATTTATGTGCCTCCCAGGCTGAGGATGGGGTTACACAGCAATTAGGGAAGGTCACACTCACCTCTTCAAAGGGCTGCTGGCACCTCAGAAACAATTCTTTACAGGGGTTTCACACTGCCCATCCTCAAATCCTTTCAGGCACGGTAAATAAAACCTTAAAAGGCAACTTCTTCAAGCCATTGTGGTTTGTACTTTGTGCTGGGGTGATGAGGGGCAAGAAAGGCAAACTGCTGGCAATTACCCGTGTCACAGTGTCACACTCTGCCAGCACCATGGTGACAGCCCTGCTCAGGCCCAGGTACTGACCTGGAAACATGAGACGGCTCTGGGGGGGTTCTCATCTTTGAAAGAAAAAGTAATTGATGCCTTGGAGTGGCTGCTGTGCCTTCAGAAACTGAAAGAGCTACTGACTGTGCAGTATTTTTTAATAACCAGTCATGTAACCCGAGGGTTGCAGTCATGAATTCATGTATTTTAATAGACATGAATCTTATTGCTCCTTAATAGCTGAAAATCCTTGTGCTCAACTCCCCCCTATTTCTTCCAGCCTTCCCAAAACAGCTGTGCTTGAGCAGAGGGCTTAGACAAAAAATAAGTATTAGGGATGGCTTGTCTCAGATAAGGCAGGACAATGCTTTGGCTATCCTTATCTTTCCCTTTGAGCCTCTCTCCAAGCAGTGGCTGATGCTGGTTTTAGTGGTTTAGGCGGGTCTGTGCACCACTTGAGGGTGGAAGGGCTGCTCCTGTCACATGTCTAAAGGCACCACAGGACTTGGCAGGACTCCTGATCCCCAGTGGTTGGTGACATTCATGTACGTGCAACTTTGTCCTCAAAAACTGTGCCTTCTGCAAAATTGTACAAAGCTTCCTGATTGCTGCTTCCCCCCTGTAATTTGTGCACATCTGAAGGATAGTTATACTCCTGGGGTTGCATGAAGTTTATATTTTAAAGTTCAAAGCTTCTGCTGAGATGCTTTAGCTAAGAGAAGCAAATTTTGTTGGCCGTGATGGTGAGAGGTACAAGGGGGCAGTGAAAGGGGGCAGGAGGGCTTGGGGCATGGCAGATGTGCTTGTCTGGGGCAGGGACGTGAAGGGAAGAGCAGCCACAGGTTGTAAAACCTCTTGCAGTGACAAGCAGGTTGCTAGAGAGCCAAAATGCAGGAGGAATCCGTGGACAGGCTGCTCTGTTGCTAGGTGATGGATCTGTTATCATGCTAATGACAGTGAAGGATGATAGTGCCACCAATAAAACATCTTTCATCTGAGAATCACCAAGGGTTTTCCAGACAGCAAGGCTGTATTATTCCCATTTACTAGAGGCACAGACAGAGATGAATTGATTTGCCAAAGGTCACTGACGGATTTCGGAGTAAGAAATTGCCCTATTTGAGTTTTATTAGGCTGGGGATTGCCATAAACCCTTTCTTTGCCATCAATCCTCTCCCCTCCCCTCATCCATCACCCCCACACCCCTCTCTCTAGAGGGGACATGATCCTGCCTTGTCACTCTTGTCCTGTTTAGATCACAGGATCCGCTGGCCCTCGAGCGTGGCTGGGCAGGGGGTGTGGAGGGCAGAGCAATTGCATGGACCAAGCTCAGATGTTTTGGGGCTGCATGAACAAGAAAAAAACAACCATTTCTCCTTGGGAAAATCCAAGGGGCTCCTCAGGGACAGTGCTGTGACTTTGGGGGTGCAAGGCTTTGAGGTTCCCCCCTCAGATACTCACCCCCAGCCCAACCCATGAGAGGCCGAGGCATTGTGAGGAGAAATGCAAACTCTCCTAAACCCCCCAAAACCATCTCCCCCTGAGTGTCTGCAGGGCTCTTCCCCGTACTGGGAGTTCTCAGGTGTGAATCAGTGCAGCCATGAGTCAGGCATCACTTTTTGTTAGAGATCGTGAGGGAAGCACAGGCGAGCCTGAATTCTGGCACTTGGAGCAAAATAACCATTGGATTGCAGCTGGAAGAGCAGCATTTCCATGCTGATGAGCAGCAGCTGCATCCCTCCATGAGCTGCTGTGGCCTGGGAGGGGAGCAGGGTGGGAACATGGGGAATGCCTGCAGGAGAGGTTTTATGGAGTCATTCTTGCCTGGCGTCAGAGCTGGGTGTGTGTCCCCCCAAATCCTGGGTGTGTGTCCCACCAAATCCTGGGTGTGTATGCCATCAGGTGCTGGATGTTTGTCCCACCATGTCCTGGATTTGTGTCCCACCAAATCCTGGATGTTTGTCCAACCAAATCCTGGGTGTGTGTCCCACCAAATCCTGGATGTGTGTCCCACCAGGTGCCTCCTAAGATGCTTCCAAAGCCACAAACCCAGCAGCTTCCCCCATCTCTGAGAGGAACTAGGCAGGAAAACAGGGCTTTTACAACCTTGATTTCCTTTTCTTTGATGTGTAAAATGGGGAAGCATCTCCTCTCTGTCTGTCACTCTGAGAAATTACCTGGTCTTCCTACAATGCAAATTGCATTCAGGGGAGGTGTTAAGCATTTGAATGACTCTGCTCCTGCTTTTCCTGCTTCCCAGAGTACTGGCAGGTTTCCTCAGCTCACTTCAGGGCAGGAGGACACAGCCCCAGAAGGACTGGA
Source organism: Zonotrichia albicollis (assembly GCF_047830755.1). NCBI lineage: Eukaryota > Metazoa > Chordata > Aves > Passeriformes > Passerellidae > Zonotrichia > Zonotrichia albicollis. The sequence goes on from NC_133820.1 coordinate 1,202,431, forward strand.
GCACAGGAGCCACACAGCAGCTTTGTGGGATTTGTTCAATTTGTGTAAAAAACCAAGACAATTTAAAACCTCGGGGCATGTCTGTCAAGTGGATCCTACTGGGCTGCCACATCCTCCTAATTGATGTAGGGCTAAGAAAAAAAATCTGTGTTAGCTCCAACCCTGAAAAAACATGAATTTAATGATAGCAGGTGCTCTGCTGGATTTGGGTTGCTTCCCTTCACCATGGGAGAAACAAAATCAAGCAAAAAGTCCCCAAATCCAAGCCCAAAACCCCAAAATGTGAACTGACACATTCTAAGGTAAATGCACACTCAGGGCAAGCAGGAATGATAGGAGCAGGGTAAAGTGAAGCAAGGAAAACCCTTTGTGGCCCTCAGAGTCTCAGACTTTGGGTTGTGCTTGAGCCTGGCTTGCAGGAGAGCCTGGAAGCCCTGCACTTGATTAACTCCTTCCCAAAAGTCACTTCAAAGCAGGGCCAGGGAGCAGCAGGAGGGAGGCACAACGAGCTGATCTCAGAATTGTTTAAAACTTGGCAGCTGGGCCAGCCTTTGATAATGAAACTCCCACCACTTCACTCTCACATCGTGACTGAGAGAAACAATGCTTATCTCCAAACCTGCCCTGCAGCCCTGATAAGGGCTTTGTGCAGCGCACTTTGGGGCACCAGGAGGAGGTTAAACAGAAAAAAAACAACCTCAAACTGCCATTTTGTTATTCTCATATGGATAGGAAAAAAATAGACACAAACTGAGCCCTAAACCTAACCCTCACCTCAGCAGCAATGGATGGCTGAGCTTTGGATGCTACCCAGGATCACCAGGGCTTGGGAATCCTGGCACTGCTCTTTGGGAAGGCCCCACAAGGTGTGGGAAAGAGAGAAATTAAAATATTGCTCGCTCCAGTATTTGGAAGGAAACAAAGAGAACAGGATGTCGGAGGAATGGGCAATGCACCCCTAAGGCCTCTGAGGGATCACCTTGTTGATTTTATAGTGGCTGGAGTGCCTGGAAGAGTTCCCCAGGGATCAGTAAGGAATTTATGGCAGGCACTGCTGTGATGAAGATGGATCCTGCACCCTGCACCAGTGGAGAGGAGCAGGATAACAGGGGGTTAAAACGTTGGTTAGTGTGATAATCCTCCAGAAGTGATGTCTGTTGTCTGCAGGCCCTGCAAAAAGGAGCATTTGCATGGGGGTTAGGAGGAAAAGCCTAAATTAGTTTTGCACATGCTTAGAGGGAAATCTCCCCTCAAATCAACCAATATTCACTTATTAAGCAGGAACTCCTACACAAAAACAACCCTGGTCAGGTCAAGATCCACCCAAGTAGAAAAGAGCTCACAGCAATAACACAGCCACAAACAAGAAGCTAGATAAATATAATTTATTATATTAATATGTAATTTCAGCTATTATATGGATTATAAACCACATTTGTTTCAGTAACCTGAGGCCTTGCTCAGCCTTGAAAGGGAATGGTTTCAGCCTCAGCCTCCCCAGCAAGTGATGGCCCCTGGCAAATGCTCCCAAATCCAAATGTCTGCTGTCACCAAAGCCTGAAAAATCCCTCCGCGGTACATTGTGTCTCCGTGTGCCTCTGGCTGGCTTCTCCAAGCTGTCTGTGATTTCTGCTTCACATCCTCATCCTTCCCTGGCTTTGACAGGTGTGATACAGGCACAATGACACCTTTGGCTGATTCTGCACTTGACAGGAGCATGCAGGATTGCTCTCTGTGGGCTGGGGGGGTTTGTTATTTATTATATTTTTGTTATCCTTTTGCCTTGGAGGAGCAAGGGTGACAATTCCAACAGCTTGTTGCAGTTCACTGTTTGGGTTCTTTCAATCACAGATGAAGGTGGGGGGCTCTGATATTTTCAGATGGGCCAGAGCAGGGCCTGGCTGGAGACAGCTCAGCCATCAATGCTGGCAAAGGTTTCATTCCCAAAACCTCCCTGGGGAGGAGGTTTCTGTGTGGTCCCCTTCAAGCCAAGGAGGTGTTAAACTGCTGCATGTGAAAGGTTATTTTGGACAGCACAGTGTGGTGGGAGAAAGGTCAGAAACCACTTTCAGAGCTGATTTTATGGTGCTCCCCCTCCAAACATCAGATGTGGAAAAGTCATTTTCTTCATGCTCAGCACAGGGATTTTCATACAAAGTGGATGCTCCTCTATATATAGGTATGTCATGATGCTTGTAGGACATGTTGGCATTACACATCCCACTTGACATGCCCTATCAACGTGGGCTGAGCAATTTCAGGTTGTGTTTAAATAAAAGTGACTATATTTCTCCTGCAAGCACAAGTCAGTTAAAAATATCCCGTGGTTACTGCTTTGAAAATGCCTTCAAAGCAACTTGCTCCTGTCAGGGCGATGTGACAGCCACACTGCAACACTCATCTGCAGAGCCAGCTTGTCAATGGCAGCAGCCCTTGCCATCAGGAGGGGTGGGGGGCCTTTCCTGGCCACCACTGCCACCAGGAGCTGGCCCTGCTTCTTGCTGGGCTGCTGGCAGGACATGGCCAGTGATTGCAGAGACTACACACAGGGCAGATTCTGCCTGGGGACTTTGTATTTTTATATATTATATTATATTATATATATATATATATATATATATATATATATATATATATATATATATATATATATATATAATTTTATACTTTTATTTTTATAGATGTTATAATTTTATACGTTTATATTTTGTATATTTATATTTTATACATCTATACGTTTATATGTCTATTTTTATCTAGGTCTATATATTTATATATCCACATCCTGGCAGGCTCTGGAAGCCTGTCCCAGCCCTGTGCCAGCAGGCATGTGACACTGCAGCTCACTCTGACACGGATAAATTTGTGTGGTACACGTATCTTCTATGTATACACGGGCATATTGAGGAAAAATGAAAATATGCCCTGTCAGCTTCTCACACAAAGATGTGTTAATTCACACTCCTGGCTCTTCAAGCACAGCCAGGGTGACAACTGAACAGCCCACCCCAAACAAAGGATGTCTAGCAGCTCTTTAAAAAAATCACAGGAGCGGCCAAAGCCCCTCATGTCTTTTTATTTCCTCACACACATTGGCAATTTGCACCGGACCGATTGCTTTGACTGATTGATTTCACTGCTTTGAGACAGCACACATATGGAATTATTCAGGAGGCTGCTGTGTGTAACACTAGGCTGGAATAATTGTTCCATTTAGCTTTTTCCCTATGCTTACAAAATCTTTGAGGAACTTCAAATGCTCCTAACATTTGTATGGGCACGTTGGCATGCTTGGTTTGTGCATCTGAATGACAGAATAAAAATGAATGTAATGCTATACCCAAGGCAGACTCTATACACAGAAGTCAGGAGAATCCAGATTTAATACTCTTGCAGCATTGTTCATATTCTAAAGGTACAGATCTCCTCAGGATCCACATTTGATATCCTTATTTGGATTCAGCACCACTTTGCTTGCAGAGTTAAGGACTTTCTGTAAATACCAAGGGCTACATCCTGCCCAGTTTGTCTGTCAAAGAGTTAAGGGGAAAAAAAGCAGTGATGGTTTAATAGACAATGATGCAAAACTCAGCTTATTTATAGAAGAACAGGAAGAGGAAAATACACACAGACCATCTCTCCTGTGGCGAGTTGGGATTAGGTTCTGCACAGTTAAAGAGGAAGGAAAAGGGTGTTTGCTCTTGCTATAGATTTTGTGTGCTGAATGAAGATGATGTCAGGCTGTTTGTTTGGTGTGCGTGTGGGGAGGGAACACAGATCTGAGAAAATAAAAGACAGATCATACCCTGCTTGGAATTGTTGGAGCTCCCCAATTTGTTTGCTCTTTCTTTGGGGCCCAGGGAAATGTGTCTGACCCTCAGATTTCACTGTGGAGGGAGGACAACTGTAAATAGCTGGACACCTCAAAAAATAGTGTCCTGAATTTGTCAGAAAGGCCAGCAGATGAGAGGAAAGGCTGTCCATGACAAATCCACTGGCATTTTCAGCACCCAGCACTCACTGTCACTGCAGCATTTGGCTGGGGAAGGCCTGCCCACCGTCCCACCTCTAAAAACAGCCCAAGCCAAAAGGCTGGGGGACAATAAAGAAGGAATGTCTGTGAAGTCTCTTAGGAGATGTAAATTGTTCCAGCTCCTTCAGCAGCCGTGCCAAGGGAGGATGTGCCAAAATGGTGGAGTTTTAACTGTCCATCACCACTGGAGTTCTGGATTCTTTCGCTCATCCAGAGCTACCCGGTTGTTCTGAGGGGTAACACGTGTCTGTGGTGGAAAGGAATTCATGAAGGGCCAAGGAAGGTCCCTGGTGCCACCAGTCCATCACCCCATGCCAGTTCAGCTGCATCTGGGGTGGGAAGCAGAGGAAAGCCATTATTTGGTGCAAAGTGCATTCCTCATCAAAACCTCATCACCAGAACAGAAGCCAAGCACTCCACAGCCTCCTCACAGCTGGTGGGCTCTCCCACTGCCATCTGATGAAGTACAGGAAAAGGAATTATCCCTTTTCTCCCTGCTTCTATTTCCAAAGGATTTGATTAACATTTAAATAGCAAGTTTAGCGATTGCCCTGTGTTGTGCATCATGCACATCTGCAACCTCCTCCTGTGCAAGGCTGTGGACTGTTCAACCTTTTGCCTCTCTTTTTATGGATCTCTTGGTAGCTTCCTTACCTCATTAGGCTTTTGAATCCCGAAATAAAAACTTGATGCCTGACTTCTCTGTCTCACGTTTGTTTTTAAAGCCCCTTTTGAGGACATTAAATCAAGATCAGGGCCAATAACATTCTGGTTTAGGAGCACACAGTGACTATTTAAGGTGTTTGGGACCTCCATGTGATCATTTATCACAACATTATCCCAGTTCAAAGGTTTAATTATGGCATATTTTCAAATCCCTTTCCAGGAGCTCTATAAATACCTCAGCAACATCTAAAGACCAATTTAGCTGCCAACACCTAAAACTATCTTTTTTTTCACCCAGCCTGGCCTGTGCTTTCTCTGCTGCTGCAGGAGGTTCTGTTTACATCTGTGTTCTGGGAGCCCATTAATGCTGTGTCCCTTCTCTGGCTGCTGTTTGCTGAATATTTTGTTTTGCAGACGTGGCTCTGTGGTTTTGCTCCTCCAAGGGGGAAAACAAAGGTCCTCCAAGGCAGATGAAGGTGTCAATTGAAGGCTTCCCACATCCAAGCTATGATCTCCACATCTCTTACTTGTTTTCACTGCTCAGAGCGTGGGAAAACAACTTAAAATAGACATTTAACACATTGGCTAAGTGATATTCAGAAGATTCTGTGCTAGACGGGGGCAGAGACACTTATATATGTATTATAAAATAGTAAATTCATTGAAAAATGTGCCCTTAGTCTTTCTGGAATCATCAGTGTCTTGAGAACTGTCTGTGCTGGTACATTTATTTGGGGAAAATCCATTTATTTCAGAAAAAGATTCCTAAAATTGCCTGAAGGTTGGGAGATGGGAGGCAATTCTGCTCAAGCAAAATAAAAAAGAACTAAATTTACCCACATCCCAAAGAGTCCTTGCAACCCTGAAATGGGGAACATTTCTTATTGCAGGTTTTAATGCCCTGGTTTTCCTTTTTGTTTGTTTTTCCTTTCACAAGGCCAGAAATCAGCATTTTGCTTAAGCTGAAGGCCTTATTTTGTGCAGAAAATAATGCCTTTCTGAGAGAGTCGATTTTTTTTCTCCCCTCATGGAAGAAATGAATTTGAAATCTTTGATAACTTTGTACACTTCAGAGGGATTTTGAGCTGATTTGCTTTGTTTGGCAGATGTACTGAAAGATCCCTTTTATTTTCTCAGCCCTAAGCAGCATCCAGCCAGCTCTTCTGAAATGCTCTTTATCTAATCTTGTTATTTGTGATAAAAATCCCAGAATGGTTTGGATTGGAAGGGAACTTAAAATTCATCTCATCCCACCCCTGCCATGGCAGGGACACCTTCCTCTATTCCAGGCTGCTCCAAGCCCTGTCCAGCCTGGCTTTGGACATTCCAGGGATCCAGGGGCAGCCACAGCTGCTCTGGGCACCTGTGCCAGGGCCTGCCCACCCTCACAGGGAATTCCTTCCCAAAATCCCATCTATCCCTGCCCTCTGGCAATGGGAAACCATTCCCTCTGTCCTCTCCCTAGAATTTAAACTCTTTATGTTTAAATTTTTCCCAACCTGGAAATGAAAACTGGAGATAATTTTAGTAAGGAGGTAACATAAAAGGGGGTCTTTAATGAAGGCCTTCAGAGGCAGTTTTGGAAAGATAAACCCAGTGCTGAGTACATTTATATGTTTTAGGAAATCAGTATAATTGATAAAAGCACCAATTAGGAAGACAGGTGGTGATGCAATTCCCTCCCAGGTCAAGCTGTGCTGTGTTTTGACCATGAAATATATCTCAAAGAGTTGCTTTTGTCCTTGGCTCCCAGGAAGAACCAATGGCCCCAGGTCTTGGACCTCTGGAATTTGTTTTATCTTTCTGCCTAGGGAAAAGCCATGGAAAAGCAGTGGGAAAACTAGTCACTAATACAGCAGGCTACAAATATATGTGTGAAGAATACAGAGAAAATATAAAAGGAAAAAAGGCAAAACCTGAACAGCATCATTTAAAATGTTTTTTTCAGCCCCATGGTAAGAGTGAGTAGTGGGAGGCCCAGCTGGAAATCCATGGTCTGGGAAGAGCCCTGCAGTGATACAGGGCACAGCTCAGCTCAGCTGGAATCAGGTTTTGGCAAGAGTTCCAAAGTGCTGCAAAATCCATAGGCACGTGCCCAGCCCCTACTGAAAAAAAAACTTTAAAAAAATTTAAAAGCTTCCCTCCTACTTCTAGGAAAATGTCAAGCTGCTCTGCTTAGAACTTCAGTTTTCTGCTGAAGACTAAGGGGATGATAGCAAAGCCTTACACCCACCTCACACCAAAATACTTCAAGGTAAGTGTCAAAGCTCGGTGTGTGGGCAGGTCCCACAGACATCACACTGCTTTGTTTTGTGATTCTCAAGACTCTTTCACACACCTTTGGGAGAGTCCAAGGCCAAGTTTCCTCCTGGCTGGGTGGCTTGGCAGGTGTGACACCTCCTCTTGGGCCTGCTCCTGCTCTGTTCCTTCTTTCTAGGAACTCGCTGTGATTTTTCTGCACTGCTTTCCCACCTGGCAGGTGGAACACCTCAGCCCACGGATCTCAGAAAACGAAGGAGATGTTTGTGTTGAACTGCAGAATAAAGAGAAAAATAACCCTTGCTGGAGAGCCAAAACATGAATGTGTTGGAGGCAAGGATGACACCATCTCCTGGCCCTACTTCCACTGGCTCTGCTCCAAGACCACCCACTTTCAGTTCTTGGCCTACATGACTGGCCAGCACCCAGCAGAACTGCTTTAAACCTCTAGCCCCCTTTTTTGCCCCCCTAACCTCCACCTGACAAATAGCATTAAAATTCCCATCAATAACTCTGCAATTAACCATAACAGTGAAGGCAGGTTCCCTTTTCCCCATGCATTTGGGGACCTGCAAAGAGCCCAGGTCATAACTCAAGCATTGTCCATTCTGGCCGTCCAGGCCAACCTGGAAATGAGGCCCCCAGTATTGCTGCTTCCCTGAAATTCCACCGAATAAACTTTTCCAAAAATCTCCACCTTGATATGTGAGTTGCAAAACCTGTTTGGGGGATAAAATCCTAAAAGAGACTGCAGCAAAGGCAAAGGGATAGATTAGCATCTCATTAGCATATTGCGGTGACTTTGGTATGTACAGCTGCCTGATTGCAATTAAAAGTCATTTCTATTTCTGCTTAAGCACATTCAATGTATGATCAGATAGATACAATCAAGATTCCAAAGCCTGTGGTGACTTTGAAACAACTCTGAGTTATTTGGCTGCTCCAGTGCTCACAAAACTTGAGACCTGTAAAGATACCTGATCTCTGGAACTGCAAACAAACCCCTAAAATATCACCAGAATTTATTTTCTATTTTTGCTAATTTCTATTATTGCTGATTTGGTGTTATATAATATAACTTTGCATTCAGAACATGTATGACTTTGGAGGATTAAACCTCCTGAAGCTGCTGACTGATGAGGTTATTTCTCTTCCTCCTCCTGTTGGCTATTTGATGAAGACTCTCCTTCAGCTTTGCAATATTTTAACCAAAACTGGCCACTTTCTTGGAGTGTTCCTTGTGGGCAGGCAGAGCCCAACACAAAAAAGGGTCTTTTGACAGTAATGATGAGCAATATTAACTCTTTTGGCATTAAGAGGTCTTTTAGTCTTGAAAAAAAGAACAAAACCAAATGTTTTCCTTTTGGAAAAACAGTGCCCTTCTATACACTTGTCAAGAATTAGAACAGAAAAAAATGTCTTTGTTTTTACCTGAAGTCAAGTTTCTGCAGAGAGAAGAACAATGTGAATTAGAGATAGATAGATAGATAGATAGATAGATAGATAGATAGATAGATAGATAGATAGATAAACTGCTGCCATATGGACCTTCAAGTGCAGGAAATGAATGCCAACTCAAACCCTTTTCCTCTCCAATTTCCTCTCTTAATGCACATGAACTGGTTGGAGTGCACAATTAGGAGGAGGCTGCCTGTTTTCAATTAGGTCAGAGGAGAGGACCTGCCTCTTTCCTAAATGAATTGCAGATAAAGCTTCCCAGGAGTGGGCCTCCCTCTCCCAGGGCTGGCATAAATCAGGGAATGCAGCAGCCTGCAGCTTTACCCCAGGGGAAGCAGCAGGGTCCAGCCTGCCCACGGGGCTCATCCTGCCCTGGAAAGGCATCGTGGCGTGGCCAGCAGAGCTCTGTCCTCCTTTTCCTCACCATTTTCCAGCATTTTGTGTTTGTGATGATGAACACATCTGGGTTTCATTGCCTGCCTTGGGTCTGATAGGGGCTGGGGGAGGTGGTCTCTCTCCCAAAGTCCTTGTCAAGAAGATGGAGGCGCTGGAGCCATGTGAAGGGGAAGCTGAGTTATTTTTGTTGACAGGATTTCAACAAGTAACAGTTCTGGCTAATTACACTGTAATTGATTTGGCATGTTAATAGAGACTTCCAGGGAATCTCAGTACTTTCTTGTCCCTTACAAAGGGATTTAGAACTCTGGGCTGGTTTGCTTTAAGAACAGAAACACAGCAAATGAAATAGAGCAATTGAAGTAATTTGCTGAAGTCCCTCAGGCACAGGGAACAACAGTTACTGCTGAAAAACCAGATACTTCCATAGGAGGAGCTTTAGGAAAGCAGATGACCAGGGCAACTGGGCACTCAGCATTAGCAGAGCCCTAGCAGTCACCAGAGAGATTTTTCTGTCCTTTTAATGCTCTAAAACCTTTGGTTCACAACGATTCTTTTTCCTCAACAATGTTTAATAGGAGAGAAAAAAACCTCTGCATTCATATGGGAAACAAAACCCACCATTTCAAATCTGCATTAAGGGGAATTAAAGTGCAGCCTCACCCCTTCTCTTCCCCCACATGCTTCAGAACTGGGGCCAACTGATTCTTCAAACTAATGCTGGGAAAAACGATTTCCTTCTATCCACAATGCTCTAAAATTGTCCAGCCCTTGTTCTGCAGCATCTGGCATTGGTCACTCCTTGGAGTCAGGCTACAAAGGATGAACTGGAATATGAAGGAATGGATCAAAAGCTCTGCCTGTATGAGGATGTATTAACATTTTTTCCTATAAACCATGAGCTTTCCAGTGCAGTAAAAGCCCCATCTGAGGGGCTCGAGGTGTTCAGCCTGAGCTGCAGGGACAGGAGCACTTGAGTGCACCAGGATTCACCCAGACACAAAACAGCCAAGTCACCTCACATACCTAAGGGCAGGATTATGCTTTCCTCTGATAATTAATGCATTTAAAAACAGGACATCCAAAAGCTGATTTGCAGCATCCCTCACAGAGAACTGTGATTTTAGTGTGATACCATTACAAGTGATACAAGGTGCTGATTTACCTTCTTCCTTAACTGGCACCATCTCCCAAACACTCCCATTTCTTTTGTGGGAAATCTGTGCCTTGAAATTTGTGGGAAATGAAGGAAAAGCTGCAGCTCAGAGCCCTTTGGAGACCATTTAGTACTGCAAGGTCACCACTTATTGAGCTGAGCTGACCCAACACTGTGATAAAAGCATGGATCGCACTCCATGGGCTCAGTACTGAGTTAAATCTTACACAGAGTCTCTGGAAGTGATGGATGTAAGGGACAAATGAGATGTTTGGGAGGTTTTTGTGATGTTATGGCTGAGCACCACTGCTAGGCCTCTCTGTTTGAAGGGCCTCAAAGGCTGCGAGGATCCTCTGCACGGCCCTGGATTCCTGATCTCTGATTTTTCCCTGGCAGAAACAATGACTGGACATGTCCCTCCAAACCCCATGGCAGTGTTGTTTCAGTGGGGTGCACTTTGATAAATTCATGCTATAAATTCTATAGTGATGGAAAAACCTCCATGGAAGGAAGTGGGCTGGGAGCCAGGCCCACAGCGAGGCCTTGTCTGGAGCTGTTACTGTGAGGGTGGATTCTGTAACAACTGTATCATAAAACACTTTACAAAAGAGTCATGAACTCTGGGAAAGAGGGAGGCTTATATATTCTGTTTAAACAGAGTGAGGCTTATATATTCTGTTTAAACAGAGGAAGTTGCTCAGTGACTTGGCAGCCGAGCACGACCCCCAGTTATGGGTAACCCAAGCCAAGATCAGAGAAACCATAAAAGCAGAGAGTTAACATCAAGGCTCACATCTTTGCAGCCTGTTGCTGATTTTTGGGAGTATCTCTGAGCTGGATCTAGAGCTGGAGGAGAGGAAAATGAAAGGGCTGTGTGATGAGGGTGACAGCCTGGGCACAGGTTTGTGCAGGCTGCCAGCTCGCTGCTTGAAATTGCTTTTTCAGGGAAATCGATACCCAAACTCCCCTTGACGTCAGTGGGGCCAGAGTTTCCCATTTTTTTGTCTAATAAATGTCAGGGGGGTGAAGTGAAGTAGCTATCACAGACAGAAGGAATGCAAATATAAATAGAGTGGGGGAAAAATTAGTAGCTGACAAATATTCCTTCTTTGTTGCGTGGAAGATCTGGAAATTGAAAAAATCCCCACATTTCTTTGCATTCTGTAAAGAATAAATTAATCCCCAGGTTTCTGGTTTTGGATGATAAATAAATGTCTGAATAAAAGGAAAGAGAGGAAATGAGAGGCAGGAACACATAACTTTTCACTCAGAAGGGTCTGAATCTTGGCTAGGAGCAGGCAACAGCGCAAAATCATTTTCTTGTATTCTTGAGCCAAGGTCTGATGGAATGGAGGCTTTAGTGACAGCACTGCCTTAAATAAATGCCTCTCCTGGCCTCTAATTCCCTCTGCTGAGCAGCAGCACATGGGGTCTGTGGAGAATAAAAGCTCTGCAGGAATGTTGGGAAGTCACTGGGAATATGGTGATGCCATCAGATTTGCCACCAGGATCCTTGACCTGTCCTAGCAGGTTCCCTGGGTTTGCCAGCCCTCCTTGTCCCCATGCTCCTGACCACAGAGAAGGCTGTGGGATGATGGGGGCAGCAGGTTTGGGACATCAGGATCAGCACTGCCTGGCATGCAGTTTGTGAAAAACACGTTTTATTCTCTTGTAAAAATTTAAAAAGTTGAATAAGAGACAATAGGAGATAAAGACAAGTAAAGATTACGGTTGGGTGCATCTTGGCACTCAGCCAAGAGCACACTTGCTGTTTTGAAAACACTCTTTCTATACTATTTCTATTGCATCAGCTTGGTATATATTCATAAACAATTTAATATATATTCATAAACAATTATGCACAATAAACTTTTCTTCAAAGTGGTTACCATGCTTTAAGAATTGTTTAGCATATTTCTTTTTTGGGTTTGTTTTTTTAGAGCATGTGTATTTTTTGGCTGTAGTTTTATTATTACTTTTTGCTTTATTATTACTTTTGTTTTTTGACAGTGAGTGTTGATAGTTGATATATCTGTAGTAGGTGTTCTTATCATATGTTTATTGGATGTTATTTAAGTAGGTCTTTTAACACAACTATACTTATATTGGTTATTTCATTACTATATTTAAGTTTAATTAACAACACAAACAAAAACTATCTCTTTATAGCAAAGTTACTTTAACACCACACATATAAAATCCATTCTAATATTTGTGAAAAGCCAATATTATAATAGGTATCTGAGACAGAGTAACATATCTATAACAAGATCTCATCCTCCTTTTCCCCCATCCATGAATCCTTTTTCCTGTGCTGTGCTTTCTTCCTCCCCCATTTCTCCACTCATCCCTAATGAGTTTTTCTTCACCTGCCCCAGCTTTGCCACCTGTGCAGTGAGTCTGGTGTTTGTGGAACTGGTCCCTGGGTGATATTGTCCTTGTCTGGGTGATTTTGTCCTCACCTGGTGTTCCTGGGTGTGCCAACCTGTGCATCTCTGCCCTTGCATGGTCCCAGGGATTCTCTCCAGCAATCTGTGACTCCTGGCCACCCTCACTCAACACCTCCTTGGCCACCTGCAGAATCCAGCCCTTATCTGGAATTTCCCCCACCTTATCTGTCCTTATCTCTCAGGGCCAGCAGTTTCTCATGTCCTGTCCAGCAGTTTCCCACGTCCTGTTCAGTCACCTCAGCTCCAGGCCAGGGCTCAGCCAGCGGCTTTGTCAGCTGCCCACGGCTCCAAAAATAGAGGGAGGAAGAGGAAGATGGTGAGATAACACTTTCAGTCATTCACCATCAGCCTGGGAGGCTGCCCTGAGCTGTCCCACAAGCACTGGGCAGCACAGCCACCTGCAGAGTGGTTTTGCAGGAGAAGTTTGGGTGGTTTAGTGCCTGCAGGATGAATGTGGATCAGTAGTGACCAACTGCTGAGAAGGAAGCACCCAGTGGTGAGAGGCACAGGCAGGAACACCATGAGTTAAGACCAACAAAAATAATCATTTCACACTGCTGGGTCAGGTTGTGATGATGTTGGCTGCTCTGCTCTGTCTAGGTTTAGGGACTGTTCTCCAAGAAGGATGTGAGGTGGGGGATATTTCAAAGAGAGCTGCATCTAAAAAACAAGACCTGTGGGGACAGATTGGAGGGAATGGAAGTGTTCAGGCTAAAGAAAGAAAAAATGAAGGAAAAGAAGCCAGTAATCTCAAAATGCACAGAGGAAAGAATAAACTGCTCTTTCACATGCTCAGGGTACAGAGGAAGCATTAATGGCCTCAAGGTTAATTGTGAGGAAAGTTTCCTTATGAGCTTTGGACAAAGATCTGGACCAGCTTGCCTTGGAAAGCCGTGGAAAGTTTGGAGAACAAGCTGGAGTAACATCTGTCAGGGGAATTAAGCCCAGCTGATCTTGCATTAAGGTGTGGGATTGGTCTCTTGAGGACCCTTCCGGCCCTGTCCTCAGGGAGCCCATGGGATTCCCCACAGCACGAGGAGAATTTGCTCTGTATTCCCTCAGCCCTTCTGATCTGAGCCATCAGAACTGGAGACCTGGTGACATAATTATTATTATTGACAAAAACCTGTTTGTTTGGAAAAAACAAGGCTCTGTGTCACTCAGCCCAGCAGAAATCCTCCAGGAGAAGCCAATTTCTTTGCTCACAGTTTTCAGACCAAAAATATCCCCGCAGGAGATTCTGTGCACTCCCAGTGCTATGTCAGGCTGTATCTGGTGGAGGTTTTACTGCCTTCCCTTTGAATTCTTTCCATCTTCCTGCCCTTCTCCTGTCAGAGACACCAAGCCTTTTCCTTCCTCTCTTCCCTTTGCATCCCTTTTGTATCCAGGTTTTCATTTTGGGAGGGGATGCCTGGTGACATCCCATTCCTTTCTTTAATTGGGAACAGAAAGCTACTTGAACAAGCACATTCAGAAAGATTTAATTCAAATCAAACCAATACTATGAATGACTAAAAAACTCCCCACAACCTGTAAAACATATAACACATGCAGACAAACAAGAATGACTTAGTGTTAGTCATGGTTATGAATGATGCTTTAGGTGGAAAATTGTGCAGAGGAGCTTAAAATAAGTGAGTGAAATGAAAAAGAGGTGAATGAAAAATAAGATATTTGTTCTTATGCTGTCAGGTGCTTGAGTTTGCACAGAGTCCTGAAATGATGCAGACGAACTCTGCTTAGACTGGGAAAGGAAAAAACCCACAAAAATCAGCTACAAAGCAGTTAATGTTCGCGGCAGATGCTCTGTTTGTTTAACAAGTACTTTCAGGCTTTTTTTGCCTGGAGAGCAGTGTCTCTTTTTTCATGTTAATGGGGATGGTTCTTTTAAAAAACACCACGTTAAGAGGCAAAGAATAAAACATATTTATTCTAAATGGAAAGGCAATTACCTCAGTGATGTTCCCCTGGGCATAAAAATCTCCATGCACTGCTCAGTGGAGCTCCAGTAACCACTTTAGAGTGTCTGCATGTAGAATTGAGTTGGTTTTAATTGCTTGTTGAATTACCTGGGTTCTAGCCCTCAGCCCTTCCAACTGTAAATTGGTTACAAGCTGAAGTGGGAAATGCTGAGAAGTTGTGGGTTTCAAAAATAAGCCTATAAAGCTCTTTCCCCTACGTGTAAGGAACTTCCAATTTGAATTGGTGCTCTCCTGTTGGGAAAAAAAAAATTGCTGGGGATGCACCGTTCAGACATCCAAACAGATTTTTCATTCAGGTTTTTCCAGACAGAGGGAGAAGAGCTTTTGGGTAGTTTTGACTTTATTTCCACATATCAGAGGCAATAATTTGCCTCAGTGGTGCCTGCAGCTAATAGGAAGGAACAGGCTCACACCCACAATAACTACTTGTGTTTGAAAACTTCTGGAATGTGAAAAGATGAGATAAAGCAGGATTTTTAAATGGGTGGATGTTCTTGAGTTAACCGAGGATCTTGGTTTGGATGCCAAGAATTCCACTCTGATCCCTGCTGTGACTTCTGGACAAAAATAACATTTTCAGCAGCACCAAAAATGCAATCCTGGAAGGTGGTCTGGGGCAGAAACGGCATCACCACAAAATGTCAGGAAGCTGAAATCCAGCTCCTTGAGGCTGAGCTGAACTTCATTGGTTTGTACAGCTCAGTGCCTGAAGCTCCCACCAGATTCCAGGGCAAAGCACCAGGGATTCACTCAGCAGTGAGAGCCCTGCCAGGAGGGAAATCTGCTGTGCTGCACCCTGCCCTGCTCTGGAGCTGTGCATCTGGCTTCATCCCAAAGCTGCTGGGATTGCCCAGCAGGACAACATCATCATCATCATCATCATTATTGAAATACCCATTTCAAACAGCCTGGGAAGCTGAGATTCCCCCACATTTGTTGTCCACAAGCAATGAGGTTTTTGCAGAGGGTCAGAGTGGGCCCAGGTCTCTGCTGGAGGAGCACAAACCCCACGCAGGGAGCCTGCACAGCGAGGTGCAAGCTGAAGCTGCAGCAGCCACAATCAGGTGCTGAGCTCCGGGCTCCAGAGGGGAAAATCAGAGTCTCAGAGTGCTGCTGGTCCTGCCAAGGCAGCTCCTCCAGCACGTGCAGCACACACAGACCCTCCTGGCCCTGCCCGAGGACTCAGGGAGGGACAGGCCACTCAGCACATGCATTACATCACAATTTTCCTTTTCCCTGGCAAATTTTAACTGGCTGCTTTTTTTTTTTTCTTTTTTTTTTTTTTCCCCTGGTGTGATTCAAATACCAGGCTGAGGAGGTCATTGAGAGGAAGGATTTGCTCTGTGCTTGGCTGGCTGGAACCCAGCCTCGAGCTTCAGGCAGGACAGCGCTTTAGGAGCCAGCCAAGGCACAGAACAGATGTCCTGCACAAAGCTGAGGCCTCCTCTGCCTCTGAAGGAAGGACACAGGGTATGGGGTTTTGTGCAGACACAGCAGCACTGCAGCACCCTCAGGTCTTGACTTGTGCTGTTCACTGGGGCTGATTAAAACCCCATCCACATCCCTGCTCTGCACCCAGCCCTGCAGAAATGTCCCAGTGGATGTGACAGCTGGGACATTGCAGCCACAGGGCTGCTTTTAATGCAGAAAGGGGCACCAAAAATTCCTCTCTCCTTTCTGGTTATGTCTTCCTTACAGGAAGTTTTTGATATGGCTCTGGTCCAGCTGGCTCTCTGAGGAAAGGAGAGCCTTTCCACACATAAACCTGCCGTGAACTTTATGATTTTTTTTTTAAAAAAAACAACATTGACAAAGTTAAACATGTCAATTGTCAGTTGGTTTAATGGAAGCAGCGAGGGGAAAGGGGTTGTTTTAGGCATGTGAGGCTTCTTGTTCTTTAAAAACAGAATGGAAACTTAAAACCAAACAGTGCTGCATATGGGCCCAAATGGTCTCTGCAGGCAAAGGGACTGCAAATAAGGAGGGTTATGTTAAGGACTCAATAAGTAATGAAATCCCCCTTCAGGCTGGGCTGATCACAAGCAAACGAACAGTGACTCCAACTCCAGAGCACACAGCCCTGGGGAAGGCACAGCCCTGCCTGGCTGCCCTTTAAAGGACTTGAGGCCTCTCTGCGAGACTTCATTTGAGGACAAAGGGAATAAAATAGGAACCACATCACTTTGTGGATGTGTGTCCTTCTGTCACAGAAATCGTTCTCCCACAGGGAGGAAAAAGGGCTCATCTTCACTGGCACAGCAAGGCCTCTCTGCCAACTCTCTCACAAAGGGGCTGGAGCAGATAAAAAGCTCCAAAATCTGTCCAGATCATCCCTGCCTTGCAGTGTTTCATGAGGAATGAGGACTAGAGAGCTCTTCATAAAGGAGTGTGTAGTGCCACTGCCTCAAAAAAAAAATTAAATTACTCCTGAGGCTGCTTTTGGTGCTGCAAATACTCATTTTCGTCTTGTGCAGCAGGCACAGATAGAGAGGCAGCAAAAGGGATCTGGCTGTGACTGCAGTGCACCCATCTGGATTGGCAGTGAGGCCCTTTGAGTGGCAGAAAAAGGGATTTATTGGAATGTGGGATCTGAAAGAGGACAGGGCAGCACTCCCCAAAAGGGAGCGATGCCTTTCTCTCGGGGAAACTGGGAGAACATCAAAGGGAGCAGAGACCTTGGAGACCTTTCCTCCACCACCCCAGCAGAGCCAGAGCATTCCTGAGCTCCCCACAAGGCAGATCTGACCTTCTCTGAGGCAAACCAGCTAATTCACTCTGCAAGTCCAACCTGAGGCAGAGAATTACACAACAATTCAATTGAGTTTCTGCTGGAGATTATTCCTGGAGTAAACACAATTATCTAGACATGTAACAGGAATTCAGGATGGGCACGGTGTAGAAATTGGTTGTGTAGAGGGATATTCCTGGGTGTTTCTTAGCTGCACACATATGACAAAGATGTCTAATCTAGTGCCTGAGGACTTAAATCAATGTCTTCCCAAATTGAGGGCTGACACTGAGAATTTTCAAGCCGTGGAAAGCAGAGACAAATGGACAAAAATACACAAAGAGCAGGCTGACAGGAATTTGTGGTAAAGACAAATTACTATGAGTTCTGTTTTATTTTTGTTCTGCTGCTCTGCAAGTCAGATAAACAAGTTGATAGGCACAGGAAAGCCATTTCTGCTGGTCTGTGTGCAGGTGTAGGGATTGCTGTGCACCTACTAATGCACAAAACTTACCCAGAACCTGCTTCTCCTCTGAATCAGCAACCCACAAGGCTCAGGGCTAAGTGCAATTTCTATTGAAGAAAAGGATAATTACAGTTCATTAGCAGATGAGGCACTCAGTTCTCTTTAGAGAACACACTTCAGAGCCTGCCTTTGCTTGCTCTTGAAGTAAGGCAAAATCAGGTTTTAAGAAAAAGGATAATCAAAAAGTGCTGTATAACTCTAAATGCCAGCAAGGAGCAGAAAACCACTTTAAAGCCTAAAGAAATCCTCCTGTTCTTTACATTCTGTGGGTAAAGCCTTGGACTTACAGAAGTCAAAGGCAAGGCTCCCACTCATTTGAGTGGGGCCAGCATTTCAACATGCTTTGTGAATTCTCAGCATGTATGGCTTGAGCCCTTCTAAAGAGATTTATAGCAAGCAGGAGGAGCTGCAACTCCATAAAACGTTGGTGTGTGCACATGAAGTGAATTAGTAGGCACAGAAGATTTGGACACTTAAATTCGGGTTTGCAAACGGAGCCCTTTGTCAGCCTGAGCAAACGCAGTGTGGTAAATCCGGATAATTCCTGGAGAATTTCTGAGCCTGGGGTCTCTGTGTTGCTCCCTTGGCCTGCCAGGAGCCTGGCTCTGCATCCAGCACCAGCTCTGTGCCAGTAAGGGCTTGATCCATCCCTGGGTATTCCATTCCTGCTGCGTTACCTCCACGGACAGCAAGGGCAGACGGCAAACCTGGGACTTGTCTGTAGGGAGCTCAATTGGTTTTCCATACAGAAAAACACCCCCTGCACATTGAAATGCATGAAAATCACACACCTGGGTACAAGGCAGGGTTTTAAAACATCCTGCCATGAATTTTACATGAAGAGGACTGAAGAGGTCTAAAAAGTCAAACTGTGGCTTTTTAAACAAACAGCCCATATTTAAATTAATGTATCTGGGGTTCCTCTGGTAATAAAAGATAGGGATCATGTTGACTGGGCTACACAGATGGACTAAAATTAATCTTGAAAAAGATTTTTAAGCAACCTAAATTCCCTCCTTCCCCACCATGGGCTCAGAGCTGGCTGAGGCAGCAGTGGGGCCATGGGCAGGTTAAAATAAAGGTGTTAATCTGCAGTGCTGCCTGTGCATTTAATCAATGCTCATAAACTGTCAGGCTGCAAAAGCAAAATGTTTTATCTAATTCCAAAGCAGATTTGCAGAACCTTAGCCCTCCATCCTGGTGGAAGGAGGACATGGTGTGTAAAACCAGGCTGCCTGACATCCAAAGGCAGAACAGCCTCAGCCCCAGGGTTTGCCACAGCCCTTGTGCTTGGGGCTGCAATTAAACTTTCCAGCTTCAAAGAAGAAATGTTTCTGAAAACAAGAATGACCCTCCAAATGATCCTGACACGAGCTAGCTTATTTACTTTGTATATTTCTGGGCTTTTCCAAGCAGGGTTCAAAGTGCTGTGAGAAATTTGCCACCTCCAGCCCAGGCAGCGTGGGGTGTCCCAGTGACACTGAGATTTATTTTCTTCTGCCTGTAGCAAATGGGTTTGCTAAAATCCCAGAGCTATTGGAACAGAATTCCTAACACAGCCCTTAACAGCCCAGGTCATGCGTTCTGTACACCATAGTGCCTTGCATGTTTTACAGAGGATTAAAATGAGCAGCAGAGGTTGGGAGCTGCTGACACGAGCAGGATGTGCTGCAGATGGCTGAGAGGCACCAGCAGAGCTGGGTTCTGATTGACCAGTGGGGTCTCTCTGCCCTTTTCCCCAAGCACAGTGAAACACTCTGAGAGCTGAGGAAAGCTTTCAGCCTGATCAACACTAGGCTGGGACTGATCAATCATTAAATGAACAATGAGGGCAGGAGGAGAAGCTTTAAGCGTTTGGAAGCAGCGTGGAGGGGAGGATGTGGAGCTGGACACGCACTCCTGGAGCTCTCCATGAGCTCACCTTGGCTGTCCACATGCACAGAGCAGGGTGGGAAAGGTGCCCCTTCCCCAGAGCCCACCTCTGCCTCCCGGGATCAGAGGCTTAGGGAGCACAGCGCACAATTTAAATCACAAAGCACGCATTTTCTTTGAAGTTTGCTCTAACTACTTGCTTCCCTCATAAATCCTTCCATATTTTTATTCCCAGGGTACTTCAATAATTTTCACTTGTTGAACTATTTCAGTTCAATCTGAGTTTAGAGCAACAACTTCTCTGTTGCACTCCACTCCCACTTCTTGCCCTGCCCCGTGAGCAGAGGCAAACTGTGATGTTGAGTACCCAGGGTGCTCTTTTGGAGCATTTTTGTTCCTTGTTCACATGAAGGGCAAACCTGCTCTCTGAGGGAGCCTGACCTGCCTTGGGCTGTGTGTTCACCTTGGTGCAAGCAGGGTGTGTGAGTGACCAGTTCATCCACCGAGAAAAGCTGGTTGCAAAAACAGTTGAAACTATTTGGCCTCTTCAAAGTAGTATTTCTCCCTGCCCCTGCCAGGCAAGGGAAGAATTATGCTCCCCTTTTTAGACAGTTTTAAGAGAAGCTGGTTCACAGCAAACAGTGAAATGAGCTTGGGGGCCTTCCTGAGTGTGTCACAGAATGCTGTGTGTACCCAGCTGAAAGAAAGAGCTGCAATCTGTAAGAATCAACAAGCGGCCCCAAAAAATGAAACCCTGCACCTGACAAATCATTTCAGGTTTCCTCGGGTTCCCTCTGTCCTTCCCTGCCTGGTCACACACTTCTCTCACAAATTCTCTGAAAGAAGAAGCATCTTTGTTTACCCCATTTGCAGCATCCCCAGCACAAATGGGCTCCAGCTAAGGCTGGTGGGCGTTGTCATCATGGAAATAATTGCAAGGATCAGATTTACAGTGGAGCCTCCATAGCTCTTCTTGAGGTTACACAGCAATGTTCCCCTCAGCTCTGCAGCCTGATGTGCAAACCACACTTATTCTGGGGAGTTTCTGACAGAAACTTGGCTTCTGGCAGGCACTTAAGCCCATGAGTGTTGCTGTTACACTGGACTGAAATGCTTTCTTGAGCAGGGCTGGACTCAAGCCCACACATGCATGTTTTGCTGGAGGTGCCTTTTAAAGCCCCCATCCCTGGGAGATGTGTTGCCTTCTCACCCCTCTCCAGACCCAAATTTCGTGTTTTTACCATCTAAATTGTTTCCCCCAGGTGTCAGAGTTCCTCTGTGGGCTCCTGGCCACAGCATCAGTGCCTGTGGGGAGGAAGTGTGACCCCATGCAGAAGGGGGCAAACTTCCTACCCTGGGCCTTGAATTAACGCTGCAAACAATTTGCATTATTCATGGAAAACAGGCCTTTCCTCAGGATCCCTTCTGCCAGCAGCGGTGGTGAGGCATCAGCTGCACTCCTCATTGGGATTGTTACTAATCTGCATCACAATAGAAAACTGCTCCCTCTTCCTCGTGAACAGAGAGGACTCAAACACCTCCCTTCTGCAGAGAACAGGTGATTCATCTCTCTCGCTGGGAGGAAAGACTGACATATGTTGAACATATTGTACCCTGGCTCGTGAAGTTACAAAGCTTCCTCTGTGGGCAAGGATCACTCAGAGGAAAGCGCCTCCCTTTGCTCTGCCTTCCCTCCATTCCCTCCTTCCCAGCTGCAAACAAAGCAGCCCGTGTGCCCTTGGGAAGCTGCTCCAGGATGGGACATGTGCAGCTGGATCCAGCCTCGGGAGAATGGCTGGGGCTGCCCGAAATCTGATTAAAGCCATTCCCTCGCTCGGGCTGGGAACCCAGACAAGCTAAAAATACCTTGCTCCTTTCCTCTGACTCTCTTTTAGGCCTGTGCTCTGGGTTCCTTTCTGTTTGGTGACAGAAAATGTTATCTAAGGGGTTGTTGGGGTTTTTTAAAGGTATGCTCTAATCTACAACCATTTGTCTGCTGAAAAAATGCAGGTGCCTGCTTTCTGCTGGGATGTTTTTAGGCTGGCATAAAAATTCCTACCCTGCCTTTTTCCAGCATGTGACATGAGCCTGATGCCATCAGTTCAGCTGCTGCAAAAAGTCCCAAAATCTGGGTGTTAACACCCAAATTTTCTCTTTGAGCAGAAGAAACAAAACAAAAAGAACTCTGCTTTCCCCCAGGCTGATGTCTGTTAATGCAACGCTGCCGCCTCCCAGGGCTGCTCTGCTCTGATCTCTCTGGCTAATTCGGAATTCTCTAAGTCACTGAGGCTCTTCAACAGCTCAATCCACACCCCTGTGAGCTCTTGGGTGCACAGGAGATCATGAACGCAGAGATGCACCTCGACTTGTCCAGTGCTGCACACCAGGCCACAATTAGAGCTCAGAGACAGCCCCGGGCTCTGCACGGGCTGAAATCAATCACTGGCACCGACAGCTTGACAAAAGGGTCAGGGCAAAGATTTCAAGTTGTTTTCCACAGTAGTGGCTGCTCAAGCACTGAAATCTGGCTGAGATCCTGGCTAGTTAATCACTGCCAGGGAGGCTTTAACCTTTAGGTATCAGAAGTGGCCACCCATAACTGGAATAATTTGAATTTATGCTCATATTACAATGGAGAGCTTGTCGTGCCTCCCCCCACCATTTTTATGTGTTACTGCCCTGTTGGAATCATGCTGCATAAAAACTGTCAAAATACTTGCAGAGAATGGGCAGGAAAAGGAAAAAAAAATTGTATTTTAGAAGTATAAATACCTTAAGAAATCAGGCTATTCCAATAACAGCTGAAACTTTCAGTCAAAACAACTTCATAACATAAATATCTCCTCCTCAAAAGCCAGAACATTTAAAGCATTAAAATCACAGAAAAATGTAGTTCTAGGTTAACCAAAGCTAGTCAAAACTTCAGGTCAAAATATCATACTTTGCTTCAGTGGGGGGAAAAAAAGGAAAAAAAAAAAAAGCATTCAGAAAATTTGAAATGTTTCAGCTTCTATTTTCACGCTGGCATTTTCAGCTCCTCATTTCACAATGGCATTTTCATTTCAAATTGACCTTAAAACAGGTTTTCAAAAAACGAGAATGAAATATTTGGATCATCCTCAGGCATTTCCCTCCTTTCTTTCCTTCTAAGGATCCAAATCAAACCCTCAAACCATGATTCCTGTTTAAAGGGGAAAGAAATCTTCTGAGAATTGGGGATATTTTCCATGCCAGGCACCTCATATTTTTCTCCTGAGTTACAGCAGTGACTGGTGTAGTCACAGATCCAATAAATGCCAAACTCATCCACCCCAGGATCCTTGCAGCAAATGCCAAGCGTGCCCTCATTAATATTCTGTGGAGGTTTGGGGATCAACAGGAGCATGCATAATAGCATTTAATGACAGCGGGGCTGATTATCAGCATGATTTGGCCTCATCTGGCCTCTGCTGGCAAAATAATGTGCATAATAAGGTGTGTTAATGCTGGGCTCTCTGGCAGGTGCTGAGGATGAGACGTGCAGCTGGCAGCACGGGGCGGGAGCAGCTGCAAGGGCAAGATTTGGGCCCTGCACATTAAAGCATTTGACATTTGGTGGCTGAGGGGAGCCCAGTTTAGGGCTAATAAATAACTCACCGATGATGACAACCTGTAATGACAGCTTTTATTATGGTCTGCTTAATCCTCAAGCCCAGCTTTGTCCTTGCAGGCCATCTGCCAGCCATTTGTTCTGCAGGGTTTTCCCTCCTGCTCCGTTAAGTGTGGCGCGCTTGGGAAGAAGCTGTGGCCACAGGGGTGTGGGGTGTGTGGCTGGGGCTCATCCCTGCCTCTGGAAATCTGCCAGGGAAAGGGCAGGAGGGGGATTTGGCCAGGGATCCTCAGTGCTGCCAGGCCCCAGTGCAGATCTGAGTGAGCTTTCCTCCGAGCATCCAAGTTCTAGGGATGGGGAAATGCCTCTCTCTTTCCTACATGGCCTGTTTCTGCCAGGGAAATTACAAATCTCTCTCTCCAGCATCAGCAGCAAGGATTCTGTCACTGCCAGAGGGGATAAGGAGGCAGGGCTATGGAAATTCCCTGTGGGAATATGGCACCCCTGTGTCCTCATGTCCCTCGATTTTGGTACCTTGTCAGCTCTAATAACTCTGCCTGAAAGACAACAATTTTCCCAGACAATCTGTTAAATGTCTGCGAAACCCAGACCAAACTCCAGAATTTGTGTCAGCAGTGACAGCAAGGTGTGCACAGTGTCCTGTGTGTCCCTTGGAAGTGCCACAGGACCAATTCCCAGCTGATTTCCAGGTGCACAAACTGCCCAGCCAGGAATGGCTGCAGCTCTCAGAGCAGGACAGGTGCTAGAGGAAAGAAGCAGCAATAAAATGTTATGAAAAGAGGGAAGGGCAACACCCAGAGCATCTCAGGAGGTGTTTGTGACCTTGTTTGTCATTAGCAAAGAGCCTCAGAAACTTAATTTGCCAGGTTAGCATGGGGGGAATAAAGCAGCGGAGAGGAGTTTGGAAAGACAGCCGGTTGAGGACAGGTCTGGAAGTTGTTTTCTTCATAAAGCAGCCTAATTCATAGAACAAATTCAAACACAGCACCCAAAAAAGGAAACGCAATGAGGAGAAACCAGCAGTTTGCAGAAGGATTGTCCATCCCACTGGCAAGGGCCACACCACAGCTGCCTCCCCTGAGCCCCACCAGGCTCTGGGAGCAGCATCCTGGGAAATCAGCACCCAGCAGAGAAGATGTACTATAAAAACAAACGCTTGAGACCAAAAAAGGAGTGCTTCTAACACCGCAGACACGTTAAAAATATTCTTTAGCTTCCCTTGAGGAAGAAATTAAAACTTCCAGATGAATGGTTCAGCCTTCATCTGTGTGGGTTCCCTTTTGTTGTCTCATGAGTAAGATCCCAAGGAAGAAGAGTGGGTGCCCTTTTCAGAGACTTTTTTGCATGTACCAGCCTATTTTTCCACCTGTTAATTGATTTCCATGCCATCACTCACCCTGTGATGCTCCAGCACCTTCTCTGAGTGTGAAATGCAATCCAAGGAAGCAGCTCTGTCTCCTGATCGTGCAGTTAATAATTCCCAAATAGCATGGAGCACTAGGGCAAGCATGTCCTCCAGCATTACTATTGCAGCCTCTAGGACCAGCTCAGGAATTCCTTGGAACTCAGGAAAATCTCCTTTTCCATGAGGACTAATACTTGTTCCTTCAAGCCCCTCTTTGCAAACAGGGCATGAGGTTTATTTGTACACAAAAGTGGTTTAAATTCAATGGAACAAGCAGAGCTGGAGCTGCTGAGAGACCCCATCAGGCCAGAGATCAAACATATTCCTGCCTCTTTACAAAGTGCTGATAAATCATGAGAGAAACACAAAAAATAATCCAGGCCACTGAAGGTTTTTCCACTCTACTCATGGCATGATCATTACAGAAGCATAAGTAGAATAAAGCCTCATACCAGATAGTCTTGGCTTTTTCTTTTTTATTTTTTGCACTAGATGAGCCACAGATGTCCTTTACAGAATAAGTTATAAAATACATGTAAACATTTGTCACTGTGTGGGTTTTTTTGAATGTCTCACTCCTGTCTTTCAGTGGGACTTTGATTGGGTTCCTTAGGAAAAGCAATGAGAAAACCTTAATTAAAATTTTGCTGCTCCCTGGACATCTGTTGTAGAGTGTTATATAAAATATTACACGTGGTTATAAATACACATTCATCTTTTATTTTAAACACATTAGCAATTGGGTTTTATGGGGCCACGGGGATTCATTAGGCACAGGATTGCAGCACTGAAGGCACACACAGGGATGGGATTTTATAAATGTATTTTAGAAATTTTAATTTCTTTTTTTAATTTAAAAAAAAAGGTTTTTTTGGGAAAGCTTTTTTGCCAGCTCCCACGTGAGCAGTGTGTGCTTTGCTTCTGGGGCTGCAGCCACACTCCCCAGTGCCCTGAGCTCCAAGGGGATCTGGGGACAGCCATCACCCACAGCAGCTCTGGTGTGTTCTGGAGCTCTATAAATGTCTGGGGCTCTATAAATGGTGCCTGCTCCAAGGCATTCCATGGACAGCAGCTCCTCAGGCTGTGTTTGCTGCCCCAGCCAGCCAGAACCAGTGTGCAGAGCTCTGCAGTCAGTGCTGCCACGCTTGGAACAGAGCAAACAGAGCAAACAGGGCTGTGGAGGCTCAGCATTCCTTCACCCACCTGCTGTGGGTACCCAACCCCAAAATGGGATGATGTCATTTCCAGAAGAGAAGCTGCAATGAGTTCAGAGATGCAGAATGAACACTTGGCTGACAACGGGGTTGCCAACACATCCCATGAGCATTTCTGGGCTGTCTCAGCCCTTCTGGAGCTCCTCTGTGCACATCACTGACAGGTGCATTGCTCATTAACAGCAGCTGATTTTTGTGTTCCATTAATGACCAGCTCAGAGGTGCAGCAGGGAATGCTGCTCCCTCTCCAGGCCCTGCTCCCAAGGAGACAGAGCCAGGACAGCTGACTCTGAGCACTCCAGCCCAAAGCTGGAGGAGATCAATGGAGCAGAGCAGTGCAGGCAGAAAAGGAATCTCACTTTTCCTCCCACTGTCCCATCAGAGCACTCAGGACAAGGGGAGCAGCTCAGCTGCTGCATGGGTTTGTCAGAGTGGTTCCTTGTTTGGTTTGACTTTCCCTGTCCTCCCATGCCTCCGTATTTTCATTCTTTCTCCCTCCTGCAGCATCCCCAGAGGTTTCTGTCCCTGTGGCCTCTCCCAGCCTGTGCAGATGAGCGCCCCAGCGCCACATGGAAGTGCATGAGGAACATTTTGTGTGAAACAGGCAGCTCCAGTGAGCTCAATTCCCACCCCAGTGCACAGACAGAGCCAGGGGGCTGCCTCAGGCTCCCAGCTTTTCCCTGGGGCTGCTGCCCCTGTGGGCTCATCTTGTGCAAAAAGGAAATCCAGGCTGGTCTGGAAAGTTTCCCAGCTGTGCCAGACGGATTTCCAATCATTCCTTACAGTAAAATCACAGAATGCAGAATGGTTTGTCAGTTGCTGTCACTGTGTCACCAGGTTTGAGTTTGGACATGGATGGTCACCCTCCCGAGAATGAAGGTATCAAAAGTGGGGTGGGACTCCCCACTGCCCTACAGCACCAGGAATTGTCACAGGCTGAGTCCTGGCAGCAGGAGAGGTGAGAGGATTCTGCCCCTGGGGAAGAACACGCCTTGTTTCATGCACAAGTGGCCTTGGCAAGCCTGACCTACATTGGGGATGGCTCCGGTGCAGCAGACTGGAAACTGGGTGGGAGATCCAGATTAAAGAAAAAAAAAGAAAAAAAAAGAAAGAAAAAGTGGGGCAGGCTTTTGTTGGATTACAGAAACGATTAGCATGAAACACGGTTCTGTGTCTTATTTAATGGCATTAATTGAATGTTCCCCCCTCGTGTTTTGTATTCAAGATGCTGCTGGATATTGTATGGTAAACAGGCCCACAGAGCTGAATGTTCAGCCTGGCAGGGAGAGGAAGACTGAGGTTTGTTTTCACTCTGAAAACACAAGAATATAGATGGAGCCCATACATTGGACACTCCCACTAAAACCAGAAGCAGCTAAAGAGTGAAAAACGCCAATATTTGCATTGTCATTGTCAAAAGGCTCCAAAGTTACCACATTGAAATGCAAGATTAAGGCAAATTGCTGCTCCTTTGGACACAGCCCGCTCCCCTCAGTGCTGCTGTGGTTTGTGGCTTTCAAAGCCTCGGGCTCTAAATGAATGAGGAGGGATGGACACAGACATCGGAGAGCATCTTGGACAGGAAAAACATCGGGAGAGCTTCAAGTGCCGGGCAGGCTGAGGGCGGTGATCTCTGCAAACACCCAGCTGCTCTCAGGGAAGTTCTCTTTGAACCCAGGGATGTTTTCTGCTCCTTCCTCCCCCCGGTTCCTCCCAGAGCAAAGCTGCTCCCACACAAAGCTTTCCAAAGGATGCTGACATCCTGAGGGGACAAACAAAACCCGTGGGACGTTTCCTCCTCACCATTCAGAAGGTTTTGGGTCTCAGGGAGCCTCTTGTCCCTCCCTTTGTGCGCAGCTGAAGAGGGGCTGGGGCTCCCGTGCTGGCGAAGGCAATAATTGCTTTTCCAGCTGCATTTTCCAGCATCCCTGCTCCTCCCTGCAAACCAGGAGACTTTATGGAGCCTTCAGGGCTCCTTTGTTCACTCACAGTCACTCCGAGAAGGGCCAGGACACGGACACAGGCTCAGGAAGGATTCCACGTGTTGGTGTCATCCCCTCTGGGCACTTCTGAGGATGCTCCAACACTTGGCTGCAATTTCTGCACAGAGCACAGCAACCCTTGAGGACAAAACGGGGATTTTGGGGGAAAACACAGGGTCTGATTTGAGGAAGAGCTTTCAGTTTGAATGACTGATGAGGAGGAGGGAGAAGTGCGGAGGAGCAGAAGGGGAGCACAGTTCTCACCAAGGCTTCCTCTGCTGCTGGACCTGGAAGGCAGGACACAAACACACACACACACACAGAGGTTTCCCCCGTTTTCACTCCATAAAAGAAGTTCTGCTACTGGTGAGCTGTTGGGGATTGTCTCCAAAGAGAAATGGGATCTTTTCCTCACGGTGAACCACAGGAGAATGTTACCACATCCTGCTCCTTGTGGCTTATAAATAGCAGGAGGGAAGGAATGACTGGGTAACTGTTTGACCTCAGCTTGGGAGGAACAAAGCTCCCCAGAAACCTCAGGAACTCACCCCATTAGGCAGACAGGAAAATGGTACAGATCTGGCACCCTAATTATATGCTAATGACATGCGACCAGGAAGAACAGCTTCAGAGGTCTGAAGGAAAAATACAAAATACCTGACAGAGCAGGGTTGTGTGTGCTCACAGACACGTTCTGACAGCTACTCCCTCTTTCTGTCTTTTTTTTTTTTTAATTCTTGATTTCCATTTTACTCTCACTCCAAGTGCAGCAGTCCAGGTGAGGGTTCTGACCTGTCCAGTCTTGTACTCACCTTGGTTCAGCCTGGGTTTCGAGGGAAGTGGAGGTCACTGCGGACTGGTGCTCTGTGCAGCAGGGGCTGGTTTTTGCAAAGCCGAGATGAACTTTGTAAGGAACCGAACGCGGGGTTTGGACCAGCCCTGGGACCGAACGCGGGGCTTGGGCCGGGACCAGAGCCGGGACTGCCCGGGCACAGCGCTAAACACGGCAGGCGGTGCTGCCCTCCTGTGGACACGCGCGGTACTGCAGCCCCGGCGGGGCCGGGACCCTCGGGGCTCCGCGGGGCGATCCCTCGGGATCTCACATAGATTTGTGCTGCTCAGACGTCAGGAGCTGCTGCCCTTTGCACACATTTCAAAGCAGTATCCTACAGCATTTTGAAGGCTGTTTCTAGAATTCTATTTTAGCTGGGTCTCACTCCAAGTGCAGCAGTCCACGTGAGGGTTCGGACCTGTCCATCCCAATGCCTGGCTGAGCTTTTGCTGGCTCAGGTTTTCCAGGGAACTGGATATCACTGCGGACTGGTGCTCTGTGCAGCAGGGGCTGGTTTTCGCAAAGCTGAGATGAACTTTGTAAGCAACCGGGAGCGGGTTTGGGCCAGCACGGGGACCGAACGCGGGTCACGGCCGGGACCGGCTCTCCGCAGGCGGTGCTGCCCTCCTGTGGACACGCGCGGTACTGCAGCCCTGGCGGGGCCGGGACCCCCGAGGCTCTGCCGTGCGATCCCTCGGGATCCCACATGGAATTGTGCTGCTCAGGGGTGAGCAGCATTTTGGACACATTTTCAAGTCGTCTCCTACAACATTTTGGAGGCTGTTTCCAGAATTCCATTTGTAGCTGGATCTCACTCCAAGTGCAGCAGTCCAGGTGAGGGTTCTAACCTCTCAACTTGTGCTCAACAGGCTGGGGCTGGCTCCGGTTTTTCAGGGAAGTGGAGATCACCGAGGACTGGTGCTCTGTGCAGCAGGGGCTGGTTTTTGCAAAGCCGAGATGAACTTTGTAAGGAACCGGGAGCGGGTTTGGGCCAGCCCTGGGACCGAACGCGGGGCTTGGGCCGGGACCAGAGCCGGGACTGCCCGGGCACAGCGCTAAACACGGCAGGCGGTGCTGCCCTCCTGTGGACACGCGCGGTACTGCAGCCCCGGCGGGGCCGGGACCCTCGGGGCTCCGCGGGGCGATCCCTCGGGATCTCACATAGAATTGTGCTGCTCAGACGTCAGGAGCTGCTGCCCTTTGCACACATTTCAAAGCAGTATCCTACAGCATTTTGAAGGCTGTTTCTAGAATTCTATTTTAGCTGGGTCTCACTCCAAGTGCAGCAGTTCACGTGAGGGTTCTGACCTGTCCATCCCAATGCCTGGCTGAGCTTTTGCTGGCTCAGGTTTTCCAGGGAACTGGATATCACTGCGGACTGGTGCTCTGTGCAGCAGGGGCTGGTTTTTCGCAAAGCCGAGATGAACTTTGTAAGGAACCGGGAGCGGTTTTGGGCCAGCACGGGGACCGAACGCGGGTCACGGCCGGGACCGGAGCCGGGAGCGCAGCGGGTACAGTGGTGCTGCCCTCCTGTGGACACGCGCGGTACTGCAGCCCCGGGGGAACCGGGACCCTCGGGGCGATCCCACGGCAGAGAACGGCCCGAACTCCCCCAGACTCATAATCAGTGTGGTGTGGGGCTAGGCACAGGGACTCAGGGTTCCTCATTCCTCTCTACTGGGGTTAACTCCCTGGAATTACTTTCCTAGCAGCCTGGCACGTTCCCTTCAGTCCTGCTTTTCCCGGCACAGCCTCCCATTATCCCTTACTGGCACCTGCAGTAAACCACCCCTATGGGCTCTGATCGCAGCAAGGTCAGGGTTTCCTCCCAGTTTCAGGGCATTCTCCCAGCCCTGGAGTGCCATTGGAAAACATACAGGTTATCTGACCTCTCCCTGTGCTGTCAGGGCTCAGCTTCAGCAGGGACAGATTCTGGGATAAGGAAAATAAAACCCTGAGGCTGGCAGGCAGGGTCTGGGCCGTGGGTGCCTCCCTGGATCCCCCCAAATCCTCCCTTGGCTCCTCAGGGCTGCTGCAGCTGCAGGGTGGGAGCTGGAGAGCAGAGACCACAAACCCAGCTGGACCCGATCCACACCTCAGGGCTGTTATTTTAGGGTGCTCCTGTGTCTTAGAGTTCCCAGCATTTGGAAGAACTTCTGTGCAGTCCCAGTGCTGGCTCCAAAGCTATTTATTGGGGGGATAAGGGAGGGGGAGAGGGGGAAGGTGCCTAGGGTTGGAGGACGCTTCGCAGGAGTTTTTTCACCTCGGGGCTGAGCCTCTTGGGGAAGAGGATGTCGAAGTAGATGTAGAGGTCGCCCTTGCGCTGCGGGTCCTGCGCCAGCGGCATCCCCTCCCCTGGCACCTTCTTGTAGTACTTGGGGCTGCCGGGCCAAGGGAGGGGCTGAGGGGAGCTGTGGGGTGATTCCAGCGCAGAGCCATGATCCCCAGAGCCCCAGGTGGGTTTCACAGGGATTTGCTCCTCCAGCTCCACCAGGGCGTGTTCTCTTCAGCATCCACCCACACCCAGTCTTCTCCTTGGCTCTGCTCCCAGCAGTGTGACCCCAGACCCACAGAGTCACCCACTCTCCCCCTCCTGCAGCCCCAAACCTGCTGGAAAAGGTTTTGGAGCCCCCTGAGCTCCTCCCAGGTGATCTCGGAGCCCTGTTTCCCCTGGCACTTACTCCACAATGTCGTTGATGGGGATGTTGAGCAGCCTCCCATCCAGCGTCCACACGTCCAGGGTGCAGCCAGTCAGTGCCTGCCGGGCGTGCAGGGCCACCAGGAGCTGCTGCTGCAGCCCCAGGGCCCAGGGGTGACCCTGTGTCCCCTCCCTGGGCCCTTTACCTTGGCCAGGGAGATGCTGGCAACGTACAGGAGGTTGTTCTCGATCCTTTTGAACCTTGGGTGAAGCTTCTCTTGCACAACAAAGGTGATGTCAGCTGGAATGATGTTGGGGCCCTGATTGAGGGGGAAAAGGTCACACAATCATGGAATGCCAGGATGGGACATTAAAATTCACTCAGTTCCACCCCCTGCCATGGGCAGGAACATCTTCCACTAGCCCAGGCTGCCCCAAGCCACATCCAACCTGTCCTTGGAAACCTGAACATTATTTTATACTGGGAAAACTGACACAAACTCCTGCTCCTCTTTTGTTGCTGTTTTCAGCTGGCTAGAGAGAAGGGAAAGGAATTTTCTTCCCTTAAGACAAAAAGGAATCTTTAATCGAAGATGACTGTCCAGAACTGTGTTTCTGCCAGGAAGAAAGTCAGCCCTTTCAATTATTTGTTCTTTAACCTGTCCTGAGGAAAATCCAGGCTCTCAGAGTGCTTCTGTTGGCCATGCTGCCCTCAGCAGTGGGAAAGCAGAAGTTCTTCATGGAAGAGCTTTTCCCATGGAGTGGGCACAGGACTGGAGCAGCTGCCCAGGGTGGGAGACATGGAATCTCCTCTCTGGAGAGATCCCAAACCCCCCTGGATGGGTTCCTGCCTGGGCAGGGGTGTTGGATGAGCTGATCTGCAGGGGTGCCTGGTTACTGTGCGGCTCTGTGCTCACCTGGTCTCCCTCCTTCTCAAAGGTGACCCTGGTGCCACGCTGCCAGCCCGGCTGCACCTCGATGGTCAGGATCTTGTCCCTGATGGTGCTGGTCTGGCCATCCTCGTTCATCACCTGGGCACAGGGCACAGGGAGGGTCAGCAGCAAAGGGCAAGCCTGGCTTGAATGGCAGAGCCTGGCAGATCGTGACCCAGATCCATGGAATCATCACATCCATAGGACTGTGGGGTCATTTAGGTCAGAAAAGCCCTCCAAGGCCATGGAGTCCAATGTTCCCCCAGCACTAACCCCTATCCCCAAGTGCCACAACCACACAGATCTATGGGGAACGGGGACTCCACTCCAGCCTACTCCAATGCCTGACCATCCCTTCAGTATAGGAATTTTCCTTAATGCCCAAGCTAAGCCTCCCCTGGCTCAGCTTGGGGCTGTTCCCTCATGTCCTAGAGCAGGAGAGGCTCAGGGCTGGGCCAGCAAGGAGGGGGACAGAAATCACCAAGGGCACAAAAAGGAGACACAGAGCAGTGTGAAAATGGAATTGTGTGAGCCCAGAACACACTGAGCTCCTGCTCCCGTGCTGAATTCCCTTTGCCAAGCCGGGGAGGTGACCACTGGCTCAGCTCCTCCTGCCTTTGGTGCTACTCCCTCCCTGCCACAAGCTCCTGGGGCGGGGCCACCCCCAAACCCCAACATTCCCTAGGGAGGGCACAGCTCACCCCAAATGCTGCCCCTGGAGCCCCAGAGCCCCTGCCTACCCTGCGGGAGATCTTGATCTTCTTGGTGCAGCCGTGGAACAGGTCCTCGAGGGACACGTAGAGGTCCCGCACGATGGGGGGGTCCCTGCGCAGGGCCCCCCGGCCCCGGGGCCCCCCAAAGGGCAGCAGCACCTCCGAGCCATCCTCGGCAAAGAACTCTGGGGGAGGGAGCAGGGGCACAGCCCTCGCTGGGCTCAGGGCTCCGCGCTCTTCACCTCCCACCCAGAACCGCCCCCAATGTTTTCTTTCCAGGAGAGTTTATGGCAGCCAGGCTCTCCCCTCTGAGCACCAGAGGGATCTGAGGGCAGCACCCCTGGAGAGCTGCCATGGAATGGTGGCAGAGCCCCAAAGTATCCCAGCCTACCTGCAAAGGGGTTGTCCCCTCCAAAGAACTCCCTGAAGACTCTCTCGGGGTTGTTGTGGAACACGTAGCCCACGCTCCAGGGGTTGTCACTGGCGTACTCCAAGGGGATGCCACCTTTGAGCCCTTCTTCCCCAAATTTGTCGTAGATGCCTTTCTTCATAGCTTAGGGAACAAGGAGGTGTTGG
The DNA here is from genome assembly GCF_047830755.1 of Zonotrichia albicollis. Taxonomy (NCBI): domain Eukaryota; kingdom Metazoa; phylum Chordata; class Aves; order Passeriformes; family Passerellidae; genus Zonotrichia; species Zonotrichia albicollis. The sequence continues at coordinate 1,235,859 of NC_133820.1, forward strand.
GGGAAGAGCCCCAGCCTGAATCCAGGCTTTATTGGGGTGCAGGAGAGAGAGAAGAGGGGTCCCAGGAAGCGTGTGCCAGTTCCCAGCTGGGCTGGGGGTCACAAAGGAGCTGCTCCTGCAGGGAGCAGGACACTCCAGGAGAGGGGACAGTCCCACTTACGGTCGCTGAGCACATCGTAGGCCTCTGCCAGCTGGTGGAACCTCTTGGGGCCCCAGGGCTCCTTGCATTTCAGCGGGTGGTACTTCAGAGCCAACGTCCGATAGCTGAGGGGCACAGGAGGGTTTGGGTTCAGGGGGATTTTACAGCATCTCATTGCCAGCCCCTGCCATGGGCAGGGACACCTTCACTGGCCCAGGCTGGAAAGGGCTTGGAGCAACCTCCAGGGATCCAGGGGCAGCCACAGCTGCTATGGAGAAGCTGTACCAGGGCCTGGCCACCCCCAATCCCCCATCCATCCCTGCCCTCTGGCAGCGGGAGCCATTCGCTGTGTTCTGTCCCTCCAGGCCTTGTCCCCAGGCCCTCTCCAGCTCTCCTGGAGCCCCTGCAAGGGCTCTGAGCTCTCCCAGCCTGGCTGCAGAGCAGAGCCGAGGGACTGCAGCCCTCAGAGCACCCCCCGGCCCCTCCATTCTCCCATCAGCCTGGGCTGCCCGCACAGCCCCAGACCCTTTCCCACTGTCCAAGGCCCAGCACGGCCACCCCCGGCTCCCCCCCGGCCCCGGGGGTTGCTCTGATGCCGAGGGTCTCCTCACGCCTTCTTGATGTCGTCGGCGGTGGCGCCGCGGTCCAGCTCCAGCACAGCGTAGTAGTCCAGCCCCATGGCGTCCCGTTGCTATAGCGACAGGACTTCCGGTCCGCGCCGCGCGGTGCACCACGGGAAATGCAGTTCTCATGCTTACTTCCGCACTCTGCCGGGCCCGCTCAGTCCTCACCCCGCACCTCTTTTCTTAAAAAAATCCCCAAGTTCCCATGCAAACACATGTATTAGCATATAACACGTGTATTAACATATAGCACATGTATAACATATAACACATGTTATGTATTAAAAGGAATGCTGATAACAGGTGTTACCAAAGCAGCGGTTTATTTCACTCCATCCTGTGACAGTCACTTTCACTGCACTCCCTCTTCTCCCCCTTTATTTGTTTAATCCCCCCACTACAAACAGCGTATTTTCAGCACTGGAAATGCAACCACAACATCACTGCAACACAAGAGCCTCTCTAAATTAAAAATTGATCCCATTTGTGTAGGAGGAAAAAAATATATCCTGTTACAAAAACACTCTGGATGGAGCCTGGTCATGGCAACAGCCTCAAAGCTGTACACACAGATCCCAGGAAAATCAGCTTGGAAGAGCCTTTCCCACGTGTTTCTCCTTTTTTGGCCCCTTCAAACACCTAAAGGTCAGAAAGTTGGTATCTCCTCACTATCCCATCCCTGCAGCACGTGTAGATCTCCTTCTCCCAGGAAGCCACCTGAAGAAGGGGGAAAAAAGAAAAAAAAAGAACAGGATGGGTTAGGCAGAACACATTGCTTTTACCCTCAGGATCCTCCCAGCACCCTTTATCCACACTTTTTATAGGAACAGAGGTGTTCCTCCAGCCAGCTCCTGCACAACAGAGATAAAGCTAGGGAATTCTGCAGAGGATTGCTTTATGCAAAATATTGGCATTATTCAGGTAGAAAGGACAAAGATGAGCTCAGAAGTCAATCTCTGCCTGAGGTGAAGGCAGTGCCTCCTGCCTGGCATCAGCTTTCCCTGGCCACCCTCTCCTGAGGGACATTCCCACCTTGTACACGGGGTCACAGTCAGCCTCAGTGAGATCCAGCACATAATCCAGGTCCTGCTGAACAATGAAGCACGTGCCATCCCCTGCAAACAAGGCACAGCAATTAGTGAAACGAGCCACACTCTTAATTGCAGACAGAAATTGCAGAGGGAAAAGGCTCCAGGGGGTGAGACATTCCTGGGAGGGGTTTGGGAGGGGTACGAGGGATGTGGAGGGTGGAAACCCCAAAGCAAAGGGGCAAGAGCACAATGCCCAAAGAGCACAAGGCTCCTTGACTCGATTCCAGGATTTCTAGGGGCACAAAAGAGCCCTGGAATTACCTTGGCTGGCAATGAATCCATCTCTGTATGGGAGCAGGGACAGCACTGGTGCTCCTGACCTGTGGATCACCTGGATTGGAGCACTGGGAAAAGGAGCAGAAACAAGGGATGAGGATTGCTGTCCAGAGCAGCTGTGCCTGCCCCTGCATCCCTGGCAGTGTCCAAATCCAGGCTGGATGAGGCTTGGAGCACCCTGGCACAGGGGAAGGTGCCCCTGCCCATTGCAGGGGTGGGAATGGATGAGCTTTGAGGTCCCTTCCAACCCAAACCATCCCAGGATTCTTTCCTATGGACTGAGCTAGCAGGGAACAGCAATACAACTCCACAGCTCAGTTCCAGTCCTGTGCTGGAATGAGGATCATGGTAAATATCAGGATAAATATGATATCAGGATCCACATGAGGGAAAAGAAATGGGCAGTGTGAGAGTGGGGAATATTGATGCTAAGGTGTTTTCTGCCCAATTCATCTACATGCATATGCACACAGATTATATAAATATAAAATTACATCAATGTTTCCATATCAATACAGCACATCAACATAATGCAAGAGGCTCAGGATGCAATGGGATGCCCCCCTTGGAAGTGGCAGCACCCTCTGCCTGACTCTCTTTTCCAAGCAAACACTGCTTGTTTGCCCCAGGCACTCCCTGACTCACTCACTTGGTGTTTCTCACATCCAGCTGGTAGATGTTCCCATCCTGGGTCCCTGCCAGGATGTAGGTGCTTGACAGGAATGTGCAGCAGTTGAAGGCATCAGATCCCATGAAGAGGAACACCTGAGGATTTGGGAACAAACCAAGTGTCAGGCACGTGGGACACCCACGAGAGGGAAGCTGTCGTTTATTCCCAAGACAGTACATCTGCCGCTGTTTAATTTTAAATACTGTTTTCCCTGTTCCCAAGTTAAATCCTGAGCAATTCTTACTCCTCACATAAAAATCTGTCCAGGAGGAAGGAGGGAGAGCATCCCTTTATTGCACCAGGCTTTGGCCTCTCCTCCAGTTTAGGTTTAACCTGGCTCAATTCCCCATCCCAGTGCCCTGCCAGCCCCAGATCCTTACTGGCTGCCTGCTCTGCAGCCCCACTCCTTGAAGCTTCTTGTCCTCTCGAGCCAGCAGCAGCATTTTCCCTTCTGTGCCCACCTCCCGCTCGCCTGGCAGAAGGAAGGACAACGGGTAAGAACACACCAGGGCACGGAGCAGCACTGCCAGCCCTGGGGATCACCAGGGCCAAGCAAGGCAGCGTGGGCCAGGGAGGTGAGGGCTTTAGGGCAAGGCCTTACTGGGAGGGCTCTCGGGGGAGCCCAGGTTGAGGGAGCTGTCAGCGGTGCCCACGGCCATGCCGTTGACGGGCGAGCCGCAGTCGGCGATGGTGCCCAGGCAGGAGGAGTGGCCGCAGTCCCAGAGACGGGCAGTGCCATCCCTGGAGCAGGACAGCACGTTCCTGCCCCGATCCACGATGGCAGTGTCCAGGATACCTGTGGGACAGCAAGCACTCTGCTCACACAGACACACAAACAGCCCATTTCCCCAGCTCACCTCCAGGCCACCGTCCCCAGTGACAGCAGAGTGACAGTGACAAGCTATGCTCCCAAAAAAAGGTGCCTATGGAAGGCAGCAGCTCCCAGAAAACCCCACAAAGTAGAGCCATCATCTGGCACAAAGAGATATTACAGATATTATCAACCAAATGATCAGCAAAACCTCAGCCCGAGCTGGTGCCACACAAACTTAACCTCTAATCTGAGCAGAAAAGAGCCTGGCACTTTGAAACATGCTCATTTCCACCCCTGCTGTCCAGCTACAGCAACATCCAAAGGGCAGTGTCTGCTGGCACTAAGATCCCTTAACCACTTTATTCTCCTGTCAAATTTGGAGCTGAAAATGGCAGTGGTTTTCTCAGCAGAGAACAGCCAGGTGGTCAGCAGATTTAACTGGCTCTTTCCCTACAGAAGCTCAAAGGACAGGATGAGCCAAGCACACAGACTGCAGCAGTTTGGGCTGGAGGAGTGACAGTGGCTAAGGTCACCTGAGAGTGACTGGCAGTGTCACTGTGACCAAGGTGCTGCCACAACATCTGGTTTGGTTAGAGGACATGGCTGCAAAAGCATTTTCAATGCCCACAAACAGATCATACAATGGCTTGGGTGGGAAGAGACTTTGAAGAACAAGTTCCAGCCCCAAAATGATGTAAGAACAAAGGCAGGTTCAGCACAAGATGGGCTTTTGAATTAATCAAGTTTAGGGCAGCCAGACACAGGTTTATTAACCTCTCAATGAAGCTCAGCACCTCGTGGGACAGGGAAAACCAGAGCCTGCACACAGCAGCTCAGGGAAGAGAGAATTTGGGGTAGAGTTTGGGGCATTTGATGCCACATTCCAGACATGAAAAACAGAGTGCAGCAGGCTGCAGACTGGACATCAGCCCTGGAGTGCAAGGCAAGTACACACACAGCACATCAAGCATTTCAAGGGCTCTGTACCTCCTTTGTGACCTTTAAAGGTTACTACACAGCTGGCATCTTCTGCTGACCAGATCTTTAGCTGGGCATCCATTCCCCCGCTGAGAACCACGAGGCCCGATGGGAAAAACCTGCAACAATTCACATCATACACATGGCCTTCCAGAAGTCTCTGGAAAAACAAAGAACTACGTGCTAGTTCCATTGTCATCATCCTTGTGCCGAGCAGTTGTTGAGTTATACCCTGGAAAACTTGGCATTCAGGATTAACCCCAAATCCTCCGGCTCTGCATTGCTGGAAGGGACTGCTCTGAATTTGGGGCAGTCAAAGAGGTGACTTTGGGGCTTCCTCTGCCATTTGAGCAGCCAATTACACAGCAAAAGATAAATATATTTGCTTCTAAATACAGGTTAAAGGTCTTTACCCTCTGCCAAAAATCCCCCACAAGAAGGAACTTTTCCCTTTACTGGAAAGGCCACAAGCCAGGATGTGGCTAATCCAGCACCAAAATCCTTTTCCCCAGCACCAAAATCCTTCTTCCCATGCAGGATAGGGATTGTCAGTGGCCTGTTACTCCTGAGTACCTCTCTGAGCAACATCCCCCTTGGGAGAAGCCACCTTTTCCAACAGATTTGACTTAAAGCCTCCAAGATGCCCAATCTCAATTAGCTTTTCATTAAAAAGCCAGATTCCTCACAGGGTGTGCACAGCCTGACCAAAGTCACGGCCTTCAGGAATGTCACAGACAAGCCAAAAACATCCAAGCCACATGTTCTTACTCTTATTTCTCCATTTGCAGCCTGCCATATTTTCATAGTCCCATCTGTGCTGGTAGACACTCCAAGTCCTCCACCACTGGAAATATCAAGGCAGGTAATCTGCAGGAAGGGAAAAGCACCAAGAATTAGCTTTATATAATTCTGAATATAAATATTGCTGCTCAAGAGCCTAGTTCTGTACAGGGGGAGACCTGCTAAGTACATTGCCTGCCTATGGCTCTGCAAAGCAAGGAGAAAAAGGAATGCTGAGGCACAAGGCTGCACAAGCAGCAGGGAGCATGTCCAGGGAAGGTGAACAGAGAGAAGGAGAATTCTCTCACTCAGGTTTTTTTCCCCAGAGAGAAGAAGAGAAAACAATTCTTGGCTCTACTTGCTGCTCCTGTTTGCACAGGTGAAATGCATTGGGAAGATTAGCTGAAGAGAGTTCCTAATTGGATTCAGGTGAGAGTTGTTAGCCTGTTGAGTCAAAACTGTGTATCAACTAGCTCAAGGGAGTCATGGATTTTTTCTTTAGTATTCTTTGTAGTATAATATAATATAGTTTTAATAAAACAATTGTTCAGCATTCTAAACCGACAGAGTCAGATACCAATAATTTCCTTCATTGGGGCACCCTGTTTTACTATAGGAAGAGAGCAGAGCTGGGGAAGGGGCTGGATCCTGTCCAGGGAAGGTATGGCATTCACATTCTCTGAACAGAGACAAAGAATTCTCTCTCCCAGTTTTTTTTCCTAGAGAAGCCCAGAGAGAAGAAGAGAAAACAACTCTTAGCTCCACTTGCTGCTCCTGTTTGCACAGGTGAAATGCATTAGGGAGACTGTTCAGCTAAAGAGAGTTCCTAATGGGATTCAGGTGATAGTTGGTAGCCTGTTGAGTCAAAGCTGTGTCCCAACTAGCTCAAGGGTTTTTCTTCAGTATTCTTTGTAGTATAATATAATATAGTTTTAATGAAACAATTGCTCAGCATTCTAAGTCAATAGAATTGATTGGACAGCTTGGACTCTGATCTCAGAGATCTTCTCTGACATTAGGAATTCTGTGATCCTGTGAGCTGCACTTGCATTGCCTTTTTAAAATTGACTTTCCAGGCTGTGGGTGGGGACAAAAAACCCGCTGCAGCGGTAAAACCCATGGACAGGCCTAAGAATGCGGACGGGCTCTAGGCAGGACAGGGTTAAGCTCCCAGCAGCAGCAGGGGCAGGGCCAGCAGGAGGATGTTCCCGCTCCCACCGCTCCGTGCGGCGGCGGGAAAAAGTCCCAATTTCCCGCTTCCCTTCTCTCCAGCCCGCTCCCCGCGCTCCGTCCCTGTCCCGCTGCCGTTCCCAGTGAGTCGCTGCCTTCGTGCTCCGGTTCCCCGCTGCAGCCTCGCACCCAGCCCAGCGTGGGAACGCTCAATTCGGGCATCCCAATCCCAAAGCAGCCATCGTGCGGCACCAAGGGTCGAGATAAGGACAGCTCTGCCCGCAGCGGGCTGGAAACAAGTTGGAGTTGAGTGTTTGGGGTGTTAGGTACTGTCGCTGGTCACGATGTGGCTTGGTCAGCTCTTCGTGGAGTGGTACCTGTACAGGTTTATATTTCCCTGTGTGGTCCTGATAATGCACTTTAACAGCTTAGAGAGATGGTTCAAGATTCTTCTGTCCATGGACTTTGTGCTAATAACCTGTGCGGTTACACACCACCTCCAGGAGACCATTAATAATGGTTCCCAGTCCGTGGGGGGAGCAGGGGACGAATACTTTCACAACCTTTTCACCTCCTTTAACTCCTTTAAGCCTCTTAAAGCACCTTTGGAGCTGCCTCTGGATACTGAAGAAAGCACACTGTCGTTCTGTCTGCTGTATCTCCCTTTGGTCTACATCACCCTGATGGTCTGCTTCATCTTCAGAGTTGCAAAAGAGATTTCTGGGAAGGTCTTCCAGAGAGTGGATCACGATGAGTGGCATGGGAGATGGGAGAAAATTGGCCAGGTTCTGAAGGAGTATTCAGCTCCGGTGGTTTGGAAGTTCACCCCTCAACAAATACAGGACCCCATTAAAGTGGCAGAATACCTGAAAGAGAAACGCTGCCATGGTTCCAGGGAGGAGCAACTTACAGCACTCTGCTGGGCCCTGGCTACTCTGTATCGGGCACTGCTGGATACCAGCCAGCCCCCTCGGGAGCCAGAGGAGGAGAACAGGCCAACAAGCAGCGAGGCCACTCAAACTGCTGCTGCACCACAGGAACAACCCACGCTGGGAGCAGTCGCTCCTGAACAGAACACATCCAACACTGAATTCGTTTCCTTAGTGAGGCATGAAGATGATGAAGAGGAGGAAGAGTCCTCAGAGGAGGAGGCAGAGGCAATGAGCGAATCCTACTGGAAGCTGTGGTCAGTGTGCGAACGCTTCAGGCGCCGTGCCGATCAGTCCCTGCTGCTGTGGCTCTACGAGTGCTGGTTTGCAGGGGCCCACGTGGACGTGTGGCTGGACAGCTGTGAGGCCCAGCAGCTGGGCCGCCTGTCCCGGGACGCTGCCATCGACAGGGGGCTCGGCAGCAGGCCGGGCAGGCACAGCCTGTGGACGCGCCTGGTGGGCAGCGTCAGGGCGGCCTACACCGCCGAGGAGCTGCTGCAGCGGAGGGACAGCTGGAGCAGCAGGCTGGAAGGGGTGCAGTACCTGACAGAGCTCTCCATGGCTGACATACTCTTTGGGAATGCACACAACAGTCGGTGCCTGGATGATCTGGACAGGGCCTGCTGCACGTGGGACATGTGGCAGGCGCTGAGGAGGAGCGCGCCGCCGCTCTACGCCAAGGCGCTGTCATCCATCACCTGGAGCAGGAACCTGAGGGTGCTCAAACTAAAGGCCTTCATCTGGGACTACAGAGCGAAACCCTGCTCCAATGTGGAAACACAGCCCAGGGAACAGGCAGCCTGCAGTGATGATCCCTGCTCCATATGCCACGAGGAGCTGGGCAGCAGCGCGTGTGAGCTGGAGTGCGGCCATGAATTCCACAGGGAGTGCATCAGGACGTGGCTCCTGGAACATTCCAGCACCTGCCCCATCTGCCGTGAGCACGCTGTCCTGCCTGCTGCCCAGCCTTACAAAGCCAGGCCTTGCAAAAGATCAGGCATTTAGAAGAGCTCCCAAGGAAATTGCTGAACACACCAAGGTCTTAAAGGATTGATTTCATAAGGCTCAAAGCACAAGTGAAAAAATGACAGCAGGAGAAGAAAAATCAGAAGATTTTAAAAGTCAGCTAAAGAAGCCCCTGGATAGCAATGAGAGAGATTGGAAGTCCACTGGTGACAAGGAAGAGCAGTACAATGGATATAAACTCATATTCTGAGACATTGAGGAAGGACTGCCTGTGATGAAGGGAATGATTCCTGTGCTTTTGTGTGTATAGATATGGTTGGGTGGTGTGGGATCTAGGCATGAGTAGATGGGATAAAATGAGGGGTGGGGAATGTCCTGGTTCTGGCCAGGACAGGGTTAATTTTTACACAAGCAGGGAGGAGCACATTTGGGATATTTGGTTGCACAAGTTCCTTGTGGTGAGCAGTTCTCTTCCCTGTCCTTACATTTTATTAATTAACACTGTTGCTACTGTTGCTTTTTTCAACTCCATTGCTATTCTCAGTAAATAGTTGTATCTCAACCCCAATCTTTGCCTTTTGTGCCTCCAATCCCCATTTTTATCCCACTGAAGAAGGGGGAAGGAGTCAGTGGCTTGTGGTCCAGGGTGTTTCAGTGGGAACACCATCCCTAAACCACAAGTTCCATCTGCACTGCAACCCCTCCCGTGCAGATCCACACTCCAGGCCACCCCTCACTGTGAGGACACCACAGACAGGGATGTGAGAGTTGCCAGCCACACCCAGAGACTCCCACCCCACAGAGCTACTCACACTTTGCTGATGAATCCTGCAAAAACTCGTGTATGGAGCCAGGAACTTGGTGGACACATTTTCATGAGGACAAGAAATGAGGATGCTTTTCTAGGAGGAGAAATAAGGAAAAAAAGGAATTAGGAGTGCTGTTAGTCCTGAAACAGAGACTGCCGAGGTAGAACTGTGGACTGGACCCAGCTGTGGGATCCCAGAGTTTGAAAAATGATGGGAGGGTCAGTGTGGGGCTCATGTCCTCAGGATACAGGTAGGGACCAGCTCCAGGGCCCTGCACAGCAGGACAGGACTGTGCAGGGCAGGGTGACAGCTTAGGCTCTCAGAGCAGCCCCTTTAGGTACAGGGAATGTCCCCAACCCCTCTCCCCCAGCCCTGGCACCTTGGTGACTTCCCCGACCACGAATCCCTCGGAGGCCACGATGTCTGGGACGCCGTCGGAGCTGAGCCCACGCCGGGTGACGCTGCCATACAGGGTGGCCTTCCCTGGGGGACAGTGGTCATCAGTCACAGCACCCATAGCAACCCCAAACGTCCCCTCCCAACTCAGAGGGACCCCAACCTCCTCACCCGCAAGGACTCAGACACCCCCATCCCCTCCTGCCGTCCTCAGGCTCTCTCCATGACCCCACACCCTTGAAAACCAAGGGGATCCCCAAACCACCCCAGTCCCTTTAAACCAAGGGACAGCAAGGCACCGCATCAGCCCCATTCCCTGCTAACACACATCCCACCCCTGTCCCAAAGGATCCCCCGGGCACCCCCATCCGTTTGTCTTTGAACACCCCTCCCCCCCAGCCCCCCCTCGATCCTCCCTGATCTCGTCTCATCCTCACGCCTCCCTCGAGGCCTCTTCAGGCCACTCACCGGGGCTGCGGCAGCTCAGCCACGCCTCGCCCTCGTCCCTGCTGCAGAGAGAACAAGCGGCTGTGAGCGGGGCAGGGAGCAGGACAAAGACAGGGACAAAGAAAGGGACCGTTCCCACCTCAGCGCCCGGCTCCAGTCGCTCTGGATCCGCAGCGTCGCCGCCATCTTTGCCGAGGTAGCCGCACACACTTCCGCCTCCTTGCTTCCCGTCAGCCCCCGCGCGAGCGGAAAGGGGAGAAACCAGCCAATCAGCGAGCGCCGCCGCGGCTGGGCCACATCCCGGAAGTGCCGTGCCGAGCTCCCGCCTTAAAGGGACCGCGCTGCGCTGGTACGGGGGTTAAGGCATGGATGGGGAGGGAGGGGATCGTGGAGAGGGCTGGAAATTCCTGGGGATGGGGACCCTCGGGAGGAGAGGAGGGCGCTGGGCACGCAGGGCTGGGGTGAGGTGCTCCCGAAGGACACGGCCGCCTGTCCCGCCCGCAGCGCCCCCATGGCGAGGCCCGGGCACGGCTGGAGCGGCGCGGCGGCGGCAAAGCGGGGCTCGGAGGAGGAAGAGGAGGGCGAGGACCCGCTGGACGCCAGGATCGCGCGGAGCGGCTGCCTGGAGCAGCACCGGCAGCTGCAGGAGTGCATGGCCGAGCGGCGGGACTGGCGGCACTGCCAGGAGCAGGTCCGCGCCTTCGGAGCCTGCATGGCCCGGCGGCAGCAGCAGCGCGGCACCGGCCCGGCCCAGCCCCCGGACTGACACCCCCGGACCGACAGACCCCTCCTTTCGGGCTTGGTTTTATCCAACTTCTTAAAAACCCAGGTGGAATTGCTGGGAAATAAACCTGGAGTTGGTCAGCGCTCGGCTTGGTGTGTGCCAGTGGGACAGGGGGGCTGGTTTGGAGGATACAGCATCAAGCTGTGCCGTGGTACATTCAGGTGGGACATCAGCAGGAATTCCCTCACGGAAAGGGGTTTTCAACATTTGTAGAGACTGCCCAGAGAGGTTTGGAGTCCCCAAGAATGACTGGACACAGCACTCGGTCCTCTAGGCTGGTGACAAGGTGGGGACTGGGCATAGCTTGGATTCAATGATTCCAGAGGTCTTTTCCAACCAAAATTGTTCTGTGGTTGTGGATTTCCAGCCCAAAATGTCCAAATCCAGGAGCATTCACAGCACTCAGGCTGGAAAAACCTTGCCATGAATTTTTACTCCATGTCCTCTGTGCCATCTAAGGCTTTTCCCAGCAGTGATAAATTCTATCCTGTGGGACATGAGGTTATCTCCTGAGAAGCCACAGAAAAAATTAGGAATGGGAGAAAAAGGGATTCTCATCTGACCACCACCTGCTGGCAAATAAGCCATGAGAAAGAAAATAAAATTACTTCTGTCAGAAGGAAGGTTCCAGGCTATTTCCCAGGGATGTGCATGCAGGGAATACCAAGAGGCTGGGCATGGAAGCACAAGCAACACCTGCACAGCCCCAGTTTGGGAGAAAAGTGTAAATAAATGAATTATTTTCCCTCTTTTCCACAAGCTGGTCTTTAGAAAGGGACAAAAAAAAGCCTCCAAACAAACCAACCAGATTCTGGAACAGTTTCTCTTGGCATCCATCAAATTTGGCTGTAACAATTCCTGGGACTGTTGCAGCACAGCACTATTCATGCACAGAGATTTCTGCAAATTCCCACCTACCAAAACCACAACAGCCAGGAATTAAAAACAAAATGAAATAAAAAGGGAAGGAAAGCAAACCCACATTCCATTGTGCCACATTTTCTCCCAGTACAAACCAGTGAGATATAAACACATAGTTTATTTTTACTGAGACAAGCTGGTTGCCAAGAGTGGGAATTCCTCCCAGTTCACAAAAGTTACCAGGACAGAGCTCATGGAGGCACCCTCTGGAGGCTGGAACAGCCCATGGATGGCAGCACATTGCTCCTCACCTCAGGACATCTCTGCCAGCAGCTCCTCCAGCTCTGGTCGAGCCTTCAGCCGGCTCTTGAAATCAGCTTCCGTGTGCTGTGCAGGGAGGGAGGGAGGGAACACCACCACAAATCAGGATCTCACAAAAGCTCCCTGCTCCCCAAAGGGAAGCACTGGGAAGTGTAACCATACCTGTTTCATCAGCAGGTGCACCCCCTCAGGCTGGCTGCTCTGGATGACCTCCAGCAGGATGGGAGCAAACGTGGAGCTCAAACCGCGGATCTGAAAGCAGAAACGACAGAGCTGCAGAACAACAATCCCAGAGACTCTGGCTTGGAAGGGACATTAAAGATCACCCAGGGACCCTTTCCACTGTCCCAGGTTGTTCCAGCCTGCCCTTGAACACCCCCAGGGATGGAGCAGCCCCAGCTTCTCTGGGCACCCTGTGCCAGGCCCTCCCCACCCTTCACATATTCCTTCCAAATATCCCATCCATCCCTGGGAGTTTCTGCCCTCACCCATCTCCAAACATGACTCTTCTACCCCTCATATCAATTACTCAGCAGAAAATAGATCAATCTTCTGCCTGAAACACAGAGCCAGGAATTCCTCCCGGACTTCTAGTTTAGGAGCAACACTCAGCAGAAAACATAACCAGACTTTTTGCTTCCATTTCTGCCCAAACTGCCCCAGTTTGAGGGGTTTGTGGAGGCTGTGATGGGATGCCAGCTCCTACCTGGACAACCCTCTGGTGGGTGGTAAGGACTGCATCCAGCTGCATTTTGGATCCCCTCTCTTCCAGGAGCAGCACCTCGTTGGTTTTGGTGGGCATGGCGTAGCTGCAGGAGCAGAGGGCAGGGTTTAGCACAGGCAGGACATTTGCAGGGATAAATCCTGTAAATATCCACCCTCCCCAGCACAGAATGGGCAAGGAGATTAACTTTGCAGGGGAAATTAATTATGCAAAAGAATCTATCTTGCAAACCAGGGGCTGGCAGAGGCTGGGTGTTTTGCTGGGAGGAGATAAGGAGGAAGCTCTGCCAGCAAAAACCTGGATTAGCTACAAACACCAGCCTGAGAACTTTTACCTTCTTCACAGCTCAAGAAAAGCAACAGTTGTGACTTATTTTGTCTTTTGGGACACAGTAAAATCTGCTGCTGCAATGTACCATTTAAAATATGCTTGCACCTCAGACTTGGTGGGAATGTGACTGGGAGTGGATCAGACTCTGCTCAATGCTCAGAGACCCCAGTTTTCTCATGCCCACATCCAAGCTCCATCCTACCGCCCACTTTTTCCCCTCAATTCCCTGTCTGAAGGGCAAATCCTTTCTTTCTCTGCACACTGAGGCACCCCAGAGGGTACAAGGGAAAAGCACACACATTTTAGAGAGTCCCCACAGGTTTTATTCCAGAATAAATGAACGCTCTGACATTCCTCAGGCATTACAGCCAGAGGAGTGGCTGCTGGAATTCTCCTGCTTTGGAGAACCTGGAGCATCCTCTCCTCCTAAACTGAAGCAGCAGAAGTTCACCCAGCACCTTCAGGGCTTTCCCAAGCTCATTCCAGTTCCAGGCATGCAGAGCCTGGATCACAAACCATGAAGGAAAGGCAGCAGCAAATGGCAGCAACTCCCAGGCTCTGCACCCACAGGCTGGAAGCCTTTTCCTCAGAGGAAGGACATGTAACAGGCATTTTTTCCTGGCAATCTGCTCAAGTCAGTGCCTGAAAAAATTGATGCTTCTAAATAAAGCATCCAGAATTGTACAAGTACACAAAAGAAGAGCACAGGGCAGGTGAGAGGTTTGGATTGACACCCAAATGGGAATCCCTCAGGGAGCCTGGAGTGTGCCCTGATGTACAGGGGCCCTGTTCCAGAGGGCCAGATTTCCCCTACCTCTCATTGACCCGGATGCAGAGGCGGTTGCAGAGCCTGTGCACATACTGAGCAAAGTGCTCCACCAGGCACAGGTCATGGGAAGTCATCTGGATGTTGATGTCTCCATACTGGTACTCAGTGCCAGCACTGATCTCTTTCATCTGCACCTTCTCCTTCCTCCTCTTTGGAACCTGTTTCAAAAAGAAAACACAACAGGATAAAATAGCATCTGGCTTGAGCAATGCTGGAATAAAGGCTCAGCTCTTGGGTGGCCTCACACACACTCGTGCTTTGATTAATTTCTCCCAGAGGAAAAAAGGAAGGTGTAAAACCAGTAGAAATAAACCTGCTGTTAATTTCAGTTCCTGCCTAAAGGCAGCTGACTTCTGGTTGTTTCCTCCTGCCACAGAAATTGATGTCTTTCCAAATCTCAGGGAGTGTGAAAAGGCTCCATGCAAGTGAGAGCTGCTCACAATATTCAGGTGTGAAACTGAATAATTAATTAACTTTAAAGTGAATTAATTAATTAACATCAGGGGGATGTTTCTCCCTTCTAAAGCTGGAATGTGCTGGACAAAAGGAAGCATTTCTGCAGTGTGCTGAGTGGCTATTTCATAGAATCATGAGTTAGGATTGGAATGAATCTTCAATCTCATCCCATTCCAGCCCCTGCCCTGGGCAGGCACACCTTACACTACTCCAGGCTTCTCCAAACCCCATCCAGCCTCTCCCTCTGAGATGGGGCACCACATGCTTCAGGACAACCTTGGGAAATCCCTCTGCCTACCTCCTTTGGGAGCAGGTATTTGAACCTCCCAATCCCATGGGTGGGTCGGGACCTGTAGGACCTGTGGGGAGCCAGGAGTGCATCACCTGAAAATGCAAGCAGAGCAAACTGTTTCTATCTGCAATCAAATAGCTACAGGTGCTCTGAGAGCTCCAAATTATAATCACATAACACCACCTGCTTAGCCAAAACAGGGCAAAAAAAAAAAAAAGAAAATGCTGGGAAAAAAACTTATGGAAGTGGCAGAGCACCTGCTCTGGGTAATTATCCAATGCTAAATTGGCTAAAAAAAACAACCCCAAAACTCCAATGTTTAATATCTATTTGAAGGAAGTGAATTTTGGCCTCAAAACTAGATGGACAGCAGACCTTACCTGCAGCACACAGAAGGTTTCCTCTAGGTGTTGCTCCTCTGTAGGAAACAAAATAACAATTAAAAAATCAGTAGGAAACAAGGCAATAATTGATAACTCTGACTTCCCTCACTTAGAGAAAACATCTGGCCAAATGTCCTTTTGCAAAGGCACAGCCTGATCCTATTAGCACATTCCCCCTTTTCCCCATCCCTTTCAGCTCCCAGCTCAAAGTCTTAACTCCACTATTAAAAGATTTGGCCAAAAAAAGAAAAAAACCAATTTTGTATTAATGTATGTTTCCTCACCTGCTGAGGGCCAACACCTGTCTGAGCAACACTCCCTTCTCCGAGCACAGCACCTGCAGAAGTTAAAACACAGCAGGGTAGCAGATCTGCCGGAATTTTCTCCAGGTTACTCCACCTCTAGGACAGGACCCAGGCAAGGGCTGGAGCTGGGTCTGGAGGGGTTTAGATGGAGATCAGGGAAAGGTTCTTCCCCCAGGGATGCTGGGCACTGCACCAGCCTGACCCAGCTCCAGCAGCGTCTGGACACTGCTCCCAGGGACATGGCTGGATAGGCCATGAACAACCCTCGTGCTTGTCCCGCCTCCACTCGGATGGAGGAAACAGCTCATCCTTCGGGCAAAGACCTTTGCTGTCGCTCTTCTGTCCCCGCGTCCTTCCCCGTTCCCGCTCCCCTTCCCCGTGGCCATCCCCGATACCTTCGGCACCGCCGCCATCTTTCGGCGCCGCAGTCCGTCGCTTAAAGCGCTCCCCCTCAGTGTCTCGGTACGCCCCCATTCAGCTCCCCCAGTCCAGTGGCTCGCTCCCCGCGTTCCGCCCACCGAGGCCTCCCGGGAATTTTAACTTTCGGACAGTTCCCCACTCCGCCCATCGAGAATTCCCGCAGGCAACAACTTTTGGACAACCCGCGGTACTGGCGGGGCCCTGGTGTCCTGAAGGAGGCAGCGGGAAGGACGCGGGGGTGCGGGCAGTAATGGCGGACACCTCGTTTCCGCCAGCCAAAACGCGGTGGGCAGCGCCGCCACGTGGCAGCGGCTGCACAGCGCACCCTGCCCTGCGCCTATCACCGCGCGTCCCGCCCATCACGGCCCGCCCCCCGCCCGCCCTCACACACTGATTGGTTCCCAGCCACGTCCATCAGGGCGCGGCGGCCATGTTGAGTGTGGCATGGCCACGTTGCAGGGCTGAGGGCGGTGGCCGGCCCCGCCCCAGCGTGGTGCGGCGGCCATCTTGAGTGTGGCGGCACAGCGGCCATTAGGCCTTTGGTATCGCTTAAAAAAATAAAATATTTATAATCACGAAATTCCAAGCGTAGGAAGGCTGGGCTGGCAGGGACCTACTCTCTGATTTCCCAGTGGGAGAGCAGGTCATCAGGGGATCTGTCTGGGAGGAGATGGGCTTGTAGTCTTCTGCCTGCCAGGCCTGACAGTCTGGAGTTAGCTTAGGGAAACACATCCTGTGTCTCACTGCCTCTTCCACACAAACTAATTTCCCACAGGTTCTTTTTCCTCCTCCTGGCTCCCCTGTCTCCAGTGTGGCTCCAGTTCCCCCTTCTTCCACAGCAGGTTCTCACTCTGGAGCCCACATCCCCGAGCCCCCTTCTTGGAGCTGTTGCCTGCCTGGGATCCAGATTTTGAGTCAGAATTTCCCACCCTGGTGGCTGCTCCAACTCTCTCAGAGCTGTCAGAGCTCCTGATGGACTTTCCCCCTCAGCTCATCCACGTGGCAAGTTCATGTCCTGCTCTGTGACCCATCCCTGTCCTACATTTCTCAGTGCCTGGAGCTCCAGACACACACTGGACACCCTTGATGTCCATCTGTCTGTGCTAGAGGGGACAGAAGGAATGTGAAGGGACAAGCTGTGTGTCTGCACCTGCCCAGCACATGCAGAGAGCAGAGGACTCCAAGGCACCTTTGCTCTTTGCCCCACAGCACAAGGACACGTGTTCCCAGCTCTGAGCTGTGTTTTCCTGGCGCTCCCAGGACGTGACAGAACTGCCCACGTGGAAGTTTGCCTGCCCTTTGATCCCACCTGGCCTTGAGCACCACAATGAATCAAAGTGACTCCTAACTCCCTGCCCTCCCAATGGAGTGGGACTGCACCCCTTAATTCCCTCCTGGGGACTCACCTTTGTTCCAGCCCCAAAACGTGGCTGAGTGTGGGGCGGGGCAGGAACAGATTGCAGGGATTGCTGCTGTCCTCTGTGTCTCTGTGAGAAACAAGTCCACCTCTCCTGCAGTGAGCAATGTCTCTGCCATCCATCATAGGTGGATACATTTGAAGGCCAAAAGGGACTGTTAAATCAGGGAATTCACTCTCCTGCACGTCACACTCGATGGGTTTCCAGTGACTTATGGCTCTATGGAAGCAGATCGCTCCTCTCCCCGTGAAAGCATCTTTCTCACAAAGGCTCCTCTCCATTTTCCCTGGATACAAAGCCAGTGCTGCTCTTGGCAGCTTGTTCTGGTGGCTGAGCACCCTCTCTGTTAGGACACAGTCCTTATTTCCAACTGCAACATGCCTTTCTTTGCCTTTTGCATCATTTCACATCCCTGTTGCAGGAGCACCACTTCCAAACTTGTTGTTATCGTATTTCCACAGTCCCATACCTTCTGCCTCCACAGCTCTCAGGCTACATATCTCCATCACATCAGGGGCACAGATTTCTGCCTGTTGCTGCTTCTTGGTCAGAGTTCCTTCCAGGCACTCCCTGCCTGGCCAAGCCCACCCCCTTTTATCCCAGTTACCTTCACTGGCCACACCTACAGCCCAATGAAGGACATCACAGCTGCAGCCCATCTAGAACAACCAGGGCTCATCAGGGCAAGGCCTAGACACAGATATTCAAATACAATACAGATATTTTACTGGGACTCCTACTATGCAAACCTTTTTGTGACATTTACTTGGAGAAGTTGAGGAGACTCGATGACTTCCTTTTCGTGCACCACACTTAAAAACTCCAGGAAGCTCTTTCTCCTGTTTAAGGCTTCCCATGTCTTGCTTCCACTTCTTTTCAGACTCATCCAATGATGAAAACAATCAAGAAGTGTTCAAACAGACCTCAGAAGAAAACCTCTGTTTCACGTGTCTCCTCCTCTGCCTTCAGCTGTTGTTTTCCCTGGGACTCATGGGAAAGATCCTGGAATGAACCCTGACACAAAAATAAGGACAATGTCTGCATTTAAAGTTTGACATCATGTCAGGCCAGGCTGGGTTCCCTTTTTCAGCCACACAACCAGTGTGGAAGCACTCCCAGATGCCAGGTGTAGAGCTGGATGGGAGATTCTGCTCATATCTATTAAAACTTGCTTAAATTTAATCACTTGATTAAAGACGCATTTCCCTCTTTTAGTTCTCTGGTACTCCAAGGCCTCGGTGAAAAAAAACCAACCCTTGGTGAAGCACTTCATCACATTGAGGGTATATAAATGAAAGGATCAAAAATAGAAAGACTTTCAAAACTAAACATGGGGCAACATCCTTTTCCCTGACTATCACAGCAGAGATGCTCTGGAACAATCTCCCAGCCAAGGTTTAAACAGGAGGGGCCAGGATGCACCTAGAAACCTCCTAAAACACCAAACTTTGAGGGCAGAGTGGAGGAAAATGGGCAAAAACTATTGAAAGGCAAAGGCTCATCCAGCAAAAGGTGGAGGGCCCTGAGCCACTGTCAAAGGACGGCAGTGGGGATCACTGGGAAATATCGCCTTGCTGTGAGGGACCTGCTCCCCAGAGATCTCCTCTGAAAGGAGAATCTGTGCCGGGGTAGGATTTTAAGTCTTTGCTTTTAAGGACTTTGCTGGTTGTCCCCTCACGCCCGTGCGGGCCGGGTACACCTTGCAGCCCTTACCCGGGTGCTGAGGATGTGAGGGCGGCGAGGCCCTGGCAGTGCCCAGAGCAGCCCCTGGATCCCTGGCAGTGCCCTTGCAGCAGCCTGTGCCGGAGGAAGGTGTCCCTGCCCCCGGCAGGGGTGGCACTGCCCGATTCTCCCCGTCCCTCCCAGGCCGAACCATTCCCGGCCCGTAGCCGAGGGAAGCGCCCACAGCGCCTGCGCGGGGCGGGCGGAGCGCCGGCTCCGGGAGCGCGGGGGGGCGAGCGGCGGCACCGACACCGGCACCGACACCGATCACCGGCACCTCACCGGGGCTCGCAGCCTTCGCCGGGCAGGAGCAGGACGAGGAGAAGCGGCAGGAGGAGGCGGAGGCGGAGAGAAAGCGGTCGCGGTCGCGGGTGCCGCCGCGGGGAGCGGAGCGAGCGCGGGGCGGCGGCGGCGGCTCCTCCATCATGTCGTCGGGCGGGGACTTCGGGAACCCGCTGCGGAAATTCAAGCTGGTGTTCCTGGGCGAGCAGAGCGGTGAGTCACCGCCCGCCGAGGGCCGGGACCCCAGAGCGACCCTCGGCTGCCCTCGGGGGGGCACGAAGGGACCCCCTCCTCATCCTCCCCGGCATCCTCAGGAGCGGCTCTGACACCCACCCGCCTTCATGGGGTGTGATGGGATCCCCCTCCTCATCCTTATGGGGTGTGATGGGATCCCCCTCCTCACCCTTCCTGACACCCACCTACCCTTCATGGGGTGTGATGGGATCCCCCTCCTCACCCTTCCTGACACCCACCTACCCTTCATGGGGTGTGATGGGATCCCGTTCCTCACCCTTATGGTGTGTGATGGGATCCCCCTCCTCATCCTCCCCGACACCCACCCACCCTGATGGGGTGTGATGGGATCCCCCTCCTCATTCTCCCTGACACCCACCCACCTTCATGGGGTCTGATTGGGGACCCCCTCTTCATTCTCCCTGAAACCCACCCACTCACCTTCATGGGGTGTGATGGGATCCCCCTCATTCTCCCTGACACCCACCCACTCTTATGGGATCTGATGGGATCCCCCTCCTCACCCTTCCCGACACCCACCCACCCTTTTGGGGTCTGATGGGATCCCCCTCCTCAGGACACCCATCCTCTGTCATGAGATCCCTGCCACCCACCCACCCTGGTGGGGCTCCGTGGGGTTCAGCCCTGCTTTAACCCCCCCACCCAGCAAAGCCCATCTGCAGGAGCAGTTGCTGATTCATTGGGTCCCGGCTCCTCTGGTTTTTGGGGGGCAGGAGGCTCAATCCGCAGCGTTTGCTGTGGAAATCCAGCGTTTTTCCATAATGGAGTTATGTCTTGGCAGAGCGACGCTCTGAATATTTAATTCAGTCAATGAGGTTTTCTTCCCTGTCTTTGGAATGAGAAAAAAAAAAAAAAGCCCAACCTAAACAATGTCTCCTCCTTCCTCAGCGGAAGGCCTCAATACTGCATTCCAAATTTTTCCCTTGGAAGAGTTTTCTGAAAAAAAAAGCTCCTTTATGAGATGCTTTGTGCAATTCTGGGTAGATACTGTGAGATCTATGACATAATGAATAGGTGCAAAATATTTTCTGTCTTGGGGTGGGGTATTTGCTCCCTCAGCCACCTTTGGTCTGTGTGGTAGGAGATGATGAAATACTGGTTGGTTTTATTTTTTGGCCAAATTAGTTGTATCTTGGTGTTTCCTCACTCAGATGGTGATAAGGCTGCGGTTGAAATTATTTACCTGTGTGTTGGCAATTTCCTTTAGTCTATTCCTTGAATCATTCCCTTTTTATTTTGTGTTTTTGGGGTTGAAACAGCTCTTCTCATATCAGAGATTTGGGGAGCACCAGTGCAACTTGATTATTTAGTATTTTTTGGGTAAGTCACCTGATCTGCTTGGTAAGGTGCTATTTGGCCAGCCATTTTATGAGGATTTTGGATGAGGGTCATGTGTAGAAAATGCTGGGGTTTTTTTTTTGTTCGGTTGGTATTTTTCCCAGGTATTTGATAACAGGAATCTGAAATATTTACAACGGGCTGTGATGATTTCTGAGCTTCAGTATCACGAGGCTTTTCAAATCCATCCTTGGAAGGTTGTGGCACCTGGTGCAGATCTCAAACCTCAGCGGCTCTTCCTTCGCACGTGGATTTCTTGTCTCCTCTAGCAGACATAACGTCAGATATCTGCTTCCTCTAGGAATTTTTTTTGCCTCTCAGCTAATGATGTGTTTTTATACTGGAAGGTTTTAAATAATTCCCAGTCACAGCGTCAAGCCCGGGGAGGAGAGAGGGGATTCTGTGGGTACAGCCCAGTGAAGGGATTCTGTGGGTACAGCCCAGCGAAATCCTCCTGGCCGAGCACTCCCAGCCCTGCCTGTGCTGCCGGGGCCGGGGCTCAGGGCTGCCTGGGAGCTGCCTGGAGTGCAGGCAGGGCTGGCAGCTGCACGGTGGGCTCCAGCCCTGCCCCTGCCTTTGTCTGGGCTGACTCGGTGCCAGCTCGCTCCGTGGCCGCGCATCCCGCGGGTGCTGCAGCGTGGGCATGCTCCAACACGGCTCCCTGAGCCTGCCTCCCTGAGACACGGCCCTTCCTCCCCGAGTGGAGCTCTTCACATGTCTCTGTCATGATGTCATTCGCTGTAATTTTTTATTTTTTTTTATTTCTTGAACTGCCCGGAGGATGCGGAGCTCTCCTGGAGGAATAGACGCCCTCGTGATGTTTGGAGGAAGCTGCGGGAGAATCTGGTGTTGCAGAAAGGGAGCTGGAGTGGGCTGTGCTCACACCTTGCTGTTCTTTGTCTGGAGGGTTAAGGGAGATGCAGAAATAAAAGTTTTTTAGGATAGAAGCTTTCCCAACCCAGGAGATCTTTGTACAACTGTTGCGCTGGATTGCAGCATTTGCTTCCTGTTCAGATGAAAGGTTCTGTGCCCTGTTGGAAGGCCATAATTAGAGATATGCTGTGGCTGCTGGTGGCAGGCTGAGTGCTCTGCCTTCACTGACATCCAGGGACCTCAGGATGACAAATGAAACGGTACAAAGGGCTGTGATGGCCATTAGCTGCCTCAGCATCCAGAGCTGTGCTGGCTGTACGCAGCCTCGCCAATAAACGTGTGTCTCATGGCTGAGGAAATCTGAGCTGCAGCTCCTTGCTGGGCAGCCTTTGCAGCCCTTCCATGGCAGATCTAGAAGCATCCCTGGGTGTTTTATTTCCGTGTGAGGGTGGGATTGCCCACGGAGGCAGTGTGAGGTTTGCTCTGCTCTCCTCAGCCATGTTGTGGGGCTTCATTGCCGTATCCTCGGCCTTCCCACGGACTGCAGTGCCTCTGCCTCGTGCCCTTCAGCACCACTGCAGATGCTCTTTCCCCTGCTAGGATGCAGCTTTTCCCTGCTCCTCAGGCCCCCAGATCTCCTCGTTCCTGGGGCTTGTGTCCCCCACGCCCCTCTCAGGCCCAGCTGGGGACTTGCTGTGGGTGCATCACGAGCCTGCAGCATCATCCCTGCCCAGCCACAAGAACCCTCTCCTCTCTTCCCAGCCCTGTTTTTATTAACTTCTACAGGGATACAGCATTGGCTGGCTGGGAGAAGGCAACTTCACCAGCACTCTCCTTAATTGAATTACTTTTCTCAATGATTGAAGATTATACAGAGTTTAGCAGTTTTAAATATGCTAATCTTTGCTAAAAAGGCAGGGAGAGCTCTCGGTGCTGAGGGATTAGATAGAGCTATTGTGTGTGGGGAAGTATGTTTCTTACTGCCTTTGATCTGGTTTTATCAGGTGGTTTTCATCAGTCCTAATACCTCAAGTTTAAGGAATTCTGATTTCTGGGTCACGTCAGGGAGTGGACACTTCACCTACATTGGGGTGGCTTGCAGTAGATATGACACATATTCAAATATTAATAACCTCTTTGGTTCTGCTTTGCATAGGAACATCTCTACTTGTTAATAAATGGATTTTTTTTTTGATTGAGTGGGCAGAAGTGAGTGCTGGGGCACTGCAACAGAAATATTTGTTTGTCACGTGAGTTTCTACTGCAGCTTTCATTGGCAAGCAGGTCTGAAGGGCACCAACGTGTGCAGAAAGCACAAGAACTCCCAGCTGTCTCTCTGTGCCAGCATTTCTGCAGAAGATCTTGAAGGAAATTAGAACCAGTTGCATTTGGGTTTTTTTTTTTAATCAGGAGCTGAGATTTTTAATATTGAAACGCAGTGTAATAACTTTGGAGCTATAACAGTTTGGGAAGCACTACTGAGCTGTTCTGTTGCATAACGCTGTTGGTACAGGCACTGCTGAGCAGTGTGATGTGGCTCATTAGATAACTGGGGAGCTGCAGGTGCTCTGTGTGTGACAGGGGGCTCACAGCAGGCACACACTCATCCCTGTGCTGCCTAAAACTCCCTTGTTTTAAGGGATTCTCAGTTGCACAAGCTCCAGACGGCTGTTACCTTGTTGCACTGGTGGTTTAAAGTCGGGTCATTTCCTAACCCTGTGGTTTTCCTCTGGCTGGGCCTTCAGATATTTGGGGCTCTCTTTGGACTCTATGAATTTTCCGTGAGTTTCTAAACTTGGGCTTCACACCTGGAAGTGGAATATCAGCAATGCATCCCAACCAAGGGGGACTCAGGCAGGAACACCAGGAGGGCTGCATGGATGAGCAAGGAACTCCTGGGCAAGCTCAAGCCCAGAATGGAAGCCTGGGAGGGTGGGAGTGAGGGCAGGTTGCACAGAAATTGTCAGGTTAGGAAACCCAAAGCCCAGATAGAATTAAACCTGGCCTGGAAGTCAAAAGCTTCTGTAGCAATAAAGGAAAAGTGTGGGGTGTCTGCAGAAAGAAACAGGAGATGTGGTTACCCCAGGAGAAGGCTGAGGCACTCAGTGACTTCCTTTTTGATTTTCACCTGTGTTCCTCAGGGCTCAGCCATGGGATCAGCAGTGTTGAACATCTGCATTGGTGACAGATCCCTTCCCACCCAGACTGTTCTGGGATTCTTTCACAGTGCAGTGTGCTTGCTGTCTGATCCTTCAACATCCTGAGCTCCACCATTTTTCTTCTTCTCCATCACTGAACAATCCCTTCCTGCAGCAACGTGTGGAAGGAGCACAGAGAAAAAGCCATCCGTGTTTTGTGGTGCCTGTTCTCACGGTGCCTTTTGATCCCTGGCTATTTGTGGAAGCCTCTGAAGGAGCTGTGTCTGTTCTTGAAAGGAGGAGTAGCTGTGCCTTGCTGAACTCTGCTGTGCTTTTCTCTCTCTCTGCATCTCAGAAATAATCTGTGAGCTGGAAGGAAAATGATCATCTTTTCCCTTGATGTGCCATAATGGATTTTCTATCTGCAGCTCTTGGGGTGCTGGTGGTGCCTGGCACGGGACCCAGGCTCTGCAAAGCAGATGCCTGAAAGCTTTTGCTGGGGCTGGAAGTGGGACTAATGGAGAAACAAAGGCAGGGAAGCTCATCTGAGCCCACCTTAGCAGCTTTTGGGAATTACCAGAGCCCACAGCCCTTTTTCTCAGCTTCAGTGATGGTTAAAAATCTGTCTTCTGCAATCAGTCTGTGAGCAAAGAGCTGCCTTTTAGTTACCTGCTAATTTAGTCCAGATGTTTAAAGGCATTTTGTGGTGCTCATGCATGCACAAGTACCTGTTGTGCACACTAATGGTTATAAAACCCAAGCCAACCAAGCAGAACAAGCCAGCTAAACCCTTCAGTGCTTTGAAAGGTGCCTCAGAAAACCCACACGTTGCTGCCTCAACATGAACACCAGCAGACTTTTCAAGTCAGCCTCCAGAATTGACCTGTGAGGCCTGGAAGAACAGTGACCTTGTGATACATGGGTGTTTCTGAGCAGGTGTGGAAATGCTGATCCATCTCTCCCACTCTGGAGCAGGGAAAAGACCTCTGAGATCATGGGCTGATCAAGGACTCGATGATCTTGGAGGTCTTTTCCAACCTGGATGCACTGCTTTGAAAATTAACAGATGTCATCAAAATGGTGATGGGTTTGACACGTTCATATAAATTATTTATGGAAGCAGTTTAAATGAAAAATG
This sequence comes from Zonotrichia albicollis, assembly GCF_047830755.1. Taxonomy (NCBI): domain Eukaryota; kingdom Metazoa; phylum Chordata; class Aves; order Passeriformes; family Passerellidae; genus Zonotrichia; species Zonotrichia albicollis. The sequence continues at coordinate 1,260,816 of NC_133820.1, forward strand.
TGTGTCTTGGCAAACAAACAGCAGCAAAATGTGGACTTGCAGTGAAAGTCAAATTTTTCAGGTCTCTTTGCTTGATTTATTTACTGAGCTCACAGAAGTTGACAAGCTAAATGAATTCTTTGTTTTCCCCTCAGCATAAACCGAACTCTTCTGGCTCTTAATATTATGAAAGGCCCAGGGACAGTGAACAATTCCATCAATTATTTTATGTCAGACATTTTCCTTTTATGTTCAAACCATGTTCTGGAATATTTGAGTGATATTAACCAGAAAAAAGACTTTTTTGTGTGTTTCAGCACGATTTAACTTTTATCCAAATGAAGCCTAGTGCATCACAAAAAAAGACAATCTGGGAAGCAAATATTGTGTGAAACTGAATGTAAATAAATTCGGTGTGAGCTCTGAGTTATCAAGCCCCTTGCTTGCTTCTGGCTGCCTCCTGTTGGGTCTGGCAAAAAGGAGTTTTGGGAAGGGAATTCTTATTCAGCTGTCCAGCATAATGGTGCATTTAATTAATCTGACTTCTTAGAGTCAGGGTGTGAGTTGCCTGGTTTTTATTCTGGTTTGCATTTCCTTTCTGCTGGACCTGGATGGGTCCATGCTGATGTCACCATGGCAGTTTGAACAAGGAGGGATTTTGGGGTACCCTTGGAAGAATCTCTGTGCCTGTCCCCATGGAGCAGGGATTTTGGGGCTCCCTTGGGAGGGTCTCTGTGCCTGTCCCCATGGAGCAGGGATTTTGGGGCTCCCTTGGGAGGGTCTCTGTGCCTGTCCCCATGGAGCAGGGATTTTGGGGTACCCTTGGAGCAGTGTCTGTGCCTGTCCCCATGGAGCAGGGATTTTGGGGCTCACTTGGAGCAGTGTCTGTGCCTCTCCCCATGGAGCAGGGATTTTGGGGCTCACTTGGGAGAATCTCTGTGCCTGTCCCCATGGAGCAGGGATTTTGGGGTACCCTTGGAAGAATCTCTGTGCCTGTCCCCATGGAGCAGGGATTTTGGGGCTCACTGGGAGCAGTCTCTGTGCCTGTCCCCATGGAGCAGGGATTTTGGGGTACCCTTGGAAGAATCTCTGTGCCTGTCCCCCATGGAGCAGGGATTTTGGGGTACCCTTGGAGCAGTGTCTGTGCCTGTCCCCATGGAGCAGGGATTTGGGGTACCCTTGGGAGGGTCTCTGTGCCTGTCCCCATGGAGCAGGGATTTTGGGGCTCACTGGGAGCAGTCTCTGTGCCTGTCCCCATGGAGCAGGGATTTTGGGGCTCCCTTGGAGCAGTGTCTGTGCCTGTCCCCATGGAGCAGGGATTTTGGGGCTCCCTTGGAAGAATGTCTGTGCCTGTCCCCATGGAGCAGGGATTTTGGGGCTCCCTTGGAGCAGTTTCTGTGCCTGTCCCCATGGAGCAGGGATTTTGGGGTACCCTTGGGAGGGTCTCTGTGCCTGTCCCCATGGAGCAGGGATTTGGGGTACCCTTGGGAGGGTCTCTGTGCCTGTCCCCATGGAGCAGGGATTTTGAGGCTCTCTTGGAGCAGTCTCTGTGCCTGTCCCCATGGAGCAGGGATTTTGGGGCTCCCTTGGGAGAATCTCTGTGCCTGTCCCCATGGAGCAGGGATTTTGGGGTACCCTTGGAGCAGTTTCTGTGCCTGTCCCCATGGAGCAGGGGTTTTGGGGCTCACTGGGAGCACTGTCCCTGCCTCTTCCCCATGGAGCAGGGATTTTGGGGCTCCCTTGGAGCAGTGTCTGTGCCTGTCCCCATGGAGCAGGGATTTGGGGTACCCTTGGGAGGGTCTCTGTGCCTGTCCCCATGGAGCAGGGATTTTGGGGCTCCCTTGGAAGTCTCTCCATGCCCTGAGCAGCTGCCAGTATCCCCTGGAGATGGCACCCAGCTATTCTGAGATTCTCAGGCTCGTGGTGTTCTCTCATCCAGACATGTGTAGGTGTTACCAACACACAGAATTAAGGCTTTGCCTTAACTCTGAAGCATATTTGCCCAGAATTGAAAGAGTTCTGGAGCAATATTGATGAGCAGTATTTTGTCTTCAGGCAGATGCAGGAAGGGGCAGCTAAACCTGCTAATGAGAAAATGTCTTAACTTTGAGTTGGCCTTTTCTCTGTCTTGAATTGTGACCCTTTAAACCTCTGTGCCATTAGCATTTGCACCATACAGACGAGTGCCATTTATCCTGCTAAGTGACTTTCCTTTAATGGTTTGCTTCTTCAGGAGCAATCAGCAATTGCTGCAGAAAAAACCAACCCACTCCAGCATTTCTGTAACTAATGCAGGGGCCAGTTTATTCCATTCCACTAAATGCTTCCTGCTGTGCTTCCTGCCCATGCCCCTGTCTAGGTTTGAGTTACAGCAAGTTAATTTTCATCATGTTCTTGATATCTGCAACACCAAGAGAAGGGGGATTGAAGCTGGAAAGGAGAGGGGGCCCATGGAGGGTGCAGCATCCCTGGCAGAGCTCCAAGCAGTGCCTGGTGCAGGATTGGTGAGATCCCTGTCAGTGTGGGCTTTAGGGAGCTGCTGCTGGAGCTGGGAAAGGAGAGTTCCAGTTAACAGGTTGGGACTCTGTAGTAGGAGTCCTAGTGAAATATCTGTGTTGTATTTGAATACCTGTGTTGTATTTGAATATCTGTGTTGTGTTTGAATATCTGTATTGTGCTTGAATATCTGTGTTGTATTTGAATATCTGTATTTGAGTATCTGTGTTGTATTTGAGCATCTGTGTCTAGGCCTTGCCCTGATGAGCCCCGGTTGTTCTGGATGGGCTGCAGCTGTGATGGCCTTCATTGGGCTGTAGGTGTGGCCAGTGAAGGTAACTGGGATAAAAGGGGGTGGGTGGGGCAGTCAGAGAAAGGGGCCCTGACTGAGAAGCAGCACCAAGCAGAGGAAGGAGTCTGTGCTGTGAAGAACTGTCCCCAAGAAATATCACTGAGAAGGTACAGGACTCTAGAAATATGAAATACAGCAAGGGCAGACAGCACTGGGTTAATGTGAGTGCAGCAGTGTTTCTCTGCAGCTTCTGTTTTTTAATGGAGATGTTGCCTTTTCTGGGAGTAGGAGCTACTCATTCCTGTCCTCCTCTGCTGGTACAGCACTGGCTGTCAGAGCCCCTGGTGTCAGTGACTGGAGGGTTTTTGGAATGGCCTGATGGAAGGAAGGCTTGGTAGAGAAATCTGAACTGGCTGGGTGATGGAATAATGCAGTGGGTGTCTGAGTGGTGGAGGAGATGGAGAACATTCTTTTGAAGGAATTTCTAACTCTTTTCTGACTTTCCTCACAGCAGGATGCAGGTATTCATGCTATAGGTTTGCTGCTCTGTCTTGCCTCTAGTACCTCATTATTTTTTTCCCCTTCCCCTGACTTGATTCTGGAGCAGCTTTTTGGGCATTTTGTCCTTGGCTCACTCAGAAAGGCTGAGAAGTCACTTGTGTCCACATCAAAGCCAGGATGGCTCTCCTCAAGCTGAGCTGGTGCCACTGATTGGGGTAAAGCCAGAGGTGAATCCTTCAGTAGCAGCTGGACACAGCTGGAAGAGGGGCTGATGGCTGGAGACAGCTGGAGTGTCATCACAAGGAAATCCCAATCTTTTTGGTTTTTTCCCTTTTTCCCCTGACCTTGGAATGCTCTACAAAGAGGTTTTCACAGGGTTGCTCTATTCCAGGCTCTCACTGCTGGGCTTACTCACCAGTTCTTGTAATTTCTTCTCAGCTTTTCCAGCTGCCCTTTAATATTAAATATTTATGTATTCAAATCATAATTATGTTCCTACTCTTTCTGTTCTTCCAGCTTCCCATTTGTCTGCCCTAGCTGAATTATCTTTGCTTTTTTTCACTGGGCAGTCATCAGTTTTCTCCACCATTGTACAATCATGACCATAATTCTCTTCCACTTTTTTATTTCTGTTTCTGGTTGCTCTTAAACCACAATGTGACTTGAAGAAGAGGATGGTGTTTATTTTTTTTCCCCCTGACGCGGCATAAACAGTAGGGAGATCAAACACTCGTGTCCCATAAAATTGACCTCTTTATTTGGATGCTGTCGTGCAACAGCAGACTTAAAAAAAGCTTTTCCCAGTGAAAAAAGCTTTTCCAATCTTGGTGTTAAAATATTTCCCCCCTCTCTGGTGAAATGCAAAGGGTCCATAGGTTGCCTCTGTTTCTAGGCTTGGTGGACTCTGTACTGTCACAGTGAGTAATTTACAGTTAAAAATAAATTCCTTGGCTTTAGGAATTTTACATTTTTGCTTAAAAATGCAAGAGAGATTTAGGAAACTCAAAAGGAGCCTTGTGTGAATTACTACACTTTGCCTCCAGTAAATCCTGCCATCTAGAGAAAAATGTCCCTGGGGGATTGTGTGGCTGATATTTTAAATTTGGTTGTTTAGTCTGTGCAAGCCTTGCACGGCTGAGGGAGAGGCAGAGATTTGAGGTCTGGTTTTGCCTGCCTGCTTCCAGATCCCAGGAAGAGCAAAGGCTTTTTTAGCTTTACCTTTGCAGACTGGAGGGGGGTAAGAAGTGTCCTACATGAGATGTTTTTAAGAGCAGCTCTGTGCTTTTCCCTGGATTTGGTGCTTGAGTTTGGAGCTAACCCTTAAAAGCTGGTTTTGGGTAGGGCAGCCTGAAGACCCCAGAATATTTTCTGTGCACATTTATACAAGGGATTGCTGAAGTCAGAAACAACTCTTAGAGAAGAAATATTACAATTAAATAGCAACTTAACTATTATGTGTCCTTAATATGAAGGAATTGTACTGCTGGAGGAGAGTATTTATTTCAAGATACTGCATCCCACTTGGGAGTGTAGATAATTCTTGTCTGAAGGATCTTCTGCTCCAACCCCAGTTTCTCAGATAAACACTTCCTTTTTTTCTGTAGTTGAATCCTACAATTCCTTCTGGAATATCCATTCATCTAGAAGAGATCAGAATAAAACACAAACAGACATTGTTCCCTTTAAAAGGCAGGAATTTGGTTGCAAGTAGTAAAGACTAGCTATTTTAATTTTAGATGAATCTAGTACATGAATATATGTAAGTAAAAGAAAAGGGGGAAATATTGTGTTTGAATATCTGTATAGGCCTTGCCCTGATGAGCCCTGGTTGTTGTAGATGGGCTGCAGCTGTGCTGTCCTTCATTGGGCTGCAGCTGTGGCCAGTGAAGGTAACTGGGATAAAAGGGGGTGGGTTGGGCAGGCAGGGACAGCCTGGAAGGAGCCCTCACCAACAAGCAGAGGAAGGAGTCTGTGCTGTGAAGAACCGTCCCCAAGAAATAACTCTGAGAAGGTACAGGACTCTAGAAATATGATAACAGGTGAATATCAGACGTTGGGTCTGCAGAGCCTTCAGGCTCTGTGGCTCTGCCCAAGGCATTTGTGGAGCCCAGCTGGGAAGGAACAAGCTCATTGTCAGCTCCATCAGGAGAGCTCAGTGTCTCAGTTTGGAGTAAGTTAGAGGAGAAGTTTCCCATTGCAAAGTTGGGAATTGATGTAATGGTTTAACATCCTTTAGCTTGGAGTTGTTAATTTGCCATGCCTGCTGGCCTCTGTCCTGCCCCAGTTCCCAGGAGAGGAGCAGGGGCAGCTCAGCATCAGGAGGTGTGAAGGAGAAAGGGACATTGTGGTGTCAGGATATCCTTCCCTGCATCCTTAATGCCAGGGATTGTAGGATTGTGCTGCTGCCCAGAGCCCACAGCTCCTTCAGCTGTGCTCCTCTCAGTTTGACACCCTTTGGGTTTCTGTTACTAAAACCAAATTGTGGTTGGGGTTTTTTTGGTTTCCCAAACCCCAGCTTCTGTGGTGTCCCTGTGCTGTTTTACACCAGCTGTTTTCCCTCTGCCTGCCAGGGCAGTTCCATCACGTGCACAGACCCGTGTGTGTCCCTGGTTATTGTCCCCAGGTGTTCACAGCCAGCCCTGTCAGCTCCCATCAGCAGCTGCCTGCAGGAGAGCTGTGCTTCCTGAGGCTACTCCAGGCACTTCTTCCTTGCAAGCTGCCTCTTCATAAGGCAGCTGCATTCACCTGAAATCAGGATTATTTTAGGATCTTGTCCAATGTCGCTTCTGAAGGAACACTCACGTGTGTGTCTGCCTGTGCAAACTGAGTTTGAGGAGCTCCTGTGGAAGCTGTTCTGCACCTCCTGTGTGGGAAGAGCAGAGGACAGCTCCCAATCCTTCCAGTGCTGCCCAGGAGATGGTAGGTTGTGGGAATCAGATGGAATCACTCAGGAGAATGCTATATGCGGCTCTCATCCCCTTCTTTTCCTTTTTCTTTTCCCCTTCCCCCAGCAGGAAAACTGTCACACAGTGTGAGAGAGCAGGAATTTCTTTGTGGCAGTGTGGGGAGTCAGGAGAGGAAGCATTTGCTTGTTTTGCCACTGGGAAAATGGTGCTGGGGGAACATTAGGCAAAATTTAGCTGAGTTAAAGGATGGAGGGAAGGGGATGGTAATCCCTTGCATTTTAATAGGTCTCCTGAAACTTGTCTGAGGAATCCAGCAGAGTGTTTCCATATTGGATGATGCATTAGCCTATCATTTGCAGTTTATTTAACAGAAGTTACTTTTGGGAAGTGTTCTGTTAGAGGATTTTTATGCAGATCTCTGTCTAAACTGCCTGTGAATATTGTTTATTATGGGAACAAATTCTGTGTTAAAGGTATTTAAACCAGAATTTCATAATTATGTTTTTGCTGTCTGCTTCTTCTTTCCAAAATGGTTTGATAGCATTTAGTCTCTGACTTACAGCCACTCTAAGTTCTCAATTTAAGTTTTTGGAAATCAGTTGAAGGGATCCCTCAAGCTTCAGGTAATGAAGGAGCTCTTGGCTCCTTCCCTTTTTGTCCATGTGAAATTTGTGCTTTTCAGAGCCACTCCCCGCCCCTCCAAGGTAATGTCTGTCCAGAGTGGCTTAATTACATTTGCTGCTTCTCCAGATGTAGCATTTTATTTCTTTCACAAGCAGATAATTAGGTATTTAATAATAAAATACTGGGATGTAAAAATTGGATCTTATGAATGTTTAATTACAGAAGGTTTCCTGGTGGGTTTTTGCTCAGTCCTGCACTGGTTTTTAAAGTTGGAAAGTTGGAATGATAGAACCTGGATGCAGCTTCAAAAAGTGATTTCACCCTCATGGGCTTTAACTGCCATCATATATAACTCAATATTGAGCCACCAATAGTAAAACTTCAGCATTGGGCTTTGAAACTTGATAGGCCAAATTTTTGTGTGAGAAGCGAATGGAATGAAATAGAATAGAAATTTTGGGTTTGTCTCATTGTGCTCACAGCAAAAGCGTAATAACCTGAGATAAAGTTGAGTTGTTCTGAAATTTCAACCCAAACACTGCAATCCAGCATCCATGCTTTGTCCAGAAATTGAATTGCTGAGATGGTGTTTATCTGGAGTGCTGCTGTTGGAATTATTGGAGCAATAATGAGCAGGCTGTTTTGGGAAGAAGGAAATAGTAAATATCGCTAGCCAGGATCTAGCGCTGTTATTCCTTTTCCCAGTCATCCTCCAACTGCTCTGCCTCACAAACATGCTCTTCAATGACTATTTTCCCTCACAGAAATGTACTTAGAAATATCACCTAACTAAATGCTGGGGATAGGATCCAGTCCAGGTTTGGAAATTGTCTTCCCAGGGTCAAACCCAGTGTTTAAAACCAGAGTGAGGAGTCCAAAAGAGGTGACTTAGCAAGAACTGCTGCTGTTCATCACCTTTAGCAAAAGTAATTTCTGAGATGGAGGAGCAGCTTCCCAGTAGCATCTCCTGCATGGGATGTCTTCCCCTTTCCAGTTGGTGCTGCAGTTGCCAGCTGAGTTGTTGTTCAGGTTCCCTTAGAATTCCTCCACTCACTGTGCCTTGCTCCTGAGCAATTTTGGGTAGACTGTGGTCACATGCACTTCTGGACTGCTAAATCTTCCTTCTTCCTCAGCTCCACAGTCATCCTCAGCTGGTCAGAAGATCCCTGGCATGTGCTTTACAGTATTTCCAAGTGCTGCCTTGTGTTACCAGGCTGAGGGTCCTGAGGCGTTTTGTGAGCAGTCAAGATAAAATCCTTTGGAGAATATTTGAAGCCTCATTGGAAGCTATTTTAAAAGCCTTAACTATGTAAGATAAGAAGGAAAGCCAAATCCTCAGGCTGTGGTGAACAAAATTTACAGACTCACGAGGATTTTTTTTAGGTTTTTTTGCATTCCTGGCAAATAATGAGAGACTGCAGAGAAGTCTTTGAAATGTAAAGGTGGCCTGTGAGTACCCTTTAGTTAATGAGCCAAGTGATATCCATGAAACCGTGAGTGTATGCCCCACAATTCCTGTTCTTTGGTTGTTGTTAAACTCATCCCCATGGAAGTGAGAGGCATCCAAATGTGGATTTCCCTCCCAGCCACTGGAGTGTAAATCTTAGCTATCCACTCCAAGGGGCCAAGATTTGTGCCCTGATGCTGTAACATAGCATGGGAGGTGTCTTTTGCCTTTTCCATGCTTTTGTCACACTTGTCCTGCACCCCTTAGGAGCCAGAATTGTTGGGACCTTCCCTTTAGGTGCTTTGTCTCATCCCTTACAGCTTGGGCAAAATTCCTGTGTCTCCCTGTTCTTTTGTTTTCCTTATCAGCTCCTCCAAATCTTGATCTTCTGGTTACTTTATCTTGGGTTGTTCTCCCTGACTTGAATGAAGCCACGTTTACCACACAGTGCAGCAATTGGCATGTGAGATTGTGTGAGATTCCCTTCCTGCTGTTCCCTGTGGTTCCAGGTGTTCATGTTTCATTTACCCCATGGCAGCATTTGGGTTTCAGCTCCTCCCAGGATTCCAAGGCTCCTCCTCCAAGCCAAAACTCTTGATTTGCTTGGCCATTGCAAGTTGAAACCAGTTTGAGATTTCCACATCAGTTTAACCTAAATGAAATTCAAAAATTCACCAAGCATTTCAGAAATGGGCAGGACTTTCCTTCAGCCGTATTTAATCAGAATATTTGCCCCTTCTGTACGAAATGATGGGAGGCTCAGCACTCAGCACAGGAGAGATGGCAGCTGTTCCTGCAGCAGAACACTGCGAGTCTGGCTCCTCCCGTGGCTTTGTGTCACTTGTCCTGGGGGAGGAGAGCTGGGATTGCCTGGAGCTCTTCCACTTGTGCCACTCCTTTGGGCTCTGTTGCTTTCAGAAACCTTTCAGACTGTGGAAATAGCACTGGTTGTGTTGCAGGCTGGGCTTGGAGTTCCTCTGCAGCAAAGCAAGCAAGAGGTTTCATCTCTACAACATAAGGTGCAGGTTTTAAGATGAATTTTTGTAGCTGTGCTTAGGAGGTAGCATTTCCATGTTTTATTTTACTATGCTGACAGAGTAATTGAATTGTTATATTTAATAGATCTGTTCCAACCCTGTTCAGGGTTGACTCTTGTTTATCCTTTTCTACAATGGGATGGTAAAAAACACCCCGGTTTTTATCTGAAAACTTTTCATTGTTTAAAAGAACTCCAAGGTGTGATTTTGAGTCAGAACCGGAGGCTGACCCCTTTTTACTGTTTCATTTCTTTGTGGCTGTGACTGAGCAAACAGAACAAGATTTGTTTGCATTGTGCTCTTTCATTTATTTCCCATTTTGGGAGGAAGAGTCAAGCTAATTACTGACAAAACCCACAAGAATTAATGAAGCTATTTATCACTGGGTATTTTTGTCCCTGTCACAAGGCTTGGTGCAGATCCCGAAGGAAATCTTGCCTGTGCATTAATAATCAGGGATATTGTTCTACTTTTATCAACTCTGCCAGTGCTGATTAGGATTTGCTTGGTGGGAAGGAGTTCTCAGTTTGTCATTAAACTTGTAATGAGTCTTCACACATTTTTATTGATCTGTGTGATCCTTTCACATCCCAAAATGCCAAGAGGAACCTTTTCCAGCTTTGTGTCCAGGCTGTGCCTTCTGCTTTGGGGCCAGTGATGATCAGTTTTAACTTGGGCCTCAGTTTATTTCTGAGAAATACAGATAGCAGCTAAAACTCACTGGCATCTCCCTCGAGGAAAAAGTGTAGTGCTAAATAAAATAGGATTCTAAATTGCCTGTACACAGCTAACAGGCTGGTGTTGCCTCAGAAAAAGATGGATAATACAAAATACTCTGTTCTGCCTCTTCCTTTCCCCTTTAGCTACTGCTGAGCTTTAAACACAAGTGACAATTCTTTGCCTCTCTGGCTGGTTTTAAAATGCCTGGAGACTGCATCAAATGCATCCATATGGCACTGAATGCTTGGATCAGTGGCAGGGCAGGCTTTTTTCTGCTTGTCCTTCCATGTGGGGCTGCCAGCTGTGAAACCCTGCTGGGTTTTTACATGGTGGGAATGGCTGTGTGAAAGGAAGGATCCTGTTCACATCTTTTGCAGTGGCAGAAATGCTCTTGGGGCTCCCTTGAGCAAGGGAAGTTCCACCTGAGCTGTTGGGAATGAAGATCCCAACAGGGAGCTTGGACAGGATCATCTTGAAAGGTCCTTTCCAACCCATCCTGTTCTGTGAGAGCTCTTTTGCCAAATCCTTGAAGCAAACTGCAGCAGGGTACAGCAGGAATTATACATGTGTGCTGCAGGATTAGGAATAAAATGAAAATGTTCTCATTTAAAGGAAAAGAGAGCAGGTTTTTAATGACTTTAACTAGCTCTGCATTCCTCATTGCAGAGAGATGTTCAGCTAGATTTAATCCCAAGTGTTTGTCTCTATCCAGATGTATGTCTAATCTAAAGCAAGGCTGAGAGCTTCAAATTTAAGGCATCAACCAGCCTTGAACTGGTGGATTTTGAAAAGCATATCTTGGGAAGAAAGAACATAAATCCTTGATTTCTGCATTGGATTGAATTTGACTGAAAAGTTGGGGGTGGAGTTACAGGCCCTGCTGTCAGCAACACCCTGGGAAAAAACCAATTTCTAGGTCAGAAAAGTGCATCAGCCTCCATTTCCTTCTGTCTGTGATGAATTATTGTGGAAAACAAGCCTGTGAATGTGCTCTGAGGTGCCCAAAGAGAAGAATGAATGAGAATTAATGAGCTTTTCAGGCTAACACATATTTTCATAGGCATCTTTTTTATCAGGCAGTTACTGAAGTGTTAATCATTTGATTACTGGTTGTTGTAGATAAGGGAGTAATTGGTCCCTTTTTGTACATGATGGAAATGCCTGACAGGAAGGGGCAGGCATGAGAGCTCTTGTTTCCATGGATTATTGCCCAGAGAGATTGACTGGAACTAAAACCCCTTTGCTCTGATGACAACTGGGTGGCAACAAAATTCTGTGTCATATTTGCTTCTCAGCAGCAAGGGCAGGTCTTTAAACACGACCCCAAAAGTGTGTGAAACTTCATTTTTGGCATGGCTTCAAATGAGTATTGTGAATTTCTTGTAGAGCCTGTTGCAAATGAGCCTTTGGTGGTGGCCAGGGAGAGGGGCTGAGTGTCAGTGTCCCTGTCCTGGGTGACAAACAGGGCTGGGTGTCAGTGTCCCTGTCCCGGGTGACAAACGGGGCTGAGTGTCTGTGTGTCCCTGTCCTGGGTGACAAACGGGGCTGAGTCTGTGTGTCCCTGTCCCGGGTGACAAACAGGGCTGAGTGTCCCTGTCCCGGGTGACAAACGGGGCTGGGTCTGTGTGTCCCTGTCCCGGGTGACAAACGGGGCTGAGTCTGTGTGTCCCTGTCCCGGGTGACAAACGGGGCTGTGTCTGTGTGTCCCTGTCCCGGGTGACAAACGGGGCTGTGTCTGTGTGTCCCTGTCCCGGGTGACAAACGGGGCTGTGTCTGTGTGTCCCTGTCCTGGGTGACAAACGGGGCTGTGTCTGTGTGTCCCTGTCCCGGGTGACAAACGGGGCTGAGTCTGTGTGTCCCTGTCCCGGGTGACAAACAGGGCTGAGTGTCCCTGTCCCGGGTGACAAACAGGGCTGAGTGTGTGTCCCTGTCCCGGGTGACAAACAGGGCTGAGTGTGTGTCACTGTCCCGGGTGACAAACAGGGCTGAGTGTGTGTCCCTGTCCCGGGTGACAAACGGGGCTGGGTGTTTGTGTCCCTGTTCTGGGTGACAAACGGGGCTGGGTGTTTGTGTCCCTGTTCTGGGTGACAAACGGGGCTGTGTCTGTGTGTCCCTGTTTTGGGTGACAAACGGGGCTGAGTGTCAGTGTCACTCTCCTGAGTCAGTGTCCCTGTCCCGGGTGACAAACAGGACTGAGTCCCAGTGTCACTCTCCTGAGTCTCAGTGTCCCTATCCTGGGTGACAAACAGCTCTGCTGCTGTTTGAGGACATTGCCCTGAGCCCTGAGGAGCTGCACTTCCCTGTTGTCCTTGGGCTGTAATGAAAACAGCAGATGATTTTGCTAAGAGTTACACCAAACCTGAGTTATACCCTCTGTCTGGGTATGAAAAATAAGAGAAATGCACCATGAGGCAGCTTTTTCACATGGCCAGAGTTGAAAATGGTGCTGCTGTGAAAAGGGCCTGGCTCCTTCCTTTGTATCCCATTCCTGCAGCCCGTGGGATCAAGCTGCAGATGATCCCAGCAAAAGCATTCCCAGAGCAGCTTTCTGTGTGTTCCTCTGCTGGGTAAGTGTCATTCCTTGTTATTCCCTGTTACATCAAGCCACTTCACTCCACTCCATGCTTCCCTTCCTGCTGCTCTGCACCAGACACTCATAAATATTCATGAGCACTTCCCACCATCCATTTAGGCTCCTCTCCCTGGCTTAGGGTCTGCTCCAGTTTGCTAAGTGCAGCTTTTTTTACCCGTGCTGGGGAGCTGAAGGCTGATGTCACACTTCCTCCTTTAGCAACTTGCTGGCATGTTGAGGCTGTAAAAGGTTTTGCTCAGAAATTCTCCCGTCACAAAGAGCAGACTGAAGTTCAAGGCACCTGATTGTCACAGGGTGAAAGGAAAATGGAAATTTCCTCAGCAGCAGCAAAATTCTGGCTGTGGTTTTTTTTTTTACTTTATTAAATGAGTAAAACTCATCTCTCCACCTTCAGCTCTCATAAAGCTGTCTCATCTTGCCTTGAAAAGTCCAGTCCAGATAGAATCTTTGTAAGAACTGGGGGAATTGAATTCACAGTGAGCAAATAATCAACTTTTTGTTCAGGATCTCTCAATACTTTAAAATACTCAGGGCTATGTGCAGAGGGCAGAGGAAAGAGGCCAATTTGGTTATTCCATTGAGCACATGTTGGATCTCGTTAAATCCATCCCCATTTTGTGGGGAGCACTGGGACAGGGCTATTAGTGATCATCTGGAAAGGGGTTAAAATCTAGGTTTTAAAAAAATCGTTTCATTTTAAGAGGCTCAACACTGTCCCATGAATCACAGAATCCTGGAATGGTTTGGGTTGGTAGATACCTTAAAGATGATCCAGTGCCATGTCAGGGACACCTTGCAGTATCCCAGGTTGCTCCAAGCCCTGTCCAGCCTGGCCTTGGACACTTGCAGGGCATCCAAATGCTTCAGGGTTACCTGGAGCTTCCAGAAATCTCCCTTGTTCTCTGCTTGGTTTCTGTAGAGCTTTTAATTGTGATTGTTTCTTCTACAAATAACTTTTATTTCTAACTCTTGGAATAACTGTGGGGATGGCTGAGAGGAGTAACTTACTATGGCTCTGTGACCTGCTGGCTATGGGATGGGAATGGAAAACAGGGCAAGGCCAAGTGCAGCTTTCCCTGGAGCTCAGCAAGGCTGAGCAGGCTGCTCTGGGAATGGAATTGGGTCTGGGAGTGCTCCACTGCCAGTGCCTGTGTTTCTGTGTGTTTTCTCCTCTGCTCTGTGGGTACAGGCCAGCCAGTCTCAAATGGAGAGCTCCAGGCTGCCAGCAATGCCTGAAGCCAAAGTAATTGATCCAGGACTGTATCAAACAGTTTTCAATAGTGCTTTTAATTAAAAGGCAAAATAAAGGCTTTGTTGTGGCGGTGACCTGAAAAGAGATGAAGGATTGGCAGGGGTTCATTGGCCTAAAAAGGCCAGCTGCAGTTGTTTGACATTGTTATTGATTGTGTCTGCCTTTCTAGAGTTCCTTTCCGAGGTAGGGTGCCATAAAAGCTCCAGAAATCAAGTGCCAAAACCCCTTTGGAGGTGGCTGCTCTGCTGCTGCCTGTCCTCCTGTCCCCTGCAGCCATGCACAAGCTGCTGCCAGCAGCATCCTTGGGGCTGTGTGGCATTGCAGGAGCTCAGAGCAGGTTCTGCAGCCTGTGTAGCTTCTTGGAGGGCTCTGGCTTATTTTGGGGCTGAGCTTTGCCATGTGGGTGTTGTTTGTAGCCCTGTGAGAGCTGCTGGGGGGATTTAAAGCCCTGGGGATGCAGCACTTGGGGCCATGGGTTGGTGATGGTCTTGGCAGTGCTGGAGGAATGGTTGGATTCCATAATCCTGGAGGGCTTTCCCATCCAAAATGGTTCTGTGATTTATTTCCTTGCACTTTAGGAGTGTCCTCGTGGATGCTGCAAAACATGTCCTGAGCTGCCAAAGAAACACCTAAACAGCAATATTTGGCACCAGCACGTTGTGTGCAGGCTCCTCACTGGCTCTGTGCTGCAAATGTCCTTTGGCACACAATGAAATTTGCTGTTAATAAAAGGGAGGGGCTGGAGCTGCTGGAATTGGAGGGGCTTTGTGCTCAGGGGTGCTCCCTGCGCCCTCAGAGCCGGCACATTCCCCATCCCTGCTTTCATTTCCCTTCCTCATCTCCCTCTGTGATCTCTGCCACCAGCTCCAGGCCATTGTTTGTTCCTCTTGCAGTGAGTATCAAACCCAGAATCAGCCAGAATCAAGGTGAGTTGTTCTCTGGGAGCAATGAAATGAAACGTTTTTAAGGTAGGAAATGATGGAGCATCTCTCGAATTCAAAAAGCAATATACAGCAAACCTAAATTGTTCCTGTTTTTCTGGGTCTCGTTTCCCTGTAACTCTGAATATTCTCCATTAATTTCCTAAACAGAATCTTAAATAATGAAGCACATCTCCACAGTATAATTTATAACCTAGATCTTTTCTAGGCTGGGAATGAATTATCTTAAAAGGAACTGTGTGAACCATTTTGTTTATACTACTTAGAGGGGTCCATGCATGGATTTCAAGAAGGTTTGTATTTTGCAGGCTTTCTGCTAATTTTAGTTTTTCTTGATCTTTCAAAAAAAACATTGAGGACTTAAATCTGTAAGGAATTGTCTCAGGTGGTCCTTTGGTCTGATCTCATCTCCCACCAGGAAAGAAATGGCAGAATAAAATAGGTTTGAATCAATAGGGAAAAAATCGGGGTAAAAAATCCTTTTATTAGAGTGAGGAGATGAGACCCCCTCACCTGTGGCTGTTGCCTCTGCTCCCTGGGACAAGCTGGATTCCATCCTCCAGGTTCCTCGTGTGACTGAGACAAATCTCACCTGCCTGAGAATCCCTGGATGAATGCAGTCTGCTGTGCCTTTGCCAAATGAATGAGTTTGGTTCCTTGCTTTGAGGGAACCAGGTGAAATTTCCATGGTTTGACAGCAAACAGCAGAGGAGGATGGGGGGTGTTTTTATATTTTTTTGAAGAAGCTGCTTTAATCCCTTTAATACAGCATTTCTGTTTGCAGTGCTGGGAATGACGTACCTAAAAATATTTTTACTGGCTCACACAGATCAGTAAAAGTCAACTCTGTGCATCTTCCTTTTGGGGTTTCTTTTTAAACACAAATCTAAAAATGGTTTTGAGGCATTCATAATTCAGTATATTGTTTTTAGCAATGCTTTTCCTTTTGGTGCCTTGGGTGTTTTTTTTTTTCTACAGCAAAATAATTCCAGTGAAGATTTTGAGGTGAGCTTAGGTATGAAAGTTGTAGTGTCACTGGGGTTTATCCTTCAATCAGCTCTGAAAGGAGCCATGCAAAGGGCAAGTGAAATTTTGGGATTACACAGTGAGGGGAAGGCTTTCCTCATCCTCCTCCCTTTAGCTCTGGCTTTCAGCAGGTTGGATCTCTTGGCCAAGGCTGCTGCTGAGAGCTGGGAGAGGCCAAGGGCAGCTTTCCACTTGAACAGTCTGGATGTGCTGATCACTTTGAAGGTTATTTTGCTTTCAAGATAATTCTTGGGGTTTTTCTCCTGATTGCTGATGCTTTGCAAGTTCTAAACAAGCACTAGGATGAAGTCAGTGATTTAAGTGTGGCTTCTCCAGAAGAATCCTTGCGAGGTTGTGAGTATGATGTGCCTGAGATGAGAGGGGGGTGTCAGTCTGCATCACACGGTCCAAGTGGCACAGTCCCAATTCCTTTTCCTTGCAGGTCACTCCTGGCTGGTGCCTGAGCCCTTTGCAGACTCTGGCATCAAAGGACTTTGTAATCCCGTGCTGGTGCTGGCAGGGAGATGATTTGTGTTACCTCAGGGCTCTGGGCCCTCCTCCCCATTGCCACCATGGCTCTGTGGGGCTGCTGCTGGGCACACAGCTGTCCCCAGGAGCAGGACAAAGGCAGCCTGCAAGAATCAGATGCAGTGACCTTGGAGTGTCTCCAGGGCTGCTGTGGGATCAGAGGGGCTGGGAGCACGAGATCAGTGTATTGATTCCATCCTGCAGCTGAGTTCTCTGTAAATCCCTGCCAGGCAGGGCCTGCAGGCTCCCAGACAGAGAGCATTGATCAGGGCCACTCCAGGAGCTGCAGCCTTGCAATTCAGCCCCTCCTGCTTCATGGCAGTCCCACTGATGGGATCTTCACAACTTCCCCTCAGTCATCTTTGGGCACTTGGCTCTTTGCTGCCATGGTTTAGTGTTGGGGCATCTGCTGGGTTCTGTGCTGAACCAGTGATCAAACCTTTCCTTTTAAGTGTTTCCTAATTTTATGTATCAGGACAGCCAGCTTCTTCTGGTCCCAGAACACATGGGAACACTGCAGCCTTGCAGAACTCGTGGGGATGGGTGAGCAGCCACTTCATGATGGGAGCCACCAGGTCCAGATTGCTCCAGAGCTGATCCAGCTGAAGAAAACCATCTGAGCATGAAACTTCCTGCTGGAGCTGGGTCCCTCAGAAGTGACCATTGATAGATGATAGGTGCTCTGGGGGCTGGAGCCAGGATGGGAGAGCTGGTTGTTCACTTGGGGAAGGCTCCAGGGAGAGCTCAAAGCTCCCTAAGGGGCTCCAGAAGAGTTGGAGACACTCTTGGGACAAGGGATGGAGGGACAGCACACAGGGAATGGCTCCCACTGCCAGAGGGCAGGGCTGGATGGGATGTTGGGAATTAGGAATTGCTCCCTGGCAGGGTGCTGAGGCACAGGCAGCTGTGGCTGCCCCTGGATCCCTGGAAATGTCCAAAGCCAACATGGATGGAGCTTGGAGCACCCTGGGACAGTGGAAGGTGTCCCTGTTGGGGACAAGGAGTTGGGATGTGCTGGTGTTCAAGGTCTCTTCCATCCCAAAACCTTCTAGGAATTGATAATCACAGCAGTCACTCAAGCAGTGGTGTGTGAGGCACAGCTGTGTGATTAGGAGCTGTTTGATGTGGATTTTGGTGGATGGAAAGCTGAAAGGAGTCAAGAACTCATCTGGTGAAGCCGTTGTTCAGCCTCTTAATGACAGAAAAATGTCCAGAATGTCAGGCTTGGTGTTGAACCAAGTGGTTTCTTTGGTTAATCACTTATGGATGTAAATTCCTAGAGTGGAATGACATTGGCAACTCTGCATGCCAGGGGAGGGAGGAGAATCCCCTGCTCAGCTGAGTAAGTGATTTTGAAGTTCAGTTGCCTCAATTTCCCAGTTCTGTGCCCTTCCTGCTTGGGTTGTGGCTGGACTCAGCCTTTGGCTGTTGGAGCTTAATCTACAGAGGGCAAAGTGGCTGCAGACAGCTTTCCCTGAGCAGGGGTCACTGCTGCCCCTGCCCTCTCAGCTGCTTGCTCTGAGCTCTGCAGGCTGCCTGGGTTTGGGCCACCAAGCTCCTTCTCAGCTCCTGAATTGTTGGAGATTTCCCCTCGCTTCCTGGAGCTGTCAGTGTGTCCAGTCAAAGCAGTTCCCATTCCCAGCATTTCCTCCCCACCTCTGTCCCTGCAAGGATGTGAACACTGACCTTTTCCTTGGGTTTGTTCCAGCAGCATACCAGGAATATTTTGCCCTACAGGATATTTATTGCATTGCTGACTAATGCTGCCCTGGACGTGCTTGTGTGTGGAAATTTTTCCAAGAGATTAAATTAACTCACTAGATTAAAAATGACCCCAAACCAACATCTTAATGAAACAAAGCTGAAGTCTTGAGTGTCTGATCTGTTCCTTGGGCTGTGACCCCTGGATTACTTATCCAGTTGTTTCCCATCTGGATTTTAAGCAGCTGCTTGTTCTTGTCTGTGTATTACCTTGTTCTGCTTCTCCCTGCTGGGCTTCATTTGCCTCCTGAGGTCATTTTGGCGTTTTCCAAGATGAATTTGAGTTGTGAATCTGTCCTCTCCCTTGCTTGCAGTCACTCCCAAATTGTTGCCTTCTGGGAATTGGAGGAGCATACAGCCAGCAAGGCAGAGCAGAAATTAGAGATACAGTGGGAGCTGTGGGCTTTCATTCCTGCCAGCATTTCTGAAAGGAGCCACTCTGGGTTTTTTGAAAGGAGGAATGGCAATGCCTCAGTGTTCATGGAATTAAAACTGTGAGCAGTTGGTGTTAATGCCATCTTGATCTGCTGCCTGTCAACATAAACCTGGTCTGTTCAGAGAAGAGATGTCTTGGAACTCAGTCCATTAGAATGCTCTCTCCAAATGTTGGTTGAAGCAGATATTTAAATATAAACAAGCCAAGCAGTACCTTATTTCTCCCCTCTTTTAATGAAATGAGTGAAGACAGTGTAAGGAGGCTCCAGGAATAAACAGAATATTTTTATATTTCATGATTTGTGGACAGATCCCCTCCAAGACAGGTCACTCAGAAGGGAAGAATTTTCTAGAACACTTGATTGTCCTTAGGGGTTGTGAGTTAGCAAAGCAAATTTCCTGGCCGAGACTGGGCCTGTGAGGGTTAAATGTGGCTCTTTGCATCAGTGGCCACGTGAGGAAAAGCAGCAGCTTGTTTGTGATGCTGCAGATCAATTGCTGGGACTCAGCCTGGGCTGCAGCAGGAGGGGATTGGCTTTGCTTCTCTGTCTCCTGAGGCCTGGAATGAATCTCTCCTCCCTCACAGGACATCCATGGGACAGCTCTGAGTGAGGGGTTCAGGAATCATTCCCATCTGGGACGTGCTGCTGCTGAAAACCTACTCAGGGAGTATTTGCTCTGCCTCTGTGAAGGAGCTTTTTAACTGGCTGGGAACAGGATTCTGCCTCCAGAGCAGAATAGGTTAGACATTCACATGGGAATTCAGGTTTTGGCTTGGGAAAACCTCATCTCTCTGAGGCTGTCTGCTGGGTTCCTGTTTGTTCAGCCCCTTTTCAGAGTTAACTGAAGAGAAAATGCTGCTTAATTGGCATACTGGAGATTTTGGTGACACACTTAGGGTAATATCTAAAACAAACAGAACCCCCCAAAACTCACCCAGAAATCACAGAATGGTTTGGGTTGGAAGGGACCTTAATCTTGCCTTAAATCCCTGTGTTCACTGGATGTCCACCCTGGCAAAGAACTGAAATCCTTGGAATATTGCTTGGAGAGCACAAGCTCTGCCTTGAGCACTCCTTTTTATCTTTTATTTCCACATGCAGTGTTTGTGTCCAACTCAAGTCACACAGCTCCTCTCCTCTGCCTCTGGGAGATGGCAAATTCCAGCTGCAGGGAGGGTGGAAAAAACTCTGGGATGCACCCCTGAGTTGCTGCCTAAATAACTGGCCTACAATTAAGAGGATTTCTGCACATTATAATGAGGCAGCTGGGGATGTTCCTGTGGATCTTGCTGATCCCTCCAGGTGAAGATGCAGGAGAAGGAAAAAGCCTTTAAAGTATGAGTTAGGCTGTGGTGTTTGTCTTGGAGGAGTAGAAAATAAGTGTTGTGAGGATGATGGGGTCTGAAAATGAATAAATCCCATGTTTTGAGTGAGAAGAGCTTTTTGTTGCTAATAATTTGTTATGGGGGCTGTTAAGGTCATTCAGTGCAACCAGAATTACACAGAACACTGAAACCAATTTCCATCTCAAATCACAAATATTTAAGAGTGAATCTGATGGTTGGGAATGATACAGGGGGAAAGAAAAGTGACTTTACAGTTGCAAAGTCAATAACTGCTCTTGTCCGTGCAGGAAGTTTAAGTGCACACAATGGATCTGTTGGACACAGTAAACCATTTTTAAATCACTTGTTTAAAACTTGCTCTGAAATTAGTCCTTGAATCCATTTTTTTTTTTCTCTTCTTGTAGTGGGGAAGACTTCCTTGATCACCAGGTTCATGTATGACAGCTTTGACAACACCTACCAGGTAAGTGAATCCATATTTTTGTCTTGTGTAAGACTCCTCTGCTGCTGTGTCTTCCATTGCAGGAAAGTCATTCCAGAATCTAATCCCTATATGTGGAAAACATAACAGGTACCCAGCTCTTTTAAGCAAGTTGATACAAGCTGGAAAATAATACAAAATATATTTTTTAAAAAATTAAGATGCTTAGAAAACAAATTTTACAGATGAGCGCAGTGCAGCCCAGGAGAACAGTCAGTGTTGCCCACTCCCAGAATTTAGCATGAGCTCAAAATGTGGTGAGATACAAAAGTATTTCAGTTTCCTGAAGTGTGTCTCCTCCAAGCAGAACATGTTTCATGACTTGGTTACAGTTGGTGATGTTCTGGATACACTGAAACTGAGAAAAATCTGTTCCCTGGTGCCTGGGAAGGTTTTTTAGGGGGTTGGGAGGAGGAGGTAACAGAAAAAAAAAAAAGGAAAACGTGATTCTCCTGTTCCTCAGTGTCTAGCCAAGGATGTCATTGAACTGAGAGATTCCCCCCCTGCCTCCTTCAGTAATTCCTCCTTGCTGCTGCTAGGAAAAATGGGATGGGGAGTTGTCCCTGAGCTGTGGGAAGAGCCACGTTTCCATAGAGTGGGAGGGCTGGAGCACACATCACTGCTTCCTCCCACTGTAATTCCATGGACATGGAAGGCAGTTCTTTTATGTAAGCTGGGATTTCATCCCTTCCCCAGTATTTTTCTTTTAGGAGAGCTCCTTTTCCTTGCTGAGTTTGTGTCCCAGTTCTTGAGGAGGTTTCACCCTGTGTGCTTTAGGGTGTCACCATGGAAAGGTGGTCTGATGTAATACGTGACATGATTGCAAAATCAGTGAGTGGCGTTTACAACAGTGAGAAATCCTGAGGGCTTCCAAGACAGCTTGGGTTTAGGCATCAGTGCTGCCTGCCCAGTGTGGGTGTTATGGACTTGGGTCAGAGCCATTCATCCAAACCCCTTGGCTTTCCTGGAGCTGTGCCTGAGGTGGGGCTGTGGCTGGAAGAGGGAATCAGTCACAAAAGCTCCAGGGATTTGGCCAAAATCACACTGCCTGTTGGTGTCAACCCCAACCAGACATTTTTGGATGCCCAGGATTGGCTAGAGACCCTGAGACCTCAGTATTAATGCACCTGATCATGGGTAGCTGGAGCAGGAGGTGAGTTCAGGGATGATCTGCTTGTTCTGGACCTTTCTGGCTCATTTTGAATGCCTGTTTTTCTGAAACCTATCATTTGAACATGGGCTCTTTATGTTCAGCTGTTAAAAATAGCAAGCTGCCATTTAGAAAAATCCGTGCTGTGCATTGGATTCCTTCTGCTCGCTGCTGGATGAGAGCAGTTCAGCTGTGTCCCTCTGTCTTGTCAGTAAGAACTTGCTGTGCTGTGGCAGAAACCCAGACACCTGGAATAAAACCATGGGATTGGAGGGGTTTATTTTACCAGGAGTCATTCCCCTCCTCCATGGACGTGCTGGGAATGGTTTCCTTTGTGCTCTGGCCCCACATGTGGTTTACTAAAAGTCTGGTGTGTTGGGCATGCTGGGATCAACTCCTTGATAATGCTGCTTGCCTGTTGTGGTAGGACCAGCTGGGAGAGGAGAAGGCTCCAGGGAGAGCTCAGGGCCTAAAGGGGCTGTAGAAGAGCTGGAGCCAAGGGATGGAGGGACAGGGCACAGGGAATGGCTCCCACTGCCATGAAGATGTTCTCCACTGGTGTTGGGAAGTTTGGATGCAGCTTTGCTGCTTTACGATGAGCCAAGCTTTAGTTAGGGATCATGTAGGTATCTGCCTTGATCTGCTTGGAAGAGTGAAGATCCATGGAAATATTTGGCACTTGGGTAGAAGGCAGTGTGCCCACCATATCCTGGTTGAGCTGGGGGACACCAGTTTGTCACATGCATAAAAATCCCTGCTGCTACCCAAATTAATATGCCCCAAGTCAAGCTTAAAACCTTTTGTGCTTTAAGGAATTGTTCTGGTCCTGGATATATTAAACAAATTGCTCATTGAAGCAAGCTATATCTTAAAAACAAGAAACCAAACCTGTTTTTTCTTGCACCTTCTGCTGCTCCCCTGAAAATCATTGCAGGTGTTCTGGCATTTTTTTTTTTTTTTAAGAGCTCTTGGTTTTCTCATCTCTTTCCAGGCAACAATTGGCATTGACTTCTTATCGAAAACCATGTACTTGGAGGATCGAACAGTGAGTAAGGTTTTGTTGCTTTTCTCTGTGAACAGTAGGAATGAGGACCAGCATCTGGTTTTGTGCAGCCCACACTTGTGAGATCACTGGGAAGCACAGGCTGAGCCTTCAGCTCCCAGCTGCTCCCAGGCTGACAAGTGCTGTGGAGACACAGCAGTGGGGATGGGAAATGTGGTGTCATCCCCTGTGAAGAAAGAATCTGAGGGGTGAATGATGGTGGGAGTCTGGAGAAGGGGGAACCCTTAGGATGCTTAACCCCTTCAGCTTTTGATGCCACAAGACAGAAAGGTAAAATGCAGATGGTCAAATGTGGCCAGTTAATAGCTGGTTCCACTTTCTTAATGCTCTTGTTTAAAAAGAAGGTGGCTTCTGATGAGTGCACAAATGAGACTTATTTCCTTGCTTGGTGCAGTTTTAGCTCATCAAGTGAAATCACTCCTCTGTGCAAGCAAAGCTGTGGTTTAAAATGAGCTCAGATTCTTAATTAAGAAATTCAGCCTCAGTTGAGCTATTTGCAGAAACAAAACTGCAGTGCTGCAGAAGCTTGTGATGAACACCCAATAAATGGGATTGGATAAGCCCCCAGTAAAAGGGATTGCATGGAGAGGGCTTGAGGGATGAGATGTGCTTTCCATGGCCCAGCTGGCTCTTGCACACCTTGCCACACACCTTGCTTTTAGTGTGCCTTGCCTTTTCTTCCAGAGCCTTGCTGGTAAGAGCCATTGAGCCTGTCTGTGAGTGTTATTTTGCAGTTTAGAGTTACAACAAGCATTTTATCCTCAAAAACCAGACATGAGGAGCTTTAACACCAGCAACCGTCCTTCATGCTCCTGTGTGAGTCCTGAGGAAGGAGAGCAGAGCATGAATTTCTCCTGTAGGGAGAGGTGCAGCTGAACATTTCACAGAACCACTGAGGCTGGAAAAGCCCTCCAAGATCAAATCCAGGCATCCCCAGCGCTTCCAAGGCCACCACTAACCCACGTCCCCAAGTGCCACATCCACACCCTTCTGGGCACTTCCAGGGATGGTGATTCCACCACTTCAGCTGTAGCTTTCTTGTTGGTGCTCTCAGTTTGGAAGCTGAGCCATTCCACTCCCCCATTTTGCAAGGGAAGCATTTTTTGGGAAGCTGCACCCCCCAGTTTGGCTGCTCTTACCCCTTGGGAGAGATTGCTGTAGAGAGACAGTGTCCTGCTGCTGCCAGTCCCCAGGCACCTCCTGCATGAGTTTCTCCTTTTCATTTAGCTATTTTTTGGAAGAAAAAAAAAAAAGTGAAACATTTCTTGACTCTTTTATTTTTAGTGGCAGTTTGGCTTTTTTAATTTTCTCCCGCCCACAGATCAGGTTGCAGCTGTGGGATACTGCGGGTCAGGAACGTTTCCGTAGCCTCATTCCCAGTTACATCCGTGACTCTGCTGCTGCTGTAGTAGTGTACGATATCACAAGTAGGTATCTGCACTGCCTTTGACCTTTTGTCTCATTTCTCTTGCTTGTTTGACTGATTTTGTTAGGTACGGTTGCAATTATGGGACACAGCAGGTCAAGAGCGGTTCAGGAGCTTGATTCCTAGCTACATTCGTGACTCCACTGTTGCAGTTGTTGTTTATGATATCACAAGTGAGTGGGGGGAATTCTGCATTTCTAATACTCTGCCCTTTTCATCCTCTAGCTTAGCTTTGCATGTCCTCTCACATCATCTGCTTGGGCTCCGTGCTGGCATGACAAACGTGGTTTCTCTGCTTGTTTCACACAAGCCCCGTGGTTGCTGCTGTTGCAATGTATCGAGTGTCTCACAGAGGCCATTTTAACCCTTCCCTACCCCATTTTCTTCAGTCCCCCAGTCCTGCCTGCTCTCGTTGCCCTCCTCCATCTGCCTTTGGTCATAACATCACCTGTGCCTTTTGGTCTTCGTGTCCATGGGTATCTGAATTCTCAAACTGGAGACTTGTGTAGCTTGCTCCACCTCATTCCCCCTCCAATGACCTCTGGGCACGGGCTGGCGGGGAGAAGGCATTAACATCACCTTTTCCTTGGAATCAGCCACTCTCACACGCTACGAGATGCCAAACTTACTACTAAGCTCTTACCCTTTAACAATTGCTCTTTCATTCCTTACTAAGGTATGTACATTTTTGTCAACTAAAATATTAGTGCTTCTTCGGCCCTGCTCCTTCTGTCCCTCCCCTCAGTCCAGACACCCCTTAACTTACCAGTTCCTCACTGACAAAGAGCAGAAATTCTGTTTTAGGGGAGTTAACCTTCAGACAGTATCAGTTTTAAACCAGAATTGACTGAGAGCAATGGCCTAATTCTGCACAAATGCCTAAGTTCTTGTCCTTTGATTTATAAATACTAGAAGATTACAGCCAGGAATAGGGGCTTTACCTAGAAAAGGTCTAATTGTTAAAAATGGCACTTTGCTTTGAGCTAAAATTACAGGTTAGCTGTGAACTCTGAATTTTTTCCTGACCCAGCAAATTCAATATTGCCAAGCAGTAAAGGGAATTAAGACACTGGCAAGTGATCAAGTCTTGGCTGTCTAGCATGCAATGTATTACTTTGCAGTAGAAGCCATTAAAAAAAAAATCAATACTTTTCAAGAACTGCTGCAGAGGCCCCCCCTTTCCTAAGTACTGAAACTACTTTGGCTGCTCACATGCTCTTTGTGTCACTAACTGGCAAATGCTGAGCTCTGTGGCAGCTTCCCTCCAACTCCTTTTTCCCTGTGGGATGCAACCATTCAAGCACCATAGAGTCTGGAATTCTTACCTTGCAGCTTTAAGGGTGTACATGAAGTGCCTGTGAAGAGGGTAAATGTCTGGTTTTGATTTTATGCAAAGATTTAGGAGTTTTTGTTTTGAAGGCAAGCGTTCAGTGCACGGGAGTTGCTGCTGTGTTGTATAACCCTGGGATTCCCTAAGAAAAATAAAAATTGATTCAAGTGTCAAAAATGCAAGGCTGGGATTGAGGATTTTTGGGAAGCAGGGGAACTGTAGGAACCTCTGTAGGTGCACCAGCCATGAGTAGCAGAGTGCAAAAACTAATCCCCGCTCCCGACAGAAAATACTTCATGTAAAAATGAACTGAAACACAGTGCTAAGACTTTTCATTTTAGGTGCTGTCAAAACCAAATTATAGCTGGACTCAGCTCCCTCTGGGGCTTTGAGCCCACCTGTAAAGAGGCACTTTTCCACCTGAAACCAATGCCAGAGCTCCGTGTCCCTTAGTGGGGGAGACTCAGGGTTCCACTCGCTGATTCTCCATCACCCTCCTCCGTGGCTGCACAGAAATTGCAGCTTTTCTTTCCAAGTGCAGATGTGTGTCCTGGTGAGCTGTGAGGGACAGCTGCAGTGCTAACCCTCTCCACTGTTCTCTGATAGATGTAAACTCCTTCCAGCAAACCACAAAGTGGATCGACGACGTCAGAACGGAACGGGGCAGCGATGTCATCATCATGCTGGTGGGGAATAAAACAGATCTAGCAGATAAGAGGTATGGGACAATCACCCAGCTTTCAAGTCTTCATTTTCTTACTCTGCTGCTCTTTGCTCCTATTTTAAGGAATATATTGTAATGTATTTGTTTTTTCTGGAGATGGCTGTGACTAGAGAAATCTCAATTTTAAATCCTCTTTCTTTTGACTAAGCCAAATTTCCATCACAGGGCTGAAAAACCATCACCAGCTTGTACAGATGTCAGGGGAGAAGGGATTGTTAACTAGAGCCCACACCAGTGAATGAATAAACTGGTTACAAATATTTGTTCTTAACAATGTTCTGCTTAATGGGTGGAACACATATCCAGGGAAAAATCCCTCCCAAATGAGGTGGTTACACTTGGACTTTTGTGGAAATACTTTGGTTTTGATGATTATTTTGGGACTGTGATTGCTAATTGTTCAGACATAAAAGCACAGCTTCCTGGGCAGGGATTTGTGGGTGAACTCTTGGCTTTTCTGCTGGAATGCTGAGTTCTGCTTGGGTGTGCCATGGGAGTGAAGTGGTGATAGCTGTCAGCACCTGTAGATTCCATGCAGGGAAAAAAACCCTTTAGGTGCTTTCAGATGAAGCACTTAAAGGTTTTATTTAAAGTGTAATACATCTTAATTATTGAGGCATTTGTCCAGGTTTGGGTGTTAGGAGGTTTTTTCCCCCTAACTCTGTGTTTTCTTCCCCAGACAAGTGTCCATTGAGGAAGGAGAAAGGAAAGCCAAAGAGTTGAATGTAATGTTCATTGAAACTAGTGCAAAAGCAGGATACAATGTAAAACAGGTGAGTGGCTGCAGGTAACACACCCTCCTTGTGGGAGCAGCACTTCCCTGGATCTTGGCAAGCCTTGGCTCAGGGGGCAGTGGGAATTGCAGTCCACACACAGCAAGCAGCACCTCAGAGCTGAATTGTTGGCTGAGCTTCTGCAGGATCTCTGGCCTTGCTTCACATGATTTGGGACTTCCTTTCCTTAAATAACAGGGGAGTTATGGAAGAAGCTTTGTGAGTACAGTATCACATCTTCCTGGGCTTTTGATAATCCAGATTTGCTGTTTGGACTGAGAGTGAGACACAAAGCTGGGGAAGCACAGGTCTGAGGTCTGTTTGTGTTCTGTTTCAGTGAATGAAACAAACCAGGCAAGGAGGAGCCTGATGGCTTAAAATGCTCCCAGTGCCCAGGGAGACAGAGCAACTGCTGTTCCCACTCTGCTGGAAGGCACTGCAAGTGCCAACAAATGTTTCTGGACAGCCAGAGCTATTTATTTCCAGAAGATGATGAGTTGCTTTTGAATTGGGGAAAGCAGTGAAAGGTCTTTTGAACTGATGGGAGTGCAGAAAAACGAGAGTTTATGTTTATTTCCAATTGACAGAGTAGATTTGGTATTGGAAAGGAATTCCTCCCTGTGAGGGTGGGCAGGCCCTGGCACAGCTGTGGCTGCCCCTGGATCCCTGGCAGTGCCCAAGGCCAGGCTGGACAGGGCTTGGAGCAGCTGGGACAGTGGGAGTGTCCCTGCCATGGCAGGGGTGGCACTGGGTGATGTTTAGGTCCCTTGCCACCCAAACCATCAGGGATTCTGTGTATGGGTGACATTCCACAAATATCTTATATATGTAGTTACACAAATGGGTTCTGTGCAGAAGGGTACCAGGAGTAATAAAATAGGATTATAAACTGCTTCATGTTCTAGACAGGACTAAAGAGTCTGTTATTAAAATGTCCCTTGACTTTGCCTCTAAGTAGCAAAATGATTCCCTATGTAATGGGATAATTATAGCAGTGTTAACTCAGAGCTGTTTCACTGCATCACCCACCATGGATGTGTTGGCTTCCAGGGTCCCCCAATTATCCTGCCACAACAGATAATTAGGGTTTGGCTTCTGTGCTGCAATCCTTAACGAGTGCTTAGACCTGGGGGTGTGCACTGAGAGCAGTTGCCTCACTGAGAGGAGTGATGATGATGATGATGAAGGAGCTCTACCCTCCCTCTTTCCTTCAGGGAGTTTCTGTGCTCTGCCACATTTCCAGAGGTTCTGTAGCCAAGCCTGGGAGGGAGTTGTGGCTTTCAGGGCCAGCTGGAACCCTGAGCATGTGATGGTGTGCACAGTCATGAATAGATATTCAAAAAGAATTAAAAATGGATTTTTCTTACGAGTGTTGATCCGTGTGTTGCAGGTGTGGACTGGGATTCTCAAGGATTTCAAAGCTGCTCTATATTCTAGAGTATTTGTAACTCATTTTTTATTAGTTTAATAAGCAGTTGTTTAAGCAGTTATCAAAGGATAAGACCTTCAATACCACCACTTAGACAGCTCCCTGTTTCCTTGCAGCTTCTCTGCTAAATGGTGTGAATTTATTTTAGAACTTAGCAATAAATTCTCTCCCAGTGAAATGGGAAAGTACAACTGCAGAATGGGTCCCCTTCCCATAACCTGTGTGAAATCCTTAATAAGCTGAATGCAAATTTGACCTTCGCACAACTGATAACTCCTCTCCACCATATATTCTGATCCTGCAGAACAATCACTGTCTCAGTTCATCTTCACACAGAATTTTCATCCAGAAACAGCTGAATTCCTTGTCCTGCTCGGGGAGGGAATGGCTGTGACTCCTCAGCAGGAATCCAGGGGCCTTTTGTCCTTTGGTGCTGCTTTTAGCTTCTGGTTCAGGCTTTTCTACTGGAAGAGATAAGAGGGAAGGGCACTGCCTGCAGCTCCCACATGCAGAGGGCCTGCCTTTGTGCTGGACCCCAGCAGGTGAGATGCTCTGTACATCCAGCAGCAGCTATTCCAGTGCCAGGGTTTTCTGCAGCTGTTCCAGTGCAGGATCTTGTACCAGCAGAGAGGCAGAGGGGATGGTGCTGCTGCCAGGCTTTTCCTGCCCTTCCCTGAGGCAGCAAAGGGGAGGGCTCTGGGGATGGCACCTCGCTGCTGGCTGCTGTTGGACCTGTGACTGCAGAGCTGTTTGCAGTCCCCAAGGTCCTTCACACTTGCTGTTCCTCCTCTGGCTTTGGGCAGGGAGCGTTGAGGGAAAAATGAGTGGATATTGGGGACTAAAAGCATTGGTGGTGTTGTTGTAGGGTTAAACCAGTGCAGCAGAGGGGAAAAGACTGACTTTGGGATCCTGCAAAGCCTGATTGCCAGGGGAGCCTTAAGCTGGGAAGAGAAGTAGATAAGTTGCCCCTTTTAATGCAGAGAGCTGTAGTCTGTGATTCATTCTGTCAGCCCTGAGTGAGCTTTAAAAGACTTTGCCGTTCCTGCTCTGTCTCGGCGCTCCGTAGTTCAGGGAATCTTATTGTTAGTCCCTGGGTTTCATGCCCAGAATATGTCAGGGTTCATTTTGCTGTCTTGTAGAAGGAGAGGGGAGGGAGGGCCCTGGAAGTGCTGCCTCCAGCAGTACCTGGCACGCTGCACGCTGGCCCTGCAAGAGCCAGGCATGAATGTGGGCCTTGGCAGAAGAACTTTCTCACGGCAGCAGCGCTCTGAGCACAGCCCCTCTGTGACCCTGTTCCCACAGAGCTGGCCTCTTTCTCCTGTCTTCTGATTCTTACCCATCTGATGGGCAGGAATTACCCTCAGAGCTGCAGAGAATGAGAATTAGGGAGAGATTTTTGTTTGCCTTGCTTTGGGAAGCAGGGTTCTTGACTGGCTTCTCCATCTGGACAGTGATCCTCCCATCCTTTCCATATTGCTGAAAACTGGTTTGTGCCTGCAGTCCTTTGTGACCCTGATCTGTTGGGATTTATTGGCTGGAGGAGCAGGCAAGGCACAGTTTGGCAAATGACTTGAAACTGATGGTGAGGGATGAGGCTTCTTTCCAGAGTTTCTATCAGCAAGCAGATTGCAGAGTTGAGCGCTGAAAGAGAGTTTGCGTGGCTTTTAGTCTTTCAGCTGCTGCATTTAACTCCTGCCTTGGAAAAAAAGTCCTGGATGCTCATCAACACTTGTGTTTTTATACCCACACAAACATTGAAACATGTACATGTGTGTACAGACACACACTGGCTCGGGGCTGACAGCACCAGCAAGCTCAGAGGGCCCTGTGGGAAGGCTGCTTTCCAACCATCAGGAAGTTTCCCTAATTGGATTTGTTCACATATGCTGGGGCTGATAAGCAGAAGGTTAATAAGAAATAAAGTTGATTTTTCTTAGTTGCCAAATTCCTATTTTTAGTCTGATAATTTAGGGGAGAAATACTGCTAAAAGCATCATTTTATTCCTGGTCTTAATGTAAAGAAAGGATTACTGTATTTTAAATAGCCTTTCTGTCAGCAGTGTGGTTTAAATGCAGGAATTCCAGTCGGTTCCATCAGCTGAGGATTTTTTTAAACAATCCTCCTCTGTGTGGGCATTCCTGCTGTTGGTTTAGGTAGAGTTTAACATCTGGAGTTTTGTTGCTTCCTGGCTGGCCTGTGAGGATTTCCCTGAGGTTTCCAGGGAGGCTGGAAGGTCCAGGTTAATGGCAGAGGTCCACAGAAATACAGAGGGAGGAGTACTGAGCTTTTTGACTTGGGAACTGTTGGCTGAAATGAGGGAGTTCCATCGAGTCCCGACTTCTCAGACCCATCCTTGGCTCAGATTGCACTGTGTGCCAGATTCCTGCCAAGAAAGATCCCAGACACACCTGGGGGCTTATTCATGGTGAGCTTGGAAGGGGCTGTAAAGCCAACAAGGTGACTTTAGGATGGTGGGAGCATCACTGGGAGAGCCCAGATAGGGAAAGCCTTGGGCAGGGATCCCCAGGGCTGCTGGGTACCCACAGCCCTGATGTAAACAGGCTGGCAGTGCCTTGGCTGGGTTTCCTGTGCAAAGTGGGTCACTGGGAATAAGTGGTTTAGCTTTGTGTCATTTGAGGAGAGGCAGTGCAGCAGAGGAACACG
Organism: Zonotrichia albicollis; assembly: GCF_047830755.1. Lineage (NCBI taxonomy): Eukaryota > Metazoa > Chordata > Aves > Passeriformes > Passerellidae > Zonotrichia > Zonotrichia albicollis. The sequence goes on from NC_133820.1 coordinate 1,291,743, forward strand.
CCAGGCCTGACGTCAGAGCCGCAGGATCCAGGGATGCACAGGGAACACGAGGTGGAGGGACAGCATCCTGGGCAGGGGGACAGGCAGCTGCACCCAGGGCACTTCTCCTGCATTGTCCACAGGGTCCTCACCCAGAGGGCCCAGGAGAAGCTGTGTGGGGGGAATGACCAGCCTGAACCTTGGGGCAGAGGTAGGAAGTGCAGGAGAGGGAATCGGTCCTGTTCCATCTCACCTCCTTTAAATGGAATAAAACTGTGAGGGGAGTTGGGAGGTCAGACCTTGCTGGGAGCTGGAGGTGGTGTTCAAGTGAGAGGCTTTGGATGCCTTTGTTCTGTGCTTTTTGCCCTGAATATGGGCATAGGAAATCCATGGAGTGGGCACCAAATGATGAGGATTAGGTTTGGCTGTGTTCCTTTGTCTGTTCCATAGGAACCTGAGCCACGTGTAGGTGAGCTTGGGAGAAATCCTTTCCATACATCCCATTTTGGACACTCTGCCTTGTGTGTCAGCTGGGCTGATGTAGTGACAGGCTCCTGGATGTGTGTTTGTCTTCATCAGCTTGTCCATGCTCCTCTGAAATCGTCTGGGGAGGTGTGAAAATGTAATTCCCACCTGCCCTGGGGAGGCTGTTGGCTCTGTGGACGTGCATGGCAGGTGTGGGGTGAAATGCTGCATCCCACCCATCCTGTTTGCAGGGAAGGTGCAGGAGGTTTGCTGCACACAGCTCCCTGATCTCCACTAACAAGAGCTGTGCTCTGCCCTTTTCTGGGAAGAAGGGTGATATTTGGTGTCAGGATTTTGGGGCTGAGCAGTGTAAATAGTGCTGGGGATGTGTTGGATCATTGTTTGAGCCGCCTCAGCCGGGGGGAGCCGTTGTTTTCATCTGTTCCCTCTGTGGTTCTTTGCAGCTTTTCCGACGCGTGGCAGCTGCCTTGCCCGGGATGGAAAGCACACAAGACAAAAGTAGAGAAGACAGTATCCTTTCTGTGCCTGTGCCAGGCATTACCCTGCACCAGGAAAATCCTCTGCAGCCCTGGACATCCCAGAGAGAGGGGGGGAACAGGGGCAAGTAACCTGCGAGCTGAGCAAGGAGGGTTGCTGGGTTGGAAGGCTGAGGGTGGAGAGGCAAGCAAGGGGAGGAATGGAGATCCAGAAGGATTCTTTGCTTGGTATTTGAGTGTGTGAAAGGTGGGAGGAAACAGCTGCAAAGAGGTCTGAACAAAAACCCCTGTGGTTCCTGCAGACCTGACTGACAGAATCCAAACCAAGCTGTCCTGGAAGGGACCTCTGAAGGCCCCTTCTCTGATCCTCCTGCTCACAGCAAGGCTGACTCCCAAACTGAGCCAGTTTCTCCCAGTCACATTCAGGGAAACTGGGGAAATCTCCAAGGATGGGGATCCCATAACCTCCCAGGGCAGCCTGGGAGCCCAGGCAGCATCTCAGACTCAACTGATGGGGTCTGTCTCAGCCAAGGGAAAGCAGGGGTGGAAAAGGCTTGAAAAGCAGTATGGCTACACCAAGATCACTGACCTGGCCAGGTGGGTGTGCTTGGAATAGCAGCTTTACCAGGATTGCTGGTTTTATTTGCAGCAGGGATCATGGAGCTGGTAAATAGAGAAGAAATTGTGCCTTGGATGAAGGAGGTCTCGGGAACTGTGGGACCTAGCATTGAAATTCCACCTGAGCATCTGATTCATGGGGAAAAGGTTTGGGAGCTGGGGGTTGCAGCTGCCAAGCTTTGTGTGGTAGGCACTTGAGTGATCAGAAATATTTTGTTATGCAGGTCCCCAAAAGGTTAATGAGCAACCATCTTTATTAATGAGGGAGGGTAGAGTGCACAGGCAGGCAGTTTGATCAGCAGTCCCTAATGGGAGTGCATTTAGGGCTCTGGGAATTGGGCTGCCTGCAGCCTGCAGATAGCAGGGATGGATGGGATCCTCTCTCCCAGGCTGCTGCATTAGGATTAACAGGGGCACTTCTGCAAAACATGGGGGGTTCAAGGATCTTGACCCATTCGTGCTCTCAGATGAAGCTGGCAAGGCTCATGTCAAGATCTTGAACTTAAACACACTTTAAGCTTTAAATCAGCCGAGTGGACCAAACACAGGAGATGAATTGCCTGTCTTCTGTTCCCATTTCCATGTTTATTTTCTCCAAACCTCTTTAAAAAGCAGCTTCAACCCCCTGAAGAAATCAGTTGGAAGCAGCAGCTGTGTGATCTCTGTGCCTCTGTGTTCTGTGATAAGGGGAAGGCTGGGGACTGGTGGTGAACAGCTCTGAGCTGGGGATTAGCATTCCAAGCTGCTCCTGGGAAGGGCTCTGGGAGGCTGTAGCTGGAGGGATCCGCTGGGAATTGAGTGCTGCTGAGAGGGAGTCGCTGTCACAGGCAGGCTGTGAGCAGCCAGCTCTGCAGTGACCTTGTGGGACATCAGCTGGCCCTGCACGGGGCAGTGCAGGCTGCTGCAGGGCTGTGCTGCCTGCTGGGGTGGCACAGTGTGCAGTGGTGCCCAGGGAGTCACGGAGCCCCGTTCCCAGAGGGATGTAAAGCCCTGTGGATGTGGCACTGGGGATGTGAGCTGCTGGTGGCCTTGGCAGTGCTGGGGGAGCAGGTGGACTTGGAGATCTCAGAGGGTTCTTCCAGCCTGAATCCTTCTGTGCTTCTGCAGAAGCGGTGATTGCACCTTTCAGTGGATCCATGCATCTCGAATTCCCACAGCAGGAGAGCAGACTGGTCATACACAAACACTGGGGTCTGACATTGTTTCTGCTGCAAGTTTCATGTGCCAGTGCCAGGGCAGGAGGGGCAGGTGAGAAAGCTTTGCTTTGGAGCTGGTCTTTGCCAGTATTCCAGCAGGAAGCACTGAGAATTCCATTCCCAATCCCACTCCTGGTAGGGAAACGGAGTTGGAGATCTGTTTGCCTTAACTTCCTCCTTCCAGTGATTGACATAAAACTGGAAAAGCCTCAAGAGCAGCCTGTCAGTGAAGGAGGCTGTTCCTGCTAATACCATGTGGCTTCCACCTTTCTCCAGAACATCACTGCTTTCCTTCCCTGTCCTCTTCATTGACTGCAGTGTGAATATTGGCTTGAACCTTCCCCTTTCTGTAATAACGTATCGCAGTTCATCATCGCTGGCTGTCTCGTGGAGATGATCTTTAGCTTCACAAGCACACCCCACACACACACACACCAACAAAATGTCAGTGTCTTCATTATTTATAAGAAAAGAAAAAAAAAAAAAGCCAAAATATTCCACCGTATTCTAGGTATAACTTTAAAAAAAAACAAAAGCAAAAAAAAAAAAAACACAAGAAGAAGAAAATCCAAACAAAAAAATAGGTACAATTTCTTAATATTTGTTCCTTTTTTAATATGTTATGATATTGCACTTTGAAATGATGGCAACTGAGTAAGTTTGGAATTGGACCTAGATGAGATGTATGTGCAGAAGAAGGCTTGCAAATCTGACCCATTGGAATTTCTCTCAGAAACTGGGAATGTGTAGACAGCAGGCGCAAGCACGGGGGCAGGCAGCAGATGCCGAGGGTTGAAGGCTTATATTAATTAAACACAAATTAACCCCAAGCTCTTAATTGCAAGTCTGCCTGGTGTCCAGAGCCAGCCTGGCCTTAGCAGGGGTTGGGCACTGCTGGCTCTGGGGCTGGGAATTCTCGCCGAGGCAGCGGGGACACGTTTCCAAGGAAGCATTACTGGGAAACACGGACGGGCTCTTTGGGATGAGTGGCTTCTGGAGGATTTGGGGGGGAAGGAAAGGGTGGATGTGCATTAGCAAAACACTTGCAGGAAACAGGGAAATAACGTTTCGAGTGCAAAATGAGTTTTCAGAGCTTTTTTTTTTTTTTTTTTTTTTTAATAGTCCTTTTTAAGTAGAACACCAATGAAGTGAATTATTACTGCCCAAGAGATGGGAACGTAACAGTTCAGCTGTTTGGAAGAGAAAGCGTTTTGCTGCTTTCCTTTTTTAGGGGAAATATTGAAATCAGGACTGGCACTAAAACCTGCCAAAGCCGATTGGAACCTTGGAAATTTGGGAGGAAGAGGGAAGAGCAGCTGGCTGCCCCAGCAGAGGGGGAATGGCACCCGCTCTTCCAGAGCGTGGGCATAGGTCCATGGGGAAGGGGTGTTTACTTTGAACCTGCAGAATCCTAGTTGAGGCATCTTAGATGGAAAGGGAGGGACTTGAGTAGGATGGAAACCAACTTCTGATTATGCAGATTTATGCCTTTATTTTTTAGCTTTTTTTTTTATTATTATTATGTTCAGTCTTCCAAGTTGGTTTAGTTTGGTTCTCTAGAGCTGTATAGTTTGGTTAAATAATTCGTAATTTAGTTTTCTATGGAATTAGGCTCACAATTAACCCTTTTTTTTTTTTTTCTTTGATATTTATTTCTCGGCTTTAATTTTTTTTTTACTCTTTCCAATGCTGATTTTATTGTTTTTCCTTTGGCTGAGGAATCTGTGTAGAGCTTTGCTGATGTTGCGAGATGTAGCTACCTGAGAAACACGGAATGAAACACACTAGAAGTGCACCCTTTTAATCTTTACTAGTCATTGTGAAGTTGCTGTGTAAGTTAATAAACACAATTGTAAATACATTTGTTTGCTGGGCGACTCTGGCCGAGTTACAGTGCAGGAAGGAATTCTCGAGTCTGTGTTGCGATTGTGGATTAAATGGACAATTGCAAGGGAATATTCAGGCTCCTCCTTGGTTCTCTTCTGCCCCTCTCTCTACCATCTAAAATAACCACCTGGGGGAGAGGAAGGGAATCGTCCTCACCACCACTTTTCCCAGGAAGCGGGCATAAAAGAGTTGGAATTGTTCATTCCTGAGGTGAACGCCAGGCTCATGCCCTGCCCTGGGTTTCTAGCAACTCTGCACAACAATAACTTAAAGGCAGAACGAGATGTAAAAGTGCTTTTCTAATGCAATATTAAAGGCGAATTTTTTTGACGTGGCATGTCTTGAAATAAACATCAATGATATGTGACAAAGGATCATTCTTTATTTAAAAGAAACTCTCTGGGGGAAGGAAACCTGGCTGCTTTTCCTTTGTTGTACTGTTCTTAACCGTGCTGAAATGCTTCATCCTGCTGCTTCTTCCTTTGCTTTGGTTTGCTTTTTTCTCCTTTGGTTCTCCGTGCAGCTTCTGTTGGTCCTCATTTGGCTGTTCCCCACGAGCACATCCTTTTTTTATTTCCTTGCTTCTGCTAGAACCAGCCCCCTCTGCTTCCCACAGTCCCAAGCTTTAAGCCCTGGATTTAAGGAGCTGGCTTAGCCCATAGGGGCTGTGATGGACCAGCAGCCTGGACGCTTTTCCTGGGAGACCTGAGGGCAGGTTTGTCCAGAACTCGCTGGGAACAAAGGTGTGGAGAGCAGCATTCCCACAGCTCCGTGTTCAGCACGGCCAGGGGGCTGCAGGAGCACAGCCAGGTACGTTCAGAGCATGTCCTTGCTGGTGGCCTGTGCTGTGACAGGGCTCACTGCAGCTCTCCAGAGAAAGCACACTGCCAAGGTGAGCACAGGAGCAGCGTGGTCTTGAGATTCGTTTTTTGCTTTGCTTTGGGTTTTTTTGCACCATCCGTCTGTCAGGTTTTAGATTCTGATTTTCTTTCACTCTGTGGGTGTGGCCAGTGGAGCCATGGGAACAGATGTTCTTAATGCTGATTTTTGTGCCATTTTCTGAGCGAAGGTCTCGGCTCTGTTTCTTTTCTCCTCCCTGCTCTGGCTTGCTCGTTGTACAGTCCATCATGCAGCTATTCCATGCCTCACGTTTTGTCTCGATAAAAGTAGTTGAAGAAATTGTGTAAGGGGGGGGGAAAAAAAAAGGTTCCTTTTCTTCATGTTGGAATGTCACTGGTACCTCAGCTCTGTTTGATAATATGAACCAACAACGACAAGAGAACAAATCCTTAGTGCTTGAACTAAATAAATACCTGTCTCATTGGAAAGCTCTGCCTCTCTTCTCTCAGCGCAGCGCGGGCAGGAGGAGCAGCTCCTGGGGCGAGGCTCTGGGGGGCTCTGCCATGGGGAAGGTGTGCAGGGGTGCTGCAGGAGGAGCTTTGGGGGGCTCTGGCACAGGGAAGGTGTGCAGGAGGAGCTTTGGGGGCTCTGTGGCACAGGGAAGGCGTGCAGGAGGAGCTTTGGGGGGCTCTGGCACAGGGAAGGTGTGCAGGAGGAGCTTTGGGGGCTCTGTGGCACGGCAAGGCGTGCAGGAGGAGCTTTGGGGGGCTCTGGCACAGGAAGGCGTGCAGGGGTGCTGCAGGAGGAGCTTTGGGGGGCTCTGGCATGGGGAAGGCGTGCAGGGGTGCTGCAGGGCTGTGTTTGCTGTTGCTGCGGTGTCTCTGCCATTGTTTCCACGCCCCAGGGACGGAGCCCGGCCCGTGCCGGCTGAGCTGTGCCTTTCTGCTCCCTTCCTGCTCCGTGCATCCAGCTGCTGCCTCTGCTGCCCTGCCGAGGGCACCTTGTGCGGCCCCAGCCCTGCCTCAGCTCCCTGGCACACGGTGCACCCAGCCCGGCTTCCCTGGGGAGGATCCTCCTGCAGGCGGCTCTGCGGGGCCGGGAGGTGAGTGACACATGGGTGAGTGACCCTCTGCTTTCCTGAGGGACAGAGAGGATCCTGCAATACAGCTTGGGTGGCTGGGAAGGGACCTTGAAGAGCATCCAAGGGCAGGGGTTGCTCCAGGCCCCATTGAGTAGGGAAGGGGAATTACCTGGATTTAGTGTGCACCCAAACCTCAGTCTCTCGGTCAAGCTCTTCACTGTTCAAATTAATAAATAGGTTGTGAAATTGGAAGGTAGTGCTAGAATTAGGGATATGGGAACAGTTGTGGGTTCCTGAAGGTTTTTGTCACTGGGGGAACTTCTGTTCCCTGTAGCTGGTACCTGCAGGTGCTGTCCTGGCTGGGAGCCTCTGCAAACCCCACCTTCACCTCCTCAGTTCCCATGGCTGCTGCTGTGGGGAACCTTGGGACTCCCACCTCGCACTGCTGTCCCAATTCCCAGCTTCCCTCTGGTGGAGGGGTCTGGGTTGAGCTGCTGTGGAGCAGGGAATGGGTGGGGAGCACCCACAGCTCAGAGGGAGCTCCTGGCCGCGCACTCATGGCTGCACTGAGTCGAGCTCCCTCTCCAGCCCGGCTCCAAAACCCAGGAGGGATTGTCTGGTTTAGATTGGAAGGTGCTGATGGCTCCTTTGCTGGCTGGTGGGATCAGCCCTGCTTTTCCCAGGCTGGAGGAGCCTCAGCATCCACCAGGCAGCATCTGCAGAGCTGCTGCGGCAGCCGAGCCGAGCATCCCCTGGCTGCAGCCGTGCTGCCAGCTCCCCAATCCCGGCAATCCAAAGTGCAAGGGCTCTCCCTGGCTGCCGCAGCCGCCCCTTTGCCATGCTGGGCATGTCCCAGCCCCGGAGGAAGATAAATGGGGCGGGCGGGCTGCGGCAGGGCTGCCGGCAGGCACGGAGGCAGCTGCGCACAGCCGGACCTCGGAGCGGCCTCTCCTCCCATCTGCGCTGCCTCCTCCTCTGCTGCTCTCCCTCTGCCTTTCCAGGCGTGCTGGCCTTGGGGCTGTCACCGGTGCAATTGTTGTTTCATCAACTCAAGGGATTTTTCATCAATTGGCAAAAATACTGATTTTATTTCCCCCCCCCTTCTCTAACCATTTTCCCCTTCCCCACCCTGATCCGAGCGTGTGGTGAAGTCAAACGTGGATTTTTATAAAATATTCAGGATCCTCCTGTAGGAGCAGAATGGAGCTGACTGCCAGATGGATGCTGGAAACTCTGGGCCCCCGTTAATGTTGGGAATGGAACTCCTGTGGAACTGCAGCTCTGCCCTTCCCGGGAGGATGAGGGGTAGGGAAGGGCTGCAGGTGATGATGCTCCTGCTGCCCCACAGCCCTGCCCTGCTGCTGCTGTTTCCAAATGGAATTTTCCAGCCTTGCCACCTGTTTCTGAGGGTTTGGGTATAGATTAGAGCCATTGTGAGTGCTCGCTGTGGGCCACCCGGAGAGCACGGCTGCAACGAGGATGTTATTAAAGGCTTGATTAAAGTTACTGCTAATTAAAGCACTGAAGTGTTTCTCCCACAGCCAGTGGCTCCTCGGGTACAGGGCAGGGAAGGGAGAAAATGGGATTTATCCATGCTCCCAGCACTGGTGGTTTGGCACTGTGTTTATCCCAGCTTGGGAAGGGGGGCTGTGTGGAAACTGGAGGTTTGATCCTGACACTTCCTGAGCTGCTCCATTTCCAGAGAGGTGGGTTTGGAGCCCAGTGTGGCCCCCAGCTGCCTCCTGTTCCATGGGAAATTGTGGGATTCATTTTCCAGGCAGTTTGTGGCCATGGTGGGCTGTAATGGCTCGTGCCTGCTCCTTACTGCAGGTCCCGTTTTTCCGAGGGGCTCTGGAGTTGTTCTGGGCTTTGGAGCTTCGGCAGCTCTCCCTGCTGGGAGAGAGGAGTGCTGCGAGCTGGGCATGGAGCTGGGGATGGAGCAGGTCAGCCCTGAGCCCTGTCCCTCAGCACTCCTTGTCCCTCAGCACTCCTTGTCCCTCAGCACTCCTTGTCCCTCTGCTCCTACCCAGCACCATGCTCAGGCACCACGAGCTCCTGGGAAGCCCCTGCTGAGGCTTTTGTGGGCTGTGCATCTGTTGTTTGTGCTTCCAAAATTATTTATATTTAACTGCTCCTTCATTTAGCTCCCTAGTGCAGGGCCTGCATGAAGACCCTGGGAATTGCTGCTGGAGGCTGCTCCAGCCTGAATTGCTCCATGTCCCTGGATCTGTGGGAGAGCAGCACAGCAGGAGAGAAGCAGGAGCACTTCCAGGATGTCCAGGTACTGCAGGGATGAGGAGCATGTGGTCTGAGCTTAAAGGTCTCTTCCAACCTAGAAATTCTGTGATTCTGTGAGCTTGGGAAAAGGAGCTTTACAGTCAGCAGCTGGACGTGGCATGGGAAGGACAGACAGTTTCTAGGTCGTGTTGCTATTGGTAACAACTTTCCAGATCTTTCCATCTCCCAGTGTGTCTCACCTTGGCCCATGAACCATAAAATGGATATTGGATTGGTAAATAGAGTAAAATTCTTCTCTGTGAGGGTGGTGAGGCCCTGGCACAGGTTGACCAGAAAAGCTTCCCAATATCCCATCCATCCCTGCCCTCTGGCAGTGGGAGCCATTCCCCCTTGTCCCCAGTCCCTCTCAGCTCTCCTGGAGCCCCTTCAGGCCCTGCAGGGGCTCTGAGCTCTCCCTGGAGCCTTCTCCTCTCCAGGTGAGCCCCCCCAGCCTGGCTGCAGCCCCTCTGGGCTCTCTGCTGTTCCTGCCGTGTCCCCAGGGCTGCAGGTGGGCTCTCACCTGGGCTCAGGGACAGAACCCCCTGTCCTGCTGGAAAGGCAGGGAGGACAAGAGGAGCTGGTGACAGCCCTGGGCAGCTCTGCATGGGGACACAATCCTTCCCACGCCCAGAGCGTTCCCTCCTCATCCTCACTCACCCTCAGGCCAGGCTGGTTTTTCAGTGCCTTTATTAGAATTTAAAGAGGTTTTTTTGTATTTTTTCCCCTTTCCGGGAGTGGGTGCGCAGCAGGAGGGAGGCAGGGAATGCAGGAGAGGATGAGGATGGTGTGTGGGATACCCCAATCCCCTGATGGGCACAGGAACTGACCTAAAGGCAGGAGCAGGCTGGGGTGCTGGTGTCACTGGTGGTTTTCCATCCAGCTGTGGGGCTGTAATTCCTAAACTCAATGTCAGTCGTGGTTCCAGGATCCCATCCTGGCTCTAGGGGTGACACTGGGCAGCTGTTCCTCACCTCTTCCATCGCCCAACCAAAACCCTGAGCTGCTGCTTGTCCCCTGGCCCGACCAGGGCTTTGTCCCTGCTGTGTCCCCTCAATCCCAAATCCCTGCTGTCAAGATCCCGGCTTGGCTGCCAGAAAGGCTCCCTGGTCCCCATGGAGAGCTGCTCTTCTGCTCATCCCAAAAATCAGGGTGAAACTGAGAATGCTGGGTGTCCCTCCCACTCCCTGGGCTCTTCTCTGCCTCATTCCCAAGGGTTGAACTCCAATTCCTGAGGGTTTTGCACCATTTCTCCAACTGGGCCGGGCCCAGGGGACCTGTGCATGTTGGAAAGGGGTAGAAATCCTGCAAAGGTTTTCATCCTCCCTCATCTTTTACCCACCTCTTGAGTATCCCTGTGGTGCCCTCTGGTGCCAAAAATGCCCTTAAAAAGCCTCTGCATTGTGGGGTTCACCCAGCCAAAAAAGATCCAGCCACTTCCCCCCAAATTAAATTAAAAGAATTAAACTTTCCCCTTCTCCCAAGCCCGGAATTTCTGCAGCCAGCTCCCTGTGGAGATTTGGGCTGGGGAAGCTCTGCCAATGGCCCAGGGAACCTTTGCTGATGGGAATTGGGTGCTGTGGGGTTCTGGAGTGGGTTTTGGGAGGCTCTGAAGCACGTGGGGGTTGTTTAATGCAGAAGCTGGGGCCGGGAGCAGGGCGTGTGTGGGAGTGTGTCCCTCTGGGAAGGCTGAGGGCGCTCAGGGCAGGGTCCAAGGCAGGGCTGGGGAGGGAAGGGGGGCCGTGGCTCCGTTTGGCAGCCACTAAAACCAGCAGGGCATCCACATGAAGGAGCCCAGGGCGGCGCCGGTGGCGGCCCCGGCCAGCAGCCCCAGCGCCATCTGGTCCCCGGAGACGCGGTAGGGATCCTCGCGCACGATGACGTGGGTCACCCCGGGAGCTGCGGGGGGAAAAGGGGGTGTCAGCAGTGGGGATGGCCTCAGCCACCCCTCCCCAGGGCCGGCAGGCCACCCACCTCCATACTGGGGGCCGTAGTGGCCGGAGCTGATGTAGGCGGCCTGGTGCGAGTCCAGGGGCACCGTCTGGTAGTAGTCGTCGTCGTAGGGGTCGTACACGTGCACCTGCAGCGGGTGGGGACGGTGGGCTCAGCTCCCTCTGGGGGGGATTGGGGCTCTGGGGTGGGCAATCACAGCGGCCCCAAGGGCTGGGGACAGCCTGTGCTCGGGCCAGCCTGACTCTGCCCCTTCCTTGTCACCTCGACGGTGTCCCTATTACCTTAACAGTGTCCCTATTACCTTAACAGTGTCCCTATTACCTTAACAGTGTCCCTGCCGCTTTGACAGTGTTCCAATCACCTTAATAGTGTCCCTGCCACCTTAACTTTGCTCCCATTCCCTTCACCTGTCACCTTAACTGTGCCTCTGTGACCTTAACTCTGCCCCAATTCCCCTTAACTGTGTCCCTATAACCAGAACATGGTCCCTGTCATCTTAGCTGTGTCCCTGTCACCTCAACTCTGCTCCTATTGCCTCTCTCTAACTGTCCCTGTCACCTTACTGTGTGCCCTTGTCACCTTAGCCGTGTTCCATCACATCAACTCGGCCCTCTTAATGGTGTCCCTGTCACCTTAACAATGTCCTGACCTGTGTCCCCATAACCCTGTGTCCCTGTCACCTTCACAGTGTCCTGAGTCCCTGTCACCTTAACTCTCCACCTGTCACCCTCCACCCGTGCTCTGTCACCTGCCATCAGTGGTGGCATCCCCTTCTTCTTCCCTGTGCCCTGAGGCTGCACTGTGGGTGTTGGGGAGCCCCCCAAGCTCAGGGTTGGGGTACCCTCTCTCTGCCCAAATCCCGTGCCAGGACGGTGTCCCTGCTCAGGGGACAAAGCCTCACCGGGGTGGATTTAGCCTCCAGCACGGCCATCTTCCAAGCACTGCAAATAAAAATGAGTTACTTATTTTTGGTGGGTGCTGGACTGGTGGCAGTTGTCCCTTTCCTCCCCACGGGGACCTGGATGTGGCACTGGTCTTTAATTCCCTGTTAAATGAGTGCTGGGCCAACAGCTGGATTGGGGATGTGCTGGGAGGTACCTGACACCACAGGGATGGGCACGGGGCAGTCCCTGGGGGTGGGCCTGGCTAAAACAAGGGCAGGCAGGAAAATGACACCTAAATTTGGGGGGAAGAACACATAATGGATGAATTTCCACTCAGCTGAGATCAAGCTCAGTTGATGAAGTTCTGCTTGGCATGTGTCCCTCCATCCAAGTTCAGCTGAATGTTTGCTACTGCTAACTTTTAAAATTCTTCTTTTAAAAAACATCAAATTTTATAATTTTTTAAAATTTAATTTATAAGTGTTTTTTAGAAATAAATAGAAGTGGAACAGTGCTAAAATGAGCAATTTGCCTCTAGCCAGTGAGGGCTTCACATTCAGACTTCTTATTTCCAAATAATGATGAAACCCTTCTCCTCAGTCAGGCCAAGAGGGGATTTCTTATCCACGAGGAGACTCCCCCATCAGGAGATGGACTGCTCAAAACCAGCTGCTTTTGGCTGTGGATTATTCAGTGAGAGCCCCAAATCTCCTCCTGCACCTTTTGCCCTGCAAGTGTCTTTGAGAACAGGGGGCCGGTTTGGCCAAGGGGAGCAGGCCGGGGCTCTCCTGCGGCCCGGGTCCCTTCCAGGCTGGGATAATTGGGATGGAGGAGTCGCTTACACGGCGTCGTCCTCGCTCTCGGCACACAGCGTGGTCTTGGAGCCGTCCCGCAGCACCACGGTCAGCAGGCACTCGCGGCTCCTCCCCTCGGGCGGCTGCACGTCTGCGAGGGAAGGGATGGAGGGATGGGGTGGGATCCAGCCTGGGCCAGGAGCAGTCCCACAGAGCTTCCCGGGCTGCACCTCCCTCCTGGCACAAGAGGAATGTGCCGTTCCCTGCCTGGATGGAAATTAGCGCTGCGTTTTGTTTTGGCTCCCTCTCCATGTGGAGGATGCTGTCAGGGTCTCACAGGGTGAAAGCCAGCACAAGGAATGAGCTGATGGGCAGAAACCTCCGCCCCCATGGCAGAAGGAACACGGAAGGGCAGCAAACTGCCAAAAATCTGCTCGAGGCCACGAGGCCGAGCTGTCTTTGCTTTGAACTTGCCGGAGCGCTCCCAAATTTTGTAGGGATGGGAGATGCTCATTGCTGGAGTGCAATCTTGGGCTCCAGCAAGAGCAAAATCTTCATTCCCTGAGGTTTGTGTGTGTTCCCCCTCTGAGGCTTGGCAGGAGCGTGTGGAGAGCACAGAGCTGTGGGATTGTGCTCCCACGGCTGCTCCCAGCCTCAGAAAGGCGCTTTGTGCGGCGGCGTGGGCTGCGGGGCCCGCCAAGCTGCTGCTTTGTTCCCTTGTTTGTGCGAGACGTGAGCGATGAGTCAGGGCCGTGGGATCCTGTTTGTTACAAGCACTAACCAGGAGGAGAGTTCCTTCCTCCTTCCTTCCTTGCTCCTTCCTTCCCTCCTTCCCCCAGGAAAAGCAATGGCAGAGACCATCCAGCAGCTCGTGGCTGGGAGTGAGGAGGGGTGAATGGGGCAGCCTGGGGTTATTAATGGGTTATTTTGGGGGTCTGCTGGATGTGCAGAGCTGGAGCCTCATTTAAGAGGGGTGCAGCCACACGTGGGGTGGGGCTGGGAAGGCAGGGGTGGGAGCGGGGGCTCGGCTCACCTTTGCACTCGCGGCCGATCCGCACGTCCCGGCAGCTGTACTTGATGTGGATCCGGCCGTCCATGTCCCGCTGCGTCTCGTCGTGGTAGTAAACCAGGCTGCCGTCCAGGTAGAGCACGAACCAGTTCCTCTTCCAGCGGCGCAGGATGGAGCCTGGTGGGACAGGGAGCAGCTGCAGGAGCCCAGCAGGGCCAGTGGGACGCGGCCAGCACACTCACAAGACTCCATCTCCTTCCCCACACTTGGATCCCTCCTGGGACACCTGTGCCTGGCACGAGCAGCCAGGGCAGCGTGAGCAGGTGGCTCTAAGTGGGAAAGGGCTGCCAAAAAAGCCATCAGGGCGCTGGGTGCTGGCCTGCCGAGGCTCGGGAGCGGATCCAGCCCCGGACACGGAGCCGTGTGTGCTCTCATGGCAGGCAGCCCCTCTCTCTCTGCGCTGACGCAAATCCGTGAGCGGCCGAGCCACAATCTCCCTGTGGATTACCCACACCCCACCTCTTCCCAGCAAACCTCCCCAGGTGTTTCTGGGGGGCTCCCAACCCGGGAAGCTCAAGGGTGGCACTTACTCTGGCGCCAAAGCCAACCGCTCTTCACCAGCGCCATGGCTGCTGCGGGCTTCTCCGGATCTGCTGGGATGGGAACAACAACGGGGGTGAAACAGCAGCTCCTGCCTCGCCCCCGCCTCTGGCCATGGCTCCCACCTCCCCACAGCCTCCGGGGCCGGCATTCACCCTCGCTGCTCCCGGTATTTCTGGGGGATGAGCTCAGCGCCCGAGTTAATCGGGGTTAGGCAGACGCGGGGTTTTGTCATGTGGGAAACGTGGTAGGGAGGCACTGCGGCCACCTTGCCTCCTGCCTTAATCTCATTGGGATTTAGGGATTATCGGCCTGGAGGTAAGGGCAGAAATCCGGGCCGTGTATGAAAGCAGGCAGTGCCTCCCCACAGCCCCAGTAACTTTCCATGCTGAACGACACCTCCACTTGTTTATTTTCCCTGCCTGGATGGAAATTAGTCCTTAATAAGGCCATGAAGTCATCGCTCCCCAGGTCCCCGAGCAGAGCCAACACCCGAGGGGCAGGCAGGAGCAATTCCCTGGCCGTGGCCCCTGTATCCCCCGTATCCACTGGGAATCCCAGCTCCCAGTGACGGGAGCTTGGCACCCTGGCATGGCCTCCAGGACCTCCCCACCAGCTCCGGGGGCACGGCAAGGCACAAACACCCCCCAGCAATCTGTGCCTGAACCCCTGAGCATCCAGCTCCCCGTGGAGTTCGCAGCCCTGCTGCCATCGCCCCTACTGCCACATCCCCGGGAAATCCCAGCCCGTGGATACCCCATACCCCCATCCCTTGGCACCCCCCTGTTCACTCACCCTCATCCCACTGTGCTCACAACCCTCGGTACCCACATCTGCTGCCCTCATCCCGCATCCCTGACATCTTCCCCCCTCCATACCCAAATTTTGTGGCCAAATTTCGTGGCACCGTTCCTCCCCCCCTCAGCCCCCTGAGCTCCGAGCCCCGTCCCCGCGGCAATGTCCCTGCCCCGTTGCCCATCCCCACTCCCCATCCCGGTCCCCCCGCGCATCCCTCACCGGGCGGAGGCGGCGGTGCCGCTGCGGGATGCGCTGCGCTCCGCTCCCGCCGCGGGCTCGGCTCTGCCCGCCCGCCCGCGCGGCTCGCCGGGAGCTGTAGTCCGGCACGGCCATCCCGGCGCTGCCCGCCGCCCAAAGCCCGCTGTGCGCACATCTAGCCCCGCTTTGCACAGATTTATTCCCGCTTTGCACAGGTTTATTCCCGCTTTGCACAGATTTAGCCCCATTTTCCCTCCATTTAGCCCCAAAAAGCCGCTGCCCGCCGGCGATGTCCGGGTTTATCCAGCCGCTCCCATCCTCTCTCCTCCAATGCCCCCTTTTCCCCCTTTCCATCCAGCAGTGCGGGTGCCCAGCCCGAATGTGAGAATCCGTGGTGGAGCTGCTGCCCCGCGCCGAGCTGGGCACAGGGAGCGATGCCCAAAATTCTCAGTTTTTTTCCTGAGGATGGCTCTGAGGAGGTGTTTCATGCCGAAATAAAGCAGGAAAAGTTTTAAGCACCCAAGCGCTCGTCTGAAATAAACTTCCGAGTGGAGTGAGGAATCCTCTGGGTTAAAATCAAAGCTTGTCCTGGGTTCTGCTGGAATTAGAACTGTCTTGGGCTGTGGGACACGAGGTTGGATTATTTGGGGAAGTCAAGACACAAATCAGGCGACAGCTGTAAATAAAAGATGTTTATTGAGCACATTGAACACTTTATTTATTTATATATATATATATATATATATATATATATATATATATATATATATGTTTTCTATTCCAGCACGTTTTTCAGTGTGAAGCCCTTTCCCCTCCTCTCCCACCATTGCTGGCTTTATTTCCTTTTTTAGAAGGAATTAAATTAATCCAGCAGCCTGCTGGATGATCCCAAAGGAGTCAAAAGGGAATCACCTCCTCAGCCAGCCCACATTCACAGCCTAGTGCATGGCTGTGGGGCTGCAAAACATCCTGGTGCTGCTGAATATTCCCAAAATCAGGGAAATTGTTTGGAAATCTGGCTGGCCCAGAGATTTTCTCCTGCCACAAGTCCAGAAAAAAGTTCCCTGAGGAAGGGATTTGGGCTGAAATTTGGATTTATCCACTGGCTTGGGCTTATCCACTGCCGCTCCATACAGACATTAATTGGAATTAATTGTTGTAAAACTTTTCCATTATGGTTTTCCTCTTGGGAAGGAAACAGTGCTGTTTTGGGATTTTGGGGGGGCTTTGTCTATTATTTTTTGTCAACTAGGGTGTGATTTTTTAAAATGTTAAATAGGATAAATTTGGGTGGAAATGGTGACCCAAAGAGCCAGGAAATGTTTTCCAGCCAGTGAAAGGAGAGGATTCCACGTGGGAATACACTCTCAGAAGAGCCAGATCCTGGATTCCCCCCGCCATTTTCCATAGCAATTGGGGGTTGTTTAATAAAATCCATGAACTTCGATGCCTCTGGTTTGTTTTTCCTCCAGCTCTGCCTGCTGGGGATCTCCCCCATCCCAGCCACAACCTGGCGTTTTGGGAATTCCCACGTCTTAGGAAATCCCTGTCTTCCACAGGGGGTCTCCCCAGGTTCCAGGGAGCTGTGGAGACGGGAGCTCGGGAGGTTCAGAGCTGAACGTGGGGACAGAATTTGCTGTTCCTGTCATCCCCACCATGGGGACGGGTGTGCACCTGGTTAAACACCCAAAAATCCCTGCGGAGCCTCCTTTTCCTGTAGCTGAGCGTGTCCCTTTGGAATCCTGCGGGAGAAATGCACAAGGACAGGCGTTCCCTCCGGCATGTTCATCCCGTCCCAGGGCAGGGATCAGACCCTGGGTACCCCGGTCCCCATTCCCCGATTTCCAGGGGAGGCGTCCCACACCCGCAGCTCACATCGCCCCCAAAACCAGCAGCAGCACACACGGAACCGCTGTTGTGAGGGATCTGGCGAGTGTCAGTCCCTGAGTGAGACCCACGGGTTTCTCCATCCCTTCCCAAACACTCCTGTCCTGCCCTGAGCAGCGTGAGGGGCGGCTGGGCCGTGAGGGCAGGGAGCCAGCGCTCCGTGAGGGCGGCGGGCACGGCCAGGCCCCGCCGCTCCCCGGTCCCCTCCGCTCCCGGCCCGCGGCCCTGCGCTCCCCAGGCGACCCGGGAAGGGTGTCCCGGAGCCGGGATCAGCTCGCGGATGGCCGTGGTGCCCCGCCCGGCACATCCCGGTGGGATTCTCGTCGCGGCCTTCTGCCTCCCATCAGCCTTTGCGCACTACAGCTCCCATCATGCATCGCTGAACTACAACTCCCGCCATGCCCGGTGGCCCTACCCCTGTCGTACTACACCTCCCAGCACGCCCCGCGCCCGTCCGGGCCCTGTCGCCTTATGTCCTTCCCCCGCCGGCCGCATGGACTACACTACCCATGACCCCCCGCGCGGAGCGGCCAGCGGCAGGCCGCGGCGGCGGGGCGCGGAGCGTGCCGGGAGCTGTAGTCCCCGCAGCGCCGGCGGCTGTAACGGTCCCGCTGGTGGTACTGCCCCCCCTACCCCCCCCATTCCCGGCTGGCGGCTGCGGGAGCAGCGGGAAGAGGAGGAGGAGGAGGAGGAGAGGGAGAGGGAGAGCTGCTGCACCGGCACAGGGGCCGCCGCCGCCCGAGCAGCCGCAGGTAAGGCGAGGGGAAGGCGAGGGGGGACAGCGGCGGGTGACAGCGGCGGGAACGGGGTGGCGGCGTGCGGGCACGGCGGGGATGGAGGGGGCTGCGCAGGGAGGGGGCGGCGGGGCAGCATCCCGCAGCCGCGGGCGGGGGCAGCGCGGAGCGGAGCCCCGGGGCGGGGGGAGCCCCTGATCCCCGTGTCCCCCGTGTCCCCCGAGTCCCCCCGGGCTGCTGCTGCCGCCGTGTCCCTGCAGAGCCCGATCTGCCCGGGGCTCTGCCGGGTGTCCCCTGTCCTATCCCCGGACCGCGCCGTGTGTCCCCGTCCATGCCCCGGCGCTGCCCCCAGCCCAGCCTGTTGCCCCCGAACCCGCTGTGCCCCCTTGGCACAGTCCCTGTCCCCCGTTCCAGGGCTGTGCCCCCGCTCCAGGCTCAGCCCGTGCCCGGGAGCCCCGCACGGGATGCCCGCGCTGGGGGTGCCCCCGGCATGGGCGAACCCCCCGAAATGTGCCCGGGGCACGTGGGGCCGGGAGGTGCGGGCACATCGCCGGCAACTCCGGGCTGAGCCCGTCCCGCAGCCCTGCGGGGGGAAACGGGGATAAAATGGGATAAAACGGGATAAAACGGGGATAAAATGGTTAAAGGCTGCGCGGAGCGGGGGGATGCCGGCGCGCAGCATCCACAGGAATGAAAGCAGGGACGTCCAGGTTGGGAAATGCAAGGCGGCGTTGAGATTCTCTGCCTGGATAAAATGCCTGTTCCGGTCGGGTTTTTATATGAAAATGTGGATTGTTCCCCCCCATTCCCTTTTTTTTAATAATGATTGCTCGCACGCTCTGTTGTTGGCATTGTGGCGTTGAGGGCAGCGAAGTCCATCGCTATATTGTGGGGGAATAATGCCAAAAAGGAGCTCGGTTCCAGTCCTTTATAGAAAGCAGGGGAGCCTGCAAGTATGGAAATGAAATAAATATTCATTAGCAGAAAGAGGTTTGCACCGGGTTGGGTTTTTGGGGGCGTTTTTGCCCCCTCACTGCACATGGTGATGGGATTTTGGGTTATGGTCTGTATTTCCATAGGCTGAATTTTATTTATTTGGTGCTCACTATTGTCAAGTGCAGAAAAATGAGCAGGTTGAGGGTATTTTTCCCCCCCTCTTCTGGACAAAGACATGTTGTGCTAAGCAGAAAGAAACCCCAGAAAGATTCTATTTCTGTTTTAATCAGAATATGATTTAAGATGCAGTGGTGTGTTTATTTTTGCTGCTAAATAGTGATGGAGGAAGTCAGAGCCTTTTTTGTGTGTGTGTGTGTTTTTTTAAAGGAATGTGAATGATGGAAACATCTTTAGGGAAACATTTTGCTGGACTTGATTGCATCAACTGCATTATTTCATAAAATGTGAGCTGTGAAGTGGTTGTTGATTAGAACTCAAATTGAGGAGCGATGTTGAGCAATGTAAAGAAAAAGGAAATTAGTATGAAGAGGCCAAATGCTTATTTTATTTTTTTTTCTCCAGTTCTTTCTGATTCTGAATTTTAACTGTTTCGTGGATTCTCCTGATCCTTATGGTTGAGTCTGTTTGAAAAAAAAACAACACAAACAACAATTATGATGTGTATATTTATTCTAGTTATACATACATAGTTATTAAAAGGACTGATATCAGCCAGCATTGTGTATTTTGCATTAAATTTGTGTTAAATCTGATTAACTTTTGTTCTCTAAGTTGCAAATACCAACTTACCCTGCTGTGCATCCCAACTTTTTATTTACCAAAGCAAATGTTGACGGTTTTTAGAAGGATTTTTTCCATCCCAAACCCTGTGCTTTACTTTAGGGAAGGTGGGATAATTGTTGCAGATGTTATTGTCCAGTTCTAGGGGGTTTGGAGTATATTCTTCAGCTGATTAAAATTGCTGGCTGTCACAAAGGGAGTACACTCTCAGGTATATTAGGACAGGTGGATATATATCCTCTGGAACAAAGGGACTGGGAGCAAAATGTGTTTGGAGTTTGAGGAAGTAATCTCCTTGAGTAAGGAATGCAACAGCTGAATTGCAGATAAATGGACATGGAATAACGTGGATACAGTGATTTAGGGAGAAATCTGTGGAGCTGCTCTCTGCCACCTGTCAAACTCCGTGCTGAGCCTGCACTGCAGCAGGGGAACGACCCAGGGGTGAAAATCTGCTGGATCAAGTGAAGTTCCCATGATCCGAGGGATAACGGGGAGGAGCAGGGCAGGCTGGGATGCTCTGGAGCAGCAGCTCAGTGGAAGGCTGCAGTACCCGCGCTGGGGGCACAATTGGGGTGATCATTGAATTGGGTGAAGCGGATCCTGTGCCGTGCCCAGCCCGAGGTGTGTTTGGGACCCGGGGCACTGCCTGCCCGTGGGGGCTTGGCAGGGAAGGGGGACACTGGGGTGTCACTGCCTGGCTCCAGGTGTGCTGGCACCCCACACCTTGCTGCTCCCTCCAGGAGCCCTGAGCGCATTGCCGGGGCTGTCAGGAGGGCAGCACGGCTTTGCTGTCCCCTCGGAGAACTCTCTGCTCCCTCAGCAGCTCCGTTTGTGTCCCAGCCCTGCCTCTGGGGCTGATGGCATCTGCAGAGGCCCCGGCTTCCCTTTCCGCAGAGCACGAGTGCTCCGTGTACTTTGTGTTTCCTCTGCGATTCCCAGAGCCTCTCCCTGTGCTCCTGCTCCTGCTCCCTCCTCCTCCTCATCTGCTGGGCTCACTTCTGCTGCTTAAAACGCATCACCTGCACTCCATAGCAATATTCAGTCAATATTCAGTCCACAGGAATATTTGCTGCTCAAAACCCGTCACTGCTCACCTGCACTCCATAGCAATATTCAGTCCACAGGAATATTTGCTGCTCAAAACCCCTCACTGCTCACCTGCAGTCCACAGCAATATTCAGTGTGGAATGACTGACTGGGAAACAGCTCCTGGCATGCTCTGTGGTATTTTCTTCCTGCTGCTTCCAAATTCCAACCCCTTGGTCCCTCTGGATGCTGCTGGGTTCTCGTGCCGTGCAGAAGATTTCTGTTTCAGTGACAACACATAAAATCCACCTGTCTGCTTTTTTACCTGTTGATGGCCTTTTAAATCTCTGAATTAAAAAAAAAAATACTGATTCTTGATCTGTGACTGTTTAAAAGTGGGAATGAATTTTTAGGAATTGTTTCCATGAGATCCAAATGCCAGCTGGACAGGCAGAGTTCTCCAGAGCTGTCTGTATTGTGTCACTTTCTTGTTCCTTCCACTCAGCTGAATCACTTTGTTCCTACCTTTGTGTCACAAACACTGATATCCCTAAATGTCAGTGGCAGGGCTGTGTTTATTTATGGAAATTCATGGAATCCCAGGAGGATTTGGATTGGGAGGGACCTTAAAGCCCATCCAGTGTCACCCTTGCCATGGGCAGGGACACCTTCCACTGTCCCAGGGTGCTCCAATGTCCAGCCTGGCCTTGGACATTCCAGGGATCCAAGGGCAGCCACAGCTTCCCTGGGCACCCTCCCAAGGGGAACTTTTTCCCAGTAAAATTTGTGTAAACCTGATTTTTGGAGAAAGTCAGGATGTGATTGCACTTCCTACTTGCCCACCTGGGCAGAGAGAGAGTAAAATCCGTGTAAAATCAATGTACAAACATGCCTATGATCTATATTTCATGTTATGCTCTGCTTTAACAGTGCTTTGTTGGGTGGATAATCCTGAGGTGGGGTTTTATGTTTGTTTTGGGCAGCAACAGTTGGGGATTTCTGGGATTTTCTTTTGCTGAGGACAGGTGTGCCATGGGCGTGTGAAGCAGCAATCCCAGACCCGTAACTGGGATCCCAGGCAGCAAAGATGCAGCTTTTGGATCTTTTTGGCAATTCCAGCATTTGCAGATCTGAAATTTGTGGGAGCTCTTTATTTTTAAGACCCACGTAGGGAAGGAGCTTCTGTTGATGATGACGGAGACTCACAGATTTTTTACAGCGTGAGTGGGACTCGGATAAATTTTCCAGAGCTCCTCTGGGTTTTGTTTACTATGGATGTGCAGAAAACCCTGAGCACTGCACAGGAATTTCAAGTGACTGTGCTTTCTGGGAGGCAAAAATAATAAAATAAAATGTGGGCCTGCTGACGCTCCCCAGCAAACCATTCAGGAGATTATCGTCATAGGATTTGTAAAAGCTGAATAAAACACAGCCCATTCCCCTCCTCTGGTTTGTGTTTGTGCTTCACCCTGTCTCCTCTTCCTCTCCTTGGCTGAAAGGGTCCTGTGGAAAAATGAGAATTTAGAGCAGAAAACTGGGGTTGGTGCAATAATTTCTCAATAGGAAGGCTGAAGCTGAAGTGTGTTTGTAGGCTGATGGGTTTTGCCTTCCTTGTCTCAGCAAGGGTTAGAGATTTGGGAGGATTATTGGAAACAAGCTTAGAGTATTTTATGAGAGGAAAAGTACTAAACTGGCAAAAAAAGAGAAAAAAGAATAGATGGCATCATGCCTGCTAGGCATG
Source organism: Zonotrichia albicollis (assembly GCF_047830755.1). Taxonomy (NCBI): domain Eukaryota; kingdom Metazoa; phylum Chordata; class Aves; order Passeriformes; family Passerellidae; genus Zonotrichia; species Zonotrichia albicollis. The sequence continues at coordinate 1,313,944 of NC_133820.1, forward strand.
TCTAATTCTTTGATAAAATGGATAAAGATTGCAGACTGCAGCAGAAGTTAAAATAGACCATAACATCTCGGGGTCCGCAGGGTTTTTCCTTCTAATTTGCTGTAGAGCTTAATAAAAAAGATTTGCCTCTTTTATGGCATCAGGCTCTTTATCTGCCACAAATTAAAGCCCAGTGCTCGAGCTGCTGCTTTCTCTGCGCTTAGATAGCAGCTCCCTAAATTTGATAACGAGTGGGTTTTACCATCCTGAGTTTGCAAAATACATCCTGAGGAGCGGGGAGAAGTTTTGAGCATGGTCTTCTTTATCCCCATTTTCCATTCAGTTCTTTATATTTGGATTTATAGCCAATAATAACCCGCTTTTTAATGGACAAGGGGATTTTTGGGGTTATTTTAAACAAGGTTCTAAGAGTCCTTGGACAGACAGGTTCTAGAGGCTTTTCCCTGCTGAAAAGTATTTTGTGTGAAGCTCGTGAGCATTTAAAATGCAATTACTTTGGAATAGGTCCCTGTGTAAACATTTGGTTCTGTAGCAGTTTATTCTACAAATCATTTTCTTCAGTTTTCTGTGTATGGTGTCACTTAATGAGACTTTTAATGGCTTTTACAAAATTATGGCTTTCCACATATTTTTCCAGTTTGCTCTTGTATTGCCTTGCATTCACAACACAAGTTTTCAAGCCTTACAATGCAGTGCCATAAATTGGAGAGCTGGGTTCTTTTTCTCTACCAAATCCCAGCTGTTGAACTTTCTTGGATAGCTGGGTCTTCTAATATGGATTTGGGAGCGGAAGGAAATATTCCTTTGTGTAAGAAATGTTTCAAATTGGATCCTTTGGAAAAGCAAACAGCTTTGCCTGACAATCCCTATTTTCCGTAACATTGCCTTGCCTCTCACTGGTTTCACTCCTGTTGTTTAAAGCCCAGACCCAGCCTGATTCAGTTTTCCCTTGTTTTGTCCAGAGTTCGTGTCTGGCAAACAGGCTGGTGTTTACTTGAGTCATTTTGCCCTCTCCTGATGCAGTTGTGTTAGAAATGTTTGTCTTCCAAATTTTCTCCCGCGTTCTGAAAAATATTGCAAGTGAGCCCTTGTGGTCTCTGGAATATTGCAGGACTCCATGGTTAAACATCCTGCGCTTTGGGGATCATTCCACAGTGGAATGCAGAGCTGGTGGAGACCTTGGCATACCTTCCAGTCCATTCACTCCTCCAGGCAAGCTGAAGTGTCCCTAGAGCATCCTTAACAAATGTATTTCTAATTTTTCCTTAAAGTCTTCCCGTCTCAGAGGTGCCAGCCTGCTCAGGAAGCTGGCAGGGAACCCTTAACCAATTTGGTTAAAAGCTTTTCCAGTATCTTAGATCTTTTAGGAAGCAATTCTTGGCTGCCAGGGTGGGCAGGCCCTGGCACAGGGTGCCCAGAGCAGCTGTGGCTGCCTCTGGATCCCTGGAATTTTTCCAGGCCGGGTTGGACGGAGCTTGGAGCAGCCTGGGATGGTGAAAAGTGTCCCTGTCCATGGCAGGGATGGAATTGGGTGATCTTTCAGGTCCCTTCCAGTCCAAGCCATCCAGAGATGCTGAGATCTCTGAGAAATGAAGATGCTTTGCTTTTTATTAATTTCTTTGCTATTTTATTTATTTATTTATAGCCTAACTCCTTGTTCCTGCTGTCCCTGATGGGAGCATGTCACATCCTCCTCCAGTTTGTGTTCCTGGGCTGGCACAGCCCTTTACTGTGTTCTTATGGATCAGTTTGTATCCAAATCCCTTCATTATTCCCTCAGCTTTCCTCTGTGCTCTGGTGTGTTTACTTCTCTCTCTCCTCAGACTTGGCACTGCGTGGCCTTGTCAGCATTGTATAAAACAAAATAATGCTGCTTTCCACATGGCACTCTTAAAACAATCTGAACTGCCTTTTTTTAAATTTTTCTTTTTTTTTTTTTTTGGCAATTCCATTGTGTTGTTAACATTTTCCTTGTGATCCAATATCCCCTCAGGGTTGTTTTCTCCTGTCCATCAGCCCAGCTGGGACTTCTCCACCTGCACATTGTACCCTGCCCTTCCATTTGTCATTATTTGGTTTCACCAGGCTCTTTTGGTTTGACACAGCTTGGTCCTGACTCATCCATGTGGTTTCATTTTGGCTGTGTCCTGTAATTGCTTTTATGTAAATTGTTAAATCATCTTTCTGGTGTCCTCCCATTGAGGGTGAGGGGAGTTCAATCTCTGATTTGCCCCAGAAGCTTTTCCAAACTTCACTCTGGAGCTGTTTCCTTTCTGATCCCAAAAGCACTTTGAAACTCAGTGAGTGGATCATCTATATGCAAATTCCTTCATTTTCCCTCTGCTGTGTTGCATTTGTGGAAAATCAAGTGATGCCAGTTTTCATTGCAGTTGGACTCACAATATCTTAAAGGTCTTTTCCAACCCAGATGATTCTGTGAGCCCGTGATTATGTTGATATTTTGTTAAGATGATAACTGAAAAGCACAAATGTCATACAGGTTAAAATCAATTACTGAAATCAAGAACATTTTGCAATCCTGATTGAATTACTAAACTGAGATACATTTAAATACAAATCTGTTCTTTTCCTGCTCTGTCAAGGCTTCCAGTCCAGTGATTCCTGCAGCTTTATTGCTTGTAACAAGGCCCAAATCAGTTACTTGGTGTTACAAATTGTCACCCGTGATTTAGAGAGCTAATCTCCTGTAATTACTTTCTGCATCAGAGTTTCTGTATCCCTCCTGTCCCCTCCCAAACCCCACATGGGTTTTTTCCCCAGTATGAACTCACCTGTCTTGGTGCTTCCCAGAGCTTCCCCCATTGAAACACAGCAATTTTCTGCCCTGGAAATGCAGTTTTCCTGCAGTGTTGATGTCTGTCAGAGAGGTGAGCCTTCCCACCTTTTTCTAGGGGTGCATTGCAGCCATCTCTTCCTTTCACATCTGAACAGGCACTAATAATTTTCAAGTCCAGTCACATGCTCATTTTTTTCTTTCCTGCTGGCCAGGATTTCATTTGTTCCTGCTTGTTATCCAGACTCCCTACATCCATATATAGCAACAGAATTTTTTTTTTTTTTTTGTCTGACTTTGTGCCTCATTTCCCCCTCTAAGTGTCCTTCTCCTGTGTTCAGCTCGTGCCTTTCCTGGATGCATCAGCACTTTCATCTGGGAAGGTGTCTTATTAGCTGGGAAGGTGCTGGCTCTGCAATTTGTGCTCTCTCCCTTCCCTCCAATATTGCTCCATCACTCCAACCCAAACATTCTCTCATCCCTCTTGCAGCCCTGTTCAATTCCAGGATTTTTTGGGGCTTTCCCTTGCACCTTTTAGCTGGGGGATCCAGGTGCAAGGAGCCTGGGGATGCAGCGTGGAGCAGGCAGCGTTGCATTTGGAGGCACTGGCCTGCAAGAGGAATTTGCAGCTGGCAGCTCCTGCCTGCCCCGAGCTCCAGGCTCAGCACCAGCCTCTGTCCTGCTTGGAAGCAGGTTCCTGCTGCTTTGGGAGGCAGCTCCTCTCCTGGCACCCTGCACAGTGGCAGGGAAGAGCCTGGCGTGGCAGCGAGTGAGGATTGCCAAACCTCGGCTTGGGCTTTCCCTGGAGCTCCTTTCCAGGATCCCTGAGCTCTCCGCTGCTCTCGTGGCCACAGTGATCAGCCAGTGTTGCAGAGGAAACCCATGGCAGGCAGGATTTCTTGGAGGCCACGGTGCTGATCCACAAAGCAGGCTTGCAGAGGCTGGATTTCTGAGCACAGCCTGGAGAAAGCAGCAGGAAACCATTTTTCTCCCTAATGCAAGCTCCTTTTTCCCTGCCAGCACTGAATCCACACGTGGGGTTTAGTGGGACTTTCACCATGGATGTCCTTGACTTTCTCCTGTTTCCCTGATGCTCTTCACTGACATTCCTGGCACTTGACTTGAGTGTTCCATCCTGTTCCCTGCAGCTTGTGGATTTTCCCCTTCTCCCGACACAAACCCTCATGTTTGTCTTTTTTCCCTCTGTTTGTGGCCAGAGTTTCAGGCTTTAACCAAATTCCACATAACAGAATTGTCTTCAGTGAAGATTTTTGGGATGAAATTTCAGCCTCAGGCTCAACTTCTTAATTCAGGGGAGATCTCCCTGCCAGAAAACGCAAATTTCCAACTTTTTGTATTGTGGCTCATAATTTGCTGGGGATGAACAATGCTCTTGTGGTCCAATGGTGGAAGACTGGCACCTGATTCTTTCCATGTTCCAGATTTCCCTCCAGCTCCCAAAGTGCATAGACAGTGCCTCAGTTTCCCATTTGGAATGGGGCAAAAAGGGTTGGCAATGTCTGTACTTGCAGAGAGAGATAAATTAAATATTGGAGGGTGCTGCTACAAATTCCCCCCATTTCTCTGCCACATGCAGGAATGGGAAGGTTGTGCTTGGGCTCCTTTATTTAAAGTCCTAGACAGGTTTCAGAGCCAATTGATCCCTGCCACATGGAAATGTGCCTGTGTGACATCAGGGCTGTGGGGACAGCTCTGGTGTCACCCTTGCTCAGGTTTGCACTTGAGGCCTTTGATCTGTGCAAATAATCTCGATTTGGATCTTCTCTGCGTGTGAGACCTCTCTCGCCAGGACTGTGCTGGCAGCCAGGATTAGCTGGGCTTTGCTTCCTTGACAATCTTGTTTTTAAATCTGAAAGGACCTCAGCAGAGTTCTCTCCTGGGGCAGGGAGGGAGCTCATTCTGGAATATGTTTCTCTCGGTGTTATCAGGATTTTCTGGCTGTCAGGATAAGCCACGGGGCTTATGGGTCATGGAGTTTTCTTCCTGCAGGAAGTTGTGCCTTCAGTTTAGGTTAGGTTTTACCTGACCTTCCAATGATTTTTATCTTCTTATGATTTTTTTTTCATATTTCTTGCTTTCTGTGGGTGTTTATATTTACCCAAATATAGTGGGAAGAGCACTGGGTAAAAGGATCTCTTAGTTTTTGCCTTTTGGTTTCCTCCTGCCCTCTGGAGATACCAGATTCCAGGAACATGGAGGGAGGAGAAAACAGGGCAGTGTTCCTTTTCCTGCCTCAAGGTAGACACCAGCAGCTGCTGTACTTTTAGGGATATTGCCATTAGGTAAAGAGAGAGAAGGAAAAACCCCAGATATTAAATTTACTTGAGCTGTGTTCCCATGAAGATGCTTCGCTGGGTATCAGTGCTGTCTGCAAACCTTTTTACATTGAAATAATTGAATGGGAGTATCCATTTTAGAGTTACTGGGGAGTATCCAGAGTCTATTCCTGGTGCTGGGAGCGGAAATCTGCTTTAATTGGAGCGCTTTGCTGGGAGTTGTGTTTCCTGCCAGAGCCCGAACAGTGGGAAGGATCAGCAGCATGAGGGGTTATAAAACCCCCAGGCATTTCACATTCATTTCAAGTAAAAAAACCCCAAAATTGGGCAAACAGAGTCTCTGCACAGAGGATTCAGAGACTGCTTTTAAAGCCTTCCCAAAAAGCACCTGAATCCATAGGGACACAGTTCCTGAGCTCCCTTCTGTGTTTGTTTTACTGAGTGGCTCCTACTCGCAGAGCAGATAAAAATCCACTGCTGCCACAAATAGCACTCGAGATTTTGGTGCTGATTGTAATTAACCCTGATGCTTTCTGCCTGATTTGGTTCATTTTTGTGTTTGTAGGCAGCACACAGGAGTGCAGGAACAAACCCAATTAACACTGGGAAGTGAAGGCAGGGTGTTATCAGATAACTCAGGGAATGAAGAGAGCTGGAAGCCTTTAAAAATAGTTTTTTTCAAGATAACTGTGTCACTCTAATTTCAGAAGAAAAATGTGTGTAGGTACATTATTTTTAAAGCCAGTTTTGTTTCCCAAAATGCCTTGAAAACTCGAGCTGATCCATTAAAATTGCTTTTCCTTCAGGGTTTCATCTTAGAGGGATTCTTCTACACAGGGATAATTTATTCCTGCTTGGCACTGTGTCCATAAAGCACATTATTAGCAAACTCTCACAATTTCGTTCTCGCATGCTAAAACAAAGAGGAAAATTAAAAGATTTTGTTTCATGTCCATCATCCCAGATTACCTGAGCTTTATTTCTGAATACAGTCTGAATACAGAATGAGTGAGAAGCCATCACTGGAGGTTAAAGGCACCTTTGTGTTCTCATGTGGATTTTCACTTTGGCTTGTTTACTTTCTCAAAACTTGTGTCTCTTTCAATCCATAAATCAGGAAAGTTGTGGAAATCCATTTTCCAAAGGTTACTGACTTCAAATTACCCACTCAGGATTCTGTCTACAATAAACATCTCTTAAAAATGAAAGAACACCCAGAGACAGCCAGACCCCAATGAATAAAGGAAAGCTTAAAGGCTTGAACTCAGTCCTGCTACCTCAGATCTGCCTCCTACTTAGAGCCAAGTTAATTTCAACTTGATTTGAAGTTAATAATGCCTAAATAGGTTGCTAGTTTTTGTCATCACTAGGAAATTAAATCAAATGGAGTTGCCTGTGCTTAAATTACTGTTTTCAATTAAGTGGCTCAAAGGAGAGCAGCAGCACTGAGAACTCACCCTGGTCCTGCTGGAACCTCTGGGATGGATCCAGGGAAGCTTTTGTTTAAATTCTGACCTGGGAGGATTTTAGAACCAAGTGATATTCTGATGGAGAGAACTGGCAGGATGTTAGCAAATAAATATTGTATTCATCACATTAAAAATGGGTTCTTGTGGTCAAGTGGATGGGTTTTAGAAGGGTTCCAATGATCCAGCAGTGGATGCAGCAGGATTTTGGGAGGCTGGAGAGGAGAAGGCTCCAGGGAGATCTAAGAGCACCTTCCAGTGCCTAAAGGGGCTCTGAGAAAGTTGTTTTATGGGCAGTGGTGTTCAAAGGGATTGCAGAGCAGGTGGGTGTAAACACCAGCAGCGATGCTGCAACAAAAACCGCAATTTTAAATTTAACATTTTAATTTTTTTTTTAGTTTTTAGGTGTATGAACAAGAAAATATTTAGAAGAGAACAGAATTCATTTCTGTATTTGGTGCTTGTGACTTTCCTGAGCATGATTTCCATTTCAGCATCCTGAAATAGCTCCTGGATAAGTTGTAGGGGAACGGAGGAAACGCAAAAATAGTCTGAGGACTAGAAAAACACACAGAGAGAAGCCCAGAGCTGGGTCTGCCTGGCTTGCCAGAGGCAGAGTCTGACTGCAGGAGCATCCCAGAGAAAATTTCAGGCACTGAGTGCCCTGCCATGCATCCTAGGAAGTTTTAAAGGGAGAACCCTTTAAAGGTGAAGTGTATTTTGGGGTGAATGATCCAAGGAAAAGAGCACTTCCCATCTCTAAAATTGATCATTTTTTGTTTAAAACTGTACAGACCAGTACAGGGCATGTTCTTGTCATGATTAGGTTGGTGGTTGGTGACATTTAAATGATGAAAGTGTGGCCAGGGTTTCCTTCCCAGGCAGAAAGGATTGCAGGAGGGCACCAGGCACTGTTACCCCCTGGCTGTGGCACAGGGGTGATGGAGTTTGCTGATTGGCACATCCGGTTTTATTTCATGGGCCAAACTTCACATTAAAATCAATTAAACATTAAAATCACACCTCCTTCTAGTCCAGCGTTTCTGTGGAGGATGGCACAGGGGGAAGGGTGGGTTTGGGATACAGTTCAAATTAACTGGAGCAGGAGACAAGCCCAGAAATGTTGTGGAGCACATGGGGAACATGAGAATGCAATTGGTTTGCTGGGAGTGAAGGTTATAAAGCTTTCTGTTTATATGATAAATGTATTTCCCTATATAGAATCACAGATTTGTTAAGGTTGGAAAAGCCCTCCAAGCCCATCAAATCCAACCATTCCTCAGCACTGCCAAGGCCACCACTGCCCCATGTCCCCAAGTGCCACATCCACACAGCTTTAAATCCCTCCAGGGATGAGGCCTCACTGTCCTGGGCAGCTGTGCCAGGGCTGGACCCTTTTCCAGGATGGAATATTCACAATATCCAATCTAAACCTCCCCTGGCTCAACCTGGGGCTGTTTCCTTTCATACTGTCCCTGTTCCCTGGGAGCACAGCCTGACCCCACCTGGCTCCACTCTGCTGTCAGGGATTGTGCAGAGCCAGCAGGTCCCCCCTGAGCCTCCTTGGCTCCTCAGCTTCCTCATTATATGGGAGAATGTCTCAAAGCTGTAGAATGCCTGTGGGAGCCTGGGCTGGCTGGCAATGTGATCATTGCCTGGTGGGTCTCCACACAGGAGCAGTTAAGGGAGGGATTGATGCACTGCACCACCCCTGTAATTACTCTGCAATTATTATTTATTATATATTATTAATTGATTCTCCCCAAATCAATCCCATCCCAAGTGTTCACCTCTGGCTACTGCACCCTAATTTAGGGAACTGAATATAATGGAGTTTTAATGGGTGTCAGCACAGGTAAAACAATACAGCAAGAATGCTCTGAGCAGCAAGACAAAGCCTGTGTTGGAATGCTGTGGCTCCAGGTGATGTCTGTGGTGCCTGGATGTGTCCAGTGATCCCTGTGCTCCCTGGGCACTGTCCCTGGCATGTCCACAAGTGCCACGTGCACTGCTCAGCCTTTGTCTGCATCTCACACTCGTCCCTGCCAGTTCTGCCTCGCCATCCTGGCCTGACTGATGTTTGAAGTGATCTAAGAATACCTCAGATGTATTGTCAGGGGGCTCAGTGCTAAATAAATGATAGGAGAGATGAGATCCTAGCAAGCGTTTGGGTAACATAAGCAAGATTAATGGTTTGGAGCCTGTTTTCTGAACAGTGGGACGTGATTGATCAAAGGGAAAAAATTGTCTCTGTGCCTCCTTTGTACCAAAACTTTCAAGAGCTGAAAATGAGCAGCTGAAGGAAGAAATGCAGAGCTTAGGGAAGAAGCTTGTGATGAAAAACTAGGGTGGGAGGTTATGAAAGTACAGGTTGACAGCTCTGTCCTCTTTATCAACCTTTCCCCATAGGGATCTGCTGTAGAAGATTTTGGACAGGCTGCTGTAGCCTGGATAGGTACTTTGAAATTTTTTTTTTACAGTATTTTTTAAAAATCAAAGACTTTCATTGTGCTGTGAATAAGATTTGGGTTTCTAGAAAGCTGGCTCCTTGTGCTCTCCAGGGAGGAAAGAGCTGAGGGGGAGGAAGGCTGCTCTCCCAGGGAAGGTGACTGTGCCTGAGGATCTGGGCAGATTTTCATGTGCCTCACTCCCTGCAAATAATGCTCCTTGCAATTGCTGCTCCTGAAGTCAAAATTTCGGACTTAAAGACTTGAGACTTAGAATAATATTCTGCCTTTTTTCAGTATCTTTCTTTAGAAGATGTTACCCTGACTAATCTAACAGTGGGGATGGGCTTTCATTTAGCTCAACCCAAATAGCAGAGCTGGTATAGGAATAAACATGAATTCAATATCAATAGAGGAGATTGATTTTGTAAAAACACTGCAAGGAGAAAGGTGGTTTAAACCCATTTGCTCCATGCCCAGAATAACCATGTGTAAATTGTGATCACTCCTGCATTTCAAGTGTCAGTTTTAATTTGAGTCTTTTATAAACCACTTGGTTGTTGAATATTGCAAAGAAATTTAACCCCCTTGGAAGAAATCAGGAAGATTCCTGCCATTGAGGTAATTAGATACAAATTTGAGTGGGGATTTTTTTAATAAAGATTAAATGATCTGTTCAACTGTTTCAGGCCCTGCTTGAGATACACACACCTGTGTCTAGCTTGTAGAGCATTTTCCTCATTAATTAAGAGCACTTTCCTTGTGTTATTACTTAATTGGGTATCACAGGGAACCTGATGAGACAATGAAACGGTCTTAATTGCAGCCAAGCTAAAAGCATGGCACTCCACACGCTGGAGTGTTCCACGACGTGACCCCAGCTTGTCACCGTGTGCTAACAGCCATGGTGCTCTCAGGGGAGAGGGAGCCCCCATGGAATTAACTCAGCGTGCGCCACACAGCCAGGCTGGGCTGGGGAGCAGCGTTTGGGGTGCTGAGGGAGGAAAAGCTGGGCAAGGCCTGCCCGTGGGTACTGGCACCTGGAAACCTCCATGCCCTTGGGCTGAGGGGGATTGTGTCCCTGAGGCCAGGGGAGAGCCCACCTGCAGCCCTGGGGACACAGCAGGAACAGGAGAGAGCCCAGAGGAGGGCAGGGGGATGCTCTGAGGGCTGGGGGTGCTCACCTGGAGAGGAGAAGGCTCCAGGGAGAGCTCAGAGCCCTGGCAGGGCTGAAGGGGCTCCAGGAGAGCTGCAGAGGGACTGGGGACAAGGGGGAATGGCTCCCACTGCCAGAGGGCAGGGATGGATGGCATATTGGGAATAAGGAATTGTTCCCTGTGAGGGTGGGCAGGCCCTGGCACTGCCCAGAGCAGCTGTGGCTGCCCCTGGATCCCTGGCAGTGCCCAAGGCCAGGCTGGGCAGGGATTGGGACAGCCTGACCTGGTGGAAGGTGTCCCTGCCATGGCAGGGGATGGAGCTGGGTGATCTTTAAGGTCCCTTCCCACCCAAGCCATCCTGGGACTGTATAAATTAAACACTTCCCCATTTCAATTTCCCCCACTTAGCAGATTTAGGAAGTTTTCCTTGTTTGACAATATTCACTTTGGAACCACCCAAACATCTTGGCTGTTTACATTTCCCAGGGATGTCTGTCCATTTCTCAGGGATGTCTGTTTCCCTGCAGTTTCAAACTGATAATTACAAAGGTAAACGACCATATTGAACTTCAGAAAATAATATGTAAGACTTGCTTTCTGTGAGTGTACACATGTGCTTCTGGACAGCCAGGGGCTTATGTGCAAGCAATAAATTTATTCTTCTGGGATTAATCCCTACTCTGCTTCTTCAGCCTATTCCTTTTTTATTTTATTTTATTTTTTTTTCTGGGGGGGGAGAGTGAAAGAAGGAGAAAGCTCTTGCCCATGTCATGTTTGTGTGTGCTCATCTTTCCCAAGCAGCAGGTAGATGTGTCCAAACCATGAATTATGAATGGAGCTGCTGGAATGCTGTAGATCCACAGTGGAATTGACCTGTTTTATTCATCCCTCAGCAGCACTCACTGTGGGACTGGGAAAACCCAAAACCTTCCCATTTTCTGGGCTTGGGAAGTTAGTCCTGGATTACACTGATTAAAACTTGGCAAGGGGAAGCTGGAGAGCTTTCACACCTTTCCAGGATGGGAAATTCTCTTGTTCAGGGGGATATTTCAGTCTGAAAAACAGTTGTCAAAGGCAAAGTTATGTTTTTCTCTCTTGGAAATGAACTCTTTTGCAGCCTGCCAAGGTATTTTTTTAGGTTTAAGGGGAAGAGATGGCAAGAGATGCTTTGCCATCAAGGCCAGGGACTGTGCATGACACAGGAGCTGAGTTCTTGTGTGACTTGGAGCAAGATTTGTGCTTTGTCTGGATTTTTGTTTTCCCTATCCCTGGAAAGGAATTATTGATATTTCCCTTGCAAAGCTGTTTTCAGGATTCTTGGATCGAAATTTTCCAGGAGTTGATGATATGGCACAGAATCCCTTGTAGCTCGGGGGTTTGGCATTGGTGCCACTCAAAGTAATGGTGAGAGCTGGAGAAAAAGCTGGTTTTTATCATGCTCTGAACTCCTCGAGTGCCTCACACAGCCCTGCAAAGGCAGAGTGGCAGTGAACCAACACCTTTTATCTTCTGCATGTTTGCATTTTCAATTTATGCCCCTTCAACAGTCATCATGCAAGGAATTTGATAGTGGGAGGGAGGATCTGAATGGATTCCATTTCCATTCTGTTTGTTGTTGTTACACCCAGTTTAATTTTTCCTGTTGTATTCCTGTGTTTAGCCACAGCCTCTGTGTGACTGCATTCCCAGTGGGGAAGGGTGGGAGAGCTGCATTTTACCATTTACCATCCTATTTAAGGTAGTTTTTGCCTTCCTTTTATTGCTTTCCTTAAACAATATTTTGGATTATTATTGTATTTTGTATGAGGAAGGGCTGCAATAGGTATGATTTATTTTAAATACTCAATTTCTCTAAAAATTTCCTATTTTCTTGCCAAAGGGGATCCTGGAGCTTTGTCTGCCAGAAGAAATGGTAATTTCATGTAGCTACTTCTGGTTTTAAATCTATATTTTAAATCTATTGCTGATTTTATTTGTATTTAAGTCAAGAATTCCCAGCTTGCTGATTTAAAACATTTGATTATAAAGTTTTGGGGTTTTTTTAAGTAATGCTTTTGTTCTCCTGAAAGAAATTTCTGCTCCCTGCTTGGTCAAATATCAGTTGTACATTGCTGTCCTTTCATTAAAATTAGACCTCCTTTATTTTGGCCACTGCTTCTGTGCACACTTATTTAAGTAATGGCATCTAATTAGTAATTTGAGAGTCTGTTTAATTTTTTATTGTGTAACAAACAAAGAATGATACATTTCAGTGGTGATGTGTGCTAGGAACTAAAGTCAAGCTCCCCTTGGAAACTGGAATTCAGATTAATCCAGAGTGGGGTGCACAAGTGTTTGTGTTCAAAGAACAGCTTCCCACTTGATGAATTCCTGTGGAAAGGAACAGATTTCTCCCAGAGCAGGCTGGGATGTCAGCAGCAGGATGGATCTGATGGTGTTCTCACAGAATCCAGAATGGTTTGGGTTGGAAGGGGCTTTAAAGTTTATCCAGTGCCACCCCTGCCATGGCAGGGACACCTCCCACTGTCCCAGGGTGCTCCAAGCCCATCCAGCCTGGCCTTGGGCATTCCAGGGATGCAGGGGCAGCCCCAGCTGTGCCAGGGCTTTTCCATCCTCACAGGGGACAATTCCTGTTCAATATCCCATCCACGCCTGCCTTCTGGCACTAGGAAGCCCTTCCCTGTGTCCTGTCCCTCCATCCCTAGTCCCTCTTTCAGACTGTTTCAGAAAGTAGAAGATGTGAATCTTAAGTTTAAGGTGTGTCTCAGCTTGTTTGCTGGAAGATAAACATCAAATCACTCGCATGAACAATGTTGCTTTTCCCTCCCCTTTTCTACCCCGATACTGAAGTGCTCTCTTGGTGCTTGGGTTTTGTCACAACCACTCTGCATCCCCCAGTCTGTGTGTGCCCACCTGAAGGGGTTTTGCTCAGGCTGTGTGAGTGGGGCAGGACAGAGCAGCGCTGAGGTCAGGGGTACCAGGCCCTGTAAAACCATCTCAGCCTCTCTTTGTGGGGATCTGTTTGTCTTGTGATCCATCAAAAGCCAGCTGGGGAATTTGTCCTGGCTGATGGCTCGTTTCCTCCTTGGAGAGACCTTCAAAGGCTGCCGTACAAGGAGCTGGCATTCTTCTGCACAGACACATGGTTGTTCCAGGAGGTTCATTAATGCAACGCTGCCTTCAAGCTCTTTGGAAATTTAAGGGTCTCATTCTCTCGTTTACACCAGCGTGGAACCGGCTAGGAATTGTAATGACTCGAGCTTTTGTAGTGTGTGTACAAAAAAGGGAGATTGAATTTGATGGGTTTGCTGGGAATTAAGATCAGAGAGGAATATTAGATCATCTATGCTAATGGTGAGTAAATGAGATGGTGCAAATTCCGAGCAGAAAACGAAACGCAGGCTGTGATTCCTCACAGGATGAACTCTGTCACAGGGAGCTGAGGGGTGAGAAGAGGGTGTTAATTGCTGAGGCTGCTCTCATGGGCATGGCTGATGCTCGCTTGGGCACGGTCCATGCACCACACGAGGAGGGAGTGCCATCCCTGCCTCCCTGGAATTAAGCTGATGCCCGGGCAGGATGCTCAGGGCTGCCTGAGAAGCTCCTGCAGAGCTCACAGTCTCTGACTGGCACCTCTGTAGCTGCTGCTTAGGGGGCTGCAGGCTGCGCTTGGATTGCCTCTGGTCTCCTGCTTGCCAGACCAAAGTTCAGCTCCCTCGCCTGATTTTTCCAAGTCCTGTGCTGTGTGCAGTTTGGGGCTCTAATGACTTCCCTTGGCTGGCCAGCCAGAGCCTTCCACTGCCCAAAGGGCTCCAGGAGAGCTGGAGAGGGACTTGGGACAAGGGACGGAGGGACAGGACACAGGGAATGGCTCCCACTGCCAAGGAGCAGGGTTAGGTGGGATTTTGGGAAGGAATTCCTGGCTGGGAGGGTGGGCAGGCCCTGGCACAGGGTGTCCAGAGAAGCTGGGGCTGCCCCTGGATCCCTGGCAGTGCCCAAGGCCAGGCTGGAGTTCTAACAGTCTTTAGGGTCCCTTCCAACCCAAACCATCCTGTGATCCCTCTTAACATCAGCCTGTGCTGTCACTCAAGTAATCCATGGTGGTTTTGGACAAGACAAGCCCAAGTACCAGCCCTGTTTTCCTTGTTTCTGGCTGCCAGCTGGATGTGGAGCCATTGATTGCTGTCCTTTGAGCACAGTGCTCCATATTGCTTTAAATCCACTGAGACATGTTTGTTTGATTGTAATTATTATTGTAACTGCAAGGTTTTGATAACTTGTTCAGAGCCTCCAAAAAGGAAAGTAGTGCAAAATGGATTTATATGTTCCAAGATCAGGAGGGACTGACATAATCCTCTGTTTGGATGAAAGATCCTCCTGCAGCTTGGGACTGAGCATTTTTTTTCTTTTGGTCTTTTGGAAACAAAAGTAAAGATATTGAGTCCAAGATTTATTAAATCCTGATGGATCCTTCTGATGTGCACTTGGAAAGCTCTTCTGTGTTGGCCTGGCCTTTTATCTGCTCAGTCTTCAGATGCTTCTATTTTATCTATTTCTGAACTTCCAGAGCTCCAGAAAGCCTTTCAGCCCAATTTAATATGGAATAAAGCAAAAAAGCATGGTTTGATTCCAGACCAAGTCGGTCAGGCAGCAGTTAGATAAGTATAATTAGACTTGTAATTGGAATGCGTTGTAGACAATTAGTTTTTGTAAATGTGTGTAATTTAATCCCAAGTAGAGGGTCAGGAGGACCTTGCTGTGAACGAGGTTAAGGAGTAACATGTATAATTTGCAGGCCTTGTGATGCTCATGTCTGACACAGCTGGAGAGGAGCATGTCCATCTTTCCAAAGGCAGCACAAAACCCACCCTCCACGAGGTGAGTCAGGGCTTCTGCTCTGCCTCTGTCTCCCAGCGCCCATTCCAAGAGCAGCCTTCATAAATCCATGGGGGATGGATGCTACAGCAGCAGTGATTTATGGAATCCTCCATAAAAACCCAAAGTCTGTGAGGGAACAAGGCCCACTCTGTCCATTCAGCTTTTGGGGAAGCTCCTGAGCAATGGGATCTGCTCTCATTGATCTCATCCCAAACCCTGGACTCGTGCTCTCTGTGGCACAGGATCTCACCCACGTGGTTACACGGCAGCACTTGGGATGTTTTTCTTCCTGCAATCCTTCTGTCAGGAAAGGGGCAGCCCTTCAGCTCCAAGGTCAGCCCAGGAAAAGGGCCTGCTTCCCAGACATGTGGTACTCATTTGCTTGGAATTTTTGACACCACTTATTGCAATCCAGCGCGGCTGCAATTCCCAGGCTCTCGGTTTTGGGGTAGGATTGAATGGTAAGGGAGGAATGCCCCAGCTTCTGCCTGGAATCTTACAACACAGCGCATTCCCAGGACTGAACAGATCCTGCACCATTATGGCTGGCCTGTACAGCTTTAGGAAAACAGCCTCAGAGTGCTGGAGTCCCCGGGCAGGGGCTGGTGCTGCTGGTGAGCGGCTGCACCTGGGATTTGCCAGAGCTCTCCGTGTTATTTATGGCTCACAGGCTGCACTGAGCGTGACCCAGGTTCTGTCAGCACAGATGCTGGGGCTGGGGGTGGCTCCCACAGCTCAGTGTCAGCTCCACAAATGCAAAGCCTGGAGGAGCAGGTTCTGGTTTCTTGCCTTCTGCTGTAATAGCAGGAGCGGGGCACCCGTGTGATTAACGGCGAGAGTCCGAGTAGCAGGATTATAAATACTGGGAATTCAAAGGAAACCTCAGCTCCTGGCAATTACAGAGTGTGTGCAGCAGGGAGATGGAGCTTCTGACTCCGGTGTTATTTGTGACCTACTTGGAACTGAAATGTTGCAAGAGGCTGTTTGTTTAATACTCAATTGCTGTTTTTTAAAAGTTATAACCTATTCGGGTTAAATACAATCCTTTGAACGTGGACTCAGAGATAAACATTCTCCTCAGAAAATTCCACCAGTTCTTGTTGTCTTCATTTTTACTGCCAGCAAGTGCTCAATGTGTTCCTTCTTTTTCCATTGCAAAAACCCCCGCCCCAAACCTCCATAACCTTTCCCATCATGTATCCAATATTTTATAGAGCAATCACAAAGGGTAGTAAATTGAGTAAAACATACTATCCTTGGCAGGATTTCCCTCATGACTAAATCCAATATGAACAAAGAGGACAAGGGCAAATAACTTCACTTATTCAGGTCATTTTTCTTAAGAATCATAAAAATTAGATAGAAAAGGCCTATTAGATTATCTCTCCTCTCTTCCATTTTGCCAGTTCTTGGTTGTTCTATACAGTAACCTTGTGAAATTTTACTTGTCCAAATGGAAGAAAGATAATTTTTCCTGCTGGCTATTATTTCTTTTGAGTGGAAAAGGATGGATGGTTTTTCCATCTGGGCTAGAAGCACTTCTTGTGCTTCTACAAGGCTCATTTTGAATTTCCACAAGTGTCTCCTCTTCAACAGTTTTGTGTTCCTCTTTTTGGGCACCGTGATCTTATCGTGAGGCGTTTCCTAAGCTTGGGCCCATGTTTTTAATTCCACCCCATTATTCCAGTTGTTCAAGTATTGGAATAGCCCTGAGGCCATCTGTAACAATTTCACCCCATTGTGTTTCTGCCCTTCAAGTGCTCGCCAGGATTAATGTACCACCAACAACAGATTGTTCTTGCTGTATACTGGGAAATGTTTATAAATGCTCTTCAGATTAAAATAATTTTAAATCCTCTTAAAAATTTGTTTCCCTCCCCCCAAGAGAACTGCCAAGGAAGTGTGTATATAAGATGACTTAAACCACCCAAAGCAATAAAAACAAAGCCTCTTGCAGTGGTAAAGGACCATGAAGAGCTGGAGAGAAGCTGTCAGTACAGCACCTCTAGAGCTTGTGTTTAACTCCATGCATGTGGTTTAATTGCTGTGCTGAGCTTCTCACAGGCTGAAGAAAGCAGTGGAATGTTTTTGACATTTATTGCTCTCAATTGAAGTTGTGTGAGTGTCCAAAAAATGCTGAAATGAATATGGGTTTGGAAGGAGTTAATGTTGAAGGAGTGTATGTGCTTATCTGCTGCTGAAAGGTCACTGAGTAAATTCTTCAATGATCCCAGTGTTGTGGGGGTGCTGCTAAAATGACAACTCTTGTTCTGTTTCCAAAAAAAAAAATCTGGATAGGGACTCTGGAGCAAGTGGGGATGTGTCTCATGTTGCTGGGAAATAGGGAATCATTGAATCATGTCACAGAAACCAGAATGGTTTGGTTTGAGAGGGACCTTAAAAACCATCCAGTGCCACCCTTGCCAGGGTCAGGGACACCCTCCACTATCCCAGGTTGGTCTAAGCCTTGTCCAGCCTGGTCTGGGACACTGCCAGGGATCCACACACGTGTGTCATCCTCATCTCCTCAGCACCTCCAGGAGGAACTGCTAGCAGTGGAATTTTGGAGGGAAATGAAGGGAAAGGAATGTGCTCAGCTCAGTCAGGGGGGGATGATGTGCCTCAGTCTGTTCTCATCCTGAAGGAGTCTCAGCATCCAGGACTTGGGCCTCCCCAGTGTCTGCTGGGTTCCTGAATTACTGCAGACTCCTGGGTGAGGTTAGGGAAATCAGGCAAGTCTATAATTCATGAGCTGGAGATATATTGAATGTGACAGAGGAAACAAAGAGAAATTAGGATCCACAGAATGAACATTTGTGACAGCAGCAGAGGATTCTTGGAAGCTGCTTCTGGATCTTATGGGGACTGATGTGCTGCTATAATAAAGAGAAATAAACCTTTAATATATAATAAGGTGTCTTGCTTTGAGAACTGGTTTTTGACACGTGTATTTGGTTATATTTCAGTCTAAAAAATAGGGTCTCCTGGTCAGGCTGATTAGAAAATAAGGTTTTATGTTTAACAACATCCATAACTGCCCTTCTGTCTCTGTCACAATGTTGATGCCACTCCTGGGCATCCTGCATCCTGATCCCTGTGTGGGAACACAGATCTGAGGGATGCTGTCCCTGTTCTCTGTGGCTCTTGTGTTGTGAAGTTTGCCTGCCTTGTAAAATGGAAGGGAGGACTACAGTCTGTGGTACCACACAGGGATTTTACTTAAAAATACTCCTGATTTGGGAGAGTGGATTCACAGTGAAATAAAACTGGCATCCTTTTGCTCTGTTCTCCATAAAATCCATGGATGGGAGGGTGGCCATGTACAGACTTGCTGTACATTAATTTTGTTTGTAAAAGCTCTGTAATTATACAGCTCTCCTGCCAATTTGGCACAGGAAGACAAGGAAAATCCCAAGCGGAATGCTTTCCCCATGAAAAGTCTTTCTGTAGGGTTTTTTTCCTCCCTTAGCTTGAACATAATAACCTGATTGGCAAAGCATTTAAAAAATGAATTGCAGGGCTTCCAGCGTGAAATGATTGGCTCCATAGGAGTTATGGCTTTTGCATACGTGGGGGAAAAATCCAACTGTGCCGCCGAGATCCGCTGGGATGTCCTCGTGGAGAGCCTGCCAGGCTGCAGTGACCTGGAATGCATCCAGCTGGTGCGTCACCTCTGCTACCAGCGCTGCATTTCTTCAGCTTTTAACTCACTTCTGCTCTCCCTGGCAGCTGGTTCATTCTTCTGCCAGAGATAGCTTCAGGAGGGGGAGGAAAAAAAAGAACTGCAAATAGAGGAATTGTTTGGAATATTGGGTCTAAACATAGATGAGGGTGATGGCTGGTTCCATTTTTAGCTACCTAAAGAAACGAGGCTTATCCAGCAGTGACATCTGCTCGTCGGCTGCTTCCTCACAGGTTCTGAGTGCAGGGGTCAACTTCAGCCAAATTTTGATTAAAAACCAAGTTTTGCTCCAGCTTTTGACGTTTGATGAATGGGGACATTTTGAGCTCAGTGGTGATTTCTTTTTGACCACGTGGCTGCAGGGCAGGGGAGGAGGGAGAGTGGATCATACGAAGCACAGGAGCAAGAGAGGAGGGGAAGTGCTGGTGTGTGAGCTCTGATATGAGGGCAGAGAATAAAATCATGGTAAAACCATGTTCCAGTAGCTCCCTTCTCCAAGAACAGCCTACCCTGTGTCCCTAGGCAGGCTCCCACCAGGGGATGTCTTCTCCTGCTCTGTTCCCCCCTCTCCTTGTGCTGCCACGACCATTTGTGGATCACTGGGGCTCAGGGAACGTTTTTGGCCGTGTTCTCTGAGCTCAGATGAGCTTAAGGCGGCCGGGAGAGTGAGGGCCGGCGTGTCTGAGGCGCCATGGCTCCCGGCGGCCCACAAAGCTGCTTTGCCTCAAGGATTATCCGGCTGCCTGGGACAGTGCCATGCTTCCAAGTGGGCATGGAAGTGTCTCTGGGAGGAGGATCAGCACCTGAGTGTGCCTCTCAGTGCCTGAGCAAAGGTTAGATATTGAACTTTTTGGTTTGAGTGCTTGAAGTTTCTCTCCTGCGTCAGAATCCAACAGGTTCGCTCGGTTGGAAGGGGCCCTGAGGGATCACCCACACCCCAGACTGACCAAATTCACAAAGCATGCTCTTTAAGGGAGCAGCTGACAGGCTTGAGGCATTGGCCACCTCTGCAGGACGCCATTTCCAACATTTGACCACCCTGTTGGTAAAGAAATGCTTCCAAATGTCCAGCCTGTGTGGGACAGGCCAGAGGGACAGGCCTCCCTTGGGCGGCCCTCGGGTGCATCCCAGGCCGTGGTTTGTCCTCCCTGCCGTGCACCCCCAATTCCTGCCTGCAGGGCTCTCCAGCCACTCCTCTCTAGGCATTTGGGTGGATTTGTCCCAGCATTGCTGGAGCATGGCTGGTGAAGGCCACGTTCTGCTGGGCAGGCTTTGAGGCTGTGTGTTCCCATCAGGAAAGCAGCAAGGCCGTGTCTTTGGGAATTGCACCAGCCTGGACAGTAAAAGCTGCAGCTTTCCTTTTGGAGAGCACTTTGCCCCCTTTTAGAAATGTTTTAGGGTTTAGTGATAGGGAAATGCTGTGGCTGCAGAGCTCTTTAAGGCGCCTTCCCAGAGTCTGTGGGGAGCTCTCGGCTGAGGGAAGTAAACTGGTGACCTGGAAAAAGAAAATGAAGGAAACAAGATTAGTCTGCTCGACAGGGAATGCCATCCTGGGATTTATTTTGATTCCTGTCAAAGAAGCAGCCTGAAAGACTTTATGCAGAGAAAATTTGTGTTTTGTAATTGGAGAGAAAAAAATACATACTTTTGAGACACACACATATATATATGTAAAAAATATAGAGCTTGGTTCCCGGCTGGAGGCTCTGGGAGTGCTTTGGAGAGGCTACTCTGCATGATATCCTTTATTTAGCAACTGTCATGCCCGTTTGTAGGATCTGTGGTGATAGAACCTGTCCTGGGAAACGTCTGAAATCCAGAATCATGAAATATTTAGTGGACCGTTCACTGCTAATGGGCTCCAGCCCTGCGCCAGCACCACAGGATCAGTAACAAAAGGCTCTGTGTACCAGTGCCAAGCTGCCTGGGACTGCTCTGAGTTTGTTCAAGTCTTATTTCAGGTTTTATCAAAAGCAAAATCTGAGTCCAGCAAGGCAGGGTTTGGTTGGTTGAAACCAGCAAAAGCTTGTTTTATTTTCCTTACTCAGAGGAAACCTGGGATATGTCATGTGTGGCATACACAGAAGTGAGTTATTTTTTTTCAGCAGTAGATAAATTGATGTGAGAAAAAATACACAGTATTGATTTTCCTTTTCCTGTGGCTTTTGAGAGGTTGTTAATGCAGCAAGTACACAAGAGCACTCATATGTCTGTCTGCACAGTAATCGCTAATAAATTGACTTTCTTAAAAACAATTTTTAGTCTGTAGTTTCAGTGACTTGATTTGTGGAGTAGATGATATCTCCTGGCACATAATTACTCATTTTTGGGCCATGTATAAGGGGGGAGGATAAATTTTCCTGCATTATCTGTAGCACTGAACATCTCTCCTATTACTCAGACAAGTTTTTTCTCTGTGTCTTCTTCCTTACTGTAGCTGAGCAAAGAGGTTTTTAAGGATCTGAGGCTTTTCTCAGTGTTAAAATTTACAGCACAGACACTTTCTAGAGCTAATTCTTGTGCATTCTGACACAGCAGTGGTCACGATCGTGACAAGGACAATGATTTATACTCAGGGGACCAACAATCTGTTTCTCTCAGTGTCTCCAGAGTGACTGCAAAGAACTTGTTTTCCTTTGGGGAAAAAAACCCCAAACCTGCAGTAGGACCCATGGTGATAATCACATTAACGGCCCAGTGAGAGCAATTTGGTGACATGTGACAGAATGTGACGTGCCAGGCCCTGTCAGTGTGCTGGTGGTGATGGTCTGAGGATGCTGAGGAAGGCAGGAGCTGACCCATGGAGTGGGATGAGGTGTTGGTCCATGCTTGGGGAATTGTGGTGGGTGTCCTGGTCCTGATGCAGAGGTGGGCACATGGTGATGCTGTGGAACCACTGGTGTTCATGGACACTTCTGTGATGCTCTTTGTTCTTGCTGTTCTGGGCTTGCAGTCTACATTTGGTGGTTGTTGATATTTTCCTCCCATTATCCAGCGCAGGATTGCATTGTGTCCAGTTTCTCCTGGACATGGTCTGCACAGTGAGTGTTATCTGGAATTTGTTGTCCCAGAGGTTTGGTTCTAAGGCCTTGTAGGTTGTCACTGTTGTAAGGAGACAGACATTGATTATGTGGCTCTGAGGTGATTTATTCCCAATAAGTCCTTGTCTTGGCAGTCATCTGGTGATCTCAGCTCTCATGACAGTGATCCTTCTTCAGTATTCCTGACAGTATTCAGGAATTCCTTCAGTATTCCTTCAGTATTCCTACAGTATTCTTCAGTATTTCCTGATTATTCCTTTGGTCTTTGCTGTTGTTCTAATGTCCCACTTGTTTTTAGCCCCTTTTCTGGTTTTTGGTCTCTCTTCCCACGGTGGTTCTCAAGGTCCTGCCAAATCACAGATCTCCACTCAGGAACCTTTCTGTGGAAGAACAGAGACTGCACTGTGAGGTACACAGTGAAATTTAGGACTTGTAATTCTTGCACGTTCCCAGCACTGCTTTCCCCCCCACTTTATGTCCTGTTTACAGTGCAAATGGTTTCTGCAGGAGGGCCCTGGACATCTGTGTGTTTGGCTGTTTATTGCAGAAGGCTTTTAGTGGGTCAAGGAAGCACACAGAGGGGAGCTTCTGGAGTGGCCTGTGAAATGATTCTGCTTAGCTTTGTTTTAGCACTCCTTGCACAAACCTCTGCTCCCTCCCCTTGGGTCACAGCTTTCCAAGCTGTGCCAGCAAAAGCAGAGTCAGGCTCTGCTAAACTCAAATATAATTTGCATTTGTGCAGAGGTGCTTAATTACAAACACCTCTCCTCCTGCCACAGTACTCCTGGTAGTTCCTGATTGCTCCCAGTAGGGAGCTGAGCAGCTTTGAGGGTGGATGTCATTCCCTTGGGCTTAGGAAGGTTTTCCACATCCCCAGGAGTGCTGTGTTGTGAGATGGATGAGTAAAGGTCAGTGGTTTGATGTTCCCAGAGGGCTGCTTATTACAGGATGTAATCATGGAATCACAGAATATCCTGAGCTGGAAAGGACCCACGAGGATCATTGTGTGCAAATCCTGGCCATGCTCAGGACAACCCCAAGGGTCCCAGCATGAATCCCACCCCAAGGGGTTCACAGCGAGACCAACACTTCTAAACTCTCTCTCTCTCAAGGATCAGCATGCACGATCTGTAAACCCACAGATGAACTGGAAGGCAAGCTTGTGGTGAGACAGGAAAAAACCCCCAAACCTGAGCTATTGCCTGAGGAAACATGGGAATCCCCATTGGAAATATTTAGATTAGAAAACACATCTGCCAGGAGTTTGGCTCTTGGAATTTCATCAGGGAAGTCCCACCTTATTTTCTTCTAGAGATTAAAAAACAAACAAACAAATCCACCAAAACCCATCCTGAAAATACATTGCCTGTCTGCTGTATTATTTATATGCCCAGAATTGGACATCCTCTTGCAGTGCATCCAAATCCTCTCAAGAGATGGTCTCAGGATTTTTCAGGTCCTGCTTTGGATGTGCAAGCCTTAGATCTAACTTGGAAATTGTCAGGGAACTATTTTCCACTGAAACACAAATATCCCCTTCTCACCCCCTCAAGAAACATTAAAGCCTGTTTGGAGGAGTGAAAGTGCAGTACAACATTTAGTTCTAAACTGAAGATTTCCAAGCTATGTTGACTTAGAGCATCTGTTAGTGAAACATGTCTGCTCTGCAGACAGTTTTTGTACTTGTGCTGTGCAAGCACATTTCAAACAAGCACAGCAAATGTGCTGCTGAGAACAATCCAGCAGTGCTGCTTGGGTCATTTAGATGACTTAATAGGTCTTTTCTTTTTCCTTACTATCTGTATTAAATCAATGATTCATATAAATTATGCCAAAGGGAGTTAATTGTTATTGCATGGTATAAAAAGCTGCCAAACTGAGGGCAAAACTCTGATTGCAGTGCATGAAAGAAAATGGAGCTGTGTTCTGATTGCTGAAAGCATAAAATGGCTGAACCTGTCACCCCTACCAGAACAGCCTGGACTGGAATTCCTGTGGAAACAGCAGCAGCAAAGGAATTGTAGAAGCAAATGTTTGGTGACTGTGGCGTGTTTGGAGGTTTTGGAACATTTGGATGTCTTCAGAACACACAACAAACATTAAATGTGAAATAGCCAGCTGAAAGAACTGTGCTTCTCTGGTGCCTGGATCTGCAGAGGAATTTTGGAATTTCACTTTGTTGGTTCAGGGGGAGCTGAGCTCCTCAGTATCTCCATGAGATTGGACTGTGGTCTGTAGAATTTGGTTTATTTGTTATCTCTGCAGGAGGGGCACTGCTACCATTCTCTCTTGTGGCTCCCCCAGCACATTTTCAGGGCTGTTTGAAGAGGAATTGATGCTTCTCAGGCTTTTCTAGCTTTTCAAGGTTGTGCTTGATGATCTTGGCTGTCTTTTCCAGCCTGAAGGATTCCATGGCTCTCAGAGGAATGGTACAGCAAGGGCACTTGAAGACAAGCTCAGGTGCTGCACTTTGCTGTGGAATATTTCTCAGTGTAGCCAGTGGAGAGGCAAAAAGAGGATCTGTCATGTGTTACTTAATTTTGATGTGCATTCTGCACTAAATCTTAGAGTAGGAGTCCTAGTAAAATATCTGTATTGTATTTGAATATCTGTGTTGTATTTGAATATCTGTGTCTAGGCCTTGCCCTGATGAGCCCCGGTTGTTGTAGATGGGCTGCAGCTGTGATGGCCTTCATTGGGCTGCAGCTGTGGCCAGTGAAGGTAACTGGGATAAAAGGGGGTGGGCTTGGCCAGGCTGGGATAGCCTGGAAGGAGCCCGTGCTGTGAAGAACTGCCCCCAAGAAATATCACTGAGAAGGTGTGGGACTTTAGAAATATGATAACAATAAAATCTGACATGGTATTTTCCTAGGGAAGCTGCATTTTACATGGAAGGAGATAAAACAATGAGAAGTTCATGGAATCATGGAATGGCTTGGGTTGAGAGGGACCTTAAAGCCCATCCAGTGCCATGGCAGGGACACCTTCCACTGTCCCAGGGTGCTCCAGCCTGGCCTTGGACACTTGCAGGGATCCAGGGGAAGCCACAGCTGCTCTGGAAAATCTGTGCCAGGCCCCCCCACCCTCCCAGGGAAGAATTTGTTCCCCATATCCCATCTGACCCTGCCCTCTGTCAGTTTAAAGCCATTCCCCCTTGTTGTATAATGTGAGAGTTGAAACACTGCCTGTTTGATGAAGGAGAATGGAAAAATACACACTTTTAGGAGTTGTTTGGAGCTAAATTCTGGGGTTTTGTGCAAATAAAAGTAGTTTTCAAGTAACACTAGGAAATAAATAGAGGAGTGTGTGGAATATATAGGTCTGGGGTGGGATGGAGGAGGACAACATCAGGGAGATGCTGGCACAGAGAAGGGTTTGGAATGAGAAGGTGGATTTGTTGGAGCCAGTGGGAAAGTCCAGGAGCACCACAACACACCAGAAACTTGGGAAATGAGGAAATCCATGCTCTGCAGTGACTAAATAATTAATAAGGGACCATTTCTGGCCTGCTCTGTGACCTGACCCAACTGCAGGAACGAAATGTGTGGGGTGAGGATTAATGTGCCTTAGGCAAGGGCCGTGCTGGGATTGGAACAGGAAATGATTAAAGCCCTTTGCAAAAGCTGGAGGAAAGCTTGTTGTTTTGCTCTAATATTATCAGGAATTTTTATAATCCATGTGCAGGAAGGTGAAGTAGTTGAGTGTTGGGGGGCTCCCCACTATGATCTTTTTAAAAAATGGGGAATGTTACTCTAAATTTTGGTGAGTTTTCCACCAGCATTGTAATACCTGTCTCTGTGTGGCCTAGGGAGTTAAGTGAACAAAAATTAAGGCTACAATGACAGAAATTGCCAATGACTTCTAAAGGAAGGAGAGACTGGGACTGCTTCAAACAAGTGCTTAATAAACCCCAGTGAAAGAGATGTTGACTTAACTCATTTTTAATTGCTTTTAAGCTCTTAAGTGAGTTTGGTATTGAAAGTAATTAAAGGCCTTGAAAGATTGTGGGGAACTTTGGGAACACCTCTATGGAAAGGCAGTTACCTTAAAATAATTTTTACTGCTACCTAATCTGTCTGAATCACTCAATTAATTACTTAATGAAGTGTGGTTCAGCCCAGGGATGCTGCTCAGGTATGGCAGAATCTGTGTGCTTTGGGAATAATGGAAAGCACAACACCTGATAAACAATCAGTTGTTGTTTTGAGGAACTTTATAGATAAATTAAAAAACACCAGTCAGTTTTGTGAAGCCCTTTTTTGACCAGGACTCCTTTTCCCATAAGAACTGGAATGGGTGAATTTTCTAGAGCTGCAAGGTTTCCTTGCAGAATCACAGTTTAAGCAATGTTTTCATCAGTGTGGCTCAGCTGGTTTTTCAGATGGAAATAACTCCAGCAGGAAGTGTCTCTGTCGATACAACAATCTCCAAATTGATTTTGTTGTCATGTTCCCATTGAGGACGGCGCAGAGAAGATTTCAACGCTGCCTTGTGCAGATGCAGTGGGAAAACATCCTGAAGGGATCAAGGGCTGTGCTTAGCCTGGAATTCAGGGTGGGAGAGAGGAAATGCCCCCGAGCCCAGGTGAGACCCCACCTGCAGAGCTGCCCCAGCCCTGGGGACACAGCAGGACAATGTGGAGCTGCTGGGGAGAGCCCAGAGGAGGCACCAGAGCTGCAGCCAGGCTGGGACATCTGGGGGTGCTCACCTGGAGAGGAGCAGGACCCAGGGAGCCCCTTTAGGTACTGGAAGGGGCTCTCAGTGCTTATTTTCTGTGCTCTATTAGCAGTAGGATCTGTCTCCCCAAACTCTGCTTCTCAGCAATGCACTGAGCTGAATGATTCTGATATTCCAGTTATTCTGAGTTTGCAGATTGAAGGACAGCCCTCCCCAAAGGATGGCCCATGTAAATTGAAGTGGATTATTAAACCAGGCTAGAATTTACTGCCCTTTGCTTTTCTAAACACAATGAAGTGAAAATCAAGAATGAGGGCATTTATCTTGAGTGTGTATTTTTCTGGATTACAAACTTTGGCAGATGTGGTGCAGAGCGATATTTCTTGGCCAACTGGCATGTTTGAAAGACCGGCCTTAGAGAAATGAGTCTCTTTTAAATAGAGCTAAATATAAATGCAAACCAGCTCTCACTCTAAGTCTCTCTTATCTGCTGGTAGAAGTTCAGATTAGAGTGTCTGACTGAACTATCTTGAACCCACCCATCCTGCTGTTGCATTGACTCCCAGCTCAGCACCTGAAATGCAGGGCTGGACAGGAGCAGGAGCCCAGTGCTGATATTTCAGTAGCAGTTGTCCTTTTCCTGCTCTTTGGCTCCAAAAGCAACCTCTCCAGTTTTCCAGGGGATTAGACTCTTTTTTTTTTTTGTTTTAATCAGTAACTGTGAGTAAGTAAAAATGCGGATGGGATTTGCTGCTTTTCCTAAGCTCGCTCTGCCCTTCTGGCCTGCTGCTGGCATCCTCCAAGTGGGAAAGTTATTCTAAGGATACCGTGGAAGTGATGTCAGGGGTGACATTCAGAACCCTGATGTGTGTCACTTGTCCTTCTTGGGGGCTGAGCCAACAGGATGTTCCTGGAAAAGGGCAGTGCCCAACTTTGCCAGTTTAATGCTTTCCTCCCTGTTCTTGCCTCTTGAGTCCTCACTTTGATCCTGCATGTAAAAAATGAAGAAGGATCCTGGGATATTAAATACTCTGGAGTCTCAAGAACCATCTAATTTTAGAAGCTCATTGCACACCTGGAAATGTTGAGTCATTTTTTGTTGTTCCATGGAGTTTTCCTGGAGGGATGTTTTCCCCTGGTGGATGTGTGCAAGGTGCTGCTGAACCACAGGCCCTTTTAACCCTATTCATTAAAAACTCCTTCCCCTCCTGAGTGGCCAAAGCCAGCTCCTGGTGGCCCCAAGGCAGCTGCCAGTTTTTAAGGAGAGGAAAGACAGGAAGGTGCTTCCAGCCAGGAACGACCCTGTGGTTTCCTGCAATGTTCTCTGCCTCCCAAAATTATTTCTTTCCATGCCTTTATTTCCTGCTAGGTGTTTGCACAGATGTTTTCCCTTCCAGTTGCTCCAGGTCCATTCTTAGATTCAGATCCATTCTGGATAATTTGTATACATTCATTAACATTTTGCCTTGTTTTTCCACAATTTGGGTCCTAAGTGCATTAGGCTCCATGACAAATGTCTCTGGTATCCTCTCTGTGGTGTCTCCCTGCTCATGGTGTAACGTTATTGCCTTTAAATTCTGTTTCTTTAATTCCATTCCCTGTGTGAGTAGAGGTGTCTGAATTAACCTTCACAATGAACCTGCCAGGGCTTTTCCCAGTGCCCAAATAGATTCTCATTAATCCCTCTTTTGTAATGCAGGGAAGGCTTGTCTGGAGTGTTTTGTTTTGATTTTATTATTTTTATTTTTAAATAGAGGAAAAGGCCACACTGAGGCTGCTCTCACTGAAAGGTTTATTTTTATTTCTAAGACAATGGCTGCATATAATTTTTAATGCTGCATTTTCTGGAGGTTGACTGTTGTCAGTAGTACAGTCAATATTTCCTTCAATTAACAATAATCTTAGATAATGAAATTGTTGTCTTTTCATTACAAAGTCATTTGTGACTAAGAAACCTGGAGGTGCCTTATATAATATAACTTGCACAAGTGAAAATAATTATTGCAGAGTCAATTCTAGAAGAAGTTTGGGAAAATTGTTGAAAACAGGGAGTAAAGAAAGTGAATGTTGACATTTGGGGGAATTTTCCCCTTCCCCATTTTGAGGGGTTTGGTTGCTCAGAAGGCTGAACCCAAAATGTTGTGCAATGGGATTTAACCCTGCAGAATGTCAGACATTTGCTGAATGTTTTTATCTTCATTTGATAAGCAGTTGTGGAGTATGTTTTTATGCTACCTCTCTTTTATGAGAACCCTCTGCAATCTACCAAAGCAGGTGTTTTAATCACCACATCCTAATTAACTCAATCTATTTTATAATCCATCCACCCAGCTCCTACCACTGGAGTCCAGTTTTGTAGAAAGAAGAAGGAAAATAATGGATTCAAAGAGAAATATAGAAGAATAATTGTAATAAGATTGTGATTGAAATATAGCTAAGAAAACTAAATTTGGGGCATAGGAGGGAGGATAAAATGAAAAATCTTGTTTTGCTGCACAGGAGCACATGGAGCTGAGGGAGATGTTAGGGAATGATCTTCCCAACTTAGTAGCTGTGGTAATCTTGGGAAATATGAAGGGATTTAATCGATTTCTTAGCAAGAAGAAAGTGGGAATGGAAGGAGGAATTCTGGGCTGCAGGAACCTGCCTTGGTGTCTTTGCTTGACTTGCTGAGAGGGATGGAGAGGGACTTGTGATGGGAGCTTGTAGTGCCAGGGCACAGGGGATGGTGTCCCACTGCCAGAGGGCAGGGTCAGGTGGGATATTGGGAATTCTTGGCTGTCAGAGTGCTGGACCCTGGCACAGAGTACCCCACAGGCAGCCACTGAAAAAACACTGATTTTTTTCAATGTTCTTGAAGTTTTCCCTGACTAAACCCCAGATCTCACTCTTCATGAACCAGGCTGTGCCAACAGGACCTCTCAGCACTGTGCTATTTCTCTAGATTTTCCAAAGACTTACCTTCTCACAAATTCACCTGGTTTTTCTCCTCCTTTAATGCACGTCTTTGCACTTCCACTCAAACACACTGATTGGGAGTGATTGTTTTTCTGTAAATACGTCCAAATTTGGTCAATCCTGCCTGTTGCCTGCTGCTTTTTGAGCAGTGGCAGAGGGCAGGGATGTGTGCTGGCAATTCCTTCTCTGCAGCTTTTCACAGCTTCTCTCTGCAGCAGCAGCATCCACTCCCTCTGAACTGAATCATTTTGACTTCTGGTCAGGAAAAGACAGAAAAAGAGCCAAAAAAATCCAAAAAAGGGTAAATCTGCTGAGTGGCAGCACAATGCAAGCAGGGATTGATGGTGAAAGATGCAGCCCCAAGGTTAATGAGAGGTGGGCACTGTTCTCCCTCTCTGCAGGAACCAGAGCAGAACAAAAGGGGGAATGTTTGGAGAATCCCTCAGCATTGAAGGTTGTGGCAGTGCTGTCCTCCTGCCAGATCCTGGGAACCCTCTGGATGTTCAGCACCACTGCACACTCACCTTTAGTGCTTGTCAGCAAGAGCTGTGGACTTGCTTGGTTTATGCACGCATGAGGATGTGCAAATACCCCAAAATGAGGACTTGGAGCAAACTGAGGTGTCAGAGCAGCTCTGCAATGAAATAATGATGGTGGAAGTGTGGGGATTGAGGTGTGAAAGCAGCAAAGGAGTGCTTGGTGATCCTGTGGTTGATGCTGAGCCTGGTGCAGCAGGCAAGGCTTGCTTTCCCAAAATCCAAGGGGGGAGGAAGATGTGAGGGAGGTGGTTTTCTCCCCCATTTGCTTGAACACTTATTTTCAGCTTCTTTCTTGCCACAAAAGGAGTAATTTGTTTAATTTTGCAAAATGTTACTGAAGCTGTTGGAAGTGGAGCTGCAGCCCACGTCTTCTTAATAAATGAGTGTGTGTATTCCTGGAAGGAAGTTAAAATGGGGCTGTGTTATATTTGGTACCTCCTGAAGTACTGAGGCTACTTTGAGTACAGAATGTGCTCTCAGAAAGACTCATTTGCCACTGCAGAGCTTGATGGGATGAGATTTGTCAAGTCCTTGTCTCTGCTGAAATTCATTTATGCTTTCCTCTCTCTCCTGAAGATATTTTAGGGCTCTGTCTCTGAATTGAAGGGCCATAAAAACAAGTCAAAAAGCCTGAAACCAGAATTAAATTCCAAGCAATGAATATGCTTCTTATAATGTAGAAATGCTGAAGCCAAGCACCCGTGGAAGCAACAGGTGGAGACGTTCCTGACCTGTTTTCCCGAGTGTGCTCATGCTCCTGCTGGCACCAGGGTTGGGATTATTGGCCCATTGGAGCATCAGCAGGGTGGGTTTTGAGTTGTTTCCAAGGATGCCATCTCTGATGGCAGGTGGTGGCTTCCTGCAGGAGGCAGGAAGAGGAAAGATTCAGTAAAAATGGAGATTTTACTGTTTTCTCTTCACTTACAAATTCATGCTGTTTCATTAGCTGGCTGGAAGGGTCTGGTGGTGTAGTTCTACAGGGAAAAGTGGGATGTACCAGCACTCCTTAGAAAAACCTCAGTTATTTTCCTGGATTCAATGTTTTCTGCCTCCTGCTTTCTCCCCCAGAGTGTTTTTTGAGTGAATGTAAACTAATACAGGATCAGTCGTTAGAAACCATGAAAAAATATTTAATGTAAACCTTTCGGTGCTGGGTTGATTAAAATAAACAACTGTTCCGAGGAGCTGGTCCTGCTTTGGGAACAGTGGGGTTTCTGTTCCTCCCTATAATGCATAAAGCATGTGGAGTGCCTCGAGAGCTTTTTTTGGGTGCTGCACTTCATTTTGAGGGATTTCATTTTCAGTTCTCGGAGCTTTTGTGTCAGCTGGGAAGGGAGGATGTAGGAGTGACATGTAAAACTCAGGCTAAAACCTGTTTAGTCCCAAATCCTGACAAATAGCTGGTAAACAAGTATTTAAATGCAAGCTTGGACTTTGTTTTCTCCCTCTGGGAAGCTGGGAAGGCCTTGCTGTTATTGCCAGCTCTGGTGTCCCTTCCCTCTCCTCGTACCCTGTGGCTCCAGTGCTCCTCCTCTCTTTGCCCACATTTCTTACATGTCCCATTTCTCCTTCTGCTCCAGTGGAGGTGAGGGCCACTCTGAGCTGGGAAGAGCTGTGTTTCCTTCCAGCAGGTTTTCCACAGAGCCTCACAGGTGTTTCTCTGTCTCTCTTGCTGCTGCAGAGCTCTGGAATGCTGTGAAGACTCCCAGCCCAGGCACACTCCTCTGCGGATTATCTCCATCCCGAGGAAGCTCGTATCCAAGAGGTACCAATTCTTCCTGTCTTTGTGCCCTTCAGTTTGAGCTGCTCCTCCCAAAGCCCTTTCCCTGCTCCCTCCAGACAGGAGAGCTTTGGATGCTGTGGAGAATTTCTGGGTCAAGAAATGCATAAGCTGAAGCTCCAGCAACACTGTGTGCCTGATGTGTTTTATTGTGTTGATTTAGAAAGTTAATAAACATCAGGTCTTCAGCAGCCTGAGTAAAACACACAGTACTTATGTGCTGCTCCTGTTAAGAATTGTGAGAGGGTTTTTTTTTTTAGTGTTTATTGGTCTTAATATCTTCCTAGTAAGTAATACATTTTTGTTCTATATTAAAAAGGAGACTTGTTTTCATTAGCTGGGTCAAAATCCCCAGGTTGGCACAGACACGATTCCTGATATAAACTTCTGTCATTTGCCTGGAGACAGGCAAATGGTTTTCTGATAGCTTCTATTTCTTGGGAGAAGAAAGCTGGAAACAGTGTTTTCAAATAGAAACTTTGCAATGTCATTTGGTTGGAGCAGTTTTTGTCTTAACTCCTTATTTTAGTTGATAGAGTCCAGCTTGATGAAACCTGGGCAGGTCAAGCCTTTTGAGCATGTACATATATTTTATATATATGTGTGTATTTTTTTATATATATGTGTAAGAGAATTTAATATAACAGTGGGACAGCATTATCTACAGGAGCTGTGAAACAGGAACATATCCCCTCAGGAAATCCCTCTGGAAAGTATGCTGGGAAAATATTCCTGTGTGCCTGCCCTTCAGTTTTCCCTTAGGGATTCACACTTCCGTGTTGGGCAGAGAAGACACAGGGGTGGCTGAAGTGTCTGTCTGACCCCATCCAGCTGTTCTTGTGCAGGAATATGGAAAAACCAGGCTTGACTCTGGTTTTTTCCATTTTATGTGTTTTGCTGCTCACTTAATGACATGAACTTTAAATGTCAGCTGCTCTTGGGTCTGCTGCACTGCGTTGGGATCAAACCTTTGGGCATGCTCTGACCCTTATCCTCACAATAATTTAGCACTGCAGCCCTGCTTTGGCACAAGCTGCCCTAAATCAATGCCTCCTTTATAGGTACAGACAAAATCTGGGGATTTCTTTCTCTCCTGCCACCCCTGCTTAGGTGGGATGGGACAGAAAATGCCAAGGATTTCAGAAAAGCTTTTCCTTGTTTGAGGCAACAACAGTGTCCCCTTTTTCCCCTCTTCATGCTAGAAAAAAGGATAAATGAAGAAACAAAAGAAATGCAGAGCTGTGGAAGGGGAGAGGCAAAGCCAAGGGTGGGTTTGGTGGGTGGTGAGATGGGAGAAGGGACACCAAGTAAGGCTGGAAGTGATGGGTGGGAGATCCAGGGAACCACATTGTGCTTGAAGTGGGAATATGTGGAGTGTTGGCTTTGCATAAAAAAGCTCCTGATCCAATCCAGCTCCAGATTAAGGAAGGTGAAGCTCAAGAGTGAAGTTGATGGAGCCTGTGGAGATTTGGCTGTCCAAGCAGATTGAGGTTGCTCTCCAGGCTGTGATTGTCCTGCTGGGGATCTCCAGCAAATATTTCCTTCTGGGTGGCTTTATCTTGGGTTGAACCCCTCCCTGTTAGACTCAGTGTTCATTCAGAAATCAAAAGGTGGAGGAAATTGAGTTAAACTTGAATGTGTGAGTGCTCCATGCCTTAGCTTACTTAGGTTGTTTCCTGCTTGGGAAATACCCCACTCTTCCCATTCTAATTGAAATTCCAGCTATTAAATAGTTAAACATGGTGTGTCTGTAAAATCCATGTGTTTCTATAAATACCTCTCTTATCTCTGTAATGCTTTGGTTTGATGTAAATATTTTTAAATGTGCTTTTACATTAGGCTGGTTTTTATCCAGTGTGTGTGAGTGGAATTTGGAACTGGGCCTGACTTTATACTTCTGCTCCTCAACATTTCTGAACTCATGTGGAAAATTTCTGGACTTTTAAGTCTCCTGAGCATTTCTGCCACTTTGGTGGGGTCTTCACTGGGGAGCACTTTGCCAGCAGCTCTTGGACACTTTGATGCTGTTGGGAACAAATGTAGTGAATTTTTTTAGAGCAGGAGCTAATCCTTTTGTTCACAGATCTGAAGTTTTCCTGCACTGCCAGCTCTGTTTTGGAGAACAAAATTCCTTTCAGAGAACATGTGATATGGAAAATGATTTCTGTGAAGCCAAGTTTTGTGCTGCATCCAGCTCTGGGGCCCCAACATCAGCAGCAGGACCTGGAGCTGCTGGAAAGGCTCCAGAGGAGGCCCCAGGGCTGGGAGAGCTGGGGGTGCTCACCTGGAGAGGAGAAGGATCCTGGGAGAGCTCAGGGCCCAAAGGGGCTCCAGGAGAGCAGGAAAATGGACTTGGGACAAGGGATGGAGGGACAGGACACAGGGAATGGCTCCCACTGCCAGAGGGCAGGGATGGATGGGATAGTGGGCAGGAACTGTGGCAAAAACGTTTTAAAAGGGGATTTTTTAGAGGAGTGGATCTGACTCAGGAAAGTATAATCAAGGGTGTTGCCTAGGATGAAATGCTGGGTCATTAATCCTTATATTTCATCACCTTATACAAGGAGGAAGTTTCCCTGTGTGATCTATTATAGCATATTTATATTTATCATAAAAGCCCCAAATGGTTTGGGTTGGAATGGACCTTAAAGCCCATCCAGTGCCACCAGGACACCTTCCACTATCCCAGGTTGCTCCAACCTGGTCTGGAATGCTCCCAGGGATTAGGACAGCTTCTCAGGGCTTCCCCACCCTCCCAGGGAAGGATTTTTCCTAAGATCCAGTCTAAGCCTCTCTGTCAGTTAGTGAAGTGTCTGTCTCCATCCTTCCCTTCAGGTCCTGGAAGATCACCATTAGGTCACCCCAAAGCTTCTCTTTTCCAGGCTGAACCGTCCCAATTCTCCCAGCAGAGCTGCTCCATCCCTCTGCTCCCTCGGTGCCTTGTCTGGCTCTGCTCCAGCAGCTCAGCAGCAGCACTGTGCTCTGCTCAAGGCTCTGGGGCTGAGGTGAGCTGATGGCAAACACCCTCCCTGTCCCCCCCACCTTTCCACAGCGCCTTCCTGCAGTGTTCTCCACATTCCTGCCCTCACAAAGGCCGTGCTGGAAGCAGGGGCCTTTCTCTCAGATGTATAATTCAGCCCCTGTTCCCAGCGTGCCAGCCTTGTTTGTGTTGATGAATGAATGTTCCCTGTGTACAGCCTGCAGATTGCTCTGCTCCTGGACTGCAGTCCTGCTCAATGTACCTGCTTCTGATTAAGTGCATTTGAATTTGGGAGTGTGCTTAATGAGCTACACCTTTCACAGATTCTTTTGTTAATTCAGAAAAGCTGCCTGCTCTGATTTATGGCGCCAAAAGGGGTAAACTGCCATTAAAAGCATTAATTAGTCTTGGTTGACTGCACAAAGAATAGACTTGGTGTGAGCCAGTTTTTGATTTAGCCCTTTGATTTTTGCCTAAGCTTGTTAGAGGGTCTGTATCTCTGGCTGTGTCATGCTGGATTGTATAATTGGAATTTTGTGTGAAATTCTTGGGCTGCTGGAGGAAGAGCCAATTATAATCAATAAAGTTGTGAGGCAATTGGGCAGAACTTTGCAGATAGTTTAATACAGAAATGTTCCTTTTTAACATGTGGAAGTGATGACTTGGGACTGTCAGGTTGGCAGGAAGGAAGGATCCCCAGGGGCAGGTAACCCAGGATTGTGTCCACCATCTTTGGGATTGTGGGTTTTGACTGTCCCCAGGGAAGGAGACTGCACACCCCTCTGGGCAGCCTGGTCCAGTGCATGGTCACCTCACAGCAAAGTTCTTCCTCCCCTTCAGGAGGAACTTCATCATTCCAATTTCTTCCCATTGCCTCTTGTCCCATTGTACCACCCAGCAGAGCCAGGTGGTAGCACTGGTGGTTTTTTCTTTCCCTCTACATCTTTTTCCATTTTCTACAGGTTAATTGGAAAAAAGCCAAAAAAGCCCTAAATGCTGGAACATGGTCTGAGTTGTATCCTTGGAAATCCTGTATTATATTGATGAGTGTGTTTCAGTGTCTGGTAGTTCATGTATTTCTCAATTCTGGCCACCAATTCTACACACAAAAGTTTGAAAATTAATTGAAATGCAAATGATAGCCTAAGCTTTCTTTCCAATAGACTTTCCATAATTATGCTTGACTGCAAAAAAACAATTCCATTGCTATAATTTTGGTAATTGCCTCTGGTCCGTTTGAGTATTAAGATTTCCCTCTGTCTGTATAAAGTTTCCTTCTCTCTCAGATATTATCACATTAACTTCTCCATAAAAAGAAGGTTGGATTGGGCTTCCATCCCAACTTGTCCTTAAGGAGCCAGCAGTTGGATCCTCCAGCTCTGCCTTATTTTCCTGGCAGCACTAGAGGGTTCCTTCTCCCTTCCTTCTCCCTGCATGCCTGGAGAGATGATGGTGGTACTGTAGGACTTGGGAGTACTGAACTGGAAATATCCTCTGGATATTCAGGGAGATGGGAACTGCCTTTAAAACGCATTTTTAGCAAAAACTGGTTCCTAACCGCAGCACAGATCTGAAATGACAAGTGTCTTTAGAGGCATGGGGGTATTTAAGAGCTGTATTCCCTTCCCTGAACCATCCAAGTCCTCGGGACAGTGAGTTTCCAGTGTCTGCCATGTTTGGCAGATGGATTTTTGGGTAAGAGTGAAAGCCCTTGAGCTGCTCTTTGCTTTTTCCCTCTCAGCCAGCACATCCTTGGAGAGAAGTCCATCATGTTGGAAGCACTGGAACAGCCAGGGAGGTGTGAGCTCCCCATCTCTTCACATCCACAGCCTGGGCTGGGTTATTCCCAGCTCCCACAAATGTTCCCAGCTTTGTCTCTCCATTATTTGTTTTCCTTTCCCATTGAAGGAAGCGGTTCTTTCCAGTATAAGAAGCATTAAATTGACTTAAATGCTTTGTTTGCCAAAGTAGCTCTTTGAAGTGGATCTTTCAAGTTTCTTATGTGATCTGGGGTTTGATGAGACACATTTTAACCCAGCAATCTCACAGTGAGGAAGGAAGAGAAGGAACCTTCTAGCTCTGCCAGTTCTGATTCTAACTCACATTTTCCACATTCCCTTTTAACACTTGACTTGTGCTGGAGCATCCAGACATTGCAGGGTGATCCTGGGATCAGCAGGATCTCACTGGTCAGCTTTTCCAAGCTTGTCTGCAGCATTAAGTCTCAAACTGGAAAGGTAATCCCCTCAGGAGGCTTGACCTACTCTTCAAATTACTTTCTCCTGTTCTTTTGAGGCGTTGGCTTTTATTCAGATGGTTTTTTCCTCCTCATCAAGGCATCTCGTTTAATTGCTGTGACTGCCAGGCAGAAACCTCTCTCTCACTCTTACAGACCTCCTTTTCTTCAGCTCCTTCATAATAAAGTGGTTTTTGGAGCAGGGCCAGGCCTTTAGCCCAAAGTGTCCTCTGGTTTCATATCAAACAAGGGACAGCACAGCCAGATTGCTTCCCTAATCCCTCTTCCCAAAGACAAAGGTGTCAGCACTGTCTAGACATTGGTGTTCCATGTGCTCATTCAGGGCTGAGGGTTCCCCCTCTCTCCTTTTCATCCCACACAATTGTCCTCAAAGCCTCCTAATCTGCCATTGCTCAGTGGGTGAAATCCCCCATACAATTTGGGTTGGATGTGTCCAATTTGGGAGTAGGTGGTCTGTGCCCCTTTGGAGCAGTCAGAAAAACAGGATGAGTGAGTTCTTGCTGCTGTACAGACCAAGCATTTAAAATCTCTTTTTTTCCCCATATTCATGCTGTATCCAGCCAGGAGATATTACACAGCAGCTGTTCTTAAACTTTTATATTTCTTTTATGGTTATTTAATGTCTTTCTTTGGGTCAACATTTTGCAGCTTTTCCATGGGGGAGTGGGTCCTTGCAAGCTGCAGATTTGGAGTAGGAAAAGTAACAATTCAGCTGGTTTCCTGGTCCTTTGAAATTTTCCTTCTAGTGATGGCAGGCTTTGACCTCTCCTTGCTTTGGAAGTGTTCTGCTGGGAAGTTCAGCTAATGGGAGATCATTAGGATCCTGTTTAGCCTTGGATGTGTCTGGGTGTGTAATGGAGAGGTTAGGTACAAAAAAATTAGGAGAACTGAAGACCAACTGAGAGCAGGGAAAATTCACAAATTCTTGCTGCCCAGAGTTCTTTCTCATTTTGGAGCTCCTTACAACCCTTTTGGGGAAGAAATTTTCCCTGGGGGCAGAACCTGACTCCCCCAGCAGCCCCCTCCTGTCAGGACACTGTGGCTGATAATTCCTTGGCACTTCAGGGTGCTCCTTGTGCCTGTCTGTCAGGAGAATGGTTGTGTTTTGTGTGTTCTATACAGCTGAGTGTGGCATTTCAAGTTAAAAATAAGACATCTTTAATGTCAAGATTGCAAAGTTCAGAAAGCAGAACGGGGCTGGGAGTCAGTAGCTGCACTTTGAGTTTGTTCTATATTTGTGTGAGGCATTATCAGCAGGATTTCTGTCCAGGATTCTCTCCCTAAAAGTCATTCATCCACAGAAGGTGTCTTGGGCTGAGGGCCATGGTAACTGGGGGAAAATTAATTACTTAGAACTTGTGAGGCCACCTAAAAATGAAGTTCCTTGTTTCTTCTCTAGGCATTTAAAATCTCTTTCAGCTTGGTCTAGTAGAAGGTGTCCCTGTTCATGGAAAGGGATGGGAATGAGATGGGCTTTAAACCCCCTTCCAACCCAAACCACTGTGGGATTCTGTGGAAACAAGCAGCACTCTACATTTGTGGAGCTGCTGTTGCCTTGTCTTTGGGTAGGTCGGGTTTGAAAGGTGTTTCTTCAGCAAAAGTGCCTGAAAAGAGCTGACTATTCATCACAAATTACCAGCAAAGGGGTTTGGTGATTATTCATCAGAAGCTACCAGCAAAGGGGTTTGCTGTTGGTCCCAGGCACTGCTCAAGGAGTGTTTTGCCAGTTCATTAAAGCTTGGATGGGGATTTACCAGCTGATAGCTTTGGTTCCCCTGGTGGACTCGGGCTGCAGCCCATAACATTTTGCATTTAACGTTGAAATAAAGTGGGGTTTTGGAATGAGAAGCCAGTTCTCCTGTTAGTTCAGGAAGGATTACGGAGGATTACAGAGTGGGTGTGGGTGCTCGTGCTCTAAACTGTTAATCCATATATTTTATTGTTAGAAAAATTCATTTTCCTGAGGGTTATTTGGCACTGCAAGTGCGTCAGCAGGATCTCTGTAATGCAATCAGAATATCTTCTACACAAGAGGAAACGTGTATTCTTTTTCCTCAAACAAAAAGACAACTTGCTTTACAAGGAAAAAAAAATTCCTTTCACAATCTTAAAATAATTCATTGGGGAAAAAGAAAGCTTTTTGTTTTATGAGGGGTTTGTGTCTGCAGGATCCCAGCTGAATGCCATGTAGGAATTAAGTAGTGCTAGTGTTGATTAAAAAAAAAAAAGGAATTCCTTGGACATGGGAGGTTATCAGTCAAATCCTGCTTAAAGAAATTGTTGTAATGTGCTGCCTTCAACACCTGACTGAGGCATGGGATGGGCAATAATGTGAGCAGAGTGGGCAGTGTAAGATCATCACCCTTCTCCTGATAATTTAACTCCATTATCAGTTGTAGCAGGAGTAGCTGTTGGTAAAATGAGAGGAGAAAATCATCCTTACACTTGGATTGTCCTTGTTCTCATCCCCCTGCCTCGGGGCTCGCTGCCAGTGCAGGGAGAGCATTGCAGGATTCCCTGTGGCTCTGCCTTCCCCTGTGTGTGTTTTTATTGAGTTCCTCCTCTTGTCTGCTCCTTTGATTCTGCTGTTTCCTCAGAAGGCCACACACGGAGCTGAGCCTTCAGTTCTCCTCACCATTGCCATCTTCTGTGCCATTTTCTTTATCCCTTTCCAGTCCCACCTGTGAAATAGGTGTGGTTTAACAACAGAAACCCCAAATGCCAGGTTTATCATCCCATTTTTGTGTTGCTCTGCCGTGGCTCACAAATGAGGGTCGGCCTCAGAACAGACGCAAATGAGTTTTAGTGGCTCTTGGATGCTTTTGCAGGCTGATGAATTTAAAGCAGAGGGAATTAAAATGTCAAGGTGCATCTGGGAAAGAGTAGCAATGGCAGTGGGGAGGCATTCCCCTGGTCCTGTCCCTCCATCCCTTGTCCCAAGTCCCTCTCCAGCTCTCCTGGAGCCGCTTTAGGTACTGGAATTCAAAAAAAGAAATGCAGTATTTAATGCATTTTTTAATCATTTGGCAATTTCATTTTCATTGCATGGATAGAAATATTGCAGCGTTCAATCAAGAGTTTCAGAAGCTCCATTATAAGTGATTTTTGGATAGGCAAAAATGGCCTCTAGGGGATCTTTCTAAAGCATCAGCCACAGCAATAGGAGCAGGATTTATTGTTTTATTCAGCACACACACGTTACCTTGCATGTCTCAGCAGATGATTTCACTCTCTGCACTTCTCTCAGGGCTCTCTGAATCTCCCAACTTAATTATGACTATTATGAATAATTTACTCTCCACAAACATTGCTTTGTCTCTTCTGTCTCTTTCCCAGTTTCCACTGCTGGTCCCTCTAAAGGCTCTGGGAGCACCTTGCTGTCATCCTTTTGGAAGTCTGAAATCCCATGTTTCATACAGGCTGTTTCCTATTGCTTAACTGCTCCCTAATCCATAACATTCCCTTTTCCTATTGCCCCATTACTTTAATTTTTTAATAGTGTCTCGCTGGGGCTTTTGTAAGCAGCTTATTGAGGTGGTTTATTCCCCAGTCCTGGACTCTTTAGCCACAATTGAAGGATTTGGGCTGAGTTATTTTGCTTCCCATGCTGTGTCTGTTTATCTGAGTGAGGGCACTGCAGCATTGCAGCCACTTTGCTTCATGGGAGAGGACATTGGCTAATTCCATGGTAATCCTTAGGACACTTGTTAACGAGAAGGACAAGTCTTGTGCTGTTACATAGTGAGAGATGTGAATGTGATAAAGGATTTTCAAACACATCATGGACAGGGCATTCTGAGTTTCCCCTGACTTTTCAAGTAAACAATATTTGATTTTGTTGACTTTAGCCTATATTTGCTTTCTCTTCCCTCATGGAGTTGTCTGGAAATTCCCAATCCTTCCATACTTGGAATAAACGTGGATCAGATCGGTATGTGCTATTTTTACTTTCTAGCTTGTTGAAGGTGTTCTCTAGTTTTGTTTAAGCTTTTCTTGGTTTGGATTTTGACTCATTTGCTTCCCATGACTCTGTTTTTCACTGAGCATCCTCCTCCCTGCTGTCCTGTTCCTTCCCCCGTTTTTTGGAGGTTCTCTCACATTCCTCAAGCAGACCACAGGCAGAGTCTGATGCCTTTCATTTCCCCACCTTTGGACTCTTTACATGAATTGATCCATGTTTTAAACCCTCCTGTGAACAGATGCAAATTTGTGTGTCACCCTGCTCACTTTGGAGAGCACTGGCTTTTTCCCTGTCCCAAATAAGATTTTATTCTTGGCAGGGAAGAGCTGAAGTGCTGTTTGTTTGCAGAATTTCCGGATGACTGACGGCATGCTCAGCCCTCGGAGTCCTCACGGTAAACACAGCTCTTGCTATTGGAAAAACACATCAGAAACCCCAAAATAAAGCAGGGAATGTACAGAATTCCCAAGTTAGGAGCACCACGTGGGGCTCTTGGTGGCAGTTGGTTTGATTCTGAGATGTAGGAGAAGTGAAATCTTTCAGATGTGTTCCAGGGAGAGCCAGAACATATTTTTTTTTCTTTTTCCTACTCATCCGGAAACACTTAGGAACGAGCAATTCCACCTCTTTGTCTTGTTGATGGCTGTTTTCTCCTGGTATAAGGAAATACTTTCCACTTGTATTAGATCATTATCTCACAGGGATGTGGAGCAGATTTCCATTTGCTGTTCTTGGCTGGGAAGGGCAAAATGAGAGAAATCTGCGGGAAGTTGGGGAAAAAACCTGAGAATATGAAGTGCCTTAAGCTGCTCGACTGTGTATTCTGACTTAGCCTGAAAATTCCTCTTTTTTTGGGGGTGCCTGTGGTGAGAATAAGTGGGGAAGACACTGTGCCACTGGTGGGGGTGCTGCTGTATTGTTGTTTTTATTTGGGGCTGGCAAAGCCTCTTAGTGCCAGTTGGATTCTGAACCCCAGTGTGAGGGGATGCCTTTTGTAACTGTACCAGTGCTAAATCCCTGTCCCACAATAATTCCCTGCTCTTTCACCTGTGTTTCAGGAAGCCTTTGGAAAGGGAGTTGTCAGGTCAGATGGTCTTTCTTTATTAACTAGAAATCCCCTGGAATTTCTTGGTAAATACCCTGTAGGATATGCTCCTGGTATAGGTACCCAGCCAGCTCTGGCCTCAGA
This sequence comes from Zonotrichia albicollis, assembly GCF_047830755.1. Lineage (NCBI taxonomy): Eukaryota > Metazoa > Chordata > Aves > Passeriformes > Passerellidae > Zonotrichia > Zonotrichia albicollis. The sequence continues at coordinate 1,356,047 of NC_133820.1, forward strand.
ATAGCTCAAAAGCCATAAGTAAATATGTTCTTGGAATTACATTTTAAAATTGGTTTTCATATTTAACTGGTTTTGAAGTTAAAACCTAATTATGAATATTAAATTCAGGTTAAAGAATCCAATTTTCTTCTAGTTCTGCATTAAATGAGCTGCCAGAACTCACCTGGTGGCAACAGGTTGGGAAGGAACATTCTCTGAGCTGGCATCACTAAACTGCAGATTCCAGCCTAAAACTGTATTTTAAACATGAATTTGCATAGAATGGAGGTCCTGTCTTTCAGAAAAAAAAAAAAATTAATTAGCTCTCCCCCAGCTGGCCCTATCTATGATGAGCCTGCAGTGGAAAAGTAGGATTCATGCTTTGGAAAAAGGGGTGTTTGCCAGGTTCTCATCTGAGTTCTAAAGAGCAGCTTTGGCTTTGAAATGAGCCGTGAGTTCACGGTGCCCTTCTATGGATGAGTGAATGAAGGATGGATTTGGGCAGTGCTGTCTGTTTTCCTGCTCCTTTGTGTGACGTGGGCAGGGCTGGCCATAAAACCCAGCGGAAAATTCCCCCATGTGTTTTGTGTTGCTGCGAGTTCAGGTTGTGCTGCTCCATTCAGAAGGGGAGGCTGAAACACATGTTGGCAGCAGTTAAAAGGGACAGTGTTTACTGCTCATCCCAGGAAACATCAGCTGTTTATGCTGCTCAAGCACTGGAGCACTTCTGGAACAGGGCAGCTCTTGCAGCTGTCCCAAAGTGGCTCCTCAGTGGGGCCCAAAGCAACTTTACCCTGTCCAGGGTGCCTTGGATGTGATGTAGAAATCTGGGGGGCCAGGCAGAGGGAATTCCAACAAAGCCATGCCAGCCACGAGCCCCTTCTCAAATTGTAGCTGATTTCTGGGCCAGGGAGCTCCAAGTGGTGGAGTTGGCTGATTGAGTGTGTTCTCTCCTGGAGCCCCTTCAGGCCCTGCAGGGGCTCTGAGCTCTCCCTGGAGCCTTCTCCTCTCCAGGTGAGCGCCCCCAGCCCTCAGAGCATCTCCATGGCCTCTTCCTATCATTTAGGAATAGCCAAATTCTTTTCATTTTCAAGGCAGATCACTGCAATTTCCCTTGAGTTTTGCTTTATGGATATTTTTAATGAGGTTCCAATGCGGTGAACAGAAACTTTTGACTTGCTTATCTGTGAATTTGCACTGATTATTGACAGAGGTGTGAAAAGGAAAGTAAATCACACGTATCCTGATAGAGTGTGGATTTATCTGACCAGATACTGGGAACAAACTGTTCCCTGTGAGGGTGGGCAGGCCCTGGCACAGGGTGCCCAGAGCAGCTGTGGCTGCCCCTGGATCCCTGGAAGTGTTCCAGGCCAGGTTGGACAGGGTTTGGAGCAACCTGGGATAGTGGAAGGTGTCCCTGCCATGGCAGGGGTGGCACTGGATGAACTCTGAGGCCCTCCCAACCCAAATTCTGGGATTCTGTATCTTTGCTTGTCCTCTTGCTGTGTCCAAACCTGGCAATGTGTTTGTAGCATCGTTGGGTGAAATAGCTGCTGTTGGCATGGCGCTGCTGATCCAGCCAGCCAAAAGCTATGGAAGGCTGGAGCTGGAAAAATGATGCCTTGTTCTGCAAGTTCAGGGACCCAGAGTGATTCATCTTCAGGCTGTTTGCAGCTGAGGGAGCAGAGCAAGGCCCAGCAGCTGCTGATGGTGAGAGCAGGGGAGCTGCCAAGGCACAGGCAGTGGCATTGCCTGCATTCCCTGGCTGGAAGGCTTTCCTCAGCCTCCCTGCTGAAGAGAGAATAAGTTTTTAGATGCTTGAAGAGCCTGTTGAGTGCATCTCTGCTGACTTCCTCTCAAGCAGATGTGGGACTTGATGTATAACGTCACCTTCAGGTCTGTAGCTTCCAGTTAAACCAGTGCTTGAGCTTCATGGATATTGCATGGGTTTTCCCCAGTAAAGCAGTCATGGAATAGTTTAGAAATCTGGGCAAGCTTGATTCTGTGGAGCAGCTTTGGATTAATTTGAATCCTCTGTTAGTTGCTGCCTTTGGATTGATTGCTGATGGCTCTGTCAGGAGATGCACAGACCCGTATGAAGTCTCCAGCTCATGTCAGGAACATGTAGGATATGTGGGATATGGAGCAGCAGGTCACCTCATTAACCCAGTCACCCCAAAATGCTGGCCAGGAGGGAGCCCAACCCAGCCCAGCTGCAGCTTCAGCCCTCTCTGGGACATGGATGTGGGCACAGACATCAGGTCACACCCAGGCAGAGCAGGGTGAGATGTGGCATTGCCCCAAGGCTGATGCTGAGAAAAAAAGTGATGTGCAGTCCTAATTAACAGCCACTTAATTGAGTGATTTGCCCAGGCTGTGTGGGATACAGAGCAGGATGTGTGAACACCCAGCCAAGGGGGTTTGAGCTTTGCAGGAAGTGATCCGAGGTCGTGGGCAGAAGCTGCTGGAGCAGCTGTGAGCCTTTTTTTTGGTTATGTTGAGAGTTCCCAAACCTTTCCAGGGCTGCACATTCTCACTGTTCTCATCACCCCTGGGAAAGTAAACCCAGAGTTCCTGCTGCTCATCTGAAGCCCTACTTTGTTTTTTGAGCAAACACTGCACAGCCTTAGAAAGCCCAACAGAACAGGATGCTTTTTCTTTGCTGGTGAAAGCAAGTGTTAAGGACTGGATTACAAGATGGGAAATGGAGCTGTATTTTTATGGGGCTCTTTTGTAATTGCAGGATTATGTCTAACAAAGCTCCTCTTCAGCTACACCAGTATTTCATTCCCTTTGGATGCTGGTGACCCCAGGGCTTTCCTTACCATGTTAAACTCTCTGAGATGGAGTTTTTCATTCTATATTCAAGATATTCAAGATGGAATTTCCCTTTTCTGCTTCTTAGTATTTTGTTAACCTATTTTAGGAATGATTTCTCTGGATTTATACCAAATATAGCAGCCATGACTCAGCCTCTGTTCCTGGTTTTGGACTCAGGGATGCACTTGGTGCTTTTGCATTCCCTCTGCCTCTGTAATTTCCCCCTTTAAGTTTCTAATCTGGTCCCCCTGCATTCCTCCTTCAGTTTACATGGCTTTCCTATTGATCTCAGGATTTTCAGGATTGTCACAATATTTTATAAAAGTGCAGCAGCAGAAGAATTCAGCACAGGGGATAGGACAAGGTGGAATGCTTTTAAACTGAACAAGGATGAATTTAGGTTAAATATTGGGAAGGAATTCCTGTCTGTGAGGGTGGGCAGGCCCTGGCACAGCTGTGGCTGCCCTGGATCCCTGGCAGTGCCCAAGGCCAGGCTGGACAGGGCTTGGAGCAGCCTGGGACAGTGGAAGGTGTCCCTGTCCATGGCAGGGGTGGCACTGGATGGTTTTTAAGGTCCCTTCCAACCCAAAGCCTGGGATTCCATAATGCACCATATCCAGGCTGTCAGACTGTCCCAAAGCCTTCAGCTGGCGTTTTCATGTGCCAGTGACAGATCTGGAGCTGCAGGGTTCTTCTGCAGCTCTGGGGAGATGCTGTTCCTCCACGTGGAGCAAAGTTCCTTGGAAGATTGCTCCCCAGCAGGGGCTGTGCTCTGCTGGAGCCGTGGTGGGGCTGCGGCCTGGCTGGAATCAGTCACCCATGCACACATTGCCCAGGATTGGGCTCACACAGAGGGGAGCAGGAGGCTGGAGAGGCACAGGAAGCTTGGCAGTGATGCCAGCTCCGAGTTCCAAGGTGGTTCAGGGGCTGATGAGGTTTTTTTTTTTTGAGTGCACTCTTAATTGCTGGTAATTGGCAGCACAGCCTGAGCAGTTCTGTCTGGTTCAGTTCTCTGTTTGCCTGCTCTGATGTCTGCAGAAGATTTGCAGGATCAGATGGCAGCAGCGAATTGCAAATCAGGAGGATTAGCATTTGTATCAAATATGCTCCAGCAGAAGGAGATTACAAGTCCTGGGTCAGCAAGAGCTCAGGAGTGTAGCTATGGAGCTGCTGCTGTGGTGGGGATGGGAATTCTGCTCTGCTCCTTCCACAAGGCTGCCTTGACAGATCATAGAATCATGGAATATCCTGAGCATCAAAATCCTGCACAGACACCCAACAATCCCACCCTGTGCAGGAGAGCAGAGTCCAAACACTCCTGGAGCTCTCCCAGCCCATCCCAGTGCTCCATTTGGGTGAAGAACCTTTTGCTAATAGTAACATTTAGCTTCTGCCAACAGGTTGTGTTCTCCTGTGAAAATGCAGAATAAAATCCTTCCAAAATGGTGCTCCTGTCCTTCAGTATCAGACCTCCCTTTCTCTTTCCAGCCAGTGGACAGGTATTTTACATCAGATAAAAGACCAGGAGAGGAGCAGGCACACATTTGGTGTTTTTAGAGCTGCTTTTAGTGTTGGCTGAGCTGAACAAAGGAGGCATGTGAGAACATCAATGGCAGCTCGTCCACACCGAGCTGGAAATACCTGTGGGCTCGTGTTCATTTAAAAACTGAAAGTGAGAGCAGGGGAAACCTGGGCTTCCTCTGCCAAGGGCTCAAACACCCACAGAACACACAGATGAGCTGCTGCCTGTGGCAAACAGGCTGCCTGAGGGGGAAATGACAAGTGCCACCCTAAAAGCCTTTGTAATTACATTTCCATAGCCCTCAGCCACACTGGGAGTACAAATCTGACACTGTTGTGCTGATGCTGAAATCTGGGCGCAGCTGGGTTTTAATTTCCAGAGAAAACAGAGGGGTGTGAAGTGCATCTTCCTCTCCTTGTTTTGTGTGCCTTCCATCTTCCTCTGGCATTGCTGGGTTTTAATTTCCAGAGAAAACAGAGGGGTGTGAAGTGCATCTTCCTCTCCTTGTTTTGTGTACCTTCCATCTTCCTCTGGCATTGCACTAGGCATGTTCTGCAGGTTGGAGGATGCTGGTGGGATGGCACAGCCCCAGAAATGGCAGTGAGTGACACCTGTGCCCTGGGAAATTTGTGTGGGAATACTTTATGGAGTGTCATTCACTGTGCTCTAATTCTGAATGCAGGCACCATTGTGTTTAAATTCACGTAGGTAAAGGAGTGAAAACATAAAATATGTATTACAAATGTGATTAAAGGCGTATTATTAATTGAAAAGGAATAGCCAGATCATTCTATAGTTATTGAAAGAAGTCAGTTTGGGAAAAGCATATAGAGGAAAGGAGGACCTTGGGAAGTGCCTTGCTGTGTAACATTTGTTCTTTCTGAAGTGTGTATTCCCAGGCTCTCCAGATCGTAGAGGTCGTGGCTGCTCTCATAATTTGCCCTCCTTTTCTTCCCCTCAAGGACATTTTTTCCCTGCTGTTGCCTGGCAATTCCTGTGAAGATTGCCCAGGCCCTGCCCTGTGCTTTGCCTGTGTTCCCTGTGCTGGTCACATTGTCCAATATCTCTGCACTTGCAGAGGATGCACATCCAGTCTGGCTTCTCTCCTGCCCACAGTGTGTGCTGCCTCCTGGGCTGCTTATTATGTATTTAATTCCTTCTAGATCCCCTGTTAGCTCTTCCTTGCTGTTGGATTCATCTCTTAAAGCTGAATTAATCATTGAACAGAAACCAGGAACTCAGTTGCTGTTGTTTATTAAGGAAATGAAAAACATGCCACCAGTATTTCACAAAACATCTTTTGGGAATGCTGAGTTTATTTTCCAGGCATGGCAAAAAAACTTGTGAATTCATTAAAAAATAGAGAGAATCTTACCAAAATTAGTCCCTTCCCAGACTGGGGGTTTTATCACAGTTATTATCAATTTAGGCATTGTCAGAGGACAGAGAAATCTGGAGAAAGGAAATCTGTCTCTTGAGTAGGTGATGTGCACCTGTTGTATGATTGATAGAGTTCATTTAAGATGAAAATTGAATTGTTAGGGAGAAATGATGGCAGAAAAAAGCCTTATTATGTGCAGAGATGAGGCTTATCAGCATGAAAAGAAATGTGTCACAAATTGGTTGCAAATCAAAGGCCTGATTTTTTTTCCTTCTTTTTCAAAAAGGCACAAATAAGGGTGTGCACTGTAAATCATGGAATTGCTGTGTAATGTGTGCTGGGATCTTTTGTGAAATATAAAAAGGCTTTTTTTCTCTGTGGAGTTTATAATATGAAGCTGTGAGGCTACAGACAGCTCTGTGTGCTTAAACCAGGTGGGTTTATTCTGGCTACACCTGAGTGTTGCAAAACCAACACTGAATTCTAAGAATAATTAAATTATCAGTCATAGGTGCAGATATGGAATTGTTAAACTTGGAAACAGCCTCTGAGGACATGGAGTCCAAATGTTCCCCTGGCACTGCACCACGAGAGCTGGAGAGGGATGGAGGGACAGGACCCAGGGAATGGCTCCCGCTGCCAGAGGGCAGGGATGGATGGGATATTGGGAATTGTTCCCTGGGAGGGTGGGCAGGCCCTGGCACAGCTGTGACTGCCCTGGATCCCTGGCAGTGCCCCAGGCCGGGCTGGGAGCCACCTGGGACAGTGGAAGGTGGCCCTGCCCCTGGAATAGGATTTTCTAGGTAGCTCCCAACCCAAAGCATTCTGAGATTTTGTGCTGTTTAACCTACACAGATGCTGAAGCCCTGGTTTTTCAAGTGGCTCCCTGACCTTGCAGCCAGGAGGGATCAGAGATGAGTACAGATGTTCACATGGGAAGGCAGAAATTTGCTTGGCTGCTTCACACTAATCTTGTCCTTTTTAATATTTCCAAGACACTTCCAGGACTTTAATTTTTTTTTTCTTTCAGCACTCACTATTATTTAAAGGAAGAAGGGAATGGCTGATCTGTAATTTCTGCCATGCCATTCATTCCCCAAACCAATCTTATCCCCCTGATGGGAAGCAAGGAAGCAAAGCTGAGTTTTGCAGCCATCACAGGCTGGGGATTTAGTAGTTCTTTTTTTTTCCTGATATAAACTGCAAGCTGTGAGCTCCTTCAAACTTCTTTTCCCACTCTTTAGTTCGGGAAGGTATGTCCAGAAATCTGTGAAAAGTGTTAATTGTTGACTTGCTGTGGCCTTTCAGCCCTTTCCTTTGTGCTGCTGCAAAAGCATTCCTGGTTTTGGCCTCCTGGGCTGGGTGTATTCACTGGAAACCTGAACGAGTGTTTAGGTGAATAAAAGCACTTCCAAATCTTCTGTAATGGCAGGCTGGAAAATTCTTGGCTTTTCCAGTGGTTGTGAAATATGGATATGCTGAGTGCATATTGCATGTGTTAGGGATCGTGCTGTACATGCACTGATTATTGGCTGCTGTCCCTCATACAGTGTCTGCCACTAACCTCTGGTAATTCCTGTATGGAATGTTTGACTTGGGTTTGAGGCCTGGGACAGCTTTACAGACATCTGTAGCTTTCATTGAAAGGTTTCCATTGTGGTCATCTGTGTAAGCTTGCTTTCTGTTGTGCTGGTTATGTGTTGTTCTATTGCGCTCTGCCTATGATTGTTGTGATTTTCTTCATTTCTTAATTTGAGTTCTGTTTGTTCATCCCTTGGCAGCTTTCCCCCAAAACATCACCAACTCCTTTTGCTTACTTTTCAAGTGGTACTGAGTTGCCCTGTATATTTTCTGGCCTTTGGTGGGGCACATCAAGCCCAGCATAAATCTGGAGTCTGTTTTTCTCCTTCCTCGTAGCTTGCTTTCCAAATGCAGTGAGGGAATGCCGCTGTCTGCCTGTCCTATGGAGGGGAAAGACTTTCAGGCTCCTGGGCTTGTTAGCACAGAGCCTCTTGCCAACACAAAATTACAAAAAGACGACGATAAACAAACTTCTTGCCAAAGCTCCCTTCCTGCTGACAGATTTAGCCTGGGCCCTCCTTCATCTTCCCTGGTACTGCTTTGTTTCAGAACCAAGATTCCAAAATATTTAAGGAAGAAGGGACTGTTAGGGAGGATTGATCCCCTCTGTTTGCACTGCTCATCCTCCTGTTTCCCAGTCTCTAAACCCATCTGGGTGCATCCATCAGCATGAGGAGAGGAAGAGAAGAGGACAGGGAGAGATTTGCTTTGCTGTTTGATGGGAAAGTGGGGCTGGAGCTGCTCCTCCACCCTGCCTGGGGTTTCCAGTCTTGACCAGAGAACAAATCCCAGAAAACAGGAGCTGGGTGAAGATTGTTAGAGAGCAACGAGGAACAACCTGGCTGGAAGTGACAAATTACAGCCAAAACCTGCAGCACAGTGGATGTGACCAAATGAAGCCCAGGGGAGTCTGACCCATCTGTTATTAAAAGGATATCTCTGCCCTCATCTGATTTTAATTCCAGGAATATTGTATTGCTGATGTGCCAGCTTTGTACGGTGTGACTGACTCCCAGACAAATTTAAATGTTTATCCTTTGTGATCCATGGGAAGGAGTCATGTTTTCAGTATTTGGGATATGGCTTCAAAGGGATTCTCCCATCTTGGGGGGAGTAATTACAAAAATTGAGGGAGGTTAACTAGTAATAGTAGTTGGAAATTTGGAGCAAAACATAAATTAAAGCTTGTCTTTGAGGATAATGTGATGGAAAATGGGTATTACACCTGAATCCTGGCCCTGCCAGTATGGTCTGGTTTACCCTAGAATCAGGGAGTCATTGAGATTGGAAAAGCCCTCTGAGACCACTGAGTCCAATTGGGAACTCAGGGAAGGCCACCCCTGCCCTGTGTGCCCTGAACACTTCCAGGGATGGTTATTCCACCTATTCCAACGCTCCCAGTGAACCCACCCTTGAGCCCATTGCTCTCCTGCATCTTCTCTGCATCTGTAAAACAAAGCCAAAGAGGTGATCAAATATTTCATATTTTTAAAGAGCTTGGAGGGGGGAAGATTGTATTTTTTAGTGTCAGAAATTGTATTTTCATGGGTTTTACTCTTGTGTCTGGTTGTTCTGGGTGACTCCTGCAGTGCAGCTTCTCTTAGGAGAGGGAGCAGTGGTTGGCTGGGAGAAAGGTCTGAAGCAGCTCAGATAAGAAAGATAACTAAGAATATTTTGGTTTGTTTTTGCAGTGCCTGGGTGATGTTGTGGTATGGATGTTTATAATCCAGGCTTTTCCTGGTGGCCAGCCCAAATCTCCCAAGGCAGTGCTTGTGGAAAGGCAGGAGCAGAGAGAAGTGTCCTCAAGCTGTGTGTTCCAAGCAGCCTTTTCAGCAGAACATAATGAAGTAGGGCAGGGAAGACAAAAGGAGGGAGATAATCAGCCGGAGGAGGCCGTGGCTCAGTCGGGGAGCACCAAGTACAAGAGTGCAGCAGGGTTCATCTCCAAAGGGAAAGTCAGCAAGGCCTCAAGTTAGAGAAATTAATAGCAATGTATCAAGGAAGTCGTTTGAGAACTGCTGAGAATGGTTTGGGACTCACTGGGGCAGATATGTTAGATCTTATAAAAAATACATGTATTTATTGGTTACCTGCTGGTGAAACCCATCAGACTTGCAGATAAAAGGCTGGGAATTTGCAGCACAGAATTCATCTGCATTAAGACATTTTCTTCTCTGGAAACAAGTTAATATAACCCCAGCTGTGCCAGAATATTTTGGTTTTTCTCATTCTGAAATTTCTTGTGGGGGAACTGGTTCAACTTGCAACAAGCAGGTCTGGTGGAAGGTGTCCCTGCTAAGGTTCATCCCAATCCAAACCAGTCTGTGAGTTTGATTCAATCATTTCTCATTTATTTAGGCTCAGAGGGGTGTTTGTGTCAGCTCTGCCTAATTCAAATAGGCAAACACAGTGTGCAGGTATTTTGCCATCACATTCAGATTCACCTGTGCAACAAGTGATCCCACCTTCCTAGTCCTTTTCAGGGAGGGCAGGGATTTCCTTTACAATATTTCAATATGCAGTCTATAATATTCAATTGAATTAATAACTGAATTATCATTTTTTGATCCTCTGGCTTTTAAGCAGATCATAAACTTCAGCAAACGAAATGTCGAGATTTTTCCTGCCTCAGCGTTTATTTTTTTGGCCGGTCTGAGGTCAGCAAATTCCAAAGTCAAGAGCTGCTTTGTGCTTATAAATGATCTATTGAATTTTTCATACAATGAGGACCAAAGGGCTTGTTGCTGTTAGAGATGTCAGGTTTTTCTTGGTTGATTGGAAAAGCCTGATTATTTAGTTCTTCATCTCAGAGGAAACAGCAGTGCTAAGGATGTGGCTCCCTGGAGTTTTGTCTCCCAGGACATTTTCTTGAGTCTCCTCAGTGAAGCTCTGAGTGCTCCTGCCCTGGTTTGGAGGTGGATCTGACAGAAGATGCTGTAGGATGTAAATTTTTGGGAGCTGGAGGAATTCACCTGGAGAGGAGAAAGCAACCTGGGGTAGCGGGAGGTGTCCCTGCCCATGGCAGGGTTTGGAGCTGGGTGAACTTTAAGGTCTTTCCCACCCAAACCAGTCTGGGTTTCCATGTGTCAATCTGATGGGTTCACATTATATATTACATTATATATATATATATATAAAATACATACATATATATACACCCCTATTATATATACATATAATATATATATATAATATAAAACACAGTTACATTTCTATAACAGGTTCAATATTTTGTTTCCCACGTGAGATGTTCAATCAAGTCTTAAGTTAAGGTGTCCCTAAAAAAAGAATAAATTAAAGAAGAAGCTGCTCATCGTAGAAACAAATCTCTGAGCTTGTGCCCACTGTCCCAGCCTTTTTTGGGGAAAGGTGGGATATACCCATGTAACTTGCCTAAATTAACCTTTACCAGATGAATTGGAAGGTAATTTAATTATTGTTTGGTGGATCCCATGTGAGGGTCAAGCTTCAAACGACTTAAGGGAAAAATTGTCAGAAAATTAGTGGAATTTGCATGGAGTGTAAGGTCAGGAGGCCTTTTCATGTTCAAGGAGACTTTGGCTGAATATTATTAGCATGCAATTTGTGTAAAATTCATTTAAAGAGGTGATGTGCGGGTCAAGGAAGAAAAGTATCTCTTTTCTTTGTTCATACTCTCTCATGTTGGTTCTGTGCCACCTGATGTGAAATAAATTACTTTTGGCACATAGAGAAAATAGTACCCTCTCTCCAGAGTGTGAGGAATGGGGCTCTCAAAAGGCATTGCATCCCAGTGGCACAAAAAACAAGGCAATGGGAGTTTAAAGGGAAAATCACCTTGACACAAGAAATGACTTGAAACAAAATGGAAAAATGTCTGTTGTTCAGAACAGCTCACTTTCCCATTGTTTACTCTTTTCTTTTCAATTCAGAGCCGCTATTTAATTTTTGGAGAGCCTGAAAGATTAACCTGTCCGTGTCACTGTTTTAAAAACCTTGCAAAATCTATTTATTTCTCTGTAAAGATTTCATTCCTTTGTTCTGAAAAGATAATGATAATAACTTCGGTAACCTCCTGGATTTTCTTTATTCTTTTAGCTTTTAGATTGGGCCAGAGATTGGACCTGATGATCTTGGAGATCTTTTCCAGCCACAGTGATGGAGGTTGCAAACTCCACTGTGGAGATGGAGGGATCTGGGCACAGTGCTTCCCAAGGCACCAAGTGAAGGGGAAACAGTGGGATGAGATGTTCCTGGTTCCCAGGGGGCACACTCATAGAATCAGAGTCATTAAGGTTGGAAAAGCACTCCAAGGCTGGGAAAACCCTCCAAGTTCATGGACTCCAGCCATTCCCCATCTCTGCCCAGGCCACAGTGACCATTCCCGCCCTCCCCTGTGGCTCTGTTTGCCCTCCCTGGTGTGATGGGAGCCTGCCCTGCGCTTTCACAGGAAGGATGAAATGGATGAAAAGGTAACCAGGTTACAGGCACCAAGTATCCCAGGACTGTTTGCTAGCAGCTTATTCCCATGGCATTCCTGCTGGAGTTACTCCTTGCTGGAGTCTCTCAGAGCAACTGAGCGTGGCTGGCTCAGGGATTAGGGAGCGCTGGGAGCTCCTGCAATAGAGCAGCGCTGGTGTTTGTCTGTTTATAATTAATTTTTAGTAGTCTTTTTGTTGGGCATTCATGGCCACAAGCGAACTCTGCAGGTTCTGGCGGTGCAGAAGGTTTAATTTTGCTAATCCTGTTTTATTCCCATTTCAGTGTAGCTGTTTCAATGCCACAACATGGTGCCTGCAATGAATTTGAAATGTATTTTCGGATGGCATTGTCTTGCAGAATGGGAGAGAAAATCATCCCTCCCAAATGCCGTTTGCAGGGGCTCTTTCCTGCTGGCTGGAAATCCCACCCTGCATACAAAGCAGGGAGGAAGCACAGACCTCTTCCTCACAAGCTCTCAAGCCCCCACCACGATTACAACCTTTTTATCTGGGATAAAAAGCGTTTTCTTTCATCCTTCTCAATAAGAGTGTTTTGCTTTTACCATTTGGTACAACACCTAATGCAAGCCGCACATACTCTGTCATTTTTTTCCCCTGAATTATGATTTTTTTATACTCTTCACACACACAAGAGTACAAATGAAATGGTGCTGGCATTGAAAAGGCACTTTAGAAAAGCAGCTGTGATTCCAGCCCTGCCTGGGAGCAGGTCCAGCTGTCACTGGGTGGTTTTTGGGGAGGAACAATGGAAAGGTGAAGAGTTACCATCCTAAATTTTGTTCCATAAAATCACAGAATTGTTTGGGTTGGAAGGGACCTTAAAGCTCATCCAGTCCCATGGGCAGGGACAGCTTCCACTACTAGATCAGATGCTCCAAGCCCCATCCAACCTGGCTTTGGGCAATTCCAGGGATGGGGCAGCCACAGCCTCTCTGGGCAGCCTGGGTTTGCACTGATTTTATTCAAGATCTTCTTAATGCTCTTAATGCTGTGTGTCAGTGAAGCCACTGATGGAATTCTGAGTCTCCCTCTCTCTTCCCACTTGCTTATAACCCTGATTTCCTTTCCTTAGAGAATGGCTCCTTCAGTGCTAACTTGGGGGTGGAGGGACAGCTAATTAATTAAGCACTAATTGTTGTCAAGTCAATCGGTGCTAACATGTTTGACTTGTTTACTCTCCCGAGATAAAGTGAAAGGAGTTAATGATGTAACAAATTGTGTCCCCTATCATGAGGGACTTGTTTGGAGAGAATGGTGTTATTTATGAACTGTAAAATAACACATTTTAACAAAACCCCCAGATTTTGAGGCGAGATGGGTTTGGTTCTGGTGTGAAATTACCACTAGATAGCTGCGGAGACAAATGCGTCGCCTAATAAAGCTTAATGACTGATTTTCCCATTAATCAGAACTGAGAATGTGCTTCATTAAGATAATTAACTGAGCCAGTTGCTTAACTGACAGTTAGGAGACACAAATTCCCAAGTCACTTGCTTTCCTCCTAATAAAACCCACAAGAAGCTGACCCTGCTGTGTGGATTTTATCGGCGAGGGGAGCACGAGGGCTGTGGAAATCTCCTCGCTCATGGAAACTCCAGCTGTGGGACCAGGGGGTGGCCCTGCCCAGCCCCACACAGCAGCCAAGCCTTGGCGTCCAGGTTTTCACAGTCAGCTCACGCTGGAAGCTCACCAAGACCTGCCCTTCTCCATCTGGCCAGCGGCGAATGATCTCTGATCTGCTGCTCTCTGAAAGGTCAGGCCTTCGGTGCGCTTGGTTTGATCGCCCAAGAACTGCTCGCTCTTCCAAGGGGGACAATCCCTTGCCTGACTTTGTGGCTCCTCCTCTTTGTTCGTCTCACGCTGGAAGTGGGGTCATGAGTCCTGAGCCCAGGGATGTGGAAGATGAATCTGCTCCGGGTGCATTTGTAGGCAGAATATGCAGCGCCGGAGAAGTGGTGGGAATTAGCGGAGAGATCCAAAACTTGAATTATTAAATATGCTATCTGGTTGGAACGTCTGGTTGTAAATCCCTTCCTTCACAGCTGTCTGTGTCTGGAATTCTAACAGGGTGATGCTATCAGGGCTCTGCACACAGACAGCGACTCGGGAGCCAACCCAAGGCAACCGTCTCAACTCTGCTTTTCTTTTGTCCTCAGAGTTCCCGGTCTTCCAGCATGAATCCTGTTTACAGCCCCGTCCAACCTGGGGCTCCCTACGGAAACCCGAAGAACATGGCCTACACAGGTAGGACAGGGGCTGGGGCTGTTCCTGATCTCTGTGTGTGGTGTGGCTCATCCCTCAATGAGGGAAAGAGGTTTCCCATCAGGGAGCCGGATGGGAACGTGACTGGCAGGAGAAGCCCTTCAGCAAGGGTGGTGAGAAGAATTGGAGCTGAATTCATACAGAGAGGATGCCCTGGAAATCCTAAGGAATAGGATCCAAAGGGCTTTTTTCTTTACATTAACAAACATGCCAGTAGGTGCTGGGACAGTCCAGCAGGAGAGGGTTCCCCTGAACCACTGGGGTGCACGTGCTGGAATAATCCAGCTGTGGAAATGAGGATCCCACAGCCAAGATCCCCTTGTTTGGAGAACACCCAGGTATTGTGATAAGTGGTGACTTAAGCTAAAGTATTGACTGATTTTCTTTTTATATTTCAAGTTGTGTTTTGGTAGAGTTAATTTTATGTGGAAGAGCAAGTCTGTTTTCTGTTTGAAACCTTCTTTAGAACTGAGTTGTCTAAAAATGTCATCCTTATTACTTGATAAAGATGTTTACCATCATTACATAACTAGTGGGGAACTTAAAGTGTACTGATGTGGAAAGAATTCATTTGGGACAGAAATGGTGCTTTGGAATAAGAAAATCCCAGTTCAGGTGTATCTGGTTTTCCCTGTGGATTATGTTCACCTTGACTTGCAATGATCTTGAACCCCCTTACAAAATCAGCCCTGGAAAACTCCTTTTTATGCCATTTTGGGGAATGCAATCAGCTCTTGGGTGTCATGTTGTGTTAGAGCTTCCTGCTTTCTATTTGCGTTGGCTTTCACCTCATGTGTGGAATTATTTGGGAATGTGCTTTTGATGAGGAGAGTGGTCACCAGCAGATGGGAATGAGCATCAAACACTCGGAGCTGCTTTGTGCATGGATATTGTGGGGGGCTGTGAGGAGCCCAGTCTGAGGCTCTGCAGAGCAGAGAGCTCCTCAAAGGCGTGGTGCCCCATTTTTATTCATCCTTTCTTTTTCTCGTTCCAATTTATGCAGCTGCTTTGTTGGAGATACTGTAGCTTGGGGGAACTTTGGTCTCACAGTCAAAGCACGAGAGGCTTGAAAAAAAACCAACAATCTCTGTGAAAAAGTCTCTTCAAAAATCTCCCCATTGTGAGAGGACTGTGGACTCCAGCAGTGCCTGGGTGATAGAATGAGCTCATAAGTGCACAGTTATTTTCCTGCTCAGGAAATAACAGGAATTTTGTGGCTTTCCAGCACAAGAGGCTACTTCTCTCCCACTTTACTTGGATTTTTTTTTTTTTTTTGGCATCTGCTTAAAGCTCCATCCTAATATCCATTCAGTGTACATTTCTGTATCTGCTTTCGTACAATCCTGGGTGTCTTAGCAGCTGCTTTCTGGCACTTGATGAGACAATTTAATTTAAATATTGAGGTGCAGATTGGTCAGAATTTGGACCTTGACCTTTTCTAGAAGACTTTTAGAGGGAGAATTCTGCTTTAGATGAAGGGATTAATGGAATTCCAGAATGGTTTAGGTTGGATCTTTGAGCTCATCTGATTCCACCCTCTGCAGTGGGCAGAGACTCCTTGCAAAGACCAGGCTGCTCCAAGCCTGTCCAGCCTGGGCTTGAGCACATGAATTCTGCAGGACTCCATTTGGAATTAATCAAGTGCCAACATCAATGGGATGTTATCTTCTGAAGTAACCTGCTGGTTGATGACTGTGAACTTCCTACTGTGCCCTTAACTCTGTGAAATTTGACTTGGCCAACTTGTGCCAGCTTTGATCCATGCAGGGATCAGGAGGATGTGGCCCCCGTGGTTTCATCCCAAACCATCCTTCAGGCATTTGTCTTCCAGAATTTGTGGTAAATGCACTGCAATCAGTGGTGCATGTGCAGGATAATCTTGGAGGGAAAAGTTGGAGGCAGATCAGACTGGGAAAATTAAAACAAGGACCTCAGTTATGTCAGTGGTAAAACAAAGAAATGTGGGACGGCACAGCAGGAATATTCCTGCTGGATTGTTCTATGCCCAGGTGGAAGGTGAGGAGTCAGTGGGCTGAACTCTTACAGTGAAGTCCCAAAATAGAAGTCAGAAAGCACTTAACAGAAGAGCTTCTTTTTTTTTTTTTTCCTGGGCAAATAGTATTGCAAACTCTTTTAAATCTGAATTTGTTTGAATATGTAATGAAAGCCTCAAAGTTCTATAGCGAATGAGGAGGAGAAAATGTAAATTTTAGCCTCTGTAGAGAAAAGACAGGCAACTCCTGAGGGTGGTCTGAGCAGCTATGAAAAGAGCTGTGGAATAAAACTCAGGTGGGGTAGAGGCAGGAGGAAAGCAGGGATGGTAATCAGGACACTGGCAGGTTGAATTCTATGCTTTTGTGGGGGATTTTTCGTGCTAAATGTGAATGCTTTATACTGCTTAATATTTTGTTTGTTTTTATCTATATGGTACCTTTAGTCTGAAATAATGAGTTTTAATGGTTTTCTTTTCATTCTGACTCCTGTGTTGTTTCCTGGCAGAGCAGGGAGAGAGGTCTATTGCAAGATAAATAATCCAGGTTTTTTTGCCAGATTGGCTGTTAGGGAAAATAGGAAATCCTTGAGTTAGGGAGAATGGGAAATCCTTGGCATATACTCAAGTACTTGATGAAGCATCCGTTTATTCAGATTCTTGATTTTTCCATTTTGATCTTCCTTAATGGAAGTGTGAAGGACAGTTATTTCCTAAATCATTCTTCAAGTGTGGCCTGGGTTGGCTGACTTTTTATGGGAAATAACAATTACATTTCAAAAAGGTAGTTTTAAAATACTGTTACTTGGGGAGATTAAAATCAGAATTGTTCAACTCATAGGAGAAATCTTTATGAAAACAATCCATGTGTTTGAACTGAGGGATTTATTAAGCACTTGTGGCTTCTCCTGTGTCCCATTTTTGGGGTCCTTAGACCAAAGGGGTCCTCTTTGTTGAAAGAGGAGGAGAAAACTTGTGCTGGCATTGTTTGCTGCTGCTGGATGAGCAGCTGTGGCGCCGAGGGAAGGTGGCACAGGGAGAATGTTCTGGCTGCAGACAGAGCTGCGTCTGCCCAGTGCCAGCTCTGAGCTCCAAGCCCTGGCTCCTCGTGCCCGCCTGGTGACGGCTTCCACTCCGCTAATTCCGCGGATTTTGGAGCATCAGCAGCAGGGTTTCAGCCTTGTTTACTATTTAATTAAACCAGCCTGTAATTAAGTTGGATCTTCATGTAAGCTGTTGTTTTAATTGAGGCTAATTTATTTAAGGCCTCCAATTTGCTTTTTTTGTTCTTGGTACAATTCACTTTACCTGCCCCAAGCGGGGCCTGCCAAAGCACCTGCTTTTCCTTTGGCACATTACCCTTCCCATTCCCTTGCACCCCTGCGCTGCAGGAAGGCACCAGTGCTGCAGTAAATAGATTAGCCCATTGGTGTGGAATCAGGGATGAAGAATCAGTCTCTCCTGGAGCTGCTTTGACTTCAAGCGTGAAACTATCAAGTGTTTGTGATAGCTCACACCGTTTCCCTCTCCCTCCCAGGAGCTGATTAATATGCTGATAAGATGCTGTGATTCATGAACCTCCGCCAGGCTGGCTCTGCGTTCGGTGCAGTTATTCCTAAATAATAAATGGCAATAAAATCCAAGAGGCCAAGGATGCAGAGCTGGCTGGGGAATCTCCAGGGGTTTTGTGTCACGGCGTTCCTGGGGTCCTGCTGCGGCACCGCCTGCTCGCAGGATGCTCACAGCACCCTGGGGTGCTCCTGCAAGGGACCTGGAGAGCATCTCATTGCAGTCCCCAGCCTTGGGCAGGGACACCTCCCACTGTCCCAGCTGCTCCAAGCCCCGGTGTCCAGCCTGGCCTTGGGCACTGCCAGGGATGCAGGGGCAGCCATAGCTGCTCTGGGAAAATTCCATGCCAATCTCCCATCCATCCCTGCCCTCTGGCACTGGGAGCCATTCCCTGTGTCCTGTCCCTCCATGCCTGTCCCCAGTCCCTCTCAGCTCTCCTGGAGCCCCTTCAGGCCCTGCAGGGGCTCTGAGCTCTCCCTGGAGCTTCTCCTCTCCAGGTGAGCACCCCCAGCTCTGCCAGCCTGGCACAGAGCAGAGAGGCTTTCCCTGCATGGAGCCCTTCATGCTCCTGAAGAGCAGGACACATCCCTGAGCTGGGCTGCTTGCTGCACTCCCAAGTTGAAAATTCCCAAGTTTTGTCATTTTTTCTTCCCCAAGGTGAAACCACAACATTTGTTTGGACATAATGATGAGCAGAGGGAATCTGTGCCCTCGGGCGCTTGGTTCTGTTGGCAGGACAGGAGGTGAAGGATTCTCACGTGTGCTCCTGCCCTAATCCCTGTCATTTGTGTTCATTGTTGAACCTCAGACACAACTGCACATGTGAGGAGTGACCTCATTTACTCCTGACTGTTCCCTTAATTTATTGTGATGTTGGAAGGCAGTGGCCTTCGATGTTGCAGGTGACTCAAGGATGTTCCCATAGGATTTCTGCTGTTTTGTAATCCTCCTTTGCATACTCTCTGTGGGACAAAGATAATTCTAGGCATGATTTCAGCCTCCCTTATTAACTTACAATTAAAATTTGGCTATATTCTTCTCTGGAAATGCTGGGCCTTTGGTGGCAGATCAGCTCTTAGGCCACACAAACCATGTTCTTTCAGGAGTACTCTGTGAAAGGGATGAACTTTATATTTTTTCTCTTTCTTTTTGGCATTCCTCAGCATTTTCAAGGGTAGCACTGAGGAACACAGGGTAAATGGCAAGGTTGAGGTGCTCTCTCCTTACTACTCCTTCTGCTCTAAGATGTGCCTGCACATCAGCCCCTTCCATTGATTGGGAAATGCCACTCCTGGATTTAATTAGGTGATCCATCGCTTACCGGCTCTGTAAAACAGGAATTCTAAACCGTGTTCAGGGTGTTGAATTGATTTCAGGGTGATTAAAAATGTATGAAGTGGATACAGTGAATATTTTTCCTCTGGCGTTTCTTCATGTTTATTAATTGGTGTGTATAGAGCAGACAGGAAAATCCTACTTGACTGGGAGAAGAATGAGCTGTGACTTGTGTAGGCTCTCATTGTTTTCATGTTTAAACGCGTGATTTTCGTACGGGAACGCTTCCAAACAGCTTGCTGAATTCCTCAGTGCTGGGAGCTGCTGAGTTTCAGCACTGACATCAGCAGTGGATAAATCACCATCTTCCCAATGAATCCGCTCAGGGACTTTTTTGAAGTTTTAAAAGCATAAAGCCACTAAGGGAAGGAAGGAGGAGTTTGGGAGAAGGAAGCAGAGGGGTTTGGGTCAGATTAGGGATGTTTGTGAGTGGCAGAGGTTGCTCGGGGCTCTGGTGGAATCATCACCCCTGGGATTGTTCCAAAGCCACGTGGATGTGGCACTTGGGGACATGGGGCAGTGGTGGCCTTGGCAGCGCTGGGGAACAATTGGGCTCCATGGTCTTGGAGGGCTTTTCCATCCTTAATGACTCTGTGGTTCTGAAATCATTCATGACATCCACTCAGCTCCTTTGGACACTGCTCCAGCTGATGCCAGCCTTGCAAGGAGTTCATAGAAACTTTGGGAAACATCCCTCACCCCGTTTTGTAACTGTCTGGAGGTTTTACAGGCTTTTGAGTCCCCCTGTGTTGTGAAGAAGCAGAGTAGTCTCAGATCTTAAAAGCAAACAAAACTCATGTTCTGTTTTCCCAAATGACCTCATTGTGGGCCTCCTCCTCCTCCAGGCTCGGGTGAGCCCATGCAACTGCTTTATTTCTGCCTCATTTCTTGGCTGCAATATTGATTTTGGTTTTCCTCACGGTGGAAAAGAAATAAAAAGATTAAATGGCCACGCTTGAAGAGGGCTGGGGAAAAATGGTGAGGCAGAGAAGCAAAATGCATAGGTGGGAAAAAGAAAAAGAATGGCCTTGGGAACATGTTTTGAAGAGAAAAGTGCTCCATTTAAAGAAAATAAAAGGTGAACAGAGAATTTTCTTGTGTCTCAATTGCTTTTATAGAGTACAGGCACATCTTGTGAAGTTCTTCACTCACCTGGGGAAAAGAGAAGCTTTATTTTTAACCATGAGCCCTCCCAGATTTCTGCCTCAAATTGCATACAGACAAACTCTAACCAGTGCTTTTGGCTTTTAAGTACACATTCAGTATTAAAATTGATAACTGAAGGGGTTTTTGTTGTCTTCTTTCTTAGTGGGTGTATATCAGAGAATGAAACTGGGTTTGGCTGGCTTATTAATTTCTAGTCTGTTTCTGAGCCATCTCCTTTTTCCTTGTTTTAGCCATGATCAGTTGTTTTCCATTTAAAACTTCTTTTTCTGCATGTTCCCTTCACTTCTATATCTTTTTCTAAGTTGCTCTTGCTCTGCTCCTGAACAAGGAGCCTCAGTGTAGCAAGTCAAAATCACATTGGCATTTCAGCATCACAGAATCATTGAAGCTGGAAAAGAGCTTTAATATGATCCAGGTGCAGATGTTCCCCAGCCCTGCCACCACTGCCCCATGTCCCCAGGTGCCACATCCACGTGGCTTTCCATTCCCTCCAGGGACGGGGGATTTGGGAACCTTTGCCACAGGCTCCATGGAGCTGGAGTGTGCCCTTGTCATTCTGCAGGTTGGAGATGGGGGTTCCTAACCCAGCATGGAAACAGCTCCTGGCCCTGGCACCCCACACTTCAGGGAATCTCTCACCCAGAGTTAAAATCTCAGCCACTCCAAAATAAAGGCCTTTTCCTGCATATTTCTTTCTGCCATTTGCAGTTAAATTCATATGCTGGCTTGTTTTTCTCTGTGCATGTTTGCACCCCGCACATTCAATACCTCTTAAATCCCCAGGTGCTTCAATTAAATGATTGCAAATAAGCTCCAAGGCTGCCTTGGATCTGTTGAAAACCCTTAATATTTGCTGCCTTTCCTTCCCCCCACACCTATTTTTTTTTCATCTTGCACAGCAAATAAGTGGTCAGATCCTTGTTCTGTTTTTTCAGGCCGAAGGTAATAAATTAAAATTTAGTGGCTTGACTTCTGCAAAAATGTTTTTAGATTAAATATTGAGTTTTTCTTCCCTCCTGGTGCACAATTATTTCTCACACTGGGCACAGTCAATGTGATCCAGCACAGAGGTTTGTACAGACAGAAACGTGAGCTGGCCCAGGCTTGGAAAAGGCTTTTATGAGCTTCAGAAATAATTCCCTGGTTTGTAGCAGATCTGTTAATTACTGGCTCTGTTTTCCTACTGTGCTTTATACCTAATATCTTATTTCTAATTTAGTGGGGATCAGCTTTCCCGAAGCGGAGCGCTTGAGTTTATTAATCCCAGAATCCCAGGATGGTTTGGGCTGGGAGGGACCTTAAAGATCCTCCAGTTGCAGATGTGTTTTGCTGTTCCATTTCATTAGACTTGGCCTGGTGTGAGGCCCAAATCAGGTGTTGCTTATATGCAAATGCATTCATACACTTATTTGAAAGTGTGTGTGGCTGCCCTTCCCTCTCCCTGCGCTCGCTGGCACTCGGCCCCGTTTCATCTGATGCAGTACTGGGCTAGAATTTTAATGTCTCTGCGGCCAGCCATGATTTATTAGATCCCAAAGCCCTGGCTCTGAGTGCAGGAAGAAAATATTGCAGCAGTGAGCTGCCTTGGCACTGCTCGAATAAATGAGTCCTGAAAGACTCTTTAGTGCTGCAGCCTTTTTCCCTTCTTCCCCCCTGCCCGACCCCTGCGTTTCTGCTGATGGTGGGAAGTGCTCCTTTCCTTGTGGGAATTGCCATCTCCAGGTCTTTTTACAGGAATGGATTTGTCAACAGCCTCGTCATGTTTGAATTCCCAGAATGAGCTGCTATCCTTCATCTGGGGGGAAAAAAAAATAAATCAGCTTTTGTGGCAGGGTGCAAGGCTTGGGCTCCTGGTGGTGCAGAGAGAAGGTCATGGAATTCCAGCGTGGTTTGGGTTGGAAAGAACCTTAAAGGTGCTCCTCTCTGCCCCCCAGCCCATCCTTGCAGAGAGCTGCCAGCCCTTCCTGGAGCAGCTCTGGGGCATTTCAGTTCATCTGCACAATAATCTTCAGGCACTAATGGAATAAAGAATTTGGGCTGAAAAGATGAGCTCTCAGAAGACTGCGAGCAGTCAAAGAAGAAACCCTGGAGTAGTAACAGGTGAAACTTTGGAGCTCATAGATACAAAATGCACTTCAGTAAGCAACCAAAGGAAATGTCCACTCTTTGCTTGATTTGTTGCCAGCTGTTTACACTTAAAAATGACATCTCTGTGCCTCATCATTAGAGAGCTCATGTCTGGCAGCAAAGAGCATCCATCTCCTGGGAGAAGAGGTGATCCTGTGGCACTCCCAGGGGATGCAAAGCGCATGGTGACTGTACATGAAATCACACAGGGGAAAACCTGGATTTTTACAGCTGAACAATGAAGAGTTTGATTCAGAAAGATGAATGTGTAAGAATGTGTTTGGGCATCTGAACTTCTGTTTGCCTCTAGTTGTTTTTATTTCAAATTAGGAGCTCTGTTGAGGTGAAGAGCATTCTGTGCTGCTCTGAAGGTGAAGAAAGGTGTGTTCTGTGCAGGCACTCTGTTGGCAGAATAATTTTTCTTTCCCCTTAAAACAGTTAAGGAAACAGTAGTATAATGGACTACCGTAGTAATTTCAGGGCGAGCAGAGCAGTTTTCCACCAAAATAACAATTGTGTTGTCATCCAACAAGGCATGCTTTGCTCTGAGCCCGTTAATATAATTGAGGGTCTCACTGAATGCACGAGCAGCAGGTTGGTCACTGACACCCAACAGCCCCAGCTCTCCCAGCCTGGCCCCAGAGCAGAGGCACTGCAGCCTCTGGAGAAAATGCAGATTATTTCCCCCTAGTTGGGGTGTCTTGAAAAACTGGACATTCTGTAATGTTTAATGTGAACTCTGGTTTGAGAAGAGATTGTCAAGATGGGACTTGAGTCATAAAATCCCAGATGGGTTTGGGTTGGAAGGGACCTTAAATCCCATCCAGTGCCACCCCTGCCATGGCAGGGACACCTTTCACTGTCCCATCCCGAGCTTGGACATTTCCAGGGATCCAGGGGCAGCCACAGCTGCTCTGGGCACCTGTGCCAGGGCCTGCCCAAGAATTCCTACCCAAATTCCTTCATCCATCAAAGGATTTTCCTCCCTGGGTTTTTCCCCCTCCATTTCTTGCTTCACTTTGGCTGTGGAGTTTTAAATTTTTCTTCCAATCCCCTCAGTCCTTTATCCCTCCCTTGCTGCTCCCAGGCTCTCTGGTTCCTTGCAGGCACTAACATGGAATTCTCCTGTGGAAGGTGCTGGATCCATTATGAATAAAGATGAAGTGGAAGTGGAATGCTTTGCCATTAATTTCAAACTTGGGTTATCATGACAACAGGTTACAACTCTCTCCATTGCCATGACAATCTCCTGCAAAATTGTTAAAATGCTGGCTTATGGTTATTTTTAGTTTGTCCTCTATTCCCATGGAGACCAACTTTTCCTTGAAGTGTTTGATGCTTTGTGCTTGGAGCCTTTAATGAGCCCCACAGAAGTGTGGAAGTCAGGAAAGGCAGAGGCCTCTGAGGTCAGCCCATCCCTCCGCCAGCCTTGAGGGATGCTCTGTGCACTGCCTTTGCCACTGCTTTTGTTGTATTGTGGGCACTTCTTTTTATTGTTATTATCTTCTCTCGTGTGATTTTTAACATTTACATTTCCTGTCGTGCCTGAGCTCTTGCATTCTTTGCCTGTGACCCTGTTTTTTATTGTATTCTTTGCATATGACCCTATTTTTTGCATTAAATTCTGTCTGAAAACTTAACATTATGTACAGGCCACTGGGGAAAAGAAACTACAAAGGAAAATGAAAAACTATAGAGGAGTTTGAACAGGACACAAAAAGTGATAATTTTTTAGTTGCTGGGTTTTTTTTGAAAAAAAAAAAAAAACCACAGAAATTAACTTTTCTGTCTGTCAATTTGCCAAGGAGTTTTACTGAAGTGACATTTGCTCAATCAGCTGAACGTTTACTGGCTTATAATTAATATATTACAAATCAGTAAAATCTTTAAAAAGGGAAATAAAACTACTTTGTGATCCTCCCTTGTCCATGGACTTTGAGTTTTTCCCCAGGTCTGTGACTGTGTAGGCTTTTTATTTGTATCCACCAGACCCTGAATGAGGGTTTTCACTGAACTGGGCAATTTTTTGAACTGTTGTGTGTAGTTTCTTAGGCATCTTAAATTGTTGTGTCATTAATTCCAGCTGCACTCTGAGCTCCACTCAGCCTTCCACTGTCCCAGGCTGCTCCAAGCCCATCCAGCCTGGCCTTGGACACTTCAGGGATCCAGGGGCAGCCCCAGCCTCTCATACAGATAATATTTCTATCAATAGTTTCAAACCTCTAGAGAGGCTCAGGAGCTTATCATTGATGGTAAAAACCTCTTTAAATGGTGTAAAATCTTTCTCTCTCTGGGATAATGAAATCCTTTTGCTGTTCAGGTGACTCTGAATCTTTTTACAGCTGGTAAGAGCAATCAGAAGAGTTTTTAATGCCTCTTGCTTGCAGAATCTCAGTGCTCATCAGAGTCCTTTTGCTCTCTGCTGTGCCTGAGTTTGCCTTTTCCATGCAGAATCCAAATAAAACATCAATTCTGTATAACACAGCCCTCATCTCTGTGATTGAAAGGTTATTTTGGCAGCAGGATTTCCTGGGAGGGTTGATGGCTCAGTTCTGCTCTGCAGATACGAGGGAGAGTATGAAATATGGTGGATTTTTGTAGCACTAACAGTGGTGGTAAGATTTTTATCAGGATGTTGCTCAGCATCCTGTGAGATGCAAGGAAGATAAATCCTGATGCTGAGGCTGGAGAACTTAATTGAAATAATAATCTATAAATGCCTTTAATTTTTGTTGTTGTTGTTTTTCTGCTACTTGTAGAGGACATGGCATAATTACCCTGCTGTGATGTTGGTGTTGATTGCAAGGTGTGTGGCTGTGTTTAAGTGTTCCCACAGAATTCTGGCCAAGTGCTGTTCCCAGAATAATTCCTTTGCCCTTTCCATGTGTGGTTAAGAGGCCATTGAGCTTTCCTCAATCACTATTTTATTCTAATGGCTGTTAATTGGTAATAAAGGTTATAGTAATATAATATAGGTAAGGTATTGATAACACTGCTTATGTTTTTGGGATGGAGTGGGTTTTGTTCCTTGGATTTTTGTTCTTTTCACATTATTTGGGATTGCAAGGAATAGAATAGAACAGAACAGACCATTACTGTTGGAAGGGATCTCCAGCAATCATCTCATCCATCTGCCTGTCTAATTCAGGGCTGATCATGTTATTAAGGACATTTTATTATTTGGTTTTTATTTGCATGTCTGTGACCAGTGAATTAATTTCATGAGACAATGTTGGTTATGAAATCCACCATGATCTGCTCTTTCTCCAGCTTTGGGAGCAGCAGCTACAGGGAGGTGCACTGAGAAATCTCCAGGCATGGAAAAATGGAGTTTCCTTCCACTTAAATGTAGCAGAAAATTCAGGAGGTAATGTGATTTTGAAGGAAGGGGGACTTTTTTCAGATTTTCCTATGGGAATTGTCCAGGGAACTGTGGCTGCCCATCCCTGGCAATGTTCAAGGCCATGTTGGGCACAGCTCAAAGCAACCTGACCCAGTAGAAGATCCCTTCTAATCCAAACCATTCCAGGATTTTGTAACTTCTCCTAAGTGCAGATCCTGTTCCAATGCCTTTAGGAGTAAACAAAGACAAAGGAACAAAAGAAATCTCTGCAAAATTTTTACACACGCAGGAGATTTTCTCTCTGTGATGACACACACCAAAAGCAGGCTTGGTTTCCACAGCCTATTTTGATATTTTAGCAAAATTACTCTGCATCAAATTTCCAGCTTCAGGAGATGTTTCCCATCTTTGGTTTTAACTCAGTTTGGGATCAGCTCTTTGGGATCAGCTCTCCCAGGGCTTCCTGCAGAAGCTCAGAATGAGTGGCATCATTTTCACTTCTGTTTTTCCTGTGAAAAAAATTCTTCAGGATGGTATCCTGCTGGAAAGGAGCAGGAAGAACTGGTGTGCAAGAAATTCTGGAGGCCTTTTTATTAAGCTCGGGATCAAACCCTGCTGGGCACTGACTCAAGTGCCATCGATCCATCCCCTCGTTTGCCTTCCAGCTCTCCCATTAAGCAATGGTTAAATCATCCCTGGGGCTCCCTTGACTAATTGACCGCTCAAGGTGCTCCAGGTGCTCCATCTGGCACCAGCTCCAGCCCATCTGGCCTTGGAGAAGCTCTCCTGGGAAGTTCATCCCAAAATCCTGCCTTTCAGAAGTGTTTAAGGGGCAAAGTGAGGTACAGCCATGACCAGGAATTCCTGTCACTCTGCAGTCTGACTGTGAGCACGTGCACGAGGAACAACAGGAATAAATATTCCCTGTTGGAAAAGCCTGACTCCTGGGTATTTAGGAAATGTGGATGTTCAGGCTTCTCACTTGTTCCTTCAGAGCAGCTTTCCAGAGTAAATGCAAAGCCAGTCACCTTCAAAAGGGAGGCAATGTCACCCTGCATTTCTCTCTCCACCTCTGCCAAGCGGGAGGACTTGGCATTCTCTGGAACGGGGAGATTTGATGGATGGCAGGACTTGTAATGTTGTTGGCAAGCAGTGCAGGTTCCATAGGATTTGGCAGTGTTAGAGTCTTTTATTTTATTATTCCTTATTTTTAGAGGAATCTTTCAGTTTGCTCTCGCTCCTGGTGTAAATCAGGAGCCTCCACAGGGAGGTGTGCAGATATTTCCATGCATGGCACACATTCCACATCCCCAGTTTCTGATCCAGTCACTAACCACGAGCCTTGCCTGCCCTGCTGTCAATCCCAACACATTTTTCCGGTGAAACCAAGGTCGTTTCAGTCCCTCAGTTGAAGGAAGGACCTGCCCACAGTTTAAAATCAATACTGGGAGTGAGGTTATTTTTAGAAATAAGGCAAAGCCCTGACCCCAAAAGCACCCACAGGTTTGGCTGTGTGGGGCTGGGAGGATGCTCCAGCAGGAACCCCTGGGTTTCCTTCCAGCATCACCCTCGTTATTCCCAGTGAGTGCCTTGGGCTCATCTGTAGGGAAGCAGATTTATTCAGCTCCTGTGAGCCCCTGAATCATCATCCTTAGCCCTGCATTAATGTGCTGAGCAAGTGGAACTGGTTAATGAGAGGAGGAGAAAGGAATCTCTTTCTGTCCCTGGAAGTGGAGGGGAATAATTAACATTCCAGCCAGGAAGCCCAGTGCCTATTGATGGAACACAGGGGATACAGGTGAACTAATTCCAGCCAGCCACAGGCTTGATGTTTAGCTCTGCCTTTGTTATATAACAAGTTTTTAGGTCTTCAAAAAAGCCCCATTTCTGAGCAGAAATGACCTTCAAGGAATGGTTAAAATAAGAAAGCTGACGTCCCTTTGGTTACCGGTGCACAAACTCATCGCTTCCATGAACAGGACAAAGGCTTTAATCTCCTTTTGAAGTTATTTGCATCTTTATTGAGGCTTGCAGTGCCTTTTTCTTTGGGATCCCACTGATGTGGAAGTGAAGGACACACATGGCTGGAAAACCCACCAGGTTTCCCTGAGGTTCCCATCAAACTGCCTTGTTAGTCCTTGAGGTGGGACAAAGTGGCAGGACTCAGCTTTGCTGTGAAATCATTAAACCAGGAACTTCTTGGCATTTCTATGCATTTCTTTCTTGTTGTTCAACAACCTTCAAAATAGTTTTTTTTTCACCTGTTATCCCTTGTTACTCTTTAAAAGAAGAAAACCTTTGGGGGGGCTTTGAAATGAATTTCTCTGTAGGTTCATTGAAATTTCTTTTCCTATATGGGATTTCAGCCTTGCTGAGTGGCACGTGACCATCACAGTTAGGTTGATCAACAAAAATGACGCCTCCAAAAGCTGTTTTGAGACAAATGGTGCTGCACACCCAGAGGAGGTGTTTGGAGAAATGGTGCTGCATTGGTGCCATTGCTTCGCCATTAACCCCACTGGGAGTCTCCACGTCCTACATTGGTGCAGGATGTCCTTGCTCATCCTGGATGGAGCAGCCAGCAGCAGTTTTGAGTGCTCTTATTAAAAACCCCCCAGACAACCCCCAAAACATTGCACATCTTGCCAGGGTGGGGATTCTCCAGGCTGCAGGATGAGGAAGGTGCTGTGGACAGCGAGGGGTGCCATAATTGCATTGCACAGTGCACCTGCACATGAGCTATTGCAGTAATTACTGTTAAATGCTGGCCTGTAATTAGAATCCAGCCATATTCCCGGCAGAAAGCTTCGTGTGGAAGCTGTGAGGAGCTGTTCTGCATTGCTGGCTTGGAAGTAGCTGGAAGAAAT
This sequence comes from Zonotrichia albicollis, assembly GCF_047830755.1. Classification (NCBI taxonomy): domain Eukaryota; kingdom Metazoa; phylum Chordata; class Aves; order Passeriformes; family Passerellidae; genus Zonotrichia; species Zonotrichia albicollis. Next base: position 1,384,471 of record NC_133820.1, read on the forward strand.
TCAAAACATCTTCATATAAATTACATTTTGGTCATGGTCTGCTCATCCCCAGGGCTTTGCCAGCACAGGTTCCCCTCCTCGACTCCTTCTGGCTCTGAGGCTGCTTTGAGAGCTCATCTTTGCCTTTTCCCATCCCCACCAGCAGGGTTTTCCTCATGGACAGCAGGCTGGGCTCTGCTCCCAGGGAGCAGGGACAGGAGGAGAGGGAGCAGCCTCAAGCTGGGCCAGGGGAGGCTCAGGGTGGATATTAAAGCAAATTTCTTCATGGAAAGGGCTCTCTGTTCCTGGCAGTGGTGGAGTGCCCATCCCTGGAGGGATTGTTGTGGGTCCCCTCAAACTCAGGTTATTTTGTGACTGTACATTCCTAAAAAACCTCATTTTTAAGCCTCAGGCCTTGCTTTGTGCTGCTCCAGCACTCAGTGGTGGCAGGCACGGGTCAGGTGAGATCTTTGGCATTAATGTGTGCCCTCCACAAAACCTGCAGGCACATGAACCCTATGAAATTATTTTCTGGAAACATTTCCCTGATTTTGAGCATTTCCCCCTTTTTTTGATCATTGGCCAATTTATGTCAGAATGTCAGGACTGGGTCTGATCTAAAGCAGGCTTGAACTTGGTGCATATCATCAAAAAATGTCAATGTTTCTGGATTGCCATCTGTTTGCCTGGAATACACCTGGCTTTTGGGACTAGACCCATGCTATGCCTAAAGCCAAGGCTTTAGAGATAAAACCTGACAGCAGGATGCCTGGCTAATCTCCTGCAGGGATGCTGCTGGGATAAGATAAGGAACTGTTGGGAATGGTTGTTGTTGTCTGGGGGGAGCTGGCAGGGCTGCCACAAACACCTGATAAGGTCTGCAGGGCTGGCACCCACAGCTCCTGCCCTGCTCCATCCTGGGCTCTGTCAGGAGATAAACCAGCACCTCTGGTGGCAAACAACCCCAAAGGACAGCAGGGCTGCCCTGGGTGCTGATCCTGATGGATCAGGGAGTTGGCAGGAGTTTGCCTTGGCCGGCAATTCCAGGAAAATCAGAAGGAGCTGTTATTGGGGTGATATGTACATTCCTGTTCCTTCCTCATGCTCCTCTGCAGCACTTTGAGTGGGCTCAGCCTTGCTGGTTTTATTCCCTCCAGTTCCACACTGACATTCTCCTTATCTTTCAATCCCATTGACTGATTTTTTTTTTTCCCCATTTTTTCCTGCTTGTGGATTTACATCACCTGTTATAAATATTGTATAAAACACATTATTTTTCTGTGTGAGCAAATAGGATTCTCTGAAGAACAGGATTCTCTGAAAACATAATTTTGAAATTGAAATAGAGCATTGAAAATTGGCTTTTTGTCCTTTAAAAGCGTTTCAGGTGTGTTCAGCAGGATGTAGAAAAAAACCAAGGAAAATATATCATAGGGTAAAAAAGAAATAGAAATCTTTGTGGTCCTGATGATTTTGGGAGGAAAAAGAGAGATTTTTTAATGGGTAAATAAATCTGTTTTAATTCCAGGCTGGGTATTGAATAACTGGTGTCTGTAGCTGTTCCTAAACCCCAGAGGGATTAGGAAAATCCCTCTCCACCTCCTTGAGCTGCTTCTGCAGCTTTTCCAGGCCTTTCCTGAGGTTTTAGCTCTGGCCTGGGGTTCCTGCAGCTCCCATTTTGTCCCAGTTCAGCCCATTTTTTTCCTGCCTATTCAGCCCAGGATGTGACAGGGATGTTACATTTCATTTGGCAAATAAACTGCAAACATAATAACAATTCCATTCTATTTAAGGAATAATTAATGTTTATTCTTGTCTCAACACCCCATTTGCCTGCCAGCCAGTCTGCTTGAGTTTAATACAAATTATTTCATTCAACTCCAAATGTTTCATTTCATTCATTTATGAGCAAATTAAAGGAAGTGAAGAAGGAAGAGAGTTGCTAATTTTCATAAAATCACAGATTCCCAGGATGGTGCCTGCTCCATTTTGGGTTAACCCTGGAACAGGACCAAAGCCCAAATGAATGTGCAGAAAGTTCAGTCCTCAGGATATTGGGGGTTTTTGTACCATAAATTTGAATCAGAGTCCCTGGATAATTCAGGTTGGAAAGGATCTCTGGAAATGCTCAGGTCCAGCTGGGCTCAGGTTGGTCAGAGTTTTTCCAGTGAACAGAACTCAAGGAAGTTTTCCATTTTTTTGGCAGGTTTTCAGGTTTGGCTGAAGGAAGTTCTCCTGGCTCCGCTGCCAGGTTTTGAAAGCACAGGATTTCCAGAGCATCCAGGATGTTGTAGATGGATATTTGCAATTTTATGTGAGCAGTTCTGCTCTGGAGCCAGGCTGGCAGAGCTGGGGGTGCTCAGCTGGAGAGGAGAAGCTCCAGGGCCTGAAGGGGCTCCAGGAGAGCTGCAGAGGGACTGGGAACAAGGATGGAGGGACAAGAAAAGGGGGAACAGAGAGCAGGAATAGTGGGGAGTTCTGATAACCAAATGCAGCACTTTAAAACTGGCCCCATCTCCTTCATGGCAGGACCAAAAGCTTCCTTTTAGTCCTTGCAAATACACAGTTCTTCCTTTTCATCCTTACAAATTTCCTTGGAAAATTGTATGGCTTTAATGGGCAGACTCATTATCCTCTGCTGCAATAGCAATCTGCACACTGGGTTGCTTGATTTTTTTTTTTTAATTTTTATTTTTATTTCCCCAAAGTTTGCAGACTCTGTGGACACAAAGCCTTTGCAGCTGGTGCCACTTTTTCAATGGGTTTGCACATCCTCCCAAATTCAGGGGATGAGTCACCTGGCAGGAAGAGGGAAGGAGCAGCAGTGCTGGCTCCTTCCAGCACATCCCCATTCACAGCAGTGCCTTGGGGGGCTGCACGCTGCGTGTGGGGAGCATTTGCTGGGTTTGTTTGCCAAGGATGTGCAATTAGTGAGGATACAAAGAGCTGGTGCTGCTCACAGTTCCTGGGACAGCAAATCAAGGAGTAACAGCTGAGAGAAGGTGGGAATTGTGGTTGTGGAACTGTTTGGGTAGGAAGGGACATTTAAAGCTCATCTCATTCCACCTCTGCCATGGCAGGGACAGCTTCCACTGTCCCAGGCTGCTCTGGGCACCTGTGCCAGGGCCTGCCCACCCTGCCAGGGAACAATCCCTTGCTGAAATCCAATTTAAACCCACTCTGTGTCACTCTGAGGCCTTTCCCTCTCTGGGCTCTCTCCAGCAGCTCCAGGTGCTGCTGCTGTGTCCCAGCTCTGCACTGGGGTCTCACCTGGGCACAGGGACAGAATCCCCCTTTTCCTGCTGCCCACACTGGGGGATCAGCCCAGGACTGGGTGGTTCTGTGCTGCAGGGAATAAAGAAAGGAAGAAAATTCTTGCTATTCTGCAATATTCTGAATAGCAGGATTTCCTCCCAGAGCCACCTCAGCTCTTTGGTTGGGACCCATCTGTGCTCTCTCCCAAGAGCACTGCCCAACATTTTCCTGCCTTAACTCAGCCCAAGGCACATTTTCTGGTTATCAGGGGGAATCAGGGCATCACTCAGCAAAAGCTCAGCTCAATTTGAGCTTCCTGGAAAGCTGGCTTGGTCCTGCATTGAGCTCATCTGGACTTTAATTTCCTAATTAATGATCTTCTTCCTAGGAAGCAGAGTACAAATCCAAGGAAACAGATGATGGCCATAACTTGTCCCATGTGCTGTCTGTCCAAAATAGGACAGGGAAGGCTGCATCAGTGCACTGTGATATTTTCTTGTGTGAAATTCTGCCCAAATTAGGAATCATGACAAGTGCTGTGTGCTCCTGTTAAAAATGCACCTCCAGGGAGTGGTGAATGTGTCCCTGTCAGCTCCCAGCTTTTCCTTCCTCACTGTGTCTATTCTCCTTATTCTTTATTTTCCCAAGGTGAAATGGAAAGGGGAATAAGCAAATTTTGATCCTGATTTCACTGGAACAGGTGATACTGATGCACACAGGTGGCATCTTTGGTTTTCTGACCAGATTCCTTCTGCATATTCAACTTACTGCTCATGACTGAACCTTTGGGAAGCAAAGAGCTTCTTGAATATTCATGGAATTAGTCCTTGGAACACCCTGAACTTGCATACCTAATCAGGTGATATATTTACCTTCTTAATCCCTCCTGACCTTCTTCCCTATGTAAATGAGACAATTTGAAAGCATCTACTTCAGCACTGGGTAGGAGATCCAGCTGATTCCTCTTACAGTAATTGCAGTGCCTCTTCCCAAAGTTCCTGGGAAAAAATCTTCAATCTTAAATCTCACTTGGCTGTGCTGTGCCCTTGACCATTAATAAATTAGTTTTAGCTCCTCTCTGTTTCCTTTGAAAGGAACCTGCATCTGCATTTTTCAATTCAATCCAAAGCCTGCACAAATTGCACCCAAAGAGCGACAGAAAATGGCTTTAAAATCTTTTCTGACAGGTAAGAGACCAGCTGTCAATCACACATCTTTTGGAGCTCTTTCTTGTAAATATTTTTGAAACATTGAGAGATTGTTCCAATAGTTTCCCTGGACATCCCTAATGCCATATTTATTATCACAGAATGGGTTGAATTGGGAAGGACCTTAAAGCTCACCCAGTGCCACCTCCAAGCTCTGTCCAGCCTGGCCTTGGCCACTTCAGGGATCCAGGGGCAGCCACAATTCCTAATTCCCAATCCCCCATCCATCCCTGCCCTCTGGCAGTGGGAGCCATTCCCTGTGTCCTGTCCCTCCATGCCTTGTCCCAAGTCCATTTCCAGCTCTCCTGGAGCCCCTTTGGGCGCTGGAGGGGGTTCTCAGGTCTCCATGGAGCTTCTCTTCTTCAGGCTGATCACCCCATTACCATCCCACTACATTCATTTTAGTAAATAAATATAAGAAATAAAAAAAAAGCCTGCACAAATACAAACAGGAGACAAAGTAGTTGTGGAATGATTGGTGCATGATAAGATTTGGACTAGAAATGCCACATCTCAGCCTACTTCAGGCAAGGTCTCTCTGTCTTGGAGAATGAATTCAGCCCTGACACTGATGTGATTATCCACTCCAATAAAACAGGTTATTGACTTACCCAGGCACTGCAGGAACTGCAGCACTTCCCTCTTTTGCACTCTCCTGAGTGGAAATGGGAAACTGGAGTCACTTTTTGGTGCCTCAGTTGTGAGAACAGCCCTGAATGTGTGTACCTTGTTGCTCGGCTGAGATGGGATGATGTGGAGGCAGAGATTTGTTGCTCCATGTTGGGAGCATCTCCTCTTCTCTAGAAAATAATCATGGGATCTTGCCTGTAATCCTGACAGTGTTGTACCTCATTCCAAGAGATGACACCACCAGGCAGTGACCAGTTGTGAATTTCTGCTGGAAAAGGCAGGGATTCCTTGAGCTAGGGAAGGATAAATGCCATGGAAGGAGCTGCTGTCGCCTGAGGTGGCTGTTGTGGAACACAAACACCCCGAGCAAGCCGGGGGTTTATGGACACAAAGAATTCAGGGTGGGGCATGCAGAAGGGGATGTTTGTTGATAAAGTGCAAGGAGAATCATTAAGAAAAGTCAACAGGCTGCTAAGAGGGATCTTAGGAGGGCGGTGTGAGGATGAAGAGAGGTAAAACAGGAGGTGGAAGTTTGGAAGGAAGATAAAGCACTGAAGTTGCAAAAAGCTAAATGAGGTAATTTGTGCCGTTTATAAAACTTCTGTGCTGCTGCAGAAGCTTCAGGAGGACTTTTTGATTCTGCTGAAGCCCTTCAGATCTTCACTTTCATGTTCTTTTTCATAATCTCTTTATCTTTTGATTTACCAACACCAAAAGGATCCTGCCAAGCTGTTTGAAACCATAAAGAAAGAAGTTGCTCTGTTTATTGACCTCTACTTGAAAGCTGGAGACCGAACTTCGATTTTTCAGATGTTTTCCTCATTTCACATCCTATGTTATTATAAACATTTGTCTTTCAAGCATGGGACAGGCTGAGAGCTGATGAATTACCAGCCTGGTGCAGGTCCTCAGAGTCCACCTGGTTCCTTCTGTCTGTGGCAGGAACCTGCAAGTGTCCCAAGTCCATCCCAGACTGGTTTGGGTTGGAAGGGACCTTAATGCTCATCCAGTCCCACCCGTTCCAATTGTCCCAGCAGGGACAATTTCCACTGTCCCAGGCTGCTCCAAGCCCATCCAGCCTGGCCTTGGACACTTCCAGGGGTCCAGGGGCAGCCACAGCTGCTCTGGGCACCCTGTGCCAGGGCCTGCCCACCCTCACAGGGAACAATTCCTAATTCCCATCATCCCATCTAACCCTGCCCTCTGGCAGTGGGAGCCATTGCTCCTTGTCCTGTCCCTCCCTTCCTTGTCCCCAGTCCCTCTCCAGTTCTCTTTGGGGTTTTTTTTCCCCTAATATTTATTATTTTACACCTGTCACAAGTAGATTTTTTGCTTATTCACCAACTTTGTGCAGGTGTTTTCCCTCCTTCTATTCTTGTGCTCTGTCTGGCCTGGCTGGTGTTATTAATATATTGAACTGGCTGCTTTCCTACTTTCCTCCTCACTTTTCATTATTAATCCATATGTCAAAACGATTTTGATGGGTTTGCTTTTCTTCCATAAGTTAATAGAGAAGCGGAGCCACCCTGGATGAATTCAGAATTTATGGAGAGCCCTCCCCAAGCCAAGGGCTGGCTGATATCACAGCAGCAGAGCAGCACAAATGAGCCAGAACAGCCTGTCCAGGACACTGAGGCCGGGTCAGCTCAGGCAAGGAGCCTTTCCCCTGTTTGTACCAGCAGGGAGCTGATATCTCTCCATGGAAGTACCCAGGGAGAGCAGCAGACATGTCTGGAACATTTGGTGGCCGGATCCCACGGGAAGGAATTCCGTCAATTTGGAATTTAATTCTTCTCCCCTTGTTTTACCTCTTACTCCTTTATCTCCTGCCAAATATTAATTTAAATGCATTCTCGTTGCACTCTTTTTTATTTTTTTTTTCCTGCCAGACTGTCTGTGCTCTATTCCCAGTTCATTTTCCAGAGTACAGGGAGCTTCTTGGACAGGGAGAAAAGCTCTTCTGATGTACGAGTCTTGCATTAAATCATAAAGCTCCATTTTGTGGCATTTTCTGGCAGCTGTAACTCACTGTGGGAATTGGGTTTGGGGTTTGGCTCTTTCTTATAAATCATTAGGAAAGGATACAGAAGCTCTGGCTCTGACAGCTCAGTCCCTCTCTCATGACTGCACTCTGCTTTATTTACCTTTTTCATTAAGCTTAAGGGCAGAACTGCCCACATAAACAAACCATCAAGAGGGAATTAGCTTCAACAGGAATGATTAAAGCTATTCCCAAGTTCTAATTTATCCCTGTTAGCAGACAAATGAGCACATGCTGACTCCATGCTCTTCCTCCACCCAGTGTCGCTTCCTTGACTCCACTGAGAGCACAGTGCCCAGAATGAATCCAGCACCTCTGAGTGCCCAAATTCAGGTGGAAAATATATTTCTATCTCCTATTTGTGAACCTGTGCTTGTTGTAATTGCAAATATGGAACAAAAAGACACCAATCCAGGGGAGAGAAGGCAGAAGCAGCAGGATCTGAAGTGCAGAAGAGGAGCAGAGGAAACATGAAATAGCAATTATTGAATAATTCTGTGTCAGACACTCTGGGTAGTAAGTACCAGAATCATTTGGTTTGGAAGGTTGTGGTTTCAGAAGGATTTGCTGGTGAATCTCTGGGCAGGGAGTGAGGCTGCTGGGCTGGCATTTCCTTTTCTGAAGGTGGCTGTGATGTTGCCCTTTTCCCAGTGACCAGGGACATTCCCCATCCCTGTGACCACTGGGAGGTGACGGTGGCAGTGACAGCAGCCAGCTCCCTTGGCACCCCCAGGCCCATCTCATCTGGCACTGTGGATTGTGTTTGTGCACATTGTTTAATTGGTCTGTAACTCATCCGTCCTTTATCAACAGTTATCTCACTCTCCAGGCTCTGATCTACCACAGCTTCCCACAGGATCCCACTGATCCCCTGAATAAGGCAAAGTCTGAACTGGACATTCATAAATTCCTCATTTTTGTTCCTCTCTCTCCTTCCGTGGTAGCATGGCACTCCTGCTTTTTCCCAGAGCCAGTCCTATAACATTCCCTGCACCACCAAATAACCTCCCTCCCCTGCTTCTCCTGCATGTTCTCCTCTGGGTTCTCCTCCAGATCCAAGGCATCCTGCATGTGTCACCCCCTGGACACTGAAGTGTGACAGGAGCTGCACTCCTGGCCCAGGAGCAAGCCTGGTGTAGCCACATGGATTACCTGGAGTCACTGCATTTCCAGTTCCCTGTGGTGTCAGTTCTGCCCTTTGAGCTCTGGAGACATCCAGTGCTGTGGGTGGGGTGGTTCCATGGGAGGGGAGGTCAGGGAAAGCATCCAGGACAGGCAGAGAAGGTGAGGTGGGAGGAGAAGGTGAACGTGAAACTGCAGGGGGGATAAACAGCCTGAGGGTTCTCTGATCCAGACTTGGATGAGCATTTTAGTCATGTGAAAAATGCAGGTTTGGGGGAAGTAGGGAGAGGATGTGGTGGAGCTTGGCCAGAAAATTGCTACTGACAGGAAAAGCTCTCTGGGCTATTTAAAGATGCAGGTTTGGCTCCTCTGTTTTTCACTATTTTGTGGTGTTAATTTGTTTTGCTGTTGATGCCTGACTGATGTCTCACAACGCCCACTCCAGAGACTCTCAAATTAATTCCTACTAGGATTTGTTTCACAGAATCACAGACTGGTTTGGGCTGGGAGGGACCTTAAAGCCATCCAGTGCCACCCCTGCCACGGCAGGGACACCTCCACTGTCCCAGGTGCTCCAAGCTCCATCCAGCCTGGCCTGGGGCACTGCCAGGGATCCAGGGGCAGCCACAGCTGTGCCAGGGCCTGCCCACCCTCACAGGGAACAATTCCCAATTCCCAATCTCCCATCCCTGCCCTCTGGGAAGCCATTCCCTGTGTCCTGTCCCTCCATCCTTGTCCCCAGTCCCTCTGCAGCTCTCCTGGAGCCCCTTCAGGCCCTGCCAGGGCTCTGAGCTCTCCCTGGAGCCTTCTCCTCTCCAGGTGAGCACCCCCAGCTCTCCCAAATTGGCTTCAACCTTGGAGCAGCTCTGGGGCCCCCTCTGGGCTCTCTCCACATCCTTCTCATGCTGTGGCCATTGAATCTTAGTATGCATTGTATAGGTGGCCTTTGAGTTATAGTAAAATCTATGCATTGTACAAGCGGCCTTGCCCCAATCCCAGTTGTTCTAGATGGGCTGCAGCTGTGATGTCCTTCACTGGGTCCTTAATGTCCTTAATGAAGATAACTGGGATAAAAGGGATGGGTTGGCTGCTCAGGGAGAGCCTTGGAGATGCCCTGATACAGAAGCAACACTGCTGTGAGGAGCTGCTTGTGAGAGAACCACCCAGAAGGAATGGGACTCTAGAAATATGATAACAACAACATGATAACAACAGTTTATCATGGATGGGTGATGTTGGGATGCACTTTTAATAAATGTTGAGGCTGACATGTGTTGATTTGTCCCATCGAATATCATCGTCTTACCTGACGTGTATTTTCCTTGAGGGTTCTCGGGATGTGCGAAGCTTCAGCTTCTCCACTGAAGTTTTGAGAGTTTTTTTCTTCTTTCCTGAGAAAACTCCCCAGTAATAGAGCACAGAAGGCTGTGGAAGGCAGGTTGGTGTTTGCTGTGTTCAGTTCATTTGCTGGAAGCACCTGGTGGCCATTTAGAGAAAGGGATAAACTTCTGTCAAGCCCAAAAGGAAACAAGATTAAGGCAGAATTGACAACTCCCGTTTCTCCAGCCATCATTTGTCATCATGCTTTGGTGAACAACATCAAGAGGAAAATACTTGGTTGTGATGTGGATAGAGATATTATTTATTTGTACTGGCACAGAGTGCCTTCAGCTGCCTGAAAACACAGCAAGATGAATCAGGCCTGTTGTTTAACTCCTTCTCAGCCAGGCTCTTCCCAAGGATTATACAATTAAATTTTGGATTAAGGTGGAAATTTAATTGGATTTATTATCTGTAGGGGGTGGATGAACAAAGTTTATTGGTCCTAAGTGGGAAACACAGGATGATGTACAGTGAAATGAGAGGCTCATGGATTGCACACTCCACTGCACCAATGCTCTTCTAAAAATCCATCAGGAATTCCATGTAAAGTCTGAATTCAAACCATTATTTGTTTTAAAAAAGCAGAGTTTAAAACCCAAGAAAAACTCCAAATCTTTCATTTTATCTTAACATGGAGCCTTTTTGCATGAAGGGAGCTGGTTGCTTCCCCTTGAATTATCTTGCTCTTTGGAGTAGGGAATTAAGACTTAAAGCAGCATCTGCTACCTGTTCACATTTTTCCCATTGTGATATCACTGAGTTAGTCCAAAGGGATTTTTTTGAGAAATCACAGTATTTTAGAAGACATCCCTGCTGGAATCTGCTCCGTGTCTCTTGCAAGGAAACTCAAATATCTGGTCTGTGTTTATCCCAGAAAAGCACCTGATAAAGTCTGGTTTGGGTTTGGCTTTTGCCAGCATTTCCAGGCAGTTCCCTCTCTCCATCTCCAAGGTCACGTGGCTCAAGGATGGAGCAGCAGGACATGGATGTCTTACATGAATGAGAATAATCTCACAGATGGGGGAAGGCTGGGAGTGAGATAAAAATTACAGTATTAATTTTTTCCCCCTTAATTCTGAAGGACGACGGAACTTCATTATCCAATCTGCTTAAAATTGAACGACCTAATGAAATTTCACACCCACTAAATTTAATCATGGATTACTCATGTGGGATTTGAATCAGATAAAAAGGATGCTTCAGATATTTGGTAGCAATTGCATAAGGTAATATAAAATCTGCAGCGTTCTTTGTCCTTTTCAGCAAATGTGAATTGCTTGACCTACTTTTCTTTTCTTTACTTTTGCTTTTTTTCCTTTTTTTTTTTTTGGTGTTCATGACCCCAGCTCCCTCCTGGGCATCACTGAACAGTCAGTCCCACGCTCGTGTACAAACCAATGGATCTCAGGAGTGCTTCCTCCTGGCTGCTGGGGCTGCAGGTGGATTATTGCTTTTGCTGCAGCAGTTTGGGGCTGGGAAGAGAAAGAAATGTTTCACAGTCAATATCTTAGCTGGTGTATTAAAAGGCCAGGCTGATAAGAGGATCTTGTTTGTGGCAGGTGGGGGTGGGTGATGGATTAAAGTTCTGCTCAGGGCTTTGGTTGTGGCTGCTGAATGAGCTTTTGCAGATCACTTTACCCCTCCAAACCTGCCCTGGATGGGTTTTACCCCTCCAAACCTCCCCTGGATGGATTTTACCCCTCCAAACCTCCCCTGTATGGATTTAATTGGTGTTTGACTCACAGGGATGTTCTGACCCCCCCAGAGCTGGCAGTGCCTGTGCAGGAACATTGACACAGCACAGGCTCTGTGCTTACAAGCTGTGGTTTTCCCCTCCTTCACTGTTTCCTGCAGAGCTGACCAAAGGGTGAGGAAGGTTCTGGAAATAGCAGCTCTCCTGTATTTTTAGTGGGACTTTGGGATTTGGGGTTGTTTTTCAACATCTGCTTCAGTCAGCACCCCCAGCACAGAGCAGCACCATGAAGGGATGAACACAAGCTGAAATACTGTTTGGACAGCATGGTCTGTAGGAGACACCACCTGAGTTGTCCCTTAGGGAGTAAAGAGCTTTAAATTCCCCTTCAGGAAAAGCTGGAGCTGGAGAAGCCACTTCTTGATTCAGAGCCTGGTTGTCCAGAGTACAACAAGTCAGTAGAGGAATAGCTCAAGGAGGAGAGAGAAACAGGCTTTGTTGTCAGATTTTTCCTGCTTTTGCAGAACCATTATTCTGACCTTGTGCAGTCCCTGCTGGGTGTCCACTGGGTGCCCTTCATCCTCAAAAAAAAACCCAGGAAAAAAGCAGCTTCAGACATTTAAAAGGATCCATCAACAGACTGAACAGCAGCTTCAGATGTTTCATCAAGGAGTAGGAAATCTCATCACAGCTGGATTACCCACCAGCTTCAGGGTTCTTTAAGGTCAAAAAGTGGTTAAATTGTAGGGAGCAGCAGGCAACAAGGGCCCTGAGGCCTCCTCTGGAGGCTGCTGGGTGGGAGTCCTGTCCTCCACCCATGGCCCACAACATTTTTGTTCTTATAATCCCTTCCCACCAACACTTTGCAGGCTTAGAGGATTTTTTTTCTTTGTGCCACTCTTTTCACACAGCCAGAATTAAGAGAATTTGCTGTCTAAATGGTGTTCTGTGGTCTTTGCAAACACTTTGATGGTCTGGGGTGGTGGTGAGAGCTTTTACCACAATTCTCCATCACCCTGCAGGATGATGCCAGGGCTTTTTTAATCGAAATCTGTTGGCATCAGTTTGTGCACATCTGGCCATATTTATCCAGGGATGGCAATGGAGCTGGAGCCCCAGGAGGGGCTGAGGGAGCTGGGCAGGGGCTCAGCTGGAGCAAAGGGGGCTCAGGGGGGACCTTGTGGCTCTGCACAGCTCCTGACAGGAGGGGACAGCCAGGGGGGAACAGGGACAGGAGGAGAGGGAACGGCCTCAGGCTGGGCAGGGGAGGTTAAATTGGATACTGAGAAAATTTCCACATGAAAAGTGTTTTCCAGCCCTAGCAGTCACTGCCCAGGGAAATGGTGGAGGCCCCATCCCTGTTAGGGATTTAAAGCCATGTGGATGTGACATTTGAGGACATGGGGCAGTGGTGGCTTTGTCAGTGCTGGGGGAATGGTGGGACTTGATGATCTTTGAGGTCATTCCCAACCTAAACATTTCCAAAGCAGAAGCAGTGTGTTTGGATGTGTTCACTGCTACCAGTGACAACAAATCTCCTGCAGTGCCAGTTTCTTGGGAAATAAATAATCAGTGGTTTAAATCAGATGGGTGCCAGTCACAGATTGCACAGCCTGTGTGAAAAACACGGGTAAGGCCAAAGAGGACAGCAGCGATGGATCAGGGGGAGCTGAGGCTCACACCAGGAGTTGGTGCTGCAGGATACAGGGGAGATTTTCCCTCTTTTTTCAGTCTCCTGCTGACACACACCTGCTTGGGAGACACCCCTGCCTGTCTCCACTTGTGCTGCACTTTTAAAGCCCTGAATTTATTGTTTAATACAGAACCAGGACACAAGGGTGTCTCTTCCTGCATGGAATGCAAACTCTCTGTATGTGTGATGTGCCAAGGGTGTTCCTGTGCGGAGGCACACTCAGAGTGCTGATCAGAGGGTCAGGGCACTGGGAAATGGCAGAGGGTGGGAAATATCCTTAGGGATATTTCAGAGTCATAAAATCACAGGACAGATTGGGATGGGAGGGATCTTTAAAGGTCATCTCATCCAAGCAGGCCACCATGGGCAGGGACACCTTCCTTCCCCTATCCCAGGCTGCTCCAGGACCCTTCCAACCTGGCCTTGGACATTGCCAGGACCAGGGCCTGGAAGAATGTGGCAAGTGGTGGAAGGAGGAAGAGCAGGAGCTGTGGAAGAGGAGAGACTCTGGTCTGCTGGAGGGGAAGGGAGGAAGCAGCAGCGACACTTGGAATGGGTGTTTTGAAATATGCTGGGAGTTAATTTTATCCAGAAGCATTTGACATGAATTTAGATTTGAAATCAGCATTTGCTCATTACCCAGCGACTGATGAATGCCAAATCAGGTCATTACTCTTGGAGTGGGTTTTTATCTTCTGCCATTATCTGGGGTTGCTCAGATCCTCTTCATTCACAGTTGTCTTTTCTGGATATAATTGGGTTTAAGCAACTGAGATACTAAATGAAGTGTTGATAACGAGAAGGATTGTTCATCTCTCCAAAGATGGTTGGGTTTTTCTCCTTTCTCTCGCCCCTGGTGTGCTGAGGGCTGCTCAGCAGTACTTGTTCTAAGCTCTGTGCGTTCAGATGTGTTCCATCAGTGTCAGGATGGATGTACTGACCCTTCCCTCCCTGCTCTGTGGGAATTTGCCTGCAGAGCTGAAGCTCCTCTGTCTCCATTCCAAGAGCTTGGCCAGTGCTCAGTAGGAGACCAACAAAACAACCTTAACACCTTTAGAAACTCAACTACCTGCTCTAACTCGATAACACTGAGGGGAAATTGGCTTCCCTTCCTAAAAATGTCTCCTCTCCTCCTGGAGGAAGGGATGAGCTTTCCATTTATCAGAGCAGTGGAGATCAACAGGAAAATGTTAGCGGGCTCCTGCGGCGCTTTTAACGGAATAAGGAGGCAGTGCCCTTCAGCAGCTCCTCAGCCAAACAAAATGTTTGGTGAGCCTTGCTAATCTATCCTGGCAGGACCAGTGCCACCTAACAGCAGGAAATGTCACCATGGCCAACTGCTAAAATAATATTGTAATTGTGGAATTTGTATTCCTGCGGGAGAATCCGGCCCTGTGCTCCATCAGCCCCGATCCCCTGGGCTGATCCCTCAGTGTGGGCAGCAGGAAAAGGGGGATTCAGTCCCTGAGCCCAGGTGAGAGCCCACCTGCAGCCCTGGGGACACGGCAGGAACAGCAGAGAGCCCAGAGGGGCTGGAGCCAGGCTGGCAGAGCTGGGGGTGCTCACCTGGAGAGCTCAGAGCCCTGGCAGGGCCTGAAGGGGCTCCAGGAGAGCTGAGAGGGACTGGGGACAGGCATGGAGGGACAGGCCAATGGGGAATTACTTTATATCTATATATATAAATATCCTCATTGTGCTGCTGGATCCCCACAGAACGTGACAATGTCACTGGGAATTTTTTCTCTCCAGCACACAAAGCTGAACCTCTGAGTTTGCAGGCTTCAGTGTTTTCCCACATCTAAATCAATTTTGGACATGCCAAGCCTTGTGCTCCCACATTGTATCTTTACACTAAATATCCTACTCCCACATCTTGTCATTTTTAAAAACAGAAGCGTGGCCCAAGAGGTCCTGAAGGGCTTTTCTTCTCTTTACATAGAGCTTTTGATTCCTGGATCTGTTTGAAAGTGTCTGAGGGCTTTCAAGATAAAATGCAGTTGTCTCCTTTTCACTCCTCTCTGGTAGGCAGAGTCAATGCCTTTGTTTCCAGGCAAAGCTGAAGTGCTGCCATTCCATTTGAAAATCCCATTAAATCTCATGCATCCAGTGATAACATTAAAAAGCAGAGCAGTATATGGTTGGTCTGCCATTGTTCAGTGAACACACACGGCTCTGTGGGAACAGGGTTTGGGGAGGACTTCACAGGGATCTCAAGGGAAATTCCCCAGGCTCAGGATGTCCCTGTTTCACTCCTAGATCATCTCCAGTCTCCTGCTCCTGCAGGCACTGCTGGCAGGAAGATGAGGATGCTGACATGGCTTTGAGTCTTTATCTCCAGGTACAGAATCCCAGACTGGTTTGAGTTAGGAGGGACTTAAATCCCATCCAGTGCCACCCCTGCCATGGCAGGGACACCTTCCAGTGTCCCAGGCTGCTCCAAGCCCATCCAGCCTGGCCTTGGGCACTGCCAGGGATCCAGGGCAGCCACAGCTGTGCCAGGGCCTGCCCACCCTCACAGGGAACAATTCCTTCCCAATACCCCATCCATCCCTGCTTTCCTTCAGTTTAAAGTCATCCCCTTTTGTCCTTTCGCTCCATCCCCTCCTGTTTATTAATTTCCCTCCACATTCTTCCCTTCACACAAATAGGAGGAGCTCAGTGCCACCGAATTCTTTACGTTTTCGCCCATTAGAAATTCAGCTGAATGGTCATGAGGAATATTTGCACTTCAGCAAGAACAGCATTGAATTGGGAACAAATTTAACCATTACATTAGCTACTACATTTCTCCTCAAACACAGGAAGCTTTTCTTGCACCCTGTGGCCTCCCCACCTTTTTTTCCCCCCAGATAAACTGATATTCTCTGTTCTGTGGGGATTTAACTCTCTTTGTCTTCAGCTTGAACACTCCCTTAACTATATTAATCACATATTTCCATCAGAAGAGATTTTTGAAAGTCTTTAAGCATATTTTGCACAGGTTGGAAGACTGAGTGAGCTGCCATCTCACTCTTGTTACTCTTCAGATTTGTAATTCCCCAAAGATAAAGCAGCATTAGGAACAGTCCCCAGTTTTCTCTGGAAAGTAATTTCTGATTTCCATATTAATCAAAAATAGCTTTACCTTCGTCCTGCCCTAATCCTAGGAACAACACAGGAAGAAGATTACATTCTGTAGATGTCAGAAAAGCAATTAAAATCTGCACAGAGGAACCGAGGGGGGAAGGAATCTCACCTCTTTATTTTGTGAGCCGAGCAGGGAAAGCCCCTGACCTCCAACTGTTTGTTTCTTATTGGCTCCTTTTCTTTTGAAGTGCCTGCTAGAATCATCTTTAATATGGCAAGATTAAAACACTGGGCTGTGAGCAGGCTGAGAGGGTTACAGTGATGAGAAGAGACATTTAAGGGGGGTGAGGATGGGCTGTGGAGAGCCTGGAATTTGCAGCTGGGAGGTGAGTGACTATCCATGGCTCTGTCTGCAGAGATGGGTATTCCTTGATCCATTCTCCAAAGCTCATTCCTTGAGCTGTTCTCCTCAACATTTTTTATTCTCCAGTTTTTCAGGTTCCTACAGGGTGAGCACTGAAGCTGCAGATATCAATTTTTACTGACTGAGCCTTTGAACTGAACCCAGTTTGCAGCTGGACTGATGGTTGTAGATCCCTTCCAACTGAACAATTCCTTTCTAATCTCTTCTATTCCTTCCATTCCATTCTTTCCTTTTAGTGAGCACATCTAAGTGTTCTCTGGAATGTGTGACATCATACCCACAATAATTCCCTTCCTGAAATACTTCTGCTGCTAAATAGGCCCATTCTGGAAATTCCTTTCCTCCCCTTGGCTGATAACCCTGGACCAGTCCAAGGCACTGTGGTCAGACTTTGGATCCCAAAGGCCTGTATTTATTGCAATAAACTCCTCCAGCAGCTTGCCGTGGGACTGATGACAGCTCTCAACACTCAACTTTTTCTCCTGCTTTCCCCATGCACTACAACTCACAAGAATATGATCATGGAATGACTATAATTAGATGGGATATTGGGAAAAATTCCTCCCTGTGAGGGTGGTAAGGCCTGGCCCAGGGTGCCCAGAGCAGCTGTGGCTGTCCCTGCATCCCTGGAAGTGTTCAAGGCCAGCTTGGATGGGGCTTGGAGCAAGCTGGGATGGTGGAAGATGTCCCTGCCCTTGGCTGATGATTGGAATTAGATCTTTTTTAAAGTCTCTAACAACTCAAACCAGTCAAAAATTTTATACAAAATATTCTGCTGTAAAACTTTGCTTCCTATTTTATGGCATTAAAAGCATTTTTAGTTGTGGCTTACAGCCTGTGAGGGCCCTTTACAAATCTGTTTTAAGTGGTTTGTGTGTTAGCTTATTTTTGATAGGGAGGAAAACCTGCTGCAAAAGGAGATGATTGTCTTTGTGCATTTTTAAACCTTATTCAGCCAGAGCTGTGACAGTGACAAACTGGCCTCAAGTCATTTTTTCTCTGTGACATTTGCAAGTCTGATACATTTCCCAAGCTGTGGCTGCCCCATCTCTGAAGTGTCCAGGCTGGCTGGGGCTTGGAGCAGCCTGGGGTGGTGGAAGGAGTCCCTGCCCACTCAAAGGGTTGGAATTGGATGAGCTTTCAGATCCCTTCTAACCCAACCTGTCTGTGACTCTCTGGTACTTCCAACTAGTATACATTTCCTGAAATGCTTCCAAAGTAAATGTAGAGAATTCCAGGTTTCTAATTAATTTGTTTCACTGGAAATTTAATGCTAAAACTGAGTCTTTCGATTCTTGTTATATTTCCCAATTTCTTTGCTGTTGGTGCTGTAATTTTTGAGAAGGGTTGGGGCAGAAAGCCCAGTTCTTGATGGCAGTGCTGGGGCAGTGCTTGACTTCAGCTGGATTTTGGATCTCAGGTCTCATTTCACTTTATTTAAGGATAACAGCTTGGATTTGAGCCATGGGTGACCTGGGGAGGCAGGGGGTGAGTGCCACATGGTAGAAATCCACCTGGGAAATGAAGCTGCTGTTCTGTCGTGGTTTCCCTCAATTTATTGCTGTGAGGAGATCCTGCAATTTATCCTGGGATAAATTAATTGCAAGGCATTGATCTTGTCCTGGAAATGTGCAGAAGTCCATTGGCATTGAGCAGGAGCACTGCCTGAGCAGCTGCCTGTGGGTATTTGGAGTCACTTTGTGCCAGCAAGGATGCCCAGGATGTCACTGAGGTGACACCAAACTGCCTGTGACCTGCCTGATGTTTGCCAGGTGACCTGGAGCTGGCGCTTGCAGCAAAATCTTCAGGAGTGATTCCTAAGGCTGCTCCATTTCCCATCAGTCTGTTAAAACCAGATTCCTGGAGGAAATTGCTCATTTCTTTAGGCCATGGGAAAGCTTCCTCAGAGCCTCCTTTGCCATCACAGGCAGGGACACCTTCACTGTCCCAGCTGCTCCAAGCCCTGTCCAGCCTGGCCTGGGACACTGCCAGGGATCCAGGGCCAGCCCCAGCTGCAATGTGTGACTCCATAAAGAGCTCAGAGATGAGGAGTTGTCTCAGTGTTTTGTAGCTGAGGATTTAGAATCATTTCAGTGCATTCTTTCCATAGAGCTTTTAAAAGAGCCCCATCCAATCAAATAGATGCTGCTTCTGCTTGCCCTGCTTGGAAGTAGACCAGGACTTTGTGGATGACAGGAGGTCTGAGCCGTGCTGAGATGGAGTGGGAGGCACAAATCCAGGCAGAGGAGGATTCCAGGGCATCTGAAGGGAGAGCAGCACCACTGCCTACAGAAGAACTGGGGAGGGACCTCGTGCTGCCAGTCATGTTGTGCCAGGATAAATACAAACTTGGTTTATTTTTCCTATTTTAGTTATTTCTGAATGTAGACACGACCTGGGCTGATCCTTTATTTCTCAGCTGTTCCTGTTAATGTTTTTAGGCAGAAGACAAAACCTGCCAGGAGTTTTGGCTCTGTAGGGGAAACAGGTTGCCCAGAGAAGCTGTGGCTGCCCCTGGATGCCTGGAATTGTCCAAGGCCTGGTTGGATGAGGCTTGGAGCAAGCTGGGACAGGGGAAGCTGTCCCTGCCCATGGTGGCGGGAACTGCATGAGCTTTAATGTCCTTTTCCACCAAGCATTCAGTGATTCTCTCCATAATCCATACCTGTGTGTATATATTGCTATTTTCAGTTTCAAATGCCCCAAATGGTATTTTATGAAGTATATTTGATGCCATGAATTAATGGCAGTTTTATACTGTTGCATGTTTTTTTGGTAACAATTTTTAAGTCTGTCTGAGAGATTCCCCTGGGTGCCTCTTCACTCCTCACTTAAATCATCCCTCAGGTTCTGCTGGTAAAACCAAAGCCTGCTGATATTCTGAGTCCCAAACCATAATTAGTCATCTTGTCTTTTTTAAGCTGATTTTTTCAGCCCAGCAGCCCCCAGTACAGGAGGGGGCTGATGTGAGCCCTCTGGTTTTATTGTGCTCGAGATCGTGCCTTTCACTCCTTTCACTCCTGAGCTTTTCTCTTTTCCCCTCTCCCTTTTCCATCCCAGTCCATTACTCCAATTTGCTGTTCCTGGAGGGAGCTGCTGATCCTTTTTGCTGTTTCCCAGCCACGCTGGATGTGCTATTTTTAAGGCAGCCTCCCTACCTGCAGTACAGTGACTCATTTTGGGTTTGCCAGGTCCCCACGTTCCTGCCCAGAAATCGGCTCCTGGACTGAATTCCTGAGGGGATTGCTGGGATCACAGCAGAGAATCCCCAAATCCTGGAGGGTGTGAAAGTCACAGCTATTCCCTAAACACAACCCAGCAGTGCCCCTCTAAAATGAGGGTGCAGAGGGTCTTTAATTCCCCTGTCTCTGGAAGTCTCCAGGGCCAGCTTGGATGGAGCTTTGAGCAACCTCATATTTTAAATCCCTCTGGGGATGGGGACTCCACCACTTCCCTGGGCAGCCTGGACAATCCTTTCCATGAAATCATTTTCCATCCTCCTCCCTCGCTCCCCATCTGCCATCCACCCTGAGAGTCACAGGGCTCTCCCAGTTATCCATGTGAAATAATTGCCCCACACAAATCTTGGGATTTTTTTTTTTTTTTAAACAAGCCTGCCTGCTTCCCTGTGTTAAAAACAAGGAAAAAAAGAGCTGCCACTAATTTATCACTTTTTACCTGCTTGAGCAACCAGGAGGATGCACCTCAACCATAAAATGTAATTTACTTCATTAGTAATTGCTTTGCTGAGTTAGGCCAGTGTAGAAATCCTTGTTTTAAAACAAGCAAATGAAAACTGTGCTAAAACATCCCTCAGCTGTGGGGTTTATTATGTTTGAAGTTTCTTCTGGGCTTTTTGTAAGGAATAAAATATTTACAGGATGGAGGGGAAGAATTTCTATTTTCTTTTTTGTATCTATTTTTTTTTTCTTCCTAAGCTTTCTGAAGAGACACTCTCTACCAGAACACCAGGTGCAAAAACATAGCTCTAATTCAAGTATTCCCAGAAATTGCTTGGGTTTGTGGTTTTGTTTTGTTTTTTTTTTTTCTTAGAAGAGGGATTATAGGCCATGAGCATGGTTTATAACACTTCTTTAGGGGTTGAAAATTCAGTTTATGAACCAGAAGTAATAAATTCTGCACAGCCCCATGATTCCAGTGCTGTTCTTCCTCCCTGGATTTTGGTGAGTTGGGCAGGAGCTGGTAGGATTTTCAAGGGTCAGGGAATCTCATCCCAGCTCTTGGCTGGAAAATCAGTAACAAAAACCTTGAGATAAGGGATCTGTGTGGGATCACTGTATCCCTGCTGCCTTTCTGGCAGAACCTTTGCACTTCCAAGCTGGTGAAATCAGATTTTATTTCCACCAGAGCCGTTTGTCAAACAGCACTGTGGAGTTTTGCCAGTTCAAATATTAGGGATTCTCAGCTTCCCCCAAGCATAATTTGAATCCCATCTCCTGGCCCAAATACGTGTGAGAGACCCATTAAGCCTTTTAACACCCAAAACCTGCTTTTGTTAATATTCTCTGTGTGCTCCATCTGCTGCTGTGTTTGTCCATAGCCAATGGATTCGAGAGCAATTCACTTCTCTGGTCTGAGGCCAAAATGTCCAAAATACCATATGGACATTTGAAAGTTAATGAGCATTTCAAAATTTCAATATCTAAGGCTGTTGTGATCCCTAAACCTGAGTCTTCCTAGAGTTTGGCCTCTTCTTGTAACACTAAATATTTTATCATTTTGAATTTTTAGCTTTGCAAATGAAAATCATGACGTTTGTACTTTGAAACTGGCCCTTTGGGGCAGTAATTTGATTTGTAGCATTGTTTTGACTGTTCTGGAGCTGCCTATGACTAAAATGAGCTGAAAAAGGAAATGTGGTGTCCCCAGAGATGTTGTTCAAGGGTGTGAATCAAGGATGAAATCAGGAGGATGCTGCCAGTGCCAGAGGACAAAGTGGAGTGTAAAAAGCAGAGATGGGAGCCAGGACTATGTTGTGCTACAGAGAGACTTAATTAGTCAATTAATTGATGGATTGCTGTTTAATTGATTAATTACCAGGCAGTTGCTAGTTGCTGTTGTGTTAATCATTGATCATGCTCAGGGCATTGCTGGGCACCTTGGCTTTGGCCACACACTTGGAATACCATTTTTTAAGGCAGTTCCAAGCCTGGCAAATTCAATCCAAGCATTTGGAATAAGAAAAACTAAAAGGCAGGAGCTTTGTGCCATCACCTTTCAATCCAAGCCATTCCAGGATTCTGTTTTGTACCCAGTTGTTGCAAACACCAGCTTGGCAGAAAAAATAAATGACAATAGACAGAAAACAGGGACAAATTCCCATATCCAGGATCCAGGAAGGCATCAGGAATGTGGAGCAGTTGCCTTTCCCTAGCTGGAAGCACAGGGGTTTTGCATGCACCACACTCTGTGCCGGAGCAGGAATTACAGCTGGAGCAGAAAACTGAGTTTTTAACTGATTGTCTTTTTGGCTCCTGGCTTGGGAGCAGAGCTGAAAAGGATGGATTGAGAATTAGCCAGATGAACAAGTGCATTTTGGACATCACAAAGGGCTATTGTAAATACTGTAAATATTATTGTAAATGCCTTGCTGTAACCTATAACCTGAGGGCATGGAGAGCACGGAGTCCTGCCTGCATTTCCATTCCCAGCCCCTCCAGAAAGGGCCTTCTCACCCCTCTGGAGCTGCCATAAAAACTCTGCCAGGGCACACCAGGAGCCTCCAGGCGAGGCTCTCCTCACCCTCCACAAATTCAGGGAATGGCAAATTCATGATTGAAAAGCAAATGAAGGCATTCCTGGCAGTGTCCAGGGCCAGGTTGGACAGGGCTTGGAGCAACCTGGGACACTGGAAGGACATGGTGGAACTGGGTGGGCTCAAACCATCCTGGGGTTCCAATACCACATGGTCTGTTTCAAGCTGAGCACTCTTCTGCCTTCTTAATTTATTTTAAATCTTTCCAGCTGAATATTTCCCTGGGGAGCATTATTGGATAAGCTTGAGCCACAATTGAGTATTTAAGAAAAACTGCAAAGGAGCTTCTTTATCTCAGGCTTCCACTTTCTGTGGAGCAACAAAGCCTTTTATTTTATCAGTAGGGGCTGTTCATACCCTGTTTGGGATTCTTCACGTACAGAACGAAGCAAATCATTGCAAGGAGAATCAATATTGCACAACTTAAAGCCTTTTCCAGAAGTTCTTTCCCACAGAGCCTTGTCTGAGCACAGGAGAGGATGTGACACATGTCTGTGGCCCAGAAGTGATATTGATTGACAGTCTGACAAGTTCTATCACTCTGGTTTATTTATAGCGTGTGCACTAAGCAGGCAACAATCTCTCTAATATTTTTGGACAGTTGATCCCAGTTTTCAGGATGAGTTTTGCTCATCCAAACACATCCCATACCCAGACAGCTGCAGTAAGGCCTGGGGGGTTTGTTTTGGATGTAGGTGGGAAGTAAAACTGAGGTGGAATTGAAATAAGAATGGAACCATCTCTGTTGTCCTACAGCTTGCCACTGTACTGAGCCTTAAAAAACTGGTCTGAAAGCAAATGTGGTTTGAGCAAGAGAAAATCAGGGCAATGTGTGTTCACAACAGTGCTTCCATCCATCCATCCATCCATCCATCCATCCATCCATCCATCCATCCATCCATCCATCCATCCATCCCCTTGCCTGTGAGCTCCAGCTGGGAAAAGCTCCTCCAGGCAGGCAGAACCCCATTGTGTCCCCACTGTCACCCTGTGGGATGGGGACAAACAGACAGTGCCTCGTGGCTCAGCTGTCCTGCCAGGGCTGGAGCTTTTGTCCCCAGCACCCCTGTGCCACTGCCAGCCCTGGCAGCAGTGCTTCAGAAAGGAAATGGGCATAAAAGGCAATATTTCCTGCCAGATCCCTGTGGGGATTTTGGGGCGGTTGTGTTTCTCTGTGTGGTACCTGTGGAGTTTCCATCCTTGGCCTCCAAGCCTTGTGCTCACCAGGTAAAATGTGGATAAGCCCTGAGGAAAATTCCTTGAGGAGCTGTGCTTTCGCACACAGTGGAATTTGAGCAAAATATTTACAGGGCGGAGGGAATCCATAGTTGGTTTTGCATGGCGCTGTGTAATGAGCAGGCAATGGTTGCTGTTTATTTAAAGGGAAGGACCTTTCAGGGAAAAAAATCAACTGAAAAGGTCTCCAGGAGTGAGATTGTCAAATGTGAGCGCAAATCTTTTTTTAAAGCCCTTGCTGTGTCTGGTGCATCCACATTCATTTGACTGCTCCACTCTTGGGCTGATGAGGCTTGAAACAGTAATAAGGGGGTGGCATTTTTTCATGGGAACAAATGCATTTATTATCCTCAGAGCCTTCAGAAGTGCTGGATTCTCAACCATCCATTAACTTGCTCTTCAGAACAGTCCCACCCTTGCTTTCAGCTTTTCCTCTATTTTTACATGCATTTAGCATGAGTGGGCTGGAATAGTTTCATGGCAGGGAGGTGAGTGAGTGATGGGGTAGCCGTGCTTGTGTGGGATGATCAGTGGGAAATGAAACCTGCTCCAGCCCCTGGGCTCCTGCAGCATCCAGGTGCATTCACCTGGCTGCTTGTAGGGAGAGGTTTGGGAAGAACTTGCCATGGAAATGTGCCAAATGGATCTGTGTGGTGAGGGAAGGAAGGAGAGGTTCTCCCATCCTCCCTGCCCTGGGCTGGCAGAGCAGGATTCACCCAGAGATGCTTTAAACAGAGCAGGGAAGGTCTGGCACTGCCCTGTGTGAGAGGCTGCTCAGAGGTCCCTCCCTGAATCCCACGTGCTGAGGGACATTCCAAAAGGCAGGAGGAGATGCACAGCCTCAGCCTGGAGCTCTGCCGCTGTGTGAGGAGCAGGCTGGGAAGATCCTTCTGGAATGAGATTGATTCATGGCATAGGAGAGCAAGCTTTGGTGACAGCCCTGCTGCGAGTCCTTCGGGAAATGCTGCAGCTCTCCCTCTCTGCAGGCTGGTTTCCACTGCAGGAGGAGCTCCCACACGTCCTCCTCAGCCCCTTTCCCCGTGTCCCCTCTCCATCCCACCTCCAGGCAGGTTCTTTCCGCTCTCACTGCTCCCAAATCAACCTTCAGGAGCCTTTCCTGCCAGTCTGGCTGCTGGAGGCTTGGTGGAGCCGTGCCAGGGAGCCTACATGGTGTCTGCTCTCTCATTTCTCACTTCTGGGGTAATTCCTCAAGTACCAAAGCTGCACATCATTCATTTCCCCACGTGGGATTCTCTGCAGGAATGAATTCCCAATAGCTCGAAAGGGAATGGATTTACATCTGTGAGTAGTTGAAGGCATGAGGCTTCTCACGTTTTTGTCCTGAGAAGGTGCTTGCAAATCCTGTTTTTGAAGAATTTCTGAGGGCTGGGCACTAAAGAATGAGAAATGCTGGATGGGCTTAAAATAGAACATGAAAGTGTTTTGCAGGGGAAAATGCTTTGGCTCCATCTGGCTGACCCGGGGAGGTGCTCATGAAGCAGGAATGTTCCTGGGGCTGCTGCAGCTTCAAAGCTGTCACTCAGCACAAACAAAGGGCTGGACAGTGGCTAACAGCGTTTAGAGGGGGGATTGGTGAAACAGAAGCACAGGATTGGGTTGGAAAAGCCCTTCAGGACCACTGAGTGCAGCCATTGCCCCACAACTGCCCAAGACACTACTGACCCACGTCCCCAAGCACCACATCCATCCCATTCAGGTATGGGGACTCACCTGTGCCCTGGGCAGCAATTTTACCTCATATTACCTCAAATTTATCTCATTTATCTCAAAGTGCAGTGGATGCCACAAGAGGGACAGTTTTGTGTGGCTGCCTGCCCTCTCCTTGCAGGGATTGCTGGTGGTTAATTGAGCTCTCCATTGCAGCGAGTGTGGAGCTGGAGTCCTTGGCAGCTCAAGGAGCTGAAGTGTGGGTTTATGGTGCTTTGTCCTGCCCTTAGATAAGGGACTTTATCATCCTGTAAAAATCCTTGTGACATGGCTACTTTCAGAGGTCTGTGCTGCTTGAGAGTGGTGAAGGAAAAGAAAAAAGGAGAATATTTTGTCTTGTAAATTAATGTCAGCTGCTCGTAGCAATTAAGGCCTTGATCAGATAATGGTCAATGAAACTACTCTTGAAAAAGTGAAATGGCACATTCTGGAATTCAGTGTTGGAAGTGACAATTCCCAGTGGCTGGGAGGCTGAGACCATGGACCAAGCATGGGTTCTGTAGCCAAAGAAAAGCAAATTCTCTTTCAAGAATTTCAAGAGAACCTTCATAGCCTTAGCACTTATGTATTGGGTGTTATTTAGGTGATTTTGCTACAGAAACATTTAAAGTACATGAAAACTTAAAGATGGCTTTTAAATACCTGCTTGAAGCAGCCCCATGTGCTTTTTGCTTTGCACAGTTTTTGTGTGGTGATTTTTAAAGCTGCTCAGCCAGTGCTTCCCAGAGCTGCAGTGCTGTGTGTTTTCCCTGGGGAGGAGATTAAATGAACACTGCCTTTCTTACTCCTATTGATTGTGGAGATGATATTAAATTAAAATAAGCCACAAAACAACTTTGGATTTCTTCTACGAGGAATCTAATAAATTTTGTTCAATATTTTTCATCTCATTTTCTCCCCTTCTGCACCAGCGCAAGGCCTCAAGCCCAGCAGAGACGGAGTCCTGTCATGTGCAGATCCATAGGAAGTAAAGGATATTTTCTTTCTGTTCCTGACATTATATGTCAAGTGGGTTTGAGCCTCTTGCTGTTGTTTTTCATTCAAGGTGACGGGGCAGGACAGAATGGCAGGAGGGGAGCGCTGTCAGCAGCAGGAGCAGGAGTTTACAGGAGGTGTCTTGGGTTTTCCAGGGGGAAAACCAGAGCAGGATGCTGCAGGCTTTGGTGGTGTCACCTCTCCTGAGATCATTCCTGGTTGCTGGATCCTGATTTTGTTTGGTACCCAAGGGGATGTAAGGCATTGGGACCATCATGGGGAGCTCAGCTTTTTCTTCCATATGGGAGCTGATTTGGGATTATTTGGGGGGTGAGGAAGAGCCAGCAAACAAAAGGTGCAAAACCAAGAAGATATAAAAATTATAATATTATGGAGTAGTTTTGGGTCAGAAGGGACATTTTAAAGGTCATCCAGTGTCTATGGGCAGGGACACCTTCCATTATCCCAGGCTGCTCTATCCAATCTGGTCTTGGACACTTCCAGGGATCCAGGGGCAGCCACAGCTGCTCTGGCCACGCTGTGCCAATGTTTTATCACCCTCATTGTAAGAAATGTCACCCTCATATCTAATCTAAATCAACCCTCCTGCACTTTGCAACCTTTCCCTTTGTCCAATCACAACAGGCCCTGCTAAATAAAAAATGCCTCATGTATTTTTAAACCTGCTGGATTTTGAGTGCTGGGAATTGCCAGGCATGTTTCTTCTGGCACAAATTGCCCCAGATTCTGCTGCTTTCTTATTTTTCACTATGTCCAAAAAAAGGAGCAATCCACACTAATTTTCCTGTACCTTTCCCATCTCTGCTTTGCCTTAAAATAGAAAGGACAAGTTTTCTTGCTGGAGGTCAGCACTTATCAAAGTTTATGAGATCAGAGTGGAAGATAGTGCAGAGCAGGGCTTCTCTTGGCATCCAAAGCTATTAAAGCTTCCTTGATAGAAACCATATTTATTTGAGCTGAAATGAATGCAAACCCAGCCATAACTTACCTTCAGAAGAACAAAAGATACCACAGGAAGGAAGAGTCCTGCCGAGCATAAAATAAATCCAAAAAAAGGAGGAAAACCAGTTAAATCCCCAGCACTGGAGGGTTTTAAAATAGGTGTAGATGTGGCATTTGGGGACATGGGTCAGTGGTGGCCCTGGCAATGCTGGGCTGGGCTTGGACCTGATGGTCCTGAAGGTCCTTTCCAAGTGAACAATTCTGTGATTCTATAAATGCACAGTTGCCTCCATCTGCCTGAAATAAATCCTTCAAAACTCAGCTGGATGGAAAATCTTACCCCAAAACTCAATTTTCTTGTGCTTTGACTTATTTCAGGCTCTTTTTTTTTTAAGGTATAACCCCTTATAATTTTTGATCTGAGTAAAGGTTTTTTCATTATTTTGGCAGTGGGTGAGTATTGATGGCATCTCAGAGGGAGAGAAGGGATGTTTCTGATTGAAGATCCTCATCATTAATGCTCTGCTTGCAATCACTGCATCTGCAAATAACTTTCTAAGGAGCTTCTTGATTGCTGGAAGGGTTTAGATATTCCTGGGTACAATGAAAACACAGTTCTGTGTAGCCTAAAAAACAACCAAAAAAAATCTGTTAAACTGCTGCTTATCCAACATTAACTACAGCAATTTTTAATTAACCTGATTTAGAAGCCAAATATATCACTGATGAAAATGAGAGGGTAGAACATCCAGTCATTTATTCCAGTACAGTGGCCATGATTGTTGAATTAGATTTATTCGAATGAACCTCAACATTTTGCCACAGAAGCCAGTGGTGCCAGGCTTTGGGAGCACTGGGATTTGGGCTGTGGCTCTTTTGGTGCTCAGAAGAGGGAAATACAGACCCATGCTGGCTTTTATTTAATAAAATGAAATATTAAAAAAGATGGGTGTAAATCCACTGCTAATTACCTCCTTCCAGCCTTAGCTGGCAGCCAGCAGGCAGCATCAATGGGGCTTGGCATGGAAACACTCTCCAAGGGCCATTGCATTGGCTCTGCTCTGGGATGCTGGCCAAGGGGACACACAGATAACCCAAGAGGTGACACACACAGAGCCAAACTGTCCACCAGCAAAGCAGGGTTACCATGCCCTGCTCCCTCTGCCAGGGGGGGTTACTCAGCAGCACCTAAGGAGGATGGAGTTGCTCAGGTGTTGCTCTTTTCTGTAGGGAAAACCTGCAAGAAACTGAGGGAAATGAAAAGCAAAATGGTGAGCAGTGACAGCACCCCAGGGAAGGGCTGGAGCTGTGCCAGGGGATGCTCAGGTTGGATTTTAGGGAAAGGTTCTTCCCCCAGAGGTGCTGGGCAGGGAATGGGCACGGCTCCACAGAGCTCCAGGAGCATTTGGAGATCACTCCAGGGATGCACAGAGTGGGATTTGGGATATCTGTACAGGAACAGCAGCTGGGCTGGGTGATCCTTGGGGTCCCTTCCAGCTCAGGACATGGTGTGATTCTGTGGAAAAGGAGCAGAGGTTGTGGCTGTGCTCTCCACAGAGGACAGGAATTTCCAGTGAGGTAGGAACTGGATGCTGGACACCTGCACTGTAGTAGGAGTCCCAGTAGAATATCTGTATTGTATTTGAATATCTGTGTCTAGGCCTTGCCCTGATGAGCCCCGGTTGTTGTAGATGGGCTGCAGCTGTGATGGCCTTCATTGGGCTGCAGCTGTGGCCAGTGAAGGTAACTGGGATAAAAGGGGGTGGGTGGGGCAGTCAGAGAAAGGGGCCCTGACTGAGAAGCAGCATCAAGCAGAGGAAGGAGTCTGTGCTGTGAAGAACTGCCCCCTAGAAATATCACTGAGAAGGTACAGGACTCTAGAAATCAGCTACAAACATGCACTGTGTGGGTGCACACAGGCTCTGGGCTGTGCCAGGATTTCCAGCCCCTCACTTCCCTCACACAGCTGCCCTGAACTCCCTCTGACCTCGGCCAGTGAGGCTGATGCAAGCTGAGGGTGCTCTGCAGCCCTGCCCAAAGTGCCCATTAAACCCTGCCTGGCTCCAGAGGGCCCTTCCAGGTGGCCTGGCAGGTAATCAGGTCCCTCCTGGGAACAGCACTGTGCAGCCATGGGTGAATCCAAGGCTGGCATGTTTTCCTGCAGGATCCCTGCCTTCCCTTCAGCAAGGAACTCTGCTCAATGGGAGTGCTGAGCTCTCCAAAGGGCTGCTACACAGCCCAGGAAATCCTTTCCAATATTGCTGTGCTGGTGGGGTTTTGTACAGGAATTCCATGTTCAGAGTATGGATTTTCCCAGCAGTTTTCTCCAAAGCACAGTGAGCACACCTGCATTCTGATCCTTGTTTCCTGCAGAAATAAGGATGAAATATTGATGATGTCACACATGGAGCACATTCATGGTCCCTCCTATCCCCAGGGAATCTACTTGTGTTTTCCCTCAGCGGCCTCTGTGCTCTCACAGGTTGCTTATTGCTTTTCAGGGCTGCCATCCTTGCTGGATTGATAAAATCCTAATGGTGTTTTCCTCTCCTTTCAGGTTATCCAACAGGCTATCCCACTGCTGCCCCAGCCTACAATCCCAGCATGTATCCAACCAGCAGCCCTGGCTACGCCCCAGGTAAGAATCCTCAGAAAGGCCCCAAAACATTCCTTGCTCACCCATTCCCAAGCACTGCAGATAAAAAATAACATCTCACCCTTCAATTTGACTTTTGTTTGCTTGAGATGTTTATTCTGAGTGGTTTTGCCTCAAAAGAGCTGCAGGATTTTAGCCCTTCCAAATGGAGCTGCCTTTGGAGCTCGGTGTGCAGCAGAAGAGCTGGACTTTGTGCCAGTCTTGCTAAGCCCTCTCTTCCCCTAAATTGCCAAGTTTTCAGTCCCCCAGTTGCCATAAAATCAGTGGCTCCCCAGGCTCAGGCGCTTTCCAAGGCTGATGAAACAGGAATGAGCGGTTTGTTGCCAAAATCTTTTGGTTTTGTCTTCTCCACATCAGAGTTTACACATATTCTGTAAAGCTGTTTATTGTGGATGATTCTGGAAGGGATCTGTTGTGTTTTGTTTGGGTTTATGTGCTTTTAATAAGGTCTTCAGCTGAGTTTTTTCCCGTTAAAGCCTTAACATGCAACATGGAACAATTTTTGTTCCCCTGGATTTGTGCTGGCCACCCTCCTTTCCCCTGAAGGATAAAACACTGGAGGAATTAAATGAAAACAACTCCATAGAATAAGAAAAAGCCCATAAATTTATTAGTAGCTTGTCCTGCCAGAGGCTGGCAATGTCCTCCCTGCTCAGCCAGGAATGTAAATACTGCAGCATTCTGGCATTTTGGCCTGGATATTACAAAATGTCACTTGTCCCCAGTTGTGCAGGCAGCAGCTCCTCCACTCAGTGGGCACATGGCCAAGGGAACACCCAAGGGAGAGCAAACCCCAAATCACTGAAGGATAGGGATTTTTGGGGGGGTCTGAATTGCTTCTTGTACATCCTAGACACCATTTAATAATTTCCATCTTGGAAATCTTCTGATGTCCAGAGAGCTGACAGGTCAATTTTTATGGAGAACAAAAGCCTACCAGTGGGTAACACAGCTAAGCTCTAAACTAGCAAGGAAACTATGAAGATTAAAATTCAGAAATTAAAATTGGAATGAAAATGCTGAAACTTTTATAGTTTCCCATAAATCATGAGGGCAAGTTGAAGAGACCTGGTTTAGGTAAAGGGGTCCCTGCCCAAGGCACAGGGTTGGAACTGGATTGTCCTTAAGGTCCCTTCCAACCCAAACCATTCTATGGTTCTGTTACAAACAATTTTTGCAGCTCTTGAAATCAATACCATTTAATATCACAGCAGGATTTTAAACCATTTTAACCACTCTGGGAGGCAGGAGCAGGCTGTGCTGCTCGGGACTTCCCAGCACCACACTCAGTGGTCCCTTCTCAATGGAAAGCAGACTTGCAGGAGGAAAAAAAAATAAGGGATTCAGAGAGCTAACTGATGGAAAAGAAGTGCCATAAAATCTCCCAGCAGTGGGGACATGTGACAGAGTGACAGCATCCTCAACTGTGCTAAATGGAATTGGGCTGAGCTAATTCTGTGGTTCAGTGGCTGAGCTAAAACCTCCATCAGTACCGAGAGTGTTTCCTCAGATTGAAGGAGCTGCTGTCACACAGGAGGCTGGAAAAAGCCTGGAGAGCAATGTGGTCCTGGTGTCCTTCAAACACACTGGGAATCAGCTTGGGGCCAAAATCTTGGATTTGTCAAACAGCAGACTAATTCTAAATCAGGGATTAAATAAGGGATTTTAGACATTGAGTCTAAAAAAGAAAGAGATGCTGCATGTTCCCAGCAGAATAACTGCTCCTGAACATCCCATCCATGGACAAGTCCTGTTCCAAAGCTCCCAGGCTGGGCAGGGGGTGGTTCCTGCTGGCAGAAATCCCTCCAGCTCACTAAAAACTAATCACAAACCTAGAGTTCATCTGATTCTCCATGTGGAGATTGCCCAGGGAAAGGTGCCCCTCAATACTGCTTGGAACAGAGGTTGTGGTTTCTGAGTTCTTGGGAGGTACACGCAGGCAAGGTCTCTTGAGCAGAACCATTCTGTCCCAGCTTGACCACCCTCTCTGCTCCACCCTGAAGATCTCCTCCCTCAGGTGTCTCTTGCCTCAAACCTTATGAATTTTGGTGGATTCCATGCAGAGTCTTGACAGGAGATCAACCCCTGAGCCAAGATAATTCCAATTTTCAAATCCCACCTGCTTTTGTCCCTGATGTTCTCCAAACACTCCCTGAAGCTTCACTGGAAGTCAGCCATGCTCATGCTCTTCTCTTGACCTCGTGGTTCCCAGAATCCTGGGATCCACATGGGAAATTCAATGATGTAATGACCTAAGCTTTGCAACAGCATCAGAGGGAAACAAGGAGAGGAGCTTGGAGAAGTTTGGAGTCCCTTTGGTCCAGTGAGGAAAGGGAAATGGTGATTGGAGCCAGTCTTGATTTCTCCCTCTCCCAATGCCAAGTTTCTAGTAGATGTTTGCTGGTGTTTGAGCCCAAAAGGTGTTAAATTATTCCCCAGATTATTCCAAAGGAGCCCTACGAGCAAGGGCATGAGTTGGACTGGATAATCCTCATTGATCCCTCCCAACTCAGGATTTTCTGTGATTCTATCAATTCCTTTCCATTCACTTCAATTCCTGCCCTATGTGATTTTCCTGCTGCATTTTTCCACAGCTTTTAAAGGGAGAGACACAAGGCAAAACACAGCATTGCAAACTCATGCTTGCAATAAGCCTGTTGTTTTAGGACACTGTTCTTAAAAAATCCCTTTTAAGTATGCAGTAATGAGCATCTAAAATCACTCTGCTGCAAGAGGCACAATTAAAAAAATATAAAATTATGTATGTCTTCATTAAGCCTGGTGCATGTTCCCTCACAGGCATTCTGTCTTGCTCGTGGTTGTTTTGTTTTAACTTCCTTCATTAAAGCCTCCCTTTTTTTATTTTCCTGAAAGTAGGACACACACTTTGCTGGTGGAGGCTGGAGCTGTGTTTATTAATAATGCAGGGCAGAAGTAATGGCTCTGCAGCAGTGCCCTCACAGAGCAGGACTGAAATCAGCCCCAGAAATGAGGGATCTGTGTGGGAATGTTGTGGGGCAGGATGGAGGCTCCAATCCCCCATTCCTGCTCCTGCATCCTGCTGGAGGAAATGCTGCTTTGCAGAAGGGAGCTGGAGCATCAGCAGAGCTCTGAGCCATCCTCTAGAGGTGCCCACCCACTCCTTGGGGACACCAGTGGGTGCCCTAAGGGGTATCTTGGGCTCTGGAGAGGTGAACATCCTGTCCTGTAGCTTTCCAGGAATAACTGCTCTCATCATTTTGAGGCACTCAGGCACAGGACTGCCTGGGGAATTAAACTTCTTGCAAACTTTGTTCAGGGCTGGAGGCTGTATCCATCCCAAATGAGGTTGTTAGAGGGAAGCAGGATCTCCTACAATGCTTTGAAAGGGTTCGTAATTTTGTGTTTTCCACTTAAAATATATCCTGAACATTCCCATGTCATCTAAAGGTCCTGTCAGGAAAACAGAGCAGTCCCAGTGCTGCAGAGACCCACAGCTCACATTGTTTGCTCAGTTCCCACTGGCTGATTTGCCGGGGGTTAAACTGATAATTAACAAAAACTCCTTCTTTTATTTCTATTTATGTGAGAGGATAAACCAAATCCAGAAGACACTGGTTGGAGTGTCCCTTAAATGGCATAAGATAGTCATGGCTGGATTGTGATCCCTGTGAATTATTGCAAAGGAGCAGGAGGTATTTATGTTCCTGAAACCTCCTTGGTCCACCTTTTGTGTAGTTTTAAGTGATGGATTCTCCAAGGATCTGTGATTTAATAAAGAAAATGCAGAGCTGTGGCAATCTCCCAGCCATCTCCAACCCAAATTGCCTTGATTTTGTGGCAGGTTTAATGTGGAGAGGGAAAACCACAGAGGAAGGATTCGTGTAACATTGCAATGAATTGTCTCATCAGTCTCAGAGATTAAAACCTCTGTGAAATCCAGAGAAAAAGTGAATCTGATTCTGAGTAAAAGCAGAAGTGAGGGAGTGTTTCTGTGGCAGCACTGGGAGTTGCTCTCCAGTGTGATGTTCCTGAGTGCAGCCTAGCATGGAAAATAAAGCAAGGCAGCCTGGAAATCCTTAATAACTCCCAAACCTTTGGGAGAGGGCAGACACTTGGAGCAGAAAATG
This sequence comes from Zonotrichia albicollis, assembly GCF_047830755.1. Lineage (NCBI taxonomy): Eukaryota > Metazoa > Chordata > Aves > Passeriformes > Passerellidae > Zonotrichia > Zonotrichia albicollis. The sequence goes on from NC_133820.1 coordinate 1,418,408, forward strand.
ATCAGTGACTGAGTGCAGGAGAAATTGGGCTTGAATCTCTGACTTCTCACAAAGCTCCTGGTTTTCTCTTGGAGGAGGGAGGAGCAGGGTTCCACATCTCCAGCCGTGCAGCAGCATCCGGGTGGATCTCACACCCGTGAGTGTCTCCCACAGCTGCTGATGGCCAGCACAGCAGCACTGCTGGGTGTCCTCTGTGCTCCCCATTCCTGTCTGAGCCCAGGAGAGTCTCAGGGGGTTTGGTGGCCCAGCAGACCTGCAGCAGTGCTTCCCTGCACTCTCTGGGAGGTGGATTTCCATCCTCTGGGATGTGCTGTGCTGCTGCGGGCTGTGGCCCCAGTGCCAATTCCTCCTCAGCCCCCCCAGTCCAGAGGACTGATCCCAATCATTCCCAGCTTGCAGCCCTGTGACACTCAGATTTACAGCTGTACCTTCAGAGAGGGCTAATTCAGAGTCTCAGCGGATGTGCAGGGTGTGGAACATCCTTGCTCCAGGAAGATTTCCAAGCCCTGACTGAGAGGTGAAGTCCCTTCCGTGGGGCTCAGCACCTCAGGGCTAGGAACCTGGAGGGAAGAGATGAACCAGGTGATTCCAGTGGGACCTAAGTGTGGGAAGCTGTCCCTCAGTGCTCTGTGTGACACCTCTCTGTCCCCACTCCAGCCACACTTCTGATGAAGCAGGCCTGGCCCCAGACCTCCTCGTCCTGTGCCACCGAGGGCACCTTCCACCTCCCTGTGGACACCGGCACGGAGAACAGGACCTACCAGGCTTCTTCTGCAGCATTCAGTAAATAAACCTTTCCTTCTGGGCTTACTGGGGTGGTGTGTGCCTGTCTGCCTCCCCTGCTGGGGGGTGATGTGTGGACAGGGTGATTTGGGATCACAGAATTAAAGACTGGTTTGGGTTGGGAGGGAATTAAACATCGTCTTGCTCCAACCCTCATGGGCACCTTGCACTGGATCAGATTGCTCCAAGCCCCATCCAGCCTGGCTTTGATGGATTAAAACCACGAAGGATCATGAAAAGGAGAGCACTGACCCTCCTGCTGCTGCTGCAGAGGAGGAATTCCAGTGGAGAAGGTGAAACCTCTCTCTTGGCTGAGTGTTTGATCCCTGGGAGCAACCCGGGGTTGTTCACAGGTGTTTATCTCCAAAGGGACATTATTCCCCATTCCCTTAAAAATGAAAGAATTCCAAAATAAAGGCTGATTTTCAAGGAGCACTGCTGAAACTCCCCCCTTGTAAGCCAGGCTGGCTGAGCAGGAGCAGGGGGAGGAGATGCCATTGAGGGATCACAGTCAAACAGGCTTTTCCAGTGCAGCCTTGTCATCTCAGCCCTGGAGAGGATAAGTAGTGCCTCCAGCAGGGCTGATAAGCTCCCTGATAAACCCTGGGATGCTTTCCCTGGTATGTGGGGTGTCCTCTGGCCCCTGCTTAATCTGGGCCATGAGTGCTGTGGGGTCAGAGGGTTCCTCACCTTACAGCTACTCCAGGCTCCTTTTTCCTTCCAAATCCAATCAATTACACAACAAGGTGAGAGGAAGAAATGTAATTTCTTTTTATTAAAAGAATTATTAAAAATAAACATTTTAAAAGTCTTTAGGAGACTTTCTCTTGGAAAAAGGATGTCCCTATCATTCCTTGGGGTAGGGGCTGTACGATGGGCACGGTCCAGCCCTGGAGCAGCTCTGGTGCCTCCTCTGGACTCTGCCCAGCAGCTCCAGGTCCTTCTGCTGTGTCCCCAGGGCTGGAGGCAGCTCTGCAGGTGGGCTCTCACCTGAGGGAGGCAGAGAGATAGAATTGTGGACATCCTGTCAGTTCCTTGCCCAGCTGAGAAATCCTGCTTGTGGTGAACCCTGGAAACAAGCAGCAACAGAAAATTCCCCACTGAGCTCTTCCCCCCATCCCCCACAAGAAGCCTTTTATAGAAAACCATTTCTGTGCACTTGTGAGCTGCAGGATCAATAAGGCTGAGATTTCTGGAGTGACATGAGGGATTTAATCAGCAATTTTAATAGAAGCTGGAGCTTAAAGGCTCGCTGCAGCTGAACCACAAAGTGGCAGCAGCACGGGCCGCGCCAGCCTAATCCTAATAAGGTGTTAGTCATAATTAGGTTTTAAAATTATCTGCCAGACTGAGAGGAGCCTCCATCATCTTGTGTCATTAAACCTTGTTTTCACATTGTTTTACCTGCAGGTTGTTCTGTTTTTTCCCCAGTTTATAAGCACAGCAGATTACCTCTGCCTGGGTTATTGTGTTTTAATACCTTTTTAATATAGGAGATAAACTGTCTGTGATTCATCAATCAGGAAACACTGCAGGTCTTGGTATTCAAAGTGGTGAAACCTCACAGACTTAAGCAGGTCCATACCTCTAGACACCCCTCAGAAATGAAGTGTGACACTGAGAACTGGCAGCCTCTGAGGTATTTGTTTGAAAAAATGAGTTCAGAATAGAGAAAAAAAATCCATTAGATGTAAAACCAGGAGGTTGGTTGGTCTGTGGCTGACTGGGTTCCTGGAGGAGTCCTGATGGAGGAAGCTGCACTTCTGCTCTGATCAATATTTCAAACCTTTTCCACTTCTCATTGGAAGATGGTTGCTCTCCTGCTAATGTGAGGAAAAGAGTCACAGCTATTCCCCTTGTTAATTAACACCTATTTTTCCAATCTGCAGTAATCAGGAGGGGGTGAGATGCTGTTTGGGAGCTCCTAAAAGCTCCGTGTGTTCTTCGCCCTGTTTCAGTGCCTGGAGGATGATGTGGGATATTAGACTTGAAATCTTGGTCATCTCTAATTGCTGAGCACTGGTGGAGTAAATAAGTGAAACATATTTGAGTTAAATATATTTGAGGAAATAAGTGAAATATATTTGAGTGTTTTGGCTGGGCTGAGCCTTGCCTTCTCCTCTCCATCCCGCGCAGTCTTTGGGGCCCGTTTGCTCAGGGGATGGTTCCTCCCAGCCCTCCTGCCAGCCCTGAGCAGCCATGCCAGGCCCTGACTGGCACCCTCTTGTGTCTGTGGCAGGGTACACTGCGGGGACTCCCTACAAGGTGCCACCAACCCAGAGTAACAACGCCCCTCCTCCCTACTCGCCGTCTCCGAACCCGTACCAGACCGCGATGTACCCCATCAGAAGTGCCTACCCACAGCAGAACCTGTACACCCAGGTAGGTGCCACCCCCTGTGCCCATCACAGTGCCCACCCACAGCAGAACCTGTACACCCAGGTAGGTGCCACCTCCTGTGCCCATCACAGTGCCCACCCACAGCAGAACCTGTACACCCAGCTAGGTGCCACCTCCTGTGCCCCATCACAGTGCCTGCCCACAGCAGAACCTGTACACCCAGGTAGGTGCCACCTCCTGTGCCCATCACAGTGCCCGCCCACAGCAGAACCTGTACACCCAGGTAGGTGCCACCTCCTGTGCCCCATCAGAAGTGCCTGCCCACAGCCAAACCTGTACACCCAGGTAGGAGCCACCTCCTGTGCCCATCACAGTGCCCACCCACAGCAGAACCTGTACACCCAGCTAGGTGCCACCTCCTGTGCCCATCACAGTGCCCACCCACAGCAGAACCTGTACACCCAGCTAGGTGCCACCTCCTGTGCCCTCAGCCATGCCCCAACACACCTGAGTCCACTGGAGTCCAACCCACCCCTGCACACTGGTTCCTCTCCAATGCCAGCCACAGAATTTGCCATTTGTCCTGTAAACCTTTGTAGCTCCTAAAAGAAATAAGTGATGGAGTAGTTGCCCTGCGCCTCCTTCTCCCTCTAATCCAGACCTTCAGAGGTTCTCTAATGGGGCTTTCACTAATGCACAATAAAATCTCCCTTTTGCTGATTCAAATTCATGTTTTCTTTCCTCCCATGCCTGGTTTGCAGGTCCTGACAGTGTTGCTGCCTGCCCTGGGGACAGCAGTTCTCTCCCTTGTGCATCTCCTCATTTCAGGCCCTTCACTACTTAGCATGTGAAGCTTTTTCTTCTTTTTCTGTTGGCTCCTTTTATTCCCATGCATCCTTCTCCCTTTGTTTCAAAACTCTGCAGCCTGGATTTTGGAGCCCTGTGTGAAACCCAATAAGATGACACAATACCTGGACCCAAGAACCATGGCTTGTCCTTTCCTTCCATCTCTTGTTCCTTTTCTACACCAGCAGATGTTTGTGTCCAGGCCCTGTTTCATCCCATCAAAGGAAGGCAGCAGGGTCAAGGAGTGAATCCATCCAGGACAAACCCATTGAGGAGATCCTTTTAATAAATCCCTGCTTTATTCTTTAGCTCTGTTCTAGGGCAGCCTCCTCAAGGCATCCCAGGCACAGGAGCTCATCCATGGGACCACCACCCACCAGCCCTTGTGCAGCGCTCGAGTTACAGAGCCGAGAACTCCTTAGGTTGGAAAAAACCTGGAATAATGATGGGATTTTTTTTTTTTTTATTTCCCCCTCTCCACCAGGGAGCTTATTACACCCAGCCCGTGTACGCGGCCCAGCCTCACGTCATCCACCACACCACGGTGGTGCAGCCCAACAGCATCCCCTCGGCCATCTACCCCGCGCCCGTGGCCGCGCCGCGCACCAACGGCGTGGCCATGGGCATGGTGGCTGGCACCACCATGGCCATGTCAGCAGGTAAGGAAACAAACGGGGGCAAAACCTCCCCCTGTGTCCCAGGTGCTGCCCCGCTTCACCTGCTGGGTTTGCTTGCTGGGCGCTGCTCCTGTGCAGGCAGAAATGCAGTCATTTACCCCAAATCCTCATCTGACTCAGCAGAGGAGACCTTCAGTTTGGCTCACTCCTGCGTCCTTAGATACATTATTCTGTATCCTTAAAAATATTGTATATATTATATTATATATATATATTCCTCTCTCTGTTCTGTAAGTGAAGGAATAACCAGGCTGGTCCATCCTCAAGTAGTTGTATTTCCCTCAAGCTCTTTTCTCAAAGACACTTTTGGTCTCTTTTCTCAAAGATACTTTTGGTCATGTTTTTGGTTGACAAAATGAATGTTAACCTTGTTTTATCTATCCCTGTTCCTCTAAATTTCACATGCAGATTCTAATTGCAATTAATAGCACATTAAGTAAGATACGGGCTGGTTTTATTTTTTCCAAAGCCTGTATTTTTCTCCTTAACAGTTTGGAGGAGGAGACCTTTGGTTTGGCTCACTCCTGCATCCTTAGGTAGATTTTTCTATGTCCTTAAATATATTGTCCCTTCCTCTGTCTGTTCCTTAACTGAAGGAATAACCACGTTGGTTCATCCTCAAGTAGTTGTATTTCCCTCAAGCTCTTTTTTCAAAGACACTTATGGTCATGTTTTTGTTTGACAAAATGAATGTTTTTGTTTGACAAAATGAATGTTAACCTTGTTTTATCTATCCCTGTTCCTCTAAATTTCACATGCAGATTCTAACTGAAATTAATAGCACATTAAGTAAGATAGGGATTTTGGTTTTGTTTTTTTTTTCCCAAAGCCTGTATTTTTCTCCTTAACAATTATTGGGATTGTATATTGAATTATGCCAAAAAAAGCATCATTCATCCTTTTGCATCTGCATTAGCTGTGAAATAGGAGTCTGTAATGGGACACAATCCCTATTCCAAGCAGAGATATTGCAGCCTGGATGTGACAAGAACCACTCTGAGAGATTTACTGTTGCTTATATTAAGAAGTGGATAAATGTAATTAATGCACGTGGGATGAGTTAGAATTTCATTAATAACATTTGTAGAGAGATACCCAGAAACTGAGAGTTTGGTTTGAGCACCCATTTGCTCCCAGAACAGGGTAGGCCAGGGCTGTGTCCTCCCTCCCCGTGAAGGCACTGTGCAAATTCTGACCTAAAATCCCTCTGATCTGACTGATTGACCGGCTGCAGACTTAAAAAAAGGCTCATCTCAGTTTTCCCTGGAGATTTGTTGAGGTTTTTTCCTCATCTCCCTTTGCCTCCCTCATCCCTTCCAGTTTGTTTCAGATCTGTGCAGTGGTTTGCTGTTGCAGTGCTTTCAGCAGGTAGATGTCAGCAGGTTGTGGCCAGCTTTGCTTCCTGTCTTTAGGGACACTGGAAAAAAACCAAGGAAAACCCTTAAGTTAAGAGCCAGAGCTAGCATGGAAAATCTGCTGGGGCTTTAGGTGTTCTTATTCTGTTTGTGGTGCTGGCTGATCCCACTCGTGTGGGTCCAACACCTTTGAATCGGGTCTGGCGGGCAGAAGAATTATCTGGGAAAAAAGGGGAAAGGGAGAAGGGAAAAAAGGGAGAAAGGAAAGGGAGGCAGCTGGTGCTGTCCCTGCCCCACTGCAGGCACGGATGCCAGCTCCTCTGCTCCGTGCCAAGCGTTTCCCTTCCCTGCAGGAACCTTGTTGACCACCCCCCAACACACCGCCATCGGAGCACATCCAGTGTCCGTGCCAACGTACAGGGCTCAAGGAACCCCCACCTACAGCTACGTACCTCCACACTGGTAAACCACTGGCCAATCCATGTGAGTGCTGCCTCCAAACCCCATCCAGCCCCACCTTGGGCACTTCCAGGGGCTTCTCTGGGCTCACAGGGAGGAATTCTTTCCTGGTATCCCATCCAGCCCTGCCCTGTGGCAGTTTGAAACCATTCTCACTGCATCCCCTGACAAAGAGTCCCTCCCCATCTTTGTGTCCCTGGAATATTTCCTTTCCCCTGCTGGGAGATCAGGCTGTTCATTAGCACCGGGGTTGCGTGCACTGCCTGTGTGTTCCTGTCATGCCTGGGATCCCAGAAATCCCAGCTGCTCGTTCCTGCAGCCCTTGGCCCATCATGCCCAATTACCAGCACAGGCAGCTGATGGGAACACGATGCTGCCCGTGGAGAGCCCATCCAGCCCCGGGGTTATCTGAAATCTCTCTGTGCCACACAAATTACGCCGGGCTAATCCTGCCCCTCCCAAATTGATGTGCAATTAGCAGGGAGCAGCTCATCTGCATATTTGTAATCCTCTGCGTTGGATAGCATGGGTGAGCTGCTGCTTTCCCTGCTCCCTGCCTAATTGCCCACAGGGATGGTTAAATTCCATATGGATCAGCTCCACGTGGTGCAGGGGTGCAGAGGAGAGGAAAACATCCTTCTAACTCCCTGTTCTTAATGTATTTGCTGTCTTCCAGATCCGGAGTCAAACATTGTATGCAACTACACAAGTCTTACATCGGTGCTGCGGCCGCTGGGCTGCAGCGCCTCGTCTGTTTGCAAGAACAAAAGAAAAAAAAAAAAGTGCAAGGGTCACTTTATGCATTCTTTAGTGGTTTTTGTAAAAGCTGCTTTTTCTAATCTTCTGCCTCTTTTTTTTCCCCCCCTTCCTCCCCCTCCCACATGAATTGTGTAACACACATACTGACACTGAGCAATAGTCGAGTTCTCTCTTCGGTCCTATCATTTGAAAGCTCAGAATCTTCACTTTTCCAGCATTGCCCAGCTGAGTGGTGCAAAGATCCCCCCACTTCTTGTTCGTTTGGGTTCTTTCTGTTCTTTTTCTGTTGTCGTTGTTGTTGACAAGAGCCTAGATTTTTTTTGGCTAGTAAGAGTGGTTGATGTTCAGGGTACTATGTGAAAAGCACAGCGCTGGTAGGCAGGCTTATTCCGATTTGGTTTGGGTATTTTTAGTTGAAGAATATAAATTATTCAATCTTTCATAACATATTACAAGAAAATTGGTGTCTTCCAGATAGCTGTCGTGATAGATTATAAATGCATTATCTGCAGTGGAATTCTGAACTCATCCCTTCTTTTTGTAGGAGTAAGAGAATATAAATATAATTAGCGACGTAACACACTTGTCTTAGGAAGCACGAGGACTGGTCACCAGCGGGTCTTTGGTCTGCTTTTTCCAACTGGGCACACGGCTCATGGGTGATGGGAAGGGAGCAGCAGGAAGATGCATGCCTTGGGAGCATCTGGAACCCCTTGGGAGAACGGGATGCTCCCCTCAGCCACGTCCTGGGGCAGTGTGGGGGAGAAGGAGGCTCCTTCCTTGCGTGGCTGCTGTTTGCAGGCACAGATGTGCTGGGCAGCTGCTGAGGCAAGCAAGGAGATGTCCAAAGGTTGGGCTGGAGAGCTTCTCCACGTCCAAGGATTGATCTGGAGAGCTTCTCCAGGTCCAAGGGTTGATCTGGGGAGCTTCTCTCAATTTAGGGTTTGGTGTGAGGAGCTCCTCTAGGTTCAGGGTTTGGTGTGAGGAGCTCATCCAGGTTCAAGGTTTGGTCTGAGGAGCTCCTCCAGGTTCAAGGTTTGGTGTGAGGAGCTCCTCCAGGTTCAAGGTTTGGTGTGAGGAGCTCCTCCAGGTTCAAGGTTTGGTCTGAGGAGCTCCTCCAGGTTTAGGGTTTGGTCTGAGGAACTTCTCTCAGTTTAGGGTTTGGTCAAGAGCTCATCCAGGTTTAGGGTTTGGTCTGAGGAGCTTCTCCAGAGTATGGTGGTGTGGGAAAAGAGGGCGTCTGGTTGATGGAGATGAGTCTTCAAGGCAGGGCGAGGGCAGGATGGGTGGCTTCAGCTTGCAGCCATGGTGTTGGCAGGGTAAAACCAAACTGCACTGCCTCCATGGCAGTTGAGGTGTCCCCCTCCCATTCTTTGGGTTGCAGCTCCAAGACTTCCAGGAGGAATGTTCATCCAAGCACAAATACCAGCACCAGAGAGAAAGGCCGGGGAGGGGGAGGATGTCTGGCTGCTCTGCTTGGAGGGGTGGCAGAGGAGGAAGCAATAGCAATAAACACGTCGCCTCCTTCACGGGAAGGCACCTGAGAAGAGGTGACAGCAGGGAAGGTGATCCACAGTTGGCATGGAGCAGGATGGGGGACACCAGGCACACAGAGGCTGTGGGCATCAGGGTCATTTGGGGGGGCTTGGCTTACCTGGGACGTGGGGACAGGGAGCTGGTGACATCCCCCCTCGGGGTGTCCAAGTAGAGCAATAAGTTATCTTGAGGGCAGCAGAGGCAGTTTGGATTTGCAGACAATGCTTGTGGCCAGTTTGTTTTTAAATCCTTGTCACTAAACCCAGCATAGAAACAAGGTTTTTGGGACTTTTTTGGGTTTTTTTTTTTTTTTTTTTTTAAAGACAAAGGCTTGGTTGGGTTTTGTTTTTTGCCTCAAGTGTGCCAAAAGTGTTCCATGCTCTCGGTGGAGTCTCCCAGCTTGGCTCCTGCTCCTGGAGCTCCTTCCCTTGGGCATGGGGCAGGTGGGGAGTAACAGGCCTAGGGATCCCAGGAGGAATTTCCCTCCCACTGGCTGGTCCCAGGAGTTTGTCAGGTTGGGTGTTGGCACTTCTGTTTGGGCGCGATTTGGTTGATTCTGCTGGTTTTGAAGGAAATCTAGAGCAAAGCTCTGGTTGATCTCCTCAGCCTCGAGAGGAACAAAGTGGGGGAAGACTGTGCTGTGGGGTGGGGAAGGGGCACCCTTGGGCTGCACTTTGGGGTGGTATTGAGGGAAAGGAGAAGGAAAAAAGAGCAAAGGAGCCAATCATCAGTAGGTTCCCTATTTGGCTTGATTAGTAAAGAGCAACAGGACCTTGGGAAATAACACCAACACATCATCCTTGCACTATTTGTAGCACATTGCAGTTAAACCTGGGCCAAAAAATCCCCAGATCCTAAGAATTGAAGAGTTCTGAGATCCCTTTTTCCCCTCTCATGTTTGTGTTACACACCAGGAGCTGTCTGTCAGCATTGAGCCAGGTGTCCCAACATAATGGCAGTCTGGTTTGTGGGGTCCCAGTGAGCTTTGGGATCCCAGCCTGGGCTCTGCAAACAACCTGGACCAGCAGACACCATCCCACCACTGTCCCAGACACCACTTTAGGAACCACTCCTAAAATTCTGACCTGGGTGTGGAAAGGAGATTTTGGGCTTTCTCCTGCAAGGAAAAGAAACATTAAAGGTGGGGAGAAAGCCCCAGGAGTGGAGCGTGGTGGATCACCCAGTGTTCCCACTGACACAGGGCAGTTGGGTTTTGATTCCTTTGCTTGGATCAATAGCAGATCCAGAGCTCCTCATCCCATTATTCCCAGGCAGAAATACTCATTAACCAAAGCGTGGAGTGGTGAAATATTTGCCACCTGTTGGGCCAGAGGCTTTAGTGAGGACATTTGGTAACCAGCCTTGAGCCACTGTGAGGAACCAGGGCCACCACACAGTGCCAGGCTTGGGTGGCTCCTTCCCAAGGTGGGGAGATGCTCCCTGCCCTTCCCTTCGTCCCAAGTCCTTCCTTGGTCAAGTCTTGGCTTAACTGAGGGTCCTGGGCAGGTCACAATGGGGGACACTGATGGGGCCACCAGCTTCTCAGATATGTCATTCCAGCAAAGCTTTGCTGATGTTGGTTAAGGAAAAGGGATTTCCACAGTGAAGGATCACACCGGGCATCAGTGGGAAAGAGCAGGAGGGGTTAAACCATCCTCAGCAGCCACTGAAGTGTCTGAGATTAAAATTCCAGCTAAAGAGGAAGGAAAAATAACTCTAAACCATTAACCCATCCCAGACCTTACCTTTACTTCAAAACACAATCTGCAATGCAAGATTTGGGGGGGGAAATAGGATTTCAGTGGTGGTGGTGACCCCCAAAGCCCAGGAGCCCCTTGAAGCCTGAGGCCATCGTGCCTCCAAGTGGCTGAACCCTCCAGGCAAAGATTTGCTACTGCATTTTATGAATAATAAATCACTCAGTTCAGCATGGTTTCAGTTTTGGGATGTAATTCCCAGGAAATGTTATTTAAGGGGTTTGTTTTAATGAGGGATGTTCAGAGCATCAGGTTTTCTCCCAGCCCCCAGCATCCCACTGAATCTGGTCCTTCCCAGAGAGACCCCCGACTCTTTGCCATCCCCTCTGGGAATGTGGGGATGATGTGGTTCCCAGCTAGAGGGCATCAAATGGGATCCTGGCTTTTCAGCAGGGTGGAAAACAACATTTGAGGCTTTATTTTTGGTAAAATCCAACCAGCCAACAATAGCAATAAGAGCTGCTGGATACCCATAAATCCAGGTATTTTTGATTTGGGCTTTTTTTTGTTTTTAATTGCCAATATTTTCCGGCCCTCCAGCTGTGGTGACCCTCTGCCCATCTTCCCTTCACTTTGCTCCCAAGCCAGGATCAGCCTCCAAATATTTTCTCTGCTATGTGTTAGCATTCCCTTTGGGAAAAAAAAGAAGAAAATAAAGCCTGTGAGGGAGCTTGGGAGGGAGGAAATCCTTGGAAAAGGCATTCCTGTGGCATGTTGCACCACGGCACTTGGAGATTCTCTGGCAATCAGGTGAAAGAACTTGTGGGAATGTTTGCAGGGGAGGAAAAGCAGAATTTGTGGTTTGACAGGAGCGATTCCCATTTGGAAACGCTCGACTGTGCTGCTTGTAGGGAATAATCTTGATGCAACATGGCCACCTGCAGCCTTCCTGCATCCTCCTGCAAGAGATGGAATTTTACAGGGGGAAGAGGGGTTCAGGGTCAGGGGAGGGAGTTGTAGGGAAGCATTGCAAGGTGCAGGATCACACCCAAACCCTCCCATTCCCACAACATGGCCTCGACCCACACCGGGTTCCCACCCCTCTTTCTATGTAATTAATTTTAAATTGATTTCAACCACCAGACCAGCTCATTTTTAAGTATTATTTGACCTCTTAAATAAAAATAAATACCAAAAAAGAAATTATTCCTTGAAAGAACAGCAACAAAAAACAATTTAAACCCAAGAGTAACCACGTCTTCCAAGTCTACATCTCACAGGTGTGTAGGGAACATGGCCTTGGACTGATGCCCTGGAGAGCCCCACAGCCTCAGTTTGTCCATCTGAAGTGTAAATTTGGGGTTGTTTTCCCGTTTGTTTTATGTTCTGGTTTTGGTTCTGAAGATCAGGTCGTGATCTCCCTGACAGATTTCAGCCAAGAGTTTGTAACTGTACGATATTTACTGTAAGATGTAGAACATTCGATAACTATTAAAATGTTTCCAAAAAAAATTAAATAAATAAATAAAAGAGCCCGAGAGGGTTTGGTGGTTGGTTTTTTGGCACAGTGATGTCGTGGGGAGGTGAATGGGACCAGCCCTAAACCCTTTTTTGGGTTGATGGTTGAGGCTGATGGTCTCCAGCCCAACATTGGGTGGGTTATCCCAGTGATCCCAACACGGCCAAGCCAGCGTGATCCCACAGAAGCAATTCCTATGGAAAGTGAAATGTGTCATCTGCATGGTGAGCATCACCACTGTGTGCTCCTGAACTGGGACTTTGGAGAGAGGATGGATGGATGCAGGAGACCAGCAATCCATGCCCCAGCTGGGCTTTGGGAAGGGAGGAGTCACTCTGTGATCCAGTGATTCATGATCCTGCGATGCTGAGCACTGGCACCAGGTGATGGAGGGAAATCAGGAGTTCATGATGGTCCTGGAGAGCTCAACACACCCAGAAGGTGACCACGAAATGGCATCCAGTGCCCTCTGTGCTTCCAGTGGAGCTGTGTGGTGGCATCATGGTTCCCAGAGATGATGATTCCTGTGGCCACCACCCCTGGCATCGCAGCTCCTGGAGTCACCTTCTGTGAGGCCACCACGCTGTGGCCACCACCAGGCCTCAGGGACAGAGAACCCTTCTCAGCAGCCGAGCGAGACGCTGGATTTGCTGTGCTGCCCTTGGACACGTCGGTGGCAGGAGCAGGAGCTGAGCTGCCACCTCCAGCACTTGGCAGCTCTGGGCAGGACTGGCTTTCACACAGCACCCGTGTCCTCCACGGGGTCTTTGTGGCTGTCACCTACAGTAGGAGTCCTAGTAAAATATCTGTATTGTATTTGAATATCTGTATAATATCTGTATATAGGCCTTGCCCTGATAAGCCCTAGTTGTTCTAGATGGGCTGCAGCTGTGGCCAGTGAAGATAACTGGGATAAAAGGGGGTGGGCTTGGCCAGGCAGGGACAGTCTGGAAGGAGCCCTGGCTGAGAAGCAGCAACAGGCAAAGGAAGGAGTCTGTGCTGTGAAGAACTGCCCCCAAGAAATATCACTGAGAAGGTACTGGACTATAGAAATATGAAATACAACAGCCACCGACCCCCGAGGCAGCCCCCAGGCCAGGTGCCTGCTGTGGAGGACAAGGGATGGACCACAGGTGAGCCTGGATTGGCCCCTCTGCACCACCCCGGGTGCCAGGGGCCAGTGTCACCCATCCATGGCTGTCACTACCCAACCCGAACCTCCCCTGGCACTGTTTGATGGGGCTGTTTCCCCTTGTCCTGTCTGTGTTCCCTGGGAGCAGAGCCACAAGTTCCCCCTGAGCCTCCTCTCCTCCAGGCTGAGCCCTTTCCCAGCTCCCTCAGCCTCTCCTGGAGCTCCATTCCCCGCCCTGGCCACGCTCCAGCCCCTGCATGTCCGTGTCGGGAGGCATTCAGGGCTGGATGGTCACAGCAGCAGCAGCAGCGCTGCTGGAGGAGGGACACGGGGACGTGAGCGAGGGCACGTGAGCCCCCGCAGCTGCCCATGAGTCAGGGAGCAGCCCCCAGCCGTGCCGTGCCAGCCCGTGCCAGGCCCTGCCAGCACCCTGCAGCCAGGGACGCCCTCCCGCCTGCCTCGCTGTCCCCACGCTGTTAATGCTGCATTTCCCAGCCTTCAGAGCCCCTTTGTCCCCTCACCTGCTGGGGCCCTTGGTGCTGTTCCGTGTGGGCTCACATCCCGCTGCCAGCGGGGAGGGCACCACGGAGGGGCTCCCCCCCGGCCTCGCTCCTCAGCTCCGGGATCCGGGACACCCGGAACCTGTCAGGGAGCACCACATCAGCCTGTCCCCCTGCAGAGGGGACACACCAGGGGCTGTCCCTGCCTACCTGCCGATGGAGAGGATGGTCACCTCGCTGGGATGAGCTCCGGGTTTGGGGGCTTTGGTGGCACCGAGCGGTGGCAGCACCTCGGGCCACTTCTGGTCACAGCGGGCACACGGGGCCGGGCCCTGCACTGTGTGCAGGTGCTGCTGGTGGTGGCAGGCGGGGGGAAACTGAGGCAGGAGGTGCAGCCTGGGGAGGGGGAATGCCATCAGCATGGGGGTGGCCCCACCATGGGGGGTGCTCAGGGCAGACTCTTACTTATTGAGGGGGGCACAGCTCGGTGGCATCAGCTGCTGCCTCTGGTGCTCCTTCAGCAGCTCCTCCAGCGCCGCTGCATTTTCTGCGTGTGACACCAAGGAGCTGGGGGTCACGGGGCTCTGGCCCAGGTCACCCCCTTCTCCCCCTTCCCGGGACCCCCTGACCTTTCTTCTCAGTGATCAGCCGCACCAGCACCCCAATGGTGTCCTCGTTGGCATCCTCCAGCTGGTAGATGGAGCTGGCACCTGGAAGCAGAAGTTAGGGAATACTCGGTGATGGGGGATGAGGCACCCCAAGGACACGCAGGATGCCCTGGGACAAGGACAAGAAACCACAGGAGTGGTTTGAGCAGGATGAGATGGGTGTGGGATCACCAGGGCTCACCGGTGCCGCCGGGCTGGGGCTCCTTGCTGGCGGTGCAGTGATAACCCTTCTTCTTCAGCAGGTTGCACACCAGGATTCCCAGCAACCCCATGGCACAGAAGACCGGCACGATGGTCAGCACGGCCGCCTGCGCTGCTGCCGCCTCCTCCTCCTCCTCACCCAGCAGGGTCACGCGTGTCCCGTTGGTGCCCGGTGTCCTGCCCGGCATTTCGGGGCTGCGGGCTCGCCGCCGGCCTGCGGGGAAACAGGGATCATCCTCACACAGGGGCTTTGCTGGGATTAAACCCCATTTCCACCGGGAAGCAGATTCTGCCTGTGTTGGGAGCAGAGGTGTCCTCAGCTGCCAGGACATCCCAAGGGGGACACACATCCTCGGGTGACATCCCCGGCTGCAGCACCCACCTGGGCAGCCCGGGGTGCTGCGGGGAGCGGCGGCGCAGGGCAGGCACCGGCCCCGGGGCTCCCTCTCCCCTCCGGGGCTGTGGAACCTGCGGGGCGGGACGGGACGGTCAGGGCACGGCCCGGAGCCCGGGCTGGGCTCGCTGTCCGGGCTGGGCTCACCCCGGCAGGCAGGCTCCGCAGCGGCTGTCGCTCGCCGCCGTCCCCGCTGCCAGCAGCACCCTGTTCCCGGCGCGGCACTGCGTGTGAGCGGCGCAGGACGCGTCTCCCAGAGAGAAGGTGCCGGGGGGACAGGCTCGGCACGACCCCGATGGATCCTGCGGTGGGGAAGAGACAGGGGCTGAGCCGTGCATCCCACAGCCACAGCCGGGCTCGGTTCAACCCCGCCGGGCTCGGCTCACCCCGCTGGGCTCCGCTCCGGGCGGGCATCCCGCGGTGCCCGGCTCCGGGGCGCTGCAGCTCCCGGTTCCCCGGGCAGGTCCGCTCAGCACCTGCGGGGGATCAGAGCGCTCAGAGCAGCCCCTGATGTGGCTCCAGTGGCACGGTGACACATGAGGGGTGAGGATATGAACTCACAGGATGCACCAGGACAGATGCAAACCCATCCCCATGTCCTGTGTGGTGATGGGGTGGCGGTGGAGCACCAGAGAAAGAGGGATGGGATGAGATGCGACAGACGAGGCCAGACTCACCCCCAGAACGGTGACAAGCCACCAGTGCATCCCACTCCTCTTCATCACCTGCTCCTCTTCATCATCTTGGAGAGACCTGCCCAAGGAGGAGCAACAGAGTCATCATCCAGGGAAAGCCCCACTGGAGAAGTAATTTGGGGGCCCCTTTTCTCCCTTTCATCCCTAAATACCCCTACTGCTGCTGTAGGGGTATTTAGGGATGCTGCCTAAATACCACTCCTGAACCATCCCCCAGAAAGTTATCTCAGAGATTTTATGGAATGGCCAGCATCACCCTTCCCTCAGAGATCATCCCAAACTGGAGAGGGACCAACCTCACACCATTCACGCAAGGAGCAGATGATGCTAAACCAAGTTAAAGAAAGGTTTTTTTCCTGCTCCGGAGGAAATCCTTTTGCATCTGTCACAAGGAAATGAAGTCACTAAAAACAATTTTAAAATATTTAAATAACAACATGAACAAAGCAAGAGGTGTTTCCCAGAGCCTCATCCCCCCCTCTTCGAGCTCAGCAATTGGTTGCTAAAATTAAAATCTATGCTGACAGCACAGAGGAAGGAAGGAAAAGTAAATAATAACCCAAACCCGGATCCAGCCTCCGCATGGAAATCCTGCCGCCCGCATGGAAATCCTGCTGCCTGCATGGAAATTCCCCCCAGGTCGTCACGGTCCTGTGAGAGCCCTGGCGGAGCCTCATTACAGCCTGGGCCTGACGAGTTTCTCCTAATTAGTGGCCAGCACCACGCTGAGATGCAGCTAATCCCACATGAGGGGGGTCCTGGGGTGAGCGGGGTGTTTATAGGATGTGGGTTGGCACACCCAGAATGAGCAGGACCCAAAAATGAGCATCCTCTGTACTCCAGTTTCCTCCCAGACTGAGATGTCTGGGGAAGAAATGGCCTCAGGAGGGGACAGGAAGGTCCCACCGTGGCTGAGGGACCACGAGCATTCCAGATCAGCATAACTGGATCTAACCACCACCAGGAGCAGGGGTAAAGCTGATTTGAGGCCAAGCTTAATCCAGGGATTAAGGGCATCCCTCAGATGAACAAAACGCTGCCATAGGGACGCAGGAGCTGCAGGGAGCAGAGGGTGCCAGCTCCTGCTTGGCACTGGAGCTTTGCCAAGGGCTCAGCACCCGCTTTTTGGGGCCATCCCAAGCGGGGATGGGGTACGCAGGCACAAATCCCCAGCTGCCCTGATGCACTCCTCAAACCGACAGAATACAACCCCACAGTGCCAGAGCCGGCTGTTTTTGGGGACACTCCAGGCCCCGAACCCCACCTGACCTCTGCACCAATGCCAACACAGCAGGAGAGGCCACTCGGTGTTGGAAACCTCCCCAGATCCCTCCGGATCACATGAGCCGTGCATTCCCAGCTCCCCGTAATAGAATCTGTAACCCAAAGCTGCCCGCCGGGATTCCAGCCAGGGCTTCCCCTCCCCGAGGGGGAACAGGGTTTCAGCCGAGGCTCCTGCAACAAACGGAGGGAAAAAGGAGCAACTGTTCGGGAAAACTTCGGGGAGCAGCTGCTGGAGACTGCCCGGGACAAGGAGGGATTGGCCGGCAGATGGAGCGAAACTCGGCATATCGCACTCCCGGGGGAGCGGTGGCAACGACCGGGACGCCACGAAATTCCAGAATTAAAGTCCAAGCATCCCCAGGGAGCGCTGGGGCGGCGCTTGGCCCCGGCAGCGGCACGTCCCGACCCCGCAGCATCCCGCAGCATCCCGGCTCCTTGGCTCCGAGCCCTGGCATTTTCCAGCTCCGGCAAAAAATAAAAAACGGGGGAAAAAAGAAGAGAGAGACCCGACACGGCTGCTACCTTTTTTCCCAGCTGAGTATTCCTTAACCTACTTTTCCTCCTCCCCACTCCTTATTTTAACCTACTTTGGCGCTGCAGCAGCCGCAGCCTCCGGACCCGCGGGGCTCCCCCACTCCCGGCGGGGCTCCCCAAATGCCTTAGGGATAAAACGAGACAAAAACACCGCGCAAAGCGGGACTCGAGCACCCCAAAAAGCACCGCACCCCCGTCCTGGCACAGCCCAAAGGTGCGGGAACCCCAACCCCAGAGCCCGCATGGGGGATTGGCCTTTAAAGGGGAATACCCCGAGCTCCCCCCCGGGCAGAGGGGGGTCCCTGTCCCGGGGGTGTCCCCGGGGGTGTCCCCTACCTGTCCCCGCCGCGGAGCCCCCGGGCTCCCCCCGGGCGGCCCCGTCGCTCCCGCCTCCTCCGTATGAATGAACCCGCGGGCGCGCGGCTGGCTAGCCCCGCCCCGCTCCGTGACGTCACACAGAGAGGCCACGCCCCTCTGCCCTCGCAGCAGCGCCACCTCCCGGCCGCGGCGGGGACTGCAGGAATTCCGGATCGCGGCCGTGGACTGCGGGATTTGGGATGGGCTTTGTCCCACCCGCGGGGAAAACGGGAACGACCGGAGCGCGGTGAGTGTTACCGGCCCAGCAGGAACTTAATAAGAAAAAGGGGTGGTTTTGTTTTCTTCTCAATGTGGGCTCGCATGGGGCATCCCTGAGTGCTGCGGCCCGCTTTCCTACCTGTCCTACAGCGCACCTTGTCCTGTTCCCTAGGGGACACTGTGGGGACACCTGGTTTCCGTCAGGCCCCTTCTGTTCCTCTCGGTTTTCCCCAGGACGACCTGGTGTCCCCTGTTGGGCTGTTTGTCCACCCGGGGAATGCCACGGCACAAGGGATGGATATCCTGATATCCCACTCAGGGTTTTCCAGGACAGAATAACTGCACCCTGGGGGTGGAAACGGTGGAAACTCCCACCGGAGTCTTCATCACCAGTGACACCGGTGGGAGGTGGGAGCCGCGCCCCTCCTCACCCCGTCCCTGCCACCCCGTCCCGAGGTGAAGGACGAGACCACGCTGGGATCGTTCTGCCACGGGTGACCTTTAATAACAAAGAGGCCCCAAGTGACCGAAATCCCGCCCCCACCCCTTTCCCAAAATATCCTCATGGTCCCAAATATAGCCCACGCCCACTCACCCCGCTGACGGACAGACGGACGGCTCCATGTGGGATGGCAGCATTGCTGTCACTCACCCAGCTGTGTGGGACTGGGGACACCCTGATTCATCCCTGCCACCACGCTTGTCACGTCTCCCATGGGGACAACAGCGTGTCCCAATCGGGGAGCACGGATCTCGCCTGGATCCTGGGGTGAAAGCAGGAAAATCGGGGAGGGAAAGGGCACAGGGGGCAGGGCTGGTCCAGCACAGTCTCGTTTTTAGGGTGCCCCACATTGTAAGGGCGGAGGGGCAGCCCTGGTGGCTGGAGATGATTGTTCTCATCCAGAGACGCTTCACACGGCAGCAGCGCCTTCCAGGCAGCACAATCCCACTGGGAATCACAGAGAAGGAGGGGGGGACACCCAAATTTCCTTCCCTCCTCCCCTCCATCAGCTCCCCCCTCCAGCGGGGTCGGGCTCTCCCTCGGGGCGATGCTCACTCCGGGAAGGTTTAACCCCTCAGGGGCTGGCAGCGCGGTGATGAGGCCCCTGAGCCCTCCCCAACCCCCAAATAAATAAGGATGTTTATATATATATAATATATATATATATTTAAAACAAACGAACAAACGAACAGAGCTGTCTGGGTGCTGGCGATGGAGCGAGCGGGTTAGCGGGAGGCCCGGGCCGGGGGGGACACCGCGGGCAGACTGGGATCGGGATCGGGATTGGGATCGGGATTGTCCCTGGGCTGGTCCCGCGGCGTGGCCGGGGGTCCCGGGGGCCGGGGGGGCGGCGCCCCCCGCCCCGTGAAGCAGGCACACACAAAACCGGAGAGCAAGGCAGGATCCTGGCTGTCGGGCATCCTCCGGCCGCTCCCCAGGGATGCTCGGTACCCTCCTCATCCTCCTCCGCAGCGCCTTCCCGAGCGAACCCCCGCCCCCTCCCCATCCTCTGGAGCCCCCCAAGCGCTGCGGGTCCCCCCCGAGTGCCGGGGGCGGCGGGGGCAGCGGGGCTCATCCCCCAGCCCCGAGCACACAGAGAGCAGCCGGGTCGGAGATGAGAGGTGCTGGGGCGGGGGGCGCTGGGGAGGGGGCCGGGACCCCCCTCTGCACACAGGGGGGGGCCGGCGCCCCCCGATCCTGGCCCGGGCAGGTCACGCTCTCCAGAGCAGCAGGTGGTTGGTGCTGTCGTCCCTGCCCACGGTCTCGCTGCTGCTGGTCAGCCGGAAATCCTCGTAGCCATCACCGCCGCTGATCACCAACATCTTGGGCTTGGACAGCGCCAGGGCGGGGGCGCGGGGACGGGACGGGTCTCGCTTCTCCGCCTCGCTCGGCTTCTCGGCCCCTGCACAGCGCAGAGCCCCCCAAACGCCGCTGTCACCTGTGTGCCCACCGCTGTCACCTGTGTGCCCCCAGCTTCTGTGTGCCCACAGCTGCCCTGGTCCCCACCAGGACTCCTCAGCATCAGCCCTCCACCGCCTTCCCAGGCACCACATCCCAGCCCCAAAATCCTCCTCTCATCCCAACAGCCCCTCCCAGCCCAAACTGGCCCCTGTAACCCAAATCAGCTCCGCCATCAAAACTGCCAGCTCCCATCCCATCTCCTCCTGCTCCCCATCCCAGCCCTGCTTCAGAGCTGGGGATTTGGGTCTCCCTGGGAAATTTGGGGTTGCCCATGCTGGCAGAGGGCAGTTGAACACCCAGTTTCCCTCACCCTCCACTGCTAGTTTTTCAGGCAGGAATGGAACAGGGACTCCGACATTTCATTCCCAGCCCCACAAAGGCCGTGCCCTGCTCTCGGGCAGTGCCAGCACTGGGACACAGCAGCCACCCCACATACCGGTGTCCCTGGGCAGAGGGAAGAGCACGTCCAAGCCGTCGGGCAGCTCGATGGCCGTCAGGAAGCGCACGTGGCCCGTGTGGCCCTGGGACAGCCCCACCAGCGTGGGCGCCGCCTTGGGGGGCACGGCCAGCGTGAGCACCACGCCGGCGCTGGTCCCGATCCACAGCAGCTCCTTGCAGGCCAGCAGGGCCGTGATCCGCAGGCAGGCGGCCTTGTGCTGCCGGATGATGGCATCCGAGCCTGCCGGGCATGTCCCTGTCACTGCCTGCTCCCGCCCCACGGGGCTGGGAACCCCCCTCCCACAGGGATCCACTCTGTGTGGCACATGGGACAAGGGAAGGGAGCTCACATCCCCCTGGTTGGTGGCATCACAGTGGGGTGACAGGACAAGGGGGAATGGCTTCCCACTGCCAGAGGATGTCAGGAAGGAATTGTTCCCTGTGAGGGTGGGCAGGCCCTGGCACAGGGTGCCCAGAGCAGCTGTGGCTGCCCCAGGATCCCTGGCAGTGCCCAAGGCCAGGCTGGACAGGGCTTGAAGAAGCCTGGGATAGTGGAAGGTGTCTGCCATGGCAGGGGGTTGGAATTAGATGATCTTTAAAGTCACTTCCAACCGAAACCATTCAGGAATTCCCCAATTCTGTGACTGTTGGATTACCGCCCTGCTTCAACATGAAATTATCCATTCCCCCAGAATGGGAATCCCTGTTCCCACATGGGATTACCCAGCTGCCCAACACGAGCACAAGGCCTTGCATCTCCTTCCCCAAAGGCAGCATCCTCACTCTGCCAGCACTGGGTCCCTCAGGGCATTTCCCAGGGGCGCTGGCACCCTCTGGAGCCATGTCCCGTCCCGGGTGTCACTGACCTGCGAGCATCTTGTGCACCGGGGGGGTGATGTCTGCCTCTGCCAGCTGCTCGTAGGTGGTGGCGTGGTACAGCCTGACCTGGGCGCTGCCCTGCAGGGCCACCCACACGCCGCTGCCCGCGCTCACCATGCAGGTGACGCTGCGCCCGCCGTCCTGCCCCACCTGCAGCGTGTGCTGAGGGAACAGACGCCACCGGTGATGCCACCGGTGATGCCACCGGTGATGCCACCAGCACCCATCACACCTCCCATTGCCGCTCCCCATACCTCCTGTGCCAGTGTGGTGGTGTTGAGGACGATGACTCGGTTTTGGCAGCCGCACCACAGCTTCCCTGCCACCGCCACCATCTTGGTGATGGGGCTGCCCGGTGAGCCCAGCGACAGGGACTTGGAGTTTTGGGGGTCCCAGAAGCGACCTGAGAGGGTGGGGAGAGTTAAAGTGTTCCCAAAACCAAATCCAGCTCAACGTACAATGGGGTGTGGTGGCTGAAGACAACTTTCTCCAGGTCACCCCTCAGAGGGGACATAAACTGGTGCCACCATGGGGTTCCAGCGGCAGAAGAATGCCCACCTTCACCTGCCTCTGAGGTGGTGTCTCCAGCATCCCTCCAGGGATGCCACCCCGAGCATCCTTCCCCAGGGGCTGTCCAAGCCACCCTCCAACAGCCACCAATTTGGGGCAGCATTTTTGACATCCCAAATCCAACCTCACCTGCTTCCCGCTGGTACACGACGAGCTCCCCGTTGGCCAGTGACACAAAAACCTGGTTATCCAGGTACCTGTGGGCACAAACCACCTTTGACATCCAGCTGCAGAAGCCCAAAATCCCCAGAGCTGAAAATCCCCCTCCTTCCCCACTCACAGGATGCACATGACGGCAGCAGCGTGCTGCATCTTCATGCTGTTCTTCCTGTTCCGGATGTTGTCCGAGGACTGGTACACGTGGATGCTGCAGGAGGAGAGCCAAGCTTGAGGCTCCCCCAGGGCCTGGCGTGAATTCCAGGCAGGAATTCCCACCCCGGGGACCTACCAGCCATCCTCGGTGCCCAGCCACATGGAGCTCTGGTGGGCCTCGGGGTCGAGGCTGAGCAGGTCCTCGAGGCTGCCGCGGGTGAAGGAGCCGCGGCTGGAGCGGCGCAGGGCGCGCCCGTCCGTGGGGCTCTCGCCGCGCCGGCTCTGCCCGAAGGTGCCAGGGATGGGCATGAAGCCAGGCTCCTGCTCCTCCTCCGAGCTCGTCGTCTCCACCGCTGCCTCCTTGCAGCTGGGAATCTCCTCATCTGCGGAGGAGGAAGAGGAGGAGGATGGAATGGGTCAGACCATGACCTCCAAAGTCATGGGGAAGAGACCATCATGGGTGATGTCAAGCCCAGGGATGCTGAGCCCCAAAACCCACGAGGCTTCACCCAAAGTCCCCCCCATCTCAGAACCACGCTGTTGGGCCGATGCCTCTCAACATCTCTTTTCCCAGGCCCAAAAGCCTCCACCTGCAGATTCCCCCAAGGAATACAAGGCAGAGAGGACAAAACAATGCAGCTGCCCACAATTTTGGGGCTAAAAAGCGCATTTCTCCCTAAGCAGGGGCAGGGGAGGACTCACTGCCGAAGCTGGAGGAGATGGTGGAGTGGCTGGCTTGGCTCTGCAGTGTCCCGGAGGGGCTGGGTGAGGACTCATCGTCCGTGTCATCGCTGTCAAAGGGCACCAGCTCCCTGTTGCCGCCCTCCACGGGCTCCGAGAGCTCCAGCGAGGAGCCCGAGATGGAGATGTGCAGGCAGGGCTGCGGCCCCGCGTCCTCGGGCTGCGGCGCCGGGCCCAGCTCCGCCGAGGGGCTGCCCAGCTGCTCCGCCCGCTCCCTGCTGCCACCAGGGAGGGAGAGAGGGACAAAAGGGAGAGGAACAGCTCCAGCATCGCCCTGACATCGCCCTGAGCCCGCAGCACCTCGGGGCCGGCATGCCGTACCTGTAGGCGCGCTTGAGGCCGGGCACGGAGGCGATGCAGAGGATCCTGGCGGAGCAGACGGCGATGCAGGCCTCCACCGTGGGCTCCTTGCGGATGCTCAGCAGGCAAACCTGCCCCACGTAGCCGTCGCTGTTGCAAACCCAAACCTCGTGCGAGCTCTCCGGGCTGCCGTGGCTGGGAGAGGCGCAGGAGAACTGCGGGGGAGCACAAGGTTGGGTGATTCAGGGGGGATGCAGGAGCTCCTGGCAGCATTGGAATGGGGGGGACCTGTGGGGTGCCTGAGCCCAGACTTTGAGTACCTGCATCCCACTCCGCGTCTTCATGATGGGGATGGCTTTGAGGAACTCTGGGTCCAGGCAGTTTTTGCTGGAGGCTGGGAAGATCAGATTGGGGGATCAAAAGGGGTCTGTAAAAGCGGGGTGGGGGGATGCCAAGCCCAGCACCATGTCCAGCTGCCCCCTCCCTGCTGTTACCCAGCTTTTTCTTGGCATCCTCGAAGGCTTGCTCGAAGCCGAGCCGGGCGTCGGGGTTGGGGAACTCGAAGATGAAGGACTCGGTGCCGTCAGCCTTGGTGGTGCTGAGCTCCACCTTGTTGGGGGGGAAGGCCATGCTGAAGGACAGGGACTGCTTCTCCGACAGCTCCCGGTGGATGGCGGCCATCAGGTCCTTGATCACGTCATCCAGGCCCTTGGGATGGGGACAATGCTTCAGCTCTCAGGGACAGGCTACCACAAGGCACAGGCTTGATAACCCCCTGTCCATCCCCTGGCATCCTTCAGAGGCTGCCCCAGCCTCTTCTGTGGCTTCAGGGTGCTTATGGCCACCAGCCTTGCCACAAGCTGTCCCCTCTGGCTGAGGACATGCTGTGTGTTCCACTGGGACATATCCAACCAGGGGACAGCCATCCCCATACCTGGTGGGGGAAGCTGAGGGTCTCTGACAGCTTGCTGACTTGCCCCAGCGTGTTGAGGTCTTCATCCAGGCGGCTGATGCTCTTCTGGATGCTCTCCCTGTTGGTGGCCTGCGAGGCACCTGTGCGGGGACACACGCACGGCATTAACCCCTTCCTCCCTGGCGCTGCCAGCCAGGGGCAGCCATGGGTTTTGGGGTGAGATGGGACACCCCAGCAGGCGGTGACAGACCTTTGACAATGTCCACATCCTCCAGGGGCAGCTTCCAGAGCAGCTTGTACTTGCTGGCGGTGTCGATCACGCTGGCTGCCGTGTACCTGGGAGGTTGGGGGGGATGGCCGAGCTGCACCCACAGCCACAGCCCCCAAAGCCAGGCCAGCTGGCAGGGACACCCAGGGGGTGTCCCCAAGCCTGGGGGTACTCACAGGCTCATGGAGCTGCGGCGGAGCGAGCCCGACTTGCGCTTCAGCGTGGTGCACACCAGCAGGTCCGAGAAGAGGAAGAAGGAGCGGTCCTTCTTCCCACCCACCGCCTTCTGTGGAGCAGTGGGAGACACCGGGGGGTTAGTGACCATCTGTGCTGGGACACGGCCCTGCCTCAGTTTCCCCATGTGCCGCCTTGCCATCTGTCTGCTCCATCCATCCATCCATCCATCCATCCATCCATCCATCCATCGCCTCCCATGGACACACAGGCACCCCATGACCTGCACTCACAGCCTCCCACTGCCCACCCAGAGGGTCCCATTTTCCCTCAGATCCCACTCTTACCACTTCCACCACCATCTCCTGGCGCAGGAACCTGCGGAGCGGAGCCTGGAGCTGTGGGGACAAGGACAGCCACGGTTGGGAAGGCACTGTGGGGAGCTTTGTGGCCTTCATGCATCCCCCAGCTCAGAAATGGAACCCCAGTCCCTTCCCAAACCCCCAGGGGCCCACAAAGACCAAATGATGATGGGGAAAGCTGCACCTGGAGGAGCAAACAAGTGACCCAGCCCGGGGTGACCCAAGAGAGCAGAAATGAGGACATTTGGTGGAGAAGGAAAGCGTGACCGCATTCAAGCCCCCCCCCCAAACATACATCCTCCATCCCTTCGATGTGGGACTCGATCTCCTGCACGATGCGGGCGTTCCTCTCCACCTCCTCGGCGCTCTTCATGCCCTTGTTGATCCTCTCCGCCACCTGCTTGATGTTGCGCTGGGCGTCGATGAGGAACGGGTGGTCGGGGTGGTCCTCGGGCGTGTGCTTCAGCAGGTCCTGCCAGGGGGGGACATGGCCAGGCTGTCACCTCTGGCAGCACCAGGGTCACTGCCCCAGCCCCTCACACGCTGCTCTGAGTGCTGGGGGTGGAAGCAGCCCCAAGGAGGGGTGGACATGTCCAGCAGAAAGGCTGAGGGTAAGGGGACAGCAGGGGGAGTGTCCTCAGAGTGACCATCTCCAGAGCACACCTGGGGACACCAACTTTGTGACAGAGGGTGGGAAAAGGGGTCAGGAGAGATCTGAGAGCCCTGAAAGCTGCGTGGAGGAGAGGAGGAGCCGTGGCCTCCCCGCTGCTGGTGTGACACTGCCACCCCCCCGGTGTCACCCACCTTCACCAGCAGCTCGTATCGCGGGATCCTCTGCACAGGCTTGATCATCAGGTCTGACAGGGCCTGCTTCTCCTTGTTCTCCCGCATGCTTTGCTGCAAAACAGCCAGGAGGGACAGGGATGGGCCCCCCGGTGGCACACAGCAGGGACACAGCCTCCCACTGAGCCAGGATCACCCATTTTGGTGTGGAGTCCAAACCTCCACACCACCCACACTGATTCCAGTTCACCCCTCTTTGCAACAAAACCAAGGTGTGTGGGGAGGAAATTCCAAGTCTGGCAATAAATTTGCTCCCATTCTGCCTGGCTCTAGATGGTGGCCAGGATTTCTGGAGGCAGGAACCAGACCCACCTCCAGGAACTTCATGAAAGCCGGCCGGGCTTCCTTGGCGATCCTGACGGCGTCCTTGGCGTTGAGGAAGTTATCGATGTAGGCAGAGTAGATGTTCACCAGCACATCCTTGGAGAACTGGGTGGGGGGAAAACAGGGATCCAGCATCATGGATCATGGGAGAAGCTGCCCCAAGGGTTAACTGTGGCTCTGGGCTGGCGCAGGGAGGGCTCACCCGCTGTCCGCCCACCTCGATTTTTCAGCCCTGACGTTTGTGCTCCCGAGGCAGAAACGCGGAGCTGCAGAGCCAGCCGGGAGCAGCAGCTCCCACCCTTATGCTAAGCAGACAGCAGGCCTGGAGATCATCTCCTGCTCTGCATCCCAGGCCTGCCTGGCCCATCCTTTCATCCCTGCCCTGCCTCCTGCTCCCAAACCTCTGCTCTGGGGCCGTGCCCAGCAGCGGGCACGCCCGCATTCCCAGGGGAATCACCCCGCCAGGACCCACCGACTGCACCAGGAGGTCGCCCACTTTCTGCTTCTCGTGCCAGTTCTGCACGCAGTCGTGGATCTGCTCCAGGAACTGCTCGTGGTGCTCCAGCAGCTCGGGGATCTGGTCGAAGATCTCGTCCACCAGCGAGGGGTCGCAGAGCAGGGAGTTCTCCGGCTGCTTCAGCGGCTTCATGTACCCCTGTGGGCGGGCACAGGCACTGGCACCCATGGGGGTTCCCTGTCCCTCCCCAGCCAGTCTGGGTCCCTCAGCCCATGTAAACACGGGCATGGATGGCACCCTGCAGCAGGGGCTTCCTCCAGGGACCCATCGGCAGGACCAGAGTGGTTTTGTAGCCCAGCCCTCCTCAGTGAATCCCCAGAGCTGTGTGGGAAGAGGGACAGCTCTGCACCAGGAACCTGCATGGCACAGGATCCTCTGTCCCAGGGCCTCCAGAGCCATCTTTGCTGCCATGAGCCTTCACCACCTCCATCTGCCTGACCTAGCTTGGAAATCACAGCAACACCAGGATCCAAATGCCAGAGTGTTCCTGTGGGATTTAGGGTGTTTGGCACCAGGAGGGGCTGGACCAGCAGGATGCACCCACTGGGTCACGCCCTGGACAACCACCACACAATGGCCAAGGAGCAATACTCAGGGCCAGCAGGTCCCCAGCAGGGCTGGTGGGTGGCTCTGCTATGAAACCCCTCTCCTCCATCCATGGAGGATGTGGACATTGTCCATGGATGGGGCAGAGCTGCAGAGCGCCCCTGGAATGGGAGACATGGATTTGCAGGGGATGCAGCAGGATGTGGAAGGTGTCTCAAGCCTTGCCACCCACTGTCTGACCAGTTCAGGATGCTGGTAGCTGTCAGGATGTGTGGAGGACCATGGAGCTGAGCAGTGAGGACAGGACCCATCTCCAGTGGCTTCAGAGCTCTCCAACCAAGCTGGTTAAGGAGGAGTCATTCCCCAGGGATCACTTTCCTCAAGCTGATGCCAGATATCTCGTGGAAAGATTTGGTCCAAGTTAGAAGGACCAAATCCATCCTGAGGCTCCTAACTCCCTTCACCTGTCCTGCTGTCTCCATCACCTGCAGCAGGAGCTGGGATGGACTGTGCCAGGCATTCCCACATTGGGCAGAGGAGCATGGCAGTAGTCACTGGGTCCTCCCTTCCTGCAGCACATCTGTGTCCACCCTGGGGGCATCCTTGTGGGACATTTATGGGAAGAGCCCAGGCAGGGTGGGATGGAGTGCCCCATGCCCCTGGGGACTGTCACAGATCCCACAGGCCCTGCTCAGGGTGGGATGGAGTGCCCCATGCCCCTGGGGACTGTCACAGATCCCACAGGCCCTGCTGCAGGGTGGGATGGAGTGCCCCATGCCCCTGGGGACTGTCACAGATCCCACAGGCCCTGCTGCTTTTGCAGAGCTCAGTTTTTGGTGTTTCCCCCCCTGCAGGGATGTGGCTGGACAAGCCACACCTCGGCCAGGTGACGTCTCCAGGGCGTTGACTGTCATTAACCTGCTGAAACACCTTCATTAGCATCTGAAATGGTAAATGTGGGGTGGGCCCTCGGGCCAGGCTGCTCCAGGGGGTTTGGAACCAGCTCAGCAAAAAAAGCCTGAGAAAAACCTTTGGCTCAGCTCTGCAGGTGACGATCCCAGCAGGAAACGGGAGCACGGGGGAATGGGGAATTTCAAGGGTCCCCCACCGTGGCAGGCAGCACGAGGAGGAGATTTTGGAAGGCAAGCACGGCAAGAGGCTTGGGGACAGCTACCTGCCAGGTGACAGCACACTGGGAATGCCACAGGCTCGCTTTGGGCATGGAGGTAAATCCTACACCCCGTTCTTGGCACCGCTGTCACAGCTCTGCTCCCGCTGTCCCCAACATCCCCCCGGTGGCACCCAGCTGGTGGCACATCCCAGAGCCAGGATTTGGGGTGACAGGGCGGATCCTGGGGGAGCTCTGGGGTGTCACACCGCGGCCGTGCCCCCTTACCTGCATCAAGGTGCGCAGGGACTCCACGTAGGACTGCTCGGTGTCCAGCAGGGTCATGATGACGTGTTTCCTCATGTCCTGCCGGGGGAGAACACACACGGCAGGTTTTGGGGTGAGCGGGGCCCGGCTGGGGAGGCTGAGCGCCGGAGAGCCCGGCTGGCGTCCAGCTCCCCTGCGCTGCCTCTGCAGCCCGATGGAGGAATCCGGGAGGATTAGGAAGTACATGACACCGAGCGCACAGACGCCTGCTTTGCTCCGCGGCCGCGTCAGGAGCCCGCCCTGGAGCTCACAGCCCTACATGGGTCGGAGCCGGAGCCCTCTGGAGCGGCTGCGAGCGGACCCGCAGGAATTCGCCTCCCGCCCCGCGCCCCGGGCACCCTGGGGCAGGACCGGCGGTGCGGGGCTGGGAGCCCGGGGGCCACACGGGCCGGGGTCTCCTTGCCGTGGGGCTCGGGGACCCCTCCTGTGTGCAGCTCAGCCTGGGGGCAGTGCTCCAGGGCCCAGGGAGTGAGACACCCCAAAGGTGTTGGGAGTGGGATGTTCCGAAGGCTCTGGGAGCAGAGACACCCCAGAGGTTCTGGGTGTGAAACGCTTCGAGGCTGCTGGGTGGGAGACACCCCAAGAGATTTCAGTGGGAGATGCCCCAAGGGCCCTGAGATGCAGAAATGCTCCAGAGGTGCACTGATACCCCACAAGTTTTGTGTTTGGATACACCCCAGAGATTCTGGGTGCAGAGACACCCCAAAGGTTCTGCATGGGAAAGAGAGACTCCAGGTGCAGACACATCCCAAAAGCTTTTGCTGCAGAGATGCCCTGGATGCACAGATACCCCAGAAGTTTTGCATGTGCAGAATCTCCAGAGACCCTGGATGTGAGACACCCCAGATGTCCTCAGTCTTGTGGGATGGGCCCCTGGACACGTGGGGCTGTGTCCTCCCCAGTGGGACACAATGAGCTGTGACGCTGCTCTGCAGCCACAGGAAGAAGTTTGGCCATCCTCACCATGGAGAGAGCCCACCATGCCCCTCATGGTGCCCAGGGAGCAATGGAGAGGGATCCTGGCCAGATCCCGCTCCAGGACAGAGCTGTGCCTCAGTTTCCCTGCTCCCCACCGGGCTGCTGATGGAACCAAGCATGGAGGAACCTCTTCTCTAGAGCCAAATACTGGTGACGGGTCCAAGGCCCTCCAGGAACCAGGAAACCATGGAGATATTGGGAACACCAGCTGAGACCTCCCCACTTGCATAGAGAACGCTCTCACTGCTGGATTAATTAGCTGTAATTACGGATGGATGGGTGCTCACTGGAGGATGGAGCTTAGGGGAATCTGACCCCCCAACCTGCCTCAGTTTCCCCAACCCTCACCCAGCCTGTAGCTCCCTGCTGGTCCTGTTTTCCCTGGAGCTGTCCCAGGGTCAGACCCAGGAGCTGCCCAGGCTCAGCTGCACCAGCAGCACTGGGGACACGCAGGATGAGGCCCAACTGTTGGCAGGGGGAATTTTTCCACCCTTACAGCACCAGCGTTACCCCGGCAGGGGCAAATTCCCACTGGGACGAGCAGAGCTGGGGGAAAGGCAGGATGTGCCCCACTGCATTCCTCACCCCAGCCAAGCCTCTCCGCTGGGGGGCTGAGGATGCTTCAGCCTCCATCTGCTCTCCCTGGGGACACCCCCACCTCATCCCGGCCTCATCCTGCTCAGCACCCTTGGGATCAGCCCCTGGAATCGGGTATTCCCCACCATCCAACACCTCCGCGGTGTAAACCAGCCCCGGGGGGGCGGCGGCAGCGATGGCTCCGGGCCCCCCATCGCCCCCTCCGGGCGGGAGCATCCCGGGGCTGTGGAGCCGAGGGCGAGGATGAGGATGGAGGCACGGGGATGAGGATGGAGGCACGGGGATGGGGATGAGGATGAGGATGGAGGCGCGGTTGCCATGGCGGCGCAGACCCCACAGGTGCCGGGTACCGCACACGTGTCCGATCGTGACGCATCCCCGCGCCCCCGCCTCGGCCCCGCATCCCCCCGGCGCCCCCCCGGGACCCCCGGGCCATCACCTCGGTGCCGCCGCGGCCGCCGCAGCCCTTGTCCGGCAGCTCCTCGGCCGCGCCGCTGAGCCCGGAGGTGGCGAAGGCCGCGTCGATGCCGTCGCCGATGTCCCGCATGTCCTCCAGCGCGATGGTGAACTGCGCCAGGGTCCTCACCATCTGCAGCATGCGGCTCCCGGGGGTCGGTCCGTCCCTCGCGGCCCGAGGAATGGCGCAGAAATCCCTGCGTGTGCCTCACCTCCCTGCCGCGATCCCCAGGTGTCCGCCCCGAGCGGGATCGCTGCGCCGGGATGCGGCGGGGAGGGGAATAGGAGCGGGGCGCTATTTATATCGCCGTGGATGTGGAACCGGGGGGATGTATGGAAAGATGGAAAGATGGAAAGATGGAAAGCCCTCCCGCAGAGCGGCAGCGGGCTGACAGGCTGCGCCTGCGTCCGCGGCCACGCCAGGGTCCCCGGCCCCCGGAGCGGGCCAGGCACGGGCGGGAGGCTGAGCCGAGCCCACACAGACACACAGGGATGCGGGCAGGGCCGGATCCCGCCCAGGGATGCGGCTGGGAAGGCTTCGCCCAGCGAGGATGCTGCGGGGGAGACGATGCTTTCTTGGGGCATGGGATTTTTAGGGATGGGGGACGCACGGTGATGCGGGGATGCTCGGCATCTCAGGGACTCCGTCCCCCTCCCTGACCTTGCAGGCAGGGAAACTGAGGCACGCCCCCTTCCCCCCCCCCCCCACGGCATCACCGCCTCGGCACCCACATCCCTGCTGGCCGGGTGATGCATCCTGCCCAGATCTGTTTGTAACGCTCCCCTCCTGCTTCGTTAATTAAATCTAATTAGCCGCTCACCCCGTTTCCACAGCAACGGCGTGCAGCAGGGCTGCATCCTTGCATGGCAGCCAGTAAATTTCCTCTTGGAAGTGAGGATGGTGAGCACCCCACCCCGGGAAGGGGTCGTGGCAGAGAAAGGACCCTCGGGGCAGGCAATGGGAGCGGCAGGAGCTGCCAGTGCACCCCGGGATCGGGGCAGGGAATGCGAATGGCACCCAGGTAACGAGGCTGCTCTCAGGGCAGCAGCAGCAGCTCCTGCTCCCACAACTGCAGTGCCCTGGTCATCCCAGCTGTTGGAATGCTGGGTTTATCTGGTTTGCAGTCCCAGACCTGAGCTCTTCTGGGATCCAACCCCAGACCCATTTCTGCTGTACTCTCAGATTCCTTTAGGCTGCCATCCTAGAACCAGTTTTGTTGCAAGCTTGGATCCATCTGCATTGCAATTCCAGAGCCATCTGGATTGAAAACCTGAGTTGCTCTGAGCTCCAGATTCATTTTGGTGGTAACCCCAGACACATTTGGGCTGCAATTCCAAACCCATCTCAGTTGCAATCCTGAGCATATCTGCATTGTAATCTGGGATCCAACAGGGAGAAAATCCTGGGCTCTGCTAGAATCCTATTGCAAACATGCTTCTGTTGCAACCTCTGTTTTATTAGGGCTCCAATTTCAGACTAATTTCTGTTGCAATTCCAGATCCATTTGGGTTCCAATCCCAGAACAAAATGCCTTGTTAATCTGGGTCCGTCTGGATTCCAGTTCCAGGCCCTTCTGCTTGCAGTCCTGGGTGTTTTGGGGTTGTAGTCCCAAACCCACCTTGGCTGCAGATCCAGGCCCAGCTGGGCTGCAACACTCCGGGTTGCAATCCCAGACCCATTTATTTGCCATCCTGGGGCCATTTGGGTTCCAACCCCAGACCCATCTAGCTGTAATCCCAACCCCACACCTTTGCAATTCCAGAACCATTTGGGTTGCAATCTCAGACCCACCAAGAATTCAAACCTGGCTTCAGCCGCACTGCAATCCCAAACCCATCTGTGCTGCAACCCCAATCCCATTCCTTTTGTAATCCCAACCCCATTCCTGCTGCAATCTCAGACCCAACAGGGAAGCCAGCCTGGGTCCATCTGCATGGCAATGCCAGATCCATTTGGGCTGCAATCCCAGACCCACTCCTGTGGGAATCCTGGACCTGTTTGGGCTGTAACCACAGATCCATCAGGGATGCAATCCCAATCCCACTCGTCTTGCAGTCCTGCACCCAACAGGGGTGCAAACCTGGGTCCAACTGCATTGCAATCCCAGATTCATTTGGGTTGCAATCCCAATCCCATTCCTTTCACAATCCCAGGTTCATTTGGTTTGCAGTCCCAATCCCATTTCTCCTGCAATCCCAGGTTCATTTGAGCTGCAATCCCAATCCCATTCCTCTTGCAATCCTGGACCCACCAGGGATGCAAACCTGGGTCCCACCGCATTGCAATCCCCAATCCCTCTGGTTTGCAATGCCATTCCCACTCCTCGGGCAGTCCCATCCCGTTCCTCTGCAGTCCCCATCCCGTTCCTGTCCCGGTCCCTGCCCGGTCCGGCCCCCGCTGGCCCCGCCGGCTCCGCCCGCAGCCGCTCCCCGAGCCCTCCCCCGGTACCGCCCGGCCCCTCCATCCCAGCAGAGCCTTTCCCGCTCCCCTTGGCTCATCCATGCCTTCATCCCTCCCGGCGTGTCCCGGGATCACTGCAAGGGGACTCGCATTCCTGCCGCGCCTCCCTCCCGCGGGTCCGGACCCCAGGGGATGTGACCCGGGCTGGCTGCGGAAGGGTTAAACCCGTCCTGCCCGGCGCAGGGAAGGATCCAGGCCGAATCCAATCCCGCTGTTCCTTCGGGGTCCCCTCTCCATCCCCCCGGGATGCGAGCCCGCAGCGATGCCGGCCGGCCGAGCCCGGACCCCCCTGCAGGCGGCCCGCAGCCCACAGGAAATTCCTGGGAGTGTTTGGCCACTCCAACAGCGCTGCCTATTTTTAGGGCTGTCTAAAATATGAGCCGGTTATTTTTAGCAGCGCGGCTCTTTGTAAACACCTTTAGATTTCCTTTCGGACCGGCCCCTGTTGGTTTTTTTTTATTCCCAACCTGAGCGTTTCCTCTCCCAAAAGCCCAAACCCTCCTGGGAAACGCCAGTTCCTTGGGATGGAGCCAAGGGACTCATCCCCCTTCCCAAGGCTTGTGCCAGCGTGGCAAAATGCTCCTGAAAACTCAAAGGTGGAGAGGATCCGGCACCAGGGTTTGGGGGTGATTCAGCAGCACCCCAAACCAGGCATGGGGGCCAAGGAAAAGCCTTTTCCCCCAGCTTTCCCTCTGACACTGGAAATACAGCCCTGAAGAAGGATGGGAACTCCCCCATCTTGATTTATTTTATTTTTTAAACTAGGTTCAGCGAGCAACCCCATCATTTCGCTTTTCCCTGAGCAGGAATATCGATGCAGGAGGAGTCTGAGCATCCCCAGGGATTTGAAAACACCCTAAAACATTTGGAAAAGGCCATGGCATATTGTACCCTGCCTCCACCCCCGCAAACAAAGAGCCATGGATGGAGGAAAGTCCTAAAACATCCATTTTTAAAACAAACAAAGGCCAAAGGGAGAGTAGGAATGTACATTCCAGGAGGGATCACACAGATTGTGGCCCCTGAGCCCCTGCACACATCAGTGCATGGAATGATGATGATTCCAGCCACTCTGAGCACTCCCCCCACTGTCCCAAACCCTGGGGATTGGGTTGGTGTGGGAGGATGTTCCTCCTGCTGTCACCCCACCTCTGGGATGCTAAAATCACATCCCATGGCAAGGAGGATCTCTGCATCCCCAGAGATCATCCCAAAACTCCCACAGCACTCAGGGTTTGTCCCTCTCTTTGGTGTACACTCACCCAGCCGCAGCCTGAGCGAGCTGCAGCAGGGATTTTGTCCCTGAGATCCTGTTCTGGGGCAAAAATATCCAGATTGAGGGGGGGAATGGAATGTTTCAGACCACTTTGGGAGTGGGATTTGCTGCTCGGGGCCCTCCTGCAGCTGCTGAAGGAGGAGCTAACCCTGCCTCAAGCAAAATTATTCCCACCCCTCCAAAACATGCCAAAATTTTCAGAGTAAGTAAATACAAGTTGTTTTTCCCTTAATTACAGCTCGTTCCTGCTGCCAGCTCCTGATGGGAGATTCTCTAGGGTGTCACAGCAGGGTTGTGCTCGGAGCTGCCTGAATCTTGGCACCTCCTTGAGCCCAGCATTCCCAGCCTGAAAGAATCTGGAATTTCTGCACCTTTTCTCTCCCTGCATGCTTGTTCCCAAGGTAGATCCCACTAGAGGGAGCTGGGACATAGTGGGAGCCACTGGTCCACGGGGACAGCTTGACAATTTCAACACATCCTCAGCTCTATTTCTACCAAAACTCCAGAAAGAAAAGGCTTGGAAATAACCTGGACCTGCTCTCATCCATCCCAATGCAATGAGCAAACACCTCTGCAACAAACAGCATCATCCTGGCATCTAAAACTTCCTGCCCCTGGCTGGCACCATCTCCCAAAACAGGATGGTGCTATTCCATCCAATCCTGTATTGCCTCCATCACTCAGCCTCTGGCAGGAAATCACTCGAGGGGAAAAAAAAAATCACATTCTGTCCTCTTGGGAAGTATTAAAGCAGGAGGTTGGATTGGTATAGGTGGCCATTTAATCTTAGTACGTACTGTATAGGTGGCCTTTGAGTTATAGTGAAATCTATGTATTGTATAAGTGGCCTTTGAGTCACGGTGGGTTATATGTATTGTAATTGCATAATTGTTAAAAGAAAAGGGGGAAATATAGGTGGCCATTGAATCTTAGTATGTATTGTATTTTGAGTTATAGTAAAATCTATGTATTGTATAGGTGGCCTTTGAGTTATAGTGAAATCTATGTATTGTACAAGCGGACTTGCCCCAATCCTGGTTGTTCTAGATGGGCTGCAGCTGTGATGTCCTGTGGGTGGCAGCTGTGGCCACTGAAGATAACTGGGATAAAAGGGGGTGGTTGGCTGCTCAGGGAGAGTCTTGGAGGGGCCCTGATGGAGGAGTAGGAACAACACTGCTGTGAGGAGCTGCTTGTGAGAAAATCACCCAGAAGGTATGGGACTCTAGAATTAGGATAACAGCAATAGGATAACAACAACCTGGGTTTTGTAGGGTTTCAAACCTAAGCAGCCTTTCCCTTGGGATCAGTGATGCTCTGCCCTAAGCCCCACAAGTGCCATAAGCCAGTGCCATCCCTGGGTGCCAACCACCTCCATTCCATGGTGCCAGTCACCTTTTTGGGGCATGTCAGCCCATCCCCGGGTGCCAACCATCCCCATCCCTGAGCACAAGTCATCTCTTTTTCCAGGTGTCACCCCATCCCTGGCTTCCAATGCCTCCCTCCCTGCTACCAGCCTATCATCTCTGAATCACAGCCAGCCCATCCCTGGGACCACCAGGTGCTGGGGAAGCCAGTGCCATGGGAAGAGGAGGACCTGTGGCACAGCAGAGGGAGCCTGCCCAGCGCCGCAGGGAATCACATCCGGGGCTGCTTTCCCTCCCTGCCCAGCCTCTCCCTGCTCTCCCACGGGTAAGCAAAGTCCGAGCTGCTCTCCACAGAGTAACTTCTTGAAAGGAAATCAGAGCATAAATCAGCAGCTCTGATTCAGCCCTGCTTCAGTTACTAATAATATTCCCGTGTTTATTCGCAGGCCCGGGGCTGGAGATGTTTGCTTTTCCCTCGGCCGTGGTTTTTCCCAGGCTCGCAGCTCACAGAGGAGCATTGATTTGGTCAGGGATGCTCCCATGGAGAAACCCAGCAGCACCACTCCTCTGGGATGAGGAGGAGGAGGAGGAGCAGGGCAGCCTCAGCCCCAGCGCACGGGAATTCAGTTGTTTTCCCTTCTTGGACTTCTCGGCCGCGGTGATTCATCCCGGGAGGACACGGCCTGGCTGCAATTCTGCTTTTCAAGTGTGAGAAAAAAAAAAGGGGGGATAAAAAATAAAGGAGTTGGGGCAAGTTTCCCAAGGCAGGGTGGAAGGATGCTGGGCATCCCTGGGCTGCCCAGGGGAGCAGCAGTGCTGGGGCAGTGCCAGTGGGATGGGGAAAGGGGAGCTGCAGGAGATTCATCTCCCAAAGCAACAAAATCTCCTCCTCTAAATGCACAGTGGGGCTTTTCCTGTGGGATTTTCACTAGAAATTTTCACCAATGGCACTGGGGTGAGGGGTTCACCCCTCTGCCAAAACTCAGAGCTCAGGATTGTGCTGGTGCATCTCCTGCATCCTCCCACAGATCCCCCCTCTCCATGCCCCCCTTCCCACCCGGCTGGAGATGCTCACCCCAGTTTAACCCTCCCCAGCGACCATCCATCCCCTGGCCCGTCTGCAGAGCCCTCACAAGAGCAGTGGTCCAGGGCAGAGCTGGGGGCTTGTGGCCCCCCGTTTGCTGCCAGCCTTTGCCGAGTCCTGGAGCAACTTTCACCAAATATGGAAGGTTTTTTTTGCCTCCGGTTTTCGGCACGCAGGCCGCGGCCCAAGAGCGCAGCTTTCCAGATGCTGAGGTCAGCCCAGCTCCTCTTCCCTCCCCCTGCTCCTTCCCTGCTGCCTCCCAGTGGGCTTGGCCCTGCACCCACCAGGACAGGAGCAATTCCATCCCTGGATCCCCCACCCGCATCCTCTGCTGCTAGCACAATCCTGACCCCACATCCCACATCACCCCAAAAGCAATGGTTATGAGGATTTGGGGGGACAGGGAAGGCAGGGAGAGGGGTACCCGATGCTGGCACTCCCTGGCATCACTGCTGGATGCCAGCCTGGCACAGGAGGGTGGGAGGTGCCCTGGCTGCCTGCTGGAATGGGGCCAGAAGCCTCGGGACAGGCAGGAGGGAGCCAGCCTGGCATGCAGGGAGTGATGGGCACAGGAGGTGTTGGGTACCCAGGAGATGATGGGGATGCAGGTCTCCACGTGGAGCCAGAATTCCAGGCACACCCAAAGCCAAGAGGTGTCCAGGAGTCAAAGATGATGGATGCTCAGAAGCTGATGGCTGCTCAGGAGCTGCTCTGGAGTCCATGGGCACCCAGAAGCCAAGGGGGACTCCCTGGGTACCCAGGAGCTGATGGATGCCCAGCATCCCAAGGAGACTCTGGGCACCCACAGATCCACAAGCACAAAGGAGCTGAAGGACACCCAGGAGCCAACAGACACTCACAGGCATCCAGAGGCCATGGGCACCCAGGAACTGATGGATTCCAGCATCCAACAGGTACCCAGCAGTCCATGGACACCCAGAAGCACCCGGGCACCCGGACGGGATGGGGATGCAGGAGCTGATGGATTCCTAGGATCCAACAGGTGTCAGGAGTCCATGGACACTCACAAATCCAGAAATAATCACAGGCCCCCATGAGCTGATGGTCCCCCAGGTGCCATGGGCACCCAGAAATGTCATCTAGCTGCAGACAGATAGCCAGGAGCTGACAGATGGATTCCTAGCATCAAACAGGTGCTAGGAGTCCGTGGGCCCCCACAAATCCACAATGGACACCCAGAGGAGGCAGGAGACCTGACCACCCCATTCCATGCCCCTGCCAGGACCTCGCCTGGATCGATGCCTGGAAGCAGCTGAGGTACAGCCACCAGCCCTCACCCAGCTGTGCCCCACAGCCCCCCAGCTCCTGGAGCTCCCCTCACCCTGCTGCAAGCAGGGATCTGGGGATGGGGGAAGCACAGAGCTCGCCAGGAACGCCCACAGCCCACGTCACGTCGCAGCCAGGGCGAGAGGTGACAGCTTCCCTGTCCCTGTCCCACCCTGGGGAGAGGGGAGCAGGGGGTTCAGCATCCACTGACCTGCGCCACGTTTGGCCGATGCAGGGACGAGCTCCCTCTGCGCTCACCGAGGCTCTGAGCCATCTACATCCCATCTCACCGGGGTTTTGGGCAGCCCAAAGAGCACCGAAAGGACCAAACCCGATCCCCTACCGCTAGCGACGGTGTTTCTGCCGAGGGGTCAGGATGAAACTCTTCCAAAAAAAAAAAAGAGTAAGAAGAGGGATGCCAAATCAGGGCAGGCCAGCGAGTCTGCTGCTACTCCAGCTAAAAAAAGCAGGAAACCATATCCCAGGCTCGGAGATGCCAATCTTCCCATGCAAACAACTCCCTTTTTGTTTTTTTTGGAGAGTATCAGAGGGCTCAGGAACGGCCAGTCACAAATAGCAACTCCACGGCACCACCAGGAAACCTTCTCCAGCCCCATGCAGGGATGCTGGTGACCCCACAGCAGGATGGTGGCTTCTCCAGGGGCACCTGGTGGTGGCTGTCCTCTCCCTGGGATGGTGACTCCTCCAGAGAGAACCTGGTGATGGGTACTGGCATGGGTGTCCTTTTCCCAGCACATCCATGCAGGGATGTCCTGCTGGGGCTCACTGGCGTCCTGGATGTCACTGGTGGGTGGAAGGTGGTGGTGGCCATCTCCTGGTTCCCAAAAAGGGATGTGCCTGGGGTTTCTGGGATAATGCAGGACATGGGGTCACACAAGCCCAACATCAGCTCCTTCCACCACTGGGATTAAAGGGATTCTACTCACAATACTCTGCACAATGTACGGGGGAGCAGCAGGCTTGGGATGGGCCCTGGTGCTGAGGGCAGGAGCTGGGATGGGCCCTGGTGACCAGGGCAGGAGCTGGGATGGGCCCTGGTGATCAGGGCAGGAGCCAGGATCGGCCTCCTGTCCCCCGGAAGCCGAGCAGCTCCAACGGGAATTCGCACCAAGAGGGAGTTACTGGAATACTTTTACCCAGATGCTGATTTTCCTTCTCCTTCCCATTGGCCAGGCTGCAGTTCCCAAAGAACCAAAAGCAAACACACTATTTTTAGAGAAGAGTTCATTTACTGGAGCCATTCCCTTTGAAATTCCTCACTCATCCTCTCCATGGAAACCAAGGGAGTCCGGAGAAACAGCCCCACCGGGACCAACCACCAGAGCTTTAAAAAGAGCCACACTAAGGGAGAGGGGGTGGAAGTGACTGACTTTTCCTCACTGGACACATCCTATCCTGGAAGCACCATGGTGGAAATGGCAAGGCTTTTGTTTTAGAGGGCTCTGTCTGTGCAAGCCTTCAGGAGGAGACATCCTGGAAGATGGACCAGGTTCTCCTGGAAAATCATGGACATCCTGGAAGATGGACCATGTTCTCCTGGAAAATCATGGACATCCTGGAAGATGGACCATGTTCCCCTGGAAAATCATGCCTGGAGACTGTTGTCCAGGATAGGTGGTGGGAATGGGTGGAGAGGGATGGCTGGATGGGAGAATGGACATGGATGGAGGTTGATGGGGATGGATGGGTGGATGGATGGGAGTCTCCTTCCCTGTTTTCCAGGAGTAGGAGATTGTCCTTTTCCCTGTTTTTCAGGGCATGCTCTGAGAGAAGAGGAAGCTGTAGAGGCCAAACCCCAGTGCTGCCTTGCTGCACCTTTCCTTCGTGTGAGGGCACCTCCATCTCCATCCTGGATTTGGGAGAAGCTCCTGCTGCAGCTCTGAAGCTGTGGGATGGCCCATGGGAGCTGCTGTGACCAGGTGAGGGAGCTCAGCAAGGGGAGACCTCAGCACATCACCTGTCTGGACACTCCCATCACATAGGGATCATTATCCAGGGGAGTATCAGAAATATGCCTGGGAAAGGCTCTAAATCAGAGTGGGAGAATCACAGAGTGGTTTGGACCAGATGGCACCTTAAGTTCATCTTGTTCCTACCCCCTGCCATGGGCAGGGACACGTCCCAATAGAACAGGTTGCTCCAAGCCCACCCAGTCTGCCCTTGAACGCTTCCAAGGATCCCACAACCCTTGCAATGATGGATTAGGGCTGCAGGAACAGCTCTGAGCTTCCATCCCAGCTGGGTTTGGCAGGAGGTTACCTGGAGGTTACATCACAGGGAGGCCGACCTGCTGCTTCCCTGGCAAGAGCAGATGGAAGAAGGAGGCCACCTCCTCCCAGGGGCTTTGCAGGCATGTGATTTTCCATGGAAAAGCCCAGGCATCTGTGCACAGATGCAGGCAGGGTGCAGGCAGGCTGCCCAGTGCATCTCTGAGAATCCATCCCTGCACCAGGGCCTCTCCATACCCCGTGTGTGCATCCCTGCACCAGGGACCCCTTCCCTTAATAACATTAAGTATTTAGAAATGCCACTAGGTGCCACAGCCTCATCTTGGGGACCTGCCAATGTCCCCAAGGCAGCACCAGCCAACGCTCCAGGAGGTTCCTCATTAACCCATTTTAATTACAATGCTCAATGGTTTCATAGCACTTTCCAGCCCACGATCAGAGAAGATAAAAAACTAAACCTAAACTGGTCCATCAGGCAAAAAATGCTGCCATATTCCCCCTAGATTCCCTTAGTGAGTGTCCCTGTCTCCATACCCCCTGTATGTGTATCCCTGCACTCCGGGACTGGACGTGCACACAAATCCCAGGGATTTCCCTGGATGCACAGGCCCCAGATCCATCCTCTCCCTCCGTGCCCACCCCATCCCCAGGGAGCTGCTGGTGCATCCCAGCTGCAGCACTGTGGGTCCCTCCAGAGGCTGGGAGCCCATTCCAGCCTCCCACCCTGGCTCCAGGGCCTGGATGCTGCCCAGAGCCTGACCTTTGGATCAGGCCAAGGCCAGCCCCCAGCACCAGCTCAGCCCAGGGAGAACCCTGTCATTCCAAGGCTGAATCCTGCCCCACACCACCAGCACAGGCCTCAAAGGATGCACATCCCTTGTGGATCATCCTCCTTCCCCCGGTGGAGCTCGCTGCCTAATTAATTAGAGTCTTTTAATTAAAGTGGAGGGACAAGGGACAAAGCAGCCCTGTTCAAAGAGCTGGCAGTGAGGAAGGGGAGGGGCAGAAATGGGCAGAGTTAAGGCGATTTTGGGCACTGGGGAAGAGTAAAAATTGGGCAGAGTTTAGGGGGTTTTGTCAGCAGGGAAAGAAAAGAGGTAAAAATGGGCAGAGTTAAGTGAATTTTGGCACCGGGGAAGGAAAGAGGTAAAAAATGGGCAAAGATAAGGGATTTTGGCACAGGGGAAGGAAAGAATAAGAAATGGGCTAAGATAAGGGATTTTGGCAGTGGGGAAAGAAAGAGACAAAAATGGGCAGAGTTAGGGGGATTTGGGCTGGGTCACCCCCCTGATGCCAGGGTCAATCCATGCCACTGGCAGGCAGCATCCCCTGATCCCAGCCTCAGTTTCCCCCTGCTCCATCCCACCTCTATGAAGGGCTGCCTCAGTTTCCCCCCACACCATCCCACATCCCACCTCTATGAAGGGCTGCCTCAGTTTCCCCCCAGTCCAGCATTTCACTGAGCACAGCAGATCCAGGGACACAAAACCCGGGCAAACCATTGGAGCAGGGAGAGGAGAGCCAAGCTTTGCCCATTCCCACCTCGCCCCTGTAGCTGCTTTAATTAATCAGAGATTCCCAGTAACACCAAAAAAACTGAGATAACTCCCAGCCACAGCCCCCAACCTGGGGATTCACGCAAATGGAACAGAGGGAAACTGAGCCCAAAGATGACAAACTGCAGGAATATATGGCCAGTGCATGGATCCGGCCTCTGAGCTGTCCCCACAGCGAGGAGGAGCCTCTGGAGGAGGGGGATGAGCCGGGAGGGAGGATGCAGGGGAGGAAATGTCCACAAGCTTCCCTGGGAACGTGACCCCGCCGCTCCCTGCGGGATCCCCTCCGTCCCCGATGGCTTTTCCGGGGTGCGGCCGCCCCACTCGGGACCCGCAGGTGGGGAAGGCCGCGTTCCCACGACTGCCCTGCTCCCCAGAGGTGCTATATTTAAATCAATATTTTCCTGTTTAATCCAAGCGCTGCTAGGTCAACAAACACAGCAGGACAGCGAGCATACCTCATTTTCCATCCTCAGATGGATTCGGCCGTGGGGGGAACAGAGATCCGAGGGGTTGCCAGTCTGGCATCCCGAGCAGCAAGTGGACCCCAAATCCATCCCAAAAGTATCCTAAATGCATCCTGGCTTGCTGCTAGGCTCTGTGGGGCTGCACATAGGTGCACACACATTGTGCTGCCCATTCCAGCAGCTTTTGGGATGCTGGAAGAAGGGAAAAGTCTTTATCTTGAGTTTTGGGGTTTTATTCTCCAGATCCACCAGAGTGGGATGTGCAGCTAACAACCCCCAAGGAATTAAAAGCCTGGTGCCCATCATCAGGCACAGGGTGAAGGGGTTCTGCCCCCAGGATGAACTGGATGGCTCCAGCCCCATGGAGAATTGCTGGAAAGCACCCAGTACAAACAGTGCTGCCCCTGAGGGAGAACACACCATTGCCTCTCTGGGTGGGATGTGCCAGATGCACCTCTGCAAAAGCCACTACCAAACCATGGAGCTAGGAAAATATCCTGGGGGAATGGTGCTGCAGGGATGCTCAACCCCGAGGGAATACCTTGAGGTGAAAGATTTTGGGAGAGGATATTTTAAGGGAGCATCACCCCAGAGGTGCCAGACCCCATTATGAATCCCTTCCCAGTACAGTCTGCTGGAGATGGGCACCATCTCACCATCACCAGCATGATAGGAGATGGATGCTCCCATCCCACAAAATTCCCAAGTGGATGTGGCCATTTCCCCATACAGACTCACTGCCTTGCAACGCTGGCCCTTCCCATTGAGTGAGGGAGGGGAAAAGAATGTAAAAGTAAAAAATAAAGGAGATTTCTTCTCTGCTGATCAGGGATAAATCCATGATCCAAGCCAACCATCCCAGTGCCAAGTTATATCTGGTCCTTGGTGCTCTCACTTACGATTAAAGCAACCCCCTTGGCCCTCCCCCAAGCAAAGCTGATGCCATCTGAAATAAAACATCCCAGCTCCACCATCTAATAAATCAAAAGGAGAAATAAAAATCCTGGTTTCAGTTAGGATATGGCTGGAGCACAAAGAAATCCCAGGGCAGGGGAGAGATTTGAAGATACAGCTGTGGTGTTGCCCTTAAAAGGGAAAATTCGCACCCTGTTCCCCGGGGCCGGAGGGTTCAGGCAAGGTGAGGAGCAGCATCCCCAGGGTCTGCTCCACAGGGTGGCCTGTCCACCTGGGGACATGCTTTCCAAACAGGGCTCCCAGCTGGCAAAAATCCACCCAAAATCATCCCAAAGCTGGGATCAGACCAGGGGTGTATTGGGTGTGGGGTCAGCAGAGCATCCCTGATATTGGGGCCATCATGTCCCAGCCCCAGGACACCACAGAGACCTGCCTGAGTAAGAAATATCTCTCTATAAATTATTGAGATAAACCATATATTATATAAACTAAACATATTAATTATTTAGAAATGCCACTAGGTGCCACAGCCTCATCTTGGGGACCTGCCAATGTCCCCAAGGCAGCAGCCAAAGCTCCAGGAGGTTCCTCATTAACCCATTTTAATTATAATGCTCGATGGTTTCATAGCACTTTTCAGCCCACAATGGAAGAAGACAAAAACCTAAACCTAAACTGGTCCATCAGGCAAAAAATGCTGCCCAAAAACTCACCCAAAACATCCTCGAGGATGTTTCACACAGTGGCCAAGAGTGGCCATCCTGTTCTCAGC
Source organism: Zonotrichia albicollis (assembly GCF_047830755.1). NCBI lineage: Eukaryota > Metazoa > Chordata > Aves > Passeriformes > Passerellidae > Zonotrichia > Zonotrichia albicollis. The sequence continues at coordinate 1,462,410 of NC_133820.1, forward strand.
CACCCACGGTTGCTGTCTGGCAGGAGAAGGAGCTGGATGGGGAGCAGAAATCCCTGGAGAATATTTTGAGGGGAATGTTGCTGCAGGGATTACTGATTCCAAGAGAATAACCTGAGGGAATGATGCTGTGGGGATGCCAGACTCCAGGAGAGCCTCCTGGGAGCAATGCTGCTGCAGGGCTGCTGGATCCCACGAGAATATCCTGTGAGGAGGATGCCAGATCCCAAGAGAGCACGCTGGGAGGAAGATGCTGAGGGATTTTGGGAGGATCCAAAGAAAAGCAGCCTCTCTCCACACAGCTCTGCCCTGGCCAGCAAGGGTTACACCGCCAGGCTCAGCCCTGAGGACTTCGCGCTTGGCTGCTGCTGGAAGGGAATGGTCCAGCCCATCCTCTGAAATCGGTTTGGAGCACGGGAGAGAGCCCTGGCAGCGTCATTCCTGCGAGCTCTCGGCAGATCCCCCACGGGAATGGGTATTTCTGGGCTTCTCCCAGAGCTATTAAAAGCCCCGTGGGTGCTGGCACTGCCGTGCCGCAGCAGGAGGTGATGCTTCCAAGCCCTTCCCGGCACAAACACCCCGTGTGATGGGAACCCAAGGCTACCTTCAGCCAAGGGGCCAGCGATGCCAAAAACCCATCCCAGGAGAGATCCCAAAGCACGCAGCTGTGCTCCAGGGTGAGCAGAGCACCTCCACATCCCCCAGACTGTGCCAATTCCTCCCCAGAGAGGATCAAACTTTCACCTATCAATCAAATATTCAGTGCACGCACAAAAATATTTTTCCCCTTTTTTCCTACGCACCAGCATGGCAATGCTCATGATCCCAAGTAGAGGGATGGTGTTTTTGGGGGGGGAAAATGCAGTTTTGCTCAATTAGGGGCGTAGCATTTGGATTCCCAAGCAGAATGATTGTTGCTCAGCCTTCCCAGCCAAGGAAAAGGCAATTTTTGGTTCAGCATCTCAGTGATGGTCCATATTTATCAGTACCTTAGGTAGCACCACTGAGAGATTTTATACATAAACATAATACATTTCTAAAACCCTCTTCCACCAAAACGTGGTGCTGTTTAACCTGAAAACTGCTTTTTCCCATCCAAAAGTCACCTTTTCACCAGGGAGGTTGCCCCAACAAACAAGAGCTCATCCCCTGGGGAGCAGCAGAAAGGGCTGGGGGGGCTCTGGGCCATCCAGCAGTGCCTCTGCAGATGGGAATTCGTCCATCCGCCACAAGGGACACGTGACAGACCCCAAGGCCACCAGTGCTCTGGCTGGGTGGCGCACCCCATGAAACAAAGGTGCTTTTAGGATGCATGGGCACTTACCACCTGCGGCTTGCTCCTGGGGCCGTGTTCGTCGGGCAGCCGCGAGCAGCGGGGCAGCCGGGGCGGTGGGGCAGCGGGTGGCGAGCGGGGGCCATCCCCGGCAGCGGGGGACGTGTCACCTGAGTTGAGGGCCAGCATGTACCGCTTGGTGACATCCTCCAGCGAAGGAGGCTGCAGGCTCGGCAAGGATTTCCCGGGCGAGCGGCCGGCGGCCGGCGCAGGGAGGTGGTGGCCGGAGGGGACGAGCGGCTCGGGGACGGCGATGGGGACGAAGGTGGCGGGCTCGCTGGTGTGCCGCACGTGCTTGGCGGCCGGGCGGCCCTTGGCGAGGACGGCGGGCGCGGGGGGCGGCTGGTTCTCCTGGTGAGCGGCGCGGTTGGAGCGCTTCTTGGAGCTGCGGCGGGCCACGCGAGGGGACAGCACCTCGGCCAGCTTGGGGTCGAAGCCGTAGCCGCGGCCGGCGCCCGGTGCCGCGGGCTGGGCGGAGAGGATGGGCTCGCTGCTGGACGGGGGAATGCTGGCCTCCAGCTCGCTGATGGCCTCACCGGGACCCTCGAAGGCGCCAGGTGCCAGCTCGCCACGGCGGCTGGGGTCGCTCAGCGACTTCTTCTTGATGGTCTTGCCGTTGGCCTTGTCGTCGCCCAGCTTGGCCATGGCGCCGGGCTGGCTGACGATGGTGCGGATGAGGCTGCTGTAGTCGCGGGGCCCATCGCTGCCCAGGGACAGGTCGCTGCCCGCGCTGCCCGCGCTGCCCGCGATGGCGGCCGGCTGGGGGATGCCCGCCTTGGCGCTCAGCGAGCCCAGCAGGTTGCTGTCCACGGAGAAATTCTTGGCCTCCTCCGCCACCGAGCGCCTCCGGTGAGGCATGGGGTCGCTGAGGGAGCGGTAGGGCTCGGTGCCACCCTCGCTGCCGCCCTCCATCCCATTGGCGCCCGCTGACGGGAACTTACGTCGGCGCCGCAGGCTGCCAGGGGTGCTCGGCATCTCGGCTTTGCCAGCTGGAAGGTCTTCAGCCACCGCCACTGGGTGAGCGGGCAGCGGCGTTTCAGAGCCGCCCGCTGCCGGCCCGGCACTGGGCAGCATCCAGGCGTCCACAGCCTCGTGCCGGCCTTGGAAGGGCATCCCCACGGGCTCCGGCTCCGTGACGATGCCCTCGTCCGTCACGCTCGACTCGTGACCCGACAGCTCCTCCACGGATTTACTGTGAGGGAGGTTCTCCTCCAGCTCCACGTCCTTCAAACACCGCGTGCTCTCCACCTGTCCCCGAAGGGTCGTGTCCGTCGTCCCCGTCGTCGGTGCCACCACCTCAGCGCCCTCCACACCTCCGCTGTCCTTCTGCTCGGCGGCAAAGCCGTAGTCCTGCTGGGAACCCATCCTGCTGATCTTCTCAAACACCTGCCTCGCCTCCTGGATGTACTGGTCCTGGATGACCATGGGGAGAGGATCCTCGTCGCCCTGCTGTCCCCCACCTGGAGCCACCCGGTCCTGGCTGTCCGTAGAGGCCAGGAGGAGCTCGGAGGAGCTCTGCTTCATGGTGCTCTGCAGGAAGAGCCGCCGTGTCCCGGATTTTTCGGAGCAGGTGAAGGACTTGGCGCGACGCAAAGTGGCCGTCAGGTCCTTGAGCGTTGGCCGCTCGCCCGGCGCCCAGCGGGTTTGGGGATGAGCGGCACCGCAGCCGCCTGGGGAAGGGCTGGCACCGCTGGAGCATCCATCAGAGCCCACGTCAAGGCCGATCCTCACCCCCTTCTTCTTCACCTTCAGCTCTGAGAGGTCCGATTTGAGGAAGCTGAGCAGAGTCAGGGTCTCGGTGGCGATGTCGGGGTTGGACAAGGACTTGCGGTGCTTGGCCCGCTCCCCTTCCAGCCCCGGCTGGTGCAGGCTCTCGCTCCCATAGTCCGGTTTTGCCTTGGCCACGCTCTGGGGCAGCTTGGGCCGGACGCGGACGCCTGGCTGTCCCCAGGCCAGGCCATCGCTGGCCCCAAAACTGGGCGATCGATAGATACCGTAACCCGCCTGGAGAGCCCGTCCTTGGCCGGGCCAGCAGACTCCAAACTGCTCCTCTTCCTTCAGCGTCTCCGTGCTGGAATAGCGACTGCTGCTGCGTGACCCGCCGGGGCTGCCGAAGGGCAGGATGTTCACCTTGGAGACGCGGGCCACCATGGGCAGCGGGTGCCGGGGGACCACCCGAGCGCAGCCTTCGGCCTCGGCATCGCCATCCTCCGTGCCCTCCTTCTTCTTCTTCCGCGCGGCGCGGGGCCGGAGGGCAGCGCTCTGCCCCTCGCCCTCGCTGCCCGATGAGGCGCGGGGAGAACGGGCCGCCGCGGCTTCATCGTCCCCGTTGGAGCGGGGTGATGGGGAGGAGGAGGGTGGTTGCGGTCGAGCCGAGTTATGCCAGGAATGCGGGCCGGGCTCCGGCGGAGCTCCGCGGGGAGAGCGGAGCGCCGGGTGCGGGACGCGGCTGCGGGGCGGAGGCGGCGGGGGAGCTCCGCGGGCGCTCCCGCTCCCGCTGCCGCTCCCGTTGCCCATCCCATTCCCGGTGGCCGCCGCGGGCTGCCGGCAGCTTTCCCCGAAGAGTTTCCGCATCGCCGGGACGCTGGGCCAGCGCGGCGGCTCCGCGTTTAACCCCGGGCCCGGCGGCGACGGCGGCGGCGGCGGGGGCGGCGGTGGAGCCGGGGACGGCGGCTGAGCCCCGGCATGAACCGGGCCCGTCGGCTCCGGCTCGGTGAAACGAAGCGAAAGCTGCCGTACCGACGGGGCCAGGCTGCCAAAAGCCCGGCCCGGTTGTTGCTCCGCGCTCGGCGCTGAAACTTTCCTAGCCGGGAAGAAGAAGGAGGAGGAGGAGGAGGAGGAGGAAGGCGGGGAGGAGGCGGGCAGCAGGCACCGAGCCGCCGCTACCCCCCGGCCGCTGCCCCCCTCCGCCATTGTCGGTGCCCCCCCGGCGCCGCCGCCGCCTCCGCCCGCCCCCCGGCCCCGCCGCCGCCGCGCCCCGGCCCCGGCCCCGCCGCAGGCACCGCCCGGCCCCGCTCCTCCTCCGGGCTGCCGGCGGGCTGCATCCCTCCCGCTTTGTTTTCTCTCTCTCTCTCTCTCTCCCCCCACCCCCCCACCCCTTCTTTTTTTTTTTTTTTTTTGGCTTTTCCTCCTCCCTCACCCCCTGCTTTTTTATTTGTTGCATTCAAATAAACTTTCCTCCCCGGAGGCGGGGTTTGCTCCCGCAGAGGGGGAGGGTTGAAGTTTTGCTCCCTTTTAAAAATTATTTATTTAATTTTTTTTTTTTTTTCCTTTGGAGAGGATGAGGAGGGAGAGGAAGGCGGCTTTACAGCTGCCCTCTCACTCCAGGGCTAAGCAGGAGCACCTCGCACCCCCCTGCATCTTTCACCCCCCTCCCGCATCCTTCCTTACCCCCTGCATCCTTTCTTCCACATCCCCCAGCATCCTTCATCCCCCTTCCCTTTTATAAAGTGGCTTATAAAAAAGTGGGAGAGCAACTTTTTACATGGGCACATAGTGATAGGATGAGGGGGGACAGCTTTAAACTGAAATAGGGGAGATTTCAGTGGCATATTGGGAAGGAATTGTTCCCTGTGAGGGTGAGCAGGCCCTGGCACAGGGTGCCCAGAGCAGCTGTGGCTGCCTCTGGATCCTGGCAGTGTCCAAAGCCAGGGCTTGGATTAACATGGGATAGTGGAATGTGTCCTTACCCATGGCAAGGTGTTGGAATTAGGTGGTCTTGAAGATCCCTCCCAACCCAAACCACTCTGTGATTCCCTCCATCCCTTCCCACCTTTTTCCTTTTAGAGGGAAACAGGACAAATAGCCAAAAATGTGAGTGCCAGTGAAAGATTCTTCCCATTGCAGCAGATTCCTCCAGACCCTGCTTTGCTGCTCGTCTCAGGGAGGAGAGAACACCTTGTTCCCATCTTGCACAGCTCTGCAGGGAAGCACTGCCCCGTGAACAGACTTTCTCGTGGGTTTTAGCAGCGCTTGTCAGCGCTTGCTATTTGAAGCCTATAACCCTTTTTTCCCCCCCAAGACAGCAGATTTATCGCTGGGGATGTGACAAATGAAGGTGGCTGGGATGGCTGGTGGGTGAGCTGTGGCCTTGGAGACATGGATGGGGCTGCAGAGGTGTTCTGGCCATGTAGAAGATATTTCTGGCTCTGACCCAAAGGCACAACAAAGGGGAGAAAAAAAAAATCCAACACCTTCTGTAAATGAATTTTTCAGGGCCTAAAAAGCGCCTGCAGCGATGCTGTGAGGTGCTCCACCCCAGCAAGTCTTCCTTCCCTGGCTCTCCCTTCCCACCCTCCTCCCTGCTTCCCCCAGGCCTGGGTGTCTCCTGTCCCCACGATGTCCCCCCCCAGGTGGCATTTTGGGAAGATTTTATTAAAATGATGAAATTATGTATTTCATCCCCGCTTGGTTCTGTGGGAGCTGCTCCTCAGCTGCTGCCTTTGAGCATCTGGCAAGCAAAGGAGATTTGTTGAGGTGTTCACTCCATTTCTAAGGCATCCCTTTATTCCCATCACTTCCAGGCCTGGTGGTGCCAAGGGAGCTGCTGACAGGGCAGGGCAAGGTGAGATCCAAAGAGAGCTCTTCAAAAACATTCCAAATTAGTGATTCCAGTATCAGGAACACCATCCTGAGCCTGTTGGATGTGACCACCCGAGTCCATGCAGCCCTTGCAGCCACCACCAGACTTTTTGGAAGCTGATTAAATATTTCCCCCCCCCCCTCAGAGCTTTATTGTGGATCGATATTTTCTGCCACCTCCTCCCATGGGTCCTATCCATGCTCTGGGCACTCTGGTGCTGCAGGACTCCTCCCTCCCTGGAGCCAGGTGGACACCCACAGATCGGCCGAATTTCTCCAAATCTAAATATTTTGCGCCCTCTCCTGGGTCCGGATGGCGTGGCCCGGCCCTCCCACTCCGTCACCTCCCTCCGCTCTGGGAAGAGATGGGGACATCAGGCTGGGGTTGTCCCCGCAGCCACCTCTCTCGCAGCCCCCCAGCACTTTGCCCTTCCATTGCAGGACCCCAAAAATGCATCAAAGGGGATTTTGGCGAGGATGAGCTCAGGCCAAGGGAAAGCACGGGGCTGCCTTTGCCTCCTCCATCACATTCTGTGCCCCAGCCCAGAGTCACTGTCACTGTCAGGACAGGGACACAGCTCCTGCAAAACCAGGTGGTTTGAGCTAATGCTGCAGCCCAGCCGTTATGCTGGGATCTCTGAGCATCATCCAAGACCCTGTGACCACTCTGGACACCCTCCTCATCCTCATGACAGCAAGGAGACACCCTGGGACTGCCAGCCCTGGGTGCTTGGGTGCCCAGGTGCCGGAGGAGATGCTGTGTACCTGCAGGGAGCAGTCAGGATGGAGCTGCCCCCTTGGCCAGCTGCAGGCAGCCAAGCTGGAGGGGTGCTCAGCCCTGGAGATTGGAAGCAAATCACTTCAATCCACTTAGGTGTGATTATTATAAGCAGACATGAAAAATGCTGTCATCCACATATATATTTATATATATATATATATACACACTGTATAGATACATATACCGTGTTCAGGCAGAGATTTTCTGCACTGCAGAGCCTGGGCTGGGCCACAAACCTCCCTCTGCTGGGATATATTCTATGTCTGTACACACAGTGGGTGTATACACCCATCTGAGAGAGAGCAGGGAGTTAATTCTCTACATCCTATACATTAGAGAAGACTCACAGAGCAATGAGTGTTGCATCCACCTTGCAAATCCCTCCTTGCTGTGAGGGAGCAGCATCCCAACAGAGGCTGGGGGAGAAAAGCTCAAGCCCCAGCCCTGTGGAGAGGCCAAGCCAGCTGTGGGATGTATGGTGACGTGGTCAGGACACTGAGTGGCTGTCTGTGGAATGCATTTTCCAACTCTGGGTGTTGTGTCCAGGTGTGCTGGCTGTGATTGTGGTGGACCCTGTTAGGAGGTGACAGCAGGGCACCACTGGCACCAGCGTGGGCCAGACTTGGGATGCTGAGCTAAGCAGGGAGCTGGATTTATGGAGGTCCTCAGGCAGGTGACAATGCTGCCTAACCCAGCCCATGGTCATGGCTTCAGTGGGAAATCCAGCATGAGTGTTCCAGTTGCCCTGATGTCTCCTTTTCCTGTTCCCAGTCCATCCAGGGTGCTCCTCCAACATTTTGCAGCACCAGTGATCTTGTATCACTAGCTGGTGTGGCCTCATTCCGGGCACTGGGGGATAGGGATGTCCCAAAAAGGATGTTTCACTAAAACCACCTGTGACACTGATCTTGAGCTGGAGGAACATGTGGCCCAATGGTATGGGCTGAACCAAACCCTCCCCAGCCTTCATGCTGTCCCCATCAGGGAATTTTTAATTGAGTATGGGGACAAACCATCCACCAGCAGCTGAGCCAGGGATGTGTCCTCCATGGAGCTCCATCTTGCTCTCCACGGTCCCAGTGGATTTTTATTGCGTTGATGGCTTGACCACCAAGGTGCTGAGCTGCTCCAGGCGAACAAGGGGGAGAACACTGGATCTGTGATGGGGTTAACACTGCACCACTGGATGGAGGTGGATCACCACGGATCCACCACCAGGCTGACAGCTTGGGAGATGCCATCCTCCTCCCCTCCAGCATGTCCCCGGTGAAGCCATCTCTGCTCTGTGGAGCTCAGAGCCGAAATTGCTCCGTGCCTTGGTGGCACCGAGGTGGCCTCGTCCTCGCCTAGGAGCCGTAGGTGACGCAGTGGTCGTGGCGCCACTTGGAGCTCACCTTGTCGAGGAGGTAGCGCGTGCTCTCGCGGAACTTGCGCTGCGTGAAGTAGAAGAGGATGGGGTCGAGCACGCTGTTCATGCTGGCGAAGGGCCGCGTGCACTTGTAGGCGATGGCGAAGGCCTGCAGGGCCGGGCAGGGCAGCGCGGGCGAGGAGCGCACGATCAGGTAGATGGTCTTGGTCAGGTGGAAGGGCAAGAAGCTGATGGAGAAGACGATGACCACGATGATGACCATGCGCACGGCCTTGTCCTTCCTCTTGTGCACGGCCAGGCCGATGAGCTCGTCCTTCTGGCACAGGATGCGCGCCATGCTGCAGTAGCAGGCCAGGATGGCCGCGAAGGGCAGCAGGAAGCCGGTGAAGGTGAGGGTGATGCCGTAGGGGAAGTAGGCGGCCGAGCGGTCGGGCGCGCTCAGGTCGTAGCACACCGTGCGGTTCCTCTGCGTGCCCGTGGAGGCGAAGACGAAGGTGGGCAGGCACTGGGCGATGACGATGAACCACACGGCAGCGCACACCAGCCACGTCAGCTTCTTGCCCTTCTTCTTGTGCCACGAGGCCAGGGGGTGGCAGATGCCCAGGTAGCGCTGGACGCTGATGCAGGTGAGGAAGAAGATGCTGCTGTGCAGGTTGGTGTAGAACTGGAAGCGCACGAATTTGCAGGTGAAGTCCCCGAAAGGCCAGTAGTCCTTCTGGGTGTAGTTGTAGATGAGCAGGGGCAGGGAGCAGACGTAGAGCAGGTCGGCCACGGCCAGGTTGAGCATGTAGATGGTGGTGCGGCTCAGCGCCTGCCGCGCCAGCCAGATCTGCCCGATGACCACGGCGTTGAGGGGCAGCCCCACCACGAACACCACCGAGTACACCAGGGGCAGCAGCACCTGCTTGAACTCCTCGTGGTAGGTGCACGAGTTCCTCCAGCTGCTCGTGGCTGTCACGTTGGCCATGGTGGCGTTCCCAGCTGTCAGTGTCCTCTCTGCTGCTGGTGTGGCCCCTTGGTAGCACCTGTGAATGTCAGAGGGGACAGCTGGTGACTTGTCTGCCTCCTCAAAGGATGAACCTGGACTGGTGATCTGCAGGTTGGGGCAACACCCAGGCTGGGAGTGAAGGGATGGAGAGCAGCCCTGAGGACAATTTGGTGGATGGGAAGCTGGACATGACCCAACCATGTGCAACCCCCTGTGCCCTGGGCTGATCCCCCAGCACGGGCAGCAGGGGAGGGGGATTCTGCCCCTGAGCTCAGGTGAGACCCCACCTGCAGAGCTGCCCCAGCCCTGGGGACACAGCAGCAGGACGTGGACCTGCTGGAGAGAGCCCAGAGGAGGCCCTGAGCTGCTCCAAGGGATCCCCTGTGCTCTGGGAGGGCTGGGCTACCCAGAGAAGCTGTGGCACCCCTGGAAGTGTCCAAGGCCAGGTTGGACAGGGTTTGGAGCACCCTGGGCTAGTGTGAGGTGTCTCTGTACAGTACTTGAACATCTGTAAGTAAAAGGAAAGGGGGAAATATAGTACTTGAATATCTGTACATAGGCCTTGCCCTGATGAGCCCCGGTTGTTGTAGATGGGCTGCAGCTGTGATGTCCTTCATTGGGCTGCAGCTGTGGCCAGTGAAGATAACTGGGATAAAAGGGGGTGGGCTTCCCCGGTCACGAGAGCCTTGGAGGAGCCCTGGTGAAGAAGCAGGAACCATGCTGCTGTGAAGAGCTGCTTGTGAGAAAACCACCCAAAGAAGGTATGGGACTCTAGAAATATGATAACAACACCCTGGGCTAGTGTGAGGTGTCTCTGCCCATGGCAGGGGGCTGGAGTGAACCTTTAAGGCCACTTCCATCCCAGATCCTGCTGTGATTCCACAATTCTAAGGCACACTGATGGGTTTAGGCAGAGCAGTGGGACCGCGCAGGGCAGCGTGGTGGCCGCGCTTGCCACCGTCCCACGGCACTTTTCCTGCCCGGGAAGGTTTGCCCGGGGCCGAGCGGCTGCCGGGGCCCTCCGGCGGAGGAGATGGCGGCAGATGCTGCGCTGGCCGCCGGCGCGGCTCCCTGCGCCTCTGCAGGGGGTGCCAAAGCCCCGCAGCCGGCCGGGCTCAGCCGGGGCGATGCCACCGCGCCCAGCCCAGCGCGACCCTCGCGAGCACTGCCAGCCCGTAATCGGCACGGTGACAGCGAGCCCAGAGCTGTCCGGTCCAGCCCACCCAGCTCTGCGCAGCGGAGGAGGAGATCTGCTTTCCTCGGGGGCTCAGAGCAGCGTGGCACAGCCCATGAGCCCCCCGTCCTGGGGCAGGGTCTGTCCCCCGTGGGTCCCAGAGCCGCTTCTCCTGCCTCCCCTCCTCCCTGCCCGGCTCGGGATGCAGCCCTGGCCGGAGACACGGCCCCCGCTTCCCCTGCTGCCCTGGGTGCAAACCTGCCTGCAAGGGGGTGCCCACAGGGAAGGGGAAACTGAGGCAGGGAGGAGGTGCCCAAGCTCCAGCCAGGAGCATGGGGCACAAGGGAGGGAGAGACAAACCAGTCCAGGGATCATCCCGTCATCTTGTGCACCTCAATTTCGGGTGTCTGGGGATTCAGCAGTCCCCACTGCACAGCCCAGCCATGGTGTCCGTGTGGGGGACACGATTTTGGGCTTTGTGAATCAGTCCCCTGGCTGCTGCATGTCTCCCATCCCCCGGGTACCCTGCTGAGTCCCCCTGCACCCCCATTCATGCCCTCACACCCTATTTGAGTCCCTCTGTCACCTCACTGAGCCCTCATCATCCCCCAGCGTCACCCCAGTGTCCCCCCAGCTCCAGGCAGTCCCAGCACCCACCTCCAAGCCAATAAACGCTCCAGGGCTGTGAACTTCCCTCTCCCCTGGCTCCCCCCAAACCTCCCCCAGCACCCAAGGTCAGAGCAGCACCCACAGGACCCTCTGCCACCCCCTCAGTGTCCCCACCAAGCACACAGGGGACAAGGTGGCTGGGAAGAGGGGTCCTGGGAGTGCCCCTTACCTCTCGGGGTGCCCCAGGGTGCTGGAGGCACGGCTGTGCCAGCCCTTGGCACATCTGTGGGTGCTGTGCTCACCCCATTGAGCAACACTTCCCTTTCCTCTTTCACCCCAGGGAATTGGGGAACAGAAACCAGCTGGCAGGGCACAGATGCCACCAGGGGAGGGGATGCTCCTGCCTCTGGGTGCCAGGCTGTGGCTGGCTCACGATTATTTGGTTTTTTCTGTAATTTTTTTTAATTTTCCCCCTCATTTTTTGGCTGCTTTCCCTCATTTTTGAGCCTTTCCTCCATTTTTTGCCTCATTTCCCTCATATTTGGCTCCTTCTAATTTTGCACAGATGTTAGGGACAGGCAAGTCCCCTGGCACTGTGGCACCAAGAGGAAGAAGATGCTCCAGCTGTGCAGATGCTGCAGTAAAACGAGGGAAACTGAGGCACAGGTACTGAGTTTGACGTGAACCAGTGTGGTCTACACCCTTTTTGACTTATTTTTACCCCAAAATACCCCTTGGAGATGTTGGCAGGGACCTGCTAAGGACCATGCCCAAGGCTACCTAGGTCTTCAGTTATCTGAAAAAAGGAGGAGCAGCCAAAAAAAGAAGGGATCCCTCCAAAAAATGGCAAATGAGGAAAAAAACCTTTTTGTAAGAGGGAAACAGCACTGAACCCCTTGCTGCTGGGTTTGGAGGAATGGGAAACCTGGAGGAGAGGAGGAAAACCCAGAACCCCTAATCCCAGTCTGCCAGTGTTCCCCCAGTTAATGAAGTCAATTAATGAAACCACGCTGAGACCCTCAGCCACTTTCTGTGCCCAGGGCATGTTCCCACCTCATTGTCTATCAAGGTGGATTATCCCAAAAGTCCCTTTTCTCACCCCAAAACCCCATCATGGGAATCCCTGCCAGCTCTTGGGGTGATGGGGCTGGCACCTCCCACATCTATAGCACCTGGTGCCCTGCCACCTCTGGCTGAAATCCATAGGGAAATGAGAATTTTAGGGGAAAAAAGGGGGTGCCTGTGGTGTTGAGAAGGGTCAGGATAGGGTCACCCTCATCCCAGAGGTTTAAGGTGCCTACAGAGGAGGAACAAGGATCAGGAAAGAGAAGTGGGGCTGCTCTGTGGCCAGATGGGGAAGAGATTAAAAATAATCACCCGCAGCCATGAGCTTCCCCCTGCACGTGCCCCCTCCAACCTCTCTGCTTTCAAACCAAGCCCTTCTCCAGTGGAATTAGCTTTAATTAACACCCTGCTATTGATTGGGAGGGGGATTCTGCGAGCTGGATGTGGTGGGGAAAGCTTTTGGACGTTGCTGCCCTGGAATAGGATGTGGGGAAGGCTTTGTCCCTTGGAAATCTTGCTCCGTGGTTTATCTTTCCCAGCCTGGTCTTTGTGGCTGGCTGGCGGGGCTGGAAGTCTGGGCTGGGGGGAAGTGAAAGCTCCAGCTCAGCACATTTCAAAGAGCTTGAAAAGGGAGATGCTCCATCCTGCATGTCACTCGGCCAAAGCCACCACATCCTTATCCCCAAACATCTCCTGGCTGGTGCCAAGATATCCTCAGGTGCCCATCTGCCCAGTGGGGGAGCCAGGCTTGGATGTTTAAAGGGAAATTTCCATTTAGTGAAGCCTCAGGGTGTAACAATGTGGAAAAATGGGGCAAATTTGGGAATTTTGGGGTACTAAATTGGGATTGTTGGGCACAGGGTGGTGGCGGAGCCACTCTGTCCTTGGGTGAGCACATTCATCTTCCCACAGTTTGGTGCCCCATCATAAATCAGCGCTTCAAGGAGGCTCTGGGCAACCTGGACTGTGATTCCCTGCTGGAAAGGGAATGATGGGGACAGGGAAGGTGCAATGAGCTTTCCCAATCTCACTGCCCTTTTCCTCTATGCATGTAAATATAAATATAAATACAAATATAAACCTATATCTCTATACATAAGTACACCTCTGCACGCCTCTCTACATATGTATCTCGCTATATTCAATATATTATATAATAATATAATCTATTATTATATTAATAGAAATGGTAATAAATAAATGTGTGGAGAGCCTATGGCTCTCCAAACATTTATTTATTATCATTTCTATTAATATAATAATATATTCACATTATATTAATATATATTAATATTATATCCGTATATTTTAGTTATTTATATTGTTTTCTATAATTATATAATCATATATATAACACATTATGTATAAATAATTATGTAAAATATGAAATATAATGTATTTATATATTATACATTATATATTATATATAATTATCTATAATTATAATATAGTAATATAATTTAATATAATATTAATAGAGTAATAGATTATATTACTATAGAGAAAAAATTTAACATATAAAAAATATATTTATATTCTATAAAAATTATATGTAAATACATACTATTTCAATATTTTATAAGTATTAATGTATATCTCTCTACTCACACACACATATATAGAAACTTCTCCACCGCTACACACAAATATATGTCCCTGAGCACATGGAGTCACACTCGAGTTGATATATAACTCCACCCATATATAGGGAAATATATTTCTACATCTATACACACGTCTATGCACACGTGCTCATATATAGGAGTATATTTATCCCTCTGGATGTATACATGCACAAATATATTTATATATAAAAGGTAGATGCCAGGCTACTGGCACCCATAGCAGAGGTGCCAAGGAAAACCAGGTCCCTCGAGCAGATTTAAACTCTATTTATGCGCAATACAACTTCTGGCACAGGGCTAATCGCTGTGGATGCCTGAGGGATGCAGGCACTCCAGACCATGGGAGCAGAGGGAGAAGGGAGAATCCAGCCTGCACCAGCCCTGCCAGGGGGATCACGGTGGGATTTTGAGCCCTGCTCCATGGTAAGAGCTGCCGAACCTCCCCAAGGGCAGAGCTTCCATTTGGAGTGGCTCTGGGATCACCCCAAACCCCAGCCGAAGCGCGGCTATTCCCTGGATCCGTCCCCATTCTCTGCTGTTCTGCCTCATCCTGCCCAGCTCAATTCCATCTGTTGGGGTCCAGTCCTGCCCAGTCTGGCCCCGTCCTGCCCAGTTTGGTTTCACCCCGCTGGATCCCATCCTGAGGGGTTCAGCTTTGTCCCTCGGGACTGACCGTGCCCTGTTCACTCTGACCCGCTCGGATCCCATCCTGCCCAGCTGGATCTGACCCCGCTGGTCCCATCTTGCCCTGTCCAGTCCCATCCTGCCCTGTTCACTCTGACCCGCTCGGATCTGGTCCTTTCCCGGTTCGGCTCGTCCCATTCCCCCTCCCCACTGGCGGCACTTACCAGAGCGGGATGTGCCGGGAAGGAGCGGATTCCCTCTCACCCTAAAAGGTCCCATCCTGCCTGGGTGGGTCTGACACTGTCGAGTCCCTTCCTACCCGGTCCGGTCCAGTCCCATTTTACCCAGTTGGGTCTAGCCCTGCTGGGTTCCGTTCCGTCCTGTCCAGTCCCATCCCGTCCTATCCTGCCCGCTTCACTCACTTGAATTCCATCCTTTCCCGGTTCAGCTTGTCCCATACTCCCGGTACGCGGCACTTACCGGAGCGGGATGCGCCGGGAGGCAGCGGCTTCACTTTGACCCCTCAGGGTTCCATCCTGCCCCTTCCAGCCCCGTCCCACCCCATCCTGCCCAGTTCACCAAGATCCCACCCTGCCCGGTTTGTTCTGACCCTTTAGGGTCCCAGGCTGCCCGGTTCCCATCCCGGCCCGGCTGGGTCGGTCCCGTTCCCGCCGTTCGCGGCACTTACCGGCAGCGGGATGCGCCGGGAGCCGGGCACGGAGCGCTCGGAGCCGCCGCCGCTCCGCCCCGGGGCCGCCCCGCTCCGCCCCGCTCCGGCCCCGGCACCTGCGGCAGCGCCCGGAGCGGCTGGGGAGGGGTCACAGCTGGACTGGGGCGAGGCAAGGGGCAGAAACAGCTGGGCCAGCACGGGGGGCTCCCAGGCAAACATCTGGCTCAAGGTCTTTCTTGGGCGAGCATCAGTACCGGGGGAATTCCAACGGCCCCAAAAGTGGGATGGATTTGCAGCGTGGGGTCCCCACGCATAGGGAACAGCCGGGTTGTCCTGGCCCTGGGTGTCGGGGACAGGGTCTCCCTGCAGCCCAAGGGGTCGATGCCTCCCGTACTCATTAACCAGGCGGTCAAAGCTCCGCGCTTCCTGAGCAGGGCAATTAAAGAGCAATAAGGCAAAGAACCCCGGGGGCACGGGCTGGGTATGGAATGGCAGATGCATAAACAGCACTGGGATGCTGAAATTCCGCTGCATGATGGGCTTGACCCTTCCTTTGCCTGGGAATCCCTAAAGAATTATTCCCTGCTTTCTTTTTAGGGGCTTGTGATGGGTCTCGGTGGATGTGGAAGTGAAGGAGGTGCTGAAGGCATTACCCAGATGATGCAACACCATAGCGGGGGCTCCCCAGTGTCACCTCACTGAGCAGGCACCCGAATATGCTGGGAGAGGGTTTGGGTTGTACAGAATGGATGGAGGGATGTGCATCCTGCTGCAGTGGACAGCCCAGGCGTTCATTGATCCTGGCATGAGCCCACGGCCAAGCCGGGCAGCGTGGCCACGGGAGAGATGGGCTCTGGCAGGATCTGACTCGAATATTTGCAACCACAGCCAGGCTGGAGCCATCCCTCGCATCCCGGGGCTGCCCGGGCTTGTGGGGTTGGGTTGGCGGTGGCTCGGTGCCCTTGTGAAATTCCCCGCTCCCTCAGCCTCCACACAGGGAGAGCAAAATGGGGGGGAAATGTGCTTTTCCCCGGAAAACGCACACCTTGTGCAAACAAGCCCAACATCCGTGCATGGGGAGCCCAGGACTTCCCGCAAGCATCCGGGGAATGCAGGTGAGGATGGATAAACTCGTTCCCCCCGTGAACTGACAGTGAGGGCACCAATCCCAGCTCCGGTGCTGCCCCTGGCTTTGGGAAGGCTGAGCTTCTCCTCCCTCCCAGCGTGGCAGTGTCCTTGCAGGTCCCCAAGGTGAACAGCCGGCTGTCTCGCTGTGGGGACACTGTAAATAGTGGTGGGAGTGTTAAAAAACAGAAAATATAATAGTGGCTCCTGGCTGCCTGCCAGCTCCAAGCACCTCCACTGAGCCACAAGCCCAGCCCTAGAGCACCTGGAATTATTGGGAAATCCCCAAAAATGACATTTGGAGTGCTGATCAGGGATAAGAGAGGCAAATTTGGAGGGAAATCCCCAAAAATGACATTTTGAGGGCTGATCAGCGATAGGAGAGGCAAATTTGGAAGCAGTAGCTGGCTCTAAAAATGAGATTTCAAGCAAAGCGTTGTTTTTAAACCTCTTTATTCATACCAAAGGATCATTGGGAAAAATAAGTGGGGAAAGGGACAAGCCTGGGTTCCTCTTGGGGTCTGGCTGAGTGAATTGATCCTTGGCAGAAAGGGCTGGCACGGTGGCTGGGTTTGAGTTTCCCTGGTTTCTGTTCCTCTGGCTGGATGCTGCCAGTAACTGCATTAGCTCCTGAGTGCAGGTGACCTTTGCCACTGCTGCTCCCAGGGGTAATTCCACCTTCCCTCTGTTATCCAGGCTTCCAGCTGCCAGCAGACCCCAGCGTGGCTGGATGTGGGCAGGATCCCCTGTGGTCAAGGCCAGGGAGGCGCTTTGGAACCGGGACCGTGGTCTTTCAACGGCTGCAAAACCTCCTGGAGGTGAAAAGCAGCATTTTTCAAATGCTGAATCTTTGTGAGGGCCTCGGGGCTGGGATGTTCCCATCACCAGACACTGGCTGTCCCCATGGAGAGGTTCCTCAGAGCTCTCAGGTTGTTCCCCAGCACAGACATGCAGGGATCAGGCTGGGTCCCTTCTGCCTCGGGCTCCGCTGCGTCTCACCAGACCGGAGACGTCTTGCATGAAGAATTTCATTACATCTAAAAGCTGTTTATAACGGAAATGGAGTTCATTTCTCATGTCCTGACAACTCCAGCCTGCTAGGGTGGTGGATCTGGTTGAGCTTGCTCGTGAGGAGGTCACATTTGATGACAACTTTGTCTTTTTAAACCAGCTCAGAGGATGGTCACCCCAAACTCCTCCATGGACATCTGCTATCCCAGCGCCTTTTGAGACCCTGGATTTTTGGCAGAGAAGGTGTTTGTTGCAGAAAGTCTCATCTCCTGAGGTCTACTCTGATGGAGCCTTGCACCTTCTTGCTGCAACCAGAGCTCACCACAGCCAGAGCAGTGCACCCAGCTGGGGTGAAATCAGGCAAGTTCTCTCACTGCTGGACTTTTGAGGTGGAGAAACTGGTCACCCTCCAGTGCTATGAGGGGACCTTCACAATTCAGACCTCCACAATTTGTACCTTCACAATTTGTGGTCAACTTTCTCTCTTCAAGGGCAGAGCTGGGGTCTGGGACGGGGATGTCTCCAAACCTTTCATGGTTGAGTGGAAATCAAATGCCTCCAGGTTGGCCACAATCCCTGCTTTGGCTCCTTGCCCTCCATGCTGAAAACCCTTAGGTTTTCACCCCTATGTGCAATTTTTAGTCTGTGCAACAAGTCGGTGCATTTCCATAATGGGAAATTTATGCATTTTCTTAAGTGATTTTTCAGGTCAGTTGAAGTTATTTCCTCATTAATACCATTTAATGCAGCACTGTTGACTCAGTTTGTCAATCCCCTTGCCAAGGGCTGTGGAAATGGGGCCTTGGGGATTCCTGAGAACCCAAAATAACTCAAGGCGTGAGGCATCTCAAGGCAGCTTCAAGGCATGAGGCATCTCCCAGAGGGAGCAAAGCCTTCCAGAAATTCAAACTCAGAGCATGGAGCATTTGCTTCCCAGGAGAATGCAGGGATGTGCTCAAGTCTTGGGCTGGTTCTCCCTTTTCTGCAGGTGGGTCCATCACACCCAGCCACCACAGCAAATATTGAAACCACACTTCCCTGTTCCTTCCACTGCAGAGGAAACCAAACTGGACATTTATTTTGGGGAGGAAAAAAAGATCTATTTCATGCCTGGCATCACTGATGATGCTTTCTGTGGGGGCTACTCAGATGTCTTTACTTCTCCCTTTCGATTCTGCTTCTCAGAAGATCGTGCTGTGCCCTTGAAGAAGATGAAAGGGGAAGGCATGTCTAAAGTGATTTATTTTTTTAATTCCAAGAATTGCTCTCTTTCTGATAAGAAGGAAAAGACTTTTTTTTTTTTCCTTTTTCTGTGGAAGAGCAGAATTACAAAGACAAGGCGGAATTGAGTCACAGTTTTCTCTTCCGTCATTCATAAGTGGGCAAAAAAAACCTCCACCAGTGCTTGAGGTTTGCACTCAGCTAAACCAAATGTGATGGGAATATTTTATAGGAAGATTTTGGAGATATCCCGGGTAATAACACCCCTTGATTCAGGTATAAGAGGTTTTTCTGCTCTGCTTGCTGGGAGATGACTGAACCACCACTTGTTGGAGGTTTCACCAGGAGCAGCCCCACAGAGGATGGTTCCATGTCCTCCATTCCCAAATGGGAATTATTTCCATTTCTTCCCCCACCTAATATACCAGAAAATCCCTTGGATGTGCTGCTGTGCAAGCAGAGAAGGGCTCAAAGCTCCAGCAAACCCACTCAGGGCTTGTTGTAGTGTTTGCTTGGTGTTATGGGCAACGTTAGGAGCAGGAATGAGGGGTCTGGGGCCAGCTCAGTGCCCAGGACAAGGAGGGGGACAGGAGCAGCTTCCCAGGATGGGCTGGGGTGTTGCAGGGACGTGGTGCTCGTGCAGCAGTGCTGAGAGCAGCATTACCTTGGCAGCACCTCCTAAACAAAGCTCAGAGCAGAGCCAGTGCCCAGACACTTCATCCAAACACCGGGGGGAAACCATAACACGAAAAATACAATCCTGGGGGGTCCTGGCCATCAATTGTCTGCGTTTGGGCAGAACCAGGCACGGCTGCTGAACCTTCTCTTTTGATGTGGTGGCTTGCACGAGCTTGGGGATTTGGGTGGGTGGGATTTGGGTGCCTGTCCAGCACAGCAGTGTGGCCCAGAGATGCTCATCTCAGGAGATGTTGATATGTCAGGTGTAGCTCTGGGGGATTGTAAGACCATTCTGAGCAAGGAGGTCTGTTCCTGTCGCTGCTGGGAATGATAGGGTGGACTGGGGAGATCCTGTGATGACCTCAATCCCTGCCTCAGTTTCTCCAGTTGCACAAAAGAATGAACACCCAGCTTTCAGCTTCCGGGGAACAGCTATAAAATCCTCACACAGAGCATTGGGAGGTTGTATTCCACATCTGTCACAGGTAACACCTGGCAGGCAGGGCCCTCCTCCCCTCAACCCGCCCATCGTGTGCCATCTGGGACACCTGAGACCTGCCCCAGCCAAAAATGTTCAAGCAGGTCCATCCCGTTGGGGATGTGTTGCAAAACCAAGGCAGGGGCTGAGTTCTGCACCTCAGCAGAGAGGGAGGGAGGAGGGGAATCTGATGGGAAACAAGATCAGCTCGTTGCCCTGGAGCCTGCGTGTGCTGGCAGGCTCAGGAGCAGCAGGTGACCTCACTCACAGCACCTTTCGCAGCTTTTCAGCCTCTTGAATTTGTTTTTAAGTAATTTTCCTGCAAACAAGGTTCTAGTCTATTCTTTCCTATTCCAAGTTATTATTTTTAAATCCCTTTATTTGGGTCAGGAGCTGCCAGTGCCTGGGTCGCTCTCTCTCCATGCACGTCAAACCAAGAACCCTGATCTCAGCAGTGGTGACTCTTCCAACTTAAGGGATAAATACCCAGACAAATCTGGCATAAACAGAGAAAATATGAGATGGGTTTGATTTAATATATCCAGTAATTCTAGGCACTCTCACTTCCTTCCCAGTATTATCTGATGTGTCTTCTATTCTTGGACACTCAGAGAAATTTGCTCAAAGGAAAACCGAACAATAACAGACAGGAGATTAAAATAAAACCAGAAAAATAACGGGAATGGCAGACAAGAAAATGGCTGGGTTTCCAGGAAGGTTCAAGGGAATCTCCTGTGCAAGGATGTGACTGTGCCTTGCTTCAAATCCCTGCCGGAGGGGGAGGTGAAGGTGCTGTGTTCCCCTCAGGATCAACTGCTGGGCTTGGGTGTCCTTGGTCCAAAGGGGCTCATCAGAGCAGGGTGGCTGGAGAAGGAGCCCTGGGATGTTCTCTGGAATGTGCTGTGGAGGGCTTTGTCCCTGACATGTGGCTCTGAGTATTATTTCCATCCTTGTCATCCAGAGGCCAAGATGGGCTGAGACCAGGCGGCTGTAATTAAGCACATAATTAAATCTCTGTTTTCCAGGCACTTGGACATCTGGTTTTTAACCCAGCCACGAGAGGAAAGGCTGGTTTCCCCCTCAGGATGAGAGCAGGTGCAAACCACACTTGGCTAAGCAGGACCTCTGAGCACGACACACTTCGTGGTCTCCTCTCGCCCTGGCACACCTGGACGTGCCTCTCTGCTGGGTTCCAGAGCCTGGGCTGAGCTGCATCCCATCTCCTGCGGGGTGAGTGTCCAAATGTCCCAGTCTCTGGGATTTTAGAGGCTCCATGTGGCCTATGAGCCACCACAGCAATGGCCTGGTTTGGCCATTCCCAGACTGGGAACCTCCAAGGAGAGCACTTCTCTGTGTGTGTGTGTGTACACAGGGCTTTCAGTCTGCAAACAACCAGTACAGCTCAAGGGCTTGGCTCCCACTCTGCTAGCTCCTGGATGTGTTCCTCCACTGGCTCTTCTCCCTTTTTCCGTGTCCCAGCAGCCATGCTCCTCCTCCTCTCTGTGCTCGTCCCTTGCCAGGCACTAACATAGGAGAGGTCCCAGGTGTCAGAGGCATCCCCAGGAGATGGGGACCTGTGTGCTGGCTCCTCTGGGCATCTTCCATGTCCAGGGGGTTATGCTCCTCCTCCTTTATGTTCCCATACAAGGACAATGGGATTTGTATTCCCTTTATGTTATGGGGACTCTGTTGGCGTGCAGGGCCTGCACTGAGGCCTGCACCCACCCCGGGGAGAAATCAACCATGTCCTCATTGCTTCTAGGACTGTCACCTAGGTCTTAGACTATCATAGAGGTGCTGTGACTGTCGCATTGTCCCAGGACGGTCACATATTTGCTGTGATTGTCACATTGCCCTAGATTGTCACATCATCACCCTAGGACCAGTGAGGAAGACGCAGCCACACCAGTAGGTGATATAAAACGTGTCAGTGGTACAGTGGTGAAGGCAAACAGCCTGGCTTCTCTTTCTCTTCCTTCTCCTCCTCCTGCTGGGGTAGTTAATATTGGTGGGGTTTATGAATTAACTTCCCTCTGAGCGAGTCTGCAGAGCCGGAATGGGGACATTAAACAAAAAGCAAGTGGCTTGTGACTCACGCCATGGCCCCGTGCCAAGGCAAGCACAAAGCAGAGGCCTCGGCAGAGCCTTGGGAATTGTTCCCTGCTGCAGCCCATGTGCTCCTGGAGAACACACCAGATGGGTCCTCTCACTAAATCCACCTGGGACAGGTGAAAAGCTTCTCCCCTTCTCAGGAACTCTGCTCCTCTGCCAGCTCAGAGTCAGCAGAACCATCCATGCAGAGACAAACCTTGTCCCTGAGGGCCACCCGGCTCCCACAGTGACACAGATCCCGGATTTGGGAAGGTGCCTCTCCCACACCCCACAGGGCTGCCTGCTCCTGCAGGGGATGATGCAGCCCTGTCCTGCAGACTCCCAGAGGGCTGTATTTTTGAGGAAAATGAGTAAGAGTTGATTGTTCTTTTGGGTAAGAATGAATCAAAGAAGTTTTAAATAGTAAACCTGTCCTTTCCTATAGTTATTTCCCTCTTTATTCCCCCTCCTGGCTGCTGGGAGGTTTGTAAACATTTATTAAAATCTGCTTTGACATGTCACGCTGAGTATTTCCTTTTGGCCAGCTCCTTACACGTTTGCTTCCATGCAAATTCCCATACAAGGACAAAGGAGAGCCAGACCCCTTTCATCCCTCAGAGCCTGCCCAGAGCCCTCTCAGGGGTCACAGATGGAGGGCAGGGAGGCTGAGACCTCCCCAAGGTTCTGGCTCAGGCAGATCCTTTCTTTGATGGGCTAAGGAGGGGGACTGTCTCCTCCAGCTGTTTGCAAGGCAAAAATCCAGAGGCAATGGATGAGATGATAAGAAAACGGAGACAGAGTCTTTGGAGTGGTACCCGTGTGATGAACATGAGAAATCCTGTTTAGATGTAAGAAAATGATTGTGCAACTGTGAGGGTGGTCAGCTGAGGTTGTGGAGATGCTCAAAATGCGCCTGGACATGACCCTGAGCAGCCCAGTCCCTGTCCCCCCAGTTCAGCACTGGGTAAATGGTCTCCAGAGGTCCCTGCCAGCCTCAGGGCCTCTGGAAGGGAAGGAAGGAGAGGACACCCCTCAGAAAGAAGCTCTGTGGTAAGGGGGGAGTTTGTCCCGTGCCTGGGAGGTGACCAGGGAAGTCCTTGAAGGCACAGATGAGTGTGATGAGGGGGTGTCTGACCCATGCTTGTGCATGATGGAGGGGCTGCTGGTTCCAGCCCTTTCCAAGCATTTTGTGAAGCTTTTTCCCCCACACCCCAGGGCACAGCAGCAGTGCAGTGCCCTGCCTTGACTCATGGAGTGGCTCTGCAAGGACACAGTGAGCTCATCCTGCTCCTGCTCCCTCCCCATTACATCCCAGACATCCTCCAGATGTTCCTTGGAAGGATGAGCACCACATTAGATCAGAGACAATGGCTCTGGCTGCAGTGGATGAACTTGTGCCCTCTGGAGCAGGTGCCCAAGTGCAGATGTTCGCAGCATGTACAGCAGGAGTCCTGGTAAAACCTATGTATTGTACCAGTGGCCTTGCCCCAATCCTGGTTGTTCTTGATGGGCTGCAGCTGTGATGTCCTTCACTGGGTGGCAGCTGTGGCCAGTGAAGATAACTGGGATAAAAGGGGGTGGGTTGGCTGCTCAGGGAGAGCCTTGGAGGAGCTCTGGTGAAGAAGCAGGAACAACACTGCTGTGAGGAGCTTCTTGTGAGAAAACCACCCAGAAGGTATGGGACTCTAGAAATATGATATCAACACTCTCTCTTCCAGCGAGGCTTCCCAGCACACGCCTCACATTCCTCCCAGTGCACCCAGCCTCCTGGTGTGAGGATGGAAAATGTAGAGAGAAATGGTGAAAAAAACCAGGGGGGAAACGGGCACAACCAGGTATTCAGTGTTCCAAACCACCCCTGCACGCTCAGCCAGCCTGCAAACCCAGCTGGCAGGGGAGGGATGTTCTCCTAATTTCCAAGTGCTCCCAGTTTGTAAGCACAGGGAGAGTGTCTGGGGGGAGATAAGGGCTGGTACAGACGCAGGAGCTGGACTGAGATAAGAACGGCCACTGGCTGAGCTGCAGAGCACAGAATGGTCTCTGCATCCAGGGCCAAGCCACCCTGGCCTGCACCAGAGATAGGAGAGGGACACTCTCTGCCAGCCCTGGGGGCATGGACAAACCCTGCCCCTGTGGGACTCAGTCCAAAACCATGGATGTTCCAGCTGGATTCCTTTGCTCTGCTGCCCTTTGCATTCCTGGGGTTACAAATCCCAGCTATGAATAATTGTAACTGAGCATCCCCCAGCACCTTGATGCAGCCTCTGGCTGCTTCTCCAGCTCTCTGTGGCGCTGTGGCTGGATGCAATACCATGCTCAGGGTTGTTTTCTTTGGGAAATAATCCTGGCTTTGGGTGGAGGTCAGATACTCCAGGTCCTTCTGCTTGGTCCGACATTAATGATGATGATGATCTTCAAGGTCTTTTCCAACCTTAATGATTCTATAATTCTATAATGTGCTGCAATCTTTTCTCACCTCCAAATCCATCTACTTTGATTTCCACACTGTTCTTTGCTTAAAGGTTGGTGTGTACTAAGCAGGTCTAAGCATCTCTGAGGATTTGCCTGATTCCATTTCCTTTATGCTCTGGAAAGGATCTTGCTTCTTTTATCCCTTCACCCAACAGAAAAGCTCATTTTCAAAGGACAATGCAAGCCCTTAGTGCCACAAACCAGCAGTTTCTGAATATTTGGGGACAAGGCTTGGGATTATGCAGAGCTGTTTGCTGCCTACCTCTGAATTACAGTGACCTCCCACGAGCAGCCACAGTGGGAGCACCAGGGAAATACCAGTGCCCCAGAAATACTGCACACTAACAGCACCAAAAGCCAAATATTTGTCCTTTCTCACTCCCCATGAGGGTTCCTTCTGCAGAGCTCTCCTGGCCCCAGACTGGGATGAAAGAGAGGGGAAAATGTGGAGGGGAAGAGAGGCAGGAGGGGAAATAATAACAGAAGCAAACAAGCAGCACCAGAATTTGAGCCAGAGCCTGGACAGTGAACTCAGCTCCTCTTCGTGATGTTTCCTAGGACACCAAATCTTCTTCCCTGCTAGTGTTAATGGATTGTTTTAAGCAGGAATTAATGTGTGCTGCTGATACTTCTCACCACATCCAGTGGCAATTTGTCATCTCCTTTGTCCCCTGTGTTTGCACTTGGGACACAATGCCAAGGAAGTGCAAAAGGGGTGATAAAATAGAGATCAGAAACCCCAAGGCGCTTGGAAAGAAGCGCTGGTGCTTCAGCACTGTCTCTAACGATGGGTATCCATCCACTGGGTGCAGAGGAGCTGCTTGGCTCAGTTTGGAGACTGGGAAGTGACAGCTCCTGAAGTTTCACTTTCTGACCCCTATGGGGACAAGGGGTGCTAGAAAATCCTGGGAAAACCCTGTGATAAGAAGATAAATAGTGAGAATGCAATAGCAGAAGATGTGTTACTCTTGTGTTCCCAGAGCAGGTTGTATTTGATTTTGGATGGGCTGAAGGTGGCTTCTCTAAGACAGCAGCTGTTCATGAGCACACTGGGGTGTGTTTCAGAGAATCATGGAATTATTTGAGTTGGAAGGAACTTTTAAAGACCATCTTGTTCCAACCCCACACCATGGGCAAGGACACCTCCCACTAGGCCCCCAAGCCCTGTCCAGCCTGGCCTTGAACACTTCCAAGGATTCTGGATGAAGGACCCAGGGGTTCATCTGCTCTCTCTGAGCTCAGGCCCATCACTCCAGGCCCTTCCTGGTGAGGAGCAAAGCCTGGCAGGAGGTGACCCCAGGTCAGCCTGCCCTGGACTTTGTGTCCCAGCCGTCCCTGTGGCTCCCCAGCTGGCACGGCCTGGTCCCTAACCGGGGACACAGAGCTCCCTCGCTGCTGCCGCAAGAGCAGGAACTGCTCCCTCTCCATCCTCCTTCCCTCCGGGCTCTGGGGAATTTCCATTTTTGCTCTCTGGATGATGTTCAAACCCTCAGGCCACACAGAACAACAGCAAGGAAGCGAGATGGTGTAGGGGGATGGCATTTAGGGGACAAAGGAGATGTCCTCATCCCTGCTCTCCACGAAGATGGAAAGGTTAGGAAAGGGGTTCATCTCTGATGACCCCAAAAATATCCACAGGGGATTTTCATCTCTTCGTGTGTGCTCAGCCAAGCAAGGAGTTGCACACCTGGAGAAAGGATCTGGCTGCATATCAAGGACATCTGCTGTGCCCATAACATTTCAGCAACACCAAGAGGGACTTTGCACGAGACAGCACTTTCACACCCTTGTGTGAATTCACAGATTTTGAGCTTTCTTGGGCAAGAAAAAAATGCTGTGTCTTGTTTTAGGGGTGTAGAGACGCCATGCAGCCAAGTAAATCTGCAGGTCTTGCACTGTTACAAGTTGGGGATGCTTTTCCTCAGCTTTTTCTCTTCTTCTGGAGGATCCATGCACAAGCTCAGGGTGCTGCCCCCGAGCTCTGGGTGGCCAAGCTGTGACAGGCAGAGCCAGGAGGAGGCATTTGCTGTGCCACAGCACTGACCAGCGACTCTCCAGGGCTCAGGCTGGGAAGTTAAAGTGTCCTGGCCCATGGCCAGAACAAATATTCCTTTTAGGCTCATCAGACTGAGGCTACATGTCTGGAGAGTCACTGCCAGCTCTGGCCAGAGCAGAGGTCCAGAGAGGCTGTCCCTGAAGGACAGTGGTATTTTACTTTTCTCTCCTTTACTGTGACCATCCAAGCTATGCTTCTGCTGCAAGATGCTCTGGATTTTTCTTTGTAAAAGCCCACAGCCTGTAAAGACTTTAAAGCTCTCACATCCTGGGATCCTTCCTAATTTAGCCATGAATTAGTGCTCCAGCCTCGGAGAGGACAAATTCTGGCCTACCCATCCTTGGATGTTATCTTGATGGGTTTGATTTGTCCCAGATAAACCCCTGCCTGGCCATGGTTAAACTTTTTTTTATTTAGCAGAGAAGGTTCAGTATTGCTGCAAAATATTTTCAGTGGGAAAAAATTCCTGGTGCTGCAGTGTTTGACTGCAAAAAGGGAAATGACAGAGAAATGAGGAAGCTCCTGAGAATTAAGCAGCTGAACAGGATGAAATGTTTGCAGAGGGAGTGGAAGTGGGCTGAGGATGCAAGTGCAAAGCACTGATTCAAAAAGGCCCAGGGCATCCAGGCTGAGAAATGCCACCAGGGAAAGAAAATCTCCTGCAGAAGATCCATGGCATGTCCAAATGGGAGGCATGGGACAGTTGATGGGCACAAGTGGAATGTGAAAAGTTGAATGTGAAATCCACTGGAGCGTGTAGAAGATTTTGAGGAACAACTCACTGCGAGCTGCCAAAGGAGGAGTTAACAGGAAGCAGAGCCCACAGTGCAGATCTGCAGAGCTTCGTGGTGGTGGTGGATAAAATTAATTGTGCTGAATTGCACAGTGCTGAGGAGGAGGCAGCATCTCCTGCGAGCTGTCCCTGCCCTGCTGTTCCTCAGGGAGATGGGCTGGAGCTGTGACAGGCCCCAAGGAGCAATGGAGACCTCAAACACACATTAATGGTTGTCAAAGGCCTGCCCAGACCCAGGAGCAAGATCCAAAACCACCTGGATGGAACAGAGGGGTTCCAGCCACAAAGACCCATCCTGCAGCACCCACCTGGAGGAGGCAGTGATGTGTGGAGGTTATAAAAGCAGGGAAGTTTCCAAAGCAGGGACATTTTCTGGAGATTATCTAACTTACCCCACCTCCTTCTCACAAAATCCTGCAGCCACAAAAGCAGGGTGTGATTCAGAGCAGGTATCACATTGCTAATTCCTTCCCCCTGTCCCTTTCCCAGTGACCTCTGCCAGCAATGGGGCACTGGGGCTTATGCAAATAGGCATGAAAAAAAATGCACAGCACATCTCAAAATACATAAATATATATTTATATACCTAACAGGTTTCACAAGGCACTTTTGAAAAGTGTCACCTGCTGTTACCAGGATATCTCCAGGTATCTGCAGGAAATTCCCCAGTGGAGACATCTCAA
Source organism: Zonotrichia albicollis (assembly GCF_047830755.1). NCBI lineage: Eukaryota > Metazoa > Chordata > Aves > Passeriformes > Passerellidae > Zonotrichia > Zonotrichia albicollis. The sequence continues at coordinate 1,489,834 of NC_133820.1, forward strand.
TGACAGCCTGAGAAACACAAAAGAGGCCTTTTCAGTGGTACTAAACCATGTCATTAAACCTGAGATTACCTGGGGTCACTTGGTACCATGCATGGCAAACATTTGCTCTTACTGCAAAAGGATTTTTTTTTTTTATCCCTCCCTGCTTTTGTGAGCGCTTTATCTGCATTGCAATGAGGGAACTGAGTCTTTCTCTTGCCTTTTTTCCTACTAAACTGGGTTTCTTACAGTCTTCAGACTGATCCTCTCCTCCCACACAGGGTCGACGTCAAGTGTGCGTCCAGCAGTTTCACAATAATCCCATTAACTTGAAACCGGCCAGAACCCACAGAGCCAGCCCTGGGCAAGGCTGGGGCAGGAGGCACTTTGTGACTGGGTGGCTGAACCAAAATTTGGGAGGAAAACATGATTCCGGTCAGAGGGAGGTCAAAGGCAGCAGTTTCTGTTGATTTCTCTTAACCCTTGCCTATTTTGGTAGAATAAATTAGTGGAGGTTTTTTGTATGTTTGTTTGGGGTTTTTGTTGTTGAAAAAAAGGTGTCTTTTTGAAATGGAAAGTCAAGTGCTTTGTATCAGAAAAGCAGGAAGGGGCATCATTTTCTCTCCCAAAATTATGATGTTTCTCTGGGAGTTATTAATAGAAATCACAGAATAATTTGGGTGGCAAGGGACCTTAAAGATCAACCAGTTCCACCCCCTGCCACAGAAAAGAACACCTCCCTCTATGACGCTTCCATCCCCATCTTCTCTGTTCCCCCCCAAACTATCTCCACCCTGAGCTAAAGATCAGCCTCTGATCAGCAGAGCAGCACCTTGGTGGTAAATCTTTGTGAGGAATGATTCACCCTCCTTGGACGTCACCAGCTGGATCCATAGCCCTGGGCTGGGAATGTCCACATTAATCATTGCACCACCACTGGCACGGCTTGGACCCAGACTCCTCCAAAGCAGCTCCTGGTTTTTGGGTGGATGCCCATCTGGATGTGGCCACCTGGGCATCTTGAGTGCCTCAAGGGGATCCTGGGGGGCTCATCTCTGTCTTGTGGGCTCATAATGGGATCTTGTGCCAACATCTCTCCCAGAATAGGCTGCAATTACGCAAACCAAGCACCTGATGGGCTAAAGCAGGGGGGAGGAGACCCCCAAAACACCACACACCCCCAAACACCGCGTGCCCCCATCAAGCAGGCAGCTGAAGGTGGAACCCAGAGGGGGGCAGTGCTCTTCCTCCATCTATGGGCAGCCAGGAGGAAGAGCAGCTGCCACAAATCCAAATCTGCAGCACATTTCAATGCAGCTGCCTTCTGGGGATGCTCCAAGAGTTACCATAATTGGGACAAAAAATGGGAAATATTTTGATGATGAGGGGGATTTTGATGCTTCGTGGGATTGCTGGAACGTGCTGCTGTTGCTCCAGACCCCGTGCTGCCTCACATCACCAGCCAGATGCTGAAGTGCAGGCATGGGTTGCAACATCTGGGAAGCATTGCCTGGGGAGGGATGGTGGATTTCGAGGAAATGACCTCATAAAGTTTGGATGAGGGTCAGGACAGTGGGGTATTAATCACCACATGGAATTGGCATCCTGGGACAGGGGCACTCAGCGCTGCCCACAGCCCTGGCTTGAGGCATCATCCTCACGTTGTTCAATGCAGGCCCAAACCATCCCAAAGGTTCCACCCCCCTGGCACTGCTGCTGCTCCCCACACCAGGAGCTGAGCACTGAGGGGTCCCCGAGCCCAGACCACCCTGCTGGGGGCCCATTTGCCTGAGGAGGAGCTGAGGGGGAGGCACGAGCTGGGCAGCTGCTCCAGGGCTTTAGAGACCTCCTTCTCCTTGGGGTTCCTCGGATGCCGTGTGCCAGAGGGGTTTGGGGCTGGAATGGGAGTGCAGATGGGCTTGGAAACACGGGCTTGGGAATGCTGACGCTGGTGATGGTGCAGTGACAGCGATGCCCACCCACCCTCTGCCCCCAGGGAGTTATTTTTGTGTGCCAGCCCTGTGAGCTCAGCCTGGGAGGATGCTGGAGGGCGAGGCTTTGGAGTATCGGCATCTTGCTGAGCACAGGGATGCAGGAGCTATTTAGGGATGATTTGGGTCATTTAGCAACTCCCAGCTGAGCTGGTTTGCCCAGGCAGGACCAGAAGAATGGATTCCCTGAGCACCTCCCCTTCCTGCAGCGAGAGGATGGCACCAAGGAGCCGGACACCCCACAGGAGCTCCCAGCCTGCTCTGCAGCCCCATCCCAGGGCTCCTTTGGGACCAGATGGACTCGTTCCACAGGCCACGAACCCGCACCCTGTTTGCAAACAGGCTGTGCTGGCACCCACGTGGCACCTTGTCCTGCTGCCAGGCTGCAAAAGGCACCCAGGGCATGGAGCAGGAGCAGGGCAAGGACCACATCCGGCTCAGGGTGGTGGAGCTGCTCACCTGGACAAGCTCAGGAGCCGCTTCTCATCCTCCTGCTTCTCAGCAGAGGAGCTTTGCAGGGAGTTTCAGGGCCCAGATGAATGACTGATCAGGGATTTATCTGAAATAAGCTCATTTCCAAAGGCAGTGCTGTGGGGAAGTCCCACCACATACCAAGGACATTCCCAACATGGGTGCCAAGCGGCCTCCACCTCCATCCATACACATCCATCCTTTCCCAAAGGTGTCCAGCCAGTTTCCAGCCCACTTTTTTCCAACCCAGCTGAGGAAAAGGATGGCAGCATGTTAAATGAGCATCAGGGGGAAGGAATGGAGCTGGAACAGCAGGTGGGAGACTGGATGGTGATTTGATGGTGACCAGGCTCTTCCCCCGTCATTAAAACCACAGATCACAGGAGGATAAACCACACAAGGAAAACTTGAAAGTGAACAGAAAACTTCTCCATTCCCTGGAAAGTGCCATGGATGAAAGTCAGGAGCGTGCCTGGAGTAGCTGTGAGTGCCACAGTGCCAGCCTGGGACAAGGCCCCTGCTGCTGGCACATCCCCTTGGCACCAGCAGAGGACTCTGCTGCTGCAGGTTCAGCCTATTCAGAGGAACTCCATTAAAAATCAGGATGGATTTTGCACGGCTGGGCCCAGCATCCTCCACGTACCTCCCACCATCTCCCAAGGCCCCCACAGGCTGAGATCTCCGCTGAAAACCCCTCACCCCTTTCTGTCCAAGTTCAGAGGTGGGAGCTTGGTGGTTTGAGGGCATCTCAAGGCTCCCCCAGGATTTAAGGGGGGTTGGGAATGGGATTTTGACACGGTGCCTTCCCACAGTGAGGGGCAAAAGCAGAGGAGAAGGGTCTGGTGGGAGAATCTCCTGCTCTCCCACCAGCAGCATCAAAGGGGGCTGCAAAAATGGGAGCCTCCAGCACTGAGCTGAGACCTTGCAGCTCATCTCAGGAGTGAGGAGCCACAGCCAGGAAGGTTCCAGCTGGCTGGGAGGATTTGTGGAATTGCTGCTCTTGTATAAATTAGGTTTTGGGGTTTTTCTGGCTGATTTTTTTCTGAATTTTTTGGGGTTTTTTTCTGAGTGTTTTCCTCTGTCCTTGGGAGGTCAGGCAAAAGGCTTGAGGATTCAAACACTTCCCCAATCCCAAAGTATGGAAAAGTGAGGCTGTGGGGATCTGTGTACTTATATACAACACATGCATGTGTGCCTACATGTGCACAACCCAGCTGCTCCCCCAAACACCCTCAAAATGTTGGTGCTTAGCCAGGGCTTAAAACTGCAGGTATTTGAGGAGAAATCATTTTTTAAAAGGGTTATTTTAAACTTCCAGGTTTCCATGAGCGTTTATTTGTCAGAGTCTGCAAATATTGGTATTGAAGCTGTGAAAGTCTTCAAATAAACTCCTCACAAAGCTGGGTGATTGATGTGTTATTTCAAACACCCACTGGCTTGGTTTCTCCCTGGGCAACTGCTGCCTTGGCCCATCCATACTGGGGGAATTTCTGCAATAATATTGGGCTGTGGGATTTGGGAATTGCCCCTGTGTTTGAACACAGCTTTGGCCTGCTGGGTGGTGGGCTTTGGGCCTCTCATATCACTCTCCCAAAGCCACCTCAGGCTCTGGCATGGGGGAGGTTTCTCTGGTGTCAAAAACAGATTTTGAGCTGTTGGGTGACAACTCCTTCATGTCACAAGTAAATTATTAGGAGCTCAGTAGTGTGGCAACCTTGTCCCTGAATCAAACTGGCCAGGGATGACTTGGAGGGGCAGACAGACTTGTTCCTCTGGATAATCAACCCCCAAGGCAGAAAAGCAGAATAAAAATGGAGGGAGACAGGGCTTGGAAGAAGAGGTGGAAGCACCAAGTGTTTACAGTAACAGCATGGCCCATTGCCTGCCACTGTCCCATTAAGGGCCTGCTTCCTAGGAAGGCACGATCAGGAAGGAAAAGCTCTCATGGGATGCTGGGAAGGCCCAGCAGAAGTGTGCATTTCCCTCCAGCCCGTGTGGCAGATCTGTTGCCTTGGCAGGAAAGCATCAGTGCTCTCAACTTTCCCTTCCTGCTGCCTGTGCTAAGGGATATTTAGGAAAAGTGGTTTGTGACCACTTGGCGTGGCTGGGTGGCTTTTTTCTGCTCGTTCCTCTGCACAGCCTCTGTGCTCCCCATCAGTGGCTGCTTCTCTTCCTTAATTCTCATTCTTGGGTTTGCGTGACTCAGGGCTGCTATGAGCTGTGCAGAGTCATTGCAGGAAAGATTTGGGAAGGATGCTCTAAATCCCAGAAGTGAAACCTATTCACGTGTGAGCCCTTGGTCCCTGGGCAGTGTCCCCAGAGAGGAACCCCTCTGAGAACCAGAGGTTTCCAACATCTTGTTTTGGTGGCTTCTGAGTGGCTGGGAGAGCCAGAAAAACAAAATAAGTTATATGGGATGGGAGACTAATTATTTTGAGATTTGTTAATTAATTACTTAATCTAAAAATTTATTCTAGTCTTCAGCAAGAGCAGCCTAGGAGAATCTACCAAGACCATGGGCACACAAACAAAAGTTGGCTATTGAATTTGGCACACTCCAAGGAGTTTTGTCCTGCCATGACCTCAGAGCTGTCTCTGGATTTTTCCAGAACTGGTGGCATGAAAATCTTGAATTGAAGTGGAGATTGAATTCATTGAATTAGATATACAAAGGAGTGGACAGCTGTACCTGGAGCTTAAAATATTTCCATGGTACTCAACAACCCAGTGTCTACCCACAATACCCATCTTTGTACATACCAGAGGAGACAGTAGAGAAGTGCTTGTAGTAGAAATAAACTCATTTACTGTCAGAAATCTGAGGTGTTTGCATGTTACAAAAATAAAAATGTACAGTCACTGTCATAAAACTCACCTTCTTTTTTTTTCTCTCTAGTATAAGTTAGTGCTTTTACAAACAAAAACAAAAAAGAGTCTAGAGCCAGATTTCCAGCTGGTACCTCTCCAAGTGCTCTGCATAGGCCAGTGGGATCACTTGGGATGGGGACCACAGGATGAGGGACACCCCTGATGGCACTGCCAGTGCTGCCAGGGTGGTGGCCAGCTCAGAGGGAGCTGGGATGTCCAAGCAGGACCAGAGGAGGAAACTTTGGGTATGTTTTTGTTGAATTATTCAGAGCACGGAGCGTGTCCCCGCTGCTTTTTGGCAAGGGTGGGAGGTGGGCAAGGCCTGGCCTGGAGTGATGTTTGTACCAGCTCAGTGCCCTGGCTGAATTCATTTCTCCCAGCTGTTTGTCTCGCCCCAGTGACTGTGCCATGACCCTCCCCATCAGGCCAAGCTCCCTCCACAAGAACAAAGGAATAAAGCTGCTGCCATGGTGCAAGGCCACTCTTTACCCAATCCTATCCCAAGCACACTCGAGGGTGGCATGAACCACCCTGCAGATGTCCTGTTTGCCTTTGCCTGCTGTGGTTGTGACAGTGCTGGTTGGGACAAGAGCTCCCCATTGGGGTGGGAGCACAGGAACTCCCAGTTAGCCCTGAACGGTCCCAGTCACCCGTGACTGAACACACCTGGTGACATCACCGTGTGCCTTTGTCTCCACCAAACTTCTCAAGAAGGAAGGATGGGAGAAGCTAAGGCCTGGGTCTAAGCCAACATCAGATGTGTTTGCCTAGTCCTGAAACAGAGCTTCTACAAAATGTGACTCGTCCAGTGCTGCAGCTCCAGCAATTTTCATTTTTGGGGGGAGGAATCAGCGTCCTCCTGGCAGGGAAACCACGGACCTGGGCTCTGGGCTCTCCAACCCAACAACTGCAGGGAAAAACACCAAGAGCACCTTCAGGTGAAATGTTCTGTGGACATTTTTTGCAAATCCAGGCAGAATGGGCTGAAGCTCAGCACCACCTGCAGCTCCTCAACTCGGGGTTTGGTGCTGGCAAATTTTGTCACCTCTGAGGGACAGCAATGGGACATGGCAGCGCTCAGCCAAGGGGATGAACTCAGGTTTTTGCTGCTGGGCTCGAAACATGAGTCACCAGGAAGGGGGTTAAAAAAAAATACATGAAGAGCTCACCTTAAATTTTAATGAGCTGGAGATGATTATTAACAGCCAGCAGCTGGAAGCTGCAGGTTCCTGAAAGCTTTTAAAGGGTGACTGCTGCTGTTGGGAAGCACTAATGGGTTTTTTGGAAGATGTTGGCCTCACTGGAGAAACCTACAGGGGACCTGCTGGATGGTACCAGTAAACTCCAGTGGGCTGCCACCAGGGCACTCCAGTGGGATGGAATGTCCATCAGGTTAGTGGGAAGGCAGCCCTTGGACAGGAGCTGGGAATCCCATCCCTGCTCTGCCAGCTTGAAGCTGGGAGAGCATTTCTGCAGGGATGCAAAGCTGTGGGAGACCCTTTCCTCTGTGGGTGATACTTGTCCTTGACATTTGCATCAAGCTGCTCAGCAGAACTGCAGCTGCCTCTCCTCATCCCCCCAAAGCCCTTCCTGCCTTGCCAAGGCACAGAGGAACTCCAACTCCCCCTGTGCCAGGCAATCTGCAAACAGAATTCTTTAGGGGCACTTTCTGCACACGGTGTTCTTGCTTGGGAAAATGACTCAGGGCACTCAGGGCACGATTTGTTCCCCAGATTTGGTCACCTCAGTTGATCAGAGGGGCAGCCTGGGATGCAGAGCCACAGACCAGGGTTCATGTGTGCAACCACAGCTGCACCTTCCTGAAAAAAGTACAGCAAAACAAGCAGAGCAGCGCGTTTGACACAGACCACGCCGGAGCGGGGGGCAAGCCCAGGCACCCCAAACACCCAAAGCCTCGGGCCCCAGAGCATCCTGTCCTCCCCTCACAGCCAGGACCAACCCTGCTGCTGCGGGGCAGAGCTAGGATTTCAGATCCTTGGAGAGCTGTGTGTCCGTGTCGCTGCTGGTTCCCAGGTGACTGTTGGGCACGATGCCCAGAGCCACCTCGTTCTGAGGCTTCCACGGCACTTTGTTGCCCGCAAACCTCATAAATCGTTGCCCTGCTAAGAAATACAAAATGGGATCCAAGCAGCTGTTGGTGCTGGCCAGGGGACGAGTCACCTTGTAGGCCAGGTTGATGGCGTTGAGGGTCTGGCAGCTCAGGTCCCAGCTCCGGAAGGAGTAGTACAAGGTACGGGTGACGTGGAAAGGAAGAAAACAAACAATGAAGACCACCAGGACGATGATGATCATCTTCACCGACTTCTTCTTGGAGCGGGACAGGCGGGAAATGCCCCGGGTGGGCTGCAGCAGCCGCCGGGCCATCAGGCAGTAGCAGACGATGATGACGAGGAAGGGGATGCAGAAGAGCAGCACCAGCATCACCGAGCTGTAAATGACGAACTGCCCGAAGAGCTCCTTGCTGGAGGTGTCGTGGCAGGTGATGGCGTCGCCCTTGGCGCTGGTGGTGACGAAGAAGAGCACGGGGCACTGGCACACCACGGTCACCAGCCACACGGCCACCGAGACCTTGCGCGCGTGGCGCACGTGGCCCCAGCGCAGCGACTTGAGCGGGTAGCAGATGCCCAGGAAGCGGTGGATGCTGATGCACAGCAGGAAGAGGATGCTGCAGTAGAGGTTGGTGTAGAAGAGGAAGCGCACGAGCTTGCACAGCCCCGCGCTGAAGGGCCAGTTGTCCCCCATGGCATAGTAGTAGACCAGGAGGGGCAGGGACACCACGTAGAGCGTGTCGCTTATGGCCAGGTTGAACATGTAGGTGGTGGAGGCGTTCCAGGTCTTGATCCTGAAGATGAAGGCGTAGAGGGCCAGCAGGTTGAGGAAGAGCCCCACCACGCACACGATGCCGTAGGAGACGGGCAGCAGGACGTATTTGAAGTCCTCGTCAAACACGCACTTGTAGGGGTTGTCATCTGTGCCACCCGGCTCCAAGGAGCTGTTGGTGACCCTGGTCCAGGCTGGAGGAGTTGTCAGGTTCTCCATCACCCTGGGGGAAAGCAAAGAGGCTGTAAGGACACAGAGACAATGGCTCAAGAGGGCAGCACATCACTGGCCATAGACACCACGGCCTCACGGTGTTGGTGACACAACTGAGCAGTCCCTGGCATGGAGGAATTACAGTCAGGTGGATGAGGTGAGTTTTATTCCACCTCTTTGCATCTGGAGCACAGAGGAAGAACTGAGCTGCTTTAAAGTCACCAACAAACCCCAGGCCAGATGTGGGACTCCACCTCAGAGCTCCTGCAGCCCAGCACAATGTCCCAAACTTTCCTTCCCACCAGGTTCACACAGAAATTTGCTCTCCTGCATCTCCGAACAGGAAAGATGCTCCATTCTGTGCATAACCAGCCACAAGGGGTGACTCAGCTGAGCACCACTAGAAATTCATCCTGCTAAATTCCAGGCAGAGAGGATTAGAAAGTGGAATTTCAGCGCGCAAACCTTGTGACCGTTTCAGAGGTCTTCAGCTCCTTCTGGTAGGGCAAACCTCATCACACCCTGTAATCAAACCTTGCCAAAAGAAGCAGGGTCTCCACCATCGGGGCTCTGGCTTGGCTGCTGATGAGGATGAGGGGTCTTTATTGGGTTTAGTGTTGGGCTGACAGTGGCCAGGTCACAGTCCTGCTTGCTGGCCTTGAGCCCTGCTTGTGCAGAGCTGGTTTCTGCACGGGACTGATTAGCTGGGAGGAGAAAAATGGCCTTGAAAGGGTCTCTGCAGACACACAGAGCCTGGCCTGTCTGAGAGGAGGGACAAGGGCCCTTTTGTGCCCTGGGCTCTGCTGACACACGATCTCTGAGCGAGCCCATGGGTCAGGAATCAAATTAAAATGCATTTCCTCCCTTCCCGTAAGAGGAGCCGGATTGGTGTCCCTGCTGTTCCCTGCCTTACGGGAAGCCCGTGGGAATGGGGGGTCACAGGGAGGCAAATCCAGCCCAGGAGCTCAGCAGCTCCTGCAGGAGAAAGGCTCTGAGGAAAGGTGCCCTTGGAATGAGCGTGTGGGATGTACCCTGGCCCAAACCTCACCAGGATTTCAGGTGGGAAAGAGCAATCCTGGTCTTTTCGGGTGAAGGGCTCAGCTCTAACTTGGTGCCACCATGCTGAGGGACAGTGTGGCCATGCCCTTTCTGGCAGAATAAACACCACATCCAGAGCTATCCCAACCCAGATGCTGTAGTAAAGGAGGCAAAGCTGCCAGCCTGGATGGTCTCTCACTAAAGTAAAGCATTTTGGTACTAAAAAGCACCTTGACAACTGCTTGCTGAGGGAGAGGGGATGAAGTGATGCTTCCAGCCCATCACCAGGGGATAATTTCAGTCCTTGCTGCAGGGCCTGGATCAAACAACCTGTCCAGAAGTGCACTGACACCATCCCTGATGATGTTTCCCCCATCCTGCTGCTTTCCCCTTGGAGCAGAGCAGGAACAGGGCTGGCTGAGGCTCACACTTCCCAAGGACAGGGGTGGAAACCACACTCACCCCCCAGCTAATCTGGAATATCTGCAAAACCCCAGTACAACTTTGGGAACCACTCTGTGACGAAAATCAGGAGCCAGCACTGTCCTGGCCTCGGGGTTTTGCTTCTCCTGCACTCAGCTCAGCTTTGCTCCCATCCTGCTCCCCCCGAGCCCTCAGCAGCGTGGCTGTGGATGGAGAGGGTTAACAGAGCTCTGGAAGATGGGAAAACATTTTCCAGCTGCTGTTCTCTGCAATTTCTTCCTTCCTTCCCTCTGAGCTGTGCAGCTCTGTGGCCAAGCAGACAGAGGTTGCCCACAGAGCTGGCAGCTGATGAAACGGGCTGGGCAGGCCACCGTGACCGAGGGAAGCCACACAAGATGCCCCAAAGGCTCAGGGAAGGGTTCCGGAGCACTGATGGGGGGAGATCACCCTGAACTCCAGCTCAGCTTCCCACAGGCTCCTGAGACCCCAGGGAGAAAACCCAGCCATGCTCCATCCCTAAGCCAAGGTGGGGAATCTCCTGTGCCTGGTCCCTCATCTCCACCTTCCGGACAAGGAGCAAACGGTGTTTGCTGCTTGGTTTGAATGCAGCCTGGTCCTCGCTGCCATGCTCTCCCTCCTTTCCCTTCTGGCAATGCAAAAGCCTTTCTTTCTCTCTCTTTTAGCCTCGTTTTGCCCAGAATCCCTAGGACAAAACGTGCTGTGTGTGCAGGGCCCGTGGCTGCAGTCCACCCCCTCATTGCATCTGCAGGGAGCTGGAGAGGCCAGGCCAACCAAGGCACGTGAGGGAACAAGGGCTGGCAGCTGGCACTGCCCTTTGCTGTGCCCACGGGTGCCGCAAATGCCAGCTGTGACTCCCCCAGCCCCAGGATGAGGGGAGGGAGAGGAACCAGCAATCCCTGAGCATGCCAAGCGGGATGAACACTTCTGTGATGCCCAAAAGCAAACAAACCACGATGCTTTGGTGAGAACCACCTGCATCTGCCCCATCACTTCATCTCCTGGCCCCTTCTGAGGTCACAGTGGGAGGCTTTTCCTCTGGCATTGACCAGGCACAGCTTTTTGGGTGCCATCCACTCACAGTTTCCTCCGTGCTGAACCACGTGCAGGTTGCAGTACCTGGGCCATCCCTCCCTCTGCAGTGTGGACCCGTTTATCCCATGAGTTTATTCCCAGAAAACCTCAGTGCCAGAGGATGAGGGCAGCACAGGAGAGCAGCCTGGGCAGATCACTGCCCTCAAATACAGCACCCACAGGCACGTGCACGTGAAGTCAGCATCCCAAAACGCTCCTGTAACTGGATCTGCAGGGATACTTGGATCAGGCAGCAGGGGAGAGGAGGGGGCTGTCATGGGAGAAGGTCACGGGCAGCTGAGGGATGGGCAGCACTCCACAGGGAGCCCACGGGATGGGCACTGAAATCCCAAGTAAAGGCCTTGGCTCCTGATTTCTGCCCCATTTTCCAGCATTCCCAGTGCCATCCCAGCTGGAATTTGCCAGGCAGCAGCAAAGTCACTGAACACAGCAAAGAGCAACCAAGTCACGGCTGCGATTAATACGTTTTCACAGGGGGCTGATGAGGTTTAATTGGCCTTCCCAAATAATTAATGTGGATTAATTTCCCAGCAGGACCTCACAGAGGCAGCCCTTGGTGGTGTCACAGCTCCCACTGTTTAATGCTGAGGCTGAAACCACGATCCCTTCATTCACCACATCTTCTCCCTGACTGCCTTCCAAAGGACACGTGGAGAACGTGGGTGTTTTCCCTGCCCTCATTCTGAGGCATTGCCTGGACTCATCAAAATCCTCGCTCAGGACCAGGAACCACTCGAGACTCTGGCAAGCAAAACGACCTGGGATCGTTTATTATAGGTGGCCATTGAATCTTAGTATGTATTGTATAGGTGGCCTTTGAGTTATAGTGAAATCTATGTATTGTGTAAGTGGCCTTGCCCCAATCCTAGTTGTTCTAGATGGGCTGCAGCTGTGGCCAGTGAAGATAACTGGGATAAAAGGGGGTGGTTGGCTGGTCAGGGAGAGTCTTGGAGGAGCCCTGATGGAGAAGCAGGAACTGGACTACTGTGAGGAGCTGTGTGTGAGGAAACCACCCAGAAGGTATGGGACTCTAGAAATATGATAACAAAAATAGGATAATAACAGTTTTTCACTGCTCTGGCGCTGTGGTTCCGAGCCTTTGTGACCAAAAGCAAACAGGGAAGGTGTCTGGGTGCTCCCGAGCCTGTCTGCTTGGAGCTGTGAGATGGGATCCGAAATCTGAGCCTGCCCAAAGTGCTGCTTTCCATCTGCCCTTTCCCTTGGATCCTGTCTGCCACAGTGACCTTCAGAGCCCTTCTCCTCCAGGCTGGCCCCATCCACCAGTGTGGGCTGAGGATCATCCCCAGCGCTTCTCCCCAGCAATCCCAAGGCAAGGCACCCCAAAATTCATTTCCAGCTTTAAGGGGCTTTATCCATCTCCCTGCCAGGCAACATCCCTCCTTTATCCCTGTTTACCCCTTCCTCCATCCCCAAAATAGCCAGATCGCCTCAATTAAAGCAGAACCTTGCAAAGAATCTCTGTTTCTGTCCCTACAAAAAAGCAGCTTTGGAGGGCAGCTCCACTCCAGGAATGCTGCCTCAGTTTCCCCTCTTGTCAGCAGGCTGAGAAACAGTAGAGTTGAATTTGTTTTCTCTGTGAAAAATATTTTTCTGGGGGTGTTTTGGTTTCCTAGAGGGTTTTTCAGTAACTTCATCCAAGCTAAAAAGGGAAGAGAAAGTCTGGAGAAAAAAATGTAACGAGTTTAAAAGAACTTCATGACTTTGTTTGAAGGTCAAATAAAAGGTTTTGCTTTGAGAGAAATCCCTTCCTCTGGGAATTTCTGGTTTCCCCCAAGGAACTCCCTGAATTCCTCCCTGAATCCATCTCCCTTCCAGCTTTTGCTTCCCTGGGGGTACCAAAACCTCCTGCCTTGCTCCACACCACAGGGAACCAATTGAGATTAATCAAATCTGTGGCTTTACAGTGAATTGAGAAAGCATTAAAACCAGCAGTGACAATGGTAATTAAGGCCACCTTCACTCAGTAGAACCTGACTCAATTCCCAGCACGGCAGAGCTCTGGGGATGGGTCCTGCTGGAAGCAAACAGCAACCCTGGCCAATATTTAATATTTAATCCCTTCACCAACACTTCCCTTCCTGCTTCGGCAAGGGTGATGCTCCCTGCCTGTTTTTCCCTGCTGTGGGATAGGGGCAGATCCCATTTGACCCCTCAGACTTCCAGTTTTACTAATTCCATGGGGGAACCTGAGCACTTAGGCTCCTTTAGGCTTCCTGGAGGTACAAGGCGGTGTTTGTGTCAGGAGTTTGACTTTGGTTTTGCCCTCCATGACCTTTAAATGCCCACAGGAGGAAGCAACAGTCAGAGGGAAGAGTGTGGCACCAGTTTCTGGCCGATTTGGTGACCCTACAAGCTCCGTATGTGGGAGAAAGGACATTTCCATGGAGACCTCCCATCCTGCTGCCCACACCACGGGAGTCACAACCACCCTGGAGAAACCAAAGGCGCTCAGGGGACAACCAGGACAACGCAATCACCGTGGCACCAGCAGAAAAAGGACTTTGGGGGACGCATTTTTTGTCCCATGGAGGCAGGAGCGTCTTTGCTGCTGGGTGGTTCCCAGCCAGGTTTTGGTGGGGGCTGCCCGGCAGCACGCTCGGCTGCCAGAGAACTATTCGTGGCTTTGGCTCCCTGTCAACAACCCGAGATAAAAATCGCGCTGGGCAGAGACAGGATAAAGTCACTCAGTGCCACGACCCGTCAGAAATCCTTTTGGGGCCTTTATAACCCACTAAGCCCCGGGATGTGGCTGTGCTTTGGGGAACGGAGCGTTTTGGGGTCTCTCTCTTTGCATGGAGCCCCCCAAACTATCAGCCACCTGTTGTTTGAGGGAAAACAAGAGTAATTTGGTAGTAATGATACGGCCCAAATTTGGCAGCAATGACCATCCCCCAGTGCTGGTGCCCCCAGAGCTGGGTTTGCTGCTCCTCACCTCGTGCACAGGAAGGCAGCGGGTTGCCAAGTGGCTTTTGCAATAAACTGATAAGCAAACTGGAACAGAAAGAGAAATGGGATGTTTTGCCCCAAAAGTTGTTCCTGCAGCGGTGTCAGCCAGTGCCCAGCTCAGGGATGAAGGGTGTTTGGGGTGTTAGGAGCTGCTAGAAGGAGTCAAACAGTTTGAAATGAGAGTGTCACCATTGCAGTGTAAATTAAAACACTCCCAAAAGAAATTACATAGGGAGCCCAGCATGCAAAGAGGTGGAAAAACACACGGAGCAAAGCAGGGAGTCAGCTCCATGGTTTAACCTGAGCTGCAGGAAATCACGGACAAACAGCCAGAGAACTCCCCGGGGAAGGGAGAAACTCAGCAGCAAAGACATTATTGTGAATTAATGCATAAAAAACCCAACAATTCAGGCGAAGAGGAGCAGGAGGTTTCCCTGCGTGCCCGTTCGTGCCAGCACCCGCCCAGGCCAGCGTCTCCCTGCCGGCTGCGGGTCCCACTGCCCCATTTGGGGCACTTTGGGGCTTTTTTAGGGGCACTCCGGGCAGAACCTGGGGGTGACAGGAGGAGAGCCGGGGTTGGGCTCGGTCCATGCCGTGCCCAACGCCCTGCGCTGGGTGCGCTGTGTCACCCAGACAGCAACAAGTGCCACCGCCACCTCCGTGAGTACGTGCGTGTGTGTGTGTGTGCCCCCTATTCGTGTATGTGCATGTCCTCTGTTCACGTGTGAGCATGTCCCTATTCATGTGTGTGGGTGTCCCCTACCCATGTGTGTGCGTGTCCCCTTCCACCTCCCGTGCGTGTCGCGTCTCCCCCATGTGCGTGTCCCCATTCCCACCCCATTCACGAGTTTCCCACACCACCCTGGAGGTCGCCTCCCGTCCTTCCTTGTCGCGGGCACCCCCGCATCCCCCCAGGATGCCCCCCACGCTCCCCACCATGGTCCCCCCGCTGTCCCCCGCCCGCCGCAGCCGCGCTCACCGGGCGATGCCGAGCCGGGGGCTCCGTGCCGGGGTTCAGCGCCGATGGCCCCGCTCGGGAGGCCGTGCCATGCCCGGCTTTGGTCCTTCCCCCGCCCCGGTGCCGCCTGTCCCGGTGCCGCCCGTGCCGCGTGTGAGCCGGGCCGGGGCCGCGCCGCCCTCCCGGCGCTGGGAACGGGGCTGGAACGGGGCAGGACCGGGGCCAGAGCTGCCCCGCCCGGGCCGGGACCGCCCCTTCCCCCGGGGACGGGACAGGAGCGCTCTCTCCTCCCTGGATGGGAACGTGCGTGGGACCGGGACCGCAGTGCGGCCGCCCCTCTGTTCCCCTCCGGAAGGCGCTGTGGATGGGGTCGGGATTCGGGTCCGAGCGGGATCCCCCTGCCTGCCCCGAAGTGTGGATGGGAGCGGGATTAGGGACGGAGCGGGATCCCCCTCCCTGCCCCGGAGTTTGAGTGTGGATGGGATCGGGGCTGGGCACCGACCGCTCTCCCCTTTCTCACCCGGGAATGGGACCGGGATTAGGGCTGGGATAGGAGATATCCCTCCCTCCACCCTCCAGAAATGGGAGCATGGATGGCATCAGAATTGGGACTGACTCTAAAGATAGCTGATTGCCCCCCAAATACTCCAGAAATGGGAGCATGGATAGCATCAGAGCTGAGACTGACACTGGAGACAGGTGATTGCCCCCCAAATCCTCCCCCGGGGATGGGGCCGGAGTTAGGACAAGGACAGGACCCCTCCCACCTTCCTGGCCCGGGAATGGGACCATGGATGGGTCTGGAGCTGGGGCTGAGACCGGACTCACTTCCACTGATGCCAGGGCTGGGATGTTGGGGCATTTCATCATTGCTGTGTCCAGGAGGACACGGCAGAAGCTTTGCTCGAGGTTTGCTCCTTGCTGTGCCCTCTTTGCCCTGCTGTCCCCACAGAGCCCTGCAGGAAGCTGAGGAGGCCACCAGCACCAGCAGCACCTTCACACCCTGTCCTCTCCTGCAGGTGCCCGAGGGAAGCAGCGGCCAGGTCCAGACCAGCTTTCCTCCTTCATCTGGGTGAGAAACTTTGAGATTTTGGGGCTGGGGGAGCAGGCACAGCCCCAGGGGATGACGTGCAGGTGGCCCAGCTGTTTTCCACCACCACGAGCCCCAGTGCTCCCCCGAGCATTCCCCATCTGTGTCCCTGGGTGACAGCCAGGTCCTCCTTCCCCTGCTGGATTAATTCCATCTGGGGGTCCTTGGGCCCCCTGGCTGTGCTGGGAGGGCACAAAGCCCCTGATGAGGAGGGGAAGGACACCAATGGCATCTATTACTCAGCAGCAGAAGGTGGCAGCTGGCTCAGGAGGCTTTGAGAGGATATGAACTCCTGGCATGGACACAGCGCTGCTGCAGAGCTTTTGCTCACGGACCTCCATGCCAGAAAAGAGCAAAAAAAAAATAATTCCTGTTTCCTTCTTCTGATGTAATTTGTTTGAGGAGGGAAAACAATACATCACATCGCAGCTATTTGGGGCTGATAAGGGAGGAAGGACAGGCTTGCTGCCTGCCCAGAGGGAGGGAGATGCCTGAGTGAGGCTCAGCCGGGTGCCCTGGCTGCTGAGCCCTGCCCAGCCCATCCCTCCCGGGTTTGGAAACGCTTCCTGGGCAAAGGCTGGGCTCACCCAGCCACAGCACCTTGTTTTTACCCTCCAAATCCTTCCCCTGCCAGGGAGGGATGATGCCCAGGGGTGGTGGATGATGCCCAGGGAGCTGTTGCTGTCCGTGCAGGAGCTGTGACCCGTGGGGTGATGCTGCTGCTCTCAGCATCCCTTGCCTGGCACCATCTCCCCCAGCCTGCTCCTCCAAGGTCTGAGCACCTGCAGCTCTTCCTGTGCAGGATGGAGCCAAACAGCTCAAAAACAAGAGGCAGGCTCATCTGCAGGGGTGATTACTGATGGCCAGGCCGGCTGCGAGGGCTGCTTGAGGAGATGTTTCTCTAAAAGCTTCTTTGGAGCAGGGAGGTGTCCCCTGGAGAGCCCTCTTCCCATCAGACCTTTCCCCAGCCTGGTTGAAGTCCCAGCAGCTCCCAGCAGGCAAGAGCTTCCCAGCTTCACTGCCCACTGCAAGGAAAATCCTCTCCTTTCCCTTTTTTACTTTTTCTCCTCTCGTTTGGGCGTGAGGGAGATGGAAGGAGGGCATCAACCCTAACCCACCTTGCTCATTTCTGTCCTATCACCCAGGGCACCCAAAACCAGAGCCTCCCCTGCCCCAAATCTCCCTTTCCCAGCTCCACAGCAGCCCAAGGAGGAGGCAGATGTTTTAAATCCTGTTGAAAAGCCACTGGTTTGTGCAGCTGCATGCAGAAGACAGAGGCAATACCCGGCGAGCCGACCTGGAAAGCAGCCCCACGTTTCCCTTTGCAGCTTCATTTTTCAGCCCTTTTGGCAGCCCAGCAGGTTTCTAAGACACTTTCAAAACATTCCCATGTTGACTAGCAGGCAGGAATGTGCTACAGGAATGGGTGGACCGGGGAGGTCAGGCTGGCCACAGCAGAGCCTGCACTGCACCCATGGGTGCAGCTCAAACACACAGAGACACCGGCGGGAGTGCTGGCATGTGTCAAATCTCCTTCTTTTCTGTGCTTTATTTTGTTTTTAAAGCCTTAGGTGCAGCAAGCAAGGCAATTGGGGTGTGTTGGGCTGAGCCTGCAGCCCTGCCCTGTGTGACTGGGCTGGCAGCAGGGACATCCATGGGAGCTGATGTGACCTTGCATCAGGATGATGCTTGCAAAGAGGCAAGGCATTAGGAGCTGCCTGCCAGGCCCTAAACACAAGCATCCTGTTGTGGCCAGAAGTGTTTGTGCTTTTAGGAAGACCATAAATAAATAAAGCACCTCACCCCAGGGCAGGTGTGTTAAAATTAAAATTAACCCATAGGCTGGGGCTGGGTGTGCTGTGGGTTCCCAGGTTTGGTTCTGCTCTGCAGCCTGTACAGGGGGGTGTCACAAAAAAGACACAAAACTCAACAAGGACAGCTGTGGCAGGGTCACCTCTGCTTCTGCTGGCCTCATTGATGGCTTTCTTAGGAGCAGAGATGCTGAGTTTTCTGCCAGATTTCATGACACTTCCTCTTCCCCTGGGACTGCCTTGAAAATAGTAAATAAGGCAGATTTAAAAAAAAAAAAAAAAGGCAAACAAACCCATTCAAGGTCTCATTCAAGAGGGTTTGAGCAAGCTGAAGCAGCAGGAGCTGCTGGAAGAGGTGTCCTGGAGGACAGAACTTGCTGCTGGGGGAGGTTTTGCAGTGATTCTGGCATTCAATAACACAAGTAAACAAATTTCCTCAAATCAAATCCTCCCAAAACCAGCAGCATCCACATAATGGTCCTGGCCTAAAATAGTGCTAGGGGTTCCCAAAGAAGGCTCTTTTCTCCTCATTTCTCTATTTGCAGAGCTGCTGGGGAGCTGTGCAGGGGTGGCCCCAGCTGTGCCCGGACCCCTGGCAGCAGCTTGGGATTCAATGGGCATGGGCAGCTGGATTTGGGGTCCAATCACCCCCAGATTTTGTGGGGTTACAGCTTGGCTGACCCACCAGCAGCTCAGCCTGGGGTCAAACCCAGCCTGGCACCATGATGGGTTAACTCCAGCTGCAGATTGGTTCAGGGGATGGAGTGGCAGGGCCCCCATGGCATCCCATGGCTCCCATTTTCCACCTGATCCTCATGGAATCCGCAGCAAAGAAAAGCCCCAGAGGGTTCAGGAGCAAGTTCCCATTGGTGCTGGAGAAAAACCCATCTCCCAGTAGTTCTGTGGGCTGTTGTTTTTGCTCCCAGCTCCCAGCAGTGAGACCAGCACAGGGTCCCACCCTGGAGCCTCTTTGTTTTACAAAAAACAAAACACAAACTTGTCCTCACTACGGGACTTTTGACATCACTTCCTTCCCCTTCTGCTCCAAAGAACCTTTGTGTCCTCGGGGAGATTCCCTCAGAGACACCCCAGGGATGGCCCTGGGCCCCAGAAAGCCTCAGCTCCACACAAGAGGGGGGATCCTTAGATCCCTATCCAGCTCAGCCCCATGAGGCCAGTCCTGCCTGGAGCCCCCTTGATGTCCATCTAAATTAAATTCACATCAATTTTATTCAAAATTCACTTCAAATGAGTGAAAGAATCACACCAAGTGTCTCCTCAGAGCCCAGACTGATCATGTGGGGATTGGAGAGATGGGTCAGGATGGGGAGGACACCATCACACCTTCCCAATGTCCCTGGGTCACCCATCCTGCTTTTTGCCTTTTGGGAGAAGGTTGGTGACATCCTCCTATGGTCCGCCCATCCTTTAGCAGCTTCCCCATGGATACAAACCCTGTTGGAAGAAAAACAGCATTAGATCTGCTTTGACTGTCAATACAAATAATGGAATCATAGAGGCTGGAAAAGACCTTAAAGATCATCAGGTGCCACCATTCCCCCAGCACTGCCAAGGCCACCATTGACCCATGTCCCCAAATGCCACATCCACACAGCTCTAAATCCCTCCAGGGATGGGAATTCCAGCACTGCCTTGGGCAGGAAAACCTCCCTGCACAGGATGGATGCAATTCATCTTCTCTGTTTTAAAATCCCCTCCATCATCATTATTTTAAAATAGCGTTTTCCTGCATTTTTTTTTTAACACACCAATTAGACCCAAAGTGGGCTCAGGAGTGCAGAGCTCTGTGACCAACCCCAGTTTTCCTGGCTGGAGCAGCGAGGGAAGGTGGGAGATGATTGTGCCCACATGGATTTGTCCCAGCCCAAAAAGGGAGCCCAGCCCTGAGGAGTCCTTGTCAGGAGGCCAATATTGTTATCTAGGTTCTGGCTGGTGTTGCTCCCCTGGACCTGTGCCACTGCAGTTAGAATATCTCTCCCACCACTCCCAGCATGGAAAGGTCACGTTCCAGAGATTAATCCGGAGTCTCCCAGGCCGCCTCCTTGGCTTGGGATCCCTGCTGGGAGTGAAAGCCTTGGGATGCTGGGTGTGCACTCCAGGCCTGGACATCCCCTGGCACCAGCACCATCCCCCAGGAGCTGGGCATGGAGCTGTGGACACTTCTGAGCTCAACAGAACCCAATTCCCCACGTCCAGTGGTTAATTCCATGAAAATGTGCTCCCAGCCCTCCTGGGAAGTCCAAGTTTGCACAACAAGCTTTGGAGGCATCCAGTTTGCTTGACAGATCTCACAGCTGGTCCTGCACTTGGTTTTTGTCCAAACAAGTCCTGGAATGACAGGAAAGGGTTTCCAAGTTAAATACAAGAGGAGAGTGATTGGGTGCTTGATGAAATCAGTGAGGCTCTCTCTAAATGAAGGATAAGTTGTGCCTAAGGAGCAGAGATGTGTGGGCAAGGAGAGAGGCAAGGGGAACAGGAATGCCATGATCCCCAGGGACAGAGGGGATCAGTCTGTGGCCCAGGAGATGGAAGGACAGACAGACCTGCTGTGTGTCCTCCCTCTGCAGAGACCAACCCTCACACCAGCATCATTTCCCAGCTGGAAAATGGAGCAAACCTCAGCATCCAAATGTGCACAGAGCAGCTCAGGACAACACAAGGGTTCCTGTCCCATCTCCCAGGGCTGCTCCTGGGTTTTCCAGGAGAGGTGATGGTGCTGCTCCCTGAACTGCTGCCTTGGTTCTCTCCTCGTGGTGGGGACACCTCTTTGAGGAAGCCTTGGCTATCCTGGCAGCACTGCTGGCACAGACAGCACTGACATTCCAGGCTGGGGAGAAGGGAAAATGTCCCACCACAGGCAGCTTGTGTGACCTCTGTCCTCAGGGCTTTTCAAGGCCGTGCTGAATAAAGCCCTGTACAACCTGAGCTGCCCCTGCCATGATGAGGAGGTTGGACTGAGACCTTCTGAGGTCCTTTCCAGCCCAGCTTATCCTGCCCTACTCTGATCCAAGGATCCCAAACACTTCAGTGATGGAGCAGCATCACAGCCTGGCTCCTGTGGCTCTGTGCCCTGAGCTGTGGGTCTCTGTCACAGACTGGGGGAGTTGTGGGGCCAGCAGAAGGTCAGATCCCTTTGTTTTGGCTTCCACAAGACATTCCATGAAATCCAGTGTGTCTGGGCTCAGAACCCTCCAGCTGGTGACATTTAATGGCAGCTGTCGTTAAAACAGAACCACAGGCTCATACAGCACCAAGAGAAGCTCACTGTCACTGGGATTTACCTTTTCCTTGGTTAGGGAACCCTCTGAGGAGGACCTTTCCCTCAGCCAAGAGCCTGCAGGTGTTTCCTGATGATTCCGGGCGTGGGGACAGCCCAAGCTGTCCCTTTCCATGAGTCAGCCGTGGGGTGTCCACAGCAAGGTTTGGAGGCACAGATGGAACCCCCAGGGCTCTGGGGGATTTTTAGAACAAACAGATCACCTGATAAGAAAACCCCAGGCAGGGATAATTTTGGGAGCAGGTATTTTCCAAGGGAAGTGGATGGAGATTTCTCTGCAGATAGATAATCACCAGGGAGAGGGATTGCCTCCAGCTCACACAGCCGTGAGTCACTCACCTTCCTGTGGCTGCATTGGCACTCCATGGACCTCTCCCTTGTAAGGAGGCCACTATTTTGGGATACAATGCTACAATGCTCTGCTTCTTCCCGTGTCCCTCAGGGCCCGCAGCGAGGGCTGGGGCATCCCCAGCACAATGGGGACCCTCCTCAGCACCCTGGCTCTGTGATTGCTGCCCCACCGTGGCTATGCAGCCATGGCAGCTGCTGGGAGCAGGGGGAAAAGTGGGCACAGGGTGCCCAGAGCAGCTGTGGCTGCCTCTGAATCCCTGGCAGTGCCCAGGACAGGGCTTGGAGCAGCCTGGGATGGTGGAAGGTGTCCTTGCCCATGGCAGACAGGGGATACAGGGCAGGATTGTGGCACCAGCATCCACAGGAGCTGGGGCATGAGCTCTGCACCACATCCTGGCCTCCTCAGAATAACTGAGGCTGGGAAGTCTCTGCTCCAAGCCTGACCTTCAGTGAGGTCGGGTTTTGTCTAGTACAGGTTTGGCTGCCTCCAAGGATGGAGATTTTCCTGCTCCTCCCAGCTCCTCCACCAGCCCTGCCTCTCTCAATCCATGTTCCCCAAGCTTGTTCTGCTCCCAGCCTCCCTGAGCACTCCCATTCCATCGTGCAGGTGGCTACAGGAGCGATGGGGGCTGTTCAAGGAGCTCTTGAGCCTGCCCTGGCCCTGCAGGACTCCCTGGAGCGTGCAGGAGAGGATCTCCCTCAGTGGGACATGGCCTGTGCGGGACCAGCAGGCCAGAGCCAGGCCCGGGGTTAACCCTTCACATCCCTCCTCCTCCTCCAGCTGCCAGTCACCTCCTGCTGGGTGAGGACAGCCCTTGGGCCGTGTCCCTGTGACATTCTGGTGTCACCTGGTGTGCCCAGGATGCCAGTGAGGAGTGAGCAGACCCTTAGGGAGAGGTGGGATGAGGGGATGCCACAGGGGGCTGACAGAAACATGGGTAAGGCAAAGGGCTCAGCGAGATCAGAAGCAGGGTGGCCCAAGGGACAGCCTACCCCTGGGAAATGCCTTTTGTAAGGGAAAAGGGATGCTCAGGAGACAAAAGATGTTCCCACATCCTGCACTCCCGGGCAGTGCTTCCTTGGTGCCGGATCCGTCTCAGCCGGGGCACGGAGCCGCTCTGTGCCAGCAAAGCTCCCCTCAGCTTTGCAGCTGTGGGGTTACCCCATCCTGCCCACCCTGCTGTGCCCCCCAGGCGCTGTCCCAGGGCTGCCCAGGGCGTTCCCGGCTCCGAGGGCTCCGCGTGGTGCCGCGTTCCAGCCCGAGCCGGGCACGCCATGGCCGGCAGCCAAGCGTGGCACTGCCGGTGACTCAGAGGGCTCTGCAGCACGGCCGGCCCTGCCTGGCACTGCGGGCAGTCTGGGCATGCAGAGCAGCTAGTGTGGGCAGCACAGCCTGCCTGCCAAGCCAGCAGCAGCAGCAAGGGTGGAAAATCCATGTTTTGCACGGTTTAGGTGCATCCAGGGCACGCCTGGGAGAGCTGGGGCTTGGTGCTGTGGTTTGGGTCCTGCAAATGCTGGCCAGATCATGGAATCATGGAATGGTTTGGGTGGGAAGGGACCTCAAAGCCCATCCAGTGCCACCCCTGCCACGGCAGGGACACCTTCCACTGCCCCAGGCTGCTCCAAGCCCTGTCCAGCCTGGCCTTGGACATTCCAGGGATCCAGGGGCAGCCACAGCTGCTCTGGGCACCTGTGCCAGGCCTGTACATCCTCACAGGGAACTATAGTAGGATTCCTAGTAAAATATCTGTATTGTATTTGAATATCTGCATAGGCCTTGCCCTGATGAGCCCTGGTTGTTGTAGATGGGCTGCAGCTGTGATGTCCTTCATTGGGCTGCAGCTGTGGCCAGTGAAGATAACTGGGATAAAAGGGGGTGGGCTTGGCCAGGCAGGGACAGCCTGGAAGGGGCCCTGGCCTGGAAGCAGCAACAGGCAGAAGGAGAAGTCTGTGTTGTGAAGAGCTGCCCCCAAGGAATATCACTGAGAAGGTATGGGACTTTAGAAATATGATAACAACAGGGGAACAATTCCTGCCCAATATCCCGGTTAACTCTGCTCTCTGCCAGTGGGAAGCCATTCCCTGTGTCCTGTCCCTCCAGGCCTTGTCCCTATGCAGCTCTCCTGGAGCCCCTTTAGGCCCTGCAAGGGCTCTGAGCTCTCCCCAGAACCTTCTGCTCTCCCCCAGCTCTCCCAGCCTGGCTCCAGAGCCCTTCTCCTGAGCATTTTTAAGCCACACATTCCCAGATAGCCATCTTCTCTCTGAAGGGCCAGCATAAAGCTCAGCCAAGCTCATGTTTATGCCTCCAAGTGCTGGGACTTTCCAGATTTGAGATCTGCATTTGTGTGGATGGGCAAAGCAAAAGGATTAAGTATTTCATGGAGTTCAAAGCCGGCACAAATTCTTGTTTCATTTCTCCTGTGACTCAGAGATGAACACTCACTGCCTGGCATGCCTCTTGTGTTTGCCATTGTTCCCCATCAGCTGTTCCTGGGGAAAAGAAGCCTTTCCCAGGGCAGGAGCAATGCCCTCAAAGCAGGAAAAGCAATTTTGGTTGGAAAATCACAGGTCTCCATAATGGAGAAGGGCTGGTTTTATGCAGGTGATGTATAAGCCTAGCTGCCAGCTCAGCCGAGCCCATGTGAGATTATTTAGAATTATTTAGATTAAATAATCAGCAGATTCTAAATAATTCTGTGATTGTAAATAATCAGCTGATTATTTACAATCACAGAATCATTAATGTTGGGAAAACCCTCTAAGGTCATCATGCCAACCATTAACACTTACCCTCTTGTGTTCACCT
This sequence comes from Zonotrichia albicollis, assembly GCF_047830755.1. Classification (NCBI taxonomy): domain Eukaryota; kingdom Metazoa; phylum Chordata; class Aves; order Passeriformes; family Passerellidae; genus Zonotrichia; species Zonotrichia albicollis. The sequence continues at coordinate 1,514,052 of NC_133820.1, forward strand.
CTAAGTTTTGTGCCCTAATTCAGTGCTGATAATCCACTAGGGTTGAACAAATTGATTTTTGGGACAGCATCATGAGGCTCTTCTCTGCCTTTTGATGAGAAACCAGCGCTGAATTTGTATTTGTGAGGGGCTTGTTGCTGCTTTCTGATGCTCAGGCTGAAAACAGCAATCCAGGCTCATAGGAAACTCAAACCACTCAACAGATCTCCATTTTTACATTGGGATATTAAATTAGGGGATTGCTTGTTGCTAAAATGCTTTGAGTGGTAATTACAGCCATAATGCTCCAGCAGAATAAAAATCTCTGGGGCCCTTTCTTATTCTCTTTCACATTTTGGGCTTTTCACCTCTCAAAGCCTCACCCTCCAAAATAACGTCATTTCACTGGCACAAACAAGCATCAGAAGAGGCAAGCTGGCAGGAGTGGGGCTGATTTTTGTGTTTTTGTTCATTTACAGCAGGGATAAAGCAGTTCTGCCCTCAGGATGGAGCTCTGTGGTCACCTTGCTTCAGCGAGCAGGATGCTGCAGCCCAGGGCATCATCTCTGGGAAACAGAGAGGAATAGGAATTACATCAGCTGGAGACACATCAGCACATCGCCCCCACCACTTCTCCTTCAATCAGGAAGTTTTGGTTCCCCTTTGTGGGTGAAGATCCAGCTCTGAACCGACGTTTCTCCCACACCCACCCCCTGGAACGTGCCAGGCCACGCACAGAATGGGCAAAAAAGTGCTGAAATTGGCTGATGCCACACTGTGTCCAGTCTCACTTCCTTCCTGGCCCTGGCAGAGGATGGGTGACTCCAAGATCTGCATGGCTGGTGACCTCTAAGGCCACACATTCATCTCCTGATGTAGGACAAAACTCTTTCTGTCTGCATCAAGGAGCTCCCTCCTCATCCAGGTCCAGCCTCCTTCCAAAGGAGATTTCTCAGGAGCTTCCTCTCTGTTCCCTTTAAAGGCACCCATTGTCAGGGAAGCCTTGACAGAGACACCTTTTGTTTGGGAAAAGGGAATCTGTGTAGGATTTTTACCTTTATTCTTCACCATGAATGGCACATAGAAGCTGTGCCTGGCCCTGGATCCCTGGAAGTTTCCAAGGCCAGCCAGGTTGGAGGAATTTGGTTTAGTGGAAGGGAGTGGAACTGGATGGGGTTTAAGGTCTTTTCCACAAAGCATTTTGTGATTCCATGGTTTGAGGCTGCATCCAGATCCCGAGGTTTGCAATTCCCCTTGGCAGAACAGGAGCCAAGGTTTGCAATTCCCCTTGTCAGAACAATAGCCAAGCTCCCAGGCCCCAAAGCTGGGAGTGTTTGAGGTTGGAAAGGGCTTTTCTTCAGCTGCTGCCCCCCTGGCTGCAGGGAGAGAGGTGGAAAAGGGGATTTTTGAGGGTGGCCGGGGTGAATGGAGGTGCCTGCATGAGGAAGCACCCAGAGGAACCCAGTGCCAGGGTGGAGGGGATGGCTGGTGCTGATAACCAGGGCTGGTGGGGATGTGGCACAGGGAAGGAGCCATCCCTGTCCAGCCCAGCAGCTGGGGGCTGATACAGCCCCTGTGCAGCTGAGCCCCAGGGAGAGAGGGGCTCTGATAAGGGCAGGGAGCAGCCAGGGGCTCCATCTCCATCCTCCTCCCACCCTGGAGCTCAGCCAGCTCTTCCCACAGCATTCCTGACCCACACACAGCTGCTCTGGATGTGCCCTGTCCTTGCTGACATCCTGCATGGGTGCAGAAAGCAATTCAGCAATCCCTTTCCCTCCCAGCCACACAAGAGCCTTGAGCCCTGTGAAACTCCTGGTCCCCAAAGCTGCTCTCAGACACATCTTTGTGGAAAATGAACTCCCTTCAGGTGCTTGTTCACTCTCTGTCCAAGGCAGACTTTTTCTCAGCTGCCCTGGAGCGATCACAGAATCACGAAATGGGTCATGCTGGAAGAGACCTCAGAAATATAAAATTTCTAAGGTTGGGAAGGACCTGCTAGACCACAAGTCCAGCCATTACCCAGCACCACATTTTCACCTTTAAACCACATCCCCAAGTGCCACATCTACACATCTCTGAACTTCCAGGGATCCAGGGGCAGCCACAGCTTCTCTGGGCACTCTGTGCCAGGGTCTCACCACCCTCACAGGGAGGAATTCCTGCCCAAAATCCCATCTATCCCTATTCTCTGGCAGTGGGAAACAATCCCCCCATGTCCCATCACTACAAATCTTGTCCAAAGTCCCTCTGGAGCACCCTTGGAGCCCCTTTAGGCACTGGAACAAGCTCTCAAGTGTCCCTGGAGCCTTCTCCTCTCCAGGCTGGAGATTGAGGAGACCTTATAGGAGATCCAATGGAAGCACTCAGGATACTCAGCCCTCCCCATCCTGCCCTCCACACGACACCATCCACCTGCAGATAAAAATGGGAGCAGGCAGGGATGGCCCTGGCTGGGGACAGATAATGCCGGGATCACAGCAATGTGCCCTGGCCAGTTTTGGGTTACACATTAACAGAGAAGGGGGAGCAAAATGCTGAAGGTGACGCAGGCAGGGGATTTATAGCAGGGCTGCCCAGTGGACAGCCTCATCCTGATGGGCTCCTGGCAGCAGCAGCTGCTCTCTGGGACCTGGCACACTGAGAATTTTGGGGTCAGAGCCATCTCCAAAAGGCCAGAGCCAATTAGCAGCAGGATTTGTCAGCATGGCAAACTTGTACTCCCAAGGAAAGTGTGGGAAATCAAATGGGGACTGTAAGAAAGATGGGGACAAACTTTAAGCAAGGCCTGTTGTGATGGTTTTAAACTAAAAGAGAGGAGATTTGGTTTAGATACCAGGTAGAAGTTTTGATAAAAAGGGTGAAGAGGTTCTGGCACAGGGTGCCCTGAGAAGCTGTGGCTGCCCCTGGATCCCTGGCAGTGCCCAAGCCAGGCTGGACAGGGCTTGGAGCAGCCTGGGACAGTGGATGGTTTTATATCAGCAGTTTTATATCATCACATCCACTTCAAAGCACCAAGAAGCCCCTGGATAGCCTTGGAAACACAGCCCCACTGGGATGGGACAGAGGGCAGACACCGAGTCCTGCTCCAGATGTGCTCACATCTGGTCACATGCAGCCAGGGAGAGAGCAGGAGAGCTGCTGGTTCCTGGAGGAAGACAAAGCCCATAAAGCTGCCAAGCGTCCCTGCTCAGAGATATTTACACTCGCAACGTGTTCTCATGGAAATTAATCCCAGGCTCACCCCTGCAGGTATGGTAAACACGGGGATGAGGAATGGGGAGAGGCCAGGGCAGCAGGGAGAGGGGAACAGAGCTGGCTGGGCGTACCAGCCTTCCCGAAATGCGGTGGAACAGGCCCTGGCAGGGTTGGCAGGGCTCCCTTCCAGCCTGGGTGGGCATCCAGCCCCCCGCAGCCATCCCAAGGGGTGCTCCCACCCCTGGAGGAGGCTGATCCATCCCCTGGGCTCCCCGACAGCTCCCTCCAGGGCTCCTCAGCCTGTTGAATGAAGCAAGCCCCACGGAGCAAGGAATTCTGTGCGTGGGGGGAAATGCATCCATCGTGCCCTGTCAAACTTATTCTCCCCCATCCATAGAACTCCTGCATGCTTTATGAATCTTGTCCTCCCCCCCATGTGTTTTCTTTCCTCTTTCTCTTTATGTTTTAATACTTTTTAATGTTTATTTCCTGGCAAAAGGCAGTGAGCAATGCCAGTCTCTGAGCTGTCACCTGTCCCCATTCCCTGGCTGTAGGATCAGTGTGATCTGCATCCCCATGGCACCCCCACGTGGGGAAAGCCTGGAGCCTCCGGACCCAGCCTGATGTTCTCCTTTCCATGGAGGGAAGGAAGGCTGGAAACACCTCCTCAGTGCCACCATGAGCTTTGAAGGCCCTGAAGAAACACTCAGAACAGAATTGTGGATGTCAGATAATGGTAAACTCAATTTTTGGCTTTGCCTGCTCATGGCAGTGATTTGAAACATTGTGACATTATGGTTAATTTTTCCAGATAATTTTGTCCTTTATTTTTTTTTTAATACTTTTATTCACTTTTTCCTTTTCATTTTTTTATTCTTATCTAGATATGATCTTAGATGAATTTTCCAATAGAAATGAATTTGATTCTATGTGTGTCTCTCTCTCAATATCTCTATGTGCGTGTCTCTCCCAATCATTATATCCATTAAGCTTTTCATTACTTACACATCCATTTAAGTATAAAATAGGTTTTTATACATTTATATATTTCCACACACAACACAAAATAAATATTCCTATACCAGAGAGCTGGGGAGGGACTTTGGACAAGGGATGGAGGGACAGGACAAGGGGAAATGGCTTCCCACTGCCAGAGGAAATGGATGGGATATTGGGAAGGGATTCCTGGCTATGAGGGTGGGGAGGCCCTGGCACAGGGTGTCCAGAGAAGTTGTGGATACCTGGAAGTGTCCAAGGCTAGGTTGGACATGAGGTCTTGGAGTAGCCTGGGCTAGTGGAAAGTGTCTCTGCCCATGGGCAGGGGTGGAACAAGTTATTTTTTTCAGATTCCTTCCAACTAAGCCATTCTGGGATTCTAGGACATTCCTAAACATCCATATTTTCTGCAATTAAGTATCATAGATTCCTGGATTTCCCTGGAGAAAGCTCCTGTGCTGTCAGTCCCCTCCCTCCATGGTTTCTACTGGTGAGCATACCCTTCTGCCAGGAGCATCCCGGTGAGCCCAGTGGGAAAAATCCACAATATCAGGGAGCAAACCTTTCTTCCAGGAGACTCCTGTGAGTCCAGTGGGCAAAATCCAGAATATCAGGGAGCAAACCCTTGTGCCAGGAGCGCTCCTGCCAGCCCAGGGGCCAAAATCCATGTGTGGAGGAGCCGCTGTGCCAAGGCCCCAGCAGCCGGAGCTGCCTCGCGCGTTAATCACGGGCCCGGTGCAGGTTCCAGCTCGCTGGATTCTGCTTGTCCTGGCAGCCAAGAACCCTCCAACACATCGTGGTTTTGTGCTTGAAAAGGTCTAAAGCCCTGCAGGGATTAAATTCAGGTGTGAAGAATGAGCAGGCAGCAGCCGCTTGGGAGCCGCGATCCAACGCGCTGCCTTCGCCTGAGGATGGGAATCAAGGGAGCTCCGTTCCCTAAGGTTCCTCTCCAAATTTTGCTTTTATGGCTAAATTCTTCTTTATTTATTGAATTTTTTTTCTTCTGGATGAGGGAATAAGCTGCTGTTTTCAGCTGTGGGTTGTCACCATCAGCTGGAATTTGGCTCTTGGGGTTTCCAGCCTTGATGTCTCATCTCTTTTGGGGTTCCCTGAGAGGTGTGTGTTGCTCTGGGGCTGTATTCTGCACCCTCCTTCATACAAAATGAATTAAAGTGAAATGAAATGAAATAGAATGAAATATAATGAAATTAAATAAAAATAAATGAAATTAAATGAAACAAAAATGAAATCAAATGAAATGAGATAAAATAAAGGTCAATAAAATATAAAATAATAACTGGTCTAGTGGAAGGTGTTTCTGCCCATGGCAGGGGATGGAACTGGATGATCCTTAAGAGTCCCTTCCAACCCAAACCATTCTGCAGTTCCATGAGACTCAACTGCCTTCAGGTCCTGCAATAAGAAAGGAGAAATCAAGGGATAAAGGTTCAGCATAAGCTGAACTACAATTATGCTGTGAAAACAAGTATTTTGATAAAATATACAACACTCAGACACTTATGCTATTGACTTTTTGATAATCTTTATTTCACATCCTTTTTCTCCCCTGTTATCAGCACTATTATTAAGATGTGGAAGAGCCATGGGCAGCTACAAGAGGCAGCTCCATCAGGATTTATCATCCCAGATGCAAAACCCTCCAGGATTCACGTCGAACCTGCAGCACTCCATGAGTCAGGCTTCAGGGAATCTGTGGTCAAACAGATAAAACATAATTATTCATGCAAGAATACAAGCAAATAGTGGGAAAACAACTGCATCATAAGGGAGGGTGATACATCTGCCTGCAGGCCTGGTGCCTAAAATGCTTCTCAGTTCTGCATGCAGAAGTCTGGGCAGGATTTTTTTAAAAACCTGGGCTGGTGGAAGGTGTCCTTGCCCATGGCAGGGGGTGGAACTGGATGAGTTTTAAGGGTCCCTTTCCATGATTCCATGAAGGGCTGCACATGCAGATCCCGTCCCCTTGCAGCCCTAATAGATAGGTGAAATATTTTTTCACAGCATCTGCTGCTGCACCAGGTCTCGCTAATAATTTCAAATTTCCCAGGGAGAAAATAATTTAGACTGATTAGAAGCACTAGATAAACTAGTAGCTGGAGGGGGAAAGCAGAATTGAAGTTGCATTTCAGTTTTAAAGGTGGTTAAAGCATCTTTAAAGGCAAGGGGTCACTTTCTGGGAGCTGGAGCAAAGCAGCTCATCAATAATGAAGGAGCTGGCGATGGAGCAGCGGCAGCACCGCTGGAGCACTTGGGAAAATGCAATTATGGGAATTGCCTGATGCTCTGCAAACTGCCCCGGTAATTTGCTTAAGGGAAGCAGCCAAATGCACGTTAATATTTCAAAGATTTTGTTGTAGCAGAATAAGCAAAGGCCAGGAATTTATTTCAGTGCTGGGGACAGGGGTTACAATGCCAAAAGTGCTTCTGATCAGAGGTGTTTAATTCACACCCAGCAAAACATGACAGGGCTGGGAGCATCACTTCTGCCTCCTGGGCCCTCTGCATCCGCAATGCTCAAGGGTTCAGCTTTGTTTTATTTTCCTTTGGTTAAAACCAACCCCCTGCAAAGGCTCGTGTCCGGGTGCTCTGCTCTCCATGTGCTGCCCTTGGGATGCACCAGGATCTGGGATTCTCCATCAAGGGATTCTCCAGCTGCTGTCAGGGGTGATGCTCCCTCATGTGCTTCAGCTCAAGCCCAGCTCTTTCTGCCCAGGTTTGTTAGGACCTATAGAAGGACTCCCAGTAAAATATCTGTATTGTACATTGAATATCTGTATAATATCTGTGTCTAGGCCTTGCCCTGATGAGCCCTGGTTGTTCTAGATGGGCTGCAGCTGTGATGGCCTTCATTGGGCTGCAGCTGTAGCTAGTGAAGATAATTGGGATAAAAGGGGGTGGGCTTGGCCAGTCAGGGACAGCCTGGAAGGAGCTCTGGCTGAGAAGCAGCAACAGGCAGGGGAAGGAGTCTGTGCTGTGAAGAACTGCCCCCAAGAAACATTGCTGAGAAGGTATGGGACTTTAGAAATATGGTTGTGACAGTGTGGGACGCTAAAAATATGGAATACAACAGGATAACAACAGGGACAATCTGGGAAGGGAGGGCATGGCTGCTTTGTGCTGGGGAGCACCCTTGGAGTGCCACCAGCTGCGTCCTTCATCTCAATCCTGGTGTGTGGATCCTGCACTGGATGGCGCAGGGAGGGCACTGCACTCCTCTGGGCACCCCAACAGCATCCCAACCACAGCCCCTGTGCACCCCCCTTCACTGCCCCATGCACACCCTGCACCCCCTCTGGGCAAACCCCTTCACCCCTGTGCACCCCTTCTGCAAACCCTAAACCCCTTGTGTGTATTCCCTTGTGCAACCCCCAAATCCTTCATTTACCCCACTGTGCAAACCCCAGATCTTTTGTGTACGCCCTTGTGCACCCCAGACACATCCCATTGTGGACACCCCATAACCCCCTTTACATCCCTGTTGTGCAAACCCCATTGTGTGCACCCATACGCACCCCCACTGCGTACACCCCACAGCCCCCCTTACACACCCCATTGTGCACACCCTTGTGCACCCCATAACCCCCATACACATCCCACTGTGCAGACCCTTCCACACCGCACAACCCCCCTTACTCACCCCATTGTGCACACCTTTGCACACCCATACACACCCGATACAAATCCCATTGTGCAGACCCCATTGTGCACACCCCAAACGCCCATTGTGTCCCCCCGGTGTCCCCATTGTGTCCCCCTTGCGCCCCCTCCCTCCGCTCCCGCCGCCGCCCCCTGGCGCCCCCTCGCGGCCGCCGCGCGCCCTCGCACCCCCCGCGCGCGCCGGGGGCGTTCCCGCCCCGCCTCTGCCCATGGCGGCCGCCGGGGGCGGCGCAGGCCCCGGGGAGGCCGCTGGGGGGCGCCCGCGGCCGCCGCGCTCCTCTCGCTGCGTCGGGATTTTTTTTTTTTTTCTCTGCTTTTTTTTTTTTTTTCTTTTTCCTTCCTCCTTTTATTTTTCTCTTTTTCTCCCCCTCCCCACCACGTCTTTTCCCGAAGTCTCTCTCTCCGCCGCCTCGTTTCCCTCGCCGCTGGCCAGCGCCGGGACGCCGCTCCGCTGCCCGCGAGGAAGAGGCGGCCTCCCCCCGCCGCCCCTCCCCGCCTCCCTCCCTCCCTTCCTTCCCCGCTCCTCCCGCCGACCGGGACTCGCCCCGAACCGGCAGGGAGACGGTCGCTGCCCGCTCCTCCTCCTCCCGCCGCTCCTCCTCCTGCAGCGGGGGCCGCATCCTGCTGCCGGGGGGGAGGGAATTGATGTGGATACCCAGCGCAGCACCACCGCCACCACCATGCAGCCGCCGCCGAGGAAGGTGCGACCCCCGCCCGGCGCAGGGGGGCTGTGCCGGAGGGGCCGGGGGGCGGCTCAGCGGGGGTCTGGGGGGGCTGGGTGTGGGCTCCGGGGGGATGCGGGGCTCCGAGGCCCGGGGAGGGGGCGCAGGGTGGGCTGTGCGCTGGGGGAGGCTGCGGGAGGTTCGGAGAGGGAGCGCGAGTGTTGGGGAGGGAGCGGGGGGTGCACGGCGAGCTGGGGGCCGGGGGGGCTTTGGCCAGGGTGGCCCTGCAAGGTGGGTCCTGCGGAGATGCCGGGGGGTGCTGGGGACGCGGCACGGAGGGGTGCGGTGGGATGGGAGGTAGAACCGGGCAGCGATGGGGACGCGGTGGCGCGGATGGAGGCGCAGGGGGGCAGCGCTCCGGGAGGGACCCCCATCTCCAGCGGGGGCTCTCCAAAGGGAGACCGAGGGCTGGGAGGGGGGCCCTGGCTGCGGCGGGCTCGGCTGCACGGCGGCGCGGAGGTCGTGCTGCTTGTGGGGGGCTGCCACTGGAAATTTGGGGGTTCGTGCGGCGCGTCGGTGCCAGCAGCGAGGGGTTGGTTGTCTTGGGGGAAGAAGGTCACGTCTGGAGTTGATCCAGGGACGCAGCCTGTCCCGGCGTGTGCCAGGAGCACACAGGAGCACAGACATGAGCAGGGGCAGTGGGAATTGTGCGGCGTTTTCCCACCGGTTCCCACGTGCGATGGGAACGAGCTGCAGATGCGCCGGGAGGGCTCTTCGGGTGACCCTGCGCTCCGTGGGCATGTGGGGCGCTGCCCGCCGGGGGGACTGGCGTGGCCTTGGAGGCAAGCGGGGATGGAAATTTGGGATAAACGCGGTGCCCCGTGTGGCTTGTCTGGCTAGGCAGGTTGGTATCTGAGAGCTGAGCTGCCTGCAGCTGCTCCGCGGTGGTTTTGGGCACCTTCTGGGGGTTGTACGGAGGATGGAGAGGCTGCTCCTGGGCGGGCAGCAGTTCTGTGGGGCTGAGTGAGACCTGTGCCTGCTCCCTGTCCTGCTCTGGCTGTGATGGAGATTTTGGATGTGGGATTTCTCCGTGGGGAGAGGAGGGTGCCCAGCTCTGCCCCTGGCAAAGCCGTGCCACAGTGAGCGGGAGAGGAGCAGCATTCCAGGATTCCCTTGCCATGCCCAGAGCTCCCCAGCAGCCCTGGCAGGCAGCTGCAGTGAAGGGCTCCCATTCCTGCCTCCCGGCCTCTTATTTCAGGGGCTGACTCTGCTTTTGTCAAACAAAACCAATTTCATTTCAATTATTTCACTTATACTTTATTCATTTTCTTTTTCTGTACTATTTCATTTGAGCTTATTTCCATTACCTGGCTTGTGTCGCATGGGTTTATTTATTTTGAGTTGGGCTTTTTTAATATACAGATAAAACCAAAAATGCTGGAAGTTCACGTTAAAAATAGTCACACTTTCTGCTTGAATTCAGGGGTGTACCTGTGATTTATTTTTCTGGTGTCATGTGAAAAACTTGTCTTTATGTGATGTTGTGATTAAAGGGTGCTTGTTGCTGGGGCATGGTTTTCAGAGTTAAAATAGGGAAGCTGATAAGATCTAGAATTTTATTTTTTTTGCCTGGCTAGTGAAGAAGAGATGGGTGCCCTCTGCCTCTGTGAATTTCTCTTCCCTCTGCAGTAACAGTTTGGCATTTCTGTCCTCATGAATGCATAATGTGCTCAGAGATATTGGTGATCATTTTTTAGGCCGATATGTGGATTCCCTGTGATCACTAGAGGGCTTAAATACCAAGACCTCTTTTTGAATAAAAAACAAGAACAAAACCATTCCAAGGTTCCCTTCCAAAATCAAATCCTTCCCAATACCTGGGCCATTGGTGCTCCTTGCCAATTACCAAGCAGGTTCCCAAGTACTGGAATTTTGGCTGTGCAGGATCCCAAGGCTGAAAGGAAAGCTATAACAGTACTAAAAAATGTAAAGCCCACCTTCTAAGCCTTTACCACTTTGTTTGTTTGTTTTCTTGTTGAAATGTGACTTAAACTACAGAAAATATACATGGTCATTGGGTTGGTTTGTTTGTTTCCCGGATGAAATGTGACTTAAACGACCGGAAATATAAGTGGTCCTTGGGCTTGTTTGTTTGTTTTCTTGCTGAAATGTGACTTGAACTGCAGAAAATATAAGTGGTCCTTGGGTTTGTTTGGGTTTTTTGTAGGTGAAAGTTACACAAGAGCTGAAAAACATTCAGGTGGAGCAGATGACAAAACTTCAGGCCAAGCATCAGGCAGAATGCGACCTGCTGGAAGATATCAGGTAAGGCTACAGAAAATGTTACCAAAATTCCTTTAAGGTCCAGTTTTTGGAAGAACATTTGAGTTACAAAATTCAGGAACTGACGATGGAATTTCCTCTTTGGATTTCCTGCTTTTAGGCTGTTAAAGTTTTGACACAGCTGGAAATTATAACTGGAGCTAACACAATGCAAACCCTTTTTTTCTTCTCTTCAATGGGGGAAATGTTAAAAGAAACTCACAAACAACATCCAAAAAGCATTGGTCTTTTCAGCAATATTTATTTACATAATGTACTGAGACTTTGATTTGCCAGTTGTAAAAGGCTGCTAAAATTACTAAAATATTTTAAAGCCACTGATGATTTATGTCTCTCTGGAGATAGCTTTGAAAAGCACTTTCAAGCAGATTGCATTTTTTTACCAGAAAGTTACAAGAAGATATCTGCATTTATAATTTAAAACTCTGCATGGGTTCAAAACAATAGAGAAAATCCACACAACATCGGTTGTGGGGGTTTCATTTTTCCTTTTACTTAATGGGATTTGCTTCTCCTGAAATTAAGGGTTTGCTTTTAACAAAATATGGTGGGAGTGGGTACCTGGCATTATATGGAGGATTAATCATTCCATTTCCTGTAAAATATTCAGCAGAAGTCCATGGCTGCCCTGCTCTTTTTGGCAGTGGATGGTCCACATGTTAATTATTTAAATGAGATTTCCTGCTTGATGTTTGTGTATTGAATGCAAGTGTTTGGCTTTGACAGATGAAGTTCTGTTTATCAGTGTCCTCCATAAATCAGAGTGTCAAGGCCGGAGCCTTTTCTCCCCCTTGTGTTTTTGGGTGTTGAAACACTTTTTTTCTCCCTATGGGAAAGATCACAGCGTTCGTTTCCTCAGATTAAGATTATTCTGGGGAGTGCGTAACACGCAAATGCTGAGTAATAAGTAACAGACTGATCCAAGGAATTTCTCCCCCTTAGATGGAAACTTATTTTTAGAGCATCTAGGCTGGGTACTGCTGCCATAGCCCAGGTTTTGTTAGCATTTGCTGTTTTTCAGGAGCTTATGATCACTTCAGCCTGTATTCTGCTGAAAGATGTCATAAGCCTGTGGATACAAACCCAGGAAAACGTGAAAATGCCAGCTTAAAATATCTTCCTTTAACGTAATTTAATTTCTGCAGTTAATTAAATTTCTGAATTTTAATGTTGGGGATTAGGAGGCTGGGTTAATATGTTTAATTCACTCCCCTGGTCACTGAGTGTGTGCAGCACTCTGGTTGCAGAACTGCTGTGTGAATTTACAGATCTTTCATTTGGTGGCGTTTTTGGAGCTTTTGGGCACTGCAGGAGCAAATTTGTGCTCGGAATTCCAGAAACTGGAGTGCTGCAATGGCAACAGGAAACACTGAATCAGGGCTTGCAGTCCAGTGATTGAAAATGCATGTTTGAAAAAGTAACTTTATTGTGAATAATTGCTTGGTTTGTTGGCACACAAACGCAAGCATTCAAATCACATTTTTTGTATCGTGCAGCTAAAGAGAAGTGATAGGAGGAAAAGATCAGAAAGTTCTCCAGCAGAATACATCTATTGTCTGGTGTATTAGCAGATGATTTTTGGCAGCCTACCAGCCCATAAAGCATGCTTGCAGTACCAGCAGCTTTGATATCTTTATGCAAAACTGAGGATTCTTGGTCAGGGTTGAGGTTTATGTGTGTAACTACTTTTTTTTTTGGATGGCTTTTGACACTATGTAAAATTCTAGTATTTATTTTAAAAAATACCAAATATCCATTTCATTCTTAACAAACTGTGGTGTTCCTCTGTGGAAGCTCAGTAGCACTAAAGCTGAAGTCTCTTTCCATGACTTGACAAGACTCTGATAAAGATTGTGTTTGATATGTGTTAGAAAATAGATTTAAAAATACATTTCTGTGTTTACAATCTCTGTTTGGCTCTTCTGTTACATTTCTTCATGCTCAGTGACTGGAGAATTAGGGGAACAAGTGATACAGGATGCTTTTAGGGTCTTTGGCTTACTTTCAGGCATGACATGTGTTTATCTTCTGTAGCTCACTAAAGCTATCTCCTGCCTTCATGTGGGACATCTGTGTTGGCATTACCATAAAAAAGGTTGTCTTTCTGCCACTGGGATGGAGAAAAAGGGGTTTTTCCTTGACAGGTAAATGTAGGTTTTGTTGCTGTGATCTAGAAACCCTTCAGCATTTATGGCAAGGAGTCCTTCACTCCATCTGCACTGGCTGCTTTTAGGCAGTGTTAATTATTTTGCTGGGCTGTGAATGGCTGAATTTATCAGAGGTATAAGCAATATTCATGTATTTTGTTTTGGTTTTGAGATTGCCTTATTTGACTGATGGTAGTAACTAAGTCACAGCCAGGGTCTGCAAATGCTCTTGGTTTGCTGGGACACAGGGATGCTTTCCTTTTGTGTGTGTACCAGTGCCTGCAGAATTGCAAAGAACTCTGTATGATTCACATTTTAATTCAACTTGGCATTTCTGTGAGGTATTTATGTGCTACAGACTTTATAAACTCATTAAGTGATAATTGCTTTACATTAAACACCGGGCCTTGCTTTTTCAAAGGCTTGGGGTCTGCTTTTCCAAAGCACTTGTGGTGCCTTTTCAGCTTTTGCTGAGGTATCCTAAGATGTCCTTTCTAAAACTTGTTCACGTTTGTGTTTTGCTGGAGAGAATGAAGTTGGGTTTGCATGCCTGTTTTAATTTTAGTCTGGACTAAAGATGTAGGGCTGGGTCTGCTGGCCCAGCTGATTCTGCTGCAGCACAGGGTGGGTGAATTCTGTGGATCAGGGAGCTCCCTCATCTGAAATCAAGCCTTCCCTGGCTTTTCTCCCAGGTTTTTGGATAAACCCAGTCCCTGTCCAGTGTGGCAGGGATGGTGAGCACCTGAGGGAGCAGAGGGAAGGCAAAGCTGCTCAGCAGCAGCCCAGCTTCACACGGGTTTAAAGTCACCGTGTAAGCCCGGCCTGATGCCCCTGTGGAAGGCACAGCTGCTGCTTTGTGAGTTACAGCTCTGGAAAATTCACCTCATTTAAGTCTTAACTCGTTTTGGCTGTCTGCATGTGCTGATCTACGTTGCCTCATCCTTTTAAGTCATTTGAAATGAGATGTAAAGATTGCCTGATTTCTGGCTGAGAAGGAGTAACAATACAGTCCTTTCATTTGTTGGCTCCTGATTTTAGTTTTTTTCAGGTTTTTTTTTTTTCCTCATTCATTATTGAAAAGGAATTGCCAAAAAGAGAGGCTCACCATCCACTTGTGCAACTGACAGAGATGAGATTCTATGTACAAATACTTCCTTCTGCTTCCTTCCCTCTTCTGTGCTTGTGGTTCCTGCCTCCTGACACGTTCTTTCCGATAAAGCTGCATTTCTCTGTGTTTTTCACCTTTCTTCTGCTGCTGCCTTGCTTTTGTGGGGTGTCCATGTGGGTCCCTTCCAGCTCAGAATATTCTGTGATTTTCTACCTTCCACCCTCTCCTCCAAAGCTCTGCCTCCTGACAATTCCTTCTCCCTTCCAATTCCTCAACTTCTTTTTTTTTCTGCTTTTTTTCCTCCCAGGTGCTTCATCTCCTCCCTTTCTTTATCCAGTTCTGACCTTGTGAATTTTAATTAGTTCTCTATTCCTGAGATTCTTTGCTGTTTAATGAGCAGCAGGGCCACTGAAGATGTGTTAAGCCAAGTGGGGAGATGTTGTGGCCCTTCCCTGTTTTGGATGCTGTCGCTGGGCTGTCCCTGCTGCAGGTTGGGAGGGAAGCAGCAATTCCAGGGCAGGATTTGTGTTTCTGTGCCCAGGATGAGGACAGAGAACTCCTTTAACTCCTCAGCCTGTCATAACAAGCCAGAGCGAGCAGCACGGATCTTTAAAAAAAGAAAGCAAAAGTATGAATGAATTTACATCTGTAGCCAGCCAGTTCCTGCTCGTTTTAACATGTCGTTTTCTGTGCTCAATTATGCTCCGTGGAAGCTTTTGCTGTTGGATACACTTTGTACTCCCCGGTGGAATTTGTGCTCCTGGAATCTGGCTGGCTGTGTTGGCAGGTTCCTGATAAGGTTTATGGCAGCTGGGGCTGAGTCTGGAGCAGAGAGCAGCAGCACTTCCATTTTAAATACTGCAAATCCACGAGATCCCTTAAAAGATTCTGTGTTAGGGAAGAGCCTTGTGGAGCTGTGCAAGGAGGAGCAGATGGAGAAAAAAGCTGTCAAATAATACGTATTTACATGTGTGTGCAGCCATGTGTATTAGAATCCGTAGGAGATTCTGAATAATTTGGAGAAATCGCTGCTTTTCCTGCCCCCAGGCATGGTGGTGGTGAGGAGTTTACCTTTCTTCCTGTTCTTTCCAGTCTCCAGCTGCAGGGAATGCAATTTATTTGGGTATTCCTGAACCTGGGCTGCAGAGCATGTTTGCCTCTGGCCAGTGGTGTCTGATCAAGCCCCTTTTTAAAAAATTCATCTCTCCACGAGCAGCTCCACCTCTCTTTTCCCTTTATCCTGCTCAGAAATGTGTCCTTCCTTTTCCCCTCAAGGTCATTCCCTGCATTCAGCAGATGCAATCCTTGCCTCTGGTGTTCGGGGCTTTATTTCAGTAGGAGCAGAGTGATTTGCTGTGCTTACAGGTTCTGAAGCCTGCAACCTGCCAAAGAGGAAGGCAGCAGAAAAATCAGAAAAATTCCCCAAAACAGTGTGCAGAACGTTATTTTTCCTGGGTTTGACTCACACTTGAGGCTTTCCTTTGTGTGACTGGAATATTTATTTCTTTAAAACTTCCAATCTTCTTACGAGCTGATGACATTTCTTTCCTCCTGGGTTGATCTTTCTCACCACTAGTGATTATTGTGACTTTGTTTTGTACTTTCTTTTTTTTTCCCAGGCTCTGCTAATTAGTTGAGGACACACAATTCTTTGCTGTAACACTAAATAAGCAGAAATTTCAGAAATTTTGAGAGAAGTTGGTGCAGTTACTTTGGAATAATATTCCATACAAAGATACCACAGAATCTGTGGTCTGGGCACGTTACCTATAATTAGGCAGGGCTTTAATGAGATGCTCACATTCTTGACGGAATTAAAATCTGGTGATGTTTTGACTGGAACTGTTTGAGGGAAGCTTGGAATGTACTTTGAAAAAAGCTGTTGCCTACTGGGTGTGGAAATCCAAGTTCTGAGCAAAAAAAGAAGAGTTTTATATAAACATGGCCACAGTGTAATGATTCAGGCCTGTCTTGGCGCAGTGGAATTGAGAAATGGACCACATTCCTTCTGCTTTTTTCATCCATGACAGACAAAAATTAATGGATCTCCTGGTTTAGTATTTCTGAGTAGCTTTCAACTGATGAAAGTTAAATAATCAAAAGATTTTTTTTGTTTGCTTTTTTTATAGCAGAATAGTGCAAAAAAGGCCCAAAAAACCGTTTCTCATATCAGAACAAAAATTATTTTTTTTCCCCATTTTTTTTTTCTCTGAGGTTTGCATTTGAATGAGTGTTTTGTTTTTTTTTTCTTCAAGCAATTCCAACACACGCTCTGGAAATCTGATTTTTAAGGACTTTCAGGAGACCCTGGGCTTGTTCTGTTAAGCTGTGGCTTTCGTGTGAGTTTGCCTTCCAAGACATAACAAGAGGATTTGGGTTTTGAGTACTCCTTGCCAAAAATTGCATTTTCACTTTTGACTCATGCCCCGTTTTTTTAAGAAGGAACTCTTTAGTTTGCAGAAAGTCCTGTGGGTTTGATTTCTTGTTTTTCCCTGAATTTCATCCGAGCATGGCTTTTCCTGGACCCAGCTCTTGTTTTTCACCACGGTGTTCCTTGGCAGAGCTCTGGGCAACCAGCAGCTGCCATGGAGTTCTGCAGAGTTGCTTTTGGTACAGATTTTCATGGGGACAATTGCAATGTGTGTTAAAATACATGGCACAGGGTGGTTCTCAAGGAACAGCAATTTATTCCTTTGATCCACTTGTTCAAACTCCAGGTGCTTCTTTGGTTTTGTTTCTTCTGCATCACATCACTTGTGTGGTGAAGGCTTTCCCTCGAGGCTTTTCATCCCAGCTCTTGTTGGAAATCCCTGTGTAAGGGGAATTGCAGGGGACATCCCACAGAGGTCAGGATGGGCTGTGCTGGAGAGAGGAAGAGCATTCTTCCCATTCCAGGCACAATCAGGGTGGCCTGGCCTGATTTCCTGTGGTGGTGGTGCTGTGTTAGAGTCATGGAATATCCTGGTGGATATGGAATGGGCCCATCAGGATCATCCAGTCCAACTCCTGGCCCTGCACAAACATCCCAAAACCTCCCCATGTGCTTTAGAGCATTGTCCAGAAGGTTCCTGAAGTCAGGTTTGGTGCTGTCACCATTCCCTGGCCGGTGCCTGCCCACCCCCAGCCTCACCCTCTGGCTCTGTTTAGTTTGGTGCCCAAAGGTTTATTTTGCAGGTTTTGCTGCCTTTGCCAGTATCCCATCAGGAGAGCTCAGAAACCTTGTGCCTTGGCAATTCCAGCATCCTGAAAATGATGGGAGTGGGATTACCAAATCCTACACCGTGTAAATATTCCTGTAGGGGTGGCAGAGGTAAAAAAGACATTGTGGGTTTGTTTTATTGTTTTGTTTTTTTGTTTTTTGGGTTTGTTTTTTTTTTTTTCCCTGAAAAGGGCTGATGTACCATGGTTATCTTGGCTGCAGAGAACTTGGTGTCCTTATTTTTCATTCCCAGCTGGTCCTTGAAATCAGCCTCTCCTGCTCCCAGTGAACTTTTGACCCAACTAATATCTTATCTTACATGTGGTGAATTTGGTTTTCTGATGAATATGCATCTGATTTTTAAACTTTTTTTTTTTTGCTTAGTAAAATCATTGACCTTGTTTAATCATCTTGATTGCTTTTTGCATATGAAAGCGCACAGAAAATAGATACTTACACTGCATTTATACTTTTAAACACGGGCAGTTAAAAAAAGGCTAAAACCTTATCAAACCCAAGCTGCTCTGGTCAAATGTTTGCAGTATAAACTGGTTTATAATGGCTCAATGTGGTACTTTTCTGACTGGTTTTTATAGTAGGTTTTAAAATTTAATAACATTTTTCCTAAATGCACAGTAGGACTGTATTAAGTTGGGGGCTTGTTACTGACTTTAAGCTTGTAAGTGTTGGATTATGTTTATTTATGGAGTAAATGCAATATTTCCAATTAAAACTTGAGGAAAGAGAAGGGAAAGTAGGGAATTAATGGCTGTAAGCCTTGGCTTGTGTTTATTTAGGAAGCAAATGGAATATTTCCAATTGAAACTTGAGGAAAGAGAGTAACTACGAAAATAATCTGTTGAAATCTAGGGGTTTTTTTTTGTTTTTTTTTTTTTTTTTTGCTGTGTGCTACTGTAAGCACGGAGATTCCATTCTCAGACTTGTGAAACGATTCCTAACCTTGGGAGCCGCTCCTGTGAGAGCCTTTGGGGTTATTTTGAGCGTTCCTTTCTTTGTGGCGCTGTGAGAGCGGTTTGGGCCGATCCCCAGTGGCTCTGGGAAGGTTGTTCACACACTCCTCCTTCCTCCACCAAACATCCCTTCAGTGGGACACACAAAACGCGCCGGTGTCTGAGTTTATGAGCAGGGCTCAGCCATGCAGAAGACTTTCGAAGATTTATGGTGGTAGAGCCACTGAGCAGAGTTATTTCTAGCCAGATGCAGGCCAATCTTAGTGGGCAAAATGCTGGCACTTAGGCCATGTTTAAATACATACAATCCTGAGCACAAATAAGGTTTTTGTGAGGGGGCTCTGCTGTGTTCTGTTTGCATTTTTGAAGGAGAAAGGAAAAAAAAAAAAGGGAGGAGGCAAAAAAACTGAGCAAGCCACAATTTTTCTTGAGGGTATGATACTCTGACATGAGCTCAGATCAGAAGTGCCTTTAAAGAGCTTTGAATGCAAGAATGAATCATAGATTTGTGCAATGGTTTTGGGTGGGAGGGGGATGTTAAAACTCATCCATTCCCACCCTCTTGCCATGGCAGGGACATCTCCCACTGTCCCAGGCTGCTCCAAGCCCCATCCAGCCTGGCCTTGGGCACTGCCAGGGATCCAGGGGCAGCCACAGCTGCTCTGGGCACCCTGTGCCAGGGCCTGCCCACCCTCACAGGGAACAATTCCTTCCCAATATTCCATTTATTCCTTCCCAGTATCCCATTTATTCCTTCCCTCTGGATGGCTCCATCCTTCCCTTGTGTCAACTGCGCTGCTCAGCTTGGCATCGCCTGCAAACTGGGAATTTGAGAAATCACTTAACTGTGTGAAAGGTGGAATTACTTTGCTCTTATTTCAGAGTGGCAGAGATGAGGGGCTGAAGTTCTTGAAGAATGAAGTAAAATTGACCTCTATTTTTCAGTCTTTCAGCAGGGAGTGAAGTGGTTGTGATCTCCTGACATAATTGGGAATTTCTGTCTTGAAACATTGCCATGTGCTAGGCTGCTGAATTTCTGTAAATGTTTGACCTGAAAAGCATTGCATTCCCATCCTAAAGCCAGGCAGAGGCAGAAAAGACAGGCTAGATTGCCTTGTGAATTAAAAAGAATATTCAGAAAAGCAATAATAGGCCGTGTTACAGTGTCTTTATTTCTAGCACCTGCTTTTCATAGTCCTGGTGTGTTCCCAGGCTGGTTTTAGCCTGTCCTATCTCTAAATGTACTTTGCTCGTTTTCAGCTGTGTTGCCACTGGTGAGAAAGGGAGTAGATGGCAGTGGTTTCCCATGTTGTTTTAATGTGCTTGTTGTTTATGAAGTTTTCTTTCATGTTAATTGATTTTGTGTGATTGTTTCTAATTATCTCTCTGTGATCTGAGCTGGCTAAGAGGACAAGTACATATCACTGCCTAATTAAGAAAGAGGTCCTGCTTTTGAAATTCCTCTTTGTCTTCTCATTCTTCCTCTGTTCTTCTCAACGCTGTTGAGCCAGAGTTGTGCAGAGAGAGCCAGGACAGGGAATGACTGGAGAGGATCCAGCAGAGGATACAAAGATGATGAGCAGGAGCACCTCGGTTCTGGGGAAAGGCTGAGGGAACTGGGCTGGTCAGCCTGGAGAACAGACAGCTCAGAGAGGATCTTATCAATGCATGCAAGCATTTCAGGCCAGCTGCCAAGGGGACGGGGCCAGACTCTGTCCAGTGACAGGACAAGGGGCAACGGGCACCAACTGGAATGCAGGAAGTTCCCCTTGGATATGAGGGGAAAAACTGCTGTGAGATGACAGAGAACCTTCTCAGAGAGGTTCTGCAATCTCCTTCCCTGGGCTTATTCCAAACTGCCCTGGGTGAACCTGTTTTGGCAGGGGGGTTGGATTGGGGGTCTCCAGAGGTCACTTCCAGCCCCAGCCATTCCATGGTTGTGTGATTTGGTGAGATTAAGAGAGCACCGTCACAAGGTGGGGTTTTGTTTGACAAGAGTCTCAACAAAGCACAAATATTTGAATTGAACCTGTTTATTGAACTGTCTCCTGTGGCATTGGTTTAAGGTGGTAAGCTTAAGATACCTCACTGTACCAACAATACCAGGGTGCTCTCTAGAAGTAAATTTGCCTCCAGGGCACACCTCAAAAGTGACCTCACATCTGTATTTTGAAAACCTCCACAATGGGGACTCCATGCATCTCTTGGCAGTTTGTTCCAGAGACTAATGCTCTTTCGAAAATGTGGCAGTTTGGGAGCAGAAGGTTCAAGGCTCATGATGTGATTGCCTCTGAATCTCTGAGCAATCTCATCTTTTCTTTGCAGTTAAAAGATCATCAGTTCTCTGTAGTATTAGCAAGCATTTGTATTTTTGGGGTACTTGTACGACTAGTGTCTTTGGCATTGTTAGTGGGATTGCAGCTATTCCTTGTATCCCACATTTCCCACACAGTAGTAGGAGAGAGATGAGAGAAAAGTAATTTCTGCAGTTGCAGTAAGACTGGTTTGTACCTCCTTCTTAGCTCTTTTCTGTGTGTTTCAAATCAAAGCAAAGGCTCAGAATTGTAACAGTGTGGGAGGTGTTGAGTCTCTCGAATCACTATAAATAGTGGCAGACTTGAGAGGACTTGGGGAAGCTTGGGAAGTGCACTAGTTCTCCTTGGGAATCTCATTTCTTTTCCCCTGTCATGTACAGGCTTTCAGGGGAGCATCTGCCTGAAACCTTCTGATTTGGCTGAATATATGCAGAGCTTGAATGATGTGCATTGTGTTCAAATAGGTTAAAAGTGCAAACAAAATTTTTGTGGACATTGTTCGTCCATATTTAAATTAATTGATGTGAAAGTAGATTGTAGCTAATTGCTACGAGCTAATCAGCTGCGTAGAAAACAAAGAAGGCCCTATATTCTAGCTTTTCTAAGCATTTGGAGCTTAGGCTTTTCTGCTGAGGAGGTGAAGGTAATCTTTGTGATTACAGGAGTTTTTCATTTGGAAATATGCAGAATTTTGGTTGTAGTATCCAAAGAATGGTTGAAGTGCAGTCTGAGGTGATGCAGTCTGCCTGTTGTTGGTGCAAGGTGGCTGAACTTGATCCCTAATGCCTGAGGAGCTGAATTTTCTGTCTGTTGGGCATTTGGCCTCAGGTCGTCAAGAAGTAGTTTTAAAAACCTGTGTAAAGACTTTGATCATCCTCTAATGTGTCCCTGATGAAAATGTCCTTTGCTTGTCTGCACTTGCTTCCCTGTGCGCTCCCTCTCCTTTTGGCAAGCGCCTGCTCTCCTTCTGTCCATCCTAACAAAGCGCAGCACAAGGAGGAGCAAAGGCACGTTTCTTTTCCCTGGAACCGAGCATGGCCGTGTTGTTATTCCCCTTTCCTGGGGAGTCCTGGCCCTGTGGCTGGCTGGCTGGCTGTCTGTCTGTCCGTCCCCGGGGTTCTGCAGGAATGCGGCCGCACGGCCTCGCTGCTCTTTGTTCCCGGCTCCTTCGGGGGTGCTTGGAGCACCCCAGGCCCGGCTTGTGAAGTGCCTGGAGCTTTGATCTGCCCTGAGAAGTTCCTTTGAGTTGGTGGGGGTGCTTTGATGTTCTCTGCTCGCTGCCAGCTCCTTCTGCTGGAGGTGCAGCCCAGAGATGCTGTCCAGTTAAGGACCAAGACCTCATCTCTCCATGCATCCAACACTTCTTCACTCTCAGGGAGCAAATGGGTCTCTCTGCTGGAGGAGTCTGTCCATCGTAGTTGTGATTTTTTTTTTTTTTGTTCTAAATTTAGCAGGTTAGCTCGATACTGTGCTAGAGGAGGGCTGGGCCCTTTTGTTGACACAGCTCAGTGGATGTTTGAAATGCCTTTTGCCTTCTCTGCACCCAGCTGTGCTGCTGAACTGGCAGTATGGGAAAGGCTGGGAGAGTTGGGGTTGTTCAGCCTGGAAAAGAGAAGATTTGGGGTGACCTAATTGCCCCTTGCAGGCCTTGAAAGGAGCCCATAAAAAGATGGAGAGGGACCTGAGACAAGGGCATGGAACGCCAGGACAAGGGGAATGATTCTGGCTGCTAAAGAGCAGGGGTACTTGGGTTTTGGGGGCAAGTTCTTCCCTGGGAGGGTGGGCAGGCCCTGGCACAGGTTCCCAGAGCAGCTGTGGCTGCCCCTGCATCCCTGGAATTGTCCAAGGCCAGGCTGGATGGGGCTTGGAGCACCCTGGGAAAGTGGAAGGTGTCCCTGTGTCCCTGCCCATGGGACTAATGATGTTTCAAGTCCCTTCCCACCCAAACCATGCTGCAAGCCTGTGATTCTATGACAAACCTTCATTGACACCCCTGTTCTGGTTTGGCTGGAGCTCAGGAACAATGGTTTTAACTGCATTATGCTCCTTTATGTGATTGGAGCAGGCAGTGGTGCTGCAGGTAGTAAGCAAGATCAATATTCTTGTCAGTGGCAAGAAGACAGGATGCCTTGATCCATTTCAGAAATCTTTTCCCTATCTTTTTTTGGTTGGCCATAGACTGAAATTTCTCCTTTTGGGGAAAAGCTTGTGAGGAATATTGGTGTTCAGGGAATGACTGGACATGGCACTCAGTGGTGGCAAGGTAGTAATCAGTCAGAACTTGGGCTCAGTGATCTCAGAGGTCTTCTCCAACCTAAATGATTCTGTGATTTTCACCTATATCTGCAGATGGATTTCAGAAATTGTGCCACATGTTTTCAGTGAACTGTTACATTTTACTGACTTAAAAAAATAACAGTACTGAACTCTTCTAAAACAGGGTGCTTGTGCTTTGAGGAAAAAATCCATTATAGTAATTATTATTACCTGTGGAATCCATTAGAACACAGAATTTGACTTACGTCAGTGTTAGTGACAATGAAACCTTGTGAAGGGCATCATTTAAAATTGAAATGCTCATATTAAGACTGTAGGAAAAGAAAGGAGAGAAGTCTTTGTGATAAACCTGGGTGGCACTGTCAAGATTCCTAAAATGTGACAGAGGAGTAAAGTAAGAGCTCCAAGGTGGTTGTTGCCTGCTACAAAACCTTTTGCAGATCCAGGATGAAATAAGAAGCGTGGATGATGAAATGTGCCTTGGCTTCTTGCTGTTAAGCAAACGGGGATCAAAGAAACTCCTCATATTCCTGTTTTCTAAAAGCTCCTGGTAGACATAGTCTGAATTATAACATCCTAGGTTGTTGGTTTTTTTCCTCAAAGGGAAATGCCTTGGATATGATGAATCAGGTCTGGGGAAGCTATAGAAAAATACCCTTGTATTTGTATAAATTGTATCTCTCCCTAATGTTTGCTTAGTTTCCCATTTTAAAACAAAAACTCATTAGTGATCATTTTAAATACACTTAAGCTCTGAAACCAATCCTTGTATTTGTTGTGAATGTTAATGCTCCAAAGAGGGCACGCTTTTATTTTGAAAAGGGTGAATGAAATGCTCACACTCACCAGCAGCTTTCTGGCGGTTCTTTTTTGTTTTCTTTTTTTTATTCTACTGAAGGAAAAACGATTGTTTTAGCATTGTTTTGTGTCTGGGTGTCATGTTCCTCTGATCACATGCAGGACTGCTAATACTTCTCTGAGACAAATTGCTGAAAACATTGCCTACGTTTGAGCTTGCAAGAATTCTCTATATATAGTGACAGAATTGATTTTTTTGGCTCTGTTGCTAGTGGCAACTCATCCTAATCCCAAACTGTACAGTAATGTGATTTATGGAGAGTACATTGCTCGCTAGTGAATGTTGTCTGGAATTTTTTTCTCTGTGCATTGCTACAGGGCCGCTGTTCAGGCATGAGGTGAAGGTATTTCATGCTTTATCATAGGCTGTGGGCATTAGAAAACATTTAAAATTATGAATAAATTTATAGCTCACAAGTGCATTTGGGGAAAAACCGCTTTGTTGTTTTTGATGGATTTATGGAGAAGAAATTTCGTATTAATTGGGAGCTTGTGCTGATAAAAATCACAGCTATCTCCTGTTGAAGGCCAAATTTGCTTGTGGGTACTTTCACACCAAGAATTTTGCATATGTGTTAACATTTTTTGTTTAAATGAAATAAATTTTACTGAGCATTAAAATGCTTCAGTTAGAAATGTTGCCAAGATATGTATGTTCTAATATGTTCTTTATGTTGTAAAGAGCACTTAAAATTGGCCCGTGCCAGTTGGGACTGACCTCTAAATATCCTGCTTAAAAAAATAGTGAATTTATGACACACTGTGTGGGGAAGTTTCAGGTTTGAAGTGCATCTTTTAAACTACTGTGAGCACTGTAAGCAATGCTGTCTTGAAAACCCAAATGGGCTTTTTAGGAAGGGACATTTTCTAAGAGCACGAAATCATTCATGGTTGGTCCTGATGATCATCAAGGTCTTTTCCCACCCGAACTGTTCTCTGTGTGAGAACTTGTGAAGTCACGATGTTCAAAGTTAGACTTTGTGGCTTTTGTTTTTCAAAGCAGGAGCTCATTTATCTGCTCTCTGTGGGCATGGAAGGCAGAGTTATTACTCCTTTGAGTTGAGCAGTAGTGCCTTTGCTTGCTGGAGGGGATGGCAGGAGGATGATCCAGGTTCTGAAAATTGTGTGTGAAAACGAGCAAAAACAATTGTAGGTGGATGGATGCTGGCAGGACAGGCAGGAGACTCCTTTTGTCCCAGAAATATTGTGCCCAGCTTTGATTCCTTGATTGTATACCTGGCTGTATCCTGATACACTGAAATATTGGTTGAAATATTTTCAGCTTTAATACCTCTGTTTACACTCAGGAGAATTTCCCTTCCGTGTACTTTTATCTTCGTTGAGGATAAGTGGAGATTTAAAGGGTAAGCATTCCAAAGGACAAATGGTAGCAAAGCTGTCACAGCTGATTAGTTTTAGGTGTGAGACGAGCAGGCTTCTAATTGCAGGGCCGAGATGGAGAATCCAGTGCAGGTGTGAGTTAGTGTAAAATCTCAGTGCAGCAGGAGGATGGAGCAGGGCTCCTCAGGGTGGTAAAATGTTCTGTAGTAGCTGAATCAACAAGGGATTGCTGTGTGCTTGGCTATAAAAGGTGGATATTTGAGCTGCTGTTTGCTCAGGGAAAAACTGCTAGAAATTTGTGAAATGTGTAGTGGAAAGAAATTTGTAGGGGAGAGAAGAGCTCTGCTGTGGTACAGGATGTTTGAATTGCCAGCTACTCCCTTTCTGCAGGAATTTATGAAGCTCTGTTCAGAACTATTTTAAGACTAAAGAGGAGACAGTACGGAGTATGTACATTAAAGTCAAGTTTAAAAAAAAGGCCACTTCTTTATTTCTTTTGTGCATGCCAGGGAACTGGAGCAGTGCACTGAGGTAAGCAGAAAGCGAGGGCTGCCAGCGAGCTGCAGGAAGGAGAGCTGAATTCCTTGACTCAGCAAGCAGAGAGAGTTTCCTGATGTTACAAATATTTGTGCTTCCCGAGCTGTAAAGATGCCCTTCACACGTCTGCTGAGATCAGGCAGACCTCAAGTGGGTGCACAAGCAGGAAACGTCCCTGGCTTCTCAGAGAGCTTCTCTGTGGGCAGAGCTTGAGGCTGTGGGTGACCTCGCCAGGGTGGTTTGAGTTTGTTCTGCTGCCTCGTGTGCTTGCACAGCTGGTGGGACCTTGGCCTGCCCAGCAAGGTTCTTGTTAAAAATCTTGGCCTGGAGGCCACGTTCGCCCCACGTTGGGATGTTTGTGGTGTGAGAGCTCCACGTTGTCCGTGCTTGCCGTGGGAGGGGAGGCTGGTGTTGGAATCCTGTCCAGCCTGGTGGTGGCTTGGGCTTCTGTGACCACAAATGGCCTTCAGGACCTGGAGATGCGCTGTCATCAGAGCAGAGTTCAGTGGTGGGCAGAGTCTCCTGGGAGGCAGCCAGGAGTGATGATGGGTTCAGCTTTGTTTTCCTGAGCAGGACTGGCAGGGAGCCAAGGAGCACCCAATCCCGGTGTGTGGGAAGGTCAGGAGTTTGCTGGCGGAGCAGGGAAAGCTTCCCTGGGCAGCAAGGGAGGAGCGTGAAGGCTTTGCTTGGCTGCTCCAGGACAGTATCAGTGGCACCTCCACCTGAGCATGAGGGGTGGAAAGAGGGATGCTCTGGGAATGGGAGCAGCACAACATCTTCTGCATGAAGGCTCTTCCAAGGGATGGGCTCTAGGGAAGGGTTGCAGCGCTCAGCAGCTTTATTTCCCCCACTCAACCTTTTCCAGGGAAATCTTTCCCTTTACTCATCTCAAGGAAAACCTTAACGTGTAATTTGGAAAGAAGAGCCAAGGTGATGCTCTGATGTAGGAATATGTTCATTAACAAGAGCTGGGGTAGAGTTCCATGTGTGTATCTCTGTGCTGAAGGGCGTGGATGTGATGTAACGTGGGAGGTAGCAGGTTTAATTGGAGACCAGGCAAATAAAGCCAGCCCAAAATCCAGGCAGCAAACCGGTGTTTGAACAGTGCTGTTAACTGCCCAGCGCAGTGGAGTTTATTTAATAGGTGGTACAAAGTCTCCAGCAGGAAAGGCAGTATTGGCAGTGCTGGTATTATTCAAAGCTGACATGGAACTTGTGCTCCTTGATAAAAATGCAGCTGAACTGCCTGTTTCTAGCAATAACATAACCCTGGCAGGTAATAGCTTGCATATGAAAGGGTCATCTTTCTAGGAAGGGATCTGTTTCATTCAGATGGTATAAAACCATTGAACAAAAGAGAGTTTATTTTTAAAACCAAACATAAAGGCTCTGATTTGCTGTAATGTGACCTCTGATGATTTTTTTTCTTGGAGTGGCTGAAAAGGAACCTGGAGTATTCTGTGCAAATGAAATTGAAATTACTTTCTCCTTGCTTACAGCTTCCTAATTTCTTCAGTTGCCTTTTTGCAAGAGCAAAGGCATGAGATCAACTGTTAGAGTCAGCACTGGTTTTATTGAAATTTGGGGGTATTTAAATCAAATACAGCTAGACAGAAAGTGATTGGAGGCACCTGAATTCCCTGATGAGGTTACTTTGCTGATGATTTTGTGGTGGTCTGATGTACAGAGAATTGTAATAAAGGAGTTAATTATTTTACATGATGTAATTAAGGTGAAACTTCACTTGCCGTGCTCTGAGGTGAAGTTTTTGATGTATAAATAAAAATTATCATTTGTGGAGTTCAGTGATCAGTGTTGGAGGAGTTATGCTGGGAAAAAGGAAAGTCAGGCTGCAAAAATCTCTGAATTTGGAGTCTTGAGTACTTTGTGACAGGGTGGACAAGGGAAATGGATTTGGACTAAAAAGAGAGTTTAGTTTAATATCAAATCTAAGTTTAGATTAGATATTAGCAGGAAGGGTATTAAGAGGAGGTTTTTCCCTGTGAGGGTGGGCAGGCCCTGGCACAGCTGTGGCTGCCCTGGATCCCTGGCAGTGCCCAAGGCCAGGCTGGGCAGGCTTGGAGCAGCTGGGACAGTGGCAGTGTCCCTGCCATGGCACAGGTGGGATGGGATGTTCTATAGGTCCCCTCTGACCATGTCCATTCTGGGATTCTGTGAAGCATATTCCAAATTTTAATAACCTGGTTGTTGCACTGCCATGCTTTCTGCAGCCTATGTACAGATCAATGCAGAAATTGTAGTGTTCTGAAAAATAATTTACCCTTCAGCAGCTCAGAATTTTATGCAAACCTTGTAAAACATTTCTGTAGTGGTAATTCTGTTCAGTAAAGAGAAAAGCCACGAAGAGAAGCTTATTACATGCAGTGTTTGAGAGTCTTGTAGTGATGAATAATTTCTGTAGATTCATTATTGCTCCAGGTATGTTGTCTTTGTGTCTGCTGGACACGGGCAGGGAATATTAATGCAGTGTGTCCCTGCATGCATGGGTGTTCCTGGAGTCCCTCATTAGCCATGCAGCTGCTGCTGTGTTATCTTATCTCAGCATTTATTGCCAACCCCTGCCCTGAACAGAGCCACAGCCATGATTTATGTTGGCTGGAGTAGTTGGGATTCACTTGTGCTTTTGTTAGTGGCACACCTGTCCTTAAATTAAAGACCAGGTAACAGTAGTTGTTTGGTTGTGTGGTGCTGATTCATTATGGTGCATTTTTCATGTATGGTGCTGATTCATTATGGTGCATTTTTCATGTTGCTGGGGAAAAGGGAGGGGAGATATCCACGTAAAAGTACTGAATTAAACCAAACAAGGTCAACCCAGAGCAGCTGTGGCTGCCCCTGGACCCCTGGAAGTGCCCAAGGCCAGGCTGGATGGGGTTTAGAACACCCTGAGATAGTGGAAGGTGTCTCTGCCCATGGCAGGGGGTGGAACAAGATGATTGTTAAGGTCCCTCCAAACACAAACCGTCCTGTGGTGTGAGGAGCAGGAAGGGCTTTGAGCTGTGTAAGCACTGCTCAGCAATAATGGGAACATCCCTGAGTTATCTGTGCCTGGAACTTTGTGTTCTCAGCACAAATCCCAGGCACAGCCACTGTGCAGAAAATTAACTCCATCCCAGCCAAGCACTGTGAGCTGTCCCATGGAACTGGACAGGGCAGGACTTGGAGCTTCCTGGGACTCCAGAGCTGTGCTGGGATGGTTCCCTGGCACCTTGGAAAGGTCATGGCAGTCAGGAGAGCTTCCTGATGGCTGCAGGAAGGCAAATACTGGATCCATTTTCAAAGGCTGCCGGCAGGAGGATCTGGGAACAGCAACTTTACCTTAATTCCTGAGTAAATTACACAGCAAAACCTCCTGGAAACCATTTTTGAGGCTTCTTTTCCATTCTTTGTAGAGGCACCAAGGTGATTTGGAGCAGCCAGCATGGGCTCCCAAGGGCAAAAGGTGCTCGATTGGCTTTTGGGAAAGCTGGCAGTGCCTGTGCTGTACGTGGTGGCTTTGGGGAGACCTTTGGCACAGCCCTGGGGCACCTTCAGAGCCACTCTGGGGACACAGGGAGGGATAGCTGGGTGAAAGCTGGCTGGCTCCCCAAATCTGAGTGGTGGGGAGCAGTGCCAGGTGCAGCTGGGATCCCTCAGGGCTCCCTGGGTCAGTGCTGCTCCATGGCTGCTGGCACAGCCTGGGTGGGCACTGGGATTGTGGAGAAGTTAAACTGGGGAGAGCAGTGACCAGGGGCTGGCAGGAACCTCTGCAAGGTCAGCAAAGCAGTTCCCAACTCGGGGCATCCCAGCCCTGAGCAGCAGGCCAGGCTGGGAATCCAGGCTGGAATTTCTGTGCCATCCTGGGCAGAAACACTTCCCTGCATGTCTGCACCATTCAAGAGATTGGTCAGGAGTCATTTGTGGACAGTAATTCCTAAATTTCACCTTTATCCTGCCAGCGGTAATGCAATATGCTTATTTATTCCCTGTGCCCCACAAAAAATCATTCAAAACCATTTCAAGTCTGGGATGCTTTAAAAAGAAGGCAAGAAAGAATAAGTACAAAGAAAATCAGCAATATTTGGGGTTGATTAAACCTGATGGAGTGGTTTTTGTCACTGAGACAAAACCAGCTGCTCCCCTTTTTCTTTTATTTTCTTTTTTAATAAAGAGAGCTGTCTGTTTTCATGGTTTTAATGGAAAATTTTGGAGTGAGTGTATACTAAAAAAAAATCAGGATAGTATTACTTTGGACATGATTGCACACTGAGTGTGTGTACTCCCAGTGTACATTATAAGCACAAGTTGTAAAGTCATATTTTTCCACTGCTCTGTGTTCTAGCTGTCAGGAATTATCCTTGATCTGCTTTCTGGGAAGCTGGAAATTTTTGGGTATTTCAAAATTCACTGATTCATCTTCTCAAGTGGTGCTGGATTGAGTCACTTTTAACCCAGCTGCAAAGTGCTCTGCAATTCTTAGGGAGATTTACTTTGGGAATTTTTGATGGGGTGAATTAATTTCAGGTCAAGGTCAGTCAAAAGGTGTATTTCTTTAGCCTAATGTTTTTGGGTCTTTTAAGTGTGATGTTTATCTGTTTTCTGAGGCTTTGTATTAATTGTAAAGATTTTAAAATTTTCATTAAAATTTCCAAACAATTAGTCTGAATGTTCATAGCCAAAAAACCCACAGACACAAGCTGCTGGTGTCAGGTGAGCTGTATGAATTTTCCAGTTAATACCTTGGGTTTTTGATCATTATCATCATCTTGCATGAGAAATTGTTCCAAATGGGATTCAGGCCTTGCCTGGTTCCTTGTTGAATTTCTCAGCCTTTGAATAGAAATACATTCACAGGTGCAAATTTAGCCTCTTCTTTTATTCAAGAGCCCTGAACATGAAGTGTGTGTTTACGTTTTTGCATAGCTCTGCATGGAATTAAATTTTTATACAGTGACTAATTCACTTGCTGGTTTGCAGGGTGTCGCTGGGTTGAACTTTCTGCTGTGCAAGCTGTGACTTTGATCTTCAGATTTGTACAAGTGCACAATATTGGCAGGTGGAACATTGTCTTATAAAACACTGATGTGTATTTCAATGTTCTTATATTGATTTTTTCATGAAGGTGTGAGCTTTACACATTTCCAGCCCAAGTGGACATCCATGAAATAATTAAACCTGTCTGTTTCTCCTGTTTCCCTGCAGGAAAACTTAATGAAATATGATTCTCCACTGACCTGACTCCTTAATTCACATTGTTATGCTCTTCTACAATGGGAATATAAAAAGATACCTCAATATTTCATAGCATCTGTTGCCTTTAATGGATATGAGTGATGGAAATACATGTCAGTGGTTGAAATTTGGGGTTGGGAATTTGCAGTGAGGTTCAACACTAGAAAAAGTGTCATTAGCAATGTGGGGATAGCAGGAAGAGAAGTTTTCTTTCTCCTGCTCTCTTAGAATTCCCTGGTCTCACAGAGCCTGAGTGAAAATGGAAGGGAATAAATATTCCTGCCAGAGCTTGTGGTTGATCCAATTCCAAGATTTCAGTTGGTTTTGGGATTCAGCTTGATTCCCATGTTATTTTGTAATCCTACACAAGGGCTGGTTGAATGTTTTTGTTTTTCCTCTTTGGTGCAGAATTTTAATGTAGAAAATTTTGGGGGATATCTGGGGCTTCCTGCTTGTCACAGGCATTGTTTTGCAATTAAGAGGAATTTGGTTTGTATTGGGTAGGTAAAAAGCTCAGGTGAAATACACAACTTCATCTCCAGGTTTGGTGTAACTCAGCCCTGATTGAAATGCAGTTAGCTGAGAACTGGAAAATGTCTTTATTTATCTAAATATTCCAAAGACTGGCACCTGTTTTCTTCTACCTCTTCAATATTGATAACACATTTTGGTTATTCCTTGGAGTTATTTGTGCAGTTCTTTGTACTTCTGATAGAAAAGTGAGCTTTTTCAGAGGAACGTTGTGGTTTCTAGGTGTTTGCTAAACTGACTGGGATATTGGATTTTGGAACAGGAGATGCTAAAAGAAATTGGGCTATAATATTAGCTGGAATATTTGGAATGGTTTATAAAGGAAATTCATTCAC
The DNA here is from genome assembly GCF_047830755.1 of Zonotrichia albicollis. Taxonomy (NCBI): domain Eukaryota; kingdom Metazoa; phylum Chordata; class Aves; order Passeriformes; family Passerellidae; genus Zonotrichia; species Zonotrichia albicollis. The sequence continues at coordinate 1,545,756 of NC_133820.1, forward strand.
AGGCATCCCAGCCAGCTTCACTTGTTCCTGCCAAGGTGTTTCATATGGGAATTGGCCAGATCTTCTGGGCTGCCATTGGTCTGGGAAGAATTTTAAGCAATCATGATGCATTTAAACTTCTGTTTTTCATCCTTTTGGGGAAGCTGAGCGTGTAGCACGTGGATGGATACTCTTCATGGATGAAATGGAGTAGGCAAGAATAAAACTGCCAGACTCCTTTTTATTGAGTTTACTTAATTATAAGAGGATGTTCCTGAGGTGTAATTTTTTTTTATTGGCGTTCACCAGAGTTATTGTGTAACCAATTGAAATATAATTAGATTTTTTTGTGCCTATGGTGTAGCCTTAAGCTGAGTAGTTTGTGGTATAGCTTAAAGAAAATAACTGATCAAAATAAGTCTGAAGAAAATTAAGTAAGTCTGTCTAGATACATCAAGTCAAATCCTGTTCTGTGCTCCCAAATTCCTCCCTTGGCTGTACCACTGGAAAGCTGACGAGCTCTCATTAAGAAAATGCTATTTATGCCTGGGAACTGAGTGGTCCTGGGAACTGAGTTTGCCCAATAAAACTTGGAAATTCAGCCATCACACATGTGAAGTGCACACACAATCGTTGCTGGGCTACTGATGTGCACTTGTCAAACCATTTCCCTTTTTTGTTGCTGTTTCACTCTGCAGACTGTCCAGCAGAAGCTCCTTTCAAAGTAAATTATTGAATTTATAGAGTTTTGTTCTCTGTGTTAATGGATTTTGACTAAATTATTGAATTTGGAGTGTTTTGCTTAATGTTCTAACTGAATTTCTTTGCTTTTCTTTCAGAGCATTCAGTCAGAAAAGAGCTGCAATTGAGAAAGAATATGCACAGGTAGGTTCTGGAATAATTTTGATGGCTGTGACGTTGTTCTGTTGGAATGATTTGTTAATCAGCAAATTACCATGGTGCATGCTTTTATGATTTATCTTTTCCATAAGTTACTTACCATGAAATGTGCTGAAGTTCTGAATCAGATTGATTTATACAGGACTTAGGCCCATTCTATATTTTCATGTATTTTGACTTGGGGAAGTTCTCGAGTACAGAAAACATTTTTAACATTTTTTCCCAATTGTTATAAAGTCAAACTCCATGTGGTTTTCTCAGAAGTCAGTGTGAAATTTGAGTGAAAGGTAAAATCAGGTCAATTAGAGGGAGAGGAAATGTTCTGGCTTACTCGATCCAAAATAAATTTAAATGCACATTCTTCAGTAAGAGCAGCTTCCCATTCAGCTGAAATAAAAGCGGATTTGGCCTCATGCTTGTGATAGGGAGTGGAATGAATTTTGATTTGTTTGTGAGAAAAGAGGGAGGATTGCTTTTTCTCCCCCAGTCCAAAATTAGAAAGCATCTAATAAGGGGCAGCTGCCTGTTTAATTTACAGTAAAGGCTCTTGGAGCTTAAGTCCGAGTACAACAGATTAAAAATACATTAATTTATTTTAAAATAGATTAAAGGTAGAATGAAATCCAAGGGAGTGAGCTGGTGGGGCTCAGTGTGCCATAAATCCAACTGGAGATGGGCCTGAGGTGGAATGTGAGAACACAAGCTGTCAGCAGGCTGCTTCCAAGTGCGGTTTGTAGGATGTGCTGTTCAACATCCTTCCAGTCCCCAGTGCTGCCTCACCCCCAAAACACACAGGGCAGGCTGGTTCTGGGGCCAGGCTCCGCTGTCAGTGGGGAAAAGGTGATTCCTGTGCCTGTGATGGGTGGGTTTTAGTGCTGGGTTTTCTGCACGTCTTCTCAGCCTAAAACCCTTCCTACACCTCGTGGAATTTGTGCTGAATTAAGCCCCCTCACTGACATTATTGCCATAAGTTATTGGTGCTCCCATTCTTCCTCTATACGAGTTTACCTTGGCAAGTATCAATTCCATTGGCAGTTGTATTAAATTTGATTAAATACCTGAATTTTTTCAGTGATGGTGCCTCCTGAAACTGAGGTTTAAAATGTGTTCTTGAGTGATATTTTTTAAACGATGTAAAAAAACGCAACACCAGTTCTTAACACATTTATCCATTAGACACTGGGAATGTCTTTTATATGCAGAGACACAACAGTCACTGCATTTGGGGAATAGTCCTGATAAGTTGGAAAAATAATTACACTGCGCTTCAGAAAGCTCCAACCTAACAACTGAGGCTTTCAGCTCCTTGGATTGAACCCCCCCAGCTCTGCAGCAATGCAGCTGCAGCATTTGAGAGTCACTGAATAGCTGCTCCTGTGAATGAAGTCTTGTGGGATCGCTTCCTTGGATTGCTGATAAGTGCACAGCTCCAAAACAATGTTGGATGCTTCTTCTAAAAGGATTTCTGTTTTGGAGGTGGTAGTAAAATTGCACATAAAGCCTTTTGGGGAGAGAAGTTGTGCTCCAAATAAATGGGAAGTTGCATTCATCAGCAGTGGGATATTCCTTTTAAACCAGTTCTAAAGGGAGCTGGAAATGCTCAGTCGTTTATGAAGCCAGATTTCTAAACCTTTTCACAGATTCTCTCCAAATGCCTCTTGTCACCTTAGGGAATTTGGAATATTCTGACATCTGACTTTTTTTTGGCAAGTGAGAAGCAGTGGAAAGGGTGGCCAATGAAAATCAGTTTCCCAGAACTGAAGGCTTTGTTGGTTTAAAAAAAATTGTAGGTTGGTGCCCTGCACTTGGGTGCCAAGTTTCTAAACACAGAGTGCTTTTGTTGGGAGCAGGAGAACCTGTCCAAAGGCAAGTGAAACACCCCAGCCCAGTGTTTATAACTTGCCCCTAATTACATGGTAAGTGGTGCAAATGTATGTGATGAATTACAGGGCCTGGATTTAAATTTCCCTGCTCTTATTTTGTCCAGGGGTTTTTTGCGTTGTGTTTTCACCTGTTGCTTTTGAAGGTTTTTGGAGCTGTTTTTTGCTTATTGCCCATCTCCAGTGGGTTCTTACCTGGCTTTTCTAGGCTGTGTTGTGGTAAAAATGGGAGAAGGATCCAGTGTATCAGCAATTCTGCAGTTTTCTAGTGATCAGTTGGGATTCTGCACTCAGCTCTTCCACTTGTATTTTTGGTCCTGTATTATTTAATATATGCTTGGAGGGTTACCTTAATATTCAGAAATGAGAGCTCAGAAAGGTTCTCATTTCCCACTAACAGTGTGCCTGCTAATAGCATTTAAATTGCAATTTTATATTGTTGTTATTAGCTATTCTCCATGATTAATAAGCTACCTGAAATCAGTGCCCGAGAATACTCTTACGGTGAAAAAACAGTTTACTGAATGTGTGCTTTTGCTGCTCCCTCCAAAAAACCGTTGTACCCAGCATGTTAAATAGGTAAAATATTGGTTTTTTGGGTTTTTTTCTAGAGATTATAAATACATTTCTGCTGCAGTTACTATTATTTCACACTTTTAACTGAAGAGACCAGTCTCTCACAGTCTGGGAACACACGGATGACCTTCCTTGTCATGTTTTGGTTTTGCTTGATGTTTCATTATCATTGTTTCAGGGTAAAACGTGACTCCAGGCAATCAGCGTGGCCTGGCCCCTCGGAATTTGCAAGTAACCTCAAGGAGGTTGAGTTTCCCTGCATGCTAATGAGTTTCTAATTGTAGTACCTCAACCCAAGGCACTGATGTTCTACAAAAAAGGTGGGAGAGCCCATTCCCTGAGCTACATTTCAAGGGAGGCACAAGTAGAAGCGTCTGTTCAGTTTTTCTTTTTTAAAGAGGCAGGAATTGTTAGGATTTTTGTCTCCTCTCTGTGTTTTTCAGAGGTTAAATTAACAATGAAGAGCTGTGGGTGCTCAGTAAAACCAGCTTATCTGTCAATCAGGAGGGGACAGGGCACTCGGTGTTGATTGCTGTGGCACTGAGAAACTTCATGCATTTAAAACACGTTCAGATGTGGAGAAAAGAGAATTTAATGTAGTTTGCAGCCACAGAGTCCTGTTGGCAGCTGCTCATATCCATGGCAGTGGTCAGGAGGGGAGCATTAAATAAGATGAAATGGATGTGAGAGGGAAAAGAGCTGGAGGTGCAGTGAGAGGAGCAGGAAAGGTGGAGGGGTGGATGTAAGCAGACACCGTGGTCACCCTTACCCATTTCCCTCACCCTGTGTCTCACCAGACCTAGAAAACACACTCATTTCAGAGTACATGCATTAATATTTCCTAAAAAATTAAAATATTGCTATGGCACTTTTTGTCAGTATAATGTGTGCATGTGTATACATAATATATAAAGCAGATACATAGCATGATTTATTTTATATCTTTATATATGTATTTTATATGTAATTTATTTATGTATTTGCTAGAATGTACTGGTTTTCCATTGTTTAAAAGCAAAAGAGGAGCTGACCATTGTTTTTACCATGTTCTAACAAGGTGCCAAGTTGTCCAAAATTTTGAACAATTTTTCAGAGGATTAAAATAGTAAAGGTTTAAAATCAGACATTGCCACCATGTCTTAGTAACTTCTGCCATGGCTTGTTTTTTTCCTTTGCTGTTCTTTATCATGTATTCCAACACTTTGTGAAAATTAAATTTATCGTGTGAAGACTGGCAAGGTGATGGTATTTCCCTCGTAAGGCATGAGAGAAAGTGAGTGAATTTTAGCCAAAGTACCACAATTCTCTGATAGAATGGATACTAAACCCTTTTGAAAATACTCTGGTTTATTGGAGTGTTTCAGTGGTGGCTGTGGGAGCAGGAGGATGGCAGACACTGCTCAGAACAGCTGGGATATTTGGGAATGGTGCTGGGGAGCTCTAAATAGAACCCTGCCAGCACAGAACCCCAGTCACCTGGGTTCATTCCTACATCCCACCGGGCAAAACAGCTGCAGCCTGGCAAACACAGCCTTACACAGGCTTGGAGTACAAAACAAAAATCCCAGGGAGAAGCCAATTCTTTCCTCTGAGCCACGGAACCCCTGGAGCGGCAGGAAAAAATAACTGGAGGTACCTGCCCTGCAAAGGCAGCGAGCAGCTTTCCATGAGATCACTGCCTGCAGCCTGGGCTGCAGTTGTTCATCCCAAAGGATGCGGGAGGCTGCTGTGGGAGAGCAGGAAGAGATTGTGGATTTTAAGGGTGGGTCCCCGCCTTGGGGACAAACAAGGAGCAGCCACCGTGGGTTGACTGCTCAGGAGCTGTTTTGTTAACAGATGAACTTAAGTTACTTGTTTCTTCCTGCGAGGATGGTTTTAGAGTTGCTGCAGTGCTAAACCTCCCTCTAGAGTATTTCTGTATTGCTTGAGACATTTTGTCTTGATTTTATTTTATGGTGAAATTGATGGCTTTTGTAGTCAAGCAGTAATTAAAAAAAAAAAAAAGTGGGAAATCAGGTTTTGTGTGTGTATGGAAGATGTGTTTTTAAGACTAAGGACACTTCATCTTTTAGGGAATTGGAATCTTCCAGATCCTGTGATGAGAGTTTAGTTTGTAATTAGCCCACATGCAGAAACTAGGTTGGTTTTTCTTTTATCTCAGGCTTATCTTTGGAAGGAATTTAGCTGTCATTCTGTGATTTCTCTGCAGGGAAACTTTCACTTGTACTACATGAGTGGATTATGTTGAAATATGCATCCTGGGTATCCTGAGCTGAATGGCTGCTCTATCTGGATATATTTGATAGCAATTAATTTGAAAGACAACATATTGCTTTGAAACCCATCTGTGTATTTATTGTATTTTCAAACTTTCTGTAGGAAATAGTAGGAAAAACTCAGAGTGAAATCTTTTTCCAGGAATGAGCTCACTGAGTGTCTGCAAGCGTTGGTTTGTGTCTGTCTGTTTCAAAAGACAGGCAAAATATTCCCAAACCAACCAAACAAACCCAGCCTGTAAGGAGTGACCTTGGAGACCTGAGGTGCTCCATGTGCACCACTCAGAAGTGTGGCAGGGCTTTGAGGTGCCTTCTTCCTACTTTATTGGTAGTATTGCAAACCATTTTAGCAGTGTTGGTTTAATTGCATATGAAAACCATGGTTCTGTCCACCAGTGCTGGGAAATGTTCTTCCTGGAGGAGACTTTGTGCTGGTTTTTATCCATAAAGTTCTGTTTTTTCCCAGTGGTGGCTGTGTGAACGTGGCAGTTGTTTCTCTTAGCAGAGTTCATTTCTTGCCTGTGCAGAGAAAACAGCTACTGAAATCCTACAACCCAAGGTCTGCCTTGAATATTCCGCCTTTCCTGCTGTAGGAATTTCTATAGAAGGCAGCAGACTCAGGGAATCGTTGTGTGTGACTTTATGTTGGATGTTGCTGCCTGAAGCTTGGTTGGCACGTCTGCTTGGGGGAGTGGGAAAAGCTGTATCCAAGAAACCTCTGGATCCAATAGCAAAAATGCCAGAGCCATTCAGGCCTACTGAGTGATGATTCCTTATGGATCCTTAGGGCTCTGAGGCTCCTCTTTTTCCTTCCTTTGGAATCTTGCTGTGGTTGATGCCGTCTGTCACAGACAACCACGTCAGGCAGGTTTGTTTGTAAACCAATGGTGCTGCTTTCCATGGGCATCCTCCTGCTCTTCATGGACCCTGCAAACCAGGGAGCGTGGGGAGCCTTCAGAAGGGGCTGATGCTCGCTTGGAAATGATGTCTTTGGTTGATACCCATGAATTGTTCTCTGTTTGGGTGGGCAGGCCCTGGCACAGGTGCCCAGAGCAGCTGTGGCTGCCCCTGCATCCCTGGCAGTGCCCAAGGCCAGGCTGGATTGGACACTGGGGCTTGGATCAACCTGAGATAGTGGAAGGTGTCCCTGGCCATGGCACTGAATGATCTTCAGGGTTCCCTTCCAACCCAAGCCATTCTGGGATTCTGTGACTTAATTTAGGATATTTCTTTTGGATAATCACTGGTGTTTTCTAAACGAGCTTTGGATTCATTAGGTAAAAAAACTCAGAGTAAGACCTGTGTTTCAACCTGGCTTATGAGCACTTTAAGTTTTTGTTCTTGCCATATCCTTGAAAAATCTCATGTATGGTGTGGAAAGCCTGTGAATTCAGATACACCTGGAACCTGGACTGTTTTGATAGTTTGTTTTAAATCTTAGCACTGCTAACTTTCCATTTTCCGGGAGAGGATCCCAAGTGCCCACACTGACCAGTCCCAGCGTGGCGTGGAGATCATGCATATTGATGGCCTGGTTTGGTCCTTTCAGCCATGGTGGTGCACAATACATCAGCAGAACTTGCTGCTTCCAGAAAGAAAACACCTGCCTGGTACCACCTTTGGATTATGTTCTCCATTGAAAGCACTGGGATATCCATAAGCAGGGCAGGAAAATGAAGTGTAGGACCCCGTGGCTATTCAGGCCATTCTTCCCAAAAAACCATGGAGAATCAGTGGCCGTGAAGGCCACAAAGACTGAGCTGCTCCATTTCATAAATGGTTAGGAACACTATTGTGAATTTTAGAATAACTTGTAGAGACAAGTTTGACAAATCAGATGTTATAATGGGATTATTGATACTATTCTGCACTTGTCACAGTTCAACCTCTTAGTGCACGTTTCCCTTTTTTCCCCCAAACAAGAAGCTCTTTAGAATTCTCTATATTAAATGTCCATTTAACATTTAATATAATATAGTTTGCCTGGAACAAAGGCTGTGGGTCTATGAGTGACATTCCAAACAATATTATCGTTGACCTTCGCTTTTTATGTAGATTTTGCATTCAGTTGTTCGTGTACTTTTCTGTCTCCAAAAAACACATGTCAGAACTTAGTGGGATATCTGATTTTGGTCCTGTCTCACTGGTCGTTCTGTTAGAAGGAAAATGAAAATGCCCTACGCTGTAGCATTTAAAGAGAATTTTAAAAGGCAGCCTTTTAAAAATGCTAAGCTATCTGCTACAGTTTTTATGGAATTCTTTAGGTTAAAATAATATTTCTCTAAGAACAGAGGAGGACTGTCAGCTTCTATTTTCAGTGAAAACATCTAGTTCCTTATAAAGGGGCTGCTAAGCTTAGAATTACTCTATTCCTACAAAGAAAGCCCTTCATAAAGAAACCCCATTTTTTGCTGAACTGATGCAAGCAAGTTTCTCTGAGCCTGCTTTTAGCTGTTATTTTTCTTTCCGATTACTGCGCTCAGAAGCATCCAGGGCCTGGAATTTGGATCCTTGTAAGTGGTTCTGCTTGCAGATGAAAAACTTCATTCTTCAGAGCTGCTCTTTGCTTGGCCTCTCAGCCCCAGCAGTGAGGCAGGCAGTGGATCCTGCGGCCTGTGGGGTTATCCATGAGTTCCTTCTCTTTTTCCTCTGCTGCCTCGGTTTTTCTCAAGCTTCCTCAGTGTTTCAGTTCTTTCCTAACACATCCAGCCCTTCAGTCTCCCTTCCCAGCGGCTGCTTTTCTTTTTCCTGGGATTTCAGAGGGCAGGCAAGTCGCAACCCAGGGCTTTCAAAATATGCACAGTGGAAACTTTGGGCCTCCGAAGCAGCAGCAGCGCTGAGTCATGAGTCCGTGCCAGCCAAGGCTGCTCCACCTTTCTTTGGGCTCCTTTTCCACCTCTTTACTTTTATCTTGTCCTGGGAATTCAATTCTCTTTCATTTCCTACCTCTGCACAGCTCATACACATCTCAGAGTTCTTTGGATAGAGGACATTCCTATTCCAACCTCCTTACCCAAACTGTAGTTTGGTGAGGCCCCTATCGCTCTGAAACTTGGAAAATCTTGAAGCACCTTGGTTCCCAAACTGCATCCCTCATTAAAAACGTGTCATTGTTCTCAGAGAGAGCCCAGGCCTTGCCTGAGCCACCCTTTTGGCCTTTTTCCCTGCTCCATTTCCCAGTCCCCTGGTAATGGTGGTGCCGTGCTCTCCTCCCAGCGTTTGGTTGCTATCGGTTCCTCAGGAGATGCATCCTGGTTTGCAGGACAGGGCTCTGCAGGGATCTACAAGCAGTCACCACACCCAGGAATGCTCTGGATGTGGGTTCGGGGGTGTTTGTTTGGGGATTTTTAAATCCCTAAAGCTTCGAGCTTAGAAGGCAAATATTTGGTGCATGAACATGATCCCTTGTGTTTTCTAGTGGGCCATAAATAACTCAAAAGCTGTTTTTCTCTCAACTTTCTTATGCTTTTATTTGCATTTTTGCACCTTCTCTGTTAGCCCTGCATTTGTTCTGGAGCCATCAATTGAAAAAAAAAATCCTTTGTGTCCAACATAACTCTCCCTCTTTACCCAATAATGAGCACCTTCTCTGTTACAATCAAAAAAACATAAATTAGGGTAAAGCAGAAATCACTGGTTTGCCTGAAAATGTTCCTCAGGAGAATGTAATTAAAAAGAAAATTATTATTATTATAATAAGAAAAATGAGAAGAAAATTTATAGATTAAAAAATAACCCATGTAGAAATTGAAGTATGGGGAATGTCATTCTTGGTAGAGTTCAGTTGGTTAATTCAGCTGATTAAATTTTCTCCAATTCAGCTGGTTCAGGTGATTGTCAAATGTTTGGCACACAGAGGTAATTCATAGGAGATGGTGTTCCTTATTTCTCTGGGACTTTGAAAAACTGTTTGATTGCACCTCCTGCACAGTAACTAAAGTGGTTTTGGGCTATGTGTGACTTTATTTCAAGTAGTGACATTTCTGAAAAGTTATTCTTCCTTTTCTGTGTCTCAAGCCTTAATTTTACTGTGGAAAAGGTCTCCACTGGTTAAATAAATTTTAAAAAAAAGGGAGAAGAGCTCATTTTATTTGCTGTTCAATAATTAAACACCTAAAGTTGTGTTCACATTGTAAAAAGGATTGAACATGGGTTTGCAGGAGCAGCCTGTCATCCTTTCCATCCCACAGCAATCCCCAACCCCAGGGATCCAGATTTCGTGTTGGACCCTCAGGAGTTCATTAGATGGATGTAAGGAAAACTGGGCAGAGCTGCTTGGCTACTGAAGCTGTTTATCTTGGGGGGTTATTTAAAGGGTAAAGTAGATGTGTTCTTAACTATTTTTAAAAACTATACTCCCTTCTTCCTCTTTCCAGCCTTAGTTCAGACCTGGACAAACCAGGATGTGTTGACAGCTCAAAAAAAACCCCAAAAAACCAAACCAACAGAGAATGTTTAAGTCAAATCTCCCCTAAATGATTATTCAGTGTCAGACCCTGCATCCACAGTGGGTGACTTGTTCAGTTTTATACAGAAAAAGGTCTTTAGCCAGCTTGCACTCCCAAAAACGAGGAGGGAGAAAGGAAAGCCATCAACTTTTGGATCCTAGGGAATTATTTCTGAGAGTTCTCCAAACTGCTGCCTCAAACATTTCTTGTTGTGTTTCGTGGTGTGTGTGGCCTGCAGTGCAGCTCAGCTGGGTCATTCCCTTCCACATCATGTTAGAAGGAATAAATAGCAATATTTGAACATCTTGGTGCTTTAGATAAGGAAAAATGCTTGTCCAGCTGGATTCTGGAAAACTGTAGGTGGCTGGCGTCCCATATAGATGATGGGCTCCATTTGGATTGGTGCTATTTTATTTTAGTAGGGCTTGGTTGTTACTCATTAAGTTACTTATTAATCAGTTTTCTGGTTTTTTTCCATGGAAAATAAGCCAGTGCAACAAGTTGTAGATTTTGAGATTTCCATAGATTTAAAAATCAATTAATTTCTGTTCTATTGAGAAAACATTTTAAAATTTAATGGGGAAGTTAATGACATTAACATCAGTAAACACTCACGAGGGGAAAGTCCAGTGTAGGTATAGTGCAGGAACAGAACCTTAACATAGATTTACATTTTAATTTATATATTTTTTATATCTTTACATATATATATGTAAAGCGTTCTTTTCAGTCAGCAGAATTGTGTTGATGATGGCACAGAGTTACTCCTGCTATCCCTTGTTTAATTTTCAATATTACTCCGTGTTTTCTGCTAGGCAGATATCCTGCCTGCTGCTTATTTCTGTAGCAATATATTCTTCACTGCCTTTTGCAGTTTAAAGGGTTGTTTGTCGTATTTTCAACAAAAATAACAGCATATTTCATACTGGTTGCAAACAGAAACTAATTGAGTAGGAGGAAGCCTACAGATTTATGAAAAAACCATCTCAGCACTGGTTTTCTTAGCTCTGCTTGTGTCCAAATATGGCTCAGAGCTTTTTTTTACCTTCACAAGCCATAAAGAGGTAATTTTTTTTAAAAATAATACCGAGGGCTGGTTACATTTTTTGAGATGTGAAATTTGTGAGCTCCTGGGTTTCCTGGATTTATTTCTCTTTAGGATGCCAGATAGATCTGTTTGCTCTTTGTCTATCCAAATAGGCTGGCCAAAAATTTGCATTTTTCCTATCACATGGGGTTTTCTTGTATTTATAGCAGCATCTTTAGAGGTATTTTCTGTCTCATGTTGGTTTTCTGGTTTTGTTTAGAGAAATTTTTGTCTGATAATTTATGTTCACCTAAGGTAGAGAGAGCAAAACATCTCTATGAGTGCCCTCCAGTAAATGTGGTTGGGAGTGCAATTTGTAAGCAGGATTATTTTTTCTGTGTTCATAAAAGTGAATAATGCAGATAGATAATACACTGCCTACCTTTTAAAAAAGAGTTTTCCATTATACAGCTATTACCAGGTGTAATGATGCTAAAATTGTTTATTTTTATATAAGAATAATAATATAAGCTCTTAAATATAATAAAGGGGTCGTGGAGAGTCATAAACAGCTGGAATACATCATAATGTTTGGTTTTGATTATTCTTCTATTCTTTTTTATTATTCTTGTGTGTTAAACCTTCAGGTAGCAAAATCCCTCACATAACAAAATCTGGAAATGTGATCCAAGGTGCAGGCAGCTTCTGGGAAGTCTCCTGCAGAAGGGTTTTGGTTGGGGGTTCCACCAAGAATTCTTAGAAATACCTTGGAGAAATACCGAGATGTTGCTAAAATTGCATCCTGTCACTTTTTCTTTTCCCTGCAAAGAGTTCTCTCCTTGTTCCATAGAAAAAGAACAAAAAACATACAGAATATTGAATATACGTGGTAGAAATAGATCTTCTTTTCTGCCAAATAACAAAGAATTTGGTGATCCTTGTGACTCCAAACATCCAATATTCTATGACGCAAGATGAAAAAATTTTAATTTCGTACTTCAAAATTGATTTCTGCTCTAGCAATAATTGCACACCAATAAATGGTAAAAATTGTGGGGTTGGGGTGGGTGGGTAGAGTTTTATATTTTTAGCAGTGAGTCTTGTCACCAACTTCATGGTGACCTTCATGCTTGTACTTCTTAGTTGGTTAAAACTTCTTTCTGGGGAAAAATCCATAAGAAAAGGGGGTTTTGCTGTGTGTTAGTAAATTGAGCTCCTGAATCCTAAAAAAACCCACCCTCACATTACATATTTTGCAAGTTCATATGGCTTATCTTCTGGTTTTGTTTGGGTTTTTCCCCTATGCGTGTCAGGCACAAAGAAATGAGGCAAAGAACTTGTGAAGGAGAAATGCTGCGAACAACCTTGTGGGAAATAATTTCAGTTCCTAAAACGTGTGTTCTTCTCGGGAAGCCACAGAGCTGAAGTGAGGCTCAGCTTCCAAATGCAGACATTGAATGTCTCTAAATTTGAGTCCTATCGTTAAAAATAAAATACTCTCTGCTCCACAAAAAATCCTTTTCACTCCGCAGTGATATTTTCCTCTCTAAGTTGTAAAATTCCACCGGCTCCGATGCTGCCAGCGTTGTCTGTAACAGGAATAAACAGATTTACTCTTTGAGGCGCTCTGTGATGCCGTGTTTGGCAGAGTCTGTCCCTGATGATTCCTGCAGTCGCTGCAGGTTCAGGAGCGGGGAATGTTTGCTGATGGAATGTTTGCTGATTCATGGCAGGATTAGGACGTGCTGAGGAAGCACTGCTGGAATTTGGCCTTGCTGGGAGCAGGGATGGGGCTGGCTGCCGATGGATCAGCCTCTGGGAATTCTGCTGCTCCGATGCATTCACAGCTTCGGGGTGGTTTATGTTGAGTTTGGTTTTGTGTCTCACAGTATCTAAAGCTTTAAGTGTTCCTCACATTTAAATAGCATTTTCCAGCAGAAATAATAGGACATCTGAGTGAGTGTATGTCCGAGCTTATTCCATCATTCTGTGTGGTTTTATTTTCCTGAAAGCACAGTGCAGCTCTTCTAGAGGCATCACCTGTATTGATTCTCCTTACTCTGCTCAGATTCGTGACGCTGAAATTCACTTTTCCTCACCAATTTCAGGGGAGAATCCTCAGGAACTCGTTTGGCTGCTGCGCTGAGTCACTTGGCAGGTGGTTTGTGGGATGTAAATCCCATTCCGCCCAGGTTATCAGGGAGGCCACACATCATTTTTGAAATGTCAGGTGTTTAAATCCATGGCCAGAGGCTCCTGATAAGTAAGATCAGAGATGTTTTTCCACCATTTAAAAAAGGGCCAACCCAGCCTTGAAATAAAAAGAACTGGTAAACTCTTTAGCCAGCCTTTATTATCCCAGAAACGTTTGTACTTTGCACTGGTGTGTATCTGATGAGGATGTGTTTAATCAGCCCTCTTCTGAGTGCAGGAGATGTCCTTTTAACTTCTATATCTTCTTTTTGAAATAGGACTTCACCCCAGGAATTGATGGGTTATTGAGGTGTTAATGCTAAATTAATACTAAATAATGACTCAGGGAGAGCTTCCTCTCTGCTGAAGAAAGCACTTTGGTTTGCCAGCTGAGAAACGAAAATAAATAGCAATTGTACAGCATCAGAGTGCTCCATTGATTTGGGCTTTTTCTGTCTCAACTTTTTCAGTGTTTTCCCTCTCTAGCTGCACTGCCAGCTGTCTCCCCACTCCAAATTACACTGTCACCAGTTCTGTAAACACCAGAGAAAACCACTTTTATATTAAATTCCTTTCCCTGCTGAAGTGGTCGATGGAGCTGGTAACCAAGTTACTAAAGAATCAAAAGCAGAGGAGCTTTTAATTAAATATAATTTGGCAAGGTGCCCAGAAATTTCCCTGTCGTGGGAGTGGGGAATGACAAACAAAATGAGGAGCTGCCGCTGCTGCCTTTCAGAGTGTCTGGAGATGTGTTTGCTTGGATGTGCACATCCACTACCGAGCAGCAACAAAAATAAAAACCCACCGAGCAGCTCCTGGGCCAAGGTGACCTTGTGCGAGTGGTTTTTGTAAGCTCGGGATGAGGTGTGATCGCATTTCTGAGGCAGCAGGAGAATGGGATGCAAACCCAAGCCCTGTGTGGTTTTAGGCTGTTGTTGTTTAAAGGTGAGAAGCAATTCGGTGCCATGAATTGCCCCGCATTTACATCAATTCCACTTGATGCCACATTATTTTATAATTATCCCTGCTTGCATGTGGGCTCATTAAATCATTCATGGGGTTCTGCCAATGTGCTTTTAGTTTCTACGATTCCTGATTTTTTCAGAGAGCTTTGCCATAAGTGATTCAGTTTTTGGTCATCCCTGCCTTTTTTTGCCCACATAATGAATATCTCATGTTGATGGGTTCAGTAAATCCTGTTTTGCTGTGTTCAGTGTTGTGATTTCAGGTACATCATCTCTGCCTTTAACCAACACTATATTTGTTTTTAACTTCTAAATCTGCTTTTCTGGCTTCCTTTCCCAAACAAATTAGATTCTCATTTGGAAAAGAGGGAGATGTCATCTTTCTCAGTGATATTTTTTTAATGTTTCATTTATGTTTTGATTCATTTTTGCCTCTATATTAGTGCCAGAATGTCTTTCTCAATTGTCAAAGTCCTAAAATCCCTTTTGTAGCAATGAGATGACTCAAACTGAAATTTTCCAATATTTACAGAAATACTTGATACAGAGCATTTTTCTGTTTAACTTTTTACACTTAAACTCACTTGTTTGTGAAGCTGTAAAGTACCAAGCCCTTGTGTATTAACTTTCCACGAGGTTTTAGTTCACTTCTCTCAATCTCTTGCCCATTTTGCCCTCAGTGATATTTTCCTGTGCCCCTGATTTCTGCAGCTGCCAGGTCTCACCAATCTCTGATTTACCCTGGTTATTGTGGGGTTTATTTGTGTTCTAAGTGCTTCCAGGTAGGGAATGTTTCCTGCTGTGTTTGTACAGCGCTATGTAAATTTGCAACAATATATAAATGTTTGCTAATGACCCAGCCCTGTGGAAGTTAGTAAGGCACATCCCACAGCATTGATGTGTTGTGTTCAGAAACACAGTGTTTATTTAAAGAAAATCAGGATTTTAAAAAGGTTGGTGTGGAGAGATGAGCCCAGACTGCAAATTTGAAGCTTGCCCTGGGCTAAATAAAAGTTGTTTTTAAAAATCTATTATCCACCAATGCTGATTTAAATATGAATGCAGTTCACTTTGGTCCCGATTCTGTTTCAGATCTTTTTAAACCAGATTTCATTGGTTTTCCTTAGCAGAAATTTGCTCTTGATGTGTTTCCTTAAAACAGGGCTTGAGAGAGCCCATCTGCACTCTGCAGGCTCGGTGTCAGCACGGGCTTCTTTTTGGCTCCAGGCATTCCTGTGAAGAGCATTTTCCTTTGCAAAACCATGGAATTTTAAGCACACATTGGCCAGTGTGTAAAATGCAGTACCAAATGAAGTTAGTTTTATTTTTTTCTGAGTGATCTATTTAATTTCCCTGCTTGATCTCAGTTTTAAAGCTTTATTCACATCTTTGTGTCTGGGATTAATTTGACTTGGCACTCGGCAGTGTCTCTGTCTCCCAGGAGCAGCTGATAATTTACAATGAATTTCTTTTTCCTCTTCTCCCTATGACTTGTAGTGAAGGTTTTTCTCTGTAGAACTCTGAATAATATGCAAGAGCAAAAATATTTTAAGAATGAATAACTGAATTACCTGTGATGATTGGAAACTCAAACATGGCTCAGCTTGTAATGAGTCCAAAACTGTTATTTACCAGAACATCTTTGGTTTGCAGCAAGAAAACCTTTGAATAATGAATGGTGCCTCTATCTGTGTAGCTGTACAGAAAATATTGGGCTGGAGGCCTATAGTGAAACAAGGAGCTGACAAACGTGTGTTAATTATATGCTAAATGAATCATACTATTCTGTGTGAGAGAAGGAAAAAATGTGGGTTTTTTTAGGTGTAATAATGATGTAAATTTGAAGTTCGGAACTGACTTTTGAAAGATAATTTGATATAATTTTTTATTACTGCTTCCTTGTCTTATTCTTTGAAGTGCCTATTAATTTTTGGGAACAATTCCAGGGATGGGGCAGCCACAATTTCAGGGTGTACACCCAGTGATGTACCTGTGGGATGCTGAGAAACCCAGTCCTGAGAGGGAATGTGAAAGCAGCATTGTGGCATCTTGGTGGTGAGGTTTCTGGTCATGGTTATGGGAATTTTGGACAGGAAAATGTCATGGAGAGATGACTCTACTAAAGCAGGCTGGATTTGTGTCTCTTTTATTGTCAGTATTGTCTCTGTCCTCCTACTTATATCCTAAATGCTTTTTGTCCTTCCATCAATGTTGTGAATACCTGCAACAGAAGCCCAGTAATAATTAGTTTCTAAAATTGAGTAAATGAAGGAGCAGAACTTTTAGTGAAATCCAATTATGTACCATCATATATTAAGCTGGTAGTGGTGTTCTCATATCCCGAAATCAATGGCATGCCCTGCAGGCATGTTTTAATTAAAATAGGAAATACGTATATTATGTTAGCCCTGCTAAAATAGTTAATGCTGAAGTTCCTGATTATTTCCCTGACCGAGTATAAAGTTCAGTCTGTGAATAAACCCCGTCCTCTGAAGGCTCAGTGAATTGCACCTGACAGTGAACAAGGATTGGCAATCCTGAGGGAGCTTGCAGTAAATCAGGGAATGTTCCTGGGGCTGTCCAAGGCTTCCTCTCTCCCAGAGTTACCTCCAGCGAGTGCTGGCAGCAGCAGAGCTGAGAGCAACCAAAAAAGTGTCAGGGATGAAGATCTACGGTAAGCACAGATGGAAGGAGCCAGATACAGGAAAGAAAACAAAGCAGCTGCAGGGTGGAATTTTGTCCCTGGTGAAAGAAAAAGTGAATGGTGAAGAGTTGTGGAACAGCATAAAAAATGAGATGATGGCGATGGCTGCTCAGGTTTTGTTGTTGCCAGGCCAAGACAAAGAAATAGGAGTGGGAAGTGCTAGAAATTGAAGGGGGGAAATTAAAAAAGAGATTGAAGAGATGGACCAGACAGTTAGTGTTGAAAATGGAAATACAGAAATGCCTGGATGGGGTAAAAATGGTCAGAAGAGTGTGTGAAGAAAAACTGGGTTGTATGGCAGGGTAGGAGAAGTCTGAAGTGGAGCACTGGAATCAAAGATGTCAGTGCTGAAAGACAAATAATAATTGAGAGCATAAACACAGAGGGTGAAAGATATTTGCCCAGAAGCCAATAGATGAGCTGATCCCAGAGGAGATTCCTACAGGAAACAGGGAGAGAGAACAGTGGAATTACTGGAAATGCAAAGCACTCTGTCTTGGCAGAAAAAGGGAGAATCTGAATTCTGGGTTGTCAGAAAAATCCTGGAGGAATTCCAGCCAGGCAGGAGACATGATGAAGGCTGTGTACATGTGATGAACACATGAGCAATTATCCACAATTTATCTGTAAATTCTGTTGAATGAGGAAAAGTAACAGCAATGTCACTGATAAGAGGAGAATTTGATTAAATCACTTTAAAACCATGTTAGAAACTGCCCAAGAAATTATTTTGAATTGAAGTTCAGTGGGAAGTTGTTGGGATCTGAATGGAAAAGAGGTGGTGATGGAAGTGAAGCCAAATATTCATCAACAGGGAAAACAAAGCATGTGGGCTTTGGAAACTTGCTTCAGGGGTTAGGGGATGTTGATGTGAAGCAAAAAGGAGCATTAAAAAATAAGTTCTGAAACACTGTGCTTGTAAAATTGTTAACAAACCAAGGCAATTGCCTCCAATATAAATTTTTATCTTTACTGACTTCAGTTACAGAGCTGGAACAGAATGAAAACCTCTGAAAGGAGGTTTTGTTCTTTAAATCTGGATTATCCCTAACACTGCTCCTCTAAGTTCTACACAACCAGCTTTGAGACCCACTCTAAATCAGATGGACATGTCCTTTTTTGAGGAATAAGTGAAGATCTAAAATTGATTTCATTTTTATTTGAGCAGGGCTCAGATGATTATTTCTCATGTTAGTCTCCTGATACCAGCTGTGGAAACCTGGTTCCTTTGGAATTAGTCACAGGCTGGAATGGGTTGGAAAGGACCTTGAAGCTCATCCTGTTCCACCCCTGCCATGGGCACCTTCCTCTATCCCAGGCTCCATCCAGCCTGGCCTTGGACAGTGCCAGGGATCCAGATTTCTTCAATAATAGTGAGAATAAAGAATTCAGCTGCAGAGCTGAATCCTCAGCCTGTGTAAAAGTCAGCGCTGATGGCTCAGGTTGCTCATCTGTGACAGCTTCTGACCCACTAATGCTGCTCTGCATCCATTTAGTACCTGGTGCTCTGTGGGAAAGGGAAGTCCTGCCCTTAGAATTATAATTAGTCATGCCTAACTTATAATTAATGAAGTTGGAGGCTGCTGGTTACTTGGATCACAGTCGTTTGCCTGTGGTCTTTTTTGTGTCCTACTGAATCCTGGGATTCAGTGGGACAGCAGAAGAAGAGCTGGGTTATCTTCATGAGTACTTAGGTGGAAAATTGGTATTTTGGAGAGGTGAAAAGCATTGGAGGTAAAAAATGGTGATTCAAGCCATGGGCTTTGAAGAGCTGTGCTTGAAATACAGAAACATTCTGGTAGTTTTTAAGGATAAATTTTATGTGTTTTAGTAAAGTACGTTAAAATTAATAATCCTGGAGGACTGAAGTGGAGCAAATTCATTGTCTTGGATTCCACATTGGTATTTTACTTATTCTGTGACCAAGATGTGGAATTAGAAAGAGCTCAGCCAGAATCCAGGCTCCCAGATCAGCAGATCCTGCCCATCTTCCCCAAAATTCCTGCTTGTGCCAGCGCTCCCTCTGGAGCGCTGCCTTCCAGCTGAAGGGGAGCTGCATCTCTCAGCTGCTTTGTCCTGAGGGAACACAAGGAAAATGTCCAGTGGGATAAGAATACATTTCCTGGGCTCTGCACTCGGGCTCTGACCCCTGCTAGCCGCGCTCCGCCAGGATCATTGCAGGCATCTCCCCGCTCGGCCAGGGGATGTGTTGCTATCTTCCGTTCACATTCCCTCCCTTCTTTCTCTTGGTTTGTTTTCCACATGACTGGGAAACAATTGCTTCTTCCACATGGAGCCCTTCTCCCATTCCTGGGAAAATAGCGGGGAATGGGGAGCATTTGCATAATCGTCTTTAGTGCTATTGTGGGCGGGCTTTGGATGCCGGCACGGAGTTGCAGACTGGCCACCTGTCCAGAACAAATGAACTTAGCTTTTGTATAACGTTATCTGCTTTTCCACAGTGTTATTTTTGTGTAATGAATAACTCGATTAAAATATTATAAGAGCCCATCATTCAGTAAATGTTTGTGTTGGGTTTAAATCCCCCCTGGCAGGGGTGGGGAGGGGGACGGAGTTTCCTCTTCCTCTGTTAGCACAACTATATTTTCAAGCTGCCTCTGACATAGTTTTATAACTGCCTTTGTGAAATTATCCTCATGAATATTAATTAGGGGTGTGGGAAGAAAAAAAAAAAAAACAACCCCAAACCTCGAAATGATTTACATCCATCCTTGTATAAATGATAAATTAAGTGTTGTCTAATGTTTTCTAATGGTCCATTTCACCTATGTAAAACAATTAATTAAACAGTTGGCCTCTCAGGGAAGGAAGAAGAGGAGGGTGCTGAGGACACCACTCCTGCCAGGGCTGCAGCACGAGAATTAAGTTTGTTCACTGTTCACAAGTGTGACTTTCGCATGTCTCAGTGTTAGTCTTTGATCCCTTGGCCTCTTGTGACTGAAATCATAAAAAACGAATTCTAATTTCTTCTTCTGAAGGGAAAAAAAAGAGACGACGTGTTCCTATGTGCAGGTTAGGGGCTTTTGCCAGGCAAGGTGTGGGAAGGACAAACTGTGGGCGCCACATTTTATTGCGCCTCAACCTTTGCCCCGCGATGGAGTTTCGATTGCTGTGTTATGAGAAAGCAAAACAAACCCTTCCATACTTTCTGTTGGCCATAAATAACATGCGGAGCTTAACCTGGACAGCAGGATTTCCATATTGCCCATTTTACTTTCGTGTTTGTATCTTTTATTGCCCATAGTAAAAAACAACTGGCCAAAGTTTGGCCAGGTAAGCACCACTAAATTATGGCCCAGAAAGATACGGGTTTATTCTTCCCCTGCATTTCTCTTTCCCAGAGCAGTTAAGAGCTCATTGACCTAAAGCACATTATTATTATTTTGTGTTTTTGAACCCTTTCTCAGTTCCACCGTGGCCGTGGCATTGCTGCTTTGCTGTTTGGTGGCAGCAGATAAGAGCGGGGAGTTTCTGTCAGTCAGCAATTGCAATTCCATTCCTGAGACAAGAGCGTCCACCATGGACATTGTCCTACCTTGTTTGGCCTCTGGCACATTCCTGGTGCACGTGTCCCATGGATTGGGTCCAGAGCTCCTCCTGCTCTTTTATTTCCCTTAGTTAGCAATCACTTGGAAATGCTTCTGGTGAACGTTGTAGGTTGCTGTGGTTGATTTACGTGTCAGTGGTATCAGCTTTGGAATATTACTGGAATTATTATTATGGAGTTTGGTCTGAGCTGCTCAGGAAGAGGCTGATGTGTCCCTCGTGTAGCTGTCAGTCAGCAGCATTGGTTTAAAACAAACTTGGAATATCTGCTAAAGAATCTGCCCCAGATCCTTTGCTGAGGGAGAACATTAAAATCGGGCAGTTGTGTTTTGCTGGAATAAAATAAAATGTCATTTTTAGGCAGCAAGGAATAAATATTGAAAGTCTGTAAATGAGGAAGTTTAAAGCCAAGCCTTCCTGTTTCAGCAGTTAAGATTTGCAGATCCCTTTTCATTTTGTGTGAATGAATGATTTGTTTATGTATTTGATAAAAATATGAGTGCTGTTACTATAACCCAGTTAAAAAACTGCTTTGTTTGATTTGCTACCTCTGCTATGGTTTGTAAACCCTGAGCCATTAAAGGTGTGTTTTCTTTACCTTTTGGGTTTTAAAACCCAGCAAACCAATGAGTTGGAAAATGGGGGCACGTTGATGAACTGGACGTGTTTTTTTAATCTTTTTCCTGCTTTGCTTATCTCTCCTGTAATAACTGGGAATTGATTTCACATTTTATACTCTCACCCAGTGAGTGAAGACCTGGAAGTTGCCTAATTCATAGCCCAAGTTTCAGATTTACAGCCATGGATCAGCGCAGTGTTTACAGGAGCAATTCTCCAGATATGACTGAATTTGGAGGATTTAAAGTCAGGCTGTCGAGTGCAATCTGATCCCTTTTGCCATTACTTATTGATGAGGTTTCCTAGGTTTTCCAGTTGTCAGCTTGCTGATGGAGCTCCAAGATTTAGGATGTTCTGTGGGTATGGGAATCTCCCTCTTTGTTTTCTGATTAGGAGCCTGACCTCTGGTACCTCATTTTAACATTAGAGCGGACTCTGGTGAATAATGGTCTGTGTTGAAAGTGCATCCAGCTGGAATTGCGTCTTGGGATGGGGGTAGGGGGGACTGGAATCTTTGGATGCCATCATGAAGCAATTAGACAAGCTACTTAATAATTTATAGCTTGCTGTCTTAAGGGTTGTAAGCGTTTTGACTGAAGAGGGTTTTGTTTAACCTTCGGGGCTCTCCGTGAGGCCGAGATTGAGCTCAGAAATGATTTTCCTTTGAAGAGGGGCAGAGAATCCAGAACCAGATGACTTTGCCATCTATTAATTAATGCTTTGTCTTGCTACCTGAATAGAAGAGTTTGCTGAGCTCTCTTAGAGCTTCAGTGTGTTGTGAAAAACCTTCGGGAAGCAGAAAGCGAACAACAGGATTTTTTTGCAAATCTTGATGTTCTTAAATTCCTTTTTTGTTGAATTTGCTTGTGACTTGGTGATTTTTTGGTGTTCTTTCACTTTAAATATTAACTATATTTAAAATAAATATAATATTTCCTAGGGAAAATGTAATGCTGGGGAAGGGAGGAAAGCAATGGCATGTCTACTAGATTTCAGTAATCATGGTGTAATTTCAGTGTTCTTGGTTGTTTATATGAGTGACTTAGGAATTATATACATATCTTCCATTGAATCTAGTAATTTAGCATTTAAAGAAATAGTGATTTGTCCAATCTTTGTTATATCAAAAGAAGAAAAGCCCACCTGGGTTTTCAGATGCAAGGGAATGAGGGGCTCCACTTACATGGAGATGTACAAAGGCCAAGAACCAGAAATAAAGTGCAAAATACTGTCTGTAGGAACTGCCTGCACTGGCTCTTCTAGAAATGTTATAAAATTAAAAAGTTAGGAGAGATTTCTAATGATAGTCTGTCAAGCATTTGTCAGGAGAAGAAAATATTTGTTAAATATGTTGGTGATATTCTGGGATGTGACTATTTCACCTCCTGTCAATGTGCAGCTGCTCAGATATATAAATATATATTAATATATACTTAAATATAATAAATATATACATACAGTCACTGGGAGATATTTTGGATGACCAGATGCAATAGCTGGGGTTTTTTAGTTTATTCCAGTTGTTGTAAGGATATTATCCAGGGTTTGGACTTATATTTGCTTTATATTGCTTTGAATTCAAGTCTGAAGTGTGGCACATTTTCCTGAATTACAGTGTGGATTCATTTTTCTCTACATTATTCTGTGTGTTCCCTTTTTGCCATCAAGCTCATCTGTTTTTCCAAGGACACTTCACTTTGGGGGAACTTCATTACACAGCATCTCTTGCAATATGAGTGTTAAATGTCATTGTTTTCTCCTAAAAACTTTCAGCCTTCCCACTTTATTTCTCCCTGCTCACCCTGTGAGTGTGCTTAACAGAACCCTTTGGATAATACTATTTCTATTTGAAGGACTGGAATCTGCAGTTTTCCCCTTCCCTCCAGCTCATCTGCTTCATTTTTAATAGGAATAATTTGTGGCTTTCTTGTGCAGGGCCATTCTGTTGGAGTAACCTTGTAATTGCTGATACTTATCCATGGAAGATGTGGATATTTTTTCCCCCCTTGTGTTTTTTTCGACCAAGGATTAAAAATAATATCTACTGATGTCTGCAAAGTGGAAGCTGCTGCTTGATACAAAATAGGAATTCTCAGTACTCATCAGGGCTTGATTTTGGGTACTTATGCTCAGTGTACTGCAGGGTGAATAGTGCAGCCTCGTGTAAGTGCTGTGTAATCTGGGATTAAATGAAGGTGCTGATGTGCTGAGATCAGTGTGGTGGGGACTGATGTGGTCTCATTCCCTCCTGGGCTCACTTCATTTGCATTGTGTTAACCTTTGCATGCCATTTTTTGCCTCAAATGTGAGTAGTTGTTGTTGCTGCATTTGATTTTGGGAGGTTTTGGTCTCTGTCCTTCTGCCTGGCCTGATGTTACAGAGTGCTGAGCATACCCAGGGCACTGGTGCTCCCAGAAACCAGAGCAGGAAAATCTGCTGCAGTCTGCATTTATCTCATTTAATTTGCTGATGTGGAACTGTCATGGAGAGCTTCCATTTATCATTGTAGCAAAACCTTGTTCTAAACAAGCTGGACAGAACCACCCGAGGTGTCTCTGAATGCTTGTGTGTGAAATGCAAACCTCTTTCCAAGGACCTCATTTCAGCCCTGTTCTTGGCTAATTTTATGTTAAAATTTATTTGTTACCAGCATGGTAACAAATACCAGCTTCTATGGTTTATTTTATTATACCAGCTTCTATGGTTTATTTTTTATTAATAAATGAGTAAACTTGGGGCTCAAGAGTTTGTCTTGTAGATATCAGTAGATACATAAATTAAAGATTGCCTTTGCTGTTTTAAGAATAGGAACCCAAAGAAATTCGGTCCAAATAATCTTAGTTTGCTGGGATTTGAGCCTTTGCTTTATAAAGGACAAGAACCCAAGCAAATTGGTCCAGATAATCTTAGTTTGCTAGGACTTGAGTCTTCCTTATTTTCTTTTCCTCCCTTTATTTGGGACCTGCCCTGGAAGCGCTTTGGGAATTTTCTAAATTTCTAAATTCTAAACCTCTAAAAACCTTCCTCTGGGTGGACCTGTGCTGAGCAAACATTGAGCCTGAATTAATGCGTGTTTTATTCTCCCTAAGACAAGCTTTCCTTCTCTCTTTCTTTCTCTCTTGCTTTCTATTGACGTGATGATTTTTTGTTTTTCTGAACTGTTCCTGTTAAATTCTTTCTTAACTGAGCAGGAAGGAATTTCTTTTTTTTTCTTTCTTTTTTTTTTTTTTTTTCATGTGAACAAAGTCAAACTGAGTTGGACTCTGATGTTCTTGGCAGCTCTTGTAGGGTTGGCTTGTCTTCTGACTTCAGAGAAAAATTGCTTTCTAATAGACTGTTTTTCCCCTTAGTGAGTGCTTTGGCACCTGTATCCTGAGTTGTGGAAGGGTTTCTTTTTTTCTACAGATGTTTGAACATGAACACAACCTTTAACATCTTTGCATTATTGCTGCCAGCTTTTCTGTCCTGTTGAAAATAGAGATTTTTTTCTAAAAACTAATATCCTTGATTTAAAATACTACCATACTGTAAAACAGTAAATTTACTCTATAAAATAGCATTAAAGACACTTTAAGATGACTAAAATGTTGCTTAAAATTTTGTATTGTTTGCATAACTGTGTTCTACAGCCTTAAATTTTACTTTCAATCTGTGCTACTGTTTGATTTATCAAGGACAAAACAAAACCATGGCAAGTCCCTGAAAATACAAGGCAATACTTTAAAGGTTCAGCTAAAGGAATGAAGATGTCACATCCTGTGTCCTGTAGGATATATGAGGTGTTAAGGAATGTGCTGTGCACTAGGTAATTTTATTGTTATTCCTCCAGGGTTAATGTGGAGTCTTGGGAAGGTGGGAGATTTTCTGTGGTAAATTAAGGAATTACAAAGGCTGTGATCCCTGGGAATCACTGCTGGATGTGAGCTTTGGAGCCCCCTTGCCTGGGAATGTTGGCATCAGTGATCTCCTTTGCACCCAGTTTAATTATTAATGGTGGCTCTGGTGTGCCACGTTCACCTGGGATCTTCTCATGGCAACCTTCCTGTGGCTTCCCTGCTGCTGTGGGCACTGTTCCTTTTTCCTGTGGGAAAAAAACCCTCAGAGAGTTTTAGGATTTTCAAGGCTCTAAAATGGATTAGGACAATGAGGGGCTGGAGGGAGTCCAGGGAAGAGAACGGAGCTGGGAAGGGTCTGGAGCACCAGGAGAGGCTGAGGGAGCTGGGAAGGGGCTCAGATGGAGCAAAGGAGGCTCAGGGGGGCCCTTGTGGCTCTGCACAGCTCCTGACAGGAGGAGAGAAAATGGCTTCAGATTTCTCCTGAAATTTTTTGAGGTTACCCCTTTCTTCTGTATTTCCCTGCAGGACACAGTCCCACCGTTTTTAACGCTCTTCTGTGAATGAGTATTCTTGCTAAAAAGCACTTTGCTGGAATTCCCCTCATCCAGGAGCAAATAAAGTCTTTCTTCTTCTTTTTCCCCCCTGACATGATGAGTTCTCCCATCCCTTTTCCTGCATCAAGTCTCAAACTTTACTAACCAGAAGAATAACGTGGCTTTGGTGTCTGCTGACTTAGAATGCTGAAAATGTTGTGAGGTACAGCTGTGTTCTTACTCTGCTCCCCCTCAAGCTGCCCGATCAGTCCAGCTGTTTCATGTAGGAAGTCCAAACCTTTGTTTTCCATAACAGGACCGTGGTGCCAGAATTCCTTGGCGGATGGAAGCGTGCACACTTGTCTCCCTGATTTCCAGGGAGCTCTTGGGTTGTTTGTGCAGCTGGAAGAGTTGTCCAGCCAAGGTGAATCATCTTCATGTGTTTTTCAGAAATTTAGGTCTCTGTCTTCTGGCCTTGACATTTGTAACTCTACTTTTAGTGCAGATTTAGGGGTTCAGAACAAACACAGAGTGACAGGTGAGGCATTAAATTCCCTGGCTGTTGTAGTGTTTGTGCTGCATTTAATTATTGTACTGATCTGGGCATAACTAGGTGGGCAGTGGCAAACCTTTCCTCAGGAAATCATGGGATGGGTTGGGTTGGAAGGGACCTTAAAACTCACTGGCATCAAGAGCAAGTTTCTTGGAGAAAATGGAGTAGCTGAAATCTTTGATAGTGGCTGTGGGTTGAGGCATTGTGGGGCTGTGGTGGGACCAGTGACACTTGGAATGTGTGGCTGCAGCAATCCCAGAATTTCTTTTCCATGCCACTATGCCCTGAAATACTTCATGAAAAGGGGTTTTGCTAATTAGTCTCAAACTATGGAAGTTTATGAAGCTGTAGAAACTGACTGCTGTGCACAATTTTTATCATCTTCTATTAGAGGGGTTGGTTTCAGCAGGGCTTAAAGGAGACCTTTGGGGTTAGTGTTGAACAGAATGGACAAGAAATAGGAATTTAAACATTATTCAATTAGTAAGTAGTGAATTCTGAATAGTGGTGATGCTTTCAGAGCAAAGTTTGTTCATGTAAACTTTTCCAGACAGACAAAATGTACCAAACTCCTTAAAAATATGGCATTGCATTTTCAGGTTGATTTCTATTTTTTACCTCATATTTGGATGTACACAATTAAATTTATGCCAAAACCTGACTTAATTGCAGGTTCCATATTCTAAAGATAGACCAAGCTCAAAAGCTAATTACCAAATTCAAAATTAATTTTAAAACTTCAACATGATAAACTTCAGAGTTTGTAACACTTCCACTGTTACAAACTGATCAATAAATATCATGTGAAGCACAACCAATTTCAGAGTGATCTGCCAGATGTTTTAGGGTGGGAAAAAAAATCAGCTTTGTGCTCCACAGAGCAGGAGCTGTGTCAGTGCTTTGTAATCATGTGAACCTTTAATTAAGAAGTTCCCACAGAATAGGAAATGCTGACCTGCTGGAGGCACTTCCAGGGAATAACACAGAGCAGCTTCAGTGGCAGCGCTGTGGAGAATGAAACAAATTCACAAAGGTTTCTCTCAGAATAGTAAATATTTAAAAATTGAATCCTCCTAAATGGCATTATTATTAAAAAAAAAAAAACCAAACCCTGCACATGCTGTAGTTTGTTAATTATGGTTTAGCCATGACTTGTTGGTCCTAAATACATATTTTTTAGCTCTTTGAAACAATACAGAGGGGTCACTCAGCATTTCTGGTTTACTCTGATATTCTCTTTGTAGTTCTTCAGTGCTTCCCTGCTTTTTGAGCTAGTTCAAAAGTTTTGAACTGGTTTCATGAGGCAAGTGAGCTGGTTAATATGGATTTTTAGTCCATAGTTTGGACTTTGCTTAGGAGAGCCCGTCCTGATCCTTCTGTTTCATAGAGTTGCACAGTGTTCTCCAGCCAAAAAATCCTGTGGAAGGTGAGGTTTTGCTATCCTTCATCAGCCACCCAAGATCTGAGTTACAGGAAATTTGGAAATTATTGCTGTGCACCTCACATGTTACAAAACTGGGAAGTAGCTGGTTTTGGTCTCACTCAGCAAAACAGAACTCATGGAGGTAATTATGGGGAAGGTGAGAATTTGAGAAACTAGACTTTTTTTTTTTTTAGTCCTAACTGGGGCTTTCCTTTTTTCCAAGGCTCCACATCATGATCCTGTTGTCTTTTTGTCCAGCAACACAGAGCTTCCATTTGGATAGGGGGAAAGGGAAAATCAGCATTCCAGGAGTCCTTAGAGTCAGTTTGGTGCTTGTTCAAAGTGCACTTGGCCTTGTGGAACCTCATGAATTTTCCCATTTTTAAGCTTTAGATCCGTCTAAAGAGCAAGGTCCAAAGTTGTTAAAAGTTTACCTAAAAGTTAAAAATTAACTCGGCCAAAAATGGCATGGTCTAGTGCAGTAGGGTGGAAAAGAAATCTGGTTATAAGGAGCAGTGTAAAGCAGCGGTTCCCCATCTGAAATGTGATCCAGGACTTTGGTTTGTCTGTCAGGAATGGGATTTGCTCAGGAAGCACAGACTTGTGAACCAAAAGACAAACAGACTTCTCCTCCAGAGCTGCTAATGTGCCTTTGGCTCCAGGGAGAAGTGATGTGGTGGAAACCTCCTGATATCTCGTAATACAACCTGGGCTCTGCCCCTTCCTGAGGTTTTCTGACAGTTTCATAGGGACTTAAAGAAAGCCAGCTATGAAAAAGAACTCTGGGTTTGTGCAGAACAGCTTCACAATCTAGGAGAAGTTATTTCAAGTATAAGAAGGAATAATTTTAGATGGTTTAAACAGGAGCTCCTTGTATTTTGAAGAATTAAATCAATCTTCAGCCATTTTCCAGCTTTCATGCTCTAAGATGGGGGGAATTTTACTCAGATTTCCTCACTGGGTGCCTGGAAAGCTGGGGGATTTTTATTTGCTTGGATTATTGTACTTCTTCAGGGGCTGTCGAGCTAAAAATTGTGAGAAGAGAGTCCCTAAACTTCAGGCTGTCTGGAATACTCTCACTGGATAAATGCTGGATGGTGCAATAACATCAACACAGTCATTTTTACAGGAGTCATTTAGCAAAAGGCCTTCAAAATAACCTGGAGTGTTTCCAAATAGCAACACATCCTTAATGTAGCAATTTAAAATATGTAATTTAGAAAGTGAAAATTATTTCTCTCCGTGAATACTGAGCTTGGTTGGTGTAAGTGGATTTCTTCTGGTTTGTAACCTGCTCAGAGTTGGAAATATCTGTGATTAAGTTATGGCCATGATGCCACATCATGGAGATTCCAATTAATTTTTCTTGATGCCTGAAATCCTAAAATTTGGAAGCCAAAGACAGGAGAATTCAGAGAAAAAGCAGTTGGAAGCTTAGTGAAATATGATTCTCTTACTTAAAATCTGTCAGGGTACTCATAATAAGGGAGACTCTTAATCAGGCGGAGAAAGAAACTTCCAAAACTGGTGTTGTGCCAAGTAATACAGAATATGAATCCCTAGGTTAGCTATGGATCCTGGCCTGATGAAAGGTCAGGAAAATAATAGGTGAGAGGATATTTTGATGAATAAATCTGAATTGGCTTTAGGTGTAGTCAGCTTGGCTGCCGTGGATTTATCCTCTGATCGTTTCCTGTCTTAGCCCTGTGAGTGTTGGCTTTGAAAACTGTGAAACCTTTGGAAAAAAGGGACAAACTTAGTGCCAGGTTTTTTTTTTTTTTTTAAAGAAAGGTTGAGAGAGGAAAAGTTAAATTATATCTCATTCAGGTTGTTTTGGAGAGAATTAAGATGCTGCAAATAAAGCAACAATTTTAACAGATGAACAGAGTGAATGAGAAGAGCATTGACGTTTGCTTTGCTAAACCTGATTGCAGGAATGCCTGAGGTGATATTTAACTGCTGTACATGAATTTTTTAGCTTCCCACTTTGTTTTCTTTGCTTTCTTGTCATGCTTCAGATATCTGAAAATAAAAAGAGAAATGAAGCAGCTTGGAACGAAATTGTGACTGAATAAATGAATGAATGAATGAATGAATGAATGAATGAATGAATGAAACTCCATTATTTTCTTGGAGTCATCTGATAGTGGGAAGGAGAAGCAGCATGATTAGGGGCTCCCTGAAGTTGGGTCAAATCTCACTGGTTTGAGAAAAAAAGCTGAGGGCACCAGGCAAGTGCCTGAAATTTCTTACTTTGGATACACCTAATTTCTTCATTTGTGTAGTAGGAGCATTCTTCAAAATGCAGACGTTCTGCGTTTTGGTTGTGTGGGGTTTTTTGCCCTTTATTTTTTCTGAGGAGTCTCTGTGTGTGACAATTCCCCTTCATTCTCATCCAGTCCTCACAGATTGCTCCATTCATTTCACAGAATATTCTGATCCCACAAGGATCATCAGTGAATGGCCCATCCAGTCTTTGTTCTCTAAAAATATGGGTTTGAAAATATCTGATATCAGTCAAAAGGCTGTTTTTACAGTGGCAGGAGAGTCTTGGTGTAGCTGTCAAATTCATTTTGGAAGAGCCAGCAGTACTGAAATAAAACAGAATTTTCCACAGTGCCTGCACTCACAACAATGACAAAGTGCAACATTCCCAACACTTTTTTTCCCATTTAAAAGTAAAATAAAGCAAAGCTCTTTAGCACATCAGCAGTGGATGAGTCTGATAATAGGAATTAATACATAATAAAACTGTGACGTTTTCTAGGTGCTGATAGAGAGTGTTAATTTGCAGCTGTTGATTAGTAAAAGTGGCTTCCACACTTCCCATCAAGTCAGTTTAATTGGGAGTAACCTTGCATTTCCCAGAGAAGAAGCAAATTAAAGGGAGATACTGAAGCCTCTCTGTTGTGGAGTGTTTGCCTGCCAGAAGAGGACTTAGCAAAGAAAATAATGAAAAAAAGAAATAATCATGTCAGAAAGCTGCTGTGGTAAAGAGAAGGGATCAAAATGATGCAAGATACCGAAACCACCGAAATGAAGAGCAGCACTCAGTTTGGCTGTCTGATAGTGCCAAAACTCAGTGTTACATCAGCTGTGTCTGTCATGCTGTCTGCTATCAATTATAGGGGTTTTGGGCACCTGCTGTCATCAGCACCTCTCAGTTATTATTGCAGATAAAAACCTTACAACTGCTTTGGAAAGTATCAATATGACTTTTAAAAAGTCTTCCTACAATGATCTTTTTATTTGGGTTATCTCCCTCTTTCCTTTTCTAGTGCTGATTCCTTTTGTAAGTATCACAGCAAATGTTTTCAATTTTTTTCCTCCCCAATACCTGCCACAACTGGCTTTATTAGATAATATCAATAAATAGACTTGAGGTGAGGTCTGGTGATAGAAAACATCGAACAGGAGCTGCAGGCCTGGGAAATACAAATGTGAGTGAAATTGTGCTGATGTTTTCCTGGATGCCAGAGCTCCAGGGGTGTCTGGACAAAGCTCCCAGGGTGCAATTGTTGGATTTTGTGATGCTGTGGGTCCCTTCCAGCTCATGGTATTCCATGATTCTTGTATCCTCCCCATTCTCTTCACTTTTTTGAGTGGTTCTGTTGCTGAGTTTGTTCATTTTGGAAAAAAATGGTGAATCCCGGTGGGTTTATGGTTTATTTGCTGACATCAGTGATAGGATTTCTCTGGGCAAGAGTAGCTTTATTTATCCCTTTTGTAACTTTTTTTGCATCTTAATTTTGGCAGAGTTTGTCCTCAGCTGCCAGTGAGCTTTTTTTCCTGTTGGGGAATGTGTGTTCATCATCTTGAGGCAGATTTTGTAGTGGAGTCTGAAGAATAGATGGTGGAAACATGGAATTAGCACCAGGTGGAGGCATCTCATAAAGCTCCAAATCCCATCACAAATTACTCTGCCAGGGTTAAAGGAAATGCTATTTTTCCTTTTATCTGGAATTTTTTTAACAGCTACCTCATGGAATTTGCATTTTTTTAAAAAACATGAGGGAGCATGACTTTGCTACTAGTGATCTATGAGCAGCATTTAATTTTTCTGTGTGAACAGATTGATCAAATCATAGCTTGGTAAAAAATGTCTACCACTGTGTGGGCTGTGAGATATGAATAAAATGGGACATGTATTGATATATTGAGGAAATTTGGATGTATAGTGATATATTGAGGAGATTGGATATATATTAAAGAAAATGGGATATATATTGATATACTGAGGAAAATGGCATATCTATGGATATATTGAGGAGAATGGAGTATATATTGATAGATTGAGGAAGTTGGGATATATATTGAGGAAGTTGGGATATATATTGATATATGCAGGAAAAAGGCACCTATGTTGATATATTGAGGAAAATGGAATATAAATTAATATCTTGAGGAAAATAGGATATATATTGATATTTTGAGGAAAATAGGATATATATTGATATATTGAGGAAAATGGGATGTATATTGATAGATTGAGGAAAGTGGGATGTATATTGATAGATTGAGGAAAATGGGATGTATATTGATAGATTGAGAAAATTGGAATATATATTGATATATTGAGGAAAATGGGATGTATATTGATAGATTGAGAAAATTGGAATATATATTGATATATTGAGGAAAATGGGATGTATATTGATAGATTGAGGAAAGTGGGATGTATATTGATAGATTGAGGAAAATGGGATGTATATTGATAGATTGAGAAAATTGGGATGTATATTGATATGTTGAGGAAAATGGAATGTATATTGATAGATTGAGAAAATTGGAATATATATTGATATGTTGAGGAAAATGGGATGTATATTGATAGATTGAGAAAATTGGAATATATATTGATATGTTGAGGAAAATGGGATGTATATTGATAGATTGAGAAAATTGGAATATATATTGATATGTTGAGGAAAATGGGATGTATATTGATAGATTGAGAAAATTGGAATATATATTGATATGTTGAGGAAAATGGGATGTATATTGATAGATTGAGAAAATTGGAATATATATTGATATGTTGAGGAAAATGGGATGTATATTGATAGATTGAGAAAATTGGAATATATATTGATATGTTGAGGAAAATGGGATGTATATTGATAGATTGAGAAAATTGGAATATATATTGATATGTTGAGGAAAATGGGATGTATATTGATAGATTGAGAAAATTGGAATATATATTGATATATTGAGGAAAATGGGATGTATATTGATATATTGAGAAAATTGGAATATATACTGATATATTGAGGAAAATGGGATATATATTTGATATATTGAGGAAATTGGGATATATATTAAAGAAAATAGGATATATATGGATATATTGAGGGAAATTGGATATCTATGGATATATTGAGGAAAATGGGATCTGCAGCCAGAGGAGGGGTCGGTGTGGAGCAGCTCCCTTCCCTGTGTGGTTCTAAATGAAACCCTGCTGCTTTCTGACCTTGAGTATGAAAATGTCCTTATTGATTTCCTGAGGCCGTGCAAAAAGAAACGGAGGGACTGAAGGGTGCAATTAGCATTAATAATGAAAGATGAGCTGCATTTGTCAGTCTCTTGTGTGCTGTGGTGCTCTGGGTAATGGGCTCCTGCAGCCTCGGATGGTCCGGGCTGGGCATGCCAGGGTGGGCTCATCAGTGATGATCCAGATGTTTCCTGGGGGCTGGGAGCCCCCTGTCCCGATCCACAGAAATACAAACTGGGGTTCTCACAGCTGGCACAAGCTCAGCCCTTTCCCTTCCAGCAATCCCAGCTCTGAGGGCGGGAATTTGTACATTTGCTGACCTGGAGATTTTTTTTTTTTTGCTTCTTCGAGTTTTCATTAAGAGCAGAAATTATATTTTAATTACCTTTTTTTTTAACTATTTTTTTCCCCACTTCTTTTAACAGAGCATTCAGAAGCTGGCTAGCCAATACTTAAAGAAGGACTGGCTTGGAATAAGAGCTGAGGAACGAAGTGATTATAGGTAATTTACCAGTTGGATATCTCAAAATTGCTGTATTTATCATTTCAATTTGTGTCATTATTTTACTTAACAATGAATCACTGCTTTTCTGTAGCTAATTTATCTTTTCCCTTTGTAGTAGAGCATTGCCAGTTAAAAGAGAAGCTTTGTTTTCCTGAGATCACTCTTAAATAGATGTTTATGACTTGAATATTTAGGAAGATGGGAGAAACAAAACAGCTTGACAGGACCACAACTGTAATTTGCATCTATTTGGGTATTAATGCCTGTATCTGAATATAGATTTTAGCAGATAACTTCAAGGCTAGAGGGATAAGTGTGTGGATTGTTTCACAGGAAAAGAGAGGAAGAGATCTCATTTTATGAGGCTGTTCTTTGTGAAGATGGAATCTGACAGCAGGGAGGAGACAGTTGTTTACAAAACTTTATTTCATTAACATGAAAGGTGGATAAAACATGAAACCAGAAATAACTCAGTTGCTGAAAGCCTTTGAACAGCACCACTTAAATATTTGTAATAAGCGTTCAGATGTTTTGTTATCATGTCTTCTTTGTATTTCCACAAGTTTTATTTCAAGCAGGAAGAAATTGACTGATTTGTGTTTGGGACTTTCAGCACCCTCTCGTTGGTTGTGTGTTTAGAAAGAAATAAACTGAATTATCAGTCTCAAGTGTACATAAAACACTCCCATAACACCCATGAGGTCCCACAGTGCCAGAGATCTTCTCCAAACCCCTCAAGTGCTGAACCCAAAAGGTTTGGTAACAGATTGAGTCACAAGAGAGGAACAGGCGGGAAAATCTTTATTTTTGGTGCAACTTCCATTAAAGGTTTTGTTAAAAGTGGAGCTGTTTGCTAAAGGATTGTGCTTTAGATTTTGTTTAAAGCAGTTCTTGGGAAAATGTGTGCTGCTGTCGCATAAACCAGCCCAGGAGCTGGATTCTGATCCTCGTGGAGGATCCTTCCAGTTCAGGAGATGCTATAAATCCGAATTTTCAGTGGAACACCTGACCTCCCTTTCTTCCTTCCCACACCCTCTCTGTGTTTCATTATTTTAGGAGCATGTACTCGGTTTGGAAATCACTCTTAGAAGGCACCATGCAGGTGGCCCAGTCCCGACTCAACATCTGTGAGAACTACAAAAACTTAATTTCTGAACCAGCCAGGAGCGTCCGGTGCTTTAAGGAGCAGCAGCTGAAGAAGGTATTTGTGCTTTAAGAAATCCTCTAAACTACTGTCATTTTTATTGAGGAAGAAAAAATATTTTAGAAATCTTTTATTGTGGCACTTGTAAAATATGTAAGTACTCTTCATTTTACAGATAGAAGGTTCATCTTATAGTACTCTTTATCTTAGCTTGTTGGAGAGAGAGCAAAATTTTGAGCTGTATCTCAAATTATAACTGCTTGGAAATGAGTGTCCTAAAAATATTGTATCTTAGAAATGTCACAGTGTGCTGTAGAAATTGCATTGCATTGGGTTTGCAGTGACAACTGCAAGTGGTTTTTGTTAGAAAAAGTTGTGATTTTGAGACAAGACTCCTCTGAAACAAGGAGGAATGGCTTGAGCAGTCTCCAGGGTGGAGAGTGGAGACTGTCCAGTGCTCCAAAAGCTGCTTTAATTATCTCTTTAATTATCTGTAATTGTCCCTGCAGAGAAAATAGTGTAGTTGCATTGAGCTGGATATTAATTTAATTGCTTGCTGCGTTTGAAAGTCATTGCTGAGGGTGGGCAGGCCCTGGCACAGGGTGCCCAGAGCAGCTGTGGCTGTTCCATCCCTGAAGTGCCCAGTGCCAGGTGGGATGGGGCTTGGAGCAGCCTGGAATAGTGGAAGATGGAAGATATCCTATTAATTTAAAAAAAAAAAAACAACCAAACAACAGACATTTTATCTGTCCTTGTTACAAAGTGACAACAATGACCCAGAACTAGTTCTGTGCTCTAGAGGAATTTATTGTAAAATACTTGGTTACAAATTTAAGTAGATGTTCCTGTAATGTGAGCTCTCAGTTTCTGAACAGATTTTTCTGCTCCTAGAAACATGTGCAATATCCGTTTTGTGAGGGAAAAGTTAACTTTATTGATGCTGTTTTATTGTCCTGTGGAATTTTATTTTCATGCAAAGCTTTCCAAACAACACTGTGGCAATTTTATGGCATTCTTACTGGTAAATAATTGTACTTCATTCATCTGCAAGTGGTGATAATTCAGTGTTCATGAGTCAGCAGCAGAAGTGGGATCTTTACATTTTTAAAAGTCATAGAAGTTCCTTTATTCCTGCACTTCTGAATCAGCAGAACAAATTATTACAATTAGCAGGGCAGTATTCTGATTCAGAGTACTCTAACAGTGATATGCTTTTCCTACAACACGGAATTATCATCCACTTGGCAGGATTAATTTTCCTACACAACCAGTTTATTGTTTTACACAGTGCAGCCTCTCACCCTTCCCTTTGAATTCCCAAACAGATAAATAATGGACAGAGCATTAATTGTTCTGACCTCCATTCGGACAAAAGCTTATCAAAATTAAAATTCAGTCAGCAAAATACTTGTAAGGTTACATGGGAATACCCATCTAAAGCGGCATCCAGTCTAATGATAAGTTTTTATCCTACAGGGATGCAAACCAAGATTATTTAACTCTTCTCAAATGATCTTTTTAACAACTGGGGTTATTTGATATTTTAATTTTTTGATGCTGGCAGGAAATTTTAGGGATCAAAATCCCCACTGATGTTGCAAAACCATGGTTATTTTCACAGGCTTTTATTTGTCAGCTGTGCATAACATACAGATTATTTTACCTTTCATTCTTCACTGATGCCCTCAGAGGTCTCCAAAAATCCAAACTCTGCCTTTCCTCCACTCCCCAAAGCAGCCTCTGGGGAAGGCACCCTCTGGAGCTGTTGCTGTGTTGGTCTGCACACAGCAAACAGTGCCTTTAGTGGGAATTTTCTGTGCTTTGCAGCAGTTTGGCATTGTGTGGTGAGAAGAGCAGCAGTTCCTGTTGGCTGCCTGTTGGTTTTTTCCAGGTGCCTGGGTGTTATTTTTGAGCACTGGAAGTCAATGTTAGATGGTTGGATCCCAGCACCCCGTCAGTCCTGCCGTGCTCCCAAAGGAGGTTACATTAATTATGCATTAATAATTAGTGTAATGAAGGAGCTGGGGTGTTCAGCACCTGGAATGAGGGCAGCCAGGGGGGTGATGATGATGATGTGAAAAGAGCTTGGGCTTGCAGTGATATTTGAAGGACTCAAAGGTTTGAATTCACCCCTGGGTGCTGCTGGAGCCTTCACTGACCACATCCAGCCCGTGGTGTCTGTAATTAAATAAAATCCACTGGACTATCCATCTCCTGCACGTTTAATCCACTTTGGGTAGAGGAAAATCTTTAGTAATCTCTTCCAAAGAGAGTTTTAATTCTAGACACTGATGATTCACATTGGTTTTCTTACCTAGATCCTGCTTAGCACGCATCCTTTCCACTTTGTTGGGGTTTTTATTAAGCTGGCAGGGTGTCTGAAGAATTGCTGAATGTAATAATAATTTTTCTTCCTGTTGTGTTGTGTTTTATGTGGCAGCTTTTGCCTCATGTTTTAAATTTTAAAGAAGGAAAGATTAATCATTTTTTTGGTATCACTTCCAGTAGATTGCCTTTGGATTTTTCCCAGTTGTATTCCAATGGCTTCAGCTAATTACTGCATCCAAAGCTTTCAGAACTTTTCTGTTTAATTTGTGGGTTATCCTCACACTTTAAACAGCAGCAGAAAGAAAGGAAGAGAGAAGGTTTTGTGTTCTGATCAGTTTTAAAAGACCTACATGAATAATTGACCAGGAGTGACTTGAAGCCTGCATCCTTCCCTATAAAATACCATAAAAAGCAGCAAAACGATGATGATAGTATTATTTGGATGCAAAAAAAAGTAATATTTTCTTTCCTGAATGCTTTCTTTCAGTGTGTGGACCAGCTGACAAGGATCCAAGCTGAACTACAGGAGACAGTCAAAGATTTAGCTAAAGGCAAAAAGAAATATTTTGAGACTGAACAGATGGCTCAGGCGGTGCGGGAGAAAGCTGATATTGAGGCCAAGTATGTTTTTCTAATGGCATATGCAGGAATAATTGCAGCCCCAAAAAGCACATTTCTATTGGGTTTTGCACTTGATATTTGGCTTTCAGTGAGATTCTGCCAGGTTTTCTTTGCATTTTGCTCCTATATATTTCTGTAGCTATTTCAAGCACACCCTGAGAGGAAATTGGAACTTGTTTGTGTTGGTTTGTTTAGGAAGGAAGTTCAAGTAACAGCTTTAATTTGACATTTTCTATGGAACTGGCACTTTTTTGATATTAAAGCCTCCTGACTTCCTTTTCTGTCCACACGTCTCAAATTTTGGATCAGTCCATTTAGAGCAGGAGAGGCAGCAGGACACTGTTTTTCAGTTTTTTGAGATAAATTTTGGAGGCTTTAGGTTTTTTTCTGTTCCTTGACATCCTAAAGAGGATGATTTCCTTCCTTCCAGGAAAACCTGTAACACATGTTTTGGGTTTGGAGTCTGGCCTGTCTTATGGGAGTTCACCACACCCCTTTTGCTTATTTTTCCTTTAATTTTATTTTAGAAGTTATTCAGAATTGCTCTCAGGGAATGAAATGATGGTTTCCTGAAAGATCTTTTCGGTCTTTCTGAGGGGTGATGAAAAGAACTTTAATAAAGTTACTATAATACCTGAAGAAAGTAAACAATCATACATAAACAAACAAAAAACAACCAAAATTTTGAGTTTGGGGGTTTTTTAGCAGATTTATCGTGATTTTGTTTTTTTATTTACTTTTCAAACCACCGTCCTTCAGACAGCGAGAAAATACTTTTGTAGAAATTATGTAAGGCAATCATTCAATTTCTTCTGCTCATTTCTGTTCCAGGTCCAAACTTAGTCTTTTTCAGTCAAGAATAAGCTTGCAGAAGGCAAGTGTGAAGGTGAGTGTAAAACTTGGATTTTGCTGCTCATTTCTTGAGGCAAATTCCCCAAATTGTCTGGAATGTAGAGGTGAGAGCTTGGAAGGGAAATTGGTGGGACAAAGGGTGAGCTAAGAGAATTCTCTTAGAATTATCGAATTTTAATTCTCTTAGAGTGTAGAATTATATATGGAATATATGCAAGGAATAACTTATCTGATTAGAGTTAAAACTCTTCTTTGAAGACCACACATGAAATTCTAGTTGCAGGAGAGAAAATCCATGCTAGGAAGACTTAAAAGCTGTAAATGCCCTAAAGTTTTCACCCTATTAACACAATATACACACAATTAAATTGCTGCTGCCGAAGGCTTGGTCACTGAGATTCCCTTTGTGAGCTGTTTTTTCCCTTGTTGCAGTTAAAAGCCCGACGATCCGAGTGCAATTCCAAGGCCATTCACGCCAGGAATGATTATCTCCTCACTTTAGCAGCTGCCAATGCCCACCAGGATCGCTACTATCAAACTGACCTGGTGAACATCATGAAGGTAAGGGAGCTGATTTCTGCCTGCCACTGGAATCCAAAATTGAGGGATTCTCAAAACTTTGGGCCTGTAAGCCAAGAATTGAACGCAGGGTTTAATCTGAGACCTTGGGAAAGGCTTCCAAACTGAGTGAGGATGTGGATTTGTAGTTTAAAACAGAGGTGTGTTGAGCTAAGTAAAGGAAAGTTTAGAGTTTAAGATATAGAAAAAATAAAATTAAGATATAGAAAAAATTAAAGTTTAGAGTTTAAGATACAGAAAAAATAAAGAGGTAAACAAGGAGTTTAGAATGCAGCACTGTATTTGCATTGTATTGCAAATTGCACATTAACATGATTAGCCAATAAAGCTTACACTGTAGCATGGGTCCATAAGATAAAATATTTAAGGATTGAGTCAAACACATAAATATCCTTGTTGGTAGTGTTTTATTGATCAATAACTCCTTAAAAAGTCTGGTAACTGATGGCCTAGTGACCTCCTGAGCCATGCAGTGAAGATGTGAGCCAAATTCCCCCTTCCTGTCTATGTAGAAGATAAGAAAATGAACCCCATCATCAAAAACAACTTAGAGATCCTGTCTGGAATTCCTTCCAAAATTCCCCACAAGTGAATTGTCACAGCTGGGAACTGGGTAAATCAGAAAACTCCTAAGTCCTGGATTGGCTTTTCCAGCGCGCTGCCACGAGTGAGAGGGAAGGCGGAGCCTGCAGTGGTGTCTGAAAAACTTGGAATCAGCTTTCAGGCCCCAAAACTGAGCAATCACTTCTCAATTTTTAATTCACTTCCTTTCTGAAAAACTCACTTGGATAAAGGAGTAAAAAAAACCCTGATTGAAAAACTCCCTTGTATAAAGGATTCGGGTTTGTCAAACTAAAACCTGTATTTTCCTCTTGTAAGGAAACTGGAGATTTTTTTACTTCTTTAGTACCATATCCCATAATCCTTTTTGTGTTCTGATCAGAACACTTCTTTATGGTGTGATTAATGAGCTGGAGTTATTTAATATCTTGGTTTCCAAACTATGGATTTTTGGGAACAGGATTCAGCATTCTTGTTCTCACCTGTGGCACTTGGCCAGTAGCTCCTTGAACTCAGAGGAAATGACACACTTCAAAAAGTTCAAATCTGATTGCTCACAGTTGTTTTTTCTTAACTATCACCCTAGAATTAATTAAATGTACACTGTTCCTGTGTCTTTGAATTCAAGAGTTAGAGATAAATTGTAAAATCATCTCCACCACGCTTTTATCTGCTTGCATTTCACTTGTTGACATTTTCAAACTTTACTTGAAATTGCTCTTTACAAATTATTTCTAGGCAGGGTGACTTAAAAGTCTGTCATTTGCATTTTGAATTGCTTTATTGAAGAAATAGCATAGAATTATAACAAATCCCTGAATTATCAGCATGGCTTTGCATTTTGGGGGAGGGAAATATTCATATGAAAGGCAGGTAAGTGAGGTAAAAAAGCACCAAAGGAATTCTCCTGCTTTTCCCTATGTGTGTGCTTTTCTGTTTGTAAAATGTGAATATTTGTGCTGACTAAATGTTTACTACATGGAAGTGCTTGTGAAGAATTT
The DNA here is from genome assembly GCF_047830755.1 of Zonotrichia albicollis. Classification (NCBI taxonomy): domain Eukaryota; kingdom Metazoa; phylum Chordata; class Aves; order Passeriformes; family Passerellidae; genus Zonotrichia; species Zonotrichia albicollis. The sequence continues at coordinate 1,586,319 of NC_133820.1, forward strand.
CCTAGTGCTGGTGCAGATAAAATTATTAATTGATGCTTACATAAGATAATTCCATACTTACACGCATGCTTGGCTGTCATCACTTAAAGCTCTTACTTGGGGGCAATTCCAAGAGGGAATTGAACAGATTCACAACATAACAAACAAAAAGGGTGCTTGAAACCATTTTTGAAAATGAGCAAATAGCCTTGGTAATTTTTTTTCCAAGCCTCTCTCAAGCTGAACCTTTTTATTTTTCATGCAGAAAAAGCCTTACAACTTATTCTTTGATATAAGTAATTGTGGTTCACTGAAAGCCTAAGTGCTTTCATCCAGCCAAATTACTGTGGAAGGAAAGGACAACACTCAGGGTTTATTTCTCTGCATCTCTCAGGTATTTATAGCATTGAATCTCTTTGTCTGGTAAACAGAAGTGTGTTTTTAATGAAGAGCTGTAAATTCAGGTCTCCTGCACTGTTGGCCAGGAGCAAAACTCCCTGGGAACACACCCAGGTGTCCTGGGAATGGGACAAAATTGGAATGGCTACTGGAGATTTTAGGGGAGGGAGAGGGAAAATCTTCAGGAAAATCAAGGGTAATGCATCACTGGACTCTTAATTCTTTCCTCCAAAAGCTGTAATGTAAATTGAAGGATAAAACTGCTTAAATATATAAATAAATATAGTAGGAGCAGCAGTTTGTAATCTGGAATGGGATTTGCTGGCAGGGTCATGGTTTCTCATTCTGAAATTCCTAAGTGAACCACGCTGTATAAAGCACAGAAAAAATGATTATTAGCAGAATGATTTCGCACAAATGGAGAAATAGCTGGAGAGAGAGGTGGCCAATTGAAGGTGAAGAATCATTCAGGATAAGCAAATGTAAAATGACTGAGAAATGGAGCAAGATCTTGCCAATTTTGGTTGACCAGGCAGAAAATAGCATGTGAAAGTAGTGTTAAAAAGAGAAATGAGTAATTTGGGGGGAAAAACTTGCTGCCTACAGAATAAAGAACTCTGAATTGCCATTACCTCTTTTAAAAGAGATGCTGGAACTGGAAAATGGAGTGAAGGATAAAGGAATGGAGACAGCTGTGCAGTGTTTCTGATCTCCAGGTGACATCCCTGGGAAGGGAGGGTTTTGGGAGGGAGTTTCTCAGTTTTGGTTTCAGTAGGTTGAGTGGTGCTGTGACCCAGTGTAGTTTGCATGCTGTGAGCAGCTGTAGTGTCTAAACCAAGCATCTTTGCTCCTGTGTTGTGATTAACATTCAGAAAATGTGCTTTTTATCTCGATATTAGTAAGCCCTTAGGTATTCCTGTGGTGCCACGTGCTGTCTGTGAGAGTTTCCCCATTTAGCTGCCCTTGAGCTGATCTCTGAACTGCTCAGGGCCCTCCACATTTCTCAATCACATCAAGCAGCTCCTCAAACTGTTCAGATTTTGGAGCCAGTTTTTTGGAGCCAGTTTTTTTGGAGCCTGGTTTTTCCTAGTTGTTACCCAAAAATGATAAAATCTGTAGAGCTAGAAAAAAGCACATGCAGACATTTCAGCTGATGCTTAGCTGTATTAGTGTGTGCAACATTTACAAATGTGTCAGAGGCTGTTTCTGATTGCATCCACCAGAAACAGTTTCTCCATGGATTTTGGCGTCTTGATTCCAGAATTAGGATGGAGTTGAGTTGGTTTTGTTGCCTCTGCCTTGTTGGGAGCCAGGGCTGGCTTGGCTGGAGCACGTCCAGTCCCTGCCTGTTATCTTGGAGATACCAATTATTAGCACTGTGTTAATTGAAAGGATTGGAGGGACCACAGTCAGGCTAGAAATGATTTATTACCCAAATAAACATCAGCCTCAAAGGCTGAGATTTAAAAGAGCAAGCAGTCAGCCCTAGCTTGAAGTAGTGACAAGTTTCTTCATTACAAGGCAATGTATAACATTCTAATCCAATAGAAAGTTGCCACAAAGTTTATTTTGTTTTTCTAACCTATCACCTTTACTTAATTCTGCTGTACTTTGGACACTTTTATCCAATGGGCTGCTGTTACACCTACACACATGTGATTCTATTATAACATTTAAACTCATAGTTACTCTATACATTACTTAATTTAGTAAGTAAATACTTACTCAACTTCAGTAATTATAAAATATTTTACTTATTTAGTAATTACTTTGGTGTAGTAATTACACTACTATAAAAACCTTCAGCATCTTACTCAGTACAGTCTCTTGTTTACCTAAGGCAAATTCTTACTTACAGCTATAGAAAAATAAGTTTATAATTTTCCCACCTAATGTCTGTGTACTTTTATTTTTACATCAATCCAAGCTTCTTGCAAGGCTGCAAATTAAACCTTTCAGTGTCTGTGGAAGTTTTTATCTTTCTATTTCCCACACTAGCCAGCTGCTGCCTTTGGGTCGGAGCTGTGGCACTGCACTCTCAAGCCATCCCTGAGCACCATCTGCATGTGCAAACAGTGCTCACTTGCCTGGAAAAATGAGATTTTCCTCTCAGCTCTGATGGGGCTGCATTGATAAATAGTGGATTAAAAGCTCAGCTGATGGGGCTGCCTCTTCCCATTGGTTTTCTCCTTATATTAAATTACCTTTTATTTCAGTGGGCTAAAAGGTGTCTTACTTGGCATGAAATAGAGTCATGGGGTGTTTATTGTTGGGTGTGGACACCAAGGGTTGGTGCTGGCACCCTGTGTGAGCTGAGCTGAGCAGGGACAGGAGGAGCTCCTGCACAGCCAGCCTGGAGAATGGATCTGGAGTGCTTTGGAACAGTAAAATCCAATGAGGGGCTGCGTTGGCGTTGGAGAAAGGAGGGTGGGGATTTTTTGCAGCCTCAGTGTGGGTTTGTGCCTGCAGGAGGGATTTCCAGGCTGTTGGGAAGGACAGAGTGGTGTGTGCTGGGCTGAGGCTCCAAGAGGAAGCTGCTGCTGGGTTTGTTGTTGTCTGGCTCTGGAATTCTGCTGTCCTGTGACAGATGAGTCACAAATCCACCTTGTGGCCTTGTTTTCTGTGACAAGCAGCAAAGGGGTTTTCATACCAGGTTCCTGGTGCACACAGCTTCTCCTTGGTTTTGGTGGTTCAGAGTATGTTATTTTATTTTGCATCATTTTTTTGTAGAGAAGAAAAAATGATGTGCTCTGCTGTGTTTGTGACTGTGAAAGCCATCACAGACTAAACAGGGATGCTTGGAAAGAAAATACAAATTGCTTCCAGCTTTTTCAGTAGGATGAAGAATTGTTCCTGCTGTGCCTTCCTAGTTTTCCAATTACAGCACTTAATAAGAGGCAAAGCCATTCTGGGTCTCTGTTCAGAAAAGATTTGAATCCTTTGGCCTTGCTTTTTATCTGCCCTTTATGTCCATTTCAATCTCTGCAGTGAAATTAAAACCCTCAAAGCCCTGACTAAAGAAAGCCTGGGAATGTTTTATTCTTTGCCAGTTTCCTGACAAGCTGCTTAGGAAGAGTTGCCATCACCTGAATGTGAAAGCACGGTCCACAAACCCTTTTAAAAATAAGTTGTCTGCCTGGTGCTTAGGTTTTTTACTTTAAACTGAGGTCAGAAGGAAGTCTGAGATGATGTTTGAAGTCAAATCAGGACTGTTTTGTTTTTCATCCTTTTAGATACTTTATCATTTTTAATGGTGTGCTCTTAATTCTGTAAGTTCCCTTCATGAACCACCTCAAGGAATGACTTTACACAGAAACTTGCTACAAGGAAATGTTGACATGAAAAAAGAAAAGCAGGTGTGCTGGACACTTTAAATAGTTCTGAGATTATTTAAATAGAGAAAGAAAGAAAGAGGGAACAAAAACTTCCATTGCAAAATCACAGAATGGTTTGGGTTGGAAGGGACCTTAAAGACCATCCAGTTCCAACACCTTCCACTATCCCAGGCTGCTCCAGCCTGGCCTGGAACAATTCCAGGGATCCAGGAATTGCTCACAGGTGGTGCTGCATTTTTTATGAGCACAGAAAAATTCTGGAGAAGGTAGCAAGGAGTAGCAGCAGGTATTTCTCAACTAAGCTCTTTTAAAAGGAGATATTTCATGTCATTGCTCATGTGGGCTTTGGTGTTTGAGGGAGAACAGTGTCAAAAGCTGGTGCTTTGTCTTTGTGGTTTCAGTGGTTTCTTTTATCCTGTTGTAATTATCAGGCTGCTTTTCTGGTTTTTTCTGTACTTTCCAGCTTGCTTGACACGAGGAAGTGGAATTGTGTAATTTGGCTCTTGTTCTCGATCAGAGTTCTTGTGATGATTTGGCAGGTTTGAATAAAAAATTTGTTACATCATTGCAACAGCCCTTTGCTCAGGTGTGGGAGACACAACACAAGTTACAGCAGAGCTTTGTTAATTTGAGAGGTTGATTTATAAAATTACAGGTGAAGTGTGGCTTTTCCACACCCTTGCCTGTTTTTAAGGACTCTGATAGAGGAAGAGATCTGGCTGACTTCCAAGGAATGTCAGCCTGGTGTACTTGACCCTGCTCTGAGGGCAGAGGTTGAGCCAATATCTCCCTTTTAAACCTGAATTTATAATTATAATAGAACTCTATCATTCCTTACAACAGCATTTTTTTGCTAAGGAGGTTCTCCCTGGGATTTAACCTTCTGCTTTCTGGGTTTGGTTTTTTTCCTGCAATTAAGTGGAGTAACTGCCTGAGTTCCAGCAGTGCTGGAACCTTCGTGTGCTGGTGAGCCCTGGTTTTTATTTGTTGGAATGGTTGGGAGTTTTTGTGAAGCTGTGTTGATTTCTCTGTTTTCAGCATAGTCATCCATCACTTTTCCCATGCACTTTCAATGATCATTTAAAACAAATGGAAGTGCAGGCTCCAAGCATGACTTGCACAAATGAGATTCAGCTGGAGCTGGCAGTGTTTATAAAAATGACCCCAAACTGAGGACTTGGTGGCTTCCAGTTAATAATTTGCTTTATGCCTTGAAATTAATAAGATGCGTGTGGCAAAGGGTTCTTTCCCCTGGTGGCTCTGTCTGAATTGAAAAATAAGTTGACACAGTAGCTGAAAGTCTTTGGTTGGCTCAGGAATGTTATCCCAGCACTGCTGTGTCCTGTAGAAATAAAAGGGTACGGTTTGCATCAGCACATATTTCTGTAGCCTCTGGAACAAGCAGAACCAATATTATCACTGTAAGAAATCAATTCACGTCCATGGTATTGTTTCCAACTTTCTGGAATGATTTAGAAGCGCCCAGGGGATTCCTTTTTTAAAATGGAAAGTTTGCCCCTCAACGAAAAAATAGCATTAAGATAAAGTAATTCTGAAGTCACCAGAGATTTCCATGTTCTTCTATAAATCTCTTTTATTATTTCAGTGCTACCAATTCTTTTAAGATCCTGTAAAACTCCCTTAAAACTGCAAGAGGGGACTTGTGCAAGTGAAAGAGCTATTGTTCCACTTCCGCTCCTTGTCAGCTGCCAGCCACAAATCTTCTGTGATGCCAGTTCAGGCAGCCGTGGATGGCATTACCTGCAGCCTCAGATGGGCACAGAGCTCTCCTTGCCAGGCAGTTCCTGGGGGTGCTTGGCCTCCTGATGGCCATTCCCACGCAGGGAATGATCCCGGTGTTCAGAAGGTGCTCACTGTGGCTCCCGCAGCAGCTGATCCTCATCCCACGCTGTTTCCCATCTGCCTCTGTGCTGATGTGCACATCAGACCTAGGGGAAAGGAGTTCCAGGCTGGAGTGCAGTTCTGCATCCACAGAAATGATGTAGATCGTTAGTTGTGGTCTCTTGTCCAGTGTTTTTCTTAAATGCTCATCTCTCAGCTTCCCAGCTGATACCTGGCAAGTGCCTTGGAGAATTTTAGGTGTTCACAGTCCATGGAATATGTGCTTGCTCCAGCTGGGAGCTCTTGGATTGCAGCTGACTGTGAGCTAATGTTTGCAGGGAAGTGAAAAGAGGATTTGCACTGGAAATGCAACTTTTGATGTTAATTTTGGTAAAACCACAAGCGAGGGAGGTTTGTGTGCTTGAACAGTGAATGGTATTTGCAACAGTAATTGTTGTGTATGTATGTCAGAGAATCATGGAATGGTTTGGGTTGAAAGGGACATTAAAAACAATCCATTCCCACCCCCTGCCATGGCAGGGACAACTTTCACTGTCCCAAATTGCTCCAAGCCCTGTCCACCCTGGCCTTGGGCACTCCAGGGATGCAGGGGCAGCCACAGCTGCTCTGGGCACCCTGTGCCAGGGCCTGCCCACCCTCACAGGGAACAATTCCTTCCCAATATTTCATCTACCCCTGCCCTCTGCCCCCCAGTTCTTACATTTCCAATTTTCTCTTTATTTTTTCATGGACAAAATGTGGATTTTCAGTTTCAAATCCCCCACTCACCCCCTGAAAAATCACATTGCTCGTCACGCAGCCTTTCCACACGACCTTGAGGCGCTGCAGTGGGGCTGAGTCACAGCTGTTTCTGTTGTGAAAATGAGAAAGTGTGATGGTCACACTGGCCTGGTGACAGTCAGTTTGTCCCACCTCGTGTTTCAGTCACAGATTAATCCCTTGATGAAGCATTTGACCCAAAGAAGTCCATTTATTTCAGCGATCCAGGTGTTTATTCCTCCATGGCTGGGCAGAGCAGCATGGCAAAGTCTCATACAGAACTCACGGCAACTTAATTTATTTCACCATGAAAAATGGTCATTATTTTAAGATAATTATTTCTTGATCATATGATTGACTTTTCAGTGAGGTTTCCTTTGGTGTTTTCACAGAAATAAGTTAAGAAAAGGGTTGATTGTAAAGGTGCAGTGTGATTTTTACAGATGCTTATGAAAGAAAGCCATTCCCTGTGTCCTGTCCCTCCATGCTTGTCCCCAGTCCCTCTCCAGCTCTCTTGGAGCCCCTTTAGGCCCTGCAAGGGCAGAGAGGGAGAATGATCAGGGATGAAATCAAGAATTTAAGCTGAATTTAAAACAAGGAAAATTACTGGAAAGCTAAAAAAAAAAATCCAAAACCCCTGCTAGAAAGAGGGCACCAGGAAAGCAGTGTAAGGGTTAGGATTGGGAAGGAGTTACCTGAAAGAAATCTGGGAGAAATCTGGTTGAGGAAGGCAGCAGAAAATAAAAAAAAAACCTAAGACTTTTTTTTTTTCTTCATTTAAAGATTTTATGCAGTAACTGTTTAGGATTTGAATGGGGCTGGGAGATATTTTGGTCAGCTGTCATAAAGGCTCTCATTGTGAGCAGGAAATGAAACTGCCATCTTGTTTCAAAGCCATGCTGCAGCACAATGAGAGCAGCTCCCAAAACCCCTCCCTGTGCCAGCGAGCAGCCTTGGAGCTCAGGAAGCACCTGGAGGCAGGTGGGGCATGCAGCATTCCTGCCCCAGGATTCATGCAGAAAAACCTCCCAAACAAACCCTTCTCAGGGTTTTGTTTGCTTGAGGCCTTTGTTTTTAGCTGCTCCACTGGGAGAATTGAAGGAGCAGGGAAAAGTTGCTTTTTTCCTCAGTATTTTGGGGTTTTTTCTGCTGTTAGTCGTAGCCACCCAGTGTGTCAGTGAGTTACCTGGAATGGACGTGATTCCATTGAAACCAGGGGGAAAACTCGTGGATTATTCTTAAAATTGAATGTGTGTGCACAGGTTTTGTCTTCTTAATTAGATATTAAACTGATAATTGTCCTGTTAAATGAGATATTTCACTGTAAAAGTTACTGAAAATGTGGAGAGCTCAGAGCCCCTTCCATTGCCTGAAGGGGCTCCAGGAGAGCTGAGAGGGACTGGGGACAGGGGGTGAGGGACAGGACCCAGGGAATGGCTCCCAGTGCCAGAGGGCAGGGCTGGATGGGATATTGGGAATTGGGAATTGTTCCTTGTGAGGGTGGGCAGCCCCTGGCACTGCCCAGAGCAGCTGGGGCTGTTTCATCCCTGGCAGTGCCCAGGGCCAGGCTGGACAGGGCTGGGAGCAGCTGGGACAGTGGGAGGTGTCCCTGCCATGGCAGGGGTGGGATGAGAGGATTTTCAGGTCTCTCCCCACCAACCCATCCTGTGATTCTGTGACTCATCTTCTGTCGTCAGTGGCAGGACAAAACATTTCTGAGTGACTTCACTAATGAAAGCAGCAGAAGAATTATAACAAGGAGATGAGGCCCAAAATAGCGCAAGGCCAATAAGTGTGAGATGGAAAATGTCACACTGAATTTGAAGTTTAATTAAATCCCTGAAAACGTTATGGGGAAAATGGTAAAATGGTTTCTAATCTACAGCTGTCTTGCCAGGAGGGAGGCAAACCTGGGCAGCTGACAAATTTTGGGGTTTATTCTTTCAGCTTCCAAAGCTCTGCTCTGTTTGGAGACCATGCTGGTGTTTTGGGGCGGCTGGAGGTGAGGAGCTGCTCATTCCCTGTGTGGATGAGGGCTGATTGGGCTCTGGTTTTTGCACAGTCTTTAGAAAACCTTCTTGCCTTGGAATCCCTTCCTGCAGCTGAAAATTCCTATTTAGTTTTTACAAATTGCTAAGGAGATAATGGATGGCAAAGCTGGCCCAGAAGCTCAGTCATGCAGAGAGCGGGAGGAGGAGTGGGAATGCTCCAGTGTGGTTTGTCCCCCTACCCCCAAAAATGAAATTCCCATCTCTTCAAGTTGTCATCTCTGCTTAAAAAGCTTTGCAGCCAGGCTAGAGCCCCTTGGTGTGGAGGGAGGCAAACATTCCCTGCCAGTGGCTTCCTTAAATCCTCATTCCTGACGGCTGACTTGTGGGATGGTGTCATCCAGCTGGAGGAGGATATTATTTCATAATGTTTTACAAATTATCAAAGCCCGAAGGTAATTGCTTGTAGGCTTGGAATGCTAATTAAAGGAATTAATCTCTCTCTGGTATTCCCAGTGTTGCTCATGGATAATGGGAAGAACATTTTCCATGCACTTTCCTTGGGATACCAGCATTGTCCAGGGCATCCAGCAGCACCTTCCAGCTTCCATGAGGACCTTCTTAAAAATCCTCATAGAATTTTTCAAACTTTGGGAAAGTTTCAGTGCTTGGGTTCTACATAAAAGTAATGGGGAGCTAAAAATGATTTAAAATGAAATTCAAAAAAATTTGTTAGGAAGAATCATGACAATATTCTGGGATTTAGGTGCCTGAATTTTCTTGGGGATAAGCTTCTTTTGACTGAAGTTTTAAACCAGGTACATGGAGATAGTTTAAAATGGAAGTTCAAGCTCAAGAGTATTAGAAATCAAAATTTTAAACTGCTCCTATTAATAAAATTGTTCAGTGTTTACTATGCTAGATTTTTATATATTGAATATAATAATTTAACAGATTAGAAATCAATTTACTAAGAGGTAATTTTCAAAACCACAGAATTCCAAGAAAAAAGTGCATAAAAAGAAGATGGCAAATCTAAGAAATACCTTTTTTTCCTACATAAAATGTTCACAGATGTTTGTGGCTCTGTGTGTACCCAAATAATTCAACACTTTCTGATAGCTGATCCGCTTCTGTCAGGCTTTGCTGTTCTCACTGTGCAGCTCATCCAGTTGGACTCACTCTCAGTTCCTTCAGCTGGATTATTTTAGTGTATTTTTGTGATATTCATATCTGACTTCAGGTCCAGCTGCCTGGATTCTGCATCTCAGCATTCCCACTGAGCACAGACCCTTCTCTCTGGCTGGGCCTGGGAGCCCCATTTCTAATTTAAAAGGGGATATGGGAGCATTCAGTGAATTAACTTTGCTGAAAGGCTCAATTTATTTAATAGCACAGACCGAGCACTGAAAACAGCCTTGTATCAAAGAAATGCCAGCCCTGCCAGATCTTGGGATGTCTCTTCCTGTGGGATTTCAGTCTCCTGCTCTGCTCTGCCCACACAGTGTCAGGAGGGCCTCTGAGCAGGGCCACTGTGAAATTAAGGAGTTTTTTAAAAAGGTTGGAGTATTAATCCCACAGGGATGAAATAAGTTTGAGAAGGAGCTTAACTTTAATGCAGTTATGTTCAACAAATACTGTCAGGAGACCAAAGTATATTTAGGTATTCCCAATCAGGCCACACTTCAGGAGTGATTTAATTCAAAGATTTAACAGAGCTAGATCCCATTTTTGTTCATTTTTCTGTTGATTTTTGTTACCCATCACTGTCCTGTCAAACAGTAGAAGATGAGAAAATCCTCTCAACTTTTGGAGAAAATGGCACAATTGGTGATTCCATCAATCCTTGTTCAGGAATACTGCTTGGAATGGGAATTCTGTGCCAGGCTTTGGGATGGGGGTGGGGGGAATCTGTTTGTGAGAGGGAAAAACCTTCCACAATATTTCTAATTATGGACTTGAGGCCCAAATTATCTTTGTCCTCACCCACTGGTGCTTACGAGGAGTGCAGGCATAAATGGTTCGTGTGATTCCCCTGGAGATAATTGAGAATGGACTCCCAGAAGTGATAATGCATAATTGGCACCCAGAATTCCCAAGAGGGCTTTGGGAAGCCAGGATTAATCTTCCTGCTGCACTGCAGCTGCCATACCTTTGGCATTACCCCCTCCATGTTTTTGCTTTGCTGTGGGACATAAATGCTGCCATTGTTCTGTGATTCCATAATTACTGCCCATAATCACAGTGCTGTGACTCTGGGCCATTTTCCCTATAAGAGCACATTTGTGCAGATCACAGAAATTCCTAGAAATAGTTTTGTTGGGTTTGGTCCTTGCATTTTAGTGTGACTGGCAGAGTGATCCTTGTGTAGGGTGCCTGTTCAGCAATGGGGGGTTCCCTGTGTGAGATGCACTCTGCCCTTTTCATATTGCTGAATTGTCTCATTTATTAGCATAGAATTGAATTGAATTTGTAATTTGAGTTGGAAAATGCCTGAATATTCTGAATATCCTGACAAGACCACTCATGTTCTGTGGGAGAGAGAGCAGTGTTACGTTTGCAGGACCACATCAAGCTGCAGGTTGAATCTCTTTGGCATGATAAGAACCTGAAAGGCTTGGGAATATATTAAATTATTGGAATTTTTAATACTGGGACATTTCCATCCCTGAACCTGCTCTGTGAGCAGCTTTTGAATCGCCTGTTCGCTGAATGCAGGTGACTTGAAACCCACATAGAGAAAAAGCAGATGGAAGTGATAAATCCAAGGAGCAGTTGGGAGCAGCAGCCTGTGCTGGGGCAGAAAAGGTTTTGTTGGAGAGATTTATCTGAAGAAATAAATGAAAATGGTAATACAGAGATGGAATCAGCTGAATTAAAACCTAAACCCAGCAAAATAGGTGGTTTAAAAAAAACCTGTAAGAGTGCAAAAGAGTAAACACTAGCTCCTGAGGAATGTTTATGCTCAATATCTGATTATTTTCTATTTTTTATACTTCTTTTTAATACATTTTATCTTTCAGGGGAGTATTTTTAAGAAAGTGCTTGTTTCTTCATTTTTAGGAACATATTAAGAAAATAGCTTTAAAAATATTTGAAGGAAAATGTTTATTAAGAAACACTGGGATTTGTTGTGAAATGCATTTTCATGTGCACATCTGTGTCAGTTTAAGGTTTCTCTCCCTCAGTTTGTGTTGTTGTAATACAGAAAAGATTTGGATTTTGTGTCTGAGTCAGGGATGGTTCTCCTGGAGCATGAGAGTTCCTATGGAGACCTCCTGGTAAATCTGGAATTCTGTAAGGAGCAATTCCCAGGGCTGGTTTTCTGTGTGAGATTTGGTTTTGCAGGAGGTAAAAATAATCAGCTCTGGCTTGTTCCCAAGCAAAGTGCATTTCTTTACCTTACCTTCCAAATCATGTTGAAATATCAAAATATTTGTTGAGCTGAGCAGCAAAAGAATTTATTTGTGGGTAAGAAGAACTAAAACTTCCAGACAGAGCACACACCCCTCTGCTGTTCCTCAGACATTTTGTGATGATGACGATGGTCTTGTGGTCAGCAGAGGAATCCTTGAGGAGCAGAAATGGTGTCAGAGTGCTGAAGGATTGAAATGCACATTTTTCCACATGAAGGAAGCCAATTATTACTGGCATGAGCAGTGTAGAGCACTCTGTGCTCTCCAGATGCAAAGATTTCATCGTGGTGACAGCTCTGCCACAAAGTTGTCTTGCAAATGTTGGGTTTGAGCCAGAACTATTTTTTTTTTCCCTCCAAGAATGAGGAAGTACAAAAGCAAAGATGCAGTTTATTAAAAACTCACCCTGTCAAAAGTGGATTTCCCCTGGGATTTATTCCAGAGCTGTGCAAGAAAAAGCAAACTAGATCCAAAAAGTCTTGGGAGATACTTTTGGGGAATGTATTTCTAGATATTCCTAGAGCCTGTTTTTATCTTCCAGGGTTTTTTGAGCCTTACATGGTAGAATTTGAAGATCTGCTTTTCCATGCTTATGGCAGCCTCACATCAGGGTGTTCTCACTGATTTCAGTGGAGTTCTCCTTTAACCCTGCAGTGTTAATTTAGTGCTGCTTTCACCAGGTGACTCTCAGTGCTGTCGGCCTTGTGGCAATTCAAGGAGTTATAAAGGACATTTCCTTCCATGCCTGAGTTCACCCACCAGACCCTCATCCTGAAATGTGACAACTGCAGGGCACTGCCATGAGATGGTGGAGGCAAATCTTGTTATTATCAATAATTTTGCTTATTCCTGTTCTAAAGGGAGGTTTTTTCCAGCACTGGGGGAGGGTGACAGGCATCTGTTGGTGGCTGTTCCATATTTCTGTGTGCTCACAGGAGGCTGCAGCTCCCCAACAACAAAGGTTTTGTCAGTAAAAACAATGACCCTGGCGAGATTGTAAAGGGACAAAATGATGTGCAGAACAATCATCCAGTGACTAATGAGAGCAAACAAAGAACTTGCAAACAAGCCCCAAACTCCTGACAGCAGCAAACACAAAGCTCTGGGGTAAGGGAAAGTGCAGAGAGTGTTCGTGGGCACCCAGCTGAAAGGAACTTGGGGCTCCTGTGCTCTTCCAGTGCCCATTGTTCGCCTGTGTGCGTGGTGAGAGCTCCTGCAGGCTGTGGGAGAGGAGGGAACTCCGAGTTTCATCAAACCTTGTCGAGTTAAAGAGGTTTCTGTTCCTTTCATCGTATTCTCTTCCTGCCTCTTGGTCTGCTGGTTTTATTCCCAGGTTTTCGTGTGTCTCTGCCCCTTCAGCTGGAATATCTTGGGCTCCCTTGTTGAGCACTCCAGGATAGCATGTGGTCATGCAGGATGTACATTTGGGGAAAACAGAAAAAAACAGGAGAAATTAATTACCCTGACAGCAGCAGGACAGTGACACAGTTATAGAAATTCCTTAAAATTGCTTTCTGTGGAAGTTCAACAAGGAGCAGAGGCCAGAGAGGGTTTTTTTGTGGAGGCTCTTAAATTCTTCTTCCCTCACACCTGCTGGCATCCTCTGGGCCTGCTGTAACAGCTCCATGTCTTTGCTGTGCTGAAGGCTCTGGGTTTGGATGCAGTGCTCCAGGCACTGGGTTTCAGATATTCCCGGGCAGAACTAGGTAGTGATGATACTTCAAGAGTGAGTTGCATCTGGACCTCACTAAGGCAGAGTTTTCAGTACAGCCTTTGGATGTGTAAGATTATCCTGAGATACCGATAATTTTATAGCTTTAAATTATCCCTGCATTGCTTTGGATGCAATCTCTGTTAACCTGAAATCCTGATTTTACAGAGCTAAAATTTAGGTGCTCTCCCTGCAGGCTGTAGAGGTCCAGCACTCACTTCTTGATCCAAGGAAGAGAGTTGGGGTTTGCCCTCAGCTTTTCCCAGGAGCTTTCTCCCCTTGCAGATCTCAGCAGAAAACCAGGGTTTTTGCCCAAGAGTGGGCCTGCAGAGGGCAGGCTGGGCAGCAGCTTCCTGTCCCTTGGAAATCAGGCTGCAATCCCTGATGGGCACTGACAGGGTGCAGTTGTTCCTGCAGGGTCTCTGGGAACGCTGGAGCCTGATGCCAGCAGCTCCAGTTGCTCCAGGGACCCTGCTGGCGTTTTGAGCTGGGCTTTGTTGGGAATTCAGACACAAATGTTGTGTTTTGTTGACAAACACAGCCCTGATTCACTTCTGCGTTGGGGGTTTCTTGGTGGAGAGGAAGGCATTTCAGCAGAGACAAATGCTGCAGGGATGGAAGAGTTAAAAAGGAAAAATAAGCAGCTTTTCTTGTGTATTAGGAGAAATTGATGCCAGGAATCAGCATTTTTAAAGGAAAATGATTGTGGAATGGAGCTGTTAGCCAGAAAGGATGGGTTCTGCTGACCTTCCTTCCTCCTCCTCCTGCCGTCCTTGGGAAGTGCTGTTCCATTTCACGGCTCTGAATTGTGCTGAGTGTGGCAAATCCAGCTGAAACGGGCTCTTGACTTGGTTCTGAGTTTCAGATGGGTTTTTAAATGCTTTGTCCTTCACTGTCAGATAAAAGGAGATTTGTTGCTCTGTTTGGGCTAAAATGCAGAGGCTTCTCACCGTAGAAAAGATGGAAGTTGATGCCTTAATTCTGAGTTAATTATTAATTCTGAGAATACCTGTTGACCAATTATTATTGTCTCTACCCCAACCTTTCCTTTTAATATTCATTTTCTCTTTTCTGACACATAAAAATGAAAACCCTCAGTGGAGTGTCATTTACCACAATCATTCAGCTGAAAATTCCCAGACTGTGCCATCCATGAGATTATTCTGTTTATTTAGTGGATTGGAGGCAGGAGTTTTGAGCACAAGCACTCGAAAAGCTTCATTTAGCATGTTTGTTCTGCAATTCAGATCGTTGGGCTTTTAATTTCAAGTAAGGGAAAGTTTTGAGTAATATTAGAGAAAATAAAGGGTGAGAACTCAAGTCCCTGTTCTTAATGGATTCCAAGTGGTTTTCAAAGCAAAGCAGATCAGGGGTAGATAAAACAGGGGGTTAAATGCAAATTAGAGTAGGGTGGTAAAAGAATGTAATTTAATTTTTAATATAAATATAAAATAAAGAGTGGAATCTATGATACAGATCTCCCTTTGGATTCGGGGGCTGAACAGGAAAACAACTCCCATTACCAGGATGCAACCCCATTGACTGCACAGAGAAGTTACCACTCCACAGACACAATGATTCTTGTTCAGCTCATTTCTTCCCCTTATCTGTCAGATTTCAGGCTGCAGCCCAGACAGGGGAGGGTCAGCTCTAATTTTGTGCTGTTCCCTCCACCCATGTGAGGAAATTCCTTGCCTTCCACATCAGTTCTGTTGTTTCCGGTGGCAGCTTGGGGAGCCTTTGCCGAGGATTTCAGTGGCAAAAACCACCCCCAAAAACGGCTGGGTGGCATCTGCTCAGGGAAGAATGGGTGTTTGGAAATGAAAAATGAATCTCACAGAGCCATAGGATGGTTTGAGTTGCAAGGAACCTTAAAGATAATCCCATTCCACCCCTAGTTCGAGGACGTTGGTGCTTGTCACAAGCGTGGGGTGAGGGAGTTGGAAATGCATAAAAACATAAATGTGTGTTTGCAAATATCCAAATTGTTTCTAGCAGTGGTGATTCAGATGAGACTGGTGTGAATTAGTCAGTGAAACCCACGTGGCTTTGCAAGTGTGCCTGTAATTGAGGGTTTTTAGCCCAGCACTGGTTTTGGTGCCTGGTGGCTAAATGAGAGGTTTAGTTTGAACACCTGAATTTAAAGTGTAAAATTATTGCCCACAGCTTCAGCACAGATTTGAGGAGTTTCTGTGGAAGGCAAACATGAACAGAATACCAAGAATATTTCAGAAATAAATGGGACAACAGGGAAAACTCGCCTTGGTGACTTCACAGAACTCTGCTCTGCATTGTGTTGGGCAGAGTTTCCATTTTTAACTTCTGTTTGCTTTTAAAAGAAAATACACAGAGTACTTCAGCTTGTTCTCTGTCTTCTCCAAGATACTGAAATGGTAATTTTTAGTGGAGTGTGGCTGAGACCTGTAAATGTTTTAGTGAAGAGACCAAAGTCAGTCACATAAATGAAGATGAAAATTCTACACGGGGTCTGTCCTACATTGTATGTTATTTTAAATGAGTAACAACCTCCCAAAGGCAACCAAATGTCCTAATAATAGCTAAAATACTTTCATTTATGTATTTGCTTTTGAGGGAATTTTCATAGAATGTAAAATGATTAAAGCTAAATTCCCAAAATGTTTAGTATCATTGCTTGAAACAAAAAAAAAAAACTCCTGAAAAACGATCTGAGCTGGGACTGAAGTTTTGTCTCAGGGAAAAACTCTCAGAGTTATACATGAAACTTGGATGTTGAAATCAGAACAGTGTTCTTGTCCCATTCCCTCTGCATATAATTTATTGGTTTGAGTTAATATATAGGATTTCTTCTAAAAATAGGCTTTAATTTGGGTGTGTGTCCATTGTGTTTATTAACAGCTTCAGCTCTTGTCAGCCCTAATTCCAGCTTTTATCTTCTCAAGCTTGGACACAGGGGAAGTAGTTTTGTACCTTTAGTATGGCAATTCTGCTGTAAAGAAATGATTTCTGAAAAAACAGTGACTTTTTTCTATCCTTGGAAATTGCAATTTTGTGCTACTTAACTTCGTATTATCTCGGGTTTGATGCCAGATTTGTTTTTTTAAAAAAAACCCTTGATTTCCTTTTGAAGTTGACAAAAAGACAGGTTTTTCAGTGGGATTGTAATACAGTAAGTGATTTAGTGCTCTCTGGAGAGTCAGAAAGAGAACAAAAGCCATTGTAGAGGAATAATGGGTGTTGGGTTTTTTGATTTTCTTTTTTTCCCCCCCAGTTTCCCCTCCAAGTTGTGTGATGAGAAATTTTAAAAAGACGTTTCCTTTCAAACTCTGTGATGTTCAGTGCTTTGGGTCAGAGTGTTTGTGAGTGAAGGAGATTCAGCTGATAAAACCCCACGTGAAAATGTTAATTTAAATCCTACAGTTCAGCAACTCAAGTCTTTTGTTTTAATATGAACACATCCAGCTCGATGTAATAATTACCATTTTACAGAAAGGATAAATCCATTGTTGTTGCAAGTCTGGAACCAGCCGGCTCTCTGATGCTGTGGCTGATGGGATGTCACCTTTTCTGTGCTTTTTAGCCTGTGTTGAGGCTGCTTTCTCAGCACTGCCTGTGTGATATTGCAGTGACTTTCAGAACTTCAGCTCTGGCAGCTCTCATCGGTATTTAAGAACTTCATCGTGTTGAAACTGCTTTTAATTAATGAAAGGAGCCGGGCTGTAATGCAGTTCTCACATGCTGACAGACCCATGTGCTCCCTGATGTTTTGCCACACTTTGCTCTGATGTCCTTTCTTAAATATCTTTATTTTTTATATCCCACTGCGGGGGTTTCTGCCATCTCAGCAGAGCTGTGGTCATTGCAGGCGGAGGGGGGAGATAATGAAGTTGATATTTCTGATATTTCCCCCCTTTTTGTTTTTTTTGCTGTCCCTTGAGCTGCAGCTGGACATGAATTAATGCCCAGTGCAGTGTGGATGATAATTGGAGGGAATGAACACGTGTGGGGCTGGGCTGTGTTTGCTGATTGTGGGGGCACTATTCACGGTCAGTGGAGAGCAATGGGCCCTTGGCACCCTGCCTTTCAGCTGACCTATTTTAGCCATCCATCTTGGAGAGGGATCAATCACAACACACAAGTACCAACTTCTCCCCACTGGCTCTGCAGAGCACCCACAGTGTCAAAACCCAGGGCAGAGCTCAGCATTTCAGAAATGTAATGGCACGAGCCCTTCGTGCGGGGGTTGCCATAAAAACAACATTTGGGTTTGATACGGAGCTGTGAAATTCTCTTTTATGGCATCGTGGGATGAAAAAGAGTCACAGCTGCTTTGCAAACTGAGCGCTTGGAATTGCTCTGCCAAATTGAAATGATTTCTTTACATTTCTTAGCAGAGTTGCACCCCAGCCCTGGTGTTTGAGCTGAAAAGCTTTAGGAACAGATAAAAGGTGACAATTCTGTTTTGGGGGAGTTTCAGGCTCCCCGTGGTGCCCCAGGGAGAGCACAGTCAGTCTTGGCAATTTTACCATCGTTTGTGTTCTCTGTGAGCACAGGGCTGAGCTGCGGGTGTGAAATGAGTGCCCCTGGCGTGGGGTGGTGACTCTGGCACTCGTGTGTCCCTGCAGGGCTGAAAACACAGGGAACGTTCAAATCCTGTGTATGGCTGCCTGCTTTCTGTGCATTTGGTGGGAATTTCCTGATGCTTTCCTCAATTGGCTCTAAGCTGGCATTACATAACTCTTGAAATAAGAATTTTTTAAAATTCTACATGACGGTATTTGGTGGAGCTGACCCCACTGGCAGGAGGCTGGAGCAGATATCCTGTGGCTCTTACCCAGACATTCTGGGAAGTCTTTCCTGGGGCAGGGCCTCCAGGAGCTGCCCTGGCTTCTGGCACCTCAATCCAAGCCTGAATGAACCCCTGAGTGACCCAGCTGCACTGGGGGCTTGGAAGGAATTCCCAGTTTGCCACTGGTGTGCCATAATGGCTTCCTGATGGCCACAGAACTGCTAGGTTTGAGGCAGGTTTGATGTGTAAGGCTGGAGGAAACAATCTGCTAAAAATTCCTTTACACTTGGAAGGTGCATGATGGAGTGTGTAGTGTGGATTTGGGATATCAGAGTTGGGATGTGAGAATTCCAGTCCCACAGTTTGATTATCCCATCGAAGCATCCCTCACTGAAGGTGGCTGTGTGCCGCTGGGAAAGCTTGGTAGAAGAATGATCTCTTCTGTTCTTCCTGAGTTCTGAGGAATTCCATAAAACCATGCAATGGTTTGGGTTGGAAGGGACCTAAAACTCATCCAGTTCCACCCCTGTAATGGGCAGGAACACCTTCCTCTATCCCAAATTGCTCCAAGCTCTGTCCAACACTTCCAGGATTTGTGTCTGATTTATTGTGTCTCTTCACCTCACCTTAAATGCTGGGCTTGATTTTTCAGGGCCAGAAACTATTCCTTGAGTCTTGCACAATTTCACTCTTCCAAATTTTCAAAATTGTTTAAACAATGGAATACAATTGTCTAGAGAAGCACATTCTTGAGTGTGTTGGAATGGAATGGAGTTTCCATGAATACACTGTTTAAATGGATATCTGTGAAATATGACCTATTTAAAAATCTATGTAATGAGCATTTAAATACATCCTGAGTTAACTATTTAACTATTTAAATGACATTGTCAGTCACTTGCAAAGTCATATTTAACACCGTCATATTTAACATTTAACCTGCCCTGTGTGATGTTTCACATGATGTGATTTTACAGCTCTGCTCACAGCAGAGCTCTGGGGTTTGCACTTCACTGTCACTGCTACGTTTGGGATAAATTTGTGTTCCTTATTTTGTATTTCTGTGCCCAGAACAGCTGGGGATGTGTCCCATCCAGATGTTGAGGAACTCTCTGGTGGGCAGCACCCGTGGCCTGGCGGTTCTGGGTGTTTTCCTTGCCCTCAGTGACATCTCCCTGAGCATTTTCCCTGCTCCAGGGCTGCTCTGCCCCCGGGAACAGCTGGATGGAGATGCTGGGATGTCGTTGCAGTGCTTTGTGCTGCCATCTAATGGAGCCCAGCACTGTCACTCCTGCCAGGAGTGAGGGATTTTCTAGGTGCCTTCCCACCCAAGCCACTCTGGGGCTGTGATTGTATCAAAATGCAATTTAAGTTCCTTTTCACTCGAGCAGTCTTACTCAGGACTTGTACTTCTTGCATTTCTCTTTCTGTCCACTCCTCACAGGTGTAAATCTGCTAGAAAAATGGTGTGAGCATCTTGCAAGTCCCAGGGTGATAAATTGTATACAGAGTTATTTCCTGCTTTTCCTGATGATTTTTTATTTCTTTCCCTTGTGCAGGCTCTTGATGGAAATATATATGATCACCTTAAGGATTATTTAATGGCATTCAGCAGGACTGAACTAGAGACATGCCAAGCTGTACAAAACACATTCCAGTTTCTACTGGAGACTTCCAGCAGGGTAAGTTTGAACTGCTGAATGATGCTTTGTAACTGAATCCTTGCAGCATGGACAAATCCCCAGGCCTGAGAGTCGCTTCCATAGTCATGACCAAACTGAAAGGTTGTTATTTTTGGTTACTCCTGAGGGGTGTTGAGTTCAAAGGCACCAGACAGTTTTCTTGGGAGGAGTTTTTCCTCCAGCACCCAGACTGCCTTTCCCTGAGTGTGTTTGCATCCAGAGATGCTGTGCTCTGCTCACCCTGCACGTTTGGGAGGGGAAATTGCAGCTGAGGGTTGGACAGGGTGTAATCTGGAGCAAAGCCCCAGGAAACTGCTTGGATCATTCCTTACTAATTGTCTGTCAGCTCAGAATCCAAGCTATGAGGCTGTTTTCTCGCTGGAATTAAGAGTGGCAAACACAGCAAACAAATTAGAGCCCTGTTGCAGACGTGGTTTGTTTGCTTTGCCGAGCTGCCAGACTGAGAGAGGCGTGATCGCTTCCAGGGTGATTTTGATACTTAAATAATTCATCTGCTGGGCTAAAAGAAGGGAAAAAAAATTGCCATTGAGCTCAGAAAAAGCTGCTCATAATATTCCTTTTTACGTTTCCCTTACCCACCCACCCAGAACCAGAGCTCATTCACACAGAGATGGGGAGCAAAAGCTTATTTAACACATTCCTTATTTACCTCCAAGCAAGTGATCTCACACCTTCAGAGATCTAAAGGGAGGGCATGAAAAATGGGCTTCACCCTCAGCTTTGAATTTACTTGGCAGCAACTGTAAAAATAATCAAAACACCATTTTCTCTTCAGTTGTAGAAGGACTTTCAATAATTTACCTTGGGGTGTGTTATTCAGGTCTGCTTCAAATACCTTCCCCAGAAATGCTGGCTTGGAATCTCTCAGCTAAACAGGCTTCTGTGTAATGTCTGCATAATTAATTTTGCACTGTTGTGTCAGATCCTTTGTGTTCAGAATGCTCTGGGAGCTGCCTGGTTGGGACTTTGATCCAATTCTAAGCTGCCATATCCAAACATTTCCTTGGAGCAGGAATCCTTTCCTCAGATATTTGTGTGTGCTGAGATCAGGGTGCTTCAGAGAGCTGCAGGTCTGGCTGGTTTTGCACAAGCACCAAGTCAGGCTGTGTGTGTGAGCTGTGTTTCTGTTTTATTCCATGGGCACAATGCCTGGAGAAGGGACACAAGTGTAAATCCAGCTGGCAGGTCCCAACAGGGCTTTTACAACTGGTTTCTGCAACTCCATTTGCCTCTCTCCTTGTGCTTCAGGAATGTGGAGAAGAAAAATTTCTGTTGCTTTGCTACTGAAAATATGTGCTTTTCTCTGAATATATTGACTGGTGGATTTTTCCACAGGCTTTGCTTATCCTTTCTTTCCATAACAGGTTGCACTAATCAGCCCAATAAAAAAAGAACCCAGAAAAAACCATTTTCTCTCCTCCAAAAACCATCCATGTCTTTCAAAAGCAGCTTGAGTTGTTAAACATGTAATAAATTTGTAGCAATTTAGAATAAACCTGTCATCAAAGCAGAGGTTTTAAATATTTATTGGGGGTTTTGAATGCTTCACCTGTTCTTTGTTAGTTTGCAGTACAAGCTTGGCAGGCTCTGCATAGAAGAGACACTTCAGGTCATTGGGAGGAATATTTCTGCTCTTCCATCTGAACTCCATTTCTGTTTGCAGGATGGAATTAAATTTATTTGCTTTAGGAGCACAAGTGCCAGGGATGGCTCCTTGGCTCAGATGTCCCTGATGCCCATGAGAGGGGCTGGAATAAGATGATTTTCTAGGTCCCTTCTCACCCAAACCAGTCTGGGGCTGTGATTGTATCAAAATGCAATTTAAGTTCCTTTTCACTTGAGCAGTCTTACTCAAAAATTGTACTTCTTGCCCCTCTCTTTTGGAAAAAAAAAATCTGATTTACTTTGGAATATTTTCTGAAATTCCATTTGCTGTTTTGAGTAACATTTCTGTGAGGTTTCTGGTAAGAGGGCAAAGAATTTCCTTTGTGCCCATCTCTAACTGTGCCTTGTTTCTGCACATGGGGCATATTTAATGTTGAATTTCAGGTCTGTTGGAACCTGTCAATTGACATTGACTTCAGAAGGAAACCATGTAAAAACATTGATTTAATTACTGAATAACAGGAAATCTATTTGGGAAAGTGGCAGCTTAACCCCAAGGATACAGTGTTGCTTTGGAGTCTTTTTATTCTCTTTTTTATCAGTTGTCCAATATTTTGTGCAAATGCAGGATTTCATGTGCTGGGCTTGCACATCCTCCCAAACCTCCTGTTCTGATAAAGTTGTTTTCATTTTTAACCATTTATTGTGGCTTTGAGGGCGAATCTCTAGGAGTGCTGTTGGAAAAATGAGTTTTCTGCTTTGAACTGATTTGCTTGGGAGTCAGATTCCTGTGGGGAAAGCACATAAAAATACCTGTGGAGGTTTTCACATCCTCAGTAACTTCATTTTGGGGGGGTTTCCTAATTGAAGTTAAAACAGCTCCACATATTTGGCACGGCCCAGGGTTGTGTGCTATGGTCAGTGTTCACGTGGAGCCAAAGGACAATTCAATGGAATAGCTGCTTAAATTAAATAATTCTGATGCCAGATCAGTGCTGAGCATCCTCTGAAGCTGCAGATGTTTCCTTCTTTAGTATTTTCTGAATTTCTATTTCTGGGAATTGGTGATGCAAATCCCTGTCTGTTTTCTCCCCATTTGAGTGTGTTTATGTTCAACTGCTCAAATTGGAGCAGTAATTATGTACTTTTCTGGTTTAGATGAGAGTGTTATTGGCCCTGGAGGACTATTTACTTTCTTTAACTGGAGATTAATTTTTTACAGTTCAGTATTTCAGCAACACAAGCATCAACATTTTGCTGCATTAGAGAACAAGTTTTATTTCCCATTGTCCACGCAGCACAGAGTTCGTGGTCATGCACAACGCTGCTATTTCTGGATAAATACCATCTTTATTATCTCCTTTGTACATGTAAACCCCCAGTTTGGTAATAAATTGATATAATTTTGATGCATTTTCATCAATTGAGGCAGTGAATGCTCTGTAAGAGTTCTTCAACCAGCGATCCTATTTTTTCATCTTGCAATCACGGGGTATTTCTTTGTAAATCTGTGTAAATTGTGACATAAGAGGTTTGTTTAGGGATCTGTGTCATGCTGCCTGAAACGTATCATTAAACAAATTTGGGAGCTGAAGGAGTTTTGCTTCAGCAAAATGCAAGCTTGGAGAGTTTTCTCTGAAAGCAATTTAATAAAGAGAGATGAAGTTTGTGACTGATTTTGGATGCTTTATTCCAAATAAGTCTTTTCAGCTCCCACAATTAATAATTTCTGCCAAATTAAGACTTTTCATCTCAAGAAAGAGCAGTGCACAGGAAGTTACCCATAAGAGGAGGGGAAAATATTTCTGGCAGTGACAGCCTATTCAGTAGCTGGTGGTTTTCCTCCATTTTGCAGGTAAATGGCAGGGATATTTTAGGTCCTGGTCACCCCCTGTGTGTCCTGCCAGGTCCTCAGTTCCCTGCTGGTGCACCCAGCCTTCTGCTGCAGGTTTAATTTCAGTTGGAAACTGTGCTGCTTTTGCTCCCCAGCTGTTTTTCAGTTGACCAAACAAGGAATAAATAAACTCTTTTCTTTTCTAAATAAACCTTTTCTTTCCTCAGGTGGTGCGGGATTACAACCTCCAGCTGTTCCTGCAGGAGAACTCCGTGTTCCACAAACCTCAGCCCTTCCAGTTCCAGCCCAGCGACAGCGACACTGTAAGAGCCCTGTCAACCCCTGCACTTACTCGCTCCTGCTCTATTTTAAAGCAGGTTGTTCTAAATGGGGAAGACAATCACTGGTATCCCAGTCTGGTTTAACCTCATGCTGGTATTTTTGGGAGAGAAAGGGAGAGTGGCCTGGTTGCAGGAGGTGGGTGATGGTAAAAAAAGCATCAAATAGGCTCTACATCATCCACAAAAGAGCAGGATCTTTTTTTGGCTTCCAGATTGTGACTAACAGTCCTCTGTTTCACTGCTTTCAACTTAATTCCTACTAAATTTTCTTGCCTTTTTATCCTGCTGGTGAGGTTCTCATAATATTCACTAATACTGGGTTACAACTGTGCCAAAGAAAGGGTCCCTGCACACCTAAATTGCTCAAGGAATACTTACTGATACATTACTAAAAATAATACTGGTAAAACACTGCATTCCAAAATAATATGCAAGAATCTTATCTTGGTTTCTGTGTTGCTTCCAAAGCAATCGTTAATGACATTAAAAGTGGGTGAATCAGAGTGTGTAAGTGCATTTCCAAACAGCACCTTGATTAAAGTGGGTTCTTGATGTCCCATTGACATTACTGATGGTATTTTAAGAAACAGCTGTTTAAAATAAGTTTGGATCTTTAAAGCTTATAAACTTTTCCTGACTTGAATTCTTTATTGAACTTCATTGGGCAGTCCTGATCTGCATTCAAGTGGTTCAGATCAAGATCTGCATAAGGGTGATTTTCCCTTATAGTCACCCTGACATCTCTGACTGGCTCTCCTTTGTAACAAACTCTGATTTTGATTTTTATTCCAGAAAGAGTCAGTTATTCCCATAAATAAATGTTTGGACAAAGCTCTTGGGTGGGATTGTTGGGGTGTTGGATGAAGCTGATGGGTCCCTTGCAACTCAGGATATTCTGTGATAAATTTTAGGTTGATCTTGGTAACAGTGAGCAGAATCTTTCTGAGTCTCTGCTGTGCCTCTCTAACCTTTGCTGCTGTGTTCTCATCCCTGTGCACTCGCTGCATCCAGAGTTTTAATGCAGTTCAGCTGGTGGAGATTGAGCCCTCACCTGTCAGTGCTATGAGAATGACCATAGCAGAGGTACCTGGGGTGTTTCTGGTCAGCCCTGTGTTATCCCTGTGCATGTGGGATGCTGGATTTACCCTCTGGACAGGTGGCAACAGAATGCACTATCTCTATCTATATAAAACAGAAAAGGTAGGGAAAAAAAAGCTTTTTTCACAATGAGACTTCAAGGAGGAAAAATCAATTTAAGGGTGTTATTAGTGGGGGGCAGCTTCACACTTCTCCTTTTGTAATTGATACTCTAATCAATTTGGGGGTTTGTAATTGATATTCTAATCTGCTGGGGCATGGATTAAAATTTCACAGCTCAAGAGCGTGCTGTGTGAAATTGGTTGCTGCTCCTGTGTGAGAGGGAGAGGTGTGAGAGCTGCAGGCTCTGCTGAAATGCAGCCCCATTGCTGATTGATTTGGCTTTTTCCAGAGGGCCATTCCATGGCCAGGAGGGCTGGAAGTCTCTCCCATTGAACTCCCCAGTGTGAGGAATGCCAGGATGCTGTGCCATGGCCCCTGTGTGGGCTCACAGGGTCCTCGTGTGCTCCTGGTGCTGCCTCACTCCAGCAGTTTTTGGGAAGCAATGAATGAATGGGTTCTTCATGTCTCAGTTCCTCCTCCTTTGCTTGCTTTACCTCTGGGGCTGCAGAATTCCTGCATTTCCTCAGTGCTCTGCAGCTTTTTGATCTGCAGCTGCTTGGGCAAACCAGTTTTCCCAAAAACAGTTCAATTATGCTTTTTTAGTATCCATGTGGTTCTGCTCAGCTGACAGGATCCTACCTGGGCAATCCCATTTTTAATCAATAAGTACAAGAGAATGAAGGCTCTTGCTCAGGCTTTTGAATTGGTCACAAATTGGATGTTTTCTAATTGATGGAGCAACATTTAATTGCAGGAGAACAATCACCAAGCATTCTTTTGCCACATGTTCTGTTTCTAGATGTTTTGCAGAGGTTTCTCAGTTGGATTTTAATTTCTGTGGGTTCTGCATGATAATTTTCACACCAAAGACTGAAAGAAAAAAGTGGAATCATAAATATATCTCATCAAAAGTTTAATGTGAACCTTTCCCAAGAACAAGTTGTGGGCTCTGTTTGGTCTGGTGCACTGGGGCTGGGCTCAAAATTCAGAGTATTTATTACTGGAATGGAGTTGTGAGGGCTGTAGGCAGGGGGAATGTTATAAACAATATGGATGTGGAGCTCTGAATGGAGAGATGTGAATTCTGGTGGAAATTCCACTTTTCCATGGTCCATCCCAAACTTCTGTTTTATTACCAGGATTTCTGTGCAATCCTTGAGTAGGGACAGCCCAGTTTGCTTCCAAAATGCACATTCAGAGCCTGCAAAAGGGTCTGTTCCTAAGAAAGGAAGGAATTAAACAATTTTCCATCACGTTCCAGGATTTTTGATCCCAAAAATCCCACTTGCTCTAGGCAAAATGTGCACTTGAGTGCCCACCAAGAGAAAACCACTTCAAAATGTTTTACATCAATCAGGTATTTTCCTTTATCTAAAAAAAAAATGGTTTGAACTGGAATTTATTCAGTTGTTGATGTTACTAAGCGACTTAAATTATTTCATTGTCTTGGTTCATTTTGATGAACATAAATTCTTATTTTAAAAAAGAAAGTTTTCCGAAAAATCCCTAAAACAAACCACTTACCCTTAAAGAAATTATTTGTTTTAAAAATACTCAGAAAGAAACAAGTGATCAGTTCCTAGCAAGCTTTAATCCTCTCCAGAACAGAATTCCCAACATGGATTTATAGCCAGCAAGGCAGAGAATGGCAAAGGATATTTTAAAATTCCTTTATCCTCCCAAGGAAATGCACTCAGCTCCACAGAGGCTGCTGTGATTCTCCAGTTTGATTATGCCCATGAGGAAAGGGATATTCCTGAATTCCACAGAAATCCAGTGTGTGAAAAACGCTGCCCTGTGCTCACAGATAAGCCACGAGAACAGGGAAGAGGAGAAAGGAAATTTCTCTGTTTCCTGCTTGGAAAAGCTGCTTTTCCTTGATCCCAGGGTTATCACATGGGAAAGGGAGGCAGGTGACACAAAAGTGTCCCTGGAATGGGAGGAGAAGGGCCTGGAAAGCTGACATTTCATTTTTGGGGTCTTTTTCCTGTTTTTTATTCACTGTTTCCTCAGAGAACGTGAGGAAAAGCTGTGGCCCAGCTGATTTTTCCCACAGTTTCTTGACATGAAAATAATCTTATTTTTTACCTCTTAATTTGCACAAAATCACCTCAGGAAGTTCAGAGGAAAGTTTTTCAGTTTCCCCCCACATAACTTGGCTGTTTTATGGGTAGATTGTGAAAACAGAGATGAATTTCTCTTCACTCTCAGAAGAACATATTGGAATTTCTCAGCATGAAGGAATTTTATAGAAGTTACATTAAAAGGGCCCATATTTCTATATTTACAGTGCTCTGTACATTTTATACCATAACAGACCAAGTTTAAATACAACTTTTTGAAGTTGAACCTGAAAAAAAAATTAAAATTATTATTTAATTTGATCAACCTTTTCATACTGGAACAGACTGGTTTTAAGTATAAGCTTTTTGAGGCTAAATATAGATTACAAAGAAGTAATTATTTAATTTTATTCAGAATTAGGAGTTCTTTTTGAGGAGAATTACAGCCATTCAGGGAAAGAAGTGATCAGTGGGTGTGAGTGGGCAAAGCTCTGCCTCCCTTCTGGGACTTGACCCATCTTGTGCCTGTCTAAAACTGATTTTATTGAATCCCTCCCACCCCATCTGTGCTTAAAATAAGATCTGAGATCTGATATTTATATTTGAGGTTGATACTGAAGAAAAAGAAAAGTTTTGGATCTACTGGGGATTTAACTTAGGTTGAATGTGAGGATCGTTTCTGATTTTCTCCTAAGTGTAATGAGCTGGAATTGGCTCCTAACCTAATGGGTTTTATTTTAATTTTCACTGCCTAGTTGATTTTATTTTAATTTGCACCACCTAATTTTAATTTAGAGAGAATTCTTTGGCTTTTAGCAGTCAGGAAACAAAATTGAAGTAAAGCTCTGAGCATTTTCTAACAATAAAAATCAGAGAGCACAAGTTGCTCTTCTTGAAAGAAGTAGCTCTTTCAGAACTACAAATTTGTTTATATTGCATTGAAAATACTCACAAAATCAATTTTTCTGGGTCAAAATTGATTTTAAAAGTCTTTTTTTTCTGCCTTTGGTTACCTAATGAGTGCAATTTTTCCATATTTCTAGTTCTAATAGATTTTTGGAAAAATTGGCTGGGAATGCAGCTGCTGTGAGAGCTGAGGCAAATGAGGATAATTATGAGGGTGAGAATAGAAATAAATGAACAAAAATACTCGGCACTCTAATTTCAAGATTAACTTCAGTGAGAACAATAAAAACCGTTAAAAATAAATAAGATTCAAATTAATTTTAACAAACGGGTTGTTGCTTTTCATCTCTTGTATGCAACAGAAGTTCTTAGTACAGAAGCATCAAGGCCTACGAATAACAAAGCTGTATTGATCAGTGGTATTTAATAAAAATCAATACTTTTAAGATTCTAAACTTCCAAAACAAAAACAAAAAAATTGAAACTAAAAAAACAAAACCCAAAGCAAAACAAAAAAGAAAGAAAAAAAAAAAACCAAGACAAAACATCCCTGCCAGGTCTAATGTTCCCTTTCCTTCTGCAGCCCTCTGATCAATTTATTCGATTTATATAATATTGTCTAGTATTAATAATATATTATAAATTTGTTGGTTTAAAAAAGCAGCATGTGGTTCTGTAAAGCAGCAATAATAGGTTTATTTGGATTTAGCCTTATTGTAACATATATGTGATAATAATAATAGTGGATTTAAGTCGTTTTTTATTATTCTGAGGGGGAAGAATTGCCTTTATGCAAAAAAAAATCTGAATTTTTAGAGATGAGGAGTGTCCAGTTTGAAATGCTGGAAATTGACTGAAATATGAGTCAGCCCCAGCTCACTCTTGGCTAAATTAAAATTAAATGAATTTAGCAACAGGAGACTGGAGGGAGCCCCAAAGTTGGCTCACGATTTTCTCAGAACTGCTGAGTTTAGCAGTGAGTTGTGTGAAAAATGTCATGTGTGTTCCTTCCTCCTCCCCAGAGTGTTCCTCTGCAGCATTGGCATGGAAACTTCTTGTTTTCACCTCTCTCTAAAAGGAATGCCTGGTTTTTAGCTGTGTTTTCTGTCGGTGCTTTGCATGCAATAAATGTCCTCTGCTTTTTGCCTTGCTAGAAGGGAACTTTTTCAGGCTTCAGCCACAAAAAGAAGGAACTTTGAGGCTCAGAAGTTGATTTTTTATTTTTTTTTTGCTTTCAAGACAGCACTGTGCCATCTGCATCCGGATATACCCAGATAAATAAGAATACAGGCTGAGTTTGGCCTGCTGGGAGGCAAATCCTGCACCTGCAGCAACATTTCAGACCAAAATGGAGAAGTGACATTGGGCTGCAGCCTGAGTGCTTTTGTTAATTTAAGAAGCAGCATTGCTGTCCCTAAAGCGTTTTAGCTGCTTGGAGCCATCCAGAAGTTTGTGTTTGGTTTACTGGTGGAGTTTTTAGCACTAAACACTGTTTTTGTTGTAACCCAAGCCTGAGGGAGCAGCAGGGTGCCCATCTATGTTTAGCTCAGGTTTTTTGGCTCTGCCTTCATTCCTTGGCCACCAGAGTGGGTTTGGTTTCCCTCTCTTTTTGGAAGAGGTTAAATTGAGGTATTCCAGGCCTGAAAACACTTGAGCT
Source organism: Zonotrichia albicollis (assembly GCF_047830755.1). NCBI lineage: Eukaryota > Metazoa > Chordata > Aves > Passeriformes > Passerellidae > Zonotrichia > Zonotrichia albicollis. Next base: position 1,615,846 of record NC_133820.1, read on the forward strand.
TCGTGGAGTAAATCAGGATCAGGCCCTTCAGTTCCTCCACCTTCTTCCCTGCAATTTGGGCTTTAATGTCCACAGCAACTAAATCTGGTTTAGCTCCTTTCTTCTCACCTATTTAATGGTTTTCATTTTCTTGATGCTCCTGTCCAGTCTGTCTTTCCCTGAGGGTACAGAATTCAGGCTTTTCATTGCCATATTTTTATTTTTGTTTTATTTTTAGAACTTTTAGCAAGGGTGAGGTCTGCCTGGGTGCAATACTGCTTTATAAATAACTAATAAAAGTCTGATCCTACTGAATTCCTTTATTTTTTAGGTGGCCTTTAAGAATAGCCACAAAGTCCACATTCATTTTTCTGGTCAAGTGCTTTTGATTATAAATAGACTAAAACCCAAAATCACACTTGGGGTAATGGAGAAGATTATCAAGTGACTTAAAAGTCTGGATTCTTTCCGTATGAAAATGTGCTGCTGAGTAGGAGCAAGAGCAGTGGGAATATTAAAAATATGTTATGGGCTGTTTTCACTCTCAGGTGTGTGATAGGGAGCAGGGAATGTCAAAGATTCAGCTCAGGTGGAAGCTGTGGAAGAAGTTATGTGATAAACTGGAAAAAAACTGAGGTGAAATGTTACTTTAAGGATTGGATGTGCCTAAATAAATCCACGTGTTGTTTCCTTCAAGTTTACAGTGGAGTAGCTTAACAGAGGTAATCAAGAAGTCAGTAATTAATGAGTATAATTCTCTAAATCATATTAAAGAAAAGCCAGTTTATTAATTAAATTGAGGGGATGGGTGAAGAGATCCTGACCTGAAGCTTCACCTTCCTCCCTGATCATCCCAGGCTGGCCCCGTGCCTGTAACCCTGCTCTTCCTCTTCTCCACACCCTGCCTTACAATTCCCTGTGCCTGGAAAAGAACCCTGGCTGGCATTTCAGACACTCAGAATAAAGGCCAGTTCAATTTTGGCAAAGAACTTCACTGAACAAGCAATGAGCTGAACCAATTTTGCCTCTTTTTCAATTATATCCCTGATAGGCTGTCAACCAAAGCGAGTAATTATTGCCTCTTCCACGGGGCCAGGAAAATCTTGTTTTCAGAATGACTTCCTGGTGTCTCTTGGTTTCACCCCAGTCTGTGCCAAATGCTGGTGTAGATGATTAAACTCTCATCCTTCCTTGACACAAATCATTCCACTTTTCCTGCTAAAATACCTGATAACAGCATCTCTTCTTCTGCAACAGCTGGAGGCTTCCCAGCTACCCTGAAAATAATTCCATGTCTTTCAGCTCTCTTACCCTTTCCTGATGGCTAACTTTGGATTTCTTCTGCCTAAGCAACCTTTTCATCCTTCTGGGCTTTTTCTCTAGTTTCAAACTCCACCTGATGAAGAAAATTTGTGTCATTTGAACCACACAGAGTGAGAAATTTGTGACACAGGCATTTCTTCCTGTGTGTATTCTCTCTTCCTGAGTCAGTTTATGAGGGATTTCTTTTGGTTGATCTGAAAGGCTGGGCAGGAATATGGAAGGACTTGTGATAAAAAGGAGTGCAGAGGGGTTGTGGATTGCAGTGATTGGATCAGGAAAAAAAATCATAGGGACTGGTTGAGGTTGGAAGGGATCTCTGGAGGTTGTCTGGTCCAGAGCTGCTTGTCCAGGACTCTGTCCAGGTGGTGTTCAGATATCTTCAAAGATGGAAGATGATTCTATGACTCTGTTACAAATAGAAATGATGGAAGGATTGGGAATGATTTCTGTAATTCCATGCTGGGAAATGTTCCTGCTCAGTTCAGCCTACAGACACTATTTCATCTTGCTCTAGTTGGAACTTCTTGAGGGGGACAGTTTTACTTTTTGTCATTGACACAACAAAAGCAGGAGTAAGATAGAGCAATATCAAAAACGTGATTGGAAATTTCAGACTCTGTTTTGCAGACACAAACATTTTTGGACAGAAACTGCCATGCTGAACTGAAATATTTGATGGCTTTGTGGTTTGATCACAATTTACAAAGAATGAGCCCCTTGGTCACACTAAACCTTTCATCTTTAGGAGGGAATTGTTCCCCATGAGGGTGGTGGGACCCTGGCACAGGGTGCCTGAGGAAGCTGTGGCTGCTCCATCCCTGGCAGTGTCCAAGGCCAGGTTGGACAGGGCTTGGAGCATGCTGGGACCTGTGTCAGGGCTTTTAAAGATCATGATTCCATGATCTTTGCTTCCTACAATGCCTGTTTACTTTGGAAATGGGATTCTTGTGAGCTTTTGTCTTCTGGAGTTGCCTTCCCACAACCTGGTCCCATCCTGAAGTTCACCATCAAGTGTGTGTCACACCTTCCTTGTTTCATAAGAAACAGGACCCCAGGCTGATAAATGTGGCACAGAGTTACCCTGTGGGCCAGCCCAGGGTCTGGCCATCGTAGCTCATCCCCTGTTGCCCATTCCAGAGCCGGCAGCTGGAGTCAGAGACGGGAACCACCGAGGAGCACAGCCTGAACAAGGAGGCGCGGAAATGGGCGACGCGCGTGGCCCGCGAGCACAAGAACATCGTCCACAGCCAGAGGGTAGGTCTGGGACAGGGGACAGGCCCATCCCCTGGAACAGGGGCTGCTGACAGCGCCAGGGACCCCCCTGGGGCCTCCGTTCGTGGGGCTGTCAAAAGTCAGTTCCGCACTGGGAAAATCCGTGAGGGATTGGTTGTTAAATCTGATGCGAAGATGTAAAATTAGGTGGGAATTGATACATTTATTTCTTTGTGGCTGAGCTCTGAAGAGCTAAGGGCTGTGTTTAGGCATCAGGCAGCTGGGTTTTGGGATGTGTTGAATGTGTCTTTTAGGAGGGAGAATAAAGACAAAAGTTCCTTGCTCTTCCCCCAAAAAATCCAGCCATGAAGGAGTCTGCTGTGCTTTCACCACACCCTGCCCAGTGTCCCGGTGTTCCATACAATTCCAGCTCCTGAGCACAGCATCAGAGGAGGAAATCAACATCCAGAATGCTGTGACATCTCTGGGAAGGCTCCAGGGAGAGCTCAGAGCCCCTTCTAGTGCCTAAAGGGGCTCCAGGAGAGGTGGAGAGGGACTTGGGACAGGACACAGGGAGGGCAGCATTAGAGTCACCACATTTTATTTCTTTTATTTCCTGGGATGGACTTTGTCAGCCAAGCCCAGCATCCAAGCAGTAACTGGTTGTCACAAATTGCTGTCCTTGGCGTTTATTGCACCTGTGGTGCCTGTCCTTGTTCCTGGCAGACCCTGGAAGAGCTGGAGTGCCACGGGCCCGTCATGTCCGAGCAAACCCGAGCGGAGCTGGAGCAGAAAATAGACGAAGCCAGGGAGAGCATTCGCAAGGCTGAGGTACAAAGGAAATTATTTTGGCATTTTCACTTCCTTCCCACAGGTATATCTCGGTTACAGCTTCATTTGGTTGGTGGAAATGTCTATTTTTAGCATCAAAACCCAGAGATTTTTAAGATCTTTTTTCTTCATTTGGTATTTGTCAAATCACTGAATGAATTTCATGAAAGTGCAGATCAGAAGAGTGATATTAAAACACCTCCTGATGAAGAGTGAGTCCTCTTGCTGCATTTTTCACTCTCAAAGGTCAAAAATCTCTATATTTAGGGGCTTTATCTGAAACAGGTTGAAGAACAATCTCATTGATTTTTACTAATTTCCCTCTGCTTGAAGGAATTAATACTAGAAAATGTTTTTTTATCTGACTTCATATCTTTAGGTTATAGAACTTTTATGTGCTGTTGTAGTGGGTTTTGATACACTAAATCTGACTGTTGATGGGGAAACATTGGAAATAATCCTTGTATCTCTAATTTTAGTGTGAGGTGGCTTTAAAAGTGTTACAGAGGTTTTTGAGGCCTGTTGTGGGTTAAGACTCATGAAAAAATGAACTTATTTGGCTGCCAGTGTTGGGCTGGTAAAAGTGAACTGTTTTCATGGGCACTGACTGAAAAACCCCATTGCAGGCAGCAGGATCTATCTGCTGGGTTTTGGGCGAGTGGCTTCCTTAATTAAAACTGTAGGAGAAATCTAATTGTTTCAGTGCACTGCTTCTCATACCTCAGAGTACCTGATGTAATTAGGAATGTGATTTACAGGTGAAGGGGTTGGAAAATACAGAGCAAAATTTTTCCTTCTCCTGGCAGGAGAACTATCAGGCTCCCTTTTTAAAGCAAATGCAGGATATAGGTTTTTTTTAAAAAACCTAATTATTACAGAAAATGGTTTAAAAACTTGTTTTGAGTAAATAATTTCCAAAAGACCATATTCCAGAATACTTGTGTATATACATACATAGTTAATAATTAAATCTGCAAGGATAAAAGCAGCAGCAAGAAATAAAATCAGGATAAGAAGTCACCAAAGAGAAAGTTCTTGCAGCAAAATATTATAAAAGGTACAAATTAAACCAGTCTGGAACTTATTTGACTTAGGAGAGAGGGAAAGTGCCAAGAAGTGTAAATTTTATATATTATTTTCTCCAAGATATGTGTTTTATCTAATTCAGACAAATAGTATATTTTCCTGGTTTTCCAGTGTGTTGGAGTTAAACCATCCCTTATCTTTCTAATATTTAACACATGCCATGTTTTACAAGGGAGTATGGTGCCAGTGCCAAGTACTTGAGGATGAAACTCAGTGTTTGAGGGATTTTTGCCAACTTCTTCCTGTTCCACTGCACGTTTTAAAGACATGAAGTTATCCCTGAGCTTTTGGAATGGTGTGAAAACCACTTTGTGGGACTTTTCTGTATTGCCACCAAAGCTGTTCATAGTGTAGCATTGTTTATTTTTTTCAGATAAACCAATAAGTGAATTTAGGGAGATTTTATTTCCGCTTGGGAGTGGCTTTTTCTTTTAGCCCTGTTGGTCCCCACTCCTCTAAGACTGAGCTCAAGACCACAAATCAGACAAGAGATTTTTGCACACATGAAATCCTGGAGGAGAACAGCCTGAGCTTTGAGCTAAAACCTGTTCTTTGGGAATGCAATTATAATTCCTTGCAGTGTGTGAAAACCAAACATTCCTGCATATTTAAGGGCACCTGATGGAGATGGAATTACTGAGGGTTGGGTTGGGGAGTGGTATTTGTGCAAAAAGTCATTGAGGCTGTAGAGAGGCTGTGGAGTTTGTTCTGGTCTCACATCTGAAGGTGTGTGAGGATGACACAGAGATTTGATTTTTATTTTATTTTTCCCTTGAAATGCTTGTTATTTTAATGGATTTTTTAATGCCTGTTCTATCCCATTTTGGTTTCTTGACTTGTTCATTTTCCTTTGCAAATCCACTTTCTCCCTTTTCTGTCCTTGTCATTCCTGAAGGGGAAGACAACTTCACAAACATTTTGGGATTAGTTCTTTCTGGTTTGGTAAGAGAGGATTTTATTGGTAAAGGTTTTACTTTTCCAGGGTGTGTTGGGCATAGAAGTGCTCATCTCCCTGCCCTCTTCCTTGGAGGCCCTGAATCCAGGGAAGTCTAAGCCCTGGGAGGAGCTGAGGGCCTGTTCCATATGGATAACTGGATTTAACAAGTATAGGGATGTGGAAACAGGTGTCATTTGAAAGTACAGCAAAAGAATTGAGTAAAAATGTGCTCAGGATCAGGAAATATTGGAGAATCCCAATTGTTTTGTCTTCTGCAAGATGAATATAAACCCTCAGATAGGCACATCCACAGCTCAGTGGGTTATTTCTGATCTTTTTCTCCCTGGGATAACAGCTATTTTTCCTTGTGAATGTTTTCAGGGAGCAAACTCCTTGATTAGAGTTAGGGAAAAATTAGGATTTCCAGCAGAGTGCTGCTGTGCAGATGATACATGACAGATGTGACTGTAACTGATAACCAGAGCACACATTTTTGTGTTAAAATTGGAAAATGTGGGGTTTGTTAAAGGAGGATTTTTTATTTTGTTTTGTTTGATTGCTTGTTTTTAAAGGAAATGTTAAAATAATGTTAGAATTAAAGTGATGATACCTCTGGCACTGGCAAAGAAGTAAAATTGACTGCAGTTAATGACACACTGTGGAGTTCAGATCCAGAGGGATTCCATGCTTGTCCCTGCTGCATTGAACCACTTTGATAAAGACAAGCCCTGAGAGCACAAGGTGCTCCTTCAAACTGAAAGTGGCACAATTCAGGCATCAGATCAATTAAAAATTGGGGAATTGATGTTGAAAACTGATTATTTGTGAAGATAAGCCATTCTTGGAGCTCCACTGTACTCACTGACCCAATTCAGGTAATTGAAGTAGAACTTGTGTGATTTCAGCTTTGATTTCTGTAGCAGCAGGAAGGAAGGGAGGAATTGAGCTTTCCATTTTCCCACTGCCTGAATCCCTTTATCTTTCAGTGACTGGAGACAGAAATTTACTGGGAGCAGAGCCTGTTCCCCCTGGCTGTCCCCTCCTGGCAGGAGCTGTGCAGAGCCAGAGAGTCCCCCTGAGCCTCCTTTGCTCCAGGCTGAGACCCTGCCCAGCTCCCTCAGGGATTCTCCATTCCCTTCCATCTCCCTCAGGGATTCTCCATTCCCTGCCCAGCTCCCTCAGGGATTCTCCATTCCCTTCCCAGCTCCCTCAGGGATTCTGCAGCCCCTGTCCGGCTCCCTCAGGGATTCTGCAGCCCCTGTCCGGCTCCCTCAGGGATTCTGCAGCCCCTGCCCAGCTCCTCAGGGATTCTGCAGTCCCTTCCCAGCTCCTCAGGGACTCTGCAGTCCCTGCCCAGCTCCTCAGGGATTCTGCAGTCCCTGCCCAGCTCCCTCAGGGATTCTCCATTCCCTTCCCAGCTCCCTCAGGGATTCTGCAGCCTCTTCCCAGCTCCCTCAGGGATTCTGCAGCCCCTGCCCGGCTCCCTCAGGGATTCTGCAGCCCCTGCCCATCTCCCTCAGGGATTCTCCATTCCCTGCCCAGCTCCTCAGGGATTCTGCAGCCCCTTCCAGCTCCTCAGGGATTCTGCAGCCCCTTCTAGCTCCCTCAGGGATTCTGCAGCCCCTGCCCAGCTCCTTTCCCTGCCCTGCACACCCTCCAGCCCCTCCATGTCCTTCCTGTCCTGAGGATGCTGAAGCTGCCCCAGCGCTGGAGGTGCCTCAGCAGTGCCAGCACAGGAGATTTCTTTTTCTCATCTCCTTTTCCTCTCTCCCACCAAAGGCTCCAGCCTGGCTCTCCCCAAGCAGTTCAGTTGTCTCAGGGCTGACAAAATTCTTCTCCAGGGTGGTGGGAGAGGTTTCCCATTTGCTCTCAGGTCTTTGGGCCTCCACTGCAATTTATCCCACTTAATGACAGGGAGATGTGTTTTGTCTCCTCATCAGGATACCTACAGCTCTCCAGAGAGTATTTGTACCTGATTAGATCTGGTTAAGGCTCATTGTGGTGCTGTTTACTCTGTTTCATCAGCTCAGAGGTGTAGGGCCAATTTAATTGTGTTTAATTGGGGGGCTGATTTCTCCCTCTCCTTGTATTTGGCTGTAGATATTTATTGCTGGGTTGTGGCACAGGGGGAACAAAGGAAATTCCATATGCTTCAGGAAAATAAATGAAATGGAGCCACGGAATGGTTTGGGAGGGAAGGGACCTTCAGGGCATGGGCAGGGACACCAGGTTGCTCCAAAGCCTCACCAACCTGGCCTGGAGCACTTCCAGGGAATAAGGCTCCTAATCCAAAAAGATAAATTTGTAAAATGCCATCCCTGGTTGAGCTCAGGAAGCAAAGGCTGGGGAGCAGTGCAGGGAGCCAGGTGCATTCCCTGCAGGAGATGTGTGGGAGCTGTTGTCCTTTCCAGGTCAGCAGATTGGCCTGAAAAAAAACCCCAGTGACATCCACAGAGCAGGAATTTCAAACTCTCTTGGTGAAAAGCAGTTTAGTGAGGAGGAGGATGACTTTTTACGTGGTGGATGGTGCCAGGACACAGGGAATGGCTCCCACTGCCAGAGGGCAGGGATGGGTGGGATGTTGGGAAGGAATTCCTGGCTGTGAGGGTGGGCAGGCCCTGGCACAGGTTCCCAGAGAAGCTGGGGCTGCCCTGGATCCCTGAAGTGTCCAAGGCCAGGTTGGATGGGGTTTGGAGCAGCCTGGGACAGTGGGAGGTGTCCCTGCCATGGCAGGGGTGGAATGGGATGATTTTCTAAGTGATGGCTTTGGGATGTCTAATCCAGCCTGTTCCTCAATCTCACTGAATGTTTTGGCTCTGAAGTGTCCATAACATTTTTCACTCCATGAGGAACCAGTGTTCACCCCAGGACTGCAGAGAAATGGGATATTAAATGTTTGCATACAAAATTTTTACAGACACTTATTTCCTTACAGAATTTGGGTGCTGTCCGTTCGGGCCGTGTTCCCAGCAGCTTGAGAGCCACTTTTTAAACCCTACAAATTAAATACTTAGGGATCTTTGATGCTTTATGTGCCTAAGCTTGGGAAAAACCCATCTGCCTCTTGGGCTGGAGCTGTGCAGGTGGATTCTTCTCCAGGAACAGCTTCCCCTCTCTTTCCTTAACCTTGGAATTCCCTTGGGAGAGGTGTTATGTGTGCCAGTGCCTCATTTCCTGCTTGCTTCACGTTGGATTTCAGTCCATGCAGATTATTTAGCATATAAATTAACTGCTGGAATAGCTGTACAAACCTCCAGCCCAGCCTCCCACTTTGAAAAGAAATTCACTCAGTGTTGTGGTGAAAAATGTAATTTATGAGCTAATTCCCCACCTGGTGCAGAAAGAGGATCCAGATCTTAGGTGAGTTGTGTTGGACAGGATTTGTCTTTTTGGTTGGGGTGGTTTTGCCAAAAAGCTTTGGGTTTTCCACCCCAAACCCCAGCAGGGCAGTGCAAGTTGAATTTTTTGGTTTATTTCCCCATACACCCTTACTTTAACACTGTGATTTAAAACTGGACTGCATGGAATAAGACTCGCTTTGGGTTTTGAGAAGTTTAGAGCATTCCAAGACTTAATTATAAATCAAATTTATTTATCGTCATGCCTATCACTGTATCATAATTCCAGTGGCCCAAAATTTAACTTTTCCTGAAGAGAATTACTTCATTTTAATATATTTTTTAAGTAAAAAGCCTAGAATTTCAACAAAAAGTTTTTCTAAATGGGGACAGAAATAAAGATAGTGGCTTTCCAGAATGCTTTGCCAGAATGTCTCCACATTGATTTCTTCCTGGCTAAAAGAATTTGCCAAATGAGAGTGTCCAGCCACTTGGGGACATGGTCAGTGGTGGCCTTGGCAGTGCTGGGGGAACATTTGGACTCCATGACTTTAGAGGGATTTTCCACCCTGAATTATTCCTATATGATTTTTTTTTCTTGCCACTGAAAAATATTGCAGTGGAATAAAACATTTCTCACTGAATATTGTTTGGGTCTCCTCATAATCCTAATTTAATCTGATTTTAGTATCTGACCAAGCTCCTAAGTGCAAGTTCTGTGTAAAAGAAATAAACCTGAATTCTTCAGGAGAAAAAAAAAATCTGTGCATGGCACAGGGTTTGTTCTGCACCTTGGAAAGCCATGGCAGGTAAAGCAACTCTGCTTTCAGGAAAATCCATTTAAAAGTGACTTTAACAAAAACCTAAACCAGAATATTGAAGGGGAAACATTTGCTGCTTTTCTATGTGGTTTTTACCCCATCACCTTTATTAATGGCTTTGTAGGACTTGGATTCGAGATGTTTGTGGGATGTGAAGGAATTCTGGGTTTCTTTCCAGCCCTTTTCTCTCCTGGGAATGGGGAACAGCTCTGTGATGCTCCTGCTGCATTTTATTCCATGCCTTGCAGAACAGTTGTGTCTTCATCTTGAGTAAGCTGTGGGTCAAAAAACCATTGCTTAATTAAGCCTGGAACAGTAAATAAACAAAATTACTGCATCTCCCATGTGGAGCAACAGTCAGGTATGTGAAGAATAGATAACAGTGTTTATATTTTCTAAAACTTGGGTGGTTTTTCCTTTCATCTTCTGAGATCCTACCAGCAGAAAGAACAGCTCAGAGGAGCAGGAGCCCCCCCAGAAGAGTTTGTACATTTTGTGGGCGGCTGATGGTTTTTTAATCAGCATAAAAATACCCCAGTCCTCAGCTATTAACCAGTAATTGGTGGCTGTAAACAGCAGTTTCACTGTTTCACGGGAAAATGTTTGTCCTGCAGTGAGATTTGCTAACAATGGAGTTTGGGCAGCACCCAGATTTCAGAGCCAGTGCTGGATTCCTGCATTCCTGGGCTTGGGAAGCTCAGCTGCCTTCCTGGAGATGCTCAGAGCTGCTGGGGCTGCCAGGGGTCACTGGATGGAAGATAATTTTGAGTCTGTCAGTGTAGGTCACTCAGTCCCCCAGTGTCCCTGGGGATTCCAGTGGGGGCCAGGGAAACCCAGGGTTAAAGCCTGGTTTGGTTTTTAGTGTGATGATCTCTCAAGGGAACAAGAGTTGGAGAAAAGCTTGTGACACAGTGTGGTGAAATCACCACTATTGCCCTGTTTGCTTCTCACTTAACATTTTATTCTGGCATAATGAAAGCGCCAAAGCCCAGCTCATTCAGATGGGGAGTGATGCTTGAATGAAATGTTTGTGTCTGTATAGAATCAGAGTCATTGAGGTTGGAAGGGCACTCCAGGACCATCAAGTCATCCCAGCACTGCCAAGGCCACCACTAAACCATGTTTAAATGTGTGAGAAGCAGGCTAAAGTTCTGCTCCTCAGTGGCATTTTATTTGTATTTTTCCTACAGGTAGGAAGCTGTTAACTCTGGTCTACCAGCATAATTATTTAGGTAAAAATATAATTTCAGCTTGTAAATAACTTTCAAGTGCAGGCCTGACCTAATGCTTCTGGTGCTTTTATGGGTGCCTGCAATGGAATGAAACTCAAAACATTTGTGGTTTGGAACAAACATTTGTTGACTGTTAAGGCTCCTGGGTGTAAACAGGGAGGGGGAACTCCATTGGATTTGCTGGGTACATTGAATTAAAACCTCTTGTAACGTACACTCAAGGATTTTGGAGCAGCTTGTTTATTTTAGCTCACAATTTGTACAAACAAACTACAGCAGAGCAAGGACTGACAGCAACTGCAGATGTTTGTAGCAGCCTGGACCAGTGTTTATTGCTGTAGCATAACTCACCCTCATTGGAAATTGCATAATGAGGTAAACAAAAACAACTGGGCTGAGCAATTCCTAGGTGGAGGCACAGGGGAAGTGCTCATAAATGGGTGTCAGGATGTAAAGACGAGTTAGGGGGAAGCTGCTTCACTCCACAAGTAAATATATACATTAATACATATATTTATATATTCAAGGCCAGGCTGGATGGGGCTTGGAGCACCCTGGGATAGCAGAAGGTGTCCCTGCCCATGGCTGGGGTGGCACTGGAGGATTTTAAGGTCCTTCCAAGCCAAAACATTCTGGGATTCTGTGAATAAGTTAGCTTTGACAAGGTAGTTTTCCCTGCCCTGTGCAGGTTGGAGTGGGTTTGTTGGAAATCTTGGATGCTTAGGAACACGAGAGAAGGGATGCACATTAATACATTAATGTATTGAATGTTTCCTCCTTTTCTCAGCTCTCTGAACACTATTTACTGTTAATCATTCACCTGGAGACCACTTGCATTCAGTGGCTTTGGCTTTTCCCATGGGAAACATGGGAAACCTCTCAAAATTTTCCCATCCTCTCTGCATCCCTGATTGCAGGGCAGAGCTGCAAGCAGCTGTAGCCATATGAAGTTTCATCTGACATAAATTTCCCTCTTACAGCTGACCTACTCCTTAAAAATCACATTTATTCTATGAAGAATTTAAAATAATGTCTCTGAAAAATGGTTTGATTGAGACAGGTTTAAAGTCACTGTCACAAATTAGGGGAAAATGGAGACATTTTAGGGGTTCAGCTTAAAAAAGTTAAATTGTTTCTTTCCTGATTTAGTTTCTCAGTAGAAAGATAGAATTCTCTGATTCTGTAAGTGCAGCAGCATGTCAAAAATGAGAAAAATACCTGTATCATTTCAGCTCAACACAAAATTTTGTATGGAGTAAGGATTTATGTAAAAGATAAATACCTACCTGGCACCCATTGGCATTTGAATTTATTGTACACATGTTCTGCATAGTATGCTGTGCTTCAGGCACTACTGGAAAGGGAATTTCCCTCTGATTTTTGCCTGAACTCACCTGTTTTTGCTGTTTTTTCTTGGATTCCCAGTGCTGCTGAGTTTGATCTGAAGCAGTGAGGTGCTTCAGATCCCTGTGGGAAGGGCTGGAAGGGAGAGAAGGGAGATGAAACTTTGCTACTTGCTAAAAATGACCAGTGCTGTGAAAGGGAATGTGGGAAGGATTCCAGGGTGGTTCAGTGGGTTTCTGTTGCTGCCTCCATCAGTGACTCACTGAAGGATTTTTTGGGAAATCACTTGATTTTTGTTCCTCTGATGAGCAATGGCAGCAAGGGGGTGTTGGGAGGGCTGATCTGGACAGAAGTACCCTCAGTTTTATCCCTGGGTTTGCCCTTCACTTCTTGATGCAGATCTGCTCTTGCTGAAATCCTGAATTTCTTCACACTGCTCTTCCCACCCCTCCTGTTTAGACTGTGAACTAATTTGGATCAGGGTGGTGCTTTGCCATGAATTTGTTAAATCCTTGGCTCCATCGGCCAGCCAGCCTGCCAGGATGCTGAAGTGAACCCAGCTGTCAGAAAACCTCCATTTCCATACTGGTCTGAAGACAAAAATCCTGAAACTGTTTGTTGGAGTGAGATACTTACTTAATTTGGGGATTATTAACATATTGTGCTTCCATAACAAATGAGTTTCCTGTGATCTCTGGCACGTGCTGGTGGAAAAGAGCCTGGCTTGGGAGTTGGTGGGTTGGTGTGTGTGTCCTGTCAGGTTTATTTGTGTTTCACATCCAGCTTAGTCACCACCTGGAAGGGTCTGCACTGTGGATATTCCTAATTTTAAAAATCTTGGGTTGTTGGACTTCAAAGCTGCACTGTGCTACTTACGGGTGTGAATTGGGAGCAGGCATAAACTCAGAGGTGATATTTTAAAAAACAGCAACTGGTGAGAGTGGCTGAGCCTCCAGAAAACCATTGCCTGTGTCTTGGCTCACAGCAAGGTGAGGAAATGAGGAGTGGGGGTAATTTCCACAGGGAGCAGCTTTGGGAGCCATCTGGATGGTCAGAAGGTCCATGGGGCAGGGTGGGCCCTGAGGAACTCTGAGCTCTGTGTGTGTTTGTGTCCCCAGATCATCAAGCTGAAGGCAGAGGCGAGGCTGGAGCTGCTGAAGCAGATCGGGGTGTCCGTGGACACGTGGCTCAAGAGTGCCATGAACCAGGTGATGGAGGAGCTGGAGAACGAGCGCTGGGCCAGCCTGCCCTCGGTCACCAACAACGGCTCCGCGCACCTGGTACGGCTTCCTGGGGAAACATCTCACCAGGGCTGGGGATCTCTGGTTCCTGAGGGGAAACATCTCACCAGGGCTGGGGATCTCTGGTTCCTGAGGGGAAACATCTCACCAGGGCTGGGGATCTCTGGTTCCTGAGGGGAAACATCTCACCAGGGCTGGGGATCTTGGGTTCCTGAGGGGAAACCTCTCACCGGGGCTGGGGATCTCAGGTTCCTGAGGGGAAACATCTCACCAGGGCTGGGGATCTCTGGTTCCTGAGGGGAAACATCTCACCAGGGCTGGGGATCTTGGGTTCCTGAGGGGAAACCTCTCACCGGGGCTGGGGATCTCAGGTTCCTGAGGGGAAACATCTCACCAGGGCTGGGGGTCTTGGCTTCCTGGGGGAAAACATCTCACCAGGGCTGGGAAATCTCAGATTCCCAGGAGAAACTCCTCCCCAGGGCTGGGGCATTTTGGATTCCCAGGAGAAACTCCTCCCCAGGGCTGGGGCATTTTGGATTCCCAGGAGAGAAACATCTCACTAGGGCTGGGGATCTTGGGTTCCAAGGGGGAAACCTCTCACCAGGGCTGGGGGATCTCTCCAGGGGCTGCTCCTGACTTGGTGTGGGATACAGCAGGTCCAGAGGAGGCCCTGGAGCAGCTCCAGGGCTGGAGCCCCTCTGCTCTGTGCCAGGCTGGCAGAGCTGGGGGTGCTCACCTGGAGAGGAGAAGCTCCAGGGAGAGCTCAGAGCCCTGGCAGGGCCTGAAGGGGCTCCAGGAGAGCTGCAGAGGGACTGGGGACAAGGATGGAGGGACAGGACACAGGGAATGGCTTCCCAGAGGGCAGGGATGGATTGGGAAGGAATTCCTCCCTGTGAGGGTGGGCAGGCCCTGGCACAGGGTGCCCAGAGCAGCTGTGGCTGCCCCTGCATCCCTGGCAGTGCCCAAGGCCTGTGTTTCTTTGAAGGTTCATTAATAGTTTATAATGTTACCCTGAGCTCTTTGAGTGTGCAGATCCAAGTGTCAAAAATCCCAAAGGGATTCCTGTGCTGAGTTTCACTTCAGATCCTCTCTGGTCATGACAGATGCGGATTTGTTGCATGGCTGTGTTACACAGTAATTTTATTCCGTTTATTTTTGACTCCAGCCCCTCTGTGCCTGTTGGGCTGCTCCCAGTCCCCCATTCCCAGTGTCCCCCTGGAGCTGAGCCCCCCATGCTGGTCCCAGGCGGTGCCACAGCCTGGGAGGTTCAGCTCTGAGTCTCATTTTCCCCTTTTACACTTACGTAGGCTCCTGCATTTAAAAAAGGCTCTGTTGACCTTGGCAGGCCAGACAGGGACAGCCCAGAGATGGAATTCTTAGAGCTGGGACCAAAGTGATGCCAGAATTTAGAGGAATTACTGCAGTTGGTAACAAGCAGCACTTTGACTGCAGCCTGGAGGAGTGGGCAGTGTTTGACAGAGCTGGGGAAGGGAAGGCAGCTTCTTGGAGCCCCAGGAGGGGGCTGAGGGAGCTGGGCAGGGGCTCAGCTGGAGCAAAGGAGGCTCAGGGGGGACCTTGTGGTTCTGCACAGCTCCTGACAGGAGGGGACACTTGGGGGGGTCCGGCTCTGCTGCCAGGGAACCATCTGTGTATATGTGCAACAAAATTTTTTTTTTTTAATATATATTTTCATCATTTTTCCCATGTATATAATCTGCTTTTCTGTTCATCTCCCCTTCATTTCTTCCTGTGTTTGCTGTATATCCCACACCTTTGTTGTCCTTCTGTCCCATCCGTTGATTCCTTGCTGGTGCCACCCTCCTGCAGCAGCAGGATGAGCTGTGTCAAGCCAAGCTCTCGGTTTCCTGTTCTCCCTCTCCATGCCTGCTTCCCAAATGATTCCAGCTGAGGGGTTGAGAGCACCCCTCATGCTGAAATGAAGGAGTGTTTTTGCTGCTCGTGCTAGAAAAGCAGGAGCAGATGTTGCCCAGACCTTGTAGACATGATTTGCTGGTTTCCACGCTGTCCCAGCTGGGACCATGCACAGCAAAAGGCAGAGAAACAGGAGGGGAAGCCCCAGATTGGCCACAATTTGTGGTTCTTGCTGATCTCCCAAAGCATTGCGCAGCTGTAGGACAATTTTTTGGTTATCCCAACATCCATGAAGAGGAAGCAAACTGCTCTTGGGTGAAGGACTGCAAGGATTTGGTTTGGAAAGAGTAACATAAAAACTAATTGATTCAGAACATGATGAAGATTTGTGCTCTTCTAGCCCAGGCTTAGAAAAGCAAAGCTGTCGGACACCTGGTGTAGGGAAGCTGCACAGGGAATTGGTAGGTTCAGCTTCATTTTTTTTGTTTTATCAGTCTCTCACTTTTCTGGGGGAGCACCAGATTCACTCCCAAATTAATAGGAATAATCACAGGGAAGGTGGCTCTACATACAGTATTGCCTTTGATTCACAGAGCTGTTTTCACAGAATAATTCATCATTTTTTACATGAGATAAAGTAATTTATTGAAAACATAACTTGGGCACCAGGCCAAAGCACAGCTCCCGGCAGTCTTAGCCAAACTTGTATTTTTCCAGAACATTGACTTCAGGTTTTATTTAAACTTTTATAGCAAGTTTTTACAAATCTTCCTGTCTCTTAAGAATTTTTGTAATAAACTGCAGCAAATCTCTTGTGTGGAATACACCAGCTAGAAGGTTGATTTGGAGGTTTATTTTTTTAAACTTTAGATATTTTCACTGCAGATTTATTTTATAACACATGGTCACAGGTACTGTAATCTTTCAGTGGCATAAATTGCCTTTTTTCAATAAACTGTTTTTTGCGCCATTGCAATGGCATCTCCAAAGTACTTTAGTCACAGATTATGTGAAAAATTGATTTTAAAACTGTCCATCCACTGAGCTGGATCTTCCAAAATCTTGTGCAGTACTTCTTAAAGTCCAGGTGCTTTTGCTTGAACAAAGAAATCCAGCTGAGTTACTTTCAATAATAATAAATCATATAAAACACACACTGAAAAATATTAACCAGCTCATTTTTGTTGTTATTCCTTCACCAATTTTTAGCAGCTGCTGTAATGCCAACTTGAATTTGTTTTACCAGGTCAATGCTGATGCAGAAAAGGAGGAAGGTGAAGAGTTTGAGGACAGCATGGATGTTTTTGATGACAGCAGTTCTAGTCCTTCTGGTACTCTCAGAAATTACCCTCTCACCTGCAAAGTGGTGTATTCCTATAAGGTTGGTGATTTTTAAAAATTTTATTAGAAAAATGAATTGTATAAGAACAAATAATAAATTTGCCTTTGGGAGGCTGAGGTTTGCTTTTTTGATAGGGTGAGATTCAGGGAGAAGGGTTTTTGTGAATGGCAGAACCTTCATTGGGATGTTTTAAATCATGTTTTAGCTTTCAGTTTTTTAACAAACATCATTTCTAATAAAAGTCTAGACGGGAATGTTCTTTCCACTGCCCATGCCTTCCCCTTAAAGCCACTTTTCCTTTTCCATCCTTCCTGCCCCACATTGCAGGCTTCTCAGCCAGACGAGCTGACCATAGAGGAGCACGAGGTGTTGGAGGTCATTGAAGATGGAGATATGGAAGACTGGGTGAAGGTATCACCTTCTCAGCTTGTTTCCATGAGGGTGGGCTGGGAGGGAGCGCTGGGGGGCTCTCTCCAGAGCAGTGCCCAGGCAGAGAACGGCTCCTGTTGTTGGTTCGCAGGCGCGGAACAAGGCCGGGCAGGTGGGCTATGTGCCAGAGAAGTACCTGCAGTTCCCGACCTCCAGCAGCCTCCTGAGCATGCTGCAGTCCCTGGCTGCGCTGGACTCCCGCTCCCACACCTCCAACAACTCCACGGACACCGACCTGCTGCCAGGCAGCCTCAACGGGGACGCCAGTGGTAAATCCTGCTTGGAAATACACAGGGGACCCAGCTGGCCCTTGGGAGCACTCTGCACATCGAGTCTGGGAGGGTTTCCTGGATTTCATGGAGTCACAGAATCGTTAAAGCTGGAAAAGATCTCCAAGATCATGAAATCCAAGCTTTGACCAAATCCCACCATGTTGCAAACTCTGTTCATTTTTTAATCCTTCCAGGCATGGGAACTCCACCATTTCCCAGCCTATTCCAATGTTTTAATCACTACTCCAGGGAAGAAATTTTCCCTAATATCCAACCTGAGCCTCCCCTAGTGCAATTTGAGGCCGTTTCCTCTTGTCTTATCTCTGGTTTCCTGGGAGAAAAGGCCCCACCAGCCACAACCTCCTTTCAGGGAGTTCCAGAGCAAGACTGACCCATATCTGAACACAGCCAATTCCCAGTAATTATCTCTCTCATATTAAATCTGCATAATTCGCCTCCTCAGCTCATACTGAGATTAAAATTAAGGAAATTTTAGCTTAGATCAAAATTAAGGAAAACTGGAATAATCTGCCCCAGCAATAACAGAATCTTTTAGAGAACCTCAAAATCCCCAGCTCCAGCTATTGAACTTGATGTATACTTGCATTTTTCCTTAGCTCATTGCGTTCTTCCTTTTCCATTTTGCAGTCTGTTTTGTAAAAGCACTTTATGATTACGAGGGGCAGACAGATGACGAGCTGTCCTTCCCAGAGGGAGCCATCATCCGCATCCTGAACAAGGAGAACCAGGATGATGATGGCTTTTGGGAGGGGGAATTCAACGGCCGCGTCGGGGTCTTCCCCTCCGTGCTGGTTGAAGAGCTCACGGCCTCAGAGAATGGAGACACTCAGTGGATTGGGGATATCCAGGTATGGAAAGAGGTCTTGGCTTGGTTTATTATTTGCTAAGTTCTGTCACTTCTTCGGGGAGAAAAAAAAAAATCAAAACCAGTTTAAGAGGAAAAAAAAATCAGAAGCTATTTAAGTTAAAAAAAACATAACTAATTTAAGGAAAAATGCCAACCCAAGCCCTCAGTGCTTGCATTTTAGTTTCTTACCCAGCCTAATGATGTATTTTTGCAAATTTGTGAATAAAGGCAGATATTTGGATAGAAAGCAATCAAAGGAGAAAATTCACAGTTTACGTCCTGTCATTAATTTATGAGACTGAGATGTCAGACACAACCTGGCAAAAAGAGAATTACAGGCTCTTTCAGCCCTAATTTAGTATCTTCATACTTAAATCTGTCCTGTATTCTCTCAGTTTTGAGGGGCAGGATACTGCCAAGTTTTGGATTATAGTAATTTTTGCAGCAGTGTCCTCATTTCTACAGCATAGTTCTATGATCCTTATATCGTATTAGAAAATCGTAGTTTGAAGATAGAAACTGCACTTCCATGTTTTCTACAGTAGACTTTTGCAGTATTTTTATTCCTTAATTGAGGAAGACCACAAAAATGCACATTTAAATGCATTTTGGGTGGGGATAAAGCTCATTATCCCAACACTTCTGTGTGAACCCCACTTGGCCGAGCAACCTTTTTGTTTCGAATAACCTTCAAAAATCCTCTCTGAATTACCTGGGAGAGGCTGAAAATTTCTGTTCAGTGGCAACCTGTGATTTAAAAAAATTGAATCCCTGTTGGATACCTTGGCTTTCCTTCCCAGACTTTCCTGCCAGCTGCTTTTGCTCCAGAGGGAACTTGCTGGAGTAGGGATGGGTTGGAAAATTGGTGTGTGTGTGTGTGTTAAATATGCCAAGGAGGATTCACTGCAGCTTCTCCCTCTTTTTGGCACAGGTATCCCCCACTCCAAAGGCCAACAATTCCCTGCCACCACTGCCTCTGTACGACCAGCCTCCCACCAGTCCCTATCCCAGCCCGGATAAAAGAGGATCCCAGTTTTTCCCCAGGTCTCCGTCGACGAACGGTGAGAAATTTGCAAACGTTTTGGGAAAAGGCTTCATTTAGAAACCTTTCAGAAAAAAAAAGGAGCATTTTTACAACATAAATTCAGCAATACTGAGGGGCTTCTTTGTAATGGGGTGTTGCTTATTCCCTCAGAAAACAGCTTTGGTTCAGAGTCCCCTGGGTTCTCTCAACCTCCACGGATTCCTGCGGAAAGTTCCTATGGCAAACTGCGGCCTGTAAGTGACCAGCAAATCCTTTGGGGTTTATTGATAAAATATTTTATAAAATATTATGTAAGGTTATATTATTACATTAATAATATATTATAATAATTTTATAAATATTATAAAATATTGATATTCAAAGAGTAACAGCCCCTGAACAGAGCTGAAAAAGAAGTGGGGAGTAAATGACAGAGGAGCTCAGTGCTATGGTTTATACCATATGGTATATACCTATGGTTTATACAGTTCCTTTCCTGTATATTTGGGATTCTGTTTATTTCCACCCCCTTTGGTTTTAAGGGTTTGTATTCACAATTCCTAATTATGAGGGTTTTGTGTTGTCTTTGCTGTCTAGAAAAAGAACATTTGCCAGAAAAGGAAGGAAAGAATTAAATCACTTAGAGCGTGACAAAATCCATCTCCTACGATTAACTTTGAAATCAAGTTGTGGGGTTTTCAAAGCCCTAAACCAAATCGTAATAAAACAGAAAATTTGTCTTTTCCTAACCTTTTCAGTAAATGAGATGGCAGAAAAAAATAGCTGTTTCGGATATTTAAATAATATATTCTGAATATTGAGGTAGTATTGGGCAGTTTAGTGCAGGATTGCTCCACAGTTTTCCAGAGCAAGTCTGGTGTATTCTGAAATGGTGTCCTGAAAACCCTGTTGGCACCTCAAGTGATCTATGTCAGGAGCCAGAATAGCTGATGTGTCAGAGTGTGAAAACAACATCACATTTTGTGTGTGTATTGTTGAGGTCAGTGATGGATGAAGTGTCAGGTGCAGCAGAACATCCTGGTAGTTCCCACTCCACAGAAATTCCCGGCAAAATCACCATCAAATTCAGCATGTGGTGAGCCTTTCCCAGGTTTCCATCCTGGCTTATCCATAGAGTAAATCTGGGATTGCACCCTGGAGGGAGTCTGGGACAGGCCATAAGGAAAATCCCTGCTGGCTGAGCGGGGCAGCACTGGAGCTGCATCCCGCTGGACACACAGCCTGTGTGTTTGCACCATGCCAAGGGGTGCAGGAGGTGCAGTTTGCATCATCTGGGGCTCAGTGCAGGAAATGCCAGGGCTTTCTGGTGGAATTGGGCCGTTCTGGGGTGCTCACAGGCTGGTTCTGAATGTTGCAGGTGCGAGCAGCTCCGCCGCCCCCGACACAGCAGCACCGCCGGCCCACGGAGAAGATCGAGGACGTGGAGATCACCCTGGTGTAACGAGGGGACTGGCTCATTAGTAGTGCTACAATCAAGGCCAAACACAGCTTTTGGTCAATCTCGTTTTTAGGCACCTTTGCATGATGAAGACTTGGACTAGAGCGAGCGGTAGGGAGGATTTTATGTGGCAGTGACCTGGCGGATTCCTTCCCACACAGTCATGAATATTTTGTGCCTTTTGTTGGTTTTTTTTTGTTTGTTTGTTTGGATTTCTCTACATCATTCTTCTTCTCTTAGCACAAACCAAGACAGGCCAAGATTGGCTTTTTTTCTTGGCTGGAGATGCTCCATTTTTGATGTGGAGACAAAGAAAGAGCCCCGTTCATGCAGCTTAGTCTTAGCATCCTTTGCTCCTGTGCATTAGTACAGTATATTACTGTTGCCATAGGAATGTGTTAAAGATTGTGGATCCTTCCAGTAGCATCACCTGCCTGATCAGGTATTCATCAGAAGAATGAAAAAGGGAACAGAAAAAGAAGTCTAAAGGAGAGGCTGGCTCCTCTTGAATCCCCCTGCAGAAAGGAAGAGACGGGAAAATGATCTCCTGGAGAAGCAAAAGTGTTCATTCCATGGGTGCTCCCCTTGTCAGTGATTCACAGCTGAACATTCTGCCTTTGGATTTTTGTGTTTACTCAGTGCATTTACTCATAGAGGATCTAACATGGAGGTGCTGAACCAGCAGCAACATCTTCTTCCACAACAGAAACCAACGGGTAGAAAAGCAAAAAAGCAAGTGAGATTTTTGTCTAGATCTGGAAATTGAGCTGCTTTTTCTTTTCTTCTTTTTTTTTTTTTTTTCCTCTTAGCAGATTTTGGGGATTCTGGTTCTTTTGTTGGGTTTATTTTATTTTTCTAAAGCATTTGGGTCACTCTTATCCCAGTTATTGCCGTGTACTTTATTATCCAAGGTTAGCAGTGTATCTTTGTCATCAAACCACCTGAGTTCTAGAGTTAGCAGTTCCATTTAGAGTATTTACATGCATTTAGCTGTTGCATTGGATGGCCCTGTAGCCTTTTCCCACCCCAATCCCATTAACCAGCCAAAGCCAGGGAGCCAGGAGCAGCTCCAGGTTCTGCCTTCACACCACCTTCGTGCCCAAGATGTGCCCAGTTCCTCTCAGGGAAGAAACTGAAAGGAAAAGAGTTTCACATTTCCCTCAGAGAGCTCTGAAAAGGGAGCTTGGATTTTGTTTTTTTGAGAGAAAAGGGCAAAGAATATTCTGAAGTTGAATGTGGAGCGGGATGGTTGGAGGAGAGGGAAAAACTGGATGCAAGCAGGTTTTTCCTTGGGTACCGACTAAAATATTGTCAGCATTCTCCATCAGATGAAAACTTCAGATCAAAGGCATCCCAAGGTTGGGTTTGGAGCTGTTTGTGGGTTCTCTTGTGTCTTCATGGTTTTTTCTCAAAGCCAGTAAGTTTTCAACCTTTAGTTTACTAACAAGGGCTATTTTTTGAGGCTGCATTTACAACAAAAACCCAACGACTCATCTAACAAGATTTGCTCATAAACTTTGCACATACTTGGAAATGCCAGCCCAGGCTGGGTCTCTGGGACATCCAGTGCTTGCCAGTCTCCTTTCCCAGTGGGATCCTTAACCAAGAGTGGGGCTGTCTGAGGGCAACAATTCATGGGTCAGTTATGGAATCAGTGACTGTCCAATGAAGTCTTTTCCATATTTTATTCCTTCTTTTGCACCTCTTGTCCTGTTGATCTGTTTGAGGTCTTTTTATGTGTTTATCAAACTTATTCTTAAGTTTAAAAAGAAACGTTTTTAAAAAAAAAAAAAGGTTTAACTGTTTGCAAATATTTTGAGATCTTTACAACACAGAAGAAAACCAAGTTTTTGCCATAATGTTCATGTTCAGTTCTTTTGGCCAGTTTCACCAGTTTCTTGTTCAGTTCTTTTGGCCAGGACACAGGTCTGTGTCCTTCACACCCGGACTTTCAAAAATCCAGAAAATTTTTATTTAAAAGTCTCTTTAGTTGTATTTTAAAATATTTTCTGTAAGAGCTGCTAATTTTATTTAAAAAACAAAAGTGAAAAAACAAAAAAAAAGAAAAAGGAAGAAAAGTTGTAAAAAGATGCCTCCTTTTTAACTATGATTTCTTCATACAGGGCATGTATCGGCCATCGCATTGTGTACAGCTCAGTACACCCTGAAAGCATCAGTGCAAATGCTTTCTTTATATTGGCTGTAAAAAGTTTGTATTTATTATGTATAAAAAGTTGAATAATAAAAAAGTGGAACTAAATCCCTGCTGCCCTGGGAGATTTGGGTGGTGGGGAGGTTTGAGGGAAAACCCAGGGATAAAAATCAGCGTTTTCTTGAGGGAAACTTGGTGCTTTTACACAGAAATTTGAATCTTGTGCTTCAGGAAAAGGACATCCTTAAAATCAGCTTTAAACATCTTTTGGAGGGGGCACTTATACAAAGAACAAAACGTTTCCAAAAATCGAAGAGCCGGCAAAAAAGCTCCAGTTATCAAAATAATTGCTTAATAGCCTTGATGCAATTAGGATAATTGCCTAAAGAAAGCCAGGGGAGTGATTGATAACAGCCCTTCAGAGTGATTGTCCCTTAATAGGCTTGATTTGCCTAATTGTGCCAGGAGCATTCCCTCTCCAGCTCTGGGATCCCTCTGCGGGCTGCATTTCCACCTTGGATTTTCTCACTGCACTCAGAAGCTGCCAGTCACTGACCTCCTCCTTGCTGGGCTAATCCCAGGTTCCTACAGCTGGTAGGTGCCAAATATTCCATAATTTCCACTGGTTTTGGGGACTCTTTTCCTCATGGAACAGAGCACTCTGCTGTGGGGTTGGGTTGGATCTTTTTGCGCTTCCACTCTTCCCACTGAGCTGTTGCACAGGCCTTTGCTTTTTCCCCCGAGCTCCTGCAGCCTCTTCCTTTGAGAAATCCCTTTTTTCCTGCTTTTTATATGGATTCGTGGTGCTCCTCTAAAAATTGTCCTGCCTTGCTGCTTTGACAGCTGTGTCCTTTCCTTTTCACTGTTTGCTTGTTGCTCGGGGTGCAGAACCAGCGGAGCTGTGCTGTGATCGCATCACTCTTGCCATAAACTGATTTCCATGAAAACCTCTTGTCCCTGAGTGCCTTTCCTGCACTGTGTGAGACCACTTGGAGGCAAGGAGAGATGCTGAGGAACCACAAAGGCTGCAGGGCTCTGTTTCCTGCTTGGCATAGTCAAGAGAAGGAATTGGATTTGGGGAGCTTCCCCAGTGCAGAGGGGGAAATGTGGGTCCCTACAGGTCAGCAGCAGATCTGTTAGAGCCAGGCTTTCCTCTGCTTGCTTTGGTTGCCAGATTTTGGCTTTAAACTGAGAGAATGGAGGTGTGGATTGGGAATTAGGAGGAAATCCTACCCTGTGAGGGTGGGGAGTTGCCAGAGCAGCTGTGGCTGCCCCTGGCAGTGCCCAAGGCCATGCTGAATATGGCTTGGAGCAGCCTGGGGCAGTGGAGGTGTCCCTGCCCATGGCAGGGATGGAATGCGGTGATCTAAGATCCCTTCCATCCCAAACCAGGCTGAGATTCGGTGATTTTCAAAAAGTGAATGGGACTGAGACTGGGTAGAAGAAATGGGGGTGAGCAATGGGATGTTTACTTCAAATTGTGCCAGGGTTTCTTTCTGTTTATTTTATTGAAATAGTCAAAGGAATCAATGCAGTGGGCAAGTTCTCTTTCCCTTCTAGCACAAATGTCTCTCGCTGCTGATAGTAATTAAAAAGAAAACAAAAACTGCTCCATCTTCTCTAAATAAAGCATCTTCTGCTGCTTGGAAGTCTGGCTGCTCTGCAGCTTGCAAGGTCCCTATAATTAAGAACTTGTAAATCCCAGCATGGCAGGGGCAGGATTAGCAGGGGATCCACCTCAATCAATCAGCCTTTGGAGCCTCCCAGGAAAGAGAGGATGCCACTGCCAAGGGAACAGTTCTGTTGCCCCATGTTTTTTCCATTTGTAGATTTGTTGCCCCACATGAAAATCTTGGATGGGAGTAAATGTGCTGTCCCCCCACACCTGGACAGGTGTGTGCAAGAGGGGGGAGCTCAGGGATGTTGAGACCTCACCTCAAGGCACTGCAGAAGGTGAGGGGTGATAGGGAAGAAAACTTAACTGAAGTCAGGGATGCAGCAGAGAGACAATAAAAAATGCAGCCAGGAAGATGCTGACGTGCTCGCCATGCCAAGTGGTTTCCTACTCCAGGCATTCCCCAGGGGGATTGAGGATTACAGATCTGGCAGCAGGATCAGTGCAGCAAGTGAGCCTCTGCATTGCAGGTCATTTCAGCCAGAAAATGAGAGAGAGCACTGCAGTGATGCCAGAAGGGAGAGCTGGGAAATCCCTCTGCTTGTGGAGCAGCACGAGGAGGAGGGGCAGAGGGATTCTGACAGGTACCTGTGCATCTCCTGGGATGCTGGCACTGCTGGCAAGAGCCTGGCCCCTTCCTCCTGGCACCCTCCTTCCCCAGTTGCTGCACATTGAGGAGTTCCCCCCCAGCCTTCTCCTCTCCCGGCTGGACATGCAGAGAATCCTGGAAGAGAATCAGAGGACAGGAGGGGAAATGGCCTCAAGTTGTGCCATCTTAGGTTGGAAAAGATTGAAAAAATCTTCACTGAAAGGATTTTCAGGCATGGGGACAGCCACCCAGAGCAGTGGTGAGTCCCTGTCCCTGGAGGATTTAAAGCCATGTGGATGTGGCACTGGGGACATGGGGCACTGCTGAGGAATTATTGGACTCCATGATCTGGAAGGATTTTCCTGGATGATTCTCTGGCAGGGAGAAGCTCTGTGTTGGGCTGAGGGCTGTGCAGTGGCCATGGAGACTCAGGAACGGGGTTCCAGGCTCAAGGCTTCAGACTGGACCTCCTTAAGGATCCAGGGAGAAAAACAACATTCTGCCATGGCCAGTGGCAGCTTTGTGTGTTGGGAGTGGCTTGTGGAGGCTTTCAAATCCCAAGTGTGGCCCACATCCCCAGGGAATGAGGCCTCAGGTGTGTCTGCCACACCTTCCACAGCCCAGTCCCATTCCTCCTGCTCTTCCCACTGCAGGTTTTCTCTCTGCAGTCCATTTTCCAGCCTGTCTCTGTGCTAAGCAGTGATTCTGAAAACTCCCTTTTGCTGTCTGCTGGATTTCCCAGCTGGTATCCAAAGGGATCAGGACATCCATGGGAGATGGAGCTCTGGCATCAGGAATTGCCTCTCTCAGAGCTGTCCCTGCCCTTTGCCAGCCTGGACCATGGACCTGGACAATTAAATGGCTTTTACAGGAGGCTTGGGACTCTCTTCTGTCATTTCACCCCAAGGTGTGAATTTCCCTGCAGTGTTCTGGGTCAGACAGGGATGGCTGTGAGGATCAGGAAACGGGAATAACCTCACCTTCACCATGGAAGGAGAAGCTGTTGAGCTCCACAAAGATCCCAGGACATTCCCAGCTGGAAGGGAGCCCCAAGGACCATGGAGATTAACCCCAGACCTTGGCATTACTAACACCATGCTCTTCTGGCAGCTAACAAACATCCCCCCAAAACTCACCTGCATGTGAGGGGAACATGGAATGGGCCCCATGAGGAGGAGCTGGGAGCTCATTTTTTCCCCCCACTGGCATCATTCCTGGATAAATCCTTGTGTCCTGTTTGCCAAGCATCACCTGAAGGTTTCTCCTTCCAAAAACCAGTCTGTGCCATGCTGAAGTGCCGCTTCTATTTCAAAATTGCTTTTATTCCACTCACAGGTTTTCACCTTTTTTTGATGGAGTGGTTTTGGGGTTGGATTTTTCTTTTTGAATGCAGATTGAAGAGTGAGTGCTGTGAGCTGTGCTTCAGCTCTGCTGTAATTAGTTTTGTCTACTGTAATTGCTTCTCCTTTTTCCATTGTTTAGTGAAAGACGAATGAATTTCCAGGTCTGGTTGCATTGGGAGTGCTGACAGCAGCTTTTTAAAATCCCACAGCACAGCTATTTGTCTTTTTTATTCAGCTGAATCCTGCAGAGTGGGACAAATTCGGCTTCTCCTCTGTGTCCTGGGCAAATTACAGCACTAATTAATTTCTCTGAGACTGGGGCCTCTTTGCTTAGCAGAGGGAAGGGATGGAGGGAGGGCACTGTCTGGAAAACAGCAACAACCCTGGATCTACTCCTGGAATAAACTTGCATGAAGAGACATGAGAAACTGATGGTTTCAAAATAAGATTTATGGGTTTAAAAAATTGATATTGTGTTATTAATGATAATTATTAATTTTTTAAATCCTTTCCAAACCCAAATTTAATTCCAAATATTAATCCAAATATTAAACTCAATATGTAAGTAACAATAATAATAATGTGTCAGTAATATTAATAATATTAATAATAATAAAGTAATAATACTAGTAATAATTAAAATACTATGAGAAGTATTAAAAGATAATAATAATAATAAAGTAGTGATATAGTAATAATTAAAATACTATTAAAATAGAATAATAATAATATATATATATAAGTAATAATAATATATAAGTAATAATACATACAGCACTCCCAATTCCCTCCTTGTTTAGGTCACTGCAAATTATTCCCCAAGGACACTGTTGGAGTGGGATTGCTGTGGGATAACGAGGGATTCTCAGTGATAATTCAGCTGCCAGAGCTGCTCTGCCTAACAGTGGGGAAGTGCTGCTGCTGCTTTCAGAATTACCTGACCGAGCTGATCTGAGGGTGAGGAGACAATTTATTGATTTGGAGTCCTAGCCAGACATAGATAGAGATAATTCTGGGATGTTAGTGGTATTATTCCTACAGAAAAGCAAGCTGGGTGAAGATTTTCAGGTTTTTATTAGCCCCTGCCAAACAACTGGGCTGCATTGCAGCTTCAATGTTTAATTTAAGATGTGGATGGCTGAGATGCCAAAAATCAGAGCTCTCTGGGTGGTGGTCACTGAATATTTCTGCTGAAACTGCTCATTTTCTAAAGCCAGCAGCCCCTCACACTGCTGTGAGCTTTCCCTCTAAAGCTATTTTTGACAGATAAAGGGGAAAAAAAAAAGAGGTGTTAAGTTTGCAGCTCTTCTTTTGCATTCTGGTCAGGTGCCTTGTCACTCTTCATGGCTCTCCCTGCAAGCTGGCATCCGAGGGTTCTGCTTAATGTCCTAGAAAATAACCTTGTGCTTGGACCAGCAGCCAGTTTATCACTGCTGCTCCCTGGCTGTGGGTCTGGGCTGGAGAGGGGACAGGCAAAAGCAGGGAAAGCAGGGAAAGCACGGAGCTGGGTGTTGCCAGGCTGCTCTGGGACCAGCAGCTCCCTCCTGCTGCCACAGCACCTGGGCTCAGCCTGGCACAGCAGTTCTGCTTCCCTTGTGCAAGCAGGGAGCTGAAATCTGGGATGGAGGGTCTGGGCTCAGCTTGGCACAGCAGTTCTGCTTCCCTTGTGCAAGCAGGGAGTTTAAATCTGGGATGGAGGGTCTGGGATTTGAGCCTTGCCGCCTCAGCAAGTTCCCTCAGTGGTACTTGCCTCTTCAGCGGTGTTGGAGGTGCCATCTTCCCACATGGATGGATTCCTCTGGCAGTGGGAAGCCATTCCCCCTTGTCCTGTCCCTCCATCCTCAATGTCATGTCAGCAGTTCCACCAGGAGGAGCAGGGGGTGGCCTTTGTCCCCAGCCTTGTCTCAGTGCACCTGTAAATCATCACAAAACCTGGTGCTGGGGCAGAGCAGCCCCTCCTGGCCTCAGCCTGTGTCCTGGGCCTTGAAAACTGATTAAGAATCACTTGCTTAGCTGCTGGCTCTCGGGTGACAGTGCCAGGGCAAGCTGCTCTCCTGGAAATGCCCATTAAAGTTTCAATTTCCATCCCTGAGGCAGAGCTGTGGGGCTGGGTGTGAGCTGCTGGAATGACCTCTGCCAGCAGCCACTCGCTTCATTAAATAGCAATGAGCCAGGGGTTCCCAGCTAAGCAGCACACGGAGCATCCTCACTCCATTTCCTGCTTTTAAAGCAAGTTAAAATTGTTTAATAACCTGTTTGAAGTCCTTAAAGTGAATCTGGGCAGCAAAGCAAAATGCTGTTTAGCAGGGCAGGTGCCCAAAGGAGGGTGTCAGAGTGATGGAGCTGTTTGGGAGCAGCCTCTGAAACACTGCCAGCAATTTATCAGATGTGCTGGGGGTGACAGGCTGGGATTACAGTCGGGCTGGCTGCTGGTCAGACTGAGCTTCACTAACACCTTGCTGAGTGCTGCAATTCCTGGGGTAAATCCAGACCATGGCCAGGGCACAGCTCCTGTTTTGCCCTTGGGTGGTTGGTGTCAAGCTCTGATGGGGTGAATTCTCCTGGAGGGTCACACACACCTTTCCAGAGCAATTATTTATCCTTAACCTGGAGCTGAGCTGGTGCTGCCTGAGTTTCAATCCCACTTTTTCAACTGCAGGGATTGGGATTGGGGCAGCTGAGAGCTGTCTCTGCCTGGACGCCCTCTTCCATCCCTGTCCACCTTCCCCTGCCTCCAGAAGGTTTGCTGGACTTATTCCTGGTGTTCTTGCCAAGCTAGGAACAGTAAATCCTGCTGGGTGTGAAATGTTTACAAAAGGCCTGGGGATGTGGCCCTGACTCCCAGCCCCATTCCCTCCATGTCTCCCCACTCTGAAGGGCAGAAAGTGTTTCTCAGGAAGATTTCCAGAGGTGCCAGGGAGTGGTGAGAGCTCAGTGAGGGGTTTGTAGCTTGGGCAGCAGCAGCTGCTCCAACTGCAGCAGTAAATTCTAACACAGCCTCTCCTGCAGTAAAACTCCTGCCTGAGTTAGCCTTTACAAATGCTTTACAACTGGTGCTTGCAATTCATCTTATCTCTGCTGGAATTACCTCCCAGGACCCATCTCCATTCATTTAATGCAAACTATCTCATCTTGTCCATCTCTACCCGGGGTTTCATTTTCCACTGCTGCTCCCTGGGAAAATTCATGAGCTCTGCAGTGCCTCTGATGGTGATTTGGGAGGATTTCTCTCCTCCTGCACTGAAATGCAGGGATGTAGGTTGGGATGCAGCTGTCCAAATCCTCCTGGAGCACCAGGAAATCATAAGGAGCAGGAAGGGAGATTCCTGAAATCCTCAGGGATGTCCAGAGAGGTGATGGGGCCTGGTGTGAGTGGAACCCAGTGTGTCACCCCAAATCCTGCAGGTGGGACCACAGCAGGAATGGGCTGGGTTTCTGCCTGCACCACTTTGTATTTTTGATGACCCCAAGGCTGTTCCCTGTCGTGCAGAGCCAGGACAGTCCCTGGCAGGATCTCCCTTATTTTGGGCACTCATTGGAGCTGGGAGGCTACAGGACAGCTCCTGATTCCCAAACCTGCTCCAACCACATCCCCCACAGCCAGGAAACCTGGCACCACCTCCCAGCACCTGCCCAAGGGCAGAGGGGGCTGCCAAGTGCCACATGTGGGTGACATCCTTCCTGTGCATCCCCGATTCTGCTCCTGCACAGTGCAAGAGGAGATGCAGGTGCTGCAGCCCAGGGGTGTGCCCAGAGCCAGGGAGGGTCACGGCTGGAGCAACCCCACAGTTTTCTCCATACCCTGGATGGCTTTTAGGAACAAAAGGAGCTCCTGTGCCGGTGGTGGGGCTCCACAAAGGAGTGGGGAATGGGGAACAGCAGGGGTGTCTGTCTTCCCTAGAAACCTGAGTGTCCATCACTCGCTATGGGATTTATGGATAATCCCAGGCCTGCTGCAGATCCCAGCCACTGCTGGCCTGGAAGGCACTGGGAGCTGCTGGACCCCACCTGAGCTCTCTGTGGAGGGAGTGCAAGCATGTCACAGCTTTTTTGGGGTGTTGCCAGCCTCCATTTCAGCGGGGATGGAGCAGGGGGGAATGCACAGAATGAGGGAATGGCTCAGGATGGAGGGGAGCTTTAAAGGTCAGCTAATCCAACCCTCTTGCAGTGAGCAGGGACATCTCCAACCAGCCCAGAATCCATTCCCAGCACCCAGGGCTGGCTGATGCTCAGGGAGGAATCCCACATTGCTTCACAGGCTGTGGAAAAGGAGACACACATCCAGGTCAGGCTTTTTGCTCGTGTTCTGCCTTTTGCTGTCTTTGTGTGATACAGAAATACATTGGGTGAGCCCCTTCTGGGTAAACTCAGCCTAAAAAATAGATGATTTTGGGCAGGTATTTTCTGCTCTGAAATTATGGTGGAAAACAGCAGAGTGGGGTTTGTGCAGCTTGGGAGGGTCTTCCCTGAAAAATTATTTGAGACTCCAGTTCACAGGGCTCAGATCCCTGCACAGAGACATCCCAGCTGCTGGACACCACTCCAGAGGCTGATGTTTGTGGGACAGAGACTCTGGGGCTTGGGGAAGGGCAGGAGGGTTGGGCACACCAGCAGCGAGACAAAGGTGTCTGTGACAGAGAGGACACAATTCCCCACTGCCGCCTGCCTTTGATGGGATGCTCCGCCATCCCTCCAGTCCTGGATCATTGAATCCCTGGGGATTCATTTATTCATTATTATCCATTCAAGAGGCTTTTCCCAGCCTGGAAACCGTCTGCACTGACATCTAGTGGTAATCCAGGCTTTTCCCTGGCCCAGAGCAGTGGGATCCTCTGCTTTACTGCTCCTGCTCATGTTCCTGCTGTGGGCCTTTTCACAGCATCACTTAGGCTGGAAAAGGTCCTTAAGATCATCAGGTCCAACTGCAAACCATAGTAATATCCATGATAAAATGCAGATTAAATCTCTGCTTCCTAGAGACCAGGCATCAAATCTGCTCATTTTTGTTGTTATTTTTGTAATCCCTTACAATCCCTAAACCATTGAAAACCAATGTGTTGTGGCAGGACACAGGGAATGCCTCCCACTGCCACAGGGCAAGGCTAGGTGGGATTTTGGGAAGGAATTGTTTTCCCAACAAAACAGAGCAGCTGTGGCTGTCCCTGGATCCCTGGCAATGCCCAAGGCCAGGCTGGACAGGGCTTGGAGCAATGGAAGGTGTCCCTGCCATGGCAGGGTGGATCGGGATCACCTTTAAGGTCACTTCCCATCCAAGCCGTGCTGTGATTCCTGGATAGCAGCAGAGCACCCTCTGACGCAGCGCCTGGGCAGAGCAGGTCTCCAGGTATAAGCCCGGGGTGAATTATCATTTATCTGTTTTATTTCACACACTGCTGGCTCTCTTGACCGTTTCCACCGGATTTAGAACCCGTTTAACGCCGCTCTGGGCCGTACCCACTGCTCAGCCCTCGCCAACATGGCGGCGTGGCAAAGACTACACCTCCCATGGTGCCCTGCTCACGCCCGCGGTGCAGCGGCCAGCCAATGGGGCGCGGCGGAAGGCGGATATAGCGCCGCCCGCGGGACCCGCTCCCTCCTTTCCGCCGGGCCCGGCTCATCATGGCGGTGCAGATCTCCAAGAAGCGCAAGGTGAGCGCGGTCCCACGGCTCCTCCGCGGCCGCGGGACGCTGCCGCCCTGCCCGCGGCGGCCCCAGCAGCCGGCGGGGCGGGAGCACGGCGGGCTGCGGCGGCGGACGAGGGAGGATGGCGGCGGATGCGGCGCGGGGCCCGGCGGGGAACATGGCGGCGGGATGGAGCGGGCGCTTCCCCATGGCCGCGCGCGGAGGTGCGGAGCGGCGCCGGGAGCCGGGAATTGCGGGGTTTTCGCTTTGCTTTCCAGCGGGAAGGCTTTGCGGCCGGCGGCTGCCCCGGGAGGGCACCGGCTGCTGCCTGTCCTGGGGAGCGAGGGAGGTTTGGGCTGTCAGGAGTCCAGGCAGTGGGGCTGGGAAAGGGTTGCGACCCCACTCGTTATTTCCCTTAAAGTGCTTCCGAATTCCAGCGCGAGCAGTGGATGTGGGTCAGACAGTGCTGGTTGTAGGCTCCTGCTAGGAGCGGATTATTCCTGAGAAATGCAGGGAAGGAAGGGGGTTCCATTTTTCCTGTCTGCTGCATCCTGAGTGGGGCAGAGCACGGTGATGGTAAAGTCGCGGTTGTGGGTTCAGTTCCTGGGCTGTTCGTGTAAAAGTTGGACTTGGTGTTCCTTGTGGATCCCTTCCAACTGAGAGTATTCTGTGATTTCTCTCAGAGGAAGGGAAAGTTGTCGGGACAGACACTCCGAATTTGGGTGAATTGCACTCAAGTTCAGGATGTGACAAGACCTTGACTTTGTCCATTTATGTTTTAGTTTGTCGCTGATGGCATCTTCAAAGCAGAGCTGAACGAGTTCCTGACTCGGGAGCTGGCTGAGGATGGATACTCCGGAGTGGAAGTCCGGGTCACTCCCACCAGGACTGAGATTATCATCCTTGCCACCAGGTAGCTCTGAAAGCTCTGGGATGGCTCCAGTCTCACTCTGGGGACACTTTTCTCACTTGTCCTGTGCTTGTTTTCCCTCAGAACTCAGAATGTCCTGGGAGAGAAGGGACGCCGCATCCGGGAGCTGACGGCTGTGGTGCAGAAGAGGTTTGGATTCCCCGAGGGAAGCGTGGAGGTAAAACTGCCTCAGGAACTGGGTGCTGCAGAGGGATTTGTGGTGGCAGCATGGTGGCAGCTGAAAGGTGGTTTCAGGATGACTTGGACCTTCTGTTATTTGATCTCAAAAATGCTCCTGCACTGAAATACAAAATAAATTATAAGGAAACTGCTCTGCTGCAGAAGGATCTTTGAGAAACAGAATGTAAAGTGGCAAACCAGTTATTTTTGATCCTTAGTGTTACGGGTGTTTTCACAGGGGAAGGTTGTACTAGGGTCCTTTAAAGGGTCCATGCAACCCAAAGGATTCTGTGGTTCTATTCCATGAAATCTTGCTCTGAAACAAATCAGGGAGGGAGGGGGAATGTGTGTGCTGAGGTGATGCTCGTTTATTCCAGCTTGGCCAGTGCTGCTGGATCATGTTAGATAGGGAAGGGACAGCAGAATAAAGCTGCTGCCTGTAAATGTGGAAGGATTAACTGGACTGAGTGTAAGAAGTAGAGTGGAATGAAACCCCTGTGTTCTGCTAAAGGAAAAGGTAAATTTACTGTGAGGGTGGTGAGGAACTGCTGCAGGGTGCCCAGAGAAGCTGTGGCTGGCCCTGGATCCCTGCAGTTGTTCAAGGCCAGGTTGGAGCAACCCGCTCTAGTGGAGAGATGCCTGTCCATGGCAGGGGTGGAGTGGGTGAACCTTGCAGGGCCCAGCAGGCTGTGGCTGTGTGGCTGGCTCGGCAGGGCCCCACTGTGAGTGTGCCTCTGTCCCTGCAGCTCTACGCCGAGAAGGTGGCCACGAGGGGTCTGTGCGCCATCGCCCAGGCCGAGTCCCTGCGCTACAAACTGCTGGGAGGGCTGGCTGTGCGCAGGTGAGTACAGCAGCCTGCCCCGGGGTGATCAGGCAGCTCTTGTGATTTCAGCTTTGCTTGCTAGGTAGCTTTTCTCTTGGCTTAAGGCTTCAGCAGATGGTAGAGAGAGGAGAAGCAGAAGACACTGGTTGTTCTACGAGTATGGCTTTATTGTAGGGGTCTGTGAAGGGTCTCAGCTCTTCTTCTTCAGAGTTAGTAGGGGTACAGTATGCTACTTTTATACTTTTGGCTTGGATCTAATTTTGACCAATGGCAAAGGTGTTAGAGTGACTATAAGTGACCAATGGTAGGGTTTAACACAATATTGCCTTACATGGCTATAGGGATAAGGTACAAGGCGGATGTCCCTGGAGACAGGAAACTTCTTTGCTGCTGTGTCAGCATTCTGTTCTCCAAGGGGCCCTGGCTAAACCTGAGGGGTTTACTACACCGGGGGAGTGGGGCACTCCAGTGCTGTTCCCAAAAACAGCTCTCTGCACTTGGAGGGTTTAACCTGGTAATGCTGCACTGGAACTTCAGTCCAAAGTTACTTCTGTCTGGTTGCAGGTTGTCTGTGGGGTATAAAGCTGCATGTGTTCTTTGGGAATAAGTGGGTGGAGGAGTGAGGCCAGCAGCATTCCAGGCCTTGTGGCTGTGCTGTGGCTCAGGAGGCAGTGGCCCTGCTCTCATCCCCTCGGTGATGAGACGATGACGAGTCAGAAGCAGGTGGCTCTGGTGGCGGTGCCCTCGCGGTGTCACGTTCTGTGGTGCTGTGTGAGGCCCTCCAGCAGCAGCCTCCTGTCACCATGAATGATCTAGAGGCATTTGTCTGAGAAGGGATGGGAGCTGCACTGCCAGCACACAGATCTGAGGTTGGAATTGGGGTGGAATCCCTGCAGGGAGCCCTGTGGGTCTGGCAGAGCAGGCTCATGGCTTGGCTGTCCTCTCCCCGCAGAGCCTGCTATGGTGTCCTGCGCTTCATCATGGAGAGCGGGGCCAAGGGCTGTGAGGTCGTTGTGTCCGGCAAGCTGCGAGGTCAGAGGGCCAAATCCATGAAGTTTGTGGATGGCTTGATGATCCACAGTGGGGACCCCGTGAATTACTACGTGGACACAGCCGTGCGTCACGTCCTACTCCGGCAGGGTGAGTGCCTGATCCCTTGGCAGCTTCGTTGGGTTTCTTCTCTAGAGCTGCAGAGACAAAATAATCTCAGCTCCTGGCATCCCGTTCCTGCAGGCTGGAGATTTCCCACTGGCACCCTTGGGTTGAAACTCATGTGGTTTCAATGCACTTCTCATCTCACAGTAGTCCAGTTGTGCTGCTCTGGATGGTTCAGACTCTGAAAATCCAGTTTTCTTGGGTTTTTGCAACTGAGCTCTCACTGTGGGATTTGAACATTCCATCTAAAGTAGAAGTCATTTGGGAATGGGAAGCCAAGGGGCCTTCAGCAGTCACTGTGGTCATACCATGTATCCACTTCTCTGCTGATGGGGTTTGAATGTTTCCAGTTAGAAGTGTGGCTGTTGATTCTGCAGCTGCTCTCACTGTGTCCTGGGGCCTCTGGGGCTGGTGATAACTTCCAGATGAGGTTCCTGTTGCCTGCCTTTAAGAGCCCTGGGCAGTTGGGATTCTGGTTTTCCTGGCTCCTCAGGATGGGCAGAGAGAAGAGGGGTGCTGCAGGTGTCAGACAGTCTTCCCAGCTAAACCTGCTTCCACCTGTTCTCCCTCCTGGTGAAAAACAAATGATTTGTGTGTGTCTTAACCGGGTTTGGGTTAATCAGTTGCAGAGCTCCTGGTGCAGGGACACCAAGCCCAGCCAGAGCTGTTCCCCACCTTCCCTTCGGTGATGAGACGATGACGAGTCAGAAGGGACATCCCTGTGTCACTGCAGCCTGCTCTGTGCCACGTTCTGTGGTGCTGTGCTGAGGCTGCCTTGGCCAGGGTGTCCTGCTCATTGGATGATTTAGAGGCATTTGTCTGAGAAGGGATGGAAAAACAAAAAGTGGAATTTCCTAGAAAAATGAGCTGAGGAAGAGGCCGGAGTTTAAAACCAGGCTTAGAATGAGTTGAGGGTAGAACTGCAGTCAGCCAAAGCAGTGAGTTGAATAACTTTGGATATCCAACTTTAAGTAGCCTGTATTTACAACACTGATATAATGTCACAATAATTAGATTTTTAAGCTGTAGCATGTGTGTGTTACAGTGTTGTCAGCAGATCTTCAATTATTTTGTAACCTTGGTGCTCACCTCTTGATCTCTTTTGTCTCCCTTGTCCTGTCCCTCTCTGCAGGAGTACTGGGAATCAAAGTAAAGATTATGTTGCCTTGGGACCCCAGTGGAAAGATTGGCCCCAAAAAGCCTCTGCCAGACCACGTCAGCATCGTGGAGCCCAAAGAAGAGATCCTGCCCACCACCCCCATTTCAGAGCAGAAAGGTGGCAAACCAGAGCAGCCAGCCATGCCTCAGCCAGTGCCCACTGCCTGAGGGGTGAGTGCCTGGGAGCAGGGAGGGAGGTGTGCTGAGAAGCCATGCAGAAAAGGCTTCAGGCCACTAACAAATCAAAGCTGGGGTTTTGGGAAGACAAGCTGCTGTGTTGTGGACCAGGGTTGGGCTTGAGCATTGCACTGGGTGAAGGGGACAGGGTTCAAGGCATGTGGCAGAGCAGCTCAGAGCACTCCTCTGGAGATGGGATGGTGGATCTGTCCACATGCCTTGTTCCATGTTGTGTTATACAGCATGGATTTGGAGGCCTTGGATTATTGCAGTTGGGGACACTTGGGTTGGGTGCCTTGGATGTGTTGGTGTTGTACCAGTGTGCAGCTGGCAGCACAGAGAATATATTCCTCATATATCCATAGAATATACTCCTCATATATCCATCCTGTCCTGCCCCAGGATCCAGTTTGGGATAGTCTTAAAAGCCACATGAGAACAATTTGTTGGCTGCTTTTGTAAGAAAAGCAGTTACCACAGTTTGAAGTCTATCATGGAATCTGGCCACATCTACTTCAGTGGGAAAAATGGGGATCATTGGCCAAAATGCAGGAAAGGAGAAATGCAGTTTAATTGGAAAGCTTGGTTTGTTCTTTGTTTGGGATAGGATGGTGGTTATGGAAAAGAGTTTGCCCCCAGCTCACTGAGTGTTTTGTTTCTCGTTGTAGGGTTTGTAACATCTGCAACCAGAAGCTTGTCTGTGCTGACAACATCTCTTAATAAAATCACAAAAGGCAGTGTTTGTGAAGGTGCCTTTTCTTTTTTCTTTTTTTTTTTTTTTTATTTTCTCAAGATGTACTCCAGGAAGACCTTGCTCCCACCTTTGGTGTGGAAGGAATTCTGTTGCTGTGTTCCCCTTCTGGAATGACCTTCACCAGACCCTGATGCAAACAAAGTGGGAATAAAGCACTGATCCCTGTGATAGGTAGAGCTGGAGCAGCAGTCCCATATTCAGAGGGTCATGGGTAACACAGTCCATGGAGTCCTGGTGACTGATCCCTACATCCCAGTGCTTCCAGGAGGGGGAGCTTTTCTGGCAGTGTCCAGGCCAGTGCAGCTCCTGGCAGGGTCAGGTACCTTTGGGTGTGGATTTGTGGGGTCAGAGCAAAAGTGACACTCAGGATTTCAAACCTTCTGTCCTGACCTGCAAGGTGGGAATGTCTGGTGGAAGTTTGGTGCAGGAATGGGAAGAGAGGCACAATCACAGGAGATAATGTATGTGCAGGATCAAGGAGTTTAGATTTTGAAGAATTCAAAGGCTGTTTGTTGTTTAGGACTAGCTTTCACATCCACGTTTCTGATGTTAGGAGGTTTCTCTGCAGGAATTGGGCAGTCAGCCTAGGAACTGGAATTTTGAGCTGGTCTGTCTAGGGAGCCTTGGCCTTGCTGTTCCCAGCTTCTCTGGGAGTCTGGTTGAGTTTCAGAAACAAGATGTGCCTTTTTGGAGTGTCAGTGATTTCAGGTTTCTCTGTGCACCATTCAGTGCAAAGATTTAAATAGTTAATATAAATATTAGACTAATGCCAACATAAATTTTTTATACAAATTTGAATGTGGAAATAATCTGAAAATACAAATATGACAATGCAGCTCTGTCAGATCGTAGGAGCAGGAAATGTGTGAAAGTGGGGAGATCTGAAGCAATAAAAGTCACACCTGGTTTTGCATGTTGTCTCTAAATTCTTAAACACACTATGTGGTGGATGGTGATGGTTAGAAGCCTCTCAGAGAGGGCTGGATTTTTGGGAGATTGTTCCACTTCTTCCTGAGTAAAAGCTCTTCAGCCTTGACCATTACCCTGTTCATTTCACAGTGCTGATCGCTGCTAGAGTTGGGGAAGAGAAGGCTCCAGGGAGAGCTCAGAGCCCTGGCAGGGCCTGAAGGGGCTCCAGGAGAGCTGCAGAGGACTTTGAACAAGGGATGGAGTGACAGGACACAGGGAATGGCTCCCACTGCCAGAGGGCAGGGATGGATGGGATAGTGGGAAGGAATTACTGCCTGGCAGGGTGGTGAGGCCCTGGCACAGGGTGCCCAGAGCAGCTGTGGCTCCAAGTGTGAGCTGGACACCTTTTCCAACTGTTTTGGCTGGAATTGCCACCTCTCTGAGCTGTTTAGAGAAGGGAACTCACTCAGTTCCCTGTGTCTAATGGGTGCTTCCCTTGGACAAAAGCCCTGGAAGATGAGCTGGGGGTGGTATGAACTCAGGAGCTCTGGAAAACTTTTAACTTATTTTCAAAATTGCTATTCCAGGGTGATGTGTTCCTGCTGTGGTTGGTGCTGGAGGTGGCTTCAGTAATTCCAATTTAGTGAAAATGAGGAAGCATGTGGTGATTTTGCAGTGTGGGAGGAGCTGCACGGGGATGTGTGTGCTTGCCCAGGCTCAGGGAAAAGGGGACATGTCTGTGCCTTTTAGCTTGTGAGTAGCAGAAGGTTCATCCCTTTCCAGAAGTGGGAGAACATGGATTAGCAGGGTCTGCCAGTGCTGGATTTTCCACCTGGGAAAGGTATCTTTAGCCTGCAGTTTTTTCTCTATTTTGCCCAAGTGGATCCCAGCTGGAGGAGCTTTGGCATGGAGAATCAGGAGGGCTGGTCCCTGTGGCTGACAGCTCAGGTTTTATTCTGCTAAATGGCCCAGCAGGACAGGGCTGATGGTCCTTTACCTGTGGAGCATTTAAGGTGTTAGATATTTGCAGTTTCAGGAGAAAACAGCGAAGGGAAAATCTGCTAAGAGCATTCCTTCCTCATGATTGATGTGCTGTAGGAATTCATCTTGTGCATTGAGTAATTTTTGTCTGTAGTTGACACTTTAGGGTGTCAACTAAAGTGTTTTAATGATTGCAAGGGACCCTGAGTTTATTTTGCTCTGCAAGGGATTCCAGCTGCCAGGGCTTCATTGAAAAAGTTTTATTGCAAAATTACACAACTGTCACTGTGTGGTACAAGAACAGACAATAAAAGCCATCAGACACCTGCATCCACATGATGCAAATTATTCACAATATCCCACAGTGTGTTCTTGCCTTGCCCACCCCTTCCACCCCCCCAGCCCAGCCTCCAGAACGTTCTGTGTGTGGCTTCAGTGCACTGCATCACCTGGAAGTGTCCCACATTTGGGGACACGCCTGGCATTGCCTCCTGCCTCCCAGCACCTGGGAATATGCAGTATTGGGCTTCTACAGCAGCAGGGAAAATTGGCAGGGAGATAAAGCAAAGCCTTGTAGGTGCTCCATGCTGGTTTCAGGGAACTGAAATCCATCAGGATGCATGGATTTCCCTCATTTCCATAATCTCAGTGTTTGCCTCGTGGTGTCTCTCAGTGCATGGCAAGCAATGCTCCTGGGACACATCAGCTCCTTTAAATAGTACTGACCTGATGATAGCCCTTGAAGAGAAGTTAGGAATAGCCTGGATCAGGCTGTGAAACCTGCTAATTGTCAGACATAAATATAACTATAAATACCTTTGTTTTTCAGGGTCCCCTTATCCAGGTCAGCAGACAGGGAGCTAAAGTACCATGGAGCTTCAGCAGAGCATAATTAGGAAGTCAGGGTAATGGCAGCTTTAAAGCTTTGTGTTTAATTAAGCAAGAAAGTGGAGGTGAGCCTGATCCCACCTCCCTGTGAGAAGCCAGCCAGGAGTGCCTTGGGTCAGCTCCACAGGGAGCTGACTGGAGCCAGCTCTGGGAGAGCCCTGGCAGTGGAATGGATTCTTTGCCAGCCCTACAGGGTGATGCAGAGCATTTCCAAGAGAAGTGAGTTCTCTGCCTGGTACAACTGCCGGTTTAATTACAGCTCTTGGCCCCTCAGTGATCCCAAGGGGTGGAGTGTTGAAGGAACCTCAGGTTACTCTTTCTAGAAACCCAGGCTGTGCTTTGGGCTCTCCCTGACATCCCAAAGCCCCTTAGTTCTCTGTGAAGTGTTGATCCAAGCTGCTCTTGGCTTTGATGCTCTCCCTGAGGAGCTGCTGTGGTTGAAGCATCGAGCACAGAATGCAGGGTTAGGCAGGACAGAAGGACACAACTCCATACAATCTCCATTCTCCCGTGCTGCCTCCTGCCCTGCTCCAGGGCCCTGCAGGGGCTGGACTGCACAGCTGGCCCTTGGAGCTCTGTTCCACACCCCTGGAGAGAGAAGAGAGAAGCAGGAGCAGCTCTGGAGCGGTGCCACCGGGCACCCAAGCAGGAGAAAAGCGGCAGCGGTAAGCGTGCAGTGGGGTGGAAGCGTTTGGGATGGGAGGGCGGTGCCTTGGCAGGGCTGGTGGAGCAGCAAGGGGCCGAGCAGGAGGCTTAACCAGTGCAGGGAGGAGCTCAGCTTCAACCTGGCCACCTCAGCTGACTCCCGGTGACCCTCTGGTGCCAGGCTCCCCTGCTCCTCTCTGGAGGTGGGTTTGTGCAATCTGGATCGTGGGGTGAGGTAAAGTGTACGTTGGTTTCTCCTCACAATGCACCCTGGTCTGAATAGCACCCATGGTTCGAGAAGGATACAAAATAGTGTTTCCCATTTGTCAAAATGCCCCCCTAAAAACACACACAAACCAAAGCTCTGGGAAAAAACCCAACCAAAACAAACCCAACTACAACTCATCACGCATCTTGTCGCCTTTGGGCCTCACGAGCCTGCCGATGAAGAGGATGGAGTTGGTTTTTGTGTCCTTGATCATGAAGATGAAGGGGTGGT
Organism: Zonotrichia albicollis; assembly: GCF_047830755.1. Taxonomy (NCBI): domain Eukaryota; kingdom Metazoa; phylum Chordata; class Aves; order Passeriformes; family Passerellidae; genus Zonotrichia; species Zonotrichia albicollis. The sequence continues at coordinate 1,656,916 of NC_133820.1, forward strand.
CAGCGTAGAAGAGTTTGGGGTTCCTCATCTCCTCTCGGCCGTAGATGTCGGCGTCGTAGGGGTTCCCCTCAGTGTCCCACTCCAGAGCCGCAGCGTGGAACACGTTGGACAGGTAAAGGTCTTTCTTGCCAGAGATCTTGGACAAGTCAGCCTTGGTTTTGTCAATGGCTTCTGTCAGGCCCAGACCACCCAGGTGTTTCTAGGAGGAGACAAGAGGTCAGCAACCCTCCCAGAGATGGCACAGTGCAAGAGGGAAGAGGGGCAGCAGGCAAGGATAACCCCCATCCCACTGTCCTTCCTCCCATCCCAGAGAGGCCCAGCTGTTTAAGGACCCCCTTTACCTGCAGGTCGTGGCTGACTTCCAGGACGACTTTTGGCAGCGAGATGGCCACTGATCTCTTCTTCATCTTGCTGGTCCATGTCTTGAGCTGCTCCTTGTTCAGCAGTTTCTCCACTCTCTCCAGAGGCTCCACGTGGTTTGGCATGATGAAGATCATGCTGGAGAGCTTGTGAGCCAGTGGCATCTCCACCACCTGGAGCTTCTCTGCCTCATCATCGTAGTAATTGTAGAGACCTTGAAACCAGAAGAAGGGAGCAGTGAGATGTGGAGCAAAGTGAATTCAGCCTGGACTTTGCCTGACCAGGAAGGGAAGTGAGTTTGGACACCCTTTTGGGAAACAGCCCAGCATTACTGGAGTTGGCTGTGGCTGACATTTGTGTAATGAGCCAGGATTTGTTCCCAGCAGCCAAGCAGCTCATAGTAAACATGGATTCTCTGCTCACAGGGAGACTGGATCAGTAGAACAAACACTTCCCTGCTTTGTTCTCTCTCATGAGGCAAAACAATCTTGGAAGCAGCTGGTGGAAATCTGGGTAAGGGAGAACAATGATCCTAACTCCAGTTGTGGAGGGTTCCCACTCACCTGTGCGGTGCATCATGGGCACGCCTACGGTGTAGGAACGGGTCACCATGAAGCCACGGTTGTCCACCATCTTATGATGGAACTTCTCATCCCAGTGAGCTGCAGGAGAGAGAGGAACACAGCTTGTAAGAAAAGAGAATGGGCGCTAAGTCCATGCACAGTTCCCAAAGACTGACAAAGAGCTGCCTCCAGTGGGCCTAGGATTTGTCCACCTTCCCTTGGGGCTGGCGGATGATCTTTAAGGCCCCTCCCAACCCAGACCATTCCACGATTCTGTGTGTTGGCTCAGGGCAGGTTTTAGGTCACTTGTACCAAGAACTGAAGGTAGAACTTACGCTTGAAGAACATGGCGTTGACAATGAGGGCCCCATCAGTTTTCTCCACATCTTTGGTGACCTCCGGGAGTTTCCCATCCGTGGTCTGTGCTGCCCACTCATTGATGGACTTGAGGGCACTCCTCTTGTCTCGGAAGTTGATCTTGGAGTGCTCATAGTTGTAGTGCTTCTTGCTGTTCTTGACGAAGTCCTCGGTGAAGGTGATGGAGGCGGGCCCGTAGAGGCGGTTGCCGATCTTCCAGGTGACGTTGCGGGCGGTGCTGTTGCTGACCTCGCTGAGCAGCTCGGCCAGCCCGCTGTGCACGTACTCGTCGTTCAGCTTGTCGGCGCTCAGCACCGCCTTGGCCTGCGACGCCGTCGTGGCCTTGCCCCCCAGCGACACCAGCCCCAGGGACGAGGCCACCACCACGGGCGACAGCAGGATGTTCTCCATGTCCTTGTCTTTGGCCATGGCGTGGTAGAGGTTGAAGGCCAGCGTGGTGCTGCGCTCGGCCAGCGTGGTGGCCTTGTCGCTCAGCTTCCTGTCCTCCGAGGGCACGGCCGCAGCGAGGCCCAGGAGGGCCAGCCCCACGATCGTCCACATGGCTTCAGCAGCACCCAGCACCTCACAGCACCTGCTGGGCGAGAAAATGCACCCTCAGCATGGGCCAGAGCCTTCCTGGAGCATCCAGAGATGCCAGGGGCTGTTTCAGAGAAACCCATTCCTTGCTCCAGTGACATTGCCCCAGTGCTTCATTGGGGTGCAGCCATCCCAAGTCCACCCTGAGCAACAATTAATCTTCAGGAGTGCAGGCTGCACCCTGGCAAGCAGAGCCTATGCATTCGGAATGAAAGCTTCCTTCCCTATATTCCAGTGTTAATGTACAGTGAATGGTTTAAGGAAGGGCCAGGGAATGCAAGCAACAGGTATTTCTCATGTGATCTGCACAGGACAAGGGGGAATGACTTTAAGTGAAAGAAGACAGGCTTAGATTGGACATTAGTAGGAATTGCTCCCTGTGAGGGTGGGGATGCCCTGGCACAGGGTGCCCAGAGCAGCTGTGGCTGTCCCTGCATCCCTGGCAGTGTCCAAGGCCAGGCTGGATGAGGCTTGGAGCAACCTGGGATAGGGGAAGGTGTCCCTGCTGCCCATGGCAGGTGGGGAAAAAGGTAGTCTTTAAACCCAACCATTCCATGATTCTGTCCCCAGAGCAGGAGAAACCTCTTCTCTGATCAGGAAAAGCTGGAAAATTTTGGTGCTGCCCCCTGATCCAAGGGCTGTTGCTGGCCCTGCACGGCAAGGACCGTCCTCTCTGGGGACCCCGGCCTGGGCCCCAAACCCTCGGATTCCTTGGCACTAGATGGAGCACGTGAGCTTCCAGCAAAGCCAGAGCAGCCCTGGAGAAGGTCCTGCCCTGTCTGATCAGCTCTGTTTGGCTTTGGTTCACCAGTCCAGCCCTGCTGGGGAGGTAACTGGGACAGAGGGAGATGGAGGAGCCTCTTTTTCCCCAGCAGAGCCTTCAGTTCATGCCTGAGGTGGGTGAATCTCATCCCAACGCAGGTGAACCCACCCCAGCAAGGGCTCTGAGCCCCGAGCTTCTGGTCTAAGTGCCTGGAAGCCCTTTGGGGCTCATCCCCCCTGGCCCCACAGCTCCCCTCCCTCCTGCCTTCACTCAGCAAACCTTCCTGCTGGCAGCTCCTCAGGCCTTAAATTCCCCCTGCAGCTTCTGGGGACTTTCTCCTCCACAGGAACCTTCGCTACCCCGCAGCCCTGTTCCTTGGCGCTCCTCTGCTCCAGCCCAGCCTCAGGGGCTGTCCCTGGCCTGGGAGGCAGGGAAAGGCTGCAGCAGGGTTAAAGCATTCCCAGCAGGGTTAAAGCACTCCCAGCAGGGTTAAAGCACTCCCAGCAGGAAGCAAGGGGCCCGCTGGGATTACACAGGGAAGGAAACACGCAGCACGTAGCCCTGGGCAAGGAGAGTGCGCAGTTCCACCAGGACCCTGTGCCAGAGTGGGAGTTACAACCTAAAATCCTTTAAAGGGAGGAGCCATCCTGCCTGCCCCAAGAGCAAACAGGCTCAAAACTGCCCTCAATATTCTTTTTAAAGTGCAGCCAGGGTGACAAACATTGGAAGTGTGAGGAGGCTCCTTCTGGTTTTCTATTTCCCGTTTATTTCTAAGGATACCTTGAAACTGTTTCATAGTGAGGTCAACGTTTGCCTTTTTCTTTCTGAAAGAAAACAGATACATGGAGTAGTTCTCTTGGTAGCAGGGGGTGGCCTGCACTGTTTCATCCTCAGCTTATAAAAAGGTTCATTACTTCAGGGCTGGGTGGCAGATTTGGGCTCTGGTGAGTCACACAGCCTGAGATGGAGAAATTTTGCCCATTCTTGGGTTACAGCAGCAATTCTGGGTGAATTCAGAGCCCGTGGTGGAAATGGAGGGAATGTAGGGAATGCACAGGCAGCACCATCCTGTGCTGTGCTCCCACGGCGAGGGGACGCCCAAGTGCCAGCGTGGCATCGCTCAGCCCTCCCTGCGGCGGCCGGGACCCCTTTCCTGGCGGGATGGGAGTTCTGCCAGGAGCAGGGCAGAGCTGCAGGGCACAGGAGTGCAGGCAAGAGGCCGTTTCCGTGTCACCAGAGGGATGTGGCACTCGGTTAAGGCAGCAGGAGCAGGGTCGGGCTGTGCTGTGCAGGGAGAGCTCTCGTTCTGCGCTGGGATGGTGCCCAGGGTCCTGCAGGCTCCCAGGCTGAGCCTGAGCGGGGCTGGAGGATTTCACTCCCTTATCCCCCTTTTCTTTTTCCTCATCCTCTGAGAGCTTTTCCCGCAGCTTCACTGGGACCACCTCTTGCAAACTGGAGGCGATTGGGGGATTTTTTAATGCTTTTCCTCAAAAACCCAGAGCCAGCTCATGGGGCAGTCTGTACCCCTATCCCACTGCAGCCTACCCCCATGCACCCCTTCTCCCATGCCATAACCCTCCCCCCGATTTTTTTTTTGCCGACCAGGAGGCTTCAGGACCCCCCAGAACCCCCCTGGCCCTGCTGCAACCTCAGCTCTGTCCCCACCCGGTCCCCCGGGTGCCCCCCTTACCTGCAGGGTCGGGACACGGCGTTGCTCGGCTCCCTGTGCACCTCCCGGTCCTGCGGAGGGGGTATATAAGGGGCCGGGGAGAAACTTCTGGAAACTTGGGAAAACCCTCTCAAAAATGCTGGGGAGGGAGAGGAAGGGGAGGATCCGTCCCGGCTCTCTCCCGGCCGCCGCCAATGGCAGGGAATGCCGGCCCCGCGCTGCCCGGGGGGGTCGGGAGGGATGGGGGATGCGCCTGCCCTGCCTGGCCTCCTGCAGGAGCGTGGGCAGCTGTGCCTGCCCTAACTGTGCTTTTGCCTTCTTGCAGGGCTCAGGTCTGTCTTATTTCCATCCTCTCCCTGCCCCTGGCATCTCCTGCAGCTGGATGGTTGTTGGCACCTACCAAAGGCAGGTAGTGATATATTTATTTGTTTGTTTCTGGGCTGTCGCCCTCCATGTGAAGTCAGGGGTGATGCAAAGGGCTTCAGGCACGACTGGAGCAGTCACAGGCAGCCAATGTTTAACAGTGCCCCATCCTGAAATGTGAATTTGAAATGTGACCTCCAAGAGAGAAGAGAAAGTTATAGGGAGAGCTCAGAGCCCTTCCAGCGCCCAAAGGGGCTCCAGCAGAGCTGGAGAGCACAAGGGATGGAAGGACAGGACCCAGGGAATGGCTCCCACTGCCAGAGGGCAGGGACAGATGGGATGTTGGGAAGGACTCCTGGCTGTGAGGGTGGGCAGGCCCTGGCACAGGGTGCCCAGAGAAGCTGTGCCATGGAGAGGTTTGTGCTGAGTCACAAGTGTTGAAGCTCTGATCCAACCCTGTCATGGTTTAGGACAGCACTGGATTGTTTTCATGGCAGTCTGGGATGGAGGGATATTCAAGGTTACACCCCCTCATGGATAGTTGCATCAGCAGAAGGATGCTGCATCCTTCTGTTCTTTAACTGATGTCCATGTCTCCCTTTTAATCACACTGTAATTTCATTTTTTCCCCTAGTTTTGGCTCTGCCAAGCTTTTCTGCTTCCCTCTGAAGACAGGAGTCTCAGCAGGTCTCAGCCTCCTGTTGCTGTAGCAGCAAACAGCATCTGATTTTCCTTCTGGCTTTGAATATTCTCCTTGTTGTCTTGGAAGCATCTTGCTTTGGAATCACCATTCCATTCCCCTTCACAGCCCACCTATTCTGGAAGGTAGCATCAAAAGGTGACATTTTTCTTCCATCTGACCTGTTCAGATGGTGCCGTGTGAGTAGGTACTTCTCATCTCAAACAAGGGGAGATCTTTGAAACCTCCCTGGAAAAAAAAATCTCCATCAGCTGCAACAAACCTGGTGCTCAGTGATGTTTAGAAATCTGGTCCCTTCAGGGAGGGATTCAGTGGGAAAAAGCTTTGGAATACCTTAGGCAACAGATTTTGGTACACCAGTGTCTTTTGGTGCAGTTAGCTTTGCTTTGTGCCTGCATAAATAATCAACAGTGGGGTCCTAGAGTTTTTATAGCAAAATTTTGGCTTTTTTAAAAACGAATTTCCTGATATCAAAACCATCAATACCAAGGCAAATGTTACTGGTCTGTACCAGCAGCATGTGCCAGCTGAGAAATGAGAAAAGCTCCTTTAAACTTCCACCATCAGCTGCTTTTCTCTGCCAAATTCTGAATTGCTCCACCTTCAAACCCTGCTCTGTAATTGCTTCCCATGTGAGATTTTTTCACCTTCCGAGTGAAATTTAAAAAAAACTCCTGAACTTTTAATCTTGATTATTTTCACTGCCTCCCAGCACCAAAGTCCTTTGCCACTCACGGTGCTCTGTGCTTTTGTCCTTTGAAATGGCTTTGCCTCAATAACATGAATTTGGAGCAGAATGCAAATAGTTGAGTTTGAGGGTTGGCAGCTCAGGATAAAGATATTTCAGATTTTTTATGATTTTTAAGTGTATATTTCAACCTATTCCTGCTATTAAGTGCAGGAGTTGCTATTTCAGCCTATTCCTGATTTTAAGTGTATATTTCAACCTATTCCTATTCAACCTATTGGAATAGAATGCAAATAATTGTGTTTGAGGGCTGGCAGCTCAGCATAAAGATATTTCAGATTTTTTCTGATTTTAAGTGTATATTTCAACCTATTCCTGTATATCTCAAGCTATTCCTGCTGTTAAGTGCAGGAGTTGCTATTTCAACCTATTCCTGATTTTCAAGTGTGTATTTCAACCTATTCCTGTCGTCTCTCCAACACAGCCTGGTAAGAGCCACAAAAAGCCCTTGCAGATCTTTGGGATGTGAATACGCAGCAAATGAGTCAGTTCTATCAAAATGTCAGCAAACAGCTTGATCCTTTGAAAAGGAAGGAAGCTTTTTGGGAGGCTGTGGTGAGCAGTGACTGTGAGCAGTTGTGTGCAGGGCAGAGTTGTGGCAGTCAGGCTGATGTGCGTTGCTGGGATTGCTCTGCAGCGATTGCAGGCTGTGCAGAGGCGCTCCCAGCCCCCACAGTGCCACGTAGGAGCTCCTCCAGCGGTGGGATGGGGACTGGGAAGGGGGAGCCAAACTGGGAGTTGCCTTCTTCCGTCTCCCCTGCTGGTGTAATGAGCGGTTCCAGCTGCCAGAGGGACAGACACATCCTCTCCTCCCGGCCAGCTCCTCCCTCCACACCGCACTTGCGCAGGGCAGAGCTCGGGATTCTTTTGTCTGGAGCTATTTCCAGCATGGCTTGGCTTTGTGGGTTTAGGGCAGTGCAGATGCACTGAGCCTTAAATTAAAATTCACCCAGAGTTTTTGTGACCTGGGTGTGATCCCACAGCCCTCAAGACAAAAAAAATCCTGGGTGTGATCCTACATCCCCCACAAAAAAATGCTGGGATGGAGAGCAGTGCAATCCAACAGTACCGGGGTCCAGTTCTGTGGGAAACAATCCATGCCCATCCAGATTGGTGCTGCCCTGGTTGTTTGGCTTCTTGTTTCAAGCAGTGTTACTAATTCACTTGGTTATCTCTTGAAGGAGTGGTTCATTTCTACGAAAGCAGACGCTGTGTGTTCTTTGGACAGGGCTTTTTAAATATAAACTCCAGCAGCTTTGCACTCTCACCTTGCAGTGACCCAGGAGACTCATCCTGTTTTCCTGTGCTGGAGACAGCCTGTCATCTGTGCTGGTGCAGGATCTCTGCTTTCCAGGATGGCGGCTGAGGAGGGCAGGGATGCTGGGAGCCAGCACTGAGGAGCCTTAAAATCACCCCGTGGGCAGGAGGGGACCTTCCACTGTCCCACCTTGCTCCAAGCCCCATCCAACCTGGCCTTTGGCATTTCCATGGATCCAGGGGCAGCCGCAGCTGCTCTGGGCACCCTGAGCCAGGGTGTCACCACTCACACAGGGAACAATTCCTTCCCAATGTCCCCTCTAACCCTGTCCTCTGGCAATGGGAAGCCATTCCCCCTTGTCACTTTCTGCCCTTATTAAAAATCCCTCTCTCTCTTTTTCAGGAGACCCTTTTATGCAGTGGAAGGATCTCTGAGCTCTCTCTGGATCCCTCTCTGCTCTAGAGCTAGTCAGGGCTTGCCTGCTGCTCCAGGTCCTCACATGCAAAGATTTTGGGGAATTCTGCTTCAAGGCTCAGCTCAAGGACAAGGTTGGGTTCAGCACTTTGATTTCCTCCCTGCACAGCCTCCTTTGGCACTGTGAGCTCACCCGTGCAGCCCCAGGCACCGTGGAGCCGTGGCTTTGCTGGCAGCAGTGGGATCCCAGCCCTTCTGCCCCTCTCTGGCTCTCAGCCATGCCCAGCTCTGGCCTGGCTGGGGCTGGGAGGGCCCAGCTTTGTGTGAGCAGACAGCACACAAAGGACGGCAGTGGAGCTGAAAGGCTGCATCCTGTGGATCCGTGCCCTGGCCTGTCTGGAGTGCAGCAGTGAGAGCCAAGCTCCTGTGCCAGCCTGCTGTGCCCTGCCAGCCCCAGGCTTCCAGGGAGCTCACTGGCTTTACATGTCCTAAAGGGGCAAATTTGTGCATCCTCTGCAAAGCACTGATCTCCTTCTGCTTCCTTGGCAGGCGTGCTGGAGGAAGAAAAGGAAGAGGAAAAGGTCTGATTGCTGTGGAGCACATTCCCCATGCATGGCATCATCCAGGTATGTCACAGTGCACAAAGCAGGGAGGACAGGCTACAGAGGCTGCAGCTGCAGCTTTCCCACAGGGCACAGCAGAGAGAGATTCCCTTGATTCCAGTTTGTAATCCCTGTTTAATACTCCCAGAGAAAAGTTCAAAATCCACAGGGTTTCCTGCCAGCACAGCGAGGCAGGGGGGTGGAATTCCTCTGGTGCTTTTGGGTGGAAAGAATGACATCTGTGTGGCCTCAGCAGAGGGCCAGCACGGGTGGTGGCAGCTTGGATTGCAGGCCCCTGGATCCCAGGGCTGTGCTGGGCTATGGCAGGAGGAGATGGAATCCTTGTGGATGTGGCAGCAGGGATTTGCAATCCTTGGGAGGACCCAGGGGGCTGTTGATCCTGAGCTGTTCCTACTGATCCAGGAGTGCTGGTTTGGGGTTGTGGCAAGCCAAGAGGATCCAGGATGCCCTTTCCAGGCTAATGTTTGGACTCAGTGGTCCTAGAGGACTCTTCCAACCCTAAACTCAGTGATTCTAAGATGAGCTCTGGTGATGTGCACTCCTTACCCTCTCCCTTCTGCCTCTCAGTGACTGGGACTGGCTGGATCCTCCCCAAAGGCAGCCAAAAGGAAAAGCAAGTGCTTGGTTTGTCACCCACATCAGTCCCACGGGTTCAGGGGCCTCTCAAGGACAGGATGTGAGAGCACCAGGGCTTTGGGACATGAAACATCCTGGGATGCTGCATTTCCTCCCTGGAAACAGGCAGCAAGGAATGTCCAGTTCCAGCTTTTCACCCTTTATTACAAAGCACAATCAGAGAAGGCCCAGGTGGTTGATCTGCTGTGCTCAGAGTGGAATTGTGGTGGGGCAGCTCTCCTGTTAAAAGCTGCAGTGAGCTCTCCCTCATCTCTTCCTGGCGTTTTCCAGGAGCATATGGGAATGTGAGAGGTCTGAGCTCTGCCTGCCCTCACGCTTGGTGGAAGCTGCGAGGAGGCTCAGCCCCACACGCTCCCCCCTCAGGAAACTGGGATGTAAAAGGAAAGAGTTTATTCTGGAGCCAGCTGAGGGAGCAGAACCGCCCCTAAACCCGAGCCTGGCCTGCAGAGGGATCCTCAGCAGCCAATCTTGTGCTTCCAGCACAGCACTGCTCAGGCTGGAGGGGGGTGGGCCCAGCCTGTGCTGTGTGGGCAAGGGTGTCACACAACTGCCTGTCCCCCCAGTCCTGCTGCTGTCCCTAAAAGTCCTTTCTTTGTTGGAAATCAGGTTCCCAAGAAGCCCAGTCCTAGAACTGCCAGTGTTGATGGCAGAGGAAGGAGGGGGCTGAGTGCAGGACAGGGCTGGGGCTGCTGGCTTTGGTGCCTTGAGGGGTTGGTGCAGCAGTTGGAAGGCAGGAAAGGAGGAGGGGAGGGATGAATCCCAGGAAGGACACGCTGGGCAGGGGCCCAGCAGGAACAAACAGTGTGCACTCTCCTCCTCAGCCAAGTGCTGAGCATGTGTAAGCAAAGGGATGCTTAGGAGGGGCCTTGGCAGCCTCTTTGTCTGTTCTGCTCTTGCAGAGGCAGCACAAAAGGTGCCCAGAGAGATACAGCAGGAATCACAGGACCTCAGACTGGTTTGGGTTGGAAGTAATGTTAAAGCCCATCCAGTGCCACCTCTGCCATGGCAGGGACATCTCCCACTATCCCAGGCTGCTCCAAGCCCTGTCCATCCTGACCTTGGACACTTCAGGGATCCAGGGGCAGCCAGAGCTTCTCTGGGCACCCTGTGCCAGGGCCTGCCCACCCTCGTAGGGGGCAATTCCTTCCCAAGATCTAATCTGAAGTCTCTGCTTTAGTGTAAAACCAAACAGGAAGAGGAGTTTCATCCTTCCCCAGTTTCCAAGGACCGTGGTTGTCCCAACCCTGGGGATGTTATACTGGTCTGATGGGACCAAACCAGTTTGTGTCCAGATTTGAACAGATTTGCTTGGGATGACAAAATGCACCCACCTGGGAGGCACATGTCCTTTTCCATAGGTCCAGATTGGGTCAGGGGGCTTAACCCACAACATGGAAATTTAGGATGTGTCTGCAAGAGGCCAGGATGTATTTCAGGATGGATCTCCAAGGCCAGAGACCCTTAGGAACAAAGTGACATCTTCCCTGTGTGATGAAACCCCACTTAGCCTGAATATTCCTGCCAGTAGAAAATTGCAGTGTGTTTTTCCCAGCTCCTTTATAGATTCCCCATGAAAATGTGGCAGGGAAGAAGGGGCAGATTTCTGGAAGATTCAAGGAGCCCACATGATGCAACCCTGCTGCATTCTTGCAGAGCGACACTCGCTCTTGAGAGCTTCAGAAGGAGCCACTCACATTTTATTCCAGCTGCCACTGGGCTGTATCCACACATTAAAGACTTTTCCAGGGTCACATCCCTGTCCTGCCACAGCTCCTGGTGTTGCAGAGCCACATTCCTGCCTCGTGGACGTTAATTTTAGAAACAAAACCCATTCTCTGTTTTCTGTTTTCCGTCTTTTGTAACTTGCAGGGAGGAAAGTTGTGGATGGTGCAGTGAACTTTTCTCTGTTTCAGAATGAAGCTGGAAAGGCCTTTTCCTGGTGCATTTAGAAAGTCACAGGCATGTTTAGTTTTGGGAGCAGTCATGCACTTGGCAGTAAGAAGAGCAGATATGGATCCTGGAGCAAGGGAAGCTGCGTGGCTGTTGGATGGGATCTGCCAGCTGAGTCACACGAGGCACATCTGACTCATCACACCAGAGCTGCATCTGCAGATGGCCCAGGATTGCAGGAACTTGGGCAAGGGTGATGATCCCCTGTAAAATCTGGGGAGACTGAGGTGTGGAAGGTGAGTTTGGGGCACAGTCAGAGCCAGGCTGGTGTGTGCTGCTTTCCTCTCCACAAGGATGCTGAGGACTTGAGAGGCAGTCTCAGAGGCATCTTCTCCCTCTCTGCACAGCTCTCTGCTGAGGGCTGGGACCCCAGGATGTGGAGCTGCTCTGTGTGGGACTATCCCAATCCCACCCAACTCCAATCTCATCCAGCAGAGGTGGATCTCATGGCCAAGGGTCCTCTGGAATTACAGAGCAGCCTCTTTATCCTTCTCTTCTCTGCCTGCTCCTGGTTACTGTGCTGCAAACCCCAGGCAGGAACAGGCTCTGCTTTGTGTTTTTGTAGCCTGTGGGGCCATGATTGATGCCTTTCTCCAACGTGGATGCCCAAACTGTGCTTCCCACAGTGGGAAGGGATGCAGGAGCTGCCTCTCTCTGCTCACTCCAAGCTCCTGGCCCAGCACTCAGCACACTGAACATCTCCTGCATGTCCCTGGCTCTGACAGGCTGTTGCCAGCACTGGAGGAGGCATCAGAGCTGCTGAATTTGGCTTTGTACAGAAGGGCTCTTGTTCAGCCTGGGGCAGAGGTGCTTGGGAGAGGTGGGGTGGGAGGTTTGGATGAATGAGGATCCTTGTTTCAGTCCTGATTCCCTTCAGGAAGGTGCTGGATGTTTCCCAGCTGTGCACAAACAGCTTGGATTCAGTCTCTGAAATCATTTGCACTTCTGGACTGTTGGCTTTGACGTCAAGACCTGAATCCCGCTGGGATCACTCCTGGTTTGGGATCCAGGGATGCTGTGATTACAGACATGTGTGAATCAAAGCCTCTTACTGCCCTCCTCCTCTCCTGCATGGAGCTGCCTTAGCCCCATCCAGCTGGGAATTGTTTCAAGCTCCTTTGCTGCCTGAACACAGAGAAGCAGCAGCAAAGAACTTAAGGCACCTCCTGAATTTTTGAACATTTCAGATTGCAGTCATGGCTGCAGTTCAATGGGAGGGAAACACTCAAATTCTGAACTTGCCAGGGTTTCTGTTGGATATGGAATGCCCAGTTCTGGTTATTGTAGTTTCCAATGACAAAGCTGTGTGCTGGAGATGCAAAATAATGGAGAAACTGCAATTTGTTCATTGTGGAATTGTCTTCATTTTCCAAATCGACCTCCCCGCATTCAGAAATATCTCCAGTGACTGTGAATGCATTTGTCTTGATGAATTAACAATTTAACTATTATTTTCTCCCTAATTCCAGTTAATAGAATTGGATCTTCTGGAGGCAAGTTCATCAAATGTGGGGTGCACAATGAATCCACTCTGGGCTCTGATTCACCACGTGCCATGAATCCAACAATTCATCACTGCCTGAAGCTTCCTGGCATTTGCAGGAAGGTGCATGGTCACCCTGTGGAAGCAGGTATGAAGTGGGGCAGGGTGGGGGGACACCCAAAAAGCCCTGCAGGAATCTTGGGCACCACAGGGCTGGTGTAGAGTCAGTGCAGACAAATCCTTATGGGCATGAGAAGCACTGGGCTCATGGCACTGTGCACTCCAGAGGTGCTCATCACCTGTGTGTGGTCCCATTAGCTGGAAAATCCCAGATAACTGTGTGCCTTGGTGCCAGCCCTGCATCCCTGGGGCAGCAGGAGGGTGGGATCAGGGTGAGGAACCTCCTCCAGGGTTTCTGTCTGCAATCCCACGCCCTGAATCCTGCTCTGGGAATTCACTTCTGGCTCTGTGTGCCTGTGGCCATGAGTTTCCCATGCTTCAGAAAGTGCCATGAACCCACAACAAACAGCACAGCCCCTGCACTGCTGGCCCTGAGCTCCCCTGCTCCCCAGTGCAGCTGGTGCCTAAACTCTTGGGAGAAGGAGAATATTTAGGATTTCTGGGCTGCACAAGTGTCAGTGTGGAAAAGGCTGCACCAAAGCAGGGAGACCAGCGGAAATAGATGGATTTAAAAATAGTGGAGATAGAGAGAGGCTGGCTGGGATTCAGGAGCTGCAGAGAGCTGGGAGCACAGAGATCCAGTGAGGGCTCTGCAGGACTCCCACCCACACCAGGCCTGGGCACAGCTTCCCCTGCAGAGACTGCTCCCCTTTTGGGGTTCCTCGGGGAGCAGGCAGGATCCCACCCAGCTGCAGAGATCCCCGAGCCCCAGGAATGCAGGGATCTCTCCCCAGGCTGGCAGGACATCCCGTGTCCATCCCGTTCCTGTCCCGTGTCCCGGTCTCGCTGCTCCCCCCGCTGCCCGGATCCAGCACCGGCACCATCCCGGGCTGGCTCCAGCCTTGCCCAGGCACCAGTCCCGGGAGGAGCAGCAGGAAGGGCTCGGTCTGCCCCGCACAGACCAGGGATGTGCCCCAGCAGTGCGTCCTGGAGCCCCCTCTGCCAGGGAGGGGTGATTTCCCTTCCACTTGCCCTGGGGATGAAGCTCCTGCAGGCCAGTCCTCCCTGCTGGAAGGAGAAAAGCAGAGCTAAGAGGAGTAACAAGGCTAGCATGGTCAGGAGGGAAAAGGGGAAGCAAAGATGGATGTAGAAACCCCTGACATTATTGCTTTGTTGTTTTTTCTTGTTTTGGGTTGGAAAGGACCTTAAAGATCACCCAGTGCCACCCCCTGCCATGGGCAGGGACACCTTCCACTATGCCAGGTTGCTCCAAGCCCTGTCCAACCTGGCCTGGAAGGGGAACTTGGCATATTTCACACTCTGCCAAATATAATTTCAACTGTGATTGATTAGATTTATCACTAGAAATAGGATGGTAGTATAGATAACCCCAAACTGTGGGAGCATGGCATGGGTGCAGCATGCCAGCCAGGAGATTCCTTGTGTCTTTCCAAGTTTCAGTTTCAGAATTGCTATTCTGCCTGGGAGCAGAGAGAGGGAGTCCTTCTCCTTCTCTTTGAGGGACCTGCAGGATCCTCTTCTCCTGAAGAGGGTTCCCCAGGCTGCCCAAATCCCAATTGCCATGAGGATTGGGTGAACTGGTCTCCTCTTTCCCATGCCAGGAATCTTTCCTTGGCTCTCTCTTTCCAGGGAAGGAAAGAGAGACAAGGATCTGCCGGATAATCTTGGCAGAAGGACTGTGGGGATGGGAGTGACTCAGAGCAGCTCTCATATAAAATCACACAATCATTATGGCACAGAATGGTTTGGGTCAACCTTAAAGCTTCAGTGCCACCCCTGCCATGGCAGGGACACCTCCCACTGTCCCAGCTGCTCCAAGCCCTGTCCAGCCTGGCCTGGGACGCTGCCAGGAACCCAGGGGCAGCCACAGCTGCTCTGTTTCAGGGCCATGGCCATGTGTCCCCAGGGATGTGCCAGTGTGCACAAGCAGCAGGCAATCCCTTTAGCAGGGTCCAGAACTGCAGCCTCCCAGTAAACAGCACCCAGAAAAGGGGGTTTGGCTTGTAGGGAAGTGTTTTATTTCCTTTAATTAACTGGATCTGAGCTGGATGGAGCCCAAGCCTGTTCTCATCATGCAAGCCCTGAGCTGTGCATGATCAGAGCTGACAGCCCCAGTGGTGCTGGTGCCAGTGCCAGCAAACCCCACTGATCCACCTGAAAAACCCCTACAGGTCTGACACAAAGCATTCCTGCTCAGGGGATGGATATTTGGTTTGAAACCTCAGCAGCAGCTCCTGCTCAGATCCCCTCCTCTCCTGAATTTGCAATTGCCAGCAGCGAGGAAAATCTCTGCACAGTAACTCAGGGATTGCCCAGAGCCCTTTGCACTGGGATAACCAAGGGATGCACAGGGTTGGTGATGCTCCATCAGCTCCATCTGTGCTTTGCCCACCCTCTCTGCACCCCCTGTGTCTCCCCTGGGGAGTCCTGTTCTGTCTCCAACCCCTTGTGCTTCCCAAGGATTGATTTGCACGCTGCCAGCTCCCCTCTCCACGGAAAGGCTTAGGCAGGCACTGCTGCACATCTAGAGCTGTGTGACCACGAGATCTGCAGCCAGCCCAGTCAGCTGATCCTGCCACACTCACTCAAAGAATCATTTTCCACTGGTGGCCAAGCTGTGGCTGCCCAGAGTGGGGGGGAAAAAGGGAGACTTGGTGTGTTTGGGATAACTGGTGAAGGAAAAGCACACCTGGAGAGGGGGGCACATCTCTGCCCTTCCTGTATCCTGAGCTGCTGCATTTGTAGCATGAGGGTGGATTTAAATGGGATATTTGGAAGGAATTCTTGGCTGTAAAGGTGAGCAGGCCCTGGCACAGGGTGCCCAGAGCAGCTGTGGCTGCCCCTGGATCCCTGGAAGTGCCCAAAGCCAGGTTGGACAGGGCTTGGAGCAACCTGGGACAGTGGGAGGTGTCCCTGCCCATGAAACTGGGCAAGCTTTAAGGTTCCTTCAGCCCAAACCAGTCTGTGATTCTCTGTCATTTTCTTGAAAACCAGGTCCTCCTTTGGACTGTCTCCTTCCATCTCCAGCTTTCCAAGATCTCATTCCAGGTTCTGTACCCTGAGAAATTGATGTGTGTCCCCAAGGCTACCCTGAGCCTCCTGAATCCCATAGAGCTGTGGTGTGGAGCTGAGTTCAGGTCTCCTGGCAGCTCCTGCTTGGTGGCCATGGCAAGGGGCACCTTCTGCCCCTGTGCCTTTGCCACCTGGCCTGGAGGAGAGCTGGAGGTAGGAAGTGAGTGCTTGCAGCTTCAGCAGATGGTTGTGCCATGAATCATGGGCTACCTGGCTGTGTGGTCATCCTGGATGGCTCCTGCTGGACCTGTTGGTGCACATGCAGCTGAGCTCCCTCACGTGCCCTGCCCAGCCCTGGCTGCACCTCAGGGCCACCACAGGGACAACTGGCACATGAGATGTGTCTCTTTTGATGCCTGATGGGACAGCTCTGCCCAGTATTCCAGAATTCCCCTCCCCTCCTTCCCAAAACACACAGCTGGGAGGGAGTGGGCACCTCTTGGACACTTCCCCAGCTGAATTCAGGGGATGCAGGGAAGGTCTCTGCTCTTCTTGGCTGACCTCAAGCTGCCCTCACCCCTTGTTGCTGTGCTGGGGGAAAATCTCCAGGCAGAGAGAGGGGCAGGAGGGGCTGGGGGAGAGGGAAATTCCTGCCAGGAATGAGTCACCCCCTCGTGCTATGCCTGGAAAAAGCAGCTGCTGCCATCCTGCTGCAGTGCTGGGGCAGAAGGGATCCCTCATCCCCTTTAGGGACAGGCTGGAGTTGGTAAGTTAGGTTGGAGTTTCACCCAGTTTAGGGAGAAGCAGCAGAGCCAAATCCCAAATGAGTTCTCAATTCCTGGCTGGTGAGGCACAAAGCACAGGGTGACTTTGTCTGCTTTACCCACATCCTTTGTGTCATTTAAAATGAGGGGAGAGATTTTAGATTAGATATTGGCAAGAATTTCCTCCCTGTGAGGGAGGTAAGGCCCTGGCACTGCCCAGAGCAGCTGTGGCTGCCCCTGGATCCCTGGCAGTGCCCAAGGCCAGGCTGGACAGGGCTTGGAGCAGCTGGGACAGTGGAAGGTGTCCCTGGGTGTCTCTGAGTTCTTTTCCTACCCAAAACAAGAAAACAAAATTATTTCTGCTTCCCACCCTGCTTAGCATTACATTTTCTGAAAGGTTCTCCTGCACAGGAGCATCCTCCTGAGCAGTGTGGAATTTTCAGGAAACATCCCCAGCTTGTGCAAAAACCCAAAACTCTCCTGCCTGAAAAACTATTTTTAATCAGGGAACACTGGAGATGGTTTAGGCAGAGAGGAAGTTTTGGGCCTGTGATTGAGCTGCACAGCATAATCCAAATTTTGCTGGGGTGCAGGATTCATGCTCTGGGAGAATAACAAACCACCCCATTGAGCTGAATCTGGGGCTGATGGCTGGAATTTGAGGAAATCCTGTGTGTTTCTAATCTTAGGCTGCTTTTTTCCTGGGTAGTTTATTTCTTTAAATAGAAGGGCTTAAATGGGATTGACTCCTGCAATCCTTGTGGCCTGGCTGGGCTGTAATCTTTAATGGGCAGGGATGTCACATCTCACATCCCTTCTGCTCCTGCTGTGAAGGGAGAACACTCAGGAGCCCTCAGTCCCTCAGGTGTCACCTGGAGATGTGTCCCAGCTCCATCCTGCCCCCCTGGAACGGCAGGGAAAGGACCCTGGGGTCTGACAGGACCCTGGGAGCAGCTGGAGCTGTGCCAGAGCAGGGTCAGGTTGGATTTAGGGAAAGGTTCTTCCCCCAGAGGTGCTGGCACTGCCCAGGCTCCCCAGGAAATGTCCACAGAGCTCCAGGAACTCCCAGGAATGCCCAGGGTGGCATTGTTGGGGTGTCTGTGCAGGGTCAAGGGTTGGGCTTGACCATTTCCCAGGACTGAGGGAGGAGAAATGCCAGATGTGCTCTGGCTCACACAGAAAACATGTCAGGGAGCTCTGTCCCAGTGTGCAGTGGTGTGAGCAAACAGCTTTTTTAGAATGGCCAATTATGCATCTGAATGTCCATTTAAATTTCAGATCTCCAGGAGAACCATCCACCTCATCCCTGGTGAGCAGATCCAGGTTGCTCCAGTTTTCCAGCAGGATTTGCAGTGGGTGGTCACACACTGGAGACCTTGGCAGCTTTTTCAGTGCTGCTGTTTGCTGCAGGATCCACACATTTTTACCCTTGTATGGAAAAATCTCACCCTGATGAAATCCAGGATTTGTGCAGCCAAGCTGACCTTGCAAGTACCACCACCCTGTGCAGCTGCCCAGACACAAACCCTGGGTTTTCTGATCCTCTTCCTCAGCTCTTCAAACCCTCCTTCCTAAACCAATCCTGGAGGACAGCTCCCAATCCATTTTTCCCATACTGGGCAGCTCCCACAGCAGGATGCCCTTATCTCTGTGCATCCCTGTGCCCCAGCCTGCCCCACCTTGCTGATGCATCTGCAGCCTCCCCCAGGGCACAGGGGAGGCTGAGTGCAGCCTTTCCCTTCTCCCACCACCCTGTCTTGGTGTGTGGGAGGCTCAGTGCTCCTGGGACGTTGGGATGAGTCAGTGTTTGCACATCCTGAGTCACTCCAGGGAGTTGCCAGAGAGGAGGGGGGGATGCCCAGCCTCATCTGGGGGTGTAAATGTCCCAGGAAGTTCTGTCTGAAAGAAAATTCCCATTGAGAGGTCACCACCTTGTGGGGCCACCACCATGGACCACAAGTGTCACCCCATGAGAAGAAGTTATTTCCTGGCCCTGCTTCCATGTGAATCCTTTCAGATGGCCCACAGCTGGTTATTTGGGAGGGGTGCCACATTTCCAACCCATGGCTGTCCTTGGAAATTTCCTGGGACATGCCCAGGGGTTCCTCTTGGCAGCTCCCTCAGAGCAGGTTTGTGGAAGCAGGGCATGCACCAGCCAGGGAGGCCATGGAGGAATGCCAGGCAAGTTCTCTAAGCAGGGCTTTTGAGGAGAATGAATTCCCAGTCCTCCCACTGATTGCAATTTTTATCACTATTTTGGAGCTTTTTTGAGCTAGAGATGCTCCTGAGCTCATGGAGGCTTTGGGAGTGGATTGGCTCAGGAGTCCATCCCTGGTTTAAGATTTAAAAGGGTGACGCCCTCGCTGACACACACAGGCCCCTTGTTTTCCTCTGTGCCTAGATGAACCCCAGAGAACACCTCAGGATACTTCAGATACACACCCAGGCTTTAGATTTTTACCTCCATTTCCAGCTGGAATGGGATGAATTCCCAGGTCAAGATGAGCTGGAAGAACCACCCCAGGATTTTCTGTTCTCAGAGTCCCTGCCTTTGACATGAACTGAATTTTCTGTGCTTGCTCAGAGCAGAGGCTGAGCAGGGAATGAGGCCAGAAAAACAGGGGGTCATGTCAGACTTTCTTTTTCTCTCCTCTTAACACTGAAATAAAAATACATCTCGAGCTTGTTTTGGGATTAACAAGAAAAAAATTCCCCTTGATGGGAACCATCTGTGGCCGGGAGATGCCGGCTGCTCTCTGCTTCCCACCCTCACCCAGACTCCCTCATTCGGGGTGTGTTCCTCTCCCAAATATTATTCCTCTCATCCCTGTGCTGCTGGGAGGAATCCCAACTATTCAAGGAGGCTTTTCTCCCAGCATTTCAAAGCAGCAGCAGCTGCTGACACCTCTGGAGGATAATATTTGCTCTCCTCATTACAGCCCAGCTTGCTGGTGGCTGCTGGGCTCGGAGGGGAAACACTGCCAAGTGTCTTGGGTGTGACCTTTCCAGGCCAGACGTCACCTCAGGGTCACAGCAAACACCTCGAGGCCTCTCTGGCCTGTCCCACAAAGCAGGAGGGGAAATCTGCCCAGAGGAGTGGAGATTCCCTGGCTCTGCCTCTGCTGTGCTGCTGGAAATGAGGGCGTTGGTGCTGGTCCCTTCATGGGCTCAAAGAATGAGGACATTTCTGGGATGGACCTTGGCCCCAGCTGAGGTTTTGGAGTGGGAAATGCAACTTCTGGGCTGGGTTGGCAGCAGGAGGATGAAGAGGTGCATTTGCAGCATCAGAAACTCCAGAGAGCTTTGGAGCAGGGAGAGGCCTCCAAGGCCAGGAAGAGGAGAGGAAGCTCAAGGTGAATCCAGCAGAACCCAGGGCAGGCCTGGCCCAGGAGCAAAGGCTGGAAGGGTTTCTCTGCTGTCTTCATGCAGGTGAGGAGGCTGCCTGGCTGGAATGTCTCCTCCTGGGACCAGGTGGAGCAGGAAGCTGGAGCAAGACGAGCCCAACAGGTTCTGGGCTGTGAAACCTCCTGGATGGCAGCACATCCCTGGCCTGGGACCCAGGAGCTGAACTGAAATGGACCAAATGAGCATTTTGGGGGCTTTCCCAAACCTGGTGGGATGAAGGATTTTTGTGTGGGCCTTGACATCTTCAGAGTGCTCCAGGCCTGGCTTGGGAGGTGGTTTGGAGAAAGGAGGGCAGGACATTGAGGCCTTGCCTACCCTCACCTCTCCTCCATGGAGCCCAGCACGAAGCATCACCTGCTGGTGGATTCTGTCCTCCAGCAGATGAGGGCAGAATGCTTTCCATCTTTGAGGCTGGAAAATCCATCCCCAGACAGGGGCTTGTCCCTGCAGCTGGGGGTGCAGCCCACACACCCATCCCAGCAATGTGGAGTGTTCTGGGGCTGCTTTGCCCAGCCCTGCTCTCACCACAGGCTGGGAGCAGGCCTGGCTGCTCTCAGAATATTCCATGGATCTCTGAATCCGTGGCTGTTGTAAGCTGCTCACCTGGTGTTGTGCAAGGAGGATTCATCTTTCCAAGTGAACAAATCCCTCCTGGGCCAAAGACACCCCAAAATGGCTTTAACAGAGAAAGGTGTTTGTGTACAGTTACTGATGCTTGGAAAGCTGAGTGCAGGTGCTGTGCTTCACCCTTCAAAAAGCAATTTACAGATTAAACTTGTAGAAATTTAAATAAACTGCTGGAACAGCATCATGTAGAGCAATATTATATTGTAACAGGAAGAAAATTTGCTGTTTAAAAAAAATAGTTGTTTTATTAAAATAGAGGGAAATGGATTCACATAACATTTTTCAGCCAGTGAGGTTTTGAACTCTGGGGGTTTAATCTCAGCAGTGTTTGTGCACACATACTCCATCTCAGGCAGGCTGAGCTGAGGCTGGGATGGGTTTTCCATCCCCTGTGATGGAGTCAAACCCCACATCTCCATCCAAGAAAACTCTGGGATGGAGAGGATCAGAAAACTGCTGCTCTCCCTGACCTGGCTGAATAACAGGGGCTTTGTTCAGGGATCCAGGTCAGGGATTTTATTTCAGTACCTGCAAAGAAGCTATGAGAAGAATGCAGCAGGTTCCTCCCAGCCTGGAGAAATGCAGAGATATCTCCAAAGGTGTTTAATATTAACTGGAGCAGGGCACATCCCTGAAGGGTTGGATTGTGAGCCTATCTGTGTTTGTATCCAAACATCACCTGCAAATCCACAGCAATGGCCAGAGCTGGAGCAGGTGAAAGTCCTCCTGCAGGGAGCTGGATCAATAATGGGTTTGTCAATAAAGATCATCCCGTGCTGGCACCAGGAATGTGAACCACGAGCCCAGACCTTCCTGTGCAGGCACAGAACAAAGGGCTCAGCCAGCAGGCTCTGATGGATGTGTAGGGAAGGGAAGAGAAGAGGGCTGGGTGGGCAGGGAGCAGAGGGAACAAAGCAGCCCTGTGTGCCTGGGGCAGCCAGGGAGAGCGCTGGGATTTGCCTGCCAGGGTGGATGGGATGGCAGCTCCTCCACAAATCCCACTGGGATTTTGGTACAAGCAAGGTTTGGCCTCCACACTCATCATCTCTGACTCTTCTGGTCAGATGTTATCAGAAGCATGTTTTGGTAAGGCTCCTTCTCACAGGGCAGGGAAGTCTTGCACCACATAATGAGAAATACATTTCCATCCTAGCTGTGTCAGCTGCATTTGTTTATGAAGTGGACTGCACTAGAAAATGCTGCTAAACAAAGTTTAGTTTAAAACCAGGTAGTTCAGAGATGCCCTGAAGTTCTCACAATATATCTGGAATCGTGGAATCATTAAGGCTGGAAAAGACCTCCAAGATAATCAGATTTAATCTTTGACCAAATCCCACCATGCCCCTAAACTGTATTGTGAAGTACCACATCAACATGATTTTTTTACTGTGGGTTTTTCTTTTTTCCACAGGAAATTTGTGTTTATCCTAAGCTTGATACTGAGAGCTGGAGCTGGAGGTTATGGCTAGCTTCATTCTTTCCAACTGTGTATTTAATGTGAAAAATGCCAGCACATAAAAGGTCACACGCTTGGGATACAGGACCAAGTTCTGTCACCAGCTCAGTCACTTGTGGCAGTGACTGTCCTTGACCACCCCAAAAACTGCTCCTGGCTCCTCCATGTCTTCTGAATTTTTTATGTATTGTATTTATTTCTTATTTATTTACCTGTTATATCTGAGCCATCCCTGTTTCCTACCCCACACTGCAGGAGTTCAGTGCAGTCATCAGGGGATGCTGAGGGTGACAGGGGCCTGATTTACCTGCTCCAATGATCCGTGCCCCTGACTTCCCTCCTGTTTATGTGCATCCCTCTTATCTCCTGCAAGGGGTTGCTGGTAACTCCCCCAGAGCAGGCACACACAGCTATTGTGCAAACAGTGTTTCCTGACTTGGTGGACAGAAGATATCTTCATTTCCAGCTGCTGGGTAACATCAAATATTCCTATTTTCACCCTCAGCTATCTCTAGGGCTCACCAGTTCACCATGCCTTCTGCTGCAGGGATGGAGACCTTGCAAGGGCTTGTTGGGGTAGCTTGAGGAGGCAAAAAAAAAGTGAAAGAGAGGTTGAAATACAGAGGATGTAACGGGAAAATGGCTCTGCAAGCCCTCCCTGTAAATGCTATTATGGCAAAATAATTATGCCTGAGGGGACGCTTACAATCAACACCTTCCTTGCACTTATTAGAGGCACAAAGGCCTTGCAGAAAGAGGTAGGAAAATGGACCTTAATGAAAACACTGGCAGCACAAACACAGGAAAGCACGGAGCTCCCTCCTGTTCGCCCTGCATTCCCCAGGAGCTGCAGGGGCAGAACAATGCTGTGTCCCTCTGCTCGCTTCCTTCCCTGCCCGGGCTGCTCCAGGGCTGCCCCAGCCGGGATTTTTGTCTGCCCACAGAGGAGATAGAACAGCACTTTTTTATTGGAGGAGGCTGGTGCCCATTCCTCCTGATCCCACTCTTGTAGGAACCTGCAGCATCTCCCTCCCCCTTCATCCCAACCAAAGACCAGAGCAGAGACTCCTGTGAGCATTTGCCTTGATGCCCCTCTGAGCTGCCAGGAAACAAACGTCCCTTCTGGAGGGATTCTCCCTTCCATGAGCATGTAACAAAACACTTTCAGGATGTGGCATGAAATGCTGAAACTCAGCCTGGTTTAGAGCTGAGCCAGGTCCTAAAGGAGCAGCTCAAACAGGGAGTCACACACAGGGAGTGTCACCAGGGGTTTTCAGGAGCCCTTTACAGCTGCATCCTTTGGAAGTGAAGCTGGTGGAAGTGTGAGGAATGAGCCCAGCAGAATTCCCTCCCATGCCAAAGGGAGATATTTAAAGTAGCTTTGAGCATTCAGGGCTCTCAGCATGGGACAAGGAGCTTATAAATCTGAAACCAACCTTCCCTGTCCTGAACTGTATCTGTTTTCCTAGAGGCTGCATGGAAATTCATGGTCAGTTTCCTTCAGTGGCTTTTCTTTGAAACTGCCCGGCCCTAAGCAGCCAAAGTGCTGCTTTCAGGGGGCAAAGGTGGTCCTTGTGTGTATATTTGCTTTGTCCTTGTGCTCACAGCTGCTTGGAGTGGCTGCAGAACAAATCCCTCCCCAGCCCTGCATCCTGGCAGGATCCTGTGTCAGATTCAACTGGCCAAGTCACAGAAATATTCTGGAAATGTGCAAACTCTGTCTCTTTTCAGAGGCACTTTCCTCAGCAAATGGATGCTGTGAGGAACTGACTGGCTGGTGCTGCGAGCATCTGCAGGATTTCTGGAACCTCACGAGTTTGAAGAGTATTTCCTCTTGGTGCCAGAAAAAAAGATTTTCCCCTTGATCTTACAAAGGGCTGAACTCTTTCTGCTGAAGTTAAAAGGCAATCCTTAGGCACAAAACCAACGATGTTTGAAGTTTGGCAAAGGCACCAGACTTTATTATTGCCTTGGAATATCTGCATCTGTCCTGTCCCCTCCTGTACATCCACCCCAAGCCTGCAGGAAAACACATCCTAAACCAGGCAGCAAATAAAATGCTCCCACAGGAGAGATTTTCATCAGGATTTAAGGTCATCACAGCTCTCAGGCTTGTGATTCTGCAATCTCTCCTGTCAGCAGTGCTGGAAGGAGAAGCACTTGGCAAAGGGCTGCCAGGACAGCTGCCTGTACCTCAACCCCACAGCTCCTCTGCTGTGCTGCTCCTTGCTTGGATCGGAGTCTAAATTCTCATTTTTCACCTCCAGTCTTTCCCTACTGCTGGGTGCTGCAGGATTATTTCTGTTTCTCCAAGGAAAAGTGCCAGTTGTCAGCGACCTCTCAGCTTAGTCTGCCTCAGTGAAGAGGAGTCTGGCATTTGGCTTGTGCTTGCTTGTTATTTTGACAGCACATCCCTTCCTTTAGCTCTGCTTGGATCAGTCTACTTCAGGGCTGGGCCAAAAAAGTGGGAAATGGCCAATTTGCAGGGAAAAAAATGAATCTGTTGCTGTCAGCCAAGTGTTTTGTCACCTTGCATCAAGAAGGGCAAAGGATTCACAGCCAGGACACAGCTGAGTTTTGGCCACAGAGCTGGGCAGGCTTGGGCATCCTTCTCATCCCAAATAACGTGCGCTGCTGCAGTGTGAGGAAAACAAGTCCTGAGCATGGTGTAGGTCCAACAGAACACTCATCCTTCCCAAAATGCCACAGCAGGGTGGCCTCAGTGTGGAGATCAGGTCCACCTGCACAGTTGGGAGTTCAGGATCTAACGCAGGACCAGGTGAGCTGATAAAGGGGTAGAGAAAACGAAGGGCGAGTTGGAAAGGTGGGGAGAAATCAGGAGGTTGCACAGCCCAAACCTGCACCTGATCCTTTTTTATTCAACTAGGGGGGAACACAGAACATCCCTCCTGCCCCATCCCTGCAAGTGTCCAACGCCAGGCTGGACGGGCTTGGAACAACCCGGGACAGTGGAAAGGGGGGCTGGAATGTGATGATCCTTAAGTTCCCTTCCGTCCCAACCCATTCTGTGATTCCGGGGTGCTCGCTGCCCTTTAGGGGCTCAGCATTCCCAAATCCCCGGCACAGCGCCAAGGGCTGCTCCAACATTTCCCTGGCCCCCCAAAATCGGAACTCGCAGTTCTGGTGGGGGTTCGCTCGCAGCCCTAAAGAAAAGAACTCCGCACGCTTGGGTGCAGCTTCCTTTTCTTCTCCTCCTCCTTCTCCTGCTGCCGCCGCCGTCCCTGCGCTCCTCCCGCGCCG
Organism: Zonotrichia albicollis; assembly: GCF_047830755.1. Classification (NCBI taxonomy): domain Eukaryota; kingdom Metazoa; phylum Chordata; class Aves; order Passeriformes; family Passerellidae; genus Zonotrichia; species Zonotrichia albicollis. The sequence goes on from NC_133820.1 coordinate 1,682,066, forward strand.
CCCGGGGCGGAGCCGAGCCCGGCCCAGCGCCCGCCCCGCTCCCGAGCCGAGCCGAGCCGGGCTGCGGGGCCGCGGCCGTGCCAGCGCCGTCCCTGCGCCCTTCGCTGCCGGCCCTGGCACTGCCCCGCCGCCGGGGCCGGGCTGCCCTTTCCCGGGGCTCGGCAACCTGGCGGATCTGCCGGCGGCTGCAGGTAACGGGGAGGGCAGGGAGGGCTGGGGGCTGCGGGGATGCTGAGCGGCTGCGGCTGGGACAGCGCTGCCGGGCTGGCGGCACCCCCAGGAGCTGCTGCGGGGTGCGGAGCCGCGCTGCTTTGCCCCCAAAGGTGTGTGCTTTGCCCCCAAAGGTGTGTGCTTTGCCCCCAAAGGTGTGTGCTTTGCCCAAAAGGTGTGTGCTTTGCCCAAAAAGTGTGTGCTTTGCCCCCAAAGGTGTGCGCTTTGCCCCCAAAGGTGTTTGTGTTTCCGTGCCCTGCGTGCCCCCTCCCCACCCCACCCTCAGCATCCCGAGCCAAGTTGGGGATGCGAGCGGCGGCTCCCGGTGCTGGGAATGTGGGATGTGGGATGTGGGTGTGTACCCACCCGGGGAGCCCCCTCCGGTCCCCGGGACCCCCGAAGTGTCCGGGTGTGGATGCGGAGAGCGCTGCTCCCCTTCGGGCCCTGCCTGTTTAGCAGGGAGCGCTCCGGTTCCGTGTGAGGTGATGGATCTGCAGCGTCCCGCCGGTCCAGGGCTTCGCACCGCTGCTGTCCGGAGCTGTAAAATCCTGAGGCAGCACAATCCCGAGAGGGATTGATTTATTTGTTGTTGCTGGTCCATCTGGAGGAGCGCTCGGTGCCCATCCAGCTCCCTGAGGATGCTCAGGGATGTCCTGGTGACATTCCCCGGCAGCTTCAAGACCCCAAATTTCCAGCGAGCACTGAGCAGGGAGGGTGAAAAAAGGTGAATATAAGAGGGTGTCACTTGATGCTTGGCAAAGAAACTAATGCAAAAAAAAAAAAAAAAGAGTAATTGAGGGAAAATAGAGAGGGAAAATTGTCTCGTTGCTGTTTTATTGAAACCCTCACCCACGTCCTGTCCGTTCCCCGCCCGGAAAACTGGGCATGGAGGAGTTGCAGTCGGCATGTGAGCCCTGCTCTGGAAAAGGGCTGCTGGAGCAATTCCTGGTGTGGAAGCTGTGAAATTTCACCCCTGGCGAGATGGAAATGGGGATTCTCCAGCCAGGAAAAACCTGGCTGTGTGGAACTCGCCGTGCTCCGGGATTGTAGGGCTGGGTCCTTCCAGCCGCTCTTGCTGTGTGTAATCGTGTTGGCTTAAGGGTTATTTTGGGGCTGGAGAGGGATTAGGGATAGATGTCAGGAACAGGCAGAGCCATACTGCATGTGGAACTTTAAAAATAATGAATTATGGTTCTCTTTGCTGGCTCTTTGTCCCGGTGGGAAGGAGCCCGTGTGGATTTTTCTCCATTAGAAAGTTACATTGTACACGGAGAACATAAATCCCGGGTGCTGGAGTCTCCTCAGGATGCCCCAGCTGCCAGGAAATTTAGATTGCTGCTGATTAGCAAGTACAAGTCAGAGTGGTGCTGCTTCTTAAAGAGCTTTTTTGGGCTTTGGATCACCCATGCAGGATAACAGCCTTCTCCCTTCTTTCCCCCTCACAAATTACCAGCTTACACTTGGCAGGTGTGGCCGGGGAAAAGCTGAGGTAAATGGATTTCCTGCCTCGCATTTTGTCTGGCGTGTCCATTTTCCTCATCAGCTTGCTATGGAAAATGGTCCATTAATTCATTAGCCAGCCTTTATCCACCTGAGCAGTGATGCATCCTGACTCCTTAAAGCCTGTTATTTTAACATCTCCTCCTCTGCCAAGCTTTGAAACATCTTCACGCTGCTACCCCAGCAATGTGGAGCTGCAGAATATTTCTCTGTGATTTAGGAGGTGCTTCTTCAGAGGCAAATACAAGCTCTGCTTTGATGGCAGAGTTAATTTTAGAGTGGGTGTCTCTGTCAAGCTGTACTTTTTTTACTAAATGAGCGTGTTCTGCTTGTTACACTTTTCCCTGCCATGAATTCAGCAAAGCACAACCGGTGTTTGTCTTGGAAGGAGAATGAGTCTTGGTCAGATCAATTGATTTGGTGTCACGTTGTACATTCAGAAACTGCTGGCTCAGAATTAATGACAAAGGGTCTGGTTTTTAGCAAGGCAATAAATTGCTTGATAAATCAGGAAGGTTATAACGAGACACAGAACCAGCTGTGAAGGGACAGCCCTTTGTTGTACTTTTACCCATTAACTGTGTACCCAGGTGTATTTGATTCAAGTAACTGCCTTAAAGTCACCTTGCCAAAATCAGTGTATTTAGGGGTGTTTTTTGTGGGTTTTTAACATGTGGGTTGGAGTAACAACCAGGTGCAAGGGCTGTTGTAGTTGGAGGTTAAAGATGCAGGGAGCAGGTGGCTCCTTCACCCTGATTTGTGTCAGAGGCACTTTGATGCTCACAGGTGGTGGAAGTGAGGTCTGGGTGCCCTTTAACCAGACACACCTGGGGGGAATATTGTCCTTTGACTTGCTCTGTGAGTCTTCCCGAGGGTGAAGATAAAAGGCAATGATTGTACCTTTGAAATTCCCTGGTGCAGCTCAGGGCTTGTGGGGAAGGTGGGGCTGGACCTGGAGGGGCACTCAGGGCTTTCCTGCAAACACAGTGGGATAGGAACACGCTTTCCTTGGAGTCTGCAGTGCAGGATTTAATCTCCTTTTTGTTGAGATGAAGCACCCACAGAGGTTGTGCTTCCGTTCCTGAGATGCTTTGCACCTTCATGATGATATTTGTGGGGTGGTTTGGGTTGGAAAGGACCTTAAAGCTCCTCCAGTTGCACCCTCTGAGATGAAGAGATGGGACCCACCTGGCAGCCACTTTGCTTCATTAGGCTGCAGCCGCTGCTAATTAGGCTCCAACGAGCTCAGTATGGGGTAATTGAGTCTTGTCCTGCTGCGGGTTCTGCTGGAGCTGCCGTGGGTGAGTGGTGTTTTATTTTATTAATCTATTGCAGGGCGTTCCAGGGCTGCCCAGAGTCCCTGTTGAGGGCAGGGCTGGGCTGAGCAGTGGCCGTGCTCAGGAGAGGGCAGTGTCACACCGAGGAGCCCGTTCCCTGGCCCTGCTGAGGAGCGCAGGGGCTGCCACCTCCTCAGAGCAGTTCCAGTTTAGGAGCCAGGCTCCTCATCCCCCTCCCTTCTTCCCACACCAAATATCCCCCTCCACCCTGCTCCTGGTGCCTGCAGCCCCTTGCAGGAACGCTCTGAGCATGGTGCTGGGAAAAGGGGTTTGAAACACTTTATGGCAGTTGCCTTTGCCTGCCAGCCCCTCTATAAACAGTGATTAGATACAGCTACTTCAATGCATGTCTTGACTTTAAAAAAAATAAATTAAATTGCTGCACATTGGTGTTTGGCTCTGCTGCTTTTTCCTCTTTAGCAAACCACTGTGTTCTCTCCACTTCCTCCAGAAGTACCCACAGATACTGGCAGGACAACTGCCTGAATATTTGGTGCAATAGTCTGTCATTGCTCAATAGCCTGACAAACAACAAAAAAGGTTTTATTTTTTATATGCAATTAAATATTTGTAGAAGGTTTCTGCCAAGGAGTGGCTTCAAGGTACAGGGTGTTCAAACAAGGAGCTTCTGGGGTGGCAGCTGGGAAGGTTTTTGTGTCCGTGCCTCCATACATTCCATGTTTCCACATTTGGAATCCATCTCAGGTTGGGATAGAGCTCTGTCTGTTTTGTTGTTCTCCTGGTCCTTGGGCAGGATTGGTCCTGATGATGAAAAGTGAAAATGAAAATGTTTCTTTTTTGGACTGTTTTTTGTGGGTGTGACTCTTGAGCTGGTTTTATTTCCTTTTTCCTCCCTGCTGGATGAAGGATGAACTGGGGATAGGAGAGGGGGAAATCGCACCGTTCCTGGGGTGCTGCACAAATCTGGGCACCATCCCCATCTGTGCAGAGCCCTGCTGGTGGTTAATCTCTTCCTTGGGAAGAGCCTGGACTGGTTTTAGTGTAATGCCTTAGTCCTGAGCCCTTCTGCCCTCCCTGCATCCCTGTCCGTGCTGGAGCCACAGTTTCCATGAGGAGCTGGGGCTCCGGGCTGCTGGATCCTGGCGGTGATGGACTGTGAGTTTGTTCTCTTGCTGGCTGGGAATGCTCAGGAGAATCTGTTTCACTTTCGGAGTTTCACCACGTGGTGCTGTGCCACAGCAGCTTTTTCTCTCCCACTTTCCCCCTTAGATGTCAGCTTGCCTTTGATTTTTTTTTATTTATTTACTTTAAATCCTGCTGCAACTTGTAAAACCGCTTCATAAATGCCTGGCCCCTGTGTTTTGCTTCCCTTTCCTCCTCGCTGAGGTGAAATGAAACTTTGTCCCTCCCCCAGCCCGAGGTGAAATGCACAGAGCAGAAATATTCTGGTCCTTGGCTGTTTTTAGCTGTGCTGAGTTCCAGGCTCACGTTTGCCCAGGGAAAGCAGCTTGGATGTGACTGAAATAGTCCAAGGTGAAACCCAGAGTTTCCTCTAAGAGGTATTTTTGGGTGTAGCCTTTAAAAAGATGTAATGGACTGGTTGTACCCTCCAACATCCATCCGCGTGTTCTCCTGAGCCACTCTGGGAGATTATATTTGGGCCACTTAGCTGGTATTGATGAATCTCTTGAGCTGACAGTCACCTAATCATAAATCAAGTCTAAAATCAAGTCAGTGTTCTGCAGAACTGCAGCAAAACAAAATGCATTCCATTTCCTGACTTGGGAATCGGCGCCTGACGGTGCCAGGGGATGCTCAGGGTGTTCCACAGCATTCTTGGGAAGCAGAGCTAATCCTGAGCAGGGCACTTAAGAGCTTGGGGAGGATTTGAGGCTCAAGGCTGGCTTGCTGTGCTGTGAAATTGCGCTGGACCTTGCCAGGAGGGAGGGACGTGGCCCTGGGGGTGTCCCTCTGTGTGTGACCCCATCTCAGCCCCGTGTGCTGGCTGCAGGGCTCCTGTCCCAGTAAAACCTTGGGGAATGGGGATAAAACCGGGATCTGTGTCCTCAGTGCTGCCCCAAGGGACAGGGTAGGGCTGGGGGCTTCCCAGGTTACAGCTTAAACCCAGTCCCTGGGAGGGACAGAGAGGGCTTAGGTTTGTTTACAGGGATTTACCCCTGTGCTGAGGGCACTCTCTGATATTTGGGTGGATTTTGTTGTCTGCATTGGTGCTTTTTTTTTTTTTTGCCTTTTTTTTTTTTTTGCCAAGTGGTAATTAACGCTTTCCTTGGGATTAAAATATTTCCTGCATGTCCCAGCTGTTGGTGTAGCAAAGAGTCATCCAACCCCTTGACCTTCCTCAGAGGAAGAAAAGGCTCTTTTGGAGAAGGTGGGAAGTGTTTGTTCAAATCCAGGCTGTGTCTCTTCCCAACTACTCTGAGCAACCTGGGCTAGTGGAAGGTGTCCCTGCCCATGGAAAATGATGATTTTTAAGACCCCTTCCTACCCAAACCTTTCTGTGATGATTCTGTAATTCTCCTTTCTTGCATGAAGCAGCCCTGTAAAGAAATTATTCCTCAAGGCTGTCAGGTAGGTGATGGTTTTTAGGCAGTTTCCTGATCAAACAGTGATTATTTGCAGATATTGTGGGGAATTTTGGTGTCCATCTGCCTGCTAATTCTTCAGGAATCTTGTCAGTGAGATTTCAGGCTGTCAGTCAGTCCTGTTGCAGTTTGAAGCCCAGCAAAGAGGCAGCTCCTGGGTCCTGCTTTGGGTGTCCAGGTGTGATTTGCTCTGTTTCCCTCAAGCATTTTGGGCTTGGATTTCCTCATCCATGGTTGATCTTGGAGATCTGCACAGCAGTAATGCCTGAACAGTCCTTGAGATCTGTGCATTTGGGGGATTTGGGAACCCTGGAATTCATCAAGCCATGAGGTGAGGTGAGACCTTCTCAAGCACCTATTTTTAGATGTGTTCCTGTTCACGTGCAAATTACACTCATCATCAAGGATTGCTCTGCACTTGGGACACTGGATTTGTAATCCCTGTTTTCCAGCTCTTAGATACCAAAATGCCTGCCAAAAATACAGATATTGCTGTCTCCTTTTCCCCTGTGCCCTAGAGCTGGGGACTGGCAGCTCCCACCCCACTTTCTGATGCTCTGTGAATACAGAGTGGTGGCAGGCTCTGGTTTTTGGGCTGATTTCCCCTCCCTGCATGGTTTTTAGCATCAGTTGGTGGTGGCTGCAGCTTGCAGGATCATCTCCTGCTTGCCTGGGTGCAGGATGGAGGCCGGATCTGCTGTCAGAGTGAAGCTGCTCAGCTCCTCCTTAGCTGGGAGTTAATCACCCAGAGGCACAGAGCTCGAAGCCCTCATTAAAAGGCTGATTTAAAGTGCAAGGTTGACAGCTCGGCTGGAGATGCTTTCCCTTATCACAACTGGTCCCTAATCTGTCTCCTCTGCGTAGGGATGTGTTTGTTTGGGGTTTTTTGGATTTGGATCTCTGGGAGAGCTGAGTGCTGAAGGAATGTGCTGTGAGACAGCTGCAGATGCTGAGATGTCGGTGTGGTGGGGATAAAGCTGCTCTGGTGTGCCTGAGGCTGGCAGGGAGAGCCTTGTGTGCCTCACAAGGTCACTGTGATTCCCAAACACAAACCCTGCCAGGGCTCCTGGACACTTGTGCTCTGCCGAGGGAAATAAATAAAGCTGCTTGTGGGCTTAAGGGATGGGGCAGTGTGGGAGGGGATTGTCCTTCCCTGGCCATGCACCTGGGCAGGTTTCAGCTCCAAGCCTTGTGCTGGGCTTTGCTGAGCCCCAGCAGCTGCAGGGAATCGTTCTGCAATGGTTCTGGGAGGGAATCTCTGCCTCAGTGTCCCCTGGGGCAGGGGGTGGCTCCTCTGCATGCTCTGGGGTGTCAGGAGGAAGGCTGGCTCGTTCATGGCAAAATTGGATGGGTCTTTTGGGCTGGAAATCCCTCCTGGAGCTGATGTGATGGCCACCCCAGGGTTAGAGTGACAATATGGCTCAGGAGGGAAGCCTGGGGGCTTGTTGGGAAGCCCTGACCTGGTGTCCAGGCTCTCAGAGCTGCCCTGTGATGAGCAGGTACAGATCCACTTCTAACAGCACAATAAGCTTAAATTTTTATGTCCTCTGTGTTTCTCAAAGGCTCAGCTCACTCTCATGACAGAAGGGGTTCAACAGAGTCCTTAAATCCAAATTTCTGGGGTAATTGGTTATATTGAGCTGTACTGGACCCGTGAGGAAATCACTTTGCTCTTTTGACTTCTCTCCCAACTCAGGGGAAATAATGGCTTTTCCCTTATTTCCCTGAACTTTGCAGCTCACCTGCAGGGTTCCCTGGAAGGACACATCCTAAAGCCTGGCTTGGATCCTGCTCTCCTGGAGCAGATTTGGGGTTGGATGTTGAGCTTGGGGCGAGCACCAAGGGCAGCTGAGGCCAAAGGAGTCACAAACCCCAACGTGCCCGCTCCACTCTCTGCACCTTCCCAGGCATTTTGTGCCTGCCCTTATCTGGGCTGATATTTGCAGTGCTGATAAGAGAGGGTCTGTAACAAGTGTGCTGTGCCTCAGATAAAACCTGCAGTGCGTAAGAGCTGTTCCAGCTCGCCCTTATCAGCTCTATTAAACCTGGATATCAGCAGGGCTTCGGGGATGGGGCTCCCGCAGCACTCCACAGCCAGGCAGCAACTGTGCTGGGGCTGCTGCTGCTGCTCTGTAAGTCCCCCTCCAGGGTGCCTTTCTTTTCTTTTCTTGGGTTTATTTTTATTTTTGGGGTTTTTTTCAAGTGCTTCTTTGGTTTTTTTGGGGTGTTTTTTGGTTTTTGTTTTGGGAGTTTTTGGGTGTTTTTTTCCTTTTTTTTGTTTTTGGGGTTTTTTTGTTGGCTTTTTTTTGTTTTGGGTTTTTTTATTTGTTTGTTTTTTTGGGGGGTTAGTTTTTGTTGGGTTTTTGGGGTTTTATTGGTTGGGTTTTTTTTGGTTTTTTTTTGGTTGGCTTTTTTTTGTTGACTTTTCTTGTGGATTTTTTTGGGGTTTTATTTGCAGTTTTTGTTGGGTTTTATTTGGGGTTTTTTTATGGAGGGATTGGGTTTTTTTGGTGGTTTTTTTGGGGGTATTTTTTTGGCAGGTTTTTGGGGTTTTTTTGTGGGTTGTTTTGTTTTGGAGTTTTTTTGGGGGCGTTGGGGATTTTGAGGGGGGTTGGGGTTTTTTGGTTTTGGGGTTTTTGGTGGGTTTTTTTGTTTGGTTATCAGGTTTTTTCAGTTTTTTGGGGTTTTTTTCTTTAATTTAAATTTTGGGACCAAGGCTTGTGAACTGCAAGGTTTCAGATCCAATTTTGGGATCGAGGTTTGTGAAGTGCAGGGCAGCTGCCTGCTGGTTGTGTGCTCTGTGTGAGGGTAATGAGGTGGTGGCTGTTGAACAGGCTGGATTGGAGGTGTCACATCTCCAAAAAGAGGTGCAGATGTGGCACTTTGGGACTGCAGATGTGGCACTTGGGGACGTGGTTTAGTGCTGGACCTGGCACAGGTTACTGGCTGGACTCGAAGGTGAAGGTTGGACTTCAACTCTTAGGGGTGTTTTCCAAACTTAAGGATGCTGTGAGTTAAATTGAGGGATTCTTGCGTCTCTCCAGGCTGCTCTTTGCTCAGAGAAGGATATCTTGAGGTTTTTGTGCAGCCATTGAACACCAGTGCAGGGAGCCCAGATTTCCTGCACCACCTCAGGGCTCTGACCTCTGCAAGGGTGAGCAAACATTGGGTTGAAGCTGCCAAAGGGTGAAGTGGTGGAGAATTGGACACTTCCAGGGATCCAGGGGCAGCCACAGCTGCTCTGGGCACCCTGTGCCAGGGCCTGCCCACCCTCCCAGCCAGGAATTCCTTCCCAAAATCCCATCTGGCCATGGGAAACCATTCCCTGTGTCCTGTCCCTCTTCAAGCCTGAGCTGGGCTCAATCTGAGGAGAATCAGCCCTGCTGGAGCTGCTGAGAGATGGGTTTGGACAGAACTGGGACTGGTTGCTGTTCCCTGCTGCTGTGCCCAAGGTCAGCCTGACCCTGGAGCTCCCAAACTGTTCCCAGTTTCCCAGCCAGCAGCACTTGGTGCTATCAGCTGTGTGAGCAGCTCATGGGCTTTATCAGCCCCCGGTGCCTCTGCCTGGGCTGTGCAGTTCAAATCAGAGGGAACAGGAGGTCCTGGGGCTGTGCAATTCCAGTGCCTGACCCAGCAAAGCCATCTGGTGTCTCCCAGGCTGGATCTGCTGATGGTTCTGTCTGGATTGGCTGGGAAGGTGGGGAGAAGGAGCATCCTTGGTGCTTTTGGCAGCTCCAGCCCCTCAGGACTGAGGCACTGCCACATTTCCCCGGTCTAAAAACCACAGCCAGGAAACACAAAGGGAAGGGGTGGCAGTGACCTCAAATCTCCTTTTAACATGGAGAGCTGCAAACTGGACCCCTGACTCAATTCTTCCTTTTTAGAGAGGATTTTCTGGAAACTTCAAGCTGGAAGTGAAATACAACTGTGGGGCAGCCTGGAGTTGGTCTTCTCCTGCATGCTTTTGTCTGGCCACCCTAAAACTTGTTGCTGTGCTTCAGCATTGCCTGAAGCTCCTGAGATATTCTGCTCCCACATTTGGTGACTGATCCCATATGTTTGATTCCAAAAGGCTGTTGCATTTTTTCCCTGTTTTTATGTTGGTTTTTTGTTTTTTTTTTTTCCGTCCTGTGAAGGAAAGGTATGAAATAAATCCTGCCTAAAAGACTTGTGGCTGTCAGCTCTTGGACAGGGCTGTGAGGAAAACCCTGTTGTGTCTCATGCCCCATCAGCTTTAATGCTTGCTAAATGGCAGAGCTGTGGAGAACAGCTCTGGGGCCGGGATTACAAAAATAAATATTGCTGCAAGTGGCTGAGCTTGGGAGTAAATGATGCTGGGAGTGGATGTCCAGGGACTGCTGAGGTGTCTGGATTCCCCCAGGGCTCCCTGCCAGCTGGGAGGATTGGCAATTGGGGAAGGCAGCCTGTGGGGAAAGGCCTGTGTCCCAGCAGTGATAAATCCTCTCCCTGCTGTGCAATCTGACGGCTGTATTTATATATTTTTCTTTTATTTATTTTTTTCCCTGTTTTTTTTTTCCCTGTTTTTTTTTTCCCTGTTTTTTTTTTCCCTGTTTTTTTTTTCCCTGTTTTTTTTTTTTCCTGTTTTTTTTTTCCCTGGTTTTTTTTTTCCCTGGTTTTTTTTTCCTGTTTTTTTTTCCCTGTTTTTTTTTTCCCTGTTTTTTTTTTCCCTGTTTTTTTTTTCCCTGTTTTTTTTTTCCCTGTTTTTTTTTCCCGTTTTTTTTTCCCCTGTTTTTTTTCCCCTGTTTTTTTTTTCCCTGTTTTTTTTTTTTTTTTCCCCTGTTTTTTTGGTTTTGGTTTTTTTTTTCCCTGCTTTTTTTTCCCTGGGTTTTTTTTTTTTTCCCTGTTTTTTTTTTTTCCCTAGTTTTTTTCCCCCTGTTTTCTTTTTCCCCTGTTTTTTTCCCTGTTTTTTTTCCTTTTTTTTTTCCTGTTTTTTTGGTTTTTTGGGTTTTTTTTTTCCTTTTTTTTTTCCTAGTTTTTTCCTTTGGTGTCTACAAATGGTTTCTAGAGCTGAAACCATTTGTAGACTCTGATCTTTTCATTTTGCCCATCATTTACAGATGTGACAAAAAGAGAGAAAAAGGGTTTGCCACTTGTCTGGCTTTTAGAGAGCTCCAAAGTGATGGAAAATCAAATTAGGACCTGTCTGCCATGGTCATCCTGGAGCTCTGGGAGCTTTGCTCTTGCTTGTGCCATCTCCCTCCTGTTTCTCCATGGGAACAGGGAAGGACTGAGCTTTTTATCCTGCCTTTTAAATGGAGAAACACTGGAGAACCACAAAGAAATAATTTACTTGTCCTCAGATATTGTGACATCACTGAGGGTGATGCTCTGATGATGGCTCTGAAAGGAAAAGTGTCAGGTATTGAAAAGATTTGGGATCATCCTTCTTTCTCTTGCAGTCATCAGTGGTTTTGGCCAAGAAAATAGGTGTATTTTCTAGTTACTTAAAAAGATAAAGGACATGGCACTGCTTTGGTAGGGCAAGGTGAGGGTGTGAACTCTTGGATGCTGCAGAAAGGCAGACATGGAGATTGATTTTTTCCTTGAGGTTTGTTCCCATTAATCCGCCTTTGCCTTCTGATAGAACCCCTTTGACTGTGATGTTTTTAGAGGGTGGTGCAGGCTGAGGTGGGAGAGGGGGTCTGGAAATGCTGGCTGGGAGCCTTTGCCTGGCTCCAGCATTTTACTACAGAAGTTTTGCTCTGCTTTAGTTGTCACTCTTTGCCATGATCACTGGCACAGGCCCTCTGAGGAAATGGAATAATGCAATCTGTAGTGGTTTCCCTCCTTCCCTTTTCCTTTCCAGCAGCTTTTCCCCAGTGCAAAACCCCGAAGATGAGCCCTTGTTTTGTGATTATTTGTTATTTATTTCCCTGCTGTGATGGACGTTCAGCAGATAGCAGAAACACCTTCAGCTTTGGCTGAACCTGCCCAGAACAGCTCTGGGGGCTCTGCAGGGGGACGTGTTTGGCACAGGGATCTGGTTTATCCTGAGCCAACAATCCCAGCTCCCAGAGCATCCTTGGGACCACCAGACTGTGGAGGTGGCAATGGGAAAATGCTGCTGCTGCTGCAGTGACACAGCTTCATCATCTGGGGTGTTTTGCAGCTAAAACCCATTCCCTGAGTGTTGTTTGTGTTCATCCTGAGTGAGCTTTGGTGCCCTGGGAGTGTAACAGAGCTCTCCAAACCCACTCAGCTTCCTGCTTGCAATGCCTGAGGGGTGTGGAGGAGGCATTTATCCCACGGATAAATGGGAGAGCAGTAAAATCCCGATTTTATGGGGCTGGGTGGAGGTGTCTGAGCTGGTTTTGGCCATTGGCACATGGAGGTGTTGGCAGCTGAACCTGCCCCTGCTGCTCCCCCCAGCCCTGGTTCCCAAACCCTGGGGGTGCTCTGTGAATGATTTGGGAGCAGGGGATGTGTTGGATTTCCATCTGGAAGTGGCACTTTGCTGAGCACAGGAGATCCCAGGAATAACCTCCCTCTGGGGGTGGAACACCAACAGCATCACTCAGCTCTCCAAAAATGTTCTGTTTCACACTGAATGTGGGTCTCCTTAGGACAAGCTGTGAGCTGTTCTTGGTGGAAATAAGCCACAGAATAAAGTGAAAATTGGTTTGAGGCTGATCAGGGTCCAGTCCCTAAGGGAATATCCAGTGTCCCCAAAGTAATCAGTCTACCCAGACTAAAAGGTGAGAATAAAGGAAATTTCCTCTTGAGATGTCATCTCCCCAAGGTCTTTGCTGTGCTGTGGGTTTGTTTGCTGCCAGGCTGGGCAGTGACAGAGCTCTGTGTGTCACTCAGGTTTGTGTTTTCCTGGCAGTTCAGGACCTTGCACTGCTGGCCCGGCGACTCCTGACCTCATTGCTGCCCTGTGGCATGGAAGCCATCCCTGTGTCCTGTCCCTCCATCCCTTGTCCCCAACTGATCTCCTGGAGCCCCTTTAGGCACAGGAAGGGCTCTGAGCTCTCTTTGGCTCTTTCTCCTCTCCAGGTGCCCAGCCCATGGATGGGTGGCTGCCCAAATGCAGCATTTCTAGCATCTCTGGAAATGTCAGTGCTGATTTGGGCTCTGGGGGAGCTGGGGGTGCAGCAGAGCTCCCCACAAGGTGCTGTGACAGTGACAGGGACACGTCACCTCTGAGCTGTCAGTGACTCTGCTGCTGGTTTGGGCAGCCTTGGCTTGGCTTGGCTGTCCTTGTTTGCCCAGCACAAATGGATTTGTCACGCAGCTCCTGGTGGCTGTGATTTGTGTCTCTGGAGCAAATCCCACTCCTGAGTCCCTGCTTGCCTGCCTGCTGTGCTGCTGCTCAGCCTTCCCTGCTCCTCCAGCTCTCCATAAAACCTCTCTGCTCTCAGAAATACTCCTTGAGTCTTTGTCATCCTGTTTCTTGTTGGGTACAGAGATAATGCTGCTGTGGCATTCGCTTCTTATCCTGCCGTTGCACCTCTTGATAGTTTTTAACAGCTTAATTTAAAACAAGCTCTGAATTAAATTGTGTGGGTGGGATGCTTCTCTGACTCTGCTGAAACTTGTGGAAATTCCACGTGGCAAAAAATGGCTTTGGGAAGAGGCATCTCCTGAGATCTTCCTGTCATGGTTGTGCTTTTCTACTTGCTCCAGCCTCCCCACTTGCTGATGCTGTGCACTCAAAAAGCACAAAAGCTCTGCCTTGCACCCTGCCCAGAATAAACCCTCAGCTGAGAGCCATGGCAGCTCAGCAGAGCGACCTCAGAGGAGTCTTTACCGTGGTGGAAGCAGATGGAGCTTGACTTGGTGTCAGTTCTGAGCTCAGAATAACTCAGTTTTACAGCAGGGACGTGGAAAGGTGCAGTGCTGCCACAGGAGGAACTCAGCTCTGTGCAGAGCCAGTCCCAGGCAGGGATTATTCCCACTCTTGGGAAGCCTGGCCATGAGGAAAACCCGCACTTGGATGTGTTTTGTCTTGGGAGGGTGCTAAACAAGGTGTGATAAAGCATCCTCTGGTGCCAGATCCCACAGCTGGAGGCTCCTCTGGGAGAGGGGATGTCACAGCCCAGCTGTGGTTTGGGACCTGAGGGACCAGACCTGAAGGGATTCCCTCACAGCCAGGAATTCCCAATCTCCCATCCATCCCTGCCTTCTGGCAGTGGGAGCCATTCCCTTGTCCTGTCCCTCCATGCCTTGTCCCCAGTCCCTCTGCAGCTCTCCTGGAGCCCCTTCAGGCCTGTTAGAACCTGTTAGAGTCTGGACTGGGGCTTCCTGTACAATAATTAAGGTTAACCCCAGCAGCCCTTGCTGATGTTTGCCTTTTGCTCTAGAGGAAGGAAACGGGATCCTCATCTTTAGCTCAAATGCCATCTGTGCTTCCACTGACAGGAGTGGATCTGTGATGTGCTTAATGAAGCCTAGAAAGATGTCTCCGATAATAGACAGCAAATATCTGCCCTTTGCTTCCCAAAGTTATTGCAGGGCATCCTGTGATGGTTAAGGAAGGGAGGCCTTGTTGTTTTGGGGTTGTTTTTTGTTTGGTTGGTGAATTTTCAGAGGGGAAAGCCCCCTTGGAAAGCAGATGGCAGAGCTGGATCACGTGCTGCTTCAGCCTTGCCAGGCCAGCCCAAACAAATCTGCCCAATTGGTGCCTGTTTGGGGGAATCCCATTTCCAGAGCACCTCTGGGAACTTGGGAGTGTGGAAGGAGTGGGGTGTGCCCTGGTGTTGCTGCTGTAGCCTTGGGACACAGGATATTTGTAGGGAAAGGTTTACAGATAAATGGGCCTGGTTGATGATGAGCAGATGTGTCCACTTTGCTTTGGGAAGAGGTGCACAGCTTTGATGTTTCCAGCACTGAAAAAAAGCTGGTGGAGAAGAACCTGCAGCATTTGAGATCAATGAAAATCCTCTGCTTTGAGGGATTGGGAATCATGGAATCACAGACTGGTTTAGGTGGGAGGGATTTTGAAATTATCAGGACACTTTTCCCTATCCCAGGTTTCTCCAAGCCCTGTCCAGGCTGGCCTTGGACACTTCCAGGGATGGGACAGGAGTGATCCAAGGTAGGGAAGGAGGCTGGGACAGGGCTGAGACGCTGGGGAGCTCAGGGATTAGCACTAAATCCTGTGCACAGAAAGAAGCCTCAAATGCCTTGGATGTCTGGCATTTCAAGGATTTCTCCTCTGGTAAGGTTTTTGCTGAGCCTGCCAGTGAAAATCCCCAGAATGTCACAGTTATTGCATGAGATTTATGCACTAATAGGATTTAATTTCTGCAGAGCTTCTGGTGAGGGGAAGAAGTCCCTCCAAGGAGCACAGGTATTTTGGGAAAGGCTTAAGTGGAGTAAAATTCAGCTGCAATCATGCTGCAGCAGGGGAGCTTGGAGATGAGTGAGATGGAGCCAGGAGTTTGATCCCTTCCACATAGGATGTGCACAGCCTTGTCTCTCCCAGCTGTCCCTGAGCTCTTCCCTGCTGGAAAGAGAGGAATTGTCTCTGTGAAAAGGGTGTTCTGGGTCTGCCTGCTTTGCCATGGAAGCTCCTGCAGGGCTTGCAGAGGTGCTGCTGTCCCAGGGTTTGAGTTCCTGGCCCATGGGGAGCTGCTGCATTCTGCTCCTGTTTCCTTGCCCTGTCAGGGCTCCTGGGGGCTGAATAAGGGGAGGCTGGAGGGGAAGGGGAGTGTGGAAGGTTTCCTTCCTGGGGAAAAGGGCTGCCAATGCAGCTCAGGGGGAAGAAAACCAAACAAAGCAGCTTCTCTTCCCTTCTGGCTCAGGGAGGGGTGTGATGTCAAGGTGGAGCTGAGCCTGCCCCAAGACTCTGGGAATGTTTTTTCTTTCCTTTTTTTGAGGGATGGGGCATTGGTTTATGTGCTTTTCTGTTAAATCTCTCAAACAATGCTGCTTCCCCTTCCCTGGAGCAATTGTTCCCCACGGCTCCTTCCCCTTCCTCCCCATCGTGGGAAGAGCTCTGTGGTGATGATGGATGGGCTCAGATTGAGTCTCTGCTTTACCTTCCTTTGTCCTGCTCTGCTCTCTTGTTTTCCTTTGTTATTTCTGCCCAGATCCTCATCACAGGCTGGCCAAACCCAGATGTGTTAGTGCTGATGGAGGGAATGAAGTGTCAGAGCAGTTTCTGCCTTCACCTTGAACTTGGCAGGGCTGGGTTAATGACTCCATGGTCCTGGAGGGCTTTTCCAGCCTCAGGGATTCCTGATTCTACATGTACTGCCAAGTCTAACAGACTTTCTAGGTTTCATCCCTTGAGTCCATGTAGTCTCTCCTGGGAGAGCCAGTTTCTTCCTTAGGGAAAAAAAATGCTCTTTTTGTGGCCAGCCTAATCTCAAACCTTTTCAATTGCATCCATTTTGGGAGACAAGATTAATTTTTTTAATTGGTGTCATTTTTCAAGGCCCAAGAATCCCAAGACAGTGGCTGGGCCCTGGCACAGGCTGCACAGAGAAGCTGTGGCTGCCCCATTCCTGGAAGCCATCAAGAGATAAGATTGGATTTGTCCTTCAGGAGCATTTCCAAGGAAAATCTGTGTTAGAGGAGCATGGGAGAGATGCTGATCTCTCCACTGGGACTTCACTGGGAATTTAAGTCAGAACTGAGCAATTCCATGTGCCCCATGCAGGAATGATAAACCAGTGGATATTCCAGGCTAAAGGATGTAACTCCACTATGACCTGTTTCTTTTGGAAAATATCCCCCAGGCTCCTGATAAGAATTTGCAGGTCCTTCCAGCTTTATCAGAGGAGCTTCCTGCAGGGAGCTGTTGGTGATCTGTGCCAGGGAGGAAAGGGAAAGGCAGCTGGGTGAATATTCCATGGCAGCTTTGGAGGGCTCATGGAAAGGCAGCAGTGCCCTGGGGGGCTCTGCCCTCTCTGCTGAGGTGGAAATTGCATGGTCTGATGAAACAATAATTGATGGGAACCTGTTTTAGGGGATTCTATCATGCCTCAGCAGAGCCAGGACAGTCATCCTGTTGGGGAGTCCAACACCCACTGTACACACAGTAATTAAACACAGTAATTAACAGCCTGAACTGTGAGAGGTGCTCCGATGGAAACCTGACACTTCAGGATAAAATGTGGTGGATATTGAAAGCCTCTTTCCCTTTGGCAGTGGTAAAGGATGTTCTTGCATGGAAATCTGAAATAAAACCTCCTTTCTGTGCCCTTTGCACAGGCTGTGGTTAGGAACTGCAGGTAACCCCCTGAAATGGTTATTGACTGGAGAGCTGCCTGGCAGTGCTGCTGTTTGCTGACTCGACAGATGATAAAATCCTGTCCCAGTGTGGTCTGAGCATCTGTCCAAAGCCAGCTGTGTTTTTGGCTGTATTTAGTGTCCAAACTGTTTGGTGCTGTCCCAGGGGACAGGAGTGGATGAATAAATCACTTTTTGCACTGAGAGCTCACTGAGGGGAGCACAGGAGTGAAGGGGATGCTGTGGGAGCTGGGATTGTGGTGACTGCTGCAGCACAACTGTTGGGCTCTTCTCTGTGATTGCTTAGTGTTGTTTCTAATTAAGATAATAAATCAAGAAATTGCTTCTGGGAGCAGTTTTAGAGGAGATCTGGGGGAAATGGTGGATCTCTCTTTAGCAGACAATGAAGTGTTGAGCTGGTGCTGGCCAGGCAGAGGATCTGGGGCTCTTGGTTGATTTCTGGGAAGCAGGGTGAGATTCCTCCTTCCCTCCTCTTGGCAGACCATAACTCCCATGGTGATGTTCCCTTTGGCATTCCTTGCTGGAGGAAGATGGCAGCAATTTGGGACTGTGGAGTACTGGGCACTCTAAGCCCTGCTGCTTTTGTCTGAGGGATAACAGCACTGGACATGTCCAGAGATGGCAAATAAATCTGGGGCCTGCTTTGGATCAGCAGTGCTCCACAGATCCAGCTGTGGCAGTGGTGATTTTCTGAAGCACTGATCCTCTTCCTTCCATCCCAGTCCCTCAGAACAAAACAAACCCACCAGTTCAGGTGCCAGAACTCGCTGCTGACTCTGCACAAGTTGTTTGCGCTTCTCTTGCATCCCTTTTATTTTCTTGCCCCAGAGTTTGGGCCCCAGGGAAGGGACTTGTGGAAAGTGTTCAGTGCAGGGCTGATCCAGAGGTGTAGGGAGGAGCAGAGGAACAGAGTTAACAGATAAACATCCCCATCCCCAGTTGTTTGGAGACCTCTTGCATTGCTGTGTGATAATTGTGTCCCAAACATAACAAGGGACAGGATGGGAGGAAGTGCTGGGGGAAGTTTAGGTTGGATGTGAGGAGGAATTTCTTCCCTGGAGGAGTGGTCAGGCACGGGGGTAGGCTGACATGGGGAATGGTGGAATCACAGCCCCTGGAAGGGCTCAGGAGTTGTGTGGATTTGTGGCATTGTAGTGCTGGTTAATAGTTGGACTCAGTCTTAGAGGCCTTTCCCAACCTTAATGATTCTATTTCAATACAACTTTATTTCTTATTTTTGCAATAAATCTAGATGGGGTCTGCTCTTAAAAGCAGATACCCATTAAGAATCTAGGAAACTTGGTCTTCCCAGTGTGGGATCCTTTAGGCTTTAAAAGGTTGTGATTATTATCAAGATTTCTGTCTTGGAGCTGTGTGCTGGCTGTGTTGCTCTTGGTGGGACCATGTGAGGGCTCCAGGAGGCTCCTTGGTGGGACCATGTGAGGGCTCCAGGAGGCTCCTTGCCTCTGGTGGGTTTTGTTCTTGTTTTTGGCTGCTGTCCTGTCCCTGGTGTGGTCCCAGACAGCCATGGCAGAGGTGCCAGCCTTAGCTGGGTGCTGCAGGAGAACCCTTGTGTCACATGCTTGGGATGGGCACTGAGTTCCATGGGGCTGCAGGGACTGTGGGCCAGCTCCTGTTTGTTCAGGCTGCCCTTGGCCCTCTGGATAACCCCCTCTAATCCCCGGGCTTACACAAAACCAGCGGCACCAGAGAGTGTCTGAGCAGAGATTAGCCGCGGCCGAATGCGAAAGCGCCCAGGGGAAACTGAAATATTTCTGCTGCTAAAAACAACTCCCAAACTCTTACTTTGAGTTTTGGTTCTAAATTCATTTATTTTTTAGCTCTGTGTTCTGAACCAGAGCTGCTCAATGCCACGGGTCCCTCGTGCAAAGACTTCTCCATCCTGCACCAGAAGCGTCTCTGTCCCTGCTGTCCCCTGCACGGTGCTGGCACGAGCCAGGTGCCCTCGAGGTGACAGCTGGGGGTGGCTCTGTGCTGCTCTGGCTGATCCCCGCTAATGCAGTGTTTGGAGAGCCTGGCTTGCTGAGGACAGGCAGCTCTGAGGGAGATAAACACCAGGCTGACCTCAGCTGTGCCCAGATCGTTTGACCTGAGGGCAGCTTGTGGTGCATCCTCTGGAGAAATCAATTTTTAAACAGAATTTTTGAAAGAGAGGGGTGCTTAAGAAGCCCACAGGTGTGCTGGTAGCACCTCTGAAATGTTCACAGCATACCCTGAGTTGGGAGGGACCCATGAGCTGAGCTGAGCTCAGACAGGCTTGGCTGTGATGGTTTGTGCTGGCACAAGCTGGATGGAGCTTGGAGCAGTGTGGGACAGTGGAAGGTGTCCCTGCCCATGGCACAGATGGGTCTGGATGGGCTCTGAGGTCCCTTCCAACCCCAGCCATTCCATTATTCTAAGTCATTTTGCCCCTGAGACCTTCCCAGCCCTGTGGGATGGGGGACAGGGATGCCCCATGCCACAGGTGGAATGCCCAACCCATCACCACCAGCTCTCATCTGCTCTTCTCAGTGTTTGCAGCTCAAAAAGCAGCCTGGGAATCCTGACTCTGCCTCCTGGTTATGAATTTAACATGAAACAGGGCTTTGCTCATGTTTTAAAAGCTGCCTACAGAAAGGTTGAGAGGAAAGCTAACACCAGGACAAACTTCCTGGGAGATAGGAGAACATTTGTTTGCTTTTCCTTTGGTGGAGAACCTCAGAGTGTGTTTGTAAAACTACATGTTGGTTTATTCACTCCAGAGCCAGGTATCTCCTGGGCTGGAGGGATCTGCTCTCCTCTGAGCAATTTAGATGAAAAACCAAAAAGAAGTTTGGGAAGATTACAGCAAGGAAAGGCATTGAACGAGTGTTTGCCAGGAATAACTTCTTGGGTGCCCTTGTCTCTGTGTTATCTGCTTGTGCCTCTGGAGGAATGCTGTTGCTGGAGCAGCAGAAGGTCACGGTGACACGTGCTGGGCTGCCAGGGCTGGCTGCCTTGCAGGGTGCTGCCTGAGGGAGCCTTTTTGTTCAATATCTCACTACAGCAGGGGGGCTCTTGTGGCACAGGAAACTTTGAGAATTTGTGTGAGTGAAGCACCATCTTCTGTGGGCTCTGTGGACTGGAATTGGTTCAGGGGTCAGAGGATAATAGAACACTGCAGGTTGGAATGGGCCTTTAAACATCATCCACCATTGCTCCCAGTTCCTGCTCTGCAGGCCTCTCCCTGTGTGTCCATCCCCAGCAGCTTGGGCTGAGTCCCTCTTGGGGCACCACAAGGCCTTGTTGTTTGGAACAGGAGCCCTGTGAGCACTGAGCAGGTTTATTCCCCTGCTGGGTGGAGGGAGCTGGGGCAGGAATTCAGGGTGCCAAGGGCAGCTGGTGCCATTGCCTGTGTCCCAGCAGGGAGGGCACTGCAGGGACAGTGGCACATGGGCACCCACGAGGGCACAGCTGAGCTGGCAAGGCCTGCCCTGGCTGTGGGTCAGCTGAGGGCACTGTTTACATCCTGTAATTAACAGCAGCAGTTAATCAGCGCCTGGCACGCCCCCAGACGCTGGGCTGGAGTCACAGTGTCTGCTGTGGCACTTGGATCCCTGTCCCAGAGGTGACAGCAGGCCAGGAGCAGACATGTGTCAGCTTGGGCTGTTGGTGCTGATTTATCCTCCTGCCCTGCCCAGTGTGTGCCTGCAGCACATAAATCACCAGCTTTATAAATCACAGCTTTAACTTCTTCCTCTTCTTGGCCTCTTGGAGAACCTACTTTGTGCAACTGTGCAGTTTTGGGGCTTTTTTTTAGAACACATTGAGAGGTTCGGGTTTGGAGAGACCTTAAATCTCATCCATGTCCATGGTCAGACACCTTCCACCATCTCAGGTGGCTCCAAGCCCCATCCAGCCTGGCCTGGGGCACTGCCAGGGGTCCAGGGGCAGCCACAGCTGCTCTGGGCACCTGTGCCAGGGTCTGCCCACCCTCACAGGGAGCAATTCCTTCTGATGATGAACCTCTGGGGCAGATTAAGGAGCACTTAGCAAGGGCAGAGCCTTGAACGCAGCATTTCTGGTCCTTGGTGGGACACAGAGCTGCTCACAGAAGGCCAGCCTGAGACTTTGGTGGGTTTCACACTATTTCATTGGCTCTTGGAAACTTGGGTGTCCTGATTATTGTCCAGTGCAAGTGAAAATGTAATATTTGGCTGGTGAGTGTTCTGGAATATGCTGACAGGCTGCTGGAGGAATTAAAGGGGCAAAACAGGGGATGTTTGTGCTGTGTTGGTTCCCCACTACCTCTGTCTCTTGTTTGGTGAGTGCTGCTCTCATTGGGACTGCAGAGAATGGTCACTGGTCCTCCTTGGTTTAATGAAAATTTCAGAGGGCGGAATGAGTCTGTCTCAGAAGGATGCGGAAAGGGAAATGGGGATGGTGACTTCAAATCTCCTCTTCCATTGTGTCCACAGCATAGCATGTTGCTCTAAGCTGTGTGAAATTACTTTATTTCTAACAAGGCTAAAAGTGGAGAGGAACAAAATCCAGCTTTCTTAGTGGATGCAGAAGTGACCTTCTTGTTAAACCTGAGGCAGTTCAGGCTCCTCAAACTGCCAGGTCTATAGGAGACACAGTTAATTAACATTGGAGAGTTAATTTCCATCCTTATCTCCCTCAAAATGGAAGGGTTGATGTGCCTTTGTCTCCCAAGTGGTGAGGGAGGTCAATGTCTTCTCCCAGGTAAAAAATAATAGAATGAGAGGAAACAGCCTCAGGTTGTTCCAGGGGAGGTTTAGGTTGGAGATAAGAAAAATATTCCTCATGGAAAAGATTGTCCAGTCCTGGCACAGGCTGTGGGGAGTCCCAAGGCAGCCCGTGTGCATTAATGCCTGAATTCAAATGCAGCAGTGCAGCAGTGAAAGTTCTTTGGAAAAGGCTGGGAAAAGATCCCAGCTCAGTTGTGGAGAATTTGGACAAAAGGAAGGATGGTTATGCAGCCTTATTCCCCTGAGAACTGGTCACATTCCCTGGCTGAAGGCAAGTCTAGGATGACATGGAAGAAGAGACAAGGGCCCAGCCTTTTGAGGCACATTGGGATGGGCTTGTGGCTCTCATTTCCAGCTCCATTTTTGAATCTGCTGGGTTGTATTCCTGAAATCCTCTGTCAGAGTTCCAAGGCAGCTGGAGAGCTCTGCCTTCAGTCAAAGCTCTGCCTTCAGTTGTGGAGAGAAGCTTGAGAACACAACCAGGGCAGAGTGACCCAAAGCTTCTGGCAGTGCTTTATCCAGCAGGCACAAAACTTCCTGTGGCACAAAAATTGCTGTGTCTTCCCTGGAGCAGCAATTGCCAGGTTTTCACAGAGCAGGATCAGGGTGATCTTGGCCTTGCTGCCTCCCTGGCTGCTTTGAGTGGTGCTGTTGTGCTCCTCTGTCAGGTTCTGCTACAAGAAGAGAACTTTTTTGGGGGTGATTGGGGTGTGATTGTCTCTGCTTTTTCCTCAGTGGATCTCTCACCATCTCCTTAGAAATGGAGGCACTTCACTTTTCATGGAACACTCTGTTCCCCCCTCCCATTCTTTATACACAAGTTGGGTGTCTTAAACTCCTCCAACCCAAAGAAAATCCACATGGAGTTAAATTTCTTCACCTCCCAAATGTCTGGTGGGACAGATCTCCTTGGGAGCTCTTGCAGGTATCTAACCCAAAGCAACAGGGCTTCAAGTGCTTGGGGACTCCAGCCTGGAGCTGAGAGCTCCCTTCCTCTTGGGCTGTGTAGGAAATCTGTTCATGGATGAGGCAGGAAGTTCACCTGGGGAAAAAAAAGGTTTGGAAGTCTCTTGCACATCCCAGGTGCTTGTCTAAACCTTCAGGCTGTTTACAGTCTGGTTTTGGTGGGAAAGATTAGATGCTTTATTTCATATTCTGCTCTTTTTTTCTGTAGGGTGAGGGAGGTTTTTGCAATCTGCATCCCATGGAGCTGAACAGAGTTTCCCTGCCTGCAGTTGTACAGAAAGGGCAGGAACAAGGGAGTTATTCTGGAGGTGTTGGAGTGTTCCAAACCCTAGGGAGAGGCCAGAGGGAAGTGAGGAATCACCTGGCAGGGTGTGCTCTGTGTTTCCATAGGTGGTGATGAGCAGGATTTCTTGGATATTTGGAAGGCTAGAGAAAACCCAAATGCCGTCTGTGTGTTTCTGGTTTATTTAGACACCAAAATTATACCACACATCTTCCAGAGTCCAGGGTATGGCAGCTGTGAATGCTGGAGGAGAATTCTAAAGCCTTGTAGTGATTCACCTGCTCTCCTTTAGGATAAATCAAATCTTTGCTTAATCAGTGCTGATAAACAGACTGCAAATTGAAATGATCTTTTTCTTTGTAATGTTTTTCATTGATTTTTTGATTTTTTTGCAGTACAACCCCTGAACAGCCTTTAAATCTGAACCACATTTTTCTGCTCCATGCTCCTGTGGTGCTGATAATTCTTCTCTCCTTGTCATTCTTTCATCCCTGGGTATTTATGTGTGCACAAACAGAGAACAACAATTCTGAGTTGCCATCCCAGGGCTCTGTGACCATTTCAAACATAAACTCAGCTTACATCTCAGTTCTGCCTTTCCACATAATAAATTACCAGCATTTATTGGTCTTTTGACATACAGGTTTCCTAAGGGAAAAGGAGGAGACTGGCTGAACAAAGCCTTCTCTATAATCTGAGTTTGCAGCAGGCTGTGGGCTGAAATTGCAATTCCCAGCCAGTGCAGCAAGGATTTTATGGCTCTATCTATAATTTCATTTATGCCAGGAGGAGGTTTGGGGGATGCTGGATCCTGAACCTCAGACTGCATCATTAAAATATGAATCTGTATGATATATTACAGGAATTGCAGGATGAAAACTCAGTGTTTCTATGGCAATCCATCACTGGGGACAGTTTTAGAGCCATGTAGTAATTTGGGTTGGAAGGGACCTTAAAGACCATGTCATTCCATCCATGCCTTGGCATGGGCAGGGACACCTTCCACTAATCCAGGCTGCTCCAAGATGGTTGGGGTGACACTGATGGCTGCTTTTATTGTCACCTTTAATGAAAACCTTCTGCAGTGACACATGTTGGATTTTCTGCCCCAAGCTGGGGGTTAACCTGGCCAGCTCCTCTCCTGTGTGAGATCAGATGAGATTTTTTGGCACCTGAAAGAAAATTTTGTACTGGGAGGGAGACTTAAGGTCGGTGGCTCCTGGGCAGGCAGCTCATGAAGGTGTGGGTGAGAGTTTGGGGTAACAAAACTGGGAATCCTCCTCTGCTGGAGGGGCTGCTGGGCCCAAATTCCTCCCCTCTGGAATTTCCCCTGCCCTGAGACAGAGGGTGACCCTCATGGAGACCTTGGCTTCCCATGCAGCTGGCACTGCATCGGCCCAGTGTGTCCATGGCTTTGTCCCTGTCCCCTTCCCACCCTGGGGGCTGGCTTGGAGGGAAGTTTGGTTTTTATTTTGTGGGAAGGTTCCGGCCCTCCCAGCTTGTTCCCTGGGCACAAGGATGGATGGTGGCCTTCACCTTGCAGAAGGGACATGGCTTGGGGACAGCAGCAGTTGTGGCAGGGCTCCTCTCCTGAGCCTGCAGAGCAGCAGTAGCAGCTGCCTCGTGCCCTCTCCCCGTCAGGAGGGAGAAGTAGGTCAGAATTTGCATTCTTTGCCCAGATTCTCCACATAACTTGGACATTTTTTCCCTTTTTTTTCCCCCTCTTTTAAACTCCTTGTTCCTGTGCGTGCGTGTGTTCCTCGGGCTCCCCTGAATCAGAGGGTGAAGGCTCAATTTCAGATGTATAATTGCTCTTTAATATCAGCCTTCCTTTCAAAATCACTTCTGGGAGACTCCTCGCATGCTGACAGACCAATCCCAGCATGTAAAACTCTGAGAGAAATGCTTGGGGCAGCGTCTTCATTTCTGGCTGCTGTGTTGTCTGGAGCAGGAGTTGAATTTTCTCCTGTAGTTCTTGTTTTGCATGACAAGAGCGAGTAATTGGGGTGAAATCATCTGTGCTGCAGACTGGCATGGTGAGATTTCTTTTCAGTGCTTCTCTGTATGGTTTTTTGGGTTTTTTTTTTTTGTCTGTTTTGCAATGTCTGATTGGGTGGGGGAGGAGAGATGGAGCACAGAAAGCATTGTGGTAACCACAGAAGCATCCAAGTGTTGCTGCAGGGCAACAGGAGGATTTTGGTGTGGTTTTGTGCAAAAAAAGAGCTTTGATGTGATGGGACAGGAGAGTTGTGGCTGCCCTGGGTCCCTGGCAGTGCCCAAGGTTGGATATTGGGGCTGGGAGCAGCCTGGCACAGTGGAAATGTCCCGGCCATGGCTGGGGTGGGGCTGGATGAGCTTTAAGATCTCTCCCAACCCAAACAATTCCGTGATGATTCACGTGTGATTCAGCATCTCTGGCAGAGTTTTCAGTAGTCTGGCAAAGAAAAAGAAGTGAATGTAACATCCTGAGACTGGGTGGTTTTCCTGAGGGTGATGGCAAGGCAGACCTGCTGCACGATTCTGGTCTTTCTCCATCTGTGGAGGTGATTCTTGTGGTTAAATCCTCCAGAGGCTTCTTGTGCATCATTGGCAGTCTGAAAGGAAGCAAATTGTGTGGTCTGAAGGCAGGTGGATGGGTAAAAGGGGCAGAATTACTGTGACACAATCATTATTTTAATGCGTTTTCACTGTATTTTTCAAGTCATGTTTTAAAAGTATTTTTAAATACTTCACTGAGGTTTTGCTTTGTGTTTCTTGTAACAAGTGCATGTTTTTAGCCAAAAACTCTCTTTTCCCGAGGAGATTTCAGGCTGTTTCTGCTGTGTCTGCTTCGTGCTGGTGGAGCTGCCACCTGGATGTGTCTGAGGCTTGTGCAAAGAGCAGGAATTGTCATCTCTGCTCCCACTGTGCCCCCTTCAGCTGCCAAAAAGTGTCAGCAGCTCTGCACAGGGATGATCTTCTGGGAGCTGAGCTTTTCCCCGTTCTGCCTTTGCTGTTTGATCTCTTTCCTTGGGGCTTTGGTGTGTTCAAGCCTTGGCAGTCAGAAAGCTGAGCAGAAGTAAACAGAAGGTCGAGTCTTTTTCAAGTTAAATCCAAATTTTTGGGCTTAACTTTTGAGTTAAACACTGCTTTTAAGTTGGATGAACTTTATTGGAGGGTGGATTTGGGAGCTGCAGTGGAATCACTTTTGGTTTCTCAGTTCCCTCCTGTACCTGCTGTTTGCATTAACCCCATGGTGTCCTGCTGTTCCCCTTGGATTTTAGGCTGTAATATTCCTCCTCCACTGTGTATTCCTGTTTTCAGCTACCACAGGGGGAACTGAGTGTTGTTTTTGGAAATGTGGGATGTGGCTGGAATCCCTGGATCATGCTGTGGTCAGACCAGAGTGCTGCAAAGCTCTGGGTACCCTTCCCTCAACATCCCTGTCTCCATAAAGAGCTTTCTTTGGGCTGGGCTGTGCTGACCTGCTCTTCACCTCCAGGTGGGGTTTCAGTAAACCAGGTTATCCTCTGGCTTAACTAAATCTAGACCCAAACCTGCCATCCTCTGCCTGGATCTGGAATCTCCTCTCTGTGGGTGACAGCAGGCAGAATGCTGGGGCTGCTCTGTGGTGCAGCCTTGGCCACCTTGTGAGCAGAATTCCAAAGCCCCACAAGATGAAAATACACCATGAAGCCTTTTCTGTCTCTGGGACCTGACTTTAGCAGGAAATCAGTGTGAACTTTGGCTTCCTTGTGCAGTCTTGTCTTGTGAGTGAGGGGATGATGAATGGGTATCAGCTCAGCTCCTGCCAGGCAATAACTGCAGATCCTTTGGAATAATAAACTGTAAGTTAAAGCAAAAATTCAGGCTTGTCAAATACAAAAATGGGGATGATCCTGAAAATAATTTATGGATCCTGAAAATGATTCCTGGCTGGCAAGCTAAAAATGAAGAGCTCAGTAGTGAGAAACTCCTGGGGAGAGTGTTTGCCCCATAAAGGAGGAGAAAAGCTGCTGACAGCTCTGGTTTGGGGAGTGCAGTGCTTCACCTCCACAGCTGGTACAAAGCATGAATGTGAATTAAAAAATGAAATGAAAAATGAAAATCAGCTGGGATTGCCTGGTGAGTGTTGGCACTGGCTCTGCTGGAGCTGATCCTGTACCTGCTCTTATTTTTTTGCTGTTTTAGGTGGTGAAATGGTTTGGGTTTTCACCCTTCTCGTGATTTGTTGTCTCCTTTGTGCTCTGCTCCTTCCTCCAGTAATGTCTCTGGGTTTTGGCAGAGGCTTGGAGCTGAAGCTCTGAGGTTGTTGCTGTTGGTGCATTTTGCTCATCCTAAAGTGATGTCAATAACAGAAGGAAGCTCTGAAAAGTAGAGAGGTTGGCTCTTTCAAGATGCTTACATTTGTAGCCACTTAAAAATAGTAATAATGAAAAAATATATATAAAAATATGAATATAATCCTG
This sequence comes from Zonotrichia albicollis, assembly GCF_047830755.1. NCBI lineage: Eukaryota > Metazoa > Chordata > Aves > Passeriformes > Passerellidae > Zonotrichia > Zonotrichia albicollis. The sequence goes on from NC_133820.1 coordinate 1,709,345, forward strand.
GATCTCCACCCTTCTCTCCTTTTCTTGGCAAAGAATCCCACTTTTCTGCATCCTGCAGTGTTCCTGAAGTCTCTGAGCAGGGAACAGGAGCTGGGGAAGGTGAGGTGGAAGCTGCTGCCACAGGGTTGGGGTTTCCCAGCTGAGGGTCAGCCCAGCCCTTTTGATCTCACTGCAGAAGAAAGGAAAAGTGTTTCCCTGGCATCACCACTGGCTGTTCCTGTCTGAAAGCTGAGCAGCCTCTTCTTTCTGGAAACTTTCCCAGAGATCAACCTGGAGCCTGTGGTTCGTGGAGTGGAGAGGCTAAAGCAGGGCTGGAAGCTTTAAACACATTCATGGAATGGTTTGGGTTGGAAGGGAACTTCAGGATCATCCCATTCCACCCCTGCCATGGGCAGGGACACCTTCCACTGTCCCAGGCTGCTCCAAGCCCATCCAGCCTGGCCTTGGATGCTTCCAGGGGCAGCCACAGCTTCTCTGGGAACCTGTGCCAGAGTCTCACCCCTCTCACAGGAAGGAATTTCTTCCCAACATCGCATCTGATCCTGCTCTCTGTCCTGTCCCTCCATGCCTTGTCTCCCATCACTCTGCAGCTCTCCTGAAGCCCCTTCAGGCCCTGCAAGAGCTCTGAGCTCTCCCTGGAGCATCTCCTTGTCTCCTCTGTACCTCTTTCCTGGCGCCCACCTGTGCTGGAATTCTGGGATTTTTGGGCTTTTTGCGCTTTCTCCAGCATGTGACAGAGATTTCCCTGTGCAGGGACTTCAGGATGTGGCCTCCAGCAGCTCTTCTGTGGTGTGGGCTGGATGTGGGGCTGGGATCAGCTGAGGAGAGAACTTTCAGAAGCTGGTGTTTGAAGTGCCTCTGCATTTCAAAGGAGAGATCTCAGAGGAATCACGCTCCAGCCCCCACAAAACCCGAGCCACCTGTTGCAGGGAGAGACCTCTGGAGCTGGGCCGAGCTGTGCCTTCACACCTGGGCGCTGAACAGGTGTTGGGTGGCAAGGATGCTCTGGTGAGGGGGAGGACATGTCCTTAAGCTGTGAAGGAGCCTCTTGAGAGACAGAGAGAGACAGAGCCAGACAGAGTCGGAGCCGCCTCTGCGTCCTCGCTCCATCAGCGCTGCGGATCCGGGCACCCGGGCGTGGGCGGGCTGTGAGGAAAGCACTTGGGCAGCGTCCCTGGAATAGAAACTCAGCCCAGCTGTCTGCCAAAACACAAACGGGAAAGGTTGTTCAGGGCTTTAGGCACTCCGCACGAACTGGCACCAACAAAAAAAATACATGAGAAATCTTGGAATTCTCAAGGGCTGAACAGCAAAAAGCCCTTTGGAGAATACCTGGAATCCAAGTGGATTTTACCAGAAATTCTGGGACAGCGTGTTTGTTTTTAGCTCAGTGAGCATGTTCTCACCCTCTTTAAAGTGCTGCTGAGGATGAGCCAAGCTGGGGCTGAGGACTTGAACTGAACTCTCACAGGCTCCTCAGAAGAAAAATGAACCTTCTTGGAAGGCAGCATGGCCCAAACCCTCAGCTTGCTGGAATATGTAAAACTCCTCAAGAACTGAAAGTGAATAGCCAGGATTAAAGAGGGAGGAGATGATGGCTTGCAGCACTTTGGCCAATTGCTGGCTTGAGGGGTTTCTGCTGGAAAAAAGAGATTTCCAACCTGAGCAGCCTCGCTCTGTTGGAGTTTAGATATGGGCTGTAAACCTCAGGTTGTCTGAAAACTTGAAAAAAGGCTTAGCTCCTTCACTGGAAGGAGAGGGGTAAAATACAAAATTCCTGCTTAGTCCTCTTTCCAGTCACTTCCTTGAACAAAGTGATTTCTGCTTGTAGAAAATCACAGAATAAATAGTTCAGCTTGGGAGGGAGCTCAGCACTCCAACCACCTGCTCAGGTCAGCTCTGGAATTATCTCCAGAGCGAGCTGATGGAATAACCTTGGCAGCTGGATCCTGTGGATTGCCAGAGCCTGGTGTGATGATGGATGGAGGATGTGCAGGCTGACTCCAGGAGCACTGGATGGAGGATCAGCAGGAACCACCCCAACCACACCCTGTATCAAAAGAGCGTGAGCCAAGGGGTCTGAGTCTGTGTTATTTTATTTTTAATTTTTAATTTTAGTATTTTTATATTTTAGGTGGCTTTTTTTAGTATTTTTAATTGTATTTTTACTATAGGCAATTTCCAACAAAATTCAGAGAAATACACAAAATTAAATCAAGAATTGGTTGAATTAAATCAAGAATTGGTTGGAAAAGGTGCCTTCCAGCAGCTGCATAGTTTTCTCTGCCTTAGAGATAAAAATAGTAAAATCACTGGATTTATTTTTATTCCTTTCCAGCTTTTTATTGATCTGGAAAGGACAGAGAGAACACAGGAAGTTTAATTCACGTCTCTCACCTGTGGGCTTACAGCCAAGGAAGGCAACCAGTTTAACTCAGTTGCCCTTAGCTGGTACAAAGAATAATATTACTTTTTTTCTTTTCCACGAGTTGAGGCATCTTCTGTCTCATCCAGCTTTGGGATTTATTGGTCTGGTTCTTGCTGCCTTGAGGATCCATGGATTTGTTTCTTCTCAGCTTTCTTGGCTGGAGAGCTGCACTGGGCAGGGGCAGACTCTGCCTCAGGTGGTGCCTTTTCAGGAGAAACAATCACAGCCTGCCCAGGTAAATGCTGTGACCTAATGCCTCAAATCCTGACTTTGGAAGGTGAAATGTTTGGTTTCTGTCTCTGAATGAAGGTGTTGCAGTAAGGCTGGGGTTGTAAAGGTCTGGCAGAGGTGCTGATGGTGCCAGGATTGAGGTCAGGGAAGAAAGTGCCTCCTTCCCTTTGTGACCCTGCAGGACTCTTACACAACTATGCTAAACCAGCTTAAGGGAGAGCTGCCATGGGCAGGAGGGGAAATAAAAACAGCACACCAGGGAAAGATTGCTGATAAGCCCAGAGAGCCCAAAAATAGGATCAGGCTCCAGGGAAAGAAGGAGAACCTGATGGAGGTAATAATCTGGAGATGGACAGAAACTCAAGGGACTCACATGGGCCCTGAGCCAGACAAACCCGATCTTGGATTCTGATCTTGATGTGAGGATACTGGGATCCTTTATAAATTTATAACTTGTGTCCTGGTTAGGGAGGATTAATAAAACCTGCTCAATTCTGGCCATGCCTCAGCTAGACCAGGATGCTGCCATGCCAAGGGATGCAGGGGAATTGAGGCCTGGCACTGGCTGCAGTGGTAAAGGAGAATGAATGTTCAGATACAGAGGATCAAGGAATGGGGTGGGCTGGAAGAGACCATAAAACCACCTTGTTCCCACCAGTTCCATTTTGTGCCCTCAGCTAGACCAGGTTGCTCCAAATCCATCTTGTCCTTGAAAACTTCCATGGATTCCTCTTTTCTGTTGAAAATTATTCCTGAAACATGGACAAAGACCTACACTGCCAGATTTGGGAACAAAAAAGGCTTGACTCTCCCCACCCCTTCCCAATTATTTCCTTTTTTTCCCTTCCCTATGGCAGATTCACCTGGTGATTTGTTGTGCCATTTCCTTCTGCTTTCATACAGCAAAAAGATTTCTCCTATTTTCTGCACCCAGTTATATTTTGCTAGTCTGGAAATTAACATTTTTTCAGGAAAAAACCAAACCCCCCACCTCTCTACCTTTCATTTTCTTTCTTTCCTGGGCAGCTCTTTTCCTGTGGAATTCTGGTTTATCCAGGGTGGATACTGGTAGCTTTAAACCCTGGTGTTTAAATTTTGAGGTTGATTTTCAGTAATGTGTGATAACCATTCTAGCAAAAAGAAGGGTATTGCTGATGGGGTTTTTTTGTTTCCTTTGGGTTTGGATGGGAGTTTTTAGTTTGTTTGTTTGGGGTTTTTTGTTTGTTTTGTTGGTTGTTTTTTTTGTTTTGCTGGTTGGTTTTTTGTTTTGCTGGTTGGTTGTTGGTTTTCTTGGTTGTTGTTGGTTTGATTGTGGTTTTTGTTGGTTTGTTGGTTGTTGGTTTTTTGTTTGTTTTGTTGGTTGTTTATTGGTTTGATTGTGGTTTTTGTTTGTTTGTTTTTGTTTGGTTTTGGTTTGTTTTTGGTTTTTTATTTGCTTCTAATGCTTATAAAGCTTTATCCTGAAATTTCTTGCTGAAATTTCCGTTTCCCATCCTGAAATTTCTCGCTGAAATTTCCCACTCACAGCAATCATTTTTTTGGGTGCTTTCTCTTAATTTGATGAACATCCCAATATTTTTCACTCTGTTTAAAACAGTGGCAGGAACTGGCTTGGCCAGCAAATGACTTCAAAGCTCTCGATGTTTTCCTACTTAACCAAAAAATATTGACTCAAGAGCAAGCTCGGTCTGGTTTCTTTGGGACTTATTTCAAATCTTTAATCTTCCCACTTCCATCCCTTCCCCTTTCCAGCTGTACTTGCTGATTAGTCTCTAACAGCAGCCTGGGCTGGAGCTGCCTTTCCTTTGGGGGAGGTTTATTTGATGTTTTCCCAGCCAGCAGCAGCTCTTGGAGAGCATTCCAGCCGGGCTGGAGCTCCAGGGAATCGCTGCCTGCGGAGGGAAGGAAAGGTGGGAGACAGCAAGGAACAGGAACAGAGGCACTTATGCAATCACCCTGTGTTTTGGTAGGGAAATAAGCTGGAAATAAAGGTATTTTGGCTGGTGGAAGGAAAAGCTGCTTGTCTCCTACCCAGACAGTAGGTGCTCTCAAGGCAGGATCTTAATCTGATGGGATGGAAACCCAGAGTGGCTTTCTGGAAGTGGGATAAAAGCCATTGAATCCTGGAAATGCTGTGTTTGTGTGCAAGTTCCATGGGCTCATTTGCCTGAGAACCTCTGAAATAAATGTGTATGAGAATAATAATAATAATAATAATAGCTTTCTTTCATGGAGGAGATTCCTGACCCACCTGGGCAGGGGGTTCTGTCTTCAGAGCAAGTGTAACCTTGAAAATTTTACTTTTCTCATACTTGCCTAGGGCTGGCTCATCCCAAGATGTGCAGGAAGCCTTTTTATTTAATTCTTTGCTTGAAGATCTGCCCTGGGCAGTGTGCTGGTGCCATGGATGTGTTCTTAGGATGGACAGGGAAGGTCACTGTGGTGAATGGATGTGTCCTTGTGGTCACTCTCACTGACTGAGGGATGTTTGCACAGCTGGTGTGGAGTGTGTGCTGCTGAGCACCCTGCCCTGCTCCAAATCTCTTGGATATTTGTGTTTATTTTTTGCTCCTCCGATGTCACAAAGCTACTTTAAAAAAAATGAGCTTCTAAATAGGCCTTTTCCTAGAAAGCTTAGAGTGGTGCAGAGAAGGAGAGAGAAATGCTGTTGCATCCTGGCCTCTGGGCTCCTGTGGGATTGAGCTGCTCCAGATGTTTGGATAAACTGCTCTGGGCTGGCAGCAATTCCCACCCAAGTGCTGTGGGTTAATGGACCCTTGGGGGTCCTGCCTTGAGATCATGTTCTCTGGAGCACAGGGCTGTAAAGAATGCCCTGGATGAGAGCAGTGCTTTGAGGGATCCCAGATGGAGAGAGCTTTGTGCCAGCATCTCCAGCCTCATCCTACCCCCCAAAGGGTTTTGGATACCTTGATATCAATCCCAGAATGGTTTGGGCTGGGAAGGACCTTAAAGCTCTCCCACTGCCACCCCTTGCCATGGGCAGGAACACTTTTCATTCCAGGTTGCTTCCAGCCCCATCCAAGCTTGAACAATTCCAAGATTGAGGCAGCCACAGCTTCTCTGGGCAGCCTGTGAGAGAACCTGGCCATGATGTCTGCAGGTGTCCCTGTTTCACTCTAACCATGATTATACTGAAAACCCCATTGTGCTGGTAATGTGCCAGGCTGGAAGAGTGTCACTGGTGCTGGGAAAAGGGCAGCAGGACACAGTGAGTTAATGCTCAGAGAATCAATGCTCATCCTATTAAAAGCTCTCAAAGATGACTGAAAGCACTTGGCCTAATAGGCCTTGGGTTTGCATCACTAAATGAGTTTGTGAATCCCTCATGACTGGGCCTTTCCATAAGGAAAACAAGCTGGGAGCTGATGTAACTGGCAGATGGAGCCTTGTTTTTGTGTTTTTGTTAGAGCAGGAGCTGGAAATGCCTGTGAGCCTCCTGTGGTCACTCTGGGAGTGCCCCTGTGGCTGCAGGGCCGGGTCCCTCCCTGGCCTCACCCTCTGTCCCCGTCCCTCCTGTGTCAGGGTGACCTTAGCCCACGTCTGGAGATGCTTTTTGGAAAGCAAGGAGCGTTTCAGACTGATGCAACTCCTTGCCAGGTCAATTGAGAAAATTCTTTCCTCCTGAAAGATTTATGCTGCAGCAAACAGTGAAATCCTTTTGCCCTTATTCACATCCTCCTAAAGATCACCAGCTTTTGGCAGGATACAGGAGTCCCAGTCAGGACAGGCATTTACCTGAGCTGACTCTGGAATGGGGTTGGGGTTGTAACCTCTCTCTGGTTACCCCTTGGAATTCTTTTTTCCTTGCAATTTTCCTTTCCCTCCTGACAGGGAAGCTCTCCTGTCTGTCTCCTTGCATTGAGCAGAGCCTGATTTGTACAGAACTGGAAAAACCCCAGTAATAACTGGGCTGAGGCTTTAGGAACATGAGGCGAACCTCTGCTTCCTGGGAACAGAAAAGGAATAAAGGGGATATTAGCCTTCCTCTGGTAGAAATTAAATTCTTCTGTGCCACTGGGGTGGAGGAGGGGATGGGAAGTGCATACATCTCATTTTTCCCGTATCATTTTTGTTTCCATGTTTTTCAAGCAATCACAAAGCTGTAGTGGAGGTGATGAAAGGCTGACTTTACTTCTTGAACCTCTTCTGGACTTCATCAGTTGCCCCATGGACCTCATAGCCCACCCAGTTTCACCCTCTGCCCTGGGCAAGGAACCCTTCCACTACCCCAGGTTGCTCAGGAAGGCAAAGCAAGTTTTTCTTCTTTATTTATTCAGCTCCTCTGCTACTTGAGAACATTTATTTTGGTGAGCAATGTCTCCTGCAGCTGTATGGAAGGAATCAATCATAGGAAATAAAGAGCTTGTAATCCATTTAACTAGGACTTTCCACCTCTCATTAAGCCAGAAACATTCATGCCTAATTCTCTGGGTAGCAGTTGCCCAGCAGATGTGCAGGGTATCGATTGGAAAATGACTCTTGCTGGGTTTGTTTTCCTTTTCCTTTCTTTCTTTCCCTCCCGTGCTGTTTCCATTCCAGTGCCTGCAGAGGGTGTGGAGGCATTTGGCTCCCTCTCAGATGAGCCTTCCTGGGGCTCTTGGTGCAGTTTGCTTTCCCTGCTGGCAGCAGCCAGGTTTCCAGCAGGGAATGTGTGGGACAGGCTCCTGCTCCACTGCTGGCACCATCCGTGGGCAGCTCTTGGGGCTGTGTCTGGAAAGGAGAGGGAGGAATGCTTGTCTGAAGGGGAGGCTGCTTCTCAGGGTGGGCATGTTCAAACCCAGCTCTGTTTCCACTTAATTTCTCAGCAAAAAGGTGAAATTGGCTTGGTGCAGGCTTCTGGTTTGCAGCTTGGTGAGGATGGCAAAGCTCCTGGAGTCTGTGGAGAGGAAAAGTGTTCTGTAACCTTTTTCAGCCTTTAAACACTCTTTAATTCCTTGTTGGTGCATGGGTTTTGTTTAGCATCCAGCTGTTGTCTTCTCTTTCTTTCTGTGATGGTTTTTCCTGTCTTTTTCTCACCTGGGCCATTTCTGTGGAGCCCTGCTGATTTTTGTCATCACCCAGACCCCACCAACATCACAGGACATTCTCTGCCTGAGGCTCTTCATGGGGTCTCTTCCTCAAGCCCCTCCCTTGCCATCCCTGTTCTCCCATTTGGTGCTTTCCTGCCTGTCCCTTGGGCTTTGTGGCTCAGATTCCCTCCCCTTCCCTGCCTTCTGCCAAGCCCTGGCAGGCTCCTGGGGGTGTCTCACCTCACCTTGGCTGCTGTTTTAGATTTTTAGCTGTTGAACTGCTGCCTTCTTGTGCTGCTCTGAGTGTTTCTGGAATGCTGTCCCAAGGGGACTCCACCTGGCACAGACTTGGAGAGGTGGAAGGGTTTGAGAAGGGTTTGAATTTCTCTGCCAAAAATGTGATTTCACGTACTTTGGGCTGCTTCACGTTTCTCTTTGCTGCTTCTAAAAGCCAAGAGAATTATTATTAGAATTAAAGATATGAGAAATTCACAAGTTGTTGCCCATCTCTCCAGCAACCCTCCGAAGATGAAGCTCTTTTTATTCTCAGATTGTCAGAAATTCCTTGGCAGAGGGAACCTGAAGTTCTCCATGTTTTTCCTCATGTCCCACCTGTGCTTTGCTGCTTGTATTTACTTCAGAACCTGCTTGTGTGGATTCACGTGGTGATTTTGGATCTGCAGCAGATTTTGGGATTTCAGAGCTGTGCCAACACCTTGGCCTGCAAGGTTGGTGCAGAAAGCAGAGATTGTGTTTAATTATTGCTCTGCCAGAAGTTTATACAGGTTTTTCCTGTGCCCTGTTCCTCCTCTTCCACCCTTTCAAAGTTGCAGGCACCCAGTCCTGCCTCACTTGGTGGAAAACATTGAGGAGCTCTGTTGCAGAGGGCGTGAGTCCGTCCTGTGCTTATTTATTTAGGGAGATTAAAGTCTAAGTTTTTCTTTTGTAATCCCTTTGAAGTATTTATCTTTTGAAGTCTGAATTTTCATTAACTGGAAGTGCACAACCCCCGAACTACACGCTGCCCTAGTTTCAAAGCTGTAATTTTATTTTTTGTAGAAAACATTTAAGAGAAATAAACAACAGTTCAGACCCACAGGGGCTCCACATCAGCCAGATCCTATTTGGGATGTGTCTGTTTGGGTAATTCCTTCCCACTTTGGGGACTCCAAGGGGCTCTGCAGGCTCTCCCTGGGTTGGGATGTAGCCATGGATTTTTGGGATCTCAGGGATGTTCCCCTTCTGAGTGCTCTGTAAGACCAGCACATGGCCTGTAGACCTTTCTTTCATTTTTTATATTTGTTTTCCCTCCCCTCTTATTTTCTGCCATTGAGGCAGCAGCACTCAGCTTTAAGGACAAGGCTGTTGTGCTTTTCTGCCTCAGCTCCCATCCAAAATATTCCATATGCACATGGCAGTGGGCACTTTGCTGCAGTTCATCTTTTTTGTTTGTTTGCCAGGGGGAAAAAAAAATAGATGTTGACTGGAGTTTTGATATATATCTGCTGCTTTTGTTTGTGCAGTGTTATCAGTGTAAAAATGAATGTTTTCAGCCTGGAAAAAGTGGGTGGGAAACCTCTGGCCCAACCTGGCTTCCAGAGTGGGGAATAACAATGTGTGGGGAAGAACAACCCAGCTGGGCATCCTCCACCCCCAAAATTAATCACCTGAGGCTGTTTTCTGGCTTTGGGGTGTCCCATTCCTGCCTTGAAATGAAATCTTGGATCTTGCAAGCTGAGATGCTTTGGGTTTGTGCCAGCAAAATGTGGAAAATAGTGCTCAGTGTGTGTGTGTGCATCTCAATTTCCTCCCGTGGGAGTGGCCAGAGCAAACAGCCCTCAGTAATAGCTTGTTATTAAACAGATGGGGATATTGACCCTCTTCCATTTCCATCTTCCACATTGGGGAAAGTGAAATTGCATTACTTTGGCTTGGATGAGTTCAGTGTATTAATAACAAAATGTGTATGAAAACCAATGGAGAGTGCATTGCAGATCCCAAGAATTTAGATAATGATTTCAGCCCTGGCTGGGCCATAGAGATTTCTCTTCCATTTTTCTTTTTTTGTGCACAGAGCTGTAGAGTTTGCTCTGGAATAGGTTAATTTTTTAGAAAGCATTTAAGGAAAATCAGGATTTTCCAGTATAATTAGGGAAACGAGTGACAAGCAGCCTTACAAGCATATCAATAGGGCTAATTGATTATCAGGCATGTTCTCACCTAATTGGCAGAGGAAATTATTTGCTTAACAAGGTTTTAAGCGTAATTAGATTGATACAAGTTTTAGTAGAGATAGAGATGTTGAATTTACAGAGGTTCTTGATAAACAGTGATCCCAGGAGTCAACAACAAGAGGCAAAACACTTCTTTTAATATGGAAATCAGTAGAATCTGCCAAAACAAGATGACATAAAAAAATTAACCTCAAATCCCCCTGTATTTTTTATGTTTATTTCTATTGCAAGTGGGGTGAATTTTGGGAGATGGGAGCCTCTGTGCTCAGGGCTTGCTTTGGTTTTGAGCCTCTCCAGGTGTGGGGGGAGCCCTGCTTCTTCCCCTTGTCTTCCTCACAGTTTCTCCTCTCTGGAACCTTGTGGAAAGCCAAGGTTTTCCATGGGATGGGCCTTCCCAGCCGTGCCTTGATAGGTGGAGATCCTCTAGGTGTCTTCCACATCTGCATGGGTGTGGGGTTGTTGGAGAAAATGGTGTGTGTGCCTCTCTCCAAATGCTCGGCTTTGCTCCGACGTCTCCTGAGGCTTCAGGATTCCATGGGCTGGTGTGGACCTGGCAGTGCTGGGCTCATGGCTGAATTCCCTGATCTTAGAGGGCTTCTCCAGCCTTAATGGTTCCATTATTTCATTGTTCACAAGTCTCCATTGAAGCAGCCTTGGCTGTGTTTTGGGTTTTGTTTTGGATGTGCTGATCCAAACCCTCCTGAGCAATCCGTGGTGGGTTCTCAGAGCAGGCCTCTCCGTGGTGTGGCTGGAAGGGCAGGAATGCTGCTTGGCTTTTAAAAACCACAGAACATCCTGAGCTGGAAGGGACCCACAGGGGTCAGTTCCAGCCCCTGTCCCTGCACAGACACCCCAAATCCCACCCTGGGCATGTCTGGGAGCTCCTGAGTTCTTTGCCCATTCCCTGGGCAGTGCCAGCACCTCTGGGAATGAACCTTTCCCTAAATCCAGCCTGACCCTGCCCTGGCACAGCTCCGGCTGTTCCCTGGGTGCTGTCCCTATCCCAGAGAGCAGTGCCTGCCCCTCCTCTTCCTCCCTGGGGAAGTTGTGCCAGCAGTGAGGTCTCCCCTCAGTCTGCCTGAAGGGGGATCCAAGGGGAGCAGCAGGCCTTGGGAAAGGCTGTTAAACCTGCTCCTCCAGGGCTGCATCCCCACTGTTTACTCAGAGCACTTCAGGACTTGCTGTTGCTCTTCCCCTCACTAAAATGAGGGCCTGAGATGCTTTAGTGATTGGTCTGGATTGCTGCCTTCCCTCTCCAGTCCAGGTTACTGAATATTGCCCTGAGACTACAGGGATGGAGCAGTTAACCCAGAGAGACAAAACTCAAAATTTTTTAGGCCAGATCTCCCCAGAGAGCTTCACTTTTAAATGTGCAACTCCAATTCTCCCTTCTTTTTTTTTTCCCCCTCCAAAGCTGTTTGGAAAGGAATAATGTGTAACCAATACCTCCACTTCAGTATCTCAGAAGTGCAGTGTGTGCTAATAGGCATCCTGGAGCCTTTGGAAAATGCTCCCATTGTATTTCTAGATGGAATCTGCCCTGCTCCCCCTTTTTGGATAAGTGAGCTGGTTATTCAGCTCTGAGAAGCTCACAGGCATTGGCAGATGATGCATCTTGAAAGTCAAGGTTGAGAGCATGAGTGGGTTTGTGTTTTCTATTTTATTTCTTTCCCCCCTCCTCCCTCCCTCCCTCCTGGTGCACGTTGCTGGATTTGAATAATTAATGCCTGTTGTCTTGCTTCCTGTTTTCATTTCTGTATGTAATGCTAACCAGCAGTGGGCTGAATCATTCATGGGCTGCTCTCTGCCCCTCGGCAGCTGGAGATGGCATGGGAACAGTGAAACAGTGATTGGGAGGTGCTGCGGGCTTTGTGCTGCTCCCTGGACCCTGGTTCTGGCAGCAGGAGCAGTAAGTATTGAGCCCATGCTCCTGGCCAGGCCAGGCTCTCTGGGCAGATGCTATCAGTGTGGTTTCTCTCCCTGCAGCTCCTGTTACTGCTCAGGTGTCCGTGTGCATGGAGGGGAGGGTGGCTGCTGGGTGCTGTCCTTTCCCACCTGTTTTGGGCTTTGATGGAGCTGGTTGTGATGCTCATGGAGAAGAGTGAGTGATTTTAGGCTTGTTGGTTGTGCCTCATGCAATTACACTGTATTTAGAAGTGGATTTTTAAAAAACTCACCTTAGTTTTTTTTTTTTTTTTTGTCATGGTGCTTTTCCTGAGTTTTTGTGGAGTGCAGCCTGGAATTCTGGGCTCCTTTGCAGTGAGAGGAACCAGGGTGGGAGCTTCACTTACAGAGCCTTGTCTTTTCCCTTGGGCACTGCCAGGGATCCAGGCACAGCCACAGCTCCTCTGGGCACCCTGTTCCACCCTCCCAGGGCAGGAATTCTCTCCTGTCCAAGTGATCAAATGAGATTAAATTTAAAAAAACCCAGTGAAAGCTTTTGTGGATGGAGCTGGCCTGTCTGCCCTCCTGCCTTGCATGAGTAAAGCAGGGAGAGGTGGAAAGCAGGAGAGATGCTGTCCTTTGGAGAGGAATTAGTGCAGGATTACTTGGAACAGCTACAGCCTTCTAGGCTTTCAGGCTGGGAATAAGGGCTTTGGCTGGGGAGTTGTTAACAGGCTGTGAGTGATTTTTACATCTTGCACAGAGCCCTCAGCATCTTGTACATCCCTCCACACTTGGAATCTTGAGGGCAGAGAGCAAGGTTCAGCCCAAGAGCTTTAAGCAGCATCTCCAGTTTTGCTCCTCCTCAGTGCCTCTGTGCCATTGTGCCAGGTTTTGTGGGGAGGCAGAGGGGAGGCTCATTTCCTGGGTGCTCTGGGAGCTGAGGATGGGCAGGCAGCTTGAGCAGGGACCGATGCTGAGCTTTATGAACAGCAGGAGGAGAGGTGGGACGCGGGCACAGGGAGGTGACCCCGACACGAGGCCATGGATGGCACAGCAGCACGGGGGGATGTGAGCAGCAAACAGCTCTGCCAGGCTGGCTGTGCTGTCCCTCTGTCCTGCCTGTCACCCCCAGGGAACGAGCAGGGCCACGTGGGGAGCTGGGCTGGCCTCACATGGACCTGTGGGTCGTGTCAGCGCCCCGAGCAGCGCGGGGAGCTGTGCTGAAAGCACAAAGGTGCCTCTGTGTCTGGGGAGGGCACAGGGCTCTGGGGACAGCCTGGTGACAGCTCTGCAGCCACAACAGCCTCTGGGACACTGAGTCCTGATTAAAGTGTCAGGGCAAGGCTGCCCTGGGCTGTCAGCACGGAGTGTGAATGGACACAGACAGACAGGGGCTGGGAGGGGTGAGCTCTCTGTGTCCCTGCTGACATTTCCAGACTCCAGCACTGCCTGCAGCATCCCCTGCTGCATCAGCTGGAGTGACAAATACAGTCAGCCCTGCTTGTGCATGCTTCCTTCCATGGGATGTGTCAAGGAAAAGCTTTTAGGTGGCTGGTTTATCTCCCTAAGCCCAGCCATGCTTTGCTGATGCCAGTGAGGGTGTTGCTGCTCAGCTGTCACAGCTTTGCCCCAGACCTGAGCCCTGGGAATCCCACATGTAAGGAAGCAAAGTGTTTCCCCAGGAGAGGGTGGATTTGCACACCCTGCACACAGCCCTGCTCTCTCAGGAAAGGGGGCACGCACTGTGCAGGCTCAGCTGCTGCCAAGCCCCACTGCCAGCCTGTGGTGATGCACACAGGGCTGTGTGGGGCTGTGGGTGCCCACCGGGGCTGCAGGAAGCTGTGGGAAACCTGTGCTGTGGGACCAAGCACAGCATCCAGCTCTGCATCCTGGGAGTGCTTGAGAGGCTTATAAAGGGAGAGGGCGATATCTGTAGTACACATTTTGTGTATACACACTCTGTATTCCATATTCTTGGGGCTGTCCAGAAGTTTGGTCCTTGCTGGATCCCTTCCAGCTCAGGACAGTCCCTGATTCTGTGATGCTCCTTCTGCATGGAAGTGATTATTCCTTGTCTGGGGCTGTTTTGCAGGCTCCATGGGATGCTGACACTAAACTGCTTTAGCTTGGCTCAGCCTCAGCTTTGTGGAGGTCTCTGAATTGATCTTCAGGTTGTTCTTGCAGCAGCTCTGTCTCTTTTCACTTCAGTCATTCATAGGAACCCAGTCACCTGGTGCAGATCCTCATCCTGCTGCTTTTGTCCTCACGTGGCTTTCCCTGATGTACACTTTGCTTTTGGTGGTGTGGGAGAAGCTGCAGGAAGAAACCAAACCTGCAGACTAATTAAACTTCTTGGTCTGGTTGAGTAACGAGTGGGAGATGTTGGCCGGGCTGGGAACAGATCTGATTCTCATCCCTGCTCTCAGCAGCCAGAGGACACGGTTAATTATTAAATTGCTTGTTAACGTATTGAAATATCGCCGGGGATTTTAATTTCCTTTTTTGTTGTTGTTGTTTCCTCTGCTTTGCCCCAGGGCGCTCCCAGGAGCTGATGGATTAGTGGCAGCAGGCTCAGGAGGGGCTGGAAGGAGCATGGTCAAGCACCAACCCCTGCAGTACTACGAGCCCCAGCTATGTCTGTCCTGTCTGACCGGGATCTACGGCTGCCGCTGGAAACGGTACCAGCGGTCACATGATGACACCACCAAGGTGAGCAGGGACAGGGCTGCTGCCACCCCGTCCCCCTCCTGATGGCTTCTTGCTCTTGCTTGGAAGGATGAGAGATTTGGGGGTTTTTCCTTATGTATTGGCTTGGATGTTGGATGGGAGTCGTTGACCATGGCAGGAGGCCTTCCCCGTATGGTCGACGTAGAGATGGACACAGTGAGGTTGGTCATGGGGCTCCAGGGGACTGAAAGTGCCCAAATCTGTTTACATTGGGCTAAAGGGGAACACTTTCCTTGTGGCTTTTGACTCCTGCTGGTGCTTGCAGCACCCTTGGCTGGATATGTAAGTTCTGTGTTTCTGCAGAATCCCTGCCTTCGTGGTGTGGTTTCAGTAGGCATGGTGGTATTTGGTCCCAGAAAGGACTTGGTGATCTTGGAGTCTTTTTCAGCCTTTATGGTTCTGTTCTTGATGTTGGTTTTTGGCCCCAGAAGGGATTTGGTGATCTTGGAGGTCTTTTCCAACCTCTATAATCCTGTTCTTGAGTGTAACAATGAGTTTGTAGGTAGGGGAAAAGGGTGCCCAGAGCTGCCCCTGGATCCCTGGCAGTGCCCCAGGCCAGGCTGGACAGGGCTTGGAGCACCCTGCGATAGTGGAAGGTGTCCCTGCCATGGCAGGGGTGGCACTGGATGACCTCTAAGGTCCCTTCCAGCCCAAACCCTTGTGGGGTTCAATGGAAGGCAGCAGAAGGTGAGAGCAAGTTGGGGTGAATGGGAAGGCTGTTGGAGGTGACTCTTCCCTCCCCTGGATAAATACAGATTGTAGGAGCTCTGCCAGAGGGAATCCAGGCTCAACTTGCACCTCCCCTCGTGTTCTGGGCTGGGAGATGAGGTCTTGTGATGTGTTGATAGGAAAAGTGTGAAAATATTGCCGTCAAAAGCGCCCTGTTACATCAACTGGGTAAGGATTTTGTTTTGCTGTTCTCCTGTACTCCCATGTTGCCTGGAATGGCTTTTTAAAGTGTGCTTACAAGTTAAATTTGTTTTTTTTTTTCCTTCTTTAAATCCTGTTTCATCTGGAAGTGCTCCCAGGGGACCCTTTGGTTGCCTTTTGAATGCTGAATTTCGCTCTCCTATCGCTTGGGCTCCTCTGTTCTGTTTTTAAGCCTATATCAGGGATCTTCTTGGCTCTGGAGTGCTTTTCCTCGTGGAAAAGCAGCTGAGAGGGAGCAGCCGGGGCTGTGTGGCAGATCCTGTGCCAGAAATGCTCCTGGTTGTGAATTGCAGCCGTTGTTGGTGGTGCAGCTTGGCCAGGAGCTCCCCTGTGATTGCAAAGTCACGCCTAGAGTTTGTGCAGCCTAAAAACAAATTTCCTTTTGCAAAGTAAGAATGTTGGTGCTGTTTTCCCTCTGCTTCCAGCTTGGTCTGGGTGACCATTTCAAGCCAGCAGAATATTGCAGTTCTAAGCTAAAAAATTACAGAAAAATTGCCATGAATATTTCAGTGAAATCTACCTCTGCTTGCATTACCAAAAAATATCAGTGGCAGCTTTCCAAGTCTGCCAGGAATTTCCATTGGTTTTTGCTAGTGCTGGAAAGGAATTCATTGTGTTTAAAGGTAGCTGATCCAGGCTTTAAAACATGTCCAGTGTGAGCTGGTCTTTGTAAAGTCTTTGTGAGGCCTCACTTTGGTAAAGGAGAGATGGAGACAGCAGCAGGAGTAGGAGAAGAAAGCCCAAAATGAGCTGCAGGCTGCGTTACCTGCTTTCTTGTTAAAACATCAAACTCCCCAGAATAAAAGGCTTTCATCCAAATTTGGATCATGACCCAGCCTTTCCTCCATTTCTTTAGCTGATGCCTGTGAGTGTTTGTTGTCTGAATTGTGCTGCACCTCAACAGCCAGAATCTTAATGATTCCTCTCTTTTTCCTTCAAATCTATGCACATCAAGCTTGCTACTCCACATTAAGAAATTACATGAAAATGAGAATTTTAATTGGACACCTGAGTTCTAGGGGATTTTTTGAGAGGCAGCTTCCTGGAATTGCCATTATCATTTGCTTTTATCTGACCTTTGAGGATGAGGAGAGGGGCTGGAGGCACACAGCCAATATACTCTGATCTCCTTTTAAAATTTTGAACATTTGCAAAATTCCTTTTTTCTATTATGGGCCCTCAGCTTTAATGGCAAGATCCCCTTTCACTTTTTTTTTAAATGTTTTTTTAAATGAAAGACACATGAAGGAGGAGAAATGGTCTTGCTGAGATTCAGATCATTAAAATCTCTGTAGCTGGTGTGAGGAAGGAATTTCTGATCTAACCACAGCTTGTTCATCACATATTCAACCAAGGATATGATGAAGTCAGTGTGTGGAAGCATTTTTTAAAATTATTATTATTGCTTCCAAACCTCTGTTGTTTGTACACAGCAAATATCATCCTGGTGGATGATATTGGGAGAGGGGACAAAGATTTCCTCCCAGAGGAAACAGCAATGATAATTTTTTAATCTATCCAGCAAAAAGAAGCCACTTTTATTGACTGGCTGGGCTGAGCTATCAAACATGGTCTTTCTCTCCAACACAAATCTCCTAATCCTCTTCTTAATTGCAAGTTGTCTGAACTGTGAGGATGTGGGAGGGGGAATATCCAATAAAGCCTCTCCCTGCCTTTATCTGCTGCTGCTCACGTAGCTGCAGATCTATAAATGATATATCAACCCCTTCCTTCCTATGCTTTGGGCAGTCCCTGTCAGGATTTATGCCCCTCAAGTGAAATGTGTGTGATTCCAGAGAGTCCATTTGGTTAAATGCATCACATGACCTCCAGCTGAGGCTTCTGATGGCTTTTTGGGGTCCTTTTGTGCAGAGATAAGTGAGGAGCTGTGATCCATCAGCATAATGAATTGCAGGGCTGTGTCTGGGCTGTGTGTATTAATTCACTCTCTGGTGAAATGCTCTTGTAATTCCCGCTTGGCCAGAGCTGTGAAATGACCTGAACAGATGATCTAAGCCACAGGCTTTGGAGCTGGGACTTTGTCAGGGCTGATTCCCAAATGGCCAGAGGTCACTGGTCACAGAAATTGCTTGCTTTGCTGCAGTCTGCAATTAGAGGATGGCTTCATTTGCCCTTCTCCGTGTGTTTTTCAATTTGTGAGGGTTTCAGCCCACAGGCCTGAAGGCACAGGAGCTCTTGAGGCAGAGGGGCTCTCTCAAGGTTGTTGGATTTGAGGCTGGGCACTGAAGCATTGGATGTGAGCAGTGACTCAGAGCTGAGTCCCCATGAATGGATGTGTCCAATCATGTTGGCTTGATGGGCTAAGTGCAGGGAAATCCAGTCACTCCATTAAAGATCTGTTTTTCCTTATTGTTCCTGAAGGTGCCCCCCTCATTAGAGGGGTCTGGACTAGATGATCTTTAAAGGTCCCTCTCAACCCAAACTATTCTGATTCTATTATTCTATTTTTTTTTTCTCCATGATGCTTGGAAATGAAAGGCTGTGTTTAGGGTTTTCCACATGACTTAAAGATCCTGTAAAATTCACCTCTGAGCCCTTCACTTTACAGGGAGGCTGTGAGGTGGATGATTGTCCAGGGAAGCTGTGACAGCTGAGCCAGGCAGGAATTGCATTTGCTCTGTGTGGAGCCTTCAGCCCAGAACTGGCAGGGTGTTACTGGTTTTAACTGGGAATAGCACATTTTGGCCTTCATGAAGGAGCAAAACCTCTCTCAGACAGGGCAGGATCCTGTGGAGGACTGGCAAGGAGCAGAGAGCTGCTCCAGCCTCAGGGACTGGGATTTACCTGCCAGGACCTTGCTTCTCTTTGATTTCCACACCCTCCTAGAAAGGTTGGGATGAACCAGCTTGTTCTGTGTCAAAAATGTTCCCTATTTCAGCAGAGCTGCTTTGGAGGATGGGAATTCCCAAATCCTGGAAACCCCAAAAAGCCACAGGGTTGGAGCCTGATCTTGTGGTGCACCTTAAATATTGTCAGGGGAGGATGTTTGACTGATGCTGAATTTGTGGTGCAGAATGCCAGTGGGGGAGAGTCTGCAAAACCCATTGAGTGTGGGGCCTGGGCTGGGATTATGGGCTCAGACTGGTGATTAACAGGCCCTGGGATTTGTAAAGCTTTGGAGGTGTCAAAGGTTTTTCCTGCAGAGCATCTGCAAAACGTGGCTTTGGCTCTGAACAGCCAGCTCTGAACTGAGCTGCAGCTGGAAAAAGGGGGAGAAAAGGGGGCAAGGAGGGATTTTGGGCCCTTAGAGCCAGCCATGTGTTTTGACAGGGATTTCTTCCCTGAGTACAGCAATGCTCCTCCACTCTGAGGTGCAGTCACTCTCATAAAATCCTGACTGGTTTGAATGTGCCCCATCAGCTCCTGGTTTAACCCATAAGGGAAAGCCTTTCCAGGCTCTCCCTGCGAGTTCCCTGTACTGGTTTTGACTGAGTTACAGTTAATTTTCTGCACAGCAGCTGCTGTGGTGCCAGATATTGGGTTTGTGACTGAAACAATCTTAAACCAATCACTGGAGATTTTTTACACAGCATCAAGGTACAATATTTTCTAAATTCCCTCCAAGAAAGGGAAAAAATTGAGGTGGTTTTTCTGCTTGTGTTCCTAAACAAATGTTTTTTCTCTCAACTGTGTAGTTGTTGTTAGACTTTTACAATTGAATTATATAACTTCCAAAGAGGCAATGGGAACCTGTGATCCTGTTAATCCCAGGTTAATTAATTGTGTTGGTCTTTACTTAGACATATAGTCCCTTCCCATGTGTGGAGCCATGAGTGTGAATTTTTAGGAGAGAAAATGAGAAAAGTGAAATGGCCTTGACATCGTGGAAGTTTGACTTGTGGGAGTCTCCATGTCAGAAGTTCTCTCTCTGTTCTTGACAGAATAGTGAAAAATTGTGGCCCTTTTCCAGAGGAGCCTTGATTTTCCTCACCCAGAGGGAAGTGAATGTGACCTTGCTGCCCTGGAGCTGGGCTCCAGTGATGTACTTTACATCTGGGGTTGAATTTGCCTTCTACTTCACCAACTCTGCTTTTCCAGCCTCTCTTGTGAATTCCTGGTGTCCT
Organism: Zonotrichia albicollis; assembly: GCF_047830755.1. Taxonomy (NCBI): domain Eukaryota; kingdom Metazoa; phylum Chordata; class Aves; order Passeriformes; family Passerellidae; genus Zonotrichia; species Zonotrichia albicollis. The sequence continues at coordinate 1,728,897 of NC_133820.1, forward strand.
GGAATAGATCCAAGCACAGCTGGGCTGTGACAGAGCAGAAATTGTTGGAGAGCAACTTTTCACTGTGTCCTTACTGGGTGGTGGGTGCACTGGGAGGGTGCAGGGGCCAATGGAAAAGGCTTTTTATCATCCTTTCTTTTTTTCCTGTCCAAGTTGAAGGTGGTTTATTTCTGTCTCTCGTAAAAGTAGACTTTGTGGAAGTGCCTCAGGGATGCTTGCGGCTCCAAAATGACCACAAAAATGAACTAGATGAGAAGGAAACCCAGCCCCAGTGGGAGTAAATGAATGAAATGGCAGGAATAGGAAGGAGCAGGGTTAGTTTGTGGTGATAATCCTTGAGAAAGGTGGAAGAGGTGGAAGCTGGGGAAGGAACCAGTCTGGGAGGAGATCATAGAAAGGGTAGGGTTGGGAAGGGCTTTAAAGATCACCTAATTCCACCTCCCACTATCCCAGGTGGCTCCAAGCCCCATCCAGCCTGGCCTTGGACATTCCAGGGATCCAGGGGCAGCCCCAGCTTCTCTGTGCCAGGGCCTGCCCACCCTCACAGGGAACAATTGCTAATTCCCAATATCCCATCTAACCCTGCCCTCTGTCAGTGTAAAGCCATTCTCCTCTCTCCTGTTCCTCCAGGCCCCTGCCAAATGCCCCTCTCTGCAATAATGGTTGAAATCTGAGGTGTGGCTTTCCCGGCATTGGTCACAGGGCATTTCAGCATCTGCCAGGCTGTTGTTTGGGAGAGGACTCTGCTGCCTGTGAGGTCTGGGTGGGGATCCAAAGTGCTGGGGTTCCAGGAATGCTTGTGGTTTCAGGAACTGGGAACCTCTGCTGCTGACATGTCTCGTTAACAAAATTGATTAGCTAAGCTGAAAACTGTAATGACTCTTTGTTGTTGGCTGTGAAGCTGATCTGTGATTTTTGTTCACTGTCTTGTGTGTTCCTCTGGGAAAGGAAACTTGGATTTAGGAGTGTTTGGTTTCAGATTTAAGCTTTCTCTCCAGATTGGTTCCAGAAGAAGTGTGGCCAAGCTCCAGAGTGGGATTTCTAGGGTATAGCCAGCCATGGCTAGAGGTTTTAATTGCTTTTTTGGTTTCTTCTCTTTGTACTCATCTCAACCTTGAAAATTACTCTAATTTTTTTGCCTTTGTGCCATGTTTACAGTGAGGTGTTAAAAGCAAAGCTGGTGAACTGGTCTGGACCCATAATTTCCTCTTGATGTGCAGTTCTGAGCCTTTATTTGGCAGCTACTTGTTTGCAGATGATGTCAGCAAGCACTTGAGAGTCAATTGACTTGAGTGAAGTCAAATGAGGCCCTTTTGCTGGGAGAATTATGGAACAAAAAAAATGAAACAACTGAGGCTTTGTTTGAAGTGTGCACTTGCAGCCTGTGACTCTTAGAAACTGAATCAACTTCCTTGTGAGCTCTCCTGAAGCTGGCTGTGAAGTCAAGGTTGACTTTTGGGTGACAAAAAGCAGTGGCACTGGCCAGCAAGTGGAGTTTATTGTTCAGATCATGCTGCCTGTGCCAAAGATGGCCCTGGGTCCGAGGAGAGCAGCTCTTGTCTCCTTGCCCATCAGTTGGGGCTGTCTGAGGCTGCTGGGCAGGCACCAGGCTCTTGGTTTGAGGGGGATGTGAACAGCAGAAGGTTGGAGACTTTAACGTCCCCCTTATGCCAATTTGAGCCCTTGCTGGACTCCAATTCCCAACCAAATTCTAGTGAGATCAGATCAGCTGGATGCTTAGCAAAGGGAGAGGAAAGAGACCCCAATCCTTCTCCCTTTCAGCAGAAACCAACCCTTCTCTTGATTGTAATCAAGAAGAGGCCTCAAAAATGAGGCAGTTCCAACCTTTCCCTATCCCAGGTTGCTCCAAGCCCCATCCAACCTGGCCTTGGATATTTCCAGGGATCCAGGGGCAGCCACAGCTGCTCTGGAAACCTCACAGGGTGGGATCCCTTCCCAGTATCCCATCTGATGATGCTTGGGGGGGAGAGATGGGTGGTTTTGGTGTTGATGTGTTGGCTCTTTGCTCCTTTCACCACAGAACTCTTTCGTTCTCGCTCACTGCTGTTCCTTTAAGTTTGACATTTTCTCACATGACTTTTTGCGGCCTTTCTGGAAAAACAAACCTGGTTCCTGTAATTCAGAGCTTGTTGAGGTGCCATGTCTGATTTGTCACCACTCAAACCACCCCACATCCTGGCAAGCCAGCCCTCTGTGGTGGCTGTGCCTCCTTGTCTGGCTCTGTTCCTTCCCCAGCACGCTCAGGTTGTGTCAGAACTGGGGGTGTAGCTGAGCAGTATCTGCAAAGGATCTCTCATTTCACTGCTTTTTTATTTTCCCCATTGAGGTTGATGCAGATTTGCTCCGTGTGTGTTTGCAGGATTTAGTAGCTCTGTACTCAAGTCTGACCAAATTATTTTGCTGCTGCCATCAGGGATTCCTGCTTCTCCAGCCAGGAGGGCGGGATAGCAGCACAAGGCAAAGTGGAACCTGTGATGGACCAGTGGGCTTGAAATATCAAAGTTTTTGTGTGATGAGCCAGCTCCAGCATTTAAATTTACTCCCAGGATGGCTGATTGTTTATTTCCTTTCCCCAACACTTCACCCTTGAGATTTAAAAAATAGTAATGAATAAATGAGCAAGCTTCTGCCTGCTCTCTAGAGGGATGCTGCCTTTGGACACTCAGCTGCTGCTGGGCCTTGTGGCTTCATTTGGTTTCCCTCTGGCACTGCACTGAACCCATTTAAATCTCTCTTAGGGAAAAATAGGTAAATCCCTTCCATATGTCATGTATTAGAAAAAATACATGATTTCTTGGACTTGCACAAAGCATCTCCTTGTCTGGCAGATCCAGGAACAAGTGCACCCTTGTTTCTGGGAAGACAAGCCCTAACCTCATGCTGGTAAATCTGACATGTCCACTGTTTCAGGCAGTCTCTGCTGGAGTCAGCTGTGCCTGTGGAAGCTGGGGAAGACCCTGATTTGATCAATTTTCCCCTGGAAAGACAGAGGCACTTCAGCTTTGCCTTGCTCTAATTCTTTATTTGAGGCCTTCAGGTCACTGGGTTGCCTTTGGCACATTGGCCCATTCAGTGGCTTTTGTCAGCAGATGTGTCTTTGCCCTCTGGACCATCCTGGGCGATCAATGAGGCTGTGTTGGGATGGGGCAGCACTTTGTGGAGCAGAATGTGAGCGCTCAGGGCTTGCCAGCTGGGTCAGAGTGGGGGTCATGCTGCCCCACATGCTGCCCCACATGCTCAGGGATGGCTTTGGGAGCAGCAGGACATCAGCCCTGCCCTGCTCCGGGCTCCTTCCTGCTCCCTCCTGCCTGTGGCCATCTGGGCTGGAATGCAGAGGGCATTTTGGGCAGGGATTGTTCCCTGGGAGGGTGTGAGGCCCTGGCACAGCTGTGGCTGCCCTGGATCCCTGGCAGTGCCCAAGGCCAGGCTGGACAGGGCCTGGAGCAGCTGGGACAGTGGGAGTGTCCCTGCCCATGGTAGGAGATGGCACTGGGTGATCGTAAAGGTCCCTTCCAACCCAGCCCAGTGTGAGATCCTGTAAAATAAGATTCTGGAAAAACATAAAACATATCCTAGGAAAGAGGAAGGGAGGATGAAGGGCAAGGAAATGAAACAGTGCAGTGGTTGGATCCAATCTGATCCAAGATTTGTCTGTTCTTCTTCATTTTAATTAACTGATGTCCATCAGCTCCCCTGAAGAGTGGCTGGAGAAGCCTTTCCAGTGTAGTAGATAAAACTTGACAAGAATCTTAATTGGGAAAAGAGATATTTTCTGGTGAGATTGCTTTGTGTGGACACATGGGCCTCTTAGAGAGATAAAAAGGAATTGCAGTTATTCCTGAGCACACTCCCTCTGAGAAATGGAGAATTGCAGGGGGTCCCAGGGACCTCCTTCCATTTATTATATTTTCACATACATTTTCATTTACAGTGTTGTTCAGCTGCTCTGAGTCTTTTGCAGGACTCAGGCAGAGCTCACCTGCTTGGGAGTAGAATCTAATTCAGGATCATTAACTTTTGGTTGTGTTTTTGCTGGATTTCTGCTGTTTCTGCATAAAGATATTTTTGTTTGTTGATTGTATATTATTTTGTGATGAACTGGCCCCAGATAGATAATTAAAAAATTCCTTTTCCTGCTTTCTTTGAGTTGGACAGCTTATGATTGTGGAATGTGGGAATTCATTTGAAAGAAAAGTGGTTCTGAAGTTACAGTTACTTTTCACCCCCAGCAGCTGTTGAAAACTGAGATTTCCACTGCTTCAAACTTTATTACTGCTCTTGTGATGGGAGAATTTATGGATGGGGCCAGTCTGCCCTCTGCAAATATATCAAACCAAATATATTGGGAAGTGGCTTGGTGTGTTGCATAAAAGGAAACTGGGAACATCAAATAAAAGTAATCTTTCTGCTCAGCCTGGGCTGATAAGACAGCCAAAAAATTTAAAGCAACCTATGCTTTTATTTTGGCATCTTTGTACCAGTTTGACTGGGATGAGCCCACAGGGCTGAACAAAGGAATGGCTGGAAAATTAATTTCCTTGGGATTGAAGACAAATTTTGCTCAGAGTTGACTTTCAGTTACTCAGTGCAGCTGGAGTGAGCCTCTTGTTCTGCTTCAGGGTTTTGTCTTCATTGGGAATAATTAATTAATTGGTGTGAGTGTGGTATTTACTTTCACAAGTTTCACATTTGCAACAGTTCTTAATTACACAGCAATATCTGAAGGAGCTTCAAGAGAGGTGGAGAGGGATTTGGGACAAGGGATGGAAGGACAGCACACAGGGAATGGCTCCCACTGCCACAGGAAATAGATGGGCTTTTGGGAAGGAATTCTGGGCTGTGAGGGTGAGGGCCCAGATTAGAAATCGGGATTAGAAATTGTGTAAGTAACTGCTATAGGAGCCAATCAATCACCTGTAAAAAGCTCAGCTTTGCCTTTCCTCTCCCCACTCCTGGAATGTGGGCAGAGCTGATGCAATGCATTCATTGGGGTTTCCATCTCCTAAATGCTGCTTTGGGTGTAGGATAATGCTCTTAATTCAACAGCCCACGTGCTGAACTGGCACCACTTCTTGGGTGACGTAAACCCAAATGTTTGCATTTGGTGGTTCCTTTCAAACCAAGTTCCTTATTCAATTTTCTGGATGGGTTTGGGATTGGCCATTGTGTGCTGGTTTTTGTGATATGTAGTATAATATTTAGTATAATATTTAGTATCCTTCTGGCATTTTTTTTTAATTGTACTAAAAGCCCAGAATGATGGATGTGATGAGATGAATTAAACACAGGCTTGCTCTGGCCCTTACCTCACCAATCTTTGGCTTTAAAGGTGTCAATTTAATGTTGCTTCTTCATGTCAGTGAAGTGGCATTTGACACTTTCAGTCCCCTTCAGTGCATAAAGGAGCTCCAAAAGAGCTGGAGAGGAACTTGGGACAAGGACAGGACACAGGGAATGGCTTCCCACTGCCAGAGGGCAGGGATTTGGGGGATTTTGGGCAGGAATTGTTCCCTGTGAGGGTGGGCAGGCCCTGGCACAGGGTGCCCAGAGCAGCTGTGGCTGCCCCTGGATCCCTGGCAGTGCCCCAGGCCAGGTTGGACAGGGCTGGGAGCAGCTGGGACAGTGGAAGGCATCCCTGCTCATTGCTGGAGAGGTTGACCTGGATGAGCTTTAAAAGGTCCCCTACAACCTCAAACTCTTGTACGATTCTGTTATTCTCACTCCTTTTCCTAGAAAATTGTGCAAAATTCAGGAAAACACTTTTTTTGTGCTTTTGGGTACAAAGCTTTCCTGGGCTGGACTTGTTCCCTCAAAGCAGATCTGTGTGAGAGCATGAAAGCAGCTGGGGAAAAGTGCTGGAGAGGTGGCCCAGGCCACACAGCTGTCAGGATGACCAAAGGTAGTAAATCAGCTGCCAACTGCTGCTCTGCAATTCTATTTTGCAGCAGGGTTAAAGTTTAGGGGGTCTTTGCCGTCTGTGTCTGGGTGTGATTCATGACTTCATACACTGCCTGTGCTCCCAAATTGTTTTCCTTATCAGTTCCCACTTGTTCTGCAGACTGTCCCTCCCTGGGAGCATCCGGGGCTGCCTGCAGTGATGGATGGGCTCACCTGGAGCCAGGTGCTGCCTGGGAATGCTCCTGTCACTCCCACACCTCATGGATGGGCTGGCCTTTGTGCAGCAAAATGCAAATAATGAGTGTAAAGGGTCATTCTGACCGTACCAAACCAGCACCAGCAGTGCCACAAATACTCACAAGCACTCCACAACACATGGCAGCCATACAAGCTTGGGGGGCACTAAGGGAACAACTCACAAAATCCCAAGATTTTGCAAAATTTTCCCAAAATCCTGAGTGTATCAAAAGATAAACTTGAAAGAGCCATTGGGATTCAAACAAAAACTATTTTTAAAAAGCCTTGCTGCTTTACAGGCAGAGCCCAATGCAGGTCATGTTTTAACTATAAAAAACCTAGTTATTTTTAAAAGAGCATTATAAAGCAGTAAAAATGCAGAATTACTATATATTTACTGTCAGTGCAAAAAGAAAAAAAAAATTATATACAAACCACTGTCAGTGTGGAGGCTGGAGGGAATTTCTGGCCTTTTTCTGAGCCCTTGAGATGCTCTTGGATCTGTTTTATTCTCAAGCCTCGCACCCCTTCTAATTACTGAGGGCTTGCAAAGCACTGCAGGACAGCTTTGGAAATGAAGACTCGTCTTCTCCTTTTTTCTGACTTATCTCCAAATGGGAATAATCATTTTACCCCTGAGATGCTGCTCTCACCTGTGCTCTGTGAATGGATCCCAGCACCGAGCTGGGTATTGCACCCCAGGGAGAATCTGGGAAGCATCTGCTGCTGCTGGCACATTAAGTGGTTATGAGCACTAAAACAGCTTTATGAGAAGCCAGCACTCAGCTCCTTATTAGTGCAGTGCCTCTGTGGCTTGAAAACAAATTAAATTTGAGATTTTTCCACACTCGCGACCAACGTTTAAAGCTATTAGAGAGGTAAAAAGCTGAAATGGCTCTAAAGCCTCCATTACAATTTTACCACTGACTGAAGGGTTTTTCAGAGGTGGCAAAAAGGAGATTTTTAAAGCTGCTGCTGCTGCTGGGGTTGCCTTCTTTAGAAGCCTCAGTGGATGTGAGGCTTCCAGAATTCCAGGTGGAATTTCTGCCAGCCCTGGTGCTGAGATGGGGATGGCCATGGGTGGGGGGGACAGAGCCTTTGGAGCCTCCAGGGTGTCTGAGGGCACAAAAAGCAGCAGGAGGAAAGGAAACTCTCCAGTTTCTGCATTTCTGCATTGCCTCCACCAGCACAGGCTTGTTCAACAGCTAATCTTGCCCTGGGTGAACTTTTTTCCTTCCTTTTCTTGGCAGTGAAATGATTCATGTTGCTTTGTGGCTTTTATTTAATTGGTGCCTCTTTCCCTCCCTTTTTAACCTGTTCTGGTTTTCTTCCTCTTTCCGTGATCTCCTTTCTTCTGTTTGCTTGAAAGGAGAGAAATAGCCCAAAATCCCTTTCCTCAGTACCCCCAGACTGCTCAAAGGCTTTAAATTCAGATATTTCAGAGCTGGCTGAGGACAAGGAGTTCCTGTCCTCTTGCTCCTGATGATGCTGATTTACAGACAACACCAGAGTAAGAAAGAGATTTTGTTTTGCCCTGCTTTGAGATCGATAAAGAAAAAATCTGGGTGGATTTCATGGTGCTTCTCAGAATCAGGCAGAGTGTGTTCCTTCTGCTATTCACATTTTTATATCTTTTTTCTCCTATATTTGCTTTTTCAAGACTGACTTTCTCAGTGGCCACTGGGTGGGAACTCCTGATGGAGAACAGAAAGTGAAAATTTCAGATATCATTGTTTCCTCTGGCCGTGTTTTGTCCTCCTTGTTGGAGCAAGTTAAAGCTTGAGGATGCCTTCAGAATCAGGAAATGCATTAAATGCCACCCAGTTACCTCTGGAAAGTCATTTCCCAGATGGAAATTTGATATTTTCTGAATTATGGTGCCTTTTTTATGGAGATCTTGATCTTGGCAGGCTCCACCTTCTACAAACACCTCCAAGATCACAAGGAAAGGAGTTGGTAAGGAGAGAAAAAACAAACATGTGGACATACTTTGGGGAAAATCATTCAGTTAATGCACTGCCCAATTTTTGGACTCTTGCCTTGCTTGTAGGGTTGGGACACATGAAATACTTTTTGCTTTTTGCACTGGTGGAAAAGAGGCTTTGAGTTGAATAATTCATGTATGGACATCGTGAGCTTTGTTTAAACACTTTTGTCTGTCATCACAGCGCTGGCTTCAAATAGGATTAGGGTTTGTTTTCCTTGGCTTCCCCAAATTGTGCTTAAGGAGGACTTGAGCTCTGTTATTAAGCCATGTTTACTGTGTAGGGACACTGACACTGGTGAGGAAAGCTTGTGAAATAAATCAAGTGCTCCCTGCGTGTTTGGCTGATGCTTTCTATTTGTTAGGACTTCCTACAGTGGATTTGCTTTCATATAATTTGGTGGGAGGAGGGTGATTTAAATATGAATTTGATTATTTGCAGTGGTAGGAAAGGAGCCCTGTGTAGCTGTGTGCTGTCACTGCTGCCTGCAAAATTGCAGCTATTTATCCTCCTCGGGGTCCTGTTGCAGTCAAATTCCAGATGTCAGGGTTTGCTGGGGTTTAAAAATGATTTTAATTTTCTCTGAGGTCTGGAGAGGGTGTCAGGATTGATTTGCTGTCTGTGAACAGAGGCACTTTGGTTTTGTGGCCTCTGAGCATGAAAGACAAACTCAGGGTCACTGTTTTATCTCTTCAGAGGCTTTGTGAATATGGAAAACCAACGTGTTCAGATCAGTCTCCTCTTGGAAATGCTGCTTTTCCTGTAGGGACAATGAGAAGGTGGTGGGGAACATGGGGTGGGTTGGGTTATCCTGATGGAATTGCTTTTGTCTGTATCAAGTAATGGCATCAACCTGAGAAGGAGATATTTTTGATTTCAGGGCTCACAAAGAGTATTGTGCCTTTTACAGGCAGAGAGATGGCTGTGAACCCCTGACAAATTCCAGGTTTTCCCTGTTGCTGAGCTTCAGGATGGGGACAAAAATAAAATAGGGATGCTTAGGTGTTGTGTGAAGTTGTTGATTGTAATGATTCCTCTGTAAAAGCTTTTGGGAGTGACTTTAGGGGAAAATCCCAGTGTTTCCCTGGCCTCACTCTGTGTCCAGGCATGTTCAATCCAGTTATTTCCAAGATGCTCCTGTCACTTTTGGGCTGCTCCCTGAGCTTTGATGGAGATTTACTGATTCCTGTGCCCTTCCTGTGACTTTCCCTCGGGAGCATCTGGTGATGGTTCACCTTTGGAAAGGCTGAGGTGTTTGATTTGAATATGTTACACTAAAAAAAAAATATTGAGAAGTGCAAAACTGTGGTAAAAGAGCTGGTAGCTGAGGTGGTGGAGGTTGGAGCAGCTGAATTCCTGGTAGGGAATGGAAAAGGTGGAGAGCTATGGACTAAACAAGCCCTGACCTAGGGGTGCTGGTCCTGGTGCTCTCAGCCAGCAGAGAAAGATAATTTTGTTTAAAAAGATGCTGTTGGAGGGAAGATTCCCAAGCTGCAGGATACTTTAAAAAATTTAATCTTAAATCTTAAAAGTTACAGCCCAGCCTCAATGTAAAGAGGAATAAAAGAAGGGAGGTGCAGTGTGTCACTATTTATGGTGTTATGGTAATTCTGCTTCCAAAGCAGATCTTTCATTTGTGCCCTGCTCGAGTTGTTGACTCTAATTTATAACCCAATAAACCTATAGATTGCTGCTCAAAGCAGGCCAGGGATATTACATCAGGCCAGATCTAATAATTTAGGAGCAGTTTATTAAGCTTTATAGCATCTAAGGTGCAATTGCTTTAATGGGCTGGCTTATCCCACGTTTGTTCCAGGGTGTCTCCTGAATCCATGGCTGCAGCCTGGCCTGGTTGCTCCTGATTAGGGGGAATTGTGCTGTCCAGTGGTGATAGGAGTTGTTTTCCAACCCCTCTGCCCCATGGCAGGGCTTTGGAGCTGGATTTTCCAACCCAAACAATTCTGTGATTCCCTTTGTAAGCCCTGCTGATTCTGAGGCTGTGACTTACGTTTGTTGAGCTTTGGTTTGTGGGGTTTTGATGTTTCTGTGTGGTGGCTTTATCATTTTGTTTAGGAATTTTTTTTGTCTGTCTGGTTGTTTTTAGAAGCTTTTTTCTGTGTGTGCCACAGGCCATGGTTTTGACAAGGTACTTTTGATAAGGTTTATTTGCTTTTTTTAAATACCTGCCAGCAGGAAACAGAGTTCAGCCTTCTGTGAGCTTCTGTTTGATTCTGTCAGATTTATTTTCTATTCCTGCCCGACCTCAGGCAGCTGCCACGTCTGTCTGGTGGTTTCCCACATGCATCAGCCCTGGGAGCATGTTAATAACTCAGTTTTGCACTCAGCATGGAGCACAGCGAGAAGAAAAAGACTTGGCCACAGAAATCCATCTTCCAGCTCCTCTGAAGTCCCCATTTTCTGCTGGAGACATTCTGATGCAGGGAGAGAAAACATCAGGCTGTTCATGGGCAGAGCCCAAACTTCTGGACAAGATTCTCCAGGCAAAACCCCCGGAGGGCCACAAGGTCCCCCCTGAGCCTCCTTTTCTCCAGGCTGAGCCCCTTTCCCAGCTCCCTCAGCAGCTCCTGGGGCTCCGTTCCCTTCCCAGCTCCGTTCCCTTCCCTGGACACACTCCAAAATGTGATTTTAAAATTCTTTTTAATTTTTTTATGGATCATATGAGTGACCTCAAGCTCAATCTGCTGCTGTAAATGGTCCAGGTCTGTTCTCTTGGCCAAACTGGATGGTTTTGTGCCTGCTTCTGGCAACCATTCTCCTGCCGGGAATGCCAACATCCATCTGCACTTCTCCCTGTGGCTTCCTAATTTGAGGTTGGGGGGGAGCACATTCCACCTTTTTCCTGTCTCTTGCCTCCTGCAAGCTCAGCTGTAAATCAGGTTGGCTTGTGGCCACAGCCTGCTGCCAGGAGATTTATTGACACTACTTTTATTAAGTTTTTTAGGTTTTTTTCACTCTGGCATCTCAGACTGTACTCAGTGCAGTCATTGCTTTAGTGAGGATGTTTTGGAAGGGTGGGCCCAGGCTGGAGAAAATCAGTTCTGATGTTGTTTCTTTGATGGATGAACAATTGGTAAGAAAGCTTTGCTCATCAAATATTTGTGTGGTGGAAAAAAGTAATGTCAGGCTTCCCTGTTTTTGTCCTCTCCGTGCTTTGTGTTGCTCCCAGAGCTGCTGGCCACAGCTGGGAGATGCTTTGAGAAATTCCCCTTGTGATGAGACAGGTAAGGGCCAAATCAGCCCTGTCTGGGTATTAAATGCAGCAAGAACATGTCAAAGCCCACATCCCTCAGGGAGAATGCTCCTGCTTGGCTTCAGAGCTGCTGCTTTTCCTTTCTCCTGGCTCTCCTGAGAGCTGCAGCCTGTCTGGTGCTGGAGCAAACCCAAGGCAAGGTTCCTCTGGAGCCTGTGGGCTGAAGCAGCAGATGCAGCTCCTACCCCTGAGCTTCCTGGGCTGCCTTTGGAGAGGAAGGAACAGAGAGTCCTTCTGCATCTCTGTGAAATATTCCTGATATTCTCTCAGCAGATCTGGAGCAGGAATAGCCAGGCTGCTGAAGAGGCTGCAAAAAATAGGAAATATGGCTTAGCACGTGCTATATTTAGAAATCCCATCAGTCCTGCTGAAATGGGAGCTGTGGATAATTCAGATATTTCCTGTGGCAAAGGATTGGGTTTTTTGGGGTGGGTGTCCTGCAGGCAGACAGTTGACACCCTCAAGTGGGTTTGTAAATGAGTTTTTACTTTTCCTGTGCTTTGTGTAGGCAATGCTGGCTGTATTCTCATTTTGAAAAATAAACAGGTGCCTTATACCAAATGTGCCTTGATATAATTAGTCATAATTAAGAGCCAGGACTGCTTTAGCTGCTGATTGAAAAACTGGGTATTTTTCTCACCAGCTGCTTCTCACTGAAGCAATTTTGATGCTCTGAGATGCATGGAAAAAACCCAGCCCAGCCAAAGGCAGAGCAAGTTCAAGGCCATTCCTCCCCAAAGTTCCCTTTCTCAGTGGTACAAACCCCTGCCTAGGGATTGTGATGACAAAGCTCACAGAGGTGACAGATGACTTTGCAGTGACTCTGCAGATGACTTTCCTGCCATGGCTTTTGCTGCACGAGCAGTTTTTGCTCTTGCAGGAGGGAGGAGAGAAATGGGCTGGGAAGCTTTCTTTGCAGGGCAGGTAAAAATTCAATTACTTCAGAAAATTCAATTTTTTTTTCTTTACTCTGCATTTATCTTACCTTCCTTCAGGTCCAATGTGTTTGTTATTATCTGAACAGAGTAGGAAGAGAAAAAATTGGTTGTGAGTGTGGTCAGCAGCCTTTAGAGCATTTTGATGTCTGCCAAGCTTCCCCTCCAAGCAGTAGATTGAAGAGCTGCTTTGCTCCATGAGCAAGATGGACAAGGAACATGGAATGCAGGTGTTATACCTTGGTATCACACAGGTTGTGCTTCATTTTGGGACATATTCTGTCCCATAAGCAGGAGAGAGGTTGTGGGGTTGGGATAAAACCTATCCCTTTTGTTGACACTCTGGATATGATCTATTTCTGTGCTTAGAAATATTTTTTATGAGCATCTATCCCAGATGTGAAGCCAAAAGCCACATTTCCATTGTCTGTAAAAGCCCAGGCTGAAATCCAGGAATTTGGGAATTCTTTCCTGCATTCTTCCCCTAGCTGGGATCTGTCTGGTCCATCCCTCTCCTGGCCACCACAGGGGCTTTTTATCAACTTTTATCTCAACTTGCTGAATCCATGTTGGGTTGTGCAAAGAGAAGGAATTGTGAAAAGCAGTTTGCTCATCCAAATTGTCCACAGTCATGTGGCAGAGCTGCAGGATGAGCACTTTTTTCCTGGCATGTTTCACAATCAGTGAGTGATGGAGTAGGGAAAATCTTGAGCTTTGGGTTATCTGCAGTGCCAGCTGTTTGGAACTTGCAGAAAATGCCCTCTCCAGGTTGTCCCTCAAAGGGGAGTGGAAAGTCAGGCTGGCTCTGCTGCTGCTTGGACAGACTGTGGAGTGCAGGAGCAGCAGTTTGGCAGATTTGTTATTTCTGTGCCGCCTTCCATCGCTGTAATCAACGTGCAGCTCTTGAGCAGAGCAATAATTATCCCCATTTCCACAGAGCTGAGAAGATCAGCCACATTAAAATGCCTTTTCTGGAACTGCAAACGATTTTGTGGTGAGGAAATGAAGCGAGTTTTTACCCATGGTGCTGCTTTGCTTCCAAGGACACTCACTGGAGATTCCTGGGCTGATCCCGCAGTGTGGGCAGCAGGAAAAGGGGGATTCTGCCCCTAAGCCCAGGTGAGAGCCCACCTGCAGCCCTGGGGACACAGCAGCAGCACCTGGAGCTGCAGGAGAGAGCCCAGAGGAGGCCATGGGGATGCTCTGAGGGCTGGGGGTGCTCACCTGGAGAGGAGAAGGCTCCAGGGAGAGCTCAGAGCCCTGGCAGGGCCTGAAGGGGCTCCAGGAGAGCTGAGAGGGACTGGGGACAAGGGGGAATGGCTCCCACTGCCAGAGGGCAGGGATGGATGGCATATTGGGAATAAGGAATCATTCCCTGTGAGGGTGGGCAGGCCCTGGCACTGCCCAGAGCAGCTGTGGCTGCCCCTGGATCCCTGGCAGTGCCCAAGGCCAGGCTGGACAGGGCTTAGAGCAGCCTGGGAATAGTGAAAAGCGTCCATGCCCATGGTTCATTCCGTCCCAAACCGTCCTGTGGCTCTCTGAAATGTTAAATTCGCTCTGGTTCCGGAAAGGTGACTCAGGAATTCCTCCCTTGTGAACTCCTCATCTCCCTGGCCATGCCTCTTGCTCAAAGCCTCCTTTGTGCTTTTGCTGCAGATGCTCCAGCTTTAAATGAAGAGAAATAAACCAGATTTCATAGAGCAGGGCCCCTCTTTTGGGCTGGGCACCATTCAGGAGCTATCCTGGCCCTGGAAGGAGCAGGGTGGGGCTGGAGCAGTTCCAGGGCCTTTTCCAGCCAGCCACTGAGGCATTTCAGGTTTTCAGCACTGAGGCTCTTGCTCCTGCTTCAAACAGGATGGTAACAACTTGTTTCTCTTGTCTGCAAGTTGGCTGCTTGCCCTTCAGCCCTGGTGATGGTACTGAGGGGAAATGGCTGCAGGGGAGGCCCTGGCTCCTGTCCAGGCACGCATGGCAGGGTTGTTGTTACATAATCCAACTTTGCCATGCCAGAGTTTATAAACATCACAGAAAATGCAACGGCAGTGATGTGTGATGTGTCAGAGCTGCTGGGAAGTGAGAAGGGGACCTTGTGTAAGTCAGACCTTTCACTTCTTGGCTGCAGCTTTTATTGTTCTATAAATTTTGCTTATTTTAGCCCTCGCTTTTGTGCCTCCCAGTGGTTTCTGAATAACACAAGCATTTAGACACCTCCTGCTTTAGCATTTTCCTTGCTGCTGTCCTCAGCTGGAGACCAGCTGACCCTTCAGGCAGAATTGCTCAATGATCAACCCTTGAAAAGGCTTTTTTAATATGTCATTGCCTATCATTTGTGCCACCAATGGAGAGAGAGAAGAGAGGCTGTGTGGGTTTCCATGGGGGAGATGCTCTGGTTTGCTTTTTGGTGTTGATGTTCCTGGTTTAACTTTGTATTTCTGTGGAGGTTCCACAGGCTGCTGTTTGTTGGTCATACCAATCAAAGTTTTCCTAGACCCACACTGGGTCTAATCTAGGGTTTAATCCAGAAAAATTGGATATTGGTACCAAGAATGGCACCCACTGCCTCTTCTCCTGTCAGGATTTTGTCTTCCAGCTCTGGCTGGTGATGCTCTTGCCCTTTCAACCAGCACAGAAATCCTTGGTTTGTATTTGTTCCTTTTGTGCCAAGCATCATGACAAGATAGTATTTTTAGAACTTGTCTTGCAGACATTTGCTGCCAAGGGTAAGAGGCAAGGGGAAAATTGTCCAAGGAATAAACTTACTGTCTGGTTCTTCTCCCAGTCCAGTCATTTGCCCTTGCATCTATTTGACATCTATGTCAGATTATTTAGGGTATTTTATAGAACATTTTAGGACAGAAATCCTGTAAGCAATTCTGAAATGCAGTAGTTCTCTTTAAATAGAAATAAATATTCAGGATTTCTCTCATCCACTGTTCTTCCTGTAAAGCTGTGCTTATTAAACTCATAAACACCCAAGAGGAGAGAGCTGGGGGCACATCTGAGCCTGATCTGAACGAATGGCGAAAGCAGTTTGGGGCCAGGACAGAAATAGGATCAGTACAGGCAAATTGGAGCTCTTGCCCCTGGCACTGAGTGATCCATAGAGGTGCAGGGTGGTTGGGTCACAGCTTTGCTGGGCTTTTTAGAGACTGCAATCTTTTCCAGGCTTGGTATAGGGCCCAAATGTCCTATTTCCACCTGGAGCTAGAAGCTGAACATTAAGGAAACACCTTCCAAAATCCCCAGGATGGGCACAAAATGTTCCTCCTGCTGATAATAATTTTTTTCTGACATTACTTGAATAAAATGTAATGCTGAGGCCATTACATTTAACAGCCTTCATTGGCTGTTTTCTTAGGTAGATTATAGAGTCCTTTTTTTTTTTTTTTTTTTTTTTACTGAGCCTGCTTTTATGAAAGCTGGTTTTAATCCTGACCCCCTTGCCCCAGGATGCTGGTGCTTTAATTAAAGTGAACCATCAGCTGAATGCAAGTCGACACCATCATGTGCCTTTGCAAAGGACTGTCAGGAGCCTGGCATGAGTTAGCAGCAATGACACCCTCAGGAGGCTCTGAGCACGAAATCCTCCTGCTGCTTGATGCTGATGAGAGCTCAGCAGGGATGCTGTGCCCAGCAAGGTGCCCCACTTCAGGCAAGCCTTGCACCTCAGCCACGTGGTCTCTGCAAGGACCTTGGGTTGTATTTTTTTTTTCCTTCCCTAGATGAGGCTCATCAGTAAAGAATGGAAAAAAATCTGGACCTGTTTAGTCTGGAAAAATTAGCTGTCTCCCCTTGGTCTCCAAGTAAGAAAGTAAAAAAGGATGTTATGGTGCTTTATTAGCATCAGGAATGGGTTTGGAATACTTGAATTATTCCATGAGTTTGTCCAGAAGCACTGGTAATGTTGGCTGGGCAAAATCCAGTAGGTTAAAAAGGTGTTATCAGGAGCTGTGGGAGTAGAGTAACTCATGCTGTGGGGGATAGATCGGGGATCCCCTCTCACTCTCTTCTGTCTCATCGTGAATCAGAGGCTCCCTCAGGGATTTTTGTTTACCTCTGCCTTGAATGAAAGAGCAAGGATGTAATTGCTGGAAGCAGAGCTGGTCCAGGACGTGATTATTGCTGCTGAAAGTCCCCAGGGGCCAGAGAGAGCCCTGGCTCCAGCTGTGCTGCTGTCTGAACAGCACAGGAATTCCCATCTCTGCCATCCGGGCTTGCCAGTGCTTTCTGTGGATGCTGGGGATGCACTGGAGTGCTGCCTTTGTTGGGTTGTGGGCACCTGGAGAGAAACAGGTGCTCTGACACAGTCTGTGGAGAGGGAGGCTGGGTTATCCCTCAGTTTGCATCCCTCTATCCCTCTCCTTGCTGTTCAGGCAAGCAAAACTGTCCCGTTGCTCCCAGCTTTGTAAGCCTGGAGGGAATCAGCCCTAGCCTTTGTGGCTGTGTTTTTGGAGGCTGGGAGCTGGAGGTGTTTCACAACGTGTAGCAATGATATTTTTAGAGGTTTGGCTCTCTTTGAGTTGCATCTGTTGAGCTGCAGTTCAGCTCCAGCAGCCCCAGCAGGAGCACATATTTTAGGAATATGTTCTCTGCTCCTTTCTGTGACCTGCTAAATGGAATTGTAAATGGAGCATGTCACAGCTCAGGAATCTCATTCATGGCCTCTTCTAACAAGGTGTGCAGAGAGCTCTTAGCCCAGGCTTTGTAATAAACAAGATGTGCCTGAGATGTGCAGTGACTTACTTCAGGAAACATCTGGTGAAGTGTTGAAGCCTCAGCATCAGGGCTCTCTCTCTCTCTCTTTTTCTCCCTCTTTTTCTCTCCCTCTCTTTTTCTCCCTCTCTTTTTCTCCCTCTCTTTTTCTCCCTCTCTTTTTCTCCCTCTCTTTTTCTCCCTCTCTTTTTCTCCCTCTCTTTTTCTCCCTCTCTTTTTCTCCCTCTCTTTTTCTCCCTCTCTTTTTCTCCCTCTCTTTTTCTCCCTCTCTTTTCTCCCTTTTCTCTCCCTCTCTTTTCTCTCCCTCTCTTTTCTCTCTTTCTCTCTTTCTTTTCTTTGCTCCTTGCTTCAGACCCATTGTCTGCCAGACCAAATTTCTTCCTTCTTCTGCCCATTTCTTTACTGATTGGCAGGTGCCTCTTATGCAAGACCACAGGGTAACGTGTTACCAAGGAGTAAAAAACCTTGGCAGTGTTTCTGAAGTGACCAGACTGGCTCAAATTGGTTGTGCTCCCAAATTTATCTTTCCAGTCGCTCCCTGTCCTTCCTGGAGAGGGCTGTAGCAATTGGGGAAATTCCTTATGAAATCCCATTCCTTATGAAATTTGAATTATTAAGCCAAGACGGGGAAAGCAGAGAGTTGAGGATGAGGAGGAGTTCAAGCAGAGGTTTGCACCAGATGGTTGGGGTTGTTGGATGGAGAGAAAACAAAGCCTTTGGGCAGGTTACAAAGTCCTGTGGGAGCTGCCTGATGCACTGTGGGGTCTTGCAGGCTCCTCCTGCTCCCTTGGGCTCCTGAATCTTCACTCCAAGAGAGGGATGAAAGCCTGATCCCTCTGCAGCCTTAGGTGAGGGAATTTCAGCCCAGGCACCTCGGGTGTGCGTGAGGTCTGTGAGGCCAACATTTACTACTCAAGTCTATTGATTTGCTCACTTAAATGGTTCAAATCCTTGGGGTGCAAGGTGCTTTCCATTAGTTCTGCCTCTCTGCAGTGCCAGATGGAGCTGCTGGATGTGCTTTTGGCAGCAAAGGCTGATTGCACCCTGGGCTGTAACAGTGGCAGTGCCGGATGTGGGATTTCCTCTCCTGGGACACTTGAGGGAACTCATCTGAGCACTGAGGGCTCCCTGTAAACATAGAACAGACAGAAGTGAACCCATGGGGCACCAAACTGCTTGGAACAGGAGCCAGGAATGGAGGAGGATGGGTGGAGAGCTGGGCTTGTGCAGATGGAGGTGGGAATAGAGGATTTTGCTGCTCCCAGCAGCTAAGGAGAGGATGGAGAAGGTCACAGAATGATAATTTTTTGGTGTTGGAAGGGACCTTGAAGATCATCCTGTTCCAACACCTTCCACTGGACCCAGGAAGGTGTTTCCCTTCTGTCCAGCCTGGCCTTGAGACCTTGAGCCAGGATGGCCCTTGGCAAGAGGCAGTGGGCACAGCCTGCGTCAGGGGAAATTCCAGCTGGGCAGAAGGGAAATTTCTCCCCATCAGGGTGGTGGGGAAACCCTGGAGCAGAAGCCAGAGGAGGGTGGGAATTCAGTACAAGTCACTGCTTTAAGGGCTCTGCATTCACATACTGAGAGTTAATAAGGAGAGTTTGTCATTTCTCCTAAAGTGTTCCCATTGACAAAACACTCCAGCTGACACTTGTTCCTGGTGATCCTCAGTTTCTGATTCTCTTGGGAGATGGAGTCATCTTTCATTCTCAGAGATGATTTAATAACTTGCTTGAAGATAATGTTTTGTTTGTTTGGACAAGATCTGATTGGGTAATCCCGAACTGAGGAATTGTGCTGTCAGTTTTCCCTTTGTATTTGCTGGATAAATGTTACCTCTCCTCCTTTCCTCTCCAAACTAATACTGATAAATGCCTGCAGCAAATTGATTCTTGAAAATGCCAGAAAACAGTGGAGTGCAGACTCCTTAATAAACTCTTTGTTGGATCCAGGAGTGAATTAAAATGATCTGAAAACACTCTTGAGTGATGGTGGTGGTGCTCCAGTCCAACTCCAGCTCCTGGATTTGCTGCTGAGGTAGAGAGCAATTGTTCAGGACTGATCCCTCAAAAACCCCATTGATTTGCTAGAGGCAGGTGCCTGAGCTGGTGGATATTTAGGGACACAAGGATGGAATGCACTGCAGGGAGATAAAACACCTTTTCACCTTGTTGCATTTCCAAGGTTGAAAGTGTGGTTGTATTGAATATCTCTGAATGTTGCCTGCAAACAAAACTTCCAGCAGGGAGATTTACAGTATGGAGCTGGAGGAAGATTCCCACACTGGGTTTTGTTGGTGTGGTCAGATCCACGTGCTGCTGTTTTCCATCTGCTTGTGCATGCCCTGCACAATGTGCTGCCAGATTTGTGGGAGGGCTCAGGCTCCTTCCAGATTCCTCTCAGCAGAAATTCCATCCTCAAGCCAAGATGCCCTTCAGCAAGAAATTGCTTTAAAATATTAAATCTTCTCTAAAAGGCTTCTGTTTTTCAAAACTGGAGTTTTTTTCTGATTAAAAAAAGAAAGGGGGGGGAGAGGAGGGGTAAGACATTGTTAAACAGCTTCTTCCTGTTCTAGTTGGATTTTCATTTAGTTATTTCATTATTTTAATGAATGAACAGGAGGTTCACTGTGCTCAGGAGGCAGAGAATGGGTTGGGTCCTCCCCAGGGACTGAAAGCCATGGATTCCCAGAGGCACTTTGCCTTGAATAAGAGCCTTCTTCCTGGTGGATGAGTGACAGCCCCAGAAACAAGAGGGTCAGCTTCCTCCTCCCCCTCTCTCCCCCTTTTTCCTCTTTTTTATTTTTTTTTCCCCCCACATTTTTTTCCTTTTTTTCCTTTTTCTCCCTCTTTTTCCTATTTTTTTCCTTTTATTTTATAAATAAAAAATGTGCCCCAACTGCCGCACTCATCTGATTTAAACATCTACACAACTTTGGGCTGTGTCCTCTGCCCGGCCTCAGTGGTGGCTCCTTGTAGAGTTCACAGAACCACGGAATGATTTGGATTGGGAGACTTTAGGGATCATCTTCTTCCAACCCTTGCCATGGGCAGGGACACCTTCCACCACACCAGCTTGCTCCAAGCTGTTGATGCTCTCCAGTTCTCAGTCTTTTAAAGAAAATATCTTTAAGTGACAAAGATCTATCTGCTCTGAGGTGGATCTCCTCAATTCCAAGCACCCACAACCTCCTCCCTGTGTTTAGGGTGGAAGCTTTAAGTGGAATCTTTCTCTCTTTGGGTAGAATCTTTCTTTTTCTTTGGGTGGAATCTTTAGGTGGAATCTTTATGTGGAGCCTCTCTCTTTAGGTGGAATCTTTCAGTGGAATCTTTCTCTTTAGATGGAAGCTTTTGGTGGGATCTTTTTTGAGGTGGAATCTTTCAGTGGAATCTTTCTCTTTAGATGGAAGCTTTTGGTGGAATCTTTCTTTTGAGGTGGAATCTTTCGGTGGAAGCTTTCTCTTTAGATGGAAGCTTTAGGTGGAATCTTTGGGTGGACTCTGCTGTGGTTTCAGCTGCTCTGGGAGAGCTTTGGGCACAGTGGGTTTGTTGTGAGCCAATCCTCGCAGGTGGATGTGACTCCAGGAGGGAATACAAAATCCATCTGTTCCCCTCTGAGCTGTGCTGGGGTGACCTGCAGCACGCTCCAGCAGTGGCATTTGGGTTCCCTCACAGGAAAGCTCCTGAGGATGCACAGGTCCCTGGAAGGGACCCAGCCTCACCCACACTGATGGAATGTGTGCTGTGAGCTCGTCCCTGTGGGAATGGAGCCCTAATCCAGCCAGCAGAGGCATTTCCTCAGGCCCATTCCCAGTTCAAAGCAGGCTTCTCTCCTCGCAGTTCCTCTGAAGCTCTCTGGGTGCCAGGCAGGATGCTGGGGGCGTGGGTTTGCTTTTGGGAAGGGTTCTGCTGTTTCCTCCCAAGGCTGGGACACGTAGGTGGATCTCAGGGATGCTAATCCTGCTTGGGACGAGCTGACAGGGACTCCAGCAAGCAGCACAGGTGCAGGATGGCATTTCAGGGCTGCTGTCAGCTGGGGCGACTCCAGCAGCTTCTCTGGAGCAGAATCCCTCTGCTCTGTTGGCTCTGTCAGGGAATCAGCTGGCTCTGGCCTTGCCTTGGCTCCCACGGAGCAGACCTGGAGCCAAGTGTTGGGCTGGCCCTGCTTCCCAGAGGGAGTGTGAGGGGGCAGCTGAGCTCGGGGTGCAGCATCTCAGCACCCCTGGGGACTGGATGTGGGGAAAATAAGGGATTTAATGTGGCCTCACGTGTTGGACCCTCTGTTATGTGGTAAAAATAAGGAATTTAATATGGCCTCACATGTTGAACCCTCTGTTTTGCCCACAGGACTCGGGACAGAGTTCTGATAGAGCCAGCTTAATTATGTAATTTAAATCAATGTTAATTATAAATATATTGAATTTATTTATATATCCTATCGCTATATAAATATTAATTCTATTACTCTTAATATATAATATGAAGAATATTAATGATATGGTTCATCTTGAGTTCTTTTCCAGCCTTTCTAATTCTGTGATTAATAGAATTAACCTCAGGAAGAGAGGCACATGCGCATGCAGTGATAACCACTTCAGATCAATGCACTCTCACCCTGGGCAGTCTTGATTTTTTTTTTTTTTAATTTTTTGTTCACATCAGACTCTGAATCCTGATGCAGTGCTGATCTGTTTTTTGGGAGCAAAAGAGGCAATTTAGATAGCCTGGATTTCCTGGTCAAAGGATTTTTTTAGTTCACAAATGGTTCCATGCTGGGAGGTGTCTCCTGGCATATGTGTGATCATCTGGAATGAAATAGGTGAGAAATTCCTGTTTCTAATATAGAACTGAGAAAGTCCTTGTGGGAGGGGTTGGTGGGAGTGTGTGTGTGGTTAAACCTCACAACATCTCCCACAGATCGTGCAATAAATGAAATAAACTTCCTGAGCCTCTCTGCTTTCCTGTGCACTGCAGTAAATGATGCTTTGTCTGGCTTGGGGAGTTGCAGCAAAAGAGACTGGCAGAGCCTTCAGTTAACCAAAACTAATCCCTAAATTGGAAAATCTGTCCCCTGTGATATGAATTTCAGTGCTGTTTTAAACAAGATTAAATCTTCAAGCACAGGAGTGGGGAAAATCCGTGAGCCAGTGTCACAGATGAATCAAACACTGGCTTTTCTGAAAATTCCTTCAATATGTGGATTGGCTTTTTTTCCCCCAAAACCCCCTAACCTGGAGCTGATTTTGCTCCCACCTGGCATGGGGTAGGGATTGGGGATGTGCAAAAGTGGTGGAGAATGTGTATGAAACACTGATTTATGTACTTGTTTGTTATTAAGGATTCTGTGATTTTAATTAAAATTTTAAAATCTGGCAATCTACAACTTGGTAGAATGTCTCTGTTGTCATTAATTTCCTTTGGGTGCCCATCTGATTGTGTGTGTTGATCACTGAATCAGAGAATGGTTGGAGGGGACCTTAAAGATCAAATATTCTGTGTTTTTTTCTGCAAGCCCGCTGAGAAATGTGGCTGAACTCACTGAAGGATGCCTTGAGACAGAAGAATTTGCCTGGCTTTTCACAAAACCAGCAAGGCATGGCAAGGGCACCCTCAAGGACAGACCCAAAATAGCTTTTGGAGAGCTTGCCACAAGCTCTGCTGCCTGCATGTAAATAAGGGGGGGAATTATCTTTATATATACAGGGGGAAGAGCTCAAAGGTTTTAAAATGTTTTCCTTGGCTTGTTTATCAAATCAGTGCCACCCAGTGCATGAACATCAGCAAAGCTCAGCCCAGAGTGACCTTTAAAGAGCTGGAGGGTGGGATTTTTGTAGAAATCTTGGTCTGTGGCATAAAAGGTACCTAAAGCCTCCCTTGCCTTGGAAAACCCCAAATATATGTGGGAATATAACCCATATTTAGCTTATGTGGGTTAAATATGCAAAAAGGTGTTAGACCCCAATGGAGAGGGGGAAAGAAAATCCCAACAAACAGTGGGAAATTGAGGTTTGGGATCTTGGGGGCGTGCAGAGTGGAAGGCATCCAGAGGGAGGGGAATGGTTTGGGTTGGAAGCGACCTTCAAGCCCATCCAGTGCCACCCCACCTTGGGAAGGGACACTTTCCTTATCCCAGGCTGCTCCAAGCCCTGTCCAGCCTTTGGAACCATTCCAGGGATCCAGGGGCTTCTCTGGGCAAAATTGGATTGGCTTATACAGCCAAGAATTTGGAATTTCTATGAGAAAACATCATTTTTGGCACAGCAAAAGCAAAATCATTCCAACCCTTTTATTGCTTTATTTTGGCTTTTTTTTTTTTTTTTTTTTCTATGATGGAAGAGCTGTATCACAGGATTAGTGTCCAGGGTGATGCATGTTAAAAAATAGCCATATTAAAAATAAAAATAATTTACAGTTAAGTAGGTAACTCCAGCCCTTAGCATGGAAAAGGAGGCAAAACCTAGTATTTTTTAATGCTTCTGTTGTCACTATATCGGTTACATTGTTTTGCATAATTAAAAAGCCAGAAAGTTCACCAGGGAAAACAGCATTTTCCAAAAAAATCAGTGTGTGCTCAGGATCTGGAAGGGAATTACAGTGGCAGAGTTGCTCATAGTCTTTTCCAGTCTTCATCCTTCCTTGCTCATTGTGGGAAGAGAGGATTTGTTGGAATATTTTCCATGCAGAGTTTATTTCAGTGTTTTCCCTGTTGAAATGAAAACACCTGTGGACTATTTAAGGCCAAGGGTTAAAAACCAACCAGGAGCCCATGGAAATGGTGCTGGTGGGAGGCAGTTTGAAGGCACTGATTGATGTCCTTGTGGTTTGGGATTTTATCCATGGCATTGGAGCAGGGGCACTGAACAGATTTGTTTGAGGGATTTCTTTTGTGTGTGTGTGTGTGTTGAGGAGAATTTGAAATGCTCCTGCATGCTGAATGTTGGTGCTGGTGTGGTCTGTTTGTAAAACACTTGAAATATGTGGTGGTGGGAGGAATAAATGCTGGGGATGGGTGGTTTGGCTCTGCAGGATCTGAGCACCTCAGGGGAAGGAATAAGGAGTAGGAACATCCCTAATCTGCTGTGTAATCTTCACCATGGGATAGCTGCTCATTCAGGCTAAGCCCAGGGGAGGGGAAGATGCATGAGAATGGAAAAGGTAATTAAACAATTGCCCCAAAAAACCCAAAAAAACCCACCTAAACAACAAAAAATCCTCATCAAACAAAACCCCAGCTCCACATCTGGAAATGTCCCCTCTTCCCTGGCAGCTGGAGAAATGCTCTTCCAGCCCTCCATAAGGTGAATGTACATAAACGAGCCCGCTGCCCAGACCTGGGGAAATGTGGAACATTTCCAAATCTGCCTTTGGAAATGCCTCTTTACTCCACTGAGTCTCCACAGCTGGGACCAATTGGGATCCTGCTGACACTGACTTCTCTTTTCCTCCACAGTGGGAGCGCCTCTGGTTCCTCATCCTCACTTCATCCTTCTTCCTCACCCTGGTGTGGTTTTACTTCTGGTGGGAAGTTCACAATGACTACAATGAAATCAACTGGTGAGTAGAGCTTCCCTCAGGAAATTTGGGGTTTGGCCATCATGCACCTGCTTGATGCAGCTTTGGGTTCATCCAGATCCTTTGGATGGAGATGTAATGGTGAGAAAGGGAAAATTAGTGGGAAGTGGGGCTCAAGGAGAGCTCCTTCTGCCTGATCTGTGTGTGGATGTGACGTGGCCTCACATCTCCACTTGGTGGCTGGGTTTTTGTTTGTTTATCTTGATGGTTGGCTGGATTTGAAAGTGACTGAGCAATTTGGCTGCAGCTATTCCACAAAATACCCATGGCAAAAATTCAGCCTGAAGCACATGGGTGTGGAAAATATTATACAAAGTTGGAAGGACCTGAAAAGGAGCTTTGCAGTGGGATGTGCTGGAATTTAGGGTGTTGCCAGCTGCCTTCCAGTGCTGGAAATTATTCTCCCTTTTACTATCAGCAGCATCTTAAAACATTTTGACAGCACCTTGGGCTGTATTCTAACCAAACTGCTTTGACATCATCTTCTTGTCAAACATAAGATGTAAAGTGGATTTTAAAGCACAGTGGGGAGCTGATCCCTTAAATAAATCATCTGCTTTAGATGCTGGAGCTGTGTGAGGGAGAGTATTTACCAACATGGTGATGTGAGCTGGCTCCTCCCAGGAGAAAAATGTTTTTTTTCTCTTTGCTCACGCCCACACTCTGAGAAGTGAAACCATTACTGTGGTTCTGTATTATTTGTAACAGCAGCATGATAAACATGCCTTTTTTTAAGTGGTATTTTGGAACCCTTCTCTTCTTCAGTTTGTACCCTCAATGATTGCTCCAGTGCAAAACCAGCTCTGTCTGAGCACAGAGTTGTGAGAGGGCTAAAGCATTCCTTCAGAAATGAAGGAAAGCCCTGGGAATGGGCACTGCAGCTGCAGTGCTGCCAAGTTTTGGGTCCCCAAATGTTCTTGCAGGAGTGGGGGGAGATGTGCAGCTCTGCTCTGCATGCAAGAGGCATTTGGGATTTAACACAGATGTCACCAAAGCCCTGTCCCTGCCATGCATCCCAGGGTGCTGGAAGCACATCCCAAGAGGGAAAGGATTCCCTCGTGTGCAGCACAGGGCTGGAAGAGGCTCTGTGGATGAAAACAGCATTTCAGGCCCTGAGAATGGCTCAGTGCTCTGTGTGTGCTGTAACCCCAGCTGCACCCCTGCTCCACACACCACCAGAGGTCGAGCAGGGTTCTGGAAAACAGCTGTGGAGAGGCTGGGTAGGAGGAGGAGAACACAGGGTGAGGCTTTAATTACAGCCATGCCAGTTCCAGGCAAGGGGAGAAATAATTTCCATTGGGTCCGTGCAGGCTGAGCCTGGCCCTTCCCTTCCAGCACAGCTGCATGGGCTCCCTGAAAACAGAGCAGTTTGGGGCCAGACAGGGTGAGAAGGACCTGAAAGCACCATTTTATTCCCTGCAGAGCTGTGAACCTGTTGCTGATGAGGCACAGCGAGGTCCTGGTGTTTAGAAGCAGCACCTTTGCTGTTGCTCTGTCATTGTCACTTCTGGGTGGTGATTTTGGACCAGGTTTCTTTGCTGCTTGCTCCTGCTGCCTTCCTCTCTGCCCCACTGATTTCTTGGCAAGCTGGGAGCTCCTCCAGAGGACAGGAAGGGCTCTTTGGGGCATGGCACACCAAGATAGTGCCCCAAGAGGAGCTGGGAAGAGGAGCTGCTGTGATATTGGTGTGAGGAGCTGCTGAGCTCCTTCCTGCCCTCCAGAGCTCATCCCTGCAGCTCTCCTGGCTCCTGTCACCTTCAGCCTGTCCCACCAGGTGGAGAGGGACTGGAGAAAGATTTCTCCCCTCTTTGGGACTTGCTTCAGCTCTGTACCACCCTCTAGGAGGAGATTTTTCAACCCAAACCTCTGAGGGCCTTTTCCCTCTGCCACCCTTGAGGAGGTTTTTCATCTTTTTACCTGTGTGTCAGACAGCTTGGGCAGCAGTTAAGTCATTTCAACTTGTGAGGACCAAAGGGCTGTTCTGGGATTGAAATGGGTTTTAGGAGGACAAGGCAAAACTGTGGGCCAGCAGATATTGTTTCAGGCCTTTACCACTGAGATCCTTGTAAGTGAAGATGCTTTGTACCTCTTCAGTATTTTTTTTAATTTATTGCTTTTGGCATTTTCCATTTTGGTGTCTACACTTGATTTCATTACAGTATTACAGTTCAGCCCTGCACTGTCTGAGGTTTGTACTGCACCAGAAAGTTCCACTCAAGCTCAGGCAGGCTGAGGGGGATGCTCTGATTTGTGACCCTGCCTGTGTTCCCCCCGCAGCAGGACCGTAAATGCAAGTCTGTGTAGCAGAGGTTTTCTTCCTTGGTTCTGGAGAAAGCTCCTCTGCTCCTTAGCTCCCATGGACCCAGCAGTTTAAAACAATCATTTGCACATCAGGTGAAGGCCTGGTGCTCTCAGAGGGACACTGAAGGGACATCAGAGCAAAAGCTTAAATGGCCTGAGAGCCGAGGAAGCTCTGGGTGGTGGCATCAGCAAAGACTTCAGAGGAGCCCTGGTTCCTTTCTTCCCTCTTTTTTCCTAGCAGCACGTCTGGATCCCTGCAGATCCCTGGGTTTGTGCTCTTTGACTCCCTGAGCAGGGCCTGGACCTGGGCCATGCCTGTTGAGCCCAAGGATTTGATCTCCAGGTCCCACAGGGGAGCTTTGCTCCTGGACAGAATGAGAATCAGAGAATATCCTGAATTACATCACAACTCCAGCTCCTGGCTCTGCACAGGACAGCCCCAAAAACCACCCCAGAGTTTGTCCAAACAGACCTGAGGTTCTGGCTGATGAATGATGCTGGGTTTGAGTGCTGGGGAAGAGATTGAATCTTTGACCTGCACTTATATAATGCAGCATTTCTGTCTGTTGTAACCAAAAAATAAAAAAAAAATTAAAAAAAATTTTGAAAAGGCACTAAGAGGCAAAAAAAAAAAAACCAAAAAAAACCCCAGCCAGTTCATTGATTGAGCTGATTCCACCCCAGAACCATCCTGTCCTTGCTGTGCCAAAGGGTTTGCACAGCGATAATGTCAACCCTGATTCAAGCCAATTTAGGAATGTTGTTTTGGGGTTTTTTTCCTAAAAATCCAGAGGCGAAATTTGAATCCAGGTCAGGTCTGAACTGTCAGAAGCTGCAAGAAGGGTTCTGGGGTTTCTCTGCCTCTCTCTATCCATTAATTTCCATAAGAGATTAAAGCACTGGGCTGTCACTTGTGCTTTTTGCTGCCTATCTCTTTTTCTAGGGAAAGATCTGTTTTCTAAAGTCTTGTCTAACCCCAGTGAAGCTGTCCTGGTGTTGAATCCCTTTTTAATCTGCCCTTCCCACTTCTCCCCCAGGTTTTTGTATAACCGGATGGGATATTGGAGTGACTGGTCCATTCCAATCCTTGTAACAACTGCTGCTGGCTTCACCTACATCACAATGTTACTGGTGAGTGGAATGAAATCCCATTTCCTAGAGCTTTGTGTGTTGGCTTTAAAAAGGCCACGAGCTGCTCAGGCCATCAGCAAGCTGAGGAGTGATTTCTCTCTCTTTTTCTTAGCCTGGAGTTGCATAAAATCAAAAGTGAGAAGCTGATGGTCTTGGAGCTCAGATGCTCAAAAGTAAAAGACAGATACCCTCAGAGGAGGAATGCAGTTTTGTTTCCTATGGTATACCATGGCCCAGTTTCCACTTCTGGGCACAAGTGGCAGTAGTTTCCCTTTGTCCCAAGGTTTTGGGACCTTCATAGTGATGTCCATCCAGGTGGCACTGTCCCTGCATGCTCAAACCCTTCAGGGTGGTGATGTGCCTCTGTCTGACTGTCTGTTTGTCCCTCCCAGATCCTGGCCCTGTGTCACATAGCTGTGGGGCAGCAGATGAACCTGCACTGGCTGCACAAGGTAAATCTCAGCTCCAAAGAATTTGGTGAAGTGCTTTTGGTCCTTGATGATAGAGAGGCCACATGTGGAGATGGAGAAACAGTTTTTTCAGTTTCTCCATCTCCAGAGGCTTAGAGCAGCCTCATTCAATCCTAGCTCAGGTGCTCCAGGAACCTTCAGGAACCTCCCTGGGGCTCCAGGAACCTCTCAGGTGCTCCAGGAACCTCTCAGGTGCTCCAGGAACATCCCTGGGGCTCCATGAACCTCTCTGGGGCTCCATTCTGTGCTGAGCCCAGCCTGGAGAGGGGCTGAGCAGAGCTGAAGCTGTTCAGAGCGTGCTTGGAAGGACCAGCAGGGAAAGCCTTGGGAGAAGGAGTTGTAGGTGTTGCAGCTGGGGGTGTGCAGGGCGAGGTTTGCTGGGCCCAAGGGGATTTGTGTGTGGAGCAGTTGGAGAAATGCTGCTGTGAAACACAAGGAAAGACATTTGGAGCACAGAAAGGGAGGGAAAGGTGTGCAGGGAGAGAAAATGGCTTGGCAGGATCCCATTGCAGCTGGCAGTCTGCTGACTGGGAATGAAGGGAGCAGTCCTGAATCTGCCAGTGCCCAACTCCTCCTGAAATTCTGCACGTGATGTAGGATCAGAGCCTGAACCTCCCAGGACAGGGACAGCAGACGCTTCCCCATCCTGCCTTTTCCTTTTTTCCTTTTCCTTTTTTCCTTTTCCTTTTTTTCCTGTTCCCTTTTTTCCTGTTCCCTTTTTTCCTTTTCCTTTGTTTCCTTTCCTTTTTTTCCTTTCCTTTTTTCAGTTTCCTTTTTTCCTTTTTTCAGTTTCCTTTTTTCAGTTTCCTTTTTTCAGTTTCCTTTTTTCCTTTTCCTTTTTTTTCCCCTTTTTTTTTCCTTTTTCTTTTCCTTTTTTCTTTTCCTTTTTTCCTTACCTTTTTTTCCTTTCCTTTTTTTCTTTTCCTTTTTTTCTTTTCCTTTTTTTCTTTCCCTTTTTTTCTTTTTCTTAGGGATGGTAGAAATTATGCTTCCTCAGGGGAAGAGGATGCAACCAGAGAGGGGCAGGGACTGTCTGACTGGTGCTGCAAAAGAAGTTAGTAATTCTTGAGTCTGACATATGCTTCTCCATCAGGAAAAATGGTATTTTCAGATAAGCTGATGGGCTTAGATGAGTAAGTCCAGAAGAGGGGTGGATAATCAGTTCTACCCTCTGGACTCCCACCTTCTTCCAAGACCCCCCCTTCTCATCACATCTCAGATGTGTGGCTCTGTCTCTTCCCTTCCCCACACCTCCCCCAGCTTCCTAAGGAGGCTGAGACACAAGGCTGGAATAAGTTAATATTTTTCTCAGAGCTGTACTGAATTAACTTCAAATATAGATTAAAGTGTGTGGGAAAGGCTGGTATGGGCAAAGCACCCAACTCCTTCCAATTTTCTCCTGCAATTCTGTGCAGAGGGGTGTGAGCCAAGTGGGAGATGAGTGTGAGGGGAGGAGAAGCAGCAATAAATTGGAGCTGATGGGAGGAGTGGAGATTTGTGTCCTGACACAGGATGGCCACACCAAGGGGAATTAGGGCTCTAGAAAGAGGAATCCTGTTTACATGCACCAAAGGGATTCTGTAAATGTTGGCAATGTGGGATTTGATTTGCTGGTCTGGATGTTAAACCTGAAATGGTCCTGGAGGAGCCCAGTGCACCTGAAGTGATCCATTCATTTTTGGGGATCAGTTTTCTGCCAAGTCTCCCCTGCAGATTTTGCACCTGCAGCAGCATCCTTTGCCTCTGGCAGAGCAGAGGCTGAATGCCAGACTCAGGCAGAGAGTGGGGAATTATTTTTAGACAGGCAGCCCAGATTTCCAGTCTTTGCAGCTGGAGTTATTTCCGTGGCACTTTTCCATGGTTTGAACTCTTTACCTTCACCACGGAGGTCGTGTTTTCTTTTTGACTGCTCTGCTCAGACCTCTGAGTGCTTCCATGAGAGAGGGAGGTCCTGGGGGCTGAGCTCTGTCACCTCAGTGCCACCACTGTCCCTTCCCAGCCCCAGTGTCTGCTCTAACATGAGCCCAACCTCCTTCCCCGTGAATTGCTTCTTTCAGACCTTTTATTACAAACAAAGCTTTTCTCTCTCCATTTCCCAACCTATAATAAATAACCCAACCTAATTTTTATAACAACCACAGTCCCCAGCCTGTAAATACCCCCTGGTTTCTTGCAGATTGGCCTGGTGACAACCTTGATAACCACTGTGGTGACCATGTCATCGATAGCACAGCTTTGGGATGATGAGTGGGACATGGTTTTTATTTCACTGCAGGTAAGTTGTTTGCATGGATGCTTCCCTGGAGGAGGAAGCCATGGCACCACCTGGTGCAGCTGAATTCCATGGGATTTATGTATTTCTGTATGATAAAACTCTGTCTTGATGGTTGTCACAACCCAGATTGAAATCTTGGAAATGAGAAAATTGTTTTAAGGAAGATTTGTGGTGTCTTGCAGGGCAAGAAAAGTATGAAAGGAAAATATCTACAAATTTAATTTCTTACAGATCTGCTCTCTGTTCCTTTTCCTCTCTTCCTCAAAAAAAGAAGTCCAGAAATATTTTCCCCATTTTGCTGAAGAGGTGACCACTGACGTGTATTTGGGAGTATGCAAATCTATGCAAATGCAGGGGGTGGAAATGGCATTCACACAAATGACTAACATTTCTCAGAAGTGCTTCATTTTATTGGGGTATTTTTAAGATTTAGGCAGGGGATTGGAGAGCAGAATCACGACTCAGATGATCCATCTGCAGCGTTGTGTCATGGTGCTGCTGCACCCTGCTGATACAGGCCAGTGTGTTCAGAGAATTCCAGATGAGTTTGGGTGGGAAGGGATCCCAAATTCCATCCAGTGCCACCCCTGCCATGGCAGGGACACCTTTCACTGTCCCAGCTGCTCCAAGCCCCATCCAGCCTGGATTTGGACATTGCAGGGATCCAGGGGCAGCCACAGCTGTTCTGGGCACCCTGTGCCAGGGCCTGCCCACCATTATCCTGATTTTTTTTCCTTATATTTAGTCTGAACCTAGACTATTCCAGTTTAAAACCATTCCCTCACGTCGTACTGCAGCTGACTGATAAAATCTGTCCACGTTTTCTTACCCTTTAAGTCCTAAAAGGCCACAATAAGTTGTTCCTGGAGCCTTTTCCAGGTGAGCTCCCCAGCCTGGTTCCAGAGCAGAGGGACTCCAACCCTGGAGCAGCTCTGTGGCCTCCTCTGCACTCCCTCCAGCAGCCCTTTTCCCAAATATCTGTGTTATTGAGGGAGAAATTCCCCTAAAAGGGGGTTAGAGCTTTCCTCCTTTCCCTTCAGAGCAGCCCAAAAGCCAGAGGTACCATCAGCATTTAGAAGAAAGCAATGTCCAAAACAGAACCTGCAAAACCAATGAATTTTCAAGGTGCTGGGGTGTTTTTAATCCCATTTTCCTCTCCTGTTCTTGTTCCCTGCAGGCCACAGCCCCTTTCTTGCACATAGGAGCCCTGGCAGCTGTGACAGCGCTGTCGTGGTTGGTGGCAGGGCAGTTTGCACGGACAGAGAAAGCCAGTGAGTACCTCCTGGTCCCTGCACGGTGGCCACTGGCTGCTCCTCTTGATTCTCTTTTCTCCCCCTTGTTTTTCTCTTTTTTTCCCCCTCTTTTATCTCTTTTTTCCCCCTTGTTTCTCTTTCCTTCCCCATGTTTCTCTTCCCCCCCCTTGTTTCTCTTTCCCCACCTTGTTTCTTCTCCCCTTGTTTCTCTTTCTCTCCCCCTTGTTTTTCCTTTTCTGCCCCTTGTTTCTCTTTTTCCCCTTCTTTTTTCTTTTCCTCCTTTTTTTCTATTTTCCCTCCTTGTTTCTTTTTATTTCTCCCCTTGTTTCTTTTTATTTTTCCCCTTGTTTCTCTTTTTCCCCCTTGTTTCTCTTTTTTTTCCCTTGTTTCTCTTTCCCCCCTTGTTTCTCTTTCCCCCCTTGTTTCTCTTTTCCCCCTTGTTTCTCTTTTTCGCCCTTTGTTTCTCTTTTTCTTCCCCTTGTTTCTATTTCCCCCTTGTTTCTCTTCTTTCCCCCTTGTTTCTCTTTTTCACCCTTTCTCTTTTTCTCCCTTTGTTTCTCTTTTTTCCCCCTTGTTTCTCTTCCCCCTCCTTGTTTCTCTTTTCCCCCCTTATTTCTCTTCTTTTCCCCTTGTTTCTCTTCCCCCCCCTTTTTTTCCCTTCTCTTTCCCCCCCCTTGTTTCTCTTTCCCCCTTTGTTTCCCTTTTCCCCCCTTGTTTCTCTTCCTCCCCACCCCTTTTCTCTTTTTTCCTTTTCCCTGTCTCTTTGTTTTATTATTATTATTTCAATAAGCCAGGAAGCTGTTTTCCTCCTCTCTTTCTGTTCCTGGATTGTTTTGTTTGTTTTTAAGAAAAAACAGTGCCATCTCTTGATCTTAAGATTATTTCAGACTCATTTGAATCACGGAATTTACCTTACCTGGAAGAGTTTACAGCCTTTTTTGTATAGACATGGTGGTTTAGAAATAAAAGAAAAAAAAAACCCAAAATATCTGTGAGAACCTCCAGTCACTTTTAATGGAAAACAGGATTTTAATATTTTGGAAACAGCTGCAGGTCTTGGTGCAAGCCTATTCTCTTGCCCTTTCTGTGTGGCATTTCAGCTTTTTTTTTTTTTCTGAGGAAATTTTTAGGGTTTTTTTTTTTTTCTCTGGTTAAACTGAATGTTCAGAGCCTGGTCAGGATCTCATTTTGTGTCTGCCTGCAGGTTTGGGTGCTGGTGACACCTTTAAGGTGCAGGACACAGCATGAGGTGTCACTGAGTTCCTGCAGTGCTCCCTGAGTGATGGAGGCAAAAATCCCTGGCAGAGTTCCTGGAGTTGCTTTCTGCCTTGTGGGAACATGTGTGAATGAGCCTGTTGGATGCTGGAAGCAAAAAGGAGCCTATTTATGAGTGAAACCAGATCAGCTGTGGCCAGGAGCTGAGCTGGGCCTAAAAATAAAAAAAACACCGCCTTCTCTATCTTGCATCCATTGCAAATATTTGTTCTAAGTAGTTTGGGTTTGTTTTTTTTTTTTTTTCTTTTTTTCCCCCTTTTTATTTTTGGAGGTTATCCCTGTAGTTCCAAAGCCTTCATGAGCTTGCAAAATAAATAATAACTTTTAAAACATTTAAAAATCAAGTCTTTTGCTGTAACATCTGTGGTTTCAAGTGGCTCCAGATTTCTCAGGTGTTCAAAGGATTCCCAGGGAGCCTGGGTTTGCTGGGAAGTCACTGATAAATGGAATTTGGGTGGCATGGGAGGCAGAACTGCTCCTCTGGCCCCAAGCACTGCAGCTCTGTCACAGCCCAGGGATTTATTTAAACATCTCCAGCTTGCTCAGTAAAGCATTATTGTATTTTTCTGGTGCAAATCTCGAGGCAGGAGCAGCTGAAGTGGCTTTGCCCTGGCTGAGGTGGGTGGTGCTGGTGAACCACCAACATAAACTTTCGATGCACTGAGCTGGTGCCATGGCTTATTTTTAGCTGTGTGTGACTGGTGAATTAATTCCCTTGTCAGGCAGGGCAAAATTTGGTGCTGTCCCACCCAAAGGGTGGAAATGGCAACAACATTTTGAGCTCCGTTTCTGGAGGTCGAAGCAATTCACTTTATTTATTGTTTCCCCAATACGAAATGAAGTGTAAACCTCTTTCAGGACTTGAATTTATTTTTTTTAGTGTTTGTTTTTTTTTCCTAAGCACTGACAGCAGATCAGGGGAGGAGGACAGAGGAGCCTTGCCTTTGCTGCTGTGCTGTGAGGAGGTCGGGGCCAGCCTTTTCACCATCTCTCTGTGTCTCTGTCCTCCCCAGCCTCGCAGATGCTGATGTTCACTGCGTACCTGGCAGTTGTAGTTGCACTTTACCTCGTGCCCCTGGCCATCTCCTCGCCCTGCATCATGGACAAGGCAGCCCTGGCACCCAGGCCGGCCATCCTGGGCCACCGAGGGGCTCCCATGGTGAGTGGGGACCTGCCACCATCTCTTTGGGGTGGCTTTTATTTTATTCAGGCTTCTAAAGAGCTTTGGTTTGTGCTGCTTGTGCAGGGGAAATCAAGAAACGCTGGCTTTGCTGCACATCTTCTTTCCATAGTAAAAATAACAGCAGTTAACCTGCTGGCCTGACTGATAGCAGCAAACCCTGACAATGAACATCTTCTGCCAGAGCAGGAGAAGGGCTTGTCTGGGAAATAAATCTGTGTCAGGTCAGGTCCTCTCTCATTAAATCAAGCTTCAGCTTTCTTGTGTGGGCAGTACAGTAATGAGGTCTCATCTCCTGCATCTACTTATTAAATCCCTAATGGCTCAAGCTTATGAGTTTATCCTCTTGTCCATTGTAGGTTTGGGGTTTTCTTGTTTGTCTGGCTTTTTTTTCCTCCTGTTTGTTTTGTGGTTTTTTACTTCCTTTCAGTCTAGTTGAGGAATTTACTGAAAATTTGCGTCACAGAATCCCGGAATGGTTTTTGTAGGAAGGGACCTTGAAGACCATTGAGTTCTGAGCCCCTGCTATGGGCAGGGTTAGTTATGGATGGTCTCTAAAATATGGGATTAAAAACATGTTTTATTTTATGTTTTAAACAGAACACTTACTGCCTTGGCTGTTACTCACTGGGCATGATGGGACACTAATGCTGAAATCCAATGGCCTGGCAGATCTCACACTAAGCCCCACACAGGGCATTGTTTTACACAAAAGAAAATTCTTAGATAAGACTTCTAAGATTTAATTTCTTAGACATCACTTTAATCCTTGTGGGGTTTTTTTGGTCCAGTTCATGGCTCACAAGGAGATTAATACTGGAAAGGAGAGATAAAGAGAAAAAAAAATTAATGAAAAATAAATTAAAATTATGGCCGTATTTCCAGAAGGACAAGAAAACACCCTTAAATCTTGTTGGTGAAACAAAACACCAGATCCTTTAGTGCATAATCACAGCATCTCAGAATGGTTTGGGCTGAAAGGGACCTTCAAAACCACCTTGTTCCAGCCCCTTGCCATGGCCAGGGACACTTTCCCCTAGACCAGTCAGAGGTTTGCAGTGGCTGCAATTAGTTTGGAATAAAATTTGGTTCTTCTGTCCAGGCTTCTTCATTAACCTCCCCACCAAATGATGCCATGAGTTTCTTTTTTAAGCCCTTTTAATTAAGGGAAAACTAGAAATGTGGTGATGTCCAGCTGCAGCCAGGCTGTGCTGCTCTAACACAGTTTCATAATCTTCTTTAAGGAAGGTCCCCAAAGCTCCTGTCTCTGTCTGAATGCATTTGCAATGGATTTCTAAGCACAAAAATAACCAAAATGAGTTCATTTGCTGTAATTTTCTAGAAATTACTTGCTGTGTCTCTGCAGCAGGAAGAAATGAATAGTAGCCTGATTTTTGCAGGGGCTGAGTCTCTCAAACCAAGCACAGAGAGGAGGAAGAGCTGCTGGAAATCCTGAGCTGGCTCTGTCTGGCTCTCCGTACCTGGGCATGGTTTATAAAAGAGAGGGGGTTTGGAAATCATTGCTTTGTGCCCCAGGGTTTCTTTCCCTTAAGGAATTGGTTGCATCCCTTGTTATAAACCTGAATTTAGGTTTTAGACATAGCATAGCTGAATATATTGTACCAAGCAGGTATGCATTAAAAAACTGGAGAGATACAGAGAGAAATACAAGCAGAAAGGTTGTGCATTTTTTTTATAGTTATGGGAGTTTAGCTGTAAAGCCTATTTAAGAAAATACAATTAAATCTCAGCAATTAATTCCTGTAACAGGATGCATCTTTGCCTTAAACATGCTTAATTTGGGTTTCAGCTCCCTCCTTCTTGGAGGAACAGGCAGGCTGGAAGGATGGGAATGCCTGTATCTCAGATTTTCCTTTCTCACAAAGCCCCTCACATCTCAGGTTTATAAACCCCTGGTACAGAGCAGTCCTGCCTCTACACTGGTGCCATCTCTGGGGACAGGCAGCCTCTGACCTTGGTGGAAAAGGTTCAATTTACTTTCCTGGCTTTCTGGTTGATGTTTGCTGAGTTATGTCATGGTGTCAGTGGCTTGTGCAGAGGCTCAGCAGCTGCAGAGGGAGGTTGGGATGGACTCACTGGGAAAAGCAATTATTTCTGTCTTTGCCTGAGGGGTTCTGATCCCAGAATCACAGGATGGCTTGGGATGGAAGGGGTCTGGAAGCTCATCTCATCTGGAATGGGCAGGGACACTCCCACTGTCCCAGGGTGCTCCAAGCCCTGTCCAGCCTGGCCTTGGGCACTGCCAGGGATCCAGGGCAGCCACAGCTGTGCCAGGGCCTGCCCACCCTCACAGGGAAAAATTCCAAATTCCCAGTATCCCATCCATCCCTGCCCTCTGGCAGTGGGAGCCATTCCCTGGGTCCTGTCTGTGAAATGTGCTCTCCTTTTTTCCATCCCTCCTTTAAGTACTGCCAGGCTGCGGTGAGGCCTCCTCAGAGCCCCTTTAGGCTGCATTTCCCCAGAATCTTCTCTTCTCCAGGCTGGTTTCCCAAACAACCCCTGCTCTCCCAGCCTGCTTTGGAGGAGAGGTTTTTCTGGGATCATTGCAGGGTTACCCTGCAGAAACCTGGATCCTTGGGAAGGGACACCCAGGCTGGTGACAGCAGCCCAGGGTGATGTGAGCCCGTGTGGCTGGGACTCTGCAGCTCCTTGTGGCTGCTGCTCTCTGCTGACAGCTCTGGGAATGTGTGGAGAGCTCTGGGAATGTGAGCAGAGCTCTGGGGATGTAAGCAGGGCTCTGGGGATGTGTGAGATCTCTGGGGATGTGTGGAGGGCTCTGGGAATGTGTGGAGATCTCTGGGGATGTGTGGAGATCTCTGGGGATGTGTGCAGGGCTCTGGGAATGTGTGGAGATCTCTGGGGATGTGTGGAGATGTCTGGGAATGTGTGAGATCTCTGGGAATGTGTGAGATCTCTGGGAATGTGAGCAGGGCTCTGGTAATGTGTGCAGGGCTCTGGGGATGTGTGAGAGCTCTGGGAATGTGTGAGATCTCTGGGAATGTGAGCAGGGCTCTGGGAATGTGTGGAGGGCTCTGGGGATGTGTGAGAGCTCTGGGAATGTGAGCAGAGCTCTGGGAATGTGAGCAGAGCTCTGGGAATGTGAGCAGGGCTCTGGGGATGTGTGAGAGCTCTGGGAATGTGTGGAGATCTCTGGGAATGTGTGGAGATCTCTGGGAATGTGTGGAGGTCTCTGGGAATGTGTGAAGATCTCTGGGAATGTGAGCAGAGCTCTGAAATCAACCTTGGGTGACCCAGCTGGGCTCTGGGGCTGTGCCTCTGTCCTGGCCCAAACAAGTCTGGCTTTGACTGGAGCTGCTTGGGGAGATGTTGTGGCTCTGTGGTGCCTTTGTTGGGCAAACACAGACATGAGCTTGTGCTGGTGCGTGGCCGGAGCCAGAGGAATCCCGTGCTGAGATACCAGCGCTGGGTGAAGGTTGGCGCTGACATTTGCTCTGATTATTTTATTTTACTCCAAAGCTTTGCTGACCTGAGCCTGTGGAGTGATCAGAAAACAAATGTCTCTTACAGCCACTCTAAGTGCTTAAGCCAGTTTTTATGCTTATTTTCATTATTTTGTTATTATATCTTGATTGTATGGTGCAATTGGGCCTTTGCTGTTAATTATTCTCCTTTGCAGTAAATCATGGGATGTGAATGTTCATTGTGTCCTGATGGAACTGATGCTGGTGGTGGAAAAACAGGGTGTTACAGGTGCTCTGAACCTCCAAAAAGTGGGGAAAAAAGTAATTTATTTTTCAAAAATAACCTTATTTTGATGCTATTTGGTGCAGGAAACCTGCCAGTTTTCTTTCTGTGGTTATCAATATTTTTTTTCCTAGTCTGCCTGTTGTTTCATGGGTGTTTTGGGAGCAGCTACACTGTGCTGCTTTTCTGGAACAGCAAAGTATCTGTCTTCACACCATTTTTATTTTAAACAAACCCCAATTCTGTTACCATCTGCTCCATTCAACAGGGAGGAATTTCAAATAAAATCTGAGTCCTTCTCTCTGATAGCCACAGGGGTACATTTTCTAGGCTTAAGGCTATTTTTTAAATTGTTGGTAAAACTAACTAGGACATTTGCTATTAGAGAAACTCTCTGATTTTTAGACTAATAGATGATTTTATGGAGTAAGTAGAAGTGGGAGTAAAATGTATCTTAGAGAATGTGTGGTTCTCTGTGGTATGGAAGCGACAGGAATTTTTGGGCACAGATTGATGTGGAATAATATTATTTTGGATGCCTGATATCTCCAAACCCTCCTCCCAGCATCCTTGCTGACACTGCTTTGTAAACTTCCCTCATGCTCCTGATCTCTCACTGATTTTTTTAATGTTTTCCTGACAGCTGGCCCCAGAGAACACTCTGATGTCCTTCCAGAAGGCGGTGGAGCAGAAGGTGTCTGGAGTGCAGGCTGATGTGGTGCTGAGGTGGGTCAGGGCTGCTCTGTGGATGATCCAAGCCGGAATGGCGCAGCATTCCCAGAGTCTGGGCACTGCAGCTTTTCCCTCTGGGAAGGGCTGTGCTGGAGAGCTCATCCAGTGACTCCTGTGTGTCTCTGGCAGATGCTGCTGATCATTTCACTGAGGGGATGGTGAAGGGTGGGCTTGTCCAAACGAGGGAACCTGGATCTCTTTGTTGTCTTCATTTGCAAGAAGGCTGTAGTTCATCCTAGAGCCGGGTTTATTCCAGTGAAACACAGCCAGAGCTGCTTAAATGTGACTTCTCCTGGGATACCCCAGGTGCAGAAAGAGCAGAAATTCCCATTGGACTTTGTAGAAATTCCCATTGGACTTTGTTGCACAGC
Organism: Zonotrichia albicollis; assembly: GCF_047830755.1. Lineage (NCBI taxonomy): Eukaryota > Metazoa > Chordata > Aves > Passeriformes > Passerellidae > Zonotrichia > Zonotrichia albicollis. Next base: position 1,768,242 of record NC_133820.1, read on the forward strand.
AGAGTTTTCACCAACCTTGACAAACCATCCCAAGAACACACCAGGAGCAATCTCTTCCTTCTCCCCTTCCTCTGGCATTAATCTTTAGGGAAGGAGGATGCTGACTGTCAGAAACTCATTCCTTGCTGGCAAATGTTGAGCTGAGTGGCCAAGATCAGTTAGAATTTAGAGAGGGGTATTTCCAGGGCTGTGCTTTGTTCCAGGAGTTTGATAGTTCCTTAATATTCCTTAATATTTCTGCCCCCAGTTTGTCCCAGTACCACTTACAAACACAAGAAAGACTCAAAGCAGATATTTTATTTTTTCCCTGACTGCTTTGAAGGTTTGTGTTGATGGACAGATATTTTTGCCTGCTAGAAGGAAGTTTTACTTTTAATTGCTTTCTTTTTACTTCGTATAAATTTTTTTGGAAAAAAAATTATTTAAAAACAAGGAATTTCTTCCCACTGGTGATTGGAAGGTCACTGTGGCAGGATGAATTGGGATGTATGTTATACAATTTTTGTTTTTTCCCAAATGAGTTTATCAGCTGCTGTGAGGGGACAATACTTGAGTGTCCAGCTCCCAGGTGAGCACTTGGCTCGTGTGGCTGCATCCATTAGCACTGGCCAAGGAGAAAGGTGGGCTTTGGGAGGAGGAGAGCTGGAAAAGCTCCAAGATCCTTCCCCATTGCCACTCAGCAGCACTCCAGGCTTCAACAATGCCCTTGATGGCCCAATTTCCTGAGCCTTCTCCAAGAGACCCAGGTGCCTTCAGGAAAAGAGGATCCATTGATTTTCAGACTGAGAAGTGGGAGATTGGTGCAGCTGGCAGCATCCTTGGGTTTGCAGCACAACACCCCTTGCTCTCCTTATCCTCTTTGTTCCTGTGGCTGGATGGCTCCATCCCTCCTGGAACATTTCCATGTTCTTCTAGACGTTGGAAAAGGATGGAACAAATGTCAAGTGCCCCAGAGGATTTCTGCACTGTGGTTAAGGCTTAGCAGAGCTCTGCTCCTCTGTGAGATGTTAAACTCGAGCTCCCGGCACTTTTAAGCACTCCACACTCTTCATTCTGCAGTTGCTGAGCTTTTTTATTTTTTTAATTTTATTTTTAACTGTGTTTATTAAACCCTTTGACTGCAGCAGCGTGGGATTGCCGTGTCAGCGGGTTGCTTTGGGCTGGGGGAAGGAGGTGCCACAGCACAGGCCAGAAATAGCAAATAAAGGTGCCACTGACCTTTGCCAGAAGGGACTTCTCACAATTTTAGAGGATGGAGCAAATGTTGCCTCAGTGGTAAAGCTGAGGCAACATTTGCTCCATCCTCTAAAATTTGGTTTAATTTTCCCTCTGGGAAACAACTCTGGGTTATCTCCTAATTCAAATGGGATTTTTTTATTTCACCCCATCATTTTTCAGACTTTTTCTGAGTCTCCTGTTAGGGCTCCTTGCTTTGGAAAATGTCATTGCCACCAGGCTGGGTTTGTCCTGATTCCTGGGTGCAGACAGCTGCACCCCTGCCTTTGATAAAAACTGTCACTACCCTGTGTGGTTTCACCACTGATCTGGTCACAGAAAACGGAGTGGAAGAAAGTTTAAAGAGCTTTTTATGCTTTCCAGGCCATTATTCTGTAATATCCAGATGACTTAAAAACCCCAGGGCATGCATTTTCCTGCTTAGTTTCATCTGAGAGGTGTCAGGATTTTTTTTCTTTTTTTAAACATGAACTTAACTCATGTGGGCACAAAACCAGTTTGCAATTGGAGAAGGCAATTTCAGAGCATTTTTGGTAGTTTGGGAGCCTTGCATCTTGCTGAAAGCCTGATATGAGAGGCTTTGAGAATTCCTTTTCTTTCCTGCTGTGTGTTTGTGTGTGTCCGTGCATCCAGGGAAACCTCTGATGGTTTTGGGAGCTGCAGAAGCTTTGATGAGCATTCAGGGTGGGGGTTTTTAAGTCATTTGAAGTCAAAGCCACCTGAGTTTTGCATTTTTGAGGGGATAAAAGTGGATAAGGCATGGACAGTGTTGTGTCAGTGACTGCCAACACCCAGCAAGTATCTAAGAGAGCTTTTGAGGATGCTGGGCTGGTTTTAGGCTGCGTGAGGCTTTGCCAAGGATTTTGATGTGAGACAGGCTGGAGTGGGAAGGGCAGTTTCTCTCCTCCACACCTGTAAGGGGTTCTGTGTTTGCAGCTATGATGGGGTGCCCTTCCTGATGCACGACAAGACTCTCAGGAGAACAACCAACGTGGAGGAGGTGTTCCCAGAGCGCGCCTACGAGCACTGCTCCATGTTCAACTGGACTGACCTGGAGAAGCTCAACGCTGGGGAGTGGTTCCTGCAGGTGGGTGCCATGGGATCCATGGGATCACAGCTCCTGCCAGGTCCCCTTTGAGGGGGAAAGGTGTGGGTCCATCTCCTTGGTGGCGTGGTGCAGCTGGACCATGTTTAGTTTAGGCTTGGTCTAAGCCACATTGTGTTTCTGTGTCTCTTCTGGAAGAAGGGGCCTCAAGCCTGGCTGACACCACAAAGACCCCCAGTTATAATCACTTTTTAATGTGATTTTAAACAAGACAGGAAAAACAGCATGTTATACACTGTTCCCCTTTTTTTTAAATTTAATTTTGGGACAGTCATCTCCACAAAGAAAACAAGTAGCAAAGTCTTTGAACTGGGGGATCCTGGGCTTTGTGGCAGTAATCCTGGGATGTTCTTTGCTTCCAGAATGACCCTTTCTGGACAGCAGGGTCTCTCTCAAGGGCTGACTACTTGGAGGCTGCCAACCAGTCGGTCTGCAAGCTGGAGGATATGCTGGAGGTGATCAAGGACAACACATCCCTGATCCTGAACTTCCAGGACCTGCCAGCAGCTCATCCCTACTACAGCACTTACATCAACATCACCCTGGAAACCATCCTGGCATCGGGGATTCGGCAGCAGGCTGTGAGTTCTGTGGGTTTGGGGAAATTTCCAAAATCCCTGTGGTTTCCATGAATCCTTGTGTGTCTCCAGTGGGGCATCACTAGAAGTTGTGCTGGGCACGGAGGTTGGAATGGAGCACCTGCTACAGCTCAGGAGAGGTTCTTTCTCTCTGGGTATAAGGAAATTTATTTTTTTTTAAGTCCCCACTAAGACCACAACAGAGATGGAGATGAAGAGCAAGAGAGAGATCATTGAAATATAGATGTGGGGATGTGAGGTGGGATTTCTCCCTCAGGTTTTCGGTTCCCTATTGAAAATGCACATGGCTGCTTCTGTGCTGCTCTGATGCTTTGGTAGATGAGTGTCACTGAGTTATTAAGACCAGGCTACTTGGAGCTAGAGAAAGGTGTTGGAATGGCAAGGGACTGGAATGAGATGACTGTAAAGGTCCCCTTCTACCCAGACCACTCTGTGATTCCATGACCCACTTTACCTCTTGCAGCTGAGCGTGAGCTGTTGATTTGACACGCTTTGGAATCACGGTGTGAGCTCAGGGAATTCCATGCCGTGGGCTGGATTTGGGAGCCACATTTGCCATACCCTGTGCCCTTTGTTGCTGCCCCCACAGGTGATGTGGCTGCCGGACACGGAGAGGCAGCTGGTCAGGCAGGTCGCCCCTGGTTTCCAGCAGACCTCTGGCCTGAAGCTGGACGCAGAGCGCCTGCGGGAGAAGGGCATCGTGAAGCTCAACCTGCGCTACACCAAGGTCACCAACGAGGAGGTCAGGTACTGCCAGAGCCCTCAGCATCCCTCCCTGAGCATCCCAGCCTGTCTGCTGCACACAGGGATCTTTCCAGGTGGATTTGCTCCTGAAAGCTTGAGCTGGGCAAGCTTTTCCCTACCCGTCATCCGGAATCCAGGCTGTTTCTGGGAAGGCACAGCTGCCTCTGAAATCTCCACATGCTGCCTCAGGATATGATGGGCCTCTTTGAAATACAAATGTATGAATTGGCTGATTCTTATTGCACTCACAGTTCTAGGAAAAAGTGAAGGCCTTTCACACTGAGTTCCCTCAGAGTGCTGCTTCATCCTCATTTACAGCTGCCCTTTGTCTGCTCCAGAGCTGCTAGCATGGAATTTTGATTAGCCCAAAGTCTGGATATGCTTTCAGGAATTTCTCTTTGCAGAAAGAGAAACTCCTGTCCTGTATCACCTATTTAGCTCTTCTCTGTAATGGCCCTGGCACAGCAAGGTATTCCTGTGTGTGAACTCTGTGGTGTTTTAGCTCCCAGCTTTGCCCCCTTTCCCAGGGAGGGCAGATTGTTTCTAGTAGGGCTTTTCTGGTTTTTAAAATGTAAATTAAACAGGTTTGTAGCAGAGAAATACCTCCAAAGGAGCTGTCTGGCTGCATGTTAGAGCTGAAGTAGGGAAGAGCTGAGCCTGCAGCTGTTTGAGAGCCTGGCCCTGTTTGGGGAGATCCAGCTGTGTCCTTCTGTGGCTGCCAGCAGCCAGTCCAGCTGCTCACCCTTAAAACCAAGGTTGTGCTTTACCTGCAGGATAATCCCTGCTTATTTTTCCTCCTGTTTGCTCTGTCCCATGGAGAGGGCTCTATGCCAACTCACTCATCTATCCCAGTTTAGCCCCAGTCTCCCATCAACCCCACCTGAGCTGTCTCCAAAATAAGAGCTGTCACTGAATGTTTCTTGAGCCCTGTGGTGCCCAGCCAAATGTTGCTGCAGCCCTGGTTTAACACAGTTCTCTCAATTCTCCCCAAATCCAGCATGTGGATGCAGCATTGCTGCAAGCACCCCTGCCCTTGAGCACCCCTTGGGAGCACCTTGTTCCTGCTGAGAGCTGGGAGATGTCCATGTCTTGCACTGTGTGCCCTCCCACCTCAATGTGTTCTGCCAGTGCTAAATTGCAGGGATTAATCTGTGCTGCCCGTCTGAGGGGGATTGTTGATTCTTCTGCTTCATAGATGAGGAAACAGAGCAATTTATGTCAATTATCTGGGTACCAGGTAATTGCCAGTGTTTCGTTTGCTGCTGGCAGTTTTAGCTGCTTGGAAAATGACCTCAGGAGACTGGAAGCTGTAAGTCTGCAATTGTCCCCAAAGCAAGGACATGGAGTTTGTAGGAGGTGATGTTGGAGACAGGTCTGCCAGTGTTTAATTAAGCAGATTGCCCCCGAAATGTTCCAGGCGTCTGAGGCAGATGCTAATTTCGCATCAGCACGATGAGATGGTTGTTCCAGGAACACACCATGTCCATCATTCCTGGAGAAGCATCTGAGATGGTCTGGGGCCTGTGCCAGACAAGGGGTGAGGGAAGCTGTCAGGATCAAACATTGCCCTGCAGTGCTCACGAGGCACCCACACCCTGTTCAAAACTTCCCACAACACAAACCACACAAACCCAACTGGGGCTGATGGCAGGAGAGAGGTTTGGTGGCGTCCTGCATGTCACCCTGTGTGTGCCCTGGCAGGGACTACAGCATGGCCAACCTGAGCGTGAACCTGTACACGGTGAACGAGCCCTGGCTGTTCTCCATCCTCTGGTGCGCCGGCGTCCCCTCGGTCACCTCCGACAGCTCCCAGCTCCTCCGCAAGGTGCCTTTCCCCATCTGGCTCATGGTAAGCACTCCCTGCAGGGGCTGGCACCAGGAAATGCACTGGGGGGTGTGGGGGTGAGAGGTTTTCCATGGAGGTTGGGCTGGGCTTGAGGGTTTTCCCTCTCTGTCCAGATGAGCCCTGAGATGGTGATGAATTGGTGCTGCTCTGGCACAATCCCATCTGTTTGCTCTTGCACAGTCCCATCTCTTTGGGTGGGATCCTTGAAGACTGCCTTGCACTCCCTACTCAACCCACATGATTTTTCCAGTTCTCCCATGAGGGAAGAGCACCTTTGCAGACCTGCTGAGCAGCTGTTAAGAGTTGCAGGAGAAGCAGGATCACAGGTGAACCAGCAAACCTGGCCTCTGTGTCTTGGCCAAATTGTAAAATTTAGGTTTTTGCCTGTTCTGAATCCCAAATTCAGGATTTATTTTTGGTTACCCCATTGCTGGACAATAAGCAGAGACCCAATGATGGTGGCTCAGCTGGTGTGATGACCACTTAGATTTGCAAATGGAACCAGACCTACCAGTGCCTGAAAGGACAGAAATCGCATTTACAGCATGGGGCTGGGCCTAAAAGGTCCCATCTGCACTTAAAATGGACTCTACATAGATATATTTACCTGTTTTGCCCCAGACTTGGATTCCCAAACAGCATCTTGCCCTCACCCTGAGGTACAACTGGAATAGGAAACTTTCAGCCCAGAGAGCTCTGAGAAAATGTCAGCGCACAAAAAGGAGGGAGAGTTTCGAATTGTTCCTGTTTGCAGTTTCCCCTGATAGTTTTGGATGACAGCCTGGCATTAGGAAGGTCATAAATATTGTGATTTATACCTAACCCCTGCAGCTCTGTGCTTTTCTTGCTCCTCAGTGCTAACTCCAGCCATGTGTGGTCTCCCTGTGGTTGCACAAACCCAAATGTTTAAGGTCTGCTCCTGTTTTCTGTTTTCTTGCAGCCTCCAGACGAGTACCACCTAATCTGGATCACGTCTGATCTCATTTCATTTCTTGTAATTGTAGGAGTTTTTATATTCCAGAAGTAAGTTTGTTACAGCTCTGCTCCTGTGTGTTTGTGACCTGAGGTTTTGTCCAGATTGTTGGGTGAGGGTGGGAGAGAGGAGTGCCCCGAGCCTCAGTTCTTGGATTGCAATAGCAGGGGAAATATTCATTAAAAAATCGTTGCAAACAATAATTCCACCCCCAAGGTGGGATGGAGAATTGGATGCACCTTTAAAGAATGAGAGATCACAAGTTAGTAGTGTCAGATGCCTTCCTTTGCTCCTAAAATATGTGGAAGAGAAACTGTAAATGCTTTAGGGAAAAGGATGTTGACAAAGACATCACAGTGCTTTAAAGGAGGAAGAGGGGAGGGCTTTTGAGATTCTACCACTACAGTGTTCAAAAAGAACGTGTTACAGTTGTCTTGAATCAGTTTGCTCCTGTTTGGATGTAGAAATATTATGGAATCATGCAACGCTTTGGGTTGGAAGGGACCCTAAAGATCATTTAGTTCCAACACCCCTGCCACAGGAGGGAGTTACTATGGGAAGTGTTGTGATTCTGCAAATCAAATCTGGTGCTTAGTTAGAAAGAAGAAAGAGAAGCTCTGCTCCAGTAGCTGGACTTTTCTGCAGCAAAAGGCTGGCTCTCCCCAGAGCCCTGTGCAGGACAGAGCCCTTTCCCTGACGTTGCAGTTTCTCCACCACATCAAAGAGTTGCTAGCAGGGTTGAGGATGTCTCAAAACCAAATCAGAGCACAATTGCCCAACTGCCACCTGCTGATGTGATTCAGCTCTGGGGAAAGGGGCTTGGCATTTGGCCCTCAGTGTCTTGGTTGGTTTTTTTGGTGTGTTTTTGGTTGGTTTGGTTGGTTGTTTTGGTTTTTTTTTCCCCAAGTCCTTTTTGGGGCACACCAGAGCTGCTTCCTTCGCGCAAGGATGAGGGGTGGGTGGGAGGAGAGGCTTCAATGTGCTCGTGCTCTGTCCTCTGCATGGCTTCTCTCTCTCAGCCATGGTAGGGACTGCTGCTGCTCTTCTGCTCCAGCCCCAGTGACAGGATCCTGGCAGCCTCTCCAGAGGGGGAATACCAACTGTGATGACTTCTAACTAACCTTTTTTTGCCTCTTTGCCTTGTTTATTTTCTTACTGCTCTGACTGTTGTGCATGTTCCTCCTCTTTCTCTCTCTGCTGCATTCTGGCATCTCACAGCTATCACATGATCAGGTAATTCTGGTGCTTTCCTCCTCTTTCTCTTTTTCATTCAGCCTTCCTTTCTCTCTTTCTTTCTCCCTCTCTGCTATGGCTTCACTGCAGATGGTCAGGGCAGGATGCAGCTTTTCTGATGCTTTCCAACATCTGGCTTCAGGAGGGGACCGTGAGGGTGTGAACATTGCACAGGCCATAGCCATGAGCACCAGGGAAGGCTGATGCTGAAGCCAGTGGATGTTTTGGAGGCAATCTGACCTCCTGTGACAATGATCTGAGTCAGTGCCTTTTAAAACAGCCCAGTTCTGAGGCCACACTGTAATTGGGAGATTCCCAGAGGATGTAATGATTGGGAGATTCCCAGAGGATGTAATGCTTTCTCTGTGGAAATAATCCCATGCAAAATATCCCCTTCCTTCCTGGATTTACCAGAGATGTTTGAGACCAGCCTATACCCCAAAGAAAATCATGGAATCTATTCAATTATACAAAGTAGCACTTGTCTGAATGAATGGGGCAGATAACTGGAAAGGTTTGGCTCATCAATTGGGATCTTGCTGAGTTGCACCACTGTGAAGCTGGAAATAGAGTGTGAAAACAAAGAGCACTGCAGCAGGGGAGGGAACTGAGCCTGGGGTGCTGGATTTGAGGTGCCATCAGTCAGAACCCCAGATTGCTCCTCGCTTTGGCCCTTCCCTCACCAGTCATTCACACCCTTTGGAGGGAAGTGCTGGCTCTTGTCTGCACTAAAGCCTTCACTGCCTCCCCACCCAGACCGAGCTCTTCATCTGTTCCCTTCTCCATTGCTCCTGCTCTGGGCCATGGCCTAGCACCCCTGAGCACTGGGTTGCCCCCATCCTCTGCCTTGGGGTCAGGGTTGGCCCCTGAGGTGTCCATGAGGTGCTTTGGTGTTCTGGTCCCGTGGCATCTCCCAAACAGGGCTGGGCTGAGCCCTCCTGTGGGTGCAGGGAGCTCGGGTGCTCTCCCCTTGCCCATGGATGAGAGGAGAGGCAGGCTTTAGGCAGGCTTTAGGCAGGAGCAGGCACACCAGGGGGACTCTGCAGATGGCTTGGCTCTGTGCTTGCTCCATCTTACCACCTCAGTGCCAATCAACCCCATTTTTCCTCTCCCACCCCCTTCCATAGCATTGAGCATCCCCCCTCCGCAGCCCCCGGGGTCTGGCTGTGGCCCTAACCCAGTGTATGCTGTCTCTGTGTTGTTGTCCCAGTATTTTTTAGTCTGTTCCCACCCCGTGTCCGTCTGGTCTGCTCTGACGCCAGCCTCCCAGAACAGGACCTTCCTGCTGTCTCTGGCCTTTTTGCACGCTGCTGTCCCAAACCTGGGCCACCACAACAGAGTCCAAGGGGGTAGGAGAGGTGCTCTTTTCTATTCAACCAGCTTTCTGGAGACCCCGAGGCTTCTGAGCACAGCACAGTTTTACATGGTGTTGGTTGGAGTTGTATCCTGGTTAAATGTGCTGGTGGCCCTTCTGAGGGGATATTTCAGAGAGATGGGGTGACCCTTTCCTGGCTCACCCCTGTGAGAGGAGCCATCATCTCTCCCTGTGTGTGTTTTACCCTCCTGGCTCTGCCCACAGCCACCACAGGAGGTGGAGAGCACAGAGCAGTGCCTGCTCCTCTGGGCAGCAGGGGAAAAGCCCTTGGTCCCTGCACGTGTTTGGGGCTGGGCTCTCTGTGCCTCAGAGGGACCCCTGTCCTCCCTGGGATAGCTGGGGTCTGTGGGCAAGGGGTCACTTTTGGCCACTTTTGGCCACACAGTGACTTGATGCTGAAAATCCTGGTGTGGTGGGCAAAGAGAATACTTGCACCAATGTGTTTTCATCCTGATTTAGAGGTTGAGGAGGATCTTGTACTGTGAGATCTTGCAACGACGTTAGTGGGATCTAAGGCAAAAAATGCAGGGGATACTAAGGCAAAAAATGTGTTCTTCCAGGTCAGAGTGGCTCAGTTTAGATGATGATGATAGAAGAAAAAAAATATATTTGTTTTATACTTCAATGTTTTTGCCTCCTTGTGCTTCCTCTTCATTGCTTCTGTCCATGGGTCTGTGAGTTGTGTCGTGTTGCCATCCCACCCCTTCTTTTCTGTGTGGCCTCCATCTGTACCCTGCTCAAAGCCTGATTCAGGTCACCCAGTGTCAGGCACTGGGACTTGGGAAGGGCGTGGAAACCCTACAAAACTGACACCAGCTACATTTACCTGGGAAAGAAATTGCAGAACCTCCTTTGTGGGTGTTGATTTGTCAGGTTGATGCTGTAGACCCAGGCTGGAGATGTGTGGGCTCCTGGGGCTGGCTAGGGGGTTAGAAATTGAAGAGGAGGTGATTGTGTTGTCACCTTCTCTTGTGTGGGGAGCCACTAGATGGTGCCAGCAGATCAGAAACCTCATAAGCCACCCTAAATCCCTGCTGTTTCTTCATCAGATAGTTTCAGGGCATCCCTGGCTCTGGCAGGGAGAGTGGGGTTTGCTGATGGCTCGGTGGGGTGTGGGCTGTGAAAGCCTGGCCTAAACATCCCCTTGTGGTGGGATCTTGGGAACAGCTGCCTTGGCTGAGCCCACCAGGCTGTGTTTCCCCTGTTCCAGCAGCCCACCTTCCCCTCCTCATGGGGGTCTGCCCCAGGGCTGCTCTCAGTGTCCCCAGGTGCCACATGCACGTGGCTGCTAAATCCCTCCAAAGTGGGCACTCCACCACTGCCCTGGGCTGGAGAGCCCTTTTGGGGCAGGAATATTTCCTGTACCAAATCTAAACCTCCCCTGTCACAATCTGAGCCCATTTCCTTGCTGTGCCTCAGGTTTGAAACTTTAAATTGTCTCTGAGCTCTCTTCTCCCACAAGCCTGACCACAGTGAGGAAAAATTTGTGGTTTCTTTACTTGGCTGGTTCTCTTGTTCTGTTCCCTCTAAAAGTTTAAGCACCTCTGTCTCCTTTGCACAATTGGAGAGGGCTGTGAGACAGCTACTTGTGGAAATAGTTCATGGATTTGTGAATCCGTGGGTCTCATTCCCAGGTGGAATTAGGGTGCTTAGAGATGCCTGAGGTCACTCATCTCTGATCATGCTCCTCCACGCGGGGTTGTGCAAGGGAGCAGAGGGTCCCTGGCACTGAGGGCGCTCCTGTTGGTGCAGGGCAGTCCCTGAGATGCTGCTCCTGCCTTGCAGGTGGCGCCTGGGCAGCATCAGGACCTACAACCCCGAGCAGATCATGCTCAGCGCCGCCGTGCGCCGCTCCAGCCAGGACGTCAAGATCATGAAGGAGAAGCTGATCTTCTCAGGTAGGGATGGGGCTGCTGGTGCCTCCCCCAGCTCTCAGCCCACTGAGGGAGGAGCTGCTGTGATTCAGGGGTTTTTCCTGCGGTGGGTCAGGGGACTGGGCTGACCTTGGGATATGGGCATGGCTCATGGGGGTTGGAATGGGATGATCCCTAAGGTCCTTTGCAGCCCAAACTGCTCTGTGATTCTGAGGCCCATCCCAGCAGTGCCAAGCTCAGAAATCCTGCATTTAGCTTCCCAGGTTATCCCATCTCACACTGTCCCACATCTTCTCCACTCACCATCGTCAGAGGCCAAAAAACCCACTAATAATGGCACATGTGACCACAGACATGGTGATGAGGTTGGGGTAGACCTGGAATTCAGGGGCATTCCTGATATCCTCATGCTCCTCCCAGAGTTCATTTCTGTTGGAACACATTGGCAATGTGTCCATCACACTCCACCTCTAAGAAAGATAGCAAAACTGTGAGGAAAGATGGAAATGTTTAGCTTTCAAAGGTTAAATGTGGTGCATGAAGCTGGAAAGCTCACCTTTGAAGGAATGTGAATATAATCCCCCCACGCCCTGAGCTTTGTTATGGGTTTTCTTCTGTTGTATTTAGGGTCTGGAGATGCCCAGCAGGGATCAGGGTTTAGTGCTCTGGGCACAGACAGAGCAAAAAGGCAACATTGCTTGCTGTGTGAAATGCCAGCCAGAGGGGCTGGAAATCAGGTATAAATCCAGGGAACCCAGACAGGGAAAGCAGCTTGGCACAGCACAATTAAGCTCCCCTAACATGTCCTAGACATACAATCCCTTAGAGGTGGAGGGTGCAGAATGAAGTTTTGTGCCTCTGAAACAATTCTATTGCTGCTTAGGGTGGATGTGAAACATTAGAACCATTAAAACATTGGTGGGTGCAGGTTTTTCCCAGTGAAAGCAGTGACTGGAGGAGCCAGACCTTTTCCAGGGTGGGCAGGGATCAGGTTCAGGTACTTTGTACCACTCTCCCACAGGTGACTTGCCCAGCCTGTGACAATGACATCAGGTGTAGGGGGATAGGGATGGCAGGGGCCATCCAGCTCTGTTTTGGTGGTGGCTGGATTTTGAAAGGCTGAAATGTAGAGCTGAGCTCCAAACTGCAGGCAGAGCATGTTCAGAACTGGCTGTAAATGAGAGCAGGTTCCTAATTCCCTGTAGGATCACAGGGATGCCACGTGCTGGCATTGCTCAGCACCTCAGTTCCCCATTCAGGGGGAGGCTCCTGGGATGACCTCCCTGCTTTCTGTGCCCTTCCCAGAGATCAACAACGGCGTGGAGAGCACGGATGAGCTGTCCTTCTGCTCCGAGAACGGCTTTGCCAACGAGCTGGTGACACCCACGGACACCAAGCTGCGCATCAACTGAGGCTCTGCCATCACTGAGGGCTCTGCCACCAAGAGCTCTGTTATCACTGAGGCTCTGCCATCACCGAGGGCTCTGCCATCACCTGAGGCTCTGCCACCGAGGGCTCTGCCATCACTGAGGCTCTGCCATCACTGAGGCTCTGCCATCACTGAGGGCTCTGCCATCACTGAGGCTCTGCCACCGAGGGCTCTGCCATCACTGAGGCTCTGCCACGCTCCCGCAGCGAGAGCCGTGCTCTCCTGCCTCCCTCCCTGGGATGGGAAGCTCTGAGGAACTGCTGCTCGGGCAGAAACCCCACTCCCACTCCCCACCACTGGCTGCTCCACCTCCCTGGTTGTGAGGCTGGGGGGCTTGTTTTTGTAAATATGTAGAAAATCTGGAAATTTTTTTTGTCTTTTTTTTTTTTTTTTTTTGAGTGTAATTTTTCCAGGGCATGAGTGGAAATACTGTGTTCATTAAATCCTCAACCTTATGGCTGAAGTTCTTGGATCTTGATGTGAGAGCCTGAGTCCCCTTGGGGGGTTTTGGGAACAACACATTGGACCTGTGTCCCATTTCTCCCCCTTTCCCTAATCCAGTCCTTCCCCCGGTGCAGCGACTGTGTAGCTGAATGTTGTGGTGTTCTTGTGAAGTGTTGATTTTGTTATGGTTTCTTTTGTTTGGTTTTTCCCCCGTTCCCCTCCTCCAGGGCAATGAAATTGCAGCTCTGATGCAGCAGGAGGCTGCTGGGAGAAGAGAAGCTTGCCTGGGAGAGGAATCCTCGCTGCTCTTCCCTGCTGAGGTTCAGAGCCAGGGAAGGGCTTGCACTGGCTCTGTCACTTGGGCACCTGCTCCTTGTGGCACCGCCTTCCCCAAAGCCTGGCTGCTCCGTGGGGAATGGCCTTCTTGGAACGTCCTGCCAGAGTTTTGAAGGCAAATCCTGAGCATTGGCTGGAGATTGGTCTCTGCTGGCAGCAGTTCTGGATCTCTATTTTTTCCCCTTTTTTTCTCTCTTCTCCCCAGCTGGGCTCTGCTGGGATCTGGCTGAAGTGCCTGCCACTCCAAGTGGCATTTGCAGTCACTCCTTGCTTCCCTTCTGGAAGAGGAGCTGCTGCTGCACTGGGAGCTTCCCGAGGAGATGCCCCTGGGTGAAGAAGTTGTAAATAGTCTGGAAGGCGAAGCAGCCCTGGGATATAATTTATTCCTGCAAGGAGACCTTTGCTCCTTGCTGTAAAAGCAGGATCTTTAAAGCTGCACACTCGTGTCCTCCAAAGGAGGGATGGTCTTGCAGCAGATGCTGTTGGGATCTCAAGGCAGAGGCTCCCATCAGCAAATTTCCAATGCAAAAGGCTTTAACCCAAACTCTTAGACCAGAGGTTAAAAGTAAATAAATAAAATTTAAAAAAAAAAGGTAAAAACTGAAAAAAAAAATAGCAGAATGCAGTCTGGGGAATGCTGATATACATCACATTCCACACCCAAAGCCACAAGAGAAAGAGCCCTGAGCAGTTTCTTCTTGTTTTGGAGCTGCTCTGTCCTTTTAAGCTGAAGTCCTGTGGCATTTTGAAACCCTGAAGTTTGGGCTTAGTGTCTGAGAGTTGGGGGCAAAAGTGGCCAACCTCCCTCTGTGGAAAAAAACCTTCTTTGATTATGACAATGTGAATTTTGATGCTCTAAAAAGCACCACCCAAAATCGATTGCATCTACCCCTGGTTTTTATGAGTGTAAGTGGAACAAGCCCCTCCTCTTACCTTCCCCAAATACTGTCTTTCTCCATGGTACTCTCCAGTCCCTGAAATGCAGCGTGTCTTGCTATGCAGAACTGCAAGATTTGGTGGATTTGAAGGTATTTTGAGAACGAAGTTGCTTCTCCCTTTGATGTGGTGCTGTTCTGAACCATTCCTGGTGGATTGTCATTGCCAAGTGAGAGATGTTGTTCAAGCTCAGCATCTGTTGGTGATCACCTGCATGTTCTGTTTCTATCCTTGGAGATGACTTGATTGAAAGGTTAAGTGCTTAAGAGCTTGGAAGTGATAAAAGCAAACCAACAAAGAGTTGTTTTCACAATTAACTTCCTTTTTTTTTTTTTTTTTTTTAAACAAGACCCAAATTTCATGCATAATGCACTGACTGTTACTGTCCTGGATATTTGCTACCTTTTTTTTGGAAAAAAAGCAGAGGAAGATACTTTCTGAATGAAACTAGAGCTAGATCAAAATAAACTCTGCATTGCTCTGTGAAATAAACTGTCAGTATTCCCCTGCCAGTCTGTCCTTGTTTTGTGTTATGGCGCTACACAGAGGCTCCCACTGCCCAATCCAGAGAGTTCTCCCATGATTTTCTGTCATGCTCAGCAGCTCATTTTAACCCCAGAGGTTGAAAATCCCTGGGAGCAGTTGGAATCAAGAGCAAATCACACAAAAAACAGGCTGGGAGAGAATATGAAATCTTCCAGATATTTACTTTTCCTAGTGTTCTTTTAATTTAGCGCAGGACCCCTCTCTTCCCCCTAGACCCCATATTTTTAACTCGGGGGTTTTTTTCTCAAAAAGAATTCCCTGCCTAGGCTGGGAAAAAGAAAACCGTCCGAATTATTTAGGGGATTTGGGATGGGTTCAGTTGGTCAGTAGGAGCAAAAACTTGGCAAGAAATTCCTTATCTCTTGGGTCCAGCGAGAGGCTCAACGTGAACACGAGTGAAAATACATTCAAAAATAACAATAAAACAAATAAAAATGAAAGCAATAATAATATAAACAACAATAATATAAAATAAATTTCAAAACAAAAATAATTTTAGCTATTGAAGCCCCAGTGGCGCTGCAGTTCCGCCGGCGGCCACCGGAGGGCGCCTCCCTGCACCGCCGCGCTGTGTCCGCCAGGCGGCGCCCGCGGGGCTTGGCGGGTCCCGGGGCTCCTCCGGTTCCCAGCCGCGATCCCGGTCCCGATATCCCGGTTCTGATGCCGGTCCCGGTTCTGATCCCGATGACAGGTGAGCACGGCACAGGGAGGGAACACGGCCGGGCGCCATCCCTGTCCCTGCAGCGTCCAAGCCCGGCCCTGCCCACCCTCACACAACGTCCCGTGCCGCTTCGTGGCCGCCTTCGGCGCCGGGTTCTGTGCCACGGAGGTGGCGTCGCCGGTGGACGTGGTGAAGACGCGGTGCATGAACGGCAGCCCCGGGCAGTACCGCAATGCCCTGAGCTGCCTGCTGGCCCTGCTCATGCAGGACGGCCCCGCCGGCCTCTACAAGGGGTGAGTTCGCGGTCGCGGCACAGAGCCCCAAACACCCCGACCTGCGGGCAGGATTTGGGGGATCCCCGCTCTGGGGATGTCCCCGCACGTCCCCTGAGCCCCGCTTGTGCCGGCACAGCTTCGTCCCGTCCTTGCTGCGGCTGGGCTCCTGGAACGTGGTGATGTTCGTGTCCTACGAGCGGCTGCAGCGCCTGATGGTGCTGGCACGGCCGGCGCTGGCCTGAGCCCGCGGCGCCCCGGGCCGCCCGGCGAGGCTCACATCGATTACATTCATCGCATCCATTCCATTCATTGCCGGAGCGCCGGGGAGCAGCGGAGCCACGGGCCCGGGGAGGGACGCGAGAGACGCGAGGAGGAGGAGGATGCTGGAGGAGGAGAAGCGCGGGAGAACAGAGGCTTTCAGAGAAGAGTTTTAAGGGACGGAGGAAAAAATGTTTGTTGGCTTTGCAGCCGGGAAGAGCAGCGCTTCCCGAGGGCGGGGGTGTGGGCAGGCGGGACCAAGCTGAGGGCCAGGGAATTCCCGTTGTTCCTCACTGGCGCTTCCAATAAATCGCCCCTATGGGGCCTGATCACAGCGTGGCTCAGGGTTTCTTTGCCTTTTTGGGGTGTTCAGGGTCATTGTCCAGCTCTACGTGTGACACTAGCCCAGCACATCCTCTGTCACTGCCGGGGCACTGAACAACTTCCCACTGATCTCTGATTATTCGGGTCATTGTCACAATCACCAACAGCAGCTCCACCTTCTGCCCTGCCGAGGCAGCAGATCCTTGACCCACGGCAATCTCTCTAAAGGCTCAAATGGTCCCTTTATGGGACAGTGAAGATGTGTATCCTGAGCAGGAGGGGACACAGAATTCCCTTTCCCTGTTTCCCAAGCTGGGAATTGCTCTCTCCCCATGGGTAACTGGCAGGAACAAGGTTCCCTCTGCTGTCACTCCATCTTTAGCACCCTCATTTGTCACAGACACTCAGCTCTGTTTCAGGGACTCCCGTCAGACACCTGATGGCTGTGATCAGAAGCAATTCCCCAGGCGGTTTTAGCCCCGGGAGCAGCAGGAATGGCCAAGGACAGCTGCTGTCCCGGGACAAGGCGGCCGGGCTGCGGTTCCGTGCCCAGCCCCGTGCCCGCCCTGCAGAACGCGGGGTCGGTCTCTCCGCCCCGTCCCTGTGCCGGGATCGGGACAATGCCCTGGCTCGGGCAGGGCACGGCGCCCTCGGGTGCGGCCGGAGGGGACAGGGGCGCGCAGGGGCCGCCCGGGCGGGGCGGCACCCACAGGGCCGCGTGTGCTGCGGCGCCGCTGCCGGAGCCGCTGCTGAGCGGGACGGGTCTGTGCCGGCACTCGCGGCTCGCTGCGATCGCGCTCCGTGGAGCGAAACCCGCGCCGCGCTCCGGCTGCGCTGGGATGGGACGGGCTCCGCTCTCGGCAGGCAGCGGGACGGGGGTCCCTGTGCCACCCCACGGGCCCCACAGAGAAGCTGCTCCTGTGGCCGAGGAACAGCGGGGAAACTGAACAGTCCTGAGGGAAACCGATGGAAAAACAACTTTGGTTTGGGTTTGGACTTGACATTTTCCCCTGGCCCCCGCCTGATCCGGGTGTTTTGCCTTAGGGAACAGGAGACAGAAGGGGGAATGGGGGCAACAGATAATTTGTTACCCCAAAAGGGACGAGCTTATTTCTGTTAATTCCCGAAACACCTGGAATGATTTCGGTCTCGGAAACACCTGGAAGCCTCCCTGTGAATGCTGGGTGGGGCCGAGGTTATAAAAGGAGGAAAGGATGGAGGCAGGGGGGGTTCGGGGGGGAGAGGAGCAGCGCTGCCTTGGGGATTTGCATCTGGAAGCGGCCACCAGTTTCCTGCTGGGAATCCTGGAAAGAGAACTCGGTGAGAAATGCGAATGCTGCAGCTGGAGCGCTGAGAGGGGAGAGTCTGCAGGGAATGTGTCTGGTGAGTCTCCTCATGCCCCATATCTGATGCTGGGCTGGCACCGGGGCACCTCCTTCCCATTTAAACTCTCTGGAAATGCACTTAAATTACAAACTGGACTGCAAAAGGCACGTGGGAAGCTTTGGGTCCCTAAGGGAATGCTCTAGGGATTTGTGCAGCCTCTGACGTGCACAGATAACTCCTGCTCCCACAGAAACCTGCTGGCTCTAGGGCAGGAGTGGCAGCAAAGCGGCAGCTCCAGTGCCACCCCAATAAGTGACTGTCCTTGGGGCTCTCGGGGCCGGGAGGGAATGCTGTCCCTGCCCCTGGGGGAAAGCAGGAGCAGGATCAGCGCTGCAGCTGGGTCTGTTCCTGCTCTCTGTCTCCAGGGTGCCCTGGAGGGCTCTGGCTCGGGATAATCTGTGTGTGAGAGCTTCCCGTGCCTGTGCCCAACCCCTCTGGGGACAGAATGTGCCCAAAAGCTCCATTAACCCTTTCTGTGTGTGTGAGAGCTTCCCGTGCCTGTGCCCAACCCCTCTGGGACAGAACGTGCCCAAAAGCTCCATTAACCCTTTCTGTGTGTGTGAGAGCTTCCCGTGCCTGTGCCCGTGCCCAACCCCTCTGGGACAGAACGTGCCCCAAAGCTCCATTAACCCTTTCCCTGTGTGTGAGAGCTTCCCGTGCCTGTGCCCAACCCCTCTGGGACAGAATGTGCCCCAAAGCTCCATTAACCCTTTCTGTGTGTGTGAGAGCTTCCCGTGCCTGTGCCCAACCCCTCTGGGGACAGAACGTGCCCCAAAGCTCCATTAACCCTTTCCCTTCTGCTGGCAGGGCAGCGTGTGAGCCCAGGCCGTCCTCCCTGGAGCAGGGACAGCCGAGGATGAGCCGCAGGGATTCAGCCATCAGAGCAGGTGAGGATGGATCTCTTTGTGCTTGGCAATTGCTCTGCTGTTTAATGTCACACTGCAGTGCCCTCCAGCCCCTGTGCCCTGCAGCAGCACCCACAGCCCCTGGGCTGGGCAGGGAACAGCTCTGGGAGGGAAATGGATGTGCAGGAAATTTCCAGAGTTTGACAGAAGGCTCACATAGTGTGGATCTGTATGGAAATTCTGGGATAAGAAATGCTGACTTAGAAATGCCACGGAACAGGACAGGCATTGCTGAGAGAGAACTGGAGCTAGAAACAAGTTTTAAAGGATGGTTTGTAAATAAGACTGGATACCTGAGAGAAATAGAACTATGGAAGATGCATTGTAGTAAGATTCACAAGGGGTAATTTTAGATGATTAAGGCATTTACAGCATGGTGTGCCAAAAGCTTATAGGCCAAGAAACACTTACAGCGTATTGGAATTAGGAAATAGCTGGCTGCTGATTGTGATGGGTGAATTCTAACATCTGTATTGTCTCACCCTTCACATGAGACTGAACATGGAATCCAAGTTTTTAAAATGCCTCTCAGCTGCCCCATGTCTGGGTCAGAAAACAGCATTATCTGATAAACTGGAGCTTTGTGTGAGGAAGATTTATCAGATTCCTTCCAACCTTCTCTGGGGTTTTTGTGCCAAAGGGGCTTTGACCCCAGAGCCACACAGGGTGTCTGTGCCTGCATCCATGTCAGTGACATTTGCCAAGTGTGACAGGACAGCAGAAACACCCTGGGGTTGTTGGGCCAGAGATGGAACATGGAGGCGTCTGTGCCAGCAGGGTGTGAGTGCTGCCAGCCTGGGCTGTGGTGCCTCTGTCCCTCAGCAGCCAGGGCAGGGAGGGAAGTGCAGGCGAGGCAATTTTGGCTGTTTCAGACTGCTTGGTGCAGACCTGGCAGCATTGGCAGAACAGCTTTCCTCCTCCTTTCTGTCCATCCCTGAGCAGAACATTGAGATGATGCTGCACTGAGCCCTCTCTTCTGTGGGTGTTGTTTGGTTGGTTTGTTTGGGGTTTTTCTGTTTTTAATGTATTTCTAAGTGGTGCAGTGAGGAGCAAGGTGCTGGTTACATGATTTCTGACTGACACATCACAGGAATGGGCACAGGTGAGTGCAGGTGCTTCCTGGCACAGCCAGTGTGCCATCCTGAGTGAGGGTTTCCAGCCCCAGCTGCCCGTGGCACAGCTCCTCACTGCTCAGGCACTGTGAGCAGCTCCCTCCTTTCCTGGGCACATCCCTGCAGTGGGAGCAGAGTCCCCTGACCCTGCAGGAATTCCCTGCTCCTCTGGAGAGGGGTGAGGCCAAAGCTTGGGGGCAAAGGACAACAGCCAAACCAGGGCCACTGTGTCCCTGATGCATCCAGGACAGCGTGTTTGCCTTGTTCCCAGCACTGGTGAATCTAAACAAGATTTATTTTTGACAAGATTGCCTGTTCCTTCACTTCTCCAGCTCTCCCCCACACCTGGCTCTGCAGCTTTAGCTCACCTTGCCCTGGCTGTGGCTGATAAAATATCATTTTTGTAGCAGCAATCCATTCTTTTAAAGAGCACAGAGTGTACAGTGCAGCAGAGACTTTGGGAAATCCATCCAAATAAGGGACTCTGCCTTCCTGCTGTTCCTGTAGCTCTCCTTCCTGCTTTCACCTGGGCTGGCAGGATGGGCAGGGCCCATATTTATCATATGAAAGTGTGTTACTGAATTTGTCCAGAAGTTGTGATTACAGACACTCATTTTCTGACAGAAAGCATTTTCCCTTTGCCTTTCCCCTGCTGTTCCCAGGTGCTGCCCAGGCTGTCTCTCTGTGCTCCCAGAGGAAGGGCAGCCCCTGCCTGGCCTGCCCAGCCCAGCTGGATGGGACAGGGCTGTGTGGCCTGGCAGGGCAGGGACAGCTGGCTGTGCTCTGGAGTGCCTTGGGACCTTCCCCTGGCAGCGTTGGAGGGGTTTCTCTCTGGGATTGCTTGTGAGGCACCATCCCTTTGTACAGAGCCCAGTGCTAAAGGACTGACAAGGGAGATAAAAATGGTTCTGTTAAATGAGGCAAAGAATGCAATAAGAAAAATGAGCTTCCTTTTAATGTCTGAAATAGTTAGGAATAGAAATGCTGGAAAAGGGCACTTTCATGTTTGCATTGGTGTCACCTCTCATGGATAAAACCCCACAGTGAGCCAGCAGAGCACAAGTGTGAAAGCTGGGTCCTTTGACTTCCACAGTGCAATAATTTTCTTTTGCTCCTCTCTTTCAGGCCAGGAAGAATCCCCAAACGCCTCCCAGCGTTGCCCAAACCTTTGGTGTTTGAGCAGCCCCAGCCCAGCCCTGCCCTGCTGTGGGTGAGTCAGAGGCACCCAGGGCTCCTCCTGCCCTCTCTGCTGCCCTCACTGCCTGGGGCTGCCACTGCTGCAGCCCAGCCGGGACTGCTCACAGGGCAGGGTGAGGGAAGGGACAGGCCCTGACTCCGTGGGGCACAGGGCTCATTTGTTATTTTATGGTATCTATGGCATTAAACTATGCTAAAAGAATAGAAGAAAGGATCTCATCAGCAGGCCAGCTAAGAGTAGAAAAAGAAGGAATGAATACCAAAGGCTTGTGGCTGGGACAGAGAGTGTGAGCCAGCTGACTGTGATTGGCCATTAATTACAAACAGCCACAGACCTACCTGCTTTATCTATTATTTTTCTGTTCATGCCTGTGTAGTGTATTTTTCCATCAATCCAAGATTCTTCCCAGGCTGCAGATCAAATCTTTGGGTGTCTCTGGAAGTTTCTGGTTTTCCAATTCCCACATCTCCCCTCTCTCTCTGCATTAAGAAATTTTTATTAATAGATTTATATGGATAATTTGTAATTGGTGTATTGATTAGGTAAGTAAAGAATGGATTTCTTTGAGTAGTGACAAATACAAAGTATTTAAACTTGAAACTTTAGTTGAAGTTATTTGAATGTTTGGTTTAGGTTGGTTCATTGGTCAAGTTGTATAATTAAAAGTAAACAAACTAAATAGAGGCATAATATTTGATTGAATTTTATATTTATAGGTTATTATTTAATAAGAATTTTATACTATTGATTTTTATATTTATAAAGACACTTAAAGTTAACAGTTTTTGGTGGGTGTAGTACAAGATGTTAGGTGTAAGTTGGAATTTTTGTGTCATTTACATTTGCATTTACATTGATTTTTTAGTGCTGGAGTTGTCAGTGTGGTTTCTGTGTGATGTGGTTTTATATTTTTTATGGAAATTTACCTGGGCTTTTGTACTTGCTGAGATGTAGGTAAACTTCATGTTTTCATCTGAGAAATAAACTATTGATACATCTTGGTTTATAAAATTGCATAGAGATTTGTGAGATACTTATTTAAGATGTTATTATTATAATTTTTGTTATAAGTATGGAGAAATATTAGATTAAAATAATGTATGCAGTAAAGAAAAAATAATTAGGAATTATTTAGATTATATATAATTAGTAACATGTGAAATGATATATTTATTAAGTATTAAAATATTGTATATTATTTTAGAGTTTGTAACAGTTGATAAATTTTAAATTAGTGGAAGGTTCCATAATTGTTAAAAATAGGTTTAGTTGTTATATTGAAAAAGTCAGTGTGTTAAGTTAAAATTATTTGAATTTTATTTTGTATGTAGCAAATAGTTATTTCACTGGACCTAGGGTTTGATTATAGTTTACATTGTAATTGGTGGATGTTACTTACTACATTTTTATATAAGGTTTTTAAAAATAGTAGTTATGAGTAAAAATTTTAGGATTAGAGATGAATTAAATTATTTAATAGTTGTTTTTTTAAAAGTATTTTTAGAACATATATGTTTTGAATATAGTAAACTTATTTTTTAAAGACTTGAAAGTGGTTACAGACAGGATTGTGAATTTGGATTTGGATACAGAGAGTGTGAGGGGGCAGGAAATGTAGCTGTAGGAGAGGCTGAATACTTAGTATGAAACTTAGAAAAATAAATTATTGTTGTAGTTGGATTTTTTATAGAAGTGTTTTTGTAATAATAATAACTGAGGAAAGTGAGAGGATTAATAGTTTGGAGGAGGTTTTTAATGAAGCTTTTTGTTAAATTTGAAAAATATATAAAATGATGAGATAATATTAGGTTAAATGACAGAGTTAGTGTAGAGATTAGTTAGGGAGTTAACTTGGTTTCAGAGATGTATAAGTAGTTAGAGAATAAACGTGAGATTTTGAAATGATGTGGTTTTGGTAATTATATAAAGAGACGGTAAAGTATGTGAAAGTCAGTTGTAAATATTATAATAAAATTTTATAAATTATGTTTATTATAAAATTAATAATTTTCTATAATTAGCCTATTAGTACTAAGTGTTTGGAGAACCTAAGGTAACTTTCTAAAAATATTTATGTATTACGGAAATAGAGTAAAAATTTTAAAATAGTATGATATTAATAGTAATTGCTATTTTTTTGGTGGTATTTACAAAAGATAAAAACTAGAGATTGTAATGAAGAACAGATTTTTTATGAAATGGATGATGTAATCAACTGTATTTTTTTACTTATGAGTAGGTGTTTGTTAGAGTTATTGTAGTTGTTTTAATTTGAGTTGTTTTACTTTTTTAAGAAAATTAACTATATAGTTTGGAAAAATGATTTATAATAAAATTTAGGATAAGTTTCATTAAATAAGATTTAGAATTAATTAATTCTGATAGTAAGGAATAATAAACCTAATTTTATTAGACCATTACAGTGATAAAATGAAATTTAAGACTAATTAGACTTAAATGTAGTGAAGTTTAATTTTGTTCGATTTTATTAATACTTGAGTTACTGTAGGTTGTTATTTATAAATATTGAAGTTTTGAAAGTGTTTTGGAGAAACCTTAGATTGTTGGGTTACTATTACTACCTATATCCTTACATGGTGGTTTTATTTATTGGGAGCTATGTTTCTTGGTAAAAGATTTTTATTTATGTTCTATTTAGAATGGTACTAATTTGTATAGTGGGGTTTTCTGTATTTAGGATATTGATTAGACTGTTCTATATTTTTGAGGGCTTTGAGTAATATTTATGTATAGGTTTTTGATATTTGAATAATTTTTAATGGTTTGTGTTACTTTTTAAAGAGTTTTTGATTTAGAATTTGAAGAGTATTTGGTGTTTGGAGGAAATAAATTTGGAGTTATTTTTGGATATGGTTGAACTGTATTTTTAATGTTAATAAGGTCTACATTTGGTACATTAGTTTGATTTTTTGGTTTGGTTGTGGGGAGGGTCTCTTGTGTAAGCCTGAGACTGGTATTAGGACTTTTTGTCTAATGTTTTATGAGTCTGTTAAGGAGGAGGTGTTATTTAAAGTTTTATAAAATATCCTGAGAATCAGTTAAAATCATGGAAGAATCATTATGGTAATTGAAGTGTGTTATGTTGAAAGTTAAAGAGTTATAAGTCTTTTTTAATAACTTGAAATAAGGTGAGCTCAATCTACTTTTTCTGCCCCCACGAATGGCATGACCTGTGCCCACTGCTCACAATTCACCCAACCAAAATCAAGAGCAAATGTTGGCTGGGCTTTCAGAACTTGAAATAGCTTAGAAGCAAAATAAATACCTTTTTTCAACTGTGTTTTGTTTTTTCCTTCAGATGCTGGACTTACCTGTGTGGATGTGTGCTGAGCTCTCACGGCAGGAACCCGTCAGGCCTCGGTGGCTGTGAGTTCGTGTTTTTCTCACTGGGGAATTGGAAATAATACATTAATTAATTGCAGAATTAATTGAATTTATGAACCCTTTCCCCTTTTGTGCCCCGCTGTGTGGGACAGGGGCAGAGAGAGCGAGCAGAGGAGCGGCCGGGGCTGGAGAGGGGCAGAGAAAGGCAGAGGGACCTCCCTGGTGTCCCCAGGGCACTGTGGGGAACAGAAGGGACACCGTGAGGGCAAGGGCAGGTGGGGAGGGGACAGCTTGGGGCCAAACCCGGGTTCACCTGCAGGGAAATGAGTCAGGGATGGTTTGGAGGGAAGAGCTGAGGGGGTGAGTCCGCCCAGCTCGGCCCAAGTGGGAGCAGAGGTGAAGGCCAATCCAAAGCCAGCCCTGCTCAACCTCGGAGTCCCAGAATAAATTCTACAAACTGCCCATTGAGGTACTAAAAATACATAAAAACAAACCCAGGAGCAAACCAGAAGGTTCCTGGGAATCCCATTACAGTGTTGTCACAGCCTTTTTAACAGGTTTTTTATCACAATGCTGCCTTTCTCTGTTGGGATCGTTCACTCTGTGGGCTGTGGGGTTTTTGGGTCTGAGCTCCCTCACGGTGGCCCTGACACCCTCAGGAGCGGGGAGGGAAAGCAGAGTCAGGGCTGCTGGCAGGGCAGGGCAGGGGGTTCTACCCCAGAGCAGATCCAGCTGCTGCCAACCAGCCTGGCCAGGAGGGATCTGCTCTGGCTCCTGCAGGGAAGGAATGTTCCCAGCCGATTCAGCCGGCATTGCAGCGGCCTCACCTCCCGATTCAGGTGACATTGCAGCGGCCTCACCTCCCGATTCAGGTGACATTGCAGCGGCCTCATCTCCCGGTCCAGGTGACATTGCAGCGGCCTCATCTCCCGATCCAGGTGACATTGCAGCGGCCTCATCTCCCGATCCAGGTGACATTCCAGCAGCCTCACCTCCCCATTCAGGTGACATTCCAGTGGCCTCATCTCCCGATCCAGGTGACATTGCAGCGGCCTCACCTCCCGGCACTTCCCCAGGCCCTCTCCTGCCCGTTCTGAGGGGAATTTGTCCCACCAGCAGCAGGGGAAGGACACCAGCTGCCACCCTGGGACTTGGATTGTCCCCCTGGGGAATGCTGGCTACTGGGATTTAGAGCATTCCATGTATTTGACTGCTGTAATTTCCTAGCCCAGGGGGAGTTTTAGCTGACAGGCCAGCACAAAGATTGTTCTCTATGTGGTGCCTGGATTTGGGGTTTGCTATCAGCTTTGCTAGTTCAGGTGAGTTGTACCCACAGCCCCACATTCCCTGATGAATAACCTGATAGCGCCTCATGGAGAGTGGAAATTCCCATGCAGAGGTACCACTTTTGCACCTGCTGTGTCAGGAGCCAGCAGAGGTTCCAGGGAAGCTGAGTGGGATCAGGACAAGGACAGGTCTATATTCCATAGAACTTGCTGTTTAAAACCCTCATCCCCCATCTCCCCTGATGTCCCTGGGGTCACTTGGCAGAGTTCCCTGGAACCCAGCTGATTTCACCCCCCAACCCTGGAGCTCGGGCTCCAGTTGATGTTTTAAAGCAGGACAAGGCAGTGGCTGGATGCACTCCCAGCCTGTGCTGAGGCAGCACACCTCTCCCTGCAGAAGCCCAGCTCCTTTCAGAGCCTCAGCAGCAGCCTCTGCACATTTTTTCCCCTCAGGAAAAGGGATGCACATCCCTGCCTTCAGCACACATCCAGTGGGACCTACCTGCAAAAGCTTTCCTTCACTTCTGCACTTCCAGCTGGCTCCCTGGGAAGTTCCAAACTTCATCCCGCTTGAACCTCTGATTTTGAGGCATCACCAAAGTATACTGATTGGGACTCAATATCTGTGAGGGAAGATGGCTTTGGCTTTAGTGCTGCTGAGAGACAATGGCCTCAGGCTGGAAAGGAGAGAGGAGATTTGGGGTGGACAAGACATACCTGGGAGCTCTGGGAGGTCGGAAACAGGAACTGCTGTCTGAGCCCCTCTGCAAACGGTCTGTGCCTCCATTCCAGGTAATGCCAGCTGCTCCTTGGGGTCCTTCTGGGCTGTCGGTGGTGTCTGTCCGGGCTGAGGCATCTCCGTGTGCCTCTTCAGAGCAGCCCCTGGCTGAGGGGCCGCAGGCAGCGCTTTAGCCGTGTCTGTGCCAGCGCTGTCCCGGTACCCACACCGAGATGTGTGTTCGGCACGCTGCAGGCACAGCTCCTCCTGCAGATCCCTAGGACGCGAGGGCTGCCAGCCCTTCGGGGGCTTCTGGCCTCCTCCAGGCCCACACCAGGTACAGCCGCAGCGGGAGCAGCAGCCCCAGTCCTGGTCGTTCGGCGAGGATCCCCCGAGGATGCTGACACGGAGCAGGGGGATGCGGGCGCTGTGGCTCTCACAGGGGAGCGCGGTGTCCCGGTACAGGGGAGCGCGGTGGCCGCGGTGCTGCCGGGCCGGGATCGGTGTCCCCGCAGGGCTGAGGGGCGGCGCCGTGTCCGCCAGGGGGCGCCCCGCAGGACGGGCGGCGGCGCTGAGGGAGCGGTGATGCCGATGGGGTCCCGGGGCTGTCACAGGCGATTCCCCCGCCCTACCCGTTTCCAGCCGTGATCCAGCGGCTGCTCCAGGGAAGCGCCGTCCTCCTGGCGCCCAGCCCCATCATAGCCCCGGCTCCCCACGGCCCAGAACCCCGGCGGGACCCCAGATCTGTACCGAGCAGAGTAGGAGGAGCAGTACCTGGCTCGGTCCCAGCGCCCATTCCGGAGCGGCTCTTCCTACCTGTAGCGATGCCGGTCTGGTCCTGGTCCTATTCTCACCTCGATCATCCGGCTCCGGCGGGACCCCAGTCCCGCACTGGCCGCAGCCGGAGGAGCAGTACCAGGCACGGTCCGAGCAGCCATGCCGGAGCGGCTCTTTCCACCTGCAACGATACCGGTCCCGATCCCAGTCCCAATCCGGCCTCAACCATCCAGCCGTAGCACCCACACCCTGCCCGCCTCCCATAGGAGACACCAGCAGAACCAGGACCGGAATCCCCGAGCCCGGATCCCGGTCGCACCTAGCCCCCATACCCTGTCCGCCTCCCACAGCAGACACCGGCAGGACCAGGACCCGAATCTCCGGGCCCAGCTCCCGATCCCGGTCTTACCTGAGCACCTCGGGCTCCACGCAGCACCAGCCCCCGACCCGGATCTCCTCGCAGCGCTCCGACCGACGCTCCCGCAGCATCCCGAGCAAAGCATCCCCCGAAGAAAACGGAACAGGCGCGGATTGGCCGGCTTTTATGGGCGGGAGGGGGGGCGGGAGAGGGGCGGGGCGGGGAGGCGGGGCCCCGGGGGCGGGGCCGGCACAGGTGTGAGGGGCGGGGCGTGCACAGGTGTGAGCGATCCCAGTGCGTCTGCGCGGGGCGGGGCCTTGGGGAATTTAAGGCGCGGAGAGGGCCGAGCGGAGCCATTTGCTCCTCGGAGGTCCGGTGGGTGAGGGTGCTGTCGGTCGGGGCTCTATATCTCTGTTCCTCTATATTTTTCTCTGTATTTCTTTTCTTTTGTGTTTCTGTTTCTCTACACCTCTCCTTTCTCCCCTCCCTTCCTCCCCTCCCCCACCCCCCACACCCACCCCCCCCCCTAACCCCCCCCCCTCCCTCTCCCCCCTAGCCCTCCCCTCCCTCCCCCCCTACGGCCGCCCCCCGCCCCCCGCTCCCATCCCACCTCCCTATTCCCTCACTCACCCATACCCTACTCATCCCTACCTTACCCTACCCTATTCCTCCATCCTCTGCCTTCCCTCGCCGCCCCGCCTTCCGCCCCGCCCCTCCGCCCCGCCCCGTCCCCTGCTGCCCCGCCCTTCCGCCCCGCCCCGTCCCCCGCTGCCCCGCCCACCCCGACCGCTCCCCCCTTCCCCTCGCGTACCCCCCCGCTCCCCTATTCTCGTTCTGTATTCCCCGCTCTCCTTCTTTCCTCGCAGCTGCGGGGCTCGGGGTGCCGGGCAATAATAAAGCCCTGAGGGCCGGAGCCCGGCGCCCCCGCCCTCGCTGGGGCCCCCACACGGGGCGGAGCCGCTCTGCGGTCCCCCCATTCCAGTTCAATACACCGCCCCACACCGCCGGGGTTCCGGCTGTCCCTACATCACACTGGGGGGTGCGGGCGGGGGGTGCGGGTTACAGCGGCCCCCTCGTTAGGAGGGGTCCGGGGGGGTGGTGGGGGGGTTAGGAAGGGGCCCCCTCATTAGGAGGGGGTCCCTGGGGGGTGGGGGGGGGGTTAGGTAGGGCCCCCTCCGGAGGAGGGGGTCCCGGGGGGGGCGGGGCGGGCCCCCTCCGGGGGAGGGGGCCCCGGGGGAGGGGGGCGGGGCGGAGGGGGGGCATTCCCCCCTCCTGGCCCCGCCCCCCTCCCCCGGGTCCCCTCCTCCGGACGGGGTCCCGGCCCTGCCCCCTCCCGGGAGCCCCTCCTCCGGACCGGGGCCCGGGGGGGAGGGAGGGGGGGCGGGTGGGGTGGGGGGGCCGGACGGGGAGGGCCGTTCGTGTGTGTGCTTATACGTGTACTTGTGTTTCACGGCGCAGAGTGACGTGCCCCCCTCTGCTTCCCCCCCCACCCCACCCGCCCCCCCTCCCCCCCCGGGCCCCGGTCCGGAGGAGGGGTCCCCGGGAGGGGGCAGGGCCGGGACCCCGTCCGGAGGAGGGGACCCGGGGGAGGGGGGCGGGGCCAGGAGGGGGGAATGCCCCCCCTCCGCCCCGCCCCCCTCCCCCGGGCCCCCTCCCCCGGAGGGGGCCCGCCCCGCCCCCCCCGGGGCCCCCTCCCCCGGAGGGGGCCCTACCTACCCCCCCCCACCCCCCAGGGACCCCCTCCTAATGAGGGGGCCCCTTCCTAACCCCCCCCAAGGACCCCCTCCTAACGAGGGGACCCTTCCTGACCCCCCCTCAGGACCCCGTCCTAATGACGGGGTCCCCCACCCCGGGACCCCCTTCAAACAAGGGGGTCCCCAAACCCGACCCCCCATCCCGGGACCCCCTCCAAACGAGGGGCTCCCGTGGGATGGGGGAAGCGGAGCCCCGGCGGCGCCCCCTGCGTTCACAACCATGGAACTGCAGGGGGACACCTGCGGGGCTCCAGCGGGGCCGGGGGCGCCGGACTCCGGCCCTCTGGGCTTTATTATTGTCCGGAACCCCCAGCCCCGCGGCTGAGAGGAAAGAAGGAACGGAGAGAACGGCAAGAGAGGAGGGATAGCAGGGAGGAAAGTGAAAGGGAAGGGAAAGGCTGGAAAGGGACAGACGGACAGCGGACAGAGAAGGGAGAGAGGGGGAATAGAAAGGAGTAAGTGGAAGAGGAGGGTAGGGTCTAGGGGATAAAGAAGAAGAATACAGAGAGGAGAAGGAAGAGTAGAGGAGGGGACAGGAGGGGAGGCCGAAAGGGGAGGAGAGGAAAGGGGGGAAGAGAGAGAAGGGGAATACAGAGAGGAAAAGGAACGGCAGAGGGGGAGACAGGAGGGGAGGCCGAAAGAGGAGGGAAAGGAGTCGGCTTTGAGGAGGAGAGAAAAGGGGGGAGAGAGAAAAGCAGAGAAAGAAGGGGAATACAAGCAGGAGAAAGGAAAGGTAGAGAAGGGAAGAGGAAGGGAGAAAAAGCCGCGGAGCGGGGACAGAACCCACCCGTCCGCACCGAGCTCCGAGTGAGCAAATGGCGGTTAACGAGATTACCGGATCTTAAATAACCTCGGCCACGCCCCGCGCAGCCGCGCTGAGGTCCCGCACACCTGAGCCGGTCCCGGGACCCGCCCCGCACACCTGAGCCGGAGTCGGGACCGCCCCCGGCCCCGCCTTCACGTAGCTCTGGCCCCGCCTCACGTAGCTCTGGCCCCGCCCCCGATCCCCGCCTCACGTAGTTCTGGCCCCGCCTCCGGCCCCGCCTTCACGTAGCTCTGGCCCCGCCTCCGGCCCCGCCTTCACGTAGCTCTGGCCCCGCCTCACGTAGCTCTAGCCCCGCCCCCGAGCTCCGCCTCACGTAGCTCTGGCCACGCCCCCAAGCCCCGCCTCACGTAGCTCTGGCCCCGCCCCCGAGCTCCGCCTCACGTAGTTCTGGCCCCGCCTCCAAGCCCCGCCTCACGTAGCCCAGGGCCCGCCCCGACTCCGCCCCGCCCTGCCCGGGATGGGAGCGGGGCCGTCGCTGGCGGTCCCGCCCGTGTCACACACACCGGCCCCGCCCGTGTCCCCCACACCGGTCCCGTCCGTCGCACCGGGCCGAACCGGGGCTGCTCCCGGCGCTGCGCGGAGCCCCGAGCGCTGAGGCGGGGCCGGGATGGGCCGGGGTTCTGGCTCGGCTCCTGTCGGTGTCGGCTGCCGGGGGGTCCCGAGCGGTGCCGCCTCTCCCGCGGCGGGCGCGGTGTGGGGCGGGGATCGGGACCGGGACGGCCGCGGGCGGCGGGAGCCCCAGAACGGAGGCTCCACACGGACGGAACCGGGAACCGGCCGGGGCGGGGGGAGCCCCAGGACCCTCAGACCCCGCCGCATTCCCGGTGCCACGGAATCATTTCCCAGTGCAGGCCGAGGAGTCTTTATGAGAAAACTCAAAACTCAAGGATACGGGATCTGAGGGGAGGGGAGAGATTCTGGTATAAATTCAAAACACATTGCAAAAAATAAATCTATAGAGCAGCCCATGTGCTCTCCCAGCCTGGTTTCTGTGTGCTCGTCTGTGATTCCAACTGCTCCCATGGGATTTTCAGCCTGTGGGGCTGCACTGCCTTGCCCGGTGCTAAGCACCACAGGAAACAATGGGAAAACCCTCGGGATCAGGCTGTGGAGCCTCTCAGTAGCCGTGTCCCAAAAGTCTGGCAGTGCCCAGCGCCTCTGGCTGCAATTTGAGGGGTCCCAGCACAGGCCTCTGGCACAGGGCCCCTTGCTTCCCCAAGTTCCCTTTAACCAGGATGATTTTTGGGCTAGGAGCACCCAAGGCCAGCAGAACTGGCCTTAACCACTTTTTTTTTTTGTGGGACCTCTCCTCTCTCTTCCTCACCAAATTCCCACTGTCAAAAGCCATCCCCTCAGTCTCTCCAAGGAACTGAACTTGGATTTCCCAATCCAGCAGGGCAGAAATGCTGCTGTCCTTATTGTATATCCTAACTGCAGTAATTGCTTAAGAAATAATAGAAAGGAATTAAAGGAATGAAGAGAAAATAAGAGCTGCCAGCTCCAACCCCTTATCAATAATTTGCTTTAATTAACCAACTCAAACAAAGTCATTCACACCACATTGATACAGTATGACTCTTTTTAATGGAGTTACAGATGAATATTGCAGAATGTAAAAAACTTTAAAAAGCCAGAAACTCTTTTAAGATATAGACAGTGTGCAGCTGCAGAGAGTCTTGGGATTCAGGAGAAAAATGCCCAAGTTTTCAGTCTGTAGCATCTTCCACTCTGTGGTCCCTGGCAGCAAACGTGGCTTCAGCCTCAGGAAGGCACAGGGAGTCAGGGATGTCACCGATCCTGGTGCCACCTCAGCCTTTCAGCAGCACAGTCTGCAGGGAGAGAGAACAAACGGGTCAGAATGGACGGCCTAATTCCAGAAAATCATCCCAATCCATACAGCACTGGGCAGAGCTGTAAGAACTTCCCAAAGGTTCATTTCCCTGAGGACTGAGGGCCCCAAGCTAAAGGCACAGGCCGGGCCTGCCATGGACAGACTATGGGAAGCCCAGAAGGAAAAAGCTGCTGGGCCAATTCCATCCAACATTCCAAAATCAGGCTCCTCACCCGCAGTACAGAAAACCCCTCTGGGGCGGAGCAGCCAAAAAAGCCACCTCTGCACTTCCCAGAGATATAACAGGAGAGCCCTCAGTGCAATGCCTGTGAGTGCAGTGGGGCTGGCACACAAACATTCTGTGCTTACCTTTCAATGGAGTCAATAGTGAAACAGAACAAATCTCTCTTGTAGTCCAGGCTCCTTGAGGTGCACCTGTAGATGCTGCCGAGGGTCTTTGAGCAGCCAGAGCAGAATAAGGTTTCTACTAAGCTGTAATGGAGAAATAACATTGATTAAAAAAAAAATAAAATAAAAGGAAGCACCTCACCCCATCCCTTTCCTTAAAAAAACCCCCAAAAAACCCCAAAACAAAACGCCAAACAATCATGCATTATCATTTCTTGAGGCATTCATTCTTGCTTTACACAGTGTAAATTATGAGCACTCATCTTTCAGCCTGAATTTGCAGCAGCTCCTCAGGCTGACTGACCTCAGCAAGCCCTGATCAGAATCACTACAGATCAGAATCACTACAGATCAGAATCACTACAGATCAGGATCACGACATTGTGGTAGGGACCTCAAAGCCCATCCCATCGCAGCCCTGCCATGGCAGGGACACTCCCACTGTCCCAGCTGCTCCCAGCCCCAGTGTCCAGCCTGGCCTTGGGCACTGCCAGGGATCCAGGGCAGCCACAGCTGTGCCAGGGCCTGCCCACCCTCACAGGGAAAACTTCTTCTGATACTGAATCCAAACCTGCCTTCCTTCATGCTGAGGCCATTCCCCTTGTCCAGCCCTGCCTGTCCCTGTGAGGAATCCCTGTCCCTCAGCCCACACAGCACACCGCACACAAATGAGAGTTCCAGGCCCACACCGGCACTGCGGGCCCTGCACCGGGGCTGTCCCGGGATCCCCGCCCGCCCCGGGGCTGTGTGAGCAGCAAAGGCTGGGTGTGCGCTGTGAGGCACAGGGACAGGCTGTGGTGTCCGTGTGAGGCACAGGGACAGGCTGTGGTGTCCGTGTGAGGCACAGGACAGGCCCTGGTGTCCCTGTGAGGCACAGGACAGGCTCTGGTGTCCCTGTGAGGTACAGGACAGGCTGTGCTGTATGGCACAGGGACCATTTTTTGTGTACCCTGTAAGGGATAATGTGTCACCAAAGCCTGGCCTGACACACAAAGGGTGTCCAGGCCTGCCTGCAGCTGGAGCTGACAGCTGAGGGCACAGCTCTGTCACCCACAGCCCTGGGCTGCTGAAACCTCTTGGACACAATAAACTGCATTTTGGAGAGCTGCCTGGGGCCCTGCATCCCTCATTTTGGCTCTTATCAGTGAGGTTTGCCAAAACCCTTCCTGCCTGTCCCTCAGTGCCCGCTCTGGACATGCACGTGCTCCTTTCTGTGCCTGCCCCTGGCCCCCATGTCCCCTCTCTGTGTCCTGGGTGCCTCAGGTGCCCCGTGCACCTCCAGGTGCCAGCAGCACCCAGGGGAGCTGGCCCCAAAGCCCCAAACTGGGGGCACCAAACTGGGCCAGGCACCCCCAGCCCCTCCGGCCACGAGCTGGAGCTGGGCAGGGCCAGGGTCCCAGACAATTCCCCACCTGTCAGGAAATGCCACAGCTTTGTCCCAGAAAGGAGAGAGTCCTGCAGCTTTGGTCCAGTAAAGGGAGAGGCACTGGGGAACGTGCCCAAGGGGGTTTTTCCTTCCCCCTTTCTTTCTCTCCCTCTCTCTCCTGGTTCTTTCTCTCATTCTCTCTCCTGCTTTTTTCTCTTTCTCTCCCTCCCTCCCTCTCTGTCCCATCCTCTCTCCCTCTTCTATTTTTTTCTCTTTCTCTCCCTCTCTCCCATTTTTTTCCTCTCTCTCTCCCATTTTATTCTCTCTATCCTTCTCTCTCTCAATCTCCCTCAGTTTTTTCTCTTTCCCTCCCTCCCTCTCTCTTCTCTCCTATTTTATTCTCCTTCTGTATCTCTCTTTCCCCCCCTGTATTTTTTCTCTCTCTCTCCCTCCTTCCCTCATTTTTTTTTCTCTCTTTCTCTCCCTCCTTCCCTCATTTTTTTTTCTCTCTTTTTCTCTCTCTCCCTCATTGTCTCCCTCTCTTTCTCTCCCGTTTTTTTCCCTCTCTCTCTCTCTCTCTCTCTCTCCCCTGGGTTTTCCTCTCTTTCTCTCTCTCTCCCATTTTTTTTTTCTCTCTCTTGTTCTCTCTCTTTTTCTTCCTTGCTTTCTCTCTCTCTCTCCTCTCCCTTGCTCTCAGTACTGCAGCCTCCTTTAATCCCAAACTCCCAAACCTTCCCAAACCACCTGCCCCATTTCCCCCCTGACTCCTCTCAGGTGCCCTGAATTACCAGAGGTGATGAGCCCAGCAGCCCCAGGGACTGGCAGGGCAATGCCTGAATGATTCTGGGATTCCAAGAGGTTCCTGGGGAGCAGAGGCACGGTGCAGGTGCCCAGATGTGAGTGCTGCTGCCCCAGGATGTCTCCAGCAGCCTTCACTGCACTCCCCAGCTTTGTGCACGTCTCTTGAACAGCCAAGGGCAGGGATGGGCCTGCACCCATCAGGAAATGGAGTTTGTGCACCAAGGGATGTGTGCAGGGCCATGAAGCGCTGCCTGTGCAGGGATTGCCTGGCACCCATCAGGAAATGGAGTTTGTGGGGTAAGGGATGTGTGCAGGGCCATGAAGCGCTGCCTGTGCAGGGATTGCCTGGCACCCATCAGGAGATGGAGTTTGTGCACCAAGGGATGTGTGCAGGGCCATGGAGCGCTGCCTGTGCAGTGTCAGGCCTGGCACCCATCAGGAGATGCAGTTTGTACACCAAGGGATGTGTGCAGGGCCATGAAGCACTGCCTGCCCAGCCCTGCCTCAGGGATTTCCTCTGCTGGGCTCCCCACAGCCAGCAGGGCCTGTGTGACACCCCAAACCCGTTTGCACGTTTGGAAACCCTCCCCTGGCAGCAGGAAGCACTCAGGGATCCCATGGCAAACTGGCTGAGCTCTGTGCCCCACTGCCTTCACGTGGCACTGCGGGCCAGTGCCATTCACACACACAGAGCCCAAACATCCCTGCAGCCCTGGGATGGCACAGAGCCACAGGGATGGCAGGGCTGGCACAGAAATGCTCTGGCTGTTCCCGTGCACTCCCGAGGAGGGTGAAGGTCAGGGGTTACTGCAGCCCCTGCAAAGGTCCTGGCTGTCACCAGCTGATCTTTAAGGTCACAAGTGTCAGCCCCAGTTGGAGTTACCCTGGGCAGCTGCCAGGAGCCCTGGGGGTGTTTGGCTGCTTGTGAGGACAGAGCCCTGCAGCCCTGGAGATGTTTGTGAGGGGATGGACAATGCCCTGCAGCCCTGGAGATGTTTGGTTGGGGTAGACCTGGAATTCAGGGGCATTCCTGATATCCTCATGCTCCTCCCAGAGTTCATTTCTGTTGGAACACATGGGCAATGTGTCCATCACACTCCACCTTTAAGAAAGATAGCAAAACTGTGGGCAAAGATGGAAATGTTTAGCTTTCAAAGGTTAAAGGTGGTGCATGAAGCTGGAAAGCTCACCTTTGAAGGAATGTGAATATAATAAGTTAAGTGCTTAAGAGCTTGGAAGTGATAAAAGCAAACCAACAAAGAGTTGTTTTCAAAATTAACTTTCTTTCTTTTTTTTTTTTTTAAACAAGACCCAAATTTCATGCATAATGCACTGACTGTTACTGTCCTGGATATTTGCTACCTTTTTTTTGGAAAAAAAGCAGAGGAAGATACTTTCTGAATGAAACTAGAGCTAGATCAAAATAAACTCTGCATTGCTCTGTGAAATAAACTGTCAGTATTCCCCTGCCAGTCTGTCCTTGTTTTGTGTTATGGCACTACACAGAGGCTCCCACTGCCCAATCCAGAGAGTTCTCCCATGATTTTCTGTCATGCTCAGCAGCTCATTTTAACCCCAGAGGTTGAAAATCCCTGGGAGCGGTTGGAATCAAGAGCAAATCACACAAAAAACAGGCTGGGAGAGAATATGAAACCTTCCAGAGATTTACTTTTCCTACTGCTTTTTTAATTTAACGCAGGACCCCTCTCTTCCCCCTAGACCCCATATTTTTAACTCGGGGTTTTTTTTCTCAAAAAGAATTCCCTGCCTAGGCTGGGAAAAAAAACCCCTCCAAATTATTTAGGGGATTTGGGATGGGTTCAGTTGGTCAGTAGGAGCAAAAACTTGGCAAGAAATTCCTTATCTCTTGGGTCCAGCGAGAGGCTCAACGTGAACACGAGTGAAAATACATTCAAAAATAACAATAAAACAAATAAAAATAAAAGCAATAATAATATAAACAACAATAATATAAAATAAATTTTAAAACAAAAATAATTTTAGCTATTGAAGCCCCAGTGGCGCTGCAGTTCCGCCGGCGGCCACCGGAGGGCGCTTCTCTGCACCGCCGCGCTGTGTCCGCCAGGCGGCGCCCGCGGGGCTTGGCGGGTCCCGGGGCTCCTCCCGTTCCCAGCCGCGATCCCGGTCCCGATATCCCGGTTCTGATGCCGGTCCCGGTTCTGATCCCGATGACAGGTGAGCACGGCACAGGGAGGGAACACGGCCGGGCGCCATCCCTGTCCCTGCAGCGTCCAAGCCCGGCCCTGCCCTCCCTCACACAACGTCCCGTGCCGCCTTCGTGGCCGCCTTCGGCGCCGGGTTCTGTGCCACGGTGGTGGCGTCGCCGGTGGACGTGGTGAAGACGCGGTGCATGAACGGCAGCCCCGGGCAGTACCGCAATGCCCTGAGCTGCCTGCTGGCCCTGCTCATGCAGGACGGCCCCGCCGGCCTCTACAAGGGGTGAGTTCAGCTCCTGCGGACCGGTCGCGGCACAGCGCCCCAAACACCCCGAGCCGCGGGGCAGGATTTGGGGGATCCCCGCTCTGGGGATGTCCCCGCACGTCCCCTGAGCCCCGTTTGTGCCGGCACAGCTTCGTCCCGTCCTTGCTGCGGCTGGAACGTGGTGATGTTCGTGTCCTACGAGCGGCTGCAGCGCCTGATGGTGCTGGCACAGCCGGCGCTGGCCTGAGCCCGCGGCGCCCCGGGCCGCCCGGCGAGGCTCACATCGATTACATTCATCGCATCCATTCCATTCATTGCCGGAGCGCCGGGGAGCAGCGGAGCCACGGGCCCGGGGAGGGACGCGAGGAGGAGGAGGATGCTGGAGGAGGAGAAGCGCGGGAGAACAGAGGCTTTCAGAGAAGAGTTTTTAGGGACGGAGGAAAAAATGTTTGTTGGCTTTGCAGCCGGGAAGAGCAGCGCTTCCCGAGGGCGGGGGTGTGGGCAGGCGGGACCAAGCTGAGGGCCAGGGAATTCCCGTTGTTCCTCACTGGCGCTTCCAATAAATAGCCCCTGTGGGGCCTGATCACAGCGTGGCTCAGGGTTTTCTTTGCCTTTTTGGGGTGTTCAGGGTCATTGTCCAGCTCTGCGTGTGATACTAGCCCAGCACATTCTCTGTCACTGCCGGGGCACTGAACAACTTCCCACTGATTGATCTCTGATTATTCGGGTCATTGTCACAATCACCAACCACACCGAGGCAGCAGATCCTTGACCCACGGCAATCTCTCTAAAGGCTCAGATGGTCCCTTTATGGGACAGTGAAGATGTGTATCCTGAGCAGGAGAGGACACAGAATTCCCTTTCCCTGTTTCCCAAGCTGGGAATTGCTCTCTCCCCATGGGTAACTGGCAGGAACAAGGTTCCCTCTGCTGTCACTCCATCTTCAGCACCCTCATTTGTCACAGACACTCAGCTCTGTTTCAGGGACTCCCGTCAGACACACCGATGGCTGTGATCAGAAGCAATTCCAGGCGGTTTTAGCCCCGGGAGCAGCAGCAATGGCCAAGGACAGCTGCTGTCCCGGGACAAGGCGGCCGGGCTGCGGTTCCGTGCCCAGCCCCGTGCCCGCCCTGCAGAACGCGGGGTCGCTCTCTCCGCCCCGTCCCTGTGCCGGGATCGGGACAATGCCCTGGCTCGGGCAGGGCACGGCGCCCTCGGGTGCGGCCGGAGGGGGACAGGGGCGCGCAGGGGCCGCCCGGGCGGGGCGGCACCCACAGGGCCGCGTGTGCTGCGGCGCCGCTGGCGGAGCCCGCTGCTGAGCGGGACGGGTCTGTGCCGGCACTCGCGGCTCGCTGCGATCGCGCTCCGTGGAGCGAAACCCGCGCCGCGCTCCGGCTGCGCTGGGATGGGACGGGCTCCGCTCTCGGCAGGCAGCGGGACGGGGTCCCTGTGCCACCCCCACGGGTCCCACAGAGAAGCTGCTCCTGTGGCCGAGGAACAGCGGGGAAACTGAACAGTCCTGAGGGAAACCGACGGAAAAACAACTTTGGTTTGGGTTTGGACTTGACATTTTCCCCCGGCCCCCACCTGATCCGGGTGTTTTGCCTTAGGGAACAAGAGACAGAAGGGGGAATGGGGCAACAGATAATTTGTTACCCCAAAAGGGACGAGCTTATTTCTGTTAATTCCCGAAACACCTGGAATGATTTGGGTCTCGGAAACATCTGGGAGCCTCCCTGTGAATCCTGGGTGGGGGCCGAGGTTATAAAAGGAGGAAAGGATGGAGGCAGGGGGGGTTCGGGGGGGCGAGGAGCCAGCGCTGCCTTGGGGATTTGCATCTGGAAGCGGCCACCAGTTTCCTGCTGGGAAATCCTGGAAAGAGAACTCGGTGAGAAATGCGAATGCTGCAGCTGGAGCGCTGAGAGGGGAGAGTCTGCAGGGAATGTGTCTGGTGAGTCTCCTCATGCCCCATATCTGATGCTGGGCTGGCACCGGGGGCACCTCATTCCCATTTAAACTCTCCCGAAATGCACTTAAATTACAAACTGGACTGCAAAAGGCACGTGGGAAGCTTTGGGTCCATAAGGGAATGCTCTAGGGATTTGTGCAGCCTCCGACCTGCACAAATAACTCCCTGCTCCCACAGAAACCCGCTGGCTCTAGGGCAGGAGTGGCAGCAAAGCGGCAGCTCCAGTGCCACCCCAATAAGTGACTGTCCTTGGGGCTCTCGGGGCCGGGAGGGAATGCTGTCCCTGCCCCTGGGGGAAAGCAGGAGCAGGATCAGCGCTGCAGCTGGGTCTGCTCCTGCTCTCTGTCTCCAGGGTGCCCTGGAGGGCTCTGGCTCGGGATAATCTGTGTGTGAGAGCTTCCCGTGCCTGTGCCCAACCCCTCTGGGGACAGAACGTGCCCAAAAGCTCCATTAACCCTTTCCCTTTCTGTGTGTGTGAGAGCTTCCCGTGCCTGTGCCCAGCCCCTCTGGGGACAGAATGTGCCCAAAAGCTCCATTAACCCTTTTCTCTGTGTGTGAGAGCTTCCCGTGCCCTGTGCCAACCCCTCTGGGACAGAATGTGCCCAAAAAGCTCCATTAACCCTTTCCCTTCTGCTGGCAGGGCAGCGTGTGAGCCCAGGGCATCCTCCCTGGAGCAGGGACAGCCGAGGATGAGCCGCAGGGATTCAGCCATCAGAGCAGGTGAGGATGGATCTCTTTGTGCTTGGCAATTGCTCTGCTGGTTTAATGTCACACTGCAGTGCCCTCCAGCCCCTGTGCCCTGCAGCAGCACCCACAGCCCCTGGGCTGGGCAGGGAACAGCTCTGGGAGGGAAATGGATGTGCAGGAAATTTCCAGAGTTTGACAGAAGGCTCACATAGTGTGGATCTGTATGGAAATTCTGGGATAAGAAATGCTGACTTAGAAATGGCACGGAATAGGGCAGGCATTGCTGAGAGAGAACTGGAGCTAGAAACAAGTTTTAAAGGATGGTTTGTAAATAAGACTGGATACCTTAGAGAAATAGAACTATGAAAGATGCATTGTAATGAGATTCACAAGGGGTAATTTTAGATGATTGTCTTTAAGGCACTTACAGCATGGTGTGGCAGAAGCTGACAGGCCAAGAAACACTTACAGTGTATTGGAATTAGGAAACAGCTGGCTGTTGATTGTGATGGGTGAATTCTAACATCTGTATTGTCTCTCTCCACCCTTCACATGAGACTAAACATGGGATCCAAGTTTTTAAAATGCCTCTCAGTTGCCCCATGTCTGGGTCAGAAAAGAGAATAATCTGATAAACTGTGCTTTGTGTGAGGAAGATTTATCAGATTCCTTCCAACCTTCTCTGGGGTTTTTGTGCCAAAGGGGCTCTGAGCCCAGAGCCACACAGGGTGTCTGTGCCTGCATCCATGTCAGTGACATTTGCCAAGTGTGACAGGACAGCAGAAACACCCTGGGTTTGTTGGGCAGAGATGGAACATGGAGGTGTCTGTGCCAGCAGGGTGTGAGTGCTGCCAGCCTGGGCTGTGGTGCCTCTGTCCCTCAGCAGCCAGGGCAGGGAGGGAAGTGCAGGTGAGGCAATTTTGGCTGTTTCAGACTGCTTGGTGCAGACCTGGCAGCACTGGCAGAACAGCTTTCCTCCTCCTTTCTGTCCATCCCTGAGCGGAACATTGAGATGATGCTGCACTGAGCCCTCTCGTTTGTGGGTGTTGTTTGGTTGGTTTGTTTGGGTTTTTCTGTTTTTAATGTATTTCTAAGTGGTGCAGTGAGGAGCAAGGTGCTGGTTACATGATTTCTGACTGACACATCACAGAAATGGGCACAGGTGAGTGCAGGTGCTTCCTGGCACAGCCACTGTGCCATCCTGAGTGAGGGTTTCCAGCCCCAGCTGCCCGTGCACAGCTCCTCACTGCTCAGTCACTGTGAGCAGCTCCCTCCCTTCCTGGGCACATCCCTGCAGTGGGAGCAGAGTCCCCTGACCCCTGCAGGAATTCCCTGCTCCTCTGGAGAGGGGTGAGACCAAAGCTTGGGGGCAAAGGACAACAGCCCAAACCAGGGCCCTTGTGGCCCTGATGCATCCAGGACAGCGTGTTTGCCTTGTTCCCAGCACTGGTGAATCTAAACAAGATTTATTTTTGACAAGACTGCCTGTTCCTTCACTTCTCCAGCTCTCCCCCCACACCTGGCTCTGCAGCTGTAGCTCACCCTGCCCTGGCTGTGGCTGATAAAAAATCATTTTTGTAGCAGCAATCCATTCTTGTAAAGAGCACAGAGTGTACAGTGCAGTAGAGAAAAATCCATCCAAATAAGGGACTCTGCCTTCCTGCTGTTCCTGTAGCTCTCCTTCCTGCTTTCACCTGGGCTGGCAGGATGGGCAGGGCCCATATTTATCATATGAAAGTGTGTTACTGAATTTGTCCAGAAGTTGTGATTACAGACACTCATTTTCTGACAGAAAGCATTTTCCCTTTGCCTTTCCCCTGCTGTTCCCAGGTGCTGCCCAGGCTGTCTCTCTGTGCTCCCAGAGGAAGGGCAGCCCCTGCCTGGCCTGCCCAGCCCAGCTGGATGGGACAGGGCTGTGTGGCCTGGCAGGGCAGGGACAGCTGGCTGTGCTCTGGAGTGCCTTGGGACCTTCCCCTGGCAGCGTTGGAGGGGTTTCTCTTTGGGATTGCTTGTGAGGCACCATTCCCTTTGTACACAGCCCAGTGCTGAAGGACTGACAAGTGAGATGTGAGATAAAAATGGTTCTGGTAAATGAGGCAAAGAATGCAATAAGAAAAATGAGCTTACTTTTAATGTCTGAAATGGTTGGGAATAGAAATGCTGGGAAAGGGCACTTTTATGTTTGAATTGGTGTCACCTCTCATGGATAAAACCCCACAGTGAGCCAGCAGAGCACAAGTGTGAAAGCTGGATCCTTTGACTTCCACAGTGCAATAATTTTCTTTTCCTCCTCTCTTTCAGGATAGCAGAAATCCCCAAACTCCTCCCAGCGTTGCCCAAACCTTTGGTGTTTGAGCAGCCCCAGCCCAGCCGTGCCCTGCTGTGGGTGAGTCAGAGGCACCCAGGGCTCCTCCTGCCCTCTCTGCTGCCCTCACTGCCTGGGGCTGCCACTGCTGCCAGCCCAGCCGGGGCTGCTCACAGGGCAGGCTGAGGGAAGGGACAGGCCCTGACTCCGTGGGGCACAGGGCTCGTTTGTTATTTTATTGTATCTGTGGCATTAAACTATGCTAAAAGAATAGAAGAAAGGATCTCATCAGCAGGCCAGGTAAGAGTAGAAAAAGAAGGAATGAATGCCAAAGGCTTGTGGCTGGGACAGAGAGTGTGAGCCAGCTGACTGTGATTGGCCATTAATTAGAAACAGCCACAGACCTACCTGCTTTATCTATTATTTTTCTGTTCATGCCTGTGTGTTGTATTTTTACATCAATCCAAGCTTCTTCCCAGGCTGCAGATCAAATCTTTGGGTGTCTCTGGAAGTTTCTGGTTTTCCAATTCCCACATCTCCCCTCTCTCTCTGCATTAAGAAATTTTATTAATAGATTTATATGGATAACTTGTAATTGGTGTATTGATTAGGTAAGTAAAGAATGGATTTCTTTGAGTAGTGACAAATACAAAGTATTTAAACTTGAAACTTTAGTTGAAGTTATTTGAATGTTTGGTTTAGGTTGGTTCATTGGTCAAGTTGTATAATTAAAAGTAAACAAACTAAATAGAGGCATAATATTTGATTGAATTTTATATTTATAGGTTATTATTTAATAAGAATTTTATACTATTGATTTTTATATTTATAAAGACACTTAAAGTTAACAGTTTTTGGTGGGTGTAATACAAGATGTTAGGTGTAAGTTGGAATTTTTGTGTCATTTACATTTGCATTTACATTGATTTTTTAGTGCTGGAGTTGTCAGTGTGGTTTCTGTGTGATGTGGTTTTATGTTTTTTATGGAAATTTACCTGGGTTTTTTGTGCTTGCTGAGATGTAGGTAAACTTTATGTTTTCATCTGAGAAATAAACTACTGATGCATCTTGGTTTATAAAATTGCATAGAGATTTGTGAGATACTTATTTAAGATGTTATTATTATAATTTTTTGTTATAAGTATGGAGAAATATTAGATTAAAATAATGTATGCAGTAAAGAAAAAATAATTAGGAATTATTTAGATTATATATAATTAGTAACATGTGAAATGATATATTTATTAAGTATTAAAATATTGTATATTATTTTAGAGTTTGTAACAGTTGATAAATTTTAAATTAGTGGAAGGTTCCATAATTGTTAAAAATAGGTTTAGTTGTTATATTGAAAAAGTCAGTGTGTTAAGTTAAAATTATTTGAAATTTATTTTTGATAAAGCAAACATTTGGGATTTTTGTTAATTATTTTATTTCGGTAGAATTAGGGTTTGATTGTAGTTTAAACTGTAATTGGTGGATATTACTTAATGTATTTTTATGTAATGTTTTTAAAAATAGTAGTTATGAGTAAAAATTTTAGGATTAAGGATTAATTAAATCATTTAATAATTGGGTTTTTAAAAGTATTTTTAGAACAGAGATGTTTTGAGTATAGTAAACTTATTTTTTCAAGATTTGAAAGTGGTTACAGACCGATTGTGAGTTTGGATTTGGATACTGAGAGTGTGAGGGGGCAGGAAATGTAGCTGTAGGAGAGGCTGAATACTTAGTATGAAACTTAGAAAAATAAATTAATGTTGTAGTTGGATTTTTTATAGAAGTGTTTTTGTAATAATAATAACTGAGGAAAGTGATAGGATTAATAGTTTGGAGGAGGTTTTTAATGAAGTTTTTTGTTAAATTTGAAAAATATATAAAATGATGAGATAATATTAGGTTAAATGACAGAGTTAGTGTAGAGATTAGTTAGGGAGTTCACTTGGTTTCAGAGATGTATAAGTAGTTAGAGAATAAAAAAGTGGGATTTTGAAATGATGTGGTTTTGGTAATTACATAAAGAGATGGTAAAGTATGTGAAAGTCAGTTGTAAATATTACAATAAAATTTTATAAATTATGTTTATTATAAAATTAATAATTTTCTATAATTAGCCTATTAGTACTAAGTGTTTGGGAGAACCTAAGGTAACTTTCTAAAAATATTTATGTACTAGGGAAATAGAGTAAAATTTTAAAATAGTATGATATTAATAGTAATTGCTATTTTTTTGGTGGTATTTACAAAAGATAAAAACTAGACATTGTAATGAAGAACAGATTTTTTATGAAATGAATGATGTAATCAACTGTATTTTTTTACTTATGAATAGGTGTTTGTTAGAGTTATTGTAGTTGTTTTAATTTGAGTTGTTTTACTTTTTTAAGAAAATCAACTATATAGTTTGGAAAAATGATTTATAATAAAATTTAGGATAAGTTTCATTAAATAAGATTTAGAATTAATTAATTCTGATAGTAAGCAATAATAAACCTAATTTTATTAGACCATTACAGCGATAAAATGAAATTTAAGACTATTTAGACTTAAATGTAGTGAAGTTTAATTTTGTTTGATTTTATTAATACTTGAGTTACTGTAGGTTGTTATTTATAAATATTGAAGTTTTGAAAGTGTTTTGGAGAAACCTTAGATTGTTGGGTTACTATTACTACCTATATCCTTACATGGTGGTTTTATTTATTGGGAGCTATATTTCTTGGTAAAGATTTTTATTTATGTTCTATTTAGAATGGTACTAATTTGTATAATGGGGTTTTCTGTATTTAGGATATTGATTAGACTGTTCTATATTTTTGTGGGCTTTGAGTAATATTTATGTATAGGTTTTTGATATTTGAATAATTTTTAATGGTTTGTGTTACTTTTTAAAAAGTTTTTGATTTAGAATTTGAAGAGTATTTGGTGTTTGGAGGAAACAAATTTGGAGTTATTTTTGGATATGGTTGAACTGTATTTTTAATGTTAATAAGGTCTACATTTGGTACATTAGCTTGATTTTTTTGTTTGGTTGTGGGGAGGGTCTCTTGTGTAAGCCTGAGACTGGTATTAGGACTTTTTGTCTAATGTTTTATGAGTCTGTTAAGGAGGAGGTGTTATTTAAAGTTTTATAAAATATCCTGAGAATCAGTTAAAATGATGGAAGAATCATTATG
Source organism: Zonotrichia albicollis (assembly GCF_047830755.1). Lineage (NCBI taxonomy): Eukaryota > Metazoa > Chordata > Aves > Passeriformes > Passerellidae > Zonotrichia > Zonotrichia albicollis. Next base: position 1,813,086 of record NC_133820.1, read on the forward strand.
GTAATTTAAGAGTGTTATGTTTAAAGTTAAAGAGTTATGTCTTTTTTAATAACTTGAAATAAGGTGAGCCCAATCTACTTTTTCTGCCCCCACGAATGGCATGACCTGTGCCAACTGCTCACAATTCACCCAACCAAAATCAAGAGCAAATGTTGGCTGGGCTTTAAGAACTTGAAATAGCTTAGAAGAAAAATAAATAACTTTTTTCGCCTGTGTTTTGTTTTTTCCTTCAGATGCTGGACTTACCTCTGTGGATGTGTGCTGAGCTCTCACTGCAGGAACCCGTCAGGCCTCGGTGGCTGTGAGTTCGTGCTCTTCTCACTGGGGAATTGGAAATAATACATTAATTAATTGCAGAATTAATTGAATTTATGAACCCTTTCCCCTTTTGTGCCCCGCTGTGTGGGACAGGGGCAGAGAGAGCGAGCAGAGGAGCGGCCGGGGCTGGAGAGGGGCAGAGAAAGGCAGAGGGACCTCCCTGGTGTCCCCAGGGCACTGTGGGGAACAGAAGGGACACCGTGAGGGCAAGGGCAGGCGGGGAGGGGACAGCTTGGGGCCAAACCCGGGTTCACCTGCAGGGAAATGAGTCAGGGATGGTTTGGAGGGAAGAGCTGAGGGGATGAGTCCGCCCAGCTCGGCCCAAGTGGGAGCAGAGGTGAAGGCCAATCCAAAGCCAGCCCTGCTCAACCTCGGAGTCCCAGAATAAATTCTACAAACTGCCCATTGAGGGACTAAAAATACATAAAAACAGAACCAGGAGCAAACCAGAAGGTTCCTGGGAATCCCATTACAGTGTTGCCACAGCCTTTTTAACAGGTTTTTTATCACAACGCTGCCTTTCTCTGTTGGGATCGTTCACTCTGTGGGCTGTGGGGTTTTTGGGTCTGAGCTCCCTCACGGTGGCCCTGACACCCTGAGGAGCGGGGAGGGAAAGCAGAGTCAGGGCTGCTGGCAGGGCAGGGCAGGGGGTTCTACCCCAGAGCAGATCCAGCGGCTGCCCCCAGCCTGGCCAGGAGGGATCTGCTCTGGCTCCTGCAGGGAAGGAATGTTCCCAGCTGATTCAGCCGGCATTGCAGCGGCCTCACCTTCCGATCCAGGTGACATCGCAGCGGCCTCATCTCATCTCCCGATTCAGGTGACATTCCAGTGGCCTCATCTCTCGATCCAGGTGACATTCCAGCGGCCTCATCTCCCGATCCAGCCGGCATCCCAGCGGCCTCACCTCCCGGCACTTCCCCAGGCCTCCTCCTGCCCCTCCTGCTCCTAGCTCCTGCCCGTTCTGAGGGGAATTTGTCCCACCAGCAGCAGGGGAAGGACACCAGCTGCCACCCTGGGACTTGGATTGTCCCCCTGGGGAATGCTGGCTACTGGGATTTAGAGCATTCCATGTATTTGACTGCTGAAATTTCCTAGCCCAGGGGGAGTTTTAGCTGACAGGCCAGCACAAAGATTGTTCTCTATGTGGTGCCTGGATTTGGGGTTTGCTATCAGCTTTGCTAGTTCAGGTGAGTTGTACCCACAGCCCCACATTCCCTGATGAATAACCTGACAGCGCCTCATGGAGAGTGGAAATTCCCATGCAGAGGTACCACTTTTGCACCAGCTGTGTCAGGAGCCAGCAGAGGTTCCAGGGAAGCTGAGTGGGATCAGGACAAGGACAGGTCTATATTCCATAGAACTTGCTGTTTAAAACCCTCATCCCCCATCTCCCCTGATGTCCCTGGGGTCACTTGGCAGAGTTCCCTGGAACCCAGCTGATTTCACCCCCCAACCCTGGAGCTCGGGCTCCAGTTGATATTTTAAAGCAGGACAAGGCAGTGGCTGGATGCACTCCCAGCCTGTGCTGAGGCAGCACACCTCTCCCTGCAGAAGCCCAGCTCCTTTCAGAGCCTCAGCAGCAGCCTCTACACATTCTTTCCCCTCAGGAAAAGGGATGCATATCCCTGCCTTCAGCACGCATCCAGTGGGACCTACCTGCAAAAGCTTTCCTTCACTTCTGCACTTCCAGCTGGTTCCCTGGGAAGTTCCAAACTTCATCCCAGTTGAACATCTGATTTTGAGGCATCTCCAAAGTATACTGCTTGGGATTCAATACCTGTGAGGGAAGATGGCTTTGGCTTTAGCGCTGCTGAGGGATGATGGCCTCAGGCTGGAAAGGAGAGAGGAGATTTGGGGTGGCTGAGACATACCTGGGAGCTGTGCGGGAGCTCTGGGAGGTCGGAAACAGGAACTGCTGTCTGAGCCCCTCTGCAAACGGTCTGTGCCTCCATTCCAGGTAATGCCAGCTGCTCCTTGGGGTCCTTCTGGGCTGTCGGTGGTGTCTGTCCGGGCTGAGGCATCTCCGTGTGCCTCTTCAGAGCAGCCCCTGGCTGAGGGGCCGCAGGCAGCGCTTTAGCCGTGTCTGTGCCAGCGCTGTCCCGGTGCCCACACCGAGATGTGTGTTCGGCACGCTGCAGGCACAGCTCCTCCTGCAGATCCCTAGGACGCGAGGGCTGCCAGCCCTTCGGGGGCTTCTGGCCTCCTCCAGGCCCACACCAGGTACAGCCGCAGCGGGAGCAGCAGCCCCAGTCCTGGTCGTTCGGCGAGGATCCCCCGAGGATGCTGACACGGAGCAGGGGGATGCGGGCGCTGTGGCTCTCACAGGGGAGCGCGGTGTCCCGGTACTGGGGAGCGCGGTGGCCGCGGTGCTGCCGGGCCGGGATCGGTGTCTCCGCAGGGCTGAGGGGCGGCGCCGTGTCCGCCAGGGGGCGCCCCGCAGGACGGGCGGCGGCGCTGAGGGAGCGGTGATGCCGATGGGGTCCCGCGGCTGCCACAGGCGATTCCCCCGCCCTACCCGTTTCCAGCCGTGATCCAGCGGCTGCTCCAGGGAAGCGCCGTCCTCCTGGCGCCCAGCCCCATCATAGCCCCGGCTCCCCACGGCCCAGAACCCCGGCGGGACCCCAGATCTGTACCGAGCAGAGTAGGAGGAGCAGTACCTGGCTCGGTCCCAGCGCCCATTCCGGAGCGGCTCTTCCTACCTGTAGCGATGCCGGTCTGGTCCTGGTCCTATTCTCACCTCGATCATCCGGCTCCGGCGGGACCCCAGTCCCGCACTGGCCGCAGCCGGAGGAGCACTACCGGCCACGGTCCGAGCAGCCATGCCGGAGCGGCTCTTTCCACCTGCAACGATACCGGTCCCGATCCCAGTCCCAATCCGGCCTCAACCATCCAGCCGTAGCATCCACACCCTGCCCGCCTCCCATAGGAGACACCAGCAGAACCAGGACCGGAATCCCCGAGCCCGGATCCCGGTCTCACCTAGCCCCCATACCCTGTCCGCCTCCCACAGCAGACACCGGCAGGACCAGGACCCGAAGCTCCGGGCCCAGCTCCCGATCCCGGTCTTACCTGAGCACCTCGGGCTCCACGCAGCACCAGCCCCCGATCCGGATCTCCTCGCAGCGCTCCGACCGACGCTCCCGCAGCATCCCGAGCAAAGCATCCCCCGAAGAAAACGGAACAGGCGCGGATTGGCCGGCTTTTATGGGCGGGAGGGGGGCGGGAGAGGGGCGGGGCGGGGAGGCGGGGCCCCGGGGGCGGGGCCGGCACAGGTGTGAGGGGCGGGGCGTGCACAGGTGTGAGCGATCCCAGTGCGTCTGCGCGGGGCGGGGCCTTGGGGAATTTAAGGCGCGGAGAGGGCCGAGCGGAGCCATTTGCTCCTCGGAGGTCCGGTGGGTGAGGGTGCTGTCGGTCGGGGCTCTATATCTCTGTTCCTCTATATTTTTCTCTGTATTTCTTTTCTTTTGTGTTTCTGTTTCTCTACACCTCTCCTTTCTCCCCTCCCTTCCTCCCCTCCCCCACCCCCCACACCCACCCCCCCCCCTAACCCCCCCCCCTCCCTCTCCCCCCTAGCCCTCCCCTCCCTCCCCCCCTACGGCCGCCCCCCGCCCCCCGCTCCCATCCCACCTCCCTATTCCCTCACTCACCCCTACCCTACTCATCCCTACCTTACCCTACCCTATTCCTCCATCCTCTCCCTTCCCTCGCCGCCCCGCCTTCCGCCGCGCCCCTCCGCCCCGCCCCGCCCCCTGCTGCCCCGCCCTTCCGCCCCGCCCCGTCCCCCGCTGCCCCGCCCACCCCGACCGCTCCCCCCTTCCCCTCGCGTACCCCCCCGCTCCCCTATTCTCGTTCTGTATTCCCCGCTCTCCTTCTTTCCTCGCAGCTGCGGGGCTCGGGGTGCCGGGCAATAATAAAGCCCTGAGGGCCGGAGCCCGGCGCCCCCGCCCTCGCTGGGGCCCCCACACGGGGCGGAGCCGCTCTGCGGTCCCCCCATTCCAGTTCAATACACCGCCCCACACCGCCGGGGTTCCGGCTGTCCCTACATCACACTGGGGGGTGCGGGCGGGGGGTGCGGGTTACAGCGGCCCCCTCGTTAGGAGGGGTCCGGGGGGGTGGTGGGGGGGTTAGGAAGGGGCCCCCTCATTAGGAGGGGGTCCCTGGGGGGTGGGGGGGGGGTTAGGTAGGGCCCCCTCCGGAGGAGGGGGTCCCGGGGGGGGGCGGGGCGGGCCCCCTCCGGGGGAGGGGGCCCCGGGGGAGGGGGGCGGGGCGGAGGGGGGGCATTCCCCCCTCCTGGCCCCGCCCCCCTCCCCCGGGCCCCCTCCTCCGGACGGGGTCCCGGCCCTGCCCCCTCCCGGGAACCCCTCCTCCGGACCGGGGCCCGGGGGGGAGGGAGGGGGGGCGGGTGGGGTGGGGGGGCCGGACGGGGAGGGCCGTTCGTGTGTGTGCTTATACGTGTACTTGTGTTTCACGGCGCAGAGTGACGTGCCCCCCTCTGCTTCCCCCCCACCCCACCCGCCCCCCCCTCCCCCCCCGGGCCCCGGTCCGGAGGAGGGGCCCCCGGGAGGGGGCAGGGCCGGGACCCCGTCCGGAGGAGGGGGCCCGGGGGAGGGGGGCGGGGCCAGGAGGGGGGAATGCCCCCCCTCCGCCCCGCCCCCCTCCCCCGGGCCCCCTCCCCCGGAGGGGGCCCGCCCCGCCCCCCCCCGGGGCCCCCTCCCCCGGAGGGGGCCCTACCTACCCCCCCCCACCCCCCAGGGACCCCCTCCTAATGAGGGGGCCCCTTCCTAACCCCCCCCAAGGACCCCCTCCTAACGAGGGGACCCTTCCTGACCCCCCCTCAGGACCCCGTCCTAATGACGGGGTCCCCCACCCCGGGACCCCCTTCAAACAAGGGGGTCCCCAAACCCGACCCCCCATCCCGGGACCCCCTCCAAACGAGGGGCCCCCGTGGGATGGGGGAAGCGGAGCCCCGGCGGCGCCCCCTGCGTTCACAACCATGGAACTGCAGGGGGACACCAGCGGGGCTCCAGCGGGGCCGGGGGCGCCGGACTCCGGCCCTCTGGGCTTTATTATTGTCCGGAACCCCCAGCCCCGCGGCTGAGAGGAAAGAAGGAACGGAGAGAACGGCAAGAGAGGAGGGATAGCAGGGAGGAAAGTGAAAGGGAAGGGAAAGGCTGGAAAGGGACAGACGGACAGCGGACAGAGAAGGGAGAGAGGGGGAACAGAAAGGAGTAGGGGGAAGAGGAGGGTAGGGTCTAGGGGACAAAGAAGAAGAATACAGAGAGGAGAAGGAAAAGTAGAGGAGGGGACAGGAGGGGAGGCCGAAAGGGGAGGAGAGGAAAGGAGGGAAGAGAGAGAAGGGGAATATAGAGAGGAAAAGGAACGGCAGAGGAGGAGACGCCGAAAGAGGAGGGAAAGGAGTCGGCTTTGAGGAGGAGAGAAAAGGGGGGAGAGAGAAAAGCAGAGAAAGAAGGGGAATACAAGCAGGAGAAAGGAAAGGTAGAGAAGGGAAGAGGAAGGGAGAAAAAGCCGCGGAGCGGGGACAGAACCCACCCGTCCGCACCGAGCTCCGAGTGAGCAAATGGCGGTTAACGAGATTACCGGATCTTAAATAACCTCGGCCACGCCCCGCGCAGCCGCGCTGAGGTCCCGCACACCTGAGCCGGAGTCGGGACCGCCCCCGGCCCCGCCTTCACGTAGCTCTGGCCCCGCCTCACGTAGCTCTGGCCCCGCCCCGATCCCCGCCTCACGTAGTTCTGGCCCCGCCTCCGGCCCCGCCTTCACGTAGCTCTGGCCCCGCCTCCGGCCCCGCCTTCACGTAGCTCTGGCCCCGCCTCACGTAGCTCTGGCCCCGCCCCCGAGCTCCGCCTCACGTAGCTCTGGCCACGCCCCCAAGCCCCGCCCCACGTAGTTCTGGCCCCGCCCCCGAGCTCCGCCTCACGTAGCTCTGGCCCCGCCCCCAAGCCCCGCCTCACGTAGTTCTGGGCCCGCCCCGACTCCGCCCCGCCCCGCCCTGCCCGGGATGGGAGCGGGGCCATCGCTGGCGGTCCCGCCCGTGTCACACACACCGGCCCCGCCCGTGTCCCCCACACCGGCCCCGCCCGTGTGCCCCACACCGGCCCCGCCCGTGTCCCCCACACCGGTCCCGCCCGTGCCCCTCACGCCGGCCCCGCCCGTGTCCCCCACACCGGTCCCATCCGTCGCACCGGGCCGAACCGGGGCTGCTCCCGGCGCTGCGCGGAGCCCCGAGCGCTGAGGCGGGGCCGGGATGGGCCGGGGTTCTGGCTCGGCTCCTGTCGGTGTCGGCTGCCGGGGGGTCCCGAGCGGTGCCGCCTCTCCCGCGGCGGGCGCGGTGTGGGGCGGGGATCGGGACCGGGACGGCCGCGGGCGGCGGGAGCCCCAGAACGGAGGCTCCACACGGACGGAACCGGGAACCGGCCGGGGCGGGGGGAGCCCCAGGACCCTCAGATCCCGCCGCATTCCCGGTGCCACGGAATCATTTCCCAGTGCAGGCCGAGGAGTCTTTATGAGAAAACTCAAAACTCAAGGATACGGGATCTGAGGGGAGGGGAGAGATTCTGGTATAAATTCAAAACACATTGCAAAAAATAAATCTATAGAGCAGCCCATGTGCTCTCCCAGCCTGGTTTCTGTGTGCTCGTCTGTGATTCCAGCTGCTCCCATGGGATTTTCAGCCTGTGGGGCTGCACTGCCTTGCCCGGTGCTAAGCACGACAGGAAACAATGGGAAAACCCTCGGGATCAGGCCGTGGAGCCTCTCAGTCACCGTGTCCCAAAAGTCTGGCAGTGCCCAGCGCCTCTGGCTGCAATTTGAGGGGTCCCAGCACGGGCCTCTGGCACAGGGCCCCTTGCTTCCCCAAGTTCCCTTTAACCAGGATGATTTTTGGGCTAGGAGCACCCAAAGCCAGCAGAACTGGCCTTAACCACTTTTTTTTTGTGGGACCTCTCCTCTCTCTTCCTCACCAAATTCCCACTGTCAAAAGCCATCCCCTCAGTCTCTCCAAGGAACTGAGCTTGGATTTCCCAATCCAGCAGGGCAGAAATGCTGCTGTCCTTATTGTATATCCTAACTGCAGTAATTGCTTAAGAAATAATAGAAAGGAATTAAAGGAATGAAGAGAAAATAAGAGCTGCCAGCTCCAACCCCTTATCAATAATTTGCTTTAATTAACCAACTCAAAGTCATTCACACCACATTGATACAGTATGACTCTTTTTAATGGAGTTACAGATGAATATTGCAGAATGTAAAAAACTTTAAAAAGCCAGAAACTCTTTTAAGATATAGACAGTGTGCAGCTGCAGAGAGTCTTGGGATTCAGGAGAAAAATGCCCAAGTTTTCAGTCTGTAGCATCTTCCACTCTGTGGTCCCTGGCAGCAAACGTGGCTTCAGCCTCAGGAAGGCACAGGGAGTCAGGGATGTCACCGATCCTGGTGCCACCTCAGCCTTTCAGCAGCACAGTCTGCAGGGAGAGAGAACAAACGGGTCAGAATGGACGGCCTAATTCCAGAAAATCATCCCAATCCATACAGCACTGGGCAGAGCTGTAAGAACTTCCCAAAGGTTCATTTCCCTGAGGACTGAGGGCCCCAAGCTAAAGGCACAGGCTGGGCCTGCCATGGACAGACTACAGGAAGCACAGAAGGAAAAGCGACTGGGCCAATTCCATCCAACATTCCAAAATCAGGCTCCTCACCCGCAGTACAGAAAACCCCTCTGGGGCGGAGCAGCCAAAAAAGCCACCTCTGCACTTCCCAGAGATATAACAGGAGAGCCCTCAGTGCAATGCCTGTGAGTGCAGTGGGGCTGGCACACAAACATTCTGTGCTTACCTTTCAATGGAGTCAATAGTGAAACAGAACAAATCTCTCTTGTAGTCCAGGCTCCTTGAGGTGCACCTGTAGATGCTGCCGAGGGTCTTTGAGCAGCCAGAGCAGAATAAGGTTTCTACTAAGCTGTAATGGAGAAATAACATTGATTTAAAAAAAAATAAAATAAAAGGAAGCACCTCACCCCATCCCTTTCCTTAAAAAAACCCCAAAAAACCCCAAAACAAAACGCCAAACAATCATGCATTATCATTTCTTGAGGCATTCATTCTTGCTTTACACAGTGTAAATTATGAGCACTCATCTTTCAGCCTGAATTTGCAGCAGCTCCTCAGGCTGACTGACCTCAGCAAGCCCTGATCAGAATCACTACAGATCAGAATCACTACAGATCAGAATCACTACAGATCAGGATCACGACATTGTGGTAGGGACCTCAAAGCCCATCCCATCGCAGCCCTGCCATGGCAGGGACACTCCCACTGTCCCAGCTGCTCCCAGCCCCAGTGTCCAGCCTGGCCTTGGGCACTGCCAGGGATCCAGGGCAGCCACAGCTGTGCCAGGGCCTGCCCACCCTCACAGGGAAAACTTCTTCTGATACTGAATCCAAACCTGCCTTCCTTCATGCTGAGGCCATTCCCCTTGTCCAGCCCTGCCTGTCCCTGTGAGGAATCCCTGTCCCTCAGCCGACACAGCACACCGCACACAAATGAGAGTTCCAGGCCCACACCGGCACTGCGGGCCCTGCACCGGGGCTGTCCCGGGATCCCCGCCCGCCCCGGGGCTGAGTGAGCAGCAAAGGCTGGGTGTGCGCTGTGAGGCACAGGACAGGCTGTGCTGTCCGTGTGAGGCACAGGGACAGGCTCTGGTGTCCGTGTGAGGCACAGGACAGGCCCTGGTGTCCCTGTGAGGCACAGGACAGGCTCTGGTGTCCCTGTGAGGCACAGGACAGGCTGTGCTGTCCGTGTGAGGCACAGGGACAGGCTCTGGTGTCCGTGTGAGGCACAGGGACAGGCTGTGGTGTCCGTGTGAGGCACAGGACAGGCTCTGGTGTCCCTGTGAGGCACAGGACAGGCTGTGCTGTATGGCACAGGGACCATTTTTGTGTACCCTGTAAGAGATAATGTGTCACCAAAGCCTGGCCTGACACACAAAGGGTGTCCAGGCCTGCCTGCAGCTGGAGCTGACAGCTGAGGGCACAGCTCTGTCACCCACAGCCCTGGGCTGCTGAAACCTCTTGGACACAATAAACTGCATTTTGGAGAGCTGCCTGGGGTCCTGCATCCCTCATTTCGGCTCTTAGAGCACTCAGCAGTGAGGTTTGCCAAAACCCTTCCTGCCTGTCCCTCAGTGCCCGCTCTGGACATGCACGTGCTCCTTTCTGTGCCTGCCCCTGGCCCCCATGTCCCCTCTCTGTGTCCTGGGTGCCTCAGGTGCCCCGTGCACCTCCAGGTGCCAGCAGCACCCAGGGGAGCTGGCCCCAAACTGGGGGCACCAAACTGGGCCAGGCACCCCAAGCCCCTCCGGCCACGAGCTGGAGCTGGGCAGGGCCAGGGTCCCAGACAATTCCCCACCTGTCAGGAAATGCCACAGCTTTGTCCCAGAAAGGAGAGAGTCCTGCAGCTTTGGTCCAGTAAAGGGAGAGGCACTGGGGAACGTGCCCAAGGGGGTTTTTCCTTCCCCATTTCTTTCCTTCCCTCTCTCTCCTGTTTTGTTTTTCTCTCATTCTCTGTCCTGTTTTTTTCTCTTTCTCTCTCTCCCTCCCTCTCTGTCCCTTCCTCTCTCCCTCTTCTATTTTTTTCTTTCTGTCTCCCCCATTTTTTCCTCTCTTTCCCATTTGATTCTCTTTCCCTCTCTCCCTCCATCTCCCTCAGTTTTTTCTCTTTCCCTCCCTCCCTCTCTCTTCTCTCCTATTTTATTCTCTCTTTCTCTATCTCTCTTCCCCTTCCTGTTTTTTTCTCTCTCTCCCTCCCATCCTCTCCCTCTCTCTTTTTTTCCTTTCTCTCCCTCCTTCCCTCATTTTTTTTCTCTCTTTTTCTCATCTCCCTCATTGTCTCCCTCTCTTTCTCTCCCGTTTTTTTCCTCTCTCTCTCTCTCTCTCTCTCTCTCTCTCTCTCTCTCCCCTGGGTTTTCCTCTCTTTCTCTCTCTCTCCCATTTTTTTTTTCTCTCTCTTGTTCTCTCTTTTTCTTCCTTGCTTTCTCTCTCTCTCTCCTCTCCCTTGCTCTCAGTACTGCAGCCTCCTTTAATCCCAAACTCCCAAACCACCTGCCCCATTTCCCCCCTGACTCCTCTCAGGTGCCCTGAATTACCAGAGGTGATGAGCCCAGCAGCCCCAGGGACTGGCAGGGCAATGCTTTTCCAGCCTGAATGATTCTGGGGTTCCAAGAGGATCCTGGGGAGCAGAGGCACGGTGCAGATGCCCAGATGTGAGTGCTGCTGCCCCAGGAGGGCTCCAGCAGCCTTCACTGCACTCCCCAGCTTTGTGTGCGTCTCTTGAACAGCCAAGTGCAGGGATGGGCCTGCACCCATCAGGAAATGGAGTTTGTGGAACAAGGGATGTGTGCAGGGCCATGGAGCGCTGCCTGTGCAGTGTCAGGCCTGGCACCCATCAGGAGATGGAGTTTGTACACCAAGGGATGTGTGCAGGGCCATGAAGCACTGCCTGCCCAGCCCTGCATCAGGCATTTCCTCTGCTGGGCTCCCCACAGCCAGCAGGGCCTGTGTGTCACCCCAAACCCGTTTGCACGTTTGGGAACCCTCCCCTGGCAGCAGGAAGCACTCAGGGATCCCATGGCAAACTGGCTGAGCTCTGTGCCCCACTGCCTTCACGTGGCACTGCGGGCCAGTGCCATTCACACACACAGAGCCAGAACATCCCTGCAGCCCTGGGATGGCACAGAGCCACAGGGATGGCAGGGCTGGCACAGAAATGCTCTGGCTGTTCCCGTGCACTCCCGAGGAGGGTGAAGGTCAGGGGTTACTGCAGCCCCTGCAAAGGTCCTGGCTGTCACCAGCTGATCTTTAAGGTCACAAGTGTCAGCCCCAGTTGGAGTTACCCTGGGGCAGCTGCCAGGAGCCCTGGGGGTGTTTGGCTGCTTGTGAGGACAGAGCCCTGCAGCCCTGGAGATGTTTGTGAGGGGATGGACAATGCCCTGCAGCCCTGGAGATGTTTGGTTGGGGTAGACCTGGAATTCAGGGGCATTCCTGATATCCTCATGCTCCTCCCAGAGTTCATTTCTGTTGGAACACATTGGCAATGTGTCCATCACACTCCACCTCTAGGAAAGATAGGAAAATTGTGAGGAAAGATGGAAATGTTTAGCTTTCAAAGGTTAAATGTGGTGCATGAAGCTGGAAAGCTCACCTTTGAAGGAATGTGAATATAATCCCCCCACCCCCTCAGCTTTGTTATGGGTTTTCTTTTGTTGTATTTAGGGTCTGGAGATGCCCAGCAGGGATCAGGGTTTAGTGCTCTGGGCACAGACAGAGCAAAAAGGCAACATTGCTTGCTGTGTGAAATGCCAGCCAGAGGTGCTGGAAATCAGCTATAAATCCAGGGAACCCAGACAGGGAAAGCAGCTTGGCACAGCACAATTAAGCTTCCCTAACATGTCCTAGACATAAAATCCCTTAGAGGTGGGGGGTGCAGAATGAAGTTTTGTGCCTCTGAAACAATTCTATTGCTGCTTGCTTAGGGTGGATGTGAAACATTAGAACCATTAAAACATTGGTGGGTGCAGGTTTTCCCAGTGAAAGCAGTGACTGGAGGAGCCAGACCTTTTCCAGGGTGGGCAGGGATCAGGTTCAGGTACTTTGTACCATTCTCCCACAGGTGACTTGCCCAGCCTGTGACAATGACATCAGGTGTAGGGGGATAGGGATGGCAGCGGGATCCAGCTCTGTTTTGGTGGTGGCTGGATTTTGAAAGGCTGAAATGTAGAGCTGAGCTCCAAACTGCAGGCAGAGCATGTTCAGAACTGGCTGTAAATGAGAGCAGGTTCCTAATTCCCTGTAGGGTCACAGGGATGCCACGTGCTGGCATTGCTCAGCACCTCAGCAAATTTCCAACGCAAAAGGCTTTAATCCAAAATTTTAGACCAGAAGTTAAAAGTGAAAATAAAAAAAGTAAAAAATAAAAAAAAAAAATAGAGGAGAATGCAGTCTGGGGAATGCTGATATACATCACATTCCACACCCAAAGCCACGAGAGAAACAGCCCTGAGCAGTTTCTTCTTGTTTTGGAGCTGCTCTGTCCTTTTAAGCTGAAATCCACTGACATTTTGAAACCCCGAAGTTTGGGCTTAGTGTCTGAGAGTTGGGGGCAAAAGTGGCCAACTTAACCAAGTGAAAAAAACATGTTGATAATGACAATGTGAATTTTGATGCTCTAACTTGTTTTTTTTTCATTTGTAAAGTTCATCAGCAGGAAAATCTGTCTGATTGCCCTGACAGAACAAAAGCTTCCTGGTAAAAGCTGCATGTGCTGTTCCCACAGGAAACTTTGCCCAAGAAAACCCCTTTTCCCTCAGATGCTGCCATCCCTGGAATAAACAAAGAATGATATTTATCCTCTACCTCCCCCAGCACCAATTTCAAGTGAAAGTAACCCAAAAGCCTGTAGCTGGAATCTATATCTGTATCTTCAAGAAAGTTGAACATTCTTCAGTATTCTCTTGAGTGAGTTTTGATGAGTGTGGTGCAGTTACTTTAATACTTCATTGATTTTTAATATGCAACCTCACGCAACAGCCACATACACAATATATATACTTATCCCCCTTTTTTGGCCATTGGAAAAGAAATATTTTACAGGAATGTGCTCAACATCTGCTGAAAACTACTATTTAGTTTGTTTAAAAATAATCCAACCAGCAAAATGTTTCTCCTGAAAAGTTTTATACAGTTAAAATATACATGCTTTAGCAATTTACATTCAAGGTCTCTTAAGTACAAAAGCCTGCTTTACTTTGTTATGTAACACTGAGACACCAAGTATGATTTAGTCATTCTTCACTTAAAAAACTACAACTTTTTACACAGGCTTTTAAAATTTCATATGGAAAGTCACATGCAGAACACTTGATGTACTGACTTGTATGGAAAAAAGCTTAACAAGTGCTTCAGTTGAAAAAATATATACATACATTTGAGGATCTTACTCAAACAACAGATTTATGATAATTTTAGAATGTAAAATAGTAAGTGCAAGTAGGTTTTTCTTTTTTAAATAGTACTATATAGAACTCCATTTCATACAAAAATAGACATCTATATCTTTTATTTCTATGGCAAACTTAGTTATGTCTTTGTTTGGGGATGATCCTGTTTGAGTGCCCAGCTGGCATAGCTTTTGGAATCTCAAATATCTGTCTTCAGCTAACCTGAACTCTTTAAATAGTCCTAGAAATACATACCCTGAATGTACAAATGCTGGAAAAAAATATATTTTCAATGAAGATTAATTTAGTGCTGCTGAAGCTGGGGAGCTGAGGGACTTCTCTTCCCCATCAGGAGTTCACAGCCTTCCAAGGGGCTGTGGCTGAGCCAGGGAAAAACTTGTCAAGCACCACCTGCAGTCAGTGAGGTCTGGCTGTGCTGGAGCAATGGCTGTGGTTGCATAGTGTGGAGATTGAGGAGAGCCCTGGCACTCCAAGCTCTGCCCATCAGTTGTCCTTGGTGCCACCACGGTGCCCCTGATGTCCCCAAGCCGCTCTGGGAGCGTGCAGCCAGCCCTGGAGTGCAGCTGCTGGCACCTTTGGCAATACATGCCAAGGTGAGCTGGTTTTGATGCTGTTAAAAGAGAAGACAAAGGCTTACCAGTGTCACTTAGGGGGTGAAAGGCCCCTGTATTGCCTCACCTCACATGCTGAGCTGGAATTCCAGTTCAAATGAACTTTTTGAACAAAACAAATTGCATTTTGATGAGAGGCGTGATTCAGGATCGCTTGGAGCCTTAACAGTTTCACTTGGGACACAAAAGCCCAACTCAAGTTCCTTGAAGCTCACCAGTGCATTCACTGCTCAGTGAGCTTCCAGCAGGGTGAGAGGAAGGCAAAGACAGCATTTCTGAAGAGCCCTTCCCCTCTTATCTCCTGCACTTCCCATGCTGCAGAACCTCTGCCTGCTCTTTTGCATTGACCTTTCATACTTCAGAGGAAGAGGAATGGTGACTTTCACAGGAGCAGCCCCTGCAGAATCAGCTTTCCTGCAGAGAGACATTGGATCAACCTCCCATCTTCCAGATTCGTGCAAAATTCAGTCTTTTAGGAGCCGGTGCTTGGCACGAAGGAAAACAGAGAGGAGTTGCTGCTTGTGGTTCCAGTGGTGTGTGACTTCAGTAGTTGGGTTCTTTTTTCCCCTCTACTTGTTGGTAGCCCACAAAAAGTCCATCTGTGGGGTGGATTTTACTCACAATATTTCAATATCCCATTTCTGTGAAGGTCTGTTTTCTATTGGCTGATTCATAATGATGTGATTCTTGTCATAGTAATTTCCTCCTTAAAAACAAAAAAAAAAGTCATGAAGGAAAAGCTTTTGAAAGAAATACTCATAAAAATGATAACACAAGCTTTGAGAAGTGTGTCTGAGTTGGAAAATCAGCTGAAAAATAGGAATTCCGTGAGGTAAGGGGCTGGTTTCTGCAACTGAGCAATGACAATTTTAACAAGCCTTCTTTTTTCAACTCCTTTTCCCTTTCTGAGCTGTTTTGTGGTTGATTTTCCTTCACCACTTTGTCTTCTGTAACTTGCACTCCTTGCCATCTGCACTACTTAACTCCCCAAAGCACAACAGTTCATCTGATCAAAATAAACCTCTGGAATCCAAAGAGAAAGGTTCCTCCCTGCCCTGCTGTTTCTTGTCCCACTGTCAAGCAACTGGGCAGGAAATGTAGGATTCAGTTTCTGACCTTAAGTACAAAGGGGAAAAAAAAAGCTGGCCTATGGAAGTTAGCCTTAAACAAAAAACACACTTAAAACCTGTGAGCTTGAGAGCTTTTGTTTTTAAATACCTTTAATATCAAGCACCAGTTGCTCACTGAGGTATGAACTGATGGTTCCATCCTCGTTGAGTCTCCACTTTTGCCTGTCCCTCCCATGCTCTGTCCAGAGGGCGACTTTGGCTCCAGGCAGGTCTCTGCCCCCAATGACATCCAGACAGGTATTGTTGGCCTAAGAAACAAGGAGAGCAGTGAGATCCAGGCCACAGAGCCTCACTTTTGTGCCCGACTTCTCTCAGGCACGGAGCATATGGCAGCACATCATGGGAAGCAAGCCAAGCACAGATTATTCAACACCCGAGCAGCTGCTCGATCAAAGGCGGCGGTGATCTCTGTCACTTCATTTTTGTAATGTTAAACCATCAGCTTTTTTTAAAATATTAACAGCACAGCATGGAGAAGGGCAGCATTAGCAGAGAAGCAGTGTGAAGCTCACCTTGGACTTGAGGAGGCCGCGGCAGTAGAGCCAGAGCTGGGCGTCGCTGCGGCCGCGCGGGGCCGCGCACACCGAGGCCGCCCGCACGTCCGCCAGGCTCCCAGCCACGCTCAGGTACTTGCCCTGCGCCCTGTTCCTCACCCTCAGGTACACTGCTGGCTGCAGGGGTGAGGGAAGAGATTCACACACAGGGATCAAGCAAACTGATGTGAGAGGTGCTCCCCTGCACCATCCTCCCTCCATCTATGTTCAGGCTTTGTTCTCAGCTGAGGACGTTCAGTAATTTTTTGGTTGGAAACCAACGTGCATGTGAAGCACAGTAAGTGGTTTTTCACATGCAGATGGGCAGCTATAAACAGCAATGGCAGATAGGTCTTTTCTCAAAGAATGTAATTATGGCTATAGAACTAATTCCTGTGATCTGCAAATATGCCCAGTTCAGCACATTTCACTCGTTCCAAGGGCAGTAAAGGGGCTGTACTCCACAAGCTTTTAATTCTTGGGACACAAAACTTGCTGAGTTACATATCCAGCAACTTCAACCCTCACTGACTGGAATATATGGCAGAGAAATGCACCACTGTTTTTGGACATACATAGAAAACAGGGCACTGACCTGGTATCCCTGTTTATTGGTTTACTCCAAAAATAAAGAGGATTTTGCAGGGCTACTGCAGGGTTTGAGCTTTTGCTCTGTTATTCATTGATTTCAGTGCAAATCAAGAGCAGGGAGTTACAAAGAGCAGCTCTGTTGGAACCCCAACTCCAGTACAGCTTTTTTTCTGGGAGCTTTACATCTCCTTTTTTTTTCCATATTAAAACAAACCCTGAGCTATAGGCAATAAAGCCTCTCTGCCACCAAGCAGCCATAAACAAAACCTGTATCAGTACAATGTTCAGTTACTTTTTGTGGTTTAGAGACCTGAATCTTTGAATGAGACTGAAATTGGAATTACCTAGGGTGAGACAGAGAGGAGAAACCTGATGGGAACTGCATGAGCTTTGCCTCTTTTGGAAATCCAGGCTACAGCACAATAAAATTTGCTCTTGTTTCCATTTATGTTAATTATGAAACAAGCCAGTGTGGAATTGGTTTCCTCATTATATTGTTATATGGCAAAAATGTAAAAATAGAGCATCCACAGAACATGCAATTCAGAAAAGCAACACTTGGCACCAAGAAACTGGAAATTACTTCCCTTTAGGAACCTAACACAGATTCAATAACTGCTACAAGAGGCATTTTCTGCTTCAGCAATCTCCAGTGGGCCCTTCTGGCTGTCACCATTAGGCCTGATTTAAGGAGTACAACACAGCCCAATGTGCTGAGACCTGTGCACAAAGCCCTGTCCATAAAAACCCCTTTTCCTCCCTCAGTCTTACAGTACCTGCTTCACAGGACGAAGGGAGCCAATCACTTTCCAGCCACTGTGTTCACTCCAGTTTGAAATCTCCCTGGGCTCCAGCAGAATCTGCTTGCCTAAAAAATTGCATCCCTCGTAGGCAATCCACCTGGATACACAAAACAGAACATGAAAGGGCACTTGTTATCCACAGCCAAGCTAAACCATGCTCTTGGAAGCCCCCAAAGCTCTCCACAGTGATGCCTCTCTTTGTGTGCTGCAAAATGCCATCCATTTCACTGGGATAACTGCCTTCTGTTGAAATTCAGACCTGTTTTCTGTCTGCCTAAAATTTATAAACTACACTTCCCATCTCCCCTTTCCCCCTCCATTTTTTCCCCCCCACAAAAAGGAGAACCTCTGCATGAGCCCAGATGGGAATAATGCTGGTTTCAGCCAGGCCTGTGTTAGGAAAGGAGCCACACTTGCAGCTTTGCATTAATTATGAGAGGATCTCATCTCATGTTTTTGTTAGCTTTTCATACAGTTCCATTTGTCTGAAAACACATTACAGGTATTCACTCCAAGCCCCACAGCCTGCTGCAGCAGATTTTCCTGTCATGAACACACCATGGATGTGGCTGAGCCCCGTAACACCCAGTTAAAGCAGTGGCTCATACAGAGCCCTTGTTATCTGGGCATCTGCTCAGTAAATGCTGCTCACAAAGGCAGCCTCAGGAGCACAGATCCCTTCTGTTTGTACCAACAGCACATTGCTGTGTGGACAGTGACTCCTGAACGCCTGACTCATGGACTGCTCTGAGCACAAAGCAAGTGCTGGTTTCCCAGGTTCCCTGCAGTACAGGTCAGCTGCCAGGACTGTGCTCTGAGTCAGTGAGAAACACCCACAGCCTCACAGCACTGCAACTGCCTTTGCCCAGTGCCCACAGCTCAGGGAAACTGAGAGCCAGCCCTGCTCAGGGCTCCATGGAAGCTCAGCTGTGCCAGCTGTGAGCTGCCTGGCAATGAGGTTGGCTCCCTGTTTCTTCAAAGTCCACACCTCCTGACTAACAGGTATTCAGAGCAGCCTGAGCACCCCTGTGTCTTCCTTATACTTTGAACACATTTCTGGCTTTTTTCCCCTTGCAATGGTTTCTGTCAAGTCACTGAGAATTCACTGTTAACATTACTCTTGGAGCATGAACAGTCTCAGGTGGAATGCAGTTTCAAAGGAGACATTTATAGGGAAGAGAGGGGAAAGACTGGCAGAGATCACCATCTGAAGCCAGGCTGGGCTCCTGGCATTCAGTGACACAGACAGAACCCATCTCTGGGTTCTCACACAGGCTGTGCCACCTCTCCCACACCTCTGAGAACCCAGCACCCTTTGCCAAGGCAGATTCCAGGTTTGTGCCTTACTGAGGTGGCCAGTTGGTTCAGGAAGAAGCATTTTACCTAAGCCTGGCAGCAAGATGGCATAGGAGTATTTACATAAATCTTTGCTATTTGCCCAAAGCAGGCTTTGGGACCAGGAGCCAAAAAAAGCCTCTAATCTGCCTTCCTGAACTCTGAATCCCAGAAAAGGCAAACAAACCCTCCAGAACATCCCACAATCACCTGACACCCTCTGCCTTGAGGCTACCTGTGTGCAGTGTGGGATGGGGACAGGCTGTGGAAGTCTCCTGTAAACTGTTAAATACGCTGATATACTTTACTTAGCAGGTGTGGTGTTCTGTGGCTAACAGAGCACATGGGGCAATGAAAATGCCACAGGTAAACCATGGAAAATCAACACTAAAAATCAACACACCAGAAATCTCTTGCACAGTTCAACTCAGCTCAGACTTCCCCCTGAATGATTTTCACTTTGCTTTTAGTGAACCTGTGCAACACAATTTTTCACAATTCAGAACAGATTTTTATGCTTCACCAATTCAGGAAAAAACCCACAAGACAAGCATGAAGTGTGTGAGCTGAAACAAGGATCAGTGCAAGATGAGCTTCCTCAGTAGCTTACAGAGATAAAGAAGATGACCAGAGGGCACTAGAACTGAAACCCAAGTGCACAGGTGAATTTGCACACATGCTTAGAGCAAAAAGCATAATTTTAGCTCTGGATAATTTTTCCATTATGAAAGTTGTGAGAATTTTTACTAATAAAACCCTTTTGAAAAGGGCCCATCCCAAAACGTATTTTCTGTCATACATTTTTTTTTCCCAACTTAGGTTTTGCAAACTTTGATGGGAAAGCCTACCAAAGGCAAAGGGCCAGAGCAAAGGCTGAGTGTAACCCAGCCATGGCAAGGGATGGTGCAGTGCCCATTGGTGCTGAGCTGCTGCTTTGCAAAGAGCACTGACCTGAATTTGGGGAGCCTGCAGAGCTGTGTTACACCATCCTTGGGAAAATCTTTACTCTCTTTCCTAGGAAGCATTGAAAAAATCTCAGAGGAAACCCAGCCTTTCTGCCTGAACCTATCCCAGAGACAGGGAGGCAGCTAACCTGCTTGGACACCCAAAAATGAGCAGAAAGATGCAGGAGGGGCTGGCCTGTTGCCCCCACTCTCCTGTGCTTTCTTGCCACGTGGTCCCAAAGCCATCACCCTTCCTTCAGCCAACTGCTGGGGCAAAGGGATTGAATTTCCAGACAACACACACTGCTGTATTTTTAACAAAGGTTCAGGCTGGAAGTGGCACAAATGGTGGGAACTGCTGTGAACTGGCAAAGCTCTGTGGGGAAGCTCATGTTCACTATTCTCTCAAGAAAATTACAGCCTTGCCCATGTGGAAAAGGTGGGGAAAGGTCAAACATAAACATAGGAAATGTGTGTCCCATTAGGAGAACAGCAGTTCCCAGCCACTCTCAGCTGCAGGATGAGACTCTGTGAGTTATTTGTTGCTGCTGAGGGTGTGGAGGCTGAAAACCTGGCTGAAAGCAGAACACTTGGGAGCTCTTCCAAAAGGTGAGAGACGTGGAAGAGGTCAGAAGGTCACTGCTGCAGATGTAAAATGTTTTCACAGAAGAACCTGGGAAATTCACACTCCTGGACAAGGGTTAAACTAATAACAGAAGCAAACAACTGTTCCAGCTGTCAGATCCACCCTGAGCTCCTCTCAGGAGCTGCTGCTTCTCTGGCAGCCAGTCAGCACATCAAGCTTCCCTGAGCCACTGCAGTAGTTTAAATCACTGCAGTTTATAGCTGGCATTTTACAGCCTGTTAATAAAGGCACTCCACGTTTACACTACCTGCCTTGTAAAGTCTGTGCCTCAGAATAGAAGTTAAGAATGTAAACCATCCTATGAACAAGGCAATAACCATGAGACAATGTTAGCTCCTACAGTGCAAAACTGACAGGGGTATTTCTTCCATACTTACAATCCACTTCTCACCCACACAGACTGGGTGTAAAAATGGAGGTCCTCATTCAGAACAGAGTTGACTGCTTCACTGAAGTGCAGCTCTCTGCCCTTGCAGCATTCCAGGCTGAACAGGCTGATGGAAGGCTCAGCAAAAACCTGGGGCAGGAGGGAGGAGGAAAGAAAAGCACCAAGTTTTACTGGGAATAGTACAATTGCAATTGTTAGATATGATGCACACATTGGCCCACTTCAGCTGAATTTCCTACAATGCTTCTGGGTTAGCTTGTGCTCCCTCAGCAAATGGAACAACAAGGGGAAACCCTACAGCACACAGAGCTGAGACAAACTGCATTTATCAGTGGCACTGTCATCAGTGCACTGCCCCACTGACACAGGCAGGCACAGAGTCACCAAGTGATGCAGAGGCCTCTGTTTGGAAAAACTCATTTTGATCTGATTTGTATCATCAGGGCCTTGATTCCTTTTCAAACATCCACCTTATTTACTTATTGATGGAACGTGCATCTAAAATAGTGAGTCAAATCAAAGTCTACTGTCCACAGACTTAAATTAGCTGTAGTTCACTGCAAACATTTTAAGTAGCTACAAATTGTAAAAGGTCAGAAATGTCAACTAAAAAGTTCTCAATGTTTTTAACAGACATTCCTATTTTTTTCTGTCAATGTTGAAGGAAGAGCATAATAAGTCAATCTTATGATCTCGTGTAGAATTGAAACATTTATCACTTCATGCCCTTTTCTACACTGACAGATTGCCTGTGAAAGCAAATAAAAAGATCAGTTTGCATAAAAATGTGGTGCAGCTATAAGGCCAGCAGAAAAACAGAGGAAGCAGATTTAAATACACAAATTCTGTGCCCTAGTAAAAGAAACAATTGTAAAATGCTTCAGCATTTTTAACCTAAAACCAGAAGCAAAAGGACCTGCAGTTTGCACCTGGAAAGGAAGAGGGAACAGGTCTGACTACCTCAGTGAGCTGCCTCTCCAGGAAAGGCACCTTCTTTCTTTTAGGAGATGTTACCCTGAGATAGCTGGCACAGGCAAAATCTGGGGCTTCTCCTGCAGCAAAGCCATGGCCTCAGGTGAAATAAATGAAACAAAATCTTGAATTGAAGTTGACACAGGCACTGAGCAATTAAGGGAAATTAATTTTCATGTTTGAAGAGGCACATGGAGTGTAGGGAAGTGTCTCTGAAAAGCTCAGGGGTGTGTCAGGACACATGAATGTGCCTGACACTGACTCAGTGCAGTTGGTATGCAGCTGGTTGGTCAGACTCTGCCTTCCTCTGGAACCAGAGCAGGGACAGAGAGCTCACTGAGACATTCTGAACCAGAGCTGGGATCATCCACTCAGAGAGATTTTTAAATCCTACTGTGCTCCCAAAATCTAATGCTACAGACCAGAAAAGGGATCAAAACCTGTAATGTTTTTATTTTGGAATGTCAGCTCTTGCCAAGTGCCTTCTGCTGGATGGGGTGGATGAGATTTCCAGTGGGTGGCTGAAGGCTCACTTTGAAAGCCAGAGCAGCAGGCCTAGGGCAGGCAGCTGCTCCTGGGGTTGCTTTGCTCAGCCAGGCAGAATCACCATACTCCTGTCTGCAAGAGCCCTGGCACTGCCCTTCACCCGAGTGGACACCACAAGCCATGTCCAGGACAGGCCCTGCAATTTTCCCAAGTGCATTGCTGACCATGAGAAACACCATTTGTGGTGCTGGACATTACTGCTCAAAGCTAAATACTGATCCTGCTGTTGCAACACTGAGGATGTTAAGAGACAGGGCTGCTGTACCAGATGGACAAGTCACCTGAGCCAGGATATCCATTTATACACCAGGAACCACAACAGCAAACTGCTGGGGTCAATTGAAGCGATTCCAGCTCTGCTGTGGCTGTGACTGTTTGGACTGAGGGCTCTGAGAGCTCCCTGTCCAGCTGCTCAGAGTCCTGACACGCACCAGAGATGGCTCTGATCCCTCTGTCCCAGGGGATCTCAGCAGAGATGAAGTCCAGAGAGAAACCAGGCTGCTGTGCCAAGCCCTGAGCTCTCCTGTTCCACAGCCATATATAGAGCACTGCACTGATTCCCCACCTTCTGTATTCCCTTCTGGGCCAACAGCTGGCAGCAGTGACTTTGGCCTGGCTTTTTTCTCTGACTTTGTTTTCACAGCTCCATGGAAACTGGGAACAGGGAAAAACAAGGTTTGGGGCTATGCTGTTAGGCTGGGAGGCATCTTGTTCCCAGCCTTTCTTGCAGAATGCTGAGGAACATTTTCACCTGAAAGGTGAGCCAAAGACATCGATATTTGCCCATTGCCATGTCTAGGTCAGCATTACTTTAGCTTCTTTTCACAGTTATTTCAAGGGAAATACCTGAAATGCCATGTTTTGGGAAAAGCTTGCCAACTGTGACAATAACAAAGCATTACAGAATTTCTTGACATGACATTTCTAAACAGTTTTTATGTACAAAGGAACTGGCTGCCTTTGCTTAAACCAGCACCAATAATATTTTAAGAGGTTTTGCTTGTCCTGTTTTTTCATGCAACTATCCAGAGAGAAACTTGAAGGGATTTATTATATTCAAGAGGCCAGTGATTAAGGAAAGCTATATTTACATAGCATTTCAAGATATGAGCAGCCTTGTAAACTGTTAAATACAGTGATATACTTTACTTAGCAGGTGTGGTGTTCTGTGGCTAACAGAGCACATGGGGCAATGAAAATGCCACAGGTAAACCATGGAAAATCAACACTGGAAATCAACACACCAGAAATCTCTTGCACAGTTCAACTCAGCTCAGACTTCCCCCTCAATGATTTTCACTTTGCTTTTAGTGAAGCTGTGCAACACAATTTTTCACAATTCAGAACTTTTATCCTTTGCTGGTTCAGGAAAAATCCCACAAGACAAGCATGAAGTGTGTGAGCTGAAACAAGGATCAGTGCAAGATGAGCTTCCTCAGTAGCGTACAGAGATAAAGAAGATGACCAGAGGGCACTAGAACTGAAACCCAAGTGCACAGGTGAATTTGCACACTTGCTTAGAGCAAAAAAAATAATTTTAGCTCTGGATAATTTTTCCATTATGAAAGTTGTGAGAATTTTTACTAATAAAACCCTTTTGAAAAGGGTCCATCCCAAAACGTATTTTCTGTCATACATTTTTTTTCCCCAACTTATCTTTTGCAAACTTTGATGGGAAAGCCTACCAAAGGCAAAGGGAGAAATGCAAAGGGCCAGAGCAAAGGCTATAAGCTATTATCACGATTGATCAGAGCAAGAATAAAGAATGCCTCAGAAGAAAAGAGAAAAAATCCCCAACCAAAGAAAAAAAGCATTGCACAACCTACAACCTGCATCTCATTTTTGGTTTTAGAAACTAGGAGACTATTCATTTACAGGTTGAAGGTAACACTTTAGAAGGAAAGCTAATTGCCTATTGCAAGCATGCTGGGCATTGTTGTCCATGTAAATCACACCAAATATGACAGGAAGCTTGTCAAAATGACACACCTGAGAAAAGGCAGCACCAGAGCTGAACTCCCCATGGCAAATTATCTATCCCAAAAGATTAACCTCCTCAAGCAGCAAACACTGGACAAATGCCCCAATAAGCAACCATGGCCCTATAAATGGCCCAGCCTGCCTTCATCTGCTCTCTTGCAGCTGGGCAAGGCCCACATTTCCTTTGCATGAATCCACAGCAGTGCAAAAGGCAAGTCCTTGCTGGTGCAGGCACAGAAACCTGCACCTCTGCAGCAGCTCTGAACCTGTGCTAGGCTTTCTCCTGCCTGCAGGAGGGCTGTTAACAACAATGCAACAGCACATTTCATCAGCAAGCTTTGCTGCAAGAGTGCTTTGGGAGTTTTAGATGAAAGGAGATGAGGAGAGGCAAAGGGCATCAGTGTCAGTTGTTCCTTCTTTGTGCCCTCCTGTTACTCCACAGCTTTCCCTAAATGCTCTAAGGATGATGAAATGGTCCAACCTGTATTTGAGCAAAATGGAACAGCAGGAAAAAAGCACAGCTAGATTTGGTTTGAGTATTACACACTTTGGAGAATAAGGTGTCATGGGAGAGAGAAAACTTCATCAGGAACAGAGGAAACTGGTTGCAAAGATGTGCTGAATTCCTCCATGATGCCAGTGCACAATAAATGAGGAAATAACCAAAGTGGAACCATATTAACTTGAATTTCTTGTGAAATGGGAGAGTGTGTGTGCAGAGGGTGTGGGAGCAGCATGCCATACTTAAAAAATGTACTTAAATGCTGACAACTTCACTTTTCACTAGACAACACATAAAACATCCTTCCAAGAGCTAAGAGCTAGAATAAAAATTAGCCAACCTAAAATACTGTCACTGCAGTAAAATCATCTAAGTATCACTACTGTGAGCCTATTTTCTTATCCAAATAATTTTGTGTAGCTCTGAAAGTTGGTTTTTTTTTTTTTCTATTTTAGTTGGACTAACGCAGTGATTTAGAAGGAAGATTTTCATTTTGTTATGCAATTAAGGTCTTAGACAAACAAATTACATTGATGGAGTTTTCAAACTAAAAATCAAAAGTTTTACTTTCTTAAATAGAAAAAAAATTAACTTTTGTTTTCATTTAGTGCAGTTGGTACATCTGTCTCCAAATAGTTTGTTTCCATCAAAGCTGCATTTCTATAGAACAAATGGAATGTTCCCAGCGTGGGACTCCTCCACAGCTCCACTTGCAGCAACTGCATCTCCCTGAAAGGAGAGCAGGAGACAATGCACATCCAGGCCTTGGTGTCAGGGTTAAAAGTTCTCCTTCTCACACAGGAGCTACCAGGGGACACACCTCAGCTCTGAAATGAGGCTGGTATTCAAAGCTGAAGAATGGAAGGGGTTCCCAACACCACAAATGAATTCAATACAGCCACACAACAATTCCACTTGGGAACAGGCTTGCTCCTCTCTGGAACGAGCTCACAGAAATATGCTGTAATACAAGGGGCTCTGTTCCAAGAGCTGTGGACAATGCTCAGAATTAACTGTGGCTGCTCCTGGCTGTGACCTGCTGCGTGCTCTGGGTCACGTCTGTGCCACACCAGGGTCCCCAGCACTGCCCTGGCGGCTCTGGGGACAAACAGGTACAGACCAGTGGCATTTTATGGTATTTAGTGCCCTGGATTTGTGAAATACAAGGGCTGCTATTGGCAAGAGAAGAGCCAAACTAAGAGGTGCAAGAGCAGAGGAAGATGTGTGTGAGCTCCCCACACACAGCCTGCCAAGCAAACTTCTTCCAGGGCCTGGCCCTTGGGAAACAAGGGCTGCCAGCACTCTCCTACCATGCCAAACTTCATATTTACTTCCCTGTGAGATTACAGGCAGGGGGATTGGGATGAGGCCTACTATTATTTGATGTCGAAACTTCACTTGGATTTGGCACAGCAGAGTCCAAAAGCCTAATCTGAAAAGGAGAACTTCAAGCTAAAACCCAGGCTCTCAGCAGGTGGGATGTCTCTGTATCTGTACAGTCTAGAGAAAAGTCCAGCTCTCAGATTTGGGCTGTACATCCTTCCCACCACACCCATGGGTTTGGTGTTTGCATTTGCTTGGGGTCTGGGGGCTTTTGGGGGGGCTTTTTTTTTCATTGGGTTTTTTTGCTTTTCTTTTTAAAAGCTGTTCACAAATGGTAAAAAGGACTTCATATGTGAAAAATCTGAACTGAGTAACCCCAGAAGTCTAGCTCCATAGAGCTGCATTGAGGGACACACACCACATGAGCTGAGTTTGTGCCCTGTGATCAGGGAAGGAGGAAGAGTTCTGGAGAAACTGGTGGCCAGTGCCAGAGAAGAGGGGACAGAGAAACCACTTGCTTCTCTTTTACCAAGTGTTTTAAGCTCATCTTTGCTCCTGCATAAGAGCACACCAAGATGTGGAAAAGAGGCACAGACATCACATCAAGATTGCAGGTTTGTACATTCTGTGTGCAGGATTACAGTGGGATGTATATAAGGTTGCATCTCTTGTTCTGGAAGGCAAAATGCATTCCTGTCCAACCCCCTGGCCACAGAGGATCTTGTTTCTCACTTGTAAAAAAGGGAACAACTTTAAACCCAGAACATCCAAGAGCAGCTACAAGTGACCTCATGCAAGAGTGCACACAGCCTGACCTGTTCCCAACCCAAAAAATCCTGTGAGCCAAGAAAACAAACCTCACTCTTTTCCCTGACTGGGAGATTGTTTAGGGCAAGCACTCACTTCAGACATCTGACAGGGAAAAGAGCTCAGAAATGTTATTTTTCTCCCCCCAATGAAGTCTTACATATTGAATAGGCTTGAGGGATTTGATTGTAGCAGTTGGGCAGCCACAGGAACTGAGGTCAACATAGAGGCCTTCTTCCAGCACACAGTGATTGTCAGTGGTTTCCCCTTTGTAACACAGGAGCCAACTGCAAGAATAAAAAAGATAAGCTGCTCTAGCTGCTTATTTACAGCATGCTTTTTTCAAGATTAATACTTGCTGAGGACAAAAGGAATAAAAAATTCTCTTTGTTCTTGACAAGCTTTAAGTAAGGTGACTTGAAAGGCTATGCAGCAAAATCAAAACTGTGTGGTACAGACACCTCAGTTCCAGAGTCAAACGATGCTGAATGGAATTCAGACACTTCCACTGTACCAAAGGTCTCAAAATCTGGAATAAATTCTAACTGGAGTTAAAAAAAGAGTCATGGTAACTGTGCAAGCCTTCCCCAAGGAGAGCAAAATGCACAGTACCCAAACCAAGGGCAGGATGGGAGTTACTGAGATGCCTTGCAGGACAAAGGGTCTAAGACATGATGGAAGATGATGGGCATGTGTTATGTGCTTTCTGCTGCCTGAAATTTTGTAACATTTGAAAAAAAATAAATTCATAATACTGAAAATGATGGCATGTAAAACAACAGACACTTACCATCCCCGGAGAACCTTAAAAGAACATGGTATGAATGATGTAAAATCAGAAACTTCTGCTGTGAAATCTACACATGCTCCTTGGAAATGTGTATTACTGAAAGCTTTGAGCTACAAGAACAAAACAAAACAAAAACAATGACTAGAAGGAAAATGAATGCATTATCATTAATGTCAACAGAGAGAGCTGTACTCTCAGAGAAGTATCGATTCCATTCACAAAGATACAATTAACTGGATGAATTGTCATTCAAAGGATCTCTTTCATTTTATACAGCTGCTTTATTTTTAGAAATATATCAAGTATTTTGTCATCTCTGGGCTGGCACAGGAGGCTTCCCAGTGGTGCTAAGGCAGGCAGAGTACATCAAGTATAAGTTAAACTGCAGCAGGAGCAGAAATAAGAAGAGTAGGACTCGAGGCTGTTATCATCCACCCAAAGCCCCCCTGAACTGCAGCTTAACTCTCCCTAGAGCTCAGCAATCCAGTGCTCAAAGCAGGATGGGGAAATGCTGGTCTAAGACACAGAGCTGCTAATGACAAAGTGCCCTGAAATCTTCTGTGACCACAGTGGCTGCAGGTGGCTTTTCATTTCAGAACTAGCAGGAGGATTTCTGAGGGAACTGGGGAACCCTGAGGTTCAGCCAAGCTGCTTCTGTATGTCATGGTAAAGAACTGCAAGTCACAGTGAACCACAGCCCATCAGTGAGATGTGATCAGTTCATCCCTAAAAAGCAAGAAGGCTCAAAATGTTGCAGCAAAAGTAAAATAGAAAAAGCCGAACAAACAGACAAAAAAACCCCAATCAACCTCCCAAAAAACCGACCTCCCCCAAACAAATAAACAAAAAGCCCAAATGAACAAACCCATCTCCCCCAGACAACCCCAAAACAAACCTAAACTAAAAAACCACACACAAAAAAACCCTGATGACCCCACCAAAACAAAAAGAAACCCTGGTATGACGTAGGCTATGATCTATAGCAAAGACACTCTGAATTCTGTACCCTTGGGCTGCCACTGTGTAACTGAGATGGATTTCACTTGAAAGTCTGAAAGAGAGGCTGGAAAAAAATAAAAAAATTGAAGTGTATCAAGAGAACAGCTCATATTCTGTAATGGAAGAAAAACACGATGGCTGTTGCAAGAGCTACTTCCCCCTTCATGCCCCAAATTGGCCAAGCTTCCTGCCAAAGAAAAGAAATCAAGTGCTTTTGCCAGCACAGAGTGAGAAGGCCAAACACAAGTGTCAGCAAATGATTTTATGGAAAAGTTCAGTCTCTGTTTTTAAAAGAAATGCATGTTTCCTGTTAGAAAGAACAAGAAAGGCTTAAGCTGGCCTTGCAGGCTGTGAGCACTAATTGGAGACCAAGGATCAGCTACAATAAAATGAATAAAGTGTAACTGACTTTTCTGTAAATACAACTGCACTGCTATGTCACAAAGCATCTATTTAAGCTGTAATTACACTGCATTTTCTACCCACTCATCTCCAAGCTCTTTCCAAAAGGGAATATATATACATACACACTGCCTTTCTTTCACAGGCCACGTGCTATGCAAGGCTTTTAAAAAAGATTCACTAATCATTTGAACACAGAATTTATCTGGTAATGAATGAGGGTCTCAATTTGACAGAAGTTGGGGTGGAGCAGTGATTCCTCAGTGCAAACACTCCAACTGCAGCCATCTCCAGTTTGTCAGGGTCTGACATTAATGTGTGAGGTTTTGCTTCCCAAAAAGCCAAAGGACAGAATATTAAAGTACAAATGCAGGGTTGCACAGCAATTATCTCTGTTTCCTACAGCATCTCTGCAAGTCACCTGCTGTTGAAAGAGGCTTTGTTCTTGCTGAGCAAAGCTTTATTTTCATAAATGAAATGAATGGTTTTGCAGAGTTGGTGATTTCTTACACTCTATGTAGTTGGTTTATTAGGAAGCTTGGCAGGCAGAAAAGGTCAGGGGAGTCATGCAGAGATGTAAGAAAATTTTGCTGCTTTTCAATTTCTGATAAGAACACAAATGAAAAAAAGACACACTCTTATAGACAGTGCAAACAGCTCTCTTAGTTCAAACATATGCTTATTAAAGGTGGGAGAATGTATAATGATTCAAAATACCCAATATATGACTTACTCAAGGGTCAAACATCAGGATGTTTAAGGATTTGCAAGCTCATATACAACATTCTTATAAGTTCCAAACTAAGAGACTGGTTCTCATGCAGAAAACTTTTGTTTTACTCTGAATGTGAAATTCTTGATATTTATCTAAGGGCCTGTATTTTACTTATCCTAAGTGACTAAATGTTTTCCCATTAAAAATTACTCAAAATATCTCCCCTCATATAAGAACTGTAGTGATATGAAATATGTTCTTTCTTCCCTAGCCCCAAGGCAGAATCCTGTGAAAACCAGGACTGTGGTAAGTCAGGATAGTAATTTTTTTCACAAATGGTGTTAAGATTGTTATTAAAGACCACAAGAGGCAAAATGCAATTCAATACATGTCAATATTTAAAGGTGTCTGTGCATACACACACACACACAGAGGTTTTTTCATGTTTCTGGAAATAAAAAAGCCTGTAAAGCACAACTTATTGAAACTTCAAAGGTTTGAACTGATCTTAAAGGTCTGCAACACTGGAATAATACACTCAAAGAATAGATTTTGGGGGATCCTGAAAAAATGTAAGAATTTGAGATGAAAGTAAAATTACCTTCAATGGTTTAACCCCACCAGTTTTATCTGAGTCAGTTATTTTATCTGGTATCATTTACCAAGGCCCTCTGGTGAACATACTTGCAAGTCTTTGGATTTAGTTGCAAACTGCCATGTGAACAGGCTGGGCAGGAAGTCAGTGTTTAAGGCTAAAATAATACACCAATTATGTCTTCAGACAGGAAACATTTCCTGTAGTGCTGGGTTAATCATAAAATGGTAGAACTGGAGAAAAAGGAGGGTGTGGTCCACCTGCTAAGTAACACAATGCACAACATTTCCCATCCAAGCAAGCAAGAGAGAAATTATGTCCAGATGACAAAATACTTAAGTGTGCTGAAACAGAACCGCAGAGCTCTGAAATATTGTCTGAAATATTGTCTTTTGTTAAGTCATGTTTCTTGAAATAAATGTTCCCAAATTTGCTTAATTAAAAGCATGTCAGAGAGAGCAATAAAATCACTCAGATCACCACCCAAGCTAGCAGGACAGAAAAAGATCAATCAAACAACTCATGCTGGACAAGGGAAGAGCCCTGCTGGGACAGAACACTGCAGGGAACACAGAGCACACATGGTGATGAACACAGAGCAGGGTTGTGTTTCAGAAAGATAATTCAAAGGTCCATTAATGGAATATAACCTTGTAAGGTAAGGACCAGAGTGTAAGACTCTAAACTAACTCATTTTTGAGACTCAGAGTGAATATAGGGATGCTTTCTCTTAGTAAGGACAGAACTTTCAGGGAAACTGTCAGACTAACTGTCAGATTTATCACAGATTTGTCATGATCAGGATGTGTCCAGTTGAGCTCTGTTACAAATAGGGAACCTTAAGGAGCAGCTCTACCTGCTTGGAAGACTTTGGAAAGCAGAACTACCAGCATCTAAAATAAAAACCCCAACTTCCAGGTGTTGATGCATTTGCAGGTTTGGAATGTGCAGTTCAGTTTTCTGCAGTTTATATTTTCATCTTCACCTCACACATAAACACAGGAGTGACAGACTGGATGCAATGCAAAATAATGGAAAGAAAATCTGCCATAAAGAGAAGGATGAATGGATGGGATGGTGAGTTTCCAGAAACAAGAGGGAAAGAAGAGGAAAATCAACAGCTCTAGAGATCCAAAGTCACTCTAAACCTATAGGATTGCTTGCATTTCTGGGGATAGAATACTAAAGGGTATGATCCAGAATAAAGCAAAGAGCAGAACACTTAGCAGACTTTACTTTTATCTATCTACCAGTTTCCTCCATCACTGCTCTGCTGTAGCAAGGTGACAATATTGAAGTATCACCTGAAATTACTGAGATATCACCTGAAGCAAGGCATTCAACATTAATTGTTAAGTGCAGTTTAGTACTAGACACTGTTATGTAATGCCAACTTACCAAATGTGGAGGCTCATTTGTCCCAAGGGGCTCCTGCAACAATAAATACATATACACACATTAGAAAACCCCAGCATTAATTACAATTAACTTCCTAGGAGACATGCCAAGTTGCCTGAAATTTGTAAAGTATGAACTCAGGAGCAGAGGTAAAAAAAAAACTTCCCAGGCTCCTGGCACAATTCTGCTCCCCAATTTCAGCCATGAGCTGCCTGTAAGCTCACAATTACCTGCCTGACTGTTCAATGCCTTTCACACAGACAACTTGCATCAGCATTAATTAGTTCCCATAATGTGCATTACAGTCCATGTAAATGTCTCTGCATTTCCTTTTGAGGCTGTTTCTTGAATAAAAGAACTGAAACCAACAGAAGACATCTCTCTCAACATGTGCTCTTGAAAATAAGGTTAAGTATTCCTTTTGCATTCCTGCAATTTATTACTTATTAATAATTTATTACTTATTATCATTTAATACTTATGGCTGTAGATTGCCTTTGTTTTGCATTAGGGTTTTGACAGTGCTGGCATTAATCTGCTTGGGTGAGCTGGCACTACCTTGGATTGAATAATGGATTAAAAATATTTCCTGTCTTTATTCACTGTATCTAGTACAAATATTTTAGCAGAAAAGTAAGGAAAAAACCCAACATAATTCTATTATGTAACAACACAGGCCAGATAAATTCTCAAGCATTTTTAAATACATTATCAATTACTGTGTTGAAAGGCAAATTCATCTTTCCAGGCCAGGCTATTTTCTCCATGTATGCAGTCTGCAAAAGGGAAATTCTTCTTATGAAGTTTCCCTGACAATTTTCTCAAAAGACAAGAAAATTCTGCAGTGTCCATTTAAGTCTCCATCCTGAACAGACTCACTATGCCTTCCTTGAGGGGCTTTAAATTGTTTCCAAACAGACAGGTTGTTACAATGTGGGCTCTCCTGTTTAATTATTATGGTAAACTCTGAACTCCAAAGGTCTTATTTCTTTTAAGGTTTTCCCTTAAATTCTGGTAACTCACCAACTTAACAGGTCGAATTGACATGATGGTTTTACTAGATCCTCCCCAGTCAAGGAAGCATTTGTATTTTCCTTTTTCCAGTACATACTGTTCTCCACAGAAGTATTTCTGCTGATAAGCCACCCACCTGGAGAATGACACAAAAATTAAACTGAAAAAAAACATTGCATTTTTCTGAGTGGTTTGATGACAATAACAGCAAGTCAAGCACATCAGAATGTCCACCTGGCAGACAGTGCAACATTAAACCTGATGAGAGGCGCAGAATTGTCACACACTTGATTTTCTGCTTTTCCCTACTTCAACAAACACAAGATTTTGGGTGCCTGCCTTCCCACCAAATTCATTGTGAGATGATGGTCTGCTCAGAAATTCAGAGGAAACAGACTGAACTGATAACTTTTTGAATCTCTCTCAATTGAATCTTTGCCTACTTGGCATCCCCCTCACAGGGCTTTCTTGCAGCTTTTCCAGTTGGATTTAGGAAAAATGGTGCAAGAAGAAAGAGAAGTAACTGAGGAAGGCTGGATGAGATCAAGCAAAAGCCTACAACAGCTGGCAGTTCAAGTTTCTCCCAGCCTGCTTCCTGTCCTGCAATTTAAGAAGAAAGAAACCCCCAACTAGAGGGTCCTTCTATCCCTACACAGTGGCAGAAGCAGATGGGGGCTGGTTAGAAAGACACCTCTAAAGAAAGACACCTCACCCACTTCTGGAGGTGCATTCCTCTCTTACTCAGCACTGGGACTGTTTTACTATGGATGTAACTGTAACAGGACATGTCTTTACTCATTTTAATTCCATCATCCACTGACTAATCTGTTTGCTACTAATTTATCTAATGTGGTTTTAACCTCCTGGTGCTACCACAGTCCCTTCAGCACAAGTTCCAGAAACTCACTGCCTCTGGTGTAGGAAAAGCTTTTCTCCTTCCACATCAAAATCTGCTTTAAAGCAATCTCCAGTTCCAAAGCATCTCCCCCAACTGTTGTCATGCAAGATTCTGTGAACTGCATTAATCTTGTCTTACCACTTGCAGGATTTTGCAGCTCTCATTTGTATCCCCCCTCTCCAAACTGAGACTCAGCCTTTCATTCTTGCACCTAATCCTCACCAGACACTAATCACCCATCCCTACATAAGCAGTTCAGGTCCCTCACTTCACAGTTCCTGATCCCCATCACCCTTAGGGTAGTTATGACAATGTTAATACTGCATTTAAAAAATTACTACTAAATGTCTGAAACCCACATGATTTCACAGTGCTCTTTTCCCTTAATGTCTTTTATATTTTAGTTTTTATAGTTCTATAAAAATTATTTTAATTTTCAGTCCCAGCAGTCTGACTTTCTTACAAATACAGCACATTTCATCCTTTCTGGACAGGCTCTACCTGTCCCAAAAATTATACCAGGTCTTAATATATCTAAAATATCTTTTCAGTGTTACTGCCATTGAAAAATGTGACTCTGGGGGATCATCACAAGCTTTTTCTATGATCAAGAACACTTAGACCAAAATCAAGGTGCAAGCATGAGAGCTACAGAAAACTAAAATTACTATTTCCCTTCCACTCCCCAAGGAAATTTAAAGAAACACTTTTCTCCTCCAAATATTGACCATGTGGAATATACTCTGTCAAGAGATGCACCCAAAGGTGCACAGAAATGTTGAACAGTTCCATGTATTTGAGCAGACTTACACTCCACTTTTCACAAGAATCGACCTCGTCTCGGGGCCAAATCCAGCCTGCTCCAAATCAGGGATTTCTTCATTGATGATGTCAAATGCTTTCCCATCTTCATCATCAGACTGGAAAAGTGCCACTGAAGACTCTATGAAATCCTAAGGGGCAGCATAGGAGTCAGAGGACAGTCACAGCTCAATGACTCTTCACAACATAAAACATTTTGGGACAGAATTATACCCAGAAAGGCAGCGTTTTATAGAGCTCCCTGGTGTGGATCTTTATGGGATATTTTGGCATTGAAGTTCTGGAATAACTGCAAGCCTGGCAATCTGGTGTGGCCTTCAGGGGTCTGCACTGAAGAGGGGAAGAGCCTGCTGGCCCTGAGCACCATCCTTTCCTCTTGGAGGATGGCTCACAGTGCAAAGATGCCAGCGTGGGAAGGAGAAGGGTTAAGAAGAAAAGAGTTTAGCACTGATCTTCCAAAAGCCTCACAAATAACTACTCCAAGCATGACCATGACTACATTTTTCACTAAACTCCTCCTTCCTCATCCTTTGCAGCAACATGGCAATAATTATGGAGAGGAAAAGCCTGGGCAGCATCACCTCTCCAGCACAAGAGGTTTGTACTTTTTGGATACATCCACTCTAGCTATAAATAAATCCTGCTTAACACTGTCACATTCTCTCTTACATAGCTGTGTGACACTGCTTTGTGCTTTCAGCCAGCTTTGTTTCTTGCACACATTACTTGCACAGCCTCAGATAATTTGAATTTGGGTTTCAAATCTTCAGCTTTTTAACCACTTAGCAATTTTAAGCTCACAGTTCAGTCGCTGCTTGGGAAAACAGAAAACAACAATGCATACACTTTACTCCTTTAACTTTGAACAGAAAGCAGGAACTCAATTTCAGTGTTTCTTAATCATTCAGCAGTGTTATAAATTGAAACTGAGTCCCGCAAATAAGAAACAATTGCTGTCAAGCAAATAATGTGGTTGTCAGAGACTCATGAACATATGAGGACTCCACCATGGGTATTGTTACATTAAACACTGAGAAAACAAAGATTTAGAAAAGATTTATCAAAAAGCACCTAGAAATTAAGGCCAAAGCAAGCATGCAGCCAGATTAATTTGGCCAGGTGAACCTGATCAAACAGGCTCATTGGAGGACACCATGTCTTTCTACAGGACACAGTCACCATGAGTAATGAAAATCAAGTTTAGAATGAACACTTGATGTGGCTCAACTTCTCTGCACTGTTTACAGGACAGTAAAAGGTGATGGAACAAATTCTCGAGTAAAACTGGTTCCCCTACTGTGTTGACCACTTCCTTCCTTCATTTATTTAAACTGTTCAACTGTTGCAACTATTTCAGGTATTCACTAGAAATTAAAGTGCCAGGTCTGGAAGAATCATCATGAACAACTGCAGCTTCAGACTACTTTTTAGGGGAAAAAAAAGGAGGAAAGAACAACTAACTAATGCAGTATTAGTGCAAATGGAAACCAGCTACTCTTAAAAGTCCTAAAGCAAGAGAGTACCCTAAAAGTCATGAAGATCAAATCTACACATAATTTCCTTAACTAAGTTTATAATACTGACATATATCCACAGTTGTAATTAAATTTAAAACATCTTTCAAATTCAGCCATCATTCTTTTCTGCCTGAAATTCCACTACACCTTCTCTTACAACAAATAATAGGAAAAATACTTTTTAAGAAAAGACTTTCAGACCAAGGCAGATCATTCTAAACTTGAAAGCATTAGAGGGAAAGCTCTGAAGGCAACATACGAAATTTTCTCTTTCACTGAGCCATGGGGAATACCAGGGGCAAACCCCAGCTCGAAATGCCTTTGGCACTGCAGAACAGAAGCAAAGCCACTGTCCCCCAAGGCAGCTGCCTGCCCCCAGCAATGGGCTCTGCATTTGCCTCAGGTGTGTTCAGCACAGATGCTGACGGGCAGCTGGCAGCAGCTGGATAAAACCATCCCATGAGATCTTTTTATCTCTGCTTCCCAAACACCCCCTGACCCCCCATCAGCCCTTGGGAGTGCTCACTGCAGGGTTATTCAAGCCAGCCAAAGCTGAGAGCCTGGGGATGTGGATAACAATATCCCTGGGGATTCTGAGACCATTGCAGCCTCCACCTTCCCCTGACAGAATTCCTGAGCTCAGGGAGCAGAGCCAGGGCATTTGCTGTGCAGTGAGAGGCCTCAAGCACACAGAGTTTGGATTTATGCCCGGGTCCCCTTGAAACTGAACGTTTGGTACTAAAATATTTTTAAAATCCTGACCTTAAGTATGGTATACAAAGTCACCAAGGGAGCATATGGCCAGCCTGGGCACGGCCCTGTGTGCTGCACATTGCCCAGAGGGAGGCAATCTGCTGGTCAAGCCAAACAACACAGTGCCAGGGCCATTACTCATTCCATTGGCAAGCAGCTGGTTGCCTTCAGTTATGCAACAAATTGAGGGGAAATATTCCTTTTCACTTCTCTTATCAATAGGTAAATATTTATACATATTGTCAGGCCAAGTGGAATGATATATGTTGATATATGACTGTGAATGATACATATTTTTAAAATGTTTAGGACTTGAGCCTTCTGACTGTTTTAGGTGCAAGTTAAATTAAATACATGACATGGAAGGTCATTCTTGTTACCCACATGCATGATTTTAACTTGTATTTATGTCCTTTGCCAAGAGAAAAATCTAAAAAGATCAATTCAAGTTGCTCAGGTACCCTATATACAGCTGGAAAAGAGAGGAAAACTAAGATTATTCAGTAATTGCACATTCAAAATGAGGAATCTGAAGAAATTTCTTACCTACTTTTTTCTCCGAAACCTAAAAATAAATTACTTAGGGAAGGATATTTTTCTTGAATTCAATTCATTCTCCTATCTTTATTTTGATAGATTCTGATTATAAATATAGCTTTTGCTAGGTGCCTGTCATGAAAAACAAACCTGCAAATTGTGAATTTAAGTATGGCCTTCTGGGGCTGACATTAACTTTTTTTTTTTTTTTTAAAAAAGACTGTTGAGACAGTGAGTTTGCTTTAAATCCCCATATTCAATTTCCACAAAATTCCTGGCTCAGGAATATCACAGCTCCTCAGATGAAGAGATGAATAATCTGAGTTTACAAAACTGGGTAATATCAGAGTGAACAATCTTAGTTTCAGAAGAACTTACTCTTTGCAGCTGTATTTAATGTTCACAGAGTTGCCATTATAATAAAAGTATCTTCAAACACTTATACAAACAAATAAAAAACCCAACCCAAAACAAAGGAAATTATAAAGAAGTTCTAACCCCATGTTTCCCCATTGCTAAAAATTCTAACTTTGCCTCCAATAGTAGACTCTTACAAATAGTTTTTACTATTATTTCATCCTTGCCTCCACTAAGCACATTTTAGTAGCAGGGATTTTTTTTAACATGATTATTTTTGCTGCCAAAATTTTCTGGCAGAAAAATCACAGACAGAGGGTAATGCTGTTTTAAGGCTTGCAACAGCTGCTGCATTGAAAAGCTATTTTTGTTTCAATCAAGAACTACTCTGCACACTCAGGCACGTTATGCTTTTAAGAAAATTCCATTTGAGAGATTCAAACAGCTTGAGGTGCAGGAGTGAGGTACTTGGAAAATCTGTCAGGTGGACAAGGAATTCTGCGTGATACAATTTTTGTATCAACTTCACAAAGAACCTGCTTCCTCCTTAGTGCAGTCTACATTTCAGCCAGTAGCAAGAGAATGAGGATGAACACAAAAGATGGAATGCCCAACCCAAGGCAGCTGTACCATTACACAGAATAACCTGCTCTTTATGGACAGAGCTGGGACAATCTGTGAGAAATGCATGTGAGTACTCACAGCCTGAAGGAAGCGGAAGGAGAGCAGGGCACGGTCACTTCCCCCCCAGGAGCATCTGTCCTCATACTCCCCCTCCTCCAGCAAGAACTGATGGCCTTTGTAACGCTCCTTGTCATAGGCAACCCATCTGTGGCAGCCCCACAACAAAAGGAAAGTCAAGTCAGTAAAGGCAAAACAACTGCACACATGATTTTCTCTAACAAAAAAAGGGAGAAGAGAACCCCCCAAAAACACTAAAATGAGTATCACAAACCCAGCCAATTCACAAAGCAATGCTTGTTTGGAGTCACAACAGGCACCCATGAAGAGTTCTTTGTGGATCAAAATCCTGCCATGTGATTCTTTATCCAACAATAGCTGATTTATGGAATGCTTCTCCGGGTGCCTCCTCTCAGCCAGCCACATTCCCAACAGCAATATTTGGTACCACAGAGCCCAGGATGCAGCTAAATGCCCAAACTTTCAGTGATAAATACACAAGCAGTGGATCTCTTCAGTGTGCTAATAAATGATGAGACCCTACCTTTGCTGGAGATGGTGACAAAATTAACAGATTTCAGCAGAACAAGATTCTGCCTGCTTATATTTTTTTTTTTGCTTTAATCTAAAACTGTATACATATAAACAGACAAGCAAATTGAAGATATAAACCACATTGTATATGAAATATGTTTTAGCAGTAAACAAATAGAAATTTTCAAAATATTTTGAATAAATAGATAAGGGTCTGTTAAAAGAAGGTGTTTCCATATCAACTTCAAATCTCTAATGGACACCAACTAAAAAAATTTGCTTCCCCCACCTTTTTTCTTGTCAGCATTTCTTTCATAAAGCTCCCTTGTAAATATTAGAATTGCTGTACAAAGTCTGTTGGCAGTGAAATTTGGCAGGCAGGGATAGCTTTACTTTTAGTACCATTTGGTTTACATTAATTCAACTGTTTATGTTACCACAGCACTAAAAATAAAAGCTGCCACAACAGACAGAACAATGATTTTTAATAATCCGAGGCTTCCCAGATAGTGAACACACAATGCACTTCTGAATAGA
Source organism: Zonotrichia albicollis (assembly GCF_047830755.1). Classification (NCBI taxonomy): domain Eukaryota; kingdom Metazoa; phylum Chordata; class Aves; order Passeriformes; family Passerellidae; genus Zonotrichia; species Zonotrichia albicollis. The sequence continues at coordinate 1,852,093 of NC_133820.1, forward strand.
TTATCTGAGTATTAACAATTAAGTTTGTTTTGAATTTAGTGCTCATAAAATTCTGACAGCAGCCTGAAAGGATGTATATTATTCCATCCTTATGCTGAAGTGGAAAATCCCTTATGAAACAAAGGCAAGATTTTCTGAAAACTGTTTTATTACTGAAGTGTTTGGCAGAAGCAGCCACCCTGCCTGCTCTCAGGCAGTCCTGTCCTGTTGGGAGAGGGTGAAGGAACAACACGAGGGGTTGGTGGCTGGTGCTGAGTTTACCTCAGAGCATCCACCTGTGACACAGGTGTGACACAGTCCTGTGTGTGTGTGTGACACAGGGAGGGGCAGCACAACACAGAATCCATCCAGTGCCTCAGTTAATGGAAATAACAGCACATTCCCAATGCCAGATAACAGGCAACAGCTGGCAGAGGAAAACCATTAAGACAATAAAACAGCTTGCAGGTTTCAGTGGTATTAAAATGTCAAACTGAAGACTGACCACATCTACCCAAGGTCATTTCAGCAAATTAAGTAGAGACTATCAGAAATATAAATCAATATAAATTAAAGCTCTGTGTGAACAAAGTAGCCTAATTTATTAGCATCCAAATGGCAAACACTGACTTCACACCTTTCACACATTTAGCTTGGGAGGCTGATAACTAAAGAGCTGATAATAAAAGAAATATACACTCCCTTCTTTTAAAAAAATTCCACCTGTGGAAGATTACAATCATCCCTTAGTTAGCACTTTTAAGCATTTAGTTATGCTTCTCTGTTTTAAAATAAATAAATATAAAAGTGAAATATACTCACACTCCACCAATTACACGCAGTGATCCAATTTCCTGAAACTCCTCCTCACTACCAAACAGTGCTGGGACAGAAGCAATGTTTTCTGAAAACTCTTTGGACCATCCTCCAAAGTGGGTTTTCTCATATATTATTATCTAGAAAACATGATGTTGAGCTTAATCTTTCAAAAGCAGACAAGAAGCCTCTCCCTGTACTTGGCTGAAGTTATTTTCATGACTGCAGTTAAGAGTCCCTTCAAGTTCTTTATCTGCTGAATCACACAGATCAGCTATTAACAATATTTGTATCTGTTACAGCATGTATTAGAAAAACACCCAAGTCATGCATGCATTTGTATCATTAAAAGTTACCTAATGCATAAGCTTTTTTGTAGAAAAATGAGGAAAAAGGAACAAAAGTTTTAGATCATCTTTCAGCTCCTCAGATCACAGAATGATCATGGTCTCACTCATAACTCTTGTATTGGAATAGGGGCCAGCATGGAAGGGAACTATTCCTGTTTTCTTCCTCCCTTCCCTCTCCTTTTCTTTTTAAATTCAGAATGTTAAATGGGAAAATCCCCCCCCAATCCCTTTATCATTACAGTGACTAATGTGTCAAGTCAGAAAAACTCATTTTATAGCAAATTCACACTTTCCTAGTAAGAGAAAAACAAACTACTGGTACTTTTACACCTCATCAAACACTAAGTGAACTTGACAGCATTAAGGAATTTTTCTTCACCAGCAAGCACTGAATAGTGATCAAAGATCACACACTAAACAAAAGGAAAGCAGCTTGCATGGAGATTTCATATTCCCAATGTGCTTATATTTCATTCTGAGTGCCCTCTGTGCTTACCTTGACATTCATTGGCATTTGCACCTTTAGTCCACCCTAAAAACAGATGAGAGGAAAATTAGTTATTTATATCAAACCTCTAGTTCCACTCTGACATGTGTTTTACAGTACTATCAGAGCATGACGTCTTTGCAATTATATTCACCACTTTCAATGCTGGCCATAGATTTCAAAAGGCCAGGCACACTATGAACCTGACCTACAAACAAATCAAACAAATCAGTGCACTGACAAACCTCCTGGACGGCAAGCAATTTCAAAGTATCCCTTCATGGCCTAGAATTCTAAAGCAAATGTTTTTAAACTAATTGATACTGACCAGTTTTTGAAATTAACTTTTAAAGCTTTGTTGTATGCATTACAAATTTCTATAGCACAATCGTGCAACATTAGAAAAAAGAGAAAACAGCAGGAGAGAGAGAAAATAGAGTGACATATTTATGTTTATGGTCAAAGAGCAAATACAACAAATGCATCTTCTGTAGAAATGTAAGTGAATGATGCTCTGTGAGGGAATAAGGGACTGACCTCACTTGAGTGACTAAAGAGACAGCCATTAGGTCTTATCCCTTTATGGCTTTTAAACTGTCTCTGTGGGCTTGCTATGCACACAGTAAAATTTGTGTTATACCCCTTCCCATCTCTCCCACATGCAGATCCAAGTGCTGTCTGTCAACACAAAAACCAGCTGCAGCTCTCCAGATTTGTGTGCAGAGAAATACCACTGGGTAATAAAGTCCTTATCTGGTCTTCCATCCCCAGTAGACCCTAACTGAAAAAAATAAAATCAAAAACTTCAGAAGGGCTTTTTTGTTAATTAATTGGTGTTGGGTGCAATAAAATGAAGAGCCTTTCTGTCTTATCAGACCTCCTCCCAACAACAGGAGTTCCCAGGAAGATGCTGGGGGTGCAGAAGCCTGACAAGTCACGGTGACCAAAGCAAGCACACCACGGAGGATTAACCCAGAATGAACATCAGAGCCCAAGCTGTATTTAGGTCAAAACATCTGGGGAAGCAACAATATTAAAAAAAAAAAAAAAAAAGGAGGGCACACAGGGGATTATCAGGGAATTGTGAAGTCCTCACCATCCTTAAGGGACGCAGAGATTTTACATCTGCTGAAGGAATTTCAGGTGGTGAATCACATTCTTCCAAAACTGTCATCTCTCCCTTGTAATTCAAGTCTGAATAAGCAAGCCATCTACAACAGTAAGGACAAATGACTCAATCAGTTCATCAATTACATTCCAAAAACAAAGATCTTATTAAAATTATTTTCCTTTTGTACTCATAAGAGCTAGATAATGTTTGAGATGGCACATCAAAACAAAACTGTATTTAAATACGCTGGCAACATCACTGCTAGGAAGATCTCAAATACTTTTTCTTAGTCCAAGCTAAATATAACTGAAAGAGAAGAAAATTACCAATTTGTTCACTCACTTAAAAAAGCCAGCTTGCTACACTATGAGTATACAAAAAAGTCAGCACTGAGGATGAGATGTTAGCATTGAATTTTATCTAAAATTAACACCTTATGAATTAAAAGGCTTCTTATATCAGTCCCATATCATTTTTTTCAGTGGAAGTTATTAAAGTGTGATTATTTACAGCAATCCTTTGGAAAACTATTGTAATTTTGACATGAAGATTAAAATTGTTGGGAGTCCTTCAGACTTTTCTAAATAAAAAAAAAATGTAAAAAAAGCTGAATGTAAAAGCTGGACACAGGTTTAGGGGACCACACAAGGAATGGAAGAAGAGGCATAGAGCCATATGGAAAATTATTTTCTTAAAACTACCAGGTTTTGTCAAAACTAAGACAAGACTGTTTTTAAGTCCTTCACAACCCCAGGCTTCACAGACTTACTGTGAGACAGTGGGAAGGAAGGCCTGGCTCACGTGGAAAGGCAAGACTGGTAATAGAAGAGCTACTGTCATCCTGCAATTACTTATGGGAAGAGCCACACAACTCCCAGACTTCAGGAACTGGGATGTTTTGGCCCATTCTGCTCAATGCAGGAAGTTCTGGGCTGCCCAGGGGCCTGTGTCAGACTGCATCACCTCCCTCCACAAGGTCAGGATCTGGCTGTAGCTTGAGAAATGCTTGGGCGATGTAACACGCACATTCTGGTGCTCAGCCACAGTATTATGGTTGTAACAGGGTGGGTGACTCAGGAGAAGTATCTATTCTCCAATGAAATAAAAGCTAATTATAGCTGAGTTGCTTCCTTTATTTATAAAGCTACTCAAATATGGAATTACTGAAGAGGTCTGCCAGCAACTAGGAAAAAATGCCTTCAAACTAGGAGCCCACAGAACACAATGCTGACACATTAATTGTCATTAAATGTAATATTAAATGTATGTTTACTAATTTCTGGCAAACCCCCCAAATACTGTTCATACTGCTGACTGATTTTCATCCCCTGATATTACTCTTCTACCTGCTGGCAAAATGCTGTTAAAAAGGTTCAGTACTTACACTCCTGATCTGACTCTTATATAAGGGTTTTTCTCAACATCCAGCTCTTCTAAATTGGCAGCTGCGCCCTGTATGCAGATGGGAAGTCCCTCTGTACTACCAGCTGCCAGGCAGAACTCCACCTCTGGAATGCCACAGTCCTGTGGAAACAAACCAAAGGGTAATGTTTATCCACACTTGCACACTCTGCCCCCAAACATTCCCTTTTTTGCCCCATCTTCTCACCCTTCTCCAGCCTTCATATGATGGAAGGGTTTTATTCTTTTCAAAATGGAGGCTGGAATTTTTAGAAAAGCCAAGGGAGGTAAATTTCCAGCTCCCACTAATTTTCAAAGAAGAAATTTATGGCTGTCAGGCTACTTGCATAAAGGCCGGTTTAAATATTCTCCAACCAAAGGACTGAACAACTTTGTAAGACTGACTTCTTTTCTAAAAGGCAATGTTTCCATCACACACATGATGCTTGCATTATCTAAAACTTTCCAGAAGTATCCATTACATTCCCACCGCTGCCCCTCCACAACAATTAAGTTCTGTAATGCAGAATGCAACTACAGTATCAAGCCATATGAATTCAATGTTTTTGTTGTGCTAAATAAATCTGCAGCATTTTAGATGAAGAAGGAAAAAAAGATCAGTATTAAAACACATCTATTCTGTTAAGTAGGCACTTTAGCAATTTTCCTGTTACCACACAGGTAACAGGAAATTTCATTGCTGGAGGTTTACTACTAAGAGATAATACAGGAGAGCAACCTGTTGACCACATGCTCCATTCTAGAATTTGCAGGGATTTTATTGAGCCACCCTCATTTTGCAGTATTTATATAACATGCATTGCCAACAATTTGTTCCCCAGCACTCAAGCACACCCTGAACCAACGAGGATCTGCAAATCCCTGTTTCACAGGGTGTTCCAGACCAGTGGAAGGCAGTTCATGTGTGCAGCTGGAAAACTTCACTTCGCAGCCACAACCTCCCAGAACACTTCCCCTTCTCCTCCTCACCCACAAGCCCATTTGCTTTAAAACAGAGGGCTTGAACAGCATATAAAGATTCCCAAAATCCTAACGTGGCTGGAGGAAGATGCCCCTTTCATGTGTGCTAGAGAAGAGGGATGAGGAGTGGTCTCTGAAGGTGTCCCCAGGGAAGCACCCGATTTCTGGATTTGGGGAGGAGCCAGGAGGGGCACACTGTGACAGAGATCCTGCCAGGACTGTGGCTTCTGAAAGGAAGAACACAAGAGCTTGCAGGGAAAGCCAGCAACAGCACCTCATCTTGTGACAGCACCTGCAGTGCTCTCCTTTTGCACGTGGGGTTTTAGTGGCGTTTTCATGGGGTGACATCCCACTTCTTGTTCACAGCATTTTTCATTAGCTATTGAACTGTCAGCACTAAGTGTGGCAATTCGAGTGGATGCACTTGAGGATATTGTTTCACTTTCCTCCCGAGACCTGAGGTAACACAGTAATACTGCCTTGGCAACTCTCCCTCCTGCACAGTCACGTTTCCTCTGTATTGTACCTTACAAACAATGCTCACTCTTTGTTTTTAGAGCAGAAACTGCAACACCGGGATTTTTGTTTTCCGATTAACAAACTCAGAGAAATCAGGAAAAAAGACTTTCTAGTACAATGCTGCTTTATGGGAACATGCTAAGGAACTCCATTCCTCAATTCTAAGCGTATTGCTAGACAAGATTAAAAAAAAAAATCACCCCATAGTTCTTACACGTGTATGTATCTTACTAAATCAAAGTTGAGAAATACTTGAAGTCTGTGGTTTTTTTTTTCTAAAAATATCTGCTATGTAAGAAGGCTGAAATTCATAAATTCAGTAATAAAGCTTGATTCAAAAAATTGAAGTTGCACCTAGAAGAATTCCACAAATAATGATGGCAGACTCCTAATGGCTTCAGATAAATTCTGAAACTAAGTATCTACAAGACTAGACAAGTAGCAAAATAAAAGTATCTGCCTGAGGGCTCAGACAGAAGAGGAGATGGAGTATGCTTAATTTTAATTCAGTAGGAGGCTTCTGTTTTTGTTTTTCATTTAAGATTGGAAAGAGGCAGTCTGTAAGCTCTTTTCAAGTCTGCTCTCCTGACTCTGAAGCTCATGAGGCAGTCTCCAGCTCAAGAGATGATAAATGTACCAGGGGAGGTAAAGCACAAACACTCATAATAAAGTCTCTCCTATTTATCACCATCTCTCTCCAGTCAGATTTTGAAAGCAATAAAAAACCTCTACTCGTACTGATTGTACTTTTGTGTGTGTTCCACATTAAGTCCACAAATTTCTTTCATAAAGTGTCACACAACAAACTAAGGTTTTCATCAAAACCAATTCAAATATTTATTTTTAAAGGCGGTAACACGGTCGAGCAAGAAGTACATCATATTTTCTAAGCACATTTTTTTAAGTCACAAATACACATTTTTGACTTAAATAAGGAGTTCAATTTACCTGTACTGATGCACAGACTGCAGAGAATGGTAACATTTATTATTACTGTATGAGATGAATGCTATATATTTGCAGTGCACACTCTGTCCCATGCCATTAACCTATACAATTAAAGCATGCAAATTTAGTTTGGTAAATATTGGCCCCAGCATGTTCATATTTGCCTGAGCATATTTAACAGCCCTCATTACTTTCACAGGCTCCTTTAACATTCCCAATGGCTCCTTTAACATTCCCAATGAAGCCACCATCTTTAGAAACAAAATGAAAACCATACAAATATGACAGCAGTCAGGTGGAGATCCTTCAGTCTAAAGCCCTGCCATCTGCAAGGCGTCAAGATTTGGAAATAAGATACACACATGCACAACTATTATCATGCAAAACTGCTACCACAGTATTCCAGCCCAGATCCCCAACTGGAAGGTTGCTCCCTAAAGCCACCCCCAAACTGTGCCAGCCCCCATCACAAGCAGTCCAAACTCACACACTCATTGTCCTACAGACACATCCGGCAGAACCAGAACCAAAAGCAGGGCAAGCACATTAGGCAGCTGTGCTCATTTCCAGTGCAAACACACAACCAGCAAATGCTCAGGTAGATCACAGCCTCCAGGCATCCCTCTCTGCCTGCCTTACTCTGTGGTGTTCTCCTGCAGCCTCCACGCAGTCATCCTGGAATGCCTGTGCTTCCCTCCTGGGCTTTAGGGAGCCTTTTCCCCTTTCTGCTCTCCCCTCAGCTCCTTCTGAAGAGGATTAACACAACCCTTAAGCCTTTAGCACTAAATATTCCTCTTCAGTGGCATCTCTGACATTTTTCTAGCCTGACCAAGAGGTCCAGCAGAAGTGACAGACCTAAAGCCTTTGACCCCCTCCAGGTGTTCTTGGTTATTTATCCTTCCTCTGGATCTAGGATTACAGCCCTAGCAGCTCCAGCAGGGTTAAATAAACTCAGCACTGCTGAGACTTCTCCTTGGTCTGTCAGCTGAGGTGATCAAATCAGCCTGTTTAACTGGGGTAGTTTTGTGTCAACAGCAGGGCAAAGAATGACTGAAGGCTGGCTTCTTAAGGGAAATGCCAAAACAAGGATGAGAGAAGAGACTATTGAAAACCAGGCCTAATTAGTTCTGGCATCAACATGATTGCTTTGTAATGTCTAGACACCATTTCACTTTAAATACACATTTTGTCTTTAGGATGCTATCTGCTTCTGGAGGTGGGTTTTTTTTGTTGTTGTTTTTTTGACCTGTTGGTCCTGCAGGCTTTTTTACCCATTCATAATTCTTGCTCCCAGTGCTCCAGCATTGTACCACTCTTGCTACCACTCACCACCACCAAACCCAGCTACAGAACTTAGCAGGGGTGGCCAATGAAATCATACAAAGGAAATAAATTATTACTGTCCTGTAAAGAACCAGCCAGCAAGTGAGACTATCTGAAGCTGCTGAGTGTCTTCCTGTGGCATCTGACAAAGAAGTCCCTGCTTAAATTATTAGCTTCTTTTCACCAGAAAAACCACACAACAAGAGAAACACACCCTTCCTGTAATAGTGTGAACAATCCCTTTACAGAGAGCTTTGCTTAAGGAGACTCCACAAGGAATCCAGGTAATCCCTGCCTAACCATCTTGCAGACAGTGATTATAAACTGCTGTTTCAGATCCCTGGCCACCTTGCAAAACAATGGTTCACAAGACTATTCCACAATGGAGGTGTCAGGAACTCTTCTTGGCTCTTGTTTTTGGGAACAAAATATTTAGCACTCCCTTTAGGTTTCCAGAAACAGATAGGAAAGAAGCCCAATGTGCAAAAAAGTCAAAATATGTGTTTACAGTAGGCCAGAGAAATGACCTGGCTAAACAGACTGTGCTGCAGGAGCTGCACTGAACCTGGGTGTGCAGGCAGACTTTGCTGGCCTTGGCTTTTGTCTTAGGGGAAATCAATCTCCACATCATTTCAGACAGGTCTTCATTTTACTGGTTGCACAATCTGTTTCTTTGGAATCTTTTCCCCACAATTTTCTTGATATTAAATACACATGGATACACCTAATGCATATCCATGGTTAGGCAGGCCGCAAGCTAACCAAAAATTTAACAGAATCTCTGCTTTTTGGGGAGGCTTGAAGCCAAATCAAGAGCACAAGGCTACTAGCAGACTGTTCTTCAGACAGTATGCTAGTAAAAAAAATATTAAATGTACCTCCTACAGTGTCCTTAGTAAAAAACTGTTTCTCCTCTTCTTGGCAAGCTGTTTTCTTCTCAAATATTTAGTCAATGTTCTAATCTGTTAAATGACAAAGACCCTTAAAAAAACTACTTGAAAATTTGGAAGACAAGTCAGACAACCTGGACACAGAGCAAGTATGGCCAAACTACCCTGGAGAAAAGACACTGACAGCCTGTGAAAAAGAAAAGGCAGTAAAACACATACACACGAGCTGCCTGAAAAAGAATCCACTATTTGTCAAATAAAAACAAAGCCTATATTTTCCACAAAAATAAATAAATAAGGTAGCACTTTGGGAAACTACCTTCCAAAAGCAGTTCCACAGCAGGTAAAAAACAACCTGAAAAAGTAGGGATGCCTTCATGAATCAAGGGATAGAGGACAAAACCTGGCTGGTGAGAGCAGTAAACTCACCAACCACACCTGCTAAAGGTTTCATTTACACGAGGAAAGCGTTGATTACTGAACTAGTGTAAAGTAACAATGCCTTCCATCTGTGTTCCACATAAATGAACCACAGACTGGAAGAAGAACAAAAGTCAAAGCTATTTAGCTGTACTGCAAAGGTTTTTATCAAGCATGATGAAGTTAAACAAGTATCTTTCCTATCCAAGAGTCCTCTTTCACAGCCAAGACCCATCCAGCTTCCCTTGGCTGTTATTGTGAAATACCTTCATTTATTTAGTTGTCTTCCACATTATTGATCAACATTCATATTGCATATTGATCAAAGGTTTTAATATGTTTAGCTCAAATAATGTTAACTTAATTATTCTTGCCTTCAGTCAGCCTCTTTTGAATTAATTAATTTCTCAGTTTTTTAAGAGAATGAAAAAGTATTTCTAATTGTTATGACAATATGCCCCTGTACTGATGACAAAAAAGTTATCAATTTTAAAATTACCTCTATACCAGCAAAAAACATAGAAACCACTTTACTGAAAATCTTTCACATTGTGATACAAATGATAATCCATTCACAGTAAGGGCCACTGCCCTGTGAGCAACTGGAATGTTGCACTGAACAATGAGACCACTAAGTCTTCTTAAATCACAAGATCTGGAAAATATATTCCTCATTCACTGAATAACAATGGATGCATTATATTTAGTTTTCGACATTTGATTCTTATCTTTTCAACAAAAAGCCTTCTAAACTGATGGCTGCAGGCAGAGCTACATGCTGTAGGTGTACACTGGTCCAAGTGCAGATCCTACAGATGGCACAAAAGCTGTAGAGGGAATGGCAGCAGTTTGTGGAGGCCACACTGTGCAAACAGGATTGGAAACCCAACTACTACTGAAGCAGAAGCCATACAGACACAGCAGACAGGTTAGGATAAAATCTTCTTCCAAAACATGAATTGATTCAGTTTTATTTCAAATAAGTGGACAGGTAAACATCTAAAAGCAGGGGAGCCTGTGTCACATGAGGGTTGTGGCAAAGAAACATAATCCACCTGCTCAGTAACTCAGGAAGAAAGGGAAATTTAGCACAGCAAAAACCCTGGAATTTATCACCTAGAAAGTGAAAAAACTGAGTCACAGCAAATGTGGATAAAGTCGGGAACATGACACACACACTGTCATTGCTGGCAATACACCAGTGTGACCAACAAATCAATTATGCATGTGAGAATATTGTGGAGAAAGTCTGTACCTTTGTTACGTGTTTGATGGAACCAACTGTGAGGTTTCTTCGATGATGTTTTATGCCTGGGAGATCCCAAAGGTGATCCAGCACAACTTCTCCTTCTTCTAGTATGTGTCTTCGACCCTGGAACTTTGGTTTCTCATAAAAAATCCAACTGCAATAATGATAAAATGAACTGAGTCATTGCTGGTAGAGCATATCTGAGGGAAAGCCCAGGAAAATTCTCTTCTTACCAAAACAAATATCACATCTTTCTTATGATGTCCCTCAGTAGTCAAATGCACTTTGGTATTGCAAAGTAAAATACAAATTCTTCTCCAGAATAAAACATAAAATAAAAATGCAGCTAAACTCCAATGTGAATGAGCAGCCTTATTTTACCAGGACAAATATATTAACTGTCACATCAAAATGTGTCCTGCTCAGGCAGACACTATCAAAGGCAGAAAACATACTAATAATGACATTCAGAATTCCTTAGGATGTGAAAGAAATGTATGCACAGCCACACAAGGCTGCCTGAAAACTGCATAAATGTGACATGCATGGCTGACAGTCAGAAACATTCCCTGTAAGCCCCACTAATTAAATTCCAGTGCAACAACTGACACAGACCTGGCCCCAGCTTCCCAAAGCAAACTGAGGAACACTTGCAAACCTAAAGGTCCTTGTATATATCCTTCTGTAGCCACACTCCTTTCAATGCCACGTTGAAACCAGCAGCTGAGAATGTTCATTTGATGGTCCTTTTGCATCAGCTACTGTATAATGAAACTGAACTGTAAAAATCCACCTTTTTTTTTTTTTTTTTTTTAATTCACGTATTTCTAGTCATGATTATGGCTGCACTGGCTCAGCACTTCAGGCAAGAGCTCTAAACTCACTTGTGGCTCTATTAGAAACGTCTTGTTTGAAGCTAGCTCCCAGGAGAAGCAATCTATTTTTTTAGTGCAGCATTTAAAACTTTGTTTTATGCTTTTTCACTGGTTTCAGTCTAATTATAAAGCAAGAAAAAGACACTACTGCAGATGGGACATGTGTCACAAATAAAAGAAATAAAAACACAAGAGGAACACACAGGCAGTCTTTTGGAAAGACTCTATTTAAATACCACCTGGATTTCTTACCATCCTCTAATTATCCTAAGTACTGTTCCAATGGGAAGGATCCATGATGAGGCATCTAGCACATCTGAATGAACTTCTTGTTTACTTTTGTTGCCACAAGTATCATAAATAATAATCTGAAACAATACACAATGCATGCAAATGAGGGCCCATTTCAACACAGAGCACAGTTATTTTTTTGCTTGCAATTTGTGCCCACCCAGCTGAGAGCCTGCACAGTTTCTTCCTTTATGAAACACTCTACTCAATGAAAACAACTGCTCAGAAAGACAGTAATATTACTAGTGGCAGGATTTTAAATAATATATTCTCACTGTTAGCAGGGGAAGTACATGCTATTAATATAAAAAACCAGATAGTTAAACTAACAACTTTAGATGCTTTCCTTTCAAAAATTACAGTATGACAAATTATTCCATGTATCATCTTGATTTATGTGACATAAACTCTGCTTACCTTCCCTGGTCTTGGGTTGTACTTGAGACTTGCCCTGTCAATGAGGTTCTGAAATTAAAAGGACATGGCAAACAACTATTAACAACTCCAACAGTGGCACAAAGCACAGGCAAATTATTCTGGGTCCACTATTCCTGTACATGTACACAACTGTCTTTAGTAGAAAAAAATAGGATTTATTTCACTGCCATTCAGAGCTGGTGTAAATTATTTAACAGGGTGAATCAGCAGAAAGCAGCATGTGCTAGAAAGGAAGAGCTGTTATGGAAGTTATAACCTTTACAAATGCATTAACCCCTTCCCAGTAAACAATAAACTGCATTTCTTAACAGAAGAAAGAACAAAAGATACATCTAACACAGACTGGAGTATTCCCAACATTGTGGAAAGACTTCTTCAGTTACACACTTGGTCTATGTGGCACTTTCAGATTCTAAACAGGAGAAGAACTTTTTCCAAACCCACATTTGCCATTGCTTTAAGCAAACAAAAAAAAAAAAATCCTAATCTATGGAAGCAGCTGTTACCTACTTGCTAACCGAGCTATGGTTTGTAGAAGACACTGTGATCAAACAATCAAAGAGCACAGTAAACTGATAGTTATACATTCTTTGGACAAGACAACTCTATTAATCTCAGAAGTGAAAGAAGTAAAAGAACAATTTTCATATAAAAGGCAATTCCATCACCTTCAGGTTGAAATGTCCTTAACGTGGAGAAATCTGTCTTGTGCTACTACAGAGAGTTTTTATTATGCATGTTTCCCAATTTTACCTTCTGTTCACATATTCTGTTTTACAGTTAAATCACTTTCACCTGTGTGCTGAACAAAGACTATTAGCTTTTAAAATTTATTTTATCAGAATTCTTTTTTTTAAACTATGAAAAAAAAGCCTAATAACTTCTGATAAAAACTTTTGATTGCTTTTTATGACAAAAACTTAATTAAAAGGTAGCAAGGAGGATAGGGAGGCAGGAACTTTGAATTTGGGGTAATCACTTTGATTATAAATATCATGTGACAGGACATCTTACCACTGACAGTTCTCCCAGTTTTAGCACGGTGTTGTCTTGAAACCAGTGATTCTTTGGCTGCAGCATATCCTGAAGAAAGCTTCCAAACCTGGTCCCCTTTTCAGAAGACCCTTTTCTGGCAGATTTCAAGTACTGGTAGTACACACTTGTAGGAGGCTGTGTTACAGCAGCATCAGCTTTCTCTGGAACTGGTTTACAAGGTGTCTGACTGGGAGAAGACACATCTGGAAACTGTTCTGGTTGCTCCTGTGAGTCAAGCTGCTCTTCTGAAAGAAGAAATGATTGTTCAAGAAAAGATCTACTTTGGTCATTTGATTGAGGGGTTGCGTTAAAACCCCCTCTGCACTGACTGGAAAGGCAGTTGTCTTCTCTCTCAACATCAAGAACATCTTCCTCATATGAAGGCTCTTCCTCCTCCTCCTCCACCCCGTCCTCCTCATCCTCCTCCTCCTGGCTGAAGCGGGCAGTGAACTGCAAGCGCTCGGACACCGACTGGAGGAGGGAAAGCACAGAAGCGTGCTCAGAGCTGTCTTTGGAGGCTCCCCCAGCACGGCTCTCTGGGGACACGTCCGTGGACAGCACATCCTCCTGGGAGCTGTCATCCTCGTAGATGGGGGACAGAGAGAAAGGATACACCCTGTAGCGCTTGGCCTCCACGCTCAGGAAGGACTCCGAGCCGCGGCTCTCGGCTGCTGCGCTCCCCTTGCTGTCCTGCCCAAACAGACACCCTGACTCCTGCCTGCTCCTTGCTCCAGCACGCCTCAGATCATCTGTGTTAGCTGAAGGCAAATCAGAAGGAGAAGGAGAACCAGTTTGCATCTCGTCAGTTGAGACAGATTTGTTCTCAGTTTGAAGAGCACCTTCATAAATGATGGTAAAAGAACTGTTTTCCCACTGTTCAATTAGGGGAGAAGAGGCCAAAAGTTCTGTTGGTTCCTTCATGCCATTGCTGTAGTCCAGGGCATTTCCTTCAAGCTGATCATTTCTCTCCATGTCTTGACCCTTGATTTGTGCCAGCTTCAGAGTCCCATTATTTTGGGCAAAGCCTGTGTTGAAGCAGTGTTTCCCTTCACTGGCCTCTCCAGGAACACACGGTTCAGGTACCATGGACTCAAATCTCAGTGTACCTAACTGCGTATCTAACCCAGCATTAACCTCTGCTCCAGTATTTGCCCCTTCTGCTAGCTCCTCTTCACTCTCCACTGCCTCAGAATTTTGTAAGGTCGCTTCTGCTCGTACAGGTACTTCCTCTGCAGCCTCTTTCCCACAGTGTTCGTGCAGGCTGTCCTCTGCATTGCTTTCCAGAGACATCTGAGGGCTGCTTTTATCTCTGGAGTCACTCTGCAGGCTGATACATTCTTCACCACACATAAAAGATGACAAATTAACATTTGCAGCTGGCAGCAGTGTGCACTCTGGCATATTTGTATTATTGCTTGAACCTTTTAACTGCAAAGGCAAAAGTGTTTCTTCAGCCATAGTAGCATCTCTATCTGTAAAATGTAAAGTTCCATCAGATTTTCTAACTGCTGATACTCTGCCACACATTTCTGCTGCAGCCAGCTGGTCACACACCTTTCCATTGTGCCTCTCTTTTATTGGTGTCAGAAGATCTGATTCCGGCCTTGCTAAACTGCCAGAGGAAAGAAATCCATTTGTTTGACAAGTAATTGCATTATTTGCTACTTTTTCATCTTTTTGGGGCCAACCTATGCCATTTTCCATACAATGTGGAAGCAAAGGAGGACCTGAGCAATCTGCCCTTTCACACTTTACAGCTACAGTCTGAGTTTCAACCATCTCTGTTGGTTCCTGAATGTTGGCAGGAAATCCCATATCCAGACTTAAAGCCTTTGGTATTTCAGCCTCAGGTTTGGGCTGAACATTTCCAGAAAGCCTTTTCCTCTCAGGGCCCTGCTGCTGATTGGATGCCAGTTTTTGTATGGCTGAGTTAATGACCCCATCAACTGTTTCTTTTGCTTTTAGTTCTAGTGCCCTATGAAGGTCAATTTTATCAGGAATGGAAGAAAGTATCTTTTTATCTTGATTATTTGTATCCACTCTTTCATTTCCTGTAAACGAAGATGAGCCTCCTCCACCGGGCTCATTAAAATCTTTTAATGACTGCACAGCTGACTGGATTTCTCCTGCTGCCAGCTGTACACTCTCAGCCTTCTGATAATTTGTAATATCCATATTTATTAAACCACCCTTGCTCCCACAAAGCTGGCAGACACCAAAGCCTTCTTTTGCTATTATTTCTTCTGCAGCCAAGTGTAAAACCAAGTCCACAACTTCTTCAGCTTTCTTCAGCAAAACAGCAGCATCTGGGAAAGAAGAACATTCTTGTCCTTTCCCAGAACAGAGACCATTTGCCTGGGCAGGTGCAGCAGCTTTTTGGCCAGAAGGGGCTTCCAAAGGAGCAGAAGCACCAAGAATCACCTGTCCCACAGCATCCCTGCAGACAGTCTCAGAATGGGCTGACTCAGATGCAGCTTCCAAAGGTATCAAGGGACAGATGGGTGATGGCACTGCCTCTGCCAGGACACTGCTGCCAGCCTGCTGTGTGCACAAGGCCTCATCTGCCCCATCACTTGCTCTGGGACTGGAAGAATTACTGTTCCCCCGAGCAGTGCTGGACATCTCCAAGGCAGAAACAGGAAGGTTGGAGGCTTCTCTGGATACCAGAGGAGGAGAAGTGGGCCTGGAGATGCAAACAACCTCTGCACCTACTCCATCAGCACAGCTATCAAGCACAGGAGGAGTAATCTCAGCTTCCAGAGAATTTGCTGGGCACAAAGTTCTCAGGCCTCCTGAGCAAGGCGGCCTCTCTGTCATCCTGTTCACAGGGATTATTCTCCCAGACTCTGCAGCTGGAAAAAGAGAGCTGTCCTTTTCAGAAGCAGCAATCTGGCCATTTTCAGAGTTAGTGGCAGAAGGCAGCATTTTTCCTTGTTTGTCAGATGAAGAATCAATTACTGTGGGTGATAGCCTAAGTTTATTGCTGTTTTCCTTCTTGGAAGAAAAATTAATGCACCTGCTTTCAGAAGCAGGTGGAGATTCAGAAATTAGGTCTACATCATCTTTTTCACGGGTGAAAGCAGAATGGTTGGTCAAAGGCTTTCCTTCAGATCTCAAGGCAGAATGAGGAACCATCACAGAGGTAGACTCGTGGGTTGGAAGCACTGTCAGCTCATCAAAATGTGTTTTCACACTTTGACACCCATGTGCACAAGGTGACACACTGGCAAGGTTTTCCACTGCAACCTCAGACAAAGCCTTCATTGTTTCCTCACTCTCCTTTCCTGGACAAGGAAAACCAGTCTGCAGTGTGGGAGCATCCTCAGAATTCTCCACGTGGATCAGCCCGTGACCATTTTGTACGTGCACTGCTTTCCCTGACCCACTCAGTTCTTCATTACAAGCACCCCTGCCCATGGCTGTATCTTCATCATGTCCAATAAATGACACTGAGGCAGTGAGACTGCCTGTGGCCAAGCACTTCCCTCCTTTGGATTCCATGCTGAGTGAAGTAGGTATTTGTTCATGAAAAGGGAAAAGAACAGTAGCAGGAGAGTTCTGTGGATTTTCCTCTCTGTCCACAGCTGTGACAATTTTCTGTGTATCACCATCTTTATTGTCACTCCTGGTGTGCTGATCTGCTTTCTGCTGAAATGTAGTGGTACTGAAATGAAGCCTCTGGACATCCAATGTTTGCCCTGAGTGATTATTCACTTGATGGTTGCAGCACAATTCTCCCTTCCCCTCCTGCAGTTCTTCATTAACTGTCTTTCTTTTTGACTTAGGTGAACATAAACAATTATCCTGTATTTCTTTTGGGGACTTTTTATTACCTGCTTTACTACAATAATTTTCTTTATCAAAGTTAGAAGTAGCATTTTTGTCTGTCTGAAATAGAGTTTCTGCTTCTCCTGGCAGTCCATCTTCTTTTCCAAACAAGTCATTTGCAGAACTGACTTGAAGGGAATGAGTACTCTGGGAAGTGGAATTGCTTAGGATGCCACTGTTCCTACCACTAAATGGCAATAATGAATCTAGCGAAAATGTCCTTTTAACTTTTGTTGCAGCTAACGCAGGTGAATTTCTGAAGTGTAACTCATGACATGATTCAGTGGATGAAGCTGTGGCCTTTGCAGTTCTTCCATGCTTACTTCTGCCCAAGCAATGCTGAGCTTTACCAAACTGTTTGCTTCCCGCTCTAACTGCAGAAGAATTTAACACGGCATCATCTTGGTGATCGTTATCCTCATCTCTTCCATTTTCTTTTATTAGGCATCCTGATTTCACAGACAGAGTTGTCTGGACTTCTCCATTTCCTTTGACTGTTGAAGCATCTCTGTTCTCAGGACTTTTTTCTCCTTTTCCAGTTGCTGCCTGGTTCCTGAGGAGCTGCCTGATCCTTGCAGAACCCCGATATGTTGCGTACGTGACTGCGGGTGCCTCTGGCTTCCGTCGTGTCTGCCTGGAACAAGGATCATCAACATCAGCAAGGACAGACCATGAACTGCTGGCACAAAAATAAAGTTTAGCACTAGCTGTAGATGATGTAAAATACTGCTTTACTCCACAAACTACAGACTGCACTCAACACTATTTTCCTCTCACTTCTGCTAAACAGAGGTTTGTGTGACAAATGATATGGACACCACCTTTTACTGAAAAAGCCAACTTATAGTTAAAGTAAAAAAGTGGATGCTGGCTTCACCAACTTCTATCATTTATTTTGTACCAGGCAAGGGAATTCTGACAAGTGTCACTGCAAGGCAACATTTGCAGAGACATAATCAATAATCTTGTTTTGAATATGTTAGATCCTTCTAAAGCAGGCCTGCACATTAAAACTGAAGAAAATTTACTATACTAACATTCATTAAAATATGAATTGAAATTTAAACTTCTACCCAGGCTTCCATCATACTGTCAAAAAACAGGAGGAGGAGACACAAAACGTGGGGAAAAAAAGGAAGTATATAACAGGGAATGCTTTTTTGAACCACAGGGTAGTAAGGAAGAGATTGAATGGGGAATGGTTAAGAATGAAGAACCTTGGAATGCTGGAGGGAACACCAAAATGGGAAAACTAGAAATGTTACAAGGAATTGAAAGATTTAGCTATTCATTAATCTTAAATTTAGCAGTAAAAACAGAATGCAAAAACTAAGAAATGAAAGAAACACCACAGAGGAACTGTGATCCTGCTCCTTCACTGCCCTTTCTCATAACACTAAAAATAAGTTCAGAGCCTGTCACTTTCAATTTTCTGAAGAAGCAGTTTTTCTCCTTTCTTAAAACTATGAGACATCACAAATACTCACCTTTCTTTCAAATGCTTTTCTCTTTCCCCCCTATTTTTCCGCCTGTTAAAGAATTCTTACAAAAATCAGTCACTGTCAGCTTTTCCATTCTTCATCTCAAGACAAAGTAGATGCACAGACTAGACTTGAACTCCCTTCTGCCTCAGCCTCCACTAAAACTAAGAAGAAACCCTTTCAAAGTCTGCCCTGTATCTGCTGACACAGGGAATGCTGGAATCAGCCATTCAGCTGTATGGAAAATTGTCCTACTCGTTTCAGGAGATTCTCTTGGGCAAAAAAAAAATAATAATAAAAGGTGTTGGCTAAGATTTTGACTTCTAATATTAAAGCATTGCAATATACAAAGATAGCTTAATAGCTTCTAAAAGCTCTTTGCATCTTCCCTCATTTGTTCAATTTTTTTAGAAGTTGTTACAGCTCTAGAGTTGAGAACAAATAATTTAAGTGAGAAATAAAAAATTAATTTAATAAGGAAACTGAAACATCTGAGTATCACTGAATAACTAAATTCAAATCTCATCTCTATGGATTCTGAGCATATATTCTCTCAAAAGATATATACGAATATAAAAATGGAATGGTTTCGCCAATCTAAAAATCGACTCTATTTTCTGGCAAAATTTTAGAGGCCAAAATTCTTACTTCACTATAAATTTTATTTTTCAGAGAGAACTTAATGCTATTTAAAATCACAAGTAAAGAATACACACAGAGTACAAGTGAACTAAATGTGGAATTATTCAAATTCATAAACATTAAAAAAGAGATATAAACAGTCATTTATATGCATGTTTTACATTGTCAAGTACCTTTAAGCTAATGCCAAAATATATTAATATGGGCATTCAGACTGCGTGAGAACTTGATTTGTATTGGGATTAAATTCACTGTAAGTTCTGATGGAGCAAAAGCTCAATATAGGGTTTGTTGGTCAGATCTATTAAGTCACAGAGGAAACAGGAAAGTCCAGTATAAACAGCACATCTCCCAAATTGCCAAGTAAGATGCCTACATGTAGTCTTCTATAGCATCAGTTTGGTTTACAGAAATACCAGCAGTGGTAGCTGCTAAACATCACACACTCCATTTGTTAAAATGGCTGACTTGAGGATTCACAACCCTCCAAAACATAAACATTTCTGAGCCAAAAAAACCCAAAATACAGTAGAGAAAAAGGGTAGTAAAAAAAAAATCATTATTGTTTTCCACAGAAAATTTTATTCTAATATTTTCTAAAACTCCAGAGAACATAAAAATGTGAGGGGAAGGATTGAATTGAGTTCTGCAGAGCAGTACATTTACTCAGCATCAATCAGAGTCATACTAAAAATAAGTCTTAAGAATGTAAGACCTGATCATGCTCTTATTTAGAATTAACCTTACTGAGTAACCTTTCCTGCTTTAAATAATCACTATTAAGCTTTTACAAACTCCAGCAGCTCGTCTATACTTTGGCCAACCTCAAAAATACAAGTTGGCCTACAAGCGCCCTGAATCCAGATGAAATTTCTTTTAAGAAAACAAGCAGACACATATTGGTACAATTTCTCCAAAAGAAAAAAATAATTATGGATTCTTGTACAGACCAACTGTAATGACACATGTTTGAAGTGAGCACGTAAATGGTACTGCAAGATGCCAAACGCTCATTTCCACCAAAACCAAGGCATGACTATGAATCAATAGCTTGACAAGAACTAGCTTGTACTGAGTGTCTTTTACTTCATGGTTAGTATTTTTGTATGATATGCAGTGGGGAGAATTCAGATTTATGTACAAACGTGGTGAGAACCAGTATTCCAGAAGAAACCTGGAACCAGTATTCCAGAAGAAACATACCTTTCCATTGTCTCCTGTACCCAACTTTGCCTTTGAATTTTTCATGTGAACTCAGAAATTCAGAGACTCAAGGCATCCACATATGGGATGAATAGGTAAATTTTTTTCAGAAGGGATGCCAAGGAGAAGCCCCAAACCAAAATTTATTACAGAAGGCCAGCCAAAAAATTGTACTCAGAAGCTTTTTTTTGCCTATGTATGTATTGCAACCTTTATAATTTCTCCCAATTCTTTTTGCTCTCCATTTGTCTTCTGAGGGAATTTTATGCTCCAATTGACCAATTTGAAGTCGGAAGACTCCAAGCCCTTTTCCCCTTGGAGAATTGTGCACAAACCCAAATGTGAGGAGCGCTGGCTCCAGCCCCTCTGCAGCTGCAGAGCCCCAGCCTGTGCCAGGCTCTCCCAACACACAGCTCTGCTCTCCTGCACAAGACTTTTGTCAGTGAGCTTTATTTCCAACCAGAACCAATCTATCCTCCACAGACAAGGCAACTTCAGGGTCCCTGACCTTTGATAAGGAATT
The DNA here is from genome assembly GCF_047830755.1 of Zonotrichia albicollis. Taxonomy (NCBI): domain Eukaryota; kingdom Metazoa; phylum Chordata; class Aves; order Passeriformes; family Passerellidae; genus Zonotrichia; species Zonotrichia albicollis. The sequence continues at coordinate 1,872,883 of NC_133820.1, forward strand.
TGCTCCTCAGCTTGTTATAAAAAATGTTACCAGCAGACCTTTTAGTCCTAATGCAATTCCTTGCAGAGCACACAGAAGCGTATCCACTCTGAATGCTCCCATGCAACAAGACATTTAAAAAATGAAAATCCATGTTCCTATGCAACACCAGCAACTCAGCTGTAAGTCTTATGAAACAAATTTAGAAGCAGAGTGTGCCACTAAAAAAAATCTTCTGAAAGTGTCACTGGAGACTTGTGTCATTTCTGATCACCAAAAGAATGTCAGTTCAGAATTTACCTTAAAAACTCTTTGCAAAAAAATTTTTTTTGGCTCATGTGAGGATGTAGATGAAAGCCTGATTATACAAAGAACCCAGTGTGAATTTGTCACATATTTCAAATAGTAGGAGATTTCTTCTTTCCTGTCCTCACAGGAAGTTATTCAATTCCCTATAAAGCCTTAAATCAGTTTCACAAAAGACTTTGACAGCAACAAGAGAGGATGTCAACATGAGTTACGTTAGATTTGTCAAAAGTAGGTGCTTGTAGATATTTCTTCTATTGTGAAAAAGATATAAAAAGTTAAAGGGGGACTAACTCAAGGAGGAGAGGGGAACATGTTCTGACATCTTATATGACAGACATCTTGTGTAACTTGCCCAAGTGGCAGTGGTTATAAAACAGTGCTGTTGATTTGGAAAGCCAGAAGCAGGAAGAAACCTGCTACCTTAAATGCCTCATTCCAGTGCACCCATAAAGAACACATTGTCTGCATTTTTTCAAGTGTTTGCCATGGAGATGGCAATCCCTCCAAACCCGTTTGTACCACACAATAACACAGAAGGCAGAGAGCCCTATACATTTTCCAAAAGGTGGAGGCAGAGCACACAGACTGACAGAGCATCTCAGGCTCCAGCAGAACAGCTCATCTGCACAGCAGGGCACTGCTGCCCAGTCTGCCTCTCCCAAAACATGCCATGGTGAATTTTCCCCTCTCACCTCACTCTTCCAGATGTTTTCTCTCCAGTGCAGCAGTCTGCTGCTTTAACAAGCATATCCATGCACAATTCCCCCAATCTCTTCTCATAGACATCTAGATTTGGTACTTGTGACTCCTGGCCACCCCTCTCTGACCATCTTAAAATTACTGCTGTTTATTTTAATTTTATTCCACTTAGCTTTTATTCCACTGTATAGTTAACTGACAGCTTTTTAAAAAATTACGTTAAGGTACTTCATCTGGAAACAAGTGTCCTAAAGTCACTTTGAAACACCTTCTGGTGGAACCCAGCTTACTCAGCCAGCTGGTTTCTATGCTCATTTAAGGTATTAATAAATGGGAAAAAGAAAGACTTGCTGAAAAAAAAGACTCTGTGGGCTAACTGAATAGTTGCCATACACAACTTAGATGACAGAAAATGCTTTAGCCACAGGGGATAGCTTCATGATATAAATCTGCAGTCTGAAATACTTAGTGTCCTGGCACGTCACAATGTATGTTTGAAAAGGTCAAAAGTTTGATTGAACAAAGTGATTTACATGCAGTTGATTCTGCAGGAAATTTCAAAGCTAATGTTCCATAAGGGCAATTAAGAGCCAACGACAATTTTAATAAAAGCAAACACAGTCTCTGTGACCTTGCAAGGAATGTTTTTCCTTCCCCTTGCCCTTTAGGGTAGAACTTCTTGATTATCTCGCACATCTGGGAAAACCTATTCTTTGAGTCTGAAGGAAGAGAGTACACACCAAGGCTGACCCAAACACCAGAGGCTGTGAGACTGAGACAGCACAAGGGGATCACTCCTGGCCCTTCTTTGCCCTGTTTCCCCAGTAGCTGGCAGCAGCCAGCCTCCCCACCCCACACCTGTGGGATCTGTCCTCACTGCTGCCCCTCGCTTTTCCCCAGTCCCACTCTGGGATTCAGGCGCCGGACTGGCACCTCCCAGGGACAAGCAGAGCTGCTGCTGCTTCTCACTGGCGTGCAAGAGCTGGGGACAGCAGTGAGGGCTCCCCTGAGTGTCTCAGCTCAAGGCTGAAGAAAGCCACTCCCCTTGGCCTCCTCTGAGATGCAATGAGGAATCAAAGCCAGGACATTCCTTTACACTCTTGAAGCAAGAGTGCAGCTTCAGGTGGGGTAGGAAAAGCAAAGGGTTTGTGTCAGTTGAATACATTGAACACTTGAACAACTCTACCAAAAAAAAAAAGTTCACTGGAGAAAACAATCCAGTGAATTAGTTTTTGACTTAATTTATTTAGCTCAATTTTCCATCACACATCTGCTAAGAATTACTCTGAAAATACAAAGTTTCCTTCTTCAGAAACACAAAAACCTTTGCTTTGGCACCAACAAGAACCTTTCCTTTGGACCACATCCCACTGTGGTAGGCACCCCTCTCTGGCAGGTAGAGAAATGCTTTGAAGCCTGCATTCCTCCCACAGCACAGCCCCTGACCACTCTCCACAGGTCACCCAGGAAATCAGGGCCAGGATGATCCTGCCCCTTCCCCAGCACAGCCTTCTGATTTTGGGTGGTATCTGGCTGGCCTAGAAGGGTGGAGCTGCCCAGGTAGTTCATGCCCCTCCTCAAGTGGCACCAGGCCACTCTCAGCAACTGAACAACACTACACTTCCATGGCCAGAAAGCCACCAAAACATCAACAAATCAACAGCAACAGCAGCTTCCCCACTTCTCCTCAGGAATTACTTGATGAGACCACTGCCTGGAACTAAGTGATGAATTTCTGTTCATTCACTCTTGATTTTCTGCCAAAGGCATCTATAGGGAAAGATGAATGTTGCTGCTACTGACTGAAATCAACACCACAATACACAACAATCCATCAGACAAATTAGTGCTGTGTTTTGTTATCACCACAAGCCTGCTTCTGACAAGCAACACAAAGGAGAATTACAAGCTCTGAAACAAACCTATTAACCAGAATTATGTAAGCTTGAAGGATTTTATCAGATGTATTTCTATCAAAATAAAAGGGCAGGATTTGCTGACAGTAGCAAGGTGGGAAATACTAATTGCTAATACTAGCATACATCAATTAAATGTGTAACAACAGGTTTACTAGACCTAAAAATACAATAAATAATAATAAAAAATTCCCTCACAGAACCCACTAATGTATAACATAGTAGAACTGTAAACAGACTGAAATTTCATTCTCCTTAGGGCTACCTCCCTTCTGAATGAAATTGCTTGCAATGCTCTCACTAAGTTATTCCTAGTACCTAGCTGTTAGTAGGGTGTGAAATTTAAATGCATGTTTTGAGCATCTGCTTTGGAAATCACCCCCACCCCCTTTTATACATACAGTAAGAAAATCCTTGCAGTTGTGGGGTTCTGAGTTTTTTCTCACATCCATATCTACAAGGTTCATAACAGAAGGAAGAAGATGGGATCTTAAAATACTTTGTTGAATTCAGGTATTACTGTCTTAAGCAGGACTACTTAATCAAAACATTTAGAGTAAGGAAATTTTTGATTTTTTTCTCTTCAGCAATGCAATAAAGCTGCTCCTTGCTGAAGTCCAGAACAAGCTGTGCAGTTCCACAGGCACCATTGTTCTGCACACCACTATTTGTAGCATCCACTTATTGTTACTGGATATTAAAAAAAATAAAAAATCTACTGGAAAATACAAATGGCAGGCAGTCAATGGAACAGATGTGGGTCATATATCTTTGGGGCAGGAGGAAAACACCAAAGTTCTGTCCTCAGTCACCTCACAAGGTACCACTCATTACCACCACTGGGATTCTTGAGAAGATGGCAGCTATTCACTGCAGGAAGTCCATTCTCAATGTTGAAGACAAATCACTGCTTTTTAGTGACAGGCAATATATATAAAAGTGCAAGACTTTTACATTATAGGAAAGAAAGATAATAGGGCAAATCTGTGTCTTATATTTGTCACCTACTTCAGGAAATCATCATCTCTCTCATGTAGACTTTCAGCAATGAGAAATGAGGTGAAGCACCCCCACTGTTCCATGGTTTTATTCTTAGGGCTTATTTCATCAGCTAAAGGTTGTCTTTTAACATCATTAAGGAGTGCAGAGGCCAAGAATAAACACAAAGTTTTCACTTTATACCTACCAGTCTGCCACAGGGAATTATTCCACCCAGAAGCTGCCATCTTACCTAAGCAAGAGGGTTTTTCTACTCTAAGTAGAAAACTTTGCAATTGCTTGCTCCCTTTCACTTCTTCAAGGCAAAGAAACCTTCAACCATGCCAGAAAAATGGAAGACTGAGGGATGAAATAGCTGGAGACTGAGCCCAACTCTCCTCACCCATCTTCTGTGCTGCAATTACTGTTTGTAGTAATTGTTGTCTACAGACTTTGCCAAATGTATCATGGTTTTGTCTTTTGTGCTCCTTCTTTGCCACTTGCCACTGTTTGGATTAAAGGAGCAAAACCCTTTGAGGTACAGATCACCTCTGAGCCAACCAGCCAGGGTGATGGAGGAATAAATAACGTGACCTACACATTTTGTCCCTCAAAAACATGTACTTCCACAGACTGAGCTCATGAATTCCACTTTCCTTGGCCCAAGGCCTGGAAACCGAAGTCTTTACCAAGTGCCAGACCTCCCACTGAGGCCAAAATTAACCTCAGTTTACAGGTCAGAGCACTCTGATATCCCTGAACTTCACCAAATATTGCTTTAAGGATATGAGGAGAATGAGGTTGTCTGAGCAGAGGCATCTGAGACCATCTGGTAGGTTTTTGAAATCTGAAAGGTTGTTTGGTTTAGGCTTTCTTTTTTTTATACAACTCTAATGGGGATTATGCAATCTAACAACCATCCCTCTTCCACTTATCATTGCAACCTCCTCACTAACCAGAGACAGTCCCTAATGCAGTATTTCACTGTAGTGTAGAATTAACAAATTCATTTACATCTTCCTCAGGACAAAGCAAACTGCTGCCAGATTAATAATGCAGTGGTCACAAGGATTTGTAAAGCTCTCTGCTACATCCTGCCTCTACAGAAAATGCTGAAATGCAGTTTAATGCAGCAATCAATGGAATCAATTCCTTTGGCTTTAAATGACTCACTAGCACATCTCACATGACTTTTAGGACTCAATCACTCTTAGGTTCACATCTTGGCTCTTCATGGTTTCCACACCTTCCTGCTGCTTTGCGCTGTCTTTACCCCTTCTCCCCATCATTCCTCATGTGACTGGAGCATCCACTCCCAAGAAAACTCTTCAGCCAACTGGGAGCAACCAAGAGCATTTTTACAGTTTGGCCATGCTATTTACAGGTAGTTAATATTTAGTAAAAAAACCCAGCTAGTACTGGAAAGAATAAACTACTCTGCATCCTTTAAACTTTTATAAACTAAAAGAGAACAAATCCAGCACAACCACTTCCATAAAAGAAAAAAACAAAAACAGTTATCCTTACTAAAAAACCAATTATTCAAACTTTTTAGAAAGGTAAACAATGCAAGCCTCTGCTTCCCTGCAGCCATTCCAATTTTTCTTTACTAATTGCTTCAGAAGAGCAGTTCACATTGTGTGGTCAGGCAGAGAAAAACATAATTAAAGTTACACAGAGATTGTCTAACTTGTTAGTATACCAAGCCAAAAAGGGCAGAATGTACACTGTACTTTTGAGAATGAGCTTAAAGGACACAGACTGGTTTAATGTTTCCCCTAATTTACAACAGCTACAATGAAAAAAACGACAATTTTTCTTCCGTTCAAAAAGTTATCTTCCATGGAAAAGCTTCCTTCTGTATATAGGTCAACCCTTCCTTACCTCCAAACTAGCAACACACATTCTTTCATGCTTGCCTAGCCATGAGACAAATCTACACTGAAAAACTCCACACTGGTTTGCAAAGATTACCTAACAATATAAGACAATGCCAAAGGATGGTCAGTTGAAAAATCCATCTGTAACTTGGACTTCAGGAAAACAAAAAATAACTCAAAAATTTCCATACAGAGCAAAGAGATCAATTCAGCGAGTTAACACCCACTCCTTCCAAACTCTTCAAACTTTGATAAATGCCTTATTCTATTAATCTACATTTTTATGAAGAATTCACAAGAAGAAAAAGGGGAATGAGATGCATCTTACCCTGTAAATTGTGCATAGACAGTGAAGGACATAGTACAGAAACAGCAAATAGCAGCAAGAGACTGATGCAGCAGCCCAGCCTGTCCAACAGGTTTCAGGGAACACAGTTTGCTCAGGAACCAGACCAAATAACACCACGCTCCTGGGCTCTCCTGGGAACAGCTGAGGGGAGGAGAACTTTTCTCCTGCATTGATCAAAGCAGTGATGCTGCTGAGCTGCAGCTTGGAAAAAGCACAGTCAGATGGGTGATGCCATGATAAGAGGCTGGGATAAAAACCAGTCAACCACGACACAGACCAAACCAGAGGGCTCATGAGAACACAACCAGTATTACTATTAATGACTGTATTTTGAAGGTGGAAATACAGTTTTGACTTCACTTAAATAAGTATCACATCACCTATTCACATCCTGATCAGCCACTGCATGTATAATATAATGCTTCAAATAATTATTCTGCCAAATAACAGGTAAGGGCAGAGTGCTGGAGACATCCCAGTATGGAAATGGAATTCAACAAGCAGCTATTTTGGCTGTCTCTGACCTCCTACATGGAGATGAAACATTTCACATGCCACCAATAAACAAACTGAGCACTACTCAAATTAATTTAAAAAACATTAAAAGAAAGAAAAGATGTCTCTTCTGAGCCCATCCTCCAAATCTGCAATCCAAGCAGGAGCACTGTGAGAGACTTACTGGTTACTCCCAATCACTACCTTCTGCTTAAATTTGAAATAAACATTCTGGGCCATACTGAAAGCCTGAGTCATCATCACTTGCAGATCCACTGCCCACAAACAAGTCCATGTTCCACACACCCATCAGAAACTGGACAGGTACCACAGGCACACATTCACACCTAACTCCAAATCCATGCTGTGCTGACCCACATGCAGCCAAATTTCCAACATAACAGCTACAAATGATTCTGGAAAACTAATTTCTATGTTTATGATAGTCATAAAAGGTTTTGTAATACACAGTGTTGACCACAGCCAGTGTTTTAAGTTTTCTACTCTCAAACACACAACAGTGCCTTTCCCACCACTTTTTTTTTTTTTTAATCTTCTTTTAACATTCTATAAAGAATGTTCCATATTTTGGCTAATTGAAATTAAGTGCTTTACAAAACCTTCTTTACATCACAGGAAAACCCCAAAGAACTAGGGGGGAAAAATCACACAAGCAAAAATCACCCAGTCAAATAAACTAGGAAAGATGATTTAGAAGTGAGAAAACCTTATTTGCAGAAGTAAAATTATTGAACTGCTGAGATATAAAAAGAACAAACATTCAAGTTTTTATATAGGCCAAAATATGGATGGAAATAAGTTCTTTACACTTCTTTTCTTAACATATTTGTAAATGCCACATCTATTCAGGAGAAGCCTAAATAACTTCTTTAAAGTTATATTTTGTTGCAGTTGACTTCTCCCCTGCTCATTTATTTAGGGCAGTTGCAGAACTGGAGTTCTGCACAAAGTCAGGGCCACTCCAAACACCCTTAGAAATTACAGACATTTCTCATACACACACACACAAACATCAACATATTTAATAACAAATTCTAAAACTTACTTTTCTGTATCTGAGGATTGTTTCCAGCTTCCTTGAAGATCCCGTGTGTTATCTTTCCCAATATTATTTAAGATGGCATCATCTTTATTTACAGAATCCTCTTTTTTCCTAGCTGTAGGCTCTTCAATTTTGGGGTGCTTTGGCTGCATGTCCTTTGGAAAGGGGTTTGTGCTCTGTAAATCCTTTTCACATCTGTTGGGTTCATCTTGGAAGGTAGAGGATTTAGATTCTACCAGAGAAGATCGTGTTGCAATATTAAATAAGCTTCCAAGGAAATGAAAAAAGCCTTCTCGGGGTTGCTTGTCTTTATCTGATGTTTTGCTTCCAGGAGTCAGACTAGGAAGGCTATTGGCCTTTTTCAGCTCCTCCTGGATTTCACACTTGCTAAGCTCTTCTGTGGAATGGTTCTTCTCTTCATTTTGACAAGCCTAAGATAAATACAAAAAGCACACAAAGATGATGGTTCCTGTCATTTTCACACATTCCCAAATTCCTTGATTTTAATTTGCACCTATGCATCGTATTCCTTTCAGGAGATCTGTCATTTAACAAGGTTAAAGCCCACTGCTTGTTGTTTTCTCTTTTTGTACCAAAGAGGACCCTATTCCACAAAAAGTAAAAAGGACTAGCACAGGCTAGAATATTCCCAAAGCAGCTGCAGTGGAACAAAAATACAAGACAGATGGTAACAATTGCTTCAACTGGCATCAAAAACATGGGGAAGAAGCAAGGAACAGTTACTTCACACTTCAGACTAATCCCCTCAGAAAGCACAGCTTCACAAACAAACCTCCATGTGCTTGTGAGAACAGCTTTCAGCTTGCAAACGCAGGCAAGAACACCAGAGCCAAACACAAACACCCCACAGCCTTCTGCACTTCTGAAAAACTGAGGAGAATCAAGAACAAAACTGGGATAAAACAAACTCAGCACACATCCCAGAGGTGAATCCTACCTATTATCCTTAGCAACTTGATGTTGAGCCCTCTGGCCAGCTCTCCTTCAGCGGCACAGCTGTTTCCAAACGGATCTGTTGCCTCCCACAGTGTCCAGCACTCTTCCCCTGGTTTCACAAGCCAAGGTCCTGCAGAGCAGCAGCCCCGCACCTCTGACCTTCTGCACTGCCTATCAGTGACCTGAAATGAATGAGCACCAGGCAGGGCTTCACCTCCTTCCAACCACATGTTCATTTCTGAGCATCTACACCCAGAGGCAAGGCAAGCTCTGCTCCTCACCAGCTCATGCCCTTGAATTTCCCCTGGGCCAGCTCCTCTCAGAGATCCAAGGACTGCTGTCCAAGCTCATGTTACTTCTGTCAAGACCATCTGCCCAAAAGGGTGATGCAACTTCACTGGAAGGCTTCACAAACACCACTCACAGCCACATTTTCAGCTTCACTATCTGCAAATGTGTTTTTTTCCCTGGACTACAGCTTTCTGGGAAGCACCTCCCTCCGCCATCCCCACCCTTTGTAGTGGGTGCCATAGGCTATTGCTGCCTATTTTATCTTTACAGTACAACCCTGTAATTTCAATTCCTGATTCAACCCAGTTTATTAACGCAGATTAAAGTTACCCCAAGCTTTTCTCAGATGAAATCTATCCTGCTCAACAGGAGTGGGAAAGAACATGAACAAAAAGTCCGATGCAAATTTTAGTTGTGTCAACAATACATTTGGATAAGAGTAATTGTTTCAAATTGGGCAACACCTACACAGAAAGCTACTATTTCCACTAGGTGACCAATCCTATTTCTACTTGAAGTAATCTTAAATAAGCCAGCAGGCTTATTTGTTAATAGGCCACCTGGGATCATGTTAATGATGAAAAAAGTGTTTTAATGAACTCAGCTTCATCCTTGGGGAACAGCAGTTTCTTAAGAACTTTCAAGATATATTTAGTGATACCAAAGCAGTGGTCTTTAAACTTCAAGCAATGCTTTTTTACCCTAAAAATACAGAGCAGATGCAATTGCTTAATATTAAAAGATGCATGTGTTGGAAATGGAATTATTTATTGGAACTGTGAGGATAGAAATTGAACAGCACTAATTTGTCCTTGATAAATCCACACATTGTCCATTTTCTATGTACAGGCAAGACACTTGTAGAACCATATTGAACTTCTAAGTAAATTTTTAAAAGTGGGCTAAGTCAAATTCTGGCCTTTTTTCATCCCACCCGTGACAAACCTCACCACTCCCCCCACACTGCTCTGATCAACAGCTGATGCATCACAGAGGGGTGCACTCACCCCTGTGGGAGCAGAAATTTACTATTTAGATGTCAACTCTACCCAAACCCAGCTCTGGAAATGAAGATGCCAACAGTGCAGCTTGGAGATGTGCCACAGCTCTTGCTGCTGTCTTCAGTATTAGACAAGTAACACATGAGCCTGGAATGAACCTCTTGAATAATTTACTTCATCTCAGAGGAACTGAGTACTTTGCATAAGGAAATACAAAACAGAAACAAGAAAACAAAATTATTTCCAAAATTTGATGAGTGAATGATTCACCATGTCAGCTTCTAAGTTGTACTGTCATATTTTCTTCCTTCACTTTGCCTAACACCTCAGCATTCTTCAATGCCAGATTTTAATTTAACTTTAAGTGAAGGAGGGCCTTTCTCTACAGTTTTGTGGTTTGTACCATTCTCACAGATTTGTCCAATCTAAAAGAGTACGTCACTGCAGGAAATGCACACAAATGTTATTCTTTTCTCTGCACAGCCCTTTTAAGCCATAAACATTTATAGTGAATATTAAAATATTTATGGAGTTAACAACTAAATGCATTAACTATAAAAGAAATAGTTACATTAAAAACCTGACAACAGTTTAGTTTTATAAGTGTTTTTGTTTGTTGTTTTGCTTGGTGTGGTTTTGTCCATTTTTAAAAACCATTTCTACTCAGAAACTAGTGGAGGGTTTGTTTTTTTTCCTATTAGGAGCGGAGACATCAAATATAGTTAAATCTCTACATGTGAAAATCCTCTCTGAGCAGCTCTGAGACATAACACTTGTAAAGACTGTGCTGCTTATTTGTAAGCATAATTTATGCCCTGCTTGAAAAGCTGTTTTGTAGTCTCTGCTTCCAGAAACAGAAATCTATTTAGAATTTCCTTCCTCTTTAATCTTCCTTTCTTTACTTAACTTTTGGTAAATCAAAAGAACAGGAAGCTTTAATATGAAAGGGTCCTTCCATACCTTTAACCATAAACAGCGTCTTGCATGAAAAAAAGCCACAGAGAACATTTACACCGTGCTTATTTGAAGATATATGTGGATATGAAGTCTTAACACAGAAACTATGCAAATCCTTCTTTCTTCCCTTCAATATAATCAATCCTACTTTCCATATATTCTCCCTCCTGCTCCACTTTGCCATAACAGACAGCTTGAGCTATTGGTATTTCACCATTTGCACACAAAATCTCAATTCAAAGTCTGAAGCATTATATAAACAGCACTGCTCCTGCTGCAGATTTTGAAGTTGGTATTTTAAGATGGTGCCATATTCAAATGGCTGAGACAAAAGCACATGATCTTCCCTTACGAGAGCCAGCAAGCCTCTAGCACAGCAGGAGCCTTCAGGCACCAGCGCCTGCTGAACACGCAGCACGGTGGCAATTCCACAAGCCAGCACCACAGAAACTTTCACTGAGCATTCCCCATGCCTCTCTCCCAGTCTGCCTCTGACAGAAGCCCCTAGTGAGCACTCAGGAAAAAAAAAGCTAAGGATGTAGGTTTTCTATAAAGTAATCCATTCTATGGTACATCCCATCAGTTGTCAACAGTCAGAGCCTCTAGCAAACTTGACAGAGCATTTGATTCCCTGTCACAATTAAGCTTGAGCAGTTTGATATTCACAACATTGCAGGAATATCAGTGACTCTTGTTTTACCTACACTTCATGTCATCATTCAAAGAAAAATGAATTTAAAAAGTCCTCTAACAATGTCACAGCAGTCCAAATAGTTTCTCCGGTTCACCAAGAAAACTGGTTTCTGGATGGAAACCTACCTGCTATAGTGCTGTCTTTCTGCTCCTCTTGGTATGAACTGTCATCAGTCTTCCCCTTGCCTCCCCTTTCCCACTCTCTGTGAGCTTTCCTGCTTGTGACATGCTTCATGAAGCTTTAATTAGCTTTTAGTCCTTTGGCAACTCGTTCCTCCGAGTTTCACTGAGCAAGCCCTGCGTGACCTCGCCTGACCTTGTAGCTGAACTGAGGCTGGACTGGATGACACTCTGGGGTCCCTTCAACCTGAATTATCCTATGGGCCTGTGCCCTCACATGCAACCAGGCTGGTGTGGCAGACTGTGAAACAAGATTATGACTTCGACCAGGTGACAGAGGAGACTGCAGCAATAAGTGACCCTGTGTCTGGGCACTGTGCTCCCACTTTGCTGCGCTGAAACCTGCCAGCTGGGGCTCAGGGGACAAGCCCCCATGCCATGTCCCAGGCAGGATAGTTATCCCAGCTGAATCATCCTCTCCAGGCTGGCAGGATAGTTATGCCAGCTGATTTATCCTTTTCAGGCTGTAATCCACTCCAGGCCGCAGCACGGACACCCGCCCTTGGCCAGCTCTACCTCAGCAGGCAGGCCCAGCTGAACAACCCCTGAGATGTCACAGCATCACCCTGGGGAGGCTAACCTGCCAGGTTACCTCAGTTTTCCTCACCTCCTGCCCAGCAGGAGGTAGGCACCCTTGTAAAGCATCTTGTGACCACCCTTGTAAAGCATCTTTTCTCAGCAGCTGGGTGGCTGAAGCTGGAATTGCCAGAGGTTCTCAATCAGCAAGGGCTACATCTGTCTGCCAAAACTACAATCTCTTTTATTGCCCTAACAAGGGAAATGAAAGCATTACCAGCATTAAAACACAGATCTCTGTGAACAAAGCGTTAGCTTGCAGCCACAACTGCCAGACATTTGGGATTTCCCTCCCCATGAATGAATGCTCATTACCAAGCAGAAACTGCAGAGAGCCGTGCAGGGACCTCTCAGGCCGCCTTGTCCTGCGGCACTCAGAGCACATCCTGCCTCCTGCACAGACACCTGCTACCACCTCATGTCCCCTGCACTTGTGGGAGAAGATGGCCTGCCATCAGAAAGGGAGGATCATCACTAATTCACCCCAGGGACTTCCAACAAGTCATTTAACCCCAACACCCTGATGTGAGAACGGGCCACGGCACTACTCCTGAGTTTCTGTTTGCTGGCATTTAGAAATTAATTAACAGCTTCGGGCTCAAGTGCTGGGTGCACAAAGTAGCACATGTAGGCATTGCCACATATAGAACAGGAAAATTAATCTTGTTCCTAGCCTTGGCTTTGACCTTTCAACACCACTGAGATGGCTGCATTTCATTTAACAATTATGAGCATCTCATTCAGTCTGAACACGGACACAGTATATAAATTCTGTGTGCTAAGCAAAATCCACAGCGATAGAGCTGGGGCTGGTGGCAGGATAGTTCATCCCCACAGTGCAGGTTTTTCAACAGATTTTCTTTTTCTGGGAAGTTAAAGCATCTTTGGTGTAGTCTCCCACTCTTTCTCAGTGAGTGGGGCACACTGAAGTGCCTTAAATCCACATGTGAAATAATATTTTGTTCTTTCAAGTACCGTGAGGAAAATCTTTTAGGCTTGTGCAACCAACAGGAGGCAATACATATGGAAGCCTAAAGAAAAACTACTGGACACAGTGAGACACAGATGAAGAACAAAGCTTTTCTACGGAAATTAGAATGGCATTAAGAAAAATTCAGGCTAAAGTACTATCAGATAGTGAAATGCACAATAGGAACCCCTAAAAGTCCACTGTTGCTAATGGTCATGAGCCAAATGGATTGAAAAAACACATGGGTAAAGTGGGTTTTTCCTATTTAAGCCAGTAATTCAAGTGGTGGTGTAGAAGATGTAAGGGAAGTCCACCATTGTAAAAAACTATTTAGTCTTTCCTAAAACTCACCTTTTAACTAATGAGAAAAAGCAAAAACCCCTCAAAAGAAACAAAGAGTGACTTGGGGTTTTGGGGGAATTTAAGTTAAAGTTATGAACTCAGTAGCTCTACAAATACCCAATTAACCTGAATATTTTGGTTTTTTAATACTGTGAAGTTTTCCTTCCACATCCTCATTTCTCTGCTTGGTTTGAGATGCAAAAAATCAGGTCATGGCAACGCCGGAAGACAAAAGTAACTAGAAAACTAATGAAATCATGGCATCACCATAATCAGGAGTAAAAATTAACAACAGGAAGAGACATTTAGTTAAACTGTATCAGTTTTGCATTTTTAAAAATAAACCTATTTAAAGTCAATGACTATTTAACATTTGGAAAGACAACAGCATCTGTTCAAAGTTCAGCACTGGGATTTTGAAAATTTGTTTATCCATTTGAATTCTTGAAACAGCAAGGAGTCATTAATGACCATTTAATTTGTCAGATGAGGAAAGAAAAGATGAAACAAGCATTCTCTGAAACTCTATAATATTCTCCTAAAATCTGAGGAAGTATCCAGAGATACATTCCCTGAGGAGAACAACAGATAAAGTGGTCGGGGTGAACATTTCAAATGAAAAGGTAGAAAAAAGAAGGTACAATTTGAAATAAAGTTTCTGCTGGGTCACCTTCACAGAGAATTTTAAACTCAGTGACAGTCTCTAGAATGACCAAATTAACTTTTTAATTTAAAAGTTTCTCTTCACACCATTTGAAGAGCTGCTTGAAAATTTTCCCTTCTGAATTGTCTCATTGAATTATTTTAAAGCTCTGATTGAAGATTAAGAACTGGTACTCACTTCTGAGTATGCAACCATCACCTCATTACTACAAGGGCTACTGTAGAGCCAGAGAGAACAGAATCAAATTGTCTGTTTTACTTCTGTTCTTTCCCCCAAACTCCTCCAGTACTACAATTCCACTGCCTTTTAATAAATATGTTTTCACAAACATTAAACAATTTTTGTTCTCTTTTATTTGACAATTTCTTGAAGCTGGAGATTAAAAAAAAAAGGTGAAATTTACCTTTTCAAAGGAGAAGGTGACAGTACACTGGGAAAGGGATAAGACAGTGTGACTTCCACCTGCACATACATTCTATTGGCAGATTATAGCACCTGGCACTACACTTCCGCTTTATTGTCTGCTGGTTTTCTGAGTTAAACAGACCAAGATATAAAACTTTTTTCCCCCCACCCATCCTGAAACAAAGTTTCCTCATGATCCCTTCTTTGAAGAACAAAAGTAGTAGAGAGGGAAGCACGTTTCAAGATCATTCTTTCTAAAAATCTTCAATACTGCAAGGGAATTTACCAGAACTTTAGATGGGTCGATCTTGAAACATCCCCCTCAAGACATTCAGCTGTTAACATCAACCATCAATTTAACAAAGTATCCTGGGAAACTAAAAGGTACCACCTATAAAATTCCATTTCAACAAAAGTCTACATCATGGCTGAGGAAAAAAATATCTGCTTTCAGCTTTCACAAGAGAAATATTGATGGTACAAACTCCAAAACAATTTTTGTTTTATCTTTCATTTGCTGCTGTGAACAGTGACAGCAAGACTTTTAAAAAGTAACCCTCAGGTTTTTAAAAAATTCATGGCTGGCAGCAATAGCCCATCTCCCTTGACTACCAAAAGAAAAAGCATCCCTCTCTCTGATTTCTACTTATTAAGTCAGGAATTTAGCAGGAATTCACAGACACCCTGAGTGGACATTACTTAGATAATTAGTGATGAAATTTAAAATTATGAGATTTTTGAAATAAAATCAATGTAACATAGAACCATGACAATATAAATCCCCACCCCATGCTATATGGAAAAATGTATGCAGTTAACTAAGACTTTAGGTTTAATTTTGATTTCTAACTTTTTTCTAAAACTTAAAACTATAGTCAGAATAAGGGACATTCAGTAGGAACAGCAACCTATATCCAGCAAGTTCATGGGATTTCTAAACAAGTCTTGTGTAAACTGGCACACTGGATGAAAAAATTGGTGACGGAGAATTACAGCACAAATTAGGCTGAAAGGAATGTGGTTGGGGAGGTCATGCAGTCTGTGCTCCTGCACAAAGCAGCTCTGGTTCATCCAGCTTTGTTTTGAGTATTTCCAAGCATAAAGATTCTGCAACTCACTTGGGCAAACTGTTCCAATATGTGACCATTTTTACAGTAAAGGGAAAAAAAAACCAAACAAAAAAACCAAAAAAAACCCAAAGAAATAAATTCATATAGGTGACTGGAATTTCCCATGTTCCAACTTGTACCCGTTGCAACTCCTAAAAGAAGCTGGCTCCATCTTATCACATAATTGCAGTCCCTGCCATCAAAATTTAATATCATGTCTCCTGCTTAAATACAGCCATCTTTATGTTACCTTGAAATGAAATTCATGTGAGAAAGCAGAGCTACAGAATAATCTCTGTTTTCCATGTTCACAGTGTACAGGAGTACTTGTCAGAGGACAATTAGGTACAGGTTTAATTTGTAGCACAGAAGCTTTAGATGGCATGTTAAGAAAAAGGGTTTTTAATTATAAGGTCTATGAAATTGGTAGAACAGTTGTCTGATGAGGTTGGAGAGATCTTAAGAGATCTCCATCCCTGGAGGTCTTTGAGAACGAGTCAGACAAACTTTTATCAGGGATGACATAGATACAGAGATCTCACCTTGGGGCACAGGAGCAGACTTGATAATCTCTGCTGTACTTTCTGCCCTGAGTTTTCTATGAAGGTTGAGACTGTCTCAGGTTAATTCAGGCTGGAGCCTATGGGCCAAATGATGGAATGCTTGATGCTACTGAAATACTGTCACATAAATTACATAAATTATACATTTGGTGTATCAAATTTGCACTTATTTTTTGGAACTTTTGCCTGACACAGCCCACATGGTGGTTTCTGTGTTGAGATGCTAAAGAATTCCTTCCTAATGGCTTATGGAAGAATGGGCTATTTTCTCCATGCACTGCTACAGGAAAGCTACCCAGTGACCATTAAACCCTTTTTCAGGGAGCATTGTTACAATATTCCCTTTGAAAACAAAGTCCCTGTAGCACTAAAAGTGAGGTTAATGATACACCAATGTGCACTGGACACTCTGTAGTGCAGACACTTAGCACACTAAACATGAGGTTCGAGAGCTGTTTACGTGCACACAACCATCTGTTCAGCAATCGCTGCTCAAACGGAGCGTTTACTCAGAAAGGACACCCTTTACAGCCCTGATTCAAAGGAACAGGAGCATAGCAAAATCTGTAAATAAATATTGGGAGGGGGTGGCATACTTTCTGCAATCAATTAACAGACACAGCAAATACATTTCAGTAATACTTTCTCGAAAGTGATCAAGTGATGACTGATAAAGCCCCCCTTGGCGCACAGAAAAATCAGGCTTAATATTTTCAAAAGGTGCATATTAAAATATCTTTCCCTCCTTTACGAGCTAAATATTTCTCTGTATGGAAAAAATAACAGGGGTAAAGTACAGAAGTGGTGTCTAAAGTGCTCAGAAGAGTCAAAGAACCACCAAAGCTCAGCACAATTGCCAGCTCCACTCACCCAGTCAGTTATAATTTAGACATTCGACCTTTGCTGCTAAATCAGAGACTTGCAGCTCCTCTGCTATTTCGCCCCTGGCCTCCTGCTGAGATGGCCAATGAATATACAAAATCACAGCATGGAAGTCTATCAGAAACAGGATGGCTCATTAACTTGGTGACAGCTAACACAGACACAACACGGGTTCACTTTTAGTTACCATCCACCTGAAATGCTCAGGTAGAAGCACGGCTCAGAGACGTGGACATGCTTGGAAACCAGCCCAGAACTGATCCAAGTATAGATTCAGACATTCTTCACAAAAAACCACTTTCCATAACATTTTTTTTGGTCAGCCTACAGTAACCTTGATGATTGGATGAAAAAACCTGAAGCAGCTTTTAATAACACAGATCACACCTCTCATAGAATCATTTAGGCTGGAAAAGACTCTTAAGATTATCCCAACACCACAATTAAGAAAGCATCAGTTCCCTCCAACTGCTCAAGCACAGTCTGGTGGTTTTTGCAGAGGACAGTTTATTTTGGCCAGTGTGATGCTACCAAATTTCAAGGGTACTGGAGACAGCAGTGAGAAAAAAAAAACAGAAAAAATATTTTCTGCAGAAAATTTGGTGGATGGAACATCAGAAAACCAATACTTTCTCGACTTCCTCTGAGTAAGTTTTTACTATTTAGTTGTAATTTCTGTGCACACAAGATAAAAAGTTAGACTGCTCAAAGTACTCGCTACTCTGCACATGAAACTGCTCAAGTGTATCACAAGGTTTTTGATCAGCTTAAGAAAGAGGAAAGTTAGACAGGAAGCTCTCAGTACAGCTGAAGAGCCAGCACATTCTGCTAGTATGAAAACCACACCTTCTTCCTAAAGCCTATACAAACACCAGGCATTATTTCTAAGATAATGTCACGGTTTTAGGCTTTTTAACATAGGTCTGAAACAATATAATTAAATAAAAGGTTATGGCAAGAAAAAAAGGAGATGAGATATGTTGGAAAAAAACTTTACAGCACTAATTTTGGCACCAGCTTTTAGTACAGTGTGATAAAAACATGAGTTCTGAGTAGAAGACTACTGAAACAGATTCAGCAGGAAAGATTCAGAATTGTGGCTTTTTTAAATTAAAAAAAAAATTAATCAGATTTAGTTTTTGGCAAGAAAGAAATACTCTTAGGTAACTTCAACTTGCTATGCTTGCTTTCCTCCACCTACACATCCTGCTTCTTCCTTGAGCCGTAGCCCTGTTCTTACTTCCTTTTAAGCAACTCCTAGTGCTGAATCCTGAATGCTTCCCCTTCCTCAGCCCTGTCCTGGGGTGGACCCTCCTCCAAAAGAAAATCTGGTTTGGAATTTTTCACTGACAGGACACAGAAAAATGAGATTTTTTTTAAACTGAGAAAATTTTCTTCTATTACAGTAGCTAGAGTCTTGTCTGGTTTATCAGAAACCTTTCTGCCTGCATTCCAAGGCATAACATCAATGATTTATGGTAATAGGAAGCCATGCAGTGGCATTTTCCAGGAGCTCTGAACTGACAGAGTTGGCTTGGATCCCCCAGCTTCTGAACAAACATTGTTTCCAACCTTGCTGTAGACAAACCAGTCAAAAATGGAATTTTATTGGGCAAATAACCCTGCTGGGGTCCTTATAGAGGCAAATGCAAAGCATCCAGCTTTGGTGAAGCCCAAACAAATGGTCCCTGGATACTGAGGGTGCAAATACACAGGGACTGTGGGCCCTACAGAAGGTGAGCACTTCCTTTTCCATGCACCATGAGTGCTCAACAAATGCAACATGGGATAGAAATCTCAGATTAAGTGTGCTAAGAAGCCTACAAATAAATCTGGCAGACTAGCCAAGCCCCTTTTGGGGAAGCAGCCATGATATTATCTGCACTGCACTGAGACAAGTCAGAAAAGGAACAAAAATTCAAGCAAAATTGCTTAGTGAGTGGATCACTAGAACAGCTCAGTGCAAGGCAAGATGTGACAGCAGTTATCACCTGTCCTGTACATAGTTAGTTATGGTATTTGGCTGAATCTAAGCACAACTTTAGAGGTGTGTCTGGTGCCACAGGAGAAAGCCCTGATGGCAGAGGAACATGTCCTTTTCTTGCAGTACAACTCTTACAGGACAAGACAAGCATGATTAACACGGGTAACTGCTGAGGAGCACCCGACGTACAGACAAATCTCAGCACAAAGATCTTGCAGTGCTCTGGCTGCCAACCAGCAGGCCTTCAGGCAAGCACAGATTTGCTGGTTAGATATTCATAAATTATACAGAAATGGTACTTTAGAGCAATGCCTGAAAACATGGTTTGATACAAATATTAGTTTTCTTCTTCACTGGCAAACTTGCACTGAAGTCCCAGTTCTTTCCTGTACGTAAATACGTGGAATTTGTTTAAGGAATGTGAAGCACAAATAGTTTTCTGTCTTCAGCATGTCCATTAGAACCCTGGCATAGTGGACCCTAACCCACACTATGGCAATCAGTGCCACACTGCATCCAACATCCAGGAGTGCATCCAACATCAAAACTCGAACAAATAGTCACAAGCAGAGGGGACAGGTTTTACCTAAAATAAATATAAGTCAATAAAAATCTTACCTTCAAAAGTGCAGGCAGAGTTGTGCTCTCCTTTTGGCTGCTCTTTGAATTTATGGCTGCGCTCCCTTTGTTTTCAGAACTGAAAAACAAAAATATTTTGTAACGCTGAGTACTTGCATTATTCAAATCCTCTCTCTCAAGAGCCAAATATTTAATTTAAACACAAGAAAGGACAGAAAAGCACATTTTCCAAAACAGTAGTACATACTCTGCAGATATTGTAACTGAAAAAACCAAGACCCAAAAAGCTGAAGACAGAACCACAATGACTTTTTCACCTCATACAGAGGTTTTTGAGCTCAAGCACTCAGAAACAGCACACAGCATTTCAGCTCTTTGAACTGAAAAATAACAAATTTCCATGCCTGTGTATTATTTTTCAACTGTAATTGAACAATGACCTACCACAGCAGCATTCATTGCCACAGGAGCACCTGGCACAGCTGGCCCATTCTGAGGCCTGTGAGCAAGAGGAATGCACTGCTGGGGGGCAGAACCATCCCAAATCACAGCCACCACATTGAACAATTCTCCACTGAACATGCCCCAATGGGCCATGCAAATGCAGAAAGAATTTGAGAAAGGGAACTACAGGTATGTATTTATTAACAAGGCAATGCCTGCTGTTCTATTTCAAAAGTCAGAAGGCCAAAATCACACGTGTTCTTATGGGAAATTCACTAAATTCATTCAAATTTTATTGAGAGTTCATCTTTGGAATGAAGGGAACCAACTCCCTGCCCTCAGCCCCCGTTCTCAGGACAATGCTTACACACAATCCAGCAGAGAACATTTAAATAAAAACCTTTATGCTACAACCAATTTAAAAACTAATACATTATCAAGGAAAACATTAGGTGATGTTAATGATAGACATCAGTTCCTGCATTGTGTGCCACTACATGAAGTAAAATAACTTCATGCTAACATATCATACGAGTAAGTATTTCAGTTAATTAATAATCCCTTTGAATATCCTTCTTCATCAGTCTTAAACATTTAACTTTGCTATTGAAAAATGCACAAGCCCTCATTTCTGAACTCATGTAAAGAGAAGAATTGAAAGCTCTTTAAATAAAAAAACCAATTATTAGCAGTTTGGTGATATTCTGCCAGGATTTGGAGAAGGAATTAAGATGCTGCTGTACTCCTACTGCTCCTGAATGTAAACCACAGGTAAGCACATGTCAGTAAGACTCCCAAAATGAAAGGTTTTCTTCCTATTCCAGATTAGCCATCTACATTCAATATACAGTGATATACCGAGAAAATGCAAAAGCCACTTTGACTAAATGTAAGTTTCCTTCTCAGCTGCTCAGAAACATCATTCCCTGAACAAAAATGACAGTACAACTCTCTTCATTTCAAGTTTTTCCAGATCTTTCACATCTTTTCAGATGCATCAAATAAAAACTTCTTCTTCCCATTTAGAGATCATCTCCAAGTTGAAAAGCATGTACTTTCACATCACCTTAGGTAATCTCTCTTAATGCATTCATAAACACAAAGATGCTTTTTCAGGGACAGCATCAGACTGAGAGTCTTGGCTGTTCTTTGCCTCCCTGGAAGACAGAGCAGATGAATTAATATCCTGACCTGTTAATTTCTTCTGCTGCTAATGTGTTTCGTGAAGGAGATGTCACAATCACTCTGGGCTCTGGCACACTAATAAAAGTGTTTCTCTGTACACAATTTATTTTCTCTCTCCTAGTTTTTGTTTTGTTGTTGGTTTAAAAAAAAAAAAAAAAACAAATTAAAAATCAAAACACCCTTCTCAGATCTACGTGGCTTTTCCTGATGTTGATACATTTGACATGAACTAAGATTTCCTGGACTTAAGAGTGGAATAAGGAGGTTCCACAAATGAGATCCTTGCTTTCATTAAGTCCTGCCAGCATACTTTACACCAGCGTTGAATTATTGCATCACTTTGTTTTGCTCATATTCTTCCCTTTATATCATGTGGTTTTTTTCCCCAAAACTTTTTTCATTTTCCTACTTCTTATTTATATTTCAAATACATGTCTGAATTACTTTCTTCTAGCTAGCCATAGAAATTCCATAGCATACATACCAAAACTGAAAGAATGCAATTCAGCAGATAAGCATCTTAAAATCAACAAGTAAAAAAAAAGTATCAAAACTTTCCTTTCCACTATAAAATAACCCTAACTCTGGAAGCATTTCCCCACACCCTTTCATGGTTTATATTCTAGTGTTTCTACATTCCTTAACCTTTTGCTTTAGGGTGTAGTTCCTCAAACATGCTGACTTTGTCAGCAAACCAGCTTTAGAAATCTCTGCTCCTTCCTCCTCAGCCTCAGTTATCTCTACATCCTTAACTCAGCCAAGAAGGGCTCTCAGTGGGGCGACATTGGTCAATAGAATCAAGAGGTGGGCAGAAGCTTCCTAGAGGAGAAATCCAGCCTGTGATCCAGTTTAGAGCACAGTGAAGGGGCAACAGATGTCACTCAGCAGGAACAGGAAGGACAAACCACTGCCCCTCACATCCCCACAGAGGCTGCTTGGGGTGAACCTCCTCTCCCCTTAGACAGGGCCCAGCTCTAAATGGTTTCAGTTTTACAGCACAAAAGCTTCTCTGCTGCCCAAAGGCCGTGTGGGTTGATTAGGATGAAATGGTTTTGTTTCTCTCAAAGAGGCAAGGTTGCCTTTTCCAGTGTGAGCACCACAGACACAGGGGCTGGGCCACACTCAGAGCCTGGGCCTGGAGACCCTGCTGGTTACTGCTCATTTAATTCACACAATGCAACTTAGCATTCCCCACAACAGCTCCCTACAAATTTTAGGGCTTTCCCTCTTCTCATCATTGCATCCATGGCATCACTGTGACCTAGGGTTACAGCTGTATTTATAAAGTTTGGCTCCACAGAGTTTTAAGCTTTTCCAGAGCAGTGGAAAAGCTGGAGCGTGTTTTCCTGGAGCACTTTGCCACGGCAGGTACCACCAATGTTTTCTCCATCTAAAGCTAGGCTTGTGCTCAACCACCCCCCTCTCAGGAGAGCACTTCACACTGGTCCAGTCAGGAAGACGAATTAATCTTCAACTCTGTGCTTCACAAACTACTGTTATTACATTATACACCCAGAAACAGGCCTCTGTTAACCCAGCAATTGACTCATCTTTGCTTTTAAGAAGTCAAAGAGCAAAGCGTGGTCTTAGGAAGAAAGAAAACATCTCTACCAACTTGCTTCCATGGGCTTCTTACCTATCCAGGCAATCACTTACAAATTGTCACAACCACTTGTTAACATATTTAGACAGATACTACTCTAATTTTATAGATTTAAAGGGAGGAAAAAAAAAAAGCATGGAAATACTAAATAAAAAGACACTGTCACAATTAATTCTACAAACCCAAGCCTCTCAGACATGTAATCTACTGCCCTTCTGTTGCTATTTCTGCTAGACCTTGCTTTTTCTCTTACATATTAGTGCATCCAACAGAGATGGATTAATCTTTAGCGAAGGTTTAGAGGAAAGTTAGAGGGATTTCTTCTCCTCAGCTGTCTTGCTGCTCTTTCTACTGTCTTGCCAGCATGCCTAACCTGATTAGCATCACTCTTATTCTCTAAATAATCAAGATTAAATTTAAGTTACAGAATGGTATCTTTTGTATCTATCTCAACAAACCTTTCTTTGTGCCATTTTCTATTGCTTTTTGTTCCTCTGCTGCTGCCTCTGTTTTGACCTTTCTGTATTACTTGGACAGGTGGTGTCTGAAGCAGAAGCAGGTTTGTGGTCCAAGTTTTTAATCACTACACTTTGAAAAGAGAGGTTAGAGACTGTTATGAGTAAGACATGTTCAAATTCTGCATTGCTGCTCACACAAAGAGAGATTACATGAGGGATTACAGCCAGCAACAAAAAAAAAAAAAAAAAAAAAAAAAAAGGCAATTTAATGGAGCATATTTAAGTACAAGCTTTCAAGGTCTTTTGCAACAGCCTCTAAAAACAGAACAAGACAATTACAAACAATCACATCTTCAAAAGGCCCTCACAGCATTCTGTATTTTGTGAGAAGTCTGCTTCCTGCACCCTTGTCCTTCATAACAATCCCTCAGAACTCGCAAATTAAAAGCCCATCCCCTTCTTCCTTTATTAATCCACCCCACCCATGTTATGCACGCAGCAGATTGTGAATGTGTTGTGACAGATAAAAAAAAACAAGCTACAGGAAACATACAAGGAATAAAGCACAAACACCCAAGTTTGGATGAGACTGACCACATGCAGAGTTCTTCAAGCTGAAAGTAATTACTGAGATATTTTAGGTTCCTTTTATGAGCAGAAGGCAGAGACTGCCTGGTGCTGTTTGGGAAGGGGGAAATGAATGGGCACTCCCTTAAGGAAACGGGGACAGCTGACTAAAGCTGAACCTCAGTTCAGCACCACCACAGCACCTGTGGATGCTGACATGTGGATTTACTTCTCCCAGGGCTTTGAACCAAATCTCTCCCAATGCAGCAGCTCCAGCACTTATTTTTCATGCAGCCACATGGAACCAGCCAGGTGAGCGCTCCAGCATTTTGCCATCTCCTCTCTCTTGGGGACAGATGACTCCGAGCAGCCAAACCCACCCTGCTACCACATAAGGCTGGCACTGTTTGCTTTTAACTGCTCCTCTCAGATTGACTCAGGAACCATTTAATGTGAGACCTGTAATGGTAAGAGAATAAGCAATGCCCAACCTCAAAGATGTCTTTTAGGTTTACTTTCTTTATTTCAGCATTCTGGGGTGTAATTACAGCTCCTGAGCTCTGCCTCTCCTTTCTGTCTGAACAAACCTAACATCTCTCTCTGGGAAATACACCTCATGTGGTTCTGATCTCATCACTTCTTTCCAACTTTACTTTGTGCCAACAGTTACACGTGCAGTGCTGACCTCCCAGAAAGATATTTCAATGGAGAAACACTGAAACAAGAATTTCATCACCTAGTACTTAAAAATCCATTTGTGCAAGAGCCTCCATGAAGAATGTAAATGAGTGGAAATCCACATGTCTAATAACACCATCAAATATAGATGTGCAAGACCTCGATGAGGTTCCAGCACATTACAGGAATTCTCACACCATATCCACAAACCAGTAGTAGTAATGAAATTTTTATTATAAAACTGCAAAGAGACATAGGTTGCTTAGTATTGGTTAATTTCTTTGTCCCAGTTTCCGAGTGGGAATTAAAAAGATGACTGCAAAAAATTCAGACTTTTAAATTTATATATATACATACATACATATATATATATATATATATGCACCAGTTACCCTGCTTGCCATACAGACCCTTATGATTACTGCAGCTGGCCTCCTGCATAATCTGGATTATGCCATTTCACCAAGGGAGACCTGCATCAAGCCTTTAATACATGCCAAGAGGTTATGAGCCTTGGTTGAAAACCAACAAACTTTGGGAAAATTACCACATCTGTAAATAAGACCTTTCCCATGTAAGCTACTACTAAATTCACTACTTATGAGGCTTAGCTACTCAAGTCTCATCTCTCAATCAATCTGCATCTATGTGAGATTATAAAGGTCTCAGATTCAAATAACCCCTTGAAGCCACAGGTCTACTATAACATAAAGCACTTCAATCTGATTTCCCTTCCAGTTACATTCCTTGAGGCAGAGTCACTCCTCAAAGTTTAACATTGTCATTTCTAAACTAAATGCCACTGAGCTACTTCACTTTAGTCTGTGAGGGAGTTTTTCCAGACATCAAATTGTTCTGGAGATCTCTTCAGAGCCCTTTTCAGTGTGCCAGCATCTTTCTCATGATAAACCATGGACACCAAAACTGGACTTGGTGCTGCAGTAACCAAAGCGTCCACAGAGTACACGTGGTTTGTTGTTTATACACCCAACAATCCTGTTTTCTTCTCTGAGCCACCACTTTGGCAGCTCGTGTTGAACTGGCTGCCAACCACGGTAACTTAGTTTGTTTCCAATGTCATCTACATGGTGATTTCCATACTCTTCACTCAAATCATCTGCAAACTTCACATGCTACTGTTTTTCCTCTTTTAAATTATATGTGAAGATATTAAATTGATTCAAAGATACATCCTTTTCATTTTCTTCAAACAGATCAAGTACAAGATGATTTATGTCTGTTTTTTTTACAATCCCCTCTATGTTGAGCTTTAGCCTGCTGTTATTGCACTTGCAAATATTTTAAGTGGGGCATCAGTGCAAAGTCTTAAGCATTTAAGGATGAAATTTCAGCAGCTTGTCAAGGAAGCTGTAATCTCATAAACAAAACTGCACTTGACAATTCCCTTCTTTCAGCGATGTTACAATCAATCCCATGGTTATTAACTTCTCAGGTCTCCTGGCAGACTTTGTAAATCAATTTTTCTATCCTCCTCCCTTAATCCAACTAAATAAAATAGACTTTAAAGGGAAACACCTTCCTCTAGGCACTATCATCACACTTGTGAAGCCATTTGTGTGCTGTGCAGCCAGGAGAACTATCAGAACCTAATCTAAAAAGTCCATTTTTTAAGAGGCAAACTCCCAGCACGTACCTTGAGGAATATGAGCAAAGGTACAGTAACAATTTGTTAAATTACCTGAAAGGAAAATATTCCTGTAAAGCTCGGTGGCAACAAGATATGAGGAAATCAACTGGAGGAAAAAAATTGGCTTGTGCATCAAGTGTCAGCTAAAATATATTAGTATTTAACAGAAAATAAAACTGCTAGCATTTTAGAAGAAAAATACCCCAAAGAATTAAATGGGTTTAAAGGTCTTTTCTCTGTTTCCCTCCCCCCAAAACCACAATATTGCCTTTTTCTGAAAAGCCCAGAAATGAGAAATTTCCAGTGAACTTCTCAGCAAGATTCCCAGGCTGACACACTTCTTGAGAAACCAAATATCAGCAGCAGTGACAAAAATCTGCCTCTAGTCTCTGGCAAGGCTGTTGGGGTTTGTATTAAAGAGAGAGGGAGAATTTTGCACAGAAATTTGAATGTGAAGTTTCTGGCTGCTGCTTCTGTGCTTAAGCTTAGGCCATACACATAGGGGAGATGAACTGAAGACATTAAGACAAATGGTAATTATAAAAACAATTTATTGAGTTTGAAATTAGAGGGTCAAAGGAAAGCAAAGCTGCTATTTCATTAAAAAAAAATACAGAAGAGAAACAGAGGAAAAGGAAAAGAAAGCAGAGAAAGATAAGGAAGGAGAAAAAGGAGCCAGGAGGAGAAAGCAGGAACTTAGGCAGAAGAAGTGTTACAATTGCTGATTAATGTAAGTGTTGAAATACACAAAATGTATTATATTCAATTTAACTACCCTCATTTCGAAACTGGTTTGATTACAGACAGCAATAAGCAATTTAGATTGTTTTAACTGAAACAATTTTTCCTCTCAGACCTGTTTCTGCTGCTGATTTACATACTGTTCTTTGCTTGTGCAGCAAAGCTGGGTCAGCCTCACATTCTGCAATAGCAGCGCTGTGTTGCATGGTTTATATCAGCTACACAAAGTATGCTAGTACTAAATGAAGACTAAAACAAGCAACCAGAACTATCATGGAAAATAAATACATCCGAAAAATCACAGATAGGGCATGTTTTACAGTGAAAGTTTACATGAAAATAATTCAAGAACCAAACCATGTCATTACACCGAATATGTACCTTTAAGTTTAAAGGCTAGAACTAAGAGATATAAATATGATGACCCTTGCTAAATAACTTAATCTGTTTTTCATGTGAGGGAACTGAACAGCCCTACAAAGGCAGGAGAAAGAAATATAAATGTTTCTGAGCAGAGCTTACTCTGTTGGGCAGTGTGATTACACCAGATTACATCAAGGTTTTCCTTCTGGCATCTGTCAGGCACAGAAACCAACACTGCTCTGGGATCTGCTCCCTCTTTGCCAGCCTGACTGGTCAGACAGTTCCCAGCATTCTCATGACATAGATATGTTACTGGTCACCAACACAAACACTTGGTACAACATCACAAACAGATTTACAAACCATTTATTAAGGTTAAATTTAATGGGGAATAGAACTGTTTGCAAAGGGCATGTTTGTGGTGTGGGGGATTGACAGTGGTACTAAAAAAATAGCATAAAAATAGGAGATATTAAAAAAAAGTAATCCAGGGTAGCTTTAAAGCAGCAGCAACTGGTGTTCTGATAAACAGAGCATACCAGAATTTAAAAAAGATTCATTAAGGACAATCACTACAGAAAAAACAAGCAAGAGAGACTGGTGTCACCAGCAAAGTGCAGCAAGCTCTTCTAGTCAGGCTGGAGGAAAAAGCTTTTGGTAGAGGTACAGAGGGGCTATTTCAAGAAAATACTCTCCAGAACTCAAGAATGCACTCTCCAGAACTCCCATCTTTGCCCACAAAACATATACCACGAAGCATCCTACAGACACCAAAGTTCCCTCTTTCATTTTGAAGGCATACATCTTCCATTCCTACCAAAATAAGTTCTATGGCCAAATTTGCAGCCTGTAACTGATGATTAAAATAAAAGGATGTTATCACTCTAATTCTTCCTGCCTTTTCTGTTCATGTGCTCACAAGAAATAACTTCTTCCTACATTTTTTCCCAACACAACACTGTAGGTGAAGTGCAGATCCCCAAGGTGTTTACACACTTAGGTCTCAAGACCTCCTTAAGCAGAAGGAAAAATATTTTATCAACTTAAAAAGCAGTGGAACATTCAGAAAAACAACATTCTATTTCAAAATAAGGCAAGTCATGAAATCACGGTAACAACACTACTGGAGACTATGTCTTGTGTCTGGAAACTGATATGGGAAAGTGAAATGAGCGAGGAAGGCAACATTTCCGACCTTAAGTCTTCAAAAGTGATACTGCAAAGCCAGTTAGAACGGATAAAAATTATATGAGAAGTGAAAATTAATACACCAGAAGAACTGAGTTAAAGCCTGAGCAACCCAGTGCTGGGCTACTGTTAGCAAGTATAATAGCATATACTACCTGAACTGTATAAAATCCAAAAGCCCCTCAGAAATTAAAAGCAGGAGCTGGGTTTCCACCCTTTCAAGAACTTACAATAATTAGAAATACAATCCCCACAGCAACATGTTTCAGAATCTTAATTTTTTTCCACCTGGGAGCCTTTTGTTCACTAGAGGAGAAGTCCAAGGAGTTCTGATCTTTGCAAAACTCTTCCTTAAAACCACAGACTTGTAGCTGTTTTGGAAATATTTCTGCATTAACTCTGGCCCTTATGCCAATAACTGGAAAGGGAGAGAGAATGCTGTTAACATTTAAAATAGTGGAAAAAACGTTGCTTTGTTTCTTCCAAGGAGCTGCTCTATTCTAATGAAGGCTCTAGTAACATTTCCTTCAGGAAATGTCTCTCACACACACACACACAGCTGCTGGCCCTGCTCCTCCTGGTCTCAGTCCCACAGACACCCAAGTACGAGCTCTGATCAGGCAGGCAGTCCCACTGCAGTGCACAGGATTATTTACCTGCTTAATTACAGGCAACCCCTCTGGTACCCTGCTGAACCAGGGCCTTGCACACTATTTGGAATTATCCTGCAATGGAAGCCATAACAGAAAAATCTAGGAAGCAAAAAAGAAGAAAGAACCCCCAAATTAACAAATGTACAGAAAATTTTCATAATGCACCTTACTTAGGCAAGTCTAATTTGAATTCTTCTATATGGTTGGAGTATTGCCCTTGCTGGTTCCACAATCCCTCATGCAGACTCATAAATAAGCTAGATTTTAACAACAACACAAAGAATCCTGCTCTGGCTTTTGAAAGTAAAAGGTTCATTACTAGAAAGCAGAGACTGATGTTTCCAGCAGATAATGGATTTCTTCAAAGATGCCAATGGCATCTGAATCAAACCCAGCCAGGAGGCAGCAATTTCAGAAGCACTAGGTTTGAAATTTATTACTCTCTTTTCCATCAATTTCCAGCAGTCCCTCAAATGCAGTTTTTACAACTACAAAAATACATGTTCTTTGTAAACAGGAACAATGACTGGCAGTCCCAAAGGAAGAAAAAGGCTCTCTAATCTCTCCTCAGGCAGAATAAACAAAGTTCTCCATCTCTGAAAGCTCTCAGTAAGATACTAATGGATGAATGGAACAACAACCTCAGCCCCCCAAAAAATCCCAGCAAACAAATCAGCCCCCCAAAATCCTTCTAAACCAGATAAAAGGTTGCTCCTCCATTTTTGGTGTCTCAGGTATACTCCAGCACTGCAGACAAAATATCCTGACAAACCAAACTTGCACTGGTAGTTCTGTGACCAGCCAACAGTGCTTGGAGAGAAAAAGAGAAATCTGAAATGAACCTGCAAAACACCACTCAGAATATCCAATAAAATGCACCCATATTTCAAAGGACATTTTGATGGTACCTCAGTAAAAAGTGTCACACCCCCCTGAGAGGTCACATTTATTTGCAAAATAACAATTGCTCGGCCACAGAAGCCACATATTTCTGAAAGAATCCACAGTGTAGACTTACAGTGTAAAAAGCTGTTGTCTCTTCCAGATGGACTAAAAATACATGCATTAGTAAAAAAAAAAAAAGTTAAAAATTATAAAACTCCTATTACAACAGTGAAAATGCAATTGGGTTTTGTCACCCTGGGGATTTGGATTGCTCCAGGACAAACACTGTGGTAACCAATAACCAAATGTGTATTATTGAAAATAGCACATAGTCCAGTACAGGATAATGACGGCCTTTGATGGAAGCCAATGATACAGACATGG
This sequence comes from Zonotrichia albicollis, assembly GCF_047830755.1. NCBI lineage: Eukaryota > Metazoa > Chordata > Aves > Passeriformes > Passerellidae > Zonotrichia > Zonotrichia albicollis. The sequence goes on from NC_133820.1 coordinate 1,903,501, forward strand.
GGTGAAGAGCACTGAAGCCATTCAAAGCAGCCCCAACTCTGAAGAACACACTTAAGCAGCAGGAAAGCGCTGGGTAGGAGACGCTTTCCATTTGGCTACATTTTATGTAAAAGCCAAGTGAACTCCTAAGGCATGTGCTGTGCTTTTTGCTGCCACAAAACTTAAAACTAACCTGTGCAGCTTAATTTTTCCACAAGCAAGCAAGCAAGCCAGCAAGCCTCCAGTGAGTCTCATGTTCATCAGAGCTACAAACTGCTGTAAGGGCCAGTTATTAACACAAACTTTTTGTCAAATGAGGTTCTCAGAAGAGGCTAAGACACTGATTAACAAACTATGTACCTATCCCCCCCCATCCCCTTACTCCTATTTTAAACCAGGGTCACGGTAGGTTTGGGTTTTGGTGTTCTTGTGGTTTTTACAGGTAAATCTGAGCAGGGTCTGGAGCAAGAGGGGAGCTCTGCCCATGGGGGAAGGAAAGCTGGCAGCTTCCAGCCACCCACCACTGCCTAATTTGCAGGAACAGACAGAGAATGACTTTTGGATGGACAGAGGCTTATTCCTGCATGCTTTTATAACTTAGGAAACCATCACATTCTGCAGAGGCACCAAGTGTGATGCATGTCTGCAGAGGTCAGTAGGGGCACACAGGGTCTACGTGATGATATACTGCTCCCCCTCTGCTCAGGTCTTCTACTTTTTTGAAACCCATCAGTAAGCAAAACACCTCCACAGAAAACTTTAATACACATATATAAACTTGGTCTGGTTCCAACATATATCCCACCGATAACCTGGAGGGGATTCCATGCCGGCGCGTACATTTCTCCCAGCCCTTTACAAGAGCTGCATTCCCCAGCTCGCCCACACACTCCTTACCTTCACACCAAGCACCCAGGGCAGCCCTGGTGCCCCCTCCCCGCACTCGGGCTTTGTTCCATCCTGCTGCCCGGCCGAGCCCGCTGAATGAACGCGAGGAGGAACCTGCGGCACTCATCCCAGCCCGGCGCTGGCTAATGTATGCAATTACGCTAATCTGCGAACAAGGCTGCCACTGGAAACCAAATACGGGAACGTCAGCATTCCTGACGAACGTGCCACGCCGCAGCCCGGCACAACAAGGAAAAGCTCCTTAACATACCAAATGGGCCTTGGGATGGCGAGGGCTGCGGGAAGGAGTCAGGGCCACAGCCCCGCAGCGAACTCCGGGAGGAGCTCAACAACCAGGCCGAGGGTTTGCATATCTGCGCGGAATATCCCAGCTTCCGAATACAGAAAAGGCTCCTGACTGCAGGAAATGAAACTGCGATTGGGATGGAGATTAGAGCGCAGCCCCGAGTTAAGTGGAGTAGGTCTGCCATGAGTGCTACCTGCGGATCGGCCACGCAGTGCACAAACCGCTCAATGGCAGCGCTCTCCTCCTCACCGAGGCGACCGCCAGGCTTTTCTGTTCATCCCACCCCGCAGCTGGAGGGAGCTGGCAAGGCGTCATCCCATGAAACCTGTCCCATTGCCTCTCCAGGTCCAAACCTTCGCCTTGTCCCATATCTTAACTACCCCCACCAGACAAAACAGCCAGGCTATTCCAGCAATTGTAAAGATGGCCTTGATTCAGCAGCCTTGCTCCCAATTTCTTCTAAAAAAGCAACGTTTTCTGCTCATAAAAGACCAGTGGATTCTTGGTGGTGTACTGGCATGTCAAATGCTTACAGTGAAACAAAACCCGCAAAGTTAAAAATCCTCATGGTGCATATACGAGACTGCTGAAGATCGTCAGTGTAAAAGAGCAATAGGCTCTTCTATTTTCCATGACTGCTGAGAATATGCAACTCAATCCTACAGCTTTTCACTGAAAGAACTACTGCGATAGCCACTATCTATTTGATTAAACAGCATTTACTCTGTCAGTTTTAACACAAACCTATGCCCTATATCAAGAATGACTCAGATTAAAACCAACATGTTAAAAGCAAAGAATAAATACTACACCTGAGGAAGTAAGGCCCAGGCAGTTAACACCTTTTCACCACAGAAATACGCTCGTTAACTTGGGCCAACAATGAGGCTGCCTGAAACTGAAGGAAACTGATCTGCGCTTCTTTCCTAGCTACAGACAGAAATCAGCCACCAGAATGAAAAAAAAGAAAAAAAAAAAAGGAAGAGGAACACATACACAAGAAGTTTCCAAATCTTTTCATCTTGTAAAGTCTCCCTGCGCTAAGAAAATTATTAATAACGAAGTTTCCATAAACCACAAATTTTGCATTGAGACTTAAACACATCAGTAATATTTATGTTGCATTAGCGCCTGATTTACACCAGTCCCAAAGAAAACTTCCAGCGTGAAAACTGAAAAGGGAAGACAAACAAACAAAGCCCTCAAAGCCCTGCCCTGCCTTCACTCCCCGAGGAAGGGGCTACGACCCGGGCCACAGGACGCTGACCGCGGCTGTGCGCGATTCCCAGCAGGTTCCACCGGGGCTCTGCCGAGCCTGGCGGGGCGGGGGGTGCTCGATGCACCTTCCGGGGAGCCCCGGAGTGCCCCTGCCCGGCACCCAGCAGCAGCCGTGCCCGCACGGCAGCGCTGCCCCAGGACAGCCCGCCCTTGCCGGCCGTGGCAGCCGCTGTCAGCCGCGCTCCCAGCCCGCTCCGCAGCTCCCCCGGAGCCGCCGCCGTCTCAGGAGCCGCCCCCGGGACGCGCGGGCTCCCCGCGGGCAACGCTCGCTTCCTCCCGCTGCCCCGCCGCCCAGCAGTGTCGCAACGCGGCCCGGGGCCCCGCTCAGCCCCGCGCCCCCCGTGGCCTCCGGTGTCCCCCGGCCGCGCAGGTGGCACCGCGCCGCCCCCGAGCCCCGCGTACCTGTTCGGCGCCCCCTCGCCGGGCGGGCTCCTGGAGAAGAAGCGAGTGAAAGTGCTGTGCCAGGAGGGGCCGGCCCGCCGCCGGCTGTCCCCGCCGGACATCCCCGGGACCGGACCGGACGGGACGGGACGGGACGGGAGACGCCGCCAGCAGCCGCCCGGCACCGAGTCCCGGCGGCGGCGGCAGGCGGGAGGCGGCGAGCGAGTCCCTCCGCCCCGGGGAGGAGCCGCCGCTCCGCGCCCCCGCCCCTGCCCTGCTGCCGGCGGGGCGGGCCGGGCCGGGAGAGCCGCGCTCGGAGGCGGGGGGCGGCTGGGGCAGCGGCGGAGGAGATGGGGGAGCCCCGTGTGCGCCCCGGCAGGCGGGAGGGCCCGGCCCCCGCTCTGCCGAGCGCCCGGGGCCGCCGAGGGGGAAGGCCCGCCGCCCCCGCGCCGGGAGGGTGGCGCGTTGTGTTTGGGTTTGTTGCTTCTTTCTTTTTTCAAGTTAATGGGTCATAATTAGTGTGAACAAAGAGAAAAGATCAGAGGTAAAAAAAAAACACCCCAAAACAAAACAACAACAAACCTCTGAAGAAAAAGGTTAGGCAGCCTTGAGAACCTACAGTCCGGACTGAATGCAAACGCAGCCCAGCCTGGTGCTTTGTGAAGGGGCCAGCTTGGAGATCCTGCACTCGTGTGTCCGTGCAAAGTCAGGAACCGGCTCGGCGCTGTCCCGGGCACAGCATCTGTCCCACAGCACCTGTGCCCGCTGCCCAGCGCTGTGAACATTGGCATCGAGCGAAGGCACACGGCAGCGGCTGCGGCTGCAGCTCTCCCCTCTCTCTGTCACTTGAGGCTAAGGTCAGACCACGCTTGCTGATGAAAAGTGGCTTGGAAAAAGGAGTTCTCCTGTCTTTCAAAAACTTTACTTCCTAGAAAGGAGTTTGGTTTAGTTTCTTGTTTGGTTTTGGGCTTTTTAATACCAAACTCATCATTTTACTCCTTCCAAGAGTTGTGGCCATGCTTGATTTAACATCAAACTATACCTACAGATGACCTTGTCATTGCAACAGCACAGTGACAAATATGATCCTCATTTTATAGATCGAGGTGATGCACAAAACCTTAATGATTCACTGAGTGTGAGCTACTGGTGAAATAGACCAGTCTTGACACAAGGATTTTAAATTCAGAACCACGCTTTCTCATCTTTGTGAGCACCTGTGCTGTTCTTTGTGACTGCCTCCACCTTACACCTTTCTATCAGCTCCTCTTTGCTTTGTGCCATCCCACAGAACTGTGGAATGGCTTTTGAATATCTCCAACTCCAAGGTCTCTGTGTAACCCATGCCAGTGATGTCCTCTCTTCTATAAGGTATTTTCCATTTCTTCACCTTAATCCATACCCAAACCTCTTTCTTAACCACTGTGTCATTGTGACAGGCAGATATGAAGTTGGTACTCTAGGCCCATCTGCAGAGCAGCAGAAATAAAACAGCTTGGAAAAAAAAAAAAAACTTACTGTCTGCTTTTCTGCCCTCTTTTTCCTTCCTCAGCTATGAACAAATCTTTAAGAAATGTGCAAACAGCTCTGCTTTGTATAGTCCAAGTCTTATATAGCTTTGATGTGGAATTTAAAAACACAGCCACAGTTGGATATTGGACATGCACTTAATTTTTTTAAGCAGTCAGAAGAATTGGGACTAGCTGGTTGTATCACAGGTTACAAAAAGTAGCTTTCTCACGGAATAGAAACCAGTCACAAACCTTATTCAGGGGACCAGCACTCAGTACACAAGGCTCTGTCCAGTTTTCAGTGTCCAGACAAGGAGCAGACAGTTCTCTCTGTGATACAGACGCCCCAAGCTTTGCACACAGCCATGAAATGTTTAATTCCAGAACAGTACAGAGGAAAACAAGAAGCCACATTTTTAGAGTACCTACACACAGTCGCCAGTTCTCACAGAAATGGCAATCGGGCTTTAAACTCCAAAATGTAACAGCAGCTCCCAATGAAACATCATAGAGGAGACACTCCTTCTGACATTCAAAATAGAAGTAATTAGGCTCCAAAACCAAATTAGAAAAGTGGCAATTTATTAGGACTGCACAAACAGGCTGCAGGGAGGCTTAGGCTCTCCCTGACTGTTTATTACTTTTAATTCTTCTTTGCCACACACAACTCACAGCTTCCCTACCTATTGCTTAAGCAAGATCTAATCCCTGAATAGCAAGGTAGCAAACCTGAATATAATAATTAGCACTTATAAAGCATCCGGTGTCTTCAAAGGATTGAAGCATTAATTAATCCTCTTAATCACCTCAGGATGTAGTTAAGCATAATATGGTGAGTGGTTTGCACACACAGAGGCACTCAGAACACCCTGCTGCATCCCAAGGCTGTCCGCATGTGCCCAGAGGGGCACCACAGGGCAGCACGAAGCATTACCAGGGCTCTGCTTGTCCAAGAACAAAGAGCCAACCTAATCAGAAATGCTAATCCCAGACAGTAACATTTTGTGCTCAAATCTGTTCCTCCTGTCTTCACTGCATCTAAAAGCAGAAAATACAGGAACGTACCAAAGGACAGTTCTATAGCAGGCAAATCACAAAAATATCAAAAACTAATCAACATAGTAAAACTGTATCAATACAAAAGATGTACATGGCACAGGTTAGGGAATCCCTTTCTAGTTTTTTTTTTTGGTACCCTGGAATAATTGAGTATCACATGACCTAAGAGTAAATAGTTTTGACACATTTAAAGTAATAAAAGGGGAGATTTAGCCACCTACACTGGCAGCAAAGGGGGAAAGGGAAGCTTTTCCCCAAAGCTGCAGTTTGTGCCGTGTGGCAGGTGGCCTCACGCATTAGCACAGCTGCCAGCACCAACAGCAGCACCAACACGTGCAGGCCAAGACAGATGGGGCAAACAGGTTCCTTTCTGCCTCAGATTAAAGTGCTCACATGTGGCCCACATAAGGCAAGAAGGCAACACCAAAGGCAGGCAGAAACCACTAAAACACAGTTGCAGAGGGATAAAATTGCACAGAAGAGGAAAATGTCAAGTAGGGGCTCTCAATACATTTTTTTTTTCAAAATTCATCCTGCCCAGAGTGTCACTTGAATGTTGAGTAAGAGAGGGGAGAGTGCTGTGCCTATTCCAGATCCACTTAATTTTTCTGCTGTAATTCTGATTATAATGGCTGTACAGAAGGAAAACCTCCCCCTTCTCCTTGCTGATTTACAGTGAGCAGATGGTGAAATTTTAATTGTGCTTTTTGTATTTCCTCCTTTTTATGGGTTCTTAAAATCTTGAGTCAAATCTTTTGTTTTGTTTGGATACCAAAAAGGAAAGCAAATTTCCATCATGCTGGTTTAGGAGGAGCCCTCCTTTCACACCCTTCTTTAAAACTTTCCTGGTACATTAAAGTAATAACTAGGGGAGAAATGTAGTCTTAAAACCTCCAAATGAAACATTTTGCCTGCAAGCACATTTCACACAACTATTAAATGAAAACAACATCCTCAGACTGTTTCCATTGCTGGACCACAACAATAATAAGGGCTCTTCTGTTCTGAGATGTAACTCTGCTATGCAAAAGCAACTTCAGTTTTCCATTTCATCCATGTTAATCCATTTATCTATCAAAATATTTTTATAGAGCTGTGCTACTTTTTCTTGTTAATAAGCACTTCCATTTTCCAGGCTCTTACAGAACATGTCTGCAGGTAGATGTGGCATAAATGGCAACAGTATTTTAAAAATGAACAGGCCCTTAGCCATCTTTTTCCTTTTGAGTCTATAATCTATTATGGGGAAGAATTTTAATAGGTGCCATGAGACCATGAATTAATAAATACACATAAAGGAGTTATGGTGTGTAATATTTCCTAGCCATTTTTCACAATGTTACTTGTCCAGATGTTGAAACAAATACAGATGACTTTCAAATCTCTAATCTATACTTTAAAATGAAGGTGACCAACAGAATGGAAGAGTTGGGTGTTGGCTATTTTATTACACAGATGAAGGATGTTAGCAAGGATTTCTAGGATTATTTTCTATCTAGCCATGACCTCCTGCTGTAAAGTATGTGCTGTGCAGCTTCCAGCAATCCTCATCCTTTAACTGTAAACACACAGTTCCTCCATTTGGTTTACTGAAAATGGTTTAAAAGTCAGCCACGTGGTCAGCTGCCCTTGTTCAAATGCCTTCATGTCTGGAGAAGACAGCTGGAAATGACTCATGGGGTTAAACAGCAGCTTCTGAGATCCATAACTGTGTTCTTTATATAATTTTTTTAAAGATTTATCTAAATCTTTGGGTAAGATTTATCCACCATACTACCTATGATCAAAGTTCAGTCTAGGAATTAAAATCTTTAAATCATCTTTTTGGAAAGCTTCTCTTGTTTGTTTTCCACTCTATTTGTTTTTCACTTGTAAATTTGCGACATCTACACCTACCCAGTAGCAAAAGTGCTAAAAGGGGAAACAAACTGGGAAGTACAAAATAAGAAACCACCAACCCACCTACAGAATCTTTTTTACAGCAGACTTTTGCTGCACCTGGGCATGGAACAAAAAAGCACTCAGAAGGCTCATACTGTGCTGGGATGTGTGTACCTAATTCCAAAAGATTTGACAACTTTCAGCTTGTTAGCACAGCTTGTCTGGGAGGCTCCCAAGATATTTTTGACAGCACCTCATATCAATTAAACTCGTGTGAATTCAAAATGAAGATTAAACTCACTTGTCCTCTTACCAAGTTAATTCCTGCAAACCACCCTACGCTAACTAGAGCTCAGCAAAGTCTGCACTTGATGTAATGAGCTCTCATCCTGCTCCGAGTCTGCTCACCTGCTAAGACAATTTGTCTATTCACCATCAGCCTGCCACAAAAATTATGGTTAAATAAAGTGCTTCAGCTTAAAGCTGATTTCATCCAAATTCTAACATATATTTTAAATAGTGTAAAAAGCAGAACAAATAATTCAATATTCATAAGAATGCAACAATTTTCAAAAGAGGTATCTTACATGCAAATAAAAGAAATACATTACCAGCTACTTATACATTGTAATTAATTTAACACTTTTGCACCTAGAATGTCATCTTTTGAATATCAGATGTGTGGTTAAAAATGAATATACACCTTTTATACACCTTTTAACCTACAAATATACACACTTTCAAATATAAAATCAAATGACTATTCTAATGGGCTTACCGTATTTCCATGCATGTACATAAAAGTACATTTTCAAATTTGCAGCTTACTAGGCAGTTTTAAATTGTTGTGCAAGCCTATGTACAGTAAATTTAGGCCTCTGGACAGCAGACTTACCTTTGATAACTGCCTTTCAAAGATTTCCTAAAATAAGTCCCTGGACCCCAAGGCTTCATAGAACCATTGACTGCAGACACACCAATGCTGCCCCTTGTATTTCCTGCTGGATTTCACAACACTGAATATTTTTTAACCCAATGTTCTGGACTCTTTATCAAAATATTATTTAAAATGTGTGAAAATTAGAATGTATATATGGAAAGTAATCCCTCAGCACATTCATACTGAGCATGTGTGTAAGCACATTCCAAAAGGAATAATCATCTTTAGTGTCTGGAGTGCAAAATACTCTGTATATAAAAATGACTCTAAGTACACCAGTCTCTAACAAGGAGAATTCTCATGGATTCAGCCAAACAGGATCATAAAAGCTTTTGGCTGCTAATGTTGCAGAATCCCATCTGCTTTCATGGAACAACTTATTTTCCTCTCCATTTAAGCTCTCAGTAAGAAATTACAAAAAGAAAAAAAGAAAAAAAAAAAGAGAGAAAAAACAAAGAAGAGACCTATTCTTATGTATGTAAATTATATCCATAAGTTATTCCAAACAGGGAGAAAATACTTCAATCTTATTACAGAACAAACAGAAAAACAGAGTCTAATTCTTGGCACACAAGTTCCACATAACAGTAAACAGTCTGTGTAACACACAGAAAATGGTAAGAAAGAAATCTCAAAGGCCAAGTTTGTAAGAATTCCAGTTATCATTGATCAGACTTTGCCTGGTTAGCTGGGTAAGTAACAGCATAACTGACCCTCCACACTCTCATTTGTTTTATGGGTTTTATTGGTTTTTTTCCTTTTTAAGCCCAACACAAGAAAACCTTTAACAGAGGAAAGAAGATTTCTTTTAATACCCCAGAACAAAAATTCTGAGTAATCCATGTTTCCTCACTCAAGCATTCATTGTTAGTAAAGTCAAGGCAGAAAAGCTTTTTCAGCAAAGTAAATGCCATCACAAGGAAACATCTGGCTAATGGGCCTATGAGCCTGCAACAGTCTTTTCATCTGATGTTGTTCTTTAGAAATATTTTCTGTATTTAATGCACAGCTCCAGTCCAATAAAATATGACTAAGAAGACTAAAGGAGTTTCTCTGCAATGGAAGATGGTATTTAGAGAATGCACTTAGCATAGTTCATAAACAGTAGAGGTACTCTATGTTTTCCAATTTTCAGGGTGTGCTGAACTGCTCCTGAAAATAAAGACTCACATTATCTCTGTGGTAAATCAATTCTCTGGATAAAGCTGTCAATTTTTCTTTATAATAGGAACTCATTGAAGTATTCCTATTTAGTCTGATGCCAGTATCAGATCACCTGTCATTCCCTTCACAACTCAGGCATTGCTACAGCCTTTAAAAAGTCACACAGAGGGTTTGTATTCTGCATAAATTAAGGACTTAAATGCATTACCTGACATGATGACAGAGCACACACCTCAAGGAAAGCATTAAAACCCACAAAAGAGGGGGTTTTAATGCTTTTTTTAAATCATTGCATGACAGAGTAGACAGAGAAATAAGTAGTACTTTAACATTTACGGAATGGGTGAAAAGGAAATTTGGTACTTAAAATTATTCCTACAACCATTTTGCCTATATGTCTTAATTTCCAGGAACTGTAAAGCTACAACACAGCTTTATTATATTATATGTACCTCTAATAATAGTGGTAAATCAGCATTGAAGTGGCTGTTCTACAATTGCTTTCTAACATAATAGTGACTGATCTTATTTTGTAATGGTACCAATGAAAGAAATAGTAAGACTCAAAACTTAACTGCAAAATAGAGCAATACCTTCTAACCACTAGATTGGATTAGTTTGTAGATCAATTTAGCCTGCTTTGAAACTGCTGCCAAAATTTTTTTGGACCATTAGCTTGCTCTTGATTTAAAGCTCAGCAGAGGACTTAGAAAACAATTATGCACGGGTTCTAGGCATCTCAGCACAGAGTAACACTTGCCTGTTGAAAACTCCCTAAGGATGTAAAAGACCACCTGAAAAAATGGGGCTGAAGAGGGAATAAAAAGAAGTATTGCAAGAGAAAAGCAGCAACTTTCCCAGCAGAAATATTCCGCCCTTGAAAAGAAACCCTTCACCAGTCCTTACTTCTCTAAAGAAAGAATTACTGACTTGCCAACAACATCACCTCACAGACAGAAATGTTAAATTGGGTCTAAGATGCTTTCATGTAATCCACTGATGATGTAACACACGATGAACAAAACCCTTGGAATATTGCTATCACTGAAAACAACACCCACTTTCTGGTTCATTGATTCCATTTGTTACTCATTACACCAATTTTTAAACACTTTTTTCCTTTTCACTTTATGCCAATAAATGTTGGTGGATAAGCTTAAAACAAAGAGAGATTTACTTGCAGAGTGATAGTTTAAGCAAAAAAAAAAAAAAAATAAAGATTGCCAAGTTGTTTTCCTAGTAACACTTTTAAACCTGTGTGATCATAAATACAGGCGATGGCAAGAACAGCAGTGATGCCTGAACAACTTTTTTATTATTGACATAAAGATTTTAATATTTATTATTATTTACTCATGACTGCCTGTTTTTTCACAAGTGACATTATGCCATTTCCTTCAAGTTGGAAGTGTTACCCCTTAATCCCTGTCTAATGGTTATATCCTGTATTTGTGGAATAAGCTTTCCAAGTTTATTCTAAGTGAAGCACACTATAAACTTGTATTTTTCCTAAATATTTCCCTGGCATTATTCCTGGGGAACCTTGGCTTGTGGAGACCTCTTGCCAAGTTCTGCTGTTCTTTCAGCAGAAAAGGTTTGAAAACCCCGGGATTGTTTCCCTCTTAGCTTTGTACAGGCATGCCTCCACTCGTGCATTAATTCAGGTCAGGAGGGTATTTTAAAGATAATCCTCAGCAGCAGTGCTTTTGTTTACACGGCAGAGTTGGCTGGGAGGTCACAAACTGATTCTTTCTGGATCAAACTGCATCTCAAAGTCAAGGGTGCACAGCGTGCTCCAAGCACTGAGAAGCCCTTGGAAAGGCTCAGGCTGAGGGAAACTGAGGCCACGCACATTAGGACATCAGGCTCTCAGCACCAGCTCCCTCTGCTCTGTAAAAGCAGCTGGATGGGGCTGCTCTCATCACTCTGTGTCACCAAGCATCCACTTCAATCATTTATCATGGTCACCTCACTGAGCATCATGAGGCTTGAGTTTCTTTAACATTCACTAGCATGATTCCAGCCCAAAGAAATTTCCTCCACACATCCCAATTTCCTTGATTTTTTAAATCTTTCCTTCCCTTTATTGAGAACTATTAGGCAACTCCTCAGCAAACTAAATTTGGTTCAGTAACTATTTTGCTAGGCCTTCAATCTACTTACTGATCTTCAAAGACAACATTGTTTGCCAAAAGCCTGCCTAGCATGAAGTTGCTAAATTTACACTTCCTTTACTACACAAGTTACTCTGTTCTTCAAAGGTGCTCCCTGAATCCCAGAGAAATTACAAACACCCCCTTTCGAGCTGGGGCCTGAGTAATATGATTGTAATACAATTAAATTCATCTCCTGGGAAACAGTTTGGAGAACACAAGATCATTTAATGGTAGACAGACATTAAGAGCCTAGCTTTCATTTCAAGGATTTATTTTCAAAAACAGTAGTGGGAGGGGGCTTCATGCTGTCATTAGGAGAGTGGGAAAAGCAAACACGGCTGATTTGCATGGTGAGATCCTGACATGCACTGAAGGAGAACAGTACATTATCACGTACATGCTGTACTTGTGAGAGCAAGAATTTCATATGGCCAGGAAAATTCAACCAATTAAGTGGTAAATCCAACTGGCTGAACAGTGGCAAATTAATTACAAAGTGCTGGTTCACACAAACACAGATGCTTCCCTGATGTAACTTACTGTGACAGGAGCTACAGAGCCTTGAACTAAAGGATGGTTACAAAATATTACTAAAAACACTTGGCATTTGTTACAAGAGAGCATTTAAAGCTCTGAACTCTAATTAGCTATTACACACAATATTAGTTTTGCACAGTAACAGCGCATTTTTAAATTCAAGCAGTGAAAAATAAGAAAAAAGGATCAAGGCATATAAAATAAACCTTTGAAAGCAAACTTTCCTGACCTTCTGAAAGAGGAGAGTTGTAGACTCTTGGTAGTACTGTTTTTTGCCTTTTTAGTGCTGTTTTCTGTGACCTTCTCTCATTATCTATTTTGTTAATCAAAAAACCCATCCAAAATCAAAACAACAGGGAAGGGAGTTGCAAAGTTTTACTAGCAGAATACTCAGCTAAATTTAAAAGAAGCAGACCAAAAAGTTGAGGATCAAGATTTGTAAGGATTTCTGCAAAACGGGACAAGGCAGGCCAGAAAGAACAAAATAAATGGATGACAAGAATTAATCATAAAAAGAGTGATTTTCCAACCATATAAAACTGTAAAAACAAGTAAAACTTGAGGTAAACAAACAAAAATTTCCCCCAGCCCTACCCCATTTGAGATTAACCACCATTTCTTGGCTTAATAAATGTTTGCTTTTAAGGACAAGCATTTTGAATCAGCATTACTTTTACTTCTTATTACCAACAAAATGATATTTCCTACTTAAAGCTCCTAAGAGATAAGCTGCTTTCCAAAACAGTTGCACAGCTGTTTTACAGAAGCTCTGAAGTGCAGCATTACCATTCCACTATTACCACATCAGAATTGCTGTCTGCAGACAACCAAGCTGAGCTGTTATGTCTGCTCTTTTACAGCAGCTTATCTTTCATATTAGTAAATAAAACACCCCGAGGAAATTACAGTTTCGAGGGCTGAGATTCAAAGGAGGCTCCATTGCATTTACATGCTCACACTTAGAGCTGCACTTGCTTCATGTGAAATTGCCCAGGAGTGTTGAGGCCACGCAGGCTCCCAGCACAGCTGCAAGCAGCAGCTGAACACAAGGTTCCCATGCACTGGTGCTCTCAGAGAGGCACAGCTAGGAAAATCAGGATTTACACATTTACCTGATAGCCCCTTCCTCAGTAAAGAGACCTAGAAGGCAACACTTTGTATGTGAAAGCAACTGCACCATAATTCAGCTAAAAATGCTAGTTTTCAGCCTGGCCAGGCATCTTTAAAGGAAATTAATAAATATGTAGGTGGGCAGCATTCATAGAAGCAACAGCACAAAACAGTGAGTGGGGTGTAAAGACCAAATTCCCTGAGTCACTTGTGGTCACTCTACTGCCCTTCAAGTTATCACATAATGCACACACCCACAGTAAAAAAATGGATCAAAAAAAGGAATATTCCCTTGTCTGCTTTGTTCCTCAGGCACAAAGAACTTGTCAATGCAAACTGTCTTGGAGCACCCAGAGAGAACTCATTCATTACTTTAACATCCTAAATGTAATGGGAGAATGGCATGGAAGTCTGACAGCCACAAAAACCAACTCCAAAGCAGCCTTTTTGCACAGATACATGAGGATTTTGTACAATATATGATCCTTGTACCAGATTCAGCATTTTTAGAGCAACTCAGGGCTCCAGCACCTGTGGATGTTAGTGACTTATGCCTGTACACCAAGGTGGGAAGGAGAGGTGAACATGCAGAGATGCCCTCAGGAGGTTTTACATTCACAGAATGATCACAAATGTCCTAAAGGTAAGACATAACTAATGGTTGAAGCAGTAATAAGGAGGGGGAAATAAAAATCCAGCATTTTTCTAATAGAACTGTTCCTATTTCCATTCCTTTCAACAAGTCTTCATTCAGATCAGTGGCCCCTTAGGGGAGGAACAGAACTGTTTGTTCACTACAGAACAAAATCAAACACCAAAAAATCAAGAAGGGAACAATAAAAAAGTACAAACCTAACTGCTGTTTTCAAAAAGCACTTCCTAACCAAATGAGAAAAAAAAATAAAATTAAGAGTATTTCCCTTGGATTTGCAGATGGAAAAAGAAAGCAGTAGGTTCAAACAGCTTCCCATGTCAGTAAAGGCAATCCACAAGATAAGCATAGCACTTGATGTAATTTAAAATAAACAAAAATAATCAGAAAACCATCAAGATCCATACCATTCAAGGAAGTCAGAAATGCAGATGGATTCTATGTAAGAACTGAAATTTTCTTTGGTAGAAAAGAAACTGTTAACTTAAAACTAAATGTTTCATTTAAATAAGACATATAAGTGATCCACAATAATTACAAAATACTTACACACAGCAAAACAGTTTTACAAGTATTACTTTCAAGAGAATAGTTTTAGATTAGATGTTTAGATTAGATATTGAGAAGAAATTCTTTATGGAGAGCTTGGTGAGGCACTGGCAGTGATTGCCCAAGGAATTTGCAGTGTTCTCACCCCTGGAATTGCTCAAGGCCAGGCTGATGGAGCTCTCAGCAGCCTGGGCTGGAGGAAGGTGTCCCTTGTCCAAGCAAGGCAGGAGCTGGAACTCAATGATGTTTAAGGTCCCTTCCAACACAATATTTTAATTACTATATTATCCAAAGCAACGCAAACCCAAAAATTATCTGCCCACAGTCCAGAGGAAAACTTCTCGGAATGATATATTACTGTTCCTCCTTTGTATTTGATTTTTGTATAGACACTTAGATTCAGAGTTGACAAAAGGCCAACAGTGTCACAGAAAGAGACATGAAAATACTTCCATGACAAACTGAACTGTTAGAACCACAGTATCCTGTAAAAAAAGATTTCTTACAGTGAGATTTTGTTTTGGCAAAGCAGGGGAGTTAAATTTAACTATTTAATAACTGAGAGTACATGACAGCTCTCCCATTTCAGCTCCCTTTGCTCCAAATACTCCTCTATGAGGTGAGGCCTAGAAGGCATGCTGACAGAACATTTCTGTGTCTTTTATGCTAATGGGTGTGGGGGGAGCTTTTGCAAGAGCTGCACATCACATATCCCACAGGAATCAGGGAATCACTGAGTGAAATGGAGTCTTCAGCACTGCCAGGGTCAGCCTGCTCTTTCCTGAAGTGGCAGAACAAAAATAAAGTTCTTAATTTTTTACCTATGGAGCCAGAAAGTTTATTAAATTTATTTTTGGAAGTAAAACAGTCTTTATACACAAGAGAAGTATATAACACATTTCATAATAATCATCTAGTAAAGCAGTGAGCTGTCCCTTAACTGTGTTTTTGCCATGACATGACAACATCAAGTTCCACCTGGACATGAGAAGAACCTTCCTGTGCAGTGCCCATGCACTGGAGCAGATTGTCCAGAGAGGCTGTGGAGTCCCCCCCTCCCTGGGGTATTCCAGAGCCACCTGGATGCAATCCTGTGCCACGTGCTCTGGGATGGTCCTGCCTGAGCAGGAGGCTGGGCCCTTCCAGTGTAACCCATCCTGGGATTCACATGCTCCTCAAGGATCTGCAAGAGAAGTCTAGTGGATTAGGTAGTGTAAAAAATATATGCAATTAATAAAAAAAAAAACCCTTGGCAACAGAGATACCATTTTATTACATATACAGTGCTATATCCACTTGAATATGGATAAACAAATTCCAAATGAAATTAATAGAAAACCAGAAATCTCTAGGATGTAAAGACCATTAATGAGCACACTGAAGTTAAAAAAACCCAATCAGGGCATGTCATATATTTGAAGTTTTATTGATGGGAATGCAAATATAACCATGGCATAATCACAAAAAAACAAGTAGTAATATTTCATTAAAAGCAATTTCTTAAAAACATCTGCAATCATCTATAACAAATATTCTGAACACTTGAATCCTTATATCTTTAATCAAAATACTCTTATAGAAGTATATTAGAGATGGATAATAAAAACCCAACATCAAACTTCAATATAAAAAAAATGCCAGTAATGCCTAAAATTGGGCATCTAAAATCAGTAGGTATCTTATGTAGATGGATTTCAGGAAGTGCTGATTACTCTTTCTCTGGAAAATAAATATTCCCATTAGCTCAAAACATGTCCCCCCCAAACTACAGGGGCATTTACTGATGGCTAATTATCACCTAAACCTCAAATGAATGCAGATGTTTATTGTTAACATAAATATTTTTTTTTGTATATGCTCTCCAGTCACAAGATTCAATTTAATTCATCAATGTGCATACCTGAGGTGCTAGGTTGTCTACATTCAGTTTTTGTGGAAGAGAAACTAAACCCAAACAAGCCAATACAGGATATTTTAGCTGAACTGTTGATCTTCAAAGCATTCTTCCTTTCCAAGGAACCTGTTCTTCACCTACTGACAAAAGGTGTAAAAGAACCCCATAGATCCTTTATTTATCTCTCATGTCTTCATTGCTTGCATCTGACCTGTTAATAAAAAGAGACATCTAGTCTTAGCACAAGATCAATTCTTGCTGCATTTTGCTTTTTGAAAGCATAAATAGATCTAGATATTTTGGTGTAGTTGCAAGAATGGGAGACAACAAAGCATTTGTTTTCAACCTGCCTTTTCATCCACTTCTGAAATTCCTGTACAGCCAGGTTGTTTCCCCCAAATCTTGCATGTTTAACAGGGAGACTCTTCACATCTAATACAATTTTTGTCTTCTTCAGGCTTATAAGATCACTTTGATGACCATAAGACCTGGAAGTATGCATTTCAATTCCTTGTAGGCATTTTGGTTCCCACCTAACTGAACATGAACTACCCAACAGCAAAAGATTTAAAGTTTGGTTTCTAATAACTCACATGAGAACTTTGCAGTCTGTAGCCACACTTCTCCATATTGCTGCCCAATTGCCACTTTTCAACTCACTTCAAACATTTTCTTGGTTACCAAAAGCATCCAGCATCCCATTACAAAATGTGGAAATCAGCACAATGTCCCCCACTAAGGGGGAATGCTGTGAGACAGGTTTGTTTTACCCTATGGAGGATGTGCTGCTGCAAAAGCAACCCCATCACAAAATAGGGGAATAGCAAACTCAGCCTTCACTATGGAGAAAAACCCACAAAGCTTTCTGCTCCTGCCACCCCAACTGTGAAATGGCTCTGGAAGGGGTAACTAAGAAAAGCTTGGCTGCTGACAAGAACTGTGTACTCATTCACCAGGTGTCATTTCCTCCTCTCAATTTTATGGCATCCCCAGGCTGTGATTTAGGGACTACCATAACTACAGATTTGTTCCAAATATTTCCATCTGGTGCCCTAGGAATGAGGAGAATCAAGAGTAAAAATTTGTCCTTGAAATATCAAAGTATTCAGCCTTTAAACATATAATTGCCAAACTACATATGTTTAGGTTAACAGTACCATTTAAACTCAACCCCTCTTCAGCTTTTGGGTTCACTGAACCAGGGGCTTCAAGGAAATTTTCAGATAGAGGCCCTTACAAGGATTTTCAGCTCAGAAAATTAAGAATTTTAACACTCCATAAGAAATGAATAGCTGTAAGAGCTATGTGAGTGACAGCAGAAGCATCTGCTTGCTGTGCTTAAAAAAAAAAAAATCTACATATATAACTTCAATATTTTGTCAGAAAATATTTACACAAGCATTTGAGATCCTTTTAAGTAGCATGAAGCTATGTAAAAACCCCAAATTTGGACTGAAACTCTTAAAGGTTCTTCCAAGAGAAGCGGAGACTCTGAACATAGCAAGAAAACATTACTAAGCCAGAACTGTGCCTGAAATGAGGAAAAATTATGATTTGGAATCTGCCTCTATGATGATAGAATACAGGAGAGGAGGAAACCCAGTACCAAAATCCTGGTGGAAGATACATCACTGCTCCTCTGTAGGGCAGTAAATCTCTTTCTAAAGACTATTTTTGGTGAGCAGCTCTCCCCTTGAAAACATCACCCAATGTTTTTGTACTCTACAATAACTGGGTAAAATCTTTTTCTAGCCAGCAGGACGAGTCAAGGTTGAAAGGACATCCTGGTGTCCCCAGAGCAGTGGGGATGGGTTAGGCTGGACTAGGGCAGTGCAAGGGGCTCTGTCGCCACTCCAGGGCTGGCTGTCACCCCTGTGCAAGGGGCTCTGTCCCCAGGCCAGGGCTGGCTGTCACCCTGTGCAAGGGGCTCTGTCCCCGGGCCAGGGCTGGCTGTCACCCTGTGCAAGGGGCTCTGTCCCCACTCCAGGGCTGGCTGTCACCCCCGTGCAAGGGGCTCTGTCCCCAGGCCAGGGCTGGCTGTCACCCTGTGCAAGGGGCTCTGTCCCCGGGCCAGGGCTGGCTGTCACCCCCGTGCAAGGGGCTCTGTCCCCACTCCAGGGCTGGCTGTCACCCCCGTGCAAGGGGCTCTGTCCCCAGGCCAGGGCTGGCTGCCACCCCTGTGCAAGGGGCTCTGTCCCCAGGCCAGGGCTGGCTGCCACCCCTGTGCAAGGGGCTCTGTCCCCACTCCAGGGCTGGCTGTCACCCCCGTGCAAGGGGCTCTGTCCCCACTCCAGGGCTGGCTGCCACCCCCGTGCAAGGGGCTCTGTCCCCGGGCCAGCGCTGACACCCCGTGGCCAGCAGGGCACAGCACAGCCGGGTGCTGCAGCAGCCAAGCCCGCACCACCCCAAGCACTTCACAGCACAAGCAACGGCAGCCAGGGAGCTAAAACTGGGACCAGCCTGCCAAAACTATGCCACACCTCACTAATCTAAACGTTGAACAGGAGGACAAGAGAGACCAGAGCCTTACCAACACACAACAGAAGGAGACACGACATCTGGACCAAGTTTGTAATTACACAACATCTGTATCAAGTTTGTAATTACACAACATCTGTATCAAGTTTGTAATTAAAGATGCTGGATGTCAGACATCATCCAAGCTGGATCTGATATTTTCCATGCAGTTATGAGTGTCTGCATGTCCCATAATCGTTATGGTGTAACAAGTTCTTCTTTTGGCTCTGGACTAAAGAGCTGAAGGTGTATAATTAAAACCAGTGTATTTATCTGTGTACTTGGGTATTTTCTTTCACCATTTCTTGGTACATAACATCAAGTTATGTAAAACAGGGATAGGACATCAAGAATAAATTAAAGAAGAAACTGAACTACCACAATAAGAAACTGAAGTATGGGAGCTGGTATTGTATGAAGGAAAGTGCTACACTGATTGCCAGAGTGTACATTAGTATTTCATAATACACACTTTGGTCAGGGAAGGCCACATGATGTTTTGTGTACATTAAGGAGGTAAATGAAAGGCACATATGAGACAGAGCTTTAGTACTCACTGTGTAATTTGATCTGACAGCAGAAATGGACAGAAAGAAAACAAAGGAAATAATAAAGAAAAAACCTTACAAAATGAAAGAGTTAAACAGAATGAAAATACAGCAAGAGAATTACATATGATATACCTTGAAGCCAATCCACACCTTCTTGTAATCCTTCTCCTTTAAGAGCATCACTGGCACTGAAAGAAACAAATCAAATTTCAGAAACATTGTAAAAATACCAGTTTTAGTTGAGTCATCACCAAACTTGTAATTTACATAATTGCAAAGTAGCATCAGGTAGTTTCCTTAAGTTTTCTTCCTACGGAGAAGACTGCTCCTCAAATAATATAGGGTACCTTCCCCACAGGGAAATGCCATTTCATGATATGATCTCTTTTAATTCCAGTTTCAAGGCACAAGGAATCATTGCTGGAACATGAGGGGCTCTGGGAGAGCTCCCACACGAGGCAGACACCTTGTTCTGCAGCACCTCCCTCCTCACACAATGCTGTCAAAGATGTTTACTCCCTCCAACAGCAGCCATCCATCATGGAATCATTTAGGCTGGATAAGACTTTTAATATGATCAGGCCCAAATGTTCTCCACACAGTTCCTACACACATGAGAATGCTGGAGTACCAGGAGGAGGAACTATGTGTGTGTACACACTGCATTGTAACAGCAACCCCAGGAGTGTGTTAATGTATAAAACCATCTATTAATGTATAAAACCATTCTGCTGCACTGAGAGCAGTGTAAATCCACCTTCTGAATCACTGGGGGATAACTCTTTAAATGCTCTTCATTCCTCAATTTATGAAAACCAGCACAGCAGTGAATCTGGATTGTAACTGCAGTTCCCTATAAAACGATCTGCCAAGAAACTTGGGAATTCATGAGTGTGATTTCTGGACAAAAACAATGCCCAGGTAATCAAATTAAACATGAAAGGGCCTAAAATGAACATTGTACCTTTCAGCAGCATTTAGCTGCTGATTTCACTTCTATTTATAAAAGCTGAGGACTTTAATAGGACAAAAAAGTAACTTCTATAAAGCACTTCTGATAAAAGGAGAGTTTTTTCCTTGTGAACACCAGCACTAAGTAAAGCTTACATCCTTCAGGAAGAAAATACTAGCTCCTACAACTAAAAATCCCCTCAAACATGACAGGGTACAAAGAGTACAGTCTCTCTGAATACAGAAGAGAACAGTTTACTAAGTGGTCTTTCAACAACACTTTACTGAAGCATCTGCAGAGTGGAAAAAAATTCCAAAAGTTTTATTATTGATATTCTCAAACCTGCAAGGTAATCTAGCAGGAGCACTCTGATAACAATTCTACTCAATTTCCCAGCAAAATATAATGTCAACTGTTCTTCTCATAGCAACTCTTTCTGATTTCACTGGAAATCCTCCATTCCATTACTTGGCTAACAGTTCTGCTGTGAAAACTTTACAGACACAGTCTAAATGAATGCATTGTACATTTAAAGTAATTTTCACCATAAGTATTTTAATATTTAGTGTTTCATGTGTGGAACCTGGCTTTTAGCTACTCCATTTATTTTATACAGCAGTGAGTGGCACGACAGGGCTAAAATAGGAATGCACAAAGTAATGCCAATAAAAGCATAGAAAAAGAGAGCTTTACCAGATATGCCAGGGCTTGTCTTTGATGTTTTCTAAGGAGAGCAGCTGAGACACTTTCACAGATGACACTGCATCCCTGAGGTCCATCTTGTTAGCAAAGAACAGAATAGGCAGCCGGCGGTGCTTGATGTCTGGGCACGAGCAGAGACACAACTCTGAGGCCATGGGGCAGCACTCAATCATCTCTGCATGTAACAGGCTACAAACAACACAGCAAGGTATTCTGCTCACCTGGAGCTGCAATTCTCTGAAGGTTGTATCCTACCAAGATGCACACACTGTTGGGTTCACCTGGCCTCTGCTGCATGCTTCCAAAATGCTCACACACTTCCTGGCAGGCTTTGGAATCTTCCACCCCCTCTCCCCCTACCTTATACCCACACTTGAAACTGGAGATAGGAATTGCTGGTGAAGCTGAGGAACAAGAGATCAAACCACTGCCTACAAACACTGCCTATCTCTGCTTGGTGAGGACTGCATGTATAAAATGGATGGAAAAAATAATTTGTGCTCATTCATAACATCACAACAACAGCTGAGAAGGGTAGCCTCAATTGTCCTTTAGTGTCCTTGAAAGCATCCATTACTTCAGAGAATTCATAAAACTGGAAAAAATGCACATGTGGACATCCCTTATTCTCCCTTCCCTAGAAGGACTTCTTCTCCAGAAGCTCTTTCAGCTGGCAGTGACAACTACAGACCAAACAAAGTACTCTGGCAATTTCTGGGATACTTACACATAGGCAAGTTTAAACCTCACAGATTACCCCAAAAGACTGTATGGTGATTGAAAGGAAACAAAACATATTCTCTTCAAAGTTACAGATGTAGCACTGCCAAGAAAATTACTAGCACCAAGACTAACTCACTTTTTTTCATATTATTTATACAAAGAATGATATACAGGATTAGAGAAAATCTAGGTTTTAGTCTATCCATCAGTGTTTGATAGGAAAAGAACTTACACACTACCACCTCAATGAAAATTGCTACACAGGCTCTTTTTAAAATAGTAAAAATAAAAGGTTATTTCACACAGGAAACTAGGTGAAGATTTATTTTAAAATGTTAAACATAAGCGATCTGCCCCTGCTGATGGGCAAGAAGATGATAAAGCCCCCAAAATTCCAACCAACTGTCAATGCTGAAATGGTTTGAACTCTCCTAATTATGTTCTTTTCCACCTTCCTACTAAACCTTTCCACAGAACCAGTGGAGATAGCACTACCTCCCATATTCATTCAGAGATCTAAGTGCTGATCAAAACACTGACAATTATCACAAACTATTTACCCTTCCTGGAGCTCTTTTGTCCTCTGATACCCATAAACACACGTCCAAGGCCTCAAAATACAAGCAAATAATTAAATCTCTGTTTTGATTCCATAGTTGAACAGCTATTGAGTCTCTTGACTGAAATTTTTACAGTAATTCACAGTATAATTAAATGAACCCTGGTAGGCACAGTTTGCAGGCTATGGGTAAATTAAAGCCACATAAATTAGCTGACATCACATATGCAAACAGCCAAGTTAATCAAGGAGTTTCCAGTGTTTTCCTAAACAATTAGAAAGGGGCACAACCTTCCCAGCCAGACCCAAAGATATTTACTAAATAAAGTAATGGTCACAGAAATTTGTATTTCCTGCCACAATTTCCCTCCCACAATTTTCACAGTTACTAATGGAAAGCAAAATTTTTCTAGCTGCAAGGGGTTATGAATCAACACATTTAAAAACATTCCAGACACTAGATGTGTGATGTGCAATTTTACACAAAGAATTTCAAATTTACAAGAATTTCAGTTTAGTTTAGAAGCATGTGCTGGAGGTGAAGTGACCCAAGAGTCATCATCTAATCCAGGTAATCTACAGCTACCATCTTTCAAAGTGCTGAAGAATGAAATTTGAGTAAAAAAACCAAAATATGAGACAGTCACCATTAAACAAACTGTTATTTGAAGAGTGCATTGTCCATTAATGTCAGTAAAAATAATTTATAGCTCTGATTCACAAAAGAGTCCCAGGTAGTACAACTTCTAACCCCATTAATGCATCACAGGACACATTCCCTTCCCTTTCCCTCAGGCAAAGCCTGGCAAAAAGACAGGGAACTGTTTTACTGTGGGATTGCTAAGATTTTCAGAGACAGGAATTGATTTAATTCCATTTAAAACTTAGGTAAATACATACATTTAAAACACTCCAGGAGGATGACACTGACAGAAGCAGATTGGGAGAAAGTAGGGTATGCAGCAACAAAGACAGAACACTAATACAAATAAAAGTACTGCTATAGCAAACCTGTTGTATATTGATTCACCCAACAGCTGCTTCTATTGACCACTATCCTAAAAGAACTTTTTAAGCTCTTTGGTTCTCTTACATGTGATATATCAAAACTGATAAATCAGTGACACTGTTGCTGTTGGAGCTAAGCCACACCAAGGCAGAAATCCACAACTGCTGTCTCCTGGCTCTCAGGACTGCACTCAGCGGCCACAGCCTGGTCTTTTGGTCTTTTGAACTTGCAGACACAAACTCATCAACACTGAACAGCACTGACCTGCTAGGTCAGCATTAGTGACCAATTAAAGCCTAAATGAAGAGCCCCACCTAAGGTTGCTTCTACTCTGTCTGAACATTTTTATTTTTCTGCCCTCTGTTAAACCAGTAACTTCTTCCAGCAGCTTTACCTCTCACCCTTGGCCCTGTGTGGGTCACTCCACTCAGAGAATTGGGTTAACTGCTGCAGTTAATTCCTGACTCGGGACAAAGTGCCCTGGCCTCTGTGTAATCCACCTGCAGCCTTTGGCTCACCTCATCCTCCCTGTGACTTTTGTAACACTGCCTTTTCAGTGTCTGCATTTGAATGAGAAATTAGAGCATGAGAACCAGAAGGGCCAGTCAGCTCCAGCATCTCTGTTGATGAATTAAAGTGTTGTATAAAGTCTTCATGGAAAATAAAGTCATGGGAACATATCTGTCCCTATCACACTTTGCTTTTCTTAGAAATACAAGTCAACTTTTCCCTTCTTATTTTCATCATGGGAATCCCACAAGTTAAGGCTCTATCATTTCAATAAATAATTAAGAAATCACAGGATTATTTCACTTTTAAACTTCCTAGATGTAGTTTAATATTCTGGTCAGGCAGAGCAACTACCAGAAGTGCTGAAAGTCAAAGTTGCATATAGCTTTCAGACACATCCCAGTAAGTTGGATACATGGAAGGGCAAAGAATTGACTGATATCAGAACTTAATTAAGCAGTCTCATGTAAAAAAACCCCAACCAAATCCCAAAAACCAAGACCCTGATCACAGATCCTCTCATATCCTCTTCCATTGGGAATTG
Source organism: Zonotrichia albicollis (assembly GCF_047830755.1). Lineage (NCBI taxonomy): Eukaryota > Metazoa > Chordata > Aves > Passeriformes > Passerellidae > Zonotrichia > Zonotrichia albicollis. Next base: position 1,927,854 of record NC_133820.1, read on the forward strand.
AAACTGCCTGGTGTAATTATCCCTTTGTATTTCTGGCTAAAACATAAAAAATTATAATGAAGATGACAAAAGAAAGTTAAATGTTACATTAAAGGAGTTAGCTGTCTCATGGAAAAAAAAAAAGACAGTTTTGTCTCTGCTGGTCATCACAAGAAGCCTCTCCTGCTTCTAACTCCAAGTCTATTCTTTCTCAAAACAATGTAACTTTTGATCTATATTGATTAATAAGAGACCAACCCAACTCAGTGTAGAAAGCTGTAGTGTGACCAATTTCCAAATGTGAATAGGTAAAAAAAAAACCCACGTGTTTTGGAAGATTATTGTGCTAATGTTCATGAAAGGTTAAAATATTTGCAAAGTACTCAGAACGTGTCAGATTTTCTTCAGCTTTTCTTAAGGCAACATAACAAATATGGACACAGAATGGGAAAAAAGCCTCCTCACCTGGATGATTCAGAAGGGTGTCAAGTTCTTCTTTGGCCACAACCATTCTTAATGTGTCACTGCTGTCAATGACAAAAATAATGGCTTGGGCCTCTCTGCATAACATAAAAAGAGCAAAGAGGCAAATTATAGGTTCTCAAAGAAATGAATATTCTGTGAATAAGAAAAGGCTTCAGAAGAAACACCAAGAAAAAAGTCCGAACAAACTTGATTTTTCCTCTAATTTTTGTCATTGTTATTTACCATTAACATTTTCATCCTGTCTTATTTCTGAAATTCAATCTTTTGGTAACATGTGTATTTTTTTTAGACATGAGGGTGTTACCTGCCCCTACAAGGTTCACTCTCCACACACCTAGAAAAGCTTGGTTTTACTACCCAGACTGAAGAATCAACTTCATAATGTAACCAACTGCTATTTTGACATTGTGGTCAGGGAGGGAAAACTCCCATAAAGACAGATCTTTACAGAAATTCTGTATTTCCTGTACTGAAGTTTATTTAAAGAAAGGTCAAATACCTTTTTAGACAAAACCTGTGTCCACAGCTAGGCATATGCAGCTTATTTTAACCTTTACAACATATCCTGCATAAACAGGATCTTTCTTTTTTTCTTTTTTTTTTCAAATAATAGGTAAAAACTTTCAACTATTTCAAATCATTAGGACATTTTGCTGGTAGTGTGACCACAGTCACAACATAAATGCAGCTACTCAGGTCATTATTTCAGGATGTTAATGATATTTTGACTTGACGTTCCATTTATTGAAACTTGTTTTGAAAACCGAATAAAATCTCACAAATTCATAATTCACCTGTTGTAAACACCCACAAAAATATATTTACATTTTAATGTATTCACTTCTCCTTCATTTTAAATTTCTCTGAGACACCATTATGAATACATTCTTTACCCTCCAGCACCATCTATCTTTGTATTTTGATAAGAAACAGATCTATAGCTGCTGGAAACCAGAAATAACCTGAGCAGCCCAGACTGTATGAGAAGGCCCATTTTTTTCTGGTGTACAGAACCTTTACTAGATAAAGCTTTTGCATATGAGCTGGAAATGCCTAAGCAATTTTCAAGGGCACAGAGTATTTTAGGAGAGGAATGAAGAATACTGGCATGTATTTACCACCAAAAAATTAACTTCATAAAGAAGGATCAGGGATAGGGCTACAACATGACTTTGGGGTTATTTAACATAAATGTACTTAGAGAATGAAGTAGAAGATACTTTCAAGATAAACAGAAGAAAAGTCCAGACTTGAACTTTATAAACTGAACAGCATATAATTATTTTTATTAATGTTTTTATTTAATTAACAGAAATTTTTATATTTTTCTTAGAAGTTAATCTACTGCACTTGTTCAGGACCAGAGGAGGATACAAGTGCATATTTCACTGTCAGCATAACCTAAAACACTCCCTTACTGTTAGGGAGTTATTGTTAAGATGAAAAAGCCATTTATGCCCCACAAGGGACAAGTTACTGCATTAAATACAGCAATCACAAAAATTATTTGCTTATGAAGCACTCTGCTAGCATTTTGAGAGCAGCCTGAGGGCATCAGTTACTGAAATGCAAATCTAACACTCTTGAACAATGAAGATCTGCTGGCCAAATGTTTTCAATGCTAACACAATTTGCACAGGAAGGAGAGGAAGCATTAATCCTCAATTAAAAAACAATTTAAGCTCTACCACAACTGATATTAATATTTAATCAATATTATAATCTTCAGAATTTATCCCTTCTACTTCTCCAAGCTACTTCTGCATGGTTTTGTATTGTTCATGTTATCTAGATCAGGATCAGGCATTGCAGAATAGCAATGAGACAATACAAATAAAGATTAACTAAACATGTATAATAAATAACATAAATAATCAAGATTCACTAAAAGCTCTAAAACCAGAGAATAGTGTCCATCTATTACCAAAAGGCAATACCAGAGTGTTACAAATACAGAAAATATCCTGTTTAATAAATGAAATTAAGAATGTGCATTCAGGTTCTTAGTTACATGTGCCTTATCCTCTGAGGTTCATTCCCCTCACCTCAAAAATCTCAGCCATCAGCCAATATCTTGGTTTTAAGTAACTGACCTACAGAAGAACTGAAAAGCTGGAAACCTAACTCATCTTGAGCTTTCTTAGAGGATTTGTTTTCAGGTTTCAACATTTAAATCTCATCTCTAGTATGTATTTTAAAGTTGTCCCTGAAAGCACAGAGTAACACCAGATAAAACTTTTCATTTGTTAGAATAGAAAGTTTTATTTATCCAGAGTAAACCTTCTGTCAAACACCAGGTAAAAGCCTTCTCTGAATCATTTCTAACCACTAGATATTATCATACCTCTGTTTAAATACCCTACACAATAGTTAATAGGAACAGCAATGCTTTAAAACAAATTATAGGCTTACTTGTAGTAGTGTTCCCAGAGGTCTCTGTATTTCCCTTGACCTGACATATCGAACACTGTGAAAGACAAACTGCAAAGAAAAGAAATTCATGAGGCCCAGGAAAAAAGAACAAAATTCAAACCATATCCATTTTCTTTGCTCCTCTGTCCAAAAATAAAAAAAAAATAAGCCAGATCAGTTTGAATCCCAATCAAGTGAGAAAAATTCCCAAAAGAACTCAGGTTGCATTATCTGCCTTCAAATGATCCTACTCAGTTTTGCAGCCCTATTATAAAAATATTTCACAAAGGGAAATGTGTTTATTATCTGAATAAAAGAACTAAACCAATTATTTGAAGTTACATCAAATGCAAAATAAGCTCCCATTCAGTCTCTCTCTCTGTCACACTGATATCAAATACTGTTTATAAGTAAATGAAATTCAGATGAACCATGACTTGAAGTCCATGGCCTGTCTTAAATTCTGTCCCTAGACAGGTATAAATGTGAGTAAAATAAAAGGCTTAAAAAAATAAAAATTCCACCTTTAGGGGGGAAAAAAAAGTACATTTTGGTAAAAACAGGTGAGTTCAGATGACCAAGCTACAAAGAGCAGTCTTTGCCACCGTGAGATTTCATCCAAACACTACAAAGAGCAAGGCAACTTACTGAACACTACAACAAGTTCTCATCTGCTCCTGAAAAGTTTACAGAGGCAACATTGAGTTCAGAACTAGGCTCTCCTTTTTTGGGTAGCCCCGTGTACTCTCCAAGTGGAGGCCCCCCAAAAAAAGGAGGTTAGGGAAAGGAAGCTCTCCAGACATCCTTCCCACTCCATGTCCAGACAGTTGTGGGTTTGTCAGTTTGTAGAGTTTGAGGTTTTGGGGTGGGCTTTAGTTAGAGGTTGTTTTTTTAAACATTCTACATGGTGTATTTACAAGTCATCATCTCTCCTACTACAGGATCAGAATAAAAAAAGCAATATAAATTTACATTCTCACATGTGAAGTCCCAAACTTGCCTGATGTACTTTATTGGGACAGAACTCAGTTGTGGAAGCTCTTAGAGAAATGCAAAAGCTCTCACTGTGACATATCAGATCAAGGAATAAACAATTTTCTTGCAGATCTCCCACCCAGTGAGGCCATACTGCTTGGTTTGAAGACACACTAAAATATCCAATGAAGGCCACAAAATACCAAAATGATGCTGCCTCCTTCAAATATCCTCATGTCACGCCATTCTTTAGATAATCTAAATCTTAGTCTTCATTCAACTAATGACTTATTACTCTGCTTCCTGGCCTTTGCTCCTGCCACCTTTACATTGCTAATGCTGTAGCCATCCCTTTGCATTTAATGAGATTACACTGCAATCTGTTCAGAGTACCTCCAGTGAGAGTGCTTAATTTAGGTTACCAGATTGAGAGTGGAATTTAGGCTGCCACCTCAGCAGCTGTCTCTCCTCCAGTCTGTAACAGTGCCCTATTCTCAAACTCCCAACAGACAGGGATCAGATGTTTATACAGGCTACTGCAAAAAAACTAAAAAACATTTTAAAAAAAATTTAATAGTTTTATAGCAGCACAAAACACACATTATATTCTAACACACTCAGTCCTGGATCATATTAAGTCTCATGGATAGTACATTTCAACAAACTGCAATGTCATGTCATTACACCCCATACATGATACTCAGTTACAAACCCACTGAAAGAGATCATGAAGTCCAGCTATGGTGTAATAATCATTACTGCTACTGAAGAAAGAAAGTAGTACCTTGAAGTTTTGAATTTCTCTATACTGAATCCTATTGTTGGAACGATGTCCTGAGTTTGAGCCTTTGAAGGAAAGAAAGCACAGATTTGACAATCAAATTAGAAAATGCAAATACTGAAATATATTTAAAACATGAATAAATTACAGATCTGTTTTTGCCCTAAACTGTGAAATATTAGGAAAGTTCCCAGAAAAGTAAAGTAATTCAGAATCAAGGGTTTTTTGTTTTCTGGGGAATAGAGTAAACACTACTGGAACTGCCAAAACACAGAGCATTATTAAGAGCTCTGTCTGATAACTGATTTACTACTGAGCTGGTCAAGGAACCTATCAGCTAAGTTGGTGGAAAGGAACAGCTCCTCTAGGAAGCATGGATATTGAGCAGGAAGAAAGGCCACACCCCATAGATTACAGAGCTGTCTGAGAAAGTGACATGCAATCCTTGCACAGACTCCTTGAGCCCCTTATTCCAAACACCATCCATAGGCAGGTCCAGCAGAAACAACTGCAGACAGATGGAAACACGTTTGGATTTACCAAGCCCTAATATATTGCTCCTGGGGCAAAGCACAAGTTCTTCTGAAGACTGAGTTGAGCCAGAGATCAGAATAACCAGTCCATTGAACTTACTAAAAATAAACAGTTTTATTAACTTTGTTCTAATGACATTTGTTACATGCTAGACTATTTGGCATGTCATGCAAGAGCAGGACTTACACAAGTTGGATACAAAGTTATCCTCCTATAAATTCTTATTACAAACAAATTCTATTTATTCCACTCATATAATTCCACTGAGAGCTTCTCTAATGCCCATTATTGTGATAAATCTTCAAGTTTGAGTTCAACTGTAGTTAGGAATCCTTTACTGCTTAAGGCATGACATAAGAACCCTCTACAAAAAAAGGTCTCAGTAATTACATAAAGTACAATTTGCCTGGTACACATTGTAGCCTTTCTCCCTAACAACTGGCAGCACATAGCAAGGAGTTTATAGTCTTTGTTTATAAATCTCAATTTTCAGTGGAAGAATAATTGCCAGGAATGGAAGAATAGCAGACTCACCACTATGTCACACTTTTTAAACAATGTCCAGTGGACTCATCAGGTAAAATTTAATAAAAATTCATAATAATAATAAAAAAAGCTGTGTCCTGATATATAAACAGGAAAAAGCAGTTTCCCAGATGCAAATCACCAAGATGCACAACCTTTGGCTTTGAACATGCCTATCAAAATTAGTCCATTTGAGTCCATAAACATTTCTATAAACAAGAATCCTACTTTCAGAATATTAGGCACTCCTAGAGGCCTCAAACACTTTTCACTGGATGGATAAACTGCACATCGCAATGGTAATTATTTTGAAAATTATTCTGCTTTAAAAATAGTGAAGTCACCCTTAAACATGCATCTTCTTTTTATTTCTATTTTGTTATCTCTTATGCACTTAGTATTTTTAAGGAAGTGATTAAAATAAACATGATAAGTTGTTGTACAACTGTATTAATCCTAGATGTTCACCATCACTTGTGACTATAATCCTGTGACAATTATTTAAGTGATTTAAGCGACTGCTTCAGATCCTGATTTCAGCCATCATAAACCCTTCTTTGTTGGGTGATCTTAACAAAAGTGTGCCATGTTAACAGTGGGGTTTTTCTGGAAAATAATGTGCACGTGAATGCTTACCCTTAGTTTCAGTTAGCTGGAAAATCTTAAAATATATTTGTTCCACTGTGCTAAATCACAAGCTCTGCACATCTTTTCCATGGGCACATCCTCTGTAACAGCATGCAAGCCCAGATCAGACAAACCCCCAGCAGTGAACCACGCAGGCTACTCACATTTGAAGGTTTAAGTTTATTGATGATCGTCGTTTTGCCGCTGTTGTCCAAGCCAAGGCACAAGACGTGAACCTCCTTCTTCTTCAGGCCAAGCCATCCTGCCAGCTTGTCAAACAATCCCATGGCTGTGGCTGCAGGTCACAGGGAGCCCAGGCTGTGGAGGGAATCGGAACTGTTGGCACAGTGCTACCTGCAGGGCGGGCATGGGGCCGAGCAGCCTCACATGCCTGGTGTGAGCGGGACCCTGCACTGACACAGCCCCAGGGCTGGCCCTGCTCATAAGCACGTGGAGGGTAAGCTGATTACAGCCAGGATAGCAGAGCAGCCTGGCTGTTTATAGCCCTGTCTGTATCACACAGTGCCCTTGATTCACTGGGCAGCAAACCTGAGCAGCCCAAAGCGGGGCACAACGCAGCGCCACCAGGGCGCCCACCAAAATGGGCATTATATTTACCTCAAATTGTCAGCAGTACACCATTCAGACAACAAAACAGTATTTCCCTTCTGCAGCACTTACTACAGAATTTACTGACCCCTGCATTCAATAAATTGTTCAATTCAAACTCTAATTTGCCAATATTGACGTGTATAAATTAGGAACTCTTCATTCACCACAAATAGAAACTGATTAAAATAGACCTGACACACACCAAAACATTCACCCACACGTCAGGGAGATGCCAAACCTCTGCTGCTGCCCAGACCCTGGCTGAAGTTACCTGGCAGTGGCACATTCAAAGGAGATTACATCACGTGTTGCCCTGCAATACCTGGCTAAATGCTCCCTGCAAAGAGGATAACCCTTGTCTGCCCTGAATGAATTCCACTGGAAATAATTTCAGCAATCAGACAACTGAAACCTTCGAGATGCCTTGAATAATAAAGTATTTAATTTATGTCAGGGGATTTCTGGAGGGCTGAAGGCTGTTTATTCTTAATAAATTAAAAAGACACAGCACTGGGTAACTCAGGTTGCAAGCTGAGGAAATCATAGCAGGAGGAGGGAAAGGTAAAAAAACCCCATCAATAACAAATCTTTGATCACACTTCTTCACTAACTGATGACAAAATGATTATTAACAGTTTTCAGTAATTTCAAAACTTTGCATTTAATATAGTCACAAAAGTAATCATTCTGGCTAAAGGACAATTTTTTTTTCCTTTTTAAATACAGATCTTTCTTAGAGCTTTCTATGGTGCATTTTGATTCAGGACTGGTCATTATCTACATTACAGCTACACAGCATTATTACCAGGTTAAAAAAACTCAACATTAGTTATAGCAAGTCTCTCATTCTAATTCCTTTTGCTTTTTGCTCCACTCCTTTTCTAATCCATATATACAACTCACAGAGCAGATCAGAGCTGTTTATTATCAAATTAACCTGACAAAACCCTGCTCCAGCACACATTACTTTCTTATCTAATCAAGAGCTTCATCTATCTATTCTAGATGGTCAAAAAATAGAGGGTCAAAAAACACATTCTGGAGGGCCAAAAAAATACATTGTAGGCATTACTAAAATGAAACAGGAGGAAATACAAGCCCTTAAAAATACCTCTAGGGCTTCACTTTTAAATCCAAAACCTTAAATATACAAAAGTTTCTAGAAATATTTTAATTAGAGACATGTTTTTCTAGCAAAATTTCCTACCAGCTGGCACAGTCATTATTTAAGAACACAGTGGGAAAGAAATGCACCCTTGACTTCTTGCCCTGCCCCTATTTTCATGTTTTTTTCTCAGCTGTGAAGAGTTACAGCAGTTACAGCTAACACAGGTGCCTTTTCCCCCCTCTTTTTTGCCAGGCTTTTTTGCCTACAGTGACATACAACATACATCTCAAAAATCATTTAAGCCAGAGTCTGGTCCAGGAGCTTAACAGCAAATTGTCTAAGCTTTTTTCTTAAGAAAGGATGTTCTTTCACTTCTGATCTTTGTCTATTTCCAAACCTAATCAACAACACAGGAGATTTAATCAGTGAAACAGACAGCAGCCAACAAACAAGCTCTAAGCGATGTCCAGTTGTTTGAAAAACAAATGAATTTTTTCGGTAGAACTGCCTTGTTTAGATTTAGAGCTGGATAGATTTCAACGGTCTAAGATCAAAAGAAGGGAAAGACTGAGCATGTGGGCTAATTATCATGGGAAGCAAGAGAGTCATGAGCCAACAGAAGGCAGGACACCAACAGATAAGAGTTGCAGCCAGTGAACATTAATGCCCTTGTTCGCTAAAATGTATAAACAGTGAAAAGCTTTGGTAGTGGCCGTGCTGGATTTGCCGCCCAGCTCCCCTTTCAGCGCAGAAGCAGAAATAAATCAAATACCTGGGCTCTGTGCGTGGCTCGCCTCTGGCACACGGGGTGCAAGGACCCAGTTCGGGACCAGGCCTGGGTGCGGGGGATCGCAGCTCCCAGCACCGGCCTTAACTCCCTCCCGTCCGCACCGCAGGGCCTCGGCAGCGGCCGCGGGTCCCTTCTAGAGGCCAGGACGGGGTCTCCTCTCCCAGAGCGGCACAGGGTCCCCGGGAAAGCCGGAACAGGGAAGGCCGGCCCCGGGCCGCCCTCCCCGGTGCGGCCGCAGCACCGACCTGGGCCCGGGACCCGCCCGCTGGGCCCGCGAGCCGCCGCCGCCGTTACCGAGGAAACCGAAGCACCGCCCTCTCCCTGCTCCACCAATCGCGTCCCGCCGCTCCACGCGCTCCGCCTCTTCCGGCCACTGGGGGGAGGGCGTTGGGGCGGGGCCACAACTGAGGCCACGCCCCCGGGGCCGAGGGGCGTCCCCTCCATTCTCGTGTGCAGCGTCTCGGGAATTGCTCGTTTCCAAGCACTGCCTCTCCCAAGAGTGCCTGGATAAATCCTCTTGGGGATTGCGATGAGCATGGAGGGAAACGCCTGAGTCAGAACGGCCACCCGAGGTGTTGCCAGCACCGCCCGTTCCCAAGCGGGCGCTTTGTTAGAATCTGGAAAATATCAAATTCAGGCGGCACTGGGGCAGTGGCAGCAGCAGGGCTTGAGGGAAGGCAGCCTGGCCAGGCAGACAAAGGGGCTGAAAATACACTTAGGATTTTTAAAAAAAAATTTTTTTTTCTTTTTTTTTTTTTATTTTATTTTTTATGCATAGCATAGTCCCATCATATTGGCTCAAGGTCTGCTGTATTTCCTGTATCAGGAAGGTTCCGAATAAAAGATGAAATTCCCTCGTAGTGGCATTATGAGCCACTAAAGGAACAGGCAGGTAGCATTAATCCCACAGTGAAACACTGTAATTAAGCACTTCCTAGACTCTAATAAAGTTGTGAGGTATATCTGGTAGAGGAGGGTGTTTCTGTTTGAAATCAGCCCCTATCTGAGGAGTTCTGAATTCAGTGGAGAACACAGAATGGCAAAGGCGTTTCTATAACCAGATCTAAAATGAAATATTCATTCTTCATTATGTGCACTGTGTTAAACCTGACAGTCCTCAGTGTGAAAGCTCTTGCCGTGTTAAATAAAGAGGATGTAATGGACTGTGGGCATCTGACACTCATTTCCTATTACTTTACAGCTACTTCTGTTCAGTCTTGCATTGCATGCATGTGATTTTATGCAATGAAAGGCTCATTATAGCTTTAAGCTTTTTGAGGTAGGGCCTGGTTATCGTATATGGCATTCACTTCTCTGTGAATTGTCTTGCGTTGCCCTGGAATTATTTACATAATATGATCAATTTTAAAACTGCTTTTGTCAGTGAAAGCTTTGACAAATACTAGAGGAGTTGCATGGCTCAGTGAATCACCATGAGGAGGGTGAACGGTACTGCAGAATCTTAATAGCGCATTAAAAGCCATTTAAAATTCAGATTCACAGCGTTTCCCAAGAAGGAGAGAGCATGGCTGTTTGCAGCTTTTAATGTGCAGTATTTTTTCCCCTGATGCTGTGAACTGTGTGTGCTTTTTGAGCATAAATGCTCAGTGGTAAGTACAGAGGAGCATTTTTTAGCTGAAGAAAACAACACCACCTCAAAGCATCTCAGGTGTTGAAGAGTATTGCCAGTCCATCTTTATTAGTACACCACCCCGTGTTAAGCAGCTGGGGTTTTTTTGCATGATCATGTATGGCTTCACTGTGCATCATCATATTAGTAACTTAAGGCCAAACAAACACCATTAACTCAAAAATAACCACCAGTACTGTAACTTTTATTTGCTAATAAATATCTTAATAAACAGGCTTACCCCATCTGTAAGACCTGATAATGCCTCTTAGGAAATCATAGAAAAATAAAATACAATAATAATCAATAACTTGTACTTTGTACAAAAATCTCATTATGTTGCTCAGCAGGTAGTTTTGCCAAACCCCATATTCTTTCTGCAAAGAGATGGCATATGTGATGCAATTCACCTTAAAAACACTCTAATGTTGAGAGCTGAGCATTCTATTACACTATTAACTTGTAGGCATGCCAGCACATGAAAATTTACATGAAACATCATAGTATCATAGGAATAGAATCATAATAATAAAGAAAAGAAGAGAACACCACTTTTCAGTAAATAATAACAACTTCACGTCTAATGTAAATTCCCCTTGGGACTGCAAATTAGTAGGGTAAGCTTTTTATTCCATGGATATTCCTACAGTACCGTTATAAACAGGCGAAAAGAAAGGGCAGTGGGACGTGTATGGGAGATGAATTAGGTGAATAAAAGGAATTTTGGGGAGTGAGGCAGTCCCAGGGGGAAGCACCGACACTGGCTGTGCAATGTTCATCTCCCAGAGCTCAGACCACGGAGCTGGAGCCCAGAGCCTCTGGAACTGCAGCGCCAGGGCAGCTCTGCTGGGAGATGAGGGCTGAGGACTGAGCCACGGGCAGTTGTCATTATTCAAATATGTCTCGCTTAAAGAAGCAATGGCAAAACAAACCTTTAGCAGGGGTCTTTAAAGAAAAGGTGGGTTTCAGACTACTGGTAGGGATATGAGATCTGTGCTGAGGCCATGGTTTGATTTTGTAAAATAATTTGCAAGTATAATGACTATACCATTGCTTTTGAAGCCATCTACCTCTGAAGTTTTGACATGGCTGCTTAAATATATAATCTAAAGTGTCTGTCATCAAATATTTATTCATATATACACATACATTGATACATTTTATGGCTATGCTAGAACAGCAAACTATGAAGAGCAGTCATATTTAGTTTTGTACAATCTAATTTCACAGAAGAGACAGAGATTAAAACCCCTTTTAATTCAGATACATTTAAAACCAACACACAGAAATAGATAGAGGCTGTCCTGAGAAAACATACCAACCACGTTATCTTCCAAAAGTAAATCAAAGCTAATGTTTGGAAGGTAGCAAAATATTATTTTTGTATTTTTTTTTCTGAAAGTCCAAGTGGTTCGTTTTTCTTTAAAAAAGTGATGACAAAATGAAAACTGTTAATTGCAGCTAAATCAATGAATGTTGCTTTGCTAGAAAATAAACTATTGCCTTTCAGTAAAGAGGGTTTCACATGATCTTTTGAAGATTTATGTTTTCTTGCTAAACTGCAGGCGCAGTCCTGAGAAGTGCAGAGAAGTTCCCGAAGTCAGGAGGATTTCCACCACCCCAGAGAAGAATGAGCCCTTTTTATGCCTCTGGGTTTTCAGTCATGGCAGCGCTGTGTGTGATGTAACTGATACCACCAGGGAATGTTGATGTTGGCCTCCACAGAAGCAGATGGAAGGCTCTGGGTAAGAGCAACAAACACTGAATCCTGTCACCAGAGTTAACAAAGAAACAACTTTTCCCACTTTCAGTGTGAAATAGACATCTCAGCCTTACTTAGAGGAGTGGGTAGAAGAAATTACTGCAGAAGAAATGGTAGTAAAAAACTACACTGCCAATTCAAAGCTCACTTGGGGAGAGGCAGATAGGGAATCATGGCCATTAAGATGTAAAATGCTTACAGGTTTCCTTATTAGGAATCTTGGAGTGGGATGGTTTTCTCCAGATAGGGAATTAGTAAAAGAATCCAGAAAATGGAACCACGAAGAGGACATTCGTTATTTTATTTGCTATTGTGCCATTCATTAACTTGCAAATCTGAAAACTTCGACTGCAGTGCACCAGGAGTATGAAACAACTTGTTCAAAGAGGGAAATCATCAGTCAGAACTTGTATTTTGAAAGGGAGACCATATTGCATCCTGATTTATGAAAGAATAAAAATATAAAAGTCCCTTTTGTTTTAGAAGTTCTGTTTGTTTGATGGGGCTGCTGGTTTCATCCTGAATTTAAATCCACAAGTCTGGGAAATTATCTGGGGAGAAAAACCCCACAAAGCCAAACAATTTCTGCTAGATACCCTATTAGATGTGTAGGTCATTTAGGTAACTAACTCCAAAGTCAGAGTTGACCATCCAAGCCAGAGAAAACAACAAACACTGCAGCACCCAACTTTTGTACCTTGCATTTTACTTTTTCCACGTTGAAAGTAACCACAGCTTACTTGATCACATCCCTGAGGTAGCAGCCTTTCTTTTAGGCTCAGTGCACTCTCTTCTCCCCATTACATGAGGCCATCTGTTCCTGGAACATCTGTAGAAATCTTTGATTCAAAACCTGTTTCACTCCCTTGACCTCTTCTTATGGATACAGCTGACTTTGGATCATGCCCTGAGGGACCAACCTACATCTCAACCTGAAATGCTTCAATAGAATAATTAAAACCAGCAAAACCTTTTAGCAATCTATTTGAACAACAAGACAGCTCATGTCCCAATAAATGCTGGTTCTCTAACAAGAAATTAACCATGACAGTAGTGGGGTGCAGGAAAAGAGTCTGTTTGCAGAGCTAGAGCCTACCTACAGAAAATCTGCACATTGGGCTTATCCCACTGCCATGGAAGTCAGTAACAAACTCTCGTGATTTTAGATCACAGCAACATTATTGCCTATTAACACAGAAACTTTTAATTCCTCACAGTCACATCACTCTCCCAGGAATTAATCGAGATGCTCATTAAAGTCATTCAGCAGGATTTGGAAATACAGGGTGTGGTAGAGCAGAACTTGCCCAAAACAAAAATAGAACTTCCTAAACTGACAATTAGTGACAAATAATCTGCAGATTTGGAACACTGGCTGCACTTTGTCTTTTTCAGCTAATCCTATTTTACACAAAGAGACTGTGATGGTAAGTTATACAGCTCAGAGCACCCAGCTTCTAACAGGAGAAAATAATAATCCTATTATGCTTTTCATTTTTCCTATTAATAATTTTCAGTTAAAACCAATCTGAATGCGATAAAACTGAAAACTCAGTTTCTAAGCCAATATTAACTAGAGATTTCTATGTTTTATTATATATTTAGGTTCCTCTCAAGAAAGCCAGTATGTAGCTGAACAATTAGTCATTCAGAATTCTGTCAGCTGGACTTTCCAATATTAATTATGACAACTGTACCTGTTCAGGACATTATGTGGTGATGATATTATGAAAATAGTCCCTAGACTGTTTCATTGGGCACTTTTCCATCATCCACAACCAGAAAGGAATATTTGGGTTCCAAAGCAGATTTCTCCCAATCCTGATTTTCCAGATTCCAGATTCAAGGTTACTTTCTCTGGAGTCCTTTGACATCCCATAGTTCAGAATGCACAGACCTGGGTTTCTCTTTGATTTGTGGGTTTTCAGTCTCAGGGTTATACCACTCAACATACAGGCTGCTGCTGACCAGCTCTTCACTGAACTGTCAGAAATGAAGAGGTGATGGTATAATAAGGCAAAATATCTTATCTCATGGTGTCTTACAGATATTTTATAGGGATTTTGATTTTTTATTATACCTAACTCTAGTCTTCTATAAAGTCCCATGTCAAATCAGCCTTTTTATATGAATTTAGCTGCACAAACTAGAACCATTTACAGATTCAGGAGTTTCTGAGGTGGCACTGAGATGTGTGCAGAGCTAGTCAAAGTTCTCAGAGAGATACAGGTAAAAATTTTGGACAAGAACAAAGCAGAGTAGATGTGAAAACTTTCAATTACTTTGAGACTGAACCTCTTAATTCTATTGTTCCCCCCATATCTTCACTGTCAGAACTTGCATTTTTAAAATTCCAGTTTAATTATTCAGGTATGAAAATATCAGATAATATGCTAAACCTTTCTGGAAGAGATAAGTACTTGGGAAATCTCTTGCAGGAAAGGAAAGTAAGATATACTCATGCAGGATATTTAAAGAAATATACACACAAATTCCACTGAACTGGTGTTATCTTATTTCACATATAAAATATGGAAATATACTTTAATCCATTTTTAACCTTAGGTTTTTCATCAACTGTTGTTGTTCTTTTTCCCTTCTAAAAATCAGCTTATCTTTTTGTGTTATATGTTGGCTTATCCCTACTTACATGCCCTTGAAAATTTCCCTCATTTTAACCTCCTAGGTGTCCATAAATGGTCATGTAAAAGAAAATAATTTATATACTCTGCAAACATCTTTGGTGATTTCAGGAGAGGAACTGAAAAGTCTTTATAGCATGGACTCCATCTTGCATCAGCTGGCTCATGGGCACCTTGCTTCCCCTTGGGGATCGCTAATTTCTACAGTAATTAGCTGAGTGGAAGAGAATCTGCAGGAAGGGGTTGGGTGAGGTGGCAGCAGAAGGGTGAGCAGGCATCTTTCTCTGAGCCAGTTTGAAAATGACTTTTTCTAGCAGTGGAGGAAAAGAGAGGCTGTCCATTTCCAGCTAACAAGCCAAGGAATTTTGGGAAGAACTATACACCCACAGTGCATGCCATGAAAATTTTAAAAAGCAAACAAACCCCATTAGTGTTGTTGGCAATTAATTCTGTAGGTTTGAAAAATGTGATTTTACGATATACATTCTATTTATAATGCTCTATGTACATAAAAACAAATATTTTATAACCACAACATGTTCACCATATCCTGGTCTATGATCTGAGGAATTATATGCAACACTCATGGATGGGCAGTGTGCACTACTAAATATAGGATATGATGGTGGAAAATTTTGCCAGCTGTAAGTACTTGGCACTGTATTATGCAACTTTAGTTTTTGTTAGAGCTCCTTGGCACAGTATGGACAGTTCTTCCCTTTTTACCTTATGTAGGTTTTGGGGAGTTATTAATTTCTCTCTCCAGGAGATTTCAAGATCATTATTGTACTACAAGTTAGCCCAGCCCACCACATCTTTCCCTCATTCTCAAAAAAAAAAATTATAGTACTATTATAAAAAAGAAATTATCTTTGCTGTTTATTCAGGAAAGATTCATTACAATTGGTGAACAAGGGTATTCTGGAAGGAAACTGCTTAACAGAATACAGAGTTCTCAACCATGTGCAAATGCCACAAGTGTCTCTGTTTTCAGTGCTTTTCCTGGAAGATGCAATGGAAGACAGACCTTTTATAATTATTTTAACTAAAGAAATGTTGGGCTGGATTAGAGGCAAGTCCTGCTTTTCACTCTCTGTAGGAATATTCCAAGACAGAGTGAGCCCATGACAGGGGAGTTGCAGGAACCCTGTGTTTGTAAGAGAATTCTGAGCTGCCAGAACGTGTCCCACAGAACCATTCCATCAGCTGAGCTAAAACAGTTCCACAACTGCTGCAGTTCACAACAGGGACAGCTGGAAATGAGGAACTGCTCTTCACTACAAGGTCAAGAATGTTCTGAGCTGCTTTACCTTGGTGGCTGATGTGTCCCATGGGGTCATTCTGACATGGAAATTGCTGTGGGTAACGCAGTCTCACTAGGCACCTCCACAGTCCCTGCTATTCCTCATGGTAAATCTCAGCTGATTCTGCATAAAGGGGGTCTCTTTGTTACTTATGACCCATCTTTGAATCCTGTAGGAATCTGCATTGAAAAAGAAATTAATGAAGCCCTGTGTTAGGCTCGTATTAAAAATGGCAAATGGATAGTCAGTCTTAAGTGATGCAAAAATCAAAGTACTGCAGTCTATGAGCTCTGTGTCAGAATAACCCAAGTAACACCTAATAGCAGAATATTGGACACAATTTATTTGACTAATTTACTAACTAATTTATTGTTGAGTGCATTATTTGCAAGTAAAGGATTGCTTTATGCTGTCTGATGTCCTGAAGCATGGCATTTTTCTAAGCTTTTATTGGATAGACACTGGATTTAAATTAATGGGAAACAAAAAGGATAAATTTTGCTTGAGAAAAATTTAAATTACGTGGCTCAATTCTCTTCCTTTCACTTCAAGGCTTCCCATTGTTTCTCAATAATTCCAATGTGCAAACACCTCATGAGTAAATTCTACTAAACCTTCTGCTGTGCCTTGTTCGGTTTTGACACCATGAACATGGTGAACAAGACCCTCTCTGTCTCACAGGTTCAGCAAAACAACTGGGTACAATTAAGGCATGAAATTCATCTGACCCAGCACAGTTACCTGAATGGATGAGCTGTCACTGAATGCAGTGAAACAGGTTAGAATTATTTCTTTATACACATCCATGTTATAACACCTTTTTTTTTTGTTGCTTGCATATAGTTCACACTTTATTTTGTGAACTTTCAATGGGTACTTTTAGTCATGAAGCACTCTGTAGTGTGGGCCAGATTCTCAAAACCAGCCTATTAAATTTGCTTTAATTTATCAAATTTAAACTCCAGCTGCACTCTGCAGTATGCAGGATAATTAGAGCTAATTTTCTCATGAAGAAAGAACTTCCTGTAACAAAGGAAGTTACTCTAATTTCACATATACATTTGTGGCCTGCACAGAATTAAGCTC
The DNA here is from genome assembly GCF_047830755.1 of Zonotrichia albicollis. Classification (NCBI taxonomy): domain Eukaryota; kingdom Metazoa; phylum Chordata; class Aves; order Passeriformes; family Passerellidae; genus Zonotrichia; species Zonotrichia albicollis. The sequence goes on from NC_133820.1 coordinate 1,945,107, forward strand.
ACATTTGAAAAATAACACCTCTTAGGGTTGGTTTTTTTGTTTTGTTTTTAAATTAAAAAAAGATGAAAAAATTGCTAAACTAAAGCAAGAATAGACTAGGAAGCAGCACAAGAGCAAATAAAACATTTCCAAAATGGGGAAAATGTAAATTTCATCAAGATAACTATTAGAAAAGTGTCATACTGCACCACAACAGGAACAACAACAGAAAAAAACAAGCTGAATAAAGCCACAAAACCCTGGATTTACAATGTTATTAACAAATGTGCTCACTCAAAGAATCCCTTCTTCTTTTCTTTCTGGTCACCCAAACTCTTGTTTATATAAAAAATATATCCGATTAATAAATGTTTTACTTTTGTTATATTTTTTTCTATTGAAAAAATATTTTCATTAGTGCGATAAATTTAGAAATTATTTTTCATTAAATATATCCAGGTTGTATGCATATAACCATGTCAGTTCTGCATCCTCACTACCAGGAACAAAAAAAACTGGCAAAAGACTATCTAAAAGTGCACATACATTGTTTGGGTCAGCTATGAATGATTTTGAAACCCCATTAACAAATAACAGACTCCTACCTCCTCAGTAATGGATTTAATTGTGAGAAAGGCTCATTCCAGAGATGTCCTGTTGTTGGCCATGGAAGCAATGATAGGCAAAATGGATAATAAAATGATGAACTAAAATCCACTTTTAAATTACTCTGTGGTATGTTGGTATTTTTTTCAAAAGGTTTCAGGTAAGTATGGTTTTCTTTCTGTAAGAGCACCTCTACCAAAAAATTATTCAGATGTGGAATTCAGGCAGAATTTTTTGAGTGACAGTCACAGAAAAGAACAAATGGTTTTTTCCCCCACTGAAGGGCTGTGATCCTGCAAAACTCACATCCTTGTGCTGGACTGATGACTTCAGTGGGAATACTCCTGCTGACAAAATTACCTTTGGAACTACAATAGGATTGAAGCTGCCCTTCTTTAAACAAGCTCATCAAATTGGCATTGTAGAACACCAGTGGCTCCTGATCTTCAGAAAACTCTTTCCTCAGTTACATCTGCCTTTTTTTTTTTTAATGAAAGAAAGAAAAAATTACTTAGTGCATTCCTGCTATCTCACCTAAATTAATGCAATTATTCCAACATAAATTGACAACAGAAATCAGGCCTCGTGTCTTACTCTGTGATCTGGTTGGAAGCATAATTTTTTCTGAGTTGCTTTCTGATTTTCATTCCTTGTCACTGATATACAATGGCAGCCTTTTCCAAGACTTAGGAAACACCTTGTGATTTACAAGCTGTAAATGAAGCAGTAAACACCATTATGATTACACAAAGCAGTTAGTTCATTTTGATATACACATAGATTATACCGATAGCCCAAATGCACGTTGTAACAGAAGAGCTGCAATGCCTGGAGTACATTGGGATGCCACAGAACTCAAAGATGCCCTCGAAGGACACAGGAATGAAGAGAAGCTTCTGCCCAGGTTACATGTGACATGCGGTGCAGATCTGCGCGGGGTTCCACAGCACGGCCATGCGGTCCTGCCCCTGCTCCCAGGAGTGCATATCCCATGCAAGAGTTTGGAAATGTAGCCCAGCACGTCTGTGTCAGTTGTCTGAACAAAACATGGAAGCTGGAAGTCTTAGAGAGGTACAAATATTATGTTAGGCCTTTGCTGACGTTTCCTTGCATGTAAATATGGCTATTGAAGGGTTCTAAAGGTAATACCTCGGATTCCTTTAGAGATCTGTACTAAATGAAGATCTGGCCTGGAATGACCAGAGCCCCATTTCAGCAGAGTTTGCTTTTTAGCCTCTAAAAGCAGTTAGAAGTAGGCTCAAGGCAACATGTTACCACACTGCTGTCCGGCATCTCCTTTTCTGCCTTTGTGCAAGGTCACTGCATCCTGCAGCCTGGAACTTCCAGCAGCACTGGGGCTGCACTGCTGCCCTGGCTGGAAGAGGACATGGCCAGCCTGCTCCCACGGGAATGATCCCATCACCCCACCCATGGCTGGCCCTCTGAGCTCTGCTGCTGCTGCTGGAGATGATTCCCTATCCATCAGCAGACACCTGCATGTTTGAAACAGAAAGCTCTTCTGAAATCTGTGTGTCTGCAACAGAGCTGACAACCGTGCTTTACATGCGGTCAGTTTTCCAGTAGTAGAAGCAAATGCTGAGTATTACATTAAAAAAAAAAAAAAAGGTTTGTAGGGTGGTGAGGAATCCCAAGGATAAACAAATTTTCCAACCTAATCTAAAATTTAAAGCATAAAAAGTGTCGAGTGCTAAAGTAATTGAAAATCAAGAACCTTCCTCAAGATTTCAAACAGATTACTCTCACTATGCTTGCAATTATTCACACAATGAAAACTTGCTACATAAAATCATCAGTCATTTCTGCAAACAATACTAATGTTTTGAGGCACCAGCTTACCAGCATTCAAACTATTAGAAAGTAATATAATGATAGGACACATACTTTTGGATTTAATTAAGAGATAAAATAAATATTTATGTTAAACTTCTTTTTGATTGCACATTTGGTGTTGGAAGTTACATGGTCACAGAACATGAAAGAAGTCAAATACTTTTTGATCTACCAGCAAATTCTAAATACATCGATAAAGAAGCCACACCAGGCCAAATAGATTACTACTTTCAAGTAAGTCCATGAAAGTTTCCCAAATACTGTTATACAAAGTTACACATCCATGCTGAGTTATTCATCAATGTGTAGCAAGAGTCTTGCAGTAGGCCAGGATTTTATCGGCAGAGAACTGGTGGAGGAGCTGTGCAGTGTGATTAAAAATTCCGGTTTGGAAGCATTAACACAGAAGTACTTGTACAGTCTGAACTGGAGACTGCAGTTCTTGGAGTTGGGAAGAGCAGGAGGGAAGAATGAGAATATTTTTCCATTTTAGAAATGCTGAGGCACAAAACACAGTTGCTTCTATTACTTTCATACATGAAATCCTTTCTCCTGTATGTGCATCATGTGTAACCGCAAAGTCTGTAAACTGCTGACTATTCGTCTCTGGTGTCCAATGAGTGCAACTCCAATTCTTCTAATGTCACTGCAAGATAAAAAGTTTCATCTTGGATGCAAATATAATAAAGCCTCTGGTGCACAAAAGAATATAATTATATGGTGACTTCTTCTCCAGGACAGTTTACCTCCCTGGCCACGGCATATGAGAAAGCTGCAAATGTTCCAATTTTCTGCATCTGTCCATTTCAACTTTTGAAAACAGTCATTTAAGAAAAAGAATATAATAAAAAGATGTATTTAGAGCACTGGTGTTTAGTGCTCTAAATTAGTGATACTGAGGCTTATTAGTGATACTCAATTAATCTTTCCAAATCTCAAGGACTAATCAGGTGAATTCCAATAGCCTATTTTTAGTAATGGGTATTGCAGCAAATGTTTCCCACTCATACTGAAAAGGACTGGGGCTTATACAATCAGTATCACAGTTCTGAGGCAGAAATAACTGAGGTGGTGCTTCTGGTGATTTGGGGAATGTGAGTGAGGCAGTGAGAGATGATCTAAAGATCAAATTAGCAATGAATCTTCCAGACTGACCCTGATTTCCCTCCCAGTCCCCCTTATCTCATCTAGCCCTGCACCCCTGAGCGGGTAGCTCTTGTCTCCCACAGGGCTCGACTCTTTGGCAGGAATGAAGTCAGCAGCCACCAGAGCTCAGCACAATCCACCAACTTAGTTTTTCTATAAACATGCCCAGCTGCAAGAGCTGAGAAAGACCACAGAGGCTCTGAGGACAGGAAACTTCAGATATGCCAGATTTGTCCATTATGAAAATCCCACACTGGGACATAGACAGATATTGCCTGTTTATCCTCAAAAACTGTTTGATGATCCAACCAGTAAAGGAGCTCATGGGATAAGGCATGGCCTTCATGGGTTTCAGATGTGCACTTCCAGATATCTGCATCTGATCTCCAGATCTGTATGCTCCAGCTGAGGAACCACTGCAGAGCTTGCAACTATTCTGTGCTTAGGCTTAACATTCTCATGGGGCATGACAGACAACACTTGAGGTCAGCAAAAATATTGAGCATCTGAGAAATTAAAAGGAGTCAGTGTAAAGAATAAAGCTTCACAGTCGAGAGTGGCTTTAGAAATGCAAGACCAATGCTTATTATCAAGGAAGGCCTGATAAAGCACAAAAAGAAGTCAGCAGGTCTCGAATAACACAAATTATTTGAAGAGAGAGGGAATCTCTCAAAAAGCTGAAATGGTATCTAAAGAAAGTAGAAAGGATGATAACCTTAGATTAGCTGGAGAAGCACAGTAAAGCAGACTAAAAATGAACTTGAGGAGCAAACAGAAAAAACAACCCCAACAATGAAATAGAAAAAATAAAACTTATAATACATCTTTTTGCAAACTCACTGGGTACAAGAAACTTGCCATAAAATGTTTATAGTCTAATGATGATTTGGGCATAGGAGAGCACTGAAAGAATGGCCATTGTTGGAAGACTTAACCATTTGAGTTGACATTCACTGTGGAAGAAAATGAAATGATTCCCATGCCAGATTCTTTCTGGGGGACTTGCCAGAGTATCTGTCTAAAGTGACTGCAGGAGAGGTTATAGGAAAAACTGTAAGAACAAGCAGCAACCCATGTCCAGACAAGATTATATTTAGGCAAAAGTTCCAAAAGAAAGTGAAGATGAAATAATAGAATTACTATCAGGGCTGTGAGAGAGGGAGTTACCAGCTGTGCTCCACATGTTAAAAAATTTCTTGGTGCCTGAAGTATGGAGCATGGTGCCAGACAAAATGCTTCCAGGGAAGATCTGGGGAACCACAGACCCGTGAGTCTGTGATCATTACAGGGAGTAAGAGAAACTACAGCAAAGTACAAAATTACTGGATGCTTGGATAAATGAGCTACTTGAGTCACTATGGCTTTTGCAAATAAAAGTTCTGTTTTACAAAATTACTTGTTTCCACTGGATGCAGATGATCCATTTGATACACCTCACTTGGATTTCCAAAAGCTTTAGGGAATATTCCTCACAAAAGCTTTATAATGAAAATGAGGAGCAACTTCTGTGTAATATAGGGTATAATATTGTGTGGTCTTTGCATGACTAAATAACTGGCTTAAATACAGGAGGTTAGCAGTAAATGGTCAGGTTTTACAGAGCAGTTATTGATATAAATCTGCAGGGAGCTCTCCTGGGATAATGTTGAACATTATTGTTCAACAAATCAGTGAATAGTCTGGAAAACAGGTGAGCAAGAGGGGAACAACTCAGCTGGTGAAGCTGAATTGTTCAGGGTAGGAAGGGAAAGGGGCAGCTGTGCAGAGTTTTGGAAGGATCTCACAAGATTAAGTGAATATGTCATAATGTGGTAGATGAAATTCCATGTAGGTGAATATGAAATGATGCATGTGGGGGAAAGTCAGTCCTAACTTTACGTGTAAAATTCTTCAAGCTGAACTCACAGCTACCATTAATACAGGCAGCCCCAGCATCAAATAAGAGATTGGGAATTCATGGGAAGAAAAGAGAGCAAAACAGATCCCATCATCATACTACCATATGAATCCACAGTTAGCCCAAACACTTCTGTACTGAGTGCAGGGTTTGCATTAAAAAACCACAGGGTGGTGTCAGGGATGGTCGGAACAATTTCATTATTAGGGCTGATAAAGTCTTGATGATATTAATAGCAACGTAAGAAAATATTTTTGCCACTGATTTCAGTGGTCTAGATCAAAACTGATTCCCCAAGAAACACACTCATCCCTGGCATTTGGTTTTGTTTGGTGTGGTCACAGAGTGGATCTATCAATTCTAGGTCTCCACATCATACATCTCTTGTGTTGTTTTGCTAAATAACTGTATTTGTCTTTTGTGAGCTGAGGAAGGAAAGGAAATGAAAGCACTGTTCCATACTCTACAATATTTGTGTGCCTGCAGCATTCAAATTCAAATTAATTTGTCACTGTAGGGATAATAGATTATATACTTACTCAATATTCATTCTTGAAACCATATCCAAAGTTGTGAAACCTGCTGCCATGAAGTTATTTTTATACTGACCCATTTTTATGGAATCCAGCCAGTCACTGACTGAAACAAACAAAGGATATTCTGGAACTTCACCAGGTGAATCTGGCATTCTGTAAACAAAACAAACAAAAAAAAAAAAGCAAAGGTTACCAAGCAATACAAAATATGACACCCAATTTACCCTGGTTGACATAGCTTTTACTAAAAGGCAGAAGGAATGAGAGAGGAGTCTGAGCTGTAAAGGTCAGACCTTAACTGAGCATCTCTTTAACCTCTTGTCTAAAACTTATAAATCACTTCAGTCTGCCAAGCTGCACTACTTAAACAACACATTTTATTAAAGAACTGCAGCTCAGTAACACACTGAGGAATAGGCCTCTCCCACTGCACTTCTTTTTGTTCCCCAAAACGTTTCCCTGCAGATCAACATGTTCAGGGTTATAATAATTTTTTGATATTCACTGTAGAGGACAATGAAAATTTAGCATTAGATGCAATTTAGGAAATTAAACCACCATGAGATGATTTTTACATTTACCTACAACCACCCCACCCCAGATGGCGCCTCATTGTGATACCATTATGCTACAGGAACACTTTGATTACAGTACTCAAAAGCTAAAACTCACCCTAAAAGAAGCCAAAAGAATAAAATGTCTTATCTTTGCTTTTACATAGAATTACATAAAGGAGCAAATAAAATGGAAGGAGCCAATTTAGTCACATTTATTTTTGAGCTCTTTCCCCTAATATTATCACAACTGAAACAGAAAGATGGAAAAAAAAAAGATTGTAATTTTGGGGCACTGATTTCCAGTCTTCTGTTGTGTGCCACATTTGGAGGGCTCACAACTTCCACTTGCTTTATGCATTTTATGTAGAGAAATTGTATGAAAAAATGCAGAAAATGCACACTGCTGTTTCTAAAAGCTTTGTGATAGTCTTTAGAAGAAAGACACAATTCGTTGTAAATGTTGTAAATGAAAATTTAGACAGCAAAAGCCAGCCTACATTTACTGATAGAACATGAATTAATGTAGGAAGCAACACAGCCTCATATCTTAATGAACCAAGTTTCACCCACACATATCAAATGCAGTAAGTACAGTGATTTTCATTCATATTATCAGAATGAAAGAGGGAGAAGCTGAAGGACAGGAGAACACTGTTAAGTACAAACTGTAATTAAAGATCTACCATGGTCCCTTCCCATCTGAGTTACTCTATGATTCCATAGAAGGTTACCCAACAACTGCATCAAGCATTCTCAGATGAATGGGAAAAAGCTTTCACAAGCAGGTGAAGTCAGTCATAGTTCAATAAAGCATAAGTATTTTAGACCCTAAGTTATGATTTAAATAAAGAGATAAAAATACATTACTCTGATGCTAAATAAAGTGATCCAGGTACAAATAGCAAGTCATACATATTTATATTTATATTCATACACCCATGGAGGATGCTAACTCTAGGGCATGGATATTTGGTCCCACAAGTCTCCCTGGTCTGTGTTGATGAAATGGCTGCAGCCCTCTCTCCAGGTTTTCTTACCAACGTCTCCATTCAGCCTTTCCCACAGCAAGGTACCAGCCCCAATTTTGCCTTGTTGCTCAGCCCTTGTCAAAAACATTTAAAGGTTCTCAGCAAGCCCCACTCCGGGCTTGGGAACCCTTTCAAAGCCCAGGGGGTCTCCATGAAAGCACCTTTATCTTATCTTAAGGTGACTCTCAGTGACTGAAGAGAGTGAGGCCACCTGGACCTTTGCTGATTTCAGCTGATATATGCAGGGACAGCTTGGATCAATAAGCCTACAAATACTGACAAATTCTTCCACTGCAGCCTTGCTTATCTTGTGTTTGCATTCATTTCTGAAACATTATTAATGAAAAAGAAAAAACCCTGGGCAACATTATCAAGAATTTGTTGTGGGATGGTAACAGCATAGTTGCTTATTTGGTCACTGCTGCCATTCTGCTGCAGAAAATAAAGATTTAGCAAGCTAAGACACAGCTACTTTCTGCAGGATATTACTCCAAGGCAGTTCACAAATTGCTTGAGCACTGTCAGATGGAGAGACAGGCTGCTGAATGGAGAAAAAAAATTACAAAGAGAAAACAAGCACATAGGCAAAACACACACACACACACACACACACAAAGAACAAAGAGACTCACAAAGATTAAGGATAGATAATGCACAAACAGAACTCAGACAAAAAATAATAATAAAAAAGCCTAATATAATCTGCATGGCTTGAGAAAAGAACCTCCTTGAATTAACAAGGAGGCAAACCTTAAAAGGGGCTTAAAACTATTTGAACCTGCGTGACTTTATGAACTCAGAACTTTGTGGTTCTCCCACCCCTGCCTAATGCCCTAAACCATATAATATTAGCCACCATGTGTTATGAAAAACCAGAATGCAACAAAAGGGTCTTACACAAGGACATCCTCCACCAGGGTGTGAAGGGTGCTGGGGTTGCGGATCAGCTTGTCCAGGAAGGTGACAATGTCACTGAACTTGGGACGGAGGTTCCTCTCCTTCTGCCAGCAGTGAAGCATCAGCTGGTGAAGTGATGCTGGGCAGCCCATGGGAGCTGGGAGCCTGTAGCCCTCTTCAATGGACAGGATAACCTACAGAAATACAGAAATCTCTATGGTTACCAGGCATTAAATGCTGAAAGGACAGTGTGACACTGATAATTAGAAACCAGGGATGATAAATTATCCATGGCACAGCCACCCTCACTTCATGCATTGCTGGGGCTTCATTTGGAGAATCAAGACTGGCAGGGGAAATATTTTGTAGGAGACAGGAAATATTTTGTAGGCATGTGAAACACAGTAGGAACTTTTTTAGAGTCACTGGTCATCCTCTTCGAACAGCTAAGAAAGCGGGAACGGAGCAAAGAATTCACCAATATTATTTTTCCTTTCAGGGGACCACACACTTACCTGGTACGACCCCTGCATCCCACCATGCTCTAATATTTGCATTTTGACACAGTGTTTGTGTGTAGCAACACCCCAATACAATCAAGCACCACAAATACACATCGTGGCACCTGACAATTTACTTGGTATTCACATGGTTCTGCTAAACCTTAGAGTGTGATTAATTTTGGCAATGTCCCCCACACCAAGTTACAGCAATGTTATTTTGTGCAGTTTCCCTCAGAAACCTGGGTGTCTGAGATGTTTGTGACTGAACAAAAGTTAATAAAATGATGGTATTACCCTAAAGTGTGTGAGACCTTTAGGTTCAGCAGATACAGAAAGTGTGTTTGGTAAAGATTCAGAAAGAAGCAGATCTGCTGCCACAGGTAAATCACATGTATGAAAATCATGTAAATCACATGTTGATCCAAGTCGAAGGAAAGCTCATTTTTAGTAACATGGGTAGCAAAAAACATTGATTGAAAAGAAGAGTAGCAGCATGGAAAGCTTCATGGATTCATAACAGCTTACATGGATTCATCCTGTGTAAGGTCTAAAAAACACAAGAGAAGGTCAGGAGGTTCTGCAATGAGTGGCGGTAGCAGTGGGGATGATGTTACAAATTACACAGTCAGGATTCTTTTTGTATAAAAAGGAATGCAAACCTAGTCAGTGGCTGATCAAAAATGACGCTAGGAAAACGACCAGCCTTAGCACACATGCAAAACCCTCCCACACAAAAATCCAGCCAGTGCTAAATGTCTGCTAATGTAGAAATGATTGCACACAGTATTTATAACCACACAGGGCACTTAGGAGGAACATACCTGCTGCCCTGATACCCACAGGGCCGCAAGGAGACATCAATCATTTTCACACAGATGTATGCACATGCTGCAGACACATTAATGCAGCTGGAAGGGGCTACATTAAACTGTTTACAGCAAATCAATGTTTTACAGCACCAGCTCTGCCTTCAATATATTCAATCTTATTATCCTGGAATATATCCCCGTTCTCTATTTGAATTCTGAATTAATGCTGGCTCTGCTCAGCAATGCCTAATGCTCATGCTGCAAGCAATATGTAAATAAAATAAGAGTGAGGAAGCCACGTTAGGACCTGAGCTCCCCTTGATGGCATGGCAGGGAATGGAAGGAGCCTTTTGTAGCTGCTCACAGCTGCTTGTCTGTTTTATAAACACAGGAGACCTGGTAATGCACACGCTGCTGTTACAGGAAAAAATGCCACCATCCCATTGCCAGGGAAATATTTCCTTCAGAACCTTGTCTCCCAGTGATAAAAATGCCCCCACAGATTCAGGATGGGCAAAACTCAACCGCGTGCATGGAATTTTATTCACATTTATTTTTCTGTTTTTTACTAATGTATCTCAATTTCTCAATATTCAGTTTGTCAGAAGTAGGTTCATAAAACACTCCTGACACAGAGGGGCAGAGCTTAGTTGGTACTGGCCATCCTTAGCAGGCCAGAAATGCAGATTCTGAATTTTTTTACATTTAACTGTGCCTGTTGCAAATGTGGAATTTATGAAATGTATTTTGTTTTTAAGGCAACAGAAAAGCTGCTCTACTTTTCAGAGATATATAGCATTTGCTCAACACAACAATAGAGGACTGATGAGGTTTTGCTGAAGTAATTTATTCAGGAAAAACCCAGAATCAACCATAAATTTCCAGATATATTTTCTCTGCCACACTTTATTTTAACGTATCTCTGAAAATGAAGTCACAGTGCATTTTCTTTCCCCTCTTGTTCAAAAGGAACATTTCAGTATGAAGAGAAATGCCAGCTGGTACTGGGATAATTACAATTTCTCATTAATACCAGCACATTTAAAAAATAAACTGGAAATATTGCCTCATTAGTATCCCTTGTGAGGCAAGTATTATTTTTAGATTCTAAGAAGCAAGAGTAAAGATGTGATAAGTGTCTAATATTGCAATGGGAATCAAGTCTCAAAGGAAAAATTAGAGCATTTTAGTTCCTTATTTATTTATATATTTATTTTAGCTCTTGCTCTGCCACATGCATAGCACCCATCTCCCTCTGTTCAGAGAAATCTGATATGCATGTACCTAAAAGGGAAGAAGTATTAAGTTTTTCTTTGTAAAAGAAAACTGCATATTATAAAACATGTAAAGATTTTGTATGTTAACTCCCCTCATATGCCTTTTCCCCTTGTCAGTGTAAGGCTGACAATGCACAACATCAATCATGAAATCTGCATCTACAGGAAGGGCACAGCAACAGCTTGTTTGATGCTACACATAGCTGTGAAGTTTGAATATTAACAGAGTTAATATTACATATTGGTTATGTAATATTACATATTGGTTATGATTGTCTGAGCAGTTTTTTATTCTTCTACTGTCTGAGCAATATTCTATTCTTCTGCTTCTACACAAAATTTATACATGTGCAATTTCAAATTAATTGGCAACTGGCGAAAATGCCATCTGAAAATGAAGCTGTAACCTTCCTGATAGTTTCATTATTAATAGTAACAGGGATTCTTGCTTCCAAAAGTTAACTGACAGCTTTTCTAATGAGACTGAGACAGAAGAGAGTCCAGAGGGACATTGTCCTGTGACATCTGAAAAATCTACCAGGAGGGAGAGGCAGCTGCTGCTGCCTCATGGTGCAGAGCCAATCCCAGGCGCCTGCCAAGTGTTTTGATATCTCTCAGTTGAAAGAGCTATATTAGGGTAAGTTGGGTTTTTTCAGTATTACAAGAAACTTTCAGGAGGGTAAGGAGTTTTATTCTGTTTGCTGCAGTAGTTTCCTTGCATACCAATTACAACCCATTAAATATTCTTTTCATTTTTTGCCTTCTTTTTGAATACTGGAGCTGTGCAACACGCATTGATTTATACGGTGGCCTCTAACAGGTGTCCCAGTAGACTTCACTCACAGCTGTTCCACAAACCAAATGCATGGAATATAAATCTTCCTTCCCTCACATGAGCATTAGCAAGCCAGACTCTTAGCACAGTCTGTTCATCAGTACACTAGTTTCCTTGGAAAGTTCAATATCTTGGCTAATGTTTATTAATTAAGCAATAAGACACGACAGACTGTGCAGCAGCCCTAATTAATGGACACCTCTGGTGCCTGCCACACATCTAAGAAGTGCATTAATCAGCACCAACACAGTTTGGAAGTGACTTACCACAATAATAAAATGGTTATTTACTTAAACAAGAGCAATTCTCAAACTTAGCAACATTTTTAAGCCTCTGCATTATGCAGAGGCTTAAATTTATTATATGTACAGTATTAATTTTATGAGAAGCATTTTGCAACTCAGTTTCCTTAAGTTCAGCTTCCAAATCCTTGCTGGGGAATATAAATAGAGGATGCTGGATTTGCAGAGGTGTTGAGTCATTCTGGATACCTGTGAGCAGCTGTAGGCTTTGAACACCAGACTGGGTTTATTTAGGGGGCATGTACCAGTTCAACACTTCTCTCATCAGCTGTGATCATCACTTACTTAGCCATGGTCTAAAAAAAGTGAGTTCATTTTCCAAAGCTGTATAATTAGAAAAGCAATTGGTAAGATGGAATGAAAAAAAAAAACCCAAACCAGACCCAGTTCTGCAGAGTTTATACTTGGAAAACCTTTGGTGATCTACCAAAATCCACCCAATTGCTATCTAGACAAGGGCTTTATTATGATCAAAACCCAGCAAGTGTCTTAATGGTACTGTCAGCAGACATTCTGATGTAGCAGAACCTCTGACTGTACCCATGCAAGACTTCATTGACTGTTGTTTGCATCCTGTGTCTTTTATGAATCTGTTTAGTGCACATCCCTCTCTGTTGTTTTCCCTGCCATCTGTACAGTATCACTGACCTTTGAAAGTCCTATTATTTCTGCAAAATAAGCCCAAGTGAATTCAGGGCATTTTACAGTACTAAAAGAACAGTCCAAATATCCAGTAAAATAAACTTTACATTATGTCTAATAACTTGAAATTTCCCAATGACACTCGAAGTGACTAAAATGTACGTAGAAGGTGTCAGATGCTCACTGCTCACATTCTGGCACTGAAATCCTCTGGGTAGGAGAAAAGGAGTCCTTTGTGTTTGGAATTGCTGAACTGCAGGGAAAACCCCCAGCAATTGGCATCAGCAGGGCCTGCAGCATCATTTTGTATCAACAGACACTTTTATTTTGGATGTAGGAGTAATTAAACAATGCTATTTTCATGCTGTAGCTGATTTTCTAATATATCCTAAATGGAGATGTTTGTGATAGTATTTTTTTGTTTCTGACAGGTTTGGTTGCTTCTTTCCTTTTCTTCCTGAAACGGTGAAATTATTTTTTAAAATTAAAACCTCTCTCAGATCCTTATCCCCAAATGACCGATCAGCCTTAACAAGCAACCAGACTTGAACAGCTGAATAACTTAGCAACAATGTAAAAACAGCCATCTGGGAATGTCTTGTCAATTCTTCAGAACCAATGCAGGAATATTCCAGGCACATATATGAGAGAGGTTAAGGTGGCTTGGCTGATATTCCACATTTTGACACAGAGCTTGATGGCTGGTGTGAAGACTGAGTGTACCAGTTTGAGCTGTCACAGGGATCCATCAAACAGGAGAATTTGTGAAAACTTAAAATTGTGGTAGAGAAAAAACTGTACCATTTCCCCTTTCCCATATTTTTTTTTTTCTAGAACAAACTTTCAATTACACTAGAAGAAAATTTGCTCTTTTTTAAAACTGAGATTCTAGCCTAGAAAGAGAACGAGACAGCACAGTGGGGCAGGGAGCGGCAATAACTTTTAAAGCACATTTGAAAGAGATGAATTTTGGGCAGCACTCACGTCCTGGTTGGACATCTCCCAGTAGGGCCTCTCCCCGTAGGACATCACCTCCCACATGACGATGCCGTAGCTCCAGGCGTCGCTGGCAGACGAGAACTTGCGGTAGGCGATGGCTTCGGGAGCCGTCCACCTGATGGGGATCTTCCCGCCCTGGAGACAGCATGGGAAACTTGTCAGGGGATGAGGATACAGAATAACACGTGTTTAAAAAGAAAAGGAAAAAAATTACAACCTCTGGATTCTGATATTCTACGTTCTGACTTCCATCGGTTTGCTGTGTCAGTTTGCTGCAAGTGGAAAGGAAGAAATATGCCTTTTTTATGGAATTTGAAAAAAAAAAAATTTCATTTGTAATCTAATTCACCAATACCTGCACCTTGTGAAAACAACCCAGTTCAAAGAGCAGAAAACATTTGAGATGATTAATGTTTGTTCAGTCATATAAATAACCAGAACATGGATTTTGATTGAAAACATCCCGAGCCTTAAATTCCTAGTTCATTGACATTTAAGCTTTTCCCCTAAATGAAACAGAAACATCTACTGCAAACCTGAGCACTGAAAGCTCTTCATAAAATTGTATAATCAGGAAAGAAACTATACATGTTCTATATGCCTACAGAGCATTACATTTGATGTTATATTTTACTTTTTGTTGTGCCCTTTAAATATCCAGGTGGAAAACAAACCAAATGTGCTTCTAAATAGGCATTTCCTTAGGATATTCAACAGTGCCATTCTGCAGCCTACAACTTAAAATCCAAGGTCTCCCACCAAAAAAAAAAAAAAAAAAAAAGAAATCAATCAACAAACTTAACTTACCATTTACAAGACCACAGGATGCAGAATTTTTCTCTGACATAAGTACTTTATATCACTGAATCCTTTCTATTTTCTCATAAATACTTTCTGTGTGAAAACTACTTTTCCATCTCAGAAAAAAAAAGAAAAAAGGTATTTCCTTTCCAGGTACATTGCTCACTTCAAAAGTGCATTTCTTTCAAGAGTGTACATTTATTATCATTCTCACTGAACCCTTTGGAGAGAGAAAAGCAGTGTAGTGAAAGTGCCACTAGATGGCAGAAGGAGGCAGTCAGTAGAGCTGAGCTCACTCAGCAGTAGTTGCTTTCAACAAGCAGTAACAGATTCTGCTCAGTGTTATAATTGTATTTCTGACTCAAACAAAAGAGGAAATGAACTAGAACATCCATTTGGCAATGAAGAGAGGCCACAGTTAAAAACAAGTATGTAAATCTCTGCTAATTTGCTTTGAATGTATGAAAAATTATCTGAGACCTGCTGAAGCCTGACTTTGGCTGTTGAGAAATTGTTTGTTCTACCAATAAATTGTTCCAAATCCAGGCTCTGTGTCTGTGGGGCTGTGCCACTCAGCCACGCTCTCCTTGCTGATGGAAAATGCATGGTTAACATTTATACTGTATGAAAACGACCAAGATGTCCTTTGGACATTTTTACATCTTTTTGCAGCTGCTTTTTCAAACCTTTTGCTTCCTCACATGTGGTAAATAATTTAGTGATTTAAGCACTAATAAGGTATTTTTTGTATTTTTGCCCAAGTACCTCCATGATGTGCCTTTTATTTATCCATTTTCCTGGTGGTCATCTGGCACATCAGAGGTGCAAAAGACTTTGTGCCTCACCTGCTGCCCTGTGTGATGCTCTTGGTCCCCTCCTGGTACAGCTGCTCCACTTCAGAAGCAATTAAAAATGCTTTTTGGGAATGTGAATGAAGAAACAGGGGGGCAAAAGAGAGTTCTCACAGGAAATTCTCCAAGGAAAGGCCAAGCTGATTTCTTGTCTCTTCTCCAGGAAGTATTTATTTATACTTTCTAAAGAAACTGGGCAAGAGCACTTAGTGTTTGATCTCCCAGTCTGGTTTCAGTGGTCTTTTCATGGAATATGCAAGGCCAGGCTCCCTGAGGTAGTGGAAAAATCAGCTATTCAATACCACAAATGTGCACCTTACACAAACCAAAAGGATGCATCTGAGACACAGAGAGTTTTAGGGTCTAACTGTAAAAGACATTCCAAAAATATTCCATCACACCTCAGAGTTATGGGCCTAGTCCTTTCTACTGGATTGGGTTTAGTTCTTTACTTATAAACTTATAAACTTTTTTTCTTTACTTAGAAACGTTTTATCACCAAACTTCCTCAGAAAGATTCCTGTTTTAGAGAGATTTATTAATAATTTATTGTTTTTTAATTTTAATGAAATGCTTATGTTAATAATTAAATATCTATTTGTAGGTAAAAGAAAATTATACACGTGAATCAGGCCTTTGGATACTTACAGATTTTACTTTTAATCTATATATTAATCTAGTATGGATAGCATAACAGGAAAACTATCTTTACACTGTATCCTTTTCTTAAATCTGATATTGTATTCTCAAATTATACTGAAAAGAGAGGGCACATCTCGAGCAATGTTTGCAGCCAGATTTGTGCCTCCTGGCTAAATAAAAATGAGTTTTAAAGAATCTTATCAGACTCTATAACTACTTTCATGACACAGCTTCACTGACTGATCCCTTTTGGACTGAAACAGTAGCGGCTCATTGAGTGTGAAAATGAGAATGAAGAACAGAATCTTAACAAAATTCAAGGCAGTTCACATTCAAGGGCATATGATGTGTTCAGAGTTGTAAAATAAAACACTCTTGTGCTGGCTCTAAAAACCTCTAAAATTTTTGCCATGGATTCATCTCATGTATGAAATAGTTATATTCATGAAAATGTGAATTTCAATACTTAATTATGGTTGCAGAATATATTTTTATGCAAAAAAGTTGTTTTATTTATTTGAAAGGCATTCAAAAGGTGGAGATTGCAATATGAGTACCTTAAGGAACATGTATCACTGAACAGTAGTAATAGCTGCTCATGCATAATAAAAGAACACCTAAGGTTTAGAGTGGCTGAAAATATATTTCCTGTTTCTGATTAGAGTAATAAACAGCGTTACTGATATTGGATATGCCTTTTTATATTTTAATCTAACTGGGGAAATAATAAATGTAATACTTACTGTTTGCACAATGCCTCACCTTCAAATTAAGATAATTGATAAATCATCTACATTTTGCTGCTATAGCAATGAGATCTCTCAGTGCTGCCTGTGTTAGAAAGCCCTTTTTGCTTTTAGGTTATTTTCTCTTTTTTTTTTATGTTTTGGGGGAGAGGTGGGGAGGAGGGGCAGAATGGGTGTTAGGAAATAAATTGTTTTTCTGCTTCATCTCATACATTAATAATGATATCAGCGATAACCTAATTTTGTTTTCACACAGTGAAATAACACTAACTGGACTGTTCAAATAATTAGAATTCAGCCTTTTTTTCCCTGTATGCTGCCAGCTGAACAGTGCCTATCTCCTGATTTTTTTTTGTGATTGTAATTTAATAAGCAATTTTACCACACAGCATAAGAGTCCCCTTGGAATGATAATATTAGGTTCACATTGCTTAGCTTGTAGAACTGTTCAGAGATGAGCCCTTGAAATGAAATTTACCCCCTCAGCCACACCTACTCACACACTGGCTTTCCCTGCACAACTGGCACCAGCACAGTTTGCCACCCGTTTAAAGGCAGGACTGGAACTCCGTGGTGCAGAACAACTCATTCTTTACCTCAGGCCATGCATGACAGACAGACAGTTCTTCACCAAGTGCCATCTCTGAGCTCACACCACCAAAAAGTGCTTGTGATATCCTGTGTGGCCACAGCTGCGTTTTTACTTTCTCCAGCTTCATTTTTTTCCTATACTACATGTTAGACATCTCTTTAAAAGCAGGAGGCATTAACAGTTCCTTTAATTAAAAATCTAGCCACATTTCCAAACTCCAGCAGAACAATGTAGCTGGCAGCTACAACCCATGATTCTAACAAAGAAAAGGTGGGGATGCATCAGCAAGCTCCAAATGTGTGATGTGAAGAAACAAAGGAGGAACCCTTTGTGATCTCAGAACTTCTGGCATCCCCTGGGAGCTGATTAAAGTGAGGAGGGGTAGCACTGAGAGCCTGGCTGTGCTCCAGAGGTGTGAGAAATGCCTGCTCCTGTGGAAAAGCCCTTTCTGTATTTCCCTGCAGTGACAGACACTTCAGAACACTGTCACAGCGCTGGCTGCAGGTGTCCCAAATGCTGAGGGGCAAACCCATCAGCTCCAGATGCACAGGCACCCAGAAGGGTGTGATTGTGGGAGAAAAGGTCTGAACTGTGTGCACCATTAGTCTGATCTGGCACAGGAATTCCTGTGCATCTGTCAGCTACTGCTCCTTCACGTGCAGTGTCACTGAATGGTGCAATCACTGTCCAAGACTCGAGCAGAGAACCTGTCTTTATCTCAATGACAGAAACAGGGGGAAAAGAAGAGCTTCAGAGTGAAGAGAGAGACTAGTTTTAGATATTGGACATAATTCATCATTCTGTACAAAAACCTTCTGCCACTTCACTAGAGTGATGCTTCTGTTTGATGCTCAAATTTTTCATGTGCAATGCTACAAGTAGTCAGAATTTAACATCCTCAAATCATAATTTAGAACTATTCAGTACTATCAACAGTCTTCTGTTGTGCCTATTGAAAAGTGTCTATTGAAATACCAGAGGAACTACATGGCAAGATAACAAAACTGCTCTGCAAAAGCATTTCAGAATTTGAGCTCATTATGCCAATTCCAGTTGGTTCTACCAGTCCTATTTCACTCAGAACTGAAATGAATAAACCCCCCTGATTTTCAAAAAGACTGAATTTGCTTTTAATCTCTGGGAAAATATTAATTTTCTTTCAAATGTCCTGATTAACAATGCTGAAGTTAAATATGTGGAACTTGATTTCCCCCCTAAGTTAGCTATTCAAATTTTCAGAACAAGTTATTTATGGTTTTGAGAGCATGTTAATTTTAGTGGCTGTTAACCCCTACATGGCACATCTATTTGTGTCTTCCAAAAGAGGGAAAGCTCTTGATGGATGGAAGGAATCAGCACTGAAGAGACTGGCAGAATTACAGCAGACGAGGTAGAATGCCTGTCCAGAGATCATCAGAAATACTTCACATTAACCAGCAGAGGTGAACCAGGGTGCTCCTCCAAAATACTGCACACCATCCTGTCATTCTGTCTACATGAAGGCCGTGAGATGGATGAACTGAGTGCTGCACACATATGCAAACCTCCAGCAAGGCAGATATATCCTACCCTGTCACCTTTCAGCTCTGACTTTGCTAAATTTCAAAGAATTATGAAATCAGAAACACTGTCTAATACAGTGGAGATTCTCATTAGGAGTGGCAGCAGCATTCATTTCCTCTGAAGCAAAGCCCTGCAGCAGCCCCTTGCCTGCTCTGATCCTACCTTGGGCTGAGAGATAGTAAGAAGGCTGAGAAAAATGCATGGTTCTGACCCTCAAATTTCACATTAGTGAAATGGCAGAGATTATTTTTGACCATTTACATCTATCATGCCTTCTTATTTTCTTGACAGGGCAGTTTAAGGAACATTATACAGTGACAAAGAACTGCCAAATACAAGGGGGTTGATACCATTGCCTCTTGTCTGTGTAACTCACTGGATTATACATCTTTTCTTGTCAGGCAGGATGCCTTTATCTACAAGGTGCTCATTGAAAATAGATAGATTTTTTTGCCAGAAATATTAATTTTAAAATATTTGTTAGGTTTGAAAATTAATTCCAGGCCAGGCAGGCTAGTGAGGACTGTGGTGTCCTCAGAGTGCTGGTGAGAGCCAGTCAAGTGTACAAAGACAAATAAACACAAGTTTTGTGTAAAACCTCCTTGAGACTGCTCTTTTGAAAGGCAATGATGAGACTGGAGGGGCCAAGGAGTCTCACACTGTTTTAGAGAGTGGGACTTCACATTTCTTTAGGATTAAGAATGCATTTTACAGTATTGTGTGCTTGGATCACAGAGAAACCCTTTCCTCTTCTGAAATTGAATATCGGGAGCATGTATCTCCACCAAACCCAGTTTAGAAACTACAGCGCTATTTGACAGTAAGGACAGGAAAAAATGTCATTTTTTCCTTGAAACTAATATTTCTGGCAAAGATGTATCTCTTTTCAAGAGCATCAATTTCAAGCTATCTGCCAGCTGCGTCAGCACAGCTCACATTACAGCCGTAACCGATTTCTTGAGAGTTTACTCCTCCAGAGTCCTTCAATCTGCACATCCAGCCCATCCACTTTGCTTACACAAGGAGTCCTACCAAAGTCAATGGATAAGGTGAAAAGGATTTTTTTTTTGTTCTGAGATGCTTTTTTGAAGGATGCCTTACGTTGCACAACTCTGCAACAAAGGAATTTGCTACGTGGTCCATTCTTGCAGCAGAAATGAGTTACCAAACACAAATATTTCTCTAAACTCAAGTAATTTAAGTTGAAAAGAAAAAAGAACTCACCAGGCACTATTTTTTCTTAAAAGCATTGAGGAAGGCTCCTCTCTGAAATTATGCCCCTGCCTTGCCCAGGGCTTCATGAAGTATTTATTATTGGATCAAAAATAAACTGTTACCATGCACTGCTTGAACACTGGATGTTATTATCCATCATTAATGATTTCACAGCTAGTGATTTCCACACTCGTATCCAGCTGACATGCACAGCAAACACTTCCCAAGTTTCAGGGATCAAGTGGCCTCTCTCTGCACTGCCACAGTACCCAGATAATTCATTCCTCTGCCCTGCCCCTGAACTCTGCCATAATTCCTTCTACACCACACCATTTGAAGTGGCCAATAAAAACTCAGAAGCATCCGGGAGCTTGGAAAGTGAGAACAAACTGAAATGGATCTAAATGTAAAATTATATAGGATTATAGTACTGTCTCCAGCAAACATTTTCATATTCTATTATTTCTCCAGATGCTATTCTAGAGAAAATGTAGGAACCTAGATACTGAATTAACATACAGCTTGCTCTGGGGTACATGAGATTTTATCTAGGGCTTCTTCAAAATTTATTCCAGAAACAAGTTGGAAACACCACGAAAATTAGGCTTTTCTTCTGAGAGTTGCAGTGCCACACATGGATGATGATCAGAATTATTATGAGGCTGAGCTACTCTGCAAGTATCACTGCTCTAGTTTTCATCCCAGCTGCATCAAGAAGTGCAGAGGAGAATTAATAGCTTAATAACTGATGGATTACATTTTCTGCTCACATTTTTGTGAGGTCACTTCTCATTTTATCCTGAAGGAGTTGGCTGGTTATTTAAGTTTCAGTCAATTAATGGATAAGTAGCTGGCCAAAAGATGGGAAACAAACAGTCAGGAAGAAAAGGTCAGTTTTTAGAGTGGCACCCCCCAGAGATCAATGCTCATGTCCTGCTGGCAGTGTATGCAGAATCTATAATACAGGCTGAACTGGGAACATCCAAAATTGTACTAGAAATCTAGAAATCCAAAGGTATTCATGGCAATAAAGATGATGAGGATTGACCAGAAAAATTTGCTGAAGAATCTTATGATATTGAATTGAAAACTGATAAAATGTCACAAAATTCAGTGTTATAGTGATGCACACAGATTAAAATGCTCCTGAGTTTACATAACAAATAACACAACTGTACTGAGCTGTCACAAGACAGATCTTGTAGTTACAGCACAGAGTTGTCTCTAACAATATCAACCTCCTGCTCAAAAGCAGAGTAAAGGGAAAAATGGAATGAAATTGTAAAAATAATCAGGAAAAGGAGGAAGCACAGCACTGCTGAAACCTAAGATATTCCTGCATATTGCTTACTGATCTCACTCTTGATCCCTCATTCCAAAAAGAACACATTGCAACTAACAGATAGAATAGGTGATCAAAGGTACAGAATAAAAGAAAGTAGGAATGGTTTATAAAACCCTGAATATAATGGATCAAATAATAGATGGAGAAAATAGACCCAAAGTACATCAAACATAAGTGGCAAGCAGCAGATTAAAAACGTTAACAAAACTATTATTTTAAAAAGACACATTGCTACAGGATGTCACAGACTCTAAAAATTCAAACCTTTGCAAAAGCTACTAGGTAAACTTACAGGAGAAATATTTGTGAAGGGTATTACACACAAAGACCTGCCTCTGATTTAAAGAAGTCTTTGAGCCACAGACTGCTGAAAGCTCAATAACCTGAACTGAGAATGCATCGTGTGCACAGCATGTGCACTTTTACAGAGAACCTGGAATTCCTCCTTGGAATCTCCTGCTTGTTTGCCTTTTGGAGTCATGCTTTGGAGCTCACAAGCATTGCAGCTGTCTCAGTTAGGCCTTTACTCTCTTCCCATCATCTCGGTTTGTTTGCAGGTGAAATATGAGCACACTGTTAACAGTGTCGCTGGAAAAAAAGTCAATGATGCACATGTCAACAGCATTCTGAGGGAAAATAAAGTTAAAAAAATATTTAAAAAGTTAATTTTAAAGGAAGTCATCAGAAGTGATGAGGATTTTGATGTGAAGGAATGTAACTAGAAGGGTATCTGAAGCATCACAAGTAATCTTTGTTGTTGGTTCTATGACTATACATTCCTATGTCTCTACCATGTTAATGGATATCTTCTGTGACCAAACCTTTTGACAAAAGGAAAGAATCAATTCTACTCTTGGTAAGTTTTAACAAAGAAGAAAGCACTGGGTACTAAGGAGAAGAATCTGTAAAAGCATTGCCCTGAGAATGGGGGCTGACTTCTGGATGAATAAAGTCTTATGTTTGCTCCATAAGAGACATGACACTGTCTTGTAAAGATTTTAGTATCAAATCTTTCATCAGCAATAAATAATTGACTTAGGAGAAAAAAAAAGGAATAAAAGTATTCACTTTTATTCCTTTTTTTTCTCCTAAGTCAATTATTCCCAGACTGCTGGGAATCATGCAAGTTTCATGTCTAAATCAGCCCACGCTGCATAAAAATATGGTTCATAAGCCAAAGAAATGAACGTACAAGAGTAGTTTTCAGTCCAAGCAAGGGCTGCTTCGCAACAAAGCTTCTCTGATGTTTCTATCTGGTGTAGTGACACAGTGGCAGTGTCCATCGATCACTGCAGTGTGGCAGAATGCAAATTGTTGAACAACAGGATAACCATCTGCTGGATGATGAATGGTTTGGCACAGGAGTGTGGCCAAGCCTTCCTGCAGATACCCACATCACCCAGATCCCTGCCAGCTGCCTGAGCAAAGGGCACTGAGCACCAAGCTGGTTCCCATGTCACGCTCATTGCAGCTCACCACAGCACAGAGCCTGAGGGCAGCTCCAGTCACACCAGTGCCAAGGCCAGTTTCATACTGGTGTTTATAATGTTGGCCTGCAGACACTGAGGATCTGCTTCTGGCCTTTACATAATCACTCCTTAGTATTGCACTTCCTAGACTTTGTACTTTTTCCTGTATCTTGACATACTTTAATTTAGGTTGTTTGTGAATTGTGGCATCTTTTGTTCTGTAAGTCAGTTGGATTTACGCCTTGTAATCCCCAGATGACATAAAACTTGGAGTTTTTCTGACAGTGCATCATAATAAATCATCATCTGAATGGGAATTACATATTAACATAATTTATCATTCCTGTACCTTGCTCAGGGGATATTTTACTTTATCATATAATATATCACTTCCATGACATATTACAGTAACACAACATGAGGAGGAAACATTTTGATGAAATAGCACTTGGATATCAAGGCCAGGTTGGATGGGCCTTGGAACAACCTGGGATAGTGGAAGATGTCCCTGCCCATGGCAGGGGGAATTATAACTACGAGGTCTTTAAGGTCTCTTGCAACCGAAACCATTCTGGGATTCCATCACTATTCTATGAAATCAAACTTGCCACTGGTGCTAGACCAGCTGTGGTTTATTCTATAATGACACCCTCTAAGCAGTTGGAAGTCTGGCATTGCCTTCATAAATTCACCACAAAACTTAATCCAAGTAGCTGAAAATTGACCTTTTCAAGTGTATCTACAAAAAAAATCCAGCACATTTATGTCACTAAAAAGAAAAAAAATAAATCTACCTAGCTCAGAATCTTGGAAAACAAGTATGGGGGTTTTTTTTAATCATTATTTTAAATTTAGAAACATTAATTTAGTAAAGGTAGATTTTCAAATTACAAAGCTTATTAAACCCCAAATTTGCTGAAAAACAGCTATTTTAATAATTTTCGGCATTCAGGCACAGGTGCATCCCAGCCATGCCTACATGGAAACTTGCATTATATATGGGTGCAACTTCTGCAGGAAGCATCTTTTTGTGCTTCCATATGTACTGACAGTTCTTTTTCAATCATCTGGGTTACATTTATATACTGAAAAATGAACATTTGCATATATGAATATAAAGTTAGGAAATGGATTTCCGAATCTCTGGTGGACAAACAAAGAAATGCATTGCAACAGGAAGCTCTAGCACAGCTGTGCCTGCAGCATCTGAAGGCAAACTCTCTCAGGTAGAATAAATCCAAAACATTCAGCAGAACTTAATGACATTTTAGGAAAATGCATTTCTCTACTCAATCTCTAGATAGTTAACATCTTACTCTTTTGCTCCCACTTGATTTCTGCATTATGACTTTGTATACTTAAGGAAATTAAAGCAAAATGGTTTTGACAGCAACAAAGTTATGGAATACTAATGCATGGTTTTGATTTCTTGTTGCTAAGGTATTTTGTGTAAAGTGCTAAAGTTCAATCTTATCTTCAAAATCTGTATCACTTGAAAAGAAACCAACCCAGAATGACAATCAAGACAATGCTTATTTTCACACTCACAGCAAAGGATGGTGTATTTATAACAAATGCATTCCTCAGTTGCTTGGTTTTGGTGTAGACTGGAAATTCCTGGAGCAGCCTGGTGAGCATTCTCAGCAATTCCCAAGAAATAGTAAAAATCCAGTGAAAGAACTAAAGGAAGAACTTGAATCTTTCAGAGGATGAGGATCATACTTTCACCCAGTAAAATAGCTCTATCAGGATGAAAAACCTTCAGGTAAACTCAGCGTCCAGTGATTTAACACCACCACAAACAACACTGGAAAGAAGCCACCATTCCTTATCAGCAACTCCCAGAACATTACTTGATTTATTCCAGGTACCAGAGAGCTGACTAATTACAGCCTTAAGAATGTGCTCTGGGAAATTGATACAGATCAGTCCTCTATCCTTAAACTTCCACACCTTCTGGAATTCTCTCTCAGACTCTCCCCATGACTGCAGCATCAATAGCTCTGGGCATGTGTTCTTCTAACCAGTGAAAGGTAGATTAGGCTGCACTTTTGGCAAAACTCAGCTTAATTTAAAAAAAAAAACCCACAACAAAGTAATGCCCTCTATCCCCAATCACAGAAGAGTTAATGAAAGCAATGAACTATCTTTTTTTCATGTGTATTGCTTTTTGCAATATACACAGTGTTTCCATGGACTAATGCCATAGCATTTTATTGCACATTTGATCTTTTTTAGTGCTTCAAAATCTTTCAGTTGTATAAGATTTTCAGCAGTGGAATACAGACAATTGCTGCTTCATTAAAAATGTATAGCAAAAATAAGCATGAGTACACTTAAATAATTTTGTTTATTTTGGCACTTGAGGGTTGAAAAGCTCAGTGTTGAAAATGCCTTCTTTAGATTCATGATAATCACAGCAAATGCACCATACAAAACCTCAGGTCAGATAAACAATCTTGTTTTTGTTTTGTTGCTCAATTGTCTTCACAATTCCCTAAAAGCCTATAAAGGTTTTTTTCTTTCAGGTATGCTGACCAATAATGATTTTTCCAAGCAGTGTAACCAAATCTGCAGAGCTGTTTTTCACGCTTCCTATTTTATGTGCATTTCCAAAAACAAGAGGTGATTTTGCTGAAATGATTAAACATGAAAATGGTGCAGTAACACTGCTCAGGCATTTTGCTCCTCAGCATCTTTTATAGCCCCCAACTAACTTCTCTCATGGCAAACCTCTGAAGAAGCTGCTGTCTCCATTTCACACTGGGAAAAACAGACAAAAGTTGAGGACCATCAAATATTCTGAATAACTGCAACTCCCACTGGCAATAACTGGAATTCTGGATGCTCATTGTTACTGAAACCAGGCTGTAAATGATTTATATGGTTAAAATAGCAAGGTATAAGAGAAAAATGTCTGAAATAAAGTTTGAGCTTATGCAGTTGCTGGGTTCCTGGGCTGTGCCTTCATCTCACATGTGACTTAGGACAGATTTTTTACTTATAAAAATAGAACAAAATAATGGTCTACTACTATGAATGCTTATGTGGGCACCTTTCTCATTTGCAGTCTGTTCACTTCAGTACAAAACCCACATACAGATTTTAAAGAGTGAAGCAGTTATAGGCAAAGTACTAATTTGGTATAGAAAATCACAATTATTCTCAGTATGCACCTCACCAGGAAAGGATAAACTATGTGACTCAACAAAAGGTATCACCTCTAACAATTCCACCTTGGAACAATCTTTATAATGCTTACCAGCCCTGCATTATATTCCACATGCAATGGAGAAATGTTGCTGAAATTATTAAGCCACAGAAACACATATAAACCTCTAGGCTGTTAAATAATGAATCATACTCACTATAATAAACCAAACCTTTTCCTCAGTGCAACACTGTGTTGCATGGCCCAAAGTACAGCAGTGTTGATCTCCTACCTCAGATTCTGTAAACACTACAAAACCAGCAGAATAGTATTCAAGCTATAACATCACACAATCTATTCTATTTTCTTAATTTCTCTTTTTCTGTTATTCAGCTTGCATGCTAACTTTCATAATGGAAGTTCAGTTTCATATTTTAGGCTTGGATTTGTTTTGAGGTGAGTTTTTTTGTGTGTGTGTTTTCTATTAAGTCTTATTCCTCTTACCATTAATTTGATTAAACACACATCAGCAATATTAAGCTGCAGGAGGAAAATGTTGGTGTTGCTCTGGGACTTGTCATCGAGCCAAACTCACAGATGTTCCAATGAACACACAGCATTTGGTCCATTTCTAGGATAAACACCAGAGTTTGCTTTATCCACACTGTCATGACCCTGGATAAGTAAGCAGCAAGATCAGCTAAGTCTCCTCACCTACTCTGGACTTTTGATAAACTGACACAAAGCAGGAAGCAAAAGTGAAAGAGGCAGAATTAGGGAAAACGGAAAAAAAATCCATGTGATTTTTGTGCCTCATCCCAGAAGATTTCCTTCTTTGAAGATTTGTTTATTGTTTTCCCTGTTGTGACAAGATACATATTTCCTCACAAACAACAAGGCAGGTAGAAGTAGGAAAAACTGTGAAATTATATTTAGCAGCTGGGTAGAAATGTGATGGCTCATAAGTGCATGAATAACCCTCCCTGAATCCTCACGGGGTCTCACCAACTTCTGTTGAGCTCCTAAAGATCCTGCCCTAAAAAACTGAGTAAGACAGAAACCTGGGAATTGGCATTTTGAAGGACTCTGACATAAAGAAAACAACACATGTGCCTGCAAGAAGGAATTGCTCATGAGCAATGAACAGCTTGGTCCATGGAGATGTCGGCAACACAGAAACTGCAAACAGAAGTGTGTGATGCCAATGGAACCTGCAGGAACCCTGAGCAGCTGGGAGGTGCCATTCACATGGGCTATAGAACTGGTGTTGCTCAGCCAGCAGCAAGAGTTGTGTGCATTTTAGCCATAAAAAATAGCTTTTCTACCATCAAAAAATCTATCAAAGTGCACGTCTCTAGTGCCAGGGTAATATCTTGGGTGTAGAGAGGTAAGTTCTTCATAAATGCCTGTGCCAGACTAATCCCCCATGAAAAAAATAATGGCCCAACTGCAAAATGCTCATTGTATTTTGAATTTGTATCTTGAACAAGTACTTTGAGGGGGAATTTTTAAGAGACACATCTTTAAGGTTTTTTGTGAAAAGCACCAGTATTTTAGTGCCATGATCACTCCAGCAGCTGAAGCTTCCCAAACAAAGATAACTCAGAGTAAAATCACCCATTCTGACAAGTGAGATGCCAGCAGTTTGTGGGGCCCAGCCTGTGTGTCTGCTGTAATTAAATTTGCACACAAATTGAAGCAAGCAATGAAGTAGCTATTTCTCTTAATGGAACAGACCTTCTGGACAGAACTTTCAGAGCCTGAAGTAGTCATCTCTATTTTGATGAATCTTTGGCATGCCACATCAATCTTTACCTAAAATTTTGTATGAGCTTTAGATATTCCTATTTTACTGCAGAGATTAGCAAAGAACATTCCATCATGTACAGCTGACTAACACAAATACTTTTTGCTACTTGTTATGTCAGTCATCCAGTCAGGAGGATGGAGCAATAATAATAGGCTTTTTTAGAACAGGAAAAAGGCAGCAATCCTGTGAGATGGATATTTTCATTTTTCTTTGGGTTTTTAGGTGAAAGCCCTGGGGGAGGCTCCAGGTTTCCTGCAGCTTTACTTCTGAGGCCCCTTTGCTTGGGCTGCCCCTGACCCTGTTCAGAAGGGAAGGTGGGGCAGGCAAGAGACAGCCTTGAGAAGTTTGTGATGATCTGGCAGCCAAACCTCAGAGAGAGAGGAAGAACTTCCTAGGGATGAGAAGGCACAATTCATAAAGTCCCTGACTAACCTTCAAGCAAGATCTGCATTTTTCTGCCCAGAGTTTTGGCTGACTCAGGGTCCTGTCACAAGCCTTTTGTCCTCAACTTCCAATAGGGACTTAAAGCCCTGATGAAATTAAAATATTTAACCATGAAACCTGGAATCTTCTGCATGTCAAAATGACCCTTTAGATGATTCTGTCACCTACACATACCAATGAGATATTACTATCCTCTGGAATTAGTTGTTGCCAAAAATATGTAGAAACCCCTCACTGTTGTCTCCTAAGAAGCACATGCTATTTATG
Organism: Zonotrichia albicollis; assembly: GCF_047830755.1. Classification (NCBI taxonomy): domain Eukaryota; kingdom Metazoa; phylum Chordata; class Aves; order Passeriformes; family Passerellidae; genus Zonotrichia; species Zonotrichia albicollis. The sequence goes on from NC_133820.1 coordinate 1,973,867, forward strand.
GTCCTATTTCTGACAGAGGCCAAATGTTCTGCATGCAATTGGAAAAAAAACCCCACAAACATATTAAAACCTAACAAATACTGAAGCTAGGGATCCAAGCATATTTCTTTGAAGAACAGTGTAGCAGATCTGCTAAAGAATTTACGAGCATGACAGTTTCATGAACTTTTGGCAGCTCCTATTTAGAAAAGACTGAAAAGAAAGTCTGTACACACAATGTGTATTCAGTTCATCTAATAATTTACAGGGTATTGTGGTGTGGGTTTTTTTTCCTTTTATTCTATAAACTGAGCAAATTTCAGAAGAAATACTATGCAATGAAATAGATTTCTTTTGTTAGTCACAGCTGTTAGGTGTACCTTTGTATTTGCTCCCTTTTTTCTGTACCTGCTCTTATTGTGACATCGCTGTACCATGAAAAAAAAACAGAATTTGATCAAGAGACTAAAGAAATCCCAGAAAGTTTTTTCAATCTTTCTCATTTAAAAAAAAGAGCCTGGTCCAAGGAAGTTATTGCTCACAAGAAATAATCCATTTATATGGTACAAAGCACACCTTCCTGTTTCAGAGGCAATACCCAGCATCAGCCTGAATCCAGCACAAAGGAAAAAGGGGCAGAGATGAAATCTTGAGAAACAGGCCAGACTCACTACAAAAACAAGAGCAGAAATGCTGCTGGCTTACCCTAGTGCAAGTATCAGAGAAAACCCAGAGTTAATTCAATTAGCACACGGAATAAAATTGCCATTTTAACCTGGAAACTCCATGCTCATCTCTGATCCTAAAGCCAAGGGAGACTGTGGCAATCCTGCTTCCATTCTTACTCAAAAGAGCTGGCTACAGGAATATTTTTACATGACATATGAAACTGGAAATTCTGCAAAATAAAATTTCAAGGCTACCTGGTTAAGCACAAAAAAAATTAAATAGAATAATTAAATGTGTGTAATTACACAGTGTTAATTAGAGATGCTGGAATAGGGATCCTTGACTCCCCTGGATGATTTGTAGGGTGCTCTATTGACTTCCTCCCCTTTTAACAACTCCAAATGTTTACTGGGTAAATCTAGACCAATATATGATATATTCTTTCAGTTTATAACAACACAACTGAATCATTGTTACTCAAGACAGATACACACCAGCTCTCTCAACTTCTGGGAATACATTTTCAGCCCTAATCAGCATCTGCACATTTGAAAAGTATCCTGAGTAAACCACAGTCCCAGAACAGGAGCTGTTTCCTTTTAAAACACATTTGAATTACTTCACTCCTGTAATGAACTATACTAAACTTATTAGGAAAAGATTAGGCAGAGAGCTATTCCTAAGAAAATTCTATCAAAAATCTGACCAAGGGAAAAAAGACCAAATTAAACTTTATATCAAGAACATTTACTTAAAGATAGCAGTGAGTTTGAGTTTTTGAATGACTCAGTTTGCCAAATCTTTTACTCCACAAAACTGACCCTGGTCCTCACTGAATGAATTTCTGACATTTGAACTACAAACCAAAAGCCTCATACGACACAGGCAATTACATGAACTTGTGAAATATTTACAGGAGACAACAAAAAGAAACCATGAGGTTTCTTAAGAGTAAAAATTATTTTTCTCCCCCAAGTCCTCACAACTTAAAACAAAATTCCACAGCTCTAGAGCAGAAAAAGGTGAAACAAGGAGCCAAGAATACAAAAATATAATTTCTTTTTCATGCACTAATACACACAGTTACTGCACACATATTTTGGAATTACTTTAAATGTAGTAAATATGAAGTTGTGCAGTTTTGGTTTTTTTAAAATATTCTGTTAATGAAGAGATGGGAGGCACAAGAATCTGTGAGCCTTTAGGCTGAGGAGGATGCAGCCACAGTGAGGCAGTCAAGGACAAGACACCAGATTTGCCTCTAGAGCACGTCCAAAAGCGCAAGGAACAGATCAAATATTTTAGATTCTAAGGGCAAAATCCCACAGTGCTTAGTCAGGCACAGCTCCCATTGGCCTCAACAGGAGTTTTGCCTGAGTGGGTACTGAGCAAGGACTGTGATGTCTGACCTAATTTTATCAGAGTCACGCCAACCTAGCACGTTTTTCAGCCAGACGAGCACCGTGCCGCAATATTCCTGCGACATTCTGCTTAAAGGGAAAACCAGGAACCACAAACTGTGAATCTTCCTTCCCTCCCAACCCCCCTTACAAAGAAGGGAAGAACTCACAGCTGGGCAAGAAGCTGCTATCCTCAAAGTCTGCCAAACAGCAACAATAAAAAAGAATGCAAGGAACTGAAAGTTTACCATTGCAAAGTTTTGAAAATCTGATCGATAAGGAAAGCACACAAGCGAGGTTCCCAAGTGCTCGTGTATGGCTGAAGATAATCTAGCTTTCATTCTTGTAAGCAAACAGGCAACACTGAAAAGCTTTTTTCTGTGGTTATCCTTCTGATTTAGGGCAAATCAAAATTCCTACATGGTCACTGGAAACTCCTCTGGTTGATTTCACTGGGGATTAATTTAGGTGAATAACTAGGTCAGTCTTAGTCCCAAGTTAACATTTCTATTACAGAAATATGAAAGTAGATTAAGTTTAACACATGTGTCTACCTTGCTTCAGAAACTTCCTTCTGTAATTACAGAATCCCATTTACAACAACTTTGATATCATGTACAGGAGAAATATTAGAATTATTATCACAGTGAGCAGAAAAATTCATCAGCATGTGAGACGTGCATTTTTTTTTACTTCCTACTACTAGCTGAAGTGAATACCAAAATCTTGACACAACAGCAATCAGGCCACAGGTTCCCCCAGAAGAGATTATGAAACATCAGTACTGCATCTAAACACAAAAGCAAAAATCATACTAGGCTAAAACTCTCCCATTTCATATTTTACTGCATCTACCCTTCAGCAGATTCTTTATATAAAGAATATCTTATCTGAGCAATATGGAAAAATACTCTTTTGTTATCTGTGAACTCTTCCATCACTAATGTATCCTAAACCCTCCCAGGTGTGCAATACTAGCCAGAGAAGCAGGCAGAATCACAGAATCATTTAATTTGGAAAACACCTCTAAGTTCATCCAGTCCACTCATTCATTGCCCCATCACCACTGAAACACATCCCTAAGCACCACATCCACATGGTGACTCAACATATCCATAATGCTGATATTTGCCCCCAGAAAATCCCCACTTGCTCTCTTAGCCTAAGTAAAAGAAGAAAAGGAATCTTGGTTTTCCCCAGACTTCTGTTTTGAAGATTGGATATCAGAATCCCAGGCTAAAATCAATTAGGGTCAAGTCCTTGCTAAATTAACAGATTTTGTTTTCTGTGTTACCATTTATTTGCATGGAACACGAACATAGATAGCATCTCTGAAATTTTAATGCTTCCTTCGCATTTGATAAATTGCAAATTGATGACAGTCATTAAGAAACAGGCCTAGCCAGTCACAAGCAAATACAATGCAAGGTAATTCCTCAGGAACCAGTCAGAAAACCCTTCACCCCTTAAAACACAGTGCAACCATATGTCAGATCTTTAGCACACAGGAATTCCCAACTCTGAAAAACAAACAGGATTTCATCACAATCCAGCAGCACCGCTGAGAATTTTCCATCTCCTCCAGGGTCACAACTCTTGGCTGTCCAGCTGACACAGCCAGCTCAGAGCAACCCTGAGCACAGCAGGGCAAACCAGACAGAACCACCAGTGACCCACAGCAGCTGAAGACACAGGATGAGTCTCCTCCTCTCCAAGCTCCTTCCACGGGAGCTTTGAAACCTTCACCTGAACTGTGCCTGAACAACTGACTGCTTTTAAATAACCAAGTCCAACAGGTGGTTGGTTTTGCTTTCTTGGGTTTTTTTTTCTTTTGACTAGAGTCAAGAATTCATTTAATTATACTCATGGACATAACACATCCTGCTGTGTAATATGTCAAGATTTAATTATGAAGCTTTAAAAAAAGCCTGGTGGAGCCAAGTGCTTCAAATTTTCAACCCAGAAGTTTTATATGCCTGTATGCAGAGTAGTTACTTTATACAGTGGTATTTAATGTGCCTCATAAATTCCCATTGAGAGTGGTACAACAAATGAAAACGAAAAATCATCCAGATCTTATTTCCTTTCACCTAGCAATAACTAAATAAAGGAGTTAGAGCTGAGCTGTTTGGCTCACTGGAGCTGAATGGTTTTCTTTTCCCAGTAAATTTCCTACCTCTTGTAAGCACACAGTAAACAAATTTTATAACAGTTCCTTAACTCATCTTTGAAAGGCACCAGTAGTTTTTAATGAGAAGAAAAAAAAAACACCTACATGAATAAGCTACATTCTTTTTCAAGGCTTTCAAGAGATTGTCCTGCTTGTTATATAGATCAAAATACCATAACCTATGGGAATTACTGTCAGCTGACAGCACCTGCTTTGACCTTAATGGACGGCCCTGATGCTCATTAAACAGTGCATCAGGAGCTGTGCATAGTGCAGGTGGGTTCCAGCACAGGAAAGGTATTTTATGATTTACTGCACCTTGGTTGATACAATGAATACTAAAATCCCAAGTGAACTGTGATCCTTCATTTGCAATAAACAAAACAGGCATTCAAGATTACATTCATTCACAGAATTAGCAACAGGGCAATAACTTTGGTTTTATGCCAGTACACTTTTTTAGTCCTAAGTGTGGACAGGACTGTTCTGTGTGAATAAAGATCTCACTAAAAATGTATAAGCATGTTCTGCATGTTTACAATAGCTTCTTCAATTGTAGCTTGAAAATTACAATTCTCATTCAAAATTATAAATGCATGTAATCAAATCCCAGCTGTGTCTGAAATTAGATTAATATTCTGAAAATTGTTAGCTTTAAAAAAAATTCTATTAACAGTATGAGGAATTAACAACAAAATGACTGCTCATAGTATGCAGCACATGTACTCACACACATAGAAGTGTACTGCTTACAATTATTGGGCTGGTTTCCAAGGAGAACAGTGTGCACAGATAATTTTTCAAGGTTTTCATGCCCAGCTAAGAGATCAGTAATTTTGGGGCCTTGGTCAGCCTGATGTCTTTTCAAAAACAGCACCTGTAGCTTTCTGAGATTCACAATCCTCTTTTAACTCTTACTTCAGAAATTATTTGTGAGTGCATTGAATTTTTTCACCTCCTCTGGCCTCGAACAGCTACTTAAGACTGCTCAGAGATGTAACACTGCATCTTTGTGTGGACTGAATACTGGCAAGTTTTGAATCTTACAACAAAGACAGACTTGACACTCTTGACTATCTATGAGAGGACAAAATGCAACCACCTTCAGGGTTAAATGCCACAAACAGATTCATCAATTATCTCCTAAGATGCAAAGATCTCCAAGAGCACCAGCACTACAGATCTGTAAATAGTTCATTCTCAGTCCTATGAAACATTTGTAAATAAAACCACTGAGAGATGTTCAGGGAGTCAAACTGAGAAATACCACAAGCACATACATGGAGAGTTCAAAACTCAAATTTGAGAATATGAAAATGGGAGGAGGAGCCAGAGAGACAAAAAGCTGAAATCCAAGCTAAAAGAAGGGCATAGATTCCAAATCTTTAAAGGCAACATCCTTTAGATTGATTACGCTACAATAGATTCTTCTGATTTGAAATTAAATTGGATTACAATGAATGATGGATGTTGCTTTGAAAGCCACATTAGGAATGAAGTATAAAATACCACCTTTTTTACAGCCAAACTTGTGTTGAATTCATCAACATCATCATTTTGGGAATGAAAAACTGAAATGCAAATTTCCAACTGTATTTCTCTGCCAAATCCATATTTGGAGTACCTACTTGGAGTAATGTGGAAGAAAAAAGCAGGGATGAGATTAAGTTTTATAATTGAATTTGATCATTAAGCTCCTTTTAAATTTCTGCACATCTAAATGCAAATTTGCATGCATTCTCAAAACTCAAATGACTGTGGAAGTGAGTACTCACAGAATGCAAAGTTTGACAAAACATGGAGAGAGTTTAATTTTACATAAATGTTTCATTCTTGTCCTGGGACCTTCTTCCTAAGGGTCTGCCTTTGTTTTGGTCTTTCATAGCCTGTTTGTTTCTATTACTAAATTTAAGTAGGGTTAAATAAGCCAGAAAAACTCTTGGATGAACTTGGGATCACAGCTGGATAAAAGCTGAAGACAGAAACTGAAAATCAATATTTCCAAATGTTTAAATTTTGTCACATATTTTCGTCTTCAGGGGCCGCTACACACAACAAAAATAAATAAAATAAACAGCAAGCACCACACCCTGCACTGAATGGCTCAGTTTGGGATTCCTGTTACTTTTAAACACACAGCTACTAATTGAAAGTCATCAACCTCACGCTGGTACAGCTCAAGAGACAAAAAGTCTTCTTCCAAGACACTCCATCCTTTGGCTACTTGTCCCTGAGGATGCTCTGCCCAGGGCACCACAGCAGATGACAGAGGCTTGGAGAGGGCAGATTCAGAGTCTCCAGCCCCAGGCATCCTCTGAGCGCAGGGAATGGATCCAGCTGGAGTGGCACTCGTGGGTAGGTGGCTCATCTCACCACCAGTGGACACAAATCCCACCACACACCTCAAAACCAGTGACTTGCAATTCTCACAACTGGACACATCAGCACAGCTCTTGTGAACTTGCTCCCTGCCCACATTCTGAGATATTCACTCTCTTCTTCAAAACATTGATGTGAGAGTCCCAGCAGAGGAATTGCTGCTGTTACACTGCAGTAAAAGCAAACCTTTGCCCAGCTAAGAGCAGGGACTGGCAGCAGCAGCAGCAGCTGGATTCCTGCCCAAGAGCACAAGAATCCTGATGAGACAAGGTGGCACCAAGTGCCCTATCCATAGACAACCCCTTTGGGATCCCACTGAGGTCTGTGGCTTTAGTCTGGCAAATAATATTATAATCTCACACAGTACCTTTGGAAGGATATTTTATTTTTTTAACATTCCATCTAAACCTCCTCTGCAGCAACTTGATGATTCCTCTCATTATTCTGTCACTCGTTAGCAGGAGCAGAGGCTGAGCCCCCCCTGGCTCCTTTCAGGGAGTTTGGGAGAGCCACAAGGTCCCCCCTGAGCCTCCTTTCCTGCAGGCTGAGCCCCCCCAGCCCCTCCTCACCAGCCTGGTGCTCCTCACCCTTCACGCTGTGTCACACAAGGAGCTCAAGGGTTGACACCAATTATGCTCAACCTTAGGTCACCAATGGGTTTTAAGAAAACAGGCTAATGCAGACCTTTGCAGCTTCTTTTTCTCAATGGTTGCCAATAACCAATTTACTCTACAGTCCATGATTAATTCTAACCCTAAGCAAATACCCACGCAACCTGCTTGCAATAGCACAGTTTGTTCAGAAACTATTGCTAACATCTCAAATTAACTGGAAAATCATTTGCATTTTGTTTTACTTTCAGCAGATTAAACCTTCTCTCCCCAAACCTGTTACTTGTGTACCACTCAGGGAAATCCGAAATTGTCTTGCAAAGTGGAAAGTATATAACAAAGTGAAAAAATATGAATGTCTCATCCAGATTCCCTCAGAGTTTTGCTACTTGGTATTATTAATAAAGATTATTGGCATCAATCTTTGCTCCTCTAATAAGTCTGAAATCTTCCTGGATGGGTTATTTCACCCAACTGGCTTGAGAAGAGTCAGACCCATAAAGTTTACAAAGTGATTCAGAAAATACAATGCAATAAATCAATTCTCTAACTACTATTATGGAAAGAAGAAAATATTTCATATGGTAAGGCTGAATGAATGAATTCAGAATGAATTCACAAATAAAGCTGATAGAAGAAATCTGGAATACATTTCTTTATCATATAATTCTGTTTGTAGCAGCTTTTTGTCTTGCTAAAAATCAGATTTAATGCAGACTATTAAGGTGTCACCTGTAAGAGAAATACCAGTTTAGTCCTTTTTGCAGTAGTGCCACAAATTCTGTTCTGATTATAAATATTTTGCTATATGTAAAGAGTTGTTTTGGGGCCATGTAGTTCCTTTTAAAATACATGTGAACCCTGACCATGTTTTAAACTAAATGAATCTACAACAACTAGCACAGTCTATCTAAAAGCAGGAATGCAAGTGCCTAGATGTCCTCTGTATGGACAGAAATGCTTGTTTATAGACTAGAAATGTCCTTTTATGACTAAGTGTTGCCTTGGAAACCATTACTAAAAATGAAAGTTTTGTCTCCAAAGGCAAAATCCACATAGTACTCAATTATCCCAAAGTTTGCTTTATATTTTCCTGATTGATCTGGAACACAGAGATGTGCAGTCAAATTTTCCTGGCTTTTAATTCCTCCTTCCTATTCTAAAATGGTATCTTGCTGTAATTTTTTTTTTATTCCAGGTAACAAACAGGAATCAATATTTTATTTCCTAAAAACCCTCTAATCAAAGATATATTTACAACCTTTGTCTCAACAGGCTGGAAGACTAAAAAAGTACATTCATACAGTAATTGACCACTGCATCATAGATATAAAAGTCTATTTTTGGCTTACAGTGTATTGTAGATAATCTCCAAGGAAAACATCCAATTCTACCCTTCAGTTCCTGACACCAGGACTAAGACAAAAAGGGGAAGATCAAATAATCAGTTTTCTCTGAGCACTGACAGTGCTGTACAGAGAGATGTGAGGCTAAAATACTACTTTTCCAAATGCAGACCCACCCTGTGGATTTCTTACATTTACAGATACAGGGCTGTTATCAATAAAAATCTCTGTGGAGGGGAAACATGAATTCTAAAATCACCAGAATCTTTGAGAGAACACTGAGGGTTTAACTTTCACATATTGGAAACTAAAGAGTTGCTAGAAGATCCTCCAGGAATACACACGGCCTGCTGCTGGGAAGATGCTCATGAGGGGGAAAAGAGTCAGTGCCAAAATGCTGGGCAGTGAGAGCTGCAGGAGGATTTGGCACCCACTGTGGGCCTCCTGTCCCTTCTGCTACCATGAAAGCCTTCCCTGAGTCCTCCCCGGGCATTGTGACAAATCCTTTCTTCTTTGTGTCCCCGCCCAATTTTGGTCAGAGTTGTGCTGAGTCCTTTTAAAACCTGACAGGGTTTTTGACTTCCTGCTGAGCGTTCCTAGAGAGAAATCTGCTGGACTTGCTCAAGGGGAACAAGACCCAAGGATAGAGCTCATGGAAGGCAAGAGCATCCCACAGAAACCTGGCTGTGTGACACAAGATGGACTGCAGCTGTCAGTCTGTCCTCAGGAATGAGGGAAGGACACTTCCCAAGGACCACAGGTGACAGGAAGAACTGGGCAGGCTCTGCCACAATGACTAAAACAGCCAGTGTGTGAGGACACACTTGCAAGGACAGGAAAGCTGAAGGAGTAAGTGATTAGAAACGCTTTCCATTTCCCTTATACCTCTTTGAACTCTTGCCATTTACAAAGTTTTTTGTTCATGTCATAATGGCCTACAGCATTTCCCCACCTTAGTTTCAAAGCTTTTTGATCTTTGGTGGGGTTCATGGTCCAAACAGATTCCCCTTGGATGCCTGGCTGCCACGGGGAGCTGCCACTGCCACCAGCCCCTGTGACATCCCCTCCTGCTGGCCTTGCTCCTCCAAATGCACCTCCCAGCAGCATTTGGCACTCCAGCACCAGCTGCAGCCTCGGCAGCATGGAGCAGCGGCTCTGAGGCACTCCTGAGCTCTACACCTACACCAGGCTCTCACGTTTGGGTGGAAAGGAAAACAGGGAGCATTTCAACAAAGCCTGTTCTACAATTTCAAGGAAGTCTTTCAACACAGATAAAGGAAAAAAGGAATATGTCATGGCACTGTTTGTGTTTTTCACAGCACAGCACACCCTGATTAAAAGCAGCTCTAGCCATGATGACCAGGACAGGCACTGACTATACTGTAAAATCAATTGTTCTGTAGAAAATTACAGGATAAATAATAGCTGAAAGCCTCCAGTTTTCATTTGGTGTCTTCCCTGGCCATTCCCAGTGCCTGGCACCAGCTGGGGCCATTATCCTGGGCTCAGAGCTGAGATTGTCCCTTGACTCCTGCCATGGGGCACTTGGTGCCAGCTGAGCTCCTCACCAGGGCCATCAGCCAGCCCCTGCTCATGTGAGAACCTGCTCAGCTGCAGCCATGTTCATCTTCCCTTGCAAACCTCTTACTGAGAAGCAGTGGGAAGGAAAACAGGTTTTGAGAACTAAATGAAGGAAATCTTTGCTATAAAGTGAAATCTGGGGTCTTTTTTCCCCCCAGCTGGCATATTAAAACCAATACAAAACCTTGTAAAGTGACTTGTTTTCCTCTAAGTCAGCTTGCAGTTCTGTATAGAACTTCTTAGAAATGGAAGTTGCAGCAAAATTATCATAACACCTCTATTTTAGGCCTAAACTAAAAGTAAATATATTATTCTACATATATAAATATGTAAGATCTAAAATCCCATTACAATATCTTAATTGAATTCAGTAGATGCACCACAATACTTACTGCAGTACAGAGAAATTAGATGAGTTCCTTGTTTTGGCCATACATCACTTTTTAAAGTGGAATAGAAAAAAAAGGGTAAAATAAATTATTTAATGTTCATTTATCTTCTCTATTACAATTCTGTCACTGTGCCCTACCATGGGAATATACAAATTCTGCACATTTTGTGAGAGTAGGAATGAGAATGCAATCTGCCTCTGAAATAGTTTCAGTTTAAATGATAGAGGTGAAAGTTACTAAAAAATCAGCTTGCAATTAACTGTTGTGATAATAATTGCATCTGAAATGTAGTTTGGTATCAGGAAAAATGGTGTATTGGAACTTGTCATTTGTCACGTTCAAGAATTTTTCACTTCACTGGAACCCCCCTACAACACCACAAACCAAAATAACCCTCCCCAACTCCCCTCACCCAAACCCCATTTTCCAAGGAATTAAGTATTCATAAACTGAGACTTAAACCATGCAAAGAAGGTCCTAAATGTCCTGCTAGAAGATAAACTTCAGTGAAATAAAATTAAAATTCTAATTTATGAATGCCAGGCTTGCATTGGCAGCGTGCTTCCAAAAATGAAGCTGGTAAGAGCCTCTCTTCTCCCATCCCTCTTTCACAAACACATCCTTGTAAAGGAACACAAATTGCCAGAAGAGGAAACAGCATGGGAAAAGAGCCTCCACAGCCAACAAAACCACAAAGAATGAAAAAGGCCTCCCACTTATACTTGCACATTTGCTTAAAATAAACTTTTGCCAAAGTTTCCTAACACATCCCTTAGCCAAAAATCAAAACAACTTCCCTTAGCACTGTGTTTGCTGAATCACATGACTGAGAAGGGAACAAAGCCAACTCCAACTGTTCTTCCTGTGGCACAGACAAATCTGAAACTGGAATACTGTCAGAACCCAGGACAATCCTCTGGCTGCCCTGGAGGGCTCAGAGACCTTGGCATGGAGTCAAAGACACCAGTGCCTTCGATTTTAACCCATTGAAACATTGCCAGCTTTGTGTGAAGATCTGCAAGCCACAAGGGTTGAATAGAATGACAGTGAATTTATCACAGGGTGAAGAAGTAGAATTTTGGGGGTTTAGAATGGGGACTCAAGAGGCAAGATGGAGGAATCTGGGCATGTCCTGTGTTTCTTTTTCTTCTTCTTGCCCTCCATCTTCTGCTGTGATGGTGACACTTCTGGACTGGTTTAAAGTAGAGACAGACTGTCTAACATAGGTGATAGGTATTGGGAAATTACTGTAAATAATGTACACGTAGTTCTTAGTATAAAAAACTAACACTGCCCAGAGGGTGGTCAGTGTGCCTCAACCTGACCTGCCAAACCTCCACAGAGAAAGAATGTATTAGACAAGAGAAAACAAACAACCTTGAGAACCACAGACCCAACTTCTTCTTCGACTGCAGAGCTATGAAAAAAGACTTTTTAATACCTCAGGAGCCATTCCAGCAACACGAAACCCGAGAGAACAGAAGAGGCACCAGGCAATCAGCTGCTCAGATCAGATAAGAAACTCACGCTTGTGGTGTAGGCAGCCTCGGGGTCGTCCTCCAGCACCCGTGAGAGGCCGAAGTCGGAGACCTTGCACATGAGGTTGCTGTTGACCAGGATGTTGCGCGCCGCCAGGTCCCGGTGCACGTAGCCCATGTCCGACAGGTACTTCATGCCCGAGGCGATGCCCCGCAGCATGCCCACCAGCTGGATCACCGTGAAGTGCCCGTCGTGCTTCTGCAAGGGGACACACAGCTCAGACACCTCCCTTTGTTTCATCCCAGTGAGACCAACCTCAGCTCTGATTTACAACGCTTCTGCTCCACGGATTTTAGGAACTTATTGTGATTGCGTTCAAAAGCTGCCCACTTGCAAGCTTGTTTTTTTTCAAGGACTTAAGTTGCTTGGCAGTGCATCCCATCCCATCTCTCACTGTGCAGCTTCTCCCCCTTTCCTCCACATTTTCACACATTTCACAGCCTTCCTACTGACAACATTTAATTGCTTTCATACTTGGTTACTATGAACGCCTTCCCCCAACGCTATTTTTAGTACAAGAACGAGAAAGGACACAAATTTCTTCACCTATGGCCTCAGGAAACAAAGAACCTCCTTTTTATTGTCTCTGCCTTGATTGTCTGCTGTTACCTCACTTTTACAGTATTTTTTTAGGGAGGGTTTTTTTGTAAAAAAAAAAAAATCCCAAAATATCCTGAAAAAAATTTTGGGTCTTTAGCTCATGCTGCTTGTGCACCTTATACCTAATCTCTGAACACTGGATCAAATGAGGTAGAATTCAGGAATTCAGCTTTGCCAAAATTTTCCTGGCAGATTAAGGTTAAGCTCAGACCCATGAATGCATCAAACTTCTTGATACCTTCTGAAATCAACTGTAAATAAGACTTATGCCATTAACTGTGCTTGCCCAGCTGGGCAGCCTGGCTGGGCCTCAGTTTCTCCATCTGCAGCATCAAAGTTAACACTTCTCTATGCCCTGCTTCAGACAGCTCCTGAATTATGTGGCAGTGGGCACCTGCACAGAAATGTGACTGCAGGCTCCCTGCCTTGTTTACACCTGCCCTCTCTACCATTCACAGCACACTGCTTTTAGGAATATTTTTATAGTGACCTCAACTGGCAGACATTTAGCTTGTCATGGATTATTCAGTGACCCAAGGCTTTTTATGTTCACAGGAACGGCCAAACAAAAACAACTCCTGCAAACATTTTCCATTTTCTCTTTCAACACTTCTAGCATTGGGCTACAGACAAATAACAAGTTCTGATCAGCATTCAGGACACTTGTATTGCTTAGCTCATGCATTTAACCAAGGTTATTTTTATAGGGGAGAAGCTTACAGAAAGTTCACCAAATTCATTAGATTCATCAAAGCAACAGGCTGAACTGTGCTTATCTTTATCCCTGGTCAGCAAAGTATTTCAGCATTCCCATAATGATTCAATGACTCGGGGCCTATATACAGCTAGTCAGGATACGAACATTTAAAGACTGCAACAAAAATCAGAAAGAAAATGGTAAAAGGAGGATACAAGCATACCTTGTCAGCTAGATGACCTCACTGCCTTATTATACTACTCAGCAACATTTGTATTGAAGGAGCAGTGCCAAACACCACAGCCACCTCCCGTGAAAGCACATTTAATAACACCTCTTTAAAACCAGCTATTTACAACTGATTTAGAGCAATTTTCCCCCCTTGAATGTGTCAGTGCTTTATGTCAGGGTAGTAAAGCTTCTCTGTCTCTAAAATCTCCTCCAAACTGGAGGCTGCTCTCCCCAAGGAGGCTGCACCCTCCCTCACTGTCACCATCAAGGCCAGGGATGAGCACCTGGTCCTGCAGAGGACACTCAGCTGAGGCTCAAAACACAACTTCCATGAGTCCTAAAGTATCAGGGACAGATATTTTCAATAAACTCATTCCATCCAGCCATTAAGCAAAGAGGGACAAAAGATTACATTCTTAACTACTTCAAGCTGCTTCCTGTAAAGGAAGGACAGGAATTCTAGACAATATTTTTGTAATGAGGCCATATGGGATTTCTGGGTTTGCCTTTTATTTAATAATTCTGATTGTTCTATTGATAAAAAAAATTAAAAAGGTAGTTGCCAACAGTTGGTACTCTTCACACTTACCATGTACAGATTACTTCTTTCAGCCAACTGTAAAATTAGGATTTGGAACAAAGTGCCACCTGAGTTTTGCAAAATGACCATTTATGCCCCCTCTACCCCCCACAACAAAGCACCAAACTAAACCAACCCCTCAAACCTCTAGATTTTACCTCCTCCTTAACAGCTCAATTTTTTTCAACAAACCTGAGTCATCTGTAGCACCTCCCTTAACCTTTTGTCTTCTTGGATTGCAAGCATTCACGCCTTCCTTTTTTAATTTCTGCTCTTTCAAAGTTACACCATGCTTGGCTGATTTTTCATAAAACATAACCTTTTGTCTGCTCTTTGCAAGTCTCAGTACTTGCCTTACCAGTATAGCTGCAATGCCTGACTTTAAAACAATCTCATGCTTTTGCTATTCTCTCCGCCGTTCTTTCAAGTTTTTTTGGGATTCTGCCTTGACACAAAAAGTTAAAGCTTCTTATCTTCACTGTTCAAGAAATGACAGACCTGCTAACGTACCAGCTGCAATTTTATTCTGTCCTCCTCCTCCCTCTGTATGTTTCTCAGAATTCTCTACTGCATCTGCTCTCCTCTCTCTGTTCTCATGCGTGGTTTTATATTTTTTCACTGCCAGCCTTGCAGTTGGACCAACTACATTTCTACTGTCAGCAGAACAGTCTTTTCTCAATCAAGTCTCTTTGTAATCACTTGTGCATCAGTTTCCATGCCAGCTGTATCCCCTTACAATCTATAAACTTATCATTCAATACATCAAAATTTTTTTGATGTAAGCTGATCAGGATACAGACTATGAGCTATACTTAACCTTTGGAAAATTCAGCTAGGTTGATGAAATTAGAGCAGGTAGAATCTGACCTCATATTTTCAGCATTTTGCAAGCCCCCAGGTACAATCCTTTGGCAGCTTTCCTCTATCTTGTTTCATTCACTTGGCATATAGGGAAATAAAACACTCATCTGACTGATAGCATGGTTGCTACCCAGGGCTTTATTCTGATTCTCACAGCTTAGATTTGAAATATGTTTTTGATAAGATTCCCACTGGGCTGTTAAGGGTGTTAATCAATACTGGCAGCAATTCAGACCTCAGTGGACTCACCACATTTATCCTATCATCCCATTAAATTTTAATCAAGCTTTGATGGCTTTTCTAAATAAACTTTTCTCAACAGCAGGGTATAGATGCAATATCTGAGTAGCTGATCTTGCATTTACGCAGTCCTTAAAAATGCCCTGAAAAAAATTATTTTTAGTCAGCTACAGTTTGCTTTTAAGAACCTCATGTAAGTGAAATATTCTCCTCATGTTACAGACCTTTCAAGAGCACTAACTTATAATGGGCTGCTGAAGAGGTTCAGTTAATGTAGGGGAAGAAGGATATCCAGACTTTCTCCCATTGCATTCTGCCCTCCAGTTTTTAGCCCCAGTGCCCAGTTTAGTGATTTTCTACAAGCCTGTGGAATTTTTCATCTTCAGAAGGTTTTTTTCCATTTCACTACCCAGTAATCTTTTGGAGGCATGGCCACTGGATTTTCTGTATTGTTTCTGGAGTTCCATCAATTCCAAAATCCACTTCCTTATGTGCCAAATAACTCAGAAAAATTTTAGGCTTTAGGTAAATCCTCTGTGCAGAATTTACTACAAATCTAAAAATTTTACTGCAGATTATTTAGATTTCATTTTAGATGGAGAACAGCACTGAAAATGGTGTGTCTGTGTCTAACTTAGATCATATTCACCACTGACACTTGCTACTGGTCGCTGGGTGGAAGATGCAGCTTTTGCTATGCATTTATTGTTACAGTTTTACTGTGCAAAGTAAATGGTGGGACTTTGTCAAGATGAATCTTCCAAAATTCAAATTGCAGCTTGGTATTTCTTGGAAGTGTAACTCATTCTTCAAGCTATCATGTGTGTCACACTAAAGTTTATATTTTTGGTACTAAATGAGGTCAGCTGATATTTCCTCTTCATTCAACTGCTGACAGAGCTCCATGCAGACTTAATTATTATTAATAGATTCCATTCATTCAATTTCTAATTACTTTAGTTCATTTTAAATGCTAATGAGTGATCCTACACAGAGTGCAGAACAGCCCTACCCCAAACTTCTTTCTATCCAAATTCCATTCCTTCCACACAGGATGTAGCAGAAGTTTCATGAAAATCATATTTCTCTAGCTGCTCACAAACATCTCATGTGGGAGAGTTTTAAAGCCTTACTGAAGCCAAAGTTTATGAGATCAACTGCTTCTCCCACAGCCACAAAGCCTGAGCCCTGCTACAAAAGGAAACCAGATCTGTTTGACAGAATTAGCTCTTGACAAATCCATGTTGGCTCACACTTATCTCGCTGTTATCTTTAAGATGCTTAGACTTTGCTTGATAATTTGTTCCAGAAATCTTACAGCCGTTGACATTAAGCTGACTGGCCTGTAATTTCTTGGCTTCTTTTCTCCTCTCTTCTAAAAGACATTCAAAATCCTTTCATTTAAAAGACACTGGCTCTGTTCTGATCTTCTGATTTCTCATTCTTGACAAATTCATAAAGAGCACACTGAGAGAGTCCACATTACCTTTCAAATTCTTTTTGCCCTCAAATACAAGACCATTTGTGAAAAATTTCTTGCTGCTCAGTACTAAGAATATCTTCGGTATTTAATATCTAAGTAAAAAGATCTACATATTAAAAATGCCCAGCATTTCTACAGTAAATTCCCACAACAGCATCAGAAATGTTGTTTCATACATACTTTTAGGAGGGTAAAACATTGCTTGAGAACAAATGCTGGCACTGCAGCATCAGTGAGAGCTTCTCAGTGCAATCTTAGTTCACTTAAATACATGCTGCTTACAATTTCACTATTAAGGTAATGCCATCTTTCAAATTCAATTTCTAATTGCTCAATCCAATTTTAGTGTAAATAAAAAAAGAAAAAAAGTATCAGCAGCTTCCAGGTTCCCAGTGCACGTTTTCTCTTTTACAGACTGATTTTTGAAAGCAAAATGCCACCTTGATTCTGCCAGGAAAGAAACATGCCTCCAATAAATTCAAGTGCCCATGAATACTGCGTGGGAAAGCAAAAGAAGGAATATTAGTTATGAGCTCCAATGTTTTTGCCTCTCTGAATGCAGATAAATAATAACAGGAACCATTAAACTTAGGGAAGGCCATCTGGCTTTCTTCCCCCCACAGCCTACTCTGTCTGCTGAGGCCACGTTAGATGGATATACAACACACACTTTACAACACTGTTCCACAGAATCTGCTGCAAGTGTTCATTTTTGTCTTCTCTCACTTTCCCCCCAAACTTGCTAAATGTGTCTGCCACAGCATCTAAACTGTAGCTGAAAAAAGGGTGAGTGTGATGGCAAAGCTGCTCTGAGAATAACTTCATAACGATTACTGCAAGACACAGCAATATATCACAATATTTTCTCTGTCTAGTAACACTTATCTTAGCCTCTGCTAGGCCAGCCTTGAGGGATTAAAGCTGAATTCCAGGCTTTCATTTGCTGTACAGTCTGCTGCAGCTGGTGCTCTAAGGCAATTAAGTTTATTTCTTATAGACTCTTAGAAAGAAAAAAACAACGAGTGTGGCAGCATTTTCACTTACTATGCTTGCCTGTATATAAATCTAACTTTTTTCTACAAGTATTTTAATTTTCTGAAGTGAATGGAAATCCATCAGCACCAGTTTTGAGTAGAAGAGAAGAATTACAACGGCAAATAGTAAAAATGAAGGAAGCAAGGTGGTGCTGTGATTACCCAGCTAAAAACATCCCTTCTTTTTACAGCTCTGAGATTCACAAAACTGGCAAGACTGGAGCATCTTTCAAACCTAAATATCTCTGTCTATTCAGCACACCTTGGACACTAAGCAGGAAACTACTCTGGTAGTCTGCAGCTGCAGAAAAATACTGAAAGAAGTTCAGTATTCTGGTGATTACTCTTTTTGGTTCATTTCATGTGATTCTGTGTAGCCAACCCCAAATCTCCTCCAAAAGGCAGCTTCCAGACATGTTCCTTTTCTGTGTTTAAATCCAGAAAAGGATTAAATAATTGCCTGGTGCATGAGGAGGTGAGCACAGACCTCAGCCAGCTCAGAGCTCTCCAGGAATCACTCTTCCCAAGCAGCCACCTCACCTTCTAACCTGTTCCCCTCCATGTGATGCTAAATCCAATTTTTTTAGCCAAGAATGACCCCTTAAATGAAAACAAAATGGAGCACATGAGATTTTAATCTGAATAGTTCCATGAATCTGTGAGGCACAGGCTTGGAGAGTGGGCTGAGTGGGGGAAGGTGCATTGGGAAAAAAAAAACAACCTTTGGGAAAGGACTTTTGTAGGAATTATTGCAATCATCTCAAAGGCTTGGGTCCAACAGCCATCTCCAACCCACAGCAGGGCAAACTGCCAAACTGCTTGCTAAAAAGGTTTTGTGGGTTTTCAGCTTTTTTTTTCTCTACTTCGCGGTTATTCTGCATCTCTCCTGGTTGTCTTTCTGGTCTCTTCTGCAGCCTGTATCCACAAGCCTGAGCAAACTGCCCTGTCTAATCACTAACATCTTCCTATCGATACAGAGAGCTGCCCTTTCAACCCTTCTTGCCTTTATTATTTGCCTCATATGCCTGCAGAATAAAGGATTGCTGAGATCTCTGTGACACAGGCAGGTAAAACAATGACAATGAGCCCCATCCAAAATCTGTGTGTGAAGCTGCTAACAGGAAATTTTACCTGTGTCTCCTCAGTTCCCAAGGGTTAGCCACTTTCCTTCCAGGCACAGATTTCCTCTGTCTGGAAGCTGGAAGAGGCTTCTAGCCCCTGAGGAAATGCTTAGCTGGAAACCCACATCCTTTTTCAGAGAAATCTCTCCAAGTGTTACCAGAAATGAAGCCACATGAACCTCATTTCTGGTCAAACCATTGTTTCATTGATGGCAAATTTCAGGTATACTTTTCTGGGATGATTATCCTACATGTCTCAATCTTATGTGATAAAAAAACTCCCAAACAACACTACAAAAAACTAAGTTTCATCTTTTGTAACTGAGTTTTTTATAATTGCAAAAATAATGCAGTATTTCTGAGGAAAATTCAGTGTCAAATGTATCCAGCAATTTAGGATGTCTGATGAAGCACAATCACTGAAATTAATTACCATCATCTTACAAAATTAGTTCTAATTAGCTGATGCCTTCCCACTTCAGAATATCTCTGAAGCAGCTTCATGTTGCAAATCCATGCCAATTTTTTTTTTACCCAAAAGCTCAACGTTAGCAGCCAGCATACAGAATATTTTGTGGGGTGGGGAAGACATAATTCAGCTGAGCTTGCTGTTAAATCCATACAAATAGCAGAAAGTGGGCACTGCTGTCTCTAAAGCAAGGAGTAAAGGTATTTTAGATTTTAGGGGTGAGAGATTAAAGGGTAGGCAGAGGCTTCTGATTCATGGCACAACCTGTACTGGCATGAAAGCAAATATCCCACCACAGCTGTGGGGAGGGTGATGGCAAATGGAATTCTTCCTCTGGAATACCCTCATGTGGGTCACCACAGAATCTCACTTTGAATTTGTAAGACTGCCCCATTTTTGCAGGCTTTTGGAGAAAGACAGATGGAGGGATGTGCTGGGGAATTTTTGCTGGTTGTGGTATGCAGAGAAATATTTCTTAAGGTGAGAAATACATTTTTTTACCCTCTGTGTAAAAACACTTTGCACTGGAACAATCGATTCCTTAAATAATAAGAAAGACAGACTATGTGATAAGCCCTTCCAAATCCCACAACATTTGTTATAGTCACTGAACGCCTCTCATTAGGATTGCTAAAGATAAAACCTCTCTGCTGCTTTGTATCTTCACAAAAGCTTTTAAAAATGTGGACTTATATCTGCAGGAAACAACTATTATTAATGAAGCAGCTGGATTTCTTTTTAAATAGGTTACTTTGCAGCCATTTGCTCTGCTAATTATAAACAGAAATGCTGACATATATCTTCAGTGCTTTGGGATGTTGAATATTATCTAAAGTACATTTAAAAAGCCTTTTAGAAGAATAACCCAGAAGAATATCTGAAGTATGAATTGAAGCTGTAAAATAATATACATGAAAAACAGCTGCAGAAATTATTAGCTCACATTTCCCCCCAGCAGTTCTGCTTCCAAATATATCTGATGCAATGTGAGAATCATTGCTCCACAGTAACATCATAATTCTGCTGATGCCACTTTCTATTAAAGTATCCTAATAAGTAGTAACTGTCCTGATACATGAATGCATGTGAAATAAACCTGGAATATAGATATCACACCAGAGCAGTTCAGAGGAAGGTAATTCTCTCTCATGAATTATTTCAGGACTTGGTTCTGTTCTCTTCTGTGAAATTCTCCACGCACACACACATGCACAGAACAATGCTTCAGGCCCAGACAAATCTTCCTGGGGCTCTGCTGAAAAATCACAGAGCAGGAAAGCTGCAGGTGCTCACATCAGGGGCAGCTCCTGTCTGCAGATGGACAGAGACATGAGCCAGAAAGGAAAGGGGAGTAATTTTTAAAAGCTACCCAGTGTCCAAGACATGGATGATACCAAACACTCCATAAAAATAACTTGGTTTTGAGAAATCATCAAATTATCACAGGAAACCACAGGTATGTGTCTGACAACATAACAGATATCTGTCATGTATCCTGACAACGGAAAATAAAAAATATTTGGGAGAGTAGGTGAGGAGGACAACAAAGAAATGTTAGAGAAAAATTCCTATGGAATAATCCAAACCAAACAGTAAAGAGAATCAGGGTCTGGAGGTATTGCTCTTCTCTGGTGGCTTTCCCCCTTCCCAACAAGTACTGCCTCCATGGCTTTCTGAAATGCTGGCTGATTTTCCCTCCTGCTTATTCGCTTTTTACCTCTGAGCAGTTCCTTCTTCCTGCTGCCACAGAGGAGCCTTCAATCGCCATCACCAAGGTTTTCATGCCAGTGTTTCCACAGCTCTCTGGTGAATGTCTCTCCTTTAGGACACCCTTTCAAACAAGTTTCCAAACCCACAGGCCCCTGACTCCCCACAAGCCCAGATTTAACATTCTGCAGGATGGAAATGACAGAGGGCTACTGAGGGCTGGTGTTTACTTTTTAAAGACAAATCTGAGATACTTGACATTAAAATTATTCACACAGGTTCTTAGGTCAGTGGGTCTCTGGAGCATTTCCAGGGGTTCTGTTAAAAAAGATACTTTTTTAGGGTAAGTTTAGCTCACAGAGGGGGGTCATCCTTTCCTTTTACATTTCTAAAAAGAATTAAATACAATTTAATTCTTTAGTCCTTCTTTAATGTTTACTAAGGACCTTTGGGGGTTAATTAATGCCAGGACAATTCACCCATGAACTGTTTTCTAATTCAATTGGTTAAATGCAAGTAGCCATAAATATTATAAATCAATTACTGAGTATATTCTACGCTTCACCAACCAAAAAAATCATAACAGAGTATTTTTGAAGGTGATTGAGAAAAATGAACCACTTCCATAAGGCCAGGCATTTATGCTTCAATTCATCTTTTCTTTCACAAAAACAATTTGAAATACATTTTGCTAAATACAGGAACTACTTTTGTAGAAGAAATCAATTATATTCTAAAGTTTAAATCTTCTTTTTTTCCAGCCGTGCTCTAATGTATTACTGTACCTCAGAAACATACCCTGGGGAAAAGGCTTCTATTCTTCACTGGAAATCCATGAATAACATTATGTAGAAATTAATTTATGATAAATGATTTAAAATCTTAAACCTAGAATGGTTTCTGGTTCAAATGTCATCAGAAAATGGCACCTCACCCGCAGGAAGGAGTCAAGGGATCCGTTCTCCATGTATTCAACTACAATCATCACTGGTCTGCCTGCAAAACAGCAAAGAGACACATCAGCATTATGCACATATTGTGGGGCTTTTGCAATTCTAGCTGCCCTGCACAGGTTAGTCACAGTAGCTGAATACATTAAATATTTCCAAAATTCTCATTTCTTTCACAATCACAATTCCCTGTGTTACTCCTAAGAATTATTTTCTATGCACTTTTTTTTTTTTTTTTTTTTTTTTGTTCTTACTGGATTAGCTGAATGCACATCATTCACTTTGGTGTATTCTCCCTTAAAAAAATGATCAAAGAAGAGCCTGCTATCTCCAAATAGCAAAACTTGCCATGTAATGTTTTGGAATGTATCTGAATTAAGGCCAAGCCCAAATATTCATAAGCCATGTCTGAGTAATTACAAACTGAGGGTCATAATTTTCCTTTAAAGAATAAAAGTCTCATTGACTTAGGAACATGGGAGACAGATAAAATGGGGTGTCACAAAAACAATTCTCCTAGATCTGCTGCGTGCATTGGGTGTGTATAATCCAGCAAAACTCTGAATTCATGAAAAATTGTGTATATTTTGTAGATACTTAAAATACACACAAATCAAGTGTTACTCAAATCAATGTTTTGCTCAACCAGCACAGTCCCAGGGAGGCACCATATCCAAACTGATGCAGAACAAGAGATTACATTTATTTTTTGAAAGGATATCCAAATGTGAAGATACACTTTTGAAGTGTGTACTTAACTTAAACGCCATCTCAGTGCTGGTACCCTTAAAAAAACCCAAAAACCTCTCTAAGTGCTTGACACGAGAGGGCAATCAGGCTGCCAACCAGGCTGCACAGCAATTCTTAGAACTATTAATATCCCAAAGCAGCCATTCTACACAAAAAAATTAATGAAAAAGAATGTTAATAAGATTAGGAAGGAGGTGAAAGGGCTTAAAATGGCAGATTTTTCTTTTCCTGGGAATGCCCATCTCTTTTGGGGTTTGTGGAAAACCAGAGCTATGCCAAGTGGTGACACTGAGTCCACCATTTCCCTTCCTCAGTTCCAATATTTTTCAAGCCTAAAAGAAGACTCTTTTATCACATCACTTCTTTTTTTCTCTTCTGCTCAAATTATGTTTGTGATTTTTTTGGATGAGGGGATGAGAAACAAACACAGTCTTGGGCTGCTAAATCATAGAAGGGCATTTTGATTATCCCACCACAATTGTCCATTTCTGTTCAGTTTGATTAAGAGTGGAAGTGTTTATTAAATGTCCACAATGTACAACAGGCCTCAGCCAGGTATTTCTCCTGAGCTGTTACAGTTTACCTTCAGTCTAAAAAACTGAATGATCCATTTCTGTGTTTGCTCCAGCATGCTGACCCAGAGTTTTGGGTTCCTGATAATGCCCATTCACAGGGCTTAGTCTGGTCTTTTTGTAATTCCTATCAATATTCCCTCATTTCCTCTAATAAAATTTGTGATTATTTCTGCATTGACTCTCATGTTCACATCTTACATGAATAAAACATTTCATAGTGTTGTCACAATACAACTTTTTTTTTTTGTGTATGTGTGTGTGTAAATTCCCAGATGCCTTGATAAGTCTTTTTGGAAAGCCCTTGGAAGTGAGAAGAATAACCAGCTTCTTTCTTTTTAGATGAATGTTTAGCCTCAGCTGCTGAGGTGCATCTGCCCCCAAATCAGTTATTTTCATCTGCACCCATCAGTTATACCCTGGTTTTGCAATATCAACTTAAAAGATACATCACTTTTAAGCTCTTAGAGATCAGAGGTTTTAAAAATTCATGTTTCCTTTAGTTCAGTTTGCTAATGATGACTGGTTGTACAGCCCACTCTCTTTAGTTTCAAGCACACGAATGCCCCAGATTCCCTTCCCTTTATCATTTCCTTACTGTCACAGGGCTGACACCTCCACATGAAAGGAAAATCCTAAAACCCAGAGAAGTAAACATCCTGCAGCCTGATGCTAGAGAATCTTCCA
Organism: Zonotrichia albicollis; assembly: GCF_047830755.1. NCBI lineage: Eukaryota > Metazoa > Chordata > Aves > Passeriformes > Passerellidae > Zonotrichia > Zonotrichia albicollis. The sequence continues at coordinate 1,997,915 of NC_133820.1, forward strand.
TTGTGCAAAACCCTCTTGAGCAAGTAGTCATTTCTGAATTGATGCAGACAATAGCATTTTTCAATAAGTAGGGGTGTAAAGCTGGCTTTCAGAGATGGCATATTCAATCAGATATTTCTCTTTCTGGGTAAATCAACAACTAAAACACCTGTACAGATAATTTGCATTTGAAGGGAAGGACAAATGGAGCGTTAGAACAGCACCCCTGGTTTCCTGTGGGGAATCCTTTAGCACTCTACACTTTCCAGAAGCTGTAACTTTCTCTAGAGGTTCACAGGCCCTCATTGCAGCTTTTGTGCTCCTTAGATTCACATCCTTCAACACAAATTATTTTCATACTTGCTAAGCAGAACTATTAATTCTTCTACATTATCTCACAAAATATTCTTCCCTCCAAAAACCCCCACCTGTATTTCCTTTTGCTCTGACCCTATGCTCCTAGGTTAAAGTAACTATGAAATATATTTATATGCAATCATCTGTGGATTTAAAGAAGATATTTTGGTAATTTTTTTCACTGGACAATGAGGTTTTAAAGCATTCAATTTGAATGACTTGAAAGGACATGCCTTAACATAAAACCAGCTCTTCCAAGTGACAGCACAGGAATGGCACTAAATACACCAAAAAGTGCAGCATTTTCCTTCTAACAGGTTGCTGTATATCAGAAAATCAGCAAATCATGAATAAATTCAGTCACTTAGGCTGATAGCTTCCCACTGACTCATTCTGTATCACTTGCCATGCTACCTAAATTTGAAATGAAATTGAGGTGGGATTTTGTCAAGACACCAAAATGTGTCATGACACCATGAAAATAAACCTGGCTCCATCACTTTATTATCTCAAGTAAAAATCTTTAATCTGGACACAAACCTAAATTCTCAAATAATCTGGTCTTTAGTGTGACAGCACTTGATAAAAGCCACCTGATTTTGACCCAAGTCTAATGCATCCCTGGAGCTATTTATGTATTCCAAGCCAGACTGTGACAGTGACATTTTTAGTCAGCACAGAATTTGTCTTTGGAGCACCTGTGGATTAAAAATGTCTCAGCTGTTGTTAGGGCGGCTTGAAGACTTAAGAAGTGAAAAACTCTGGTACACAGCAGAATCCAGAGGGAAGTTTTACCATCAAAGTGGCAACACTGGCTCTATTGCCAGTGTGTTATCCTTTACAGAGTAGTGCAATCTGAGTCCAGAAAAACTTGTGTGTGCTGGACCCCTGTACAAACACAAAATATTGCTTTAGTTTTAAAGAGGATTACAAAACTGACTTCAAAAATAGTACTGGGAGATTTCTAAACTAGAGTAGTGTTTGCAACTAAATAAATTTTTAGAAAAGCCTATTACTTAGATTACAAAAATGCATGCATTTCTCATGGCACTAAAAATTCTTCATCCTCAAAACAAGATCAAGAATGAATAAATGGGAGTGGAGCAGAGAAGTCTCTGAGACAGAGAAGCAAGTTAATTCTACAGCCAAGAGCCACACAAGAAAAGGAATGGAAAAAGGACACTGAAAAAGGTGTCAGCTGAAGGTTTGGAATCAAGGAGCTAAAAACTGTGGGTGCTGTCCTGAGAACCCTAAATACAAATTTTACACACTACATATATCACATTTATAATTTGCAGCACGTTACAACAGATGCATCATTTTACTACTTATTTAAGATAACAACATGAAATAATAACTGTAATTATACATGACACACACACTGATATCATCCTCACATTCTCTGTTCTCAGATTTTTTGGGAAAGCATAAATATTCCTGCCCCAGACACATGTGGGATATTGTCTGAAGCAGATTTCCCTCCTTTTCTGTGGCTCTGGGAGATCATTTCAGAGTTCCAGCACCTCAGAAAGCCACACTGCACACACAAGAGCAGCACTGGGGCTTGGCATGATGCAGGAAAAGGACAGCAACCCAATTTATCCCAACTGAGATGAATCTATAGAAGGGACAGGGGCTGTTCACTGTTTTGGGGCAACTCCCACCTTGTTACAAGAGGCTGTGACTGCTTTGCACAACTTTCCCTAAGAAAGTTCCTCCCTGCAGTTCTCCCACTCAGCTGTACTGCAATGCCACTCAAACAAAACCAGAGAAAATGACAAACAACCTGTATTGATGTCATGCCACCCCAGAATATTTTGCAATCTTGTATCTTCCACTGATCAATCTGCTTGTCATTTTTTAATAAGCAGGAATGCAAAAAACAAAAAAAAGGGAAACAACCCCATAAATTTCCAAATAATGTAAAATACTGATTAAATCTGAAATTCACATTGTATATATTTTTAAGCTTTTTTTCCCACAACACAAGATTTTGATAGCATGCAATTTAACTGAGTGCCAGAGTGATGAATAAGGAGGAGAATCTGAAGTGTCATATCAATGACAAAATATTCAGCTTGTTGTCTCCTGTTGTCATTTTAAATAATACAGCAAAGCCTCCTTTAATGAATGTTTTATGTAAGATTAATCCTCCAAAAAGAACAGTTAGCATGTGTTCCCTTTCTACAGACTTACAATGAAATCTCTAATAGCAATTATGGGGATAGATTTGTTAACATAAACACATGATCCTCATTCTTTCACTTAAAACAGCACAGGTTGGCACCTGTTCCCTGGTTTATATCAGAAAAAAATTGCTCCACCACTCCTGCAGATCAGAATCCACACGGCTCAGGAAATCACCTCCCTATCAGGCATCTCTTCATTTCTGCTGGTTGCCAGGGATTTATCTGCTGCTACAGCAGAGATAAGGCAGCCCCAAAGCCAGGGCACCCCCTGGCTGAGGGCTGTGCCTCCCACAGTGCCAGGGAAACCCAGGGCAATGCTTGGGAGCCACCCCTGGAGCTCACAGCTGCTCCATTCATTGCACACCCTGCAAATCAGAGCCGCTGGCCACGGCACTGCAGCTGCTTCTCTCCTGTCATCACTGGAAATGCATTTGTATGCACCAGAAAGAATCCACTTCAGGGATTAAAAAGTATTTTTCTATTATACAAAACAGGTAGAGGAAAAAAGAAAGAAAATTAAACATTAATAATTCTGCCACTTTGCATTTTTGGTTTTGCATTGTTAGCTCCCATCAATTTACATGAAGCCAATGTGAATTTTACTGCAAGCCCCCACACTTGAATTCTTGACTCACAGAAGACCCCTGACTAAGACCAGTGTCCAAGCAGCATAAAAAAATGGAAGTTGCAGTTCCAAACTCCTTTTTGAGAGTTTGGAAGCCAGAGTCTGCAAACAGGATGGGATAACATATTTACATCCTGCTACCACAAGAATTCCCATAGATATAACCTATTTATCTTCTCCTAGTGCACTTTGGATTTTCTCATGTCTACATACCAAATATCATTAGTTAAGTTAGTTTAGTCCAAGGAAGATACTTCTGGAAAATCAATTAATATCACTTCAAAACACATGAATGACCATAACACACTGTTTGAATGGAAGGTATGGTCACACAGCTACCACTGCTACCTGAAGATTTATTGTATCCACATAATCTGAAAATATTTCATAACATAAACCTGTTTTCCTGTAATTATCCACTAAATGCTTTACCACTTACTACCCTGTGACCCACTGGCAAGGAATTTATGCCTGTTGGTGTGTTTTGAAAGCCAGGAAAAGTCTGTATGTATATTTATAAAATATTTATATTAAATATTTATAAAAAACAGAAGGTTTGAGAACCTGCAGCCTCACCTTGCAGGCAGCAGTGCACGTGGCTCTCCTGGCTCCTCACATGACAAAAGGAGAATGTGCTTTGGACAACAGAAATTTGATGAGTCCTGCTCCTCCTGCAAACCCTAATCCACATCAATCCCTCCAGTGTGCCTACAGAAGATATTCTGGAAGATTTTGAGGAAAGGAAAGTGGAACTGTAAAGAGAAAGCAGCTATGTTGTTTCCATTATTTATTTTCTGATCCTTATCTTCCCATGAGAGAAGCAAGTGGAATGCAGGAGAGAGTAAAACCAGAAGAAATAGGGGGTTTTTTTTGTCACTACTTGGAGGTTGGGTAGGTGAGAAAGAAATAAATGGCTAAAATTATATTATAGAAATACAAAAAATGGCACTTTTGCTTTAGCACTGAAGCAAAGAATAAGAGAAAAAAATAGTAACAGATAATGCATTCTGTTCAGATTCAGTTTAAGACAGACTTTTGCCCAGTTGGATTAACCAAAACAATTCACCTCAGTTATTTTATAACTGAAATTCAGCATATTTCACTTAATCTAATGACATCTCACCCTGAGGCTCCTCAGGGTTCATATCAGCCCACATCCTCCTGTGGAAGGAGCAAGGGATGTTCTTTGGTCCAGAATTAGACCACAAGTCTGACTGCATCAATGATCACTGCCCTGCTGACCCCAGAGCACATAAAGGAGTTTAAACAATGGCAAATCTGTGCACAAATCTGGGCTTCTGCACTTCATATTCAGGCTGCCACGATTCATAACAAGTTATTAGGGAACACAAGAAGCAAATCCTACTTAACCTCTGTTGTGAATTCACCTATTAGCATGGGGGGATTATATTTAGAAGCTCTAAGCTACAATGTAAATTTGAAAAGGAGCAAATTTTTAAAAAAAGCATACACAAGGTTACAATGAAGCAGGGTTTTGTGCTTCCATAAGCATAATTACATGGTTAAGATGTTATTTCAATCCTATTCTAAAATGTCATTTGTTGTTTATTTGATATTATGCCTAATTGAGACGTTGATAAGATTCTGACATGACTTTAGAATACCCTTTGTGTATTTTCCCATTTACCATTTGAGCCATTTTGCCCCATTTCCCTTCAGTCTATATAAAGATTAAACATCTGAGATACCACTGAGATATAAAAAACTCATGATCCACCATTCTTCCTTTGTGAGCAAGGCATCATTTCTCATGTGCAGAAGTAGGGGAGGTCACACATCAACACTCCTGAAGGTTCTGGAACCCACAAAGGAACCTTTGGTTGTAACATGTGGGCTGCTAAATCCAAAATTAAGAAAACAAAACATCACAAGTCAGAGCTCCAACAGATACATGATGCCCTGGACCTAACATTGGTATTTTTGTGATCTCCTGGGGTTTTTCATCATTTCTCTTTGAGGGTTTTTACTTTCAGAACATGAAGGCACACACTGTCAAGCTTCTCTTTCCAACTCTGACTGTGTGTCACAGACAGGTGATATGAGTCTGTACAGGATTGTCTAGTCTTCACCAACTGCACAAGCCACCTAAAAAGGTTTTTTAAATACCACTATGTAAAATTCCAATTTAGGCAGATTATTTCCCACACTCAGTATTTGGGTCTGGGAATGCTACTTCAGCAAGTTGAATTTAGGTAGGAGCCACTGGCTTCCTACCTAAAACAGACCAAAAGTATTTAAACATTATTCAAGTTAGCTGTTCCTCCTGCCTCCCATCTCACAAAAATGAACCAGTTCTGATTATGCTTTTACATCCAGTATTCTAGAACAGGCAAAAAAGGGAGTTCAGTTTTCCCTTAATCTTGAAACAAAGAAAATCTCTGCATGTCATTCACAAATGTCCTTCTGTGTGTATCTGTCAAGCTCCTCCTGCACTCTCCATATCTTTCTGCTCCTGTCAGTAAGGAACAGCAACTTGCTTCAACATGCTTGCAACAATAAATTTCCACATTTTCTGTAGTCAGATTGTTAAAATATGCAATAGTACTGTATATTATGTAAAAGTGACCACATATGCAATACTTCTTTTCTCAACTTCTAGGATTTAAATGTTTGGAATTGTTTACCATGACCACCTGAGCATGAAATAAGATATTTAGCAAGGGTGAAGAATGAAAATCTCCTTTTATCACATCCTACACTCAGAGCTTAATCTCACTTTTACAGTTCAATCCTAACCCTAGCTGACTAGCACAAAATATGTTTCTTTCAGTATTAATGCTGCTTGCTGCTCATCCTTATTTTGGTTCTGAAGTACTCCCTGCCTGCCTAATGGGAAAGTCCATCTACATTTGAACATCTGTTCTCAGAAAATACATGCCATCATGTATTAGTTATAGGGTTTATAATTTAAACATTCCAGTGGAACAGCACTGAGGCTGGGAAGAAAAAACTGAAAGAGCCATTTGGCTCAGGTACCCCAGGAAATGCATATGCAATAGAAAAATCAATTTGTTACTCACTGGGAAAGGATTAGCTTTCATTTAACAACAAATATAGAAGTGTTGGTGCTGGAATTCAGAATAAAGAAAAATGCATTAACTGGGGGGAAAAAAAAAAGTTACTTTTCTCATTATTGGAGTACTATAATCATATTCAGTATGTACAATGCCCCTTGATGGATCTTGTTGAGTAATTTTGTTCAATAAGGGTCAATACAATTTGCTTTCAAATGTCAGTTCATATAATATCAAGAATAATGGGCTCACTCAGGTGCGCTTGGAAATTGTAATAAAATATTAATTTTGGGCAAAAGAAAACTGTTAATCATCTAGTTTAGTACTCTACAATTATGCATGAATTTTTTGAGGAGCTCTGTGGGATAAATGTGAACATTGAAATGTGTGTTAGACATAGAGCCATAAATAACTGGGCAGCAAAACACCAAAGAGGGATATCCTCTGTAGAATGTGCTTTTTGGTGAAGAAGAGCCCAGGACAGCAGTGAGCAAACCATCCTGTATCACTTCCAGTTTCTGGAGAGTAAGTGCATTCTCAATTACTTATATTGCACGCAATATATTTTTTGAGGTTCACAAAGGTGGGTTGTTTCATCAAGCCAAATTTCTTTGCTTCTATTTTTCCTACAAGGTCAAGGAGCTGGACAGGTAACACTGACAAATGAAGTGGCAGGAAATAACTGATGGCCACACTTCATGGAAAAAGCCACATCAGGATACTTCACAGAAGCTCCAGAGAGGGGAACAGGGGCAATGACCCAGCTGCTGCCCACAGCATGAAGAGGAGATGATATCCACAGAGAGGAGCTCATGGCAAGAATAATTTTGATGGTTCTCTCCTGCTAATGCAGTTTGAAAGCCGAACAGTCTGAAGGAGAGGTTTGGCTAACAGAACCTTTCCATGGTCACTCATAGCCTGGCACCCATCTCCAGCTCTTGCTGACAGAAAAACTCAGTGGAGGAGTTGAGCTTGAAAGGAACAGTAGGAGAGGTATTTGTTTTCCCTTTTTTCCTTCCCAGCTCAGCAAGCTGAGCAATCTCTGGCTCTTCAAAGACAGCAGAGCACAGTGAAGCTTCCTGCCTGTAACTTCTGTGGGCATTTACACAACAAACCCTTCACACAACACTTCAATCAGGAGCTGAAGGAGGAGCGAGCTGAGAGCTTCCCCAAAGAGGAGCAAAGAACAAACAGGGTGTGGAGCTTGGGAGGGAATGTGAAGGGAGAGATGCAGCTCTGGCAGTTTATAATCTGGCTTTTCACAAGGGGTGTGTGTGTGTCATGAAGGAAGCTTCCCCAGCTTGTGCCAGCATCAGTGTGATGAGGAGTGTAAATGCTAAGTGGTTTAAGAATTCTATTTAATGTATGCAAGGCTATCACTTGACAAAAAGTACTTATTGCTCATGTGAATCCATCTGTCACTGCAGACCTACACCAGCTAAGTCATGTCAATTTGTGCTGCTAACAGGTGGAATAACAAGGAATGAAGTAATTTGTGACATAAATGATAGCTAAATAAAAAGGAAGCTGTTGTCTGCAAATGGACTTGTTTTTGCAAGAATCTAAGACAAGTTTTTCAGGCCTGCTTTAAGTTTTGCTTCTGGTGAAAGCAGTGACAGACTTTTGATGTAACTATCAAAGATAAGCACTATTGCATTAGAAGTTATGTCTAGGCTTGAAAAACACCTACATTTGAGACAATCTATTTACGCAGAAAGACATAATGCCCTGTCCCAGCAGCATAAATTAATCTTTAAATTGGCTAAATGAGGACACCTTTTGCATAAGAGAATCTCTGCACAGTCTAAAAGCTGAATTACACAAAACTGAACATCAGCTGTCAATGCAATGGTAAAAGAAATACACTCCTCTCAACTACTGAGATTAAAGTAGAAAGGGAAAAAAGGAAATCAACAGCTGCATGGCCCTGCCAAGCTGCTTTCCAGACACTTATTTATAGCAGCCTTTCTGGTTTAGTTCTGTGTTTCATTAAAACATCTGTGGTAAATTCTGTAGAAAAAAAGAGCTAAAAGAATTTTGTCTTTAGTTAGAAATAAATTTTCTGAGTATTTGGAAGGGAATCTGCCACTTAGCTTGAGTTAAAGATTTTGGTAAATAAAAAGCATCTCATTATCTTTGTTCCTAATTACCCTAATAGCAGAATAATGCTGGCATTTTAAGTTTCCCATGTAGTTAAATTAACTGAAATCTTACCCATAACCAATATGTGAAACAATTAGGTTATAATTCTGCAGTTATTAAATGTTAAATACCTCTGTTAGGCTTATGAGAGCTACTGCCCAGCACAAGCCCAAACATCTCCACTGAATCATGCACAGCAAGAGAATCAGTTCTCTTACATCCCACATCAGCACTACCTTGTCAAGATTTGTTTTCATGGTTTCTTTTAGTTTGTTTTTTTTTTTTTTCTCAAAAATGTTTTGGATTTTTTTTTTTCTCACATGTAAAGCAAAGCTGCTTTTAGGAATTTAGAAATGGAAAGGACATTCCCTGGTCATCTCTGATGAAAAAAGAGGCAATTCAGAATTCATACCATGATTAATATAAATGTAAATATGATAAAGTAAAAAAGGAAGAGTTAAATAGCAGCAGTACAAGTAAGATTGTTGAGATGCAACTTTTAGCAGCAATTTTTGACTTGCACTGCAGAGCTTCATGCCCCCTGATCCCCCACATGCATTCTTTCTCAAAGGAACACATCTTATCCATTGGATTTATCCCAGTTCTTCATTGCCTCCCAACTACTTGAAAATCTTCCCTTTCTCTGGGGTGGCTGCTTTGCTTACTTTTTTTTTTTCGTTGCTTTTGACACGATCAAACAACAACATTTATCTCCATTAACATGAAACGATATCTGTTACACATCATGCCATTGCACTTCCATATTTTCCCACTTTCAATGTTTCACCAGATTGACTCTGAATTCTTACTAAAAGACATTTAAAAGGAAGGAATTATGAATGAGCTTCGTTCAACAAACTGCATTTAAGAGTTTTAAGTCCATAAGACCAAAAGCTTTACAAGTACTCCAAAAACCAACAGTCCTGAGGATCTTGTAAAATTAACTTGTAGGCAGGGAGGGAGTTGAGAAGCCACTTCATGAATCTGAGGCCATTTGCAATTTCACAGAATCAGTGGGATGCTCTACATAACACTGTGTTCAAAACAGAGAATTTTATGGGGCCTGCAGTATTTCCTGCTCAATATTGCTTAGTTACAGGTATCACCTCTTTGTGATGCTGACTGCCACAATTCCTAAGGGCTGTTAAACACTCTGAGGTATCCCATGGAGAAAAAAATATGGAAAGTATTTCACAAACTGTTGACAAAAGAAACCCAAACAGTCACAAAAAAAAGACATCAAAGCTGCTGAGATGCTTCTATTCAAAGAAAGCAAAGAAAGAAATGATAGCACTTGAAAGAAAAAGAAAAGTAAGAATCATCTTGTAATTAGAATTACTGCAGTAGATAAAACGGGACACAGAGAATTACAACAGTTTCTTTTGTATAGCAAGTCAGTAACATTATGTAATTTTCCAATTTTCTCCCTTTTTTTACCAGATTTTTTTTCTTTCAAGAAAAACTTTTCAGTAACACTACAGATAACACAGGATGTCCAGAAAAGATACCAGCCTGATATTAGCCCATGCACAGGTCCATTTTTAAACAAAAATATGCAGTTTGGCAAGGAACTTTGATTTGGTCTTAACTATAGCTGTATGTATTTACTCTTCACTTATTACTTTTGATGCAAGATGGTGTTTAATGGCTCCAGAAGAGAATGGATAACACAACACAAGTGGCCTGTCTTGGAAAGGAGCCCTCTAACCTGTCCTCACTTATTTAAAGAGAATTACAGAGTTCAAATCATGGTAAAAATTACTAAAAAAAAAAAAAGAAAAAAAAAAAGGTGGTTTTCATGAGATACAACTTGAGCTACCAAAGCCCACAAAGGTTTCAAACACCAAATTAATATATTATTAAGTTTTCCCTTTCCAAATCTGTTTTTTTCCCATGTTTTAGCGATGGAATATAAATTTTTAGGGAAGAGTCAGAGTCACATACATTCCAAGATTTTAAAGTTCTCCTTCTTTGTGCACATGGACATGCTTCAGGAAATGGATGATTAGGGGATACCAGGCCTTCTCTTCCAATATTTAGGTTGGCCACTTAACTGCAGGACAGTTTCCCTCACAATTTCTCCAATACATTAATTCAGGAAAAGGGCTTGTTCCCAAGAATTTATTGTCTTTTCCGTTTCCTTTTGGTTTGGCTTTTTATTGGAAAGGACATCTGACCTTCCTGTCTGATAAATACCAAATTTGATTTCCCTGAGATGTGTGGAGAGATGGGGCAGAGAGTGAAGGAAAAAACAAAAACTGATGTGTGGGAAGAGGCTGGAATACCTACCAGAGGAAATGCTGGGGGGTAAAGATCCACCCCCTGCCACTGGATGTGAGGCCAGGATGCTATTTAAAAATCCCGCCCTCAGGAATCTGGAAAGAGACTTCACCCCAATGGTCGGGAAGGATCCTTTCAAAGAAATAGAAATGATCATTAATCAAATGGCTTGTTCTCTGGCTGACACAAGAAGCTGACTGTTTAAAGAAAGAACAACCAAATCTCTGCAGAGTTAACAGTGGTTTCATGGGAACAGATGTCATGAAAAGCAGTTAAAAGCTTTTGTTTGCTTTTTAACCAAGTCATACAATACACAGCTTTAACCAGAAAAAGGTTTTCTGCATAGTTTGCAAATGGAGAATTCCAGCTAGAAAAATTTGGTGTTTCAACAGCAAATTGCACCTGTGGGATATTCATAATGCATTCCAAATGACTCCACCATAGAGGCATGTTACAATTTTGTGTTCAAATCAAATCAAAGACAGACCAGTAGATGTGAGGCTATACCAGCAAAGCTGTTTTACACCAGTTTTTTAAAGCCAACTGACAAAAGTCACAAGGGGCAAAGGGGAACCAGGATTTGCAGCTAAAACACTGAATTCTGTGTCAAGGCAGCTCCAGGATCAGAGTTTCTGTCACACCTCCCAACACCTGTCAATGTATTGATACAGGCAAAAACCAGGTGCATGGATAATGCCTAAAGATTTTTAGCTTTTTAATATATTTTTCATATAATTGCAACTTTTGATTTTAGGCAATGTGGACATGGCCCATTTCTGCTTTGCTGTCACCAGAAGCTCAACGCATTTTATATTTTCACTATAATAAACTGTATTTTCTTCTCATTGCCTACATGTATGGTTTTAATCCTAAAAACATGATTATCTCATCCACCTCTTCTAAAACAAATATTTGTGACAAAGCCAGTGGTGAGAAATGCAGATGCCTTAGCATTTGATCCACTGTTTCAGCTTTCAGCATTTGGACAGAGATCTGCAGACATCATTTCAACTTCATGTTAGCGCTCAGTGAGTGCCAGCATCAAAGAAATGACAGCTCTGCACATCTCACTGAAAAGCACAGGGTCAAGGTTCTCCCACCTGGCAATAAATCTAAACTGACAATCAGAATAATCTGGGTATTTTTGCAAGTGCATCAAGTGAGTATCCATCCAAAAAGTTCGGCAATGGCAAGTTTGTTTTCCTCACCTTGCAGGTACTTCATGTTTGTTTTTTTTAAGAGATAGAAAGCATCTTGATCTTTATAGACAATGAGAAAAATAAAAGGCCTTCAACAGCTGAGATTTTTTTTTCCATTAATAAAAATACATTGAGGAAAATTTACCCTCAAAATGCACATGCACTTGCTGAATTTAAAGTAGCCTAGAGGAGCTTTGAGATTTTACTTTTGTTTTCAAGCAAGAATTCTGATGTTTTCCCTCAATCCATCTGTCCTTTAAATTTTTTAGTTAGTCATGCTGCAGTCTGTGGAAAAATAATTAATTTAATTGATCTAGATGCAGTACTTTTATATCTGATGGCTAAAGTTAAGTTTTCCCTCTGGACATTTAAGAGAAGTCTTTGGCATTCCTAACAAGTGTTTCCATATTCCATGGCTTTCACTTTAAAATATTTGCAGAAGTTATCCTGGACAGACAGTTCAGAATGCAATGCACAAAAATTCAATTTTAAAATGGAAATTGTTCCATTAACCCCAAGATGTTTGGTACTATACAGCATCTTAAAACATAAAGGCTACATAATGAACATATGAAGACTTCCCGAATAGAAAATTGCTCCTGTTTCAAAATATGAATTATACCAAGCATAAGGTATAGCCACTGAGTCACACACCATATGTACAGACCTTCAGAAAAGCCAAACAGCTTCAGCTTCACCAGTGACATTTTCCTCTATTTAAATGCTGTTAAATGGCAAATAACTCCAGTTTCCTAAGCCTTACAGTAAGTTAGTTTGTTACAGAAAGTCATGAAGATAACCCCAAATTTTTTTCACTTATTGTACATATTCAGAAATAATAAAAAAAAAACCAACAAGGAGCAGTGAATTTTAGAGCGAATAAGTCTATAAATACTAGGAGAACTAGAGGGCTGAAATTATTGAGGTTTTATAAGCAGCAAATAACTTAAAGAGTACATATAAGTACCACTTTTCTCTCACACTCAAAAGTCAGGGTTCGGTTGCTTCAGTGTAAATGCTTTGTGTCATTTGAGATGCTCTAAAAAATCTGAGACATTGCCAGCTGAGTGGCAGACATGACACGACCAGCAGGAGATTTCCACTCTCAAAGTGGCTGTGAGAGGCAAAGCAGCATTTGGATATTTAAGAGGAGGCACTGAGTGTCACTTCAGGCAACTGAATCCCATCTCCTGTCACCTCAGAAATGTCTCTGATAAGCACAACTCAGTCACTAGAACAAGACCTCATTTAGTCTCTTCCAGAAGTCCACAAACACCTCCTGAAAAGGACAAGGTTGGTGACATTCAGCCCTGACCAGTATCCATCAACAAAAAAAAAAAAAAGGCAGAAAAATGAGAGACTAAAAGTTCATTAAAACATTCCCAGCTCTAAATTAAAATACAGCCCCAGGATGAACTTTTTTTCAGCCCCAGGTGTGCTTTTTTCATCATGTGCACAATGTGAAAAGGGTTTGAGACTTGATTATGCGATTTTATGTCGGGAAGGTGATAATCACTGCAGATAAAGCAAATTAATTCTTGTTAACTCACATCAATCACCACCAGATGGACAAAGCTTTGATAAGAGCTTTGGGCATTTACAGTAGTTTAGAAGGTACTCAAACATTTACTTATTTGCATAAACATTCATGAAATATTCGAATGAATGACACAAAATCACAGAATGTGTAAGGTTGGAAAGGACCCCTGGAGTCAGCTAGTTAACCAGATTTCTTGAGAAATTATGTGAAATGATGCCATTCTGTCAGTCCACATCACACAGAGACTCGTGTTTCCCACCACTTCTGTTGTTTTCTGCAAAAACTCATTTTTGCAGTGGGTGCACTCGCACTGATGGAAAGATCTTTCAGTACAAGATTCTAAACTGGGAAAAGGAAACAAGAATATTAAGCCATGATCCCCAGTGCCCTCAAACGCTGTTGTTATTTAGCAGTTTACAGTCATGGATTTATTGAGGAGAAAGCTCCAACCTCTCCCTGCTCCACAGATACACACTATGAACATTTTGTCACCTTAACATGGGAAACCACATAAGTTACAATATTAGTTGGAAAAGTGTGTTGAAACTGTAGAAATACATGGAATAGCTGACAGTTCATGAAGTATCCACCACTTTCTGAGCCCTGTGATACCAGTTTAGAACTCAGTGTAAATTCTTCTGTTTCACAATAATTACAGCTAAGTGCCTGAGCTCAGAAGCCATGGGGGAGTGCTGAATCAATTAGCCTGCCTTCCACCTTCAGCTGTTGTTCCTGGGGGAATATCATCCCACAAATTGTGGAATTTGATAGGGAAGTCACTGGTACAGCATCCTAAAGTGGCGTGGGTTTAAGTAGGATGTTATCCCCCTGAGCAGAAGGGCAGGAGAAGGTGGCTGGGCACAGGAAATCCATATGCTCAGTTCAGCTCCAGAGCACTGACATGAATTCACACCCATTTATTGGCACTCTGTGCTCACAGCACGGCCAGCCAGGAGGAACAGCCACTGCTCCCAGCCCACATCCCATGGCCAGTGACAAAACTGTGCCCTGTTCTTTGTCACTGCTGCTTTTCCTTGTTTATTACTATTATTCATTATTATTGAGTATTTATTCAATATTTTCTGCAGGTGGAATCGACCATTTCATGTGCTGTGTACTTCTGAGCATCTAACAGCCACAAATTGAAAAGCAGCTCTTTGGCTGCTTAATTTAACAAACTGGATTGAGAAGCTCTAGAGAGGTCACAATTGCCCTCTTCTATTTGTTTTTACAAGCACCATCTCTCTATTGGCACCAGCAAAAGAACACTTCAGTCTGTTGTTCCCTTCCCACAGATTTGGTTTGGAAAAAAAAGAAAAAAATGCACGGGTGGTATATTTAATGTAAAAAATCCCATTGCTATTTGTTTCTATACAGTCAGTTCTCTTGGTGCTTTCCATACAGGGATTGTTGAAACCCAGCTAAGAGAAAGTCCCAGGAACTCTGCAGATGAAGGCTTTGGGGAAGGGAGGGCTGTAGGGAGCTTTGGCATCCAGTTTGGCTGGAAGCAACTGGCTGTTTGCACTCCAAACTGCATTTTCAGGCAGGGTGGGCTGAATATTTAGTAACAGAATTCTGGAGGACAGATTGCAGAAAGTTTTCCTGCTTCTGAATAAGGGAATTATTCAATTTTATCACCTAATGTCTGAGAGAAGACTGGCTTCTGTTAGGAGCATTTCCCATTCTAAAATAAAACCTCATTTTTGTTGTTAACTAGTGTTTCCTTGGGGAACTTAGAAGCTTTTTTTTTCAAAATTATTTGAAATATATCCATTATGGAAACTACTGAAAACCAGCTGACTTTTCTCTCGCATGATTTTATTGATTTATCCTTGCTAGACCACCAGGAATGGCACATTACTTCATAACCTTTTATGAGGGAACATATGGAAGGTTTTTATAAGGAATGGCTTTATAAAACTTTGAAATTATGATGTCAGATTACAATTTTTAGAGCACTCAAAAGGCTTGACTTGCAATGAAAAAAAAAAATCAGAAGCAGGGAAAAAATTTATCCCTGATGAATTTGTTGGATCATGTTTTCAGTACATTTAGAAAACATAAACTTTTTTCAATGCAATAATATGGAGATTTAGAATATGCTCTTATTTTAGAGCTTTTTTCATGAAAGCAAAGCCTGATAGAGTAGTATGCCTAAATTCTTACCTGAATAATTCACATCTCTTAGAAAAAAATCTAATTTTCAAGATCACTAAATAGTATTTTGCAATAGACATCACAAAATATTAAAGGATCGCAAAAATTGACAGAAATTAACCCCTGCTGAAATCGCAGAACACAGAATGGCTGAGTTTGGGAAGGAGCTCTGGAGGCCACCAAGTCCAAGTGAATCATTTCCATTACCTTGCAAATCACACAGTTAAACTCCTGAAGGCTGAATTCTGCTTTAGGGTACCTAAACCAGTAAAACCAAACCTGCATTGCGCTGTGCAGAGGGAAATTTATTCTCTCATGTTCAGCAGCAGAGTTTTAAAGGAGTGATCTAATTTTGTTTCCCCAGATTCTAGAGCAGCTGACATCACACCCACAAATGATTTTCTCACAGCTCAAGAAACTTTCAAGAACTCATAGAGTCCTTTGACTGCCTTTTCCTGGTGTCTGGATTATTTATTTAAATGGTTTTTTTACTCTTCAGTTATATTTTAACTCTGAATTTCCTGCAGTTTACTGGTTTGGAAATAATGAAGCATTCCTGTGCTTTGGCTTCATTTCTGAGGAACTCTCGCCCAGCTCTTGGGGAACACATTTTCAAAGTCCTGCTTTTCTATATCAAGTTCCCTGATTTCTACTCCAGATTTAAAGGTACAGGGTCTATCTGGAAACATGAAGAAGACAAACACTGGGCAGGGCAAAGCTGCTGATCTCCATCCCTGATGAGTTTAAGCTTGAGATCCCTGTGGAACACAAGGCTTCCCTACAAACCTGCACTCCCATTTCTTGACTGGCTGATGGGAATACGTCCAGAGCCAGGAATATTTACACAGAGTGAGACTGTTTTAGAAAACCCCAATTATAACAACTTCTGGCTTTACTTATGACTTCTCTGGGACAAAAAGCAAATGCTGAAAGAATCTTTCAGCTCCTAAGGAGGAACTGATGTAAGTTACAGAATATTTGGGGAGAATTATTAACATCTAATTTAATTTCCCTTGCTGCTTCTACACAAACAGGTGATTTGGGGGGGGAAAGTGAGGGAATTGCCTGAAAAGAGTTCTACAAACACTACAGGCATTTATTTTGTGATGTGTTAAATGTCAATGCACACCGAAGTTCTGGTTGCTGGGAAGATTGGTGTGACAGCATTAATGTGATTAAGGCTTTTAACAGCCATAACAACTGCTGTGTTGAATTATCTTTGTAGCCTTAATGGAATAAAATGGAAATACTGAGCTTCTATGGCAAAAACTGTGTATGCTTAAGCTGGCTACTAAATAAGTGTTTATCAGTCCCTGCTAAACTGAAAATAGCTTTAGCACAATGCTAAATAAGAACCTGAAATCTTTATGTGTTTATAGGGATGTATGATACCCAGGACACTGCTACAAGCACTGTATGCTCTACATTTGAATTTCATTATCATGCATTCCTTATTACGTGAAAATAAAATACTTTAAAATTACAGATTTCATGATAAAAGAAAACAAAGCCTGTAATATCAGCTGAAAACTTTTTGATTCATTTTTTATACATCATTATTTTAGGGAATTATGAATCCACTAATAATTATCTAAATTATCTTTTCATCACCCACTTTTTGTTATTTTGGAAGGAAAAATCTAAGCATTCCTATCATTTGGAATTCTTTGTCCTTTTAAGACAGGAAACTCTCATGAGAAATGTTGGTGGGGTAAATGGGATGGTTAAGAAGTTACAGGGGCTTTTTAAAATTTTCAGTTGCCCATTTTCATGGTATTTCCATAAAAACAGAGATTTGGTTTGAATTTTGTACTTTATGTTTAGAAATTGCAGAGCGGTTTAATTTAATGAGTGAACTAGCTTTCCATGGGTGACATCTGAAGGTGGATGTGTTCATGAAGCTGCTGTGCACTCTGCAGCTCTGCAAATGAAGCTTTTTTCCTCTTTTAGCCTTGTTACCCTGTTACAGCATGAACCAGGGCTTGGAGATAAACACTCCCCACTTCTAGACAATAATCACTATCACTGAAAAAGCCTCATTGTGTTCAGTTGAAAAAAACCCCTTGGGGCTGAGTGATTTTCTGCTGAACAAATGTAGGGTACAAATTGAGGATTCCTTTTGCTATTTCACATCCATCCATTCACAATTCACTGTGCAGCAATATCAGTGAAATTAAGCCCATAGGTTGGATTTCCTTCCTTGTAACAAACACCAAGTGACTCCCTCAAATAAAAGATGCCAGGATTAGAAGTGGAAAATCGCTGTCATTACCAGAATTGTGGCTGGGAATGAACTCTGATTAGAAGTGGATTAAATGCTGGTTTGGATTTACAAATCTGTAAATTAGACAGAAAATCCTCTTTGCTCACTGAGGGTGTCCCAGCTCACACCTGGTAAACCAAGACAGGTTGTGTTTGCTCTCTGATGGCCTGAGGCACATGGACAGGATTCTGCTTTC
This sequence comes from Zonotrichia albicollis, assembly GCF_047830755.1. Lineage (NCBI taxonomy): Eukaryota > Metazoa > Chordata > Aves > Passeriformes > Passerellidae > Zonotrichia > Zonotrichia albicollis. The sequence continues at coordinate 2,015,877 of NC_133820.1, forward strand.
TTTTTTGAAAAATGCTGCTGACCAAAGACAATTAGCTGTCATTAATTATCTCCTTGTTCATTCCAGCGGATTCAGAGGATTTTCTCTGCAGCTCAAAGACCCCTTGGTGTTCAGTGAATGCCATGAGGTAAAACCTCTCTCATTTCACCATCCTTGTGCTGGTTTTGGCAACAGTGACTCTGCCAGGACCATGCTGGGCAGCATTTGTTTACCTAGGCCACAAAGTCACATTTTTCAATGCTTATAAAGGCATTCATTGAAAATTAGAAGTAAATTGCCAGTCTTACCTGAAACACTTGTGTGCTGAAGATTGTGCCCAACTACAGGGTAGAAGAAAAAAGCAGAGAAAGGAAAGAGAAGAGACTCTTTTCTAAAGCAGGTAAATTAATTATTGTCAGTCTAGAGAGATATTAACAAGTTTCTGTTGTTTCAGGAAGAAAATTAATCAATTATGTGAATTCTAGCAACACTACAGTGGTTTGTTTCAGGTTTTTACTATTATAAAAATTCTGTACTATGCTTCTCTAGATAAAATATTGAAATGAAGTCATTATCAGCTAAACTTACTTGCTTTCAAATTTTATTCAGCAGAAATTACCTTGTTAAAGTTTAGTTGAAAAACGACAATATTTACAGATGGATGTTGTTATGAATCTATTTGAGAATGTCTGACAGAATACATTTCCTTCTGAAAATGTGTTTACAGGATTGTCATTAATGTTTTGTGCTTATATTTAGAACATACTTAAACTGAATACTCTGTAACTTCACACCATCTATTATGATGTTTTAAAATCATATTATTTTCTTTCCCACATTGCCTCTCTCTTTCAATTGTGTCTCCCTGAACAGCTTTATCATCCTCTCCTGATTTACAAGCACTATGTTTATCTCTGAAGAAATGTAGCATTTAAGAAGGATTATTTTGTGCAAACTGAATTTCCAACCAGGAGTTTGGAAAGGATCCCAAACAGTTTGCATCTAAGCTATTTATTCTTCTGGAACCTGAACTATGCATGTATTAAAATAAAAAAGATAATTACAGTCAGTGAAATAGTTTCTTTTCCTCACATCTAACTCTCACATTTTTATAAAATGCAATATCAGATATTTTTATGAGAAAATTACCAGTCCATTTATCAATTCTTCTTGATATGAATCTGCTGTTAAAGATATCATTGCTTGTTGCTTTGCATTAGAAATTTGGGCATGAGCCTTAAAGCTGTGGGAAATATCACAGTGCAAACTCCTGTAGCAGAGGTTTGTGTGGTGAGACTACACCTGGAGGGTCTATGGGTAATAATAAACAAAAATATTAATAAATAATACTAAAACCCAATAATGGTTGCTATTGAAAAACCACACATATTTGAAGATGAGTAACGCAGTTTACATTTAAAACAATTATTTCCTGCTTGTTACATCCTGCTTTCACCAGTGGAAGGTGCAGCAGGATGCTCTGCCTGGAATGGGGGGAAACAGCTTGAACTGTGCCCTATGCATGCAGATTTATCCCCAGCCTTTCCCCATGCTCAATCACATGTACATTTACTGGTGTGCTTTTGCCTCCACACAGAAGAACAAATGAATGTACACTCAACATAAATCAACCAAATACAACTTGTGAATTGGGATTATTGATTGCTTCCTATACACTCTTTAACCCCCTCACTCCTTTGGCTGCCAGCTGCAGTTGCCATTGTCATTTATAATTGTTCTCATTGTTGCTTTTATGCTTTTCCTGCACAGGCAACAGATCAGCCATGTTGTGCAGCAAATCTGTCAGCACATGCAATATTGTCTCCCCCTGATATTCATTGATCTTCTGGTTGCTGTTGTTAAAAAAGCCCCAACCCTTCATATATCTCCTGCACACTCTAAATATCTGGCCCCTTAACTTACTGCACCATTTTCTTCTTTACTTTCATGGAGGAGGAAGAAATTGCATATTGTATTCAGAAATTTCAGATGGAAAAGCAATCATTTGTGGTTAATAATGATGCTAATTATGAAAAATTATGACCATGCATTCCCTTCAAAAGAAAACGAAAAAGAAGTAGTCTGGCCATATCTTATCTACAGGACTTTATCTTTTTAGTGCTGTTAGTAGGAATCATTTTTGTCACTTATTTTTGTACTACAACCACATCTCATGTCAAAGCATCTGAATATCTTTGAAAGTCAGGTCCTGTGTGCCTGAACACAGACATCTGAAGGCAAAGAATCTCGAAGAAACTGAAATCCTGCTTCTCAGCTGTAACCTCTGAAAGCAGAATTATGGAATTTAGTTATGTTAGATAGTGTACCCTGGTCAGATTAAGCTGCTGTTAACAGGGTGTTACTGCTTGACTGTTTGACAATGTGCTTTTTCTTCACCGCTTATCGTCCTGTGAAAGATGCAGCAGCAGAATTGACAGCCAAGATGTATGGCTTGCTAACTGCAAAAAGGGAAAAGCAGAACACAGAAATGTGCCTGATTTCAGCTGCAGGAAACCAAAACGGCCCCTTGATTTTTGGAACAAAATTTCCAGGATGTAATGCATGAAAGATAAATACAAATTTTCCCAGAGGGTTAAAAGCTCATTTCTTTTAAGTACATACCATTCAGGAGAACTGATTATTGTGGATTTTTAACTTTTGCCAGCAACCTTCAACACATGGGTGCATGGCGGTTTGCACGTGTAAATTGAAATGTCCACACAGATACATGCATGTGTAAAAATAGCTCAGGACCATCAACATTAATTACATTTCTTCCAGTACCAGTCAGGAAGGGGAACCTATTTTGCAAGAAGGCTACAGATACTTTGTGTTGTCTGTGTTATATGCACAGCTCTTTCAGCTCTGTATTTTGGATGATACTTCAATAAACTGAGCTCACAAATTTGGCTAACAATGCAGGCGGTTGGTGGCTGTGGGTTTTGTGTTAATTTGATGGCCATGCCAACCCTGGATTCAATAATGTGTTGCAATATTTATCTATGAATAGGGATACAAAGGAAAATAAAGGGAGTGAGCCAAATTCAAATTTACAGCTCCACTTACTGAACAATTTATAACACAGCTGGGATCCTGCTGTTTTGTCTGTCATTATGTGCACAACTACAATAATATTTTATCAGAAAAATTCAGCTTTATACTCAATGCCATAAAAAGTCCACTGGCTAATATGACACCCATACAGTCTCACCACCACAGTGGATTGTCATAAAGAACATTTAAACTTTGCAGAATCATGCTACCATTTCACCATCCATGACCAAGGTAGGAATATGGTCAATGTTTCCAGGAAAGTGAAACAATCCTTTTGTGTAGCAACAAAATAAATAACATTATGTGTACAATAAACACATGTATACAAAATATGGCGCCTTCTGAAATGGATTCTGAACGTTATTTAACAGGTGGGAGAAAAGAGCAACATGAAATTCATTACAATAAAGGCTCAAAGGCACAACGTCTTGGCTGAAAAAAAGAAGAATTCATAAAGTCCTAAATTTTTGGGAAAAAAAGGAAAAAAAAAAAGAAAAAAAAGTCAGATATTAAGAGCTTCATAAGGTAAATTACAGCGAAAGAGGATCAAGTTGGTGCTGTGCCTCCCTCATGGACAAGGTAAGGTGCACTGATTTTAGGGCTTTTGTTGCACTGAAAGGGTTATATACAGTAATTTGAAAAGAAAATCAATGATCAAAGCTTTAAACTGATTTGAAAATGAGTGCCTGAAGATTTCAGGACTGCAATACTCTTTACAATTTGAAAGAAATCAAAAGAAATCAAGAAATCAAAACAGTGAGAAGACAATGAGGGAGTCATAAGCGTCATTCCAAAGCCAGGCTCAATGTCTGAGCTTGTGAGTTTACAGAGAACTAGAGGTCTAGCTGGTGTCTTCATTTTTCCTCCTTTTGTGAAGGGACTATTTTGAAAATCATTCTAGAGAACACAAATGTATATAATGCTGTCAAAGAAAATGAATGCCTTAAAAAGATTCCCCTTGTACATGTGAAGGGTACGAATCCTTCAGCAGTCAAAATTTGGAATGGAATCAATTCCTTAGGACTGATTTCTAAGAATTGGAAGTTATTTAGGGTAGAATTTGTGGGGAAGAAGAACAAACAGATTATGAGTGTAATAAAGCCCTTGCATGCATAGAAATTATTTATTCAACCAGTACTACATAGTAGTGATTAGGTTTTGCTTTAAACTATTGTGTAAGGCCCTGAAGAGCAAAACTAACTAAAGATTCCAGTCTGGATTTCTTCCAGTACAATTACAATAGTCAGGGACCCTTTTTCATGTGTTTTCTGGATATAGTTATGCAGCCTGATTTTTTTCTGTAGGCACAGCTTTAATTTAATTTATAGTCTATCCATGGAAAGTCTTCAACATGATGTAGAAATGAAGACACATCTTACTTCCCTAGAGCCCAACTTTAGTGTTGGTCACACATGTTTGCACTGGAGAAGGAAGTTATTGTTCTTATACCTGTTTATGAAATAGCAGCAGCTTGGCCACAGACATAAAGATTACCTGAGCATGCCCTGGCACACCCAAAAGAGTTCCCAAAATTATCACTGTGCTAACATGGCTTGAAAGGAAACATGGTGTTTTTATGAAGTGGCCAAGCATCTATGATAAATTAGTGAGCCAATCAAGCAGTCTTTTGTGGCAAACCATGCAAGGAATGGTGTTGCTGTAACAAAACCCAACAAGAACAAAGTTTCCCCTGTGATTTCTGGTTAGCAGTACAAGTGGCACCAGATTCTGTGCCATGGTGTGTTTGCCTTGGCCCAGCAAATTGCCCTTGAAATGAACTCCCTGCTAACAGAGAGCCTGTGCTACAGCAACTGTTCTGCTTGCTGCCCTCTGTGATTAGGGACTGGAGCTAGGACAAATGAGAAATGAAGCCATAAGAAAAGGGAATTAAAACTCTGCTTCAGAGCTACTTTTGAGCAGGCTTAGTTTAGCATTTCTTTCCTCCCATACAGTACATATTCCACAGCAATTTTGAAAACAGTATAATTTAAAAGTTAACATTTGCTTAGCAGGTAGCAGCAGATAAAAGCTCTCATTTGCAGTGAGCAGGCGTATTTGTTATTGCCCCAGTCAATAGCTATTGACCTGGTACACCACTTCTGCTTATTACAACCAAATCCTTTTTCTTTTTTGTTCAATAGCCAATGACACTGTAATGCAAGGCACTGCTTACAAACTGATGCAATATCTATCAGCAAGAGCTAGAAGTTAATGACTAATGGTTACACAGAGGAAAGCATGTGCTAAGAACAGCAGTACACATCTATTAATCAAATGTACCACATCTGATATGCCTTTATAGCTTAGTGGAACTGCACTGCACATCAGATAAATAGTTTCTGTTGTTATTAATCTAGGTCTCAGCACAAAACACCTTTTATTCATGCTATCAGTAAATAAATAATTTGGCTAGACAAAGTTTTGTCTGACTTTCAGAGCGCACCTTTCAGTAATAAGAAATTTGGATTCGGCAGTCCTAGACTTAGTACTTTGGCAAGGCAACTGCTCTCCTCCAAGCTGAAATCGTGTTATTTTCTAAATGCCCCAGGTGGGGCAATGTAAAGGCAAGGCAACACTCTGAAGACAAAAAGGGAAGAGCAGAGTGCATTTGTCCATGGCTCAGCCTGCTTCAGGCCCCCCTGTGGCAGAGCAGTGCTGCACAGCCCTGTCCTTTACAATTCCTGTAACTTGCACTTTCTGTGCCTGGGGGTGACCTTTGCTTGTAATTCATGTAGCCTATTTTCATTCCACAACTATGGCTGCATAATTGGTTTGTTGTTTTTTTTTTAATCCTGCCTGACACCAAAGTAAATTCTTTCAAAGTCCCACTACTTGTTTTATATCTGAGATATGTATATTTTTAGACAACAGTGTGACTGTAAGAGTAACAACCCATATTTTTATACTACCTTCAAACAAATATTACAAAACATTAATGAAGTTTGTTGACTCTGGTGAAAGCAGAACTGCTACTGATAACTTTTTGGCTTACAGTTCTCTACAATCCTTCCTGTAGAACACCTAATACTCTAATATTGGAGCACTGATTTATCTGTTTTTTCTCTTTTCTGAATGCCACCTTGATTTCTCTCTAGACTGAGGTGATGAGGTATTACAGAAAGAAAACTGACAAATATAAAGATTAAACAATCATGCCATTGCCAAGGACATTGTTATACTGTACTCCCTATGCACCATTTAACTGGATTGGACAATGCTCCTAAACCACAACATTTTGCCTTTTTCAGATGAGACACACCCTACAAGATCCACCACATGGACCCCAAGCAGACCTGTGGTACTGATTCATAAACCACCCCTGCTGGTGAAGACTGGGGGAATTTAACTGCTGATACGCTCAGTGTGAAGCAGAGCTAAATTCACTGAAGTTCCTACACTTTTACATCTCTTGACAAGATCTCCAGTGCTGCTCACAGCATTTACTCGTGTTGTGTTTGTTGTCACAGAGCTGTTACTGACAGGAGAGCACACTAAGCTCTGTTTTTCCTGCAGTGCAGTGGGTTTTGTTAGTCTACTAACTAAACATACCTAAAACCCAATAAATTTGTCCTTGCAATACTGTGTGAGGAAAGAAAAAGATCATCTCAACTTAGAACCACAGAGAGACAGTTTTGAACATGGTTAAGTCATTCCACACACCTACTGAAATTCCATTCCAACCACGTGAGTTCAGGAGCTAAACTTTCCTTTTTGCTCTTAATTTTCCAAACATACATTTTCATGTTGTAATGAGGTAAAAAGAAGAAATATTCATAACATATTTGTTGTGTTTACTGTGATGATAAGAGGACAGTGCATTATACACACACTTCCCTTTAAAAGAAAAATGTAAGTTCTGCAAATTAGCAAACAACATGGCTTGGTTGAGACAATGATTGATTTTGAAAAGAATTTACCATGAGCTTTTTAATTCATTACTGAAAAAAGCTGTCACTGAGGAAATTACATGCATGTTAATTAGACTTCTTACTAGTTAAGTGATAACTAGAGTTTTCAGCCTTTCAGAAAAGTCCATAACACCACTAAACCTGCTGGATTTCAGAGGCAAGGAATCTCTATTGGCAGCTGCAACAATTATAAGGACTAAAGCATTTCAAAGATTATTCTGGAATTTTAGTCAATCTTTGCAGTATACAACAAGCTACAGAGTTTATTTTTATTTCTCCAAAATAGGAAATTCATCTTTTCTGGTACCAAAACCAGTAAATCTCAATCAGATAAATACTGAGCACTTTGCAGAAATAAGATATTTTACAAGATGATTTGACTTCATTGTCAGCTCAGTTACATTTGTGGTTTTCTCCAGTGACCCATAAGCAAACTCTCCATTCTATTTTATAAGAACCTGTAGAGACTTCTCTTGAACGAAGGTAATTGTTATTAAAAAATAATAATGAAACATTTCAAATTGCAAACAGACAGGCTATGCATTTCCTATTATGGTCCCAAACTTTGCAGTATTGACTGTCAATGACTTGGAAGATTTCTGAGAACTGTAACCCATACTGAATGAGGAAATAATGTTAATTTCAATACTAAATGAGACAGAATGGGAAAGCCAGCATAAAAGAATTAAGGAAAGGTATTAGTGACTTACTTTTTGTAACAACTCCTTCAAGGCGAATGATATTTGGGTGATCAAACTGTCCCATAATACTCGCCTCCCTCAGGAAATCTCTCCTCTGCCTGTCCATATAGCCACCCTTCAGGGTTTTTATGGCAACAGGGATCTCTCTTTTCCCTGGTGTCTTCAGACGTCCACTGCAAACTTCCCCAAACTCCCCTGAAACAGATCAAATATCTGTTAGCAACTCACAGTGCCTGTACAGAAGAATATTCAAGGAACTCACACATCCCACAGAAGTGGACAGAGAAATAACTGATTGAATATTCAGATTTATGAGCGTCATCACATCCCAGAAAATCAAAATATTCAGCAGCACTTGATAAGAAATGATCACCTTTCCTCTGTGCCACAGCAGAGATCATGTGAGCCTGTACTGCAAAAGGCAAACCTTCAGCCCTCCCACTGACACTGAACATTGGTACCAACAGGTTTGGGACATATAACTGAGGAAGGAATGTAATGACACTTGGGTTTTTATTCCACTGATGACAAAATATCTATTGATAGAAATATTTATCTCTAGGGGTGAAATGCACTAAGACATATATATTAAGAAAAGCCCTGAGACTATCAGAACACTTGACTATCCTTCAGCTACAGAAAACATCTAAAAAGTACTTTATGCTGTTATGACCTAGAAAAGCAGATGCATGTGGTTTATTTAAATGGAATTCCACACCTACTTGAAATTAATTATTTCCCTGTTCAGACAGCCAAAGGCCAACAGTCCCAGCAAAACTGGAGTTGTGCAGTGAGAGGAATCTCAAAACTTGTTTCCTCTGCTGTTTCCCTGTCTGTGTAGGGCCTGTGAAGGATGAGTGTCACCCTGAATTCTCCTTACACATTTAACAATTCAGTTTGTAGGGAATCACAGCTCTCCTTTGATCTTGAAGTCACACAGAAGTTATTTAGAGCCCCTACCAAACATACTTTGTCACTGCAGGTCAGTTTTCAATGGGTCATGATTCAATAAATGAAACACAGAAATATTTCAAAGTATATTTCAGTGCAGGTTGCTTTCACAGCAAATCTAAATTTTTTACCCCATTCATTTCGGAATCAGAACTGCTAAAAACCATAAAGCAAGTAATGAACAGATATATATTTAACTGGGGATTTAACACTCCATTGAGTGCTGTCTGTATTATTTTTCCCTAAATTTTAAGGACAGAAATAAACAAAATAAAGGAGCTCTATTCTGTAACAGTGCATCTTCAGAAGCAAATCTAGAAGAGAGGTACATTAAAGGCACAACCTTCACCTCAGAAAATTATAACTGCCTGATGTTACAGGATTAGAATGGATATTATCACAAGACTTTTATTTTATTAGGTTCTTTTGCTTCCACTAAAACAAAGCAAAGTTTTACTATCTTTAGATCCAGGAAGAGTGAGATTAAAATAACAATTTCATAGCTTGTCTTTCACTTCAATGACAGAGGCATCATCAAGTGCAGGAGTACAATTAACACACTGCTGAACATAACCTCTGAATAAAATAGTAACTTCCTAAATAACTAAAAAAATCAGGTGGTCCCAGGTCTTTGTACAGTTCCTCCCACCAATTTATTTCTACTTAATTATAAAAAAATAAATTAAAGATGTGTACAAATATAAGATTTGTGAAAATATATGTCATTAGAGTGATGCTCTGGGAATCTTTTGACAAAAGGGGAGGTTGTGTGAGGATTTTCCTATATGATTTTTCCCCTTTCACCTTTAGAAGGCTCTCCTTCAAAGTTTTCTTGCCTGACTACTTGTACTGAAAAAGCAGTAGATAATTTGGACTTGTAAAGTGCTCCCATAAAAGGAAGTGATGAAACCTGATTGTTTTGCAGGAGACATGGTCTATCAATCTTCTGCTCTGTGGCATGTTCAGCAGGACCAGAACACTCCTCTAAAGCCATGACCTTATTGCATCTTGCTGGTTTTTCAAGCTTAAATGCCTAAAATGAGAATTATTTTCTAATTTCTTTCTCTTGATGAAGCAAAAAACACTAGAGCCTTAATATCCATTGAAAAGGAAAAATACTAGAGCCTTAATATCCAGATTTTTAAAGAAATTCTGTGGCCAATAAATCTTCAGAATTGCAAAATCTCACTTCAAGACTAATTTGGAAAGCATAGGTTACAGAATAAACCATTTAACTACTACAAGATTATACAAGAATATTACAGCTTCAGAATTTCATAAATAATGACATTCATCCCTCGGGGACTGTAAGAGGCTGTTACCAAGTGCTTTAAAATGAATTAAACTGAAGGAGGCAGCTGAACAACTTGCAATTCCAAGCTTTATTACCTGTACAACATCCAAAGCAGGGGAAGCAACCTCTGTTTCTTTCACTTTTTTTTTTTTTTGGATGCATGATTTGGAAAGTTGGAAAGAAATTTCCCTCCTCTTGGATATTGGGATTGATAAACAGGTGAACATAAAGACTACCAGCAGTTTTTTTTGTGACATGATGTCAAACTTGAGATCATCAGCCACAGAACAGACAGAAACCTAAGGTGTATAATAACTTCTGCATTAGACTAGATGGAGATCAATGGTAAAATTTAAAGCACTGAATTATTTACACCGAGACTTTGACAAGATTTCATCCCACAGTAGCTTTTCTACACTTCTGCTCAGATAAAGAATTTTCAATGTTTTTCAAGTCAAAAGGGGAATGGGTTCAACCAAAGGGGTTTTTCACATCTAAGAATCTCATTCTCACTGCTCAAGTTTGAAGATAAACAGGATAAATGTTGACCCTGCAGCAGCTGAGGTTCATGACTGCATGTGTAATAAGTTGAAGCTAAGAGCCAGATGTCAATGAAGTCAACATTTTTCCTTGCTCCAGGGAAAAGGCTGATCACAACTAGAGAAAAAGATAGAGTCCACTGCCTGTTCAGTTTTAATAAAATGTAAATAATCTCTGGTTTAATAACAGAAACCTCACCCACCTTCCTGTATATTATACAAAAAGGAGCTAATTGAGCAGTCTAGGAATTTAATCTGTGCAAACCCCACATCCCTTTCTGCATTCAGCAGGGCATATGTGATACTGAAAGTGAAACAGGAGTATTCACTCACTTAAAATTCTCACGTGCAGCCTGGTGTTACTGCATGGGATCAGAACAAATGTCCCAGCACAGACAGAGGCTGCTGATAGAACTGAAAGGTCACAGCACCAAACACAGCTCAACTCACTCCCCCATTTCTGCTTGTGGAGAACTTGCAGGAGATTTAGATCATGCAAAGAATATTATATGCTCTGGGAAAAACTGAAGAGTTGGTCTCTTCCTCAAGTTTCAACATTTTAACAAAGAATATATATTGGAGGATAATTGCAAATTGTAAGACAGATTTGATAAAGTAACTTCGGGGAATTCATTCCTTGAAGAGGGGCTGAACCTTAAACCAAACAGCAAGAAGAGATGGAGCAGGAAAATGTGTATGGGTGAGATATAATTGCCAAATACTTTAAAGTATAACTTGGGTACAGAGTTAGGTTGGAGTTAAGCTGAGAAAAGAAACTAACTAAAAATAATTGCCTTGAATGTCACAGCCATCAGAACTGCAAGTAGGAAATTATCAAGAACTTTTGGACATGACTTTTTCCACTGCAAAAACAAACTGGAAACTGCTTTCCAGTTTGGAGAAGAACAGTTTTAAAAATGTCATGACCAGAAATGCTGTTTTTTTTGTTTTTTCAAGTATTTGTGATTTTACTTTGGCAGTTTCAGATTGAAATATTTTGGTTCTTGAAAGAAAATAATTTTTGTTTAAAAATTTTAAGTTACAGAAATTAAAAATGAGAATTAATGGCCAAAATAAAACGTTAAAACACAACAAATTTAAAAGTGAATCTGTTAACTGACTTGTTATAAGAGAAGATGTTGATTTTTGGTTTCGCTTAGGTGAAAACTGTGAACATCTTTTAATAGTAATTCTCTTGTGATAAGAAATCCATGTTTTATCCAATTGAAATGTGTAGAACAGAATTAGAGAGAATGCACAGAGATCTTTAGGACTGCTGAGAATTATACTGATATGTTATGTCCCTAAGCAGCTACTGAAGAACTGTGTGGGAATTTGCACTCTCCCTGCCTCAGCCATGGTGCTTAAACTGTATCTTGTATGCATGGAAATGGGTTTAAATTTCATTGCAACCTGTTTGCAAGTCCTGTTAGGTGAATATTGTTGAAGTTGGCAAATTACCTATGTAATTTTATAAAATAAAAATCACAAAAATAAAACCCATAAAAGTAAAATATGTCAAAGCACACACTTCCATGCATACAAGAAAGCAGAGAGAGAAGCTGAGAGAAGAGTTTTCATAAATGAAATAAACTGAGATTAAGGACACAATTTTAATCTGAACTAAAACAATTAATCCTTGTCTGTTGTATTCAACTGAAACCAGCAGTTAGACAGATGTGGAATGTGGCTCCATCTGCTTTATAATCTAAGACATCAATATCTATAGTGTGTCTGAAGCAATAGAAGAAGGCAAACTGAATGTTCCCTCTGGGGGCTCTCCCAAGCTCGTAATTCCAGAGGGGCACAGCTCCAGCTGCAGGTGATGTGGCCCAAGCAATCAGGTAAACTGGGCCACTCCGGCACTATGGACAGCAATGTGAAACACAATCTTCTCTTTTACTTTCTCTCTCCTACCACACCTGGTTTTATTTCTGTAGGATTATTGCACAACATTGTCTAGTGCATAAAACACTTCTTAGCAACGCTGGGGATATTTCCATGGTTATCAGTGCTGTAACATATCATTGAATGAGGGGTTTAAACTGAAAAATACCCTTCCTTTCTAGAGTGACTAAGATATATGAAACAATATTAAAAAAAAAAAAGGATTACAGGGCATCATCTTTCATAGTGTCTACATCCTATCAACAGATCTTCCTCTTCTCCCTCTCTGCCAGTGATCCTCCTCCAGACAGAAAAGTCTATCCCAAGCCAGCCTCTCCTTTTCCTCCCTCATACTCCTCCAGTTTTCTATTTGAGAAAAAGTTTTTCTCAGTCTTCTCTATTCAGAACTTATATCCCCATAGAAAGAGACTCTGATCTAATTTCACCCTCAGTGATTGAGAATCCATGACAATAACTACGGCACATGCTGAGTGACACAGTGTTTTGAATACATCTGAAACAAAACAAAGAAATCCCCAACAAACCAGGCAAAAAAAATCAATCCTACACAAAAAACTGATAATGAATTAATTTCCTAAAGCTTATGAAAAGCACTATTGCCATGCCTAGAGATGTTTTCACAGTAGGGATAGTTTTACCTGCCCCAATGACTCTCTCAATACGAATTCTTGAAGGATCAATCTCCTTGGCAAACTCATGGACAGCAAGAGATGGATCTTCGTAAGTGTCTGGATCTATGTATGTTTTGAGTCCTGGGAAATGTACTGCAAGAAAGAGAGAACAAGAGGAATCAGGAACTCCTTGACATTCATGCATTGCAACAATAGTTTTCTTTACTTTTTTTTGACTAGATAATTGAAAGGACTGACAATAATATCTTCCAGGTTTAAAATTTCAGAAGCCAACAGAAGAAGCAGGTCACTTGAAAAAGGCTCTGCAGAGACACCAAGTGAGGGCTCAATGATATGGGGAAAAGCACGGCCTCAAAACAACGGTGATTATTGCCAAAGCAGTTCATCTTCCCCTTTGCTGCTCCTTGGACAATTGAGGCAATCTGTCCTTTGCTTTGAAAACAGTTGTTTCTAGTTCTCCCCTTTCATTTAGGAGTAGATGGCTGAACATCCTGTTTTGCCAAACAGGTTAAATCTTTGAGTTCCTTTTCTCTAAGGATGAGTCCTGGAGGGCTGTGCTGCTTTGTTCTCTTCTCATCAGCTGGAACAGCCAGAGAGCCAGGTGCAAGACGACAACAAAAATATCCAAATCCATTTTCAAGATAATTTCTGTCTGTTTCCTTGGAGATGGCCATGGCAGTGGTGGGTTGGTGCCAGATTGCTTTGGCAGGCTCCAACAAGCTGTCATTTTCTGGCATGGCTGATATCCCTTGTGTTCCTGAGTGTAGCATTTTCAAGAACTTGTGTTGTTTATTCTGGACTATTTGTGTGGGAATTCTTTTAGGCTGCTGCCATATTGTGATTAAGTTCTGGAAAACTCAAGTTGATGCTAATAATCCATCAATTTATAAGGACAAAGGCATCTGCAGCTGGGTCCAGAGAATCCCTTTAAAAAGAATGAAGCATTTCTCAGCATTCTTTCTCCTGTCAGTTAATAGCTGAGCCTAAAACAGTAATTCCTCTTTTTTCTTGGTTCTGTGGAGCACACATATGAGTAGAGACTTGCCCCCTCCAGTGCGATGCTGAGATCACTACAAATGAATGGGAAGGCTCTGAGATGAAGCTTTGTGTCAACATGAAATACAGTCATCATTTACCCCGGCCTGAAAGACACTGAGTGAGGCTTTTTCCAAATTCAGTCACGGTCTCAGAGGCATATATCAAACTCTCCAGGAGGAGGGTTTTTGTCTTACTTTATTTCTGGCCATGCTTGGAAACAAATGACAAAACCATCTTTCTAGGCAGTATACTTTATGGGCAAATGTGCCCTCTTCCTTGACAGAAAGAGACACTTGGCTCGATATAGTGGTGTCACCTGAAAAAATATTTTACTTCTGGTAACTTCTCTGTTGATCATAGCATTTCCACAGATGTTATCAAAATGATGAAAGAATAAAATCTGATACCCTTTGCGCAATACCCTTTGAATAAAAAAAAAACCCATTTAAATTGTTACTTTAACAGGAAACAGTGAAGCCACTAATTTAAAGTAGGTAGCTAAACTAAGCTATATAAACTAATTATTGCCCATGAGAGATCACCAGGATTTTCTCTCACTGTACTGATCAGTGAGCAGGAACATGAGGGAAGACAACCCATTCCACTTCTTATTTCTTGGGTGGCTGGAAGCGTAGATCCCTAAATCCATAGAGAACTAGAAACAAATAAGTCATACAGTCACCAGGAGAGGAATTCTGAGGCAGAAATCCAATACCCAGAACAACTGAGAATTCAAAGAAATAAACCTGAAAACCTGCTAAATATTATTAGCTGAATACCAAAAAACCCTTTAATAATACGTTTAATAAGAATAGATTTAGTGAAATTGCAAACAAAAATAAAGACCACTGATGATGCAGACAATAAGGAACTACTCAAATAACCAGATTAAAACACCAAGGGCAAAAGCTGTTCAGGAAACAGTGGGCTTTCTTCATTTAAAACATGATATAGATATTATATAGTGTTGAACTACTTACAGTGTCCATTTTGCAAATGAGCCCTTCTTTTCTCCTCAGATTTCATTTTGGCCTTTATGTACCACTGGCATCTTAAAAAGAAAAAATAAAAAAAGTGAGGTTTTAAATAAAATACTTGCCATGAATAAAAGAGATGTACACCGAGTTTTTATCTGCAATTTTATGAAAGTCAAGTTCCTTACATTTGGAATATATATTTACTTATGAATCTAAAGAGGGAAATATGCATGATGAACTACAAATAGATTATATACAAAGAAAAACAAATCATGGTTGGATGATTAGCATGACTGTGACTACCTGAGTTTAAGTTTGATGTAATACTTTTTTTTAAGTTTGACTCCTCCAAAGAGTTCTGATACTTCAATAAATTATTACTTTCCTGTGTTCCTGTTTGCATACATAGACTTGTAGTAATTAACCTTATCCCATTAACTTTCATATACAGTGGGCAAAATACCCTCTCATTTTCTTAACAATAGAATTATAATGACTCCTCCATGTTTCATGAAAAAAAGAAAATACTTTTTCACATCAGGACCCCTTTTTTTCTCTTATTGCTGAGTGGCTCTGTGTAGTCTGAGCTGCTGAACACTGCCTACATGCAGATCTGATAATGCTGATTTAGGAGGTCATAGGCAGGACCAACTGTTTCAGTCAAGGAAAAAAATATTTGCTCTTAGTCTTAAAGCTCTTTCTCACTCACTGAGAAGCCTAAAAATTACTATTTAGAGGGAAATATTTTGGTTTAAGGGATACCAAAGGGTTGTTGAGGCTCTGATGTCTGTGGAGAACAGCAGTGCCGGCGGACGTGTGTGAACATTAACAGCATTATAAAATTAAACAAAAATAATTACAGTCAGTAAATCTATTTTAAGAGTGAAGATCTTGGAGGAATAGGTGAACACACCCACCTCATTTCAATGGTTTGTTTAAACTGCTAAAACACAGCAGGAACAGTCACAAGTTCATTCACTGCTACACAGGTGGTGAGGAGGAATTTAAGGGCAGAAACTCCCAAAGCTGATGTGCCCTTGTGGGGGAATGCAAACCAGTGGATTCTCAGACTCTGTGGAAACCTTGAGATTGAACACCAGTTGCTGGCACTCCCTAAGGATGCCAGTGTCATTTTTAGGACCTCAACAAGCGGTCTGTAGGGTGCCACCTGTCCAGAGCCCTAAACACAAGCTCTTACACTCCAAGTGCTTGCCCAAGGGGACAGGCAAAGAAACAAGACTTCAAATTCACCCAATCCTCCTAAAATTCCATGTGGCCCCAAAGTTTGACTACAGAAGCCAGTGATTAATCACCAGTGGAGGAGTCTCCTCATTCTCTGCTCATGCTGGCTGCAGAACAATGGGAGATAAGGCCAAATCAGACTGAGCTTTAACATCCCATGTCCCGAAACTGAGCCAGGACCCCAGTCCTGTGTGTTGAAGCCTCTGTTGCTTCCATATTCCTATCTGCAACTGACAGCCCTGCTTCCTGATGCTCCTGGTGGATAATGACCCAGCAGAGAGCAGAGGCAGGTGCTCATTTCACCCAGCCTCTCCTCTCTGAATAGGCTCATCAGCAGCCCTGAGACTCGACAGCTCATCAAATTGGTAATTCTAAACAGTGAGCAGAGCACATCTGTAGGGTACCAGTGCCATTTTTCATGCTGAAATTTGCCTCCAGTCCTAGAGTAAATTGAGTATTTATTCCAAATCTCCTTGCTCTGTCTTCTGTGGAACATGCTCTTATCACTGCATTTAAGCAGCACTCCAAAATGAATTCCTATCTTACATAATTGAAATGGTCCCATTGAGTAAGGCAGTAGAAAGCTAAGAGAATCTCTGATATTCTTAACAGTAGAAAACAGGAGGAAGAAACACAAAAAGAAACCCATTTCCACAATTTTTTTTTCACTCCCAAGTTTAGTGATTTTTTTTCTAAAGGAAGTGTTTGAGCTGTTTCAGGATTTCACATATGGATTCCACACAATAATTTTCTCTGGAAATTTGTCTCTGTCTGAATAATTCCTCTTTCTTCTAAAACATCCTACTCTTTGTCACCTTCTGTAGTAATTGCAGGAATATTTACTCAGCCTCTAAGATTATCTAAGGCCACAATATGTTCCAAGGTTAACTGTTCTCATTACCTTCACCAGAATATTAGATTTAACTGGTTTTATTATTTAGCAAGGAGAGCATTAATTCACATAATGGCAGCTACTGCAATGCCATATTTAGGGTATTGCAAAAAAAACCTCTGGTGTGCACTGATAGAACTTCACATTTTTTTAAAATTAGAGGTAATGCTATTCCAAAAAAACAGATGTGTAATTACAAATCCAAAAGCGCAGCCCCATCTGTTGATATCTGAGTAGTGCACTCTCTAAAGTTTTGCAATTGACAGTTATGAGATTTTGTAAAATACACTGCAGGGATTTTTTCTTCTTTTTTTTTTTTTCCTTTTCCACGTAATGTGAGAGCCTTGAGGGCATAGCAGGTATACTGCATTTTTAAATGATCACTCTGAAGGCAAGAGGTCCAGAAACTTATTTCTAAATACCCATACTACTTATTGATTTCACATAATTTCTTATCTCCCCAAACTGTGTTTATAAAAAACCACACTTACAAAAGAACTGTATGACCAGTGCTGAACAAAGAGGATATTCCACCTTGTCTAACCCCAATTTTAGCTCTGAAAATGTGGTTTAATGACTTGAATATTATTCTTAAATTTTTAATTTTAGATGGGACGATATGAGAACAGTGTTTTCATTACCTGCCAGTGATGAGGAAGAACAAGGTGAGGATGACCAGCAGAGTGAATCCACCCACAGCAGCAGTGGCAATTACAAGAATCTGTCCCTGCTCTGCAGCCATATCAGAAGCTGAAAGAGAAGCACAGAGAAAAGGGGTTGATGCTCCATCCATCACCCAGGGATTTTTCAGAATGGCTGAAAAAATTTCAATGGTCAAATGTTGCAATTTGTTTTTAATGCTTTCCTCAGTGTTCAGCAAGGGCATCAGATGCAAATGTGTCTGTGAAGTGAGAAACCATAATCCATATCCCAACTAGGATGGGGGGAGAAGATGTTTGCATGTTTCTAAAAGGAGGATTTGTCATTATCAGACACTTGCAATTTACTAAAATTTGAACATGACAGGATTTTGGACATAAAATTGTATTTTCTTTTTTTATCTTAATCCTGCACCTAATTCAGAAGTTCTCTCCATCCCCCTGTCCCAGTGAAGTCAGCAGCAGTGCTGGGTATGTGAAGATACTAAATTGGGTTCAGGAGGAACCAAAACAAAACCCTCACACCTAATTTGTAGCTTCACACATTCTTCAGCATGTCTGCTGTTCAGTTCCATTGTCACTAAATACATATAACATGCTTTGGTGATTAGCAACACTGCAGTTGACAAAAAAAAAAAAAAAAAAAGCTTATGCCTCTTGTTTTTCTCTCTGCTTTTTTGTAGGATGTTTAGGAGTTAAAAAGATCACCTGAAATGATCCACTCACTTCCTAATTTTGTTAATTTATAGTGTGTAATATTACATTTTTACATGGAGTATTTACCTACTTACAGTCCAGGTGGTCCTCACTGCCTAAATACTACATGAGCAGAAAAAGAATAAGGCTCAGTCTTTTCTCTCTGTCTCCTGTCTTGTGACTCCAAAGTTTTAGTTGCTAAACTCTGTTCCACTTGAACATTTACACCACATGACATTTACCCAATTCTTACTATTTCCACGGGAAATAAAACATTGTATTGAAAGAAGAATAAATAATTCAATTCAATGGCTTCTGAAAACAGGAGTAAATACAGAAAAGGGAATAATTTTTACATCAGGAAAACAACTTTGATTTGCTAAACTTGCAAACTGTTCAATAAGCAAATCTTCAGCTTTCTTTAGGCATCAGGTATTAAAGCTTAGGGAAATCACCCAGGCTGCTGTCTAGAAAGCTCAGCAGGTGATATTCTCTCACTTTGCAGCTGATGCAGCTCAATGCAATGCACACATTGCTACCCAAAGCCCCATAAAACGCTGTTTCCTAGAAAAGCATTTGGCTTCTGAAGATTTATGTGTGGCTTAAAAACTCGTGGTGTAAACTGGCTTTGTAAGAGTAATTTTCAGCAAAACAAACTTTTTAGGTTTCTGCCATTAGCTTTCTGTCCAAATAATTTGATGGAAGCATGCACAGGCAGTAAATTACGAGGGATTCAGTGGCCAGACAAGTTAAATATACACATCTTCCAAGAAATCATGGAGCAAATATTGACTGAACAGTTAAATGATATCTAGTGATGTTATGGCAGTGGATTCCAGCTCTGTGTTACCTTCCACTCAGGCTCAGGTTTAGTTGGAGAAATGCAACATAACAAATATCATGCCACACAAGTAACAATGCCAATGCTGAATACAATTTTCAGACTAGTGGTGGTTGTGCTAAATCTGGCAAAGATTATTAAAGTCAGGCAAGGTTTGAAGTTGTGCATGGAGAAGGTTTCAGAGAAATATTTCCTGCCCATCTCTGCAGTGCAGAGGACAAACTACAGCTCTCCTTTTGTTTTTAATATGAAGAAGATATGTGCAAAAATAGTGAATTTGGTAGGAGGAAAGCAAAACACAAGCACAAACTTCACAGCAAAATTTGTCAAAAGACAAATTAACTGTGATTTTGGTACCAGAAGTACCAAGATGAAGATGTGCCCTGGGTAATTTCTGGATGGAGCTGCTCTTTTTTTGTGTTCCAGCTAAAACAGAATCCAATCCACCATTTAATAACATACATTTTTCTATGAGGAACCAAAGTCACATTAATAGAGGGGAGAAATTCAGACTGATTTATGTTCTTTCTGCCTATAAACAATACAGATTTTTAGCTGAGACTGTACCTACTTGAAAAGTGATAATTCTGTTTCTCTTGTTTGTATTTTACAGAGTTGAAGACATGAGGATTTTTTTTTTCATGTAGTTAAATCACTACAAGGAGTTTTCAAGCCTGAAACTTCCAGATGACCTTAATTTACCTGTCAGATAAAAATGTCAAATGACAGACAAGAATAATTGGAAAATGTAAATTTGTTAAAAACTGACAGAGAGGCTGGTAAGGCAAAATGATGGAAATATTTGTACGCAGACTTATCACATACAGGTAAAAGGTTCCACAAAAAACTATTTAGGCATTGAGATGACAGTAATCAGAGACTCTCAATATCTAGAATTTTTACAGCATTTTACCACTCTAAATTAAATTCTATGTGTCTCTCAACCTCTCTGCTCTTTTCTCATTTTTCCAGCTTTGTCTTATGGTGAAGTTGTAAATACTAAGAGCATTATTTGTTTCTGTTGTGCATGCTCTTGAATATTTTTGTCACTTCCTGGTTTTCCTTTCTTATTTTTTTCTGTGTATATTGGTCTGTGACCCTGTGTTTCTCCTCAGAACTTCTGGACAAGACAGAAAAACACAGTTTAAAAATCAGGTTGTGAAGCCAAGCAAGTTCCTGCAACCTCATCTCATCCCTTTGTGTGTACATATGAGAGTGCTGCATTTAATCCCAGAAATACACAGCATTTTTTTTTCCCAGAATCTCATGTTGGACAATATGGCCAGCATTCCTATAGCTAAAATCAATATTTTTTCTGTCTCTGCACTGTCCAGGGCACCTGAACTTTATCATAAACCATGAGCAGAGCTCAGGGAGCTTAGCACCACTCTAACTGGGCTGACTGCTTAGTCTGGTTCTATTTTTCATTCTGTCTACCTGTCTCCTAAGTGAGTTCACTTGGAAAGAAAACACTTAAAAAATGAGTAGTTAAGACAAGAAAAAAGGGAGAATTTATGACTTATCCAAGATGTTTCAGTAGTATACTGCAATGTTTGGGTGGCATAACTCTTCAAGCACATTTCACCTGCTACTGATGTGATTAGTCCAAGTGATTTTAAATCTGCAGCATGGATTATACATGCACCCAGTAGCTTAGATCCAGATAAACTCCTCACTGCCATTGCTCTCCATGCCTAACTCATGCTATATGCCTGAAATGATGCTTGAAGTTTCTAATTGCATTGTTCCAGTTTCCTTGCTCAGCACCATGCCCAGAAATCCCCTCTGCATCCAGCCTGGTGTCAGTTCTGCCCCTACAATTCACTTTTTACATCCATGCCCCGTCTCATCTTCTCTCTACATTCTTCACTGAAATGTATGGAGGAGGAGCTGCACCTTCCCTGCCCTCTGGGCTGAAGGGCAATACCCTGAGGCTTCCTCTTTTCCTCACTGGGCACACTGGAGGAAATGGTGCAGTTGTTTTAGTCCCAGTGCAAGAGGCTGAAAACCAGAGAGAATCTTTCAGCTCTGCTCTTTCTTTCAGCAAATTTCTCCAAAACATTTTACAAGTTGGTGTATTTGGCTGGAAGCCCTAATGACAGCTCACTTCTGCCTCTCAGCTACATCCCTTGGCTACTTCAATTTGACATCAATCAGGCATCAGACCCTCCAGCAGACTGGAAGATAAAAAAGTGACAGAAAGACAGCCAGACTGATAACAGTGAGCAGCTGTAAGACAGATAAGCATGGACAGTGAGCACTGGAGCTCTAACAGACAGGAGCAGGCTGTCAGCGGGATTTACAAGGCATCGTAAACAACAGTGCTTAAGAACAACAAAGTCTCATTAGGGCAACCTTTACATTTTCACAAGTGCAAATGTATTTCCTGTGCAGGTCCTGTGATACAGTGAGCTGATGGGCTCCAGCCAAAGGCCAAATGAGAAGGCAAAGGTGAACTTAAAAGGGACTCTCAGTAGCATAAGAATGTAAAACTTTTTGGTGCCTATCCACTTGAAATACTTCTTCCAAGTGTTTTCCCCTAATCTCCACTTCCTGGCCGGTGGATACATGGAAAGCCTGTGCAGGCAGTTGGAGATCTGAATGAGGATGTTGGTCTTGTTTAGGAAATGCAGAGGACAAGTGAAGTCTGGGTTTTCTGGAGACATGCAGTGGTGCAATCAGATTTGATTCCCAAAATCAACCGTGAAGAAAAAATGGCTAAGAGTATTAAACACACCCAGGAAATAATTAAAGACTAAATGAGACATTCTTTGGTATCCAGAGCTGACTAATACTGAACGGACAGTAGGATTTGGCAGAGGTGGGGAGACATCTAACAAGAAGTTTCTAAATATGAGATATGGGTCATCTGATTTGTTTTGTTTCAATAATTCACTATTGTCAAAACATTAAAAATCATAAAAAACCCAAGAAAACTCAATTTTGCATTGGTAATACAATGGATTTTTCTAAAAATCCTTAGGATAGCTTCTCTGTCATGGCATGAACCAGGGCATGTGCTTAAACCTGCACTGGAATCAATGATTCAGGACCCTTTTCTTGAGCTTTGGAGTTCTGGAAAGAATGGAGACACATCTGGTGGCAAACCCGAAATAGCCTGATTTGATCATGAAAAGTTAAAGATAGATTTTGTGGATGCAGAAAGAGGGAGAAGAATGTGAAAATTCAGCAGAATTTTCTGGCAATACACAAAAATCACCACCTGAGACTATGGTAAAGAAATTAAAGTTATTGATCCATCAAGACTGCAGTTTCAGCCAATTATTTTTTCACAGTCTTCAACTTTATAAAACACCTAATCAGGTATTCTATTAGCATTTCTGAAATGTATTGTTAATAATTTAAAGTATGCAAAGTCTGCATTGCTTTTGGATTAAAGATCATAATTCACATTTCACATTCACAAATTCACATTTATTACTCTGTTCAGCCCAAGCACAAGTATGTAGTGCATAAATGTACATGAATGCTACTTTGTCCCTTAGGTCCCTTCCAGAACAAGCCAACCATTCCACTTGCAGATTATTTTTTCCTAATGATGAGAAGGCCAAGAAGGAAAATACCTTGATTTTAGAACAAGCCCTGCTTAGGCATGAAAACTGCCTAAAAGCTGTAAATTGTCCAATATTTTAAAAATTTCTCTTTGCAAAAGGACCTCTGAGGTAATGTAAATAAAAAGCTTCTCTAGGAAAAAAATAAAAAGAATCATTAATTAAAAAAAGAACCCAACAAAAAAGATATTCCAAAACCAGCTGGTTAGAAGAGAGGAGAAAAAAAAAAACAGAGTGGTTATAGTCAGAGATTAAAGCATCTCTGCCCTAGGAAAAATGTTTTTCTTAATTGTCAGAACACATTTCATTCTCTGTTAGGAGGAAGCAGAGTGTTTCTGTGGTGACTCAGATAGCTGGCAATTCTGACAGATAAAAGCAGGAGCTACAAGTGAGGTTTGTGCTCCAGTTTAAAGCCCCGGCAGTGGCAGCTGTGTGTGTGCTGGAGTGCATGAAAACCTGCCAGCTTTGCTACGAGTGCTGTGCCTGTAAGGTGCTGAAACAGAGACTGAATAAAATGGCAACAAGAAACAAAGTCACAAGTGGTGGTTGCTGTGCTTTGGAAAGGTTTCACATTTCCCAGGTGCAGTTCTGGGCTTTAAAAAGGGGAGAAATGCCTGTTAGCATCCATTCATCCATCCCTGCTTCCTTGGGGAGAATTTTTCTGACTATCCTAGGTAGCTCCATTTCCTAGCAAAAAGAAAACACAAATTTCACTCTTTTGGATGCTCCACTTGTTTGTCTTTGCAGCAGGAGAAGAGTTCACAGCAGAGCTCCCCAGGCTGTGGCTGCCTCAGTCTGTGGGTCAGTAAGTGAGGGCGCTTCCCAAAAAGCACATCAGCATTCACAACTAACTGCTTCCACCACTACTGCAGATTTTCCCTTCTCTCTCCCTCATGTACCACCTTGAGCAATCCCACCAAAATGTTTTAGTGTTCCTGGTGATGATCTATCTATTTTACCCTTTATAACTGAAGTGACCCAGGTAGTGTTTCACCCAGGACACTGTCCTGCCAAAAGACAATGTGTTTTAGGACATTGACATACACATCTCAGAGCTGATGAATCATTAATTTTCTATAATTAGGCTATTAAAGAAAAAACTTAATTTTTGATTGTTTGCTTTAGTACCATCTATTAACAAATTCTGTCAACATTCAAGCAGGGTAAATGGAATAACCTTGGATGTTTACCTGCAACTGGTCTGGGAATTCTTCTCCACTGTAACATGTCCAATTGGCAGGGAGCTGTTACAATCTAAGGTTGATTAAAGAGTATTTCTATCAAACACAGGACTCAAAATATTTTTTGTTATTTTCATGAGACTGCTGGTTGATAAATTCTCTTTTCATAACACAGACTTTTAAATCACTCTATTTTTCCCAGCCTTCTCATGAAAATGCTACTTTTGAGTTAATTCAAATATAATTCGAAGTCCACAAAAAGTAATTGCTAAAGTGGAATTTTCACCAAGTGACTTGTTTCTAGCAAGGAGGGTTGGAAAGAGTTGCAATAGACTGCCTTGGCCTAATATTATTTGCTTTCTTTCAGAAAAATTGAGAAAAATGTATATTAAAAAAATGAGAAAATTTTCAGCTGAGCTGCCCACTGCCAGAACAGCAAATGATGAAGAGAGATTCCTACACAGCTGGAGTAGGACTGGTTTGTAAGACAGACGCAGGCCAGCAAGGGCAAATTAATATTTATGGGTAGTGACAGAACCAAGCAGCCCAAATCTCAACACAACTCTCCCAAATCTCTCTGTGTAAATGTTACTCAGTATCTTGAAATACTGACAAAACCATGGCTGTATTCTATTTATTCAGCTATGTGAAACCATGCACTAGTTTAGGCAGCAAGAGGTTAGACACGGAAGTAAAAGAAACCAGAATTATTGAGAGATAAACTGTGTTTGGTCTGTTCATGGCATCATAAACAGATTTATTTTCCTAGTTTATTTCAGTATCAGGTTCAGCTTTGATGTTATACTCAAAAAGGAGGTTAAAATTAAGCTTACCATGCAGCCAGCTGCATCAGTGCACTGAGAAGGAGAGATGGGGCCAGGATGGAGTAAAGGGAATGTCACTCCCAGGAGATTCCCTCAATACCAATGAGGGAAATGTCACTGGAGCCACAGTCTTCCTGATTCAGATGGGCAAGTGACATTTTCACAATGCGAATCCTCACAGAGGTTTAAATACTATTTTCTTTTTACATGAATTAAGCCTTGTATTTATTGCACCAGAAGATACAGACAAGATCTACTGAAATTCTTGAAAGCACCCAAGTGCTCAACTCCTATTCAAACCAATTGGCTTAAGTACCCAGCAAATTTTAAAAAGTCCAATTAGGCATTAAGCACTTGGAAATCTATCCCTGATTGATTTTTGAAATAGAAGTTAAGAAGCAATAAAAATGGAACACAAATCCCTGGGTGCTCTTAGAAGCACTTATATAGTTCTGAGTCTGTACATTAGCTTAAACAACTTGAATTCTAAAACACTAATGAAAAACATGGTATACATAATTGGCTAATTAAAGTAATTTAATTAATGAGTGTTTTAATGTTGCATCTACTACACTAATTTCCTCTCAAATACATCTAAATACCTTTTTCTATGTTTCTTTGAACATGAAAGGCAACACATGACAAATACAAAATTGTTCAGAGCATGAACATCACACATGAAGCCTTTTTGCATATTTTGTAGGAACAGGAAGGTTTCTTGCTTCTTAGTGCCAAATTTAGTAGGTTTACTGGTTGGTGGAAATGCATATACAAGTTTCCAGGTTTTTTTGTGGAGTCTGGGAGCACTGACAACTGCAGGGTGAAGAGTCCCTCACTGGGAGCTTGTGTGAAGCTGCTGGACTTAGGGAAAGCCTGGCTAAGGGTATTTCTAGATGTCAAGAAGCAAGACTTCTGCAAGGAAAGAAAGGATCAGAGAATCCTAGAGCATCTTTGCTTGGAGGGACCCACAAAGAAATTTTATGGAAGAGAACATTTCTATGTGTTGTTGTAAATCCAGAACTGTGAGTCTGAGGCTTCTTTTTTATCACATAGCACTATCATTTTGTGATAAACAAATGGTATGGGTTCAGCCATTCAAACTCCCCATGTCTCATTGGTTTAGAATTAGATGCTACTTCTGTTGTTTTTATTTTTTTTTCCCTTCAGTGAAACTTACTTTCATCTCCAGTTTCAAATTCAAACTTCTGGCTATAGCCGCTGTATCCTGCTGCCGTCCTGACTCTGATGTGAAATATGTACTTGGTGGCTGGCTTGAGACCTGTGATGATAACACTTGGAGCCTTGGACCTTGTGGAGGAATAGCTGAGCTGCTCATGCTCCTGAGGGACAAAAGAGGGAAGAAATGATATCAAGTTCAGTTGAACAATCTTTGCAAAAAGGATATAACAGAACTGAAGCTCCATATTCTTCTCATGAATGCAAAATGTGTTTATAAAAGGAGGTGCAGGTATGGATTTCTGTACTTTGGTTCTGTGCTATAGTCAGAATGTATGATATGGCCTTGACTTTTAGATTTCAGGATTTTTTGTCTTTAACCCTGCATACAGACATGTTTTTGTGACTTGGGTTAGCAACCAACCCAACCACAGTCAAACCAGCATGAATTACTACAAGACTACATTCACAGAAGAATGGAACTAGAATGGAAGCTCATTATTTTTGCACAATGGACAAACTAGGAGGTCAGGAAACACTACCAAGCTGCAAAGTAAAGATGTGGGAGTATTCAAATACCCGCTACTCACTTCTACCCGCAGGTAGTGCCAAAATGCCGGCGCTATCCGTGGGTAGACCTGTGGGTAAAAGAAAATAGGAATTAACTTTTTCTTTAAAGCCTGTCAACTTTGAGCATGGTTCAACTGCTTCACTGCTGCTGAGCTCAATGTCTCTTTCCAGGTAGCTGTAATGTAGTCATACATGAAATTCCCTTTGAAACACTGTAAGGAGAAATACTCCGTGCAAACTCCCCTGTTAATCTCCTGGCAGTTGTTCCCAGGCAGCTGCTGGGAATTCCTGAGTCTCACAGAGATCCCTGAGAATTATGGGCTCTGGGAATTACCACTGCAGACCAGCTGCTCCAGTATGGAGACCAGAAACATCAGTTTCTGTGCTTTAACTGAGTGCTGCTTTGCTGGACAGGTCTTGGATGATGCTTTTACATGAGAGGATGACTTGGAAGAAGAACATTTATTCCCTGTCATTAGTTACTTGATAAACCAGTAATCTGTAATATTTTATGTGCTGCCTTCAGGCTAGGTTTGCTCCCTTGGAGCAGGATTTGTCTCCAAACTGAGCAGGAATGTCCTTGGCATGTGCTTAACAGTCCAACTGTGACACCCACAGGGCACCATACAGGTTTATTATGCCATGCAGTGATATTAGAGCAGTGTAAGTTATTCATTCAAAGGGTACTTCCAGCCTGTTCAGAACGAAATCTAGTTCACAGAAGAGATATAGCCAGGAGAGGATTGGGTTTCAGTCAGATTCTGTTGGACTTTTAACCTCTTCTCAGCAATATGCATGCACTGTTTATATAAAAACAACACTCTGAGTTAACTTCAGCCATGCGTAACCAATCACATTAGCACAGGGCAGCAGGTGGATCACGGTCCCCCAGTAGGAATACAGGGAGATTGAGAAAACCAGATTAAAAAACAAACACACAGAAGCAGCCTCATGATTCTGTTAAGGGAAGGAGCAGGAGGAAGGCAACAATGATCAATATTAAAAATAACTGCATTTAACTTGCTCTTCAAACAGCAGAAATAATTTGAGAAAATACAGTAAGAAGTAGTATTGATTTTTTCTACAGTCTGTTACCAAAATTTGAAGCTGTGAGGAGCCTGTATTTTAATTAAAACAGTAGGATAAAATGTACATGTAATCTTATGGAAAGAGACTATAATTATTACACCATCTAATTACTTTAAATATAGGACTTCTCCCAATTACTTGAAATGTTGTAACTTCACTATGAACAGGTAGAGTGGATTTTAGATATGCTTTAATGCATTTCAGAAAATACTTATTTTTTTCTGACAGAAAGCCTACTTGTTTGAGAGATGGGCGCTTCTTTTTTTTTTTCTGATTAAGCTTACATGACTTCCTGTGAAGGAAAGATCTTGGAAATCTTCACTGCAGATTATGTAAACAGCAAAGGTTTGTTTTGTACAGGCATTAGCATGGTTCAGTCATGGCCCATAGAAGGGCAGTGACTTTATACTTTGAAATGCTCTGGAAATTTGTATTTAGATTCTGTAAGCCAAGGAAGAGACCAGCACCTAAGGGATTTCACTGTACACTGTAATAGATGCAAGCTATTTCTTTTCCCTAGACTACCTTACTGCTTGAAATCAAGTCCTACCATTTAAAAATGTACTGCTTCTTCTGACCTGCTAGAGAGATTGCAGAGAAAACTGATGGGAAATAAGGTCTTTAAGAGGAGGATGGAAACTGAATTAAAAAAAAAAAAAAAATCAGTGGAGATTCCCCAAGATCCAATGGCAAGATTTACTCCCTGAAGCCTGCAGAAAAAAGCCAGCAGCAGCAAAAAGTGGGAATGACTTTAGGGAAAGAATCTGAGAAAGGCTGTTTCTTTTCCAGTTTCCAAGATGACTTTTGGAAAAGAAACAATCAATTATATATTATTACAGGCTAACTGCTGCTTGTGTAAAACATTCATTTGGGATACACTGCCTGCATAGCCAGGGGTGTGGACAGGCAGGCAGCAAATATAATTCATTATCTGTAGTTGGTCAAAGACAATGAGTGTGACAAGGGCTGTGATGGTGACATTTAATCAACAAAATGGGTCCTTCAGGCTCCTCAGGGGCATCCATCACTGCCTGTCCCTTCTGGAAGGTATTTTGGCCACCTCCAGGGGCTGTCTGGCCTGTTGGTTCCTCACCACCTGCCTGGGTTTGCAGGAAGCCCTGAATGGTCCCTTCTTCATGCCCTCCCCTGTCCTTTCCTTCTGCAGCCTCTCATGCCATCCATCCCACAGACTGAAAAATGATGTCTGGGAGTGCACAACCTTAAAAGTAATGGTGCTGTCATGTGGGGAAGGGGGCAAGATTTGTTACTGCATGTGAAATAGTGCAAAGGGAACCTGTCACCTTGGTTTGAGAACAAGCTTCAGGAGCTTGAGGGAAAATTTGCTCAAACTCAAGACAAAATGATTCACAGCTGGAAACTTCCCAGGGCTGGAATGTTTTGCACAGAGAAATCAGCCTTTTAGGACTGGATTCATACAGAGAATTCTCCAAAGAGTGAATGCTTTGCCATTATTCCATTCTCTTGACAACTGATTTGCAGCCTACCTGGAAAGCCAGAGCTTTCCACAGAGATGCATGGAGGCGGCTCTTAAGGCTGGCCACTCCTTCTGCCATCATCTTTCCCAGGAAGGCTGAAGACGGACTCAGAACAAAAAAAAATACTACAAAAAGAAAAAAACTAAAAACAAAAAAAAAAAAAAAAAAATCACCACCCCCCCCCCCAAAAACCAAACCCAAACAAACAAAAAAACTCCCAAATAAACAAAACAAAAAAACCCACAAAAAAACCCCAAACAAGCAAACAAAAAACCCCCACAAAAAACAAGCAGACCACCAACAAAAAAAAACCAACCAACCCAAAAAAAACCCCCCCAAAAAACCCCAACAAACCAAAAAAACCCAGAAGTATGGGATGCTTTGTATTATTCTTGCTACAGACCATATGCACTCACTTCTGCAGGGATTCTGTGTTCAAAAAGTCAATTTTAAATGGAAGGACTTAACTGTACTTCTTAGATGTTAGCACATGCTCTTCCCAGATCCTGCTTTCAGGCTGTGGCAAAATACAGATATATATCAGCCCACTTATCATGCACTCTATTTTCCATCTAAAGGAAGCATGATTTTGTGTGCTAGAAGGATCTATCTCTTGTGATAGATTTCTGACCTAGACAGTGACAGGGCCAGAATCAACGGGAAAGGCCACTACATTTATTCTGTACTTGATAACTACAGACTGCAAAATCTGCAACATAAAACATGAGTTTAACTGATATGGCTGTACCTCCCACAGCACATAAAAGTAAGATAATATACAGTTGGCTACTATGCATGGTTCAGCATTCACAAAAAGAAAAGGGACTCAAGAAATGCTCTCATGCTTTACATCAGTATCAGAGCAGCATTTGTGATTTTAAGGTGGCAAAGGACTCACAAGAATCAGCTCTGAGAACACAGGGGCTGAGGGGTTAAACATGAGAACAAGGAGTCTATCCAATATAATATACTCATATAAGTATGAGACACAATCTGATATGAGGAAATTTATAAGACCTCTTCCATAGCCTCCTGCAAATTTATCTTGGTGAAAATCTGTAATTAAACCATAAATATAACACAAATGCAAGCCATGCCAATGTTATTACAGAATGTAATACTAACTCTATGACTACCTATCCAAGTTAAACAGAATTATATTATGAAATTTGAAAATGTTATCTCTGTTTCTAAGGAAATTGTATTTTTCTTATTGTTTGTATGATTCTTCTTGTAAATGGAGTCTGTTCTGATTATGAGGGACAGTGTTCACAAATCCTTGACAGTTTGCTCTGTGCATGAACAGGAAAACCTTTCAGAATCAAATTCTTTCCTGCAGCCACCTCTGCCCATCTGGATCTGCATCTATCCTAATTTTATACTTGGCTTTACAGATAAGGCATTTTTTTCATATCTAAAGAGACAGACTGGCTGAGTGGAAGGCACAATGGTGCTAATGCTCTAAGACTAGACAACCTCATTTAATGGAGTAGCACCATCAGAGGATAAATATTAATGAAATGCTTTCTGCTTCTGCAGTGCAGCAGAGTAGCAGTCAATATCCAGATGTTCTATTATTGTGATGATTAGCACCAGTTTTATCATATACTTAAAAGAAAGGGGATTCCCCCAAAAACATTCACAATTTTAAATAAATAGATAACTATGTTAAATAGATAAACTATCACGTGTCACACCTGCGTGAAAAAATTGCTCTCTAATTTTATCCCCACCTTTGTACAGAGGAAAAGAGCACAAAAATGAAGACTTTGTGGACAAGTATAAGAAAAATATTGATAAATGCTAACCAAAATGTGATGACCTTTAATCACTTTAGACTCCTATAGCAATCAAAGAGTGCACATATTGATGTTATAGGTGAGAAAAAGATTATTTATCTCCAAATCTTTAGTGCAAAAAAAAAAAAAATCAATTGAAATTAAAGCTGAAATGCTGAATTTTGCTTGTAGTGCTGAAATAACCTTTAAAAGATTAACTTTGCCAGTAAAGCACTGATAAAATCCTGGCACTTTCAGGCATACAATATTTGTCACCATTAATATTCAAGTGTCTGAAAGAGACATGGCTCTAATAAAAATAGTATCAGTATTTAGTTTATCAATTTAAAAAGATAACCAAATATAATTTACTATGATTTAGAATATATAATGGGAGCTATATACTCTTATTCTAGCTTATTTTATGAATGACAACGGAGGTATTCAGCTCATTGAGTGTCATGAGTAACAAAAATCTTCTTAGACAGACCCTAGGGAAAGGGATTTCCACCTTCTGCCAGCTAAAGGAGACTTACTGTACCCACAGCTTTCAAGTGTGTGTGTGCAGAAAGAATCCAGGGAGAGTAACTGAATTCACTATCAGCTGTTTGCAAACACATTTTCTAGTCTATATCTATTGTCCTGCAACATGAAAATTCTGTATTAGGCCACATAATCCTGCCTGCCCTTTTCAGAGCACTGTTATTTAACTGGAAGAAGAACTAATAGAGATTAAATCTATATACCACAGGGACCAGGTCTTGATGCTGTGCACTGAAGCACAATGTCAAAGCTGAGTAAGTACCACATTAAAGTAAAGCAGATTTGGAGTTTCATGATTCAGGTGCTATAAATGTTTAAATAAAAGCACCAATAATAAAAAGGAATTTTTTATGAGACCATTTGGTCACATCTTTCCCCTTTCCTAGGTACATCAGTCTGAGGAACACACACAATGTGACCTACAGAGGAAGCATCCTTATTTTAAAGGAATGACCACAATTCTGGAAGACAGAATGTTTACTGATCATAGCTCTGGTCCACGGTGCAATGAGATCTCCAAATTCTTCCTTACTTTTCCCATGGGATCAGCTGTGCTGGCACTCCATAGTCACCTGAACTTTAATGCTGTGCTACTCATTAGGATAACACAGTAGTTAATTATTAGGTATAGTCATTGATTGATTAATCAGTTCAAACAGAATCTATTAAAGACAAATAACATCAAACTGTGGAGTTTGTACTTACTCTCTGTGATGAATAAAAACAGAATCCCCACAGCTCTAATTTATGGAAACTGCCTCTGATTGACAGAGTCTATACTCCTCTCACAACTAATTTTCCCCCAATGATTCTCAAAAAAGTACTTTATTGCTTTACAATAAAATATTTTCATAATACAACTTCTGAATGCCTGCTGCCTCTAGTCATAGCACCTTTGTCACCTTACACAGATTGTTGTAGATAAGGAGTAATTACACTGAAAGCAAGAAAATTAACTACACCTGTGGAACTTGGTGTCTGCCTTTGAAAGTTTCTTTACATTTACTAATTTTGTGTGTGATTTTCTCCTAGAAAACTATTTTGACCTACAGTACATCAATTAACAGGAATGCTGGCAGAAGATTTTAGAAAATACTTAAATATTCAATAATGTGCTTCTAACATTAATTACTGATTAAAATCTGATCAACAGGATTAGGTAAATTTTTAATGCAACATAGACTGGTAGGAAAAATTACAATAAGAGAACTAGAAGTAAAAGATACCATTAAGATTCTTAAAAAACGCTCTTCCTAAAAAACCCCTGTACCTCTGGTTTTCAGCTGAACCACAAACTTGAAGTAAATTTAGGAAAGTGATTGCAAAGATCTGAGGACCAATTTAAACTAAGCAGAAAACTGTGGCAGCAAAAAATCAGGACCAGATAGAAAACTGCCAGTGGCTCTAGAGTTTGCTTCAGAGGAGAAATCTGCAGCACTTGAAGGCATCAGCCCCTTCAGGTTGTAACCCTGTCCCTTCCCTCCTGATTAATCTGAGATGTAACAGTCTGGGCAGCTGAAACACTCAAGTGTCCTTTACCTGTTTGGCCATTCAATATTTTATATTTTGATTGCCTGTCAGTCAGCTCATCACTTTTTCCATACATAAAAGTGAAGCTGTCAACATGAAAAGGGGAAGAAGAGATAACCAATCATAAAGAAAATACAGAAAGGTCAAACCCCAGACAAAATGCATTTTAATTGGATTATATACTTGGAAAGGCAGAAACGAGTTGATGTGAGGTGAAGCATGAAAAGCAGAAAATTAAATGAGGAGAGAGATGAGGACAGAGAGGCTCTAAAACAATGTTAAATTCTCACCAGCACAGGGAGGTGAGGGCTGGGCAGAGCAAAAACTGAGTGCTTCACATGCTGGGCCAAGTGGGACTGCCCGGTGTGAAGGCAGCAGGCAGGAGAGAGCTGACTGTCCCAACAAGGAGATCAAAGTGAAATAAAACCAGGCCTGAAGCTTGGGATGGAACAGGGAGCAATCCAGCATTTAACAAAGGCAGCTGGAGAACATGGCCTGGGTTGTCAGATGAGCACATATATCAAATCCCGTATTTCTGGCACTAATAAGCTACTCTGAAAATGGTTGTTTGTTAATTAAAAGTATTTACCAGAGAAAACCTCTGCACCAGGGCCTCCAGAAATCTCTCTAACTTCTGCATATAAAAGTGCCAGCTTCTCCAGCTGCCTTGAAGAATTTTCTAATCTTTTCACTAATTTTAAGGGTTTTTTTTTTTTTTTTCCAGTTGGAAAGAAGGAGGAAGCTACTGCAAGCATGAACTAAACTTCTAAGGTAAAAAATTCAGCTCAGAATTCACCTTAGGACAGTAAAGCACATTTTCTCCTGGGATATCTAACGCTAAGGTTTACTTCAAAATGATGTAATAAACCTGCTGACAAATACAGTGCAACAGGAAACAGAAGCAATCCTGAAAATGTGAATATTGGAAAATTTCTTTGCTGTTAAACAAGCCCAGAGACCCATGGATATAGAGTGGGCTGATTGCCAAGTCATTCCTTTGGTGTGTGAGGTTCATGGTTCACAATTCTGAACGAGGTCCTGGTGCCACTGCAGGTTCCTTCCCCCCATTTTTACCCTTATCACTCCCCCAGAGCCCAGCAATCTGCAGATCAGTGGCTTTCTGAATCGACTAAATTTACTTCATTGGGTCTTACAGCTCATAGACTTTTCTTCCAGGAATTTCCTTAATTATTCCTCCAACAAAATTTGCTTCTGGCCTCCAAAACATCCCTAGGCAACAAGTTTAATTACAAACTGTGTTTAAAAAATACTGTGGGGATTTTTTTAAAAAATCCACTTTCTGACAATTTATTGAATATATTTCAGTTTCTTGACTACAAGAAGTAGTGAATAATAATCAATATCAGTAACATGTTCAGCCAATTTCAAAATATCTGTGTATATCATAGAAACAGAACTTCTAGCTACAGATGGGAAGTAGGTCACCGGATAATAAAATATTTAAATTGAAAATGCAAACCCTGGAAGAAAGATAACAAAAAGGGACAACTTGTGTGATGTGAAAAAAGTCACAGTCCAAACACCTGAAGGTCTCCAAGTTGCTGAGCCATGGGGCAGGCAATGTTCTCACACCCAGCATTACCAGCACAGGTAACACCACAGCTGTGCACACAGAACTGCTGGGGCAGAACTCAAACTTTGGGGATCCTATTTCCTACTCAAGTGTGAAGGCAACTGAAATGCAGAGAAGCATCGTACAAGGGAAGTGGAATTCCAATACAAGAGCAATCATCCAATTTTTCAGAACACTTCTACAGTGAGGTGACTTGCTTCAGCACAGAGCAGCCAGCACTCTACTTTAACAACCCCCCATCAAAAAACACTACAAAATAAATTTTAAAAAATCCCCTAAAAACCCCAACAACTGCTCCCCCTTCCCTCCCAAAAAATCCCAACAGCCCACAACATATGCTCAAAGCTGTGAAAATCAAATGAGTCTACCAATCCAAAAATGTAGTACAGCACTGAGTCAGCTACACAGAACTCAGCTCTAATAGTGCTGCTGACAAATTGCCTTAATTCACTTCATTTCAGAATCCCTACAATATTCACAGGCAGACAGGGCCAGGGTTTGGATTAGGGCTTCCTTTCAGTGCTGAGTATTTTGTCAGGTTTGTAAACCCTTGCTGGGAAATTTCAACTCCTGTGGGATGCTTGCAGCTCTACAAACACCCTCACAAAAACCACATTCTGTACTAAAACCACATTCTGTACTAAAAACCTCTTGTGGAATCATGCCTTTAAAACTCCTTTCTAAGATGTGTTGCAGCCTTTTAGGATGTAAGGACATGTAGACTCCCTGGGCTTATTTTAAGATTGGTTTCAGCTTAGTTTGAATCATCTACATAAATAACTTTTAATATTAAAAGAGCAGACTAATGCAGAATTTTTGCTTTTCATTTGCTACTGAATGTTTCCTGCCTGGCAAATCCAGAAAAGATACTTATTGATATACAACAGCTTGGAAACAAATTCAGTGGTATTAATAAAGCTATCACTTTTATTTAAGTAAGCAAAATATCTACTTTTATAGACTGAATTGAATCAGATTGCTATTCAGATTTTCTATTCTGGAAAAAAAAAGACTGAAGTCATTAGGATTCATTTGAGACCATACGAATGTTAAATGGTAACAAGTCTTTCATATGCTAACTGTGAATGTGTGCCTTTGGGACAAATACTTCCCTTTTCAAAGAAAATTGGGATTTATAAGCATAGAATAATGCTGACAATATTAAGACAGATTTCAACCATCCAACAAAAATCAATTTTGGAGGAAGAATTTTGGCCCTAAAACACAAAATCTGACACTAACTAATGTTTGACTTTAATCAGTGCAATACAAATAATAAATCAGAGGCAAGGGGGAACCTGCTGATCTCTATGTAGAGATTGTGTATTGTTTTTCATTATGTGAGCCTATTCAGATATAAACATATAATAGCTATTGAAGTCACTCAAATATCACATATTTTGGTGCATTTGTGAGCACATGCAAAAATCTTTTTGTGTTTCAATGCAGGCAAACAGCAAACACCTATCTTGTAATGCCAACTCAGAAGGGTTGAATTCACCTCTGGTGTCATGACTGTAGTGCAGAACTTGGCAATACATCAACAATAAATACAGCATATTCCTTAAGTTCATGTTTTCTTCAAACACCTCGGTGAGTTAATGGCGTGTAAAGCAAAAACAGCAATCTTTTTTTCCAATTAATTTAACATGAATTTCAAGGGCAAAGTAAACAAACCAGCAAGTAAATCAAAAAGCTGATTTTGCACTTTCAGATTGACACAGCAAGTTTTTGTTCAATTGTTTTGGGAAGTGCCCATTTCTGATATAGCTAACTTGGGCAGAAATATAATTTCTGGTGGTGGCAAAAACAACAATCTGAAAAACTGTTAACAAAATTCACAGATGGATATCAATACCTTTTAAAAAGAGCTGCTCCAGCCACTAAAGACTTTTGTTACTATAATATAAATACTTGTATAAGCATGAAAACCAGGTAGTTTGTACAAGGTCATTGCAAATACAAGATGCATCAACCTGGTGAAGTTCCTAGAGCAACATAAATCTGTTTATGAGCAGCAGGTGAATTCCTGCAAAAGACTCTAAAGCTATTAACAGCTCGGTAAGGAGTACATAATAATAGGTTGTTAACTCAGCCATCCCAACAAGCACATCAAGAAAGGGCACTTTGAAACTACTAATGCAAATACATTAAAAAACGCACAAGAAAAGCAGAGAATTCCAAGATTTTTCTTGTTTCAATCCATCAAATAAATATTTGTGGGCTTATTCAGGGACAATAACAAAACTACATGGGAGTTACTGAATGAGGTGCAATTTTTATGAATTCAAGTTGGCTGATGAAATTATTAGTTTAAATTAAAAGCTCCTCTAGTGTTCATTTTGATTCCAACAACCACATCCCCACACCAAACCCACAGCTTTTGTTTAATACACAGTAAAGTGATTATACTGATATTAAACAGGAAAGTAGTGGTTTGGTGCATTAAGATGGAGGGGCTCTTCCTAAAGGAGCTTCCTCTTTCCCTTTGGATATTTCTCCCTTATCCCAGAATGACTGCTTTGGGGACACTGCTACTTAATAAAAAAGAGGTTGCTAATATTATACAGTCAGTGGCATCATTTAATGTGAAAAGGAGACCATTCAAAGAGGAAAACTAATATCCTGTCCTTTTCTGTGCTTAAAGTACAATTGAAATGCAGTCTTAGAAAAAAGAGACAGAAAAAAAGGAACTTTTTTCAGTTTTACTCTCATACCTTTGTACCTCTCCAGGTATCTCTTGAATGCATTGAATATTGCAGGAAGAAACTGTAACAATATCTGAACACTCCTTCATTTAGACAAAGATATAAACTCATGTCTCAAGGCATAGTTATGATTTAATCTATGAACCCACCTTTATGGCTGTAAATCATCCATATATTGCAAAAATCACTGTGCCAGCTCCAGCTTTCAAGAGTTTGGGCTCACAGATGATTTTTTTAAATTTTAAAGCTACTTTGTATTTTAAGAGGATCTAAAGGAAACATTCTGACTGATTTTAGAGATCTGGAGATGTAGACATTGTATTTAATTATAAATAAGTAAAATCACTTTCATTCAGACGACCATCATTTGGCAGGTATGCTTGTTATGTTTAGGTCATTGTTCACAAAACTTGCCATTTTTTTTGCTAAAAATCTGTGAAATTTTTAAACCCAGAGTTTGACTCCTGAATGGGTGTTAAGGTATCTGAGGGAACTCCAACTCTATTATCATATGCAACAAAAACTTAGTGCACCTGAACTCCAAGGTGAACACACTGCAGGCAATTGATAAGAACAGACACAACAAAAATAAAATGCTTTGGGAGTACATTCTCTACTTTGCTAATTCAGACTAAACATGTTCAACTCCTTACCACTTCCTTTTGTGCAACTGATACATTATCTCTGATGAGAAAACATTTCCTTTTTACTGTATGTTCATCAAAATCATCTAAATGTTGCCTTAGCTGAAACTTTCTGCTCTATAAAACAGCTGCTTCTGATTTTTGACCCCACCTAAACACATAAGATTAACACTGATTCCTGCGGCTAACACTATTATTATTATTATTATTATTATTATTATTATTAGTCCTGTGTCAGTGCACAATTCTGAAAACTACTTTTCCTGAGGTTCAAAGGCTTTAAAGGATAGAAAAAACCAATAATAAGTAATTTTATTACAACCAATCTTTGTTATCCATGAATTTAGCTTTCTTAGCTTTGTTTGAGGTATGGAACTAGTTGTGTTTGTTGTTTTGTAATAGTTTGCATACCTCCTATGCTTATTCCTATGCCCTTGAAAGCATTTGAAAACCACTTATACAAAACCATTAATACACTTTTTCTGCATTTGTGCAGCTCTTCTAGGCAGTTACTGGAATTAGCAGTGTACATGGACTTTTCCTTGGAGAAAATGGTATTGGCTGCAGGCAGGAACACAAGATCAGCAGAGACTTAAGTATGGGGTTTTTTTGTTAATATCAAATCCACCAGGCTTGCTTAAACAGCATTATACTTCTCATTGAGAATTTCTGGCTCAGCAGGAACAACAGCAATACCTCTATAGGCTACTTTATTATTAAACAGAAAAGTTCAGAAGCTGTTTCTAAATAATTGACAACAATGATTAGTAGACAAGCCAAACCAGGCATCTAATAGAGGTCTAGCTTAGAATTTCTTTGATAAACCCTTTGCTGCATGTAATTGATATTTAGATGCCAGATTTCTTTTTCTCCTATACAGTAATTACATTGGTGTCATTAAAAATGGCTGCTGCAAGCTCCTTAGGTTCTTTCCAGCAAGGCAAAAATTATATCTGGTCAGAGAGTCTGGTAATTAGTCACTCTCTTTTCAACAGTTCAAAACCTATTTTTTTTCTCTTTTCAGAATCTGAGGCTTTTTCATTTTTTCCCTTGGGAATCTGGGTTAATAACAGCAGAACAGAAAAACTGAGAAGCTTGTTTAACACCACTTACTATGCTAAAATAAGCTAGGAGATTTCATTTTAATGATTACATCCCAAAGCACATTTGTAGTGATTATTTTTAAAAAACATTCAGCAGACATGGTTCATTTCCCAGGAGCTACAAAGGGCTGAGAATGCCTGAGGTGCTGCTCAGAGCCCTGGTGCCTCCCTGTGACATGCTATGAACAAACACTAAGAGCTGCCTAAAACTACTGCCCAAAACCTCTTGTACATTCCAAACACTCAGCACTTTTGCTTTGATGAGAATTGTTGAAAACGTAATGAAAATGTATTATTGCATGACTCCTACATTTCTTGATTCCAGTCATATCAGAAACATTTCACTTGCAGGCAGCAGATTGCTACTTATGCCTTAAATCATTTGAATAATTTGAAAAATATTACAGAAGAAAACTGTGCATTAAAAAAAAATAATTATTAGCATGAAGTTAAAATTTCCCCAGTTGATCATTTGAAGCAAGCAGCTTTTATGTATACTCAATAAATGGCCTGAAGTGCTCAGCTGCTTATCCCTACTGTTGTCAGGCTATACCTGTTCCCCAATCCTATCAGTGATGTTGACTTTAAAATTTAGCAACAGGGATAGCAACAATAAAGGAACATGCCCAGAAGAAAGAACCAGCACATGCCAAGAACCCAGCCACAAACAAACAATAGCAAACAAACCCCTCTGGCCATGGGCAATGTCACACAGCCCCCAGGCTGCCTTCAGCCTCATGCCACCGGGAGCTGCTGCATACATTCGTCTTCAGGATATAAAAATCTACCATAAAAGAAAAATCTGAACCAAAAAAGTAACAGCTAGTGCTTAAAGGAAATAGGGGAGCTGTAACAGCTGTGTCTGAAAGGAAATGTTCCTTCTTAGTTAAACATTGTGCAAAGTGGTGGCTAAAGAGGTGGAGAGAATGGAAACTTTTGGCTCTTTAAGTAGTGAACTTCACACATGCCATGTGTGCCACAGACCTCACAGAAAGGCAGAGGAATTGACAAGAGAAATGGCTGATTTTACTGCACATTTCAAAATTCCACCCAGAAATTCTGAGGACTGAATGTGATCCACATGAGGTGGCTTCTTATGAGAAATGTCCTTATTTTATCTACTGAGAACATGTTTGGCTCCTGTTCACTGAGGCTGATTCCAGCCCATACTCAAGCAGGGTCAGGTTAATTAATTTGAGAAGATCATTATGCAATATCTCCTTGGCTGGAGAAGACACAGAGGAACATCTGGTGCTCTCTAAACCAGGATGAGTCTCATAGTGTTTATAATTTTCCATATTAATTCTTATAAAAATAATTCTGTCACTCAAAACATTATGCACTGAGAGTCTTAAATTTTCTCATTATTCCTATCATGTAATTTACCTAAAGGTCTGTCACTCAAATTCGGGATGTCTCATTTTAATTCATATTAATGATTACTCAAAGAAATAGCAGTCTTTGGTTTAATATTAGATTTTAAGACTGCACATCATTTCTTGTATAAGTTAAGTGAAGACAGCTGTAGACTGATAGAAAAATTAACAAGGTCATGCTGCTTTCTAATTCTTTAAATCTGGTACTTTCCTCTATCATCTCTCTGCCTCATCAGCTCTTCATCTCTTTTTCAAATCTCACTGGAAAACTAATTTCCTCCTTGCCTCTACTGCTCAGTTATTTTCTCACTTCTATTTATTAATTCCATTCTAAATAATACTGGGATGAAGGAGAAGTAATATCTGATGTCCTACATATCCTGTCCACTCACTGTCCTATGGAAGTGGGTTAATTGTTTTATGTGAAAACTGCCTGTGAACTGCAAATTGAATCTCCCAACAAAATGAAGTATTTTGGCAAAGGGATTTGGCTTTAAATTTCATCAAAAGACAAGAAAGCAAAGAAATATCACCCCCCTCCTCCAAATCCTGATTTTAAAGATATTCTCTACCTTCTCTATTTAGAGATTTCACTGCAATGCCTCGGGTTACTGCTTGGGTACATTCCATTAAAATCCCTTCTCTACAGACAGGCTTCCTTAGCTAATTATATGTTATCCTGTGTGTAACAGGAAATGCAATCCAGCTGCTGTGCTTGGGCCATGTGGGAGAACAAATAACAACTTAATACTGTTGCTGATATGTGCACAGCTTGGTATGCCTAATGCAGGTCTTAGGGAACATTAATTTTTGATGATTAACTTTCTGGGTTTGGATGGAAAGGGGAGGAATAAGTGTTTTCCAGTTCAGCTGCACAACCTGGAGTGCAGCTGGTGGGATTTATATTTACTGTGTGCTGAGTTCCCTTTCCCATGAGGGAATTCCTACAGAAGGAGGAATTGTCACTACAAGGCTCTAACAAGGCCCCACCACTTCATCTGCCTCAAACATGAAACACTTTTAACGAGAGGTAAAGAGATTATGATGCCCTGGAATGCTGCAAATAGTGCAAGCTTTGGTCAGTGTCTGAGTAATAGTTTAAAGTATAAAAGAAAAATTAATTGCAATTAGCAGTGGCAATGAGATTATATTAATGAGTTTGACTTTTAAAGGGAAAGACACTATGGCACATGAGAGATTTTTTCTTTCAGAAAAAAAATAAAAAATGGTGTTTGTGGATGATATCAAGGGACCATAGAATATAATGGACAGAGTACAGAGTAGGGCAGACACCCTGTATCAACAGAGAGAATTTGCAATGTGTAGTATCTCAAGATCCCAAAGGTGGTCTATGAAGAAATGCTTTTATGAGCATGTCTTAGAATCTCCAGGGGCAAACATTTAACTGATTTTCTGTGTGTTGCTGTAAAGACTCACTTACTATGCAAGGCACAGACTTCAGAATGATTCATAATCTACCTGAAATCAGGCATTTCAACTACCAAGCCTCAACAAGGCAATTATTTCAGGATCATGATATTCTCTGTCTGGTTACATCACACAACTATTCAAACAGTTGAAAACCCTTTCTCTTTGCTGTGACAGAACTTGAAGAATCTTGGACTGAAAGCTGAGGAATTTTTGTTCTCCCAGGCCAAATCAGCTCTCTAATTTTGTCCCAGGTCAGATTTTGTTCACTGCATTTTTGGCTGAAAGGCTGCAGAACAAAATGACCTCTTGTCAGACAACCACATAAAAATGTACCAGTGCACTCCAAAATAAGAAACTACAAATCTGTACAACCGACTCACAATGAAATTTTGTTATTGGCCCAAGATTTTAATTTTTAGAGACAATATTTCCTGAAGTTCTGAATGTTTTACAGCAATTCCCCGGAGAAATGAAGGTCATATAGCAAAAGGTACTTTAAAGCAGAAAAATTATTGAACTGCTTTATTGTACTTTGAAATTAATGTATGAATCCCTATTTGTAACTTATTGAGACCTCTGGGTAACTCTCCTTATCTACTTTATTTCTTTATAACTTGCTAGTCTTTATCAGAAGAACATTTTTCACAGAGGACCTGATCTTTTGATAGTTCTCTGTGAGTAATTTGTATTTTACAAGAGTATAAATACAAATTTCTTGCATAATTGGCACAGTGTAGCCTCCTTGTGCTTCTTCTGGAAATGAATGGAAAGATGCATCTTTATCTTCCATGCTCATCATCATTAATTTGTCTTCCTTATGAAGTTGTTGGAAACTGCCCCATTTTGTGGAGTGCTTACAGTTTATTGGGCAGCTATTTGATTTCTGAAGTTTACATATCTTCCAGAAAACTTTGGGAGCCCATGACAAGATACAACTTCCATTTGTGAGCCACAGAACTCCTACTGGTGATAATTAAAAGCAGGCTGCTCCCCTAATGTGCTCACCAATGATGTACTCACAATTTTTCAAATGTCAACAAGGAAGCTTAAAAGAAATAGCAGTAATAATTGTAAAAGTTTAGAGTATTGCATAATTCCTCAGAGCTTCAAGAAGTTAAGAAACTGATATAATCGGCTGAATTTGAGGGATTGAGTGGTTGTATTTGATGAGGACATTCCTTTTCTTATATTGTTTATCAGAATAAAACCTTTCTTTACTAAATACAAATGACAGCTAGAAAGGGATAGAGATGAACTGCAAAAGTTGTTCCATTTTTCTACCTAGTCTGTTTATTAGTAGCTAAGACTACTGTTTTATGCCTTTTTCTTGACTCCCTAAGACATTAATAGAATTTCTGACCTTTTCAAATTTAACACATTCTTCAAATTTACCTGCATTTTTTACTCTCTGTTAGAGGGATGTCTTTGTGATAAATTCATACTAGATCCAGTAGAAAATTATTTCACTCTTATCATACTTTCTGTGAGCATGCAATATCCCTATTTTGTCACTTCTGCTGAGAACAGGAATGCTGATATTCCCCTGTTTCAGAGTTCCTGGGAAGGCTGAGAGATTACACTGTCACTGGCTACATCTAGCCCTGTCACAACACAAACTATGCTTTTCAATATACAGAGCTCCACAGTGAAGAAGAAAAAAACTAATTGAAACATAAAATTAATAGTGCATATTAATATTTTCTGGCTTTGAGGTAGGAACCATCCCTTTTTCTTTCTCAAAATAAAATTTTATTTGCATTTGGCCACTACACTTAGCCAGTTTTGTAACGTATGCTTCTTGATTTAAATATGATTAAAGCAAAATTTAAATATTAAAATGGCGTCAAATAACATTTTCCAATTTAATGCTGTAAATAAGCAGAATGACTTGCAGTAATGGGTTATTAATTTCTCTGATCTAGAACCTGTCTCCAAGACAGGTCTTGCAAATTACACACTGGAAGGTGCCAGCAGTGAATTTTATCTCCCCTGACCTCAGAAGAAACAGTTTATAAATAGAAGATGCTCCTTATATATTTTAAAAGGTGGACACAGAAAACTGTTCTCTTTTTTCTCATAAAAACAGATAAGAGTGATTTAAACTGTTTCTAGCAAAGGGTCTTAAAGCCTGTGCCTGTAGTCTTGCTGCACAATGGTCAAGGCTAAGGAGGAAGTAGACCTCCAAGAAAAATTATTTGCCTTGTCACTCAGCACTGACTGGTCTTGGCACATAATCCATTGAGAAAGGATTTTATTGAATACATATCTAAAAGTTGTAATTTAACATCTATACCAATGGCTACAGAACTGTTGGAACTATTCCTTTCAACTGAATAAAATCTCACAATTTGTTGTGTTAAATTAACCTCTTTAATATCAATGAAGAAAAGAAGTTCAAGTTATAATGGGCCTTGCTATGATAATGGATGAGAACCTGAAGGAATTCCATTAGAGTAGGAAAATAGGGTTCTTGGTTTGGCTTACCAAATATTCTAAGCAATCTGTCTTCTCCTTCTAGCTGTCCTATTTAAATTGTTTGGATTTTTTTCCCAGTTTACCCTTTCTTCTGCATCATTAAAGCTGCATAATCTCAATAGAGAAGTGCAGTCAAGGAATAAAATTCTCAGATATTTACAGAGCCTAATATCCCTAACACTTTCTCCCATGACTTGGTTTGTATTTCTGTTCTTTGTGATCTTCACACACATCAGTTTCACTGTGACTTCAGATGGGGGCAGGGAAACACAAGAACTCACTTAGCAGGGAATTGTTTAAGGTACAGACATCGAAAATTTCCTGTCTATGTTTACAGCACTGAAGGCCCTGCTCAGCACAGAATTTTTTACTGGTACCAGGCCCTGCAGCAACTGGAAATGACCAAATAT
Source organism: Zonotrichia albicollis (assembly GCF_047830755.1). NCBI lineage: Eukaryota > Metazoa > Chordata > Aves > Passeriformes > Passerellidae > Zonotrichia > Zonotrichia albicollis. The sequence continues at coordinate 2,060,688 of NC_133820.1, forward strand.
GTTTTGTGCTTAGGGAAAAGGAGGCTTCAAATTATGCTTTTCCAACACATGTTATGTGTTCACCTTGTACCTTTAGTTGTAGTGCATGCTGCAGCTCTTTTATGTGTGAAATTGCCTGATTTTGACAGAGCACTAGAAATCCAACAGTTTCTCTTGTAACCTTTTGTAACCCTCTAAACAATGCAGGTGCACCTATCCTTTATGCGCATATTATTGCTTTATTTAGCAATAATAAATAAATAAATACATCTCTTGCCTCAAAATGAAATCATGTTCCCATTCACTTTAATTCTGTTGTGTCAGTGTCACTGTAATGTCAAGTTTTTGCAGTCTATAAAGCAAAATATATTGAAGCATGTGATCAGTTTATCCATGTTTTTAAATGTAGTTACTATGAGATGAGTAAATGTACAATCTGCTTGCTGCTCTACTCAATTCTAGTGTGAAATAAGACAGTCATTAACAACTTAGATGCAAAACAACAAAAAATCAACGCAAAATAAAATGTCTGGCATAAACACACAGCATTGTAGGTGGCGTCAAGTGAAAAGATTTTTAAAAAATATGATTAAGAATACAAAACACATTGCTCTTTAGGGTCTGAGTGTGGGTGATGCTGTAAGCGAGACCTACTTTCTCATAGTACTTGATCTCGTAGTCCAGAATTGCTCCATGGGGAAAGTCCGGCTCTTGCCAGGAGAGGGCAATGCTGTTTTGGGAAGCCCAGTCCTTCCTGACCATACCTATCAAGGTGGGTGCTGAAAGGGAAAAGGATAACTAAGGGTTAAAGACAAAGCACACGGTTTATCCTTCCAACCTCCTGTCTGAGGATACCAACCCGAGGCAACTTGGAGTGACCTCCAGACAGAAAAGCATGACAGATGGCAATTCTCAGGGAAACCATATAACCTGGAATTAATGTCTCAAGCACACGCTGGTAACTCCTCTGCTGAGGTGCAGAGCAGCTTCTGGAAAATGGCTCTGTGCAAAAACACGGAAAGAAACTGGGCTGGGTGGGCTCTGCCCCAACCAGGCAGCACTGCTGGCTCCAGGGACACTGTGTCCAGAGCAGAACCACACTGCAGAGGCAGCAAATTCTGCATGCAGCTTAACCTTCATTAAATGTTATGATTCTAGCGTTTAGGATGCACATTCAATTTACTCTCTGGGGTAACATAAAGTGACACAGCTCAAAACAGATGCAATGAATCCCTTTTCTGGCAAGCCCTTTGTGAGAGGTCTGTGTGCACCAAGAGCCAGCTCCTGCAGGAGCCCCTGGAAGGGATTGGGGTACGAGCAAAGGGAGAAAAATCAGCTCCTGGAAAGGGCCCAACATGCATGGATGCACCTAGGAGCCAAATTATCTCACTCTGCGATTAACCAAATTTAGAACCAGTTTTTTTTGCCTTTTTGGAAAAGAAGGTGTGTGGCATTCGCATTCTCTGAAAAATCCCTTTGCCCACAATTTTTCTCCTGGGAAGCTGAGAAGCCTCCGAGAAAAAGGAAAATTATTATCTCATTTTCTTCTCCCGTGTTTTGCTCCTTTGGAATGTGTTTGGAGATTGTTTACCAATAGGTTATTGCTTCATTGGTTTCTGATGTGTTTTCACTCATTGGCCAATCATTGCCAAGCTGTGTCAGGACTCTGGAAAGAGTCACGAGTTTTCATAATTATCTTTTTAGCATTCTGTAAGTATCCTTTCTGTATTCTTTAGTATAGTTTAGTATTCTTTAATATAATATAGATCATAAAATAATAAATTAGCCTTGTGAGAACATGAAGTCAGATTCATCATTCCTTCCTTCATCAGTGCACCCCAGAAATGCAATAAAGGTGCATGGTTATCCACGCAATGATTTCAAATGGTGCAAAGATTGTGTTCTAGAAAATAATCTTTGCTTGTTTTATTAATCTGGTCAAACAGCTAAAAATATTCTCCAGACATTTATGTGGCTTTAATAGTATTGATGTGCAGCTTTCCCACATGTTACAGCAAACCCAGTCATATTATTCAACAGTCCTGAACACAACTAAGATCAACAATCCAGCTACCATAAGTGGTTCACAGATTTCATTATTTCTTTCCACTAAAATATATTAGTTTATTACACACCCTCCCCCATTCATCTCTCTTCTGAACCTTACTTAACTTCTTCTAAGTTTCCATGGAGTTGTCTCCTAAAAATAACACATTTTTATGATTTATTTTGAATGAAAGGATCTCCCTAGGAAAATGAAAAGAGAATCTGCTCCTAGTCACAAAATTTCATGCCTAAGTCTTCTTTCCTGTAAACATTTCAGGAGGTTTAAGAAATGAAAAAAAATAAATTCTAGAATGCAAACAAACACAGGAAAACAAAACCGTGTCTTTGTCTTTGAAAAAAGAGAAACTCTACATAGAGATGTGTGTATTTTTTCTCTGTGATAATGCATTTATCTGAGAGAGAAAATTAACTTCCATCCAGCCTTACCTTTGGATAACTATTCTGTGGGATAACAGTTTTATCCTCCCTGATGTGAAAAAAAATTCCCCAACTCAACACCTAACACCAGAAAAAAAACCCTACCAAAGTGTAAGAGCTGACACAGGAAACTTCTACACCTTTGCCACTTTAACCACAGGTCTGATGCAAGGGTGTCAGAGAGAAAAAAAATACTCCTGCCATGCAGAATAAAGGATTAACCTGGTTTTCAGGAAGCCCTTAAACAGCATAATGTAAATAACTGAACAGAACAAAACACAAAGTAATAAATAAAACATTCACAGGATTTGAACCAAAATGTTATCCCTGGGCAGGTTAAACTACTCCCTTAGCCAAAACGATATTTTTACTCTTGAAACTGAGGGTGAAGTTGAGCTCTCACAATATCTCTCTGGGGTACCATCAACTTCTCCAAGCAAGAAACAAAGTCAGGTCTGTTAAAAGGAAAGCTGGAGCTAGCAAACACGGATTTGTAATTGCTAAACACTGATCAAGGGCCTAGGAAGGCACTGCTCACATAAGTAGTTTTACTATTTGTCATTTTGAGTCATTCACTGGCACTGAGCTGTGATTTAGGGGTACCCCCTGTGTGCCTGCCTAGAGGTGATGAGCATCAGCACACTGCAGCTTCATCCCACAGCATCTGGGAGCTCGCTGTTCAGACAACCCAACCCAAAATTACTAAGACTGGTGACAGAAAACAACAGGTTAAGCTGTAGATAAAATTATATTCCTGGTTGTTTTAGGCTTATAAAATATACACTGCTGATATAACATGTCTTCAAATCATAGCCTCAACTTTACAAGCTTTTCTTATGTACTGCATGATGGGGATTTTTCCTTGTGTTCTAACTTCCAAATTTATACAAAAATTCATGCATGTTTTCAGCCTAAACTCAACACAGTAATTCTTCCATTTGTTGAAATGCATTTCAAAAGCACAGTCATGGTGCATTGGAAGATCCTCTCAAAACTTCAGTATGTGAAATAATCCTAGTTGTCTTTCTGGGAAAGAACTCAGTCTGAAATTAACAGAACAAAATTACTTTAGATCTCTCCTGAACCACCTGTGCTTGACCTGCACTTGAAACCAAGAAGTCCATACAGCAAGGCTCACATCACACCTGGGGCACTGTGCCAGCACTGAATCCTCTAAACCAAATGCAGAGATGTGAACATAAAGCTGTGAATATGACAAAAAAATCCCCCAAAAACCAAACCAAAAAAAAAAACCAAACCAACCCCCCCCCCAAAAGTGTACTTTTTAATAAAAAGGCACAGAAGAACCACCATTGACCATTTCCTGTATGTGCAGAAGGATGATCCTATTTTTGCCAGACAGGATTCCAGTCAGAAATTCATTGTAGGAAGAAGCAGACAAATAAAACCAAGTAATTAAAGGCACAGCTACCTGAGTTTCTATTCCTTTTGTTGTGAAGTGCTACTAAAGAGCACTCATTTCTGTGGAGAAATTTCCTTATAACTGTTGCTCACCAGAGCAGAAGTCAATTAGACCTTAGAGATTCTATCCACTTATTGTTAAAGCTCTTTTTAAGCAGAAGATTGTAAGATAGGTAAATCCTATTTTCCCATTCCTAAAGGCTGCTCTAATGTCCCTATGATGAATCAATGGGAAGTTCTGTTAATTAGTTGTTTCAAATCCAGTAGCTGCAGGAGAACTCTTATATGGTTACCCAATGAAACCTTTTGAAAAAAAGAAATGCTTAGAAGAGGAGCATGGGTTTTAATCACTTTAAGGGCAGCATTTTCTTGCCATTGGTCCTGGGCTGAAGGGTGGCTTCAGCTCAGCACTGATCTGTGTTTTGTACAGAGCATTCTTTGCACCATCTGTTACATCTTCTACACTGTTATAAATTTCTTGAATTACAATGAGTCATCTACAATGTGGTGAGCTCCTCATTTAATTTAGTCCCACAAGCTTCTTGGTCTTTTCAAATTTTTATTGAATAATGGAAGTGCATTATTTAATTTAGAGTCAGCTGATTTTATTCTAAATTTCTTTGGCTTCTCTTTTTCAGAATCCTTTTTTCCTCATGCGATACATACAGGACAGAAAATGTGTATATTAAACAATGACTAGATCTAAGTGTTCTTTCCCTAGAAAATTTCTTTTTCTGAGGCTGACTTCCATTATCCATAACTGTCTGATCTCAAAGTAGGTGATCTTCATTCCTTTGGACACCATCCTCATGAGAAGGCTGTGGGTGTCAGTATGTAAAATATTGGGGGTCTCAATATGTAAAATACGCCCTTTGGGATCACATGTTTAATTCAGTTTGTTGTTTCTATCTCTCTGCCATTAGCAACAGTTACAGAAATTGCATAATTAAATGTTATTCTCTCCTTGAGACCTGTGCCTGCTTCAAGGTACAGGAGAGATCACACTCACCAGAATTCAGGGCTTTGTCACCTGTTTTCTGAGCAGGGTTTCCCTTCAGAGGAAGGAATCCACCTCTCTCCCTGCCTCTTCCTCCTCTCTTATCTCAGTCACTTCTCAACTGCAGTTATGGGAAAATACTGAATAAACTCTCCTCAAAATCCCTTGCTTCTCTTTTAAAACTCATTAATCCCTCCTAGGTTCACCCTACAGAGGAGGAAACTGCTTTAACATCCCGCAGGGAGCCTGCACTCCTCCTGTTGGGGGAACCAGTTCTTTCAGTAAGAGAAGGGCAGTTGAGGGTGGAAGAGATACCAGTGCCATGAAGACTACTTTACATTGACTGTGTTGGATCAGAAAACAAAAGAAAACTGTTTTCTTGGTCATGAAAAGGAAAGGGTTCTTCAGGCTTCATTTACAGATTAATGGCACAAATTAAACCAACTGTAAACTATGCTTAACACTATAGAACTTATATTTCAAGCCCATTAAACAAAAATGTTAGGAAATCAATGAAAAAAGAATAGAGATGTATCAAGGTTCAAATCTGAAGTGTTCTTTCAGGTGGTAAAAACACTCTTTGCACTTTTTGTATACCAGAAAATGCTATTATAATTTCACAGTGTTTCACCAGCCTACATTCTGTAACTATATTACAATTCCTATACTATTGGACACTGAGTATGATTTCATATTATAAATATCAATAAAAAGAGCACTGAGATTTCATTCACAACGCCACATCTGAAAAAAAAAAAGACATTATTTCAAGGCACAATAAGAAAAAGATTCACTTCTGATTCTGGACATACTACTAGAAAGGCAATAAGCTGCTTATTATCTCTTAGAGAAGACATTTCACTCCAGTAACAGAACTGGAAGCAATGAAACAACATTTCCTGATCAATGACAGTGCCTCCAGTGCTTTACCCATTTAAGCTGTTTGCCAAGGATTTTGCAGGGAAGTGAAGAGGCCTGAAGCCTTGATCCTGTGTTACTAATGCCACGTGTGAAGCATATGATCAGTCCTCTGAAGGATGTGCCTGTGCTATCATCCAGAGCAGTCTTCACTCCTGCAGTATGGTTATTAATCCTCCAGCAGAGATGCAGTTCATCCTTTCTTTCTTTTGTGTTTGTTTGCTCATCTTTCTGTTGCTATCTTTCAGGATAAGGGAAGAAAGAGTATCTTATGAACAAGGGATGTGATAGGGATCCAGGAGACCTCTGTTTATATTCTTTTCTGGTTGCGCTTCAGAGATTTTCTTTAATCTTTTGACTGAGCTATCTTAACATACAATGTGAATGTCAATAAGTTCCTTTATTTGCAATACGTGAGCACTTTCTTGTTAGGAGTGTGAGTGTGGGAATATAAAAGACTAAAACCTAAGCACAAGCTGACATGGGAAACAAACCACTGAAATATGAACAGAAATTAAACTTCTGTTAAAAAATCCCCAGTTCATAACCCACCTCTGAATATTAAAGATGTTCACATGGATAAAACATCTTCAGGTTTATACTGAATTCAGCAAGAATTTGTTTTCTTACCACACAAACTTGCTTTCAATTAGTACAGTGACTAGATAAGATATTTGATTCTTCCCATAATAGTCTCTTATCTTCCTAATCATTTCAGTAGTAATTCAGTTACAATGCTTGGAGGGGATACTATTAGTGGCACTAACCTTGGAGTTCAAAGTTGAGTATGGCGTTTCCCTGACAAAGCATTACAGCTTACAAATTAACAAGTTTTGGGTTTAAAAAAGTAATTTTTACTTCATTTTCTTACATTGGTTCCCTAAAGGTTTGCACTCCAAAGACAGCAGAGCAGTGTGCTTCTTTTGAAGCACTTCATTTACTGAAAATAGGCCTCCAGCAAGTTATAATTATCATCTCTCCCTCCATCTTAAAATCTTTCCCCTTGCAGATCTCCTTTGCTTGCTCAGAAATGGTGGATGGAAGCCAAGTGAACCCGATACCCTTGTCAAAAACTGGATTCTGCTTACAGTGTTGTGGGCTAAAGGTCACGATAGACACAACCCCAGATTTCCTCCAGGGTAAATATAGATTCAACATGGGGTTTTTTTGCGATCCATAATGCAATTCCTTCTTCCTTGCTGCCTAATTTCTCTTTCATCTATTGTTGATCTTATGTAAAGAGACAGTAATTATTCATCCACACGATTTTGCAACACTACAGATTTACTTTCACTTGCAGAACGTGCTGCCATTCTCCATTTTTCGAGCTTCAGAGGAAGTGCTCCTAAATCTTTACTTACAGGACCTACTCAGCTTCTGCTACTTCAGAGTGGATTTTAGTAGGAGATACTTAAAACAACAGTACAAAATAAAGCCTTCTCAGCTGTCAGTCAGATTGTGTGGCTGTTCTGCTCTCTTTGATGACATGATGTGCAAAGCCTCAAAAAAGTATTGTGAGATATTTGACACAATTTATAGCACAATGAATGATTAAAAATATCTTACTTACAAGTTTTTTTAAAAAATCGTTCCCTTAAAAAAATCACACAAATGCTTTACCTAAATCTATGTTTTAAGGAGTTTCTTTATATGTTCTGTATGTCTAAAGCAAGAGGAATAAATTCAGTTCAAAAAAGCACAGAGGGAGGTTGCGAGTCCAGGAATCAGATGCAAACAAAAAAGATATGCAAAACTAAAGCAGATTGCCTGTCACATAAATGGAAATAATGTCAAATCAACAGGTCTCTGGCAACCAAAGGGATTTGCATCAGAATAAGCAGATTCTTGGATCCTGTCAATTGCCTTTTAGGGCTGGAGCAGCAGGAGGCAAGGAGAGATCTAAGAGGTCATGGGGATTCCTGAGGGAACAGATCCCTGTAAACCAGAGCTGCTCTCTGCTTGTTTGGCAGAAGGCTGTGTGGGACTAGTACATCAGCTCACAACAGGTGGCAACAGCTTCTGTGGCTGAATGGCACAGCAAAAATGCGATTACTGGGGAAAAAAGGCCCTTCTCTTCATGTTGTTCTGGATCAAAAACCAGGGAAGGGTGCAAGAGGCCACTCCAGGCAAGTCCATTCCCTTCCTATCGCTCCTTATGATGATTATAAACCCTGCTGTGGCACCTGGAGCAGAAGCAACAGAACATTATGTCCCTAACCAGCATATTTTCTGCTTTCCCAACCTCAAATATTCTGTGTTGTGCTGCTCACTGTTCCTCCTGACTCAGGCATTGTGGTGAGCCACTCACTATCAGCCGGTGACACATTTGAAGTTGGTGTGTGTGCTTTCCTGGGCTACTATTCCTGACACACAGGAGTCCTCTAAAAAGGAAGGCAGAGTGGCTTATGGGGTTTCCTTTTTAAGGAAAACTGTGTTAAAAAAGAAGGAGGCAGGAGAAATTGGTTTATCAGCAGATTCAGATTGCTACTATAATGATGTTAATCAGCGTGAAGAAAGATGTGCTCCAGCCCGTGTGTTACATAAATTAAAAATATCATTCCAGCACTGCTAGGTGCCCTGTGATGGGGGGACAACCTGTGGTGACACATTTCTCCAGAGAACTTTGTTTTCAGCCTCCTGGTGTAACTTGGGTATTGGTATAAATTGATTGGAAACACAACTTGAGGTTAGGAAGGCGTCATTACACAAACAGAGCTGTAACTAAGTCTCATTCAGCAACAGCCCCTCCAGGGTCAGCTGCAACCAAATCGCTCTGCACAACTTCCTGCTGCTAAATTGATCTCAGAAGCTGGAAAATGAAATAAGCAGGTTAAAAAGCACTAGGAAATCTGCCATTTTTTCACTCCATTAATTGCCACTCGTTCTGCGATGCAACAAAGGCAAACATAAAATGTACACTCATTTCAGCAAACCTTTCCTGCTCTGGTTTATATCCAAATACGAGGCTAGATCAGATTGTAAGACATTTTCTGTCAAACAGTACTTTACAGGTCTGAAAGAGGTTTTTCTTTTAGCAAGAATATCATGAATATTTTATGTGAACATCTTCTGTGAACCTTCTGTAAAAGCTGTGTTTGTTGGCATGTGCAGAGAATGTCAGAGCTACTGTACTTCAATATTTTGAGTGAATGTGTGTAAGTGCATAGACACACATCCAATACTGACTTCAAATGTACATCTTCAAATGATTTCCCCAAAAATGTTGATTTTAACAAAGCATTCCATAAACCACAACAATGCTAAATTAATATGCCTTTATAAATTAATTCCCAGAATGATGTTACAAACAAAATTATGTAACTTATTATTTACTTCATAAATGCTAAAAATATTCCAAAGGTTTAGTCCAGCTCTGTTTCATTGAGGATCAAATATCTTTTAAATCTTTGATGTGGAAACCTATGCACAAAAAAGCAGACCCTTTTAAACTCTGGCATACAGACAAAAAACACTTCTAAGAGGCCAGGAAGTCAATGGTTTGTACTTGATGCACACGAATCTTGTACTTGAAAAGCACTGCTGCTGTCAAATGTAGCTTAGGTGTTCAATTTCTAGGCAAGTAGGGTAGAATCTGACTTGACTCAAGCAAGTTAAAAACTGGGGTTTAGTTTTGGCCAGTTGTCTTAAGTCCCTCTGTAGTCAGGAGATGAGATACTGAACCTGCTTTGGGAGCTGGTAGATCAAATGTATGCCCTAGTTTTAGCCACAGCATTTAATACATTCATCACTACCATCAGCACAGAAGCTCATTGCAAAATCAGCCATGGATCTTCTTTAAAGGTGACCTCTACAGAAATGCAGGAGTAATTTTAGATATGTCAAGATCCTCAATAAATTTCTTCTATTTTCTTTTTTTTTAAGTTGGGTGTATCCATATAATACCTCTAGCATGTTTAAGCTATCAAAAAAACTGGACAAAGTATCTCGGCACATGCTCTGCAGTCAAAGATCATTTATGTGATATTTTAGTTAGCTCACTGGGGATGTTTACACACCTCTGAGTCTGAGGGCAGGCTCTCAAGGTGATGGATAGATGCAATGACACCTGAAGGTATCAGAGCAAATCCACTCTAAAAGCAAAGAGCTGCTGGCCTTTAGCTTCTGTTATGTCTAAAACCTGAGCTTCAGAAGAGGCCAGTGGCCCTTGCTGGACTACAGCACTCATATTCTGAAAACATGTCACAGTAATATTAAATGCATTTGAAAAATAAATGCCTTTTTTTTGGTGTGTTTTCCCCTTTCAAGAAGATTGAGTTGCTTTTATTCACAAAGACAAAACTCCGCAGAGTTGAAAAACCACTGGGGTCTAAAGAGTTTTCATCTTTCTGACAAATTAAAACAGCAAGAAAGAAGAGAACTGTAGAAATTAGATCAGATGATAGGTAGTAAAATATATTTCCAAGAGAGGTTTGTGGAAGGCTGGTAATTATGGAATAACCTTTCAAAAGGGAAGCCTCTTCAACTATTTGCTGCTAGTTAGCTCATGCCCTGCAGCTTGTGGTTTAATATTTATTACACATATCCATGCTCAGGGAGAGGCAATCTCCTGACAGAGGCTCATGTGAGAGGGAAAGCTGAGCATCCACAGCTCCAGGTCAGTACATCACCTAGCTTAAGGAGCCTGCCTTTTCATTCTGAGAAATTAACTACCCAAGGAATGCCCTCCTAGCAAGAGACTCTGAATTGTCAGAACTCTTCCATTTTGCCCCTTTGCTATTTCTGTTGTTTTTCTTGACACTTAATGAGTTTTTTGTGTTCCTCAACATTCTGTGTGCTGAACTCTGCCCTTGGAGATTTTTACCCAGGTCTGTTTTTCATCTCTAGTAGCACAACAAATGTGCTTCCTACAGAAAAAAAGAAAAGGAAGGTTCAAGGTGGAAAGCTGAGCACTGCTGTCCTACACAATCTTTTTTTGTCCAAAGGATGAAGTCTAGGGGACCTACTGACACATGCAGAGTTTGCACTGGTTGTTTTTTAAAAAGGACCATAAAAATTATTTGGCATCCAAAAAGTTAGGGAGTTGACAGACACTGAAGCAAGAAACAGAGAAAACATTCCTTATCAACGAAGATGCTACTGAATGCTGCTGGGAACTGGAAGACCACATTTGGAGAAGCATTATTTGACACTTTCCTGAGCTTCTTCCATCAGTGCACCCCATAGCTTATTGTCAGAGAAAAAAAAAAAAAAAAAAAGGAAAAGGACTAGATGAGCCTTCTGAAATTCAGATACACTATCTGGTTACAAAGCTTTCTGTTTAGCCCAGTCCAAAGGCAAGCTGGCTACATACAGCTTCCTTCTGGAACAAGCTTTCATCTATCCCCAAAGAGCCTTCTGCACTGCAGAAATTTTACAGAGAGCAAACACCCTGCTCCTGCAGCTCTGGGAGCTGCTTGTAAGAACGAATGGCTCATATCCACACAGTACATTAGTGACATGCAGCTGAGTGCTCTGGGGTCTAACTTTCAAGTGCCTGATCCTCAGAATGATATTCAGAGTTAAATTATGCTCTGTGTCCACCATGCACCAACCAGAAGAAATCACAGCATGCACAAAATCGGAGCTTGACAATTTAGACAACTTTCAGTTTGACAGCTCAGGTTAAACATCAAGGTTAGACACTGGAATTGCACTACTGCAATATTGTTACATTGGAAAAACCCACAAAATAATGATCTTAGTAGCGAAAGTAGCTCAGCCTCTTTTACTCTTATCATGAAGAAAATCTTCCTTCTTTGAATCCTCCTTAGGTATTTTAAGTAATTCTCTTTGTCCAATATCATACTTTGATGTGTGATTGTTGTGAGTCTGTAGTTTGGAAGGTCTGAGAAATCAGTGTGTCCACACAGGATTTTAAAAGTTTTTTGGCATACAAACAAAACCAAAAAGTAAGACCTTCTAATTCAGACCCATGTCTCAGTATTTGGCAATGATCTCTCTTTCTGTGACCTTCATCTTAAAATTTCTGCAGCAGACAATCATCTCAAATCCCTGTGTACTCAAACATATGGTTGAAACCTGGGCAAGGAAAACCCCACTGAAAAAACAGCAGCTAAGGAAATCTATGATAGAGGGAAAAAAAAATTCCCCACACATGCAGCAATTCCTTGGATGCCATCTAGAGGACACTAACTTCCCATGGCTATGAATGGGTCCTGACACACTCAAATATGTCAATTATGGATCATCTAGCTATTTTTCTGTACTGTTCAGAAAATAAGGGTTAGTAAAATCTGGTCAAAAAGGAAGTTTTAAAATACCAACAAAATAAATAATACAGGAGAGCTTTGTAATAGCTTCTAAAAATACTATTCTGCTTACACAGACTAATTCTGTGTCAATAAATTTGTGGAAAATAATTACTGGAAACAAAAGGACTATTTGTAACTTTTTGTTCTAAAATATACTGGTTATAATTTTGATGGTCCTGCATCGATATCATGAATTTGCTGAGCCATCATGCTAACTCTGCAATAAATCAGAATTTTCCATATTTCATTAGTGATCATGATCACAAAGTATTTGTAGTGTTGACTTAACTACCCATGACATGGTTGGTCAGATATATCGTGATTGGGTTTGCAACTTCTTATGTTAAGCAAGGTGATCTTCCCCTGAAATGTCCTTCCAAAAAATTCCACATTAACTGAATGCATAAAGTTGTGAGGAAGAAAGGCTACATTGATAACTAATTCATTGGCTGAGGCAGACAAGATCTCTTCAAACTCTTTGAACTCTGAGTCTGTCAGTGTTTGTTTCAGTCCCAACTTGCTGATCAGGTCCCATTAAATTTACACCATCTACTCTCAATCACTTTAAGCATCTAATTCCATGGGACCACCTAAAGTTAGGAGAATCAGGACCCATTTAGCAGAACAAATGTATCAATTCTATTTCTTCTGAAGTCTGTAAGATGGCACATCTTAAAAATATTATTAGCTCAGCCTGTCTGGTCCATGCTCTGCATCTCTCCTCAGTGCCTGCACTGGAAAGACACTGAGTTCTCTTTCCTCAACCAGTGAAAAGTCTTACCTTTAATCTACACTCACAAAGACACCCTAATGGTTTTGTTTTTAAGATAACAAGCACTCTAACCCTACTCCATTCTATAAACATTCATATCACCAAGAAAAATATTTTAAATTATGTATTAAACACTTCATAATGCAATCTTTGGCATCTGAACCTCCCATCAGGTATAATCCTGCTATATTGCCAAGTTCAAAGATGCTGTTTGCTTCCTTTTAAAACAGGCAGAAATACAAGCATGGAGTCTCAGATTCTGATATAATAATAATAATAATCATCACCTGACATTTCAGTAAGCATTCAATCCTGAATATAAAATATAAAACAGCTCAGAAGGAGACATTTATTAGCACTCTCAAGTAATTGGAACTAGCAAGGAAGACAATAGCTGACATATTTCAATGCTTACACATGTTGATTAAATAATTAAGAAAATTGCACCTGTTTAAGAATGATTTCTAGAAGGTTTATGATTCAGAATAATAATTTGTAACACACAGTTGTAATGATAAATACATAATTGAAATATTCAGGTATAATAATTCTGTTTCAGGGGTCATATGTAGACTGTTCTCAGTGTCTGAAAAATACGTCCATATTCTACATTTGCTTTTTTGGTGGACCGAGTCCACCAAGACCCTTTTGCTGTACATTTTGCTTGTACTGTGCTTTTTGAGATGCTCATGAATGATCTGCTGAGATGAGAAAGTCTGCTAAATTTAATCAGAGTAGTAAAAAGGGAGGACTATGGAGAAATATGGAGGGGCTTCAAGAGATCAGCTGACTGGATAATAAAATGGCAGATGAAATTCAGAGGAGAGTAATGCACACAAGAAAAGAACCCCTAATTTCATAAACAAAACGAGCTCTGAGCTGAACATTTCCACCCAGGAACAAGATTTTTGAGTTCTAATAAACAGATCTATGAAAATTCCAGCTCTGTGCTCCAATGTAAAAAGAAAAAGATTAAATGAAATGTTAGGGATTACAAAGGAAAAGAAAAGCCACCAGACCTTCACATTGAGGCAGCCCATGTGCACATCTGAAACACATTTTGAATACTGTGTGTAATTTTGGTTTGTCATCTCAAGAATTGTATGTTAGAACAGGGGAAACCTACAGTAATTAATGAATTAAAGTTGTAGAATGGCTTGCACACAGCTAACTCAAGAAAAGAAGTGTGTTCTGTGCAATGAAAGGTTGAAGCAGGAATGACACAAAGAACACAAGATGTGGACATTTCTTCTTGCAGCACCAAAGCTGGACATGGCAAGTGAATTCAAAAGGATGTGATTCTTAATAAAATGTGAAATTTAGCTATGGAATTCCTTGCCAAGGGATGCTGTAGATTTTAACATGTATTTAGTAATAAATTGTTAATCTCTACTGGGCAATAACATCCCCCCAAAGTACAACTTGTCAGCTGAGTACTCAGGAAATTCTTCTGTTCTCTCCCTCAGCTCTAATCTTCACTTTTTGGCTACTGCCAGACAGGACGTGAAGCCAGATGAGCCAACGGTGTGATCCAGTACAGCTGCTCTTTTGTACAATCAACAGCAGCAGAAAATGAATGTAAGAGGACAGCAAGGCTCCTGCCTGTTTTGGTACTTAGTGGCTTGATGAAGAGTCTTAGGGCTTTTTTTGTTGTTTGTTTTTTGGGGTTTTTTGTGTTTTCATTTCTCTGTATCATGCATGGTGGTGAGAAGCCTGGAGTCTCCTCAATGAATCTGCTGCATGTTCGTGGAGAAACTGCTTCCATCTTGCATACTGCAATGGATCTGTGCCATCTGTGGCACCTCTGCTGTATCTCAGACTCACTGCAGTCATCCATCACTGAGCCCACCTGCACGTATTCTTTGTGAGGAGAGCAACAGTTTATCACAAACTGGCAAGTGCTGACCGTGCCTGAAGTCAGAGGAGTGAAATACACAAGGAAACCTAAAATGCAGAGTACTCCCACAAGATCCTGTGGACCACACACCAAGGATTTCTTCAGCTCATTTGAAGGCTGAGGCACTGGGCGCTACCCCCACAGCCAGGCAGTTCCCAAAACCCTGCACATCTGCTCTCTGGACAGCCAGCCAGTCTTCCTGAAGGGAATCTGTCAGGCAGACAGGCCAGAGAAATGTGGGAATTTCTTAACAACAGGTACATGCATGTGGCTGACTCTGGGGGAGACAGATTTTGTGTCTTTGGCCCGGGGCAGACTCATCAGAGGACAAACTCCTCTGGAATGGTCAGGAAGGGGAAGAATCCTCTCAGCACCATTTGTTATCCATGCATTGGGTCTGATGATGAGCAAAGGCTGCAGGATATGCACTGAGTGAAGAGAAATGCAGGAGCAAAGACACTTCAAGGCATCAGGCCTAGTGCAGCAGCAAAGGAAGAAGAGCCTGTGCAGGGAAGCATCGCAATGAACCTTCTGGAATATCTACAGGGAGCTAGTAGTACCAAAAATGGGGTTAGCTAAAATATTACTCCATCTGTGAGTGGATTATCCAAGAGACATCTGCATTGCCTGTGGATTTTTATAACCACATGAAGTAGGTGCTGAAATTCACACACCACTGGATTGATCTTTTTTCATAAGCCTCAGAATGGCTGAGGCATTAATTTCTTTAAAGTATGAGCTTTATTCCTTAACACGAATTTCTTGGTTTAAGAACTCAAGCACTGTCTTAAGTATCATCACTATCAAAATAGCAACCATTTAATACAGTAAAGATGGAAATGGATGGGGAAACTCATGTGGAGAGATTTATTACTTTTTACATCACATTTTCTGTCATTGTGTCTACATGTGTATTCACTACAAACTGGTTTTACAAAGGAGAGATGCCTCAGCGTGTGAAAAACCAAACAAAAACATCCCTTCTGCTCCCACTTTTTCTACTCATGATTATGCTGTTATCATGCAATGAAAAATAAGGAAAGACACAAACTTCTTTGGAAGTTTAAACTGAGTTTTCTTCTCCAGTGGCAAGAAAAAACAGTATGAACACAGAGATATGCCAGATGGCTTCTGTCAGGTTTTACTAATTTACTGAAAAGTTTTTAGGCAGAGAACATGTAACTTGAAGTACACTGCATACTTGTGAAAGTCTGTATGCATTACTTAGGAGGTGTGAAGAAATCACAGTGATGCAAGAAAAAAACACAACATGAAAAACAGACTTTCCACGAAAAGTATCAAACCTTACATGTTTTTAGAGACAGCATTTTTGTTGTCCATGCTAAGAATGTATTTTCACTTCAGTCCGCAGCACCACAGTAGGTTTTTTTTTCAGCTTTTTCTTTCATTTTTATAAGTAATTTTGTATTAGAAGCATATCTATCCCTAACAGTTACGGTAACTCAGTTACTCCTTCAAACATATCTTTCTGTGAATTATTTTTGCTTAGAACAAAACAAACCGGTAGAGATCAGAATCTGTTATTATGATCTATACTGCACTAGACACTTGTTACTTGATAAATAAATGCATATAAATCTGAGTGGTTATTTAACTCAGTGTTTCCATCCACAGTACACAGCTGTATGGCTTAGCCTTGTGAGCAAACATAGGCTACTTGGGATCAACTGGGTGAGCAACCAAAGGAAATACAACTGATTTAGACATAAAACTCTAGTTATTTTTCTTTCCACATGGCTTGCTTCTGCTCTTAGTGCATGCTGTTTTAAGAAGGCAAGCTGTCAAAGTGGTCAGTAAACACACAGAAAACATTTCTGTACTTTGGTTCCCTACTTAGAAGCCATCCTGCTTCCCTTTCTGCCTTATCACTGAAGAGAAGGGTGTTTTCCCAGCCAGAGAAAATCCTGGCAGAAAATAAAGATTGTTTATATTGTAATAATCCATTTCAGTATTTGTGTAAATAGAATGCAAAGGTCACATAATTCAGTCCCTAACTCTGAACGCTTTAATTTAGAAATGCCTGGAGTGTTGAATTTTGAGTTTTTATTCAGGTACATCATGACTTTGTTCCTTTAGCTAATTTCCTATATGCACCATTCCTCTTCTAGCTGTAACTAGATCCTTGTTGTAACTAGATCTTTTTTTAGGCAACTGATCCTTGGGACATCAGGCCATTGTGACAGATGTGAGAAACTGCCTCAAGGAAACAGAAGAAGATGGTGACATGAGCAAATTACAGCTCTGATCACAGCCAAACTTCAGTTTCCACATTTTTGTTTCTGAAAGCAAAACCTTTCCAATAAAGCACATTTTGCACAATGAAAATTATAATTTTAAAGGAAAAAAAACTTTAACCGGTTGGTCTATATTTACATCTCTAAGCTTTTTGATTTCTCTCTGTAGGATATACTTACATATTCAGATGTCAAAATGACAAAAAATTTGGATGCTAGTAAGCACATACGTTCATCCTGGATCACACAGGACTCTTGGGAATATATATGTGAGACATAGGCAGAGTACACTTTTTAAAGGAATTAAAAGCTCCTCTGGTCAAAATGATGCACTAAAATCTTACAGAATTTATACACCACAATGATCAGGTGAATGCAAATTAATCCCAGAACTCCATGGGCTGGCTTCACCACAAGCATGGCAAATGAGACATTGAAGGAGAGAGGGGAATTTTCAACATCAGACCAGGCTAAGAATCATATTCCTGAGACAGAGTGAATCTAGTCTTGCACAATTTACAACGTGGTAAAAGCTCTTAAGATATGACAGATGGGAAAAGTGTACATCTGAATTCCTAGTCAATGAAATCATAAAGAGATAGGACTGCTACCAGGCTGAAGGCTCAGATTTACTGCATTTGGAAACACTGGAGTGTAGACAAGATAAATACTGGAGATGACACTGGCAGCCAATAAAAGTACTTCAAAGTGCTTGATTATGATCCATTATTTATGATCTAACATGAAAACTGTGGGAAGGAGGGAAAGGTCCCTGTCTCAAAGGCTTCAGTATGAGAGATGAAGGATTAAAAACAGAAGGGGAAGTAAGAGATAATTTCCTAAATGAGGACATAAATTGTGTTTTCCTGTCACTTGTAGCAGGCCGCCCCAATGTCTGGAATATGTAACAAATTTAGTAAAATTGCTTGAAATTATCTGAGAGCATTTGTATCCTAAATAATGCATAAGCAATGCTGGTTACTTGGAATCATTTTGGACTGACTCACTTTCAGAAATATTAAAGTGCCTGTATGGAGTCAGCTTTCTTTAAAACAACCTACAGAAAGAAATGCATATGATCTTTGAATTAATTGTTTCAGAGCAGCTCACACAATTATATTAAGATTTCTAAGACTTCTGTTACAAAAGTGGACAATTTATCCTAACAGCCATCCTTTTGAAAGATAACTTGAAATAGATCTTTTATTTGTACTTAAAATCTCCATGCTCTCCTACCACAATGAAGAAAATTATATGGACACAAAAATTTTGGTTTCATGCTTTGACCAAATATCAAGAACAACAAACCCCATCCTGTAACAGCTTCAAATTTAGCAAACCACATTAAAACACACTAAAGGACAAGATAATTTAAATGAAATTTTAATACAGTTCTTCACTGTACATTGTATTCAGCACAAATATTTCACTCAATTGCATTTGTTTACTCACTGATCCAGAAAAAGATGTCTCAATGTGTAAAGGCAAATGCAATAAAGCAACTCTGTTGTTACACAGCAGAATCTGGCCTTCACTCAATCACAACGACCTTCTTCACATTTTAAAAATTCTGAACACAGACGCTAAGCAGTATTTGTCTCAACAAAACGCTGAAACTAATCCTAAATTGAATCTTTAAAGATATTAACAATAACTTGGGAACCACCAGCATCCATTCCTTCCATCTCTCTTCAGCAGTAACTAAAAGCAGAGTATTGTCTAAATATTGTAGCGTGCAAAACTGGAATGAGTGTTTCTCCCCTATAACTAAAAGTAGAACCAAAACCTGTCAACCACATTCATTGTGGTTATCATTATCTTGACAAAGCAGGAATGTTTCTGCAGTCAAAACGCCAACGTGCGTGAACATTTTTGTTCGTGTTTTGCATTGCCTAGGATGGGGTGTTGAGGGTGGGGAGGGAAAGGGCAGTTTGCTCTTCATGCCCCAGCCCAGGTGGCCTCTCAGCACGTTGGCTCAAGCAGCCATTCCAGCCTCAAATCGTTTTGTGAGTGCTTCTGTGCGTGCTGAACAAAGGCTGCCATCCTCTCCAGCTCCATCACCCAGCATCTTTCAATCAACAAATTGCACTTTGGCAGGAACAAAAGGTTTAGGATGGACTTCTGCCACCCTCCCAGTCCCAAGCTAAATGGCTGTGAACATATGCAGAGATGGCGCTGCTCATTTTTAGGGCTTTATGATGGCACATTTAATTGTAATAAAAGTGCAATTGATGGAAAGTGAGTTACAGATTGAACAGGCAGTACAGCAGCTGTACAAGGTCATTCAACAAGGACTACTCATTACTTCAAATTACCACCCATGAGGAGAATCTACAGAATATGCCAGGATGGAGCTCTTTCTCTGACACCTCATCTTTCAGCTTCATCCCAAAGGCCATCTTTGTTTTCTTTACGGATAGCATTTCCCAATTAGAACCTGCTGCCTCAAGTTACAATGGCTCAATTGCCGTCTCTAATGCAATTCACACACGTGAGGCTGCTCCTGCTGCTCCCATTCATTCTGGGAAAGGTGATTGCTACAAATTGCACACAACGTTTGTCTCTTCACAGACCTGTGTTTCTGCCCCATTTGACAGAGTGATGAAAGACAGATGCCTTGTTTAGTTTTAAATCACATTTGCATTCGATTTGCATTTATCTTTTACTTTCATAGCTCCTCACTGAACTACAGCCTGACAATATTTGTCAAGAAAAAAATATCCCATACCTTGCTTAACAGTTTATAGGATTTGGCAGCATTGGAGCTTTTTCTTGATTATCTTTCCTGGCATTCACAAACAGAGACAAGTATTAGATGGAGAAAGTTAAGTGGAGCACAACTTTGCTCATTCTTCTGGGAGTCAGCAATATTTTACCGGAGATAGTTCATGATCTTTTTTATTGACTGCTGCCTCCCAAAGAGCCAACATCAGAACCTTCACACTTTTCAAGTGATTTCCCAGTGAGCTGGAAGGGAAGTATTGCCCTGCCTATAGAGAAGGCATGGGTGAGATGGAGTTAACAAAGTATTCATTAAGGAATGCTTGTTCCGAGACCTCTTCAAATTTCATTCAATAGGAAGTGAGATTTCCTATCCAAAGAGTCCCTGCCTAAAGCAGAAGAAAATGCCAGCAATTAGCTCAGCTTTCTGCCAGGCTGCCTTGCACCATGGCCCCGTCTCACTCAACTCTTACAGGGAGGAAGGGCCACGTGTCCTCCTGTCACCCCTTCAGAGGATGCTCTTCTGACACCTCCATTTCTCCCTTCCAAATTCTAGGCCTCTTTGCACAAAAATGTACCGTCACTAGTTTAAAAAAATTAGTGACTATAAACACATATATAAAAATAAAAATATTAACTATATTTTACTGTATTGGTCAAGAAATATCTCAGAAAATAGGTACTTCAGAGCCCTTCACCTTGTATTTTTGAGCTGGGATTTGGTGAACAGTTGCTGATAAAGGAATAGAATAACTACCACATTTACATATAGGAAAACTATGACTCCATATCACCTTCAATCTACAGCCTCAAAACTGCTAATCTAAAAAAAATGCCGTGCAATAAAAAAAGAGAAAGCTGAACTGGAGATGAGTAGCAATGCTGTTATTTGCAAGCACTATCAGCAGAGAATATCAACCTTTTTGTCAGGAATACATCAAGAAAATTGATTCAAGTTGCTCTAGTTTGACATATTGTCCAATAGGTTTTAAACATGCTCATTAATTGTCCTGGCAACTACAAAAAAAAAAAAAAAAAAAAAAAGGAAATACAGAGCTTTTAACTTCAAAATGCAAAAAAAAAAAAAAAAAGGTAAGAAAATGATTTACTGGGTACATCTAATAAGGTAACTGATAACCCTTATTCTGAATGGCTGCAGAACACCCAGAACAGAGTAAATGCCTCTAGTTCATTTTCTTGTCTTCCTGTTTCTGCAAGATCTGCCAGAAAATATATTTATTTATGAGTGGTCACCTATAAATCTAATGATAAGAACTGCTTCTTATAACCTAAAGTGCTGAGATAACATGTTTGTTTAACAAACTATTTTTATCGGTGTGCTGTGCACATCACTGGGCTGCCCCACCTTTACTAAATTCAAGTGCCACAGAGCCTTCAGGAGTATCAATCAGTCAGCAGAGACACTCACTGGAGGTTTTATTGTTTTTTCAAATGGCAAATAGTGCCACAGACTGCACAGCTGTCACAACTGATAAGAGCTCCTCAATGCTGGGCAAATCCAAGCCTTATTTTGTTTTTCTACTCTCATTCTCTGTCATTGTTTATCTCTTTCTCGCAACACCTAGTTTTTGTAGTTGACAAATACGACTTCTAATATTCATGTTTTTCTGAAAAATGTTAATTTCACAGTGCAAAAGTACTTCTTGTTCCCCTCCCCATAAATCCAACCTGCAATAATTTCAAAAGGCATCTGCTCCTGTGGCTCTCACAGCAGTACCACAGCTTTTGGGCTGTGAGAAGCACTCTGCTCAAGAAATGTCTAGGAATAGTGGAAGCAAAATACTGCAAGAAGAAAGCATCTGAATGGGAAATATTTGGAATCTGTGAGCATTGATAAGGTTCCTGTACAAGACTTAGAATCATTTAAGAAGGTAAAAAAACCTTCTGCGTTGTTTTTCAGAGTACACCCCATGCATTTCACAAAAAGGCATTAAATATTTCTCAAATTAAAGTTATGAAATTATTGCAAATTAAAAACACAGAGTAAAATTACAGATGTCAGTATTGTAATTTAATTTATTTTTAATATACAGAGACCCTAAGTGTTACCAATAAGGCACCGGGTCTGTCAGAAATCACAGAACCCCAGAATGATTTGGGTTGAGGGACCTTTAAAGATCATTTAGCTCCTACCCAGGGACATCTGCCACTAGATTAGGTGGGATGCCATGGATGAAGACAAAATTTTTATTATGAAGACAATATTTTTATAAAGGGAAAACTCTCCTACATTTCCAAGTGAGTAAACAAAATATTATTTCTACTGGTTATTGATTATTGGTTTTTTTAATGCTCTTGAATTTCCATTCTCCCTCGTCAATTCCAATTTAGGAAGATATCAATAGTTTATGAAAAGAATAAATCATGTTCTAAGTCTCACTTGGAATGGACTTGCTATTATCATCTACTCACAAGAGTTGGGGGAGGAAAGGCTTTTCTGGGATTTTACAAAGAAACCTTTACTAATGCAGTGGTAGTACTACTACTGGATTGTCTTCAATAAATATATTATTTTGCTTAAAAATGAATGTACATTATTCAGTTATTTATAACTCTGTTTCCACTTTTACCCAAATAATACTCAGAATACTAGCAATATTAATGGAAAATTGACATGGGTAGCTCAATTTGTGTGGACAATCACTAAATAAATAGCTATACAGCTTGAATAAAATTAATGCAACTCTGAGTACAATGAAAGGATTTTTCTATAAAGAATAGAGAAAAACACTCTGTACCCATGAAACTTCAAGGTAAGAAACCCAACAACTCAGCAAAGGGCTGGATGTTAGGTGTACTGCAGCCCACAGTTCATAAAAACTTGTCTTTTAAATTTAGATTAACTTCTTTTACAGAATATCAAATGCTTATTTGCTTAGGGGCATCTCTTTAATATCATAAGAATGTTAGTTGGAGTTAATACAAGAAATTTTGAATCACTAGCACTGAAGAAAATTGGATCCTGGCAGGTGCATTGAATAATAAGATGATGAGGACATAGAATTGGACAAAGCTTTATGCAGCTACTACCATGCCCAGGTAATGCTAAATTCATAAGAGACAAAGATCAGAGAAGTCTTTCAAAAATTAATTAATCAACCTTCACACGACTGAGATAATACCTTCTTTCAAATGTTTTAGCATGGTTTTTTTTTTTTTGACAGCTTCTGCTTGCAGAAATCATCACCTTAATTTCAGCTACCCCCCAGCCCTCCACTGTTCCAGAAGACATTTTCCAAACTCTGTTTTCATCGACCCTATATACATTCCACCAGGATATTTAAAACTCAGGAATGCTCTGCATGAGACACACTGCTCCCCCCTCACCAGCCCTGAGGGGAAAGTTTCTGAGCAGTGTGAAAATGATGGCACCCATCAGGCAGGAGCACACTGGGAAGGAGAGAGAGAGACAAGCATGAGCGGCCTACCCTGCTGGGATCTGTGATGTAAGGAGAGAGCAGACTGGGCAATTAAACTCTGTCAGAGGGAGAAAAGTCAGTAAAAAGCGATGAGAGAGGGAGTGGCAAAACTGAGAAATGAAAAGCACTCCTTGGATCAGATCTGTACAGATAGAAAATTACCATGGGCCGCTGATCAACCACAGCCTGTTACAGCTGGAGCAGCACCAGGGCACCTGTGGTTTCCAGACGAGTGACCAGTCCCTAAAGGGCTTTCAGGCCTTTTCAGAAAGCCAGAAATCAGCTCCCCCATGGCTCATGGGCTGCTGCATCTCCAGCCTGGCACAGGAGCAGGGCTACCACAAGGGCTGCTGGACAACATGGACCCACAGCAATGCAGACAAAGCGAGACACCTACAGACAATTTCCTTACACCTACAGGCTCTCCTGGCAACCAGGTGCCCTCTGATTCCTGGCCTGTGTCAAAATGGAATCCAAAAGCTGCAGGGAGCCTCTGGAATTTCCTGGTGGCCAGCTCCTGTGCTCTCCGGAATGTGTGGCACACAATTTGTGCCTCCTGATGGTCACACAGTTTGGTCTGTGGCTCTCAGGGTTTCATGGGACACTGATGCAGTGAGCAAACATCCCAAGTTTTATTTTCAGCAGCCATTCAACACTTTAAATGTGTGTTCCAGCACCCATTAGAAGGACATTCAAGGCTGCACCGTGTTTTGGAGACTCTTTGGCTTTCAGTCAAGTGCTTTATCTGGAGAGCAAACAGGATTGAAGTGGAACCAGGCAGCTGCAGCACCTCCCTGTCATCAAGTTCAAGTTCATGGTGCTGCTCAGAATTTTCTGTTCTGCTCAGACAGCTTCCATTCAGGTTCCCACTGCTCTCATGCCCCAAGCAACTGGTGAGTATAACTGTAATTATTAGGTGCTGAATAAATGTCACGAAATGTTATCTGATATTTCTGTAATATAGACTGCATTAGTATGTGCCACGCTTGCTTTCTATTGCTTTCCCATCACACAGCGTGGTGTTGCATAAAGGCCTTTATCCCCAGAGAGCTTTCTCATGAAAAGTGCTGAGACACTGTAAATCTATCCAAAACAGTGCTGCTATCTTTGACTTTGATACAACCAGTAAAAAGGCACTTTGGAATACACTAGGAAAGAAAAAAACCCCAAACCATACCACTCAATTCTGAGTTGATTCAGTGCTGATGTGTCTAAAAAAAGTTAGGCAGCAAAACACTTCAAAGATCACTCTTTCTAAACAATAAAAAAACTACCTTAAAACTTGACATTTCCAAAATGATGAGTCTTGGATTGAATCATGTGAAATGTCAAAATGAAGAGAAAAAGAAAATCAATAGCTGTGCAGATGAAGCACTGTGAGGTCAATCACACTGAACTGCTAGTGCCAGCCACCCATGTCTTTTTAATAGCAGGATTTTCAAAGTCTACAATACCTGAAAGACACTAGAGATTAATTTTCAAGACTGAATTCCCTCTCAACAAAAAAGTTATTACACAGCTTGTTTTTAGAGACTGAAGCAGGGGAATAATGAAACAGCACATTTCCAAGAAGTTTTTACTGTATTCTTGGGATTAGTTCAGCAACATTATCCTCAGAATTTCATGTTATATAAATTTTCCTTTGAATTTGATATATTTTTCCTGCCAGGTAGCTGGAAGTTTTAATCAGAGGAGGAAAAAAAAGGCTCATCGTGGCTTTTGAAATGTGTCCTAAAGGCAGCTGCTGACCCTTTTGTGACAAAAGCCAGTATTTTCCTGTGAAATTCACAATTGTGGCATAAATACACTGGGCAGACATAACTTGGGCATGTCCTGATGGAGCTGGCCTCTCATTCCCAGGCCGTGTGGGAAGCTGACAGTGGCTGGCACAACAGAACTGCCTAAAGTAGAAAATATGAGTAGTCCCTGTGTTACATTTCAGTGTGCATCACCATGAGGTAAACCTAGGGCACTTCATTTCCTCTCATGTACTGAATGTTAATTTTTTCCTGAATTTATTTCTGAAATGGAACACCTTGGACTAGCCAGTTGAATACTGACAGGTAAGTAAAACAGGACAACCACCAAGTGGGAAACCCCTTGTTCTAGTGAAGACAATGATTTTCCTGTTATTTATAATCACTGGTTTTATTTAGGCTTTTTAATTAAAATAGAGCCTAACCATGGAATATTAGCACGCCTGTTTTTATTGCAGCACTACTCACATAAAAAGGTAAAACAAAGCATGGTGGACCTGGATTACTCCTGGATAATTCTTCAAGAGAAGACTGAGAAGAGAGAATATTTTGTTTCTTTTTTTAAAATTTCATCAGTGGAAAAGAAGGTTTATTTGAGGAGAAAGAAAAAAAGAGACATTTCAGAGAAAGAGGATGTCTGAACTGATATTAGAAAGTAGACTTATAATGACTGATGTTAGAGATTAGCCTTGAAAGATTAATGGCATTAATTCATGAGACCATCCCTAAACCTCTCTAGTCCTTCTAGGACAGTATACAATCATATATTTTTACAGCCTGAGCTGTTTTAGGGCTTTAAGATGGAGACAAAATGGAGACTCAATCTATAAAATACAGTTAGTGTTAGTAAAAGAAAACTGTCTCTGCAGGTTTCTTTTAGATTTTCCTACAATGTTTATGATCTTCTATTGCTGTTTAAAGAGGAAGTTGGGGGAAAGCCTTACTTTGAAGAATATGAGTAGTTTTTTTCATTGAAAGAATTTTTTCCAACTAGGAAAAAGCTCAGGTAGCCTTTGAAATGAGATTTTTTCACCCCACCACCCAATGTAGAGCTAAGGTAAATGCGGTGTTGAACTGCACCAGCCTGTGGCAGTTCTCTCCGTAATTACTAAGCAGACAAGGGCATTTCAGAGCATGACTGATGTTTCTTGTCTCTCCAAATCTGGCAGCAATCTTATTCAACTGAATGTGATCAACTGAGGCAAATAATAGAATATTTACTGGTTTTGATGAGCTGCTGATTTTGATGAGCTTCTTCAAAAATCTTGGCTTTTGCCAAAACCTTCATGCCTTTGAAGAGGATTCAGAAATGTCCCAGTTTCTGTTTCTGTCATTAGTAAGTGCATAGAAAAACAAATATGAACTGCTTTTTTCAAAACCATGACAGCCACATGATAAAAATCTACGAACACAGTGCAATGCAGGAGAAAATACATAATTTAGCTCTGCCCTCATGTGAACACTGATGCTTGGAAATCACAGTGACCAAGGAGGGGGAATGATGCATTCTTTCTGAGTGGTCTGAAGAATGCTTTAAAATCATGTTATACTTGCATGACTTTTTATTTCCTGTCTGAGCCAGGAAATCCTCTTTACCTGCCAAATCTACAAAAGTGATGGTTTCAACAACCTCAGCTACAAATTACTCTCCTAGATGGGCTCTTCCTTTCTACATAAAGGATACTGAGCTCTTGTATTTACTGTAATGCACATTTTTTAGGTATAGAGCTTGAAATTGTTCTCAGGTTTACATTTGACCTACTTGGAAATCTTAACTTCTCTATTTAAACCAAAGTCTGAAAGCAAAAAACCTTTAGAAATGCTGTTACTAAGAACTACTCGTTCCTTTTCTACTTATAGACCAGAATGTTTTGGGACCCTCCTGCTCCTATGTACCAGATGTTTGTAAAAAAAATCTGGAAATCAGTCTAATTAAGCCCATAGATTTTATTGCATATTTTAGCATTTCATCAGTGGTCTGTAAAATCAAATTGCAAATTCTATTTACATGAGCTACAAGTCAAACTCAAGCAAAATAGATCGTTCAAATTGGGTGTTCTTTCTTGTTTTATTGTAAAAATGTTTCTTGCAGATGCTTCCTACTTCTACCTAAATTTAGGGTATTTGGATAAGCCTGAATTAGAAAAAAATAAAGGCCTCCCTGGTCTGCCATATAGATCTTGTCAGCCTCTCCTCTGGAACTTCTGACCTGATGGTCAATCCCAATCGAGCTGGAGACAGAAACTGGGAATAATTTGGGATGGAAAGGACTTTGGAGGGTACCTGGTCCAACCTTTGGCTCAAAGCAGGGCTCAGTTAGATTTGGGCTTTGTTCAACGAGTTTTGAGTATTTCCCAAGACAGGATACAAGTCTGCAGGGTGTCAAGTTTCCACAAGTATTAAGCATTTCACCAGATTAGAAAACATCTTTTACCATCCTTCACTGAACAAAAGATTGCTCTCAGCCCTTATGAAACACCAGACAATCCACACAGAAGTGTCTGAGACCTGAAACCACAGCACACGGGGCTTCTCTAGGTTTACTGCTCTCAGAACCACGTGTTCTGCTGGACAGAAACTCAACTGACAGAACCTTCTGAAATCTACATCACATCCAATTGTAACAATGCATTAGCCCTCAAATATGCTAAATTATTTTAATTAATCTAAGAAGTACAGAGGTGAATGGTTATTGGTTGTGAATGAAAGTATAGCACAGACTTAGCAAATATGTGTAATGAGCTTAAGTTTTCCATCACTATACACAGAGAAAAGTTTTATAACAACTCAGTAGTTGAAACTATGGGGTTTAATTTTTTCACGTGATCTAGAGCTGGGCTCTTTGCCCATGATTTGTTCATTCTGTTTCTCAGTATAAAGAAAAGTATTTAAACAAATGGGATTAACAGAAATCTTAGTCTCAGTGAGAATATCAAGTGATCTAAAGATCTATTTCTCTCCAAAACTGCCACCCAACCAACTTTTAATTTGGTCCTAAAGTTTGCTGAGTGCTTGACAGCTCAGTTGAGCACGTGAGTTAAGCACTGCTAAACCCATCAGCCAAGAAACCTGAAATCAACTCTCTGGGAAAAAAGATTGATTAAGAATCATGCAATTTCTTAAAAAAACAACCCCAAATATTTAAGCAGCACTGCTAGGGTTTGATTACATCTGTGGTCATTGATTCAGGTAAGTTTTTTGCACTGACTTTCATCTCTGGTAGCTGTTTTAGCCTCTCCCCAAAGTGCTCCTCATGCCAGAAGCTTTGCCTTTCTTTGACCTCACAGTGAGACAGTGAAAACATGAAGGCACAGCCTGGAGAGTTTCAAATTATGGTCATGTGTCATCCTGGATGTCACAGAGGTGCCTCAAACTCTTTACCCATGGCACATTTCTCACCACATGCAGGTTTGCCTAGAATCAAGATTAAATCCTTAGCGGGGAGGAGACCTCTGGCTGATTAAGTAGGTATAATTAAAAACCTCTACTGATCAGAAAACATGTCAGGAACACTTTGGAGAAAAGATAAATTGTCTGAATAGTCCAGAGTTCGGTTCAAGTCTATTGTAACAGTTCAGTAAACATGAAGCTGCCTGTGACAGCCTATGCCTTGGGTTAAACTGAAAACACAGAGGTCTCTGGAGGCATCCCAACCCTTGGTGAGCTGTAACTAAAGCAGCTGAACACAGCACGTACCTCAGGTGCACATGACCAATCCTCTACTCTGTATTAGCTTTAGCTTGCCTCTGTGTGATGATGGGGTGTAGTGCACTCTTTTATACATACACAGCCTATTAGTAACTGTTATTTTATTGCTTGGGCCCAATTTGACTCCATGTCGTCATCAACAATTCAGGTAACGGGATGAAATAAACACTCACCAAATTTTGAGTCATTACCAAATGTGCAGGAGTGGCTGATACGTGGAGGGAAAGAGCTGCTAAAGGCTGGGGTGGCTCAGGGAGGTGTTCCTGCTGTCCACAAGCACCACATAGGAGGGTTTGGAGATGAAGGTGGACTGTTCTCAGAGGTGAACAGCAAAAGGACTACAAGTAAAAGTTGCAGCCCTTCAATTTTGGGAAGATATAAGGGAATACAGCTTTTCACCATTTAAGTGGTCAAATAGTGCAATACGTTGTCCACAGGGACTGTGGAGAATTCTTGGAGACATTCAAAACTCAAACATGAAAGGCCCTGAGCAACCTGATCTTATTTGACAGGTTTTGATTTGAGCTTGAATCAGATGATTTATAGGTATCTAATCTGATCTAAATTATCCTGTGATTATATTATTTGAACAATTATGATAAAACCTAATAAGTTGGTAATGGTATATATGTACTACTATCACAGGTAACCATATATTTAATTATGTTTAGAAGGTAAGATTGCAGTGTAAAGCATTCAAAATTTAGAAGAGTTCAGAATTATGGCTGGCCATTAACCAATTAAACACTATGCATTTAAACAATGATATTATCCTTAATCACATGCATGAATCCACTATTCCACCACTTGTTACTGAATGGGATGAATCATATTCAGTGAATAGGAAGTAATTCAATATTTCTTATCTTGAACCAACACGGCCCCAGATCGAATTTGCTGTTGGCTCTAAAAAGCCACAATCCCATTCTAGGAACCCGTAAATGTAATACCAAGATAAAGTGTCAAAATTGTCTTTGCGAGGTAAATTACTTTCTACATTAACAGAAGGAAAGAAAAAGGTGAGGATTTAGAAGTGAAGTTCCTTGAAATGTATATGCTGCCTTTGGCATAGAGAAATCTACGCTGTGATACTGTGTCCTAAAGTTTCAATTCCATAATATAGAATAAAAAGAAAAAAAAAAATCCATGAGTTTATGGCATGCTAAACCAGTACCACACATTCTTCCCAAGTTGTGAAAATATCAGTTTTAAGAACAGAGCCTTATTTCATGCCTCAATTTGTTCTTGCTGAAATGGGTGAAACTGGAATAGTTGATATGGGGAATTACAACAGAATACCCTGCTTTTTTCATACTCATGCGTGTGCCTTAATAACCCCCTTCCTTTGTTAAAAGAAAAACAGATCCAGCGCTCAGAAGCACAGATCTAAGAAAAGACCCAAACAGCAACTGAGCCATGGCACACAGGTTCTCTGGTGACCTAGGCACTGTGTGTGAAGGCAGGTTTGGGGCTAAAACACACGAAATGCTGACACACCACATGCTGAGATGAAAGGGGAAGAGCAGGGAAGCTCCCGACACAGAGAAAATTAGCAAAGACAACAAGCAGGGAAAGCACACAGCAGTACAGCCAGCTGAGGGGGAGGATGGGGAATAGCTGCTCTGGCTGATGGGCAAGAAGAAGCTCAAAAACATCTGAAGATGGGAGTTTTTTATCCTTTTTTATCAACTATTGGATGAGAAGGATAAAAAGCACTATTTTGATGACATGTCAGAATAGGACCTACATTAAAAATGCACTTAAACATTTCTTTTGCTTCAGGTATTAAACAAAGATTAAGACTGTATAATTCAAGATAGAAAAACATATTCTATAGATAGCACAAACCCCAAAGATAAAAAAAATTGTTTGCAAGTCAAGGAGGATATGGCCCCTCATGCATCTCACCTTTGCATGGCATTTGGTGTGCATTTAATTAAGAACACATTTTAAACAGGAAGATTGCATCAAGAAAACAAGTTCATAGAAATCAGAGATATCTCAAGTCATATATTATGGAAGCAAAACCACAGGTATTTTCCTTCCCTTTTTTTTTTGTTTTTAATTTAAAATTTTCTTCAGTTAGTGACATTCACACTGTAACAGCTCAATGAAGATCTTATACAAAATGTTAGCAAATGCCACTGCACTGCCTGTAGAGAATAAGGGGCTTATTGACATAGCAGCTTCCAGCATAAAATGTCATGATTGCAGTATTGACTAACAGCATATCAAAATAAACATCTGAAAGTCAAGGTAATGCTTGAAGACAATCATCCTGAACCACCAGCTCTGCACTTAACAAAAAAGCCCCATGCCTTCCTCCTGGAGCATTTTAAGATATAAACTAGAAATTCTGTTCAAGTGGCTGAGGCATAATATAAAGACTCTATCAATTTAGCCTTCTGTCTTAGGCAATTTAGCTCTTGACATTTTTCTCATTATTTTTGCTCTGTATCTTCAGTATGTATCATTCTGTGGGCACGGCAGCAAAGATTTCATTTTACTTTATCAGAAATACTTGAGAAATTGTCTTGGGAAGAGCTTTAACAGTGCAGCAATGTATAAAACAGTAACTTGCCCCTGCTAGTGATTACTAAAACAGCACTGAAGTGTTTATAAAATAAAGGTCATTTAGCAGCAGCAAAATCCACCCTATTTGCCTTATTTGTATTGTAGGAGACAAACAAAAAAAAAAAAATAAACAAGCCACATTAGAATGACTGCCTGATGTTCTTCTCTCATGAGGGTTTCAAAGTCCACTGATGCTCTTGCCTTGTCAGCTTCCCACTGACACCAGGACTGGAGTTTGTCAGCAATTAACTTTTCCATCGGAATAAAAATCCCAACCAGGAATAGGGGTCCTAAATCCTATAGAGGAATAGAATTTGGCCAAAGTCTCGCACAGTAATATCTGGGCACATCTTGAGCAGATGATGGATGCCTGAAATTCCTTCCTGAAGTTAAACCTGGTCTCTCCATCCATTTTATTACTGAAGTAAAAGGAAATATGGATGGGAATGCAGAATTACTTATCAAGTCTTATTTCTTTAGGCAATGCCAAACAGTTCAATCTATGTTGCACACATGCATATGGGACTATTTTTTATTTTTTTTTTAGGCTAATGCAATGTGGGGGTTTTTCAACACCAAAGTCCTAAAATGCATCTATATTAAACAAACTACTTAGCCTCATTAGTCGTTAAGTTTTTAAAATAGCTCTTAACATGTACTTTACTGGATTTAGAAAGAAACAGGAGTAAAATTGTAACTGCTCCACTCAGAGGTTTTAGTTCTGCTCTGAAGTGCAGCCTCAGCTCCAGAGGGACGAAGGGAGCAAAATGCAGGCTCAGATTTTAAACAGGGTTCTGGAGGTTTGTGGTGTCATGGCAAGGGAAATCTCTCCTGCCTCATCCCTCCGACCCTCAGCTTTTCCACTGATCTGCAAACCTGAGACAAGCACAGCTCGCTGCACAAACATTCAGGAGTGAATGAAGAGTTATCAGTGGCCAACATGGGGACCTACCAAACACATGGCAGCTGCTGCAGGTGCATTCGCCAGGGAGCTGGGCAGAGAAAAAGCCCAGGACGAAATCTTTTTTGGAAATGGGATCCACAGATTTGGAAACTGACTGTGAAAATTTTAAAACTAAATAACTGAACTCTGTCTGCAAGCATGGTGTATAAGCTTTCATTTTTACCTGAGGAGTTCACGGTGTCCTCTAAATAATCAGCTTTTTATAACTTCTGGGACATTCACAGGTACCTGGATATTTGTGTAGGTTAAATATGGGCAGATTTTCATGCAGTCTGAAAGAACAGGAGCACAGGGCAGCCCCAGTTCTGTCTCCTGCCTATAAAAACACATTATTCAAGGTCAAGTAATATAAAATTGCTCAGCTGCTTGTGACAGATTGAAGCTGTCCAGTAAGTCTTCATCCTGCTTAAAGCAGAGAATTCTTCTCTTTGCATAGGCTGTTCCATAACCCACAGTACATTTTAAAAGGACATGAATAACTTTCCACAAAGTAGTAATTTTAAATGGTATCAGACATGCTCTAGAATTGGTACCACACAAACCCTTTTTTTGTGGCCTGGCCTGGACTTTCCTTGTTGTGCCCTCTCCATTCCTGCTGCAGCTGACAGTAAATAAACTTCTCAGTGTAGCTGCTGAAACACTGGGAACATGCCCTAATTTCCAGAAATCATTTGCTTTCTTTTCTGGCAGATGTATTTTGTGGCAGATACAGGCATGTTGAGTTGGGTCTAACAGTCAAGTATGAATTAAATTATTTTTTCCTTTCCCTGACATCAATAGCTAACCCAGTTTTAATCTGAATAGAGACATCAGCAATTTTCCTGTTACTACACAGAAGAAACATAAAACACAATTTTTTTTTTTTAAATAAAAGAGGTATGACTTTTTCATTGCCTAAAAGAAGATTCTCTATCAAAGCTACAGTTCTCTTACTGTGAAAGTACACAGAATTTTTTAGCTGGAATTTAATCTCAACTCAGCTTGGACACTTCCTTGTAAAGGATTACAAGAAACAAACCTAATTAGGTAAGAAGTAATAATGAAATAGGAAAGGTAGACTCTCAAACCAGAGTAAACAGCATCACAATTTATGCTCCTTTACATCCCTGAAGAAGATCAATATTATAAATTGATATGGCAAGGAGGAAAAACTTTAAAAAAAGGATTTTTTTTAACCTATATTAAGTATGTTTTTGTATCTACACGATACAGTTTCACCTGTTCAGAAACCTGAAACTATAAAAAAAAATATGCATTCTGGAAAAGATTCCAGGTACTTTCAAACTGGGGACCTAACATTTTTTCCCTCATCTCCTGGAAAAGAGCCTCTGTTGGAGAGTTTCCTGACTTTGCCTCGGTCTGATGACTTTTAATGCTCAGAGGGAAACTGCAAATCAGCTCCTTGTACAGAGGGTGAAAATTAACCAGCAGCAGTGAGAGAAGCAAACTCTGGCAACACGGCAATCTGCTGCCTTATGAAAACTAATAAACAAACCTCACACCTGCCATGTAATTACTCCTGCAAGCTAAAGATTTTGTCAGCAGGGAGCTGAGGTGCCCAGAGAAACCCTCTGCACCTGCTTTTACCTCCAAGGATGGAGACCCCGCTTCTCTGGGCAGCCTGTGCCCGTGCTTGGTCAGGCTCACAGCCAAGTGTTTGCTAATGCTCAGGCAGCCCCTCCTGTGTGCTGCTGTGTGCTCATCAACTCTTTTCTTGTCACTGAAAAGAGCCTGGCTCTGTCTTCTTTCCACCCTCCTTTCACGTATTTCCAATCTGCATTTATTTTTCATGCTACTCTCTTAACTTAGCAAATGCAGATAACAATTTGAGCATCATTATAGCACATCCTGAGGAAAACAGACTAGTAAATGAGTGCCAGAATGAGTTCTGATGACTCATTTGGCCCCCTACTATATTTCCCCAATGTATTTTTAAAGCCTCACATTTTAACTCACACAAAAAAGAAGTAAGTTTGAATTCCAACACGATTAAACTTGAAAGAATTTTGCTTGTAAGGGATCTGTTTAATTAATACGAATAGAAAAGAAGCAGAGGCAAGGATTTTGAACTAAATCACTAATAAATGAGAAGTATAGGTTAACTGGAAAGTAAACACTGGGAGACCAAAATTCTGTCTCCATTACAAGTTGCAGCGCAATTAACTCAACCAGTATTGCCCATGTAAAACAGAACTGGTGTGCAATTCCAAAGCAAGATACCACTTCCTCTCTTTCCTCCCACCCACAAACACGTGCTGTAAGGGAAAAGATGAAATTAACTGCACAATTGAACAGGATGCCTATGATCTATTCATTGAGCATGCAGCGTTAAATACATGTGGGCTTCATTCATATTTTATTCCGAGTAACTCAGTGGTGTTGAACACAAAACATATTTACTTCCTTGAACTGTCAACAGAAATTAAATCTCATGCAGTGCTCGATCACCAAATGAATGTGAAACTAGAACAGTATAACTTAGTGTGCCCTTTCAGAAGAAGGTAAAAGTGAAACCTTTTCCTTCACTTATAATATTGTTAAAGGCATCTGTCTAGGTCACCTCGCAGGAATGATTACTAAAGAATTAGCTCTTTAACTCCCTGTGCAGTTATTCTACCTTTTTTTCTTTGAAAAATTAGTCACAAAATGCAAGAAATATTTCACAATAATGCTTGTGTATGGTCAGCTACTGCAGAATATATTTTGCAACAGCTATTCAGATAATTTCCAATGTAGACAAGCTACTGCATGCTCTTCCCTTTTGGAGGACAAGGACACATCTTGCTTATCTCCCAAACCTTCCTGAGTCACCCACAAGAGGAAAGCTGAAGAACCTTGTGCCTGAGGAACCCTCACAGCAATTGATGGAGTAATTGCTGTGGGTCTCCCTAGAATGTTTGGTTTCAGGGGCTTTAGAGCGTGCTATTTTCTCAGAGATCAAAAGGGGAAAGGATACACCAGGACAAATATTTACTCAGTTTTAAGGAAAAGGTGCCAGCTGTGTTGTGCTGGCCCTTTATTCCCCACCAGCTCTGTTCTGGGTTTTATTGTTAATTTATAGCCAGGGTTGGGTACAACCTCCACGGCAGATGTTTATTTTGAATATTTATGTAACTTGCATCGTGTGTGGGAGGAAAGAAGGAAGTTGCCTCGCAAGCCCTTGCAGGGAGCTGCTTTTTTGTCTGGTCGCTTTCTTTGCTTCCTGTGAACTGCTCATTTGTTGCTACACCTGAGAAGGATTTGTCAGCCCGGAGAGTTTCTGGTGATGCCAACTCTGAATGCGTCACTGTCGGCGGCCGTGCCTGGCCAGGAAGGAATTTGTGAACTGGCAGCTTCCCTCACATGCTCTGCACTATTCCCCACTGCTCCGCCAGCCCAAAGGCAGCATGCAGCCCCTCAGCTCTCATCATGCCCTGACACTTCACCACACCTGGGAGCGACAAGGAGCAGAGCCCAGCGCTGATTATTTAGTTGGCCAGATGAGACATCAAAAGGATTTCAGCACAGGAGAGACACCAGCTGCGGTCTTGGCAAACAAAGGGAGATTTTCCCAGCCTCAGCTCCTCTGCAAAGATTATAAACACTCAGATCTGAAATTTAGGATAATTTGAGCCTAAATGGCAGGAGAGAACATGCTGCTTTCAGTATTCACAAAGCTACAGGTTGCTGCTGCTATTTTTCTCTTATAGGAGCAGAGCCTCTTTGCTTACCTGGTAAAGAGGGGCATGGAAATTGGTGGCACAGAGCTACAGTAAGCATTTAAACAAGTAATGTTTGGTTTGAATCACAGATTTCCTTGAGCTCATTCTAAATGAACATGTATATAAAGTTTAATGGAAATATTTAATATTTAAAGAGTTATGATTTCTGGACTAATGATTATATAATACTATTAGCATCCCGTTGTGTGAGGCTTTATAATTCGTATAATTAGAAGATTACTATAGCAAGAACTTAGAGTAGAACTGCATTAATATAAACCCAACTAAAATAAAATTACAAATCTGGATAATTTTATACATTTTACCTCAGCATTTTTGTAAAATTTACATGGTTTAGACACATCTTCATAATATTGGAAAATCAAACTCAAGAAGTTTTCCCAGCAGGGGCTACAATGACACAAAACCTCTCCCCAGCAAAATGCATCCCTCTTCTTTCTCATCATTCTCAGTCAACAGAAGTCCTCTACCATCCTCCCTTATCTTCCTCCCACTTTTTCAGCATTTAATATTACAGTTATTAATATAATTTTGATCTTTTTTTCCCCAAAACCAGTCATGCTCAATTCACGATACACATACACTCTTGCATAATTGTAACATCACAGAAATATAAGAGGCAGAGGAGAAACCTACTAGCAGAAGACTGCTCTGAGGGGGACAATATCAGCCTACATTGTCTCTTGGGTTTCTTAGGACTGCAACAGCAGATCTATCAGCACACAGCCTGGAAATTGGAGCAGCATTCTCTGTGCTCACAGACCCCCACGGCAATGTCCTGCAATGGACAAGGTGAGGGCTTCAGAGCTCTCATTCCACATCCTGCACCAATGCTCAGTATTTCTGTGCATCTCACAGACTTTTAAAATCACTATTTCCTATCTTTCTGAAAGGATACAACAATCATCAGTCACACAGAGAGAAAGGAAAAGGGGAACAAGAGATCTCTCCAAACTCTCCAAGACTACAGATTTCCTGATTTTGCTCTACAATGAAATGTCAGTGTGGTGCTGATTCCCCACAGCTCCTCAGCTGCTGAGGCAAAAGAGCTCTGAAGAGTCATGTGGTCCCAGAATAAACTCGGGCCTTTGGTAATATCCTCCAGTTTTAGTCACAAGACCATTCTGTGTTAATGCTATTTTCCTGCTGTTGTGTTTTCAGTGCTTTGATGCAGTACCTGTTCCATGGGATGTTCACCAAGACATTTACCAAACTGAGCCCTCTGGAATTCAGGCTTTGCTCTTGGTGGTGAACATCAACATCTCCTATTCTGTCAGTAAGGCTTTTATCCATTAAATGAACCCAAAGTATTTCACTTCATGCCTCCTTTCATGCCTTTGGACACACAGCTGAAATGCTGACTTATGAGCCTGGACCAACATCCTCTTATCCTCAGAGGAAATCTGCTATCGACCAAGAACGGCAGGGGAACGGGTGAGGGAAGCTCATTTTCACTTCACTAAAGTATTCAGAATTATTTCTTTGCAGGTAGAGTTAATTTCTATGCAAATTAAGTGGAATATGCAAAACTCTTCATAATGAATCTGAATAAGGCACCAGGAACTTATGAATAGATCTGTAGTTCTGTGAAAGCCTTTATCTTTCTTGTCAACGTTTAAGTGGTCCAGCACACTGGAAGCCTTCAGAAAAATGCTCTGTTGATGCAGTTAATTACCCTCCATCTAAACAGCCACCTGGCAATGATTTGGGGGTTTCTCTGCTATCCAACCCTTTGTTTTTATGCCTCTTCTAGATGGCTTTTTCATGCCAGACTACCCCAAGGTTCTCACTACCAGAAAAGCAGTTTCTCAATAATTGTATTTTCATTTGCCACTTTCTAGCCTCAGACAATTTTGAATAATTTTTCACAGCAGACATCTCTGTTGTGATGACATACACATTTTATTTTTTTCTGTTCAAATGAACAAAATTACTGTTCCCCACACTGTGGAGGGAATTTCACTGCTTTAGGAGTCCATCCAGCTTAGAGGATAGGACTTGCTTAGAAAGCCTTCTAACTGCATTTTTAAACATTAAAATAAATTGTTCTCCTAAACCAATTTCAAATCATTCTGTTTCTAGCCAATGCTCGTAGATATAAAGGTCAGGAATAATTGCTTCAAAATTCCCTGAATTTGTCCAGATTTTATATGACCTACGTATTGCTTAAAAGGTAACTATTGTAGTACATTCTATAATGAACAGTGAGCCAGAAATTTGTTCTTTGCAGAATCTGAAATACAAAGTTCTTGATCTGACAGAAATACGATTTTTTGAACTAGATTTTCTCCACTGATCTTACTTAGAGTTCACTAGAGGGAACAGTACAGGGCCACTGCTTTAAAATCAATTTAGTTTAATTTAAAATCTGCTAGGAACGATGAGATGTTTTCATAAAAATAACTCAGTAGTGATATTTTAATCTTTTGTTCTGCTTTCAGTACTTATGACGATGTTAAAATGAACAGCCATTTGCAAGACAGGTGCCACTTTAATAACGGCATAAAATTATGGAATAAAATTGCATAAAAATTCTAGAGGAACATGAAAATATATGCACCAACTTCTGAGCTATTTTTAAAATTGCTTGGTCTTAGCGAATTTATTCTCCTGCCTAAGTCAGCAGAGGCAGTGGAAGAAAAAGATGGGCTTAATGCCACTGAGGTGGTTTGGGGCAGGATGTTTGGCCCCCAGAAGAGCTGGGAGCAATCACAGAAGCTGCTCAGGCTGGGCACAGGCTCAAATGCCCCGTGCCTGCTCAGTGAGGCTGCCTGGCAAGGGCAGTGGTCACAGGGCTTCCAGGACAAAGCACCTTAACAAAAAGGAGAGTCTCAGAAGAGTTGCTCTGCTTATAGCACACTGCAACAACACGGAGAACAGGAACGAGAGGAATCAGCCATTCTATATTTATATTTAACAGAGATATGCCACCTCTGTTGGTCACTTAAGCTATAAACCCTGTAGTAAAGTCACCCAAAATATCACTTTTAGGTCATTAATAAGATGATAATATTTTGTTACTAAATAAATTCTGCTTTGGTAATACAAACAGAAGATCCTCTGAACCACTTAGTACCCTGCTCCACACTATCACTCCTAAAAAAAAGTCTATTTATTTAGCAATTCTCAGCATCAGTTTGCTTGAACAAAAGCTGCACACGTGGACAGCTTGGAGAAATATGTAGGACTTTGCAAAGCCTTTATCAGGTATCTGTAACATTTTTTTAAAGGATAGCATATTAGTGAGGCTGTTCCTTGAGGAGATACTGAGTCACAGTCATTGTTGAAATGTATCTTCTCTAAGTACTTGCATTCATACAGTATGAGGGCTAAAAGATATCAGCTCAGAATAACAGCATTTCCCCTCTCTTTGCAAAACTGAGCACATCCATGCAAAATGAAAAGTAGCAAAGGATCACACACAAATTTCCATGTGTTTTATTGCTACTTTTCCTGCTGGCTGAAACTGAGTGCAGCTGTAAGCACAGAACCTGAACCATTCTCTCTCAGCTGAGCATATCCAGAAGTAGCATTAGAGATAGATTAAACTATCCAAAATGACATTTTGAGCAGTATGACT
This sequence comes from Zonotrichia albicollis, assembly GCF_047830755.1. Taxonomy (NCBI): domain Eukaryota; kingdom Metazoa; phylum Chordata; class Aves; order Passeriformes; family Passerellidae; genus Zonotrichia; species Zonotrichia albicollis. Next base: position 2,100,150 of record NC_133820.1, read on the forward strand.
CCATCTTATACCCAGAAATAAGTGGTTGCACTGAAGCTGTTTCAAGAATATGTATTCATGTCTTAACATTGTATTCTGCCTTTAGCACTAAGCAACTTACAGTTATAAACTTGTTAATTGTGTCACTTAGAGCACTGATAGGTCATGAAAACTTCTGCTGTCTCATCTAAGCTTCAACAACCAAATGTGGTAATTCTGATAATGGTGGTACACTGCATCAATCACAGATGTGGCTTTTTTTCTGACAATCCTTTCTGATCAAATGCTGAAACAGGGTTTTCACCTTTTCTCTTCTCTTCCCCCTTTCCCTTCATGCCTACAGCAATACCCCTCTGGCTATCCTTGCTTCACACGAGGCCAGTAAGGATCTGAACACGATACCTCTATAACAAAGTCAGATACTGAAGGATTATTTTTCTCATTGCTCAGTAGTTACTACTCTCTAATCAGTGTACCAATCAAAGCTAATTTTCTGTGTGCTGTTTATCACAGAATATTCTGAGCTGGAAGGGACCCACAAGAAACATCAAGTCCAACTTTTAAATAAATGGCCCGTACAAGGTTCAACTCCATGACCTTGGTGCTATGGCATCATGCTCTCACCAACTGAGCTACAAACACTATATATATATATATATATATATATATATTTAGGTATATAAAAAGAGATATACAAGTAGCTTAGACATATAAAAAGCTGCTGATCACCAGGGCTGTTCAGGTCACAAAAATATTTGCCATTAGTACTGTTCAAAATAAATTTGAGAATGTGTGTTATTTCCATTTTGCCTCTAATTCTCCTGTATTTTCTAAAAGCAGTGATGTGATAGTTCCTACCTGGACCCTGCTGCATAAACTTTGGCTTATTTTAGGATCTTTTCCATGAGATCCCTGTTGTTCAATGCCATCCTCAGGGCTGAGAGCCAGCCTGTGTTGTCTGCTTGTCTCATTTGTGTGTGGACCATACTCAGTGGTTCAGACTGAACGAGCACCCAGAAGAGACTCAAACCTTTTTATATCCAGGCATAGTCGTAAAATCTTAATTCCTCTGGCAATCTGCCCAATGTCCTTCTCCACCCTACAGTTTTCTCAGCTTCTGGTTTTGTAACTCTATTTTCTAACTGCGCATGTGAGATGGATACACTCTCATGAGCTGGATTATGAAAAATTAAGCTCTGAATTGCAGAAATATTCATATGGAAAATGATGCCTTCTTGCTCATGAAAAGCAGTAAACAAATTAGCCTATAGTACCTCATCATTTTATCATATTCCCATGTCTGTAAAGACCATCAGTTGCACTAACAATTGCAATCTTTGCATTATTAGGTTTCCTTTATTAGCTTCCATTTTAATTGAGAGGAAGTTTTCATAAACCCCTCTATTATTTCTCAAAGAGGATGGAGGCAGAAATAGCAACCTGTGGATATTCCCCCTTCTCCACAGAGGGCAGTATGAGCTACTGTTCATCACAGTTTTCTATTAGCTTGACTTGATACACAAAAAAACATCCTCAAAGGCCTGAAGCTCAAAATGCTCCCCCAACCTGATAGCATCTTAATGTGCTCTTGTAATGGGTTCTGGAACAGGTGGCTAATAAATTAACCAGAGGTATGCAATCTATTATTGACTGGCGTCATTCCAACCACACAGCCCTCAAATGGCAGCTTGTTTCATGTAAATTTTATTGTATTGAAGGTTCCATTTGTTACCAAGAGGCTTCCTTACAGATGGAAAGAAAATGCAAATAATATTTTCTACTTTACATAGGACTGTGCTTTAAAAAAAGCAAGCAAGCAGGATTTTCCTCTAGGCTTTAACATCCTACTCGAGGATGTTAACTAGCAAAGTAAATCTGTTAAAAACATAGCAGCTTGGTAACAGAACAGATAAAAATAATATATAAAGAGTTGCTTGGGGCTTTTCCACACCGCCAAACAGAGCAACTCTGAAGCTGATTATCAAGCTCTGCACTAGCAGACCTCTGAACCCACAAATTTAGCTTAACTTTGCAATATATTACTGTATAGATAATTGAGTAAATTTTAATTTCCCTCTTATACTGAATAAATGGCCTATTAGAGATTTCTGATCTCTCATCACCCACTGATATCCATCCCTAAACAAGTACAGCAAAGGCATTTCTGCTAAGTCTCTGCTTTCCTTCCTTCCAGCTGGCTACTTATTTCCTCCTGGGTACGAAGCCATGAGAAGAATACTCTAAGGGGAGTTATTTTAGAAGGAGAGTTTGCTATTCATCAGACTGCCAAAATCTCTCTCCCTCCTATTCCTACATCACCCTGCAGGATATTTTCTTGCAGAAATTCCTGCAGGACTGGAGGTGGGGCGTGGGACAAACCACACGAGCTTTGTGTGTGTCCGAATCAGGCACAAGGACTGAACCACAGAGTTTGAGCCTGATATACAAAGCTTAAAAGGTAGGGCACTAAGGAAAGTTGTGTATTTTCATAAGTAGAAGAGATTTGGGTCTTCCCTTGAAAGTGATTTTATTTGGTCTTGAGAGAAAATGAATTAGAAATCAGTATTTCAAGCATGCACTGTATTACTCATGGATTTTTGGAATGGGTGGCTTTACATGCTATGATTGACATATACATATGTCAATTTTCTAACTTTAATGTCACAGGAGACAAGGGGATTGACACTTTTTCCTGTAATACAGCTGAAAAAATACATTCTTCTGAACAGATGATTTTCTTTGTTAATCCTTTCCACCTAACAATGCCATCCCAATAAATATGAAGGAGACTGCACTAAAATCAATTCAAATATTTCCACAGATAGACCTATCTTGTCTTTTACCCATTATTTTCCTGTTTACCATTCTATGCTCCAATTCTGGAAAAAAATTACTTCTGCTATGAATTGTATTTATTGATTCTATATTTTTCTGTCTTTACTCACTGATGTTTATAAACTCATCCAATAAGTCTTTTAAGAGTTATTTTATTCTTCACCATAACCACAGCAGTTGAAGCATAACATTTAGTAATTTATAGAAAAGGAGGTTGTTTATAGAACAAACAAAACAGTTTGTTTCTTTCTTTCTTGAAATCACTCACATGGAGAAGAAATATATTGATATTTATGATATTTACAACCTGAGCTTTCAATTACTATTTTCAAACTAAATAAATAATAAAAAAATCAAGTACTGCCTTTGTGAGCTGGTGACTTCAAGAGCAGTTTGGTCACTTACAAGAAGGAAAGCACTCAGTGACATTTTCACTGAAATGTTGTGCTGGAGGCAACACCACAGAGAAACCCTAACCTGTCAAATACACTTTTAGGAGTTTCCCTAAGCAAGTATGTTCACAGCATATATAAAAACAAAAACAAACAAAAAAACCCAAAACAAGCCCCCAAAAAACCCCTAATGTCAGTAAAGAAATTTGCCAGTATAAAGCCATTAAATAAAACAATGACTGCTGTAATGTAGCACAGATGAAATTAGGAATGTTGAAACACAGCACATTTATTCTCAAACATGTTTTATAGTTAATGAGTCCTGTTCTGGGAGAACATGTTTTCTGTTTTAAGCTCTTTTTATCTCTATTTCTATCCCTACTGCCAGTTCTTTTTTTACTTCTGCTCAATGTGCATACAATTGAATAATCACAATGGTTCTCTATACAGAAAAATAAAGGCCATGAAAATGAGCTGTCTTGATATTCCAACAAAGTTTACTAATAAAAGCCAACCAATGGTTTGTACCTGTGGAAGCTGTAAGGAAACACCAATAAAGCATGGCAGGTTCCAGTGGCCTGGCTGAACCTCCATGTTAAACCAGGAACACATGGAGTCAAACACCTCCTTCCTAATTAGCACTCAAAAGTTTTAAATCATGTGTCAGTACATCCTTTTCTGTCCACACCTGGGATAATACCCCTGCAGATGTGGTGACAGTCACTCAAAACGCACCACAGGACAGAGCACATAAAACAAGAGTGACAGAACTGTCAGGAACTCATCTGTTCTCCCTCACCACATTACCTGCATTGGGATCTGCTGCTGTGCTCCCCACAGCACAGATCCAGGGAAACGCAGCAAGTCCTGGGAAATCATACTCGGCCCAAGACATCCCAAATCTCTGAAAATCAGTCTCACTTTCTGTCTAAAATTAAGTTTATGCTTTCTCAGATTTGTATCAATCACCTGATGCTGCCTGAGAGGATCAGGGCACTGTCCTGCAGAGCAGTTTTGCACAGGCAGCCAGGGCTCCTTTTAACCCTCATAAATAATGTACAGAAAACATCAGCCAGTCCTTTCCATTTTCCTGACCTCCCTTGTATCTTTTTAATTCTTCTGAATTCAGTTATATTCTAATTAAAGCTTACTTTTGCATTAAGTTGAGATGCAGTGCATTCCCCATCATTTGTTTACTGGATGGCATTAAGAAGCCAGGTACTAGGAATTATCAACTGACTAATGAGATTTTAATTCTACCAGTTTCACTGACATTTAGAAATTATTCTGATTGTGAGTTTAGGTTTATTCTGCAAAATTCCTGATAATGTTACCTCACTTGTCAAAACTTTTTGTTTTACATAGACAAAAAAAATCTTAAATTTCATTACGGCATTTCATTTGAAATTTGTGGATTTAATTTCAGGTTAAAAACTGCATCTTCTTTTGAGACTTCTAGCTCTTTCCATATTTATAAAATTTACTATGACAAGTACTTTTGTCAGTAAGAATCCATATCAAGTATTTTCCAACCATATTGTGATGCAAAGATGTCACTATAGTAGAGTATCTGCAAACAGTAGGATTTACTAAACAATATGTAATTATGTAATGTCCTTATACCAAGGAAGATGCCTTTATTTCATCCTTGTTCTTAGATTCAGAAGACACAAAGGAAAGCTAAAGTAGTTAGATGGTCTGCTTGCTTTCATTATTCTGTTCTGCTCCATGTTTGTCCCTGTGTCTTCTTTTATTCTTATTCTGAGCCACTGGGTGCTACCATGGTAAGAGCAGATTCACAAGGATTGTACAGAACACTTGATAAATCGATCAGATCCCATTATTGCCACATTCATCAGGCTGACATTCAAATTGTCTTAGGCTGTATCACTACAGTACCACCAGAAAATTTCAAACTGCTAACAGTACAGGTGAAAGGCAGAAAACAGCACAGAATGCATTTGAGAAATAGGTAAAATAATAGGATGCAGTAAATATTTGCACGATTTTAATCCCAGGGAAGAGTTTCTTGTTCTGAAAACTATTCTGAAAAATCAAATAGTGACAGACTACTTGTCATTTAACTTGATAAATCACTTATAAAATAAAGTAGTTTTGTGATTTTCCATTGTTTTTCTTGTCAATGGAAAGTGTGCTACTATCATGGGTATTTCTACTCCATTGTGACAAACTGGCATCTCAGGCAGCTGTTCTTTTCTGTGTAAAATATCAGCAGTCTGACAAATATAGAAGAGCCATTAAAAAAAAAAAAAAAAAAAAAAAAAAAAAAAAAAGAGCAAGCTTTTTCAACAGATCATGTATGATATGCTCCAATTCCATACAAAAGATAAAAAGAATAAATAAGTAGGACATGATAAGTAAAGAGGCAAAGTCTACTGCAAATAATAGAGGGCAATGTGAAGATCTTTGTAGCATAAATGAATATTTGTCTTTCTAGAATAAAAGTCTAAAGTTTTGGTTCTGTGGCAGTGAGGATTTTGTGTTTTCTAAACCAAATGTACCTAAACTGACTGGATATTAAGAGATAAACAACAAGAAGTTCTTTTAAAGCACATAAATATTTTGAAAGGGATAAAATCTAACCAATACTGTGAAATACATGGCATTTCACTTCAGATGATTACCATGTAACTAGTAAATGGTTCTCTGAATTTTACTCTGAATTCTATGGTATTGATAACTGTCAGAAAAATTAATTAATGGCTTAAGGGAATAATTGATCTGATCTGCTAAAGCATGTTTTCCATGCTAAATGGAAAAAAGGTAAAAATTATATTATTGCTATAATATTTATTATAATTCCCTCCATGGCCAATCAGAAAAGTCCTTGAAGTAATGAAGTTCAGAGCCTTGAGTAGAGAAATGATTGCTTTATAAATAAAATTATCTCTCTCCAGCATATTTACTGTCATGAGACATTTACTTTTGTTAATCATAAAGACAGATTATGTTTATCAGGAGAATTTTCCAGACAGAAATATAGGTTTCTTCATTTCTCAGTGTAGGCAGGACCTAACACCAGTAAAAACTCAAACAAAATAAATTCTAGGATCAACTTCAAGGGAAGCAAGAGGCAAAACCCCCCCCAACTTCAGGAACCATTGATTTTCATGCTATGCTGCCAGTTATTTATTTCTACATTTCTAAAACCATTTCCAATATTACTCTTTGAGAATCAATCCATAATACTAAAAAGAAAAAACCCTCCAAAGTAACATAAATCAATCATCTAGGATTTTTTGCTTAGTTAATGACTGACACTAAAAGATTTCATAATTGCTGAAAATGAGAGCTCTTTATCAGGGAATGATGCAAAATCTCTGTAAACAAAGAAGAGAACCATGACAGGGTATAGCTGTGGCTAACATTGCATTTTAACAGCAAACACTTCCAGCAATTTATTTATCAGTCAGAATTCTGAGTCCCTGTTATTGACATTTGACAGAGTCATAGACAGCTTCTCAGACCTGTCATTTAAAACCCCTGCAATTCCAAATGGACCCTCCATCATGTCCAACACCTCATTATCCTGTCTAAGTGGTTTTGCCAGGCAAGGAAGATGAACAATTATCAAGGAGAGTAGTGAATTGACAATGCTAAAAATCTGATTGCATTTGAAGAAAGAACAGTTTGACCCCAAACATGCTTAACTTAAACCTGTGTTTCAGATTTTTTAAACACTCAATTAGTACAATTTTTTTCAATATTCATTATGGCCAGTGAGATGAAAGATAAATTAGTCCCACAGCTTTGCTCAGGACACCTGATGAGCTGGGAAATTACAGAAACCATGAAAATGTTGTCATTTACACTGGCAGAAACTTTGAAGGCTTTCCATATTTACTTGAGCTGTGAGGCACGTTCTGAACTCACACATCCTGTTAAAATGAAGGGGTTTATTTTTTTTTAATTTTAAATTTGACTACATTCCTTTTTCTGTATTCTATTTCCTATAAGCACCTAGAATCTCCTGCGGTTTCAACTCTAAGTTTGCTGCTTTTCTCAGCCCTCAACTCCCTGCTTTTTGTAAGAACTGGATGATCTTTCAGGTCCCCTCCAACCCAAACTATTCTGTGATTCTGTGAATTTTTGGTGCATGCTCAGGTCACCCCCTCACCCATGTGGGGTTTCAAAGGTGGTGAGAAGTTCTTCCCTCTGGACTGCAATAAAGATGTCCATAGTTTAGTGAGGGGACAAGAGAGAGAAAACCTCCTTGCATGGACACGATCACCAGCAGCACCAACAGATCCCATCTGCTTGTTCAGCACCTGGTTCATCCCAGAGTTCTGAAAGGGGACCTGAGAAGGTGCCAAGAACTGCCACAGTTAAGGAGTGAAGTTCCTGTTACTTATGGAAGTCATAACCAGGACTTCAGAAGGCAACTAGTGCAAGTAAACTGACTTGTAAAAAAATACAGCAGATTTTCAGAAAATAATACATTTTCAGTTTGCACAGCAGAAACCAGTGAACTGCTGTGTAAATTTATATACAGCAGCTGGAACTGTAAAACCACTAAAAGAAGCTGCTTCTCATAAGATTTTTGCCAGACATATTTGGCATGTTGAGTAAAGCCAAATAAAGTATTTGTGAAGAATTAAAAAGGTAGCAATTTGTACAGGATTATTTTCCTTATCCTCAATTGCTTTTTTGCCCTTTCATTGGCGAGGCAATTAAAATTTTAAATAAAAATTGAATGAATGCTAGTGAGCATTAATGCAGAACATATGAAGACGGAAACAGGCAGCAATCTGTTCTAGCAACCAAAATTATGTCTTCCAGGCAAGCAAAGGATTCTTTCTGAAGTGACCCAGTAATCCCTCTGAAGTATATTGGTTGATACAAATAATTAGCTCAGCCAAATAACTAAATAAATGCCTGTACTCAAACTAGGGTTTAGCAACTGCAATAAAAATGGTTTTTTGAAACCTTGACTTGAAATGGAAATTGGGTTTCTTACATGAGCTGAAGAATTCCATGAAAAATAGGGTTAGCACCTTGCAGTCTGAAGGGAAAAGGTACAACCCAACTCAGAATTCTTCCTTTTTCCTTTTACACTCAACCATCTGACTCTAGATAAGGACAACAGCATCCCTCTTGGTAATATCTAAAATAACAGTACCAGCAGTACTAACAGTAGGAGATAATAGAATTAACAAAGTAGGAACTGATGCACTGCATTCTGATTACTGAGGCTTTTGCTATTGAGCCATAATTTGGTGAGCTTCCTCACAACTGATCTGAATATTACGGGTCTAGAAATCACCATAAAAATGCCAGAACTGTCACCACCTTCACTCTGTAGCCTATGTGAAAAACCAAAATGTCCTAACCTCTTTACTCTTTGGAATATTTCTATTTCTGCTCTGTGTTTTTGAGTACTAAGATATCATTCAGTGTCCTCCCTGGCTGCAGCCATTCTCACAGCATTGTTTCCAGAGCTCCAAGTTGCCCAGCGAGTGACTCCTTTGTAATTCAAGAGTATAGAAAATGGGTTTTGATAATTTCCAAGCAGATATGTTTTGGCTTTAATAATTTAATTTGCATAGTCACACATAAATCACACATGTGGAAAGCTTCAGAACTTAACACAGGCACAGATTTGATGATGGGGAAAAGCACTGCACTAAAAGCTCTGCTTCATGGAATTGTCTATTTATGTGAAGTCTAGCAAAAAGATGGGATTTTTCTATTTGCAGTAGGATGTTCTCAAGTCTTAGCTCAGTCCTGGGGACTTAACTGCTTTTGTGGAATTTCACCTTGTTTTCCAACTGGTGACAAGCAGAAAAAAGTATTTGTGTATCAAAACAGAAACTGAGATTCCTGCTGGGAAAAAAAAAAAAAAAGTACCCAAAAGCAGAAATCTTAAAACAGAGCTTTCTGAAAATATAGCAAATATAATCACAGAATATGCTGAGTTGCAAGGGACCCACAAGGATCATCCAACTCCTGGCCCTGCACAGAAGACCCCAGGAATCACATCCTGTGCCTCAGAGCATTGTCCAACTGCTTCCTGAGTTCTGTCAGCCTTGGTGCTGTGACCACTGCCCTGGGAAGCCTTTTCCACTGCCCAGCCTCCCTCTGGGTAAAGAACCTTTTTCTAATATCTAGCTAAAGTTCCCCTACCTTAAGTTAGTGCAAATCAAGATCATAAGAAGTCATAATATCAGAAACCTAATTTTGGCAAAACAAAGGTTTTACTGAAGATGCCAGATCTTCCAGAAATGACCTTGTCCAATTTTTCAGGGGACTTGTGAGTAAAATACCAGTTGCTGCCCAGAGTACACCAGTGTGAGGCTTTGACTGATAAAGGTCAGAGGGCAGGCAGAATCTTGGCTTCCCAATCAATGCAGAACCCTTTCCAACCCAGTGCCTGTGTGAGGGAGGGTCTCTCCCTCCCCATTCCCAGTGAGGGCTGACAGGACATGACAGATCTGTCACCTGCCTGTGAGGGGTGACATCCAGCAGGTTTGCTGGGATGCTGCTTTAACGGTGATTGAAGAGCAAAACTCGATTTGTAAAAGCTTTCACAATCCCTCCATACCCATCAAACACAAGAGGAAAATCTGTCAGAAGCTGTTCTGTGCCAGAAAGGACTGAAGGCTGGCACCAGGGCATACAATCATGCATATATACATGTGTATACTTGTATTCCTATGGCTGTGCATAAAAGAATGCAGGCCTGACAAATGTGAAAAACCCTAAAGAATTTACATTTATTCTGGCTTTGTCATTACTTCTCTTCAGCAAAGGAAAAAAACCCCCAAAACAAAATTAAGTAAAATGAAATAGTGCCTTCTAAAATGACACAAGATTTCCTCCTGCAAAAGCACTTCACGGGACCGTGCTGTTAGCCCATCTTTTTGGTAGCTCTTCACAAAAAACTTTGGAGAAAACTGGCAGTTTTTAGACAAATATAGAGAAGCCCAAAAGATCTATTTCTGTAACTTTCAAGAGAATCAATAGCTGCATGAAGATAGACTCAACAATAAATGTGTAACTGTGAGCAAATTGTGGTGATTTTTGCCCATATTCCAGCAAAATCAGTAGGAAACAAGAAATAGCCTCAAGCACCAACATGAAGAAAATGAAGTAGTGCCAATCCTATTACTGATACTACAAATAATTAAGTCTTTAAGAGGAAAAAAATTAAAATATTTTTACAAAAACACAGAGATAATATGTATTAAAAAGAAGCAAAAGGCTGAAATTTGCTAGGCATGACTTTGGACAAAGACTTTATACATGTCTTGATCTATTTATATCCTATATTCAAACAGAGATATCTCTGGATATGAGAAAATTTAGTTTCTAAAACTTTCTACAAAAGGAAACCAGAACTTATTAAATTAACAAAGTTCAAGTTAAGGACCTGTATTTATGAAAGCATGGTACAAGGATAATTAAAGTTTCCAGAGATTAATTAAGTGGAACAAATTTTATTAGGAGGCATCATGTTCTTTGGAATTGAGACTTCTGTTGCCACAAAAAGGAAGAAAAAAAAAGAAAGGAGAAAGTATGGTGATTTTTACATCAGTCTTTTAAGACATGACTCCGAGATGATACCTCACTTCTAAATCACTGCAGTTAAAAAGCAAGTTTCTACATGGTTACACACAGACCTTCACTTAAAATGCCACAGCAGAATCTGGGATAACTTCAGATTATGTAAAAATAATCTATTCCTAGACACGTTTCTCCCAAAATATAGTAGTTTATATAAAACTGCACAGGCAGATCAGGAGAAGGAATAGAAGCAGCAAATGCCTGAAACCAACTCTTTTAAACAACAATTAAACACTTGTGAACTGCAAGGTATACCAACTACAATGCCCTGTTCATATTCTCTAATGAGATATTAGCAGATTGCATCTGAGTGTAGTTATAAAATTTAAATTATTGTATGAAAGATAAATTTCAAAAGGTGATTTTGAATGCAGCAAATGCAGGACTATTTTAGTTAATGCCTTTTTCTCAACAAAGTTTCACGTTTCTCTAGTGAGCCCATGCCCAGCTCTGTGAGCCTGAGTGAGCTGCACAAGGATTTCAAACTCTGAATTTCAAGGTCTGAAGCTCCCTTATTTCAGTCCTAACATTGGTGCTCAAGTAGCAGACATGTATTACAAAATACCAGAGTTTAAACAGAGTAGAAAGCTCTGATTTTTGCATCTCCAGAATCCCATCAGAAGTTGTTGCTTTCTATGCAATCCATATAAAGTGCTTTGTGTTTTTAATTGGTAAAAATTTTCAGTTCTTCTGCACCCTTTGGTCCATCTTGCAACATTTTTTCTGCTGCAAGTGAAGTTTAAAAGTTACGAAAGAAAAAGTTTCCAAACTACTAGGATCTTTCCCCTTGTCATGATACCAGCCTACCACGATTATTTTAACATTCACAAAATTTTAACTCCTGCTCTGATGCTCTACAATGAAACTGTAACAACTTGAAAAATAAATATTTATATGGTGGAATCTTCAAGTTTTGAAAATATGCATGGTAGGAATTTTGGAAAACTCTAAACTGTATAAACAGAACCACATAGCACAGTAACAAAATTTTATTAAAAACTCTCCAAAATAGAGGGCTTGCATTTTTTGGGAGCATACACAGCATTTATCTCACTTTATGATCAGCAAACTGGTACAAGACTCAAAACGGCAGAGGACACAAAGTCTGCTGTGCTTTCACTCATGGGTTAAAGCAACTCTTAACTTCCAAGCTGTGCCCTCTAAGAAGAAGCAACAAGTGGCAGAATTGCCAGGCCATCTGGTAACGTATGGATGGATGGATTTATGCAACACAAGACACTCCAAGGCAGAACAAAACCCACAAACTACAGCACCAACTTTGCAGTGGCTAAAAAAATTAAGCAGGAGAGCAGAAGTGAAGGGTGGAGAGGTGAGTACCAAGAAAGCTGCTCAGTAATGAGGAAAACAGAGAGCTCAGTTAAGTATTCTTATTTATACTTTCACACTTGCACTGGGAGCTCTGTCTTAACTCATGAGAAATGTTTAACTTCAAATACTTCTGTCCTTGGTTTAGGAGGCAGACTCCCTTGCATTGATGCAGCATTTGTAGTTGGTTTGGGTTTTTTTATACTTCTTCACCTGAGGCAAACAGATAAACATTTCACCACTTTATGTACTATCAAGGGCCTTGTCCTGCTGCTAATAAGGAAGCAATGCATTGCTAGAAAGAACAAACAACTGATTAGTTGTGAAATAGTCCCGCTGATAATGAAACTAGCACTAAATCTGGAACTTGAGGAAAAGGAAACTGTTGTCTGGTGAATCCCTGAACGTTGTTGTGTCTGCTTTTACAGCTGTGCATTTTCTGGACAGAGAGTAAAATAAATGAGAGACTAGTTAAGATTAACAGCTTTGCTCGCTTTTTAAGGTCACACTCTCTTAATGAGTAATTGTTCATCCTGGCACTTGCTGCCACTAAAACAGTTGATAGCAACTCTAATATCAAGTCAGCAGCGATAGAGATATATGTCCCTAACCCCCAACAACCTACAGCTGAGGGAGAACAATGTCTCCTGCGTCTTTCAGCCTTCTCTCACATTTTTAAGCTGCCAAATGCATTCTGAAGGGAAGTCACCTTCACACACATACAGCCATTGCCACACTTATTCCCACAACAAATGCCTATTTTTACAATCAGATTAATTTTTATTGCTTTACTTTTGGTATGTCAGATGGCATTGCTGCAAAGAAAAAAATTGGTTTATGATGGCTTTTCCAATGAGCATCATCACTTTTATTCCAAGCTAGCAATTAACTTCCTGCCTAATTTGTAACAATTTAAAATGAAACATGTAGCAACGTTTATAGTCAGAGCCATGACATTTGTGTTTGGCTGAGGCAGTGGTCACCAGCAGGCTCAATTTATCACTTTTAATTTAAACTCCCATGCCAATGATTTTCATTCTTAAAGCTATGACTGGCATTTATGGATTTCAAAATCAAAGGGAAAATAAGCTACAGTTAGGAATTCAACCACTCAGATCAATGAAAACTTGTTTTATAACTGAGAGTGCTCCAGTTAAATCCCCATCTGCCTGACAGAAGGAATTTAATGTTTCAAACAGTTCCTTTCCCACTTTAAACTGAGAAGAACTTTTTATTGCAGCACTAAGCCACCTCTTGCTGGACAGATGCCGACTATTGATGTTGTGTTCTCAGGAAATATTGTGAAGCAAATAAAGGTGAGTGCACCAACCTAAAGAACCATGAACTAATAACCAAATGTCGATCCCTGAACTGTCTGATTGTTGCTACTGTTCTCTTTTCAGGCATTTGATGCACTATTTCACTGCTGGAAGGTAGTGGCAAAAATTTGAGAGGAATCAGTAAATGGAAGGACATACTTCATAGGAATTTGTTGTGAAAATAAATGTCAGTTAAATTTCTGAACCACTTAGAAGGTGAATAATCTGAATTATGTGGTCCAACATCTCACAATTAGGAGTTAATTTACTTGTAAAAATATGTACTAAAATGAAGAGTGAATAAAGACATCTACATGTCTGTATATATTGGTGTCATAAGAACACTCACCCACCCAGGTCAGAAAAATAGAGAGTGAAGGAGAGAAACAGAAGTGAACATATTATTCCATACAACTCTATATTATACAGCAATAAACAATCTTTTTCTATGGAAACTGGGAAGTAATTATATGTTAAAATATACAATATGTGGATATTTGGATGAAAAGCTTTGTTTTGGTTTGTTTTTTAAATAACCTTTCCTTGGCCACAGTTTTCCATCCAGAAAAAGATACTATGATTTCCTAAATAATTCCTAATCTTTTAGTAAATCACTATTTTTTTTTTTTGTTTTGAGATCACTGGTATCATCCAAACACCAAAGATTTTAGCTGTGAAATAGCCAAAGATGATTTGAGGCCCATTTTCTGTCTCATTAGTCTCCCTGTACATCCCTGAATTCACAGGATTATCTGCCCCCACTCTGCTGCTCTGAGTTGGTTCCCTTCCCAATTTATCATCCAGTAAAGCAGCCAAAAGGAACCTGCTGCACTTTGTAATGAAAGGTCCTATACAGGAAATAAGCTTCAAGAAATAAAGCCACATAGAAAATCAGTACCCATTAAAGGATTGATCATATATATTTTGTTTTGCATAAAATGGCTGTGAAAGTCACCAGAAGTAAAATAATTGCAGTTTTTGAAATCTGGAGAATTTGTATTACTGCAGACAAATTTGTGCTATTCTTGTTTTCTGTTACAAATATTGCAGTTTTTACAAGGACTATCAAATACTGCTGTAACTCAGAATAATGGAATATTTTCATACTTTAAATAACATAGAGTATGCTCTAATAATATTTACCCTTATTAAATCTTTCTATCTTTTCTATTGAAAGAGTTTCTAAAACCCCCAAAAGAGAAGCAGGAATATCTAAGAAGAAAGAACAAATAATCTAAAAAAGTTCCATGGAAAATATGTAAGTATTATAAAATATTTCCACAAAATTAAATATTCTTATAGCAAATAGAAAGATGTTAACATATCGACCTGTATTTAGTTTTAGACTAACAAATCAGTGACACACACTATTTATACACATATTGAAAGACTTCTTTTTATAATATATAGATGCATGTAGAAACAAAACTATATACAGTATTATGCCCATTTTAGCCTTCAAATATCTTTAATTATAGAAAAAAATCATCTTGATATTGCAATTAATTTTAATCTTCCATCAACTGAGACGAATAGTGATGTGCTCATAAAAACTGACATATATTCCACCCACTCCAGTTTTTTTGAAGTTGTCAGCATTATCCTCCTTAAATTGCCTTAGAAAGTCGCATTTTTAATGTCTGACAATAAAATCATCATCTTGAAAGGCAAACAAATTTTATTCACCATGCTGCTTAAAAGAGCTTAGCTTTATGATGTTTATGAGAATGTAAAGACTATCTAGGAAGTTTATCCAGAATTCTGCTATAGATATGAATATGGAAGACCAGGGAAGGAAGTTAATACAGCTGTGCAGTCACATGTATTCTCTGAAAAGGTAAAGATTTTCATCTTCATCTTAAATTATTACTTTTTTTGTTTATTTTTCATACTATAAATTATTTCATTATCATGGCTCTGTCTTTCACTCAGGTTTGCCATGGGAATGGTTTTGTGTATCATTCTCATTTTCCTTTTGGCTATCCTGACTCTACACGGAGCTAGCAAAATAAAACACTTGTATCTGATGCATGCATGCCACTTTAGCAAGAGAAAACAACAACAAAAATACTCTGAAAAGCCAATCCTTCACAGAATTAGTTGCACTTGCTCTAGGTCAAGAAGTATGAAAAGGATTTGAAATGGTTTTATTGACAAAGTCTACTTAAGAACCTCCTGAATATCCCTGCTTAAGCGAAGGGCTTAAATAAAGCCTTAAAAAAAGAGAAGCAAAGAAAAATATGCATATTTAATATGCAAGAATCAGTTCTTTCTGGAAACTAGACATTGCATGCTGGATGGAAATAAGATTTAGCAGATTATGAGTGTGGCTTTTTTTCCCCTTTTGCTCCTGGCCAAGAATGCATCCCCCAACCCTGACGCTTGTCTCATCTCTGACGGATGAAGATTCAGACTCAAATATGAAGTCTCACTTCAAACAGGTTTTTAAAATACAAGAAAGGTTGTTTTTAAATGCAACATGCACTTCTAAATTAAATATTAGGTGTGCATAGCCTGGCTAATGTAAACTTTGAGAGGAGCAATCTTTATTATTCATTCATAGGAGCACAGCATAAATTTTACTACAGTAGGAAAATATTTAAATATGCAACACAGATATATGAAGACAGCAAACAGATGTCTCTTATTGTTAGCATGGGCAGAAAAGGTAAAAGTATGTTATTAGAAATATCTTGAAGCTAACAGAGATGTAAAATAAACTTCTAAAGCTTAGGAAATGATGTAAATTTGAGTCTGCTCTCATTCCAAAGTGCACAACTTAATGCCATTATCGTGTATAAATTTAAACTATTTTCAAAATGTGAGCCTAAGGCAAATGCATATGGAAGAGTCAAGAGTTGTTGAGTGTAATGAAGAAACTACTTTTAAGAAGCAAATTAATCAGGCAAACTGTTGAAACACTGTTGCTTTACAGACCCTGAACATTATGAGAATCGGTTTGTAATTTCCTGTGTCTTTCATTTTTAACACAAACCCTAATGATTTGTGTCAAAGTCATGAGAGGTATAAACATGAATTTTTTCAGACTGATCATTTATGATGAATGTCTTCCTTTACTAAACTTAACAAAAATCACTACTTTTACCATGAATGCAACAGAAATCATAATTTCATGCACTTATCATGCACTGGAAACACCAGAGTTTCCTTTGGTTTTGTGTTGATCTTGTTTTATCTAGTTTGATTGGCTGGTTTTGTTTTTTAATGAAATATCTTTCAGAAATGCTTAGGTAAACTTTGAAAACAGAAGTTTCTTGGTGTAAGTCTGAACATTTTCCTGAGCTGGTCAATTAACATTTGTTGTGGAAGTTTCCAATTCACTAATTCAGTTCCTATCTGAAATACCTTTTTCCCTACTCTGACTAGAATACTCAATGGTGATCCTTTCCACTGTGTATCATTCATTGTGAGAGGTTCCAGATTACTGAAATGTGCTTAATTACCTTAACATGGTTCTTAGGCAAGTGTGGAGATAGCACCAATGAGGTTATTTGACATTCTAGTTAAAATCACCAAAGTCAATAAATACACATTTCCTTCTTGGGGGTTTTATCATGTTCTGAATGCCCTTCACAGCTACTGACTGCAACAGGAACAAACAAAATCAGGGCACATTTCTTATCTCAGTGCTGTGTGCCTGTCAGTTTCTTTGTAATGACTATTTTACATATTTCTCCACAAATGCCCCTTTCACAAATTGAAATAAACTATTATTATTAAATATAAAATTGTTGAAGCACTTGGGTGTTGCATTTTAGCGACTACATGTGAAATCAGAAATCTGCTGAAAATGCATGTCGTGGACAAATTGCTAATGGTTATAAATAATGGTGCACTCTACAATGAAAGAAACTATTACAGAAGCTGAAAGACCGCACTGGTAAGTAAATTGAGGGAAAAAATACAGCATTGATTAACCTTTCCCCTTCTCATTCAAACTAGAATTTAATTTTGTTCTCCTGATATTGTGCAAGTTAGAGGAATGTATTTGAAAATACATGCATTGGCTGACTCATTAGGCTAATTCTGGTGTATGAGAGATGAAAATAAATGCCACCAGGTTGACTTGTGCTACCTTAAGAAAAATGAGTGGCTATCCAAATTCTCCAGCAAAAAAACAACATATCTGTTAAAAAATTTATAATCATTTAAAAAAACATTCAGGAAATAAATCAAGACTGTTTGAAAAGCCACTTCTCTCCTATGAATACTGTATAGTAATCAGGCATATGTGCAAAAAACCATCAGCTACAAGTAGTGTAGCTGTACAGAGGTGAGCAGCAGATGAAAATCTATCATTAACACCTATGTTGCACAAAGACCTTGGCTCTAAACTCTTAATTCTGGCAGACCTCAATGAGTCTGAGATCTGAGATGCAGAATTTCTCTCTTGTGGTTTTCTTTCCAATTGAAAATGCTTATTTATATACACACTGCTATAAACATGCATACATATTCATATCACAAACACACTGAATATTGTTTACATAATGCTGAATTCCTTTAAAAATGTATTGTTTAAATGTATTATCATGCATCTCGAGCTTTTTTTAAAAATTGTACTCTTTGCTGTCTTCCCATCACCTTCAGTATGGCTGTTTACAGACTGTCCCTAGTCAGTTACCAAGATGTTGACATTTCCCTTCAAATTTTTCCCAAAAGCAGCATCAGCAATGCTGACAACAGTAGTGTTGGGTGGAACTCTCAGTGCAGATGTAGATGTCCAGTAAACAAATGCCATAAAATTCTTTTTATTGTCATCCATGAAAATGTCATGTTCTTTCTTTCATGTGGGCTGGAGCTTTGGCAATGTCTGATGGAGGGTTTTGTCAATGTTTTATAACTGGCTTTTATTATTTATGGAGCTTCTATTCCAATAATCAGCCACTTAGAAGAGCTGTTCCTTTATATTTATAATCTATTAAAAAAAACAGTTTGGAAGATTGTTCAAAGGGGCTTCATCATTTCATTATGAAAAGAGGCCTTCTTGACTTTAAAGTCACAAATGACAATCTTGTCTGTAGAGATCTGAGATTCAGGGGGGGGAAAAAGGAAAGTTGACTTTTGATTAGGGTGAATGTTGGATGCTGCTTTGGGAATCAATTTAGGATGAATGAACAGGGAACTCCCCTGCCACACAAGTGAGGATCCTGAAACTCCACTGGCACCAGCCACAAGGATTAATCTTGATAAACTGTCCTGGTAGTGTTACTGAGACACAGAATGTCAGCCAGATGAGGCTTTTAACCACTTACACCATCTCCACAGTGATTATTATACTTCATGCCTTTAATTCATGGTGAGACAGTCATGTTTATTCCTGGAAGAGACACTGAAATCCTTGCAGGTATTCATCAATTCCCACAGCAATGAGTAAAAGAGGTTCCTCTTTCTATAGACTGTCTCCACTGAACTATAAATATGTCTGAGGAAGCCACCTGCACTAGAAATATACCTTAACTTAGTTAGAAAAAGGAATTATATTAAACACTTCCAAACACTGGCAAGATTTTACCATCAGATTAGGAAACATGGCCTAGCATGTATCTGCCAATGGCTCGCATGAAAGAAGATGTATTAGACAACAGAATCCTGACAGATTTGCACTTTTGGGGTCTGACAGAAACTCTCAGCTGCCAACACGAGACACAGAAAAATGAGACAAGTGTTTAGTGCAGTGGTAGGGCTGTGCCCTCAGAGTGAAGCCGCTCGTGCTCAGATTCTGCCAGCAGGTCTTTGATGTCACAGAGACCAGAGTCACCCACAAACTGCACAACTGAGCAAGGAGAAGACTTTCCAGGATGCAGAAAGGGAATTTCTCCAGTGTAAATTCTCCACCACTTGGGATATGTTTCATACTCCCACTCCTTGTAGTGTAAAGTTAAAGCCCCCTCTGTTCTAAAGGAATAGAAAGTATGAACGCACAGTGAGGGAAAGCATACACGGACTGCTATTTGGAAATAGGGACTACTGTTTTAAGGTCTGTTTTGCTTAATTATTCATTATTTACTACTTTAATTATGCATGAAAAACCTCCAGTGCTACTGAATTTTCTTTAGGCAATGCAGACACTATGGAATGCTGAGAAAGTTATATATTGAGATGTCTCTTCCCTCCATTACTCATAAGAGAAATATAAATTACAACTCGGGACATAATTCTCTGCTTCTTCACACAATGGTTTAAAGTTGATTGAGCACAATTACTTTGTACTCAGCATATTTACTGCTGTATAAAACTTTCTCTCTCTCATAAAGAAAAGGCATCCAGGCACTTTTCTGAACAATAGCATTGTTAAACATTTTTTGATGAGGCTTTTTGTGAAAACATGTTTTATCTTTCAGTTGTTTACAAATCACTTTAGCAGTGATTTGGGAAAGTGCTTTAATATGTACTAATGTTCCTTCTTGAGCAAGAACTCTGCTTAAGTGCTTTTCTGAGCAGAACCCTGTTTATCTGTCCATTTATCTGAGTTTAAAGTGAGAATTTATTCTGGTATCTCAAAACACTTTGGAACAAAGACTGAAGGGTAGCATAGAGATCACTTCCCTCATCTCTCCATCTGCAACATCTGTAAATCCTAACCCACCCTGCCCTATCCTTGTTTGCCACACTGGCTGGACAAGACACAGCACATGCTGTGATTGTACAGGACCATATTTCTTCGCGGTGCATGACAGAAAATGTGGCCACAGAAATCTTGTTTCCTAATGAAGCCAAGGGTTAAAAAACAAACCCATTGATGAGTCCTTGTATAAAATTAAAGGAAAATATAACCAATATTACCAAGTGAATTTTACAAGCCTTACTCATATTAATGTTAGTAAATTTTTTAGTATCTGATCAGGCCTGGTAATGCTTTAGACATCAAATTACAGAGAGTTTTGAGGGATGCATATTGCAAAGGCTTTTTTCAAGTGTTACTTTCCTTCAGTCTGCTCCTTGTCACTGTTAAAGCTGAGTACCACTCTTAATTTTGTTGATACTTACAACCGCATGAGGAGGCAGTTAAGATTTTAATATTAGTTGTGGTAGGGCTCTGTGCATAAAAATCAGCTTTAATGACTTCTGAATTAGTTCACTTCTCCTGTCAGCAAATATTCCCCCTCTTTGATGCTCTCAGACTGCTCTCTTCACTAATGTGGCAGAATACAATTCTTCAGTTCCTGTGGATGCCCACACAACTCTGCACTGAATTACATTACATTATTCAGCAACATTGCTCTCCAAAAACAGAGAAAAACCCCTGAAGACCAAGCTAATAATTTTGCCTGCTTAATGACCAATCTGTTAATTTCACACAATCCAGTCAAAAGAAAAGGCCACTAGAGGGAAGTAAATCCAATATGCTCAAAGAAAATAAAACAAAATTTAAAAAAACACTACTTTAAATGATTGTAGCTAACAGAATGGTTTGGACTTACAACAGCAGAAGATTCTTAACAAAGATATGACAACTGAATAAAACAATTAACGTATTTATAAGAGGTCTTGCACTATATGCAATGTGCATACCAAAACCATTAAAACAGTATGTAGGAAAAGATTGCATATTAAAAGGTAGCATCAACATGGGATAAATATGTTGTGTGGGCAGAATTTATTGCACACCTGTATCTTTCACATTATACACATATCAAATGCAAAAAAATGGATTTAAACCAAAATCTTTGGAGTTCTGGTAAAGCGGTTCTTGTAAAAACCAATATATTTTTGTTGTCATGTCATATGTTTAATCTTGGATCTTTGTTTCCTATGAATATGTGCGCAAACCTACAATATATCATGCAATAACTACCACCCATTTCATCAGCATAAAGTTTATAAGGAAATACTACCAACAGTGAGCTTATAATAAAATCTCTGCTATGTTCCAAAGCTTTAGTTCTACAGCTTGCTTTTCTGAGGTTGGATACCCTAGCTTTTTCTATATGCCTTATTTATGACTAAAATTAACTTTAAAATGTCCATTTTCTCTCCATACTTTCCATCAACAAAAACTCCATGAATTTTCTCCCATGTTTCATAGAACACTGCATTTCTTCCCTGTCCTTTTAAATATATAGTCACCGTGCTTAGTTTTATACAACTACACAGCCTGTAAGCCTACAGAAATGTTTTTTTCTTTTTAACTACATTTTATAAATTACTCCATTTCATTAGTACAGTGCTTTCTCACCCAAAGCTGTCTTTTTATATCGAGATAAACTGACAGATACTCTGAAAATCTGGTTTTAAATCCTCTGAAGCCTTTCCAATAGCATTTTTAGTAATGTAAGAATTATTAAAGGGAATGCAAACAGTCTAGAGTTTACTGTCAGTGTGTCAAAAACTATCAAAGCATTGGTCTTTTCCCTGTTTTGAATAAACCACAGAGAAAATCTATATCCTTAAACCAGGGACAGACAACAGCAAAAGACATTATTTTTTGAAATCCTACCACTTAAACGCACATCACAAGCTGTGTTCACACAGCTGTTACCCACTTTAAAAATGAACTTTATTTCAGGTGACCTCCACCTGGACAAGCTTAGTGACTGTGTTTAATACCATGGAGCACAATATCCAAAAGGAAGTTTACACAGGGGAAGTTTCTGGCACCTCACTTTCTCCCTTAGTGAAAAAGGGAAATAGAGATGCAGGTTTCCAACATGATGCATTGTCTCAGTGCTTCAGGCAACTGTCAATGCAAGGCCTATATATCATTAAGCATCTTATATAATTAGCTCTTCTGTTACCATCGTGGACAGTGAGCAAGTGGGTTTTGTGCTTTTTCAAATCAATTTTCATGAATATTATTAGTATTACCATCACTGTCATCATTATCATCATCATCACAGCAAGCTGTTCATTTTTGTATGCCCAAAGGCAAACGAGTCATTACTTACTCATCGACAAAACTACTCATCCCAGACACACAGGTAAGCAGATTTTTGCTAGGCTGATCAGTGAAAGAACCCAGGGCCTTCCCTACAAGTGGAACATAACAGGATGCTCCTGAACATTTGCACTTTTACTTAGCACAAACATATCATCAAATGTGTTCTACTCCAAACAGCAGTTCTGCCAACTCAGTTCCTGCTCTACATTAAATACTTCAGCTGCAGTTGCAATGTCACTGCACAGCAGGTGAAAAACATTTCTGGAACAAATGTCAGCAAGGGATAATTCTGAAATAACCTTCTTGTCTACAGTTACACAAGCCAGAAGAGAGCAGTGCTATATGGATTGCATTGTTGCTAACCTATGATGCTGTCTCCTGGCACAGTAAGTATTTCTAAAGAAGAAAAAGTTGCAGAAGTAAACAAAAAAGAGAGTTTAGTTTCCCATGTTCCTCACAAAGATTCACCTTGGACTTGAATTCAAACTGAAATGGGGGGCAAGAAAAAGCTCAAAACAACAATGCAAAGTTTAAATAAGACAATAAAAAAAGAATCCATTAGGATAGCTTGCCTGAGGATTTGGCTCATACAGATGCACAAGTATCTTACAGCGAGGTAAGCTGTATTATCTTTGCTATGAAACACAGATACTAAAGAAAGCGAGTTCACTTTCACTCTGCCTTTGAAATGTGGAGCTGTAATGGATAACCTGTGGTGTTTTACTCTTGCAAAACTGAAATTGCAAAAGCACCAGACAGACTCCAGTGCTGAAGAACCACTGACACAGCTCTCTTAGATGGATAAAGCCTGCACTTAATTTCAAACAGAAAAGTATGGGTTTGTGCCCTGTGTAATGGGGTCAAGGGCCACCTGCCAAAAGCATTTAATGCCCTCATCAGCAGAAGCTGCAAGTCCTCACGGAAGGCACTTGAAAGCATTCAGCAATCCGCAAAACCCCCTAATGACCAACCCAGGCTTCCGAGAAAGGCGGGATCCCCCCACGAGCGCCCCGGCGGCAGGGACACGGCAACACCCCCACAGCGCTGGCACTCACCGTCCTGGTCCGTGGTGACCGTGATGGCCGTGAACTGCTTGGGCGAGAAGCTGAGCTCCGAGACGCCATTGGTGGCCTCGATCTCGAAGGTGTAGTTGACGTGGGACACGAAGTCGAGCACGGTGACGGAGGAGTTGGTGAGGCCCGTGTGCCGCGGCACGAAGCGGATGCCGCCGCCGCACAGCTCGCACTGGCTGGCGTCAGAGCCGCACTTCTTGCACACCACGCTGTAGGTGAGGTCCTTCCTGCCCCCCGTGTCGCTCGGGGGGCTCCACTCCAGCATCAGAGCTGTCTCGTTGATGTTGAAAACCACATTCCTCGGGGCAGAGGGTGGCCCTGCAGAAAAGGAGGGGAAAGCCTGTTAAGCCAGTGTTATCTACTTCTGCCTGAAGGCAGTTATTTGCAAATAAGAGCTACATTTCAGTGACAGATTTAATGAAAAAATTAAAAGTTGTCTACATGCAATCCTTGAAAAAAAACAAACAATAAATTTGTGCTTTCATAAAAAGCTGAGTAATCAAAATAACTTAGAATTAATTCAGAAAGTGTGGCATTCGTGTATTCTCTGAAAAATCCTTTCGCCCAGGATTTTTCTCCTGGAAGCTGAGAAGCCTCAGAGAAAAAGGAAAACAATAATTATCTCATTTGCTTCTCCTCTGTTTTGCTCATGTGGAATGTATTTGGAGACTGTTTTCCAACACGTGATTCATTGGATTCTGGGCTAAGTTGTTTTCACTCACTGGCCAATCAGGGCCAAGCTGTGTCGAGACTCTGGAAAGAGTCACAAGTTTTCATTATTATAATTTTTAACATTCTGTAAGTATCCTTTTATAGTTTAGTTTATTATTCTTTAATATTATATAATATTGTAAAATTATAAATTAGCCTTCTGAGAACACGGAGTCAGATTAATCTTTCCTTCCTTCGTCTGGGGGCAACGGAAATACAATAAGAAAGAGTTTAAGAAAACACAAAAATTACTTGGGAAAATCAAACCTAGACTACATAACCCAAATTTTCAATAAATGGCTCTTGCTGCTGTGGGATACTGAGGGAGAGCTCTAACCACAAAATTTATATCCTTATTTTATGTCTAGTAAGGTAGGCTGTTCTGAGACTGAAAATCTTTGATGAGACAAATTGAGTAATAAATAAATAACAGCTCTGGAATAAAGACAAGAGGTAAAATTGTTTGTATTAGTTTTGCACTGACAGATATTTCTTTCTATCCTTCACTGCTTATCCCCAGGGATTTCTTTGATGCTGTTCATTAACAGGGTTAGCTGGCAACAGGCCAAGAATATTAGGCATAAGAAACAGTTTACAAGTTTTCTTTCTTCCCCACCTGGCATCTCGTCAGGATCAGGATAACAGTGAAGATATCAACTTTTCAACTTAAGGTCTAAAAGGATGATCAGGAAGCAAGAGAAAAGAGAAAAGTTTATGAGGAGGAATGTAAAGACAACAAGCAGGTGTTAGAGCTGTCTGCACTGCCAGAGAACCGCAAGGGACCCATTTCCAATTTCCCACTCTTCACATAAGTCATGAACTGTTCAACAAGTTTTAAGCTGCTTGCTGACTTATTGTGTAGGATCACGTGGAAATCATCTGAGCCTTTATCCATACATATAAAATAAATATATAGAGTGATCTAGTGATCGCCCCCTGCACTGAGCACTGGTGTGGCACCTCGAGTCCTGTGTCCAGTTCTGGGCTCCTCACACAAAGAAAGGCATTGAGGGGCTGGAGAACGACCAGAGAAGGGCAATGGAGCTGGAGAAGAGTCTGGAGCACAAGACTGATGAGGAGCAGCTGAGGGAGCTGGGGGTGTTCAGCCTGGAGCAAAGGAGGCTCAGGAATGACCTTATGCTCCCCAAAACTCCTGACAGGAGGGTGCAGCCAGAGGGGGGTTGGTTTCTTTTCTCAGGCAAAAAGTGACAGAGAAAGGGAAATGGCCTCAGGCTGTGCCAGGGGAAAGGTTCAGGGTGGACATCAGGAAGAATTTCTTCACAGAAAGGGTAACCAGGCATTAGAATTTACTGCCCTCAAAGGCAGTGAAACCAAATTCCCTGGAGGTGTTCAAGAAACCACAAGATGTGTCGTGTAGTGCTGTGGTCTGGTTTACAAGGCGGTGATTGATCTAAGGTTGGACTCGGTGATCTTGGAAGTCTTTCCAACCTTAATGACCCTATAATTCTATGATTCCCTATTAGGTTCCACAGTCTAACAGAAGAACTTTACCACCTAATTATTTTTTAGATTGGTATTAATGAAGGGGTGACAGAAACGTATAAATTGTTACAGGATATCTGAATAATCTCAATTTCTTATTGTATTGCTCTTCTTCCGCTTAACATGTTTCAAGCAAGCGCTTACTGATGTATGATTTTCAAAACCAATTTGGATGTGATCCCATACTAAGAATTATTACAAGAAACATGGACTTGGAAAAATGTGAGGCCTTCTACTCCCAGTGTTGATATATGTGAGGTGACCGTGGTAAACCCAACTGCTGACCTCTGGGATTTTTGGGCTGAATGAGTTGAATAAGCATTATATTCCAAGCTCTCAGTAAAATCACAGTGCTTCACCAATGGCTAGCAGAACTTGGAAAACTTTCAGCTTACTTTGCAGCTTTTGATGATTTATAAAACTGCCAACAGGACTTAGGCACAACGTTTTGATTGAGACACTGGTAAAATTTTGAGTGAGCTTTTTCTTATTTCAGAGTTTCTTAAGCAGACTGAAAGGCTACAAGAAACATTTGCAAATGACACTGGATAATTTTTACACAAAGTTTAACATTCATAATTTTTAAGTGATGCCTTTTATTTGTTTATGTGGCATAAGCATGGGTATAAAACCTGGAATGCTTGTAAATAAAAAGCTGCTATTGTGTGGGAGCGCTAATGTGAATAATAAACATTAAGATTTTCTGTGAACTGTAATTCAGCCACTTTTTCATTTCTGGTGTTTACTTGCAACTTGTAATAAGAGAGTAATTAACTCAGCTCTGAAATAAATGATGAGTTACCTGCTGGATTTCAAGCACTTGATATTTAAAATAGATGGAAGTGTTACACTGCTTGCATTTTTTTAGAGGATGAGAAAGTTTAAGATCTTTTGAATGGATGAGCATTTATTAATATATTTATCTGTCCAGAGTTTATGGTTAATAGCTCACCTATCTTCCCACAAAATCACTATGAGGATTGACAGTTCTAGATACTCCAGGAAACTGTCTTGAGATTGGAATTGGATTGGAAGCTGAAACCAGCACTCATTACTTCAGCTTCAGTTCTTACTCTTTATGTTCAGAAGACAGGAATAGTTATGTTTCCTCTAAAACCATGCTGTGAGAATTAAATCTTAACAAATTCCCATTGTTAAAACCATGGAGGAGTTTTAGGAATATGGAGGATGAGCAGTAATTGCACTTCCATATGTGCATAACTTTAAGTAGATGAGTAATCCCCTTGAAATAATTGGTAATATTAATGCACGTAAAACTAAGCAGCTGTGTAATTGCTTGAAGGATTGGAGTCAGTGTTCTAAAACTGGCTTAAATTTAATCTTACATAAACTACAGATAATATGACAACAGGTCATCATAGCTCAAGTTTTTTTGATATTATTTCATCAATTTTGGCAGGCTCCAACAGGAATGAATATGAATCTGGGGAATAGGAGAGTTTTGTCTGGCTTTGTAGATTTTGATTTTCTATCAGATTTTCCTTGTACTATATGGAATAGCATCTACGGAAGAACCAACACTTTTAAATAAGTATTGGTTCTTTTAAAATAAGAAAGTATTTGGTACTTTTAAAATACTTTTTAAAAAAAGATATATTTTCATTTGTACTAGAGAGTGAAGGTTCTTGTGGTTTGTGACTTATTTCTCAGTTGTAAGAAAAATCACATATTATTGTGCTTTCACATTTCAGTGAAAAGGAAAACTATCAATTATGTTAGAGGTGTCTTAAAGCATAAGACTGTCCTCTTGCAAATGCAGGAAAAACCCGCAAACACACTTCATACTCAAGGCCCCTCATGCCAATTTGCATGAGGATTAAATAGCTTTTTAATTGCTGTTAAATTATGCCAGTTAAACTGCGATTTCATGCAAATATTAAGCTGTAATGACATGCAGTGAATCATTTACTAAGATTTAGAACTTGGAACAAAGAGAGACAATTAATTGTAATCCTCAGATTCAGCTAAATTATGTGTCACTGGGCTTTTATGAATGTGGCCTGATTGCTTTGTTATCATTTATAAATTATACAAAGATTATTTGGCACATTGGAAAAAAGCTGGCAGCAATAACCTTTCTGCAGACATCCGTATGCAAAGCTCTTGGGGTTTTCCTTATATTGACTTTTAAGAAAAACAAGTAGATTGGTGAAAATAAGAGCTCCTTTCCTCACAGCAAAATTCATGACTTTGAGTTTTATGCGAAAGAATAAAATACACTTCAGATGGATGAGCATTATAAAAACATGCAGCTCTTCTGCTGAGATGGAACTCAGCCAGAGTGTGAGTAATGGCTTTTGCTTCGTTTACAAATTACAATGAGGAAGTATTTTGACACTTGCTGTGAAGGAGACTGGCGTGGATGCCTTATGGTGAAGCAGGTCTGCTCTGAAAGCAACAGAGCTGGGTTTGTGCCTCATGCAGTGCTTTGCACCTCATCTCATTTTATGTATTCTCCTCCTCTCTGAAGGCAAAGTGCATCTTCCTGTGTATGGAAGGAAGAGGAGCAAACCCAGCACCAAGTCTGGTGAGGGCAATGCAGTATTCTGCACTCTTGAGAGTGAAGACTGTCAGGAAAACAAATTGTTACTGTTTAAGTATGAACTGTCCATTATACACTATTGGACTCTTAAAATTTAACGTCATTTGACTTCTGAAGTTACAGCAGAAGGGCAAAGATTAACCATCATCTTAGGATACTCAGAATCAGCATCTGGCTGTGCCCCTTGACTTCATAATTGTGTTTTGATATCTATATATGTAGTACAGATAAATAGCGTCACTTGATGTAGAACTACATTTTTCCCTTTTCACTTATTCTTTTCCTGTGAGGCAGGCAGGAAAAATGGAAGCCAGTGACTGCAAACCAATATCCCAAGTCTGAGCATAATGTTAAGTTACAAAAAAGTGTGTATATATATAACAAGAGAGGCAGTAAAGACTTCAAGTGTGTTGCCTGATTTTGCTGCTGAAATTCAGTGTTGACTTAAAAATACAGGATATACTTTGTGGCAGAAGTTATTGAACAGAGCATAAGTTTGTCAGGTTCAAATTGTTTAAGCATAACATTAAAGAGAGGAATTCAGACAACTCAGACAACCAACATAAGCCTGCCTGACCTTGAAAAGATGGATCAATTCATCCAATTACTTTATAGTGGGAAATGTTAGACTTTATGTACAGAGTAATCAGACAGGGGATTAGATATGATGCTATTTGTTGCTCACAGTGTATGCAGAGATTTCTGATAGAGTACTTGCATATGGCAAAGAAATACAATAAGAAGGAAGAGTAGCAGTGAGAGATTGATAAGAAGTGTAAGTCAAATGAAAAGAGCCTAGGAGAAGGAGATTAACAATATATTCTAATGTGATTTTCATTCCTCTTACTGAAATTAGATTTCTATTATGGTGTTCTGCAAAGTGAACACTCTCCTCCATGAAATGCAGCTACATAAAGTAAAAATGGGAGCTGTACAATTTTGTAAAAGCACACAGTTCTTTCAAAGAATTAATCAAAGTGGATTTGAAGCTCATCTAGAAAGAAGTGGATACCTGTCTTAAATCAAGGTTTTTTTCCCATAATGCCTCCCTTATCTTAGGGACAAATATAGGTTAGTCAAAAATCACAAAATTATGTATTCTAAAATTAATCAAAAAAACCCTAATGAATTTTAATTATGACAATTGCATAAGAAGGAATAACTCTCTGTTAAAACAAGGTGATGGTGCAAGAGGTTTAAATTATATCTCATCCTGATTTGTCACATTTTTTCCTTTCTAAAAATTATTTTCTTGTCTTTTTTAGAGCATTTAGTTTTTATTTGATTGTGTGGGGATATTTGTCTTACACTTTTAATTTAAATCTGAGAAGACAGCAGAGCATGTTATATCAGTTTTTTTTCTCTACATGACTCCAGCTTTTTCAAAGTTTTTGGGCCAGCAAATTTTCAAGTATATAAAATACACATTACTGGTAGTGAAAACACCATATTGCTATCTATATTACAACAATTACACCTTCTCCTATTACATCTCAGAATTACAAGTTCAAAAGTCACCAAACTAAGAAACCTGGGTATGTTTATGGTTATCTAGACACTAAGCAGAAATATGCTGTTTGAATTTTGATTTTACAAGTCTCTTTTGATTAACAGGAATGGAATTCTTCACAAGCTCATAGGTTTGTTTTTGTTTTTTTTTTTTTTTAAATTCAAAACCAAATAAAGGAGGCAACAGAACTACCAACACTGGTAATGATCAGACTTACTGGTACATGCCATAGTTGGTGGGTCCTTCTCAGCTCTGAAATAACCCTTCTCACACTGACAGACAGAAGTTGCTTCGATGTGAGTCAAACTGTGTGGAGGGCACTTGGAGCACTTCACGTTTCCAGCAAATGCTTTATAGAATCCAGGCCTGCAGGCTGCAAAGTAAGAAGATAGGTTTCATTAATAGAAGAATATTTTGGTCATAAATAAAATCTGTTCCAAGCAGTGATAATGCTGCTGCTTTCCTTTTCCATCTAGATATAGATGCCTTGATGATACAATTCTTGACATTTTTTATTTTGGTATATGGACTTAAAAGTATAAAAAGAATCTGTTCTTGGTATATAATAGGGAATTGTTCAGAAAGATAATTTCCCAATTTTTAGTCACTCTTCAGTGCTGCTGGAAATTGTCTCTAAATGACTTCACTACTATCACTAAACATTATTTATGTTTTATCTACATGTATTAACCAAACAGAGTGAATATAACTTCTCTATCTGCCAGAGCTGTTATTATGGCTTCCTTACTGAAGTAACGGACAACTTGTGATACCTAAAATATTTACCCCTACAAGTCCCTGATGAGACAGGGATGACATCCCCAAATATTTATGGCTGGTCTGACTTGCCTGCAGCACCTCAAAAAACCTCTGAGGGCAGGGCCCCATCAGCTGGTCCCTGCTGGCACCAGAGGCTGGAGGATGAGGAAGGGATGAAGGAAGAGATGAAGGAAGGAGATGCTGACACCCTCCAGCACAAACCTTCACAACCTTTCTGATTGGGTTAAAAAAGGAAAAAACCTGGAAAGCAGCCAGCTTTGGGAGAGGGAATGTTGGGATGCTCAGAGTTACTGGGAGCTGGAGTCCCTGCTGTTCCTAACCACAGCACAAGCTCACAAGCCTTTTTTTGCTGGCCTTTTAAAGCAGAAACAAGTCATTAAAAAAGATCTCTCAGGCCTGCATTCTGAGATGTTATTTTAAAATCATCCTCAGACTTCATCACACACATTTAAACAGAGATTTCTTTCTTTTCCTGCCAGCTACCACGTTTGCACATGCCAAGAGTGTATTGCAGTTTCTGTCTTCTGGATTCCCCATATGAAAACATTAAAAATTAAAGAGCAACTCAGACATGTGCAGATTTTACAGGCTCCTTTTCTTCTTAACTCCTCCAGCAGTACAATGGAAACCAGCACTATAAATATGATTTTGAGGTTCCATGTGGCTTTTTCTCACTTTGACATATTCAAGACTATTTTCCTCACACTGCTGCAGGAAATAGGCAGTACCTCCTTTTGTTGTAATAAGATACAAAAAGATTTAAAATTAGGTGTTTCTAAAAAGTACCTCAAAGTATGCATTTAATGGATTCCGTGTCAGTTCATATTAATTGAGTTATTAAAAAGTATCAACTCATAGATAACATATACAGGATCAGTTTTCTTCTGATTCCGAAGGCCTTTCTTGATATAAATGCAGTTTCAGTAGCAGCTGAATGAAAAGATGTAAGATGACACTGAAAAAGATAACACTTGATTGCCTCTCACAACCCAAGAGCCAATTTTTCAAACGCAGTTTCAAGAGCTTAATTTTGACCCAGCAATTTCAGCAGTTCTCCTCCCAGTGTGCTGTTCTGACTTTGCTGAATAGACATTAGAGAGGTATCCTGCCCTGCTGTCACTGACTGGGGGAAAAAAAAAAAAAAAAGGATTTCTGGTGTTAGAGATAAAAGGGGTGGGAACAGCAGGGATTTTCCCCTTGCAGGTAGGCTAGTGGTCTGATGCAATTGTGATTACAGTGAGTGGCAATTTTGCCCTGATTGGAAAGGCAGCAGCACTGCAGACGCGCTGTGGGCACTGACTCCTCTCAGCTGTGCTGCAAGGAGGAGGGGAGGTAAGGCAAACCTGGGGGAAGGGTGTTGTGCTTCCCTGCTCCCTCCTCATCTTCTCATGCTCAAATCCTGCCCTGATAAATATTAAATCCTTGCTTTATTTCATACGCTACGTTTGTGACTCAAGAGCTGACAATTCAAGATTACCGTTTCATTCAAAGCAAAATGAGTGCTCTTTAAAATCCTTATTACTTCTGCAAATTATGTCTCTCAGTTCTGAAATCATTCCTTCTTCCCTTCTGTCCCCCAAACAACAAATTATTTTGGATTGAAAGAAACACAGGTCTCTCTTTCAAGAGCAATATTTTGTATAAAATTCAAGAACTCCACTATTTCAAAATAAAGCTCAAGGAGAAGATTTATTTCTAATTAAAACAAAACCTTAATGTTTTATTCTGAAATGGTAGTCTCTATTGTATTTAAAGCAATTAAATAGTCTTCTTTTAAAAGACTTACCGTGTTTTTGACATGGTAAGTCTTTTAAAAGAAAGCTCATACATACTCATGGAAAAGGTAGAGGGGAAAAATAAATGAATTAAGGCAGATAATTTTACTCCTTCTGAAGTTAACTCAAGTATACATCTATCCCTTAAGTCAAGCATGCATCGCATTCTGTGGCAGAGAAGTTACAGGGATCCCAGAGAAGCTTTCAATTGAGAGGTTTACAAAGGTATTGACAACACACTCCTCACTCAAATGCAGAATCTCACAATCATGATTATTGATACTTCCAAATAAAGAAACAGCCTTTCATAAACAAGATAAAATACCAGAAGCTGAAAGCCCCAAAATGATCACAAGCTTGGGAAAACTCATCCCTCTGGATAACTCAGAGCATTCATGGTGCAAGGAAATAAACTGTTACTGTCAAAGTCAAGGAATATGCAGCCTCAGTCTGAACTACAGCACTTCAGCTGCTGTACATATCTAAGCTTGGACTCTGATAACAATTACTGTCTTTCAGTGGCAAATTCAACAAAATAATTACTAAATTTACCATTTTCCACAGAAAATCTCCAAATTATCTCTAATGATGATTACTCAAAAAAAAAAAAAGTTTGTTTTTTGTTACCACAGAGTATTTTTTCTACCTTCCAAATCACTGAGTGACATCTTGTTTCCCCTAATGTTCTCTACCAGAGGTGACTTTGTGAGTTACTGATTATAGGAACTGTATGAAATTTGACTTTTGTAAAGCCTGGGGAAGAACAGTATATTGTCTTAAAAGTTCAGTAATTAGCAGGGTATCTGAATGAACAATTTAAAGACACTACAGATTTCTCCAATGAAATATGAGCAACTAGGCAGAGAAGCACTAATAATTTAATTGGCTTAATAAAAGATAACACATCCATAAATGTGCTTCATCATGATTTGACCGTGAGTTTTGGAAATGACAGAAGTTTTCTAACTAATACAATTTTCCTTGTTTAATGTTGAATAGATGGGATTTAGTTTTGCTTGTTTACTGCATGGCCACCTGAGGGTTTTTTGAATTGCCCAGTCCAGTAAACAAAGCCACGGCTCCATCACTCCAAAACACAGCCGTGGGCTCTCTTGTGCAAGAGTCTTTACTTTACTACAGCCATTAAGTGCTTCCCCAGCCTTAGGGGTGTAAAAGACATAGACACAAAACCCAGAAAATAAAAATGCAGCAGTCATCTGACTGGTCACAAAGCCTTGTTCCTTAAAACAATCAAAAGCAGCATTTTCACTGCTCTTTGGGAGCACATCATTGTCTAAGATTCCAGTTTTCAGTAGTTTCCATTTCATAACATCTGAATTGACCACTACAGTTTTAGTTGAAGAGGAGTCCAAAGGAAATTTAGGAACAACTTTTAGGCATGTCTGACACTGTTGGTCTGTGGGTGGGAAGGTATTTGTCATGCAAATGGATTTTTTATAGCTTGCTGAGGACTCATCAATCAAATTAAATCAAAGAAGACACTGTTGTCATTTACAATGAATGGCAGCCATCAGTAGCTGTGGAAGAGGTGTTTTAATCTTTCTGAATCACACCGTTTGTTATGCATTTCCAACTCACATATTGTTTAACCTTGCTTTACTGGATCCCACTAATGCCCTGCGAGACTGGTATCTTTCATATTTGTTATATTCTGAATGATCTCACTTTTGAAGTCCTCTTATCCCTCTTCCATCTGCTCACTTTATAAAAAGGGCAATCCAGTAAGGCCTGTTCCATTCTACCATTGTGCAGAAAGAACTATGATAATACTTTACTCAATTTATAGTTTAGTAGAAGTGTCCAGAAAAGAACATGAAAGAATAACGCAATGAAAGTTGGATGCTCTATATTAAAAAAGGCAGAATACAATCACAAAATCAAGATTAGGATATTACAGCATTAGTACAATAAAGCTATGAGGACAACCTTTGATTGTGAGCACTGTCTGGTTAAACAATCTCATCTTTCTCCCATGATTCTTGTTTCATTCAGGTCATGAATGGACTGTGAGGGGGATTCACTTTGGGTCGTGTTCAAAATGATAGTGGGACTGAGCAGCATGAATTGCTAGAAACCTGAGGAAGAATGCAGTGGAGGAAGGCCAGCTGGCAGAAATTATAAATTATCAAACATTCTGGTTAGTACAAATTACAAAAATAAAAGACATCATGGTATTGAGAAAACAAAGATCTAGTTTGATTTAGTTCCTACACAGAGTAAGGATGGGACAAGTGACACCTCTAAAAAACTTAATGACAGAATGAAAGAACTTTGGGGGACAATTAGCTGATTTCCCTTTTTCATTTGCAATAAACTTGATAATCAATATTTGTGGGTGCTGTGGTGTACAATTAAATGCATGTGTGCCCATAGGCTGCAGCCAGTCTCTTCTCTTGCCAATATCTCTGCTCTGTAATATTTCTGCTCTTAGATCTGGAGAACTGACAGGAGCATTGCTCCAACCCTTGACTTCGGAGAGGAGACAGGCAGAGGAGACCAAAAGAGGCAGGTATAAGGCTGCTTCTTCAAATATGACTCCATAATGACAATAGGTAAATGAAATTAAACCTTCTTCCTCTTTGTGCTCCTTTTATCCCCCTAGTGACTCTTCTGTCATTCCCACATGTCAATATTCTGTGGAGTTTTTTAAATGAAAATTTTTAGAAGAAATGACAAAGGAGATAATCGCCAGCTATCAAACAGTATTTTCAGTTCACATCAGTGCAGTTTTTCTCTGTATAAATCACTAGTTTCAATACAATAACTTGAACAATTATTCAGGTCGCATAGCATGGTTTAAAAGAATCTGAGGTTTATCCAAAAAAATACATAGAGATATTAATTATATTAATTTTATCACTGCCTGTCATACCAGGTACAATCCAACAGCTCATCAAAGAGCTGGGAACTGTGCTACACAACCCAGGTAAATCCTCTGTGCACAGACTCATTTTTGGACTACAAAAACAAACAAACAAAACCCCTAAACAAAAGAAAAACGAGCATCCTAAACACTAGAAGGGAATTTAAGATTATGATTCTAAATGCATAAGTACTACTCAAAGAAAGAGATGGAAAATGTTTTCAATCCTGATAAAACTCTTTTTCACTTAATTCTTAGAACCAGGTGAAATATTTTTTTCCAGACTAATAAAGTAAATAAAATTTACTACTACAACAGGTAGATGGCATGTAAGGGTGTTCCACTGAACACAGAATTAGCAAATTAGTGTTCCAAAATAATAAATCAATATGAAATTAGCAAAATAGGCAGCTGAAAAGAGGTTAATTTCATTGAAATATCAAGCACACTGAAATCCAGATAAAGATAATATCCATTAAAAAACCCTATTCCTAACAGAGGCTACCCAGTTGCCAAGAAGGGCTGCACCCTTTTCAAAATAACCCTTAAAAATGTTTTATGAAATGTACTCATGAGTCAAAAGAGATTTTTCTTAAGAAAAAGTTGCTTTATTGCAACTTTCAGCAATTTTGTGTGTTTTTATTTCCTTCCTAAAGTCTCACAACAGTGCCAAGTGACAAAAATGGCTGCAAGACTGAGGCGCTTTATCAGTGATGGAAAAAGAGAGAGAAAACCAACCTTCACTGATTTGTGCTGCTGACTCTGAAGTCCAATAAATTGGTTGAAGTGGGAACTACAAATACTCAAATGCACTGTTCCACACCCAAATTAGTCTGCTGATATTTTATGGATAGACCCCATAGAAAAATCAATTGCACAATTAAAGAGATTTAATAAACCCTTAAAGGAGACAGTAAAAATACTGTTTGCTACACTGCGTAATTTTTAAAGGAGTACCACTGTGTTTTAGGAAGATAGTAAATGAAAGGAATCAGTCAGGCTAATTAGGGCACACAATAGAAATGGCAATCAAGGAACATGACAGCAAAGAAAAAGAAGGGCATTAATTTCCTGCAATATATCAGGGCATACTCTTGGGATCAGGAAGGAAAAGAATGGAAGGAAAAGATCATTACAGCTCCAAGCAGCCATCTCCAGTAATCACCTTTAAACAGAAAAGGAGAAATGTAGCCCTGAGAACACTTCAGGGCAATGCAGAACTTACTCACTGAGTCCTCAAATCTGTCCACAGTAGCTGAGAAAACTCTCTGTTTTAAAGTATAATATCAGTAATACTTTATCTCATTGTTCTTTTTTACTTTTTAATCATTGTTCCATTGCTGAGATTAGCTGGAAGGACTTTTGGGGGGAAGGGATAAGGCAGGAGTGTGTAAGTTTCTCAACACTGTAGTGAATGCAGTAACAAGAAATATTATTTATTGTAACTACAGAAGGAACCGGAGTTTGTTGGAATTTCTCTGTATTATTTCAAGAGGTATTAGTGTCCAACTGCTCTTTTCATAGAAGCTTTCGTGCCCCTGTGTACAGCTGAGGACTGACCTATCAGCAGACACTGCAAACAAGCAACAGACCATACCAAACACTCCTTTCTGCAAGAGGAAAAAATGGTCTGGATAGATCAGATGCATTTTGTGGCTAATTCCTTTGCACATTATCTATCTCCTGTATCTGCTGGTGAGATCAGTTACAGAATCCTCTCCTGGCCTGAACATAATTACCAAATGCTAGAAAAATCCCTCCCACTATTAGAAAGATTTAAAGGGCCTTTGCACCAGACACATGTACAAAAATTGCTCATCTGTGGAGAGCAGTGTGTCCATCATATTCTATGCTTATTATATATACTATATCAAATGCTGTCATAGATGTGTTCTTCTCCCTCTGTGTCCCTTTTATTGGAGAATAACTCATATTATTATATATCCCATAAACTGTAGTTTCTGTCATCCCTCTCCCCATTTTTCCTCCTTCTTCCCCTTTGTATGTGAAACCTTTCTGTTTTCAGCTCTGAACAGATGATATGTAGTAAATCATGGATTTCTCTTTTTCCTGTGCAGTAACAGCCCCTTGGAATCTGCAGATCCACTTTTTCTATCCATAACAAATTAATCTGCTAGCCTGGGTTAATTAATTCCTATGATAACCATTACTCAATTTGCTTTGCATGTGGGAATTTTTTGGTAACCTTTTTTTTTTCTGAGGACATTTCCACTTTTGCAAAAAGACCAAAACTTCCAGCCTGAGTGTCGTTGCAATGATGTTTTGTTGGCTGGCTTTGTGTCAGATTGATTTTCTGTGTGAAAATAGTAATTTACCAGAGCTGTTCTCAAATAATTAATGTCACTTGGCTTCATGCCTCCAAAAACACTCAAGGTGTGCACTGAAATCCTACAAAAGCTCCCCCTGCCATGAATTACTACTGGATAAGCTTTCCAGAGAAGGCAGACCTTGAAGGAATGGAATATCCTTACAGGCAGTTATTAACAATAAAAATCTGAACACCAGTGCAGTCTCCATTTACAAGGTTAGAGTTTCTTGTCATGGCCTTATTATAACACTGCAGTTTTTAATGGCTTAGAATCTAAAACTAAACTTTCTTGGGTTCACTGCTTTCACTATAGCAATTATTTTGATAATAGATCAGCTAAAGTAATCCAGTTTTTTCTGCTCTGTGCAATTATTAATGTAATTAGCAAGATTCAATAGCAATGAGAAAACTATCTAATCCCCTTTATAAATACTTTAAATAATCCAATATTTAAAAGGAGAGGCTTAAAATGATGCTTGCATTTTTAATTATGGTTACCAAGATTGCACATTCAGGTATAGATTTTGAATGTGGGATTTATTTAAGGCCCTGCTTTATTTGCATGTTCAAGTCAGGAGTTTGGGCATACAGACAAAATTTCTGTAATCATGGGGAATATTTAAACGCCCCAATCCAGACAGGTAATTGTAAAGCTGGGTAATTCATATGCAAAAAATGCTGGAAAATGTTCTTATAAAATCAGGCATTTGGCCTTTGAAATAGAGTCCTTTTGGATGTGTTTGCAGAAAAGCTCACAAGCTTGATTTTTAAAGACACCACACATGATTAGTGACTCCCAGACTATTTCAGTTCTGACTTGCCACTGAAAATAAAGTACTCATGTTTCTGTGAGAAGCAAATACAATTTTCTTTTGTATGATCTCTGAATACCCACAAGCTCACAGGCAAATAAACTTGATTATTAAAATTTATTTTCAAGTCATCTTTTTGTCTTCTACATTACTGTACTCAATTTTATGCCATCTCATTCTATTCTACCATTGTTTTAAGATGTAAGAGTAACACAATGTGGTACTTGTGAATAAAAATTCTGTGATTTATGTCACCAACTAACTCAGTATTCAAATACCTATTTTGCCATGGAACCAACACAGAAAATTCTGTAATTAGTTCATTCAAGTCTTCCTTTTCCTCACGTCAGGGTAGGATTACTTGCAGTACTTAGCCCCAGATTACAGCAACTACTTAACTGTATATACACAGGTACAGATGACACACACATTCCTGGGGTTTTGTGTGGGTTGTTTTGGTTTTTAGTTTGTTTGGTTTTTTTCAATAAGTAAACATTGCCAACTTCTCCCAACCCATCACCACATTCAGACTAATGTGAATTTCAATGTATAGGCAATACCTTTGTAACCCAAGGGAAAGCTCTCACTACTGTCTCGAATATTCATCTACTGGCTTTCTAGGACAGGAATAAATCCTTTTATGATGCAAATCCAATCCCATATAAATAAAGTAAAAATTCAGGAAGGTGCCCTTTAGCTGAACAGGTTTATAATTTGTGTTTCACTGAAGTAGTTATGTGGGATAAATCTTCAATCCTTGTGTCTAGAATATTTCACATGATTGATGACAAGAATCAGAGTTAAGTATTTCCACTGAACACGCTGATATTTCAGAGGAATCTCCCAGAGATGAACCATGACTTTAATATGAATTCTCAAATAATCAGGTTGATATGAAAAATGTTCCCTCCAAAAAGACTTCTAGTATTGATAGAGAAATTTGAGCTTAAGGACATGGGTAAATATTACTAGAAAAACATATTAAATCTGCATAAAAGCTGAATCTTTCCTAAAAGTGCTAAAGAGGTACAGAGAGGCTTATTTCTAGTTTTCAGCTCTACTGGATGCACACTACAGTTTAAAGTATTTTCCAAATGAAAAAAATAACATTATGCCCATCCTGAAAAATTCCAACCAAAGCCTTAAGCTTAGAGAGCTAGTGGGACTTATTCAAGATTTTCTAGCAGTTAATTATCCTGACTACAGGTGCCAGGCCCTCACATGCCACAGGCCAGGCGGGGCTGTAGCTCTTTAAATGAGGAGCCAAACACCCCAAAACAGCACCATAAGGTCATTTTACAAGTGATTTTACTTTATTCTTTTTTCCCTGCTTTTTTTCACAGCTGCAAACATACAATCAGAGATTTGGCATGAAACTGACCTCTTAAACACAGACTGTTTAGCTAAAAAGTTATTTTTTTAGAAGTTATTAACATCATCTCAGTAGGACTGTGTGAATATGCTATCATGCTATTTTTAAGTATGTAAATTCACATGACATTCTGAAAGAAAAATGTTTAAAGTTTTAAACAGGCATATGTGGTTTTAGTACCATTTCAGGGCGATCACACAATTTGACCAATGATTAGACATGTCTGGAATAATCCCTCAATCAAAAGAAAAGTAAAATTCAGAATTAGGATTACACAGTCCACAGAAATGACAACTACTGATGCTGCTTCGCCATTCCCCATCAGATTGTGAATTTAATTCTGTAAAGTT
Organism: Zonotrichia albicollis; assembly: GCF_047830755.1. Classification (NCBI taxonomy): domain Eukaryota; kingdom Metazoa; phylum Chordata; class Aves; order Passeriformes; family Passerellidae; genus Zonotrichia; species Zonotrichia albicollis. The sequence goes on from NC_133820.1 coordinate 2,140,149, forward strand.
TAACTCCATTTCAGCTTTTAAGTACTTGTTAAGAAACGTTTAGGACAGAGAGCTTTTGAGTTGCTAAATATCTCTGTGCTAGCTGAGGTGTGGACACATGACAGGAATAAAGAGAGCTACAGCTCACTCACTGATCCATGGGCTCTGCTTGTGTCTGAGTCTTCCAGCAGCTGACATTACATTTATTTCACACCTGGGGGTGGCCCATTGCTTGTATGTGGTCAATTTTCACCTTTTTCCTTCACTTACATTCACGTTTCTCACACTGTGAGCAAAATGACTGCGAGACAAAGGTCAGGAGCTACAAATCTGACAGTAAATGAGACACTGGTGCCTTCATTCACTATTTGGAACTGTAAAATTCAGGAATCTGTGTTCCTCTAAAGAGTAACAATGGACTGTACCATCTGGCATCTATTTTATTTTATAGGCCAATTTTTTAATAGAAAACTCAAGCGAGACAAACAGCCACTCTGTTAAACTCAGCTACAATAATGTAACTACACTTGACATGAATATTTTCAAACAATAAAAAGCAACATAGCCACAGGTGTTTAGTTTTAGATAACTAGATACGTGATTTAGAAATATATATATATATATATATACAAAGGTACATTAATTTTATTTAGGAAGAAAAAAATGTTCCTAGAGATTCAGCCACATGAGAAGTGGCTGAGGGAATGGGGAGTGTTCAGCCTGGAGAAAAGGAGGCTCAGGGGAGACCTTTTCACTCTCTACAATCCATGAAAGGAGGCTGCAGCAAGGTGGGGATCGGTCTCCCAGGTAAATGTGACAGGAAGATGAATTTGATAACTCAGAGACACCAAAAAAACTGAAATGGAGACCTTTCCATTAGATGAGGTTTAATGCCATTTACGTGGTGCAAGAACTTTTGTTATGAAATGTAACACTGCTTAAAACAGAAAGATTACCTAAGGACAGTAAATAACAATCTTTTTGATTTGTAATTACTACAATGATAAATGTTTCAGGGTTCAACGGAAGCAGAAGCTTAGATCAAAAATGGAAATCGATATTAAATTAATATATCTCACCTCAGTTATTAATTTGCATCTATACATTTGAAACCTATCACAGTTGATAAAGAGGGGCCTGACTAGCAGTCCAATTAAGAAAGGCACAGGACTGGAGCCACAAGTAATTTCATTTAGAGGTATCTTTGGTCTGGGAAAACATATACATCATCTCTGGTATTATTCTTGATATCAGCTCAGACTGAACACCTATAATAGTTCTAATAATTAGGAATTAATTACACCTTCTCTCCATTCTCATCTCCCTTTTCTCCATCACATATTATAAATTCTGTGCTTGCAGAATGGATCCTAATCAGTCTCTTTATGTTCTGATAGAGAGTCCACACATTCAAGGCCTACAAACACCCAACAAAGAGGCCTGTCAGGTATATTCCCTGCCACTTTGGAGAACAGTTGGAAGAAATCAATGGCTTCAGATACTCTTTTTTACAGAAGGACTTAAGACAGCAATCAAAAGCTGTAAGAACAAAAAGAAGTCAATACAAAGAGGATATCCACGGTATATCTGGATCTATATATCTATGGTATAATATTGCTGAAATGTAAAATTGGAAGCAAACTCTGTTCAGAGGTACATATTAAGTGCTAGCCTTCATAGTGCTTCTAGTATCTCCTTCATTATCCCAATTAAATCTTTAAAATTTCATCCCTAATATTACAACTGCTCATTTGTAGACTGCTTTCTACTGCAAAACTGAAGTACACACAATCTTAAAGATGTTTGTGGAATAATGAGATTTGAATCAACTTTGAGACTCCTAATCTTAATTGGCAAGAGGTGTGGGAAGATGGAAAATCTTCTTTCCCTATAATCTAATCAAACTGAGCAGTATCAGCTTCCAAAGTGCAACATCAGCCTTTCCCCTGAGGGGCTGAGCAGAAGGTTAGGAAAAAATTAATTGTAAACATTAATGTAAATACCAAAAGTTCATACTGGTCACGGTAAGTAAGCCACCTCAGCAACATTTGTGCTTTCTCTTGTACTCCCTCACTTGTGTTTTTCATACTGCTTTCAGCATCCCACCCCAGCAGGCTGAAGCAGGAGCTGTATTTTCCCAAGGGGGGAGTTGACAATGGAAATGTTTTCATGAGAAGCTCACACCAACTCAGAAATCAGAACCATTACAAACTCATCTGGTCAAAGCCAAAAACAGGGGGAACTTTAAATTCCGTTCTTAATTTAGAATGAAAATATTTCTGCAAGAGCTTTTAGAAGATATTCTCTGATAGAAGGAAGTGGAAAGAGCACCTGTGGTGGTTGTGACAAACCGGAATTTAGGACTGTGCTAATATTGCATTACAATGCAGCATCAGCACAGCCCTCCTCTCCTTGGTGCTGATGCTCATCAGGTACATCAACACTCAGGACACTGGGCAAAGACACAGATTGATCCCTGAGTCCTCATGAGCAGCAGGCACAACCCACCTCCAGCAAGATGGAAGCGAGCTCATCTGAATTCCTACGTGCTCACTTTGATGTGGGCCATGAAGGTGAAGAGTGGGGTTCAGTACAATGTGGCAGATAGGAGGAATCATCCTGGATAATCCCCTCTCATAGCCAGTAACAAAGTGCTACAATTAAAGAAGTAACTTTACTTTTCAAAAACAGATAAAAAGAAGGAGCTCTCTTCACACCACAAACAGCAGTAATCCCTTTATGGCTCCTTGAATCTACATATGCAAGTTTGCCTAGATTTCTGAAAACAGCCTGAAACCATAAAAAAGATTAAGAGATACCTTTTTGTGTTAATCTCCACACGGATAAGGTAAGATTCTAAAATCCCCAAGGCAATCCCCAAGGCAGAGATCTCTGTTTGCCTACAAAAAAATTTCAACGACTACTAACGGTACCTATCATCTGTCTCTCATCTTTTCTCTAAAACATACAGAAGCAAAGGTGAGGTGTTTGATACACAGTGGAGTAAGAAAGCAGCTGGAATTAATTTATGCATAACCAGCCAGACAAGCTGTTGCAGCTGACGGTTATGCATTTTAGCACAGCCTGCTGTTGGCACATTGTTTAAATAAAAAATATGATGCCCACACATTCAAAGCAATGATGGAGAGCTAATGATCAGTTTCACAGCAGTGGGCTGCTGCTTCCTAACTGTTATTTGGACTCATTTTTGATAAGTTAGCGCTGGGTTTTGTTTTATTAAGTATTATATTTTATGCAATATATCCTTCATTACATAGTATGAAGCTGAAGGGAGGGATTTCAGCTAAAGTGCCAAATTGCCATTCCACTGGGCAAGCCTGGTATGCACTAACCAGAAACATGGGATCAAACTGATGTTTCTAGAATATGATGGCCTCTCTGGTTAGCAAGGGTACCCTCAGGGTCAATGTTGGTAGTGCAGCAGCCAGGATATAAAATGCTGTAATAAATGGAACATTATTTCATCAGATGCAATGTGCCATGGCTTCTGTCTTACTTTCACTCATCTCAGTGCACTAAAATAATTCAAGGGACATGGAGTTACTTTTCCTCTCTACTTCTCTGCCACATTAAGTTCAAGCAATGCACACAGAAATAGAACTGACCTGAACAAATGACTGGTGGTTTCTCCTGGGCTTCAAAAGCAAAAAGGTGTTACAGGAAAAATGCAGTTTTACTGACTGTAGGCTTTACCCAGAATAGAAAGAAATAGAAGTACTAAGAAATTGAAAATGGAGAAAAACACCTACACAACTACCAGCATTTTCTTTGTATGAGACAGTTTATAGGAACACTTACATGTGCATTAAAATGCCCAGCAGTCAAATTGAAGAGGAGGTCCTTTCAGATGGCAATTCACTATTTATCAAATGAGAATTATCAAATATAAACAATAATAAATATATAATAAAATATTGACCCTCACCCTTAGGAAACCCTAGCCCTTAATTTTGCAACTAGATTGAAACCTGCTGACATTGACTAGGAATTGTTATCACTGGTCTAGTAAATGATTGCTAATTTATTGTAAACTTTGAAAAGGTGCATCCTGTGGCTTAGGTATTCATGGTCAGGAAGGAGGGTGCAGTTGGTGGAGTCTTGTACCAAAGGGCAGCGAAAAGAGTAGAAAGAGAGGATGATTTGGTGTTGTCAGTACAGACAGCGACCCAGAAACTTCATGTAAGCAACTGCACAGACTATTAACTGTGCAGCACTAAGAAACCAGCCAACTAGAATTTAATATGGTAAACTGGCAACCAGCAGAATTTTGTTTTCTTCACTACATGCCAGTATTCTTAGTTTTCTTTTTTTATTACATAATCTAGTTGATTTTGGGGGGGTTATAACTCATATTTTTAAGCACTTCAGTCCAGTTCTGTCCATCTCAATCTGATAATTAGCTAGCCCACGGTATCACAGAGTTCCCTAAGACTGAATCAGTGCAGGAGCATTGGTGGCTCTTTGAGTGCTCTGTGTTGTTAAGAAAGGATCTTTTCTGAGACCTGCTCACAAATGAAGTAGAACTAATCAATCCCTCTTGGACAAGCTGATTACCTGGAAATCAATCAGTCAAGGAGCTTGTTCTGTTGGCCTACAGGATATGAGCAAAGACTAAATGCAATTTCCAGCAGAAGTAGCACAGAGAGCACATCTGTGAGGCAAATATCTGCAACACAGATACAGCAAGCACTGGAGCACAGAATTTCTTGTTACTGTCCCAAAACACTCTGCTGTGACATGGAAAGCACAGACATTCCCATTCCATCAGTCAGTGTCTCACAGCAACTAATTTTCCACCAGTGATCAGGAAGCTCAGAGCACTCTTTCAACAACACCCAGGGAACTGAACGAGGTCCTGGTGCAGAACACTTTGCCCTTGTGCTAATGCAGTTTGTGTTTCAGATTCTGTCTGTGACAAGCTTTGAATTCTGTTTGGGTTTAACATGGCATTACAGCTGCTGGGTGCTTCGCTCTGCTACTGCCAGGTCCAGAGATAGCACAACCTGGGAAAGGAAAACAAGCGCCTGCAGCAACTGATTGACAGCCCTGAAACACCTGGGAGAAGACCATCACACAAGAAATAATGGCTCAGAGAAAAACAAATTAGGAGCTGATTTATATTCCAGGAGACATTTTATTGCCTGCCATTCTCCATCCCACTGAAATATTGTGATGGATTAGGGTGACAGAAGAGAATTGCTAGGTGCTGGTAGTGACAATTTGAACAAGGAGGTGAAGGAAACACACCATGCTCTGCCTCTCTCCAGAACACGGTGAGCTTATGGTGGAGGGAACACAGCCCATTAGTCACTGGAGGCACCTCAAGGTGTGCTGTTCCTCTGTGCATTCACACTGTGGGCATCTCCCACACCCAATTCTGGTGAAGTTTAAGGTCTGTATTCTAAGGTCAAACACTAAGAGGGAATTGAAGAGTGAAAGCATTCCCAAGAGCACTAGGAAATAACTGTAGTAAAATCTTTCATTTGATACCAACACCCCCAAATTTACTGAAAACATCTAGAGCCACATGAGCAGAGCTGTTCTGGAAAGTGGTACCTGAAAAGGTATTTGGCCAGGCAGGCAGTGTAGGTATAAACTGAGTCATGGCTTTCCTAACGCAGCAGTGGCCATGATCCAGCCTGGCCTCAAGGTGCTGTGTTACCATGATAACTTGTCCAAAAAACCCAAAGGTGGAGAGAGGAAACAAAAAAGAGAAGAGAACCTTTGTTTCACCGCCCACTGTCATGAAGGGACATGATAAGAAGTGAGTCAGAATTCCCAAAGCAACAGAGCTGTCAGTGGTAGTCCTGAGACCTCAGATCTATCACAAGAGGTCCTAGGACTGTCATGGAAAGGGAGTCTTTCATCAGACTGGAAGATTTCCATGGGATTCAGGGCGCTTCCACAGAAAGCCTGCATCCCCCTCCATCAGCCTGGCCTTCTCACTGAGTCTCTGACTCCTGCTGGCTTGTCACTACAGGGGACAGAGGTTTTCTGTGCCCCTGCTGCTCAGCGTGCACTGAGATTGCTCTTTAAGCACAGGTGTTCTGAAGTGAGGTTCAAAATGTCACCCTTGAAAGAAATCCTCAAAAGAAGAGGATTTGAGAAGGAAGATGTGCTTGTCAAGTAAAACTGTGGCAGCTGCTGATGCACAGCAGCTGGAAAAAATAAAGGGCAAGATGTCTCACCCTCATCTGGGCCCAACCCCAGCACAGTCCAAGCACTGAGTTTGTTACACTTCATCCTACCAAAATCAGAGTGTGAAGAAGAAGAGGGAAAGAAATTCAGGGAGAAATCCAACGGCCTTTGGGCAACCCCTCAGGAACCAGCTTTGTGCTAGGGAACTGCCTGTTATATTCCAAAAATAGTGTTTTACTCTAAATTTACCTGAGTTGGGTCAAGCTACCAGTTTGCCTTATAATGCCCAGCAAAACACAGAAGCCTTTTGGAGGGGATTCCAATATTGGATTTGAAATCAAGTCAATGCCCCAAATACCTGGACACTGGGGAAACACATGGGATTTCTCATGTTTCACACCCATTTAAATCACAGTTCTCTATATGGTGCTTTACATGTTCACCATAGAAAGTTCCTGACAGAATTTTCGTTAGGACATTTCATTTATGCAAAAGAAAAGATCCAAAAATGCATTAAGTGAGTTGCAGGTGTGCTGTGAGGTGAGAGAGCAATTATCAAGATCATTATTGTAGTACATTAGTGTCTAATGGTGTGTGATAAGGATTGTAAAGTGCCTACTGGGTACTTAGATATCTTTCAGTTGGCACTCAGAGACAAAAAAAATTACCTGTACAGTATGTGTAAGCTGAATGACTGGGAAAATAGACAGCAGTATCAAATTCTTACAGATGTAGAGCAGAAAATCAACACATGAACAGAAAAAAAATTTAAATGCTCCTTAATCTTTCTAAACAGCAGTGCCAGCTTTGGAAAAAATTACCTATAAGCAGGTGCTGAGAGGGTGTCTTCAGCAAAAAAATTCTGTTTCCTAGGGTCTCTTAAATAAATACAAAAAGAAGAGTGTGTGTGTCCATGTACACACATGCACAAAAGACTACCAATTTTATATGCCATTTTCAAACAAAATGTGTTTCTCTCACCACAATTGACTTTTTGAGCAAGAGATGTTTGGCTGAATCAATTTAAACAGCTACATAGAGTTTGGCAGCAATCCATTTCTGCTGAGATTAAGCCAGCTGCTACCGAATCCATTGATCCTTTTAGCTATTGATTTCTTAATTTAATAAAAAATGAAGTTTTAGAATGTGAACAAATTCACAGTGCTGAAGAGACAGGATTTTGATAAGTTCTGCTGCCAGACTAAGCTGGTAACACTGTCAAACGAGAAAATCGCACATGATTTAAAATATTAAAGATTTCCAATGTGGCGGATTCCTTAAATCAGGATTTAAATAGAAATGTGACCGGGTAAAAAGAAAGTTCTCACAATTAAAACTGTATCATCTTAAAACAGCAGATCTGCTCTCTTGGCTTTCTACCTACTAATACTAGTGACTGAAGCCATTTTACTACACTTAATGCTCCTATTTACTTTGAAAAGTCAAATTATCTTTAGGAAAAAAAGAACAGATTATTCTTATTATATCTATTCTTATTACAAGGAAATTTGTGGCAACTTCTGACCAAGGATCAGGTTCTCCCTGAGACAGCTCCATGCACACCAGCCCTTTGCTGTGCAGCTCCCAGCTTTCCTTCAGTCAGGAGCACTCCCAGCCAGGCTGAGAGTCCACAGCCCAAACACTCCATGCTCTGAGCAGATTCACAACCTGTATCCCTGGCACTGGGATCTGCTGCCTCGTTCCCTCCTTGAGGCATTGCTGCCATTAGGGTGCCCTCGTTGCCTCATTAATTCAATTCCCATAAATGAACGCTGGCGACTCAGAGGGCCACAGCAATGGCCGGGTAATGGGACTGCCAAAGTGACAGAGTGACCTCTCTGGCCATGGTGTTCAGAGCACATCAGCAATTTACCACTGAAATAGATTTTCCCCTGGAAAAATGCTACTTGCAGAAAATTGATGTATTGGGGAGAAGGGGAAAGAAGAAGTTGTAACAAATCTGTATCAACGTGCCCTGTTTTCCTGCCAGCTGTCCTGAAAAACTTGCTGGGGATCAACAACTTCAGCTCCAAATGCTGCCAGGACAGAGGTACAGCAGCTTTAAGCCATTCAGAGGCACAATTCTCTGTGGACTGCAATTGAGGTCCCATAATACAAAATAAAATAATCAAACTATGTGATAAATAGGAAATATTACTCTTGAGGAAAGCAGGCTCCTGCTTGCATTTTTTTCCTTAAAGCATTATCTACATCATCAGAGATTTCTCAGTTTAGCCTTCAGTGACACCCACAGATGGCCACTGGCAGCTGCATCTGCACTTAACAACAAGGGTAGAGCAGCATTAGTAAACCTTGACAAAACAGAACAAGAAATGGAACAAAATCTAGCAATGCATGATGGACTCAAGGTTTATCATGGGCTTTCTGAGGAAAAGGTGAACAGAAGCCTTGACATTGCCAGGCTTTGGATGCTGAAACTGTTCTCCAAAAATCTGTAGCTGTCACAGTTGAAAAGTGTATTCCAAACACACCACTCTACCCATAAAAGCAGTTTCTATGGTTTTTAATTACTGATGAATGCTCCTAGGCACTAGATGGAACACACAAATTTCTGTTCAAATAGGTTTAATGACTTTACTGAAGTGCAACTTTATTGCACTTCAACAAACAGGAGATGCATAAAGAATTGTAGGGGAAAATTAGCAAGGACATACATTTTCTCCTCCAAAAATAAAACTAGAAAGTGTGAAAACACAGGGAACAGCTCCTAGACAACTTCAACCCACAGAAGTTGGTTGCTTTCCACATAGCTTAACCATTGCCCTAGGACTTGGTATTGCTCTTATTATACCTAATGTTTATACTCTTTATATAATATATCTGTGTAGTATTGTTATAAGCTATGTAAGATATATAGGAAAGATTAACATCTTCCCATTCTACAACATGCTAATAGTGCCAGAATTCAAAGAGCTCTCTCCTGGATGGCCAAGTGAACAGTTTGAAATAAAACATTTGCATGCCATGCCAGCAGCTGAGGACACTATTTAATGAAAATAAAGAGCTACAAAGAATTAATACATCACTGTTGAGTCAAGAGCACCCTGATGAAGGAACTTGGCCCATTTTCCATTCCACATAGGTTTGCTCTATGACTGCAAACATGAACATGGATAAAGAGCACACATGTTTGTAGAGGATGCGATGGGAATTTATGGAAAACGCCAAAGCCCAGAAAATCCGGGTGAGTATTAATGGAAGTCTTGAGGAAATGCATGTACATACAAATATTCACTGGCCATGAAGTTTCAGCCTCAAGAGAAGTAACCCAAGGTCAAAGCCATGAATGGCATGCAGCCTGTGCAATAAAAATGTAAATATCCTTCATTCTATGGAACCACAAGCGTGTTCAGCTACACTGTGCAAGTGGCCATCAGCACAGCAAGGAAGAGAGGGATGAGCCTGCTCTTCACAGACAGGCACTGCAGACATTGATTACCACAACTACAGAAAATCAGCTCTTGCTGTTACAGTTTTTCCTGTAGATGTGCACACATCACATCCACACACAAATCTGCATGATCAAAGAGAACAAGGAAATATAAAACTTAAAGTAGATAGCGTATTTATAGGCTTCAGTAGTGAATAGAGGATTGATGAAACACATGAAATGATTTTGAACTAATTAAAAAAAAAATTAAAAGCTATCTGCTATTTCTATCTCAATTTATTTGTTATTTTGTATTGGCACAGTGACAAATTGGTAATGCGATCCTAGTCCTGTTTCCATTTTTGTCCTTTTATATTTATTTAAATATATTGTTCTTTTCAGTGGAAATCTACCTTAACATGAAGATAGCTAAATGTGATAGTCATGCCAAATCCTAAATACTTCCAGACAAAAAGGTTTATTTACATTTCAAGCTCTGCACTGCAGGAGCTGTTCTTTTTAGATATCTTTATGGACCTTGAATGACATAACTCGATGCAAGACTGAGCCTTTCACACATCTGCCTTAGCAACTCCAACCACAAACAACCATGAAATATCTAGTAAATTCACTAATGTGATTAAATCAGACAGAAGTTTATTCAGCTCCCTTCAACCTTGATGATCCCAGAGCCATCAACAAGAAAATAAACAATGCGACTGTGAAATGAAGTAGCAGATGATGTACATTTACCATGCACTTCTATGGCTCCTGGAACATTAAACTTACTCAGGATAGGTAATTAACATGAGAATATTCCAATACTCCTCCCATTCTTTAAAAAAAAGCCACTGGTCACTGCTACCTTTTGTGTCTGAAAGAGATATAACATTAGGTTACCTGCTAAAGAAGAGTAAGTAAAATAATGTTATATCTTCTAACACTTCATCCCAGTAACAAAACTGAGTTCTGGTGTCATCCTAGATGACTAGGACAGGATGATTCTTGTACCTGATTCTTCAGCACAAAAAAACAAAGTGCCTAGAAACTAAACCTGAAGCATAACAAAGAATTAAAACTTTAGATATTTAAATTCAATACACAGTTTGCAGTAGAAGTGGTCAACAAATTTTCTTCCAATAGAAATTAGTAACTTCAATATATACTTTTCAGAATCAATCTGGCTAGTTCTGTTGTAATAGTTAATGCAATTACAATAATAGGTTTTAAATGGGTTTATATTTCAAGTGTGATTGTGCTGAATTGAATTATTCCCTACTTATCACACAAATATTGGATGAACATTCCTCATTTTCAACCCACACTTTTAAATTGATTTCCTTCCACTTCAGCACGATTAAATTTCTAAAATAAAGCAGGCAGATACTTCACACTCTCAAGTGCTGTCACAAGTAGTAAATCTTCTCTAGAATGTAAAAATAACTGCACTAAGTCCAACCTCTCTATACTAATATCTAAATACCACATAGCTGAGGAAGTCTACACAAAATCATCTGTTCTCAAGGCCAGGATATCACTTAAACAGAACAATGCAATGTATCTTTTTAGGCTTTCCAATTAGGGATATTTGATGGTTGATGAAATATTGTTAAGCATGTTCAAAGTGTTTAACAACATTAGCACTTTGAGGCGCTAATGAAAAAAATTAGGAATTCTGCTAGGAATACAAGAGGTGCTATGGAAAAGAAAGTTAAAAAGGGGTATAAACCAAATACTGTGATTTTCTCCCCAAACAATACGCAATGACCAGTTTTAGGTTTTGATTCAAGCACAACTGGATGACTGGGGCTCAGAAATTAAGTAAGAGTCTGGTGTACCCTTAGCAATGACAACTGGCAAGCAGCATCATGGGAAAAAAAAGTAACTTTTGATAAAGATGACCAATGCCTTTGGCTCTGTACACAGAGGTTTTCCTTAGGGCTTTCTTCATGGTTTGACGGAGGGGCAGCATCAGAAACTGGGGAAGGCCACAAACAACAACCACCAGTATGAATGCAACTGCCTGCATTCTCTGACAAATACTGCTGGACAATCTGACCTTGTAGGAAAAATGACAGAATCGTGTTTGGATCTGTTTTTAATACTCTGCATGAGCAATTTCCATAAAAATTCTTAGTAACAAATCAGAAATAAACAAGGTATATGTTTCCTATAATAAAATATACCTGTATGAGAAACCGAGAAAGGTCTGTAAATTATATCTTGTTTTACCATGCCCTGCCACCTTCCCAATGAGAACTAAAAACCCCTAAATCCAAGTTAATATATCTTCTTACTATATGCCAGAAACCAAAGCAAGAATCATTCCTAATTCTGTTTCTGAGTAGCACTGCTGTTCATTATCTTCACCTTGTTTTTCACAGTCAGCTGCTAGAGGTTACAGTTTTCCAATATGTTCATTTTTCTCTTACAGTGAATGTTTATAGGGCCAGAGGAAAGAGTGGCTGCTCTGCTGTACTTTGAAAAGGAGCAGATGTGCTCCAGACCACAAAGATGAGTGGTCACAGGACAGAGGAGAGACAGAACTAAAGCTAAGACACCACAACCCCAGGGTTGAATGCTGTTAAAGCTTTTATTAGTTCCACATCCTCCAGAAACTCATTATCTGAAATAACATTTGATAGTTCAAAAGAGAGAGTCACAGGGAGCATACTTTCTGTACTTTTACATTTTCATAAAAAGTTAAAGTATATTCAGTTAAAATAAAATTTAAATCTTGTTGCTTGTTTAAGGAAGATGGTTCAATTCAGAATTGCCTGCCTATAATTGGGAAAAAATAGTCTGGATTCATGGAATCCCCAAATAATTCAAGTTGAAAGGAATCTGTCAATCATCAATCAAGTTGATCAGATACAATTTTCTGTTTATAAATTTATGGGGGTTGTACCAAGCAACTTCTGTTCCCATGTGCCTGGATGTGGTTTTCAGGGGGATTTCCGCCCCAGTATTTATGGTGACTGCAGTGATACTGATTGGCCTGGGTGCACTTCACCTTGTCTCTCTTGAAGATGGGGGTGACATTTCTCTTTTCCAGTCACCAGTGACCTCCATGGAGCACTGTGACCTTTGAAGGTGTCACCAGGTTCACGAGGGCTTTGCTCAGCTCCCTGAGTGAGTGCCTCCAGTCTGGCCCCACGGACCAGTCTCTAGTGAGTTTAGGCGCTCCCTATTTTCCAATACTTTGGATGATTCATTCCCACTGAGGCTCAGGGACTTGGGAGGATAAAGAGTAGATGGTGCCAGCTAAAACCAGTAAAATAAAAATCCAGCACTGTTTTCTTTCAACTTTACGTAATAATGATATTTTCAACTTCCTATCCCATTTGATTCCCAGAAGTCTCTCTGACTTACACTGGCACTTGCCAGGCACCTTAGATGCTTTACCTCTGTTAAGTTTTCCCCCTAATTTCTAATTCACTATAAATGGCAAAAAACAATTCCCTTCTATCCCATATAGAGACCTATTATTTGTTACCTAACCAAACACAGATTAACATTAGCAATCAGCTCATTCTCTTTCTTGAAAACTTGTGTTTTTCAAGCCAGTTTGGACTATAAATATTTTGGTCACATCCTGCCATCTGCACTGGCAACAGCAGCAACCTCTCCTCAGCTGTCTGCGTGCTCTGAACCCTCTGGACACATGGCTTTGTAAGCACCTGGAAGTATGTCACACATGCCAAGTTTGAGATTCTCTGAGTTAAATTTTAATAATTTCCTTCACTACAAGCAAAAGAGAGGCCAGAGAAATCCCTGCATCCAGTCTGGTGATTTTCTACTCTGTTCTTTCAGTGGAGAATGTGTGATTTCCTATGGCCGAGTTTCTTTGTCTAATCTTACAAAAAAACCATCAACACCCATCTGTTTATGCCCCACATTTAAGGGACTTTGCTGTTCATTGAACGTGAGCCATCTTCTGTGGGATGCAAAGCAGAACATTTTTTATTACCCAATTTTTTACATGTCCACAAAGTTTCATGCTGATTCAAGAGACTGTAACAACTTCATTATTCACTTTGATAATTTGCAGCCACAGTTTAAGAGAGCAATTGTTGTCACTTCAATTTTGCTCCTCTAAGTGATATATATATATATATATATATGTGCAGTCTTCTATTATCAACTTCCTGAAGTAACTGAAGCATTCAATACACTTCAGATTCATATAGAAGAATTTGTGATTTCAATATTTTTTCTTCTTTTTTAAAATTACTTATTTAGATTTAGTTTCAGCAGTTTCACTTTTTCTAGCATATTGTGCATTTAATTCCTATAAATTCCCAGTCAAATTATTTTGCCTCTGGGAAAGCAGAGGTAACATCTGCCACCCAAAGACAGATTCACTGTCCTGAAAATAGACACAGATTATCCCTTGCCCTTTATTTAAAGTGTAAATTTAAATTCAGAGATACAATTAAAATTCATACAATTGTCTCTTAGAATCAGAAAAAAAGAAACGTGAAGCAATAAGGTTGGTGATGAAAACTCTGTAACAACTATCAATATTTTACCCCCTATTTTGCAAAACAAATTGAAATTTTGTGTCTAATTTGTTAACCTGCCTAACAAACATTTTGTGTTTTATGAGATGAGGTACGAGATGTTCTAAATAAAATATCAAAGTTAATAACACGTGAAAAACTTTGATTCAGAAAATCAACCAAGTATAAAAAACCAAGTATGTATAAAAACCAAATATGAAGGTAACAAAATAATTTAAAATAATTTAAAAGATTCCACAAATTAAGAAGTTATTTGAATATAACAAATTTTTTTCTGTTATTATCTTGTGAAGAAATTTCAGAGACTTAACATGGATCCATGCATCCACTTTGCACAGAAGAGTATTTTATATACGGGCATCATGAATAAACTTACTCCTTTCCCACTGATTTCTGGTGAGTTTGGATTTAGTTTTGAAACAGTTTCAAAGCATGCCAGCAGTGGAAAACGCAGTCACAAATATCATTTAATCATGAAGTTATGTTCTTAGGAGCAATGAAAGCATTACCTTAATTTTGCTTCCTGATAAAGTGTGGGGAGTTGATTAAAACAACCAAAACTAAAAAAAACAAAGAAAAAACCCCCCAATCAGCCTGCTCTTTTCTCCTGGAAAGGATGGCACTCTAACCCATGGCCAAATTGGCAATCTCAGGAGCTGTCTGCAGCTTTCTGCCACATTTCCCTTTATTTATGCCCCCTGCTGCTGTCCTGTTACAGCCCAGGCACAGCGGGAAACACGAATGCAAGGAAGAGCCACAAACACAAGCCTGGCTGGATTGAGTTTTCCCAGAGGAGCAGCAGGAAGTAAAAATGATAGGGATTATATTGCCACTTGCCCTGAGGCAAAATGTTAATAACAGAGGAAACAGCCTTATGCTTTCCTCTCCCAAGGGGTAGGAAAAGGGATCTTTGATGTGGGGAAATTGAGCTGTTTCTGCCCCTAAAGGTGGCTTATAAACACATATTACTGCATGAGGTAGTTAAAATAGCAACATGTAATACAAGGACTAGATTTTTGTCTCCGAAATTATGTGCTCTGCCTTGCAAGGTGGCATCAAATAATTTTTCAGCTAATCCATAAGTGAGGGTTTTATTCCAGGACAGCTTTTTTTTTTTTTTACTACAGCACGTTATTTTTAGCCTTGATATTGCAAGATTTCCACATTAGAGAAGTACTTAGAAAATAAATATTGTGGTCTGTTGTCTATGAGATTTAATCCACATGCATATTCCTATGGAAGATAAGACTGTAACTAATTTTTTGATGCCTAAAGTTGATAAGCTTAAATCTAGACACTGAGAAAAGAAACAGATTTTAGGCAGTCTTGATAACTTTCACTATAGCATTTCTTCAGTTGTCATTCAACTTTCCACAAATGGCACCGAGCTTGTGATCATGAATTTTGAAGGAGGTACAAATAAGCACTGTGAGTTTTTTTTTTTGGTGCTAAAACCAGAAAACATGCAGCAGCAAAGGCATATTCCTGTTATCATCCCAAATCAAACAAAATTCATTTCTCTATTTCACTACAGTACATCTTTGTCAAATATTAATCTTGAAATACTAATACATAAGAAAATGAATCTGATATTACAGAGGAATTTCCTCACCATGAGAGATTTAGAATGACTGTGGAACACACTATGCTTTGCTGTCCCAAATAATCATTGCTGTCTCCAGCAGATCTGATGATAGCAAATATTTTAGCACCTTTGCTTCCACTTTCTGTACTCAGCAGGCCCTTCTGAAAATACAGACATAAGAGA
Source organism: Zonotrichia albicollis (assembly GCF_047830755.1). Taxonomy (NCBI): domain Eukaryota; kingdom Metazoa; phylum Chordata; class Aves; order Passeriformes; family Passerellidae; genus Zonotrichia; species Zonotrichia albicollis. The sequence continues at coordinate 2,155,969 of NC_133820.1, forward strand.
AGTCCCTAGGATCAATACAGTTTATGGGATTTTTCATTTCCTCTGCACAGCTTGGGTTATGACAACTTGTTTCCTCATAGTAAAATTTTACTTCCAGTTTAAGAACATGTGTACATAATTCCCTATCACTTTTAAATAGAATTATGAATGGTCATTGCTGAGAAGTAAGTTCCTTGACTATATTAATCCCAGTGAGAAATGCTACCGATTTGTGTCCAGCACATGGTCAAAGCTGATTGAAATACAACAGGTTCATTTTCCCTACCAAGGAATCACAAGGAATCTAAAACAACTCCACCTCCAAAATTACAGTAAAACATCCTATCTAAATTCCTTAGCAAGATTCAAACTTACTGAGGGAAAAACAAAAAAAAACCAAACAAGAAACCCAGAATACCTTTCCTTTATTTGTATGTGTTTTTCAATTTGTTTGTTTTCCAAAGAAAGCGATAAGAACTGTTCATTAAATTGAATCCAGGCTTGCCAAGACTAAGTCTTGACACCTGGCTCGACACCTGAGGATGCTACAGAAGCTTCAATTCTGTTCTCAGAAAATGAGGAAACACAGGCTGGAGAACTGGCAGCGACCCACATACAGAATTGGTAATTTTGCACATGTTTTCCAATAGTGCTAATTACTTCAGTCCTTATAAAGGATTAGAAAAACAAAGCAAGTCATGGACAAAATATCCACTCTGCTTAGTCTAATTAAGGTAAGCTAGCCAAATAATGTAGAAGAATAGAATATACACACACTCACACATATAAATATATATTTGTATAAATATATAAAGAAAAATTTCTAAAACAAAACATACTGCCCTTGCACCAAGACCACCAATGTTTTCTGCTAACTAGGAAGGCTCAGCTGCTGGTTCAGACACAGACATCTGAAGTCAGGTATGATGAATCTCACCCTGCTAGATTAGAAAGAAGAACTGGTCACTCAATTCACCCCCCTGATAAATGACTATTCCAGGATCAGAAATAACACAGCACTCAGGAGCCAAATAACTACTGGCTACAGGCTCATGGCTATTGTTTAAGGGCAGGATCATTTACTGCAGTGTCTGCACGTGCCTCTGATCCTAAAAGTGAAAAAAACCCCAAAAATCCATTTTCCCTGATAGCAGCATATTTGCAAATTGCATTCTAATACAGGTAGAGCCCACAGTGCTCTCTGTCTCCTACACTGCACAGAGCTGGCTCTGCCCTGGGCTGCCACACCACCGAGCCCTCATCCAACAACTCCCACTCCTGGGCATCCCTGGGGGTGCTCAAGGACAGGCTGGGCAGCTCTGAGCAACCTGTTCTGACAAAAGGTGTTTCCATCCAAGGGAACGGGAAAATCTTCATGGTCCTCTCCAACCCAACCTCTCCTACAATTCTGGGATCTCAGCAGTCACACCAGTAGAGACGGCTGAAAATTTGCAGCTGCCGCAATAAAGATCTCACTTTAGTCTTCTGCCTTTCCCTGCACTACACGTGCTAGCAGAAAATCTTTCAGCAGCCAAACTTTGCTCATCCTTGAAAACCCACTTAAGTAAATATATGTTCTTTGATGCTCAGTGCAATCCATTACAAAGCTGCAGCACCATAAAGCTGAGGATTCTATTACATTCATCAGGAAATTTCAATTCTGAAGTGTATATTTTTTTTCTTATTCCCATGGGAGGGGGAAAAAAAAACCTGGCAGAGCCACTTCTTTCATTTATCCTCCTGTACAAGTCAGAAGAGGAACTGATAATAAAATGTATTTTAGAACATTAGAAAATGTAGTTTGAAAAGCATTTTTCAGATCTATAGCTCATAATGAAGTGTGCAAAATGATGATAAGGATGAGCTACCCTGAATAAGTACTAATTTCATTTCTCCTTATCTGTCTCTTTTCCATGTCATGGCATCAATTTCAGGTTATGATTACCTAGATAAAACTCTGCCCTTAACACCCTTCAGCAATTTGTGTGTGTTTGTGCATGTGCAAAGCAATTACAGAGAAGATTATTTGTTTCCTTCTGAGTACAATCTCCACGCCTAAGGCTCTGAACTAATAAATGAGAAAAAAAGTTCACAAAGTGAAAAATTGCAAGAACTTATGTTGCTGACCTAATTTATGATGGAAAAAAAAAAAAAGAAAAGAAAAATTTGGCATAGTAGAGAAGAAACAGGAAGAGTTAGGCATGTGTTGTAAGACATCCTTAACAAAGAATCCTGGTTCTTCCCTGACAGAAATAGGATTGCTCACTTTGATGAGAAACCAAATAATTGCTAGAACACTGCAAAGCAGAAAGGGGTGGGGGGGAAGAGAAGCTTGAAAACACAAGCTGTTGTTTGGTTGGTTTGTTTTTTTTTTTGCCAAGTAATTCTAATGGCACAAGCAAAGTGCTACAAAATTCAGGACTCTCTGGAAGAAAAAGGTGTTGCACACGGATGTAGAACAATCCTACTCAGGGCATTTGCAGCTTTTTTTCCTCATAGTAAAATTTTACTTCCAGTTTAAGAACATGTGTACATAATTCCCTATCACTTTTAAATAGAATTATGAATGGTCATTGCTGAGAAGTAAGTTCCTTGACTATATTAATCCCAGTGAGAAATGCTACCGATTTGTGTCCAGCACACGGTCAAAGCTGATTGAAATACAACAGGTTCATTTTCCCTCCAAGGAATCACAAGGAATCTAAAACAACTCCACCTCCAAAATTACCTTAATTACTTTAGACTAAAAAGGACCTTAATTACTTTAGACTAAGCAGAGTGGATATTTTGTCCATGACTTGCTTTGTTTTTCTAATCCTTTATAAGGACTGAATAAAAAACTGAATAAAAAATGAAAAACTCCAAATGCCTGCAGATAGGGTTTGCAAGGTGGGTGCTGCCAAAGAGGGAAAGTCCTTGTGTTCCTTTCCTTTCGTCTCTCAACCTGACCACTGGGAGCAGCCTCCTTCCTTGTGTGAGATTCAATTAGGAATGCACAGCGAGTTGGATCAGCCTGAAGGGTTAAGAGAAAGCTCTGGGGTTTGACAGGTTCATTTTGTGTCAGCCAATGGCAGGGCTGATCTGTTTTGCTGTGTGGTTGCCAAATTACCACTGTGGGTGGCTGTGAAGCTGGGACAGGAGCATGTGGCTGACGAGACAGGCCATGGCTTTGGGCCGACACACAGCTGGGCTGGAAAAAGGGCACTGTGAAGTGCAATTTGAATTTTTCTGACCTACACAGCTCCTGTGCACGAGTCACCACAGGTATCATCCCCAGGGAAGGCATCAACACGAGCCAGGCCAGGGGTTCAACCCCAAAGCTGGATCCTCCTTGTACTGGCTGCACCCGGCTACAGCTGTGCCAAACATGGGAAATAAGAGCAAGGGGTCAGAACATCCCACCCAGGATATTTTTGGAGCTGGGTGGACTCAGATCCAATGTGTAGCTGAAGTAGAGAGGACACAGGGCTCAAAGGGCAAAGATAAAAAAGAAATCAGAAAAGTGGAAGGGAATGTGGCTGAATAACAATTTACCTGTGGCTGGGAACCGGTGGAAAAGCAATGGAGAAACAGGGAAAAAACAATCAAGAAACCCAGAATACCTTCCCTTTATTTGCATTTGTTTTTCAATCTGTTTGTTTTCCAAAGAAAGCAGTAAGAAGTGTGTAAGGAAGGGAACTCTGATGGGGACAGAGGAGGAGAACTGCTGGAGTGTGCAAGCAGGGATCTGAACCCACCCAACACAGCCTGAGATGGGCACTGGGAGCTCCTGCACAGAGACAGGGTTTGGGAATGAGGAGAGCCAAGGTCCCAGTTGGAAAGGCAGGATGGTGGCAGGCGCCAAAGAGATCCAGTCAGCAGAGCAGGTGGGAAGGGAAAAGGGGATGCTACCCACATGTGCACCTCCTTATCCACAAACATCAGGATGCCACTCAGAAATCCAAACCCTCCTATTTTAGTTTCGGCAAACTGATGGGAACCACTGAGCTGCTTGTTTTCATTTCAGCAGAATATCCAAGAGTTCCAAGCACTCCCCACTGCTCTCCCTTACTCCCAGAGGAGGTGGAGGGAGGACAGAGCAGAGCTGAGACAGAGGGGACAGCAGGTCGTGGTGACATCAGGGACCTCAACAGCCAGACGGGCATTTTCCTCTCCTGATTTTGCTTTCCACTAGAATCAGCTTCCTCCAAGGTATACATCAGCGAGGAATAAACTTAAAATAGCAACAGCACTATGAGCTGCTGAAACGTGACTTAATAGGACCAACTAAAAAAAAAATTTATCCTGCTTGTATTTTTGATTACAAGAACAACTGAATATTGGTGGCAATGTAATCTGTCAAAGTTTGCCTTCTGTATATCTGTAAATGTAGATAATGAGCCTCAGAGGGTCCTTTTGCTTGATATAAATTAAACTCCAATTAACTAGACATCTTTATTACTACATATAAAAGTTTTCTCCCATATATTGATATAAATTTAAATTCAGTAATAAATATGCTTAATGCATTATTAATAGGAATCTGCATTGTGATAAAAAATGGACATACTTCAAGATTACAGATTCAGTAAGCAGGAAAAAAAAAATCAAGTTTCTATATAAAATATAGCCAGATTTTCTCTCATTCTGAGATTAAATCAAATGCCATGGCCAGCCAGAAAAAAAAAAACTACTCGTAACAAGTTATACTCATCAATAGGAAGGCCAACATAAATGGAAGGTTTCTCGCTGATTTTACATACTCTCTGAAATTTCATTAAGCAAACTGTGACTGCCAAAGTAATAAACCTAAGTATCCAGAACACTTTGTACACATAACATTTCTAGTTATACAAACCTAACAACACATCCAAGGGGTTTATTGGTCTCTTCTGTACATATTAAAGGGGAAAATTTGCTGTACCCCATACACTCCCTCCCCATGAAACTGGAAATGAGAACTGCAATTATCCAGCAATGCAATGTGCAAAACCATTCTCACTTCAAATTCACTGAGCACAAACTGACATCAGCACATTCCCAAACACGGTCAGAAAGGAACGGGAAAAGATCTCCAGGCTGTTTGAACATTTACATCCCACAATATCCTCAGACACCTGAAGAATCCAGTGAGCCACAGGGATATTCTGCTCTGCAGGGAACTCTGTCCCCTTGAGCCGTGCCTGGCACAGCCCATGGAGCAGCAGCAATTTCCACAGGCAGAGTGTGCAGTGAATGAGAGACCTTCCTCCTGTGGGATCTCAGCACCTCAGGACTGAGGTGTCACCGAGACCACCCTTGGGGGGGCTCGGGAGTCCTGGAATGTTCCAGAAGTGTCTGGTGGCTGCACTTTGATCCTACACAGGAGACGACACCTGTATGAGGACAGGAGGGTTTCACTGGGGTGAATGGTGAAGGGATTAGTTAATTAGAGAGTGAAACACAGGGTTTAGGGTTTATGTACAGGGGGGTTTAGAGAAGTAAGATGGAGGAATTGGGGCGTGTCCTGTCCTTCTTCTTCTTCTTCTTCTCCTCCATCTTCTGTGGTGATGGTGGCACTTTGGGATTGGTCATTACTGAAAGTGCACCGGACAATAAGAATAAATGGTATTGGGGAAAAATGATAAATATTGTACATGTAACCATGGGTATAAAGATAGGTGACCGCCCGGAGGGCTACACAGTGTGCTCATGGCTGGCTGCTGAGCAGAGCTCTGTTCGGCTGAAAGAAAATCTTTTAGATAAACAATTAATAAACATAAAGACCGAAAGAAGAACTGAAGCCTCTTCTCGTCCTTCGATACGCGGGCTGCCCCAAGGCCACCCCGGGCCCTTCCAGGCCCTTCAAACAGCCGAAAACCGGACATCCTCCAGCTATGAAACTTGTCCAAAATTAGTGCACTGGAGCTGTAAGCACCAGGTTTACAACACAGGACTGACCTCAAGCCTGCTGAAGGCAAAGAGAGCCCTTCCACTGATTTTCTATTAGCTTTGGTTTCGTCCCTTAAGTCACCTCATTGGCTACACAGGCCAGACAAAAGAAGCAGGGAACAGGAAAATGTGTTAGATGTAGACTTCAAACAGCAGATTTTGGGTTTAGTAAACGCTTTGGATATAACAGAATGCTTAAGAGAGACATCTTAACTTTTTTAGAAAACAATTTTCTCACTTTTACTCATTTGAAAGATCACTTGTGATGACACAACAGCTGTAACAAGCCCTGTACCTGCTTTGTTGTTTGCAGGAGTTAATGTAGTAAATGCTGAAGGAAACCAGGCAATACAAAAGTATATTTACAATTGGCTTTTCCCCCTCCCATCACAAATCCATGGGGCTGAGACTTATTTTCAAGTTCATGCTGGTATAGGCTCTGTGTTGATATTTCAGCATGGCTGCAAATTTTGCCATCACAACCCATGCTTTACAAGAATTCAGAGAAGCCTGGTGATATTCAAAATGTGTTCAGAAGAGATTTTCTGAAGACTTCTTCTCCTCTGATTCGAATCTTGATTAAAAATGATCAGGTTCATGGCATGCTTATTTCCATTCATTTGTTAAACAGACAAATCCTTATTGGTGTCTGTGTATTCTTAAAGGATGTTATGAGGAAAAAAAATTTTCTGTGACCTGTCTCTTGCTACAAAATCTTCTGGCCAATATGTCCAGCCCTGAGCTCCAGGGCAACTGGCTTCAGCCAAATGATCTTGTCCTCTCAACTACAACATCTCCAAAGCGTTTCATAATCATCTTGTAATTATCTCAATAATGGGATTTGCTCCTTGTATCAGATACATGTTTTTTTTGTAAATAATCAGCCCAGGAGTGTGCCTGCACAGTCCTGATCTTTTCAGCTGCTCAGAGGTAAACACACAGATGGGAAGAAAGAACAGGCTGCTGTGATAATTAGCCTTGAAAATTCTGAGCAGGAAAAACGCACCAGCAGCATGTACTGAAAATATAAACCTACAGGTTTCAGAGAAATTTCAGCTCCTCCTGAAAATTGTGTCAAGCATCAATCTGCACATCTGAAAATCTGGCTACTCGAGAACTGCCTCCTGAAGATTTTTGGAAAGATATATATATATGCATATCAAAACAACTTCAAAAAATAGACTTGTGTGCTTTTGGCAATTTTACTCTGATCCTGATTTCTACACCCCAGAAATTGTATAAAATCCATATGCCAACTGCCTGCTTCCTACAGATTTGCTACTTTTCTTTCTGCGTGCTATAAACAATAACTTCTCATGATGACGTGTGCTGTGAAATTGCAAAACCAGCAGCAAAATTTTCAGAAATTATTTTAATTTGAAAATTGAAATTCTGAGTACTATGGGATGTTTCATTCAAAGCAACTGATTACCTTCTAAAATTGAACCACTTACTAACCCTATATTTGGCTTTTTACAGTTAATCACTGCTGTAGAAGTTTTTAGACTCACAGTGCACTGAAAAGGAAGAATATACATTTGTGTAGATATAAAATAACAATGGGATTCACTCCTGCTCTTCACCAAAATATACAAGATGTGCCAAAAGTGCAAAAAGCAAATGCTTTACGTCTTGGATGAATTACAAATAGATGTGATGTTCTATACTGAATTTGGACTTAGACTGGAATCAAAGGAATTCCTCATTAAGGTCACAGTATAAAAGCTTATCAGAATCAGTCTTTGTTCACTGAGAGCCCCTGCAAACATTTATTTAGAGCCTCCAACCCTTTCCAGGGGATACCTGACCCCATACTGGCTGCTGCTCAAACACATCCTATTTACTGCAGCCCAGCATTTATGACAAGTCAACGAGGTGCTTGGAAACTCTACTTTGCAACCTGTTCCTGACAAGAGAAGGATCCTTTTCCTGCTCTTTATAAGACTTGAAACTTGATTCCCCAAACACAAGTGCTCCTTGCACAGGTTAGACAACCTTTAATCTATTTGATATATGCCACAGTGATCTGCACTGCTCTGCTTACTCCATCAAAATTTCGTGCAGTGTTCAAGGCAACACAGAAGACCACAGTAAAGGTATGATAAAAATTAATGAGGTAAGGAACACTAAGGGGTGAGAGATCTTAGAGATTTAATTTCTTTCCATTTTATAACCCAGTCACAGTCAGTGGATAATGGACATGAAGGGAATACAAAAAGTGAGATGCCTTATTTCCAAAAATTATATGGAATGTAGACGATGCTTGCGGCTGTAAGAGCCAAAATAAGTACATTAGTCATACTTTAAGAAAATAATATCTTTATATCAAAGATTTTCAGAATAATTTCTAAGACAAAAATATTGAGATATAGAATTTCATGTTCACAAAGCTCATAGCAATTTACTTATTAGACATCCAGATAGCAGCTGCTCTCTGTCTGGCAGATGATATCACATCTGTGTAGAACCTTAACTTCCCTCTGAAGTGTTTGGTATTGGCTTTATCACAGAAAGGAGGCTGGAGTGGCCAGAAGTTGAATCAGGAGTGCAACACCTATTTTCCTATTAATTGAAATGTTGGGACAAAGCTATTAAGAAAAGACATGAACTGTAATATAAAAATCAAGTAAGTAAAGTATTACTATAGATAAAGACCATTTTCCACTAAAATGTTTTCCTAAAAAAATGAATGTGTGAGAAAGATTTTTTCTCACAAAAAAAAAAAAAAAAAGTGCTAAGAACTGTCACAATTTCCATAACAGACAAAACAGTCATCCACTAGAGAAAAAAATGGAAGAAATTTAAGGCTTAGGTTTCTTCCTGCGAACAAATGCACTACTTTTTTTCTTAAAAGACCCTTTCAAGTATTAGGTTTTTATTTAATGACATCTTTTCATTAGTCATTTGTAGTCTGAAAAAACACTAATAGTAGCATTTACTGGATAAATAACTCTTCCTCGCTCTCTTAAAATTCTCAGTATTGATTTTCACTGTTTCAGCTTCGATTGATGAAGTCCTTGTTGATTAAAGTTACTCTTTGTTCCATCTGACTATTTTTTTAAAGGCTGACTGTTTTTAAAAAGCTTTTTAAAAATCTTTTTATCTAAGTGGTGGGAAGGCACTGAACTTACAGCAAGCAGACACACAAATCTTTGTTTTTCAGAAAAGTACTGTGAATTTTAGAAGGTGTTGTGGTTTAGGTGTGAGGGAAGCCTCCCTAAAGCTGTCTGTTGAATATCAGGGGAAGGGACCACCTGTTAGGGGCCTTGGAAAAGACAACAAATTTTCATCTCTTCTAAGAATCCCTGAGGTTTAAACAGATCCTTTACATGTGGTGAAATTTGCCACTGACCTCTGCACTCAGACGAGAACACCTCTTCATAAAACACAGTGACCACTTAGGGATTAAACAACTGTAATTACTTCTTGATAGAACAGGAAAAGGAGTCTCTTAAATGAAGGTAAGAAAGGCCATAAACAATATAAAAATATGTTTTTGCTTCTCAAGATGAACCCTCTTGCCTCCAGTCCTCACAGTTTCTTCTTTCGCATACACCACTTTAATTCCCTATGCTATGTAAAACATAGCCTCAAGGAGCACGCCAAAAAAATCAAGATTGCTCCTGATTTTTCTTTCATTTAGTAACAGCCTTTAAAATGCAGATGGACGTGTTTATTATACATTAGCTGAACTCCAGTTTGCAAACCCATCAGAACAGAAAATAAATTACATGCAGGCATCACACATTTACTTTGCAAGAGCAAAGAGGAGCTCTGAACATTCAGTAGTCAATTTATTACCTGCACATAAAAAGTGAAGTTTAATCCTTGCTATGCAACTAGAAAAGGAATGATGGATGTAATGGATATAATCTGCTTAACATGAACAATATTAGAGCACTAAAAAACCTCTCAGGACTCTTCAGCACAAAACAAATATGCTGCTACCAATATGGAATACTTCAGTCATAAAAATTACAAAAAGCAGTAACATGTTTTACAATGTGACTACAAGATCATCTAACTTTAATCAAAAAGTTATTCTTAGTTTGCAGGTTATACATGAGCTTTTTGATTTTCACTTATATAATTTTTGACTGTGAGGCCTTCTATTTTAAAATATGATGAAATTCAAATGACACTACACATTTTAGGCTGATGAAAATTGGTACAGCTGAAAGAAAATCTGTGAGAAAAAATATTGTATGCAAGACTATAGAATTGTTGATGTTATTCTAATAATACTATAATGCAGATGTTACAAACTAAACTTTGATATATTCACATCTCTGAATGTCAATCTCAGAATATTGATCAAAGCCATAAAGTCTAAAAAAAAAATTATCTAATGGTATGAAAAATCTTCTAACATGTATCAATCTAGCAGCTCAACCTGATTAGAAGCAACTCATCCAAATCGCTTGTCTAATACAACAGGCGAATGGATTTCAAAGAGTTTGCTACATATTCTTTAAAAAAATACAATAATTCCTGCACTGTTGTATTTTGCAGTAGCATTCTACTCTAGCCCAGCTAATAAATGGGAGAGTTGATGGCATGATTAATCAGGAAAATAATCCATCCTTTAGAAGAATTCCACAGTCTCCCCATGTAATGGGGTACATTTGGAAGATTTTAAAAGCTGTTACCTAAAACCAATGGAACGTTTACTGCAGTGTTACCATGTGGTGCATTTGCTTAATACTCAGATGCAATAGCCCCCAAAATGTCTGTTTATCCATAAATATAATTCCACATTATTTCCTGTTGCCCTTCTCTATAACAACATTATCTTGGAGTTTATTTCAACTCATGGACAGTCAAGGATTAGAAGTGCTCAAGAAGAATACAGGAACTTTGCTTGTACTCACTTTATTTCGGTTGAGAGTTGTGCGACCAGAGCAGAATTTAACTAAAAATAAAGCTCAGTTTTCCCTTCTACATGCAGTTGACATTTTCTCATTTCCAATTATTTTAGGGTTCCCTTTCTGTTTCAGTACAATAAAGTTCCTGAGAATGGTCTTTAGATAAAGTAGTGTTAATTCAAAACAAAGCTGCCTTGAGCACCAGTATAATTTCAAGCTATATAAAGCGTTCTGCCCTTCCTTTTGTTCAGTCATCATGGTGTGGGAGGCTGGGAAATAGAGAGGAACCCAAAGAAGATGCATCAAATCTTCAAATAAGTAAGAAAGGAAAATATCTATTACACAACAATCTGATGAATCCACTGTTATCAAATCTTCACCCATTAGGACACATTCCTTCACCTGAAATGACTTATAAACCTTTTTCTTCTAGAGGGTAGAGTCCAGAAATAAATGAGAATAAAAGCGATGTGCTCAGGCATGGTGAAAGGGTTGTGCTTTTACACTGAGCACAAGTCTGAACAACCCTTACAAGACTAAACCAGTTTTCCAAAGAGAGCTGACATTGGATGCAGAGCTGAGCACAGTGCAGAGAATTGAGTACCATGGCAGAGAAAGGCAGAAATGACAGAACAAGCTGCAGAAAACCCCAAAGCTGGTGCTGCTCTGGCTGGGCCACATTCACTGTGCAAGAAAAGCTCCCATTCTTGTGTCAGCCATCTACAGATGCCTGACTCTGTAGTGAGCTGCCTTTATGGGAAATGACAAAAGAAAACACAGTTTGAGTGTAATTTGCCTAACTTCATCTCATGTCACAGAATAGTTTGAGAAAAAAAAAACCCACCATGTCTATTTTAGTGAGGGAGCAATCAACCTCCAAGTGAATCCAAGTGTTAAGCAGCAAACAGACACAGATGGTTTCCTGTTGCCATGTTTTTATTCATGAATTCAATTTTGGATTCAAACACCGGCATAATTATTGGCAAGAAATGTTCAAACTTCATTCTACTAAACTGTCAGTTGTAACATTGCAATGTATTATGATATTCTCACCAGAATGAGTGAATGCCTTGCTAGCAAAGTTAAATTACCAGCAACAAAAACGGAGAAGCAAAGAACAGTACTTAAGAGGAAGTCTGATTTATGCTAAGTGAAGACATGATCTTGCATGTGTCTTTATCTTTTTCATCCTCAAGGAAAAATCTACATCACCTATCTTGAACAAATTCTTTACCTTCCTATTTAGGTTCTATCCTTCCTAAAGCATAACTGGAATTAAGCTTATATCAAAACTGATAAAAATAAAGAAGAGCAACTAGGAGTCACTTCATCGATTATTCAGCCAAAACTTCAGAAAAAGCCATAATGTATTCTACGAGATAGACTCAAACCCAAGTTACTTCCTTTTTATAATTACTTTTAAATATAATTAATGCTCAGTGCCAGAGCAATTAAAGGATGACCTGATTCTGCAGAAGGTGATGACTATTCAATAAATGACACTGTCTAGAATCAGGACTAAATCATTATCTGGAATTAGCATTTATTAGTCAACACCATTTGATGAAAAGCATGCTGAGGGGCAGGAACTTTATTTTACAGCTAAGTGTTAAGGTAGCAGAAAATGCAGTAAAATTGAGACAATAAAGGCAAGGAACACTAGGTTCAGTTTAGGTTTAGGTTGTACTGACCCAGAGAATGCAGCTTCTTGCCCTAATCAAAAGAATATAAGTAGATCTCATGAAGGATATTTATTTTATTCTTAAGGTTAAAGTAATTTTATTTCTATATTCTGATAAATGGAGTAGTATAACATGTCATTTCAAACATGGAATTTTCAGCTTAATTAATTTCCACTTCTAAATTTGAATTTCAAGGCAGTTTACACAGCCCAGCATCCTAAAATGACAGAAATGCTTCAGTCATTGGGCTTCAGATATTTTATGCTCCTACCAGAATTTATAACAACGAAAATGTTTTTTACTTTATCATTGAAGTATAAACTGAACTACCTTTTTTTTTTTTTTAGCAAGACTGCGAAGAGTTCTGCCTAAATATCAAGACTGAGTCTTGCTTTCTGTTTATAAATGTATAAATACAAATGGCAAGTTACAATTGCTTATCAGTGTGGAAACCAGGCTGTCACTATGTTTCTGATTCAAGCTATTTAGTCAATGGCAACTTGAGGGGTTTATTTCCTGCATCTTGAAAAATAACATCCTGACGCTTTGAAGTATTGCTTTGTAGGCTGTAAAAAAACATATGCTGCTATTTTGACAATGTAATGAAGCAGAGATGAAAAACACCCAGGAGTCCTTGGAATATTTATTGCAAATAAAAATGTTGGATTTTGTTATTATTCATTATTATTTTAGAAAGCCACATTGTAGTAACTTGCAAAGATAAAGACACAAAATGCCCATTCTTAGAGAGCTTTTGAAGCAATACAAGGCACATTAAATGATCTCAGTGCTTCAGGATTAGGTTTCTGCTTCAGGGACCAGAAAGATGTTAGATATTAGAACTAACAAATATATTCATGTTTTGACAAACTGTAAAGCATAATGGAGAACAAATCCCATTTTCATTATTTAAATTTAGAAAGTTTGAGTTTTATCCTTTTATGGCCAGAAATTTAGCTGTTTACTAATCTTTTAACAGCTATTGCAAAACGAGTAATGAAATTGAGTAGATACAGAAAATTTCTTTTGAGAGAAGGGAAAGCACAGGGAAATAGACTGTTCAGTGTTGTTTCAGAAAAACTGGTAACTGAGTAAGACAGAAAACCAAGTTGAAATGCACTGTCTGTGGTTGTGTGAAGCAGCAAAGAGTGAACATCTTCAAAAGGAGAGAGAAAAGCTGCCTGTGTGTAGAAAGGAAGATACTAACCTGGTTTTAAGAGAAGTATAGTAAAGATGTCAAAAATAAAGCTCATGAAAAGTACTTGAGAAGATCTATACAGCCAAATTTGCCAACTGTGTGGGCGAAGATCAGTTAGTGAGGTCTGGAACAGCCTATGGAAGGGAAGACTTGTCTTTGTGAGGAATTTCACAACACAAAAGGAACTGAAGAGAGTGAAGATTTATGTAAGAACCTAAGGCAGCAGAAGGGAAACAAGAACTGATTTGGTGTTAAGAACCTGACAAGAATCATCAAGGAAATCCAAACTGCCTGCCCTCTCCTGCACATGTGCTGCTACAAAGGCAGCTTGGCTGAATGAGCAAAGCTTCAACCTTATCAGCACAATCATTCTGCAGCAGCACCACCTCCTGTTCTTGCACCTCCACAGAGCTGGAATTGACCTAAAAGCAATGACTGGGGCATAAAGCAGGGAGAAACCTCACAGCAGCCTCGTGCCAAAATCAGAACATATTTAGGAAGGCTACGACATTTAGGCTACTTTTTTTGGTCGTTTTTTGAGGGGTGCCAGAATCTGGTATTGATAGTATTGTCTGAATTCTTGCCTCAAAACCAATTCTCACATGCCAGAGTTAGGCTGATCCCACTAATCCTCCAGTCCTTCACCTCACAACTGAAATGTTATAGCATTTTTGGCTACTGAGTTCTCTGGTACTTGTTCAGTACTCCCAAATGTGCATTTCACAAAGGTTTCTTTCCCCAAAGTTGTCCATCCTCACTTATCCTCAGACTTGCTTCTCCTTGCAGACCTGAGTGCTTAGAGGCTTCATGCTCCCGAAGCAAAATTTCTGTATTTTCCATATTTGCTTCCCTCAGATCACTTCCTATTATCTCCAACATGCTTTCCGTCCTTTTTAAACTTTATCCTTCTGCACCGCAGCCAAATCCACTCTTGCTGACCCCACTGGGGCTGATCAGTGCCCTCCCCTTGGCTGCCGTGTCTGCAAAGCCCCCAAATGCGCTTGGTGCTCTCCACCAAAGCACCTCCCTGCATCTGCTTCTCAGCTGGACTGCAAGGTTTAAATGTAACCATCCTGGACAGGACAGAAAGAGGGAAGACGGCAGAAGGTGACTTTTTGGAAAATCCTCATCCAGCCATACTGGCATAAAACACCAATTTCTGTCAAGCATTCATAGTCCCCCAAATGTGAGCTCCTACATTAGTTATTTATTTTTTTTATAAAAATATATTCACTAGATATAAACAAAGTGGTCAAATGAATGCTTCAAACTGCTGATCTATTGCAGTAATTAGCCTGAGACTGAAGGAAAGCTGGAATTCTGTGCAACAAACTCCAATATTTTAGCTACTTAACACCAGTGACCAACAGCTTACCAGAAGCGCACAGTCACTTTTGATGATTCACTAGCCATAAGTGTACAGGTGCAGCAACAAAATTAATTAATTTTATTTAAAAACTTATCTCAAAATGGTTTGCATTATTTCCTTGTGTTCTTCAGTGTTCTCCTTTTCAGCATTGGGCAAGCTAAGAGGAAACACTTTTGGCTTCATCCAACAGCAAAGACCAGCAAATACCATGGGCTGCTGCTGCAGAGTTCTTTTTTTATCTGATGCAGTTGTTTAGCAACTACAGAAGAAAAACAACCTGTCACTATGCTCACTTGCACACTTCACGTGCAATATATTGCTACCATTATTCAGGAGTGGTTCTAAAGCCCACTAAATATGCCTACTTTGTATATAAAAAACCCAAAAAACCACTTGCTGGCCTGACTGAATCAGAGCAATCAGCAAAACAGGAGCTGCTCTGCTTTCCAAAGATCCCTGTTCCAATTATGTCTGTACACTCACAACCACACTGCAGCATCAAAAACTACCTAAAAAGAATTTGTCCTGACACTCAAACCAGAACTGAGTATCCTTGGATAATGCAAAATACACATTCACGCATCAAGACACAATGTATTGAAAATTTTTGTCCTCTTACTGTGTAAAATAAGAACCTGCATATCCTGGCCTGTTCCTTTTGCCTATAATATCCTAAATGAAAATGGAAATTGCCACTAATAGAAAAAAGGACACTGATCTTTTTTAAAGGACACTGATATTCTCACCCTCTACAAAAGTATTTTTATTATTACTCACTTTATAGAATTATAGAACTTGTTATTGCCATTCATCTGTATATTTAGAAAGTGTTACAGGAGCTGGATGAGGTGCACATATACTGTATCAAAGTATATAGCACAAAAAGAAATTAAGAACTAAACTAACACAAGGTAGGTGCTTTGTGCACAGCAGGAAATGAGAAATTAATTCAGAGTTGTTACACATAGAAATATTTTAGAAGTCTATTCATAAAGTATTTTATTTTTATATGCTTAAATCAACTAAATAGAAAAACTCAGATTTAAAATAAAATTTGTCACACCCTTAAAATGCAGGTCTTGAATGCCATGCTTCAACATTGTCAAGCTGACTTTTTGAGGGTCTTAACATCTCACAGACCCCAAAACCAGTGATGTGAAGAGACAGGTGCTCAACATTACAGATAAAAAGGCTCTAAAACCTGCCCTCATGGGACAAATAACAGATCTCTGCTTCTTTAGGGAAAACACTGAATTATAAGGGCCATTTTTATCAAACTACACTCTGTTTAGGAGATGGAAGCTAAATTGTGTGATCAGAGTTACTGCTAAAACAAAAAGGAAAAGCAAAGTTCTGAAAAATTAGTTGGTCAATACTGTGAGATAACATTCTTCTTGGAAAGATAAAAATATGTTAATCCAAGATCATGCAGTTCCTTCAGGAGCTGCATGTCAAATCATAAGTCACATTTCTTTTATAACAGTAACGCACCAATAATTTGTGGTTTAATAGTCAAATCCTCTCAGGGCTGAAATTCAGCATCAGAGAAATAAAAGAATTTCCTTTTTCCTTTATTGTTTTGAATATTATTGCTTTTAGCTATGTGTGCACGTTTAGAATTTCACATACATGCTTAAACAAATCACTGACATAATATTTAAAATATGAACTTTTTACAGGCAATTAACTCATCGTGTTGCCTACTTCCACCTCAGTGTTCAGTTACAATTTCTCTACAGCTCCTTTCTCCCATTTTCCTTTTTTCCATTCAGACACATGACTGTGGGACAGCTGGGATCACACACTATTTCACTTATACAGCTGCTGGAAATGTATAGCCCTCTTAGACAAGAAGAAACAGGGAAAAACCAAGAAAATATTTGTAGTTATATTTAAAAACTCCCAAAACAACAATGCTCATAATAAGGTTTTGGGGTATGGCATTCTGAGTACCCTGCCTGGGATTCAAAAAACCACTGGAAAAGCAGATGTCCATCACTCTCAGTTCCTGGTGACCTACTGGATCAAAGCTTACTTGAAAAATTCTGAGGTTTCAAGCACTTCAAAGCTCAACCTTTTGCTAATGAACAAATTATTTATATGGGGCATGCAGACCCATTTGCTGAATATGACTGGATTCGTTTTAAATGACAAGTTTTCTGAACGTTAAAAGTAGAGATGCAGAGGAAAAGAAAAAAAAACAACCAAAAAAACCCCAAACCAGTGGTCTGTTTTGTAGCTGATATATCATGATATATATACCATTATCCATCTGCCTCTTCAGGCCTTTTTTCTGGAATAATGCTGCCAGGGAGGGCTCTGCCAACTGCACTTGCAATTTTCTTTCTGTTTTAAATAGCAGGCAATTTCAGATCCTGCTTACATTACTCATATGATTTTCTCCAACTGAAAATCCTTCTGTTACTCTTTTCCACTGACAGAGAAAATGCTGTTTGATTTGCAGTCTGTTCCCTGCCTTCCAGATTTCAAATTTAGGGTCTCCTCATCAATCAGTTTGCTATTTTCTTTTAAGAAACAAACCCTCAATCTCAGGCATAGAAAAACAGAATGGGAAAAGTTGGTAGTTACTGCCATCCCAGCCCAGCATTCATACTGAATATCAGACAAACTGTACCCAAGAGAAGCTGCAGAGGGATGCAAGCAAACAATGTTTAAGCAGATCACCTGAACATTAAAGAGAACAGTGATGAAAAAACAGCGCATTAAAATCCTCAGGAACAAACTACAGCAGACACAGAGCTAAACTTTGTTCCACTGTTACCATTTCCTTACTTGCAAAAGAAGCGACAGCTAAATTTTTTTCTTAATTGCCACATTATTAATCTTTTCCTTTCTTGCCAATACTTTTGCAAACTACTGAGTAAGATGTTATGATCTATAGTTTGAGAAACTTTTGGAAGATTTTTCTGACTTAGAGAAGCAAAAAGGTAGCAAAGATTGATTTTGCACATACACGTAAAGGGATGCCCGCTGATTTCTGCCCAAGGGTCTCATTTCTTACTTTAAATTAAAAATATTTAGCTATGTGAATAAAACAAAGTAGTATGAAAACTTTAATGACTCATAAACTAATCAAAGCTAGAGAATGAAGCAGGGATACTCAAGGGGAAAGTTTTAATACACCAATACTTTCATCTGATAAATAACTAATAAAATATTTGTCTAATATAATTCACATTAAGAAATGAATCTTTCACAAATCTCACTAATAGAAAAGGGTGAATTTCCTGAAAATGGCTTTTTGTTGAATGAAAAAAAAAAACTCCTACCCTTTAAAATAAAATGCTAACCTTCAAAAAAAGTTTTGTACAGTTCACAAAAGTTTGATGTGATTTTTGTATTCATAACTAAGATAGCCTTAGTTACCCAGATGGACTATTACTTGGAACTCTCTCACTAATGGAGATGTAATCTTCAGGGACAAGAAGCCCACAGAATTTTAAAGCCACTTTATTACTCCAGGGAGAAAACAGGAAACATCTCCGGTTCTTGATTTAAGACAGCAGGAGCTTAAAGGTCACCAATTCCAGCTGCTGCCACCAGGTGACACAAAACGAGCAGCTGGTGCAGTCCAGTGCAACCTTGAGCTCCCCATTTCTAAGAGTTTCACTGGAGAAAGATTTATTTACTTTTTTTAAACAGAAAATGAGTGGAAAAACTGGTAGAGATATCTCCAAAGTCCTTTACCCTGTCCAGGAACAGACTGAGGGACCTGCGCCTCCTTCAGCCTCTCCCAGAGTGGGCACCCTGTGAGGAACAACTGGAAAGCAGGGCTGGGAATGAGCTCTGGGGTTCCTGTGCCTGGCAGGGACTCTGGTCATGTCACTGATTTGTAATTTCAGTGGTTTCATTCCTCTGTTTAATCAGCTTGCAGCCAAAGGAGAAGCAAGACCCTGTTATTGCCCAGGTGATAGAAATGTTGGCAATGGGGGCTCTTCCTCATTCTACCCATCTGGGAAGCTGCTTATCTCAAAAGCAGATTAAAAAACTCCAAAAAACCAAAAAAATCTAATAATTATGATAGCCTAAGATCTGCTAAATTCAGAGTTTAGAGAAAATTCACCATCCTATGTATAAAAATACTGCACATTTAAAACAAAAACCAACATCACAAAGGCTGGCCATCAGAATTGATTTAATCTAGAGGAATAATATCCAGCTCCCTGGCTAAATTTAGAAGAATCAAAACAACCTTTTAGATAATCACTGTATTTTAGAGATAATTTCAAAAATTAAGCTTCTAACTGCCTGGGATCATTGAAAATATTAATAAATACAATTTTATTAGTAAGTGGAAATGACAATTCAATTTGCATCTTTAATATAAATAGCTCAATTCTAAGGAGAAAATACATTTGTTCCAGTTTTTTTATAGACACAACCCTGATTTTGGATTCCTTAATGACAACTCCTGAACAACGAAGCTGGACAAAAACTTGTCATAAACAAACATAAAAGACATTGATGTGAGAAGACATTTAATGAGTTGTCCAACAGAATTACAAAGGGAAGTAGCTTATAAAAGAATAAACATAATTTTAAAGTAATATAACCTATTCCCATTCCATTGACTGCAAGGAAGGCACAGCCTTTTTCAGAAACAAATTCAACGACACTATTCTTAATCTCAGTTCAAAATGCTTTAAAAAACCCCCTACAGACTTGAGAAAAATGCCTTCAGCTGAGAATCCTAAAGTTAGTGTTAACAGAATAATGTTTATTTTAAGAAACATTCTCAAAAATGAACCTTTTATTTTGGCAAACAAGGACACTGTGTGGTGGTGTTCTGGAAATAGATATTTCCATATTAACAATGATTATTCTCAATTACAGATTACACCTGTTGACTTTTGCCTTCAATTCACTGGCATAATTTCTCCCCATTAACACAACACATCAGCAATCAGAGTCCCTCTGAAAAGCCACCTACTGAAACAACTAAAAATGAATTCCATCTTAACAAGAAGCACACAGCTCATTATATTTTAACCTGATTATTAGTTTTCCAATATTATTGCTACATAAAAATCCTGGCCTGGTTTGCCATGCAGTCATCTGCTCTAACAACACCACCTTTACAATAAACAAACAGAAATACCCCCAGGAAGGCAATTTTGTCAAAATGTGTTAAGCTCTGATGCTAATGACAGAACAAAAACCCACACACATTTAAAAACACAAAGTATTTGGCCAGCACTACGTGTTATTAGCTACTAATGTGCCTTTTGTTTATCTGTTTCTCTCAGTTTGAGATGTTGATTCTCTACCAGATCACCATTATATGCCCTTCCTGAAACCACTTCCCATTGCTTTCACTGGAGATAAGCTTAATATCCCAGTGTTTATACTCAGAAGTATCCTTTCTGAAATGTAAAAAGCTCACTATTCTCTGATCTAGAAAATAAACATACATGCAAATAAAACAAAATATAGGAACTCTCAGAGAATTTTTTAATGGGGTTTTACCTAAAAAATATACCGTTTTTTGAAAATTAATTTTCACATCCTACCCAGCCTGTTTCAAAAGTATAACTTGAAAAGAAATAGCCCCAGGCTGTTACTGCTGAAGATACAACTGCAACTGAAAAAGTATGTTTTAAATACTGATTTAGATTATCTGTTAACTTGAAAAATTATGTTTATTGCAAGATAAGTTTCAAGGAAAAAAAACCTATTAGTATGGAAATAAAAGCTTTTGGTTTTGCCTTGCAGAGGTTCATTCTCCTCTGGGAGCATGACCACAGTGGGATAATTAGTCTGACATTTAAACACCAGTTAAAATAATTTTGAATTGTTTATGCCCTTTAAGGGAAAAAAGCTGATTATGAACTTAAATACTTTTCCTCAGTCTGGGCAGAATCCTAGGTTTCCAACATGTAGATTAGTCACCAAAACAGGTCCAGGCATACTTAATTTTAATAAAACCTAATAACAATGAAGTACTAGTAGATATTTTTCCTTTGAGAAAGCATTCCTTTATTGCTTCCAATTTATCTTGGAATTGTAGGGAACACTCTGTCAGTGAAAGCTAAAGGAAAGGCAGTTTAATAGAACAACTTTAATTCAAATAAGCCTCCTGAATTTAAGTTGTGTGACATGCAGATTTTTGTCAAAGTGACAGAACGCTGGGTATGAAGGGAAAAAATACCAAAAACTGAGAAATATGTTGTTTCAAGAGGGAAATAAGTGATATCTGCTATGTCACTGGAGGGGTTGCTAGGTCTGTCCTCAACATAACTTTTCAGCTCCCCCTGGTGCAGATGGCTCTGTGCTTGTCCTTACTGCAGCCAGCCCCTCCAAGGGAAGCTGCATCTCCTCCTGCTGCTGCTGGAAAGCCTTGGAGACGCTTGGAAAAGGAGAGGGGAAACACCCTGCACCTGCACCTGTCGGATCTCAAGATCTCAGTCCTGAGGTGCTGAGCCTCCGAGACCACCCTTGGGGGGCTCGGGAGTCCTGGAATGTTCCAGAAGTGTCTGGTGGCTGGACTTTAACCCTACACAGGAGACGACAAGGATGAGGGCTTCACCGGGGTGAATGGCGAAGGGATCAGTTAATTAGAGAGTGAGACACAGGGTTTAGGATTTATGTACAGGGGGGTTTAGAGGAGTAAGATGGAGGAATTGGGGTGTGTCCTGTCCTTCTTCTTCTTCTCCTCCATCTTCTTTGGTGATGGTGGCACTTTTAGATTGGTTATTACTGAAAGTGCACCCAGCAATAAGAATAAATGGTATTGGGGAAAAATGATAAATATTGTACACGTAACCATGGGTATAAAGATACGTGGCTGCCCCGGAGGGCAGACAGTGTGCTCATGGCTGGCTGCTGAGCAGAGCTCTGTCGGGCTGAAAGAACATCTTTTAGATAAACAATTAATAAACATAAAAACCGAAAGAAGAACTGAAGCCTCTTCTCGTCCTTCGATACGCGGGCTGCCCCAAGGCCACCTCGGGCCTTTCCAGGCCCCTCAAACAACAGAGATAACCGGACACTTTTGCAGACACAGAAAGCAGCAAGGTTTCCCACTGCTGATATGCAAGGTGATGCAATTAACAGGGCTTTTTTCATCTCCGACTTCCACTATTTTCATGTACTCTGAGGTTGAGATTGCCACTGTTCTAAGAGGTCCTGCATACTTTTACAGTCAAAACTTTTCTTAAAATTATGTTATGTGAACTCTAAAAAAAAAAAAAGCTGCATTCTGATATTCTAATATTAGTATATTAGTTTCTTTTAATTCAGAATTGTAGTGCATTGGTGAAGACACATACTTTACTTACTCTTATTCAGTAAAACAGAACAGTTGTCACCTTTATCATAATATGTCCTAGGTGTATTGCAAGCTCAGACTAAAGTAAAAAAAAATAACAAAATCACAATGCTATGCCTTGGCACTGAAAAAAAAAAAAATCAATTCTCATTTTTGAGAACTTTTTCTTCCCCCATTCTACTCCTTCTTGCCTTGCAAATATCCCATGTGTCCTTTGGCAGAAGAGTGGGACACACACTGAGAGGAGCAAAACACTCTTGCAAGTCTGAGGACAATTCCTCAGCTCACAAAAACTAAGGACTACATTGCAGAAAGTATCTTAATTCACTAAGATGCTTAAAAGTTATTAATAGGGCAATTTCAGAAAAATCATGCACAAAATCCTAAGGTTTTTTTAAAATTAATATAGCACAATAGACACAGTAAGCCCCTCCCCATTACACTCATGTATCGATAATTGGGCTTTTATTTAAATAGGCACAATACTGAATCAAGTCTGAAAAACAGAATTAACTGAGAAATACAATTCTGAAAAGTTATTTGTTTCTACAAGGTTGGGTTCATAGCATCACAGCTACACTGGTGAAAGCCCCAAACATGAGGAGCACATTTGAGCCTGTCCTACACCCTCTGGCAACTGAAAGAGATTTTAACACCACCTTGGGAAGCCGTCCTCAAGCTGGTCAAATACAGTGGGATTGTGGCTTGTCCTAAACACTGACACAATGAACAACTGGGAGTTGCTAGGGTTAATGACTGTGTGACACAGCAAGGCGGATTCACTCACACAGCCCTTAATTAACACTTTTATGAATATTCATAGGTCAACTAGATTTTTAATTATTTCCAGAAACTTAGAGTAGCTCAATTTCTATTAAAAAATTAGCCTCTTATCTTTTAATCTAAGAAGGGGAGGTTTTTGGACCAAATGTTACATCTGTCACTTGGAAAAAAAAAAGTGTGAATCAGGGAATGCTCATTAGGATTTGGAGAACTCATTTCAGTGAGAAGTTAATTTAATTAAAACAAGCGCAATATAACAGCATGGTGAAACGAGGTGAAAAAGGAATAGTGAAAACAATTACTAAGTTGTCTTATTTGGGATGTAACACCAGGATTGGAACACAGCTGCAGCATTTATGGCATATGGGCCCAGGCACCAGCACTGCTCTGGGTGTTTGAACCCAGCTCATCCCTCACTCCTGATCTGTACTTGTGCACGAATACATGCATGGAGATTAACTCTGATTAGAAAAAAAGAAAAAAACATTCCAATTTCAGCCCAAGAACTTTCAGAATCACACCTTCAAACAGCAAAGATCTCTGAAACAGACTCATATCCATCTCCAATAACTACTGAATGCCCAGAAAGTAAAACCTGTTATCAACCTCCTCAGTTCCAATTATTCTGTCTCTTTCCTGTTAGAGAATTTCCTTTGGCAGAAACGGCTTTGCAGTGCCACAGCAGAAATATCGCCTACCAAGAACCCAGTTTCAGGAGATCAAAGATCTGTAACTGTTGAAATGCGAGTCCCAGCACCTTCTGTCCTTGGGAGGATTACAAGTCCTAGGTGTCTGCAATAAAATTGCAGATTTTATTCTAAGAACCCAATGATGGAGGCAAGCTGGGCTGGCAGAGCCACTGGATACACACTGAAAGATCAAACCATACACTGTGCAAATGACTGTTATAGTCATATCTACAGTGCAGGCAATTCCTGGATGTCATTGTGCAGATAACTTCTGCTCAAACGTTAGAAAATAGACAAGAAGTAAGTAGGAGAACTAGGAAAATCCATAGCTGTTTCAAAAGTGGTAAAAACTACTTTTGTATCTCTTGTATAATCAGGGACTCTCAGGTCTCTTGTAGAATCAGGAAAAAAAGTAACTGAATTGTAAGTAATTTGAACTGGAAGAGATAGTGCTGAGCAGAAAAGGTACTTCAAAAATCATACAAGAACTCCAGGAGATGCACTTGCAGTCAGATCAAAGTTCACAAGACTGACACTTCAGAGTGTTTTTTAGTGAGGTAACTGGAACACAATTCAAAACTGAATTGTCTCTTTGCCTGGACAAAGACCTTATACTGAAAAACAGAGGCAAAGTAATATAGGATGGGGGAAAAACATTTTAGGATAAAAGGAAAACATTTGACAAAGTATAATTTGATGTCTGTGTTTATACAATGTGCTGAGGAGAGAGTTCACTGTAATGCTATAATCAGAAACTGATAGCTTGTGCTCCTTCCAGTTAGTTTGTCATTAAGAGAACACTGAGAAAAAAAATTAATTATCAGTTTTTATGAGATTGGTATAACACCTAAAGAAAGAGACATTAAAAGCCCTCCTCAGCCTATATGCAGTCAGTGTCCTTCCTTTTGGAGTCCTGCATCTCAAAATTCCCATCCTGGAAAAGAAAAGTGTTTCCTACAACCCTCATTTTCTTTGAAGCCATGTCACCCATTTTTCCATTATATCCTGTTTCTGGTCTCACTCATTATGGTTTTCTTTCCCCTTTTCCTCAGTCGTTTCCTTTTTAACCTTTTAAGTAACCTCAAGACTATAAAAAAAATACATTATCAGCCGATATGCATTTTACCACAAAAAAAAAAAAAAAAAAAAAGGCATCCTTTGAAAATAAAATCAGCTTCCAAAATGTAACTTAGTTTGAAGACTTCAGGAATAACACTATGTAAAAATGACAGATAAATATAAATCCACAGAGAGCAATTACAGCTCCAGGTATCCAATTTATAGCAATTATGTCTTTACAAAGAAACATAATCTCACATTGCCTATACTGAAGAATATAAGTTACTGTTGAGTGTTACACCCAATTTTATGCATGCAAACATAAATTAGATTTTGGTCCTGCACATAAACTCCGTTTGAATGGTTTTGAACTCGACTAAAACATTCCAAACACAATTATAAATCCAGAAACCATGTCTAGACTCACACTGCTCAGCACATCCTCTCCATGCCAACAAACACAAAATGACACGTTCTGTATCTGTTGTGGCTGGTTCCCTCATTGCAAACTGGCCACGTTCCCATCACACAGCATTTGCTGCTCTGGTTTTAAAACACAACTGTTCTTTTCTCATGGTTCTTCAGTTCAGAAGAGTTTAATTAGTACAAGACTTGAGCAAATGAAACCAATCTTCCCCATTCTAGTTACTGGTGAAGTGCTAACAGCAAACCATCACAAGGTTTGCAATGATGCTCTGTTTAATGGTGATTTGACTCACATAATGGAAGAGTTGAAAATAAAATTAATATACTTGTGCACTTTCTTACATCTCAGATCCATCTGCAGCACAAGCACCACTGCTGTGCAGCACAAGAAGGCAGCTGTGTATGGGCTGCCTTGCTTTAGCACAGCTTATTTCCATTTGTCATTCAGCTAGGCACACACTCTTTCCTGCTGGATTTTAAGTTTTTGGAAGTTTTAACACTATGTGTGAATATCCACTTGATTTTATGGCTTTCAGTCTCTCCACAAAAGACCTTGATCCTCCCCAAAGGATGCTGTACCTACTATTTCGTTATCATGAACATCAAAGTGCAAAAGTCTGAATAATGATCCAGTGCTGAATTTCAGTCACATAAAGCAACATATCCTCCTATGAGTTTTCACTTTCTAGGAAGCAAATAACTCAGTTATGCCTATAGGCGAGCAAAAATCCAGTGACCACCTCTGAATATTTAGTTAATGCTTTTTAAAGAGAAAACAAGTTTCCTTATATAGTGTGTGGAATATGAACATCATTGATATATGTCCCACTTCATAGGTTTTATGATAAAACATGGAACATCTGCTCTGACACCAGAAAT
The DNA here is from genome assembly GCF_047830755.1 of Zonotrichia albicollis. Lineage (NCBI taxonomy): Eukaryota > Metazoa > Chordata > Aves > Passeriformes > Passerellidae > Zonotrichia > Zonotrichia albicollis. The sequence goes on from NC_133820.1 coordinate 2,182,096, forward strand.
AGTGAACATTATATCTTAGCTGCCTGCTGTGGATACTGATTTAGCAAAAATCTTGGTGAATGTTAAAAGTCAATCAGCACAGACCATGTTTAATCACTGCTATAACTGCAATCATGAGTGTAATTGCTGATTCTTTTTTGAAGTGGTGGTGGGTGGGGGGAGGATACTTCTTTGGATAAAATTTAAGACCAGAAATAGGACTGTCTGGTGTCTGTTCCCAGTTCCTGGACTTCCATTTGCACAGGCCAAAAGGAAGAACCACAGGCAGAGCTCTGAAAAGCTGATCTCAGTTTCCCACTGCAATGGACACCTATTGCAAACTGTAGTCCCCAAAAGAAGCAATCACTGGGACTGTTTGTCTCACAATCCACAGAATGTTCCCTATTCATTTCTCCCCTGCATGATGAGAACATAACAGTTCTGTGAATAAGACCCTTAACATCTTTCTATTAGGACAGGAGATATGAGTAGCAATTATGATAATTAAATGTAATTACATTAAAATAATTAGCACTTTAGCTATCAATTGCTGTGCACTGCATGGCAATTAAAAGCAGGCCAAATTTCAGCATAATTTTTATTACTCTCCTCTTCATTCAAAACAGTAAATGGTAGGGAATATTTTCTTTTCATGTGTGCTGTGCTCTCATTTTAATGGGCACTATCATCATCTAAGTAGAATAAGTACTACCGGAGGTGACATAATTGCCAAAACATTACAATTTGGACTTTTTCCCAAAAGACTCAAGTAACTTCATTTAATACATATACTTATGAGACCATGAATGAAAGGGATCAGCCATCTCACTTTAATAGATCTCTCCTCATTAGAGATATTTGAGCACAATTAAAATGGCTGATAGAATCAAACTGAGTAAACAAACTTTTGAATAGGTTTTATCACTGATGCGCTGCAGCATTAGGAATCCTTCAGGGTGTCAGCATCTTGTGAGAATTCACTTGGGCTGTTTGCACATACCTAACAGGAAAACACCCTTCAGCACTTATAAAGTGTAGCCATTTGGTACACACCTACACATTATTGTTACAGATCTGTGCAATTCTACTGACAGGTGATACAGAACACGAGGGGTTCCTAAGAGAGTCTCTGAGCCAGTGAGTGGGGCTTGAAGAGCTCAGAGCTGCGAGTGATGAGAGACCTCTCACACACTTGGCCAGAAGAAATTGTCAAAGCCAGCTCAGCGACAGATGGTTTCTCCAGATTTGCTCAAGGAATGACACCTCTCCCCCTCCTATTTTTTGGAGCAAATCCCTCTTTTCCTGCATAAAATCTTAGACTATTGATAGTGATTTGACTTTGAAAAGAGACTAACCTCTGGTTTTCCTTGTCTATCAACTGGCCAAGCCAAGATGTGGATAATAGGCAAAACAAATTATTTACTTGCCAGTGCTCCAAATGCAGGTAATGATACACTCAAAATTCAAGTAGAATCTTCTCTCAAATAATTTTATAAGAAATGGCAACAATCTTGCCAGATCCACATAGAGACATTGGACTGATTTGACTGGGTGAATATAAATAAAACAATACATTTATGCAGCATTTCTGATTCAGATATGACTGGACAAAACAGAATAAATTAAAAATAATGTGAAAAAAAAAGTTTCAACCATCACTGCCAAGATGGCTACACAGACAGAAATGCAGAAATTAGAAGTAGTTTTCCTGGCCTCTTTATGAGGTATTTACTATTAGCATCATGGATTCTACAAGTAATTTTAAATCTACTCATTAATGATTAACATCTTCTGGTCTAGTGAGGCAAGTAGGAATCCAATGTGTTAAGAAAATCTCCTCTCAATAATGGCTAAATGCCTGTGTTATTCACGAGCTTGTGCCATACAAACAACGATTCCCACATTTTGGCACTCTCATTCTCTTCCCTTCAGCAAGACCTTTGAGGCCAAAGCATCACCTGGTCCCACTCTGCATCTTCTTTAAAAGCTCCAGCCCCATTAACCACAGGGCTGTTTTAGGATGATTTACAGCTCATACCCCATTTCTAATGGAGTACTTACAGACCTGTGCTTTTAAGGCTCCCAGTACTTAAAGGCATTTTAAGGAATATTAAACTTTTATCTGTTCTTTCTTCTGTGCATCACATTCAACTTCTGCCCTCCACAACCACATTCTTTAGAGGCATCCAGGGGAATTCTGACTGACTGGCATAATAGGGCACAGATGGAATTTAAATCATTTCATACAGACACATACACACACACATGATATTAAACACAGATGTGACTAAAATAAACAAAGTCGATCAGGTATGATTTGCTTGGCAAGTCATGTTTTTACATGTCCCTGTCTATAGGTACCTATGAATCATATACTTGCAGGCTGTGCCATTAATCAAAACCTTTATATTGCTCTCCAAAATAAATCAAGCTATCTTAAATATCTTATGTATATGTGTATTTTTCAAATCCAAGTTCATTTAAAAAAAAAAAAAAAGAGGGGGAACATTTTTCTAGAATGTTATAATTGGGTAATGCTGCTTGACAACAGCATTTATTGCACATTTTTAATTCAACTTCTTCATTTGCCTGTGCAGTAACTGGAACAAAATATAAGGTGAATTAACTACTTAAAAATAATTCAGAATATATAAATGTTTGCTTCTAAAAGTATGCAAAAAAACCCAACAACAAAAAACAACTCCACAAAAACCCAAAGCCAAAAACTAACCTAAAAACCCCCCACAACAGTAGTCCTAGCTCAACTAAAACCCCAAGCTGAAAGGAGGTAAGAAGAATGAGGTGAAACTAAAAAACTATAATGTGAAACTGAAGCAATGGGGTTAGCAGGACAGAAAAAGGAGAGGGACAGAAGAATAAACCCCTCCATCCTGCTGTGTGATAAAGAGGGTGCTATGCTATAGATGATGATGTTTAAAACAAAACGCAGCATAAACTGCAACAAAGGGAATCAAGGCAAATAACAGAAAAGGGCTCTCCCAGTCTTGCAGTGATGAAAGGCAGTGACAGGAAGCTGGTTGTCTCCTTTAGTAAAATGTTTCAGAGCTTTTAAACACATCTTCCAGGATGTGCATGAAGTACAGCACGCCCTGCATTACTGCCAGCAGCTGAATTAAATAACCTCTGGAGGTCCCTGCAAGGCTCGCATTTCCATGAGTGCTCTGATCACTGCAGGTAACACATTAGAATATGTTATTAATCCCACTTCATGTTCCACTTACAACACTGCCTGCAGGGCAGGGAAAAAGTAAATCTTAGATTATGGTGACAGCCAACAACTATAATATTCTTGAAGAGAGTGGGAAGTGGAGGAAAAAAAAGATAACCACATAAGTGTTAACCCTGTAACCCACACCTGCAGCAAATAACACAGACTTAAGGCTGAAATCATCAGCACTACTGACATTGGGTGTGCAGAATAATATACAGATATTTTGTGGGGATGGGCCTCAAGTGGGAAGAAATCCAAATAAGCTGCAGCCTGAGGTGGCTGCAGGCCATGCACAAACAATCAGGGATGTGTCAGACTGTGCTGCTGAATGAGCAGGGGGTTTTCATGCATAGTTGCATATATTTACCAAGCCTTCCTCCTGCAGCAGCAGTAATAGCTGCTCTTGCAGAAATCGATAGTTCTGCCGCACATTTGTTACAAGGAGTGATTATAATCTCCCTTTTTTTTCAATCAGGAAAAAATAATTGATGCAAAGGGCCCATTTACTGCAGATAAAGGAGATTGAAGAGTTTGCAGTAATAGCCTGGGCCAGAAAGGGCCTTTAAAGAAGAGCTCTGCAGAGAGAAGGAAAAGCCTCAAGTTTCATCTTGCAGTGCTGCAGTGTTTGTGCAGGTGAATTGAACTGAACTTGCTTACTTCTGAAACTTGATTTTTCACAGGGACAGAATTACCAAGAGCATTTACAAAACTCTCAACCTGCTGTAGGCAGCCCACAAGACAATTTGTTCAGCTTAACTGTACTCGCTGAAATAACACTGAAATCACACCTCTTGCACTGAAAGGAAAGCTGCAAGTTTCATAGCCCAGGACTTCACATTTCTTTTTTTATTAAAACTTGCATAGTAGTAAGCCTCACTAACACCATATTTATTAAAAAATAAACTAGAAAGCACATTAACCAAGACAAGGTTTCCAAATATTGACTTGCTTATAGGAGATAGCCTTCAGAGAGCTATTTCATCCTAAAGAAAAGCATGTTATTGCCATTGTTGAAACCTAAAAGTGCAAGTGAGCATATTTAGCTGTGACATTTGAATTTAGCTGACTACATATCCATGAGAACAAGCCGCCAGGTTGTCTGCTACCACTTCCAGCCAGCAGGGAAGTCAGTGCTAACACCAGTCCAAGAACCCCTCTCCATTAAAAAAATCTCTGATGGGGATAAACTCTATTTATTAAATTTCCAAATGACAGCAACAGGGGAATGACTTGATGAAATTCTGAGGAAAACAGTAAACTTCAAAGCAGTTTCTAAAAATTCCAAAGAAAAGATGAAAAAAATACTCATTTCAGTCTGAGAAGTACATTTTTGTCTCATCGCAAAGATTTGCTATTTTGTAACTGAACTAAACAAAAAAATATTTTTTTAAATGTCTGGTGTTCATTTAATATGTTGTTATTCTTTACTTTCAGAGACATTTTAGCCCAGAAAATTAAGATTCATGTAATCCCATTCTGGTATCTGCAAATGCTAGCCAAACATTTTGGAACTGATTGAATGCAAGAAGCAAAAAAGGAAAGATGATATAAATAATTTGGAACTAACACTTCTTAACCTTCTTCTCGTTAAAAGCTTAAGAATCTACTGCACTTGAGCAAATACATGACCATTTTATTGATTCTAGGATAATATATCACTGCCCTATATATTAACATCTACTCCTTACGCCCAATGCCATATTTGTAATTACAGAATCATCCTATTCATTACAAAATCTTCAGTAAAACTCTCAGGTGAGCTGGACAACAAAAACATGGAGTAGCTTTTAATCTTCATTTGACAAAAAAAAAAATTTTTCCAACTTGGCTGTGAATGTGGTTCCAAAAAATTCAAGTTGTTTTGATAATACATTAGAATTAAGTCTATCACAAAGTGCAAGCTGTGGAACTTGGTATGTGCAGTTTCCATTCACTGCAGAACAGTGCCTGCTCTAAGACAAGAAAGAAGTGACCTAAATAAATGCTAAACTTTGACCTTATTTTCTCTGGTAAATGAATCCATATACTTATTTTCTTTTAAATATATAAGAGCTATTTTCATAGACAGATTAGGAAATAATGTTTAAGATAATACACAGACAAGTGAATCACCACCTGTTTCATGTTAAAAACCGTCATGAGGAGAGCAGCATCTTCTCAGATCTCCAACACTTTGCCCTCTTCAAACTGTGCTTTTGTGAGTGGATAGGAAAACAAGTAAAACTGACATTTTTCTGCATCTAAACATTGTGTGTATATGGCAACGGGCACATATGGCCATACAGCAAATATTCAAATGATCTTTTGGGCTTTATTCACACTTTGGAGTTTCACACCAACAAATGTGTGCTAATAGAAATGCAAGTGTATGCCAGAGAAAATAAGCATAACACACACAGAGCAATGGATTTATGTTACTATTGAGTTAGTGCTATTCTCATCTAAATATTATGGAATGTCTATACTGATACACGTTAAATACTTTATATTTATGAAGTATTACATTGCACCTGCTATTTTCCTTCTGAAATCATCTAGAATTCCTATCTCCATTTTTTATCTGTCATCTTCCACAGCCAAACCTCTGGGTTTGTTGCCAGTCAAGCAGCTGACAAGCTGATGGCATGTTCCTCCAAGGCCAGCCACGTCCCATGAGCAGCAGACAGGATTTTTCAGCTCTCACTCGGGAAGCAGCTTGCCTCAAGGAAGGTCACACTCCGTCAGCGCATCAGAGATTCCTTCTGCACGAGCGTTGGCTGTGTGCTGTGTCACTTCACGTTTATGGCAGCATTACTCCAGCTCTGATGTAAATTTGATGACCCAGAAGGTTCTGATCGCTTAGGCACTCTGTCAGAGAGCTTCAGCCCTATCAGCCAGGCCACTTCCTGACAGAGTAAAGCAAAGCCTGCGTGCAGCAAGAAGATGAAGGGTCCTGCTGTTGCTTTGGTGTGGTTTGTCTCAGAAGGATGGAGCCCTCCAGCTGGTTCAGTTAAGGATTTACTAACACAGAACACTCCGTGACCTTCCTTGGGAAGTCACTTCCCAGAGTTAGGGCACATCTAAAGGCAGAGCATCACAGCAGCCGGGTTTGAGATAATGCTAAATGACAAGCGTGCATCCTTCCTGCCACATCACTGCACGAGTCAGCTGTGGCAGAAACAGCAATCACTTCTGGTGCTGGCCCAGTGCTACACAAGTGCTGCTTTCCCAGTTCCCCCTGCCAGAGGGAGGCAGAAGATAAATCCATGTATACCTACAGACTCAGGCTGCCTTTCCCAGCTCACCAGTGCCATAATTGGCACACAGGCTGATGGCAAAACAGATTCCCTACACAACTGGAGAGAAAGTTCACCCTACAGTTCATAGCAAGCACCCAATCACAAGAATATTAAGAATATTAGACTGTTACAAAAGCTTTTTCATGCATCTCTTACCTCATTTATGGTTCTGTATTTTTATCATTGGATATTAATTCCTCACCACATCTAAACTGACAGGTTTTTATGTCTGTGAGAGCCAGGGGATATTCAGGTATAACACAGGACATGACATTTCTGTGTGCACACCAGCACCACACAGGGGAGCAAGTTCTTTGTGTGTAACACAGCAGAGGAAAAGGCAGACTTTACCATTTGGGAGGAAACTACTGTGGAACACTCCACACACCTGCAAGATGAAGCAGGGTTGGAAGCCCTTAAAACACAGAACAGTCACAAATTCTTTCTTTCTGAGTGAACTTCTGATGGATTTTCAAGTCTGTGAGACCAACTACCCTGAAGAGCTGGCATGGGGATGTTAAATAAAATTAATAGTATGTGGCAGAGCTTTTGTCACAGGCTGAAAAACCTCAAATGGCACTGATGATCTACTAAACACTAGAGAACAAAGATCATATTTCTGGGTAAAAGATGTTATTTTACAGATATTGAATGCATGAGCACTTACCCATAGATCTGATTTTAAATAAAATTTATGGCTAGAAAAGAGTGACACCAAGCAAAAAGCTGTGAATGCTGTACTGATGCAACAAGGAATTCTATAAAGTAAGATATTCTTTATGTGGAGCAGGTTTTGCTTACCCTGTGCAAGTGATCAGCCATTTTAAACAGACACCAAATAAAAAATGACCTGGCTGCACACAAACATGCTTTTGAAACAAGAACAGAACATATGCTTCTTTACAGGAGAAGCAGTGATCAAATTGATAAAAATGCTGGAAGCTACATCTCCGTAGTTAACAAAAAATACTTGATTAATGTGTAGCAATTAAAATTCTGAAAGCACTCACAAATCCACCAGTATTTAAATATAGTTATACTTAAAAAATAAAGGTTCCTCCCAAAAAACCTTAAACCACAAACCTGAGGTGGTCCAAATAAATTTCTCTTGTTAGAGAACCACACAATCACATTTAGTAAACTGTGTTTATGACGCAGATACTTTTCTATTATGAACATATCTCATACAAACTTTTAAATGAAAATGGAGTTATATAGAAGCACTTTTGATGAGTGCAGGTCCAACTACTCTGTTCATCTTCTCCCCTTTCCTTCCAATATTCCTGTCCTTCTTGAGCTATTTTCTTTCCACTTCATGAACAAGTAGCAGCAGACTCAAAATAATCTTTTTCCTGATACAGTGCTCAGCTGATTCATTTCCATTCATATTCATATTTAATCAAGATTCTGCCATTTGCAGTATCAGTATTAAACACTGCCCTTTTCCTTTCTGAGCACAATTATGGATGATTAATAAGACTCTCAGTTCATTCCAGACTTATATTACAAGCTATTTTTCCAGTGGTCTGTTTTGTACATTCAGCATTATGCTAGGCTGGTGCGGTACAAAACATTTTTGGTATTCCAACTTTGCTACTCCTTAAATGTCATCAATCATTGGAAAAGATGGCATTGATGAAGAAATATGTTGAAATAAGAGAAGATGTAAATTGGAATCTGAAGAGCTGGTGCTAATGACTTCTAGTTGAAAAAACCCATAAATTTAACCATATAGCCTGATATATATAGAAGGACAAACATCATCTGGAGAGTGCACAGTTGGCATAATCAATGCTAGTTTCTGATGGCACTTAAAGGAAAAAAAACCAAAACTGAAAGCCTGACAAATCCACATGAGCTCAGCCTCACATTCCCACTTCTCCACCGACAGCAGCTGTGTGAGGAATATGACAGCTCAGAGCACTTTATGCTTCTTCTGGAAAATTTCAGTTGTGGCAGAGTTTCCTGCCATATTTGAAGCTATTCTGTGTTCTCAAAGCACTTATACATTTAATACCTTGTGTGTGAGGTAAGAAGGGAGCAAAGTTGTACCTCTACAACAATTGTGGCCCCTTCCTTCATAAAAGTCAGGTTTGCTCTACTTTACTATGAAGTGTGGTGCATCTCCAGCAGCCTCAAAGCAGGACTGGTGATATGAATATGGATCAGTCAAGCTTTTGAAGAGACATCAGAAATGTGCTTGGTTTCAATTATTCCTTGTAAATTCGGTAATAAGCAGTGCAGAAGGAAAATCTTTTATCTCCCAAGGTGCATGCAGACCGGGACACAGAAGGGTCCTTAGCAGGAGGTAACTGAACAAAGGAAATAGAAATTTCACCGTGAAGCAGCAGCAGTGCCCCAAGAAGAGAGGGAGCACCTGCAAAATGTCCCACCCAAGACAGCTCAAGCCTTTAACAGTCATGTCCAATTAGGTACCTCTCAAAGAACATTATGCCTTTTATCATGCATAACACCTAAAATGTTAATGAATTAATGGCAAAAGATAAAAGTATTTGCCTCAAAAGAGTGTGAACTGGGAGGATGAGGCACTACCTGTAGCAGGGATGAGAAAGTGGGAGAGGAATAAAAAAGGCTGCTCTTCTGTAAAGGCTTCCAGGCACTCAAAGTTCCCTTCAGAAACCTGTCAAGCATTCAGGACTAGGCTGTTCTTATCAAGTATCACCTCTTATTTCTTTTACGGGCTCAGTTACTAGTTACACTCTTCGCAAGTGTCAGAGCACTCTTCCCTGCCTGTTACATTTAAGAAAAAAGAATGACTATGCAGGGATTATGCAGGCACAGCATGGTTCACTCAGACACTGTCATATTCTACTTACAGCCACCGCTGTGTAAATAATCTCGAACACTTGGGAAAAAACCACATACACTCAGCCAAACTTTTTATTCCCCCTATGAAAAGACTTTTGAAATTTGATAAGAAAAGTAATTATTAATGCAAGAAAAGTAGCTCAGATCCTTACAGAACCATTTCATAAAACACTTCTGAAAAGGAAGAAATGAAAATAACAATCATTTGTGTAAAATTCATACTTCTTTTCTGGCTGATAGGATTACCTCCCTGAGGCATCTGAATCACTCCTGAGCGAGATTTAGCTCCATTTTCTAACAATCAAAGAGCCCTTCTGCAGGAATTTGCTAAACTGCTCAACATCTGCTAACATCTCCTGAACATCATCTAAACGGCTGCTAAACTTTACGACTCCTCCACTCCCACGGTCGTTTCTAAGCCCAGTCACAGCTCTGCCAATCTGCTCCAACAGATTGCTCTGCTATAAAACCAAACCTTGTGTAAAATAATGAAAGGCCTTCAGACACCAGGTTCCCGGGACTGCGAGTGGGGTGATGTGGGTGTGCATCCTCATTTTACATAACAAACACAGGAAGGAGCAAGTTACTACTTACTGAACAGTTTCTGGCTCTGCACTACTGGGCTTTCCTAACTTGGGGGTAATTTGCTGGGTACGGCATTGACGGTGCTTGTGCTTGCAGTTTTTAAGCTCCCCTGTTGGTGTTATGTACTTAGGAGTGAAAGAGAGGTGAGAAAAAAGCATAAGAGAAACAAAACCTTTGCAGCTGTCAGCAAATTTCAAGTGCAAGATACCCAGATGCAACGCAAAATAAAACTTTTGTCATACGTTTTCTCTTACACAGCAATAATCACATCTATTTATTTATGGTACTTTTTAATTATGTCTCCATTTGTTTTTAAATATAGACAGGAAAATTTTTTTGAATGTTTGGAATTTTTAAAAAAATCCCTGTTAAATAATTCCTTTCTTAAAAGAACTGCATCAAATACTCCAGATTAGATCCACTACCTCCAAACCATGGGAATATTCAGTTTAAGTGTATTATCACTAACAAAGAGAAGACTGGCATATTATGAGCAAAGACAAGTCCAGTCACCATATATCTCAGGAAATCTTCAAGCTGTTTGGAAAACCTGGCGTGACTTGACTTGGCAAGCACTAGCTGTACAATAGAATAAACAGCAGGATAATTTAGGTTTAGTATGAAGTACTAGTACAGCAACAAGATTTTATTTCAATGGGATTAATTAACAGATTCTAGCAGTAGCTGGAATTTATGTTAACAAAATACTCTTTCCATTCTAGCTCTTAGCTAAGTGGACACTTCACAAGTTAGGAGTGTAACAGAGGTAAGGCACTGCAAAAGTGTAAAATTTCAGCATTTTTACTGTTGTTTCATCCCTCATGAGAGCACTAGGAACTCCCTAAGCGATACAACTTTTTGAAATCTTGATATCCTAACAGAAACTGGTCTAACTTTAGGCTCTTTTGCAGTTTAATTCAGGGCTCCAAGAAGCATCAGCTTTTATTTATTCACCTGTTCTCTCTGCACACACCTCAGGATGAACAGGGGAGTGTGAAGGGGGAAGCTGCTCCCTGGAACTCTGACACACAGTCAGAATATATAAATAGTATATAATAGAGATCAGGATCAGTGACCACTGCTGTTTTCATGAGGATGTTTCAATTCTTGAGAGCAGAAACCCCCCAAGTAATATCTGCCTCAGCATCTGAGCCAAAAATACAGTCAGCTTATCTTTGCTTCCTGCCATCATAATTCAAGTATATCCAACTAAAAGTGAGGAGTCCCCCAGTGATTTGACAGTGGAATCAAATTCCTGGAAGATTACAAATCTTTCCAAAACCTAATGACCCAGTCAAAAAGTCTTTCTATAAACAAGATACTTGAGCTTGTGGATATTAATTGATGTGGACTATCAAATTCAAATGCATTAGCTGTTTCTAAAAGCATCCCCTGTGTATCTTCTACAAAATCAGTAATTGTTGATGCATCTATAAGGCCTGCAACATTAGATATAGCAGGAAATTTCTAGCCAAACTATAACGAGTTTCTCAGCCTAGCTAGATTTTATTGAAGAGTATTAAAAGCTGATTTCTACTCTTTGGAAGTTGGAAAGAACCAAAAAATTCAAGTTTTACATTCAAACTAAGTATATTCAACTGTGTCAATAACAGTATCCATCCTTCTTTGACTGCTCTTTCTGAGCAAGTCAAGAAGTAAACTCCTACAAGGAGCTGAAAGAGATTAATTTTACAGGAGTGTAAGAGAAGTCAAGCCTGCTGTCTCAGCTTCAGAGAATTTTAGTACTCCTTCAAGCATTTGCACAGAACAAATGGCAGTTTCATGAACTACAAATCCTGCTTACTGATTTTGGTCTTTTTAAATTATGAAGTGCTCACAGAGTGTCAGCTATATAAAGAGAACAAACAAAAAGATTAACTTTGATTTTTAGATAGGACTCCATAACCTAATCAGAGAGACAGTATACTTCCCTGACCCTAAATTCATTGGCCTCACAGTTGATTTTATCTCAAAGAATTTTTCCTTTTCAATTCTTCTCCTACAGACGCCTAATTTTGAAGCAGCCTGCTTATTCAGAGCAGATATTCTCCTTTATTATATTGCAAGCTGTACTTTCACAGGGCCCAGGTGTGCCAGCCTCAGGCCAAAATTTACCCCTCTGCAAAAGGGCACTCCTGCCACTGAACCACTGAGCTCTTCCCTTCAAAAAACAATAGGAAAAAAAAGGAAAAAAAAAAGAAAAACAACCAAGAAAAAGATGAGTGCTAACTGTGCCTAAGATAAAGATGTGACCAAAATGAAGAGAGGAAAAATGATAAACACATGAAGGGATGAAAAAATGAAATAGTGGCTAAGTACTGGTGCAGGAGAACTAATAATAAGTTTAATATATTGAAAAATGTAACAAAGTAGATTTTTAAAATTTCATGCAGAAATGAGATTTAGCAAACACCTTTCCTGTCCCTTCCCTGTGGAGAGGATCACTGAATTTGTACAGCTGTACCTTACAGAAAACAGACTAAGTTTGGTAAAGGTATGAGAAGACCATCTTTATGATAAGAACTGGCAAGATTTACTTGCTTTTTAAATTATTATATAGCTACAGGAAGAGAATTTAACGTAAATGGTTCCTATGAAATAATTAAGTAAAAAAAACCCCATCATTTAACTGAAAAACTTCCACACAACTTTCAGCATCACAAGAGACTTGTATACCTTTCCCACTGTTGCAAAGTAATAAAGATTTTAAAGCTTGCTCCCCAGAAGGATTATAACACTGTTATTCCTAGGCAATATAAAAATTAAAAACAAGATAGAATAAAAAACTGTGCTCTCTCCTGCTGTTGTCTAACTCTGAAACAGAACTTTGAAACTGAAACAAAGTGGTGAATAATCAATGCAATCTTAATGGTAATTTTTCTGTATCTAAGGCAGGAGGTTTGTACTGAAATGTTCACTGAAGCATCCTTCTAACAAGATTTTGATAAAAAACATGCTGTAATTTTTTACCCTACCTCAAAGAATACACTTGTGAGTTAATTAATGGTTTTCAGAGCATTAAGGTTGCAGACATACATTTTGGATTTTTTGAAAGCAAACTCAATTTTGAGGAATGGGGTTTGATGTTCCAAAGTATTTTTCTCCATTATTTTCTGTCATCTGGAAATGCAGAAGCTGTGAGAGCACAGAAAATCCAGAATCTGCATTATTTTAGACATAATTTCAGTTTTCTCATTAAGAAGGCACCCTAACAAAATTACTAACAACTTCTATATTTTGTGAAAGCAACATCAATGTGTGTTATTAATGAGTATTCTCTAATTTTTGCTCCCATGTGCCCACTCATGGTATGATTCTGTCACGCTTTAAATGAGATGTGTGCTATCTCCTGAATTCACCTTTTAGTTCATTCGTACAAAGAATAAAATGTGGAGCTGGACACTTCAAAAAACCTTTAACTTACTGTGTAAGCTTCTGTTGCTTACTGCTTCTTCTTTTGTTTGGTTTGGTGTTTTCGAGCCACTCAGAGCCATTATTATAAATGGAAGTAATTTGAGGTTTTAAATTAAAGTAATTTTGAGGTGAAAACATCCAAATGGCGCCAAGAAGAGGAATATGGTGATCAGCCTGTGTGTGGATGTTGCACAGCAAAGGGGACAGTTTGGAGCTTTAGCCATGAAAACCCTCTTTTCTGTAACACAGTGGGAAATGAAACAACATGATCAGCTCATTCACACACAGTGAAACAGCAAAGTAAAATTAGGATTTCTTGTTTTGCTTTTTTTTCCTTTCAAGCTAAAAAATTCCTTTTCCTTTGGATATCAACCCATTTTTTATTTAGCAAGCAAAAGCAGCATTTTAACTTCAGAATATTTTTACACAGGTAGATTACAACCATTCAAAACAGCATGGATTTGAAACGTGCAGGAGATACTCAGGATACATCAGAAAAAATAAGAAATCCTTATTTTTTAAATTTTGTCACAGTTCTGAAAACTCATTCCCATCTATGCTACAGAAATAAATGCTCCCTTGTGGGCATTATAATGAAATAAAGTCTTTTAGTGGAATTAAATCTGAAAAAATTAAGCAAATATTAAGCAACATTGTCAAAAGCATCCTTCCTTTGTTTTAAGGAGAGCAGTATTAAGAGGCAGAAGAACATCAAATCAGTAAAAATAATAATTGAAAAAAATCTCTGCACACATAATAAAATTTGAGATTAATAAAACCTCTGGAATACATCTGATAAAATCCCACTGATGTAAAACTTTTGATTCCAGTACAATAAAAATACTTCAAGCCTAGGACAGAGATAATGACTACCTCATAAAGTATAAATCTTTTAAATTGCTCTCTGGTTTCATTAAATATTTCTTCCTGAGAAGAACGGAGCAATGTGAGGTGTTCATACAAAAGTGCCGGCTCATATAGGTACATAAATATAGACAATGAGACATACATGGACACACATTTAAACACATACTGGTGCTCTTAATTAGAGTAATTTCAGCCATACACAGGAAGCCCATATTGAAAATAAGGAATTAAGTCATCATGAGCAAATGAGGACTAAAGGAAAAGCTTTGGCACATCATTATCTACTACACTGTGCATGTTCTTAGCACAATAATGATCACGCTGCTGTCTCAGCAAATCCTGAAAGTTCATGAATCAAGATGATTCTGGAGCCATAAATACACAATGCCCTGGGGAGCACAGGTTCCTTCCTGCAGGATACACATAGAAGAGGAAATGCTAAGCCCAAAATGAACATTTTTCTGGCAGCATGGAGGTAGTTCCTCCCTTCTGGGGATGAGGACAAGACACTGCAAACACAAAGTTTTTCTGATGTCCATTCAACTTTTTAGGCATTATCAAAACTCTAAGTCTCTAAGCAATTTTGATGGTTTAAATACTATTACTTTTGAATTTCTCCATTCAATTACCAGTCTGTACTTTTAAACTTCATTTTAATATAGTTTAGTGTATATTTTTAAATTACTTTTCAACAAAATTAACATAATTTTTGCATTTTTTGAAAGTAGCATTATTGTGTTTTATTAGTGTGCATTCTCTAATTTTTGCTCCCATATGCCCACTCATGGTATAATTCTGTCACACTTTAAATGAGATATCTCACTGATATCACAAGTGTGATATCTCCTGAATTCACCTTTTAGGTAATTCCCAGAAGGAATAAAATGTGGAACTGGACACTTCAAAACCCTCTAAATTACTGTGGAAGGTACTTCCTTGCTCCTGTGTTTTTGGTGTGGGGTTTGGTGGGGTTTTTTTGGTTTGGGTTTTTTTTGTTTGTTTGTTTTCTTTTGGGTTTTTGTTTTTTTTTTTTTTTTTTAGTTTTTTCCTTATTTTAATTTTTTAACAAATAATTAATTTACATAAGGATGCTAAAAAAAACCTCAAAAAGAGGAATAAAAAAACTGGGAAATAATTTAGAGGCATCATCAGTTACTCACAAGCAGTAACCACAGTACAATAACTCACAAAGGGGGGCTCACAGCTGCTCTCTGTCATCAGTGGGATGCTAAACTGCTTAAGTTTATTAATAAATACGGCACTTCATTTATAATCATCTAATTTGTCTGTATAATTCAGCTGTTTAGGAGAAGAAGTAAGGGCAGAAATCAGGATAAGAGATTTTCATTCCTGAGCTTCAATATCCCTTTTTACTGCTAAAAAGAAAAGTCAAAGCCAGTCAGCCTCAGCCAGACCTTGCATTTGATGTTTTTTCATATAATACTGGCAGTTTAGGAACAAAAGCCACATCAGCTGATAAAATTTTAACAAGTAAATCTGTTTCATGATTGAAGCCCAGAACAATGTATGTGACTGGTTCAACAGTTAAAGAGTCAGGCAACAGGTGGATAAGGGAAGGTCATCAGTAAAATTATGTAAGAGCATCTCCTCACCTTTATATAAAAGAGAGTTAAAACAGAATCAAAAGAGCACAGCATATCTGGAATCTGGGTGTATCTGGGTAGCACCAGTTTTATTTATTGTTTCCCCTACTTTAATCCTCAACATCTCTCATTTAGCTTAATGGAATACAGATGGCAGTGCTGGAAAGTGTAACAGAAGTGAAAACCAAAAGATTTTCAAGATGCTCATCAGCAGTTAATTCAATTACACTTTCTTGTTCTTCATGGTAAAGAAAAGCCTCTTTCTTCTAGAATAAGGTGAAAAATGACGATATTGTCACTGCAGGATCTGGCAAATACAATTAGATTAAATTATTCTCACTCCAGTGCCAGCCCAACAGAAAGGAATGTGTGTATCTGGGTCACTACAAATTAGTTAAAATCAATTAGAATTGATAAGCAATACTATAATTTCCAAAGTTAGCAAAGAAGAAAACTGCAGTAAGTACAAGATTCCAATATCCAGAATTTTCTGCCAAGCCCCTCTGATCCCAGGAATTCAAATCACTAAGTACCTCATTAGTTTACTCTTCGACTTCACTATATTGACTTTTACATGTCAAATTATGTACTGGTCAGGATGTTCCACACGATGCTTTAATTAATGCATCTATAGATGACTATTTTTCAAAAGTGTTACTCAAATTAAGGTTCAAATTAGTTATAGATTTTGTGCTCTGCTTGAAATATTAGTACCATTCCAGCTGGTACTTTGCAGCAAGGTCCATTCATCAGACATTTGATGGTTTTACAAGAAACCCCTAAAAACATTCTAACATCTTATTCTGTACTGAGGTGAATTCTGAGTCAGGTTATCAGATGGAGAACATGGAAATATTGTGACTCCAGCCATGCAGAGGTTGGAAGAGCACAAGTCACATCACAGTGACAATGAGGTCTATAACCCCAGAGTCCCTTCTCCTTTCCTGTCTTCCCTTTTCCTCATGATCACTAGTTAGCTGCAGGTAATTTTCCCCTGAAAACAAACCAAAATGGCAACACTCAAACATTCCTAGGCTTGGGGCTGGCTATAGCCAGCATGCAGCTTCCCTTCACTTGACACCAGGGGCATAAAGACAACCTTTGGTCAAGGTAAACTCAGAGTTTCTGCAGGGCTTTAAGTACAAGGTATGTGGGACACAGTTCTGCAGAAAATATCACTTAAAGCTTCCAAGTATTGAAGGATTTGATGATGTGAGGCATTTTGAGAGCAAACATCTCCAATCCAGATCTGAGTGTACAGGTTTTTCTGGGGACACTGAAGGTCCTTTAAATAATTTAGTTCATGACACTTTAGGACATTACTGCTTTGATTTTCTATTTGGCTTTGGATCTCAAGTTGTTTAGAAGACAACCATGTGAAAAACACTTAACAAGGTAAGCAAATAAACTTACAGGTTTTATATGAATATCCTTCTATATTGTACAGATTCATGATTAGTAAGACTTTGCAATCAAACCATTTGAGCCTATGCAATCATAGAGGCAAGATGAACCAGACTCTCATTTTTCATGCATGGAAGTAAATGTCACAGCTTGCATGGATGCACCTGAGAAGAAAGCAAGTAGCAAAGCAAGACTGTGGTAGACTCAGTTCAAACTTTTCCAGGCTGCACTGAAGAACACAAAGTAGAGCAGCAGCTGTGCCTCCCTTTGGGGATATTGAAAATGCTGCCTTTGGATGATGCACTGGATTAACTTTGATAATCAGTGGAAAAATGGAAGAGGTTCCAGTAGCCTGGTGCCATAATTTATATGCTCTGAATCCTCTGAATTGGTGCAAATAAGAGCAGTACTTTGAGCAACCTCAGGGTGACCAAAGACTGCAGTTTAACAAATACTGTGCTAAACCCAAGGGAACGCTGTGTGTGATCTGCTCTCCCCTTCACACCTGACTGGCAACAAGTAATCCTGGTGAAGATGACACTTGCAATCAAAGCTTTCCCAATCAAGCAGCCTTATTCCATTTCCATGAGAATCATCAGCAATGTCCCTGCGCACTGATTTAAAAATGGAAGGTGCTGAGGTACCAGATGATTGGTAACAGCACAAATGCTAAGGCAGACACCTCTGTGGCTCAGAGTTATTTATGTATGGCATCAGTCATCACCATCCTCACACACTCATCGTTTAAAAACCTCAGCAAAACTCATGACTTCTTGTTATAAAACAAATGCTGGGGACTAAAATAGTCTACAGTCAATGGCCTCACTTATAGCTAGAGGTAAATAACGCCCTACAAAATCTTTTGTGGTTCGCCAGTGTGCCCTCAAGGGACTGAGTCCCTGTAGTTGCAGCCTGTGCTGAAAACAAAGGACAGCACACAGAAATCTCCTGTTAAAAGGGACTCTGTGTGTGCCACAATCATCCCTGGTGATGTGAGAGCCAAGGCTCCGCTCATTTCATGTCAGCAGGACAGACTGCACTCCCATCAGGCATCCCACAAGGGTTACCCAGCCCCAGAACACAGGCCATGGATGTCACTGCAGCACGGATCACGGCGGCACACAGGCAGGATGAAAAATTAATTCCTTAGGTCAAAAAAGGAAACTCTACCGCAGAATGGAGCATTTCAGGAACAGCTCTCATACTGAGATGTAAATTCAAATTATAAGACATTTTGGGAGATGCAGATAGAAGCAGATGAAAAATCAAATTAGGATCCCTCAAAGTGTGCAGCTTATTCCTAGAAAAACACAATTTCAAATAAAAGGCCAAGTGTTGCACATCAAAACTAGAACAGAAAATAATATTCTCTTCCTGATATGTCTTTATTTTGAAATACTGTTCATTGTTCTCTCTATCCATATAATATTTGTGTGGAACAGCTCTACCTTAGTCTGCAAGAGAGATAAAAATAATTTTGTGGAAGGAAATTAATTCTCCTAGGTAAATATATGTAAAATACTTATAAAAATAGTAAATACATATGTTAAATGCTGTATTCTATATTGCAATAACTTCTACTAGAAAAATTGAAAATATTTCCTTTTTACCTTTATTCCAAGCAGTATGAAAGCAAAACAAGTTTTATCTGCACAAAAAGTGACAAGTTCAGTTGAAAAATAACCGGCACTACAGCAATGCTTAATAGCCTCTAAAATTCACTAGACATTTATCAAAATGAACAGTCTGGGCTTAAGACAAAATGACAATGCTGGAGGTATTTGGAAAGCACTGGAGACTATAAGCATATGTTCTGAGAGCATTAAACAGTGAGAACGCTTCGGCAGAGGTTTCACAAATATTTGAAAATAGAATTATGCAAAAAAAAGGCCCCAAACACAAGCCTCAGACTCAAACTCATGTCAGTTTTCACTCGATCAATCTAAATCACCCAGCATCCCATGTGAAATGGAACCCAAGCTCTTCATCTAATTGCTATGATAATTATCCTCAGCCACTGGAAGAACAAGAACAGTCCTTCTGTGAAGGAAT
Source organism: Zonotrichia albicollis (assembly GCF_047830755.1). NCBI lineage: Eukaryota > Metazoa > Chordata > Aves > Passeriformes > Passerellidae > Zonotrichia > Zonotrichia albicollis. Next base: position 2,201,340 of record NC_133820.1, read on the forward strand.
TCAGAGCTGCATCACATAAAGTAATTCTGGAAAAAATAAAGAATAGCCTCAGTATGTGCGAGAGTGTGTGTTTTTCTAGCTGGGTGTGGGAAATGCATTTTTAATATACTGTAAGAGGATCAAAAGTGGATCAAATTACCCACAAATATGTGTCTAAATAAGAGAAAACATTGAATAATCCCATATTATATATTAATATATCATTATTATATATATTATATATCATGGGTTTCTATAATATGTTGTAAAATAAAATAGTAAAATATGCTGTACAATAAATAAAAAATAAAAGGACTACAAAGTAACGAAAATTCATCTTTCTTTGGAGTCATAGTTAAACAAACTAAAATCTATTATTTCAAGTATATCCAACGCATCTAAGGTTGAAGTCCCTCTTTCTGGAAACTCCTGCTCTTACGTTAAATATTCAATATATTCATAGTTTTCTATTTTCTACTTAATTCTATTAATTAAAAACAAACAATGACCATCTTTTGGATGATCCAAGGAAGCATTTATTGATAAACACACCAATTAAGAGCTTCTTTTCAAAAGGACTTTGATCAACATAATTCAAACAAAGCTTTATAAATATTGTTCTTAGCCACTGGTGCAGTAGATTAAATGACCAGACTCCTATCAAAATGCTGCCTTCTCCTCCATGGAGACAGATACTGGCTGTGGTTTTTTAATTACATCCCCAAGACATTCAAGTTCATTTATTAATACTGAATTACTGTAACACCCTCTCTCTTGCCTTGACAACACATTTTGCTCTGCTCATTCCTGTTCAGAATATTACTGCAAAGATCACTTCCACAGGTTTTTGCATCCCATTTTTTTCTCCTTTTTCCTTCTTTATACTGTAAGATACAAGCCCCTTGTGTTCCTGAGAGCTGCTCGTGGTCAACCCAAGCTCACTTCCCTTGGCATTGCACCAGCTCCCCTCAAACACCAACCCTCATTGCCACCTTTCCAGCCAGGCATTTTTGTGCTTCCCTGCTTCATAAACATCTGAAGAATAATTTCATTATTCCTACTGAAAAGCTCCCTCACCTGCCATCAAGCCTGCACAAATGATTTTAAAAAGCCAATTCTGAGCTAAAGCTGTAGACATTGCACTGCCCAGCAACAGCTCATTTACTCTGCATTCACTTTTGGGAGCCAAAACAGGCTGTTAAGTTTATTTTTAGGAAAGTTCTCATAACAGCTTTTAAACACCACTTAGACATAACAGGTTTCTGTTCTACCATTTAGAGCATTTAGCTAATATAAATAACACAAGGACAAAATATGGCATGGGTATTACCTTATAAAATATTTCCTTAGTATTGATAAATCTCTAAAGAATATCACTGATTGAGTTTTTGTCCTGACAAACACAAAGCATCTGACTTCTTACTTTTATGATTACTCCACATGATTAACACAAGCCCTCATTCTTCCAGCACTGATCAGTTTGTATGACCTGAGCATCTTCTCAAAGAAATCCCTGCTTAATATGAAATTTTCAATCCTTTTCCCCCCTTCAGCTGCTGTCTGAATCAACACTGCAATAGATGTACTCTCATTAAAGAAAAGCTTTCCACTTTTGACACTGCAATTGGCCAAACACACAGAGGCAGCTTGAGGCAGCTGAGGCTCCTTCTTTGTCCAGCCCAGTTCCACAACACTGCTGACCTTGTACAGCCCAAGATTCCTGGAGCTATTTCATGATCTTCCCTCATTAACCTCCAGGCCATCAATTTATGTAAAGGTGAGGTCAGCCACAATGGATAAGATCAGTTTGAACTCTTTCATTGTTTGAATAATCCAGGCAGAGCTTTTTTACTTATTGCTACAATATCATTTCAATGTCTTCTGAGAGGCTAAAACAGCTTAAAGACTTTTTAATGTAAAATATGAAACTCCTTTAATTAAGATTTCAGCCTTTCCAGAGACTCTGGGGGCTTATCCTGCTGATATATGGAGGGATGTACAAAAATATTTTTGAAAAATCTTACCTTACAACTTAAAAGTAGCAATACTGACTGCATTTTAATCTAATCCATGTGAAACTGAGAAGAAAAAATAGATTTTGACTCTTCCATTACCAAGAAGGTATTTGATAAAATATCCCCCAAAATTTAGCAAATGTACAAACAACTACTCATGCTTCTGCCTCAGCAAAGCATTTTAAATTTATCAATCATGTTGGAAACTATTTATGTACCATTAAATTTTATCAGAATTTATGTTTTTCACAGCTCTGAAGTCGTTCAGACAATGTGTCTCTGTTTGCATAATGTTTCTTGGCTTTGCTGCCACCTGCAGCAAGACACAGAATGAAGAGCCAGTAAAGATATTTCTGTCTTAATTTGCATCATTTGTTTCCAATCCCTCTTCATTACCCAAATGTACTCAAAGTTTATGAGAAAGTAATAGCAAAGGGTGACTGCTAAACTAATCCAGCCCTTCCAAAATGTTAAAATGCCTTGTGGAAAAAAAAAAGTATCAGGAGATTGATAAGCTCATTTATTTCATTAGACCAAAGAAAGACTTGAAATCATTCATGTAAAATTGAAACATCTGCACGTACATATTTAGACTTTTCAAAGCATCATTTGCCCTTTCAAATTTATAAATACTAATAAAAAGAATGGGAAGCAGTTGTATTACATGCTTAAGTTTCTTTAAACGTAGAAAACAAAAAACATCTCATTACTTTCTTTCTCAGGTGTTTTTGTGTGCAATGGTTTTTGTTCTCTTTTTTTACAACAACAAATATAAAGTTGCCATCACTATCTTTGAATATCCAGTTCAAAACTAAAAATTAATGCTTAGCTGGATGACCTATCAAAATATTGCTAATTATAACAGATGGAAACTGCAACAATCATATAATCCAACTGCCAGATAAGTACTTCTGAAAAATACCAATGATACAAGTATGTCTTTTTAACCATGAAGTCACAAGTAAAGTCTTTATAATAAAAGAGGATTTTATATCTGAAGTCCAATTGGAACAAAAACTATGACCATTACAAATTACAAACATGGTGCAAGCATTAGGGTGGTTTTCACTGGCATCAATTGGAAAGCAAGACTTGTTTCCTCCTTCTCAAAGACCATCATTTGTGGCTTTCAGAGTGGAAAGCAACCAGGTTAAGTCAAAGAAAAGCAACCATGTCAAGTTATCACTGAAAGGAACAACAGCCTTGAAGAGCTTCCCAAAATTTCTCTCTTTTATGAAAAGTCTACTGGACTTATTGGTCATGATAAAAAAGCTCAAGGCCTTATAAAATTCTCTTTTTCAACTCAACTTGAATAGTAACTCAGTTTTTCAAGCGCCCTTGTAAGAACTGGATGCCACTTTACATCACTGTCCTCATTTACAACACAATTTCTATGAAGAAATCTTCTTATTGGGTCACTTGTGTCCCCTTCAAGCAAAGCAGAGGACAAATTTCAAGTTATGGTATCCAAGATCAAAAATTCCAGTTATGAAACAAATTCCTCTCCTTAGGAAATACAGGCATTTTCTTTTTTAACAACAATCCCTTCTATTTCAAAATCCTACCATGAGCAGGTCCATCAGAACAAAGTTCTACAAACTGAAGACTGGGAAAAGAAATGCCAGAAATTGAACATATTCTTCTAATTATTTCAGGGCTGCTGTTGATGAGGAATGAGAAGCATAAGTAAAACGATGGAGGAAAGCAGTAAAATGTTTTAAGATACTTTCCTTGTGTGCATTCTGTTATATTAGAGCCTTATTTTTGACATATTTGTCTGGCACTTAAATTTGTTGTGTTGCATCCCCACATGAGAGAAGATAACTTAGTTCAGTAGCTACACCTGTTCACTGACTGAGCCCATGCAGTTGCACAGTGGCTCTTCCAGATTAATTTATCCTGTGAAACTTTTACTGAGGGGAAAAGGAAAACCTCCAGCTTCATTTAGAGGTCTTTCACAGCAATGTTTTGTTTTTACTGGACACAAAAGTTGATTGATTTAGTGAGTATTTTTTTCCTTCACTAACCTCTGTCAAAAAGATGACTTCTAAGGACAAGAGAGAGTGAGGCCTTTGGCTGCATCCAGCATTCTGAACTGCCAAGCAGATGCCTTAGGAGTTTATATACTGCTCAAAGAACCCAGCAGAGGTTGTGACCCTGCTGGGCTTGGTACTGCACAAGTTTAAGTGAAAATATGAGATCCACGCTCCAAAGAGTTTCTGAACTCGTCCTCTCCATCAAAAACAGTAAAATTCTACAGCAGCAAATCCAGATTTGGTTTCAAGCTACATTAAATAGAAACTTCAGATGATTTTCTCTTTGGTCTCACACAATGAACTCCTGTCAAGCGATGAACAGCAGAGCTTCAGAAATAATGAAAAGGGAAAAGAGACTAGAAAACTCAGCACTGAATCTGGATTTCTCATTCTGGAAATTCCATGATGCACACTGAAGGGGGAAATCTATTGCTCCAATGGAAACACGCACTGGGATGGGAGAGAGCCGAGCCCCAGAAGTGTTTTCCCTGCTGGGCTCGTGGAGACTGTCCCAGAAGGGGTTAATAAGCACAGGAATTGTTGCTCCTTTGGGATCCTCATGCAGCTGCTCCTCACACCAGTGACACCCTGCTTGGGCTGGGTGCTCACCTCAACTCCCCCTAAATGAATGAGTTCCGGTTTCAAAACAAACTTGAATGCACACACGCAGAATAATGGCACTTTGATCACTGCTGGGAACCTCCAACACAGCCCTAATCCTGGTTTATGAACAAGTTAAGTCCTTGAAATCACAAAGAAAAATTTATATTGGGAACCAGTGCAAGAGAAGTGAGAAATGAAAACTGCTCTCATTTCCCATAGACACTGAAAATTTATGACTGCTTTAGAAAACAATATTAATAATATTTAATCAGCAAGAAGATAAAAATATGTAGAGTTCAAGTTCTATTACTGGACAAAGACTGAGATGTTCTGAGATTATTTCTTTTGTTTCTTTTTTAAATATTATAAAATGCAGAGTAAAGAAATGAAGAATAAATGTGGTTTGTGTGGGGGTTTTTTTTGTCTCCCAAGTGCCACTTTTCCAAGGAGTACTGATTTTATTTTTAGGGTACCTTCAGTCAAGAGACCTTAATAGAAAGAAAAAACAGCTATGGAAAACTGAACCCAGGCATCCTTCATGTTTCAAAGCAAAATGGTATAGAATTAAAGAACAAAAAATTAAACCTCTTGCTTGCTACACTGTTCTTATTTTGTGTCTCAATGGGAAGAGAATGACAGATGGAAGTATAAAGTGTGTTTACTCCTACCGGGCCTTTGATATGCAAATGCTTGTTCTGAAAGAATGAGAAATGCACTGACCAGCAGACATCCCCTCAGAAGAGGAGCATCACAACCTGAGGGAGCAGACAGAGATAAACACTCCTTGGCAAATGCATTGTGAGCACTGACTACAGCAAGCTCTGCCACAACACTCTCCCAGGGGAATTTGGGTTTTCAAATGTAATGTCCTGACAATATTTAAATGTAAAGAGCGAAATATCTCAGGGATGCTGCTAATAAATAAAACACATTCACTCATTTGTCCCTGTTTTTAAATCTCACAAATACGCCTGCTGTAATTCTGCAGGGAAGCCAAAACAGTTTTCAAAAATACTCACAGCCTGTTTTCCGTATGCAAAAAGCCAGTTCTGCCCCCTTGCCACAGCACAGTCTGGATGCAGAATGAACGCTCCAAGAACCTCAGAGTACAGCAGTGTGGAAACATTTCAGACCCAGTAAGAACTACTTTAAAATGGGTAGCAAGGGCTAAACACTAACATTTTTAAGCTGATGATTTTAACAGCATATTAAGCAAGTTTACGAAGATGGTAAAGCTCAAAGCAACACCACTGACCTCCTGTATACCCAATACATTCAAACTGCACAGTCTACTGATTTTTAAACATTTTTAAGGATTCACTGCATTTTCCCCACTGTCACTAGCACATAAGACTAATGAAGAAAAATACCTGAAGGTTTCTTTCAAGTTATCCACTTTTCAAGATACCTGCCACAGCTAATTGCTCACAGCAGAACTGAGATCATGCAATTCTCTCAGGCACAAGTTCTTTTTGAGAAAAAAGAGCTACATATTATCATTGCAATAGCTTTATCATGGAATAAAGCTAATAATAGCTTTTCTCAGGAATGACAGCCATTGTAACCATTCGATCGTTCCTCAAAATGCCCATGGTTTGTATCTCTGCTGAAGTCCTCTTGATAAACAAAATAAGCCCCCAACAAATCAAAAAAACCCCACAAAAGCAAACAAGAAAGCACAATCTCTGTCCCTTCAGAAACAGAAAAAGTAGCTGTGCAGAAGGACCCAGGAGAATCTATGTGTAAAAGTGCTGATGCTCTCAAAGTTAAAGCAAAAAAAAAAAAAAAAAAAACCAAAAAAAACAAACACTTGAGTATCTTTACTGTTACTTCTCTACTGTTACTGTCACTTCTACATTAACAGGAAAGTTTCATTGTGCCCTTGTCCTTGATTTTCAGGTTAAATTGCTCTGCTATTATTAACACTTAGGTAGAGAGAAATAAGGTGTAGGTATAAAGAGCCAATCAAACAGCAATTACCTAAATTGCTTCCATGGTAGCTGCACTGTGGGCTTCTTTGGATGCAGGCAACTGTAAAAACTACTGAAGACAGAGATTTAGTCAAAAATCAATAGGTTGTTTTATAGCCACTGAGCTTTCAGTTCCTTCAGGTTTACCTAATTTATTCCTCAAGTGTAGCAATGTCCATAAATCAGAAGCAAAGATCAGTTTTACAGGCTTCTCTTGAAGGAAAATCTTTTATTATACAATTCCTTTTCTAACGAACTGTAAATATTACTGCCCAGTAGATTCCACCATTGCCTGTTATTTCTTACAAATTATATTACTTTTATGGCTAAGAAGACTGGATACTACAAGGAAAAAAAATAAACCAAAACCAACCAACCACAACTCATAAACAACAATAACTAAAAAAACCCTTTGAAAACTTGAGAATTTTGAAATGAGAGCTTTCACACTGGGGATAAAATACTTCTTTCTACACACAAAACTGCTGCTTTCCAAAAGACATTTACAATATATGCAAAAGCGTCAGTAGCACAGTTAGGATCCTTTCTTGGACACTGCAGCATTGGTTAGAAGAGATGTAAAGACTGCAAAATATTTAAGAAGTATGTTGACAATGTAAGAAGACTTAGGCACTGGTACAAGAGTGCTAAGATATCAAACAGTATTTCATCTGTGGATCTTTTTCTCTTACAATACTGCCAGAAGGAAATTTATTCCAATTCAAGGCTCATGGGATAAGAGGAATCTCAAGGCTGCCTTTTAAAATTATTAGGTTAGTTTGGGATCATTAGACCCAGCAATGTATTTTATGAAATCATATAATTTTATCCATGGACAGCCTGCTTACATTTTTAATTTACAGTTAAAAAAAAAAAAAGATTACTTCTCTCCATAGGCTGTGTGTGATCTGTATTTTTAACACAACAAAATATGACCACAGAGAGCAATCTGAAAATTACTTGGAGATTTTTACATTTATATACATTTTCATTTATATTGTCATTACTTCTTCTGCAGGAGTGGATTGCTGTAAAATTTATTCTCATTTAGTCGGGCACTTCCTCCCTTCAAGGAGGAACTCAGTTTAAGCAAGGTTTCTCTACTCACAGGAGTTTGAGTTATGACATTTCTAGATTTAAATACATCACAAAGTTACGTCTAAGTTTAAAAATGCCACAATAATCCATCTGCACGTGTCAGATTCGTAGCACGAAACAGGCTGAACTCTGAGTAGATTTTCCTGGCAATGTTTCTTCATATATTACACATTTATACTTAAAAAACAAACCAACAAACAAACCCTTAAAATAAAGCACCTAACAAACTTCATGGAGAAGTGCTGCAGAAGTATGAAATCACAATAGTGGAGGACTATGGAGCCATAAAGTTGATAACTAGATTTTTTTTCTTGATGTGTTATTAATTAGCCAAGCACTAACCTGTTTCTGATTTCCATGACCTTAACAGAAATAAGTCACTATTTTGCTTTGGAAACTACAGAGCTTACACTCACTATCCCCAAACTGCACCGTCACCCCATCTCCAAATTCATTTAAGGCTCATCAGGATCAGAACCCAGAGCTGTTGATGATTAAATGGCTTGCCATTGAAAATTCTGAGCTTGGTGTGCAGTGCTTCCATGAGCACAAATCAGCATTTATCACTGGAAGTTCTGAACAGCCCCTTAAAAGTCCAGACCAGAAGAAATATATTTCAATAATTATCTGCAAGTCTACCTCATGTCTAACCTGAGAGAAATGTATGATTTGTTTCATATGGCCCCACATCACCTCACTCATGCTATCAGATTAATCCTGATTAATAATAATTTTTTGCCTCTTCTTGCATTTTTAATTCTAAAATTGGTGATGCCAGCTGACCAGACATGATTGCAAAATTTGGTGGTGGCTATGAACAGGTTGGGACACAACAGTTAATAAACAGTTAAACACATCAGTTGCATAGAAAAAAAGGGTGAGAATTACTTTTTTTTTCCAGTTATTCTGAGTCATTGATCAAAGGGAAAATCTAAGGAAGGTCGGCAGGAGAAGCACAGCCAGCCCCCCCAGACTGACAAGGAGCCATTCAGAGACACCCACAGTGCAAAGGGAAAAATCTCTGCAATGGGATTTTGTCAACATTGTGACCATTTCCTGTAGGATATTAACAATATATACAGAGTTCATCCTCTTCTGCTGTAATTGTTTAGCTGGTTTTCGCTTAAACATTATAGATCATTTGGGGACTTCTCACTAAGTATTTGGATTTTCACCAATTTTTAGGAAGTTCAAAACATGAAATGAAATTTGATTTCAAACTTTTAGTCACCTGATCAAGTTTAAAAAACATACGTAGCTCATACAACCCAAAACAGTATAAGTGAAATACTTTAAGAAACAAAACCACAAAAACTGAAACAAATATGAACACCTCAAACCCCAAATACTAATCCCTTGTGATTACAATCTGATTTTCTAACAAAAGTTAAACATTTCATGTGATTGCACTAAATACAAAAAAAAATTCCAACATATCCACCTGTCCAAAAGCTTCTTAAAATGGAGTTTTAAATTTTCTATACTGTGCTAAGAATCTGTAATTTTTTCTTTTTGTACTATCAGTTTACTTTAAGTTTTGTAAGGAAAGAACAAAGAAGGAAAAAAAAATCTGATCAATCTAAATTTTCCTCCAGAACTTTCTTCTGAAGAGAATTCATGTCTTTCTAAAGAATTGAAAAAGACTTTTTGCAAAATGAAATTTCTTCACAGAATTTCTCTTACTAACACAGTGTAACATGATCTGCTAATTGCAATAACTGGGTATATAACATTAAACCAAGATAAATAGGCAAAATGGTAATAATTCCTAGTTTAAAAAAGAAATACACACAGAAGTAATTAAACCCATCATTAATTTACTGCATGTCAATGAATCCCTATTCAGATCTTGACAAGAAAAATATACATTTGCTCATAATCTGGGATTTGCCTTTCCTGGTATCCTAAATGGTACAAACCAACCCTGTCTCCAGGCATTTCCCCTGGACTCTGCTCAGAGTCTTTACCATCTCCTGACTTTTTACCTTCTTTTATTTTTTCTGTTCAACGTTGTAGAAAATTTGTTCTGCCTTAAAATAAAAAAATACCCTTACATCTTTTATTCTAGTCTTTCACCTCCCAATAATTCTACACTTAAGTTCTTGCTATCCTTATGAAGGCATCTTGAACATAGATGTGTGTAAGTATTAAATTACATTTTAAAAAGAGTGTTTTATCAAATATTGATTAAAAATAATTGCAAGAAAAATTTTAACAGGCAAATATCACAAGGACTATTACCACAAGCACGACCTATAAATATTCACCAAGTGGAATATGCACTTCAGGACACTCTCTAAATTTGGGAAGGGTTGCTGCTCGCCTGTACTCCCCACCCCCTTCCCCCAATTCCTTTCTGAATTCCCATGACAGAGATACTGGTATATAAAATTCTGCACATATTGAAATAACTCCTTAAAATAATTTTTCAGTTCTTCCATCTTGACTGCTCAGTTTCTCCTTGAAGATTGGTTTACAGTAAAATTGAAATCTACATTTTGATTCTGCATAGAAGATAGACTGCTATTAAATTCACTGTTCCACAGGGACTTTATTAGGGCTGCTACTGAACTGTGCATCATTTTAATTAGAATTAACACTTTCATCTTGTTTATGAATATATGTAAGATAAGCTTTGAAATATTTAACATCTGGGAATACAGTCAAGCTGTCACAGCAAAATTAAGACATTTCACATCCATAACTATTATTATATAATAGCCAGATACCAAATAGCTAAACATTCATTGTTAGCATTTGGAGTATAATCTCTCTATGCATACATTTCCATGTCCTTTGGGAATTTATTCATGCTTTGATCAGTATCCCTTTGAAGCAACTTTTCTTTAAAGAGAGACATTTCAAGTGCAGTCCTTGACTGTGTTAGATGTTTCCCTGGTAGGTACGAGACCTGTTTTACATAATTTATTCTGCTTTTAGTGCACACATCCCTAGACACGCAGCTAGAACAGCACAAGCTCACTGCAGCAGGTTGGGTCCCACAGATACCTTCCCATGCTGGGATATTTATTTTGCACGATGGAAGGATTCATGGAATGGAATCATTCACTTCAATCTGCTCAACAGGCCGCCCTCTCCAGGTCGGCAACCTCAGTAAACTCAAGGTTGTTCCCAGCAGAATATTCTCCTGGGATCTGATGGGACTCCTAAAAGTGAAATTAAGGGGGCTGGAAGCTAATCCAAACAAAAACAGTCCCACAAAACCCTTTAAGGGAGAACTTCCAGCACATCTACTAAAACACTATGGGACTGTGAGACATGTCAAACAGTAAACCTTTGGTAATTTATGTCTAGAATGTCTCTCTCAGAATTTGCCATCCAAATCCAAGGTAGCTGACATTTTGGAGTTCCAGTTACTGATCCTCTCTCTCCTCCTGCCAAGAGCCCTGCAAGAGTCTTCCAACAGCAGTGCAGCTCAAAAGCCAATCCATCTTCATGACTTCTCTTGAAACCACTGAGGACAGAAAAAACTCAAAGTGGTGCCTCCCCTTAACAGGATTTCGTCTTCCTTTCCCTTTTCTCTTATACAAAGGTGTCAGTCATAAATTCTGTCATTAACAGTACTGCCTTTGCCATCCAATTTTTTGGTTTTTTCCCGTTTTGCAAGAACTTAAGCTTGTGAGCAGCCTCCAAGCTGCTTTGCCCCAAAAAGCCTCACACAATAAATATTTTGGTTGGTGCAGTTTCTGAGAATCTTTTGAATATCACTGCCCTCAACACAAGTTATTCTATGACACAGAACGACCCTACAGTCTACATAAGTTTTTCTACAACAAGTGATGCTACTTTTTTATATTATTCTCCACTATAATTTTTAGTAAGAAAGGCAGAGTGTGGTGGCTAAAGGGAATCTTGTCTCATTTGCATTATTACTGAGACTTGGAAAAAGCAAATAAATTTCAAGTTTTTAAACCTCCACACACATTCTTTTGTATTCAAGACAAACATCCTCAGAAATCTCTCTGTGCATTCACTCCTGCTTGTGATTCCTAGGCCACGCCAGAGAAAACCTCTTATTGATCACTTTGGAAATTATATTTCTCAGCACAAATGCTTTAATAATTGACTGAATAAAATGATGCTAAACCTCTACAGGAACAGTTTCATTACAAAACATGGTTTATGGCTTATTTGTGAATGTGTTACTGATTAATAACCTTCCTCGGAGGAAATGCTGGTGATTATCTTCAGATTTTGGATTTCCACTTTATGGGTTCTCAAAGGGGACATAACCTATATTGAAATAGTAATGATATTCCAAAATGTTTCAATTATTTCCAAGCACAAATTTAAGTGCTTTTGCTCAGGAGCCTAAGGAAAAAAAAAATCTTCAAACAGAAAAAAATCTAATTCCTAGATTTTGAGAATTTCTGTGCCATTATATTACATGTAATACAATCATATAATTAGATAGATAGATTCTACAAATTGAGGCAGATTTCTTACTACTGAAAAAATCTACTGTAGTGCAAAAACTTTGGAAACTTTCACTGAGCACTATGACTAAAATGTTTTCTCTTAGCTTTTATTTATTTTCAGAGCTCCAACAGGAAGACAATTCTGGAAACTGAATTTCCAAAGACAAATATATCAAGCCCTTATTATTGTGCCAGAACTGTTATTCTCCTATAAGAAATGACCACGGAAATCCTAAAACACAATTGTGCTGTGCACACAGCTGTGTTCCTTTGTAACTTGGGGGCCAAGTCTTGTCACAGCACCCTCACAAAGGATTTCTCTTTCACAAGTTTTAGCAACTTCCACGAGTAGCACAAGGCATTTTGTATTCCACAAGTGTTACCAGGCCTTGGTAAGTGAAGCATTATGGTTTTACTCTCCTCCATTTGTTGGTCACACAAGACCTCCTCCAAACCCAGATGTACATTTTCAGCACACTGAGGAAACTCAAGTGCTGAGGATATACTCAGCCATAAAAAACCCCCGCCACACTTTTCTTCCAGCTGCAGGAAAATCTCAGCTGTAGGAAGATGCAAGCAAACAATGCTGAAATTCTACATTCAGTAGATACAGCAGGACAAGGGTTTCACAAAGTCACCTGCATTTGATACATTTGATTGTTGAAACAGTTAAGATAGATCATGTGTGAAGTGCAATGAACATCCTTCCAAGGCAAATTAATGTGAAATGTTTGAGCTGAAGCTTTAGGTAATGACTCACAGAAGAAAAAAAACCCCAAAAATAAACAAACATGGCAAGCAAGGAAAAGCTGCATTACCCAATAATGGAAGTCACAGTTTCTGACAGGCTCTGTAGGATGTGACACACATTCTGAGGACAAATCCTATGACAGTGAGGGACACAGGACAAGAACAGAGTCAGTGCATTCCTTCTTCCCCTCCTGCCACACTACAGCATCCAAGCTGTCAGTCCTGCTGTTTGGCAACTTCAAGTTAAAAAATAACGCACAGTTTTACAATGTACTTAGTCTATATACAGTTAAACAGGTGTACAGACACGCTTGTATTTATGCTTTCTGTAAAAGTTAAACAGCTTGTTCCCATTAACACCACAATTTTTCCATGTGGTCATCGCTGCACTTTTTTCAGCAGAGTAAGAGCAAGTAACTAATTTACTGTGGGCTGCTGCTAATGTCAAATCATGCAGCTCTGTTACCAAGTCACACACAACAGCAAAATCAATCCCTGCAGTCCCTTGGACAGTTTTTGTCTACTGTTTCTCAAGGATAGCTGGTAGGATCAATATCCAGCAATATTCACTAGCGCAAAACCTGAGGCAAGACACACTTGAGTTATCAGCAAGCTTTTGTTGCTGAAGTTTCATGCCCGTGTGTACAAACAGAAAATAGTGAAGGTTTTCAGTTTCAAACTCGCTATTTAACCTCAGCTGGCTTCCCTGTTCTGCTATCAAAGCAGGGGTTGATTCAATGCACATTTCAGTACTGGAGTGAAAACCAGCAATTTCCAACATTAATTCAGTTTGCAAACAATAAGTTTTCTCTTAATGCATAATTTATCTAGGTGCAATTACAAAACCAAAGCTTTGATTTGAATTTTTGCAGTGAAATATTTTGGAAACCAGGTTATAGCGACTAGTGTAAGGTTCTTTATTTGCTCAAAATAATGCAAGTATGACGTGACAAGAATCTGCAAACAATTTATTATCACTGGAATTCCCTTACTATCTAAAATCAAATGTAAAGGGCTTTTTTGGTCCTTTAAATCCTTACTTCAGAAGCAGCATCCCTCTTCAGCTGTTTTATCAGAGTTTTCGTGTTTATCCAGCTGAACAATCTGAAGATGGCTAGAGATTAAGTAAAAAAAGATTGGTTGTGAGCTGCAACGTGAATTTATATGGCACTGAGATTTTTCTGGCTGTTAACTCAGGCAGTCATTGAAGACAGGTGCCTTTGGGTACTTATTTAATTCCTACAAATTTGTGACACTAAAAAACCCCAAAACCAAAGAGACTCACCCCCTCAAACATCAAAATCAGTAACTAACTTAAATATCCCCATTTTTAAGGCACTGAAAAGACGATGCAAAAATGCTACAATTAAAACGTCCAAACAAATGAAAACACAGCAAACTAACTCAAAACCAGAAACAGCCATCAAAACAACCGGAAAGTGTTGAAAAAAGGTGAAATTACTGAATCCAGCCAAGTCAGACCTCTCTAGATTAGTACAACTCACTAAAAATTCATCCTTTTGACACTAAGTAATATCCCATCCATGCCACGGTTCACCATCCCTCATTTGCCTCCTATTTCAGCCAGGTAGCAATGTTAGTTTTAATTCACACTAATTGCAAGCCTTAAGGACCAAATGGTTTTTGTTGTGCAAGTGGAAAAAGTACAAATGAGAGGTACAGCCTGAAATAGCTTGGAACACGACCTGCCATTTAGAAATTAGAACCTGGATATGGGAACTTACAAGTGCTGCCAGTAGCATCTGCAGTGTCCCCTCAGAACAGAGAGTAATTTAAATTTTTGTCCACGGTAAATATTCTTTTTTTCCCAATGTATACAGGCCTTGAGTTCAGAGTTTTTCCACATGCTAGCAGCTAAATGTGGTTAAATACATTCAGAAGCTTTGAATGGGTCATTATCAGTTACTTTTCCATACTCTAACCTACACATGTGCAGTTACCTGCAACTTCTATTTTTTTCCCTGTCCTTGTTTTAGCATTGTACTAAAACCAACTATTCAGCAGTTCCATCTAAGAATCTGAGATTGACAAATCATAATTCAACTTTATCCATATTCAGAATTTAAAGATAAAATCTGTGTTGAGTGTTGACAGAGATGTGCAGCCTCACAAAGGTCAAAGATGAGATTTTTCAGTGAAAAATATATTTCACCAATAGTCACAAAGGTTTCAAGAACTACCATTGAAATGGGGAAATCTAAAGCTCTGCAGACTCACAAATTACATCAAATAGACCATCTCTGCCTAAGTACAGGAAAGAAGTGTGAATTCCTTTCAGAGCAGTCACAAAGTTAAAAATCTGTTATAAATTTCATTAAATAGATGGCTGTTTACTTGAAAAAAATTAATGCAACTTTAAAATATTGATCTGATAAGTCACAGATACTTTTAAAAATGACAACCAATTAAAAGACAATGATTTAAGTTATCTTTCTATGGCTTTCCTTTAAAGATGCTTCTGCCAGTGCCTGGTAAAGATCTGACCTCATGAGCAAACAAACACATGGAAGAAAACCCAAAAGGAACCTTACACAACACTGCATCTCTGTATCCTGCAGTTCCAGAGTTCTTTATGCCCTCCTTTTCCTGTTTTGATGCCATACACAGGTAACTAAAGCATGACTGCAACATGAACTGCTTGGTTTCCCAAAAACAAAGCCACACTACAGGTATACACATATATATATATATATATATATACGCATATATAAATACACACATATATGAGGAGGGGATTAGTTAATTGAAAATGAGAGCAGTTTCCAGTTGGATCCGATGCAAGGGCTAAAGAACACAAAGATCAGCTGCCAAAGCAGAAATCCTAACACTGAAACATTACCACAAATTCAAGTGATGAATAATGGAAAGAACTGTTTGTTCAATTAAAAACTCCATGTGTTCAGGCATTAGTATCCCTAGGAAGTGTTGTTCAGTCAACTCAAGGTCAGAGAATTTGAATTTCACATTTTCATTTCTTACTCCATTTGTCTCAATTAAAATAAGCCAGGTGAGTCTGTCAGTGCCTGTTGTTTTACATTCTCAACACTTAGCATTCCTTCAGCTATACCAAATATACCCCACTTGGGAAGTGGTGGCTTCCTAAGCATATTCCTCAAGAAGAATCAATTTTTTATGGCTGGCAATATACAATTCTGCACTGTGTTTGGTTGGTTAAGACTACAACAAAATCTGAAATTACCATAATAATTAGTATTTGCTATATATAATTGAATTTTTCTTTGCAATTAATTCCTAACCTTGAATAATTCAGATAATTTTTGGTAAATCATTAAAAAGTCAAACTTCACTTAACAGTCATCCAGTTATTCCTATATCATGCCCTAACAGAACTGAAACATTATGATTCAATTTATAAAAGGTTCCTTGTCATGATTTTTTGCTCCTATGTGAAAAACTCCACCACAAAGTCCTGATATGACCTGTATATATTATACATTTGCAAAATTCAGCACAACTTTTATCTTGGGCTGACATTCAGAGAACACAGAGTATTGAACATGCCACTTTTAATTGCTGTTTACCAGAACCCTGTGCAGAATTTCCTCCTCCTAACCTGAAACTTGGGGCTGATGTAAATGAATTAGCAAAGCCAGCAGTTCATATCAGAGACATTTCTGATCTGCTTTGCCAAATTACTGGCTCTAATTTATTTATTATGCCTAAAGATACAGAAGAACATGTGAATGATATTCCAATTTCAGGATTTTGAGGGGAAAAGCTTGAAAAGTAGACTCAAATCAAAGACTGATTGTTTACATAGTAAACTTAGAAAAGACTGGTATATTCCAGATTATTCCATTAAAAAAAGTACAGAACACACAAATACCTGGCAATCTCTTGCAGTCAATGCCACTTTTCCCCCCACTGACTTCAGAAAAGGAAGACAGTCCCAAATTACTGAAAAATTCCCTATTAATATGCCTCTGAACTAACTGGAGCCATTTGGGTATACATTTAACAGGTATGGATATTTTCAATGCAGTTGGGAATTCTTCTCAGACACTTTGGCTCTGAAATGATGCTTTTTAAAGAAAATGCAATGGATAGGGAATACTGGGAGATCCACAGAGAAAGATGCATAAATCTGACATATATTGAAATAATTGAAATGTTGCCAGTTAGGAAAGCAGGTAAATGAGATTTAGGCAGCCGAAAATAACCTATGATTTTTAACAGCAGCTGTAAAACTGATCAAAGACCAGTTTTATTCCCATTCTTGCTGCTTTGCAAAATGATGAGCGATGACAACGGCAGAATATTTTTCCTTATGCCATTTAGTGTTTTGTGAATAGAGAGTCTGTATCTGCACAAATATCAAAACAGAAATTTATTCTTTAAATTCTGTGACAGATAAGCCATATTTACCATGAAGTGCTTATTCCCCACCGAGCCACAGGCTGGGGTACAAAAAGTTTGACACCATGTGCAAGTAGGAGAAATATATTAAAGTATCAACAGGTACTTCCCACCACCCAATTATTTTTCAGAGCAGACTTCAAAATGCAAAATTATTATTCTGATTGTCTATTTTCATGCAAAAAAAAAAAATGGTTCTGTCCTGAGTATGTCACAGATTTTTCCTGCACAAAACACTGACAGAATGGTGCACAACACTTGCAAGATTCACATTTGCAAGTCCAGCAGGGGACTGGGAGGGACAAAAGGGCTTTGGGTTGGGGTTTGGGGGAAGGACCCAAAAGATGTGAAAATTTTCTAAATATAGATCAGGTCTTATCAGGCTAAGATAGAGTGGCTTCTACTCTTCCCCACCTAGTCCCCCACTCTCTGCTTCTCTGAAAAGAAGCTCAATGTAAATTATAAACATTTTCCCCTCAGAGTTAGCAACATTCAGGTATTTTTTTATTGCATGAGTATTTAAGAGTTTTCTCAGGATTTACTAACAAGCAACATCTCTTTTAAACTCAGAATTTGTTATTCATGTCTCATGCAAGAAGCAAAGTCTAAAATAGAACATTATGGCTGTCTGGAAGATGTCTATCAACACACACATCATGGTTCAGTTCACAACCCTCAACAGCCACACTGAAAAAATCCCATTGTACCAATGCATTGCCAGCTGTCCAAACATGCATCTCCACCACGAGCTGTGGCACAAACGTGAACAGGAGGAGCCCTTCCACTCATGGTTTACACACTGCAGAGTCAGAACTACAGAAATTAAATTGTGCTCTTTAGTTATGAAAGCATCTCCTGAAGTTGGGCTTGCCTCGGGCATGACATTCACAAAGCCATGTAAGACAAAAGTATTCTGAAAAACTGCCAGAAATAAAATATCGTAAAAATTTAGATTAACTGTAGAAGATGAAATAGACAACAGCAACCTATGAAAATTATTTCAAAACACAAGGAAGCTCTATTAGATTAGAATTTTCTAAAGCAGTAATTTGTAATTCTTGGGGTAAACAGGTAAGAATATGCAAAAACTCGTGGCTTTGGGTACTCCATTTCACTTTGAAGGTCCTGCTCAGCAGATCAGATGACCAACTGAATAAACCAGTGGAGTCAATGTACTGCAGAAAACATTTCTGGTAGCCTTTGGCTGCTGCCTGTATTGCTCATGTACAGATCTAGTGTATGACTCACTTGCATAATGGACAGGAATTCACTCAGCATTAAAGTTTCAGAGAAAATCCTTATCCCATTAAGAGAGAAACCTTTTGACCTTATGTACAAAATTATGCTGGCTTCCAATAACGGCACTGTCAACATTGTATCTTTGCAATGAGTGTATTTTGATAATTAATGCCAGCAAGATCAGACAACAAAGAGAATTTCATTTTCTGATTACAGTGCATAGTGCTTTTAATGCTCTCTATTATCCAAGGTTGCTGTGCAGCTTGCCTAGCACCATTCCATCTGAGAAATTCTTGAGCAAAATAGCAGAGTCATTTTTGTAAAGGATGGGTACAGACGCTCTCTTCCACTTTTTAATACAAAGCCAACATTGAATCACAGCAGACAGCCTCAGCAGCCACTGAGATACCATTGTTCACAGCCACTACCACAGAAAAGTACCTTATTCTCAAGTAATTTCCAAACTATTATGGACAGTGGAAGACAATATGACAGCATATTACTTCTCTTAAAAATTAAAAAAAAAGAAAAATCGAACAATGTTTACTCACCATGACAGGAACCCTCCAGCTCTTCGTACCCCACGCTGCAGATGCACCGTCCCAGAGGCACCAGCCAATCCCCATCTGCCCCACAATACAGTTTTGGGGTGTCGCGTTCCTCAGCGCTCTTCACGCAGGAGCCCCGCACTTCCACCAGCGAGGAGGAATCCACCCTTGGGATGGTGTCAGGAAACATGGCCAGGTTACGGACCGTGAACGGGCATTTCTTGTAATAGACACGGACTGACACCAAAGCAATGCACGCTCCAATGTCCTGGAAAGCCAGATAAAATCCCTTCTTGTTGATGGGCCCAACTTCACGAACCTCAGTGTTGAGCTTGAGGATGCGGTCGCCCAAGTCCATCTGGGTGAAGCTCTCGTCAGCAGCTATGGTATCAATTTTGGTGTACTGGTTGGGCTTGAATTTTACTCCATGAGGCTCATCTGACTCCATGTAGTAGAGATTGAAGGTTTCCTTGCAGGTGCCCAGCACCCAGGGGATGCTGTTGCAGTCCCTCAGGGTGAACTTCATCTCCACGTAGATTTTCTGCGCGGCGTCGCGGGAGACCCAGTTGGTTTGCAGCCAATTGTTCTGGTTGGGCTCCATCACGTTGCACACCTGGTAAGTGTGGATGGGACGGTTGTGTTCATCCATTTCAGTTATGGCATCCCACTGAAAAGAAAATAAAAGTGTTTCAAAAACAGGAAAAATATGTATTATGCACGCACACACACGTGCTCCATGCATATGCACCTATGGCTGAATTATGAATAATTAATTCAAGTGTAGTGGAAAGTCAGTGGTAAAAAGAAAATAACTACAGAACACCACACAAGCTGGATTTCAGAAACCTCAGAGAAGTTTCTATTATTAGAAATATTAAAGAATTACTGGCACGTAGCAAAGGACAACATACAGGTCGCGTTTATATTTTTATGCTTATCTCCATATACTTTATATCAAAGGCTCACCAAATGCTTAACTCATTATAAAACCTGCTACTTCAAAAGATCACCAACATCCCAAAAATAGCTACAATGTAACGCAATCACCTTTCCACTGAGCAGTCATGATATCAATATATCACCAGAAATATTTTTTTAATCAAAACACAAAACTACTTATAGTTCTGTATCCAAAAATACTGTATCCCACCAGAAGTTTTAGCTTAGCTTTTAGATGTACTGATCCATTCGGGTAGAAGCAGCAGGAAAAAAACCTCAAAATAAAAACCAAAACCAACCAACGTTAAAAGCACATTAAAAGAAAGATGAGCTGCTCCAGAGCGGTCTCAAAAAGAAAAGCAAACTAAAAAATCACCAAACAACTCCAGCACACCAAACAGAATTAAAAAGTAGTCAGCTGTTTTAAAAAAAAATGTTGTTTTTAAAATAGAGAAGAGCTTTCCAAACTGGCATAGGCCAGCTTAATTTAAAAGCCTCAATATGATACTGTCTCTTAAAATTATTATGGAAGAAAAAATATCCAAAATATCCTGCTCTTACCAGGGGATTCCCCTCAGAAATATTTATATATTCACTCTGAATCAATATCTCAATTTGAACTAAGAAATTAAAGCCCTAGAGTTAGCTGTTAACCATGCAGTTAATAGTACAAATCTGTTACTCTGTAGAAAAGTAAAGGCTCAGCACTTCAATAAGTGGTTTCAAAGAATAAAACAAAACGGATTGATCAAACATGGACAGGGCTTGAGTCCATTCAAAGCACATCTCTCATGCTTTGTGCCTGTGCCTTTCCACTGTGCTCCCAGCCA
Organism: Zonotrichia albicollis; assembly: GCF_047830755.1. NCBI lineage: Eukaryota > Metazoa > Chordata > Aves > Passeriformes > Passerellidae > Zonotrichia > Zonotrichia albicollis. The sequence goes on from NC_133820.1 coordinate 2,222,184, forward strand.
GCCTGCTGAGGTCTCCTATTTCTGAGAAATTTACCTTTGGGCAAGACAAATGTTTAAAATCTGCAAAAAAATTTAATAGGGCTAGTAGTCTAAACATCATACATCTAAAATACTTGGGAAAAGGTTAACATTGAACATCTCAAGCCAGCCATTGCACTGGGCCATGCTGGGTAATGCATGGTTACAAATACAGAACGTGCTCTTACGTATCAGTCCTAGGTACAGAGTGGAAACAAGGTGACTTCCACCACCTCAAAATGTCACTTTCAGTGACTGAAAAGTCTGACAGAATTCACTCTGTGAGAGTGGACAGAGTCTCTCTGCATGAAATACAATCTGCTTTTAATTTTACCTGAGAGTTGCATTTCTCATCTGATAAAAACAGTCAGGAAAGGCAGCAGTTGAATTCCGTGCAGTCAACAAAAAACCCAAACAATTTATCAAACACACACTGGTTTTCTTTTGGACATATTTCATATTATAGTTCTAATTTAATCAAATTTAATTTGTGCAAAACTTCAAAACCAAATGAAGAGAAGCATCTCACTGGTGATGTTTGCACAGGAACAAGGTGGCACAAAAATCCCTGACCTGACCCTCACAAAAGCTGGCAGGAATTGTCTGGCTTAGACAAGCTGACAGCTCAGACCTCCTTCCAACTCCACCCATCCCAATGTGCTGCTCTACCTTCAAAACCTTTTGATTACAATCCTTTCCAATGAGGAAAACCTCTGCTAACATGGATGGAAGCAGCAGCAGCATAAAGCTCATTCTTACACCTGGAGTTGCAGGTCTTGGGGAAAAGCATGTTAAAAGCATTATTTGGAGGAATGACTACAAAGTTTTAGTTGAAAAATGAAATAAACACCAACATGGCTAAGTGTTTACATTTTACATGCAGCATAAAGGAGGAGTAAATCACTCAAATAGATGCACATTCAATTTGAATATTGGGGGAGAGAAGAATCCAAGATTATTCATCACATCCAAGCACAAAATATGAGATTAGGCTACAAGTCACACTAGGATTTTAGTTAAATAAAGTCTCAGCTGTTTCCATACCTCTACAAACTACTTTACAACCTCTAATTTTTAAACTTCACTAATATCCAACAGTTCTACAGAGAACACTATCAAGAGAAAATAATGTAACTTTAAGCTTGTATAAGCTATACAATACTGAAATCTTATCTTCATGGATCCCTAATTTTTTTATTCTATTTTTAAACATAACACTGGATATTAAAAAAAAAAAAAAATCAGCAAGAACCTTTTAGTACACATCACTACTGAAAGCTGTTCCAATTAATAAGGGTAGATCTATCAAGCAGGTGAAAATATCTACTTCCTAATGAGCTGATACCAAGGTAAACTTCAATGGAGTTAAAGACACCTCTCCCACAAGCTGTCACACTGACTGATGGATTAATATTGGGCTCTTAATCTCAGATAACAGTTATTGAGGCACTGAGCCCAGCAGCAGTTTGCTAACCTGGAACAGCAATTTTAGAATCCTGAACACCTCAAGATTCTTTATTGATATTTTTCATCATTTTAAGAAAAAAAGAGGGGACATGGGCATAAGTAACCAATACCCCCGCTCGCCAGTTTATGGAAGAAAACATCCGCTCTTACAAATGCAGCAAAATTTGTATTCCAAGCAAGAAATTGTTATAATTTTATTTTAAGGATGATTCTCTAAAATTGAAGGGTTCTGCACCTGCACATATCTAACCGGTGTAACTGAGCTCATCCCAGAACAAGAGAAGGTTGTGCCTGACCTAACATGAACACATTTGGGTATCAGGCACACTATGGCACCCCTGGGTAAAATATTCTACACAAACCACTTGCTGAGCAAAACACACGAGGATAAGCACTGGCTTTCCATGCAGAGAACTGAAAATAACACGAGATAGGAAACTGGGGAGCAAAACCTGTTGACTTCAGCCATTCTGCATTTTATGTTCTCCTAAGAAGACAACTGTTAAGGCAAATCCTCAGTGGTGATAAGTTTTATTCTTACCTGGCCACAAGAGAAAGGTTTCCATTCTAAACTGAGGAACAAATATATAAGGTTCATGCTAGAGAGATCTGATTGACTCTCTTGGCTCCAGCAAGTGAGGTAATTTCAGAAATGGAATTGTCAACTATTTCTTACAGGCAAACATAGGCTGACATTTGAAAATTCAGTGAACCTGAACTGTAGAAATGCAATATACATATCCCTCATTGCCCACAAACATCCACTTGAGAGAGCTCAGGTCACAGTCAAAAAGTCCATCCTATCAAAGGGATGAACTGTGTTTGCTGTACAGAACTGCTACTATCCTGAAAAAGAGTCTGAAGAAAGTTGCAGGTGTGTTCATGTAAATCATGCACCCCAAAAGAGTTAAATAAGCATTTTCTGACTTACCACATCCAACGAGGACAAAAAGAAAGCATATAATGTTTTCTCTAAATTGGTCTTTTTTTTAACCCACTAAATGATTTACTGCTTATTTAGGTCATCCCAGATCTCAGCTGGGAGTCACCTAATGAAATCTACACATGTAGAACACTCAGCTGTTCACTCCTGACAATCTTATAGATTCCCATTTCCATGGAAACAAGCAGAACAGTAAAAATACAGAGAGTTTTAAAAGTTTTCTAAAATTCCCTTATACTAATCTCCAGTGAGATCATCTTCATAAAAATGAGATCAGAAAGGTCCAAATGAAGAAACACCAGAGGAGGACTGACACTTGGCATGCAGCTGCCATCTGACAATGCACATTTACACATCTCGGTGCTGAAGTGACATTCAGGCAAAACCAGCTACACACTACATCACAGAACTGAAGGAATAAAACTTATCTCAAAGTAATGTGCTTAGGAAATGAAAATTTTAAGGCACAGCTGGCATTTATGATGACATGGAAAACAGCAAGACTAAAGAATATTTACAAGAGCTAGAGAATTGCTCTAAGTTAAAAATATCAAGGTAGTATTTCTCCCCTTTCCCACTAACTCATTTTTCTTTGGCTTCACTTTTCCCAAGATCTAAAATTTTGTATGTGAAAACAGGTGCTCAGACCCCCAAAGATGAGTGACAAAAATGAACTTCCAAAATATGCCTATCTGAAAAAAAACAGACAGAATTCCCCAGCTATTTGTGTATGTCTTAGCAAGTACAAGTTGATGTACCTGGCAAAAAAGAACAGCAACTGAACTACTTATGTTCTTACATTTAAAGTTGAGGTGGTTTAGAGTTGTTCGGGGAATGAACAGTGATATGTAGCAATTTTATTAGCTCCACAAAACTAAAATGACAATCACAACGCAGGATTAGAGGAAATTGTGGCATCTGTTTCCTATTCATGCACAGAATATGAGAGTAAGAGGGCAAACCCCTCAAAATCTGTGGAAGTAGACATGATTAAAAGGAAATAAAATCAGAATTAAATAAGTAAAGAATAGTTAGGGCAACATAAACAAAAGAACACAGGAGAGAAAGTTGTTAATGCACTCAAAATAGAAATCCAAAAGTGAATTGCTTTTCTGTTATTTACATGAAGTACTGAACAATTGAGAAACGAGCTCTTCCGGGTGATCCAACTCTGCTCTGAAAACTCTTCTGGTTCATATAAATGTTTTCTACAGGCAAGCAAGACCTGGTTTTGGTGGAATTTAGGGGATGAACCCTGGAATTCAAGCGAGACCAACTGCAGATACGTGAAACAATTGACTGTCACTTTGGGATTAGCCAGTATAGGACTTTAGGATCAGCAGGCAGAATAAGACAGCCCTGCTCCAGCCTTGGAGAGTGAATTGGGACTGTTCCAGAAGGAAAGGGCATCAGAGGTCTTGAACAAACAATTTTGTGCATCTACTAGAAAAGATCAAGATGATAAGAAATGTATTTACATCACAAAATACCTGTGGGGGCCTGAATATATGTTGTATTGTGGGATCTGTGTGGGTCCGAGTTACTCCAAACGAGCTGCAGCTCGTTTGGAGTAACTCGGACCCACACAGATCCCACAATACAACATATATTCAGGCCCCCACAAATACCTACTCTGATGTAGGGCTCAGGCTAGAGAGGCAATCCATTTGACTGACCAGAATTTGGACACAAGCATGATAATGCACCAATGAAAAAGTTACACACAGAATGATGTTCATACTGTTTGGACAGGGCAGAGAATGTATAAAATAGAAGGCAGAGAGAATAATACATAATTCCTTCCATAACAGATAATGAAAAACTACATCCAGAAAAGAGATGTACAGAAAAATGGGAAGAAAACCCAAAAGAATTCACACACATATTCATACACAAAGGTTGTTTATTATAACCTGAAATATCGTTGAAACCAGCCACTACTATGTAAAATCCTTCCTCCCCCTCAGCACTCTGGAACAAGACCATTGTTTCCCTGAATGCATTACTGAATATAAAAGACTCAATGACTTGCACTGAGGATCTGCAAGGATGGTGTGCAATGCTTTTGAAATGAGACACACCAGTAAAACCTCAGCAGGTGGTGAGAGATGCCACAATTCAGTTGTGAAAAGTGCCCCTGATCACCTTTCCAGGGGCATCTCATCCCTTTGTAATGCAACACTCCCAATGTATTCAGAATTGAATGGAAAGTGAGAGAAGAAAGTCTACACATTTTCAAGAGACTACAGCTCATAACACTCAACCCTGCTGTGTGCCCTTCAAAAATCTGGCAGTGCACTGTCCCTGGGACCTGTGACAGAGACCTTCCCTGCTGGCCCCTGTCTTACAAAAGAAATAATAATAAAAAATACATAACCCAGTGGTTTTACAGCTATCTTCCACTAGAATAGAGCTGGGTCTGGCTCATCACAATACGTGTGTGCTACATCTGCCTGCCAGCAGCTGCAGAGTCCACTGTGATAAAACACAGAATAATGCTGATAATGCTGATGCTGGCAGGGCAAAGGGAACAAGAGCCCAGCCACCTTCACTTGGCTGATTGAGATTTATGGGATTAACCACGAATACCTGAAGAATAGGACTGCCCTAAACATCAGCACACATGTGCTGAAACACAGGGGTCTGCTGTGGAATAACAGATGTGTGGATTTTGGTCACTCAACAGAACCACAGACTGGCTTGGGTTGAAAGGGACTTAAAAGATCATCCATGGGCAGGGACTCCTTCCATTATGCCAGGCTGCAGCACCCACAACTTCTCTGGGCAACCTGCTCTGGTTCCTAACCACCCTCACAGGAAATAACTTCCTCCTATACCTAACCTATTGCTGCCCTCTTCCCTTTTAAAACGATTCCCCCACTCCTATCACTACATTATTTAATTAGTAAATATGATTAGTAAACGAGATATATCATGACTTAAAATACGTAAGTGTTAATGCTTATACTTCCTTTTAATTGGAATAAGACAAACAAGGACTGAGAAATAAATTACAACTACAAAAAAACTAAATCAAATGTAGGTACAATCCAGTCAAGCTCCATCAGGTATTAGCTGTTTAAGAGTGGAAGACTTATTTGCTGCTGTGTTGCTTGACTTGCTAAATATGGGGAGCTGCAGCAATCCTGGCTGTGCCTCTCCCAGCACCTGGCACACTTGGAGTAACTGGAGCAGAATGTTACAACAGTGCTCAGTGAAGCCACTGGGTACCTGGGTAATGCTGCACAAGAGCTGTCTGCATCCGCTGTGTGGCCTGGGGGACCTTGCTGCAGCTCCAAAATAGCACAGATAATGTTGTGGCAAATGTTTGTGCGTCCTCAGGTATTTAGAAACACAGAAAAACAGTGTGGAGCAAGCTTTAAGAAAAAAACAAAAACAAACCTTGAGCAAGATCTACGCTTCTAGTTAAGAAATTTCTACAAATGGAGAGTTTCCCTGTTAATGTTGTTCAGGTGTTTGTGAGCAGCCCGGGGCTGTCACATCACCGCTGCGCTGGCTCTGACTCACTGAACCCCTTGGTTGCCAAGCTGGGCCATAAACTCCCCTCCTGGCAGACCTGCACTTCCCATGAACTTTAACTGGGCTGGCCTGCTGGGAAGCCAGAACAACTTCAGGGCAGGCAGAGATCCTTGGTAGATTTCCTCAGCCTCAGTCTGAGAGCTGACCTTGTCTGCCCCATGATATAATGCACATACTGAGTCAAATGGCTGCTTTCACCACTTCAACTCCTCAGAAACCGTGCATTGCATCACATCACAAATCTGACTTGAATGCACAAATTTTCAAATATCAGCTCTGTTTTACTTGGTTTCCCCTGCCTTGAATGTACAGTTCTTATATTTGAAATGCCCCAGCAGCAGCAGGAAGATTTGTTTGCCTTTATCATTCCAAGCAGGGGAGTTTTAGTGAATAGCACAGAATCCCAGCACACCAGTGGTCCTGGCTACGTGCACCCACAATGAGGGCTATGACTCAGAGTTTCCCATTTTCATTTCCTGACTAGTCACTCTGGGAAAAAAAGCATTTCAATACTACTGATGGCAGAAATTGTATAAATACCTTTTCAAGCTCCAGGTTTTCCCATTGAAACACAGTGGATCTCAGAGGGTTTTGTTTTTATGTGGGCACTGGCATATTTAAATTCCTACAATTAGCAATCAGTGAGTTTAATATGGATGGACTGAAACCCAGAAGATTATCTGTCCACTTCTTCCATCTCTCCCCAGTTTTTTCTAAAGTCTACTTTCTTTTAAATAAAGAAAAAAATCCTGCCTTTTCTACTTCTTACTGAGTTTGTACTAGTCCATTAGTGATTCTAACTGAAATTATACAAATGGACACAATTAAAAATAATAATTACACAAAACAGCTATGTAAGGCTTTTCATCTGTGGAGTGCTTTATAAACACTAAGGCATTAATTCAGCCTACAGACATAAAACTAAAGGTATTAAGAGGAAGGTGAAGCGCCAGATGAGTGATTGTTAGCAGCATGCTGTGTGTCAGAGCTGTACCAGTGTGGATGCCCTGATCTGTCACCACCCACAGGAGCTGAACTGATGACACTGCAGCACAGCTCTGCCTTTGGGCATTCACTAACGGGCTCCTGCAGAACCACTCTCCATTCCCCTCCAGCTGCTGTGCTGCCTGCTCTGCACACATCTGGCTGGAATCCCCGAGACCCAACTGCTGCTGGAGACCTGAACACTTGCATCTCTCATAAATCACCTCCAGCCTCCCACCACCATCCTAACAAGCACTATCGCTACCTACAAATAACAAATTCATGACTTCGTTTTTTCTCCAGCTACTTATCCCCTCCAGGCAGAGGATCAAAAGGGGGAAAACCAAGATTAGAGCTATGTGACTAATTAAAGGCACAAACTTAGATTTATTGGCTTGCAAGGGATCGTGTTGATATACTCCAGTGAAAGCCAAAAGCAATGCTATTATATCCTGCCATTTAACTGAGCCTAAAACCTCTGGAAATAAAATCTGAGAGGTGAACAGAAGAACCAATTATTACAAGTGGAGCAAACTGAATAACAACATCAGTAGCAGCTCAGTTTATTTGCATGTAAATGCACAGGCTTGTGTATTGCAGCTACATGCCTTACAACCTTGCTCATTTTCTAGGTTAAACAGAGCCATGCCAAAAAACTCCAAGGAATAACTTCTATTACAGGTTGCAAACATCCTTAACAAAGCATCCAAAATGTGCTGAGAAATGAATACATAAAAACGAGAAGCCTACAGTATTTTTAAAAGGAAAAAAAAGCTATCCATATGAACCTTATCTATAGTCTGTGAACTCCAAGGCAGGAACAGAGGAAAAAACAAAAGGGAAGAGAAAGGAAAACAAAAAAACCCCCAGTGTTTCCCAGAATATCAAGTTGTTGATCCTTCCTACGTAATTACTTATTTACTGAGGACTTGTAAAGCAGCACTGTCTCCTCAGGGAGCTCAGGCTCAGTCACACTTGTTAAAATGCCCTGGAAGAAAATAACTTTCTACCCTTCCCCAGTGCTCCCTCCTTTCCTTCCCACTTCTGAGAGCACAAATGGAGGGAGCATCAAGCTCTTAATTATCCTATACTATCAATAAGCTGGCATTAAACCCACTCCATTCACTACAGTCGAGGAGTGCATCATCAAAACAAACTCTCAGAGATCTCATTTCTACATGGTCCTGTGTGTGAAAAGAAGAGATGTGAACTATAATAATAACTCCCATGCTCTTTCAACCTCCCTCATCTCATTATTCATATTTTCAGCTACATTAAAAGTAATCTTGTGAATCAACTTTTGGCAGAGATAATGAAAGAAAGGAGAAAATTTCATTTGACTGTATTTCAGTTTAGTTGGTAGGCAGGCCAGGATATCTAACGTAGGTTTGCAATCCCTTTAGGTTCACCCAAATTAGAAAACAGCTAAAAGGTATTTAACGAAGAACTACTTATGACAAGACACGGAGAGCTTCAGTAAGTACATTTATTTCACAGGTCTGCTGTTCAGGTTTCTGAAGGAAAGCAACCCATGCAGTTGTGGAGAGATTTATACATTTGCTTGCTCTATTTTCAGTTCAGTTTTCTTGGAACACCACAATCTCCCCAAGACATGGAGAACAAGCTCTGGCTTTCCAAAAGAACCTTGTTCATAACACAAAACAACAAGCACCATCTCTGCTTGGGGCATGTCCTGATCAAAGATGTACCTAAAGACATGCTGACAATCTTTAGCTTAATTTATTGTTGGCTAATTTTTTTTTTTTACTTTACTTTTTTTGGAATTAATAATAATTATCCTTTTATTTTCCAGATACTGCAATTGCAACAGCTATACCTGACTTCAGTGTTTAAGTACAATAAGATTTTTTTTTCACCTAACTGAAACTTAGAGCTTTATTTGGAACCTACTGTAGATAAAAATCACTGCAGCTGGCAGGGGGTAGTCATGGAATGTCAGCTAGAGGTCAAATTACATGTCAGGTTCTTTTGTAATTTACCAAAAGATTACACTTTGCACATTTATCTTCCAGAACTTTCTCTGTTGTCAAAACCAACTTGACCCTAAGAGTGCAAAGCTTTATTAAGTTACAGCTGAACACAATTGTTGAGATGTTGGTCCAGTGCCTCCAGTTAATATATCACCTACCAGCAGGATGTCCTTTAAAAAGAAAACCATTCATGTTTGTCATTTCAGAGCAGTAAAAAGAGAAAGGTTTCTTGGCCTATGTCCTCACAGGGTGTTTTTTGATGAAGGACAGTACAAACTGTTTGTTTGCATTTTTTTTTAAACCAAACTGTGCTACATCAGTGAAGCTTTTCACATGTCTATTTTAAATAGTCCCATGACTTTCTGGTCTAAGCATGAAACACTGAAAAAAAGCTTTCATAAAAGTTGATCTGATATCATTGAAAAAACACACCAAAAGCAGGCCATAGTTAAAGAACATCACTAAAATCTTTGGCCTCTTTTCTGTAGAATGCCATACATTTCTGCTAGGAAACAACTGCTCTTGAGTGGGTTTTTTTGCTATTAAAACCATGCTTTTAACAGACATCCCAGCTTTCTACAATACAAATGTTGGAGTATTCATAGGGCCAGGGAAGATGGCAACACAATTCAGCTTTGAGAGTTATGAAGAGAATGTCAAAATTAGGAGGTTAGACAAGAACCAAAACCCCAGGAAAAGGGAGGAAGAAGCCAACCTCACATTCAGATTTTATCTTCCTACTCCTCTCTTTGTCCAAGAGCTGCCCTGGAGATCACAGCAATGACTACATCTAACTGCCATTTTTTAAAGACAAAATGTTTATCAAACAGATATAAATTGCTGTAATCAAATGATTCACTGCATGATGACCATTTAGAAGTTTCCTCACATTTATAAATGACTTCCTTTTTGCTACTGCGGAATGTTAACGATGGAGAAACACAATACTCCCAATTCCCTTAAAATTTCTTTACTAGCCTATCATCAAACCAGAACTCTGAGTTCTGCAACTCCCTCTTAACAACAGAATGCAAAAGTTATCAGGAGCAACACTTCTCCCTTTTTATGACATGACCTTGCAATCTTCAAAGCTTTGGCTCTTTCACATGTTTGTATTTGGGGCAAAAACTTGGAATACATCATCCTCCTACTAACCCTGAATATTCTGGGAAAAAAAAACCAAGAGCATGTGAGAAATGAAGAAGCTGCAAGCTCCATGATCACACAACACAAAGGAGAAAGGAACCTTATAATCACACATATCAACAATCGATCCCTCTTTCCTTAACTGCATTTTTGTCCTCTTCATCAATCCCAGCCATGCAGTTGTAGTAGACACACAATGAGCATGTATGACTGGCTGAAACAAGCCATTTTTATCAATTTCATGTACAAATAGCTGTATTATTTTTGCTGCACTGCATTTGTTATGTAGAACCACATGAACGGCGCATTTTTCTTACGTATCTGTTTTTCTATACAAAGTTTTGACTCTGATGAAAACATCTCTCAAGATATTCACCCTTATTTATCATGTTTGAGAGGCTTGCACATGGAAACCCATGAAATTCTATTATCTGCTAATCAGTCTCACAATCACTGAGATTACATGCCTGCAAAAATAAGGATTTTCCTAGACCCCAGTGTGCTGAATTTAAGTCCTCTCCCACCCACCACTGCCCCAAACAGAGTAAAACTCATCCCTAATTATTCTGCTCTTCTGCTGAGACATGAGATGAAGGATAGTTAGAAGCAAAAAATGCCTTTTGTGAATTGACATATGTAGAATATTGACCTGCAAACCCTTCTCCAATTTGCAGAGTCCTTTCTTGAAGCAGACGTGTTAAAATAAGCAAGCAGAGTCTGCTGTGTGCATCCGTTCCCTAACGAGATCTGACACAATAATTAGTGTGCAGCAAGCTGGGGTAGTTTAATGTACTTCCCTTCTCGTTTCTATCTAACTTTATAAAAGTTTCATTAATCTTTGCCACCAACAACAGGAAAGCAATAAAATGGGTGTAACAGCACAAGCCACAGAACCTCGCAATCTGCGCTTTTATTTCAGTCCCACTATTCAAGATTGGCTTCTGAAATAACCAGGTGACTTTTCACAAAGGCCAATTAGACAGTTCAGGTAATCTAGGCATGCTCAAATTCACCTTTCAGAGTTGCTGGAGGTTAGAAACATCAGATGGAGTTTTTGGGACAACCTGTGATTTTGATGTGGGAGGGAAGAGCAGCACAGTTGACAGCAATCAGTTTTTTCATGCTCTGATGAGTTGCTGCATTGCTCATTGTTCTGGCACAGCAAGAAATATTTAATCTTAGCATTGTAAATACAAAACCATGAGATCAGTAACCAAAACAAAAGACAGGCACAGAATGAACTGTCAGCTTTGATGTAACACTTGTGCCACTGAAACAGAAAAAGGAAAAAAATACTAAAGGCTCAAGCTGACAAAATAACAATAAATATACGTGAAAGAATTTAAAAACTTCAAGAGAAGGGTCTAATATTTTTGTTCCCTTCACAGATGAAATAAAGTTTTACCCATGAATTGAGATCATTAAATCCCACTTTCTGTAGAATGTGTTTATTTAAATTCAGCACAAATCCTCACTATAATTTCACATATTTCATCATTCTTTGCCCTATGCGCATATCCCTGCACATATATGCAGGAATATATGCATCAACTTATATATGCAGGAGAGACACTTAGACCCAAGATTGGAAAAGAATAAAAAAAATTACTAAAAACTTCCGATTAAAGTCACTTAAAGCAGCTTTTACCTAATAGGAGAGAGCATCTGCCATAGCCAAACACTTTTCTGCCAAGAAAAAAACCATGGAGTGCTAAAAATGTACTGAATCTAAGAGTAAAATAAATACATGAGTCTGTTGCACATAAGACAACAGCTCTTGAGTCAACTTAGGTGATTCAGAGGCTCTGGTTAGAAGCTTTAAAAAATGCAGGGCTAAAAAAGTGAGCAGAAAAAAACCCATTTTATTGGGAACTGCATTTCCAGCAGCTTTGAAAGCAAGGACTTAAGTCTTGATTTTGCCTTTACCTATGTTTTTTTTCTCCCACAGCTTCACAAAACATCATTTAGATTTCAGTAGGTCATTTGGAAAGTAACCTTACAAGCTCTGGTGTGGGGTTTTGGGGGGGATTTTCTGTTGTCAGGACTTGCCTTGCTGAAATGAGCAGGTACTTATGCTAATTTAAATCCTGATATCCAATAAAGTTATGTTAGAAACTGTATAGATTCCTGCTTTTTCCTGCAATTTATTCTCCCAAAGAATATCTGGCCTTTAAAATTGCTGTTTTGCTGAAAAGCTATACCAGAACACCAACAACTGTGCTACAGTGTCACGAATCAATAGCACTGCATGCAATATTTAATACAAACTGAGACCCACGGGCCTGCTCTTTCAGCTTTTAATATCAAGCTTTGCTTACTTGCAACATTTTATTTTAAAATGGCAGTTATGCTTAAAAGAAACAAAGTGCTCCAGTAATCTCTGCTGATATTGACGAGATAGGCTTCAGTCCAAATAAAGTTTTAAGCAAGTCACAGTATAAACAAAAATACACATCTAGGCAGCTGACCCATTTTTAACCTTTTTCATAAGAGTGTTTATGCCATTGAAGTTTCTTTACACCAAATGTCAAGTCTATTACATAACAGTATTTTAATCTTTGAGAGGTTTGTTAAACCCAAGTATTTTCTTCTTCATATAATTATAGAAGAAAGAGCAAAATAACTGGGGGGTTGGATTGTGGAAAAAAGGCAGAAACAGAGAAAAGCCCCAGCTGCTTCAGCATCCTCTCCCTAGCAGTGACCACAGAGAGTCATTGAAAAATTTAAGAACTAGGTAGGGCCACTAATCCAGAATACTCCCCAAGCTGTTACCTTCATAAATTTTTCCCAGGCTTCCCAAACCAAAATTACAACCTGAAACCACAGTAAAGTTTGAGAGGAAAAGAGGAGAGACACAAGGGGAGGGGAAAAAAGGAAGGAAACAGGGAAAACAGAAAACAAGAGCCTTGATTTGTCTGCATGGGAAAAATGGATAAATGCATAACTGAATTTCATGTTTTTACCAATTCTGCCTTCATCTACCTGGTTAAGCAAAGATGAATAGCAGTGAACAACTGTCCCAGGAACATCCTGTCCACATTGTATTGTCATGGTATTGTTATGTATATTGCCAGAAAAAAACTCTTTATAAAACAGCAACTACAACCAAAAATGGATGGTCTAATTTAGAGTTCTTCCCCGGCATAGTGGGAAGTAAAACAAAGTCTGATCCATTCTGTCCTTCTGTCCTTATTTTTCTGTGCAAAACAACATACTCCATCATATTTTTGTTTTCTAACAATCCTCATATACAAGTTCCTGAAGTGGCTTCAAAAGCACGTAATGTACCTAGAACTAATTAATATTTTCAGATTTCTGTAAGTGCTGCTTTTGCCTTCCCTTTCTGTAACATGTTTCACACCATGCGGCCGTAGCCACTCTGGGCACGGGGGTCAGAATACAAAGTTTCCAGGCCTCTCCATGCACACAAAACTGAGAACAGTTACATTAAATGATATATAGCATATCCTGTATCATTTCACTGTTGATAAGGGTGAAAACAGCTGGCATGCATTTGTCCAAACAAGCACAGTTTGCATGAACAAACATTTGAATTTCTGAATTCCAAGGATGAAACACTGTGCTTGTTTCAGCAGCAAATTCTTGCCCGTTTTCTACCCTCAATCCTCAAAAAACTCCAGAATTTACATCTATAAGAGCCTCTCAGTTGTGTCTGGCATTATCCCCATCAAAAAAAACCCCAAAAAAACCAAATCCAAAGAGTGGAGGACAAAGGGCCCCCACTCTGGCTGCACGGACTTGCACAGGCAGCACTGCCCTGTGCTGAGCCAAGAGAGGCTACCTGGTGTTTTTAATTAAAATGCAGCCAGCTGAAAGTCATTAATATTGCCACAGAAAGAAAAACAACCTTTACTCCGCTGGGCACGGGTAATAAAGTTTGGGGGTTTTTAACTTGCTGAGCTCCATCTGTGAAGGTGAGGAGGAAGGTTAGTGACAAGAGCATTGCAGCTCTGTTTTCTGGGCCCTGTGGCTGCACATCCTTCCACCCTGAGCTCCACAAGCTCAATCACAGATTTTATTACAGGATTACATTTTTTTTCCCCCCTCCTTAGAAATTAACATTACTTCCTTTCCATAATAGAAGCATGCCTATAAAAATGTAAATTTAAGGCAGGCCATCTAAATAGAGCACACTGAACTTCAGCACACCAGGCAGGACTAATCTTGCAGACCTCTGGTAATTTAAATTCTGACACTGTAAGAAAACTGCAATTGATATTCTGCATAATAAAACTAAACAGAGGCATCAGTATTCTGATGCAGACTGGGAAAAAGGCAAAGATACTTTAAATTAAAAGGTATATTTTTCAGTTCAGTCTTTTAGTAAAAATGCTTTATTCATATGTAAAACATACTGAGAGAAAAAATATAAATCATCTCACTGTTAGAAATCATTATTTACCACTCGTATTTGTAATGGATTTTCCTGGGCTATGGGGCTGTCAGTGCATACCTGCAGCTGTTCCTTATGATTACAAGGAATAGGTCTCTCAAAAGTGAATTCAAAGAAATTTTCTTTAGGGTTCAACAACCACAGAATCTACCTGGATTTTCACTTATATCTCCCCTCACTTCAAAATTATGGCATCCTCTGCATTGCAACCTATAAACATCATAATTACCAGGTTTAAGAAACATTTAAAATCCAAGAAACACAAATAAATGTTAGCTCTTGTACCAATCTTGCAGTTTAAAACTTTTTTATTACTAATGAAAAAAACTATTTGCTCAAGCTTTGTAAGAACTGGGAGAGAAAGAAAGAGGGTTTCAAGTAATAGAAACCCAAAACCACTGCACTACAAGATAGAAAAGAAACACAAGAGTAACAAGAAAGCCAGAAAAATCCAAGAAATGTAAATTTATGGGTGTTTTTCAAAGAAATCCTAGAATATTTAGGCACATCAGGCTTACAGATATCTACTAGAGTTCAATTTTTCTTAAGCATAGATGTCACAAGAACAAACAGCAAATCTGAGAATCAGAAGACATGAGTTGTACTAAATTCATGATTTAAGTTTAATCACTACAGACAGACATATCCTTCTGCACCTATGGGTTCCTGTCTTCATGTAATAGTGTGGATGCACCTCGTCCAAATAAAAACACCCTACAGTCTCAAAGCCACCACATTCTGAGTTTGCCTTTCATTTCTCAAAGTCTGTTCTCCCTTTATCTTTTGAAGAAAAGGAGACTTCCTTCCAAATTCATCAGACTTATGTTAATTAATTTCCAATTCATAATGGGGATCCTATTTTATTAGTCTTGGTGAAGAATATCCTGCATTTCTCACAGCCACAAAGATAAGGCTGCTTAGTAGAGCTGGCAACTATGGTGTGATGTAACAATCCAATTAATTTGGAATGTGTCCTACTGATTAATAAAGCCTTTTAAAGAATTGTGTGTTTCATCTGCATTTACAACCTGGCACTAATGACTTCCTCCATGCAGCAAGTTATGCAACACAGATGATCAAATATTTAAGATACTTTTATTATTAAAATTTGATAGCGCTATCAAAGCTTTTTTCTCATATTCCAGTTTTATAATTAAATTTTACAAATATATAAGCTAAATAAACTGGGCAAAAGAAGCAGATGAAGTTTAGCACATTCTGAAACGGAGGGGATGCTGAGGGAACTGCTGTGACAGCAGGACTGTGAAAATGTACAGCACATGATTTATAGAAGACATTACTCTTGAGAGCATATCAAAATGCATTTGTGCCTAAAATTACAAAAACACACAATAACAGCAGTGTTCTAAAGTCTCACATTAGTCTGGGATAATATTCATACTTTCAGAGAGGTTTTCTGAAGATCCAAATGAAGATCTCAAAAGGGTGGTGAAGCTCAACTCAAAACTTGAGCAGAATTTGCTCAAGCAGAGAGGTTTCAAGTCTCTCAGCAAACCAAACTCTTTCTGCCTTTAACAACAAACTATTTTTTAGTATTTGTAGGTTTTGCTCTAAATTAAAAAGAAAACCCCTATTCAAAGTAGCTTTGGGACTGCTGTAACAAGCTGAGCAGATAAAACAGATAGCCTCATTGATTTTTCTACCACTCAAGTGGAAAACCAGAAAACAAACCAGAATTTTTTTCACGGAGCAATAGTTTCCCAGTGTTCATCAAGTGGTGCTTGTCCACAACTCTGTCTTCAGTCACAAAGCTTGCACTAAAAACTACTCTTTATTTGTTCTTTTACTGTGTTAACAAAAGCAGCGTGGTTAGCTCATGCCCAACTTCATGACTTATACACAGTCATGACAAACATTGCAAACCTTAATAAGAACTTAAAAAAAAAAATAAAAGGTTGTTTTTCGTCTTTTGTAGACACGCAGTTCACAGCTGGGCCTTACTCTTCAAAAATGTATTTATTAAAATAGAAAAATCTTATTTCAATTGCTGGCCATAACCTCTTACCTCCTGCATCCCTACCACAAGTAAAATAGTCTCCAATATCAGGAGTAAGTATATTTGTTCCTTACTGTTCATTTTAAACAAAAACACCTTCAGATGTCAGCTACTTATTTATTTCTAGTCCATTCAAAAGGTACTTTCCAGTGGCAAAACACAAATAGGACTTTCAAGGTACATTTAGTGTAGGATTTATATTAGAAAGTAAGGCATCAACCACAGCTCCACAGAATGACAAAATGCTTGTACTGCTCCTTTATTTAAAATAAATGTTCCTGAACAGAATATAAAAGCAAAGATGAGCCACAAATAGAATTTCTCAATGGCTGTTTGAATTTCCCTGCTCCATTTCACGTCTCTCTACTCCCCAGTAATCATCTTCAGCTGCTGCTGCTAACAGAGAGCTACTGATTCTGGAATTACTTCCTCCAATTATGGAAATCTTGTAAGTAATGAAAACCAAAATATGTCTTTAGCAATGACAGTCAAATTGTAGAATGGTCACAGAAATCCATTATTTGCATTTCTTATTCCCCAGTACAGGCAAATCCACAAGGGAGGCCCTTAGGAAATAAATTTAGAACCATTTCCTTTTAGTTATTGAAATCCTACTTCAAGAGTTTTCATTACTATTAGAAGTCAATAGTAATTTATCTGCATAGAAAGAATAATATCCAACCAAAATACCGAAAACCATAACAGGAGTTAATAGTGCAAGTAATGTGGGATAGGGAAGAATGTGTGAAAGACACTGTCCAAATATTTGTTATGTCACATAGCTGCTGAAAGCATCTGGATCTTCCCCACAAAAAAAAAAACAAACCCCCCCCCCCCAAAAAAAAAAAAAAAAAAAAAAAAAAAAAACAAACCAAAAACAAAAAAAAAAAAACCCCCCAAAAAAAAAAAAACCGAAACCAATCCCAGTGCTTTTTAGTAGTTTATGTTATTTGCTAAGGAGTTATGGAATAGAGTTACTGTTTAGGACTAAATGATGGTTTATTCTGGTAACATTTTAAAAGTAAATACCGCAAAAACAGGAGAGTGAAGCTCATGGTTTAAAGCAAACTTGCTCAAAACAAAGAACCAAACAAATCCCTTCTGTTCTTTCGACACTGAAGAACTGAATGGTCAAATACTTGAGTAAACACATTCCCCTCAAAGAAATACATGTGGTACACTCTCCAGCTCATAGGAGTTCAGAGAAACCTCATTTTATCCAGCTAATTATATTTCAGTATTAATGACAGAAGGTATTCCAAGCTGCATTTATAAATGCAATGAAGTTTTAAAAAGGTGCAATTAGCAGTACCTTGTGATTGATTTCTTCGCACTAAAATAACCACAACTACAAGCAAACAGCTCATAAAACACTGTCAAAGCAACAGATACACCTTACCCTCATTTTAAGATTGAACTGCTATCATCTTGTTACTCAAAATCCCGAGTTAAAACATGTTGCCCTTAATTTTCAATTTAATACACTGGGATCCAGCTTTGCATGCATGCGAGTCTACAGATAAATACATTTATCAATCTCTAGTTTTATAGCTGAAAAGTACCTTCCTTTTGTGCTTGCCTAAAAGGCCTTACTCAGCATGAGTTCAGCAAGTCTCAAGCACTTTATTTATCACAGCAAACAGTATTTTTTAAGAGTTATCCCCCCTCTACAACCGATCACAATACACTGAGCAACAGTTTTTCTACTTTTTAGGAGGTTCACCATGATGCAGAAAAGCAGTGGCTACATGGAGACAGAGAGAAGGGGAACGAAAAAAAAGAAAGAGCATAAAAAGGGACATCTGGAAGGTGCCTAGTGCCACCTTATCTACCCAGCAGATATGAAAGCAAATATGCAGCAACTACAGGAGAAGATGCCTGGAGCCTCTCCCAGCTCATCCCTGGGGATGGGCATCCACCTGACTCCCCCTGACACCTGATTTAGAGTTTGACAGTGAAAAACTGCCGTGCAATTAAAATTCCACTGACACAGGCCTATACGGTCACTTTGCTGCTGCATCTGGGTCCCCTGAGGCTTCTCCTCTCCAGGCACAGAGGAGCTGAACGAGCCCCACTCCAGTGCCCAGCTGGTCCTCACACAGCAGCCCCTTTCCTTGGTGCTTGGGCTACTAATTGTCCAACCTGCTTCATGGATGCTCCAGGACAGCAAAGTTTCCCCTGATCAGTCAGAAATACAATCAACTTAAAAGGCAGTTCATCATTTCTATATGAAAAAAGCCAGCAAATGGGAAAATGAAGTGCCCAGGAAACAGGCCAGGCACTGGTATGTGATGGAGCCATTACTGTCTATTAATGGTCATAGACAATGTTCTGTTGTCCTATTGCAGAGTGAGGGAATGGTCCCTTGCACCTTTTGCACCAGCCTGGCAGGGATCAAGCAGTGTTTGGGCCATGTCCTCGGGCACAGTGGGGATTGCTGGGCTGTTCTGTGCAGGGCCAGGGCTGGACAGGATGATCCTTGTGGTTCCCTCCCAGCCCAGGATATTCTGTGATCCGAACAATTCCCCAGATATCTACCAGGCACAGTTTTCAGAGTTCAAACTCAAACCTTTCCACAGGTCCTTTTTAATATGCAGTGTGCACACAGTGACCTTCTTCCAGAGGCCAAGACACTCCAAAATAGCTGCAAGTTATTCCAATAAACATCCCCAGCCCTATTTCATCTACTGATATCCCCTATGCTGCCATTACCTCTTAGGGACCTAAAGAGCCAGCTTGTCTCTCTCTAGTTAATATTAAATACACATTCATAGCTGATGTTTTGTGATAACCAAGAATGAAAACACTCCTTTTCTCTCATCAGCTGTGTAACATCCCTAACAACCTGAATCAATAGCCAGTTAAACTGCACCAGGGAGGGGTGGAGAATCACACCAAAAGTCAAGCAGCGCCACTTCTGCCCTCTGCCATAACCACCAGGGAATTGACTTCCAGTGCCTGACTTTTGATCCTCAACACATCACACAGGAATTGCAAAATCCTATCTTTTATTGCAATCTCCCTTTCTGTAGCAGTTCTCAGGGAAAAGACACATTTTTCCCTGTACAAGGGAAGTAAGAATGTACTGAGAGCTGTGGTAAATACATGGCACATACAGCAAATAAACAAAGACAATGCAATTAACAAGAGCTACTGGTAAAATAGACTACTCTCAAGTTATGTCTATTGCAAGATCACTTCTCTTTTTGAAATTCCATCAAAAGAAAATTCAAAACTTAAATACCAGGAAAAAATTAAGTGTAATTAAAAGTATATCCAAGACAAATCCTGTGTGGCAGTATTTCCTCCTCAATGGAAAGCTTTTCCCATGGCTTTGATTAGCAAAAAATAAATTTTTCAGTTTCTTGGGAAAAATAAACTCCCTAGCTGATTAATTTTGGATTATAAATTTTTTTTTCACAAAAAGGTTAAAAACAAAGTAACTTTTTCACATCATTTTACCAAAGGACTACAGTTGAAATGCTCACATTAAGGTATCCTACAGCAAAAAGCCTTCCCTCAGAGGCCAAAAACTTAAGAGGTAAATATTCAAATAGGATTTTTCATTCCTGTAAAGTATTACACTGCTGAATATAAATAAAGCTGTGCTTTTATTTTTAAAATTTAGCTTTCCTGAAATAGGTGTAATAGCAACAGTAATTAAAGTGTAATTAGTACTGAAGCAACATGCAGCCTTTTGTATCTTGACAACTATTCCAACTTTCTACAGAATTCTTTTTAATTTGACTGAGATATCTGCACATTTAGAATCAACACATCTAAGAAATAGTTAGTAAGCACTGCCTTAGATGTCTACATTAATTTTAATTGTTTTACAGTAAAATATTTTCAATCAGTATTTATAGTCCAGACACAAGAAAGGCCAGTGTTTTAAATAAGTGCTTCAAGACCATTGTCCTTTTACAATACAGTCCATTCTTTTCCTAGCTAGATTTTTTAAACTCTTTTGAACATCAATTGACACAATTAGTAAAATACTTCTTCATAATAAAAAACCCCAACAAAGTGAGAAGTACATGTTGGCTCATTTGGGAGGAACTAAGTTATAATAGGACACAAAAACACAGAAAGCCAATTCATATGTTAAAGACAACCAGAAAGCTACAGCCCACATATTATCCTAATAGACCAAATGAAATATGTTTAATAGAAATACAAAGGGGCTGAAAAACATTTCTTACAAGAAAGAAGTGTATTTGTAGTAACACAACAACGCCAGAGATTGACCACAGATTCCTTTCCTCTCCAAAAAATCCTTGAGAATGCAATTTAGGCAGGTTTAAAGCAATACACAAATGCAACTGTCCTGAATAGACCTAACCCTTCCATTTTTTACACTCAATCATCTTCTATCTCAACATTTCTTTTTAAGAAGTTCATCTCTTTACAAACAGCCCCACTGAAGACAACTCCAGTGACAAAGTCCTAAAAGAGCCACCTCTTGGCAGCAGCATTTCATAAACGATCTCAGCACATAAAGGATGCTTTGATATTGCTTTGGGCCCCTCTTCCCTAATTTATTACTTGTTTTCTACAGCAGTCTCCCAAAGGAGCTTCACAGTTCTCCAGGTATCTTTAGAAGCCATTATGCATACTTAACTGCTAATTATAGGCATTAAATAGATGCACCAAATCAAATGGCTAATGAACAATATGGCAAGAAAACAACACAAAAAGGTTTGAATCCCTCAAGGAAATACCTATCTTCTAAGCCCTGCAGCTGCCCTGATATTCTCAATATTGATCATTTAACACAAAAGCAAATTAAAGTTTATTAGGTGGTAAGAAACTGACATTGTGAATCGATGAATCACTCTGTTACATTTAATCCCAATTGATTTGAGTAGCTCAGTACATTTTCCAAGCTTGTCTTTATGTCATACTGTAAAGTGTAAGGCAAATGGAAATTTATTAAGCTATGAATCCTTTATAACTTAAACTCAATAAGCCCTAAATGGCTCATCCATAAACGGCAGCTCGAGTTTTCCATGTTTAAATTTTTTAATACAACAGAAAGCGGCAGCAGGACTGACACGGTGGTGTTGGGGCAGCCTGATGCTCTGCAGGGATGGATCTGAACATTAAACTGCAGCTTGGAGCCCAAGGGAGGGTGGGCACAATCCCACAGAGACTCAGTGCTGCAGTTTGGGAAGTCACAGCCACCAGAGCACTCAACTCTCATTGAAATTGGGGACAACTGATCACAGGAATTGCTGCCTCAGAAATCCTCATCCCAACCATTAACCAATGGAGAGGTGAAATCCTCATTATCAGAGTAGGTGATGAGGTTTGGCAGACAGAAGTGATTTGAGAAGCTGACAACACAAACTTTTCAAGAGGTGGTAAGACAGCATCCAAATCCATACCAGGAACATTCACATCAACTTTGTTATTTAGGTGCTGGACAGAGAAGATTTAGCTCCTGCAAGTCACCCAAATGCAACAAGCCCATTTTAACACTCACTGCCTTTTATGGTCCAGTTCTAAATCAGTTTTCATATTTAAAATGTCTAAACAATACTGAAGTCAAACATGGAACAAGTTAACACTCTGAAACACTCAGCATTGTAATTCTGTAGTAAAACAGCATAGAACCCTCTGTGGAGAAGTATCCTAGACAGCACATTTGGGTAGAAAATAAAATACTAAACACTTTTAACTTCCCAGGGATTGAGTCACAGTACCAACACTGAGCGCATGTTCGTAGGCAAAAAAAAAATGTAAAGTACTGACTAGAAAGTTTTAAACTCAATGCTGAGCCAATTTTCACTGTCAGAAATATCTAGAAAGTTATTTATTTTCTTATTAGTCTGATATTAAATCCATCTGTTGATGTTTATTTGAAATACAAGTTATGTTTCTGTAATAAGATGCAGCTCCCTAAAATTCTAAATGAAATAACACATCCTCTCACACCAGGAGAGTAAATGCAAATTTTGTCATAACTTCAACAGCAAAAAAATTTGCCCCAAAGTGTGCTTTTCAGATTGGATTTGTTAAGTCTTCATATAAACATGGACCAAATGTGAAATTCTAAACCAGCAAGTAGACAAAGGATAATTCCTTCAAGCAATCCTTCAGGAGATTCATAAACTGTTGTATATTTTATCAACAAAAACCAGTTTTTTCTGATTATTCTGGCAGTGCATCCCAGAGCCAAGTAATTGGGAATACCTATTAATAGTAATATTGAGAACTCAGTGTTCTGTGTTAAAGAGTAAATAATACACAGTATTGAATACAGAGTCCCCTTGAACACTAGAAGTGTCCAAAACTTAAGAGTTTTGGAGGTTTTGTGCCTCACCCAGTTTCTTTAGGCTTTTGCTTTAACCTTCAGAAAGTTTCCCCAACTCTTATTCATGCAGACTAAATAGAATAATAAATGGCTACTCACATTCCAAATAAAAAAAGTGCTGATGTAAAAAAAAAAACTTCAGTATTATTCATTGTGCTGAATGTCACTATAACACATAGAAGTCATCCCTAGGGACATAAAAACCAAATTACATTTCCAAGAACACAAGATCCCTACTTGAACTGACAGAAAAGTTGAGACACATGCAAAGACACATAACTCTGATGTCATTCCCTACAAATGCATAAGTGTTTTATTTCAGTTTTTTTTTTTAAATTTTTTGGTGTCAAGTTTCCTTCAGAAACCTGTCCTATAATTCTTGGGCCATTAGCAGGAGATGCTTTTGGCACTGTATGTGTTAAAATAAGGAAGGAACAACGACAAAAAAATTCTTGACCAAACAAGTCACTTTCAGGAAATATTCAATTCAAACCTGCTTATTTAGGTTGATTCTGACAAAACTATATTAGACAAACATGAAGAATAATTTTAATTTGAAACTGCTGTTTCTACTACAGAAAATGGTATTAATATGCAGAAACACTTAAATATTTAAAACACATAAATGCAAAGAGGTTTTTGCTGCATTTTTCTGGAAACTTTTCATTATGTGAAAACATTCACTACTCAGTCTTTTCATCCTTTATAGGATTTTAATGTGCTGGGTAGCTCAACTATTCAAATTTCCCATTGGTTTTAAATTTTAGTTCTTAAAATCTCTACTCACACACTTCAGGACTGGAGTGTGATTTAGATTACCTGCATTTCTGGCAATTATCCACATATTCCTTTTTACTTCAGCTACCCAAGTATTGCAATGATGCATAAAAAAATTTCTATTAATTTCAACACATTATTTTTCAGTTGCCACCATGACAAATAACCACCTCCACCCCATCAGAGCTTTTTAGTCAGTAAATCACAAAGAAAACACTTGAAATTCACTACTTCCTTGCAACGAATCATCTTGCTGAAAGACCGTTCACAAAACAAGATGGATTTTCCCAATTTCCCCAACTGGGCTTCTTCAGGACAGTAGGAACACAGCTTTTAATGAGGTTTGAAAAACCAAACCACTTACCACTGTGGCATATCAAAATTTTGCAAGCACTCTGAAGTTCAGACAGTTTCCAGAAAACAAAAGAACCTCTGGAATGGAATGCTCTGATGACAACAATTGCATGAGCATTTGACTTCACAAATAAAGAATTAAAAGCATGAGAATTGATTTTTCATTCTGTATCCAATCCTACACCTGTGAACGCTCCTCAATGTGCCCATCTCAGCTCTTCCAACTGCAAAACTCTGAATTTCTACCCCTTCTTTCTCTCAGAACAGGCAAACATCTTTCCTCAATTAACCCTGTACAGAAATTATTTTAATAATACATCGCTGAAAAGTACTTATTCACAACAGAGAAATGGGCATCCAAAGGAAATTTTTTTGAGGGGCAGGAGGTGCTTTTACAAAGCTTTTCCTGTAGATTAAAGCCTACCAACATGGCTTGCCAGGAGGGAGCTGCTAAATTGCACAAGAAAACTTCAAACCGCAGGAAGAACTAGGTAGAACAGTGTTGTTTGACTGAATTAACAGCTGAATTTTCTACTCCAGCTAAAAGCCTTTTGACAATAGCTAAGGCAAACTATCTGGCTAGGAAAAACAAATTGCACAGGCAAAATTATCAGAAAGCACTAATTAAACAGGGATAGTCACACAATTTCAGGAGCTTCAGCAACAGAGGTAATGCCTTCTTGTATTCACACACAATAGATCAACTGCTCCAACCTGAACTTCACACAGCCTTCCAGTCAAAGCAATTGCTTCAGGAATTCAGCCTTTCACACCAAAAAAGGGCTTTTTTAGCTGCCAGTCACTAAGTGACTGAAAAAAAAAAAATCTTCTCCATGGAGGTAGGATAGGAGAATTATGCCAGAACTGGACTGTAAACTCTATGAAGCAAGGACTGAACGCTACTAGGAATTTATTTAAGATGGATCCAGACTCTGATCTACTGAACTGCAGTATACAGCCACTACTACAGCCTCAATAAAAACAAAAAGAGCAAAGGAAGGATTTAGATGCTAATATATCTTCACAGGATATAAAAACACAAATTCTGAAGGCACCTGACCTTCAGTCAGGCTTTCCAGCAAAATTCTCATGTGACTCACAAGTGGGTCATGCAACACAACTGAAATTACAATTCAAATAAACATCTTGAAAAACAGATTGGGAAGCTACCTTCACACTCGGAAAAGTTAAAGCATAGAGCACAACCTAGGAGAAAGATACCTGCAAACACAACATTCTGTAAACAACAATCGCTGGACTTACCTGGACTGAAGAAATTCTCCAAAAAGAGAAGCTCAACTTAGCCTCTAATAAAAATTATGTTCTAAATACACCTCTCACTAGATAAACTTCTCCCTGAATTGAACACACATCTTCAGTCTCCTTTGTTCCCTCACTTCTGTTATCCCAGCCTGGCCAGGTGCAAGCAATTATCCTGACAGGGTCCCCCAGCTGCAGCTCGTCACTAATCAGCCCCACAGACCGGGGAGGCGTCACTGCACCTGTGCACTGGCTCCAATAAACCTGCAGTGCTCCTCTACAATTCTCAGCTTTCAGGACACATACAAAACTGCAGATCCACAAGGCGATTCTACTTTTGACAGGGGAAATGAGCCCCTGTAGTAAACCCCTCAGGTTTAGCCAGGGCCCCTTGGAGAATAGAATGCTGACACAGCAGCAAAGAAGTTTCCTGTCTCCAGGGACATCCGCCTTGTACCTTATCCCTATAGCCATGTAAGGCAATATTGTGTTAAACCCTACTATTGGTCACTTATTGTCACTCTAACACCTTTGCCATTGGTCAGGATTGGATCCGGGCCAAGGGTATAAAAGTAGCACACTGTACCCCTACTAACTCGGAAGAAGAAGAGCTGAGACCCTTCACAGACCCCTACAATAAAGCCATACTCGTGGAACAGCCAGCATCTTCTGCTTCTCCTCTCTCTGCCGTCTGCTGGAGCCTTAGGCCAAGGGAAAAGCTACCCAGCAAGCAAAGCTGAAATCACAAGAGCTGCCTGATCACTAAGAGCTGAATATCTCCCTGCTTGCTAGGGGCTGACCCGCGGCCTTGGTCTGAGAGCGAGCTGGCTTCTGGCACCCAGTGCCCTTGGGGACTGAGCTCTGGAGCTGGAACAGCTTGCATAGGATACGACCAAGCAAGGCTCATTTAAGCCCCTTCTCTTTCTAAGTGGTTTGTCTCCTCACAGTAGTACAATTGCCATTGCTAAATGGAGTTGAAATCCTGACAAAATCAGTTCAGTTTCTTCCATCAACCAAGTTTTGGAGGCTTACAGGTCTCACGTAAACTACAGGACTGGCCAAATAATGCAAGCTACCAACTGAAAACAACTATTATTCTGTATACTCATAAATCCACAGTTCTGGAAAAGCTTGCCTCCAGTAATAATCCAATACTACCCTTGAAGTATGTGCCTGTTGATAGCTGAAGTATTAGCATTTGCAAATCACTACAGATCCAATTAGAAAGTACAAAATAAGGTGTCATGGTAACAAGCCACTCTCCAAAAGTGAGACTCAAACAGGAAACAAGGAGAGAAATGAGGTTTGGAAAATACACGAGGCAAGGGTGTGAAGTTCAAACTCATCAGACAGGAAAAGTGCATACTGGATCTGTGACACAAAGCAAAGCTCATCTCGGTGCTTACAGAGGGAGATAGTCAAAAGTTCTCTATTTCCAATATTTTATTAGAGAAGAAGGAATTTTCAGGAGGCAGTAGTACCCAGATTACACACATCCAAATTGAGTTTCAATTACTTAAGAGAGTAATTAAGAACTGGAGTAGGTTAAAGCAGCCTCATTAAAAGTTCTTGTGAAGGATTTTCTTGAAGTCAGCAGGCAACTCCTGCTTCCTTACTGGGAAAGCACAAAAACCACAGACAATGAGAGGCCAGGAGCACAAAAAATACATCCTTCATTAGCAAAGGCACCAGAAAGACAAAGCTTTGGATGCAACAAAGAGAAATGGCAGACCCAATCCTGATCTCAATGTGCCCGATAGCTCACGGCTTTGAAAGCAGAGCTTGTTCTGGGAACACAGCTAACACATAGTTGTGGCAGCAATTTGCCTTTAAAGCAGTGATTCCCAGAATCTGTGTCTGTAGGGCCTCTCATGGATCCCAAGGCATTTGTGAAATGGGAGCTCTTGGAAACCCTCCCCCAGGAGGATTATGCAATACCCTGGTGGCTGCAGCTCCAGGCTGAGGCCCCTTCCCTTGGTTCCTTTACCAAGATGACACAGAAGAGCAATCAACCTTTAAATTTACCTTTAAAGCTGGCAGAAGCTATGATATTTTACCCAAAGGATACCATTTAGCTACTGGAATAGGACAAGATTCACCCATGTTAAACAGTTTTGATAATTATTTAAATAAAAGTCCATGGGAATAGCAGTGAAACAATGAAGACAAGTATGTCAGCAAAGATGTATTATTTAATATTTTACTAATAAGATGAATAGATGGAATAAGTAAATGGAAAAATAAAATAGCAAGTTCTGTTAAGCATAATATAGACATTTTTAGTTAAAATATATTGCGTTACACAATTTTCTCTCATTTTTTTTTAACAGAGGAAAGAGAAGAGAGAAAGAAAAGCTTGGATAGCAATAACAGGACTGTCTTCTTAAGTTATTGTATAGTTAAAATTCATTTCCTAGCATGAAGTTTTGGAATTAGTGACAGGATGACCACCAGGGAAATGTGTATCATCACAGTATGAATAAGAAAAGCCCATTCATTATTTCACACACACTGTATGCTAACTGGTCTAAATTATACATTAGTAAGTTGCACTGCATGTCTGTTAATTCTTGGGAAAAAGCAGTCAGTAATTAGGTTGTATTGGGTATATGGAAGGTCACTGTGCTTGCAGGCTCTAGATGCAGAGTCAGAGTAGGTTATCAAGCATTTCAAGTATTTATAGTTTTCACATTTCAATTCTGAAAAAAAAGAATCTAGAGACTCCTAAAAGAATTTTGAGAAGACTTGAACTGAACACTGTTGAAAGATCACAGGCTCCTCTTTCTACATCAGCTCCTTAAGACTTTAATACACTTTGCATATCTGCCTGTATCAGAAATCATGGCCAGTACATTTAACAAATGATATCAGAGAAAAAAGTGCCTGAAATTCTAAAGATATAAACTCAGTGACTAACAGAAAGCTTTGCCTTTCTGAATAGCAAAGAAGGATTGTGAGTTATTGATTCTCTAAGGCAAAATATGATTTCCCTGCGTGAAAGTTATTCACTTCCAAACATCTACATCCCTCCCTTTACCAACAAAAATTGTACTTTAAGTGCAGTGAGTGCTGGTGATTTCAGTACTCCTTCCTACACTGATGAATAAGAAAATTAATGCAGGTCCACATCATGAATTCAGAACTACTTCATGGCTTTGTTATGTTTATTACCAAGTAACTCCAGCCAAGTGGTGTATTATTTTAATCTCTGAATTGGCAACAGAATAACTAAGGAAATATTTAATGTGGATATCTCTGTTCAGACACTGCTGCCTACAGTCATACAACACCTTGTTTTCACTCTTCAGAAGAATTTTTTTCTGGAGTAAAGAAGACAAATCAATTTGCCTGCAACACAAATCAAAGATGGGCCACCATAAGCCAAGTGGGAAGGATGCCACAGTGTTTTTATCTTGAGATAATTGTGCACATTATAAAACCTGCATGAAGTAGTGCCAAAACTCCCTTTTTAGCCAATGAAAACCAGAACTTTGTCACAGGGGCTCTTAGTGAGCAGCTCTTAAATAAACTCCACACCCTGATGAGTAGAACGCATTCCCTCCCCACTGAAGAATGAAGTGCTCCCAACCTGTTTGGTTGGTTCATTTTTTCTTCATGATTTACATTCAAATCAGGCAGAAATTTTAACTGACATCAGTAGGAAACACTCACCTCTTCCACTGAATATCTGAGCCCTAGCTCCAGCACCAATGATGAAATTAGCAAGTCAAACAAGGTAAATGTCAGAAGAGGAAACAAAGATATTTTTGCTGCACCTTCTCTTCCAAACTCATTATGCTGATGGCCACATTTTTAGGTCCCTGATGTATCTGCCCAAACAATCCATTTGACATCATTTTCACAAATAAACCATTTCATCCTTGGAAATTTTTCCCAGAGTTAATCTGCTAACGTAATAAAAGAGGACATTTGGGGTACATACAAACTAACATCAGTAACTTCCAGACACTGGCAATTTGCCTGTACTTCACACCCCTAATGCATCCTTTGGTTATTAAGATGGACAAAGCATTCCCTACTTGTTCAGCCAGAGCTGTTGGCAAAACAGGGACATTTATTTTAACAACCTTAAATTGAAGGGCAATCCAATGAGAAAGGAGCAGGAGAAGAGAGCATTAAAAAAATCCATCATACTGACAGAGCTCTCTTCTCCAAGGAACACAGGATACTGGAGACAACCTCACTCCCACATACCTGCATCACTCAGAACTGGACCATGAAACAGATTTTGGGTTTACTTGAATACTCATTTCATTCACTCATTGGTTCATTTAGACAGTTCTTAGCTGGATTTTAAAAATCATCCGGCTTCCTTTGAGAAAAGGCACTGGCCAGACTATGCATTCTTATCCTCATTATCACTGTTATCATCTTTTGTGCTAAGCCACTTCATGACTTCACTTCTGCTTTTCACTGAGAA
Source organism: Zonotrichia albicollis (assembly GCF_047830755.1). Taxonomy (NCBI): domain Eukaryota; kingdom Metazoa; phylum Chordata; class Aves; order Passeriformes; family Passerellidae; genus Zonotrichia; species Zonotrichia albicollis. Next base: position 2,251,852 of record NC_133820.1, read on the forward strand.
ACTTCCTTATTTTCTTATTCAGTCACAGTATAATCAGCAGTTAACAAAGAATATGGATAAAAGCAACTTTAGCTTACCACAGCTGAATGAAGAAAATGATTTATTATTTTATTTCTGGGCAGAAAATAAAACCTTTTTCCAGAAGAGAAGCAGTTATTTCTTTGGACATCCCCTGGATGGATGCATTTGTGGTAACAGATGTGGGGTGATGGGGGAGTGGTGGTCTTTCCCTGGCCTTTATCTGCTTTATATTGAGGCAAAGGCTTGATCTGAGAAAGAATTTTTTCACAGTGAATGTTGTTATTACATTGCAAGAGTTCTATTGTCATTACATTGCAAAGGTTCCATTTCGCTAGAGTTTCCTACCTCCCTGAAGGTCAGGTAGGCAGCTCCTCCAGGCACTGACCCTTCCTTATCCCCACAGCAGCCAACTGACTCCACTTCCCACCAATCCACTCTTTTATAAAATTCTTTTTATTGGCTACAGCTGTGCCCTGCTAACATCAGGCCTGCTCCTAATCTTTAGTAACTGGTTCAGCTGCAACTCTTTAGGGGACAAGATTACATTCTGTGCCACCTTCATTTGCCCATACTGTGTCCCCCTACAAGCGCAGGCACGGAAACCATGGAGGAAGTTTCCCAGCGAGGTTGTACATGTCCCACCCCTGGAAAGGTCGGGCTGGGGCACAGCTCTGAGCCTGCTAACAGAGCTGAAGATGCCCCTACACATTGCAGAGGGGTTGGACCAGAGGACCTTTAAAAAAAACCTTCTGACCCTAATGATTCTGGGATTCTATGACTCTTTACTCTTTAAATCCTTCTCCTGCTTCTATCCCAGGAGAGTCCATTTGTTGAAAATGTCATGAAAAGCAAGATAAATAACAAGATTCACAGTTACCTGAACACTATTTCTTGACAAGGAAGGAAGGTTAATAAATTGTTAATAAAAGTGAATAAACTGTTTTTTATCTCAGATGCTCCCACCAAGAACTCTCCCAGGCAGACACCAAATGAATAGCTTCTGTCCTGGACAGCTGCTCTTTTGATCATATACTCATTCCTAACAGATCATTAACAGGAATAAAACTGTGGCCACGCCAGTCTGCTGCAATTCCAACAGTGACAGGGTTGTAATACCATTAATTTCCACCCAGCTCTGTAAGTCTGGGCTGTGCACTTTGCCAGAGGATCAGCATCTCCTGCTAGAACACGGCTTTCAGACAACCTCCACTCTGAGTCAAGTCTGTTGATGGTAAATCCGCTTTGTGTAATAAACTATGCCCACATTGTCTTCTCTGGAATGAATTTGCATCTTCAGCCTGTATTACCTAATCAAATTTACCAACCAAATTTAGCATCAACTAGGGTGGTGTTGTGACCCCAGTTTTCAGTGAATTAAATTATTGTAGAATCTTATATACAAGATGTGAAAAATTAAAATATTCTATTTATATTTACCTGCTAAAAAAAATTAAAAAGAAAAAGAGAACCATACGTTTGCCTACATTTACTTTTAATATTTAGTTTCAGTAGAAGGGCTCAAACAAACTTGAATTCCAAAATTCCTCACTGTAGGAAGCAGAGAACACCTTGGTGCTCAGAAGCTCATCACATTTTCCATACAGCAACTTTTCACTGCAGAGCTCCAGAGCTCAGCCCATGGGGTATTTGAGCTGAAATATTTCTTATTAAATAAATTACTTTTTCATTTAATAATGGCAGTACAACATTGCCCATTGGCAGTGGTAACTCCTCAAGCTAAGTTCAAGGTTAGTGAAACAAAGCTACTGATTTAAATATAATATTGTACAGTGAAACTTATTTTTATTTGGGGCAGTTCCATTTTACATATTTAATAAGCATTAAAAAGTTATGCCACACTGTAAATTTATGCCTACTAAATCAAAAGGAAAATTTGTCCAGATGGTATGAAAAAATAGAAAACTAAATTTACTTTGTGGAAAAAAGGAAAAAATCATGGAAAGTACAGCAGCTCCAGTTTGAAATTTAGATCATGAAGGCAGATACAGTCATCAAAAATTTTTACCCTCTACTACTGAAGGGGTAACCACCAAAATATGTAACAGCTGTATACAGAACATAGTTCATATCATTTGTAGGAAAATTTTAATTAAAAATCCTGAGTGATTAATTACTTAGGCTAAAAGCAGTAAGCTATCAAGTTGGAATAGAAATATTAAAAAGAACGGGTTGAAGGACAAAAAATAATATAAGAAAAGAAAAATCTATATCCAGCCAAGGGAGGACACTTAGAGGAGCCCTACTGTACATGACAGCATTTGGGCAAGAGCAGAATTTCTGAAGATAAAAAAGAGTTATACTGACACATCCAAGGATTAAAAAGAGCAGAAATGTGGGCAGGTAAAGAAAAAAGATTCTTCATCAATGTAGCAGAAAAGACAGCTGTAGGGAAGGGCTGGAAGCATGTAAAAGAACAGAATATGTACACTGCCTCACTTTGACTTACATTTGAAATAGAAAAATCAGACAAAATAACATAAAAAGAGATTAAAGAGAAACACAGCCAGGACTTCAAAAAGGCACTTCCTGAATTAAAAATACATCCAGTAGCTTTCATCTAAGATATAGAATTTGAAAAAGAGGAGAAAAAAGCCTGCATCCATTTTGCATCAAGCAGGATGACGGTTTACAGAAGGAGAAGTACAAGTCTCTATAAATCAACGCTGCAAAGCACTTTAATGCACTTTTCCCTTTTATTTCTATCTCATGTAATGTTGGCAGGATAAGAACAGAGGTTAGGGAGTGGAAAACATGTATTTAATCACTGTGTTTCTGCTTGTCTAGGAGAACACTGGGATGACTGTAATGAGGACTCAGCCCACGTTCACCATGAAAGAATATGAGGAAGGTTTTGCCTTTTTACACGAAACAGCATGTTTGCCCAAAGCAACAGATCCCTTAAAACAGCAAAAAGCTGCTTTGTTGCCAACAGTGCAAAAGATGGATTTCAGGGATTTTCCACTCCTGCTACATTGCTGTTGGCCGTCACTGTATCTGATCTCAGCGAAAGCACCTATCCTAACACGATGCTTTCCTCAAGTATGTTTGATAACACATCTCCTGGTACAGATGGAGAGGTCAGTCACGAGGGCAGCTCATCAGAAAAGACGGAAGAGCGCAGGGTCAGGGAGGAGGTGGGATGATGGATCAGCCATGGCTGTGGGAAGGATTCCCCCACAAGCCTTCGAGGAGCTCTGATGTCTCACAAAAGGACAAGTGCTGCTCCAAAGGCTGAAATGCTGCTCAGAGCAGGCAGAGGAATTATCTCCTGAATAAATTCCAATCAAATGTGCTTCAAAAGGAAGGACTGTTCCTCACTAGATTTATTAGAGGGTATGGAAGGCAGTAAGCTAAAAGGCTCATATATTAACAGAGATACATGGGAAATACAATTGATGCAGGAAGATAAAATCCTTGTAAAGATATATTCCAGAGCAGCATCAACAGCAAGTCAGCTTGGGTTTTTATAAGGGTTTTTATCTGGGACATTATTTGGGCCTAACCAGCAAATGTTCTTCCAGTGTTTTGTTTATGTCCATTATTTTTTGAAAAAGGCTATAGCTGTGCTGTTCAACTTGGATGTAAAGATGAATAATTTTCAAGGTATTTTATCTAATCTATGGAGAATCTATGGAGAAAAAGTGATTAACTGCCTGAAAGGAAGGTACTACTTGCCTCAACACAACAACAGTAACAAGAAATATACAGCTGTCAATCTAAAATAGCAGAAACTACTTGCTTTTGTTATTAGTTATTTAAGTATGGCACATAAAACTTCCGTCCATGACTTAATGTGATCCACTACCATAGCATTTCCTACTACCATACACATATGTGTACAATGAGGAGAAAATTCCCCAAACAACCTCTTTCCCACTGAGGTTTTCCAACAGGATTTATCTGATTACTTTCCAAAACAATGCTGATGCATCCCTGGAATGCTTTGTGTGGGCCCAGTGATTTATTCAGAATGCCATTCAGTCTATCACTGCTTATATTGTGGGATTTTTTTTTTTTATTATGATTCTAAGGATAACATGTCAGTAACCCTCTTTGTAAGGCTAAATTAAATATAGTGCTCCTGTGATTCATTTGGCAGAAAATATGTCCTCGTGCATATTAAATACAACTTACAAAACAATCTGTCCTCTAAGTCTAATTAATTGATCTAATCCAATCAATCTTACTGATTTTTTACTTACAATATGTAGTTTATAAAAGATTCTATGATGATCTCTCTCTGAGGCACACAGAGTGAAAACAGTCTCTCAAATATTCTCATCCATCAAGCTGTATTTTGGATTTCATTAGACTTGTCACAGATGTTAAGGTCACAGAAGAAAGAAATCAAGATGTGAAAGAAGAAATTTTTGGTAATTTACATAAGGCAAACTACTGAAACAATTGCTGTTTAAAAAAGATGTTGTCATTGTTATTTCTAATTACAGCATTTGCAAACAGATAACCATTTGTCTAACCTTCCATGAAGTATATATTTGAAGATAAATTCTCAATATACAAGAAATCTACTTAATTTGTGGAAGATTTAAAAGAAACCAGTACTGTTTCTTCTGAACTATTACATTCTGTGCAATTATTGGCAGAGGAAGCGTAACAGTCAGAGGATGAACTGTTGTGAGATGCTGGACAGTCTAAAACAACTGGTCTGAGATACAAAGGATCATCAATATGAAATTGCACTAAGGAATAAATTAAATTATTGTATCCTGAGGGGTGTACAGGATTGGATATTGATTTGGCTTCATCTATAGATGAAGCCAAAAATTCATCCACCTACAAAGAGGGAGATGTAGGCCCACTATGTGTTCAAATATACATTTATTGTTTTACTTCATTTATGTTCATGTCTTCTTTACAAATCACAGAACATATATGAAAAGAAATTCCATATTTCATACAAACTCAGCATTCACCCCACTCCCACTTGCGCTGCTCTGTCACTTGGCCCTTTTATTTTTTTTTCTGGTACTTTCAGAGGTTTTTTATTCCTTGTCCAAGGCTGCCTTTGCTCCATTAAACTGTGTGCAGCCAACTTTATTGATAGCTCTGCCACCTCACATCAGCATTTCAGAGGCACTGAAATGACTTCAATTCAGCTCCTGCAATGGTATTTAAACAGTAGTGCCTCATTTGCCTCTACTGGGGAAAAAAAAAGGTGAGACTTTAAAGTAAGAAGGAAAAAGCATCCAGAGCTTGAGTTACCCATCCTGTAAACTGTGCTTTATATCCTTTTTTTTTTTTTTTTTTTTTTTTTTACTTTTCCCTTTTTTTTTTCCTTTCTCTTTCCTTGCAGGAAAACAAGATGTAGCTATTCCTTTTACACATTTATGTACTTGAAAGAATCTTCATTCTGACAAGCTTATGCTGGGGACTATTAGTCATTATGTTTAGCCCAAAATCTCAGCATGTAAGATTAAAAAAATAATAAAAGACCTTATTGCTGTACACAGAATTAACATGGTTTTCCTCATTTTGGAAATGAAAGCATAGTCACCATTAGCCATGTCAATATTTCTCTAGAATCTAGTTTTGTAAAAAATAAAATACCTGCATTAGGTATTTTTGCTGTGATTTACAATGTGGGCATTCATGCCTATGAATAATTAAAATGTCAAAGAACTGGGTACCAAGACATACACTCTAGTTTTCATGCTTAATGTTAAAAACCCATAAAGGCACATGAAAGGGGAGCCAGCAAATTGCTGAAAAAAAATTTTCCTTTCAACTTTCTCATTAGCTTTTCTGATTAACTATTTGTGACTGGGTAAGTGAGCTCTTACTGAGGTGATCTGATGCCCAACTGCAGCCTCCCAGTCAACATCAGACAGTGGAAATATTTCCAATTTTTTTAGGACTCAGAATAGATGCTGAGTTATCAGACAAATAAATAACCAGTGTGAGTAGTTATTGGCTGGGTATTGGACTGAACACAAACCCCAGGGAAAGTTTCCTACCACATTCTATCCTTCAGGGACAGGCAGCATTGCAAGAGACAAAACCCAATTTTCTGTCCTTGTAACTTCAGTATTATCTACTATTATGTACTAAAAGTCTTAAGCCAGTAAAATCATTGGCTTAATACAGTAATGGAAGCAAGTGATCTGTATTTCCCCCCCTAATATTTGCTGCTCCTTGCCCTGTGATTGATTACAAGTACAATGTCTGTTTATTTACAGAGATTATAGCTCTCTGCATACACTTGTCTCGAACCTATTCTGTTTTTCTTGCTGACTTAAATAGGAGCAGGATTAGATCTCTGATGGAAGCTTTACTGCATAGGAAGCATTGATTTGAGAGATTAGCAATAGACTGTGGTGACAAAAGATATTCCTCATCCCAGCTGAGCAGAGCAGGTTCCAACAGAGTCTGCTGAGAGCCTGGTGTGTTTCCATCAGCCTCTGTCATGTTTTCCCCAAAGCAGAGTTGATTACAGAGCTTCATTTTATCAGTAACTGGAATGGCATTAAGTAAGTGATTTGTTCGTGCCATGGAGAATTCCAAGGACAGGTAAGAAAGACATCGTCTTTATTTGGAAAAGAAAACAGAACAATTAAAGGCACATTCTCCTGATTTCGTGTAACACTGGCACGAAGAAAACTCAAATCCAGCTCTGGGGTTCCACTGTCAGGCACACACCTGGAGCGTTGTCCCAGCCAGATTTAGCCATTAGATAGAAGGCTGCTGCCAGGAATTCCACTTTTCCTTATGGGAGCAACTTCTGAGAAACGCTGTGGCTGGAAATGGGAACTTTTCCCACACTAATGAGCAGACCCATTCTACTCTAAGCTGACTATATACTGCAGCTTTTTTTTTAATAAACCATCAATTTTAGAAACAGACACTAAACACTCTGTACTTTGCGTGTATATCTTTTCATCTGTGCAGTTCTGAACACAAATCTCCTTCATAATAACTAAAACCTGTACTGAGTCCATTCTAGAGAGCACTCTCAGAAAGACACAAAAAGAGCAACTTCTTTCCCATCTCTTCCTTACTGCGTTAGAAGTCTACAGAACAGCTTAACCTTACCATATTTTACTTCACAGTTACTCTACTCAGCCTATAAGTGAGATACATAAAAACCACTTATTATCACTGAGAGGTCCAAGGATGATGCCCTGCACTGGCATATCACAGTATCAGTAAAATGTAACAGAAGGAGAACACAAATTCAAATGAAATTTTGGGCTAATTTATTATTTAAAGTGCTGTCCACAGAAAAATAGCTTAAACTCCTTGATTCTTTTAAATCCATGTCTTTGAGTTTTTCTAGAAAAAAAAATATTTTTTAAGCCTTTATATAGCAAACAATTAAGCATTTATGAAAATTTGTTTGCAGGAATCTTTAAAGTGTAGCTATTTCTATAAAACCTCCATATATTTACATGAACTTAGGCTAAAGATCTAATTATCTACAACTAGCCCTAGTTAATCCCCATAGAGATCTAGATTTTTATTATAAATGTGCATTTTATGCATTTAATTGCACATTGTTGAAACTTGCATTTTTTATTTACTCCCATCAAAGTATGCAAATCCGGAAGATTCTATTAAATTCTGAATAAAAATACTGTTGAAAACAATTTTCATAATGCATTCCTAATTATCCAGTGCTTAAGTAATCCCTCTAGATAAATATTGTAGTAGCTATTGTATTTTAAGGATTTGCCATAATTGGGATTTTAAAGATTTAAAATTTTAAAGTTTATTGTTTAGATGAGTGCAAGTTTAGATGTTGAAACAAACTATTTTATTCCACAGAAAACCAAAAATTTGTGGAGTGGTTGCTATAGTTTTTACTAGATGAATTGATACAGTGGAAAAAGCAGAGAAATTTTCTAGTCTGTCCCAAGCAGACCAGAAGAAAAGCTTTTGTGCATGGAAGATTGTCATGAATTAAAGTAATTCTATTTACAAATTTTGTCTAATTTATGCCAACATAGGACCATCACCTTAATGACAGTGAAAAAGAAGTTAATTTATTTTACCTGCAACTGAGTACGGGACATTCAGATTTTGGTACTTACTGCACATTAATGCTACTGGTTTTATCAATATTAAAACCACTCATTATGTAAAAAAACAAATCCAGTATTAACCCTCCGTTCAATGGGTTGGGAAGTACAAAATCAAAGGCAGCAGGAAAGCTCTGCTTAAACACACTTTGAATTTTCACAGATCTTTAGTAACCTGCAGGCTCGTGGGAAGCTTTGTCCCTTACTGAACTCCATTTCCCACAATTCACCACAGAGCCCAACCTGAGAAGATTTGGGTCATCATTCATAAAAACCAGAAAAGCTTTAAGCATGCTCTTCTTTGTGGAATAGTAGGCTTTTAATAAAACCTTTCTCCCCCCATTTCCATGTTTATCCCATTCATCATTCTTTAACACTATCTGGAAATAAAAAATGGAAATAAAATGAAAATATAGCAACTTACATTATGTTTCTAATCTATCTATTCCATCCAAAAAGCATTAAACCAGCTTAAAAAAATTGTTACATACCCATGCTGGAGCACTATTTCTCATAAATTTTAATGTATATATTTCAATAAGTTGAAACCTTTTTTCCTACATGGGCCAAATTACTTCCACAATTCCTTTCTGTCAGAAATGCAAAACATTTGTTTTGAAAAGACTCCCTGGTAAACAATCACCTTTTACTCATGTTCATCTATTAAATATGTTTGGACTTGCAAGTATCAGACGAAGAGAGGAAATCTTAACAGAAAGGAATTCAAATTAATTCAGCACCTTTCCCTGCCAATGAGTTTCTTTTTCTTTGTGAGTGGAGTTGTGACTGCTGTTTGCTGTGGCTGAAGGAAATCTGGAAGCAGCTTAAAGCTGTTGTGACCTGCACATTTCCCTCTTGACCCGTAATTCCCAAAAGTGTCCATCCCAGTGCTCCAGTTCTGAGTTCCATGGGATATGCCCTTTGCTGTGGTCACTCTTGTCAGCTCTCTGCAGATTTTCCTTCAGCTTCCTCAGCCTCAGATGAAACCCAGTAACTGCTGAGAGCTGCATCAAACAGTGTGCAGAGCTCTGTACTTGAATGGAGGTTTCAGGTGAAGTATGGGGAAAAAATAACTTTTGTGATCCTGTGAAATGGAGAACTTTTCACACACCACTGAGCTAAGGGATAAAGCCACAGAGAAAAGGCTCTACTACCACAGATCAGATGTTTTGATAAAATTTTCTGACTTCTTGCAGTGACACCAGACTTCCTGTAGAGTTTTCCCTGAAAAAAAGGTCCCCATGTAAATTCTCACTACAGTAAATCTTGGTTTTGAAATGCCAGATTAGAAACCCAAGTGTAGGATCAGAGATTGCAGATCTTGTGGAAAGGCACATCACCAAATACAATGCAATGGTGTGAGAATGGAAGAGAAAGAAAAAGCTTTAATCAAGATTTAAGAGCTTAATTCCAAATGTGGGTCCACTACTGGCTGACCCTGAGGTAGCTTGGAGTGAGATAAGCCACTTCTTTTTTTGTTGCACTTCCCAACTAAGATTTGATCTTTTTCATGGGAAAAATTGGCCATTATATCATCGGCACTATCCTCAGTAAGCCTGAAAGGTTAAAACCTGTTTGCTTTACAGAAATATCAGGTAAACTGAACCCGTTTTTGCAGCCACGGAGGAGAAATCCATGGAAGGCAGGAGGGGAATGCATCTCCCAGGACAACTACAGCTGCACCAAGGTTCTCCTCTTCCTGCTCTGGAGAACTGCCTGAGAAACTCAGTAAATTAATAAAGGCAATAATAATCCCACAGAAAATCTCCCTAACTGATGCTCTGATACAGAATCAAAGCCCACAGGACAAATCTCACAGCCTCAAACTTGAGATTATGTTGCAGGGAAAAAAACTCCAGTCTTATGAGGTTATAGAGCATAGAGAGAAATTCACTGGATCTGGGATTCATTCTTGTCAGGAATTCCCTTCTGCTATTTACAATCAAAATGGCAAAAGCATCTTCACTTGATGACAGAGCCACTACAGCTTCACCCCTCAGATTCAGTCAGGAAAGAAACCTTAGTGTCAGGTTTTATTTTTTTTCCAGTGCTTGAACTTTGCATCTTGTGCCTTCCTTTTTATGACAGATAATGCATACAAGCTTTATATCAAGTCATTTTGAGAAGAAAAGAAGCCCAAAGAGGTCAATGATGTTGGCTAGAAAATGTTTTACAAAGGAGGGAAAAATAAGCAACTTGCCATTTGTTAAAATGAGCTGTTTGTTTCCAAATGCTGTTGGGTCACTGGGTCAAAATATGTTTCAATCACTGTGTGTATTCATTCAGGTATCTGTGCACCTTTAAGCACTGCATGTCACTATATCACATAAATTCAATAACTTACAGTGGTAACACAAAGGCTGATAGAAAATGCTCTGCTTTCACCTAGGTTGTTTTGGGGGTTTTTTTTGCTTTTTTTTTTTTTGGTTTTAAGTTTGGAGGTAAAAGAATAGAGAAGAAATGACAAGAAATGTCCTTAAACAAATTGAAATGAGTTGATGTAGGCAGAAATATTTTTCTTTTTGATGTATTAATTATAGAATCATCCAAACTGGAAGACTCTGCAAAGTCACCTCTAGCTCAAACCAAGATCAACAGTGAATTCAAACTACAATGCATCAGGTTTTGTCAAGTCAGGTCTCAACACCCTCCAAAGATGAAGAATTTTCACATTAACTGAAATTGAGCATTCTGGTATCTTATTTTTATGTTAATATTGGCAATATAAATTTCATATTTTACATGTAACTTATTCCTTTAATTGAAAAAGCCCAGCATTTCCAAGTGTTCCACCTGGTATTTTGGTTAAATGGAGTTCCAGTATCCATGTCCCTAAAAGAGTAATTTTAATTAGATATATCATTTTTATTCCTTGACCATAAACTTTGAGACGTTAATATTTATCTGGGTGAACATTTCTTGATATCGGCTTTCTTTCCCCAAAAAGGTAAACTGATCAAAATTCAGTTTCCTGAACACAGGTAACACAGGCAGTTAATTACTTCTTTGAAGAAGTCACTTTTCAAAAGACAAAGAGAGTTTCTTTGGATGGGGATATAATCAAGAAACAGAAAATGATGTCTTTCTTCTAGAGTACCCAGCTCATCAGCATTCATCCAAAAAGAGCTTTCTGCTTTTTTCTTACTATTTCCAGTGCACCTGGGAAGATTTTAGTGTGCTTGCTGTCATCTTTTTTAATCTCTGTTTTGTACAGTTGGGATTTTTAAAATTTTTTCAGATTAAGGGTCTCAAGTGATATTTCATTTGTTGGCTCCCTTTTTTTCCAGACCAGCAGAATAATTTGGAAAAGGCTCCTTATCCTCCAGTTCCTTACTGGTGTTTCCAGTGGAGTGTGACTGGTTTGATAAATGCTCCCAGTAATTTCATGACTTTCTTAGGAGAGCAGCAGTGGTGAGGAGCAAACTGCATGAGTAAACATCAGTCATAATAGAGAGCACAGAGTTTCACAGATTAAAAATAATCCTTCTATTCTGGTTTCTTGAGAAGATTCAGCAACTAACTGATGTGAAATGGGCTGATCTTTTAATCTTTTGGAATTCTCATGCAGGCAATAATATGGAAAAGTTTTTAAATATGGAGAACAGAAGGATGTCAACTGAAAGTATGGCTAAATAGCTTTTGACTTGTGGCATAATCATGGGCATAAAGAGAAAAGATATCTATCACATGATTTTTTTCTGCTTTCCCCTACAAAATGACCACAAAATCCATTATGCTTAAGCAATTTCTAAACAGGCAACAGTAATACAAAACATGATATTTCTATCAGTTAGCTCAAGTAAAATCACAAACATTTAAATCAGACTAAAATATTTAAAATTTCTCAAAAACTTAAATGCCAATATAATAAATTGAATGCTGTCATAATCTTGGAAAGATCCCAGACCTACAAAGAGTCTGTAGTTGAAATTATGTTGGTTTATCACCAACTTTTCATACTTTTTTTTTTTTACATCTGACCAAAGTTTTCATTGTTCACATACGCAAAATCTCCACCTGAACAATATCTTTTACATAAAAGCAGATTATTTCTTTCCTCACTTTTTGATCTACCTTTTCTACAGAGTTTACCTAAACTCTACTCTACACAGTTTACCTAAACACAATCCCACCTCTCCACAGAAATAGGAAATGTTTATAAATTAGGTATTAAGAAGGTTTTTCACCCAAGAGATGCAAGATTGCTGTCAAAATCGCCATCATTCTCTTCTCTTTCCTTTCTGTGCTGTCAATTAACAGATTAAATGTATTATCATTCTCAATACCATCCATTGATTCAACTTTTTATGTCTCAACAGTCTAAAATAAAGAATGTTTCATGACAGTAAAAGGCACTTTGCCAAGATCCTGCCCTGTAAGGTACCTGCAGGCCTCTCAGCCTCTCACTTGCAGAATTAGTAGCCTTTTTAAATTTCATCATTCATGGTCCCTTGCAGAAATGCTCTGCATTCTTCTCTACTCCAAACACAAGGAAATTAGTCTTCAATCAATGGGAGAATATATTTCATATATCTGATATCATACCTTGTTAAAGAGTTGTTAGATTTCAGCTAACTAGGAGAAAAAAATAACACTTCTTCAAAGTACTAAAGAAATTGTGCTGTGTGAATGCTGGAATTAAGAAGTGATGGACACGTGCCACATTGCTACTCTGGTTTTCTATGTAGGCAGATAAGGAAATTCATTTTCCAGCGGAAAATTCAAAATATTTTAGGTAAGATATATGTAAATATTTACAGCTTAATTAAAATACTATATTAAATGCAGAGAGTATTTGTTTAATTAGTTGGGGACTTGTAAATAGCAGTAATGGTATCTAATATAAATACCTGTAGATAATTCTCTATGATTATTCATTCTTGAGCTGTGCTGCCTTTTAGAAATTATTATTTCCAAATTTTTGTAAGTCTGTCTTTTTTGTACCCACTGTCTCACAAGTTCTCTGGCTGCATTTTCCAGTTCCTTTGGCTCCCTTCTCCTCCCTTCCAGGCTGTCTGCAGCCTTGCAGCATTTCCATCTCCTCTAGCTGCATTGCTCAGGTTCCCCTCAGCGCTCAATCTGTTCTGCATTCACTTTGCCATGTTCTGGGCTGCATTTGGAATAATGTCCAGAAACAGGAACTGACAGCTGGTCAGTTGGAAAATGGGACAGCCAAGAAATTGTGGTGACATCAGTTTAGTGGACTTAAACAAACAAACAAAGGACAAACCATATCAAGCATTACTTGATTACAAAATTCTGCATTTATTGCATTCAGATTGAGTTTTCTGAGTCAATAGTAAAATTTTGCCCTTTTAGAAAATGTTGATACCTGGTAATTAAATATGTAGCCTCTATCTCTAAACTTTCACTCTAAAATACCCTCAACTACAGCCAGCCTTTGAAGTGAAATGAAACCATTTATCAAACACTGAGTGAAGATTTCCTCAAGTCTTCCAAATCATCAAAATTAGGCTGACTGGGAGGGGTTTTTATTGCCCATGTATGCTTATCTATATCTATCTATATCTATATCTATATCTATATCTATATCTATATCTATATCTATATCTATATCTATATCTATATCTATATCATCTATATCTATATCTATATCTATATCTATATCTATATATCTATATCTATATCTATATCTATATCTATATCTATATCTATATCTATATCTATATCATCTATATCTATCTATACCTATGTCTATTATAATGCTTTATCACTTGGGGTTTTTTATTCTATCCATGTTCTTAACATTGAAATCTTAAATATGTACAATACCTAAAGTATCTTTAAATCATTGCATAGCCTTAAAAAAAAAAAAACAAAACCAAACCAACCCTAATTCAAAACAATACCAAGCTGGCCAGGCTCCCCTGAAACATAACTTTTGGCCTTCCTCTATGCAAGTACATGTTGAAAACAAATGTGCTCTTTTCCAAATAGCAACCATTTGCAAAGAGAGATGTTTGTCTTTTTAGCACAGTGACACTGTATGATAGCATCTACTTTTAAAATCTGAAGTGCTTTTTTATTACAGCTATGCATTTGTGTTAAGAGGATGTCAGCAAATGGATGCTAAAATGTTCCCTAGGAAATTTCTGGGGGAAAAAAAAGAGATGTGTTTAGATTGTTATTTAGCAAGACCTTTTGCATGAAAGCTGTGCTGGAAATTATGGTAACCACTTCAAGGAACAGGACAGAGTAAGACAGTACATCCCTTTTTAGGCCATGCTGACCAGGTAATACCGCATGTGCCTCATGCAGGAATCATTGGGAACAACTGGATTTGGGCAGATGGTCAAGAACTGAGAATAAAGAACCAGAGATGTTGACAATTAGGCTGGCACTACTCTATTTAAATGATGAATTTTAAAGGTGTCATCATTTGAAAAGAAAAATAAAACTAAGAAAAAACAGTCATACTGTAAAAGATTCTTGTCAACAGATAATAAAATCATTTCTTTAAAGTTATGAATGAAAAGGTCATCTTGTCTTGGTATATATTGCTGTTACTTTTTGGTGTTATGTATGATATTATTATTATGCCAATATCCTTCCTAAAATTTAAACAGCTCTGATGTAGTAGTGCAAAGTAAAAAAGATCAAAAATAACAATTAAATATTCAAATTTTGTACTGAAGTGAAATTTCATTAAATCAAAACACAGGGAAAAGAAAAGCCAAAAAATCTACCCAAAGTAACTGAAAACTGTAAAAAATACACTCCAAATTGCACAGAAACAATTTTCACTAATCTCCAGAAATATTTGTGGTTTCTTTGATATCCTTGACCTTATTCTTAAGTCACAATTTAGAAGCTAATCCATTTCCTCTTCACTAAAATCACAGAAAAGAGTGAACAAAGTATTTTGCTTCTTAACATAACTTATTGCACTTTTCTTTGAAAATATTCAAGTTCTACATAGCAACTACAACAGTTGTATTTAAAACTACAACTCCAAAAAAGGAACCAGCAAAATCATTTCAAATGACTTCACTGAAGAAGTTCTGTCGTTTTTCTGACTAACCTTAACTCTGTGGACATAAAACACGTGATGAGAATTTTAAAAAACCCCGCTATATACAACAGTACTACCCAAAAAGGCATAAATATGATAACAGTGAAAAACCTGCCTCAACACTCTATAAAGATTCAAGCTTTACTCTTACACAAAATTTATCTCATTGCTTGTGATTAATTTGATATTCCTTTACTATATTGTATATTCATAACTTTAAAATACATGCAGGAAGTGACAGTACTCCAAGGGAATCTAGAGATATAAAATTTAATAATCACAGATTATAAATTATCTCTTGCTCAGGCAACCAGGTTGTAGATTCAGGATGATTCCCATGAGAAGGGAAAATTCACATCAAAGCCACTGCAGTAACTCTTACCCTGTTATTCTGGCTCTTCTGCAGCAGTCAAAGCAAAAATCCTTCAATCTAATAAACAGTCTTCAATATATACAACAAAAAAAATTTATGAAGAACAAAACATTTTCCCTCAGGAAATTTCCTGCACTGACCCAAGTGGGAAGAAAGTTTGATTGTTTTCATCTACATCAAGCACTGATTGTGTGCTGTGGATAAATCAGCAAGACTTGAAATAAAGCCAGATTTCTCATGGCACTGCTACCTGAAATACATTACAGAGAATTAGATTTTTTACTGAGGTGGTTTGTTGTGTGCTTGTCTTAACATACATCTATTCCATGAATGACTAAAGATATACATCATTCTGCATGTGAGTACTTCTGGAGGAACTTCTCCATTGCATTTTTCTTTTTTTTTTTGCTTCAAGAAATGTGTAAAATTTCATAGAAGCTCATCTTTCTTTTCCAATTGCTTTTGATGCGTTTTATTTTTAGAAGCAAAGGGAAAAAACACCACAGCAAAAGAGCCTCGGAAATTTAAAGCTGAGGTAGGGCACTGAAGGGACAAATTCAAACACTGGTTTTACTGAGCAGCATAAAGAGTGAAGTAAATTCCAGAATGTGCTGTAAGCTCAGAATAGGTGATTGCACAGCTCAAGTGAGCCACACCTAAGCACACACAATGCTAGAGGAGAGTGGATCCACATGCACATCTCATGTTCATATCCAGTCATGACTGTAGATACAAAACTCAAGTGGCTGCACATCGTGGAACCGACCAGCTTTGGAGCTGACAGCTCAGAACTGCAGCTGCTGAAAGAGCCCTGCTATATTCCATTGTGGAGAACTGAAATACTGGAAAAACAGCACATGTTTTTGGAAGGATTCTCTTCAGAATCCTGCTCCTAAGGCTGCGTCTGTGCCAGCACAGTGCCAGGGCTGGGCAGTGCCTCACATCTGCTTTTTTCCCTAATTGTTCACATCTATGATTATTCTGACACAGGATGGATACACAAGGCTGGTTCCTTGTAAAATTTAAACACCAAAATATTTTTAAATTAATTTTTTTTTTAATTTTAAGCTTCACTTCAAAAGAAATTGCTCTACTTTTAAATATCGACACATTTAAGTGTTTTTGTCAGGTAAAGTGTCAAGCACTTCCACTACACAAGTAAATAATAATAAAAACAAAAACCAAACCAAAACAACACCACCACAAAAAAAAAAAACCAACATAAAAAAGCCAAAGGAAGAACCCCATTAGTTTCTGGATTTATAGACTAAAACCTGCCTATTCTCCAGTCAGAGACTCAGGTAAGAACAAGTATTTAAAACAGCTTTGTGGAGACATCATTTCCAAAGCCAGGGCACAGATCCTGGTTTTTTAAATAGCTCAGACACAACTTCATTAGCTGGGCATGAAGTGCCTGTTTTGAATTTACATGTAGGCATCTTATTTGCTTTTAAGTGGTTTGAAAATATTAATTTGTGCTGGCTGCACAATGCAATTTGGTACAAAGACCTCAGAGAGCTTTTTCTCCTGGGACTGGTGTATTCGCAAGAGCAAGGCTGTGCAGAAACACAAGCAGAGTTTCTGACAGCACCCAGGTCTAGGGTTTTTTCTCCTTAACAAGTTCTGCCCTTACACAGTGCCTGTTGGTGTGGATTTGGTGCTGCACTGAGTTGGCTACACCATTTGTGGCTCAGGTGGTGGCTTTGTTGGATTTTGTGAAAAATCTCCACAGTTTTGCACCAAATGGCAGCATAAAGAGTCCCCCAAGACCTTTGCTTACAGGTGAAGCTCATGGTCCTATTCATTGCCATAAATCAAATATTGCTTCACACTGAATAGCCCTGTTAGCAGTTATGGCAATTCCTACACTTGGTTTTATCCAGAGGAATTCTAACATTTGAGCTTCCATGAGGAAAAGAACAAAACACATGGGATTTCATCAGTCTCTTCAGCTTTCCTTACCAGATGCAAAGCTCAGTATGGGCAGTGGGCCTTCCATGAGGAGGGCAGAAAGCCTGAAGCCAAATGACTTTGGGCAGCAAGAGCAGAGGGAAAGGAACTAAAACAAGAACAGCAAAAGCAAGACAAATCTTGATGCAACCACATGGGCAGTGAAAGCAATTGCCCTTAGTTATTTTGTCATGGAATGAAAAGCTAAATCTAATCCCCTTAGCTTTCCCACGTGGAAGTGGAATCCAAAACTAATCCTTTTACAGTAGCTATACCACATGAAATGGGGTGTTTAAACAAATCCCCTTAATCATCAGGGCAAGAATCAGGGAGCTAAAGTCAATCCCCTTAGTAGACTACATGAAAAAGGGAACCAAAGCAATCTCCTTAGTTATGCTACTGTTAATAACGAACTCTATCAAGCCTTGAAATATTTTGATATAAAATCATTAGTAGCATTCTTCTGACATGCCAAGAACCAACAGGACGATGCAGTAATACCTAGGATACAACATTTCTATCCAGTTTTTATGGAATAAAAATTCTACTGCTCACCACTTCATGACCTGTTGGTCATAGGCATAATGCAAGAGTATCCATGTATCCATCAGCTGAGAGGGAAAACAAAATGTTGCAGTTCTTCCTTAAGAAAATTAAGAAATTGGGAGTATTCCTTATAGCATGGAAAGCTGATGAAAAGTACAGCAGACACGGAGAGGAATCACTGAAAAGGGCCATACTGAGCATATTATCACATTAATCAGCTGTTGTGTCTGCTAACTTAAACTCTAATTTATTTTTTTTTACTTCCTCTACAATATGCCCAGCTTTTAACACTAGTAGGAAATCTAAAAGAAACATTTATTGGACTTCTTAAAAGACAAAAGGTCAGGTAGAACACACCTGTGCTCTTCAAATACTGCTCTACATCTCAACAATACTTGTGATCTTTCACTTTATTTCTGCAAGTCATGTATTATGTTTTAAACGCCTAGGATAGGATTCTTTTGATTAAATACAATAGCAGAGGATTATCCTCTTAAATCTAAAATACAGTTACAAATTATTATTCATAAATATATAGATTTTATACTGGGCTCCTTTCTATTTGTTCTCCATGGAATTATGATTGTTAAGTAATTATTTTTTCTTATTAGCAGCCAATAGACATATATACAAACTATTTTTCCATTTTTTGAAGTAGATTGGGAAGATTATGTGAAGAGTATCCAATTCTGCTAGGATTGCTTACATAAATACATAATCCATGTGTAAAGGCTCTGTACTCGCCTGGATGCCTTTGCAGGATATTAAATCATGTGAAAATTACTGTCTGAGGTCTATCTCCTTAAATCTGAAGTTTACAATTCTCTGTATTTTGGACTAGCAATTGCTGCACTCTTTATTTAGTTAACTGTTCTTCAGATGAGGGTTTTCAAGCTCAAATGCTGTACCAGAGGTTTGGACATCTGCTGGCAGAGAGGGCAAAGCAGAGGAGAATTTATTCAACTTTCAGTCCAGCTGGAGTATTTTTTTCTCACTTGGTGAGAATTCCAATGGAGCAGAAGAAGTATTTGGATATTGTATTTTCATCCTGGCAATGGTTAAAACTCCTGGTACCCACAAACATCCTATAATCCTATCATTTAAAGCACCATCAGAACATAAATGATTTGCTGCAATTTGCAAAAGGGACTCTGTGTGCCTAAGTATGTAAAAGAGGCTTAGAGAATGCTTCCAGCTTGATAATCGGGTTACTTCTCTGTAATTTTAAAAATTCATTCCGTGTATTTAAACATCTGTAAAAGGTTCAAAAGTAAAGGCATGGTTTGGGTTTTTTTTTTAGCTTTCTCTTCTGTTAAGTCTAAGTTAAGACTTCCAATATAAGGTCAGGCTACTGCAAATCCATAAGAATATATTAATTCTTTTGTTTTTCATTATACATAGGAGATCCACTTTTAGAATATAAATTATTCCTGGCAATAGAAATGGTAAAAAGAAAGCAGAAGTTGGTTAGAGTTTTGCAAAATTAATGAACACAGCATCTGAGTAAAAAGCAGCACCAGGTCATGAGACAGTGAAGCATCTTCTGTTGCTGCCAATTTTACCTTTCCTCTTTAAAAAAAAAAATAAAATTTATGGCTTTGGAACAATTCAGAGAGATTTCTTTTCAGAATACCTAGATATTTATCACCTACTTTAGCATTTATGAGACCATTTCCTTAGCACACAGGAATTTCAAAGGGTATTTCCCAAGAGTTCAGTGCAGCAGTTCTGAAGTCTCTGAAAATACAATGGTTGAGATAAACAGGTGTTCAGTATGCACCTCGTATTTCCATAAATATTGCTTTTCTTCCACTTTAGTTTGTCCTGACTTTTCCTTGATTTTTTTTACTGAGGGCAGCACTCAGTTTGTCCTTCTTTCTTGCCCCATGGGCCTGCACAGTGAAGGCTGAATTGTAACAGAAAATATTATATTTAATTTGGTATGTACATATGAGGGAATTTTTTGAATTTCAAAATATTTGCCTAACAGAAGCCATAAAATTCTGGAATTCAACACTGCTGAAAAGACACCAAACAGAAAATTAAATCAACCATTCTTCTTCCTTCGGCCCACTGTGTTTTCCTTCTCAAACACAATTCTTTGTATACCAAAAAAAAAAAAAAGCAAGAATTATTTATTTTTCACTAAATTATACTTTTTTTTGTTTTCCTTACTGCCCACATTGGTAAGCCAAAATATTGTAAATTTGTGAGTGTGAGAGATAAATGTGCAGCCTACACATATTCACAAATTTAAAAGCTGAGTTTTGTGCACTGAGTGCATCAATGTGCAACCCATGCATGGTACTCTTATTTATTTAAATTTCCAACCAATCTATTAAAAAAAAAAAAATAACACAGAATTAAAATTCATCCTGTGAGGCTGCACAACTAAAAACTTATGTTTCCTGTGCTCCACCAGTTAGAATGGTTCTCACACCTAAAATGAGAAACACAACAGAAAACAGAAATACTGCTATTGCCACTCTTTGCCTTCCTTTGCTATATAATATACAATAGACATTGAAAAATAATCAATATATACAATAAATTTTGCCTTTACTAGGGATATATATGTACATAAAACTATTTAAATTAAAAAGAATGGAAAATTAATGCAAAAATATATGCAGCATTACTATCATCAAGTTGAGATTTATCACACAAGAACTCTAAAATTACAATAAATTGCACTTGGTTGAGCAGTTCAGAGACTGCTTCTAATGCTGCACTATTACAGATTATATATGAGCTGGAAGTATATGGCTGTTCTGTACTGGAGCATACAAATTTGTTTATAATCCTCCTCCATTATATCTGCTTCCCTCTAAGTGGTTTGTAGGTTTGTATTTAACTTTTGTTTGCTTGGTAGGCTTTTTTCTGGGAGGTTGGGATTTTTGGGAGGTTTTTTGTTTTGTTTTGTTTTTAATTGATGACATGTCATTATTTAGGCTAGGAATGGTTTACATCTGGCAAGTGGCAAGCACCAGTGGCCCAAAATGTGTTTGAAATGTCCAAATAAGAACACAACCATGTATTTAGTCAAGCCTCTGTGGAATCTGCAAATAGATCTTCCACACAAAAATAATCAGGATACTGCTTAAGTGTATGTACACAAAAACTGAGGGTGACAAATATTATCACATTACGGTGCCTAGCAAATTTTTTGAATTTACCTATTTCTGATGGACCGTGCTACCATAACCCTGCATCCATTCAGCAGACTCTCAAATTCCTAGCACAGCCACAGCTAATTCTGTGGCCCCAGGGTTTTCCAAGAAAATTAAGATTTTTGCCATTTTACCAGAAAATACAGGCAAACGCAAAAATTTAGACATGCCAATCTATGTGGACACTGACAGTTTCTAGGATATTCAGTTTCCAAGGAAAAAAGCCTATGTGGTCTAAGAGATGCTCCTAAAAGAAACAAGGAAACTGACTCTCACAAGCAAGTCATCTCATATGAGTATCTGCAACTCCTTTAAGAAAGTCATTTAACTAGATCTTGGATATATCTAATTGTTTAATCTCTGCAGATGGAAATTAATCCCAAAAAACTCACCCCTTGATCTAACCTTTTTCCTCAAAAAACGGCTTGAGTGTCAAAAAGGATTTTAAATATGGCATTGCAGAGGATGGTATCTGATTATGCCCAAATTACAGCTCAAATACGTGACTACCAATATTTTTTCTTAATGTCATCTCTGTAAATTGCCCATATTGTGTGAAAATCTGATTAGCTTCCTTCCCTTCATCCCTGTTAAATGTTCTGACAGCTAAATCCCTACCTTCTATTAAAGTTCCTATTAAAACCACAGCCTGTCTAACACCTCTGAAATTCTGCTGATGAACTTTCACAGATGTAACTTTTCCACAGCTGAACTGCTGTAGAGGTAAAAGAACTTAGATTTTAGATGCTTTTTTTTTTCTAAAATTATGTTTACTGTTTCTCTCTGGGACAGAGTTAATTTCTTTCCAGCTGCCCTTTGGTGTGATGTTTATACTGGTGACCAAAACAGTGCTGAGAAACACCATTGTTTTATTTAGGAAATTGGTATTAAGTATATAACTTCCTTATGTCTATAAATACAGTTCAAAGACAGTCTGCTTAAGGAAATGAATAGTTAAAAATGTTAAGTATTGTAGAAGAATGTTCCAAGAGATATTCCCCCCATCACTTTCTGAGATATTTAAAAGATGAAGGTGAAAATGGATGCAGCTGCATTGAAAGAAATGTTTACAGGCTGGCACAGGAAAACATCAGTGCCATCTGTGACAAACAACCAAGCCATTCAAAACTCTTGTTACCATAAACTACAAAAATGTCTCCTAATTAGCTAAGAATCAGCTAAAAAAAATTGTTGATGAATGCATTTACTGTAAAACAATTATTTTAACAGAGAGGGTAATATAAACAGTCTGGTAGGGAGAAAAACATCAGTACTTTGACAAGATTAGTCTCAAAAAATTCATAACACAGGAAGATCAGTAATACCGAATAATGGCAATTGTTATTAAAAAATAATTAAAATCCTCTATAGAAAGAAGATATTCAAACCAGAATTATTTCCCTGGATAGATTAATTACCAAATGACAAGAAAACTATTCAAATAATTGTGGAAACTCAAGTAGTTTCACTGACAGAGTTGTCAAATAATTTAGAGGACTTCTGGTAGGTTCTTTACTGCTGAGGCCATACATTGTGTCTACTATGACAAATCAAGATAGCTTTTATAAGGCTTTTGGAAATGTAAATGTCTCACAGCGTTGTGCTGTGAGTCACCTTGCCCTCCTTTTAAACTGATCTTTGGAGTGGCTACACACAAGTTGGGCTTGCTCAGCCAGGAGAAGAGAAGGCTGGGGGGGCTTTACAGCACTTTCCAGTGCCTAAAGGGGCCACAAGAGAGCTGGAGAGGGACTTCCACAAGGGCATGGAGCGATATGAGGAGAGCTGATGGCTCTAAACTGAAAGAGAGGAGGTTTGGATTGGACATTGGGAAGAAATGCTTTCCTGGGAGGGTGCTGAGGCCCTGGCACAGGGTGCCCAGAAAAGCTGTGGCTGCCCCATCCCTGGAAGTGTTCAAGGGCAGACTGGATGGTCTGAGGTTTGAGCAGCATCCTGCCCATGGTAGAAACTGGACAATCTCTGAGCTTCATTCCAACCCAAACCCTTTTACAATTCTATGACAGAAATTTATCAGGAGTGGACATGCCTTTATGGCAACAGTGCCCAAACCACAGCTTCTGAGCAAACTTTGCTCACAAAATTGTGTTGCAGTGATTAATGCAATGGGAAATACATAATATATTCACACTGAAGACAGAAGATATCTCAGCAACTGCAGTTGAATAAGGTACCTTATTTTATTACTATTACTGCTAATATGTAAAGGAAGGTTGTGGAACACTGCATTTCAGTTGGACTTTCAGATATTTTTTGTTTCTTTCCCAGTTCCTAACTGAGTCCCCAAGGTCAGCAAACTGACTCTGGTTAGACTGCTGGTTTTTACTTCACACGCCCTTGACACTGCCCATTAGCTCCCATCCACATCCTCTTCTGAAACACATGAACTTGTGTCTTCCCATTTTTTGTACCAATCAAAAAAACCCCAAACCTCTGTTCTATATTTTCAAGGTTATGGAGTGACAGTTTGGTGAGTAAAGATCTCCTTTCATAGCGCGTGCTTTTCCATAAATCAATCGGTCATTTTGAACTACAGCCCAAAGAACAGAGGAAGTATCAGATGTGTCCATTATTAAGGCAGAAATTTTAGACAGCCCATCACTAAGAGGCTAAACTGGAACTCAGTCAACAAAAGTTGATGCTATTGACCTCAGAGATATTAATGTTTTATGCTGCATTTTTGTAGCTCTAAGCACTAAATTTATTACCTGTTCAAAATACAAGGAAAAAAATCTGACACATAAATAAAACACATTTTTAAAAAAAAAAACATTGCATCTCACGCTTCAGGAAGAATGCACAAATAACTGGGAAGAAAATTTTAAAACAAAATCACATATTATATTCCCAAGACATGAATAACACAGGTATCATTGCAGCTCAATGATGACTGAAACTGCTGAAAGTTTACAAATGTTATGTAATGAACCTACTATAAATAAAAAGTCTGGGAGGCAAAGGTTAAGGTTCTGCAAGTTCCAAAAGAACCTCCTGATTTTTTTATCCCACTTCACCCTGGCCTGTTAGTTTAAAATCTCTGAGGCATACTCAATATTACCCAAATCCCAAGCATTATTATTTCAGTTGCTCTTCAATTTAATGAAAACATTCCTCGTGACTGAGTGTGCCAGTAAATTAATGACTTCTGCTAATGTCACAGGCTCAGGAAAACACAGCATCCCACCCTCCTAACATCAAAAATGGTCAGCAGAGCAATAATCATATGTCAATGACATTTTTCTTACACACATAAACACTACACAAACACTTAAGGTTGGATTAAAGTAACACATTAGTTTTCAATAGTATCAGAACAAAAATTTCTTTCAAAAACCACCAACAATACAAAATTTGTTACTCTCCTTCAGGAAACAAGAAAATCCTAATGTGCCCATCATGGGACCAAGCAGATTCTTATCTCTGCAGTGATGATCTCAATCACACCAATGCTTGTGCCATATTCTCGATTATATTAGGATACAAGAATAACTCAGATTAGGTAGCACTGTGGACATAAATCACCATCCCTGGAAATGTCCAAAAAGTGTGTGACTGTGGCATTTGGGGACGAGGTGAACACGGTGGTCTTGGGTTAACAGTGGGACTCAGTGATCTGAAAGGTCTTTTCCCATATAAATGATTCCATGACTTTATGCTACAAACCACTTTTCTGCCCCATATTTACTCTAGCTCCTTTTGTTTTCTCAAATAGCTTTGTACATTTTTGGGAAATATTTTAATAATTTAATCCCAGGTTCTCACTGAAATGTGAACTCCTGTATGTATTCTAGTAAGTGGTGCCAGTTCTTAATATACAGCAGAGATCCTAAGACAGTCAAACCCCTCACGTGGCTGAAAAACTATTGTTTAGGGTATGCATGAGGAGCCAAAAAATACATGTTAGAATAGCTGTGTTTTGAATTAACTTTGCACATGCTTTTGTGTTTGCATACTGTGGCTATTTTGGCATACCTAGAGCTTTTAAGAATTTACACAATAACTGCAATTATATCTTTTGTGCTTTCCTAATGTACTGTGCACTTCAATGGAGCTCATCCCAGTGCTCAAGCAAAACATTCCTCACTGGATTTTCTCATCATGGTAGATGACAGTCCTTACTTTTTGCTAGAGCAAAAATTCCTTGATTCATTTCTCATTGTGGTATATGACAGTATGTACTTTGTCTGGGATTTTTAAAGGAAACAAAAGTTTCAGAATTAGAACTCAGATTGCATGAGACTGCATACAAAATGTAAAACACAGAAGTAACTGTGAGAGATGGAAATTATGCCTAGGAATACAAAGAAAAAGAGTAATCCATAAAATTGAAAACAGGTTGAGATTAAGAAATGTCATATGGCTTGAAATCCCTGAAGGCAAAGACACAGAAGGCATTTTACAAAATGGATTATTAAGGTGCTGAGGGTAGACAGTTTCTACTTCCTTCTGGAACAGAACATGGCAAATAAAATGACTGAAAATGGAACAAGATGTTTCTCTCAGAAAAACAGTATTTTCTGAGCTCATTTCAGAGAAGCAAGTAATTATATGCCTCATACACAAGAATCAGGAGATAACGCAAGCTAGTTTAAAATAAGTGATACACAGTATGTACACTGACATCAGAACTACAAGCTGATGCAGAACACATTAAATGCTCCAGAACAGTGCATCTTACTTTACAAGTGAAGCTCCAAATGCCCCTGAAACTCTGTGACATGCATTAGCTGAGTGGAAAGAAAAAAAAAAAAATACCAGGTTCTGAAAGTGCAGCCACTGGCCAAGCACTGATGGTTGAACTTTAGAGAGTAAAAATGCTGCTCTACCCCATGCTCACTGTCCCCAAGGATAAGAGACACTATTAATGTTTTCATTCTTCTGATTTAGGCCATCTGATGCCATATTACCAAACACTAAAGTCCATACTGGCTCTTACTTAAACCATAAATTTTTTGTTCCAATTTGCAAAACAGAAATTTATTTTTCCTTTTATTTCACAAAAAAAAAAAAAGAGTTGTATTTTTTTTTACATTCTTGCAGCATAGTAATTTTTTAATATGAAATTTTATTATGCATAACAGTTAGCATTGGATTTAAAGTTAGATAGATACTTAGTATTCAGAAAAGCAAAAGAGGAACATAATAATGTGTACTCATGTCATTCTTGCATCTCTAATTCTTACTCACAACACAGGCAGCTCCAGTCCCAAGAACAACTAAAATTTTTCAGACAAGTCTATATTGGAAGAATATCCACTTACAGAGTCAGAATGCCAAAATCCAGACCAAAACCAACAAAATGGTGAGAGACTTACCCCATTTAAGGGAAATGTTTTCCATCCTAGTTCTCCCAGGGCAGTTGTAGTATCTAGTAACACAACTGAAAATGGAAAAAGAAATGGTGATGTGGTATTCCTTGGATTAGACATAGCAAAATATTAAAACAGGAAGGACTGAACTTGCCATGTTAGCCAGGTTCACTTGGGCTTTCATTTCATACCTAAAAAAGTCTCAAAACTCATAAAAAGCCGTAAATCTCTTGCAGAAATCACTGCCAAATCACAGTACATGACTGATATTTAACCACTAAAAGATGCCTGATCAAACATGCACATTCCTGCCATCCCTTGCCTGGAAAACTGGAAAATCTGCAGCATTAAAGCTAATAAAATGCATAGTTTCAAAAGTAAGATTTTTTAAATGAAACCCATAAACCTCCCAGAAATAAAGTTATTCAATTTACAAATTGAGAACACAGAAAGACAAACAACATCAGTTTCTCTCTTGGATGGAGTACTACAGTATCAGTATCTGCTGAGTGTATTTTGCATCACTTCTGTCATATTCATGTTGGGTTTTTTGATATAAGATAGAATGCGTGTTATTGTATATTACAAAATGTTTCTGCATTATTTTGATGTTAAATTACACTAACTTCCTTTTTTACTTCCATTCCCTGATGCTAAACAAAATATACACAGCACATGAGACATTTTACCCACAGGTACTACTGCCCTCTAATGGAATTGTTTCATCCGACCCTCTAACTTCAGAAATCTGTATTGGGATTTAAACACAAAATTAAGTATTATACAGGGCAGTTTATTTTAATTATTGAGTGATGTGTTTTGATTGCTGAGTTCCTCCTTACAGCCCACTAATTTCAGCTCTTATTTGAATGGTTAAATGATGGAGAAAAATAATTAAGCAATTAATTTGAAATGTGACCTTACTATCCACACATTTGTGGGGTCTATATTGCTGTGTGCTACCTTCTACCTCTTGTCTGTCGAAATAATCAATGTACAGCTCTCTCTCATGTGTTTATAGCAGCAGCAGAAGTCAGGTCATGTTTTTCTGCCTTATGGAAAAGGCACCTTGGCGTGGACACTGAACTTGGAACTGTGTTAGAGGGAACCTGAGCCAGCATCTTCCCTTCTCTTTTGTACCAGTGACACTTGGAGCTGCTCTGCCTTTGAATGGGTGCTGACTTCTAACCTGAAACTGAAGTTTGCTGTCTCGTCAACAGACTTACAGGCAAGTAAAATACTCAACATAAACCACAGAAAAGCTTAATGTTTATGTGAAGAAATAATGATATTTTAAAAATACATTCAACAAACGGGGGTATTCTGCTCTCCACTTCCTCACCACTTCACTGTATGAAGCTTTGTGAATAATATGAGTAAAAATTAATAACTTTTTACAATCCCTATTTTACTTTAAAAAAGGGTCACTATTTTCATTGAGATTATTTGCTGTCTTTTATATGATTTACAGCTGTCATAGTATTTTCTATTTGTGTCAGGCTACCATGCTCTTGTGGAAGAGTCAAAAAAAGCATCTTCTCACTTGACATTCGATGCAGCAGTTTCCTGTGTAAAACTTTTAAGTTGATTATAATTGGGGATCTGTTACCTCCAAAGGAAAAAAAAAAAAAACCAAAAAAAGAGTTTACACATATCTTTTTCATAGAGGACTACCTGCTCAGCATGTTTCTGAGAATATTTCATTTCATCCTAGGTGTTTGTTTTCTTCTTACCATCTCTCCCCCCATCTTCTCTCCCCCCAGAAAACAAGGCCTATTTGTTATGTACTTTGTTTTCAGCTGAATTTCAAATTACATCTTGCTCTTTGTCAAGTGCTATTCCTACAAACCTGCAGGGAGAAATAAATATTTCTCTGAGCAGCATTAATTAGGGTTTGAAGTGTCATTTCAGTTTTACAATTTTTGTGGTAGCAAAACTGCGATTTAATAAACATCATCTAGGTATTCAAAAATTAATACTTCTGTGGAACAAGACCCAAAATACAGAAAGGAAAACTAATTCATTTCTTCAGTGGAGCCTGAATTAATTAATTCCTTGCCTGAATTAATCAAGTACTACCTGAAGGCTCAAAGCTATACATTAAAAAAATTAAAAACCTAGAGTAAATTCATCACTGAAAGTATATTAAGTTTAGATTTAGTTGAGCCATGATCTAATAATATTCCCCATACACATTTACCAAATGATCCCCAATGAGTAATTGAGTTCTGTTAAAATACAATTTTTGATACATTTGACATACCAAGGCTCTTGAATGCTCACACATTCTCACCTGTAGCTACCAAATCTGTAAGAACTGGCAAAATCAAACCACTTGGAGAATTCTCTAACTAGAGGATTCAAACCACCAAATAACTGCTAACACGAACTGGAATGGTATCACCTTCAGGGTCAGAAATAAAAGTCATAAAAATTAAAAGACTGTCCTTCCAACAGCACTTGTATTATAAGACATAAAATAATTATCAATCAAAAATGTGCAAATACTGAAATATCAAGTAAACCTTATGCTTATGCCAAAGAAACACAAACTCCAGTGAAGCTGTGGATTGAACAGAGTCTGCTATTCAAATGAGGACATGGATAAAGCAATAAAATCCTCGAGCACTTCAGAGGTTTGGAGATATCTACATGCTAGACTTCAGTGTGGGACAGAGACACCCAAGGTATGTTTAAATGAGGGGATGAAGAAGCAGCACAGCCCTGGTGGCAGACAAATCTGCACTGCCATTTTCTATGGCAGAAAATCCCTCTGCCAAAGAGCTCCAGGCTAGGAGGGACTGCCAGCATGCAAACATCTGAATTACACTGAATTACAGACAGGACTGGGGGCTTCCCTTCTGCCATCAGGACACGGAAAGTTCCAAAAGAACTGGAAATTCATATGCCAAGAGACTAAAAAAAGATGGTGGGCACCACTCTTATGATGCTGATAATGAGAAAATTCCCTAAAAAGCTAATGGGATCACAAAGTCATAGTTATTGACCCTTGTCCCTACATTTACTTATTTATGCTCCTTTGTATGCCATAAAAAGCTCCATCCTTCTTAAAAAAAAAATGAAAAGTGTCCATTATGGACGAGCCATTAGCTGCCAGCAGAAACAGAAGTGTCTGGAACCACTGCAGTATTTTACGGGAAAAGCTCTGAGTACACTGGTTGAGACTCAGCAATGTTATTGACATTTGTGACACCCAACCTCCACTTTTAGCAGGCACTTTTCTGAGGTGATGGCTCTAAAACTTGCACAGGGAACAAGAGTTTAGGTCTGCCAGTACAAAGTCATGGCACGATTCAAAATGAACTCAAAGACCCTTTTAAAAAACTCAGATTCAGCACTTGAATATCCTTTCTTAAATAACTGAACTGGGGATTCTAACACTTCCATAATAATATACAGACTTGAACATCCATCTGCAAGCCTATTGCTTAATTACTTGGACATTTCATTCTTAGAAGAGTTTAGGGGTTTTTTTCCAGCACATACTTTAATATATATTATTATTACTCATTATGTCTTATTGAGCTTCAGTTTCCTTTTTTCTGGACACTATCTTACACTGCTATTATTAGACTTTACAACTGAAATTAATCTTTTCAGAGGTTTTACCTAGTCCCAAGGAAACTGTTTTACCTAAAATTACG
The DNA here is from genome assembly GCF_047830755.1 of Zonotrichia albicollis. NCBI lineage: Eukaryota > Metazoa > Chordata > Aves > Passeriformes > Passerellidae > Zonotrichia > Zonotrichia albicollis. Next base: position 2,281,991 of record NC_133820.1, read on the forward strand.
ACGAGCAGAGCTCCAAGGACTGACAGGCTGGAATTTTAATTTTCATTCCAAAACACTCTTCTAAAGATGAACTCTGCCATTTTGTCTGTACAACCAAGGAAAAAAGCCCTCCAAATATTCATTTCACCAGTATCTTTTCTTCTTCTTTTTACACATCTCCAGACAGGGTATGTGTGAATTAACACAATTAATACAGGATTTTGGCCAACTTTATTGAATCACAGTCTGATATTGGTTCACCCAGCTCGATCTGCTCATTTTAAACATTTCACTGTTACCTCTAGAGTGGGTAAGCCAAAGATTTGCAAGGAAAGCAGAGCAATACACAGACATTCCTTTCTGAAGACAGCACTAAAATTCAGGAACATCTCATCTGTACCACGGAAAAGTTTCAGTATCTTCCAGCAAGGCAGGGAGGCATTACAGATGACCCCCAGAAATGGGCAAAATTGGCAGCTTTTTTTGTCCCTGAGAACTTTATTATTGACTGCAAAGTTCATATTTATAAGGCAAACACAGAGAGCTTTTAAAGTCTCTCACTTCCAGCCCTCAAGAGAGTTGCTGCTGTCTTCTGAAGTGTCTGTATTTTCGTTCAGGTTTAATGTTTTTTTTTTTTAATTTTTAAAAAGAGGATCACATGCAGTTTTCTGAAATCATTCCTTTTAACAATATGTATTAAGAGTCCTGGCTATTTTTATATCCTATTTATATATCCAGGGTCACATTAGCCTATTTTTTTTTTGCTGCAGCATTGTGCTTATAGGCTGTTACTACTCTACAACATCACTGTCCTGTACAGATTCACTCCTTTTCACCATTATATTTTTCAGTTTGGATTAAATTTCTACTCTTGAATGTACAAAGATCCATTGGTTTATACTAAAACAAATTTTATTTGCAAGGGCTGACCTTTACCAAGTGATAAAGGCTCCTCCCTGTCTACACATCCTCTTTCTGTCTTTATTTACTGCTCTTTTGTCAGGTATTGAGTTTATATTTATTTTCCTGTTACTAATTAAAAATGTTAGAATACTGAATGTTGTATTATGAATATCTCAAATTCTGTGATTTAACAGTCACTAAAACTACTTTAAGGCTTCCAAGACCTCAGGGGTTTTTCCTAAACCCATTTAGTAAAAAAAAAAAAAAACTGAAGCTTTTTACTGTCAGAAGACTCTATCACATTCTGTTATAATAGAAAAAAATCTCAACATATTACTGCTGGGGCTTGTCTGCCTGAGGAAGACAGAAAGAAGGGGATATGCAATATGCAAGTTACCTTGGTAATTAACGTGCAATCAACTGGGAAAAAATATTTAAATGCTTGGTTTTATGACCTGGCCTGTTTTCCATAAACCAAATAAACTGGCATTCGTTATACACATACCAATTGAATCCTTTTCCATAATTTTCATTATTTTGCATTCAACAGCTATCTGGTTTAGGCAAGATTAATGAGATGCAGTAATAAAGTATGAGGAGCACCTGTCTAGATAGCAATTGTGCCAGGCAAGTGTACAGGAGTCACAGCAAATCGGAGAGTAAACAAAGTATTGACAATGCTGTTTGCCTGAGATAAGCGGGATTAGAGCCAGCAAAATAGAGAGACTAATCCTCCCACCCTGCTCAACATTTCCAAGAGTTTTATGTCAGACTGCAGGAAAATCCTTGCTACCCCACAGTGGTGAAGAAGAGGGAGAGCTGTGACTAATTGGGAAGCTGGGGAATCTCCACTCCAGGAGCCTTTAAAGACACCTTGAACACTGTCAGGCCTGGTTTCTGCATAATCTCCTGTTGCCTTGGGGCACAGCAGAGGAGATAAATGACTTCTCCAAATGTGAGTTTTATAAAAATCTAGTTACCTGGTTAATGGGGCTTCCCTTTTCTTTTCAAACCACAACTCTAACACCTACGCTTTTCCAGTATTCCTGAATTCCCCGAGTCCCCAAACTCATTAAATTTACCATCAGTAGCCCAGAGATGTTCTCAGCCAATTCTTTAAGGACTCTTGGAAGAGAACTATGTACACCAGATGGGGAGTACTTCATATTCGTCATATTTTATGAAAAAATCACTAATTTTTGATTTTCACAATTTCAAACACATTATTTTCTGCCTTTTTCGAAAAATAGTTCAATACCATTCACACAAATATTTTTATTCATAATACAGTAGAAAAATTCCCATTATCATGAATTATTATTCATGATAATGGGAATTTTAATAATAATGATAATGATATTCCTGATTATTCATTATGAATTATTATCATATATAAAAATTCCGATTATCATGAGTGTTGTGAGACTTGGGCATTTACCTAATATACTTTTTATTTTCAGTTTTCCACACTACCTTTTTTCTAACATGTGCTAATTTCCACATGTATCCTCTCTTTGCTATTGATGAGAAATGTTTATATTTCTAGTTTCTGCTTTCATATTACCTGCAATGTAGACTGAGCTGTTATCTAAAACTGGCCTTTTTTTACTGATCAGTGATTTCTAATCAAGAACTTTTAAAAGGAATTTCCCCTTTCACCTTTCTTATTCTCATATTTGCACACTCACACAGACACTTTTAAAATTCCCTTCTGATGAATGAGAACTGGCCAGAATAATTTTTCATGTACTAAACCCAACATCCCATTCATGATACTTTCATCTTGTCAGTGCTAAGAAATTTGCAACATTATTAGATGGGGTTATATTGGATAAATGCCTGTCTTTTTCTTGGTACTGTTTTACTCCATTACACAAGGTCTCCAGAGAGAATCTTCAAAACCCAATTCCCCCAAATCACCATTTTTCTTTCCATATATTACATAGATGCTTAAGGAATGATTTCCCCTCTTCTCTCATTTGATTCAGTTATGTGTTTCAGTCTTACTGTTTCCTACCACTTCCTGATAGATATAATTTGAGATCTTGTGGCTCTGAGAAAACAAGATTAAAACAAATAATAGCTCTTTTGGGGGAAAAAAGAAAAGCTACCACAGCTACTGCTCACCTTTCACATTCAACCTTTCTTCCTAGAACACATTCTTACCTGTTTCTTAGGAAGTTCATTTTTTAAATTAAATTAAAATTTATCATATTACAGAGCCAACAAAAGGATCCTTTCCATATGCATGTTCTCCTCAGAGGAGAAGAAGAAGGCTGCTGTAACCCTACTGCTCCATCTCTCTCTGGAATGGAAACCAACACTCATACCCAAGGCTTCTGTTTTACTGCACCCTTTTTTCATACTTTCTTCCATTCTCACGTTAAAAATCAACATGAACCCCTTTATTCTCATGTTGTATCATTATTAGCATTGCAGACCCCTCAGTTACATCACTTACACCTGTCTCTCTGAAAGCAGGATTTAGAAGCAGATTTTTTTTTAACAATTGGCAAGCTCTAAGTTAACTTCAGGATTTAAAGTTTCCCGTCACAAACATATTTTAACAAGAGCATTTTTCCTCCCTTACCAATGCCATTTCACTGTAAAATAAGCAACTGCAACAGTTTAAACACCTATCAAAATATCTGATAATAAATTACTGTAACTTACAATTTATAAATATGTAAAACAGAGTTATTTTCAATAAATATGAATCCTTCTGCACCCAAAAGAAATAACAGTAAAATTTTGCGTTCTTTTCCTTTCCACTATTTTAATCCCAGTCTATAACTCCAGAAAAGATATCAAAGTGGGGAGAGAAATTCAAAAATGTATCAGTTAAAAGAATGTAATAACAGTCAATAAAAGATTCAGTCTTCCCCAGTAAGGTGGATTCCAAGTTTTATTTCACAGATACCAAATGAAGCCTTGGAAATCCACTTGATACATTCAGTGGCACCAAGTGCATAGAGAAAATCTGTCAGTGCAGAAACACGTGACAATTTCTGCACTGAAATCTTTCTAGGATAACAGCTGCAATTCCAAATTGTATATGGCTAGATCTTAACTACTTCTTCTGCCACCCAGCAGGTTATTTTGCTCTAGGACAGCTGTAAACATTTCCTATTTTGAGGTCTCACATAGGCACTTGCTTCTCCCATGTGAGTCTTACTCATCAGCACAAGAAAAAATAAAACTACTGAGATAAAAAGAAAGCATTCTCACATCCAAAATAAATGGGCTTACCTCAGAAAAAGATGAGGCCCCAGGTTTTCCTCAGGTAATTGTGGAATGGAAAATGAGTAGGTAATGTCCTGCCTCTCCTAGCCTGGTACGGAGCTTTTTCCCCCAAGAGCAGCCTCAGAGTGATTTCAAAGTGATTTAGTTGCTCAGTGCACTTTCAAGGGGAAGGCAAGGCAGGAGCAGGCTGTGAAACGCTCAGCTCAGCCGGGAGGGAGAGCTCCTGGTTTGCAATGCACCAGAGGGGCCGAGCTCTGCAATGTCAGCCCTGCAGGACAGGCAGCACAGAACCGAGGCAGGCACAGGCAGATTGCTCTGCTTTAATGCGCTCCTCACAAAGAATGAGATGGGGAAAAAGGAGTTTAGATACCAGGGAAACAATCTGTTCTTACCACTGACTCAGCTTTAAGGTACTCCTTTACAGCAGAGATTGCGGTTAAAATGGAGTGAGATAAATTAATGCTGTTCACAGCTCCAGAAAACACCACCAGACCTGTATTATTTTTCTATGTTTTTGGTTTCACATGGGTAATACAAAAAGATCAAGAGCTAACTCTGATAAAAAGAGGCATCACAAAATGATGATAGGAGCCCAGCTGCCCTAGTTCATAATTTTCATTCTGCCTTGAAAATACTAATTGATATTCAATTCACCATCATGTTCATGTCAACAGTAGATTACTGGGCAGCATTTCCTAAATGAACACGAATACCTGACAGTTTTGTCAGCCCTGTTTATTAACCTAAGTATATCTTCATTAGGGAAATTAGAAACAACTGAAAATCAGACAAACATATTTATCCTTCCACTGGTAAATGACTTGTGTGTTGAAGCCAATTCTCTTAGGTTGGGACTAATGCTAAACTTAATATTCTTCACTTTGCTGGTAACCTGCATTCTTACAAGCAATTTCTTTTATGTCTTTTACTGTAATACTTGTATTGGGTGGTGATAAAATGAACAAAATGTTAATATCACAACATCCATAAGTGAAAAAATAAAACCCCAACTTATCAAAGCTTTAGAGAAATTATAGCAATACCTATACCTAACAGTCAGCCAAACTAATTATGAAGTTAATAACTCATGGCTTATGCTCCTATACTGCATAATTTTTGGGACTTCCTCTTCAAGGGGCATACAAACTTCCTCTGGAGTTCATGGACATAATCAAAGCCACCTTAGGCACCCATTGCTCCTTACCATGCTCTGATCCAAAGACACAGCCTGTCTAATAGTAAAGAATGAAAAGGCATTGCAAAGGTTTGCTCCCTTTTCCTAATGCATACCTGGAAAGGTTGATACAGAAATACCTTTCAACCTCATAATCTGTCTCTTTTTAAGAGGAGCCAGAAGTGTGGAGTGTTCCACAGCAGTCCCTTGAAAGAAAGCAGTTTTAAAGAGAACATCTGATAATGTCACAAAGAGGGACTGAGAGGACAGATGGCCACTGCTTACTCAAGTAGTCACTTAATAACCATAATGAAAAGTTAGCAGTTTGGTGGCGCAGAGGAACAGAACAGACAAATCTTTGGAGAGAAACAAAGGCTGAAGCAACTCAAGCTTGTGCTTGACTGGCAGCACAGCCCCATGAAGAGTTGTTTGAGAATCTCTGGCTCAAGCATTAAGACAAAGGTCCAGTCCAGGATTCTTGGCAGGGAGGATGGTGTGTTCAGAGCTGCAGAGCTGCTTCAGACATGCTGAGGGCAAGAACTGGGAGTCTGAAGCCCTCACATGGGCAAATCAGACATGGAAACAACAGTCAGGGAAGTTCCAGACATGAGACAGGAAGGAGGTTTCTTCTGTACTGCACAGACCCACCAAATGAACCACCATAACTCTTTACACCATTCTCTCACCATCTTCTATTATTTCTGTAGTTCAGCCTAACTTTTTAACTCCAGCAACTAAATCCAAGTTTACCCACATCCAGTTCATATTTTTGCATCATGAAAAATGAAATGGGGTCACCCTTATTTTGCAGGCAGAAAAACTACAATGCAGAAAGCAAAGCAAACATCCAGCCCAGAAATGGCAGATCCTGACTTGCCTGATTTTCCCAGCCAACAGCAAAGTTCAACTTGTCTCTTAGAAGCGGTGCAGAGGGTGAGAAAGCACAGCTGCTTTCAATGCCCATCTGTTGCAGAGCTGTACTCTGAAGTACCACTCAGAATTCATCCACAAGACATACAAATGGGCTTACAGAAGCGACAGGACATTTATTATTATCCACTCCAGACCTATGGCATTGCCACACAAACAGGATGAAGTTAGTATTTCCTAGTAAAACAGTAAGACATGATCCCTGATCTCCCTACCGCTCCAGTGTCTTGGTTTGGGCTGGGATAGAGTTTCTTTTCTTCTTAGCACCTGGTGCAGGGCTTTGTTTTGGATTTAGTATGAGAATAACAAAGGTAACACAGCAATGTTTGGGTTGTTGCTGGGTGATGCTCACCCCAAGTTCAGGACTTTTCAAGCTCTCATGCTCTGCCAGTGCACAAAAGGCTGGGAGGGTGCATGGCCAGGACAGGTGATCCAAACTGGCCAAAGGGATGTTCCATACCCCAGAACATCAGAACATCATGCTCAGTGTGATACCTGAAGGGTGTTGGCTGTGAGGGGCTGATCAGTGCTGGGGAATGGGCTGGGAATTGGACAGTCAGAGATGAGCAAGTGCCTTGTGCATCACTCGCTTTCCTTAGGTTTTATCTCTCTTTTTACTTCCAACTGTTATTCTTCTTCATCACCATTATTATTATTATATATTTTACTTTGTTTCTATCATTAAACTGTTCTTAACTCAACCACCAAGATTTTTATGTGTTTTTGGTGCTCCTCCCCATCCCACCTGAGGGATTGAGTCAGTGGCTGCCTTGTACTTGCAATTTACCAACAATGACACTCAAGTAAGCAAGTGACATACAAAGGATAGAAGAGGACTATTAAGGAAACATTTGTGGGTTTTTTCTGGTAGAGGTAATGACTTTAGCTGTCAGTAGATAAGGGAAGTCATCAGTAGAGCCACAAGCTGTGGGCATATCAAAGCAGAAGCAGCCGTGACTTTCAAGTGTGCAAAATGCTCTCAATGGGTCAGTTTTTCTCCTTTGCTTCCTGAAGTGCTATCTCCCCTGCTTGATAGGTTATCTGCCTAGGAAGGGAAATATTTAATACACTTGGCCTTATGTAGTTGGAAAGTGACCATGATGTACAGAGGAGGAGTTTAGCAGAAATTATACGGAAAAAACCTTCCAGGATGGAACATAAAGGCAACTCAGAAAATGAGGTTAACATTTGGCTATATCATGCTTTCTTTTATTTTAATGCAGAACCTCAAAAATATACCAAAATAAACACAACTCTTAGAAAGCAGTTTTGTTATTTTCATGACAAATATTCCCAAACATATCTCCTAGTTTTGTGTTCATGATGTTAAAACATTTCTTATCTCCTTTGATTAAATATCTACACGGCCAGTCAGTTTAATGTTTTTGAGCTTTGTAATTCTCTGTTTCATTCCACAGCCTGTGCCTTCTTCCACTACCTCTTAATTTATAATTTATTGTGTCAAGCACCAAGTTTTCACAGCATGAACATTTTACAGGTGCTAGGTCAGGCTGTAAAGTACATACCAATAATCAGTGGCTTTAAAAATTCTTGGTGTCTTTCCATAAAGTGGAGCATCAACATGAAGGCTCAACTGTTTTTATGAATTAATCAGGTTTGCAATACTTTTAACATTATTAACAAATACATATACAGCATCTTGTCACTTACTTGATAGGAAATAAGTCTGACTATCTAACCAAAGATCAAATTACTTTAAAATATTGGACAGCATGGAGTACTCACCTCTACTAGGCAGAGACTTTCAGCTTTGAATGATATGCTTTTAATGCACATTCATGGAGATTTAAATTTCAAAGATAACTGAAGAGCATTAAACAGATCTGAGAATGCCATCATTCATGTAGTAAACTGTTGAGTAACTGGGCTCATATTCCACAATATGTAGTTACCCTCCTTTTTCCTTTTGTACATGAAATAATCTAACTGGAAAAAATAAACTATTTTTTCTGATTTCATGTCAAGAAGTGAAAGTAAAAAGACTGCTTTTCCATTTTTTTAAGGTTCTTTTTCAGGTTTTCTGCAGCGTGAGATGTAATTTAGACAGGTACAGCATTGCATCAGTAGTCAAGTGCTGGAAAGGCAGCAGCTCCCTGGGACTTAGCTCAAAGCACCGCTTCAAAGGGCTACTTGAGACTGAAGTGCCTGTTACACAAGGCAGTGATGCAAGAGCAATGTCACTGAGGATGGCTGGAGCCCTGCCCAGGGACTCTGCAGGCAATGCCAAATACAGGCTGTACAATAACACATGCACACTGCCACTGAAGGAAACAGGAACCTTTGTATTTCAGTGATTACCGCAAAGAATATGTTGGAATTAAAAAGTGCTCTATGACATTTTTCTTCAAAACTTCTTTTTTTCCCTCTTTTGCCATTCTGCCTTACATGTCTGAGCACAGAACAGCCCCATGACTATGGAGATGAGTTACTCTATTAAGGGAAAAAACAGGCAATTTTTTAAAAAAAGAATATTTTCTCCTATCTGAAGACTACAAGATGATGAAAATGCTCAGTTTGTCAGGGAAGGCTACCCAGCATATCACAGCATTACAGAATTCAGAGGGTGAGAGGGGTTCTCTATTATCTAGTATCAGATTATCTGGTCCAGCTGCATTGTCAGGGACCCTTTCCACTATCCCAGATTGCTGCAAACCCCATCCAACCTGGCCATGGACACTTCCATGGACGGGGCAGCCACAGCTCCCCTGGGCACTCTGTGCCAGTCTTTCACCACCCTCACAGCAAGGAATCTCTTCTTCTTATCCAATCCAAATCTACCCTCCTTCAATTTAAACCAGAGAGGAGGAGAGATGTTATGCTGAAAAGCCAAAAAACTTCACAACAGAAGGCAGAACTGGAGTTGAAGGAAAACAGGGATTGGAGAATGCTGCACAGTCAGGAGGGGTACTGAGAAGTGGTAACATATTTAGAGGTTGTACAGGAAGACAATGAACACTGACTGTCAAAAAGCAGCATTATTATTCCTTGCACATCAGGAATGAGGCAGGAGCTGGAGAACGGATGCAGCTAACAGGTTTTGCACAGATCTGCCTCCATTCAAACAACCTGTCACCACAACTGCAGCTAGAATCCAAAATATATCATCAGCAGCTGATTAGGATAAAATTCTGAATCGCTGTAACTGATCTGTGTAAAAATCTAAATCACTGTCTTTCAAAATGCAGCAATTTACCAGCCACACTACAAGTAAGACAACTGAAGCTGTCTTCACTTCTCATTTCAGACTGCATGGCAGAAGGCTGTCTGCAGGAAGCAAGGTTTCATTTTCAATAATGATAGAGCTATTCAGCATCCTTGAGAGAGTTAGCACAGATTTAATTGAGACTCTGGGATCTATGAATAGTTTCAGGCCAAGCATTTTTTTACCTCATGTATGGGGTTGATTTTTTTGCCTACAAAAAGAATTACTGAGGTTTATAAGGAGTCAGATGGAGAAAATCAGAGTTAAAAGGAAATGTTTTATGGTTAAAATTAGGCATATGATTACATCTCTAGTTAAAAGAGCAACTATAAATGGGGATAGCATTTAAAATTGAATATAAATTTATCACACACGAATCCAGACTGATCCAAAGGCTCCTTTTTTACAACCACCATACCTGAGCAATGGCAAATACTCATTGCACTCACTTTCCACCTGTTCAAAATCATTCTCAGCCTATGAATAGAATATTTTGTCATGGCAGGTTTCTCTACACTCTCCATAATGCAATCAATTATTGTTTAGTGCTGTTTCTCACCACCAATAATGAATGCCTTGATCAGAATCTCAGAGTGCTGTTTTGATTGCCCACAGTCCCTTCATTTCCAGCGCTCGCTCTCAATCAGATCAAGTGATTTAAATCTCATACTTAATTTAAAACAGATGAAGGGGGAATTTAAGATGTTTCATTCGTGTAAATACCAAATTTATAACAATGAATATTATCTTTTATATTGCTACACAGACTAATTTATTTCATCTCAGAGCAATAAAACAGAGTAAGCACTGAGCAATCCTAATAGCCAAGCAGAATCAAATTATGGAAGAAAAAGCTGACATCTGAATTACAAAGCATTAAGGTAAAATTACAGCTGAATTTGAGGATAATTTCATTCAATGTACTTTCAGCAGTACTTCTTTCAGCATTAATTCAGAATTATACGAACCAAAAAGTGTTTTGAATCTATAAAAATTATTTATGTTTTCTTTTAAGAAGTAATGAAGTTACTGCTTCTGTGACAACACCATATTGGTAGTGAATATTTTAGCTTATCATGTACATTTCATTGCATAAATATCAGAAATAAGTCTGGGTTAGGAAACTAAAGCAAATTGTTGAAGAGTTTTTAGCTGTTTTAAATACAGAGCTAAGGATGTGAGCAACTTTATAAAAGACATGGGTTTGAGACAAATATATTTACCTGTGCAATTTGTGGTGCAATTACTCAAAAATGAGTCATGAGACTGAAATTATTTGTTTTTTAGGTAATTTCCTTGTCCAGGAAAAGCTTGGTCTAATGGGGTTTTTTCCCATGGAACAGCTGGGAGGCACTGGCAACTCAACTAAACTGAAATGCTATGGGGGGGAGGCAATGGGAAGAGAAGGAGTAATAATTTTCTGGGACAATAAGGAAAGAAGGAAGGACATTAAATATAAATTATCAGACAATCCAAAGGGAGCCAATCAGAATTCCTTCCATGAAATGGGAATCTAGAAGCAGCCAGAGAAAATAAGGCATCTGCATTTTAATTGCTGACAAGCCAACGAAGGATCGATCCAACAACACGGGAATGAAAGAGACAAAAATCACAGAAACTGTCCAATATTCAGAATTATAAAAATACTGCTATTGCACAAAGTATCAGAGAAATCTCACCACCAAAGCTGTATGTGGTTCTAGCCACCTCATTTATTCAAGAAAGAGTGAAAACAGGATGAAGAATAAGCACAGGCAACTCTAAGTGTCACAGAGATCAGAAATCTCTTGAGTGAAAGAGGAAAACCACTCACCAAAACCCAAAAGAAGGGAGGTGACTTCTCCTACAATAGTGAGGATAAAAAATGAAAAGGTGTTGTTGAATTTTGAGACAAAGCCAGCACAAGCATAAACAAATAAGCACCACTCACTAATAAATGCAGCCCACAAATGCATTTGACTTTCACAGCACTGAAATTCAGAACAGGAACAATGAGGGAACATGGATTAACTAGACTGAAGATGAAAATTAATAATTTTATACAGCATCACTGGAGGCATTTGATTGCGGTAACAAAGCTCTTTCCCAATCCTGTGTTACAGAGCCCCTGAATGCAGTGTAAATAATCTTGGCAGATAAAACTATAATGCAAATACAATTCTTTCTCTCAAGAACAATTAAAAAAGGCTTTCAATGCCAGTAATGTTTCAGTGACCTATTTTCCTCACCTATATGGAAATGAAGCCACTTCCTGAATGACAAACTGACCCTTCCACAGCTAATTTCATTTCCTGTTGGAAGCCAAGGGTCACCTCTCCCTCCAACCCATTTGCTTTTGGCTCACAGTTAAAAGAACTTTAAAAATAACTGAACCCTTTTCACAGAATTTCAATACAGATCTCTCCAAACTACTGCATTTATCTTCAACATAAGTGTCCAAAGGGCATAATCCACATTATGGACTAATAGCCTGTAAAACTGCATTTTATGAACTGTAGCAGTTTTCAGCAATAAAAATAGAATCAATGGACTCAAGTTGATAACATTTCTTTCCTGCCCAACACTGGAATTAATTTAATTTTTTAATATTTTTAAAATTATGTACATTTTTAAAAGCACTTGAACCTGTTTGGAGTCTACAAATCTCTATGCTTACAGCTATAGATTACATATTGTTATATAATTAATTTTTTTAAAACCAGACTAGACTCAACATTTTGTAAATTACAATATTCACATAAGAAAGTGAGGAAAATTAGATTATCTTTTATCTTCTCTTCCTTCTTCCTATTTTCTTTCCCTCCTCTCCCTTACCAGAAATGTACTGTTCCATCTCACCTTCTGAATAAAGGATGGCTCACTGCTATTTTAACTTTAGTCATAAAAATTCATTACTTTAGTGTAATGGAAATCATACTGATGTGCCTCACAACTGCATAAATGTTCTGCTCAAAGAACACTACCTTTGTGAAGCTCACCAAAAACAATTTACCTTTATTCATAAAGCATGTCATGGCAAGACTATTCCTTCATTTCTTTACAGAGTTTTCTCTTAGTTTAAACCAGATCAAAAACCTTCTAACATATGTCCCTGGCAATAAATGCCCCAAAACGCAAATATTCCAAGTAATTTTTTTTTTGTCCACGTTGAATAACTGTGAAGTCAACATGAGCTACTACCTGGCAGCTCAGATAATCAGGTAATTTGGATGATGCATTCACTGAATTCAGTGCAATCACATCCCATCTGGAGATAAGAACACCAGACATCACAAAAAGAATCACTTGGGCCAGAGAGAGACTCAAGAACACAAAATCACAGTTAAAGGCAAAATAAATTACTGCAAAAGACTGAGCAGTTCTTCAATTCCTCTTTCCACAGACTGAACATCAACTCATTAACTTTCCTACAGACACTATAGAAAAGAAGACCCTTAACTAAGCAGTGCTTCACTGAAGGGAATTATTTCATATAAACCAAACACTGCATCTTTGAACTGCAGTGGTACCCCTGATTTTATTTACACAGCTGAGTGCAGTTCCAGATGATTCACTTCAGCCATCCTTGTTTGCAAATGGACATACAGTAAATTATCTTTGTGCAGGGAAAATGGCTAATAGGGGATTTTTTCATTAATTCATTCATTCATTTATTCCTACTTCTGAAGTTTCAGGTGAATTACTGGAACCGATTTAAAGGGTGAGTCCCTTACAAAAATGAAGTCATTTGATTCCACCAACACTGACACGTGGAATTACTAACCACACTGAGGGGTGGTAAGGAAAGCTGTAGGGAACACTAATATAGATTATCTGCTAATGGAGCACATTGAAAACTCCTGTTCTGAGTTACATGTACAAGTGAAGAAGATACTTAGACCACATATCTTCACAGGGTTTTAAAAATTACATTTTTATCAAAAGGCCACATTTCACATTTACTCAAATAACATGGAAATAACACTCACAGCTTGGGAGAGAAAACAAAGACCAGGCCAAGATTTCTGTCAATGCAACCACACCATGACTTGGTGATTTTATCAAAGCTCGGAAGCTGTGGGGGTGCACTCATCTGAACACTTAAGCAATTCACAATTTCATAGAAAAAGAATTAAACAACTTCTATTTCACATAAAACAAACTAGATTATAAACCGTCCAGCCCTCTAGGCTGAAACCTGAACAATCAGATGAGCTATATGGTAATTTATCCATTAACCTTTACAATGTGTGTCCCATGATCCACCTGAACCACAAATGGAGAAACAGATGCAAATCAAGGTGATCACTGTCTGTTGTCACCACATTTAACATAATCTATGTGCAGTTCTAAATGTCAACATCTAATCAAGCCTAATCTATTATTGATCATCTTTTTTGTTTTCAAAATATTCATCTACGACACAAATTCTCATCAGCTTTAATTTTTTCAGGCACATCTCTCAAGTATAAAATGCATCTGTCAGATAAGAGCTATTGAAAATAATTTCCTAATTTGCTTTAAAGCAATGGAAACCTACTAATGATAAGGCCTCAGGGCATTATTTACATAATCCAAACTACTCGTTATAAAATTTGTAAGGAAAATTATTTGTGGTAAAGTCAATAGGATGAGCATTACTGAAACTTTTAATGTACTCAGTGATGCTGAAGGGATGCCAGGAGAAAGTAACAGAGCAGCAAAATTCCTGCAAGTGGGACCTCCATTGGCCTCCTCTATGATTTTGTCTCTTATTAATTAACTTCCAACCGAGTTTTTTTGCCTTCTAAACATGGAGTTTAAACGTGGAACATCGAAGTTACACAATTCCTTTGCTGCTTAATGTAAACTACATGTAAGGTGAAGTTTTTCATTATCATCTAATGCTGACACCCTGGAAGAGGGCAGCTCTCTTCCCTTAAGTAATTCAGGTGATTTAGCAGAGGATTGCATTGTCAGTCTAAATAAAGCACCCTATGTGAATGATATGTGAAGAAGCAGAGAAAAAAAAAATGAACCTTTCAAAATACAGAATTTCTAGGAGGAAAATTTGTATTACCTACATTTTTGCACTAATGGGATTATCAACTCCCACACCCAGAAGTCGAGACAAGGCAGAGCTGAAATAGTCCCTGAGGCTCAGAGTCTCCATAAAGAGAGCTGGTTCCCATGACAGAGGGAGTCAAACAGCTCCCAGGCCCAGCTGGCCAAGGCTCCTGCTGGCAGGTTCCCTCAGGAAGGCTTTAAGAGACCAGGTACACAAAATGGCAAAAAAGTTTCAGGTCTTTAATTTGTGTGCTACAAACCTACTTCATCTGCAGTCAGCATTATGAGAAACTGAATTTTGGAATATCACAGATTTTTAAAACAACAAGACAGTGTTCCTAGCACAGAACAACTTAGTTACAGACACAAAGAAAAATAACAAGTTTCACTGAAGACTATACTGAAAGCCAAGGTGCTGTATCTACCTCTGCCACCGACATCTGAGCACATCAAAAACTAATTCTTTGGGATTTGCACTGGATGTCACAGACTGGTCCCCTGAACTAAAAGCTTCGGCCTTCAACTCTTCTACTCAGATCATTGCTATACAGACACGAAGGCTTTCACAAAAGAATAGTAGTTTTGAAGAGATCCAACACTGGAGAAAGCTCTGCATGCAGCCTAAAGTTTGCACAAAGCCTTGGATTAAACAACAGTGGCAAAAAATGCTGGATGCCCTCCAACCACCAGCATTCATCTTTCTACACTAGATGAGATGCCTTTTAGATAATCAGTAGAAAAGTATATATATCACTATATTTATTTACATCAAGAGCAACACTGAAATGACAGGGAATAACATCTGATTTCCTGGTGGCCTTTTGTAATCCCAGATTTCTTCAGATTCAGTTTTTATTTGATACCTGTCTCCAGGGGACCATTTTTCCTCTGTGTAGTGCACCCAGTCGCTCCTCTTTCTTTGACAACACCACCATTTTAAAAAGGCAAATTCTTACCCTCACCTTGAAACGTGCATTGATATTAAGATAATTTGCTTAACTCTTTCTGAAATTCCGTGTCTGGAAATCTGTAACCTCATGACTTTTTTCCATAGACCAAAATCACAGGGTAAGCATTTCTACAGCTGTCTGAACAGCAACAGAGTTTGGGTTCCCATTGCATCTGATGGAGGCTGAGAGAGACTTTGGCTGAGAAGCTCTTGTGTGCCACAGCTCTCATAACATTTCTCCATTCCTAAATGCTAACAGTATCCATGTTTACCTAAATTAAATGGTCCTCTAAAAAATTAAGTCAGCTAAACTAAATCATTAAATCTAAAATAACCCTCTAAGTGGGTGTTTCTACTGTATCATTGTGGTGTGGAAGTGTTTAGCAACTTCTGCAATACAAACAAAAGCAATCTACCAGAGAAAAAGGTTTTACATTTCCCTTGCTTTCCTTTTCAAAGGTCTTTAGCAGCCACACACAACTGAGAGTAAATGACTGTGCAATTTTGTATGGTCCAACTTTGTTCAGCAGAACAAAGTGCTGAATTCAAACCACAATTTGAAATCTGAATCCTTTGTCCAAATGCTTTCCATGCAATCAATTTCCAGCCACAAATAATGGAAGCACTACAGAAGAAAATTACTAGGTCCCCTTTGATTTTAATATGTCCTAAATATATTTGAACAATTCTAAATTTTAGCAAAATTTTTTTCCTATAAAATTTTATTTTAGAACAGCAAGTGAAACCCACTGAGAAAATTAGCCTGGGGACATTCAGAAAGAATGTCACAGATTAAAATGCTAGTGCATTATCTTATGGAATGCTTTCTAATTTGCTCTTCTATTCCTTTATTTTAAGCAAGAAGCAACCAGCAGTCAGAGAATACAAATTACAGCAGCAAGTGCACTCTTAACCAAGGGTCCCCAGCCAAAACAAATCACTCATTACATGCATCAATGATACTGTTTGCTGGATGTGACTTCTCCCCTTTTGTTCTAGGTGCAGAAGCCATTAAGTGGACTGAGGCAGTGGAGCTCCCAGCAAATTCACCTTTTAACTGTGTTCTCATTGTGTGTGTGAGCACCTCCTCAGGGGGCTGTTACACACGGGGCCTGCTGCCCACCTTTCCTTCTGCACTCAAGTGACACAGCACTGCTTCAGTCTAAACCCTGTGCAACGACAAAAACACGCTGGCATCAAGGAAAGCTGCGCTGTCAGTGCAGTTAACACACCCACAGATGAAAATGTCCCCTCTGGACTGCTGTGTTTATGGCACTGCTTCTCACCCAAGTATTGCTCGTGCTGTCCCACCTCCCCTCATTAACGGGATGCTGCTCCTTGTCGGATCTCAAGATCTCAGTCCTGAGGTGCTGAGCCACCGAGACCACCTTGGGGGGCTCGGGAGTCCTGGAATGTTCCAGAAGTGTCTGGTGGCTGCACTTTGGTCCTACACAGGAGACGACAAGGATGAGGGCTTCACCGGGGTGAATGGTGAAGGGATTAGTTAATTAGAGGGTGAGACACAGGGTTTAGGATTTATGTACAGGGGGGTTTAGAGGAGTAAGATGGAGGAATTGGGGTGTGTCCTGTCCTTCTTCTTCTTCCTCTTCTCCTCCATCTTCTTTGGCCATGGTGGCACTTTTGGATTGGTTATTACTGAGAGTGCACCCAGTAATAAGAATAAATGGTATTGGGGAAAAATGATAAATATTGTACACGTAACAATGGGTATAAAGATACGTGGCTGCCCGGGAGGGCAGCACAGTGTGCTCATGGCTGGCTGCTGAGCAGATCTCTGTTCGGCTGAAAGAAAATCTTTTAGATAAACAATTAATAAACATAAAAACCGAAAGAAGAACTGAAGCCTCTTCTCGTCCTTCGATACGCGGGCTGCCCCAAGGCCACCCCGGGCCTTCTCCAGACCTCCTCTTGGAGAATCTGTCAGCAAGCACCAGACACCTTCAAAGAGTGTCTGGGACTCGGTCAACTGACAGCAAACAAAACCATCTCTCAGGAGGGAAAAAAAAAATCTGTCAGCTTCTCAGAAATCTACCTAAACACAAACCAGGAATTTCTACTTAGACACAAAATACATTTTAAACTCTCCACCTGTTCTACAGAAAGGAAATTTTATTTTCAAGATAATCTCCTCATGAATAAGTGCTTTTGAATTTTAAGGACCTGACCCTACTAGACTGTCAAAAGAAATGTCAATAATATTGCAGCATTTTCTTAAATCTAGTCTTAATTTAAAGATCAAAATACCCCTAACCATCTTTAAAAACACTGATGCTTTATGTAGAAAGGGACAGATTCATAAAAGAAAGTAATAGTAGCTGCTGGTTTGAAGGTGGAGGAGTACTATGACCTACTGTAAAACAATTGTTTAAAGAGCAGAAAACTGCTTGTACAGTATCATAAACCAGAGAGGGCGAAATATCCATGCATTGTTTAGGCAGAGGTTTTTTTATTATCTATAAAATTATCTACAGCCTCATTAAAATACTTTCATTTATTAAAATTAGCAAATCTCTAATTATTAATTATCAAGTTATTCAGCACTTTTTCTTTAACAGGATGACAGAATTTAGTCCAAACACAAGTATCAATAAGTGAGAGAAATGCTGACCTCAAGAAGTATTATGCTGTATGAGTGAGACAAATCAGTTGTCTAGAAAAATCTTTAGAAGGTTTTAGTTTGGGTTTTTTCGAGACAATTTTGTGTTTTGTTTTGGTTTGGCTTTTGGGGTTTTTTAGTACAATGGATTAGCCAGCTTCAAATACAGAACATGCAGTTTATTTAAAGACAAGATTGGTCTCTAAGCTTTGCCCTGTACATTAAAATTAGCGCTGAGGTCACAAATGGCTGCTGGATTAACTGAAGTGACTTCTCCTTAATGATTATTTGGAACTGACTGGTTCTTAGATGTGGCAATGATCAATAGCTGAGCTACACAAAAGGTGTTGCAATATTGATAATGAAAGCATCCTTGGAACTAAAACAAGGATAGATGGAATAAGTCTTAGGAAGACTGAGAGGATTATGAGAAACAAACAAGCTAATTTCACTGTTTAATCATTTTTGTATGGTTCAGAAAGAAATCCTGCAAAAAAAAATTGTGGTTTTATCATGTGAGAGACATCTTTTCAGCAGTAATTCTCAGTTCTAACACCTTATCAGAAAGACTGACATATCATTTACAAGTTAAAAACCAGCTTCTGAAGGCAAATTGTTCACAACAGATAGTTTTTTGTTGACCTCTCCTGCATTATAACATGGCTTCTGGAGATCAGGATAGATTATGGACAAATAATTCATTCATTTTTTCATTCTCTCCGTCACAGAGTTCAGCATGTTAAGGGCCATATCAAACACAAGGCCAGCCTCATCTTTGTGTCATTGTCATGTTGGGGAAATCCAAGGATGCTAATGAAACATTCCAGCTAACACACACAGCTGCAATAGGAACAGATCCTCACCCAGATATCCTATATTGGGATCTAAGAACAATTAAACCCTTCCCACATTGTACACATGCATAATTTTCTCCATAACCCTAATCAGTTAAATGAGGTTTTTAAACATTAGACTTCTCATGGAAAAAAAAAAAAGTCAACAAAATGGATATTGACTTCCTCTGTAACTTACTGACAAACAACCTGCTGAACTTTTTGACTTCTCAAAAATTCTCAAGAGAAAATTTCAACATCAGATACCCTAAACAAACCCTCAAGCAGAGTTAAGATCTAAAAGTATCTATCTGGAAAGGCAGAGAAGATCTTAACAAGAAGACCTCGATTTCCTATATGCTTTTCCCTTCTCTCTTTTTCCTCAGTACACTTTCTGACCTCTCAGAGAAAATGATGTCTGACCAGAGAGTTAAATTGGTAAACTTCAGGAAATACTTAATTTCCTCTGTGGTGTTTCTACTCCTGCAAATTACATGAAAACTACTGTAGTGATTTGGTTTCAAACTGCATCTGCTTAAGCTATGCATTTCTTAATATTTAGTATTTTCATACCAATCATTCTCATTTGTCCAAAACAAAAAAAAATTAACAAAATATCCAGACAGCCCTCAGTACTGCCAAATACAACACCAGGAATATATCCTGCACCATTAATTGCAAATCTGTTCATTTCATGGCATACAAATGGAGGCTCTTGGATAACAAGTAATTTCATGCATATCTACAACTGCAGAGGTTCCCAGGCCTTCATTAGCACACAAGTCCATATGGATGTGGGATTTTACACATGGCTAAAAATACTGTTAAAAGTTTCTTAAAAACTTGAAACTAAAATATGATTTTGCCCATGATTTTATCTACATGCTGAAAAGCATGCAGATAAAAATGACACACATTTACTGCAATGTTTATTTAACTTTCTCATATTTCTGTAATGATGTAAATGCTTATTAAAACATGAGCTGGACAACTGAACATCAGAATTCCCCAGAACTAGCACAAAGCAAACAGCAGCACAGCCTTTCCACAGTACTTTAAGTTCTCAAAGTAAGAGATATCTCCTAGCAGTAAAACATCAGCTTCATTCAGAGAGAATTTCAATTTCTCCACACTTAGTCCTTGGTCTCCTTATTGCCACAGAAAAAAATATCTGAATTCTGTATTCAGAAAGAGTGTCTAGATTGCACTTCTGTAAAAATAAATATGTGAATGAAAATGAGCCAACTTCTTTGAACTGATGAATGCCTCAAGGTCATTAGTAATCTACCTGATATTTCACTAGCGGAATCAAAAAGCTTTATTATCTACTTTGAGCTACCCAATTTACATCAAGTGTAATCATTGTGAAAATAAAGGCTGTATGAATTTCAGAACTGACATTTGACAATATTTCTTACCTCAACTTCTTTTTTTGTAAGAGTAGAAAAATGCATGCAGGTGCCTTTTAGAGGTATGAATAAAAAGGCCACGCTTGCATAACCTGACAAGTAATGATACCTGGAAACTGAAAAAGCAGCAGCTTTTTTACACCTCACTGAAAGACATGACTCATTATAAACTCTGCAAGTTCTATAGTTGGCTTCAGGAATTAATTGTCTGGTGATACATAATGGCAGATACAACCTGAAAGGAGCCAGGGTACAGAAACTCTTTCTGGTTGACATATACATAGAAACAAATATTGTTTCTGATTTTTCTATATGTAGAAACATTTATGTGTGCACGCTTGGCCCAGGAAACTGTTGAGCCATCACCTGGTGTGACCTTTATCTTGAAAGCTCCCACAAGTTTTGCACAAGGAGCTGCACAGGTAAGATGCCATTATCTGTAATTTTAGGTCTGACAGCAATTGCCCAATTCATGGTGTTCTGGCAAAGAACAAAGCTACACCACAGCACACTGAAACCTTGCACAGCAGCCTGTTCATTCTGCATGTGAGGGACAACCACTGAAAATTGGTATGAACATGCAAGCACTCAACCTCCACCATTAACGGAGCCCTCTGTTCCCAGCAGTTTTGCCACACACTGCAGTGGTTACTCCTCCTGGGCAATTCCAAACCCTATAAGGTTTTTCTGAGCAGTAAAAACTAGCCCTTGGCATGGTCATAATATGTTTTTGAACTGACCATTCCGTGAAGATAAATGAGCAAACTTACTTCCCTGCCAATAGTATGGTTTGTGCCTGCCTTGCTACAAATTCTCTAAGACACCACACATTGATTTACTGGGTGAAGAATGACAACCTAAGAGCCTTACAGCTATATAAAAAAAAAAATTTCTTTCTTTCTGTTTGACAAGACCAAAAAAGATTAATCCAAGATGGTTATAATAACAATTTATAAGACCAGAGTGTATTATTTTTCTGAAAATCCCTCTTTAATAACAGGACACAAACCATTAAAAATGAAGTGGAAGGGCTGTCGGTTTACCAAGTCAGATTAATAAACCTATTAATCCATCCTTTTCACCCAAACCATCAAGAGACAAAACAAGACTTTCCTTTGCAATTTACTATTAATGCTGGTATGTTTCTACACACAAAATAGATGATGAAATATACCAGATTGCAAAGTTGATATATCATCATAATAATTATTAGTGAAAATCCAACAGCAATTCTTGCAAAGATGTTTTTCAAGACATGCATGCTGAAAATATCACTTCAGGAAAATTTAAAGAAGTTATGTTTCCTCACAAGATCTTAAAAAAAAATTTTGCCACTGGGATTCCAAATATTAGTAACTGGCACTTTAACCTTCCACATTTAAGTGTTTATACAATAGGCAACTCTTTTATTGCAGCAGTTTCCTTTCCTTCAATGCCTGGATTTAGAGAAAGTTATCATTAAAAGCAGTCTCTTTTTGCTAGCATTTTATTAACAAGGTGTGGGGGTGTGTATGAAAGCACCTGTATTAACTCAGTCCATTTTCAGTTCACTTGGGGTTTTTTGAGTTATAATTATTTGATTTCTACGGTGATATGGCAGTACCAAGGGTAAGAGGCTACTTGTTTCACTGAAGTTTAGAAGCAACGTGCAGAAAAAGAAGTTCCTCAGAAATTAGGAAATTCACCAGTACTCTCTGCAGCCAACATCACAACACCTGGACTTGTTGGGAAAAGTTACATCAACATCAAGAAACCACTTCATCCCTGACAGACTTTTGGAAACTGTCTTCCCCATCCTTTAAAAACACCATTAAAACACTTTTAAAACACTATTTAAACACTACTAACCTAATCCCAGAATACCAAATACTGGTTTAGAAACCTAAACTGAGTTGCGTTAATTGATAAAACTCTTTGCCTTTGATGCTTTTATGCTACCTAAGCTATCCTACAACAGCAAGAATATATTTTTTTTAAGTTGTATGCATGTGTGGTGTCAGGCCTTGTGATAATGCAGCAGACAGCACTAATGCCTGTGACATCAAAGGAAATCTGGGTTGTGCCACTGTAGGAGTCTGATGTCTTCCAAGACATAAGAAAGGGCAAAAATCAGCCTTGATATGATTGTAGGCTCTACGATTACCAACTGGAATCATTCATCACATTTAGCATGGGAGAGGTAAAGGAATCATACCAACTTGGAATGTCCCTGCCATAACTCACCCTGATGGCACAGGGGCTTTGTGGCCATACTACACTTCTCCCCTGTTTTCTAGAGGTCTTATTCTCTGATTTTACTGTTACTGAGGTCGATACAAAGAGCACTGAAAACAGACTGCAGAACCAAACTGAAAATACATGAACTGTATACTCGATAGTACTCCATGCCCAAACCCAGTTTGTTTTCTTTCACTGTTACTTTGCACCATTGTCAATTTCAGCGTTCCTTACAACATAGCAGGTAACGCAATTTCTGTCAGCAGCAACACAGAGCTACCCTTCAGTTCCTGTAGTTTCAGTCACATCACGCTAAAACCTCAAAAAAGCCAAATTGTGCAAAAATAATGTTAAAGGTCCAGAAGCCACTCATACTGTAGGAATAGATGCATCCTCTGCAACTGAAAAAGAGATGTGCATAAAACAAGCAGTTCAGAAAATTCTCCGCTCTATCCAGATGCTTGATAACATGAAACATGATGTTTCATAATCAGGTCTGGGCTCTTTTTTTTTAGTTCTTCCTAACAAAATACTGTATCCTCTGGGCGTGCTATGCATTTTTATTCCTATGAACAGGATGATTCCCTTCTTAATCCAGAGGTAATTTTCTAAAACTCACACCTTACAACCTGAAGAATTAAAATACCATCTTCGGAGCGACCTGATAAGCACCTGTTACAAAGCTTTTAAATGGGTGTTTTTCAGACAATCACCGAGGAGTACGCAGAAATTAGGTGTTAAGGGCAGTCAGGCACCTTTCAACAGTTCGCTCAACAGCAGCAATTCCCCCTAAGGCGCGATGAGCTCTCACAAACCCATTCTACAGGATCTGCGTTCCGCAGGACCGAAGCAAACCTTAAACGCACACTTCAAATAAAATGATGCTAGCGCTCCACCGCGCCGGGAGGCAACTTTAGCTTCCCTGCTCTCACTCGCACACCCCGGCGGCCGAGGGTGCCCGGGGCACAGCGCAGAGCTCCCGGAGTTATCCCCGGCGGGTCCCGGCAGCGCAGCCCCGCTGCTCCTCCGGCCGCAAACCTCAACTTTTGGGGCGGCAGGAAGGGCTGGCCGCCGGGAGGCGCCCGGTCCCGCATCCCCGTCCGCGGGTGCGGACCCCTCCCTCCATCCATGCCCTCGCCCGCCGGAAAGTTGCGGGCAGCCCGGCCCGCAGCGCACCCGCGGCCGCCCTCACTCACCGTGGTTGTTGGCGACGTGCCCGGCGGCGGCGGGGCGCGCTGTCAGCAGGGGGAGGAGGAGGCCGACTCTCCAGAGCAGTGCCCTCGCCTCACTACACCCCATGGCTGGTGCCCGCCGAGCGCCCCGCGACCTCGGCCCGCCGAGGCTGCCCGTACTCCCTCAGGCCGCCGGGGTCCGCCGCCGCCCCGCCGAGCTGCGCTGCCGGCACTGCCGCCCGGGGCTGCGCGGGCCGGGCCGGGCGCATCCACCGCCGGGCTCCCGGAGCAGGCGGCAGCACGGAGGGCGCCGGGACCCCCGCTGCCGCCCTGCCGCGAGGGGCAGCGGCGCTGGGCACGGGGACAGCTCCGGCAACTTCCAGGCGGTGGCGGCCGGAGGGTGGGGGTCGCGCCCCGCTCCCTCCGCCGGCTCGGGCCGGTGGCACCTTCAGCCCCGCAGGAGCGCCCCTGGCAGCCTCAGCAGCCTCCGGCGCGGCAGCAGCCTCCTCCCCCGGCCGCGCCGCACGGTGCCCCGCATTCCTGGCCGGAGGAAGCGCTGACGGGCTTCAGGTTCCCCAGGTGGAGCGCGACGAGGGCGACAACGGTCGGCGACTCCTCCTCACGCTCCCCAGTGCATCAAGGAAACTTGCGGGGCGGCATCCCCGACCCTCCGCCGCCGTGCCCGGCTCTGCCGCTCGCCCCTCTCAGTCAGTCTCTGTCTCTCCCCCTCTGCCGCGGAGCAATCAGAAACCAGGCGGCTCTGGTGTGATGCTCGCTGCTCCCTCCTGATTTGCGTGCCGCGCTGCCGGCTGCAGTTTTTTGGTGCCGCCGCTCCCCTGCCGCCCGCGGAGCGCTCGCTCGCCCCCTCCTCCGGCGCGGCCGCGGGGCCGCCCCGCTGCGCGCAGCCCGGCGGGTGCCGGGTCCGCCGGGAGCCAGCGCGGCCCCGCGCCGGGGGCGCTCCGGCACTCGCGCCCCGCCAGCCAGCGGACGGCCCGGCGCGCCCGGGGGCAGCGGGGGAGGGAGCGAGAGAGGGAGGGCGAGAGGGAGGGATGGAAGGAGAGCGTCGGAGCGGCGGCCCCTCCTCAGCCGCCCGCCCGAGGGGAGCGCGGGGCGCGGTGCGGTGCGTGAGGCGGGCGCGGGAAGCGCCCCCTCGCCTCGGCGCTGCCGGCAGCACGGGCCGAGTGCGGCGGGCTCGGCGCTAGAGGGGGTGCGCGGACCAGGCACGGGCAGAGCGCTCGGGAAGGGCCGCGGCCGCCGCTCCGAGGGGTGCGGGCCCCACCCGCGGGTGGCAGCGGCGCTACCGGGACAGGGGGACCCGCCCGGGGCCACACTGCGCTGCTGCTGCTGCTCCGGAAAGTTACGGCCGGGGCATGCAAGGGACAAACGAGCGTGAGCCGGCCGCGGCCGGGCATCCCCGGAACCCTGGAACATTTACTCTTTTTTTTTTTTTTTTTTTTTTTTTTTTCCCTTGAATAATTTCTCCGCCGTGTACTTGGATGTGTGTGTGCTCATCTGATCTGATCAGATCAGATCGCTGCTCACATCCCCCCCGCCCAGGTGCGCCGGCACCTGCGATGGGCACTGCCCTGTGGAAGTGCCGCACTCCCGCCACACTCCACATCCTGGCCTATGTATTATAATTATTATTATTATTATTATTATTATTATTATTATTATTATTATTATTATTATTATTATTATTATTATGTTATTATTATTATTACTACTACTATTATTATCGTAATATTATTATTATTATTATCATCATCATTCTAATACAAAGGCAGGGAGAAAAAAAAAAAAAAAAAGAAACAACCCAAAGGAAGATACTGATACCCTAATTTCTGAATATGAATCAAACCAGGTGTCTAAATCCACAAGCAAGAGGGGAAAAAAAAAAGAGTTAATTCCCAATGCTTCCCAGTGCTCAAAAATCCCATTGAAGTGAGTGGGTAATGCAGCTACAGGAGAACCAGAGAATACCATAGGTTCCTGCTGAGGTGCCTAAATGGATGTTCAGAGAAGCTTTGTGTGAGAACACTGAGCTTTGTAATGCAAGAATAAAGAATATTTTAAAAGTTATTAATTCAATGATCATTTTTAGAGGAGTTGTTCAATGAGCAAAGGCAACACAGAAATACTTATTTGTGGGTATTTGGAAGGATCTTTAAAGAGTCCAGTGAGCCTCCAACATTGCAATATTTTGTATCTGTTTACAATGTTCTATAAGGAAAACTTTTACTCATAAAGAAACTCAACAAGAAAAGCTTGAGGAAATATTTCAAAATAGTGAAAGAGTGATTAATATTTTGTCTTAGGTTCAATGTCAGGTAAAAGGAGAAAGTTAAATTTATAGAGTTTGGGTGCTTAGGTGACCTTTGAAGATCCCTTCCAACACAAATTATTCTGACACCGTGAGTCTCAACACTGTTCTGGTTTAGAATTGGCACAGCCAAAAGGAAAGTAGCACAAACTACTTACCAAGGTTCACTTTTTGGGTAAGAGGTGAGAATTCAGACTTCAATTCTTTTGGAGCTCCTGGTTGAGTAGTAGGATGCTTCCCAGGCAGACTGCCATAAAATATTAATGCAGGATATCCTGTGGAAAGGGCCCCAGGTGAAGATGAGTCATTTGGAGCAGTCAAAACCTTTTCCCACATCAGTGGGAAAGGCCAATTATTTAGCACAGCAAAAGTGAACTTAGGTTCCTTCCCTCACTTCTGCTGTTGCATGGTACAGATTTGGAGTTTTACACCAGGCTTTTCCCAGACAACCCCAGCAGCACGTGTATTTATGTGTTTTTATGTGTATTTATATCCTTATGTCTGTGCAGGCACTCCCCAGACACTTGTGAGCACTTGTGCATCCTCACGTACACCTGTGTGTGCATCAGGCAGGCAATTCCCTCTTCAAGGAGCTTGGAAGGTCTGGCTTCCCATTTCTGTTGCTTTTACAAGTTGTGTCAGACTACAGCTGAATACAAAAAGGAGGCAGGGAGAGATGTGACAGGAGCACAGACAAAATGAGTGTGTTTCCTCTCACAGCTTTGCCTCCTGCCAGCCTTGAACTCCGCAAGTCACAGCAAACTGTTGGGGAACCAAACAGCTGAAAAGGATGGGTGGCATTCCCTCCACAGTGTCCCTGCACTAGCTTTTAATTTGAATTTTAACAGGATTTCCAGGGGAACAACTTTGTAAGAACAGTGCTCATTCATCTACACACAGCTTAATTTTTATAACTTTGTGTATTATTCTGAATTCCAAATAAAATCTTAACCATTGTGCTTTTCTAGATGTATGCAAACATACTAAATGCAATAAAGGATGGCAAAAATATTAAAGATAAAAAAACTAGATTCCTACTTTTACTTTTTTCCCCTGAAACTTATGCCACTTTGTATAACAAACTTAGAAGTATTAAACAGGATGATTGCATCAGGTAAGATAAAGAAGGGGAACCACAGTTTGAATACCTTCATCTTCACATTTCTGGAGAGCATGTCTTTGTAGAAGCAAGGAATTCCATATATTACCATTCTTAAAACAAGCCAAAATGTGATCTGCCCTGTGAATAGAAAAACATATGTTCTATTTTTATGATTTTCTTAAATAAAGGGATAATCTTTCTGTGAATAACAAAAACAAACAAACAGGAAATATAGGATATAAATTACACATAATGGGTTGTCCTTTTTTCCTTTGTGTTATTAACTATACTTTGCTTATGTTTAGTGCTGTTAATTACAATGAAACTCTGACTTTCCCAAAAAAAACAAAAAAAAAAAACCAAACCAAAAGCCGTTAAGTTTTCATTTACATTTCTCATAATGGTCTATTGTGTATTAGTCCTTTGAACCATCACTCTTTGCTGTCTCTGTTTTAAAGTGATCAAAGCAAACATTTTAATTAGGACACTGACCAAGAACAGATTTACACTAAACTTAAAACACCTCTTCCATGCAGCACTCATTAGGATTTGCTGATGTTAAAAATGCTGTGATGTTTGCACCAAGACACCTGCATTAGGGTTTTTTAAAGAGTAGCACTCACAGTTGCTGACTTTAACTACAACCTGTATACTAAGGAAAACACAATGTATTATTGATCTCTTGGAGTCTGAGGCAAGAGCTTTTTTAGTGAATAGAACACACTGCTGATTTGGCAGTGTAACAGAAATGAACCTTCCAATAGTATCTCTTTTTTTCAGTTATAAATGACACTTTCCCATAACAATGAAAGTGAATTCCATTTTGTTATACATTATATTCTTGTGTCTGCAGAATTGTACACTTTTTTTGTTGTTGTTTGAATGAGCAGGCCTTTTACTTTAGCAACATCTTATTTTTAGTGTGTTTAATGACAGGCTGACACCAGATTGTTATCAATATTTCTTCTTCCTACAACAATCCCCAAATATGCTCATGGTATGTACAGCAATTCACATGAAGTGCTTTTAAGTATTTGCACATTTTGACAATTTTCTATTTTCTATCCCACATCAAGGGAAGCAAAGTAGAAGTTTACTAATTTTGAGGCTTATCTCCTCTCCTATTGTGGATACAGAAAAAAATAAAAGAAAAAGGTATGAGAGTCATAAAGAAAATTTACTATCCCAACAGTTCTTCTAGAAAGACAAGAATACTAAAAGTAGGCTAGATACCTAATTGAATTCTGAATTTACAATATTATTTGAATTATAGAACAACGTCAACACTTTAGTTGTGAATTTAGAGTGCTGCACAACACTTAATATAGGCAATGATTCCTACACATACAGGAAAGTCATTGGCCAAGTGTTGCCTGTTAATTATTTAAGTTCTCTTCCTAGATTACATTTTTCTTTTCAGTTGGCTTGTGTATGTTTGCACCTCTTCTGACCTATTAGTGAGCACACTAATTCTTACACTGCCTTGTGCAATTTAATTAGGCAAAAATGAACCAATTAGAGTAAACCACATTTTGGGGAAATTACTGATAAAAAGTGCAGTATGGTTTCATCCCCATCTTGTTACACACACAGGCTTATAAATGCCTCAAATTATTTTTTCACTATAACAAGGTTAGATTATATAATGTACAAAAACTTGTAGGCATTTTTCAAACTTTACATATTGATGTTGCAGAAATACCCACATGCCAACACTTCTTCAATTCCAGTATTTCGTTTTACCTTCCCTTAGTAATTTATAAAATAAACAATATATCCAAATTCTAAAGCTGTGTTACAAACAAGTTAGTTTCCATGCTTTTCACTTGCAATTTCTTCAAATAAATCTGATTATTTGGATAAATAGGCAAAGCAGTAGATACAGTCTAAGTTCATGTTTTGAAGGAAGATTAATATTAATAAAATTGTCCTGGAAATCTTTCAAGAGTAACAAATTGCTTGGCAGGGAATATTTTCAATATTTAAGTTTAGCGAGTGTAATCTTGCTGTGGCAAAGCACAGGGATTCCAGATAAAAACAGAAGAATTAATTAAATCACAGATCCTGAAGGAGAGGATTGGAACATCTAGACCACAAAAAGTAAATATTTTGGCCTTGTCGAGAGTGAAGGAGCCAGATTTCCTCATGGTGTTGGCAGAGGTATTTTCAGAGATGTAGATGTGCATGTATAGCATCTGAATTAAAGTGCAAGAGAGACCAGAATTACAGACTAATCAAACTTTGAAGTCCAAAACAAGTAAACTTTTTATAGAAATGTTTTATCAATCTCACTAAATTAAATAATTCCAGCTCAGTGATTGCAAATTGAGTTAGGTCTCAAAATTATAAAATAAACAAAACGTTCTGGAAAAAAGGAGGCAAAAGCCTTGTAGTTACTAGAGAGTAAATCAGATTCTACTCATTCTATCCAAAAGATCCCTTTGGTATGGGGATGGTGAAGTCAGGACACACCACAAGGCTGTGTTATAACTCCTTATCTCCTGCAAATTATAAAATTTAGGGTTAACAGCACCTAAATCCTCTTAGGTTCTGAGAACATGCAATGTTCCATTTAATGATTGCAGTATGATATC
The DNA here is from genome assembly GCF_047830755.1 of Zonotrichia albicollis. Lineage (NCBI taxonomy): Eukaryota > Metazoa > Chordata > Aves > Passeriformes > Passerellidae > Zonotrichia > Zonotrichia albicollis. The sequence goes on from NC_133820.1 coordinate 2,311,684, forward strand.
TTTTTTTCCATTAGAAGTGGTAGTAAATATGACCATAACCGACAGTGAAATGATAATGCTGTTAACATTTTGGGTGACACTAAAAAGATTACAGGCTCAGTTTTAATTAGTGGGCTTATAATTATACATTTGAGGTTTCCATTGAAATATTATTGCTAAAACTTAACACACTCCCCCCATATTTACAACTTTACAAGAGACTTAAATCTGGACCCTTTTGTGAGGAGGCAAGAACTTAAAACTTATGCCATATCCATATAAATGGTGAAACCAAAAGTGAGTTCAGAAATAATAATTCCTCATGTAGGTTTTGATGAAACTGGAGTTTTGCTTTTGTATGGTGTTAGCTATGGACAAATTGGAACTGTCTGTATCTAAATACCCTACTTGCGATTTATAATACTTTAGAAAAATGGAAACATTTTCACATTCAGTAGATATTGCTTCTGAAATCAAACCCTGTGGCTATATACTCTTTTACTTGAACTACTACTGTGTGTACTTAAAGATTCAAATCTCCCTGATTGTTTTTCCCTTTTGGTATTTCTGCCTGGTACATGAAAATGAGAAAGCACTGACGCTGGCTCAGTACAAATAACAATAAAGGCAAACAACCAGGCTTGTAAAGATGGATCATTTTGCCCTTATCCAACTGCAGCTTAATGCAGGAATTGCTTCAGGCACCTGAGCAGATGTTTGCCATTACCACAGATTAATGTTGTGGTGGAACAGTGACTCCTGTACATATTTGCACGATTTTACCAACTGGTGTGATGTGAGTGATACATCCATTTCTTTATGAGCTGATCTGACCTCCTCCACAAGAACCAATTCTCATATAAAATTATGGTAAAGGATGCAATAACTACATCATGCTTGAGGCACAGGGGGAAGATTGTGTCAACATAGGTGATATAATCTGAACAACTCCCACAAATGATAAATCAAATTATTTTCAGTTATATGCAAAGGTCCTTCCTCACACCACCTAACTAATCTGCTGCAATAATTTGGTGCTAAATTCTACACCAAATATTGTAACTAATTTGGGAAAAGTATTGGCATCAAACAGACTATCCCAGATCTGAAAACATCTGTCCTTGACACACACACACACACTGACATATAGAGGTAGCCAGTCACTGTAACTTCAGTAAATTTGGATCTCTCAGGCAGCCTTTACTTTGCCCTCAAAACATGAAAAAGACATCTTGGAATGGAGATGCAAACTTTGCAAAATGGCAATATGTCACAAAATTTAATAATTTAAAATATCCACAAAATATTTAACACTTTTAAACACAATGTTCATTAGTGTCAGAAGGTCTAAAAGTTGCCTCTTTGCTTGAACATCACATTGCCTTCCACCATCAATGACAACTCATTTATTGGATATTTGAGGAATGCATTTGGATGTTCCTAGAGAATTTTGCACATAACTGTAGGGAGACATGGGTTTATTCCTCCAGACAGACTATTAAATACTTATTTATGTGTCTTTAAAGCTTTTTAAATTTTAGAGATTATAAATTTGATAACAAATTGAATAGTGATATGTACTGCTGAAGGAACATCCTCAAAGTTTAGCTACTTCCATAATTTTCATATGTGAATTTCCCAGCTTTTTGCATTCTTATGGTTTTTATAAATGAGGCATTTCCATTATTAAATGCAGGGTTGGGACACTGTGATTAACAGATGGGTACAAGGATGAGGTTCCACGTGCTGTTCATGATAAAGAATTAAGAGAATTGAAGAATGTTGCTATGTGCCTGCAAGTCTATTTTATAACACCTTGGAAATTCCATTTTTACTTTAATAAAATAACTTCAGTCAAAGCGATAAAGACTAAACTATTACAAATAAAGATTTAAGTGTTAGTCTTGTAAGTAAGCATTGCAAATTTACTATTTTGCTAGTATGAGTTTATGGGTTTAGTGCCTGTTCAGGGCTCCAAAATCAAGTGAGACAGCAAAGTATTGCCAGCATCACTTGCTGTGTGGGTTTCAGGAAGACAAACTCGATTCTGGCCTGGCCCTTTGCTGTGACACTGTCACTGAAGCCAGCGATAATCACAGGTAGCTGAAGAGATCATGTAGGCTGCAATTGTCAGGAATGGATCAAACAGGGAGTGACCAAAGGTCAGGAAGTTTAAAAAAGGTCTGATCCCTTTCCTGAACTGTGAATGTCTCTCTTCCCATCCATCTTGCAATAACCTTTCATCTAAGTACTTTTTTTTTTCCTGTGAGAATACAGTTTTGGAATATATTTCTTGCTTGACCGATCACACACAACATTAAGGAAAAATGGGGCACGTTACTGCTGGGAAGTAAGAAACAAAAGACCTTCCAGAGTTTCTCAATGCCAAAGCTATTATGATTTTAACTAAAACTTTGGTAAATGAGAAAGAAATGGCTGCATGTTTTCTAATTTGACCCACACTGATCAACTGTCTGTGGTACAGTGTCAGATTGCAGGTTTTCTTCCTTCAATTTCCACCAAATTGAAAGGACAGATCTGTAAGGGGTCTTTGGAACAGGAGGATTGCTCTGAATAAATGGAGATGCCACTTTCCATCGTAATGTATTTTTGGTTAGGTCTGTTCAGGTGTACATGACAGTCAGAGATAAACTGGAGCAGAAATAACCAAAAAAACAATTACCCTGATGTTAAATCTGGTACAAATGAGGTGAAATTTATCACACAGTATATCATTATAAAGGACAAACCCCCCAGAATTACTAAACCACATTCTTGTAAAGTCACAGATCTAGGAGGAAGTCAACCAAGAAAATCCATCTTCTGTTAAAAATTTAGGTGAGAGAGCTTAGTTATCTTTCAGCAAAGAAGTCAATAATAATACTACTAATAATAAATTAAAATCTCAGTTATGTATGACAATTTTGTGCTACCAACCCCTTAGAGAGCTTACTTCAAACTTTGAAACCTCCCTGCTTCCAATGATTGCCTCTACACAGGTGTCTGTGACTTCATCTTTGCTGTGACTCATTATTTCCTAAGAGCTTAAGAACTTCTGCCTGACTTTGCCAGATCCTTCCCTGCCACAGCTTCATCTGGCTGCCTCTTTCTAATCCTTGCAGTGTTTGCTAATAATGTGGAACAGGATTTGGACACCTCCTTGCTAGATGCATGGTTGCTTCCATTCACCAGGGTTTATCCACAGTATAATTTACTGTGGGGCTGTGGAAGCTAAATAAAAATCACCAATGTCCATGGGCTGTTTGAAAATATCCTGTCAGGGCTCACAGGGACTGGGGGTAAACAAAGTTCTTCACAGGCTTTGGGGAACGTGTGTTTGTCAACATTTTGTTCTGTACATTTTATCTCCAATCCACAATTCTCAACAAAGCATCAGTTGTGACCATCCTGTCCACTGAATTTAGGGGAAAATGGCAATGTTCCAGTAGGACAGTTGAGCTTGAAAAAGATGATTCGATCTTTAAAAGATTATTAAAACCACCCCCTGAACCTCATATGTTCAACACAGAAATTGTTCCACTTTGGTTCCTGAAATCTCTTCATGTGAATCACCTTAAACACTTTGTCAGCTTTGTTAATAATTACTGTTCATAATCGTGTAAGAATGAATATAAATTACAATGGCCTCTAAAAAAAGCCTTTTTAAGTGTCTGCCTAGATGCCAACACTATTTCTGTTACGAGTAAGATATTTCTGTAAATAAAAATGATTAAATATACTTATTGTATATTTAGTATATTACATCAGTCATCAACTGCTGATGTAATAGGAGAAAACTACAATAATAAAGGGTAGGTGTTGCATCTGAGAACCTAGCAACTGAAGAAGTGGCTAAAATCTTACATTATTATTTAGCATTACACATAAGAATAACCTCATCTTTTGATCTCTGATGTTTATTTAATTCCAGAATTTGAAAGACGTCCATAATCACTGGAACTAAAAGGCAATAAACAGCAATTAAATAAGTATAAACTAGACATTTCAATTTGGAAATGAAACTGCTTCTAAGAGAAAAAGACTCTTTGAAAGAGAGCAAATCTGTTTGAACTGCTGATCATGGGATAATCAGTCAGTCATAATAACTCAAGCAAGAATTTTAAATACCTTGGCACAGATGCTGTTAATATCTAAGCCTGAATTTTTAAAACATCTTTTCAAGGTGGATTGTTGTTAATTCTGAAATGTTTACTTAATGCTATATTGAAAGGTAACAGTAGGCAGAAGTTAATGGGTTTTGCCCTAAGGGCAAATGTTGTTCTCATGGAGATGAGAAAGGTGAAATAAAATATTGTCACTGATGCTGCTTTAAAAAAATCCATTACTTCTGACTGCTTCAAACAAGCAGTTTTCAAAATACAAAGTACAAAACCATTTCAAATTATTTTATAGCCAGAAAAGAAGGCAAAACCCAGGTGAGAACAGAGTCCTTACCTTCTTAATATTTCAGAACTAATGGTGACCTGACACACCTTGTTCCAAATACTAAGCAATATCAACCGAGCTAATTTTTCAGGGAAACAGATTAATCTTAAAGATGCATGATGTGAATAATGTGAACACAATCTGAACTGTTAGTGGGACAATGAAATGAGTTTAAATGCTTTTTTAATGGGTAGATTTTAACTGCTGTAGGGATTAGGAAGGAGGAACAGGACTCAGCTTTTGTGGCTCTCTGTTACATACGTGGTGCCACTAGAGGGACATGTACAGCCAAGAGTCACTCACATGGGCTTCAGAAAGAACTGGAGATCATTTATTACAAAAATGGAACTATTAATAAACAGTAGTTATATCTATGTGTTTTTAAACACACCTAAAAATGACTCAGCCTTTTCATCTCTGTCTTATCTTCTGAGTATCTTAATTAATTTTTTTGTAATGTTGACATCCTAAAAAACTTCAGGAACATAGCTTTATGATTATGTCACGTGGCTAAAAATAGACTGTTTTGATTTCTGAATCTGATTTAAGTGCCTTTAAAGTTATCCTCTCTCCCCTTGATTGAAATTCAATTTGTGCATTTCCAAGGGTTTGTTTATTTCTGTGAGCAGGGTGATGTAAAAAAACCAGGATGCAAACAGAGAAGCTCATACATAGAGAGACCATGAATATTCCATGATGCAAAAGGATTGAAGGATTCTCAAATGAATTTTGAGAGGTCTTTGCAGTGATCTGGCTGCACCACATGAGTGAGCTGCCAAAATGGGACAAGGAATTTTCTACCCTGCATTTATAAAGTGAACACTTGAACTGCACTAAAAAGGTATTTCTGTCCTTTTAAGCTTTTCAACACATCTGTTCCAGGTAGTAAAATATGCAACATTAGCCCAAGAAGAGAAACATTGCACTACTATAAAAAAGAAATAAATTGTGAAGTATGTAGCCAAACTATCAGGAAAAAGATATTTTTGTAAGTGCTGCTGTAAAACTCAAAGTGTGGTTAGAATGCTTTGATAGCTGGCTTCATGTTTATTCCAGACAGTTTATATTAGCTAATAGAGAATTAAGTGGGACTGTTTCTTTTTATCATTGAAAGGCTATAGACAATTGAATTTTAGCTATAATTTTAGACCTTATAAAATTTAAAACTTTAAAATCACTGCTCTGAAATTCCAGACACAAATGAGTTGAGTAATTTAAGATAATGATAATTTTGCCCTACTGAAATGGTTGGATCTAATTCAAAGCAGAAAGTGTTATTATCTTTTCTATTACCTCTCTGGTTCATGCAAACTGTGTTTACTTTATCTAGGAAAATACCATTGGCAGAAAAAGAAACACCTTTAAATCTTTCCAACTTGAATTTTAAAGTATTGCACAAAATATTCTGCTTTCTAATGCCTTTAAAGAACATGTTCCTATTTCTGAATCCAATGGAAAACTTGATAAATCTGTATGCATTAGTGGGAGAGAAAATTATAGTAGATAAAATATTAGAATTGGTCTCTAAAATAGTATTAGTTTAAGAAGAGTGCAGACAACTTTACCATGTGCTTCTTAAAATGGATCAAGAGTACTGAGAAAATATATTCCTAGCTTGACCAACAGTTTAATTTTATGATACCTCCTCTTCACGTTTTTACAAATTTTATTTAAATTATTTTTACCCTTGAAATACCTAAGAACAGGTCCAATATTTTCATGTGAGTCTGTGGCTTTTCTGTTAATTATTTTAAGGAGAACTACAAATTTGACAGCAGACCATTAAGTTAAGAAGATTATTCACCTTGCCTCCATGAAAACAAAAACAACGAAAAGGAAACTCCATTTTAGAACACTTAGATTAAATCAGCAGCATAGGTAAAACTCTCCTGCAAGGAACTTTTTCCAGCCACCTCTGTTAATATTCAAGAAGAATAAAACATGGCAAATTCTGGACTGTGGTGATTTATTGGCTACTGGGCACTCAAGTGGTTTCTTCTCTCTTTTTGTCCATGAAAAGTTGTCACTCACCCTTCATTTACATCTCATGTATTTCCTGAGTGTGTAACAGAGGCTTAGCCTGGAAAGATAAGTTGACTTTTCTGCCTCCAAAAGCTGCTCAAAAGTACTGAATTATTACTCTGCCTCTGATGGTTATCAAATATTCCACTAGAATGACACCAAAACAACCAAACCCAAACCAAAAAAAAAAAAGAACAAAAATCCATAAGAAAGTTATTCGTACATCCAAAGTAAAATTTACCCCATTAGGCAACAAGAAAAATCAAAAGATAGAGCTGGACACTTTAACTTTTGAGGAGTTGTTGAAGCTTGTAATTCAGATACATTCATCCAAATATAATTTTGTAGTGTTACAAATACCTGAGGTTAGGAAGAGAGGACTTGCATAACTAAAGATTTGGATGGAAATCTACAATTAAAAATTGTTTACATTAAGTGGATTAAATGGAATAGTCTTGGGTTTTTTTTACATTATCTGACACTATCTAAAGAGGCACTGTTACTAAAGGAGTGTGAAGTGGGAAAAATGAAAAATGTAAGAGAGGTGGTTCAATTTCTCCCCCATTCATACTATTTTAAATCTCTAAAAAGGTTAAAATTCACACATATCACAAAATACAAAAAAAAAAAAAAAAAACTAAATAAGCAGTAACATTTAAGAGTAATTGGAATATCAGAAAATCTTTTGCCATTAGGAATTTAGGAGCACATATTAAGTCAAACCACTTAATCTCATTTCCTTCTCCCTTCATAGAGAAATGTGTTGGAGATGAAATTTCAGTACCAGAACTGGTCATCAAGTTATTCATCATTTTATTACTGGTATTCCTGACACCAGAATTTGTGTTCTGGATTACTGTTGCCTCCATAAGGTTTTGGCATTAGATTTTAACTTAAATCTTGCCAAAGGCAATATATAGATGGGACAGGCTTCTGAAAATTATTTCAGCTGAGAAAACATTCTTACTCTTACTGATAATTTACTATCAGAATCAAAATTCTCATTTCTGAAGTCTTTTGTGGTGTGGTCATTCCATGGCTAGTAAATTATTTTTTCATTTTCTGATTCCTCACATCAGAAAGGTCCTTCTCTTTCTAAATATATTCATTATTAGTATATTCTTATCGTTTTGCTTAAGGTTTATGAGCACTTCTCTGATTCTTACTAGTTGATATGAATGCTGGAAAGCACTTAAGCATCCTTTGGGGCAGAAATTAAAAAAAAATTAAGAAATTAAAACAGCTATTTCTAAGAGTATTTGGAGATGAACCCTTCTTATAAAAAAAACATGAAATCTGGAAGAGGTATATGTGGGAAAGGATCTCTCCTTTAACTCTCCTCTATTGTTGGACAATTACATTTATGCATTGTATTCTTAGAAATACCAACTAACATTAAATTCATATAAAATCTTCAGAGTTTCAGAAAAACTACTGTGAGGTTCAAAGGTCATGAAAATATCCAGTCATATATTCTGAGGGCTGTATTTCTCACTTTGTTATATTTATCTTTTTGTGACTTAAATGGAACTTAATAACTTATAAATTTGCAACTTCTTTCTGTAATAGGTAATATATTTCCTAATTTCTAAACACCAGAATTCTCTCGAGATCCACAGAAGTAATTTGTTTTATTAGATTTACTATCTTTTGAAAAACAAAATAAATTGCTGTGAGAATAACATTTATGAGCATAGTTTAATAACAGGCTTTGATTTCTTAAGTTATATTGATATATATTGATATATTGCATATCAAAAGGTTTATATGGAGTTGTATTTATACTAACTTCACCTTTCAGGTGTTCCCAAGATTCTTATCAGTGTTCTCCAGTGTCTTCTAATCTTTGGACCCAAGTCATAAGTGTCATAGGCTAAATGGCACTTATGGGAAATTAATTAAACTGCATGAAAAATGTCATTTTGACAGAAAACTTCTTCCTTTATGTTTATCCCTTTTGGAATCTGACACACTCAGGAGCACCCTCTGCCTTGAGGCATCTCCAGCAGCCCTCAGCAAAGACATTCTCCATCAAACCATGAAAATTCTGCCAGAAGAGTCTGGCAGAGCCTGGTGCAGTCATGAACCCTCCCTGGGGGCACAGGGACATCAACCCCTCTTTATAAACCACCAGGGGCCACTGGCCTGGCTCATGCTCAGCTGCTGCTTTTGAGCAAACAGAATAATCACAATTCCTGGGCATCACAGCATTCCAGCTTTTAACCTCCAGAGTCTCCTGGGCACATCTCACTGCTGAGATCAGAGATGATTTGTTGTTAATGCCAGGTCCAACAGCCAGGTTTTATTCTGGGTACAGATCATAAAATACATTTAGAAGCTTGAGCACTGAGTTATGAGTGCAGTGTTTGAGCATAAAACTTGTAGAGGCTGGATTCTGTAGTTGAGTTTAGTCTCAGTTTACACATTTAAATTTTCTCCAATGCATATGGGAATGATGACAGTCTTTAGAATGGAATTCACACAAGTAAAACACCAGGGGATGTCTGAACTAGGAATAGGAAATGATCAGATTTTTTCGTTGTTGTTGATTTCTAAAATGTGTTTTTTCAGTTAGAAATTTAGATTCCTAATGCCACAGATTTGTGGAGCAGGGTGGAAGAGAGGGCAAGGTTTGTGTTTTACGCAACAGATGAAGAGAGAGGGAGAACTGCTTCCTACATCTGTAATTAGGATTTTTTCAGCTAGAATTTTAGATTCCTAATGCCACAGATTTGTGGTGCAGGGTGGAAGAGAGGGCAAGGTTTGTGTTTTGCACTACAGATGGGAGAACTGCTTCTTACATCTATAGTTAGGGTTGCTTGTCCCTTGAATAATTTGCATTGTTTCTTTATCATATAATGAGGAATGTACAGGTTTTTCTCGATCTTGTTTTTGTTGAGCATTTTTTTGGGTAGGTATTTTATTTATCTGGTTATATTTTTGTTGTTTTGGGGGTTTTTTGCACATGATCTAAACAAGGAATTTCCATACCTGTATATTTCTGTTGTGGGCTGGTTTCTATGGAAAGAGTCTAAGAGTGGGTGGTGTATTTGGGAGAATATTTTGCCTCCTCTTTTAGCTGTTGCCATCATCCCCTTAAGGTTTTATCTCTTTAGAAAGTTGCACATGAAAATCAAAGAGGAAAACAAAAAGTGTTTATCACAACTGATACACCAGAAAATGACTTTTGAGCTGCAGACGGATTGAAAGAACAATGTCAAATGCTGAGATTTTTCTGAAATTTCCCAAGTTTACAGATGTAAACCACAACATCTCCTGTGTGGCAATGGTTAAAGCCTGTGTTATTGGAGGGAACAGAGTTATCAGCAATAGGAAACTCCTTGAACTTCTGTTACAGTTAAGGAGCCTTGAAAGAGCCTTTTGGGAAAAAAAAAATCTACATTTCCATATCTTAAAAATGGACCTGTTAAGCTTCATTTCTTTGATCACAGGTTGCTTAACTCCTGCAATGAGGATGTACAACTTTAATTACATCTTCTCACAGTGGAACCCAATGCATTTTTCCACCGGCACATGAGCTATAATTTTGATATTGGTCAAAATTATTCCTTCTTAATATTCCATTCAATTCATTTCCTGCTAATATTATCCTTTGCCATGCATATAGACAATTTTTTCCTAACACATCTGTTTAAACACTTCTGTTTTAAATTTGCACAGTGTATATTCTATTGTTGGACAATTACATTCATGCATTGTATTCTTAGAAATACCAACTAACATTAAATTCATATAAAATCTTCAGAGTTTCAGAAAAACTACTGTGAGGTTCAAAGGTCATGAAAATATCCAGTCATATATTCTGAGGGCTGTATTTCTCACTTTGTTATATTTATCTTTTTGTGACTTAAATGGAACTTAATAACTTATAAATTTGCAACTTCTTTCTGTAATAGGTAATATATTTCCTAATTTCTAAACACCAGAATTCTCTCGAGATCCACAGAAGTAATTTGTTTTATTAGATTTACTATCTTTTGAAAAATAAAATTAATTGCTGTGAGAGTAACATTTATGAGCATAGTTTAATAACAGGCTTTGATTTCTTAAGTACACCATGATTAAGTATTGAAGATATACTGCAATGTTTTATTTTTTCTTCCATTAGAGATTGCCTATTACACCATTTTCAGGCCGTAAATTATTAACGCCTGTTGAGCATTCTGCCTTGAATAATTTATTTACTATGGAATTGTAAATTGCAATATTCTGTCAAATTTCAGGCTACCCAATAAAAACAATCCAATTTATTAAGCACTGATATTATTGGTTACATGGGATTCCCCAGTAACTCGTAGACAGCACTAAAGGATCTTTACTCTAGAATGAGAAAGGAAAAGATTAAACTGGGCAAAAACTCAGGAAATTAATGAGTCTGAGAGGTTTCTAATTGAGGCAGTGAAATCACATTCCAAACCCTAAAAACTTTGCATATTTACCATTTGATTGGTTATAACATGTCAGAGATTTTGATTACAGTCTAAAGCAATTGTCATTTAATTGACTGTTTTATTTACATAGCAGCAACTGACAGCAGTGGTTAGCTGTCTTCTGAAAATCAGTGTACAATTTGCATGAGCTAATAAAAAAATTGTATTCCAAAAGGAGAATGTGTGACTGCTTTTTCAAGTAAGAGATATGTTGGAAAAATAACTGTAATCTTTCTTTCTTGTTTCAGTCTCTGTGAAACCAGGAAAAATAAAGCTTGGGTGCTTTCCAATCCAATATGGAAAGTATTACTTTATTAAGGTTAGTTCCATTAATGGAAGCGAATTTTCTGAATAAGGCAAATAAGACTTGGCCAATGAAAGAACAATTATGCATTCTTTGGAAAAATAAACTAACATGCTGTCTGCCATGACAGCCCAGAGCTGGATTCCTGCTGACCCATATGGGCTGTTCAGTAACATCCAGGGACACTGTTCTGGCATAATCCATTCCACAGTGAACAAAAAAGTGAACAAAAAAGGGAAAACCTTGTTCTCACAAGAGATAAACCAACCCCCTGTTTGACACACGGCTGAACAGCTGTGAAGGCAATATAGTAATGGATATTTATTTGAATAATAGACACATTACAGGCCAGATTCTTCGTTCTGTGCTTTCTACAATGTCATTAGCCATGATCCTTCCCAATCTTATGCTTGGTTCTAATTTTTCTGTTTGAGAGGTGTCTGCCATGCCCTAATTATCCTTTTAAACTGGGCCAGTGCAGAGTAACCATCTCCAAATCCAATGGATTTCAGTAGTGCAGAGAGCAGAAATGAGCAGTTCCCAATTCCTGCCCTGATATACACAGATTGCACACCCAGAGGATGATTTACTTCTGTAAATGCTGGACTGGCCTCCTTTAAGTGGCTCTCTATTAACGCTGCTTTATTTTATTTATTAAGCAATTTTTAAATTAGTTTTAAATGGAAGACAATAGATTTACATCAGACAGAGTCAGATATTCCTTACTGATTGCAAAGTGGATTATGCTGTCTATGAAATTATATCTGCCTTCTGCCTTTCCAGAAGAAAAGATTGGAAAGTAAAACTCCTGCACATTACAGCAAGATATTCCTATTTTTCTGATGGCTACAAGTGCAACAAGCTTCAGTTTGTTCCAAAACCTAACTACCATTTAATTTCAAGCACTCTATCCACACTTTTTCTTTTCCTTCCAAGAAAAAATGAGTTCCAATACCAAGTGACCGCGTGGTTGCCTTTTTGCTTTCCAAACTGAAAGCAAGGAAGATTTCAGTTATTCGTACCAGCTAAACGATTCAAGATGCAAGCAAAACTGACCTGGATGGATACTAATTAGTGAAAATTGGATTTATGGCTGTTTCCCAGTTTTCCAGCCACTAGAGGGCAAGGTTTTTCTGTGTCTTATTCCATGTGAGGAAGAATTTGGCTCCTAACAGGTAGATGTCATTTCCTTTTAATCACATGTGGCCTTGAACATGCCAATCAACAAAGTATGTTTGAACTGGAAGACTTTCACCACTGTGGAACAGCATTAAAGGAACAAATAAAATCTGAGATGCCTACAGGAGGATTACAAGAGGATTTTCTTAAGTTGGCAGTCATAATAAACATCAGCCTACATTAATTCAATTCCTCACTAACTTAAAGTATGCAACCTGCACCGTTTTGTCAGTTGTGTTATTGAGTTCTTACATGTACCAATGTCATCTGGAATAAGGAGGGCCAGTCCTTCAAACCTCTGGAATTTGAAAGGCAATGTTTATTCTCAGATCAAAACAGGTCAACTTCTATTTTTTATAAAGAGGTGTATGGAACCTTCTCTTTGCTTTTCTTCTGCTTGTGGTTATTCCTTTATTTTTCTTGGGAAAATGTATTTCCTCTTCCAAATGAAAACCTCTCAGTTTTTCCAACAGAAATTTAATCCCTTTATTTTTTTGGTATTCTACCACTGTGATTTTTAACACATTCTGATTTTTTTGTGCGCTATTTTTGTGAAAAAAATAAAAAAAAAAAACTTTAAAATTGTATCTACTTCTAACCTCCAGAGATTTTAATTGCTCTTCCTCCTTGGTGCTTTTAGACAGGGGGAACATTACAAAGCTCAGCTGTGAATCAATGCAGAAAAATTATTTGAAGGGCGCATTTTCATTTGCATGGATCCTCAAAATTACTGTGTGGTCCTCAAGAAAGTCCATCAAACAGATATAGGAAACAAAAATACAGCATGAATTTATGTAAGAAAGAATCCAGAAGCAGACTGAGTTGCACTGTAGGAAAAGCTGCGTCTATAAGGACTGGAAAATAAAGGCCACAAGAATGTCTCAGTTTCTTTTATCTAAGTATATTATCTTTCCTGCCACATCTTCTTTAACAGATAAGATAGGAAAAAGAACTGAAACCCTTCTGTACGGCTGAAATTCTACCCTGGAGAGGTGTTCAAGCTGTGAGAGCAGTAATATATCTGCAGTCAGAGATTCTGACTCTCAGTAGCCCCGTCAAGTCAGCAGAGCTTTACAGTGCCAGGGAGGGAAGCACTCAAAGTGGGAAGGGAGATAAAACATTTACAGCTGCCTCTCCATTTGGAATATATTGCCTGCTACAACCCTGGGTAGTCTCTGCCGTCAGAAGTGTAGTTTCCCAACTGAAAAGAAATTTTAAATGCCATTTTCAAATATACATGATTTTAAGTCTTTCCAAACAAAAATGTAATAATGCTAACTGAGTAAAATCTCATTGTTCTATATAAAAATATGAGCAATGGGGGACCAAATTACAGAAAAGGTCTATCATTGCTTTATTTTGTATTCCACTCTAACATTTTAAATTGAGTAAAGACTCAGGAGAGAAACTGTAAACACTCCACTGAATGCTTTGCTAATACCAGTCTAAGAATGCAGCAGCCTGTAACAGTCAATACAATAAAATATAGTATAATATGGCCTTTAAAATACCGCATAGGAATATATCTAAGCCACCAATAAAACAAAGACAGTTTGTTTTCCTTCAGCTGAAGCCACAGGTGCCTTGCCATGAGGGCACCCTGTCCCCTGCCCCATCAGAAATTATTGTGACAATATCAAATGGCACAAAGATATTTGGGATGTCTTTAGAAGGTGGATGGATGAGGTGAGAAGTTTTCACTATAGTCCCTCCAGCTCTGTGCCTCTCAAAACACATAAAATCCTTGGCAAGTAAGAGCTTACATGAATTTTATATAAATATAGGGATTTCATTGATGCACTTGTTAGAAGGCAGTGTGAAATGGAGGAGGGAAAATCTGCACAGCTGTGCTCTGACATTTTTAAGTAGAACTTCTGTTCACCAGTCTCAACTGCTTTCAGGGCACCATTAAGCTTATTCCTCCTCATGTTAGCAACAGACATGAATTGTTTGTAAGGACAACTATATTTCCCCCAATCCATTAGTCTGGTCATTTCATTACAGCATAAAAAAATTATCATTTTTGCTCATATAAAACGTGGAGTTTAGTAATTAATAATTTTAAATCTGCAGAAACTTTGATGGCATTGCAGATACTTTTGTATACTAAATAATGTATAGGGAATAACATTTATCACAACTATTTGCTTTCTGGTGATTGAAGCAGTGTCAAAATTCACCATCTTTCAGTGTGTGTCGTTAGTACATTCTACATGACCAAGCAGATTAATTGTTTGTCTAGTAAAAGTAACAAGTGTAATTGCATGGGTTTGCTCACAGCATTTTGATTTACAGCTTGAGTCTCTCAAGGACAAAATTATGACTGTTCTCTTTATAAATAAAAAGGAAGTGACATAATGGCTTGTTTAATTAATATCTTCTAATTATTGCATTTTTTCCTTGTGTGTTTATCAGAACCTAATATATTTGTGGCTTTTTCTTCCTAAAAGTCTTTTAAAAGATGCTTCTGCTTCTCCCAGGGACAGAGTCAAAAAATGAAAGATTCAAAATGTGGCATAATGAAAAAAGAAAGCCTTGCCTAAAACCTTTAATTTCTTTCCGAGGGTTTGCTCTTTGATTTTTTAAGACATAGGGTAATGACCTTCAACCAATTTCTCCCTGTTTGGGAATTTGCTCTCAGTGTTTTGTGTGTTTTCTTGAGATGTTTTGGTGAGCTTTTCACATATTCACACACAAGCCTGAGGTGACATGAACTGGAAAACACAGTTCACATATTAAATTAGCTTTCTCTAAGGACACATTTCTAAGAATTGCTTTCTATCCCTAGCTATAGGTTATGGGTATGCAATTGCTTTATCTCACCAGAAATTCCAAAATCCTGCTTGTTTCCTAGGCCAACTGTGTGAACCCAAATTCTCATGGGTGACTGGAAAGGCATGACTTGTTCTGAACAAAATAAAAGAAAAGCAAGAAGGGACTCCAGATACTTTCAGCAAATCTATAACTCTTTATGATCCTTTGTAAAGCAAACTTCAAATCCAAAACTTTAGAAGTTTACTGTTCAAAACAGTGTCCAACAAATTTTTCAAATAAAATTTGCAAAGAAAACAGCAACAAAAAAAAATTCCAGCAGGTCAATGGTTGGTGTTGCTATAACATACAACATCATGGACACATTTTGTAAGCTCTGTATTACCTGGCTTTGATCTCGTTTACAATTTCTGATTTCAGGCCAGTTAATGCTGCTGTGCCACCCCAAGATGCACGGTAGCTGTGTCACTGGTACAGCTGCCTGATTACTCTCAAATCCCGGTGGTAGCTGCTCTCCTAATGAGCCAGGATAAAATCATTGAGAAGTAATTGTGTGCAGGATTTACAGATAACTCTCTGCTCTGACACAAAGCAACCTTGACAGACAGTAAAATTTCTAAGGCAAGATACTCCTCCCTTCTTCTTTAATGAGCTATAGATTTTTTAATCTGGGGGTTTTGGTGATGGGCAGGATGAGGAGATATCTGTGTGTTATACATGGCTGTATTTGCACTGACAATGGGAATATGGGAGCCAAACCCAGCTCTCAGTCACACCAGAAGTTCTGTGTTGCTGTTTCCTGTGGTAATTTTCAATACCAAATCCAAAAGCATATTTGCTTTCCAAGGACGGGCTCTGTTTTCTACTAACCTTTTGTCTAAGTGAAAAAATATAAACCCAGGACTTGAGTTACACAGCAAAACTGGAAAAAAATCTACTTCCAGTTTATAAAATAATTCAGGACATTTTTGTAGCAGCAGATTTTCCATCTCTTGAGGATGGAATGCAGCTATATCATGGATATTCAAAAACCAGCCAATGTCTCAAAAAGAATAAGGAAATTAAAGATAAAAATTACATAAAAGAATTGAAATTTTGTTAGTATACTACATTCACCATTAAACACAGACTGTCTGACTCTAGTTTTGTAATAGCATCTATGAAAATAGGAAAACTCTCAGACTCTTAATCTAGGAAAGAAAAAGAAAGGAAAAAATACCAAACAAAGGAGACTCATAATTCCTTGCACATTTTAATACCAAGAGTGATAATGCACATCTAGTCAAACCTACTGACTCAGTGGATTTTGTTATATAAAGAGTCTAAATCAAGCTCAGTGTCGTTTAAAATTCTCTGTCTGTAGTTTTAAATGCAAGCTGTGGTTTTGCAGCATAAATTAATTGGATGAGGTACTTAGTGTAGCTAATGCAGGAAGTCAGACTTAATAATCAGCGCGCTCCTGCCTGCCCTTAAAATCTATGAAATGCCAAACAAATACTTTAGCATGAGATCTACTATAGATGACATTCCCAGGAGAAAAATCTGGCCTTTGATTTTATGTATCTATCAATACCTGAAGAGAAAGGTCTTTAATATATGGTTCTGGTCAAACTAAAGGAAATCTCTGATGTATGAAAGGTAAAGGTCAAATGACACTTAATAAAAATTTCAACACTGGAAAGTGAGGAAATTAACTTTGTTTTATAACTGGCTTCCTGCTATCCAAAAGAAGAGCTGGATTCCGCATGTTAAGTCTGTGCCTTTGCTTCACTGACCACAAATCCTCATTTTTCCTGGACTGGACACCCAACTAAGGCAACACAATTGTGTGTGCTCTGCAGTGAAAAACAATTTTCTTTCCAATGTACCAAATGTTTAACATTGAGCCCAATTAACCACATTTGAGCATTTAACCCAGGAAGATGAGATGGATGGGTTTGTACTTGGTGTGCCTAATGTGAGGATACTGGAGTAGCAGCACCTGTGCACTCTTTGCCTCACCTCTCAAAATTCACCTCTGTTTAATTCAGCTCTTTGTCTTCCTGATGTTAAACAGCACAGGACTGGGATTTCATTAAAATGAAAATAAACAAGGTTTTTTCCTAAGTGTAGTTTTGTGAGAAAGGCTTGGGGAAAGTAAAGGAGGGTCACAAAACACCCATAAATCCATCCATGCCCAAGCCCTAATATAAACTCACTGCTCAAGGACTAAACTAAAGAAAAACCTCCTTTCACATTCTACTCTGGGCAAGAAACTCCAAGAAAAAAGCCACAATATTGTAATTCCCCTCACAGCAAAAGGGAAAGAAATGAAAAGAACTAAAGGACTAGAAAGGCCTTAAAGTTTGGGGGTTTATATCACAGAGAAAATGTTTAAAAATCTTTGATATCAAAGTTTTTGCAGAACTCTTAACAAATAATAGCTGGTCTTATGAAAGGAAGCTCTGTAACATTGTTTTAATTAGTATTTTAAAGAGTTTTTACTGCTTATTTCCCTTGCAAATTTTTTTTTCCTCCCTTTATAATATGATTTTGGTAGTCACTTGGCTCACGATTGCAAGCAGAGAAAATTAAATCCTGAGCACCAGAGCAGCTTAGTGCCATTTTTTTTCTGGGTTCTGTTGGTAACTTGAATCAGTATTTCAGACATTCAACTCTTTAAACCTTAACCAAGCTGTGACAGAAGGCAAAGTCAGAGCAGTAAAATGAGGTAGAAAACACACCTGGTGTGTCATTCTCCTCTCTGAATGCAGCAAATCTTTCCTGCATGGACACTCAGCAGACAGAACCTGCTTATTTTCAAGATCATTAATTAAGAAAACTGAGCTTAGAGGAATTTCTAGCTTTCTTTTCAATTCATGCAAATTTTCATGCAAGAGATATCCGGCGTTTCAGCATATGCAGAAGGCAGAGGTTTAGGGAAGGAACAAACCTGTGTTCCTTATTGAAGTTTGGGGTTCAATAAAAAAATCCCCACACCCTCTCTTTCCACTATAGTAGTTAATCACACTTCACATGTCTTTAGTCAACAGAGGAGCAGCAGAAAATAAGTAATGGACTTTATGTGCTGCCAACACCAGAATATGACAACCACGGCATCTCCTTTAAAATGCCAGCAGCAGCTTTGTCTCTGCCACTGGTAACATTAAATGTGGGCTAATGTCACACTTGATGGGCTGCTGGCTGCTTGGAGAATAATAAAATCATGTCATCTGAGCTGATACATTACACACAGACACATCTTTGAAAAATTATAATCACATAATGAATTGCATGTTTAAAATAGTGAAGAGTTAAATGTGATTATTAGAGTGTCATTGCAGGCAATAATATTTTGTAAATGTCTGGTTTGACTGCATGCATGGATAAGCTACTCAAATGTTTCTGGGAAAATCTTAACAGAGGAAAAGGAAGGCAAAAAATACTTTTTGAAGAGCAATTTAGAGAAAAGGAAAATTAGAGGTACCGCAGATTTTGAAAACTCATTTTGAGAGTAGGAATATTATCTGCAAGATAAAAAAAATCTCTAATATCTATATACATGTGATCAGATGAAAGATAACATTTCTCAATGTGAAAATGTGCTTATTAAGTACAAAGCAAAGTCCTTGATTAAACAACGGAACATTTTACAGCTTTTCAGCCTTCGAATGCTGTCTTCATCTTTCCTCATTCCTGGCCCTTTATTTAAGGGTAACCTTCAGGAATGAACGGACTCAGTTCAGCCCAGACAATTCCTTCCACTGCTGCAGCTCTTGCACTCAGCTCAGGTAAAGGAGCTGAACACATTGACCAAGTTCAGGGATATTTAATAAGTCCCGGCCACTCCTTCCTTGCAAAACAAAGTTTCTTTCTTTCTCACTGCTATATTGTATAGAGAGAGAATATAGTCACAAACCAAAATTCAGCAGATGTTTAGAACATAATTACCTTCCTATCAGCCAGAAAAATGCCCGAGCGCATTGGAAAAGTTCAGTTTGGAGGCAGTTCCAGCACTGTCAAAGCAGCTAAACAAAGTTTCAAGTAATTTCTAAATCTAAAGCCAACTACGTGCCACACCAATTGATGTCTTAAGGAGCTGGCACAGAGGATGGATGGAGTTAAGGGGAATAAAGTGGATTTTTATTGAAGAGCCTTCAAAGGACCAGGGCCGCAGTCCTGGCTCTGCCCAGGTGGCTCCAAGATGGAAGCAAAAGAGAGCTTGGTCATGAGATCTCACATTTTTATAAGTTTTAGTCCATTTTCCTACAGGAGCCAACTGTCCAATAAATAGCTTCAAATGATGATGTTTCCTCCTCATTGCTTGCTTGCCCACCCTCTCCTTTTCAGCTGTTGATGCTTTGGGCCTGAAGTTTGAAGAGATTGTCCTTGAGCCCCCAGCTAGAATAGGAATTTTTGTCTCCACCACCCTGTGCAAAGATCCTACTAACACTTAGTATAAAGCTAAAAGCTGCACACCAAAACAGAACAGAAAAACCTGAAACCCAAGATATCACAATCCTGGAGGAGAATCACTTCCCCTCTCTCGTGCAGGTCTGCAGCTCTCAGAATTGCTTTCCCTCTGCTTTGCTCCAAGGCAGTGGCAGAAGCAAATGGGAGCCCATCTGCCTGTACACCCGAAGGGACTGCTCAATTCTGTACATTTTACTTGTGTTTCTGACTGTACAAGCAAACAGCTGCAGCCAGTGACCTGTGCCTTGCTATCAGCCCTCCTAAAACAGGCAGCTAACAATAAACACTCTTCAGGCAGTTTGCAGTAATTCCTGAAACAGAAAGAAGCAGTTTCGTTTCTGAGCTTGAAGTGCTGATTGTTGGAAACAAGGGGGTTTTGACAGGAATTTAATATGGATTTGAGGATAGCAAATAAGCAGTGAAGAGAAAGATGCTATTTTTCAGCATGGCTTAACCAACGTTTTGCAAGACTGATCTCCCTTTCATCATCTTGAGATTGAATCAGGTAAGGCAGAGCAGTGCCTTCCCTGAATAGAGCAGAATAGAATAGACTGAGGGTGGTGCTGTATTGTACCTTCATCTAAGGGTTCTCAAAAGAGAAATGGATCCCATTGTGTGCACAAGTCTCTTTCAAGCCAAACAAAGGCTATCCAGCTTAGTTCTAAGAGCACACATTCCAATTGTGTGTCCTGACAGCATCATTGCCAATACTTTGCTTGTATCTCCACAGCTTACAGTATCAGATTCTTGCTCGCTGTCTTAAAACTATTCCAATAAACATGAGGACATTATTCCCTATAAGTAATTAGAGAAAAAAAATTGCATTTACTGTGCAATAAAACACTGACAAACTTTCATCATCACTGATGTGAAAATGCTACACAATCACCCTTTCTCTGGGAAATACATATTCAGCTACACATGTGACCAGAACAGTCCTGCACCTGCACAGCTTGAAATACAATTTACACCTTGGAAAAGAAGTTGTAAAATATGCAGCCTGCCCTTTGATTAATTACAAATATTATTTCATGTTCCTTCTAATGCAGCAAAGAAGCAGCATTCTTTCCCACTTTACATGGGCTTTGAGAACTTCAAATAAACAGGAACTTCTAAATAAACAGGAGGAGCTGCCCCTTTCTATTCCCTTGCCCAGGAGAGGCCAACCCATGGCTCGTGAGGGGATGTGTGACCCCACAACACCTGCAGCTGAATTTGAATGAATCAGGACATGTCTAAAGGGACCAAGCAGAATCAGCCTAGGAAGCACATTGAAGCCAAACTGAGCAAAACCTAAGATATTCTTTAGGTACAGGAGTATCCCACTGCACACAATTGTATTCTCTTTGCCAGATATTTTAAAAACCAGTTCCCATTGGAAGGGGATGGTAAGGGAAAGATAATTGCATATGGACCTAATTACACAGCATATATTAGAGACAAATGGCACTTTTGCTTTACAAAGAAAATAATCATAATCACTACAGAGCCTTCAGAATCTTTAATTGCCTTTGAGTAATTATCCATTTCTCCTTACACTATGTTCAATTTAATTTGTGCAACAATTAACTGAAATAGAACACAAAAGTAAAAATAGTCAGGTTTTCTCTTGAATTATTTATTTAAGACTGGGAAGATAAATCATCCCAGATTTTAAAAGCTGGTTTCCTCATTCTAGTTATTAAATTCCGGATATTTATTTGCATTTCCTGTTGTTGGCACAGAATCACCTTGTGAGCTCACATATTGAGAAAGACAGCTATAACCATTTTAATAGTTTTAAAAATTAGTAAGGTAATAAACACAAAATAAAGATATTCTGCATCAGTGTGTTCTTCATTCATTTTTATGCTGCTGACACCAGTTTAGTTTTCAATTATGATACTGTTTTGTGATGCACTGGTAGCATCACTTGAAGATATAAAAATGAATCTTTTTCTCACAGGATATACATAGAATAACAGGAGGTTTTGCCATGGTAATCCCTCTCTGAGAAGCAAGACAGAAACTGCCACTTGTGTGTGAGGGTGAGCAAGTCTATGTTTTATTACTATGTGGATTAGATACATTTTGGTATGGATTTTCTGGTCTTAGAAAAAGGGATGGAGCACATTCAGCAGAGGATTTTTCACAAAATCAGCTTCAGCTTTGTGCTTCCATTCCTTTCTCCATAAACTAAACTCATTGCAGATTTGGTTTTATGGAAAGTCAATTTTATGAACATAGTTTTGCACTGCCGTAAAGTGGAAATTGTATTCCTCAGTAGGGAGAGAAAGCTTTCAACAGGATATAATAAAGAATTTTAAATAGAACTTTTTTTTTTCTCCCCAGTTCTGGGGGTGCAAGCAAAATTGGAATTCTTCCCAGTTACACCTCCTGTTAATTTTGCATATTTTCTGAAGTCACCATTGTCTCTTATCCTGAGCCTGTATGTAGTGATGGGTGTTTTAAATCAGGCAGCTGCTGGTGGCTAAGCCAACACAAGAAATAACCTTTCCTCCCCTGTGTATGAAATTGGACTCAATACATTATTCAGTAAACTCGTGCAAAATTTCTAGGTATTAATGACAACCCAGAGAAATGCTAAGCTTCATAATTAATTCCAAGTAAAAGAGATTAAATACATCCTAACGGTACACACTGTTTAAATGATCATCTGAGAAAGGTCACACACTGCATGTCTGCCCCATCCCACACTTAGCAGGGCCATGGCAGAAAAAATCATTTATTACCCATTGCCTGTCCTATTAGCTGGTGGTAAAGTCCAAAAGTCTGAAGTCTAAATTTACAAGGGCAATTTTCTCTTCACATGTGAACATTCAGTCCATGGTATCCTGGTTTCTGCCACTTCTACTAAGTACTTATCTACTAACAAACAGTATCTGCAAGTTTTAGTCTGATGCACAAGGTAAGGCAGAAGAAAATATCTATTTCCCCTTGATTCCTTAGTCAAATCACACCACACAGCTGTTAAATTAGTGCAGGCACCACAGAGCTCAATAAACAGAAATTGTCAGAAACCCTCCTAAAAGGTGGCATGAATAAAAATGAATGGAATCAAATTCTGAATTCTCAGCTATCTTATCAGGGAAGGAGTCACAGATGGCCCATTGAGGAATCAATTATGGATGGAAGGTTCATGATCCAACAGCTTTGTGCCAGTGAGATGAATCTTAAAGGTATAATAAATGATGATAACGTTAGGAGGGAGATACATAGCAGAGAAGAAAAGATAAAGTGAAAATGGCCTGCAGGATGGGGCCTCACTCATTTGTCACAGCTGCTAGAGAGGACACAAAAATTGCCTTTTTATCCCCTTCCCCACCCCAGTCAGGTCCAGCAGCTTCTTTATTCTGAAACTCTCTCTCAAGTAGATATAATGTCAATATTCTGCTGGATAACAGCCACCAGCAGCTTTGGCACCCTGCACTTTCCAGGGAAATTCGGTCAGGCCCAGTCCCAGAATTAAAGAAATGCTCTCTGACACACAATTTCCCTGCATTTTAATATAACCAGAAGCGGGAAAGTGTTCTTTTTCAGGTGATTGAACCAGCTTAAAATGGTGTTTGAAATGTGTTGGCTGCCACCTGAGCTTCTGTTTGAATCAAAAGCTCAGTGCAGGATCTCACCCAGACACTGAATTGGGGGAGAAGCTCACAACAGAGGAATTCCCAGCAAAACTCTACTCTTCCAAGAGGTGGGACACAAAAATGTTTATTTTTCCAACAGTAATGGAGCAGGATCCATCCAAGGATGTGGAAACAGCTGTGTCCCATCCCTGGGTGAGAAATCTTTCCCTGTGAAGCTGGTGGGCTCCTGTAACATGGGCCATTATTCAAACATCAGCAGAGAACGATGGCAATGAATATAAAACTAGAATAAACAGCAAAGCTACATTTTTTTATAGGCCACCTAGAGAAACTCTGTGAATACAGTTGGAAAGGGCTAATATTAGCAAAACACATTTAGAAGCAAGTAGGGTTGACAAGGATAAAACATTTTATGAATGTCTTCTCCAAAATGGAGAAAAGTGACTTAAAAATGTCATTCTATTCTGATTCATCGTGTCTCCTTTGTATATTCATAAACTTCCACCTAAAGATGGTTACAAATTATTTTTTTAAATCAATTTCACTTTTTCCTGTATAAATCATGCTTTTCCATAGACTGGAAAACAATTTGAGCATTGCAAGTTGATCTTTATTAAAAGGCGTAGTCATCATTCCGAGCCTTTATTGCACTTGTCTGCGAGCTTGAATTTTTTTAGTTTTAAACAGGATGATAAATAACACAGGGTTGACTTTTATGACTGGAATGTGTCTGGGAACATTAACACTGCCTTTGACATAATGGCCTTTATTTTTTCTCTTTTCACTGAGAGAAGTTACCCATTAATTCTTCTCATGCATCCGTGAAAACATTTTGGAGCCTCTTGGTACAAAACAAAACAAAACAGCCTCAACTAATGAGGATGTAAGTCCAGGAATGCACAGAAGATTTTAATTCAGATTCTCCTTTACAAAGTCTGTCACAAGTTTATAGTAGCTCAACACTAGAAAAGAAATTAGCACCAGGTAAGAATGAGCCAAACCTTAAGAATTCTAATCTTTACACAGAGTAAAAAATGAGAAGCAAGAGCACGCCCACATGTAATAGTGCATGTTTCCCTGTTCACTAATTTAAAGGTTTCAGAAAAGTTGGAAATATTGCCCGTAAAAGATTCCAATAAATTTCAGCATTTGCTCATTTTTTCAGGCATTTTTACACTGTAGGATACTTTGTTTTCATTGCACCTGAAGTTTTAAATTTTTCAGTACATCTCACCTGACCCCATCATCGATTCTAACAATTCTGAAACTGCACTTTCAATAAATGTATTATTTTCTGATTTTATTTTATTTTGACTGCCCAGTACTGGGCATGCAGCTTTACTGGTGGTGACTGGGACTTGGAACAGACAGGACTGAAAAATAACAGAATATAGAACCTTTTTCTAGGAAACATTTCCTTATACAATAAAATCTGGGCAGGATTTTCTTCTGGCAAAACTGCCTGTATACCATATTGCTTGTTTTATCCTCTCTGACAAAGGCAAGCATGGTTGTTTACAACTTATGAATAGCAACAGAACAGCAGAAAATATTTCAAAGTCTGTGCAACTTATTTATTTCCTTCCAACTAAAAACCTGATGCATTGTAAAGCCCCAGCATCTGCTGCCATTCAGCATGGGGTAACAATAGATAATTTCTGCTGCTGCTGCTCAGCAAGAAGAAAAATATGTAATTTCTAGTGTCTCGCAACTGCCTTTCATAGCCTTTTTTCTTCTACCACAGAAATCCCACATGTTCTGCAACTGAAAATTCCCCAGCATTAAAATCTGAGAATGTATGGACAGCGCTGAGCAGGGACCTCCTGTCCTTTCTACAAGTCAGAAAATCTTTTAGTGAAGAAGTTGAGGGAGCCTCAGACCAGCACAACACAAAATAAGCCCCTGGAGCTGGTGGGAATCATGCCAGGCTGGTGCCTGCATTCAGCCACTGCTCCCACCTCCTCTTTTCTACAGAAATTAACTGAATCTCTCAGGTTTAGGAAGAAATCTCCTAGAATTCAGCAGGTGCCTGGACAGTCAGTAAAAATAGGAATAACAAATAATAGCAGATGTGTGGGAGAGCACAGAGAGAGGTTTGTTCTGCCCACAGCCGCATTGCACAGGGGCTGGAGAAAGGAGGAGGAAAATCACAGGCTGAAAGGAGCAGGAAATACATTTTCTATTTAAAATGTCTTGTTCGTTCACAGCTCCTTCAAAACAGTAGTTCAGAGGATAAAACAACAATTCATTTTTAAATATATTGCAAGTAATGTAGAGATAACAGCTCTTATACATAAGTTGCTGCCTGAAGCACACATGTTTTTGTCCCCCAGTCACATTATGAGGTTAAAAAACATCTCAAAGTCCTGCTAAGCTCTGCATCTTGCATCCAATTTATAGGAACACAGAACCAGACAAGCCCACAGAACTGTGGCTGTCAAATTTTAACCTAGATGTAAATAAGCCTATAACCCAGCCAGACAATTCCCAGTGTAAGAGTTTTAAAAATTGCTGCTAGAATATTTATTCTAGGGGGGCAAATCTCAAAATAAAAATATTTAATGAACATTTGTATAGGATATAATAACAGGCAGGTGTTTTTTGATAGTACAGAGGCAGCCTTAGATCTATTATCTTCTCAGTTCTGAGCATCTTCCTGTATCTTTCTTTGATATTTATAAAAATCAGAGTACCTCTAACCTGGTTTCTGACGAGTGCTGTGATATTTGCCTGCCCCCAGCAATGGGGAGCTGAACACTTTAGAATGGCTCACTTCCTTCCTTGCTCATCTCTAGAAAAATCCACTCAGCATCATTCTCTCTCAAGCTGCCTCAGCCCTGCCAGTCTTTTTTTGATTCTCATCTTATTGATGCCTCACTCTGTGGCACTGCTGGAGCCTCAGAACCCAAAAAGTGACAGAATTCAGCACTGGAACAACACAGACTCACTGGGACAGGCTGGAAATCCTAAAGCCAACCCCTGAACTTTCAGGTACTGCCCTGTCCCAGCTGTGATGTGCCTGATTCACCTCCTGCCTGTGCCATGCTCAAGCGGCTCCATCCTCATTGAGGGCTTCCAAAAAGCCCCAAAATCCAGAGTGGCCATGCCTGGATGTCACACAGCTTCCCACATTAGTGAATTGATGGGAAAAAAAGCAGTTAAAACACAATAAAACAATTAATTCCACAATTAGCATTAGTTGTCTCACAACCTATCAACATACATTTCCCGACTGCAGAATTAAGTCTTAACAAACTTACTTGTTTCTTGTGGGTTTTGTACAGGCTGTGTGGCTTTCTCTGGTCAGTAATATTCTCTTTAGGGTAATCTCTCAATGAGATATCAACCTTGCTGTGGCCCTGTTTATCCTTCCCACATACTCTGCACATACCACACTCTTTAATAGGTAAGTGCAGCCAGCCTGGTGGCCATAAATCTTCCTTAGCAAGCCTTGTAGCCTGCACTGAAAATCATGAGGCAGAGCAAACACGGAATGGCTACATGGAGTAGCTACAGGAGTTATCAGGAAGCAAACCAGGCTATAATTTTATATTTTGTCAGATATTCTGCTGAAGGCAGTGTCTGTGTTTTGTGCTCTTTCTCTGTGGGGTAGGAGGGTTTGCTGCTCTAAATCTATTGAAATTCTTTGCATTATTTAAATGATAAATATAAAAGCACACACAGAGAGTACTGTCAAGTGTTTATACCTGTGCCTATACTGTATAAAGTAAATAAAATACTTATAGGCAGTGAATCCCTGTCCTCAGTGAATCTCTGAACCAGCATTACCACCAAGTTATTCTGAGGTGACTGAATGTCCAAATTCCAAGGATTGGTGCATAAAACAAGAATGAATTGATTCAAAATGTACAGATTAATGTAGCAGTGATAAAGGGAGTGTAAATACTTGGCACTTTCCTCCAGACAAAACAACTCTGTGCCCACAGAGGAGGCAGCCAGGTCACATTGAACCCCAGATGGCAGGGCACACACAAGGGATAGATATATTTGCTACCACGACCCCTTTACAGTAATAATAAAACCAAGGCCTGTCTTTCTTGATAGAATTTTGAAAAAAAATTTGAATTCAAGCATATTTTTTTCCTTCGGCACTTTTACCGTGTCAGTAGGCCTGAATTAGTCTTCTGCTAGCTGAGAGGCATTAAACCAACAAGCAAAACTACTCTGTTTTTCCATCTCCATTTCCCTTCCATGAAACTGGGCAGGAACAAGAAGAGTGGTGGGTTATTTTCCATAAATCTAAGATGCATGATGATGAAACAAGTGGCATTCCAAGGGGCTCAGAGGGGCTGAGGACTCCCCGGCCATCCCCAGCCCTTCTCCTGCAGCGCTGCCAGCACAGCTTGGGGCTGGGCATTCCAGAAGGAGCCTGGCACACCTGGACGGAGGCTACACCTTCTGCCAGATAACGCAGATAAGGCTTGGGCTTTCTTATCCATGCTCCTGCAGTGCCCAATGAAAGCAGGAATAATCTCCCTCCAGACAAACAATTCCATTTCAGAGCACACCTGCACTTCAAGATGCATTTCTAGTGAGATCAGGCCAGGGGACTCATTGGCCTCCTGTGCCTGAGACAGCTGAAGAGAGAAACTCTTATAAATGCCATTTCCGAGCCGGGAACAGAAATCTTTCCTTTCTCACTGAGTACTGCCAGCACAGTATCTTTTCACTTTTCTTTATATATAATGTCATCTGCAAGTCCAGCTTTGAGCTACAATGCACAAAGCACTACACAAAAGAATAGACTATCCAATACTTTATAGACTGCATAGGTAATAGAGAAAAGAGATAAGACACTCCTTTTTGTGGTTGTGACTATGGCAGACCGTCATGGAGGAGGCAGGGATGACCATTATGTCATACCCTGGGGGAAACTGCATTGTCAGATATATTTCAATTATGGGTTAAAATAAATTGGTTGCTTTTTAAACTATACTGTAGGAGTGAGATATCTAAAATTACCCAAGTGATTTCCCTGGATTTATTTTTTCCTACTGAAAATCAGCAACATTTTTGTTCCTAAATCATTTTTGATTTTATAAAGAACAGGTACAATAAAGGAAATTCTAGCAGTTTAGCTACACCACTTATCATTGCTGCAGGGCCAAATCCACAAACTCAGCCTGCAGGAAGCTGAAACAGACTGCATCCATTAAACAATCACGCCAAGAAATATTCATAAATTTTCCCCAGATCAGTGATTCTTCACCTACTCTATATGCAAATATTTTTCAACACACCGAGCAAAATCCTTCTGCTCACTGACAACTCTTAAGCAGCAAGAAAAACAATAATACCAAGAAAGAAATAATGGGAAAAAATTAACAATACTTATCCATAACATTACACTTTTCATTAGTAGCTATCACAGTAGTATCATGATCCCCTTTTTTTATTTCTTTTCAGTTAAGAAACTGAGAAAAAGAGAGATGGTGTCGTTTTTGAAAAGTCAGAAATTGATAAGCAATCTGACTTCCATGCCTGTTGCCCATCCAGGGAGGCAAAACCTCATTGTTCCTTCCTGAAAAGGCTAGAAACATTTAAGGAAAAGAAAATCAAATTAGCACACTATCTTAGATACCTTTTGTACTATAAAGTGCACAGGATGCGGAATAAAAATAACTGGGTGGGTTTATTTTTTTCCTGCACACAAGCTTTAAATGACTGTATTATTTATCACAGTGATCATGAAGACTTTACTGAAAAACTTCATAACTATTTAAATATTCATCTTTTTATCCCCTGGAAGATTTTTAGCAAAAAGTGCTGGCAGGATAGTGGGTACAGATAAAAGTGCATGAGTCATACTCCCATGACAGGAAAAAAAAAAAAAAAGTACTGTAAGTGACTTCTCTCTTGTCTGTTTTTGAGTATGCAACTGAGCACAGAGCAATAAATTAATCCAGTTTTCAATATTGAAGGAGAACCATGAGACCACTCAGTATTCTGTGATGAGTAATAAGGGTTGACAACAAACAAAAAACCCAAACATCTAAAGGAGCTAATTATTTTATTATAAACCACGATAGCTGGTGGCCACAGGTTTCTCTACAGACATTTTCTACTATTCATGGCACACTTTGAAATGTGCGTTAAAAAATTTATGACACTGCTGGGCAACCAGAAGAACACACAAGAGGTTCATTTACAGACAATTCCAGGGCTGAAATAAGAACTTTATGCATAATCCTCCAGTTCTAGAATGCATATGGAACAATTCTACAGTCCAAAACTTGCTTTCTTAAAATGAAATTTAAAAGTATTAATGGGGATAGGATGAGGTGAATCTGAGGACAGAATTTGAAGACTTCTAAAAAAAATTCTTTACCTGTGGATTTTATGCATGTTTAAAGAGAGGAAAATCCAAGTCCTGGTAAAAACCTTACAAAGCACAGATTTATTTCATTTTGAGTCCTCAACTCATCTGCGCCATCAGGAAAGGATACAAGCGCATGGATCTTTTATATGTTTTCAGTATGCAAGTTACAGCTAAGAGAGAAGTGTTCAATATGTTTCTGCTATCCACAAAAATTCTGCTGGAGACTGAACTGAATTTGAAACTGATCTCAGTAAGCAGTCCCTACTATTTTAACTTCCATTTCTTCTTCACTTTATTTAAATTCTTTCAGGAGCTAAAGAGAATATTCTGGAAGCAGGAAAATCAATGTTGCTCCTCTCGCAATCCAAGGCATATGCCCTGGGTGTGGGATTTTTTAAATTATTCTGACTGAATTTTGGGTCTTTTTGTGCATCCATTTTGAATCTTTATAGGAAATCTCTGCATAGGAATAGGACCACAGAAAAGTCCAGCCAATACCCCAAAGAAGAAAATGCGTTATTTAGTCTCTCAAATGCCTGATGAACTCCTCTACATTTCTGATATGCACACAGAGGTGACAGCTCTCCCTGCTGTACCATACCTAAAAGTTTTAAAGCAATTATCCTCAAAAGACTTCCTAAAAATGGAAAATGTGGGAATGCTACTGCCTGCTTGAAGTGGAGGGATGTCATCAATCCAAATTTACAGTGGTGGGCTAAGGTGCAGTGAGATTAAATATTTTACTCTAAAACACAGTAATTTGGTGAATTAGTAACATCAAGAAGTGATTTACAACTCTTCTTCAAAATCTATTTTCAATTTTATTTGAAAAAGTTATAAACTTGAAAACTAAATGTTCTAGTTCTCAATGAAAACTGTTTTATGGGATTATGAAGTTTAGCAGGTGTTGAATTTGACAAAAATAAACAGGCAGTCATAATTTTGGATTTATTGGTATAGGATTTAAATTGTTCAAATTAGATATTGGTGGGGGATAAAAAGGTTCTTTGCATGCTACCTTAAGCTTTAAATCCCCTTTGGATACTTTTAGTCCTGACAGATGAAGCTTCTGCTCTGTTCCTCATGGCTTTGTGACTGCCAACCACACTTTTGAAGAGTTCCATTTTTCCACCAGCAGACACGTGGATCTCAAGATGATTGTTTGAGAAAAAACACGTTCTTACCCTCTCCTCAAAACACATTTTAACCCCTCCACGACCTGATTTATTTTATCTGATTTATTCTTTCACACTACTAAAGAGAAGAGTCCAAGACTTTTTTTAGTGCAAAATTTACAGCTTCCATTAGAGCTTTAAATAAAAGCCTCTGAAGTAAATATGGTGGAGTGTTTATGGAAATTAATTCAGAGGAATCTCCTAGGAATGACAAGATTTTTCAGAGAAAAATCTTTGTTAAATTTGGAGTCCTAGCTTTTATTGAAAACCTGCCTCTGTGTAAAAATACCATTTTTCTTCCTTCCAGGATATTAAGACATTTTAGGCAGCTGAACCATCAAACCAGTGGAGTTATGTGGCACTCATGGCTGAGCTGGGAGCTGAAATTCCCCCATTCATTCCCTTGTTCAGGCTATTTTTGAGGTCTTGTGAAAGTCAGGGGCTTGTTTTCCCATCTCTCACTTGCTGGCTGGAATGCAGCAAGCATTTACTTATTTCTGACTTCTGCCCTTATTCCTGACTTCCTTACAGCAACCCTGTCCCAGGGACAGAACAAATCTGCCCAGACACAGATGACCAGCAAAGCAAATGCAGCCTTTTTGTGAAAGAATAAAGATAGATAAGCATTAGAGTCCTATTAAGCCTAAAAACATCAGGTTTAATGCCACTTTGTTTCAGGGATCTTAGATTTTTCGGTTTTGTGTCATAACTTATATTTGAAAGCCTGGCGCAGGACATCTTTTTCCTGTATGGGCAGTCCTGTTTCTATATTCTGCAGTTTAATTTAAAGCTTTCTCATTTTTTTCTGTTATTTAGGAAGGCTATTCCATTTGAGCCTGTTATATTAATATATTTGAGTGACTCTGGCATGGTTCCTTTTATATATTAGTTATTCCACAAAGAGGAAGAAGGAGGATAAAAGATAAATGTCAATAATGGAGGAGAAATGTGATGATATCTGGAAATTTCAGTTCAAGCATTGTTACATTGCTCTTCAAAGCTTTCCTGAAAATTCATTCCAGTGAAATACAATGCTGGTTATCTCACACCAGACTTGCCCTCCTTCTCTTAAGGACACGATAATTCATTTATTTTTGCCCTGCCTTGGCATGTGATACTACAACAGGCATTAAGTGATCTTCATGCATTGCACAGAACTCGTGTAGGGGGGAAAAGACAGCAATAATTTCTAACAGCTGGATATTCTGGATTCCTTTGCTAGTTGTCAGTACTACTCCAGGCCTAATTATATTAATTAATTAATTAAATATAACTCAAGCAGATTATACATATATTACATTTTCTATATAACAGATGCATGAAATGCTTTAACCTTAGCAAAAGGAAGGCATTAAATCCTTATTTTTGAATGCTGCCAGAGGCACTGAGGTGTTTCAAAAATCCATGTTCATATCAGAGTGTGCATCTGAATATTTCTTCTTAAATCTGACTAAAAACTGAAACAGCTTTGTTTAGAAATTTTTTCTTTTCATCCAACTTCAGAGTGCACCTTGCTTGTTAGCACTGGCAATAGGCACCCAAAATGGACCTCCAAAATTGGAGAAAACCAACAGTTCTAGGAATGTGAGCAAAAGGATTTCTGCACAGGCAAAACCCCTCATTTCTACAGCTCTGAACAGCTGCATGCTGTTCTTGCATTCTCTGATCACATAATAAGTAGATTATCTTAACTTCAGAGCTCTCAGAAGTGACAGACTCTAAAAATTAAGGAAAACAAAAGTTGGAAAGATAATACTTTGGTTTTAAAAATGCATTGCTTAAGCTGTTTCATCACCGAGGAAACCATTAGGTTACCTCATCTGGAGAAAGGTAAATGCCAAATCAGACAAATCAATGCTATTAATATTAAAACTATTTAATAATGTATTGCTTGGATCCTTCCCTGGGTTTTCTCCTTGCAGTGCCTGGAACTTCACAGTGGCAGCAATGCAGAACAGAGAGGCAAAGCAGTTTCCATGACAACACAGCTACAACTTGATGCATGGGATATAATTAAAGGTCCAGAACATCTGCCTTGCATCCCAGCTCTGTCCTCACTGGAACACTCCACGTCATGGATCCCGTGGGTGACCAGGCACCTCTACTCTGCACACTTTGGCTTTCACCAGTCCTGCTGAAGAGCAGAAGTAGAAACTGCTCTCCTAATCAGGGTGTTCACCCACCTTTTAAATAGAAGCCAAGCTGCTGAGGCAGAATCTGTTGTTTCAGAACTGCCTCTAAAGAGGAATGAGTGGGGAAAAAACCATGAAAAGACAGAGAGAAGTTGTAATCAAATATTTCCTGACATGTCCTGGCTTTTGGGGAATACAGTCTGAAATGTCCTGGCTTTTGGGGAATACAGTCTGAAATATGTTTTCCTAGATTCTAGAGGCTGAAAAAAATACATTGCTTTTTCCATTTGCCTCTGCTGCTTCCCACCTCTGCATGAAGAAGCTGAGGCTGGGGAAGTTCTGCACAGCTGCAGCAAACAAGGCTCGAGCAGCAGCACTTCCAATTTAGTGGTTAAAGAATTTGGCTGCATCCTGACACCCACATTCCCATCCACACTGCAGGGATGGCACACTCTGCCACCCAATGGGGTTTTGTGCTTTATAGAGCATCTGCTACCCTTAATTGCACACACCTTTAAATTCATTAAAATTGCAACAACAAAGGAAATGTCTCACTTTTATTCAACATCTTTTCTTGTCCAAGCAAGACAAGGTGTCTTATGAGGAGCAGGGAGGGATCTGGGGTTTTTCAGCCTGGAGAAAAGGAGGCTTAGGAGAGACCTTATTGCTCCACAACTCCCTGAAAGGAGAATGTGGGCAGGTGGGGGGTGAGCTGCTCTCCCAAGTGATGGGACAAGAGAAAACAGCCTCAAGATGCTGCAGGGGAAGTTAGATTGAATAGGAGCAAAAAATTCTTCACTGAAAGGGTGGTCAAGCACTGAAAGAGGCTGCAGAGGAAAGTGCTGGAGTCACCATTCCTGGAAGTGTGCACAAACCATGGAGATGTGTTATTTGTTAGCATTCCAAGCCTTGCAGTCTAAACAATGTTTATGACCACGGCTCTTTGCACATCAAGGCTTTCATTCAAAGCAGACTTGAAGAGTATAAATTTCTATTTTAGCACAGTTATAGTACTGCTGTGGTTACTGGACTGATTTCAGTGAATGGCAGAGCAGGAGACAGTGGCTGCTTTCTCTCCCTGCTGTCTCCAGCAGATGCAGCATCATCTGCTGCTCTGCAGAAGACAGCAGAAAATGTGCTCTTTCAAAGGTGCCTCCCCAAACTGAATGGATTTCCTCTGTCTAACAGCAAAAGCTTTTTCCAAACACCGCATGGATTAATATTTTCCAAAGGAAAGGTCATGCAAATCCTTTCTAATGGGAGAAGAATTAAGAGACTTAACTGACCCAGCTGAGGAACAGCAGCTCCCACAGTGTTGGTCAGCAGTGGTTTCAGCTCAGTTATTGACAGTACCAGAATATCCATGGTATTTATACTCTGCCTTCTCCAGGGCCAAGCAGGGATAGTGGGATGCCTGACCAGAGACTGAGCACAGACCTTCACCCTTTTTAAGCCTTACTTAGGCTTTGGGGTGAGAATAATATATGCTGGACCCTTGAATATCTCTTAATATCATGTTTTCAGGTTAGAGGAAAGGTGTCATGTTCATCTGTTAAATAGAAGCTTCCTGACTGTTCTGCTCAAGCACACTGTAGCTCCAAGTTACATTCGTCTTCCCTTTCTATCCATTACAACTATTTCCAATATATTAATTTCCTTCATAACTAGAGAAACATTCCATTCCTGATTTTTCTGTATCACTCTATTAAACAAAAGCATGGCAGGAACTAAAATCTGAATTAGTGTGCAGTAAACCCCTTAACTTGCATCTTAAAAATATAATGCAAATATTAGCACAAATATCTGTCCCTAGACCAGTCTGTTTTCTCCTCACAGATGACACAGCAAATGCTACAGTGAGGTCTCCTTAGTAAGACTTCATTATCTTGACAGTCAATGACCAATATTCATTAGCAATGGAATAAAATAATATACATAATACACTGTGATATTATGTATAAAAAAGTATGTTAAAATTATAGCTTTTGTAGTAAAAGAAACACTGTGGTGCAATAAATTTGACTTTTCATAATGCCTGTCCATTTCTTTGTCAATTCACAGAATTCAATAAACCTCTGTAAGTGTCCAAGTGGGTGGGGAGGTTTGGTAAGATTTTAATGTACTGTAGTGACAGCCTTGTTCACCATGTAATTAAGAAAAAAATTAATCAAGCATTACTTTAAATATATGGTCAAGCCCACTTACCAGCTCACAGTGGTCTGAGATGGATTTTTATTTCCATGCACAAACCAGCTTGCATTAGCGCAATGTAAATCTGCTCATTTAATATCATTTGTAATAGTAATGATTTCCATTTTTAATGTCAAGAGAAAAATCACTGGTTGCCTGCTCCAAAGAGCACTTAATGTCCATTACTGCACAAGGCACAAATGAGTTTGCAAATTTAAGCAGACTTTTCAGCAATAGTTATTATCTTCAGTCTATCTGGACAGTGCAGGTGTGCTAAGAACCATTGTCTTTTTATCCACAGGCATAAAAGCACTTGAAAGTCTTTAAAATACCAAGATATTTGATATTTTTAAGACTGCAGGGCAATTTGAACACATAAAAATTAAAAATCCCCTCAATGCACTGTACTACAACTGCCCTAAATTGTGTTGATGCTGACTCTTATCATTAATTATGTGTCTACTTCTTCCCTGGAACTACCAAAGGAGTGGCAGAATATCCCAGAGTGGATGATGAGAGCAGCACATCTGATGTTTTCTAATGGCTCTGGGTACCTGTATCTCCAGCAAAGCCAAAAGTGCAAGACTTGAAAACTCAGAAAATGCTTAAAAAAGGGAAAAAAATATAAACAGCAAGGACTACATAAAAAAATTTACACAGGAACAGACATAAATACTGAGGATGAATGATTTGCTCTTCATCTTATATTAAAAAAAGCCAAACCAACAAAACAACCAAACGAGCAAAAATGGGTTTGAGAACTAAGGAGCACTGAGTATCAACACTGCATTCTTTTATGTGCTTATCTTCAGTACAGGTTCTTTTGGACATCAGAGATATCCCTCGACATTTGAACACCTTGGTACCCTCACTGTGACCTGTGAATTGTCAAATTACTGGTAAAAAAGGGTTCAGACAGAGTTAAATGACCTGTAGTTCATCTCTGGAGGGCATCACCATAAATCTGTGTAACTTGCCAAAATCCCACAAACAAAACTGGGCTATTTTATCAGTCCAGGAGCCACACAAGTTTTTCTGTTAATAAGTCTAATAAAACTTATTTTGTACTACCTGTGATCCTGGGATAATTCCTATTTTGAATTGTATTTGAATTACAACTGATCCCCTGTTGCAGCTGTGTGAGGCTCAGATTCCCACACCTCCTCCTGACTGGAACTCTTGCTGAGGATCAGATATTGAGAAAAATTAAATAACCCCTGCATCTCCCAAGGTCACTGCTGCATTCCTTGCCAAGGACTAAATATGCATCCAGCAATCAATAACATTATATTCCCAAGGTACATGCTGTTCTTCAATTATGGTATTTAGATGGAGAGCCTCTCAGTATCATCTAGCTCAATAATGCTTTGCAGATCTCATTTTATAGAAACCTCTCCTGCCAATTTAAGGTTAGGGAAAAGATCTGTATTTTCTGTAGGTTTGTTGTATAACCTTCCTTCCCCAGAAGTCTTTTGTTATGTTCTGATTTCTTATTATTCCCAGAAAATAATTAATTTAATTTAAATTCGACATTATTGTGCCAATTTTACCTTCCCAAAGAGCTTTCCTCTTGATCTTTACAGCAGCCTTAGCAAAGAGCTGAGCCTCTGCCAACAGATGAACTTTGGTGGTGTTTTTACAGCACTATTATGTCCTCCATGCATGAAACATTAAAATTATGACAGGTTGCCAGTCTGGAGGCAACAGACTGGTTTAAATGCCTCAGAGGTGCCATGCCAATCAATTCTCCTGTCTCCCTCTTACTGGTCATAGAAATATGTATTAATGAAGGGTGAATAATTAAAGAGAGAGGATGAATTACAAGGGACAGGACAATGTCACAAGAATGGGAACTCAAAAGAGAGGAGTTAAAGGATCCAGTCTACTTAAAGACAGTAAAATTCACTGTGTGCCACTCACTGCAGCCACACAGTTCCTCCTCACCTGCCTCATTTTGGCAATTCAAAGCACCTGGCTGCACCTGAAGATGTCAGAAGCTGATCTGAAAGGCTGCAGAGAGATGAAAACCATTTCTCCATGCATGCCCTACAATATTCAGGAGTATTTGCTGTTCACAACAGAGCAGCCCTCCCAGTCCTTCAGAAACACCACAAAAGAAAGAGCTCTGTGCCCTACAAATGCCAGACTGAAGTTTCTACAGGAGGCACATGAGGGAAGGGCCTCCTTCACCAGGTAAATTGCTTTAAGCACGCTTTAGGTAAATAGCTTTAAGAGCTCCTCCTGTCTCTCAAGGGATACTGGGGATAAAGGAAATCAAAAGGAAATACTGTCAAGAAATTTTGGCCTTGAGAAAAGAGCAACTTCTGTCTGCTCATCACGGAATGTCTGTCTAGGTTCATGTCTAGAACCATGTGGATCCACCTGGAATATACATCTAGAAAGGATGATAATAATAATAATAGTCACCCTCATCTCTCAGACATCTAGCAACCTCAGTAAAGCTCAGTTTTATTTACTAATCCTTTTATCTAAACACTCCTTTAATCAGATATCCTGGATCTCCTTCCTTTTTAATTCTCTGAATTGCTCAGTGAAAGACAAAAATTCTGGAAGGATTCTCTGCCCTTATCACCATGTCCAACTCTGCTTTGGTGCCTCAGGTTTTAGCCTTTATATTTTTCAGATTCTGTTCTCTTCAAGTGTGTACTTCTGAGCTTCATATCATGGGATGGTAAGCTCTCTTCACAGAATAGGGAGACAAAACAACTCCTCCTCTAGCTGGGGACTAAAGACAAATAATCTCAATTTCCGTCCCAAGAGCACAAACAATGTGGACTGAAGAGAGAAAAACAAGAAGGATGGGACTTCATGGGCTAAAGCTGGAATGGCACAATTAACTCCAATGTGCAAATGGAGCAGAAGTGTGAGACCTCATGACCAGTTGAACATTTTGTGACCATTTGGTTCATCTTGGTTGTAGACCTGTTGAGGAGATCCTTTCAATAAATCCCTGCTTTATTCTTTAACTCTGTCCAGCCTCTGTTCTAGGTCAGCCTGCACAAGGCATCATTTTTTCCACACACCCCTCCCTCAAGTAATCCAGAAAGTCCCTCGGCCACATCTCAGAACAAAAAAAAAAAAGGGTTTTTCTCTCTCTTGGAGCACAGAAACACTCGTGGCAAAGCCCACAGAGGCTGAACCAGAGCCACTGCCATGGTCAGTGTAACACTCTCCTCAAGCACAGCTCCTTTCCATATTCATGGAGCCAAGTTTGGTCCTGACTTCCATGTACTTGCAAGGTAATTCTGTCTCCTGGAGAAAAGTCAATTATGGATAAAGTCAAGGGCAATAAAAAATACAACACAAGGTCAATGCAATCATGGATTAGGTTCAGGTATTAAAACCAGCCTAATAAGCCAAGTAGAAAGAGCTAAAGTCCAAACTAAGCATGTGTAAATTCTGTACTCAAAACCTATGGAGTTTATCACTATCAATTTTTAAAAGTGGAAGAAAAAAAAGCTGGATTAATGTGAAATACTGATTAAAATAACAATACAAGTGTTTATCCAGTTAACAACCAAACTATTTTTTTTCACCTACTATGGAAACAAAACCAGCATGATATTCTAACATGTACCTTAGGAAACAAATTACATTTTTCTGTTGGGGCTTTTTTTTTGTGATCAAAAACCTCAATATTTTCTATTGTATATCTAATAAGTAAAACATGTGTTTATGTCCTGACAGAAAACAAACATTTTATGCACGTGGAATGCAATGAATGGAGTAGATGAAACAAGTAACAATGGATGCCACTGCACTGGTGGATATTGGGAAATAGGATTCTAAATAGTTTAGAAAAAGTGGAAGTATTAAATGTGGTGATTTAAAGTAAGATTATTTTACAGCCAAGAGAACTAAATTTGCTAAGGCATTACACTGAGGCAGAACGGAAAACAAACTTTACTCTTCTTGAACAAACTTGCTCCTATTTCCAAGAAGTTTCCAAGTTAGAGGCCATCCCTGTACCACTGAACTTGCTAAAAGTCTAGCACTGTTCTCAACTGCTATCCCAAGAGTGTCTTTTTATACAGAAAATCTTATTGCGCTCTGATGCAGATTTAAATATTCATTTTTAAACAGAAGTTAGTTGCAGGGATCTGAGATAATGGATTATTTCATTCACATCTGGGTGGAAGTCTTTAGTGGATGTTTATTTCCCTGCAGATTGTTTTCCAGCATTTGTTTACAATTATATGGCACTGTTAGCGAAGAAATTATAATTTCCACAAAAAGCAGACAACTGAATTTCTCAATAACTGAGGTGTTGGCACACTCAAGAGCGAGAGGCAGAGGGAAGTGCTATTGAACATTGAGTGAAATTCCTCTCTTTTGTGGTTAAAGTGAGCTTATAAAAAAACCTTCATCCTTTGGAAATGAGATGGCAGAATCTTGCTTTGAACCTTAACATGGAAGGGGGGTTGCAGGTTTTGCTTCAATTTCATTTGGAGCTCAGTGACATTTGTTGGATTACTCAGCCACACATTCCGTTGCAATCCCAGAAGGACAGGCAGCAGCATTCCAAAACTTGTTTCCCAGCGCTTTAACTTCTAGTGAGCTTCTTAGTGAAGACCCAGCAATTATTTATAAACTCCCTGTAAGTACCAGATTCTTTCTATTCCAAATCAACATACAAGAATATGCTCAAATTCTAAGAAAATAGAATTAAAATCCCAGCAGTCTGTAGTGCAACACACCACAACAGTAGATCATCCCCACTTTTCTAGAAAGTTTTCTCCCTTTCCTTATGTCTTTCTTGGAGAGGTATTATGCAAGGTCCTTCACTAGAGCTTTGACCACTCTCAGTATAAACGCATAACAGAAAATGGAACACAAAGATGAAAATCTCATCGGGATGGGATTCTGCAAGCACTTACTACACTAAACCAGAATTGCAACTGTGTTCCCCAGGAATTACCACACCTGCAGAACAGGGTTGTAATCAGATTTAAAGGATCATTACTTTTACCTTCTCATTTACCAAGCTTCAGGCTCCTTTGGAGATATGTGGTGAGTAACATTGCCTGAACAAATACTGCTCCTGGCTCTGCCACCTGAAGACTCTGAATCTTGAACACCTTCAGCCCTTCTTCCTGTCTCCACATACCTCATTTTCCTTTGGCTTTCTGAATTTATTGTACAAACAAAAAACAACAAACCAAGACCCGCCATATTTGGTTGTAATGACTTTCAGGCTATCCATTTTCTGTCTCCTGACTTCCTTAGCATCCCACTGTTCTTAAAGACAAATATCTATGGGTATATCTTTTTTTAACCCCCTAGATGCAATTTACTATGCAAACTATATATTTCACATAGATGCAAACATATAGATGCAAACTACATGTTTAACATACCACTTTTTATTGCTCCTGTGAATTTTATGCATATAACTAAGAATATTTGTTAAACCAATAATTAATTATAATTAGCTGCAGGCTATTGGTGTTCAAGCTCTAGTGTTATTTGTAACTCTTCTTCATGCCTGTGGAAACATAAATCTAAAGTTTGCCTATTTATAAAGGGTTATTATTGAACTGCTTTGCATATGATCGAGACCTAATTCAGTAAAGTTGAAGCAGGGAGTAAATGCACTTGAAAAGGGTGGTTTGGTTTCCTCCAAAGGAAAAATGGAGGACAGTGCTGTGCTAACAGCTATGATGATCCTATGTACTAAAAAAATTTGAGGGAATCACTGTGTTTAACAGTTTTCTGATTATACCATTGACTCTGAAATCCAAAGGAAACACGTGTAACCTTTGCAATGTAGCATAAAGTTAATCCCTGTAAGGAGGTAATGAAGCTGCTGATGTTTGCCCAGTTACCATCCTTAGCTAACACAGCTCTGCAGGCACAGAAGAGCAAATGGCTTCCCTCAGCCTCACACAAAACTGATCATTTATCACTGCAGGGCAGCAAGGCCAGGAGCAATATCAGTCAAATCCCTCTGGTGAGGGCTGCCCTAAGAAAAGCCGAGCAGAAAAAACCAAAATATTGGCTCCAATTAAGAGCAGAGGAGACACACTCACAGTGCAACCCCTAGAACTGGTTTTCTGCCTGCTTGACCCCCTGAACTCTCCACTTAGCCACTTCAAGCGATTTCCTTTATTTAGGCTTGATTATTCATCATCCCATGGCCAGCCCTGGCAGGTGAATCGATAAATGCATATATGTTCTGAGTAAGTTCCCACACAAAACAAACTGAAGGAAAACAAGCTGGACACCTCAAAGTGAAAATGCACTCATTGATTCTCTCCTGATTGCTATTAACTGCTGCTGCACACTCGGTGGGGATTGCCTCAAGCATCCTGCAGCCTTTAAAGACAGCAGGAAGGCACATAATGTAAGACATCAGGTAAATGAACTCAAAAAATGTGTTTAAAAGGTGATCACAAGAAGAGGAGAGAGCAGTACAATTCTCAAGGATAAAAATGTGAAAGAATGACAGTGGGTAGGTTAAGACGCAAAAATGTATGTTGTCATCATACAAAGTGCCCAGAAAACCAACTTGAAGACCTTTAAAGTCTACCATTCATCTAAAATTAAATACTACATACAAACAAGCTAAGACATTATTGTGAAAATGTGATTAGATCATGTGGGGCAAGAAAAAGTCTGTTAGCTGAGTTCCTGCCCAGGGAATGAGGGCATCTTATTCGAGTTCTTTTTGCATGTTTGCAAAATCTCCTTTCAGAAACAAATACTGTTCAAGTCCCAGGTTGGGCCAAAGTGACCACCAGTGATATCTGGCTGTCATGAACGAGAAATAACAACTATTTAAAAACCTGACAATTTTCTTAAGGTTCTTAGGCAACCCTGAAGATGGATGGGCTGTGATGGATGAATGCAGTCCTGCAGTTCCACTGTGGAATCAATATAGACATAGAATGGTTTGGATTGGGAGGAACCTTAAAGATTATAATCGTTATAAAGATTATAATCGTTACTACCACTACCATGATCATACCATAATTACCATGGTTTCCATGAGGTTATGGGTTAGAAGAACCTTTGCAAGAAAGACCTGCTCTGGAATAATCACACAGTAGAGCTGTGCACCTCTCAAATGTGATTTTTTATTATCTATGAGGACTTTTAATGAAGAACCAGATCCTCGTGTGTTCAATTCTTCATCCTGTCTTACTCATTTAACAGCTTTTACAACCAGTGCAACCCCTGAAGAAAATCACCACACATTTCTTCCCCATTCTCAGATCTTCCACAAGGTGATGCAGGCTCTGTTTAGAATTTGGGGTGGGTCTGGCATTGCTAGAAAGGATTTATCTCCTTTTCAGAAAGCAGTTCCAACCAGGTAATTTTTCTAGATGAAGTCTGCAAACGAGACACGTAATACCTATTATTGTCTAATTTCTTATTAGAAAAATAAGTGAGGATATGTAAAACATAAAACTAAAGTTTAAAAAGATGATGCACCTACTTAAAAACCGCCAAAACCTTAAATACAGGCTAAAAAGAGAAAAAGAAAAGCCAAACCAAATAATGAAAACTCTGTGCAAAGCTTTGATTTATAATGTCCTTTCATAGAATCTCGAGAAAGTGCAGAACATAATAAAAATTGTCAAAGCCATTACGGTACACTGTGGTGGAGAAGTCTATGACAAATCGAACAGAGCTACAGGGAAAAATAATTGTTGCCTTGCATTGGAGCAACATAAAACCTCTATCTCCTAAGTGATACAAGATATTGGAAGTGGTAATGGATAATTTATATCTTTGAGGAAGAAGTTTGACACAAGCAGAGACAAAAAGCCTCTAAAAATTTGGTTGGTAATAAGTTTCTAATAAAAAACAAAATTAAATAAGCTTTGGACAAATCAAGTATCAAAAGCCTTGGAGCCAGGCAGAATACCACTGCTAGTGTTCTGATGTGATCCTCATAAAAATGAAAGTGATTTAATGCTCCATTTTTACTCAAATAGGAGATAAGAACACTAAATTATTAGAAAAGTGAACAGCAACCCTGTTCTGTATTAAGTAGGCTGATAGGCTGTGTGCCATTTCTGCCTGTAACATCTGTGACTGGTGAGCATATGGATATTTCATTTTGGAAAGTTGAAGGAAAAATAGATGTTGTTATCTACTCCTTTCCACTGCAATTGCAAAAGCATCTCTTCTGATATTGAAAAAAAGGAAGTGTTTGGTTTGAAAATGTAATGGGTTTAAAAAAATTATTTTCTTCACAGCTAGCTTATTAGTTTTCTGCTTTATTTTGAAATTTAAAATAGAATGCAGGTGCATAAAAGAGGGTACAACAACAACACCAAATCTTATTTTCCTAAAATGTCCTAAAACATTTCCAATATAATATTCTGGCTGCCATGATGCTTCCATCTGTGGTTAATGTCATGCCATGCTGACAATTATTTTCTCTGCCCTGCTGCCCCTCTGCCCCTGAGCTGCATGGTCAGGCAACAGCCCCTGCCCTCATGGTTTCAAAGAAGACTGACATATTCCAAGCGTCAAAATTCCATTTTTCAGCACTTCACCTCTAATGCAAAGGATTTGTCCACTGACATGTTGGAACTCTTCATCAAAGCAGGAAACACTTCTGAAAATCTGCCTTGGATTGTAAAACTCCCCCATAAAGCTGCTTTCAATAGCAAAATCTGCTACTTCAATCTTGCACTTGCTAATAAAATTCTCAGGTACAGCAAATAAAAACAAAGCAAGTCCATCAAAGTGACACTGCAACTCCAGACTGCAATTTGCACTCAATTGCCCTGTCATGAATTCTGAGGTTTTGTCCTAATCCCTTGATAGAATATTGTGCCTTGATACAAAGTTCCAATAACAGAGCATGTTTGGATGCTGCTTCTTCTATATCACTGTGTCATTTAAGGTAAAAGAAAGCCTTATTTTACCTTATTTAACCTGTTCATTTGTTTGCTTTCCTGGATTAGAATTAAAACAACCACGAGTGACAAATAACTTAGAATGAAATTTAAGGCACATTAATTTCTGATGATTCTCCCACAGTTCATTTTAATTTGCCTGTATGCATCATTTGCCTTCTTAATTTTTCCATTTAGTGAATTTATAACTAAACAAACCTATAATACTTCTTTTGAAGGGAAAAGATATTAAGCTGGTATTTTCTTTCATGGAAATCACTGGTCATTTACTTACAAGTAAAGCAGTAGGTTGTGTTAAAGAAGATTAAAACAGAATGCACCCTGTGACATGGAAATACATGATTATTTTTGTCTCCTACAACCTCTCTTCTTGCTGAAGGTAATTACTTTTGTGTCTAGTATATGAACCATAATTGACATCTAATGTGTGGGAGCATGCATTTAATTTTTAATCAAATGGTATTTACTGAGTCAAAACTAGTTAGCGTTTGAAGGAAAAGTTCCACTAAATCTCTGAGTTTAAGTTTTCAGTAATTATCCAATATTGTACTAGTTTTCCAAACTCCCTTTTCACAAACTTTTGCTAAAACAAGCAGGTCTACAGTGGAAGAGTAAAAGATGTTGAGGATAAAAACCCTCATATAGTAAATATGAAAATTTCTTAAATGTCCTTTTTCCTCTTGAATGCAAAATAAATAAAAATCAAGCTATCAAGAGCATTCATCTAGCTGTACAAGAGTGACTTACAAGAAGCCTTCATTCCATTTGAGCCTGTTCTTACAAAATTGCATCT
The DNA here is from genome assembly GCF_047830755.1 of Zonotrichia albicollis. Taxonomy (NCBI): domain Eukaryota; kingdom Metazoa; phylum Chordata; class Aves; order Passeriformes; family Passerellidae; genus Zonotrichia; species Zonotrichia albicollis. Next base: position 2,356,403 of record NC_133820.1, read on the forward strand.
GGCACTCAGCTGCCAGAATTTCTACTTTGACATCTTGAAAGTACATAATATCACATTGTTCTCAGTGTGAAAAAGTGTTTTCTAATCAGCAAATTTCCCTGTTACACATTCCTGCCTGCACTTGCCAGCCCCTTCCAATCCTTGCAGCCAATTTACTCTTAGACAGCTGTAGAATAATTTTAAATGCATTGGAGAGAATAAAATCTGAGGGGTCTCCAAAAATCAGTAATATTGGTTTGGCTACACATCAGGGGATACCTGTGTGGTTCCTTTAGAGGGCTTTCTGTCAATGTTACTTTTATTTAAAAGTTCCAGCCCTGCAAAACAAAGCCCAAATCCTTCTTTCTTTTTTCTTTTTGTTCCTCTTCCTAAATTCCAAAGTGTAACAGATAATGAAAGCAGAAAGATTGTTCAAAGGAGCACTTTGATCTCATAGCTAACATCCATCAAACTCTTTGAGAATCTTGTGTCAGCCTGATTTCCCCTCTCCTGCTCATGAGTTTCTGTGAAATAATTTCTGGAAGTGTGGTCTTGATGAAATGAGCCATGTACAACAGAGAATTGAAAAAACATGACATTTCTAAGAACCAAAAATAAAATTGTGTCTATTAGGAGAAGACTCAATTCTAAAACATTAACATTTTATCACCCGTTCACTTGAACTTCAAAATTAAATCCTGAGCAGGTAATGATTATCCATTTATTTTAAGTCTGCTGTAAGAAAGACAAGTAGTTTCTACAACTTTTGATACTTTTCTCCTAGAGGGAGAACATTTGTTCATGCTGACCTTTTCTTGAGGAAGGTTTTGATTTTGACGAAACGAGTATTTTTTTGGGGGGTTTTTTTGTTTCTGGTTTTTTTTGTTTTTAACAGACAAGTATCTCACAAAAAATTTGAACCGGCTCAAATCTACAAGTTATCCCTGGCTGAGGCCAGTGCAGTTGTGTCTCCAGGCAGAGAATGGGAGAAGAGGTTTTTTCCACGCAGCCACAGAGGATCTGCCCCCTCCAAAATCTGGAATCGCTGCTGAGAGCTGCACGGAGGTTCAGCTCCACTGCACACTGAGGGATTATTTGCAACCTGCAGATTGATTGGTCATGTTCTGCAGCAGCACCTTTTGAACTCTCAAGACTGAGACGAAGGGCAAAATGTAATATTCTCATAAATCTTGAAGGTTACTCCTTTCTTAAAATTTTTTCCGCTATGTACTTGGAATTCTCTGAATAAAACAGGGACGAACACAGCACTGAACTTTGCTGATCCAATCTGCTCTGCATGGGTGGGCACGGAGCATTCATTAAAGTGGGTTCTCTGAAGTTTCCTTCAACCATGCCATTTGCAGCTTGGTTCTACACTGAAGAATTCACCTGAGATTGACTTTCTGACATTTACCAAATACAAACTCTACAAAACCTTTAAGGATTATTTTTGTATTACAATTTAAACTGTAAAAAATCCATTTGAAGTTATTTCTAAAACCAGATTTGCAGTACAAGTATGCAGAGCCATTGCCAATGGCACTAAGCAGCATCAGAAATAATTCTAAACTGGAGTGTCAAGCTAACAGAAATAATTGACTTCAGGACAACCAAATAACATAAATACTAAATTCTTATGCTCCTATAGGAGAGAGAGAGTGATGCATCACCAAACTCACTGAAATTTCTCAAACTTCATAGATTGTACTGCACACTTAAAAATGAAACATCTTTATGGATATTCATTAAAATGCACTAATTCAGAGACATCAGCATATTATTGCTGTATTTTTGAGTGGTTTTTTATGTATATGGGTACACTCACAGTTGCATTTTTATGTGTGTGTGTACATATGGACATACACGTTTATAAGTACACATGATGGATTGTCCTGCAGATTTTTACCAACTTCTCCTTATATCCACTTAACCTCCCTATGTTCCAAGCAACATCTGTTGTTTCTAGGTCATGCTGCCCAGTGATTTTCATGGAATCATAGAATTGTTAAACGTGGAAAAGGTCTCCAAGTCCACCAAGTCCAAATGTCAACCCAGCATTGCCAAGTCCTCCCCTCAGAGCCACATCCACAGGGGTTTTGGTGCCAGCCCTTCCCTGCACATCCTGTTCCAATGCCTGACCACTCTTTCAGGGAGGAAATCCCTAATTTCCAACCTAAACCTCCCTGACACCCCTTGAGGGCATTTCCTCTCATCCTGTCCCTTGATTCCTGGGAGAAGAGACTGATGGCCCTGGGCCCAGCCATCCAGACAGCTTCCACCCAGCACAGGCTACACCCATCCATACCATGGAAAGCCAGTTTTCCCAGGAAAATTCTGTGTCAAAAAATCAGTGATAAAATCAGTGTCAAATCCTTTAATAAACTCTGGCCAGACAACATTCACAGCCTTTCCCTCTGCCCTCCTTGTCATAAAGGGAGCTCAGGTGGGACAAGCAGCACCTGACTTTCATAAATCCATGGTGACCAGGCTTAAACCCCTTGTTGTCCTGCTAAAATAATATTTGTGGACAGTATTTCTATTTTCATCTGCTCCAGAACTGTGTAGGCTTCATGACCTAAGTGGAGAGCTAAGGTAAAATTATTTTGAGAGCCATTATGTCCACACTCTTAATGCAGAGTGAATGGTTTGGTTATTAATGCCTGAAAATGAGGCCAGTACAGGAAAACATTTTTTCATAGCACATTTCAAACCTAAATTCAAATTGAATGATATACTGAAAGATATAACAGAGTAAAAAAGCCTACAAAGTAGCTATCATGAAGTCTTGTATCACTGAGTTCCTAATTAATCTCTCAATTGTAAAGTACAAAATGTGTCAATTAGCTATTAAAGAGGAAAAAAAAAATCCCAGCATAGTTCTCCCAACAAACTCGTGGCAGTTTTGTAATGTGGCACTGTAGGGTGTCAAGGCAGCATGCTGAAGATTACTGGGATGGAGCAGAATTATGAGCCCTGGTGCAATCTGATGTATTTTGAGGGGATTTCTGGCCTGGATTCAGTCCTGCAGACACTTTTATGATTTTACTGATCTCTGTACTGCTGCTGAAATCAAAGATCCAAACAAGATGCAAGCATCTCCAGAGCAGGCTAGTAGGCAAGATGGAATTAAGCACCCTCATGAATTTTTCTTCAGCTTGGATGCCTAAATTTGGCTCCCACATCTATGCAAGTGACCTATTTTTTAAATTCGCTGAGTGCCTGCAATTCCCAACAATTTGTGCAATCAATCATCATTAAATTGTATGAAAATACTGATGAAACCTAAGTTGCCCACAGGCATTTATTTCTGCTCATTGCTACTATTAGAGAAATAGCATTTGTTCTGAGAAAAAGTTCTTTAAAACTAAAGAGCAGAAATGCATTTTTAACTGTTGAAAAGTTGCATATCATGATTTCTGTTTCAGGAAGGAGGAAATACTCTTATGTTACTCAACTGGAGCATATCACTGAATAATGAAATGGATCATATCTCCAAAACTTGAAATGATGAAAATACAGAAGAGCATTAGCAGATTCTGAAATAAGGTATTTTTGGACTGCATTGCTTGGATCAAAAGAGACATTTTTGGAACAGCAGGACAGACAGCCCTTCAGCTTCCTTAAAAATTGCCATCACTTTCGCTTTCCTGGACCTTGAGAGCACTAAATTTCCTTTCAGCCTTTGGTGAAACCAAGCAGGGAATTTATTAAACTGTGGATCATGGCAATGCAGGTGTTCAGTTGATAGAAGAGCATTTCTTTACAGCAACTGAACCAACCCAAGAGTTTTCTCACTTTTACCCTTCTGATCCTCTCCCCTTTCCCACAGGGGATTGTGAGCAAACAGCTGCATGGGGTTTATTTGACACCAAACCACAAAACCACAAAACAAACACATTTCAGCTAGGGAAACAGAAAATAGAAACTGGACTTCCTCAGGACTCTGGGAAAGCAGCTCTTCAAAACCTGATTTGAATATATTTGATAGGTGCACTTTCAGAAATGAGACCTCACATGGGAATTTTGCATCCTAATTTTGCACAGGCCTGATAAGAGCACATTTCCTTGGAGATGTGAGACTCTGACATCCCTGAGACAGCCTGAGCACTCAGGTGAACAGGAGGGTTAGTGAGGGGCTCACATGCTCTCCATTCAGGTGCCTGAATACCAGCACATCTCGGTCCTTGTGGACATACTATGAATACAAAAACAAAATTAATGACATTTATTTACACCTATGCTGACATTTTTCTGTATGCAGAGGAAAATCATCAACATATTTTCTTAAAGGTCAAAAGCCTTTGCATAATATATTTCACTGCATGGAATGGATACCCTCTGATATAATTCAATTGCTGTGTTTAACCTAAAAAACTGATTCTTTACCCTTTTTAATATACTGGTGTGTTTTCTGATTTCCCATTTTAGAATAATATTTTTTTATTCTCTCAGCACATGTTACTGTTCAGTTTGAGTTGACATACTTTAATTTTCATGGTTTACCTATCCATTTTCTCTATCAACAGTTTTTATATTGTGATGAATATTACAAGTAATGGATACACCTTCAAAAACAGCATCTTCCTTGTTTCCCTCTGCAGATTTCCTTGTACTTACACATTCTTAAATATTAAAGACATCACCATTTTTTCTTTATCTGGATGAACTGACACTAAGGTTTTTTTAATTCATTCAGCATTTTTCTTTAGGGATCCCACTTTGTTTCTGAAAAAGTAAACTGCAGTGAGATGTTCTGTAGCAAGCAGAACATCAGGGGAAGAGACTTGACTGGTGTACGAGTACAAGGATGGAACGAGATATTTTTATTTTAATCAGGTATATTGTGCAGGATGATGTTTCCCAATCTGCTATGGTATCTGCTGCTCAGCCTCTAAGTCTGCTCTAATCAACTCTTGCGTACAAAACAACAGGGAAAACCTTACTCCAGATGGCTGAGAGACAAAACTTAGCTGAGGTCAAAATTTAACAGAAAAGAGGAAAAAATATGTAGTAGAAATTGCACCATTTACAGTCTCTGTCACTCCCATCACTTTTAATTTAAATGCAGGGAATTGGTTTACAACAACATCAAACTTCTTATTTATTCTTTTGCATTATTAGCCTTTGTCCTTAGATTAATCTTTCAATTCTATTTAATTTAATCTCTCCTGTTTCTTGTTTTGATAATATGTTTAACATGTTATATTAATAAGGAGTAAATATTTAACACACCTCTTCCAAAGCCCTTTTTCCAAATCATCCTTACAACTCGCTGACTTATACAGCCCTCCTCTCTAAAAATTTAAGTACAATCAAGTCATATTTTCCATTTTCATGAAAACAAAGCAATAATCAATTCATTCTGCCCAGGGTATATTTCTGGGGAGACCATATTGTTATGGGAACAAAACCCAAACACAGTAATTAATTAGTGACTGGAGACCTTATTTAGGCCCAGAAATTAGGCATAGTTCTCAGGCTAGACTGGGATGCTTAAAAATGTTTAAAATGTTTGTGCTTAAAGCCACCAACTTCTCCCTTTGTCAATTCACAGGCTTTTCTTTTTGCAAAGATCATTTTCATTCTTATTTTCAGCTGCACAGATACATGACTTTAAACCAAACTTGCTCTTCTCAGCAATATTTTCCCTCCCCAGATTTCCTGCCACAGTGATTATGGCAATGCCTTTGGTATGAAGCAACAGTGAAAGTACATGTATTAAACTGGTATTATTTATAAGGGGTTAAGCTACCTGAGAATGGTTTAAAAAAGTGACAATATTTATGAAGACTTGAATGAATGAGTGGATTTAGTATATTAAGTGATGACTCATCTTATTTCTCATCTAAAGTGATTTCTTGATAAGGCACCACCTAAGGATCCATCCTGTGCCAGAGCAAGAAAGATTTAAAGGTGCAAAACCAGAGTTTTGTTCTGGGATGGAATTTAGAAACAATGTGCAATCCCCACCAAGCCTGAACAGTCAGAGAAAGAGCCAAGTCTTCGAGCTCCTCCATGCCAAGGCAGAATCAATCACCCAGACAGAGCAGCAGAGGGAATTTCTTTAGGGGACAGGAATCTCCCCACTCACAGACACAAGTGCACTTGAGGCAGGGTTTGAAGGAGACACAGAAAGCAGGAGCAGCTTTTTCTCTTTCAGAAAAACAACAAGGGGGTCTGGGCTTCAATCATCCTTCAGGTTTCTGAACAGTGATGTGGGTAGAGATCTCTCTACAAAAGGGATCACAGAGTGGTGTCCCACTCAAAAATTTTACTGTGAGCTAAAAACATACTAAAAACATACTTTGCAAATCAAGTTGAGAATTTACTGTCATTACATCTGATATGTTCATAGCTGAAACAATGAACTATGATTAATTCACATTTAATTACTGCAGAAACAGAAAATGAGATACTAGGGGAAAAATCTCCTAATTACAGAGTTAAAATCATTATATGCACGTTCTTGATATCTCTGGGTTTTTTCTGGTGTCCTTCATTGCCCCTCTGCATATTAAAATTAATCACTCTGATGAGTGGGACAGGGGACACACAGTGACTCCTCAGCATCCTGGGTCCCCTTCTCTGGGAGGAGTATGATGCTGGTGATTTCCTTCTCCTCCCCCCTGTGGAATGTGCTTGTGGTTATGTTTGGATATCTTTTAAGATGTTTTTACACCCTCCTTTGTTGGTACACAAGGTGACATTGCATCCAAATATACCATAAAAGGCTTTACAGGTATTGGATGGTCACCTTTGGTTTCTTTGCTGTCCCAAAACTGTTTGTGCTCATTTCCAGGTCTACTATCTATTGGTGCTCCCTCCATTTCCCTTTCCCCAAGCATCTCAAGCCTGTACACCTGTAAATACCCACTTGACAGGAACTGGCTGCAATCCCAGCACTGTCTCCCTCCACTGTGCATCCGTGTGACACAGCCAGAAATATCCCAGTTTGCATGGAGTAACTACTCAGTGCTAATATCTGTGTCAAAATCATGGCTAAACCCACTAAGAAAAGCAAAGAAAAGTGCAAAATACTGCACTTGGAGAGGAAAAAGTCTGGACACTGAGCACCTGGAAAGCAGCAGGTCCTGGTGCACAGGCAGCTGAGCCCTCCCTGAAGGAGCAAAGAGTCAGAGAAAGACTCTTCTCAGAGGTATGGGAATGGGCATAGTGTTAAGCACAAATATTTTAAACATTTTTAAGCATCCCAGTCTAGCCTGAGAACTATGCCTAATTTCTGGGCCTAAATAAGGTCTCCAGTCACTAATTAATTACTGTGTTTGAGTTTTGTTCCCATAACAATATGGTCTCCCCAGAAATATACCCTGGGCAAAATGAATTGATTATTGCTTTGTTTTCATGAAAATGGAAAATATGACTTGATTGTACTTAAATTTTTAGAGAGGAGGGCTGTATAAGTCAGCGAGTTGTAAGGATGATTTGGAAAAAGGGCTTTGGAAGAGGTGTGTTAAATATTTACTCCTTATTAATATAACATGTTAAACATATTATCAAAATAAGAAACAGGAGAGATTAAATTAAATAGAATTGAAAGATTAATCAAAGGACAAAGGCTAATAATGCAAAAGAATAAATAAGAAGTTTGATGTTGTTGTAAACAAGAGGCAATGGGAACAAAGCAAAACATGTGAAATTCCATTTAAATGTAAGCTAAAAATTATTTTTTACCAGAAGGGTGGTGAAACATTGGAGCAGGTTGTCCAAAGATTTAAATCCTTGGAGATATTCAAGATATTCTGCCTGAGCAGGGGTTTGGAGTACATAACCTCCACAGACCACTTCCAGCCTTTAGGAGTCTGTGATGCTGTGAGAAGTGAAATAAATCAGACACAGCCTCCTGGCAGGCAAAACAAAATCCTGGCAGTTCAAGACAAGTTAAGGCAAAGAAAACTTCACACCTTCCAGTTTGGGGGGTTTGCCACTTCAATATGTGTGTTTCTATTCTAGGAAATACTGCAAATACTGGGCTACTGAGGTGTTCTTTGCTTTCATTAAAAAAAAAAATTAAACATCACAGGCGAAGATTAATAATATATGAAAATATTCTATTTAATTTCCTGTGTATTTCTCTTCACTGTACCTGTACGATTCTACACAAAGTAACCTTTGCTCCCTTTTAATTAATTTTCTCAAGCGTCACACATTTATGCTGTAAATAATCCACTGATCATGAATTCTCTGTTTGTTTTGAATAAACTCTTCTTGGAGCAACATGAGAAGCATAAAAGGCTTGACATCAACATTTCAATATTTTTCTATTTATACTTGTTATTTAGCATTTGGGCAATGCACTCCTCTGGGGGCTTTTAACCATGTCCCACGTCCTCCAAATAAAATAAAAATTAGATTTCTGAATAAGGAAGAACTGCTGATCTGACCATGCTGTTGTGCACTAGGGCAGTGTCTTTCTCATTCTGTTTTACAGTAGAAAAAGAACAGATTACTTTAAAATTATTCAAAACATAAAATATTGAACCCAAAGTGCTGAGTTGCACAGTCCTCGAGAATTTCACTGTGGTTTGCATTTCTTCTGGAAAGTTTACATTTCTTTCAGGGAATTTAAGCTCTGTTAAATTACACAGAAAAACTTAGCAATGCATTTTTAATATGTACCTTCTAAATAGGAAATGGTCTAATTAAATCTTTGCTCCCAAGCACCCACATCAAATAGCTTTTTGAAATCTTTGTGTATCCCTAGGAAACCCTAAATAAAAAATACTGAGATGAATTTAGTGAGCTAACTTCTAATTCTCCTCTGTGGTTAGAGGCAAAGCAATGAAAAGATGCAATGATATTTGACAGTTTGTTCTTTTTTACCCATCAGATCAAGATAAGGTGATGTGAACATGTAGATAATGAAAGTACCCCTTGCAATTTGTCACCATTAACTCAAGGAACGTTGTAAACATACATTATTAAAATTTCTTATTTTTGCAAAAATCTTAATTTTCCTTTTTATTATTCTTACATTTTTCAGTTTAACCTACACATCCCCATTAGCTGATGCACAGGCTGCCCATCTAAAATGCACTTTTGTCTTTTTTTCTTTTTTCCCCCCCACAATATTTAATTTACACACAGGATAAAAAATGCAAAAGGTAATAGACAAGCACCTACCAAATCTACTTGGAAAAATACGCTGACAGCCCTCTCATGACAATATTTTGTGTTTTCTTGGTTTTTTTTTTTAAATGAATTCTGTGTGCACCTGATAAGCAGTGGATCATAGAAACTGCTACCTCTCACCACAACCGGAGCATCACAGACTGCACCAAGGCCATATTTTGACTCGAGTACAGCAGCTGCTGGAGATCCTTGAGTATTTTTAAATGCAAACTTCAATCTTCTACCAGCAAATTCAGCATATCTACCATGCACCCTGCCTAAATATTCCCAGTCACTTGCTAATTATTTTCAGGATGTTTCCTGGCATGACAGATCATGCTAACAGCTTCATGAACTCAGCACCACTGCATGGACAGTGTGCACAGCCTCATCCAGGCAGGAAAAACTGTGCAACTCCCCAGCTTTAACAGAGTAAGCATTACTCGCTCTCAGGATGCTGATGAGATTGGAAAAATGTTTCAGGTGAAGCCATGAGAACATGAATACAAACTGCTCTGGTTCTGTGCACAGTCATTTTTCAGCAGCTGTGCCCGTGCATAGCACTGCTGCTTCATTAAAGAAAACTGATAATGACGCCTTTGACATGATTTCTTCATTTACAGATTACACAATAATGGACCTTGGTGGTCTCTGTTGGTAATCATGAAAATTTCATTCAATTCATGTTTAGCTTGAAAGATGTGATTTTTTTTCAGTAAATGTTTACCTAAACACTTGCTCACTGAACACAGTAAATTTTTATCTAACCACTCACAAACACTGAATAGAATAGATGCTACAGAGATAGCACATTCTTTTCTTCCAGCAGTCTCCAAAATTTCAAGTTCATTCATTCACCTTTCCAAAGCTAAATTTCTGTAGCTATGGATTACCACTGGTAATAGTTGCTGGAAGGAGGAACACTTATCCTTCACTGTATGACCTAAATTAATTTGCCAGGAATTATTTTTTTCTGTAAAATGACAATAAATAGCAGTAATCCATGTTTCAGCCTTTGGGCTCCTCTGTGTTACAGTGTTTTAACCCAAGTGGTGAGTTGTACATGGTCAATAAAATTGGAAATTCAACAAGATTTTTAAAAAGAAAAAAGAAAAAAAAAAAAAAAAAGAAAGAAAGAAACAAAGGATTGAGATATTTGCTTTGACACCCTATTTAAAATATAAAATACAAGGGAAAGATTGGCACTAGACAAAGCTACCTTTTTCATGAAAAGACACAACTGACCCAAAGTATTTGATGTTTACATTTCAGCACCTTTTAAGAATAAAGTTGATGCCTGAGCTGATCTATTCTCCAAGACAGTGGGTTTTTTCACCTGCTGGCAAAGTGCTGTGTCAGACTTGATTATCCAGTCAGGTTTACACAACCTTGTCTGGATTCAGCTCATTCTGTGTGCAGCCCGTGCATTGATGAATTGCACAATCAAACTGGGGCAGCATCAAAGGGGAATCACCCCTGGCCAAGCCTGAGAGAGCTGTGCTCAGCCACCTCCAGCTGAAACCACACAGCCAAACTCAGCTCTGGCAGAAACAGGCAGGCTCCACTAAATCAGTGAGATCATCAAAGCTTTAGAATTAGATCAATGCAGAGAACAGCAGCAAGGCCTGGCAAAAATCTGCACCGGACCCTGGTCCAGGGATATCCAGAGCTGAGTTTTTCCTAGGAATCTTTCATGCCTTTGAACAGCTGTAGTGAGGCAGAAATTCAGAGCGTTTATGGATCCTGCTGTTCCCCGCCAAAGAATATCAGATTTCACTGTTAGCTGATATTTCAGCTTTCTCTGGCTAATGAGGAGAACAGCAACAACAAATCCCACCTCAAACCTGACAAACTCACTGAGTATGGGCTGTACTTTTATTTGCAAAGAGGTATAAAATAACCAATTTAAAAATAATCAATAATAAAATTTGAGTCTATCAAGACATATCTAAAGGCAATCCTCAATATCTGCAGTCTGGGCACCCTTTTAATGAAATAACAATTAAGAAGCTCAGCAAGAGGTTCTGAATTATAAAGTTTTGTGCAAAAATTCTGATACCTTTTAAGAGGATTGTAAGATGTTTTCTTATGTTTCTTTTTGTGACTGGAGGAGAAGGAAAATACTGACAATACATTATTTTAGCCCTGATTTAATTCCCTCAGGAGAAAAGAAAAAGGAAAAAAAACCAGTCTGATTTCAGAAAAGTCTTAAAAAGCAGGGAATTGTATACAGAATTATATATTCTGCACAGTGTATAATGTTCTCATGTTCTATTTCTCTGTCAGGAAATGTTCTTTGAACTCAAAGGCATCTTCTCTAGAATCAGAGTCCCATCGTGCTGGGACTTGCGTATTGACAGAAAATTGCACTTCCCTTGACTGCAGAATTGTGTATAAGCACATTGATTCATGTGTCACATTAAATGACTCTGAACAAATCCAGCATTATTTTGTCTGCTGAAACCAAATTTGAGTTCCACATTTCAGAAATCACCTGTGCCACAGGAGAGCAGTGCTCTGGTGGCCTTGTGGAAGGTTCCAGATTTTTACTTAAAACAGAAACTTTTTCTCTTTTGTTCTCCAGGTGTGAAAATATCAATGCCACTAACGTATTCCTCTAATATCAGGAAGAGACAGGACAGAAAATTATTCACCTTGAGTGGAAACCTGAGTCAGTGCAGGGTGTGTGATTTTGCTGAGGTAAAGCAGAATTTGCAGCTTTCAAGGTTTGGCTTGAGAACTGTTGTTTGGAGGAAATTGAGACAAATGTGTTGCTCTGCCAATAGCATTAAGATAAAAGGAGGTTTGTATTAAACAAGAGCGCTCCACTTAGATCATGCCCCCAGTTAGAGCTGCCCATCTCAACCTCCCCATCGAGCAGAGACAACCCTGATCCTTCTCTCAGCAGTCTGGCTGATTTGAGCTGTAGCCATTTCTGAACTACAAATGCTCCGAGCTGATTTGGGCTGGCTGCCCTTTAAGCGAGGCCAGAAGGCATTAACCCTTTCACTGCTGCTTTGTCGTGCAAAACTCATCCCAAACGCCCCCTCTTGTGACAAGATACAGACCCAAAACGCTGCCAAGAGTGGCCAGGGGGTAACTGTACAAAAGCATCAGTAAAAGCCATCAGAACAAAAGGAAAAAACCCAACTACATGCATAAGGTTTCCCCTTTTGAACAGACAAATATTTACATTTTTTTCAAAGTGCTAAGTCACACACCGAGGTGCATCAAGCCAAGCCTTATAGAAGCCTTTTAATTTAGGATGCCCAAGTGACAATACACGAGTGCCAGTGAGTGGCAGCCACTCAGTTCAGTGGGGCTCCTCTCATGATTAGGAACTGATCAGTGAGCTCAGCTCTGCTCCCTGCTCCATGTGCCAGCCAAAGGAGATCAGAGATCAGAGTGGCACAAAGCTCAGAGAGCAGCCTGAGGATCAGACACTGCCAGGATTAAACTCTCCCAAAGGAGGAGGCAGGGGCAGCCAGGCAGGGAGGGACACAATGAGAAAGGAAGAAAGTTTCCTGAACAAACCAGGCAGGCTGGGCAGGGCAGGGTGAGAAACGAGGCTGCTTATTAAACTGGATAACTTCAGACGGTCTGTAACACCCAACCGAGATGGATCTTCAATGAATACTGTCAGCTCATGCCTGCCCACATCCCCTTCTTTCTTCTCATCCTATCAAGGAAAAAGGCTCTCCCACAACATCATAACATTTCCCAAAATCTATCTGGAATATAAAAAGACTCAAATTTCTACTCCTGGGAGTAGAGGAGTATACCGAATTCTGAATATTTTTGCCTTCTGATGAGATCTCAGCTTTTTCCTGGCTGTTATCCATGGAAAAGGAAACAGATCGTGTGCAGGCTGCCTGAGGAACTGAAAACTGTTAAGAAGCGGCGAGAAAAGGTGTCAAGCAAGGGATTACAGCAGATTAACCTCAAAAGATTTCATTCTTCTCAGGTCTGTCTATTCACAGTTAGGCACCACAGACTGGCTATAAACAGATGTGCAGTGGAGGCAGAGGTTCTTCAAGATACACGGATATCCTTGGCCACATAACCGGGAGGAGAATCAATCCCCTGTTTGTACTAAGCTTCCTTTTAGCTCTCCTTTCCCAACTTGTTAAAAACAAACCACAGAAAAAAAACACACAGCAAATCCCTTGGAACACCCATATGCACACACACAAATGCACAGGCACATTTATAGCCCCTTCCTGCTGGATTTCCACAGCATACATTGAATTTACTGCTGTACCTTCCAGAGCACTGACTACATAATTTAACACACCTGTAATTATTACCCTGACCCTTTAGGAGATTGTCCTGCAAAGCACATCAGCAGATACAAAACAAAGCTTTTAAAAAAAATTTTTCTATAGCAGACATAATTCGGTCAGTTATTTCTATAAAGAAACTTTGGCTATACTCACAGGTTACACATAATTAACTTGTTTTACATATTCAGCATCCAAAGCCAAACTTGCTTTGACAAGATACAGCAGAGAGGTTCCTGGAGATCTGAAATCCTCCCCAGAACCTGCAGACTATTCACATTTCTGACATACATTTTAATTCACAATCTCCAGTGTCCAAATTCAAATATTTTTTTGACACCCTTTTTTTTTGTTTACTGACACCCTTTTAAGCTTTACCAACCAGCTTAAAATTTAAGCTGCTTCCAACAACTGGCACAACACAGAGATACATTTATTTTAAGACACATATTGCATATGCTTAAAAGAAAATCGGAGAAGATAAAAATATTTTTCTCCCCTCCCCTCAGAGCAGATTGGTCACCAAAAGAATTTTAAATCATGTTAAGAGGAATTTATGCACAGAAAAAGAAATTACTCCTGTTGCATGCAGTTTAATTAATCATCTCCATAAAGCTCAAGGCCATCTGCTCAACGCATGGTGAGAAGACAATTGTGGTGGGATTTCAGTGCATTTAGTGTGGCAATTGCAATACAAAGATACTCGGCCAGAAAATATGAGAGAATATTCTCATACTCAAAAGAAATGCTCACAGAGAATATCAAAATATCTTTAGAGGGAAAGAATTGCTAAAGCAATAGTAGGCTCTGTTACAGCAGCAATCAGTTTTCTATTTGAAATGCTGACAAAACCCTGAGTACAACATTCAGCCCTGACAGTGATCACCCAGCCTGGCCTGCATTCCAGGACGTGGAATGGGTGGGTTTCACTGCAAACTGCCTCTTGAAACCTTCCTTTTTTTTCCCAGTCTGGCAAATTCTTTGCAAGAACAAAATCCAAAATGTCACCTTCAATCCCACCTCAAGCAATATATATCACCCATCTTTCCCATGGAAGTAACACATGGATTATAAAGCTGCATCTATTTCTGAAGGCTACTGATCCCAGCAGCAAGCAGAGACATATTAACTTGGCGATTTTTATTTGTTGGAGGAACAAAGCTACAGAAAACATTAAAAAATTGAGAATTCAGTCTCATCATATATTCTTCCAAAATGGGTAAGTTATTCCCTGAATAATAAATGTCATAATTTCTCCACCAAGGTTATGTTTAGAGCCTTGTTATCTGATACAATTTCCCAAAAATAACTGTATACAGCCAAACTACTATTCCCACTATGTAATTTGATATGGCAAAGCACATATTAACCTTTCTTTTATATCCTCCACAAAAAAAAAAAAGATTGAGTGCTCCACTGCATTCTCTGGCAGAACTGTTAGTCAGTGTACATATTAATATAATTGACATGTTGAATTGATACTTGAAACAGCTCACAGCTTGTAGCTTGCTGAGTGAGATTTTATTATTTTTCACACCACAAAATGCTGTCTCAGAGAATTTTCCTTGTGCGCACATTTCTGCTTTGCAAAACCTAACAACTGGCAGGCTTTTGAAGTGTTCCACAGTAATTAATGACTCTGATTTACATGTCTACAGGACATTACACAGACACACGTCAGGCTGTAACTCTGAGTGCTTGAAAGCTGTGATTCTCCCATCACCAGGCCTGGATTTGCACACAACAAACACCAACAGCAAAAATTTTGACCCAGGTCAGTGATGGCAGGAATTGTGACAGACTTGCCACCAAAATATTCTCTGCACAGGGCAGGCAATCAGCCAGCCCACGGCTCACAGGGGATGCCAAGATGCATTTTTGGGATGAAGCAGAGCAGGCAGAGGGTGCTGACAGCAGCTCAGCACTCCCGAGCTGCGTGGCTGCAGCTCCTGTCCCTTGGCACCAGCAACAGCAAAGCCAAACTCCCTTTTTATTGAGCCACAGCCCAACTGCAGCTGGCAAAGCATTCCAACCCCGAAAATCCCCCCAAACTTCCATTGTTATGTAAATCTACAAATGCACTAAGCTTACTTTTACTTTTTCTGACTTTCTGGGGACTTTTGGGTTTCTTTGTTTCAAGCCCTTCCTTACATGACCTTTACTCTTTTTTTAAACAAATAGAATGAACTTGGGACTTACCAGAGCAGCCTGACAGACTTTTTCCCCTTGTGACAGTTTTTTCCCATCTTGCAGCAAATGCATCCCAGGCTGGAGCAGTCCTAAAGCTTCATTCAGCTTTCTTCTCTAAGACTTGAATACCTGGTACATGAAAAATAATGTAGAAAATATTAAAATAGGGCGGTCATCTTTAAGCTTGTATTTTAAAAATAACAATCAGCATTGTGAGATTTTTGTGCTCTCTCCCTCCCCAGTAATGTCACATTTCTTTTTTTGCTTAAGGAAGCTCAAGAAGAACAGAGTGTGGTGGGTAAAGCCTCCCTGAAGCCTTGCACTTCTTCCTCACAGCTACCTCATTCAGGAGTTTATTTTCTCATCTCTCCTATTAACAAAATCTCATAAGAGTTACAAATACCATTGTGAAATATTCATTTTTTGAAAGGAAAAATTATTCTCAAAGAAATCGGAAGAAAAGCACTCACTTTAAACATGGCATTTCAAGTAAGAATTTTTTCCACCTGACAAATAAAATAGTTATTCTAAAAGCACATAAACCAAACCTGGTGGGTGAGTCACAAAGAGCTCACAAAAGTGTGTTTTTACAGGTTTATAGTTGAGACCTAGTTAAACTTGACAGTTTCCTTTAAATTAAATTACTAAGTTAGAGATCATAGCATAAATAGTGCTTGATAAAAAAATAGCTTTCTTATTCTCTAAAAAGGTTCAGAAATAGGGAGAGATCTGACTTTTCAGCTGAATGAAATAGATCTATCAAGGTAAGAAAGAACAAGTGGATACAATATGAGAAAACAGCTCTGCACTCATTTGAACTGTACTTTCTAGGGTGATAAAGGACATTTTTCCTTGACTTTTTCTTGTGTTACACAGGCCAATTTTAAGGCTCTCTCCCACTGCATATGCCAATTTAATTTTTGTAACAACATGAGAAGGAAAAAATGCATGCTTGATAAGAAAAGGGCAGCAAGGAAATTCTACTAAATCAACACAGGTTTAGACCCAAGGACAAGAGGAAAATTATTCCCACAAACTCATGGCAGAATTTCCTCAGTAAACATCTCCATCATCTGCTTGCTTAAAGCAAAATCCAGTGGTGTTTATCTCTTAAATTAATTATCAATTAATGAATACTACGTATTTATAAACTTCATTATTATTATTATATCCTTCATCATATTCACTCCTTTCCTAATAATTAAATGTTTGTGTGTGTCTCCACAGCTATTAAAAAGCTATCAACAAGAGTAATTATGAGGACATTCCAGTTCCTTTTACCTCAGAAGAGGTAAGAGCTTTTCATGAAAGTGTTTTCCCCCATTTCAGAGCTCATCGACTTTTTCTTAAAATAATGATTTAAAATTATAACAGCTAAATGGTCATTCTAGATCTAGGAGGCTTAAGATTTTTAAAGATATAAAAGAGGAGGGAATAAATTCCTGTGGGAGAGCACACTTTAAAATCCAGGTGTCATGGTGAGAGGAAAGCTGAAATCCCTGGTTGTGAGCAGTCTGACTGTGACAAATGGAGCTGGACAGGCTGGGGGAACCATTTGGGAATGGGATTTGGGCTTGTCCCTCCACAAAGACTGATTAATTCTGGAACTGAGAAATGAAACCACTTTGAGCAATTCTCCCTGTTCTGCATCACTTGTCTGAGGGCTGGGAACTGTAATTTTGGGGCTGGAAGTCTCCTTTAATTACACATTGAGGGGAAAGTGGAGAGCTCTGGAAGTGCAATGGCTTAACTGATCCTTGCTGTGCTACAGATGCCAGGGATCTGGGCTATCAGATTCTGCTGGCTTCCTTAGGGAAACAAATGCTTTTTATCTTAGCACCCACCAGCAAGGAGGCTGCTCACAACAGGCAGTGACAAGTGAGGGGCTCCAGCCTTGTGTCCCCTCATGCTTCAGATTCTCTTCTCAGAACTTTCAGTCAAACCAGAACCTGGCTTTTTGAGATTACCACTGAAAAGTACCCCCCCAAAATATGTACTAGTTTTTAAAAATATACCACTTACAGCTTTAATTTAGTCAACTTGTGTTTACAATCGGCCTCAATGATCTTAGAGGTCTTTTCCATCTTAAAAGATATCATGTTATTTACATTATATGTTCTTATATTCTGTTGTCTTTTCTGTACCACCCCAAGCTATTTAGGATGTGTGGTACCATATATAATGTGCTGTATAAAACACAATTTCATATCAGTATAGGGAAGTAGCTACAAGTACTTCTACTTTTAAGAATGTGACTATCAGATTGTTCCATCAAAAATAACTGTACAGGCAATGACATGAAAATTACATGAACCTAAGTAAAAGAGCAATGATGAATATTAGACAAATAAGGTATTTACATATCATAGTGAAGCAGAGGTAGAGGAATATGTCAATTATTGAAAGCTTTTCAAGCAAAAGAGGATGTTGTTGTCATTGACTTTTGACTTTATACAGTCACAGTGCTGTGCTAAGATGTCACAAGGTCAAAAGAGCAAACACTTTGAATAACTGTTCTTCTCTGTGTTAGTGAATATTTAGAGAATAAAACTCAAGGTTGATATTCAAGAATATCTCTATTTATCCAAGCAGGAAGACAAAAAAAAAAAAAAAGCATTATCAGACACAATTATATTTCTTACTGAAGATCAATTAGTGAAGCAGTTACCTTGAGATTAGATAAAAAGCCAAGCTGAAATGTTCTGATTATAATCACATGGCCTGACTAAAGGCTGCCAGACAGGAGAGGTAAACCCCTTCTCCCCCTCTGTATCCCCTATATCTGAAGGTCAACATTAAAACCATTTTTTGGATCTTCTCCTTCACATTTGAACTTCTTCCTACCAAAAAAATCTTATCGAAGTACTCCTCTGAACAGCTTTTCTCTGATTGCTTCTTTCATTCACTTAGAAAGAACCAAATAAATAACAGAAAATTCCTCTTCTTCCTCAAAAAAAAAAAAATTAAGAAACAAAACCTGCATGTGATTTGTGATTCTCAAGTAGATGTATTTCTGATTAAAAGCAGAGCAACTCCATCTGCTCCATCTATGTGCAGCTCCAGCATTCAGGGGGAATATGCGAGAAACCTGTCAACACTCAGCAAGAGGAGGAGGAATATGGTATTATCACAGAATTTCATTGAGTTTCATAACTAGGAAGAAACAACCGAGTCTAATGCCCATAGGAAAGAAAATATTGCATTTTTATTGGGTGATCTTTTCCAGCAGAGAAGCACCCAGAACAGGAAGTACAACAGGGTTGGATTCGAGTTCTGCCCCTCAGAACCAGAATATCAGACTTGGGCAAGGACAGTGCAAGAGAACAGGGGGAGTGACACAGTAACCAAACAAAAAGTTGAAATTAAGCAGCAGGAATTCCCACTCTGAGTTATTCCCACACTGACTTCTCTTTTTTCCTTAAACTGCCTCTTAAGTAAGACTATCAAAGGGCTGCCATATACTTCAAAATTTTACCTCTGCTGAGAAAAAGCCTATGAAAGGTCAAATCGTTGTTTACTTGGCAGTCCTTAAGCCAAGTACTTTTTTACACTTAATGGTGTAGGAAAAAAATATGGCTGGTTCTGTGTACAAAACACTTCATCTGTTATGTCTTGTGTCATATAATATAAATAACATGATATCTTTTAAGATGGAAAAGACCTCTAAGATCATTGAGGCCAATTGTAAATATAAGTTGACTAAATTAAAACTGTAAGTGGTATATTTTTAAAAACTAGTACATATTTTGGGGAGGTACTTTTCAGTGGTAATCTCAAGAAGCCAGGCTCTGGTTTGACTGAAAGTTCTGAGAAGAGAATCTGAAGCATGAGGGGACACAAGCTCCTGTCATCACCACAGGGAGCACGACAAAACCACATTTGACCTCCTGCTATTTCCTACATTACACCTGTAAAATTTCTACTGAAAATACACAATGGCAACAAAGATTTGGATGCAACAGAAACCACTGGATGTGACAACAGAAAAGGCCAATTCTTGAGTGCATGTTAGAAAGGCATCTGCAGGTTGAATGGTTTGATGAACCCTGGTCTGCTCTGCATTTTTCTCATGGTCTTTTAGAATGGTCAATATTGCATCGAAACAAACTGCTTATTCTCAAGTCATCCTGATTAAAATTAGGCTTACAATATCAGTACTCAGATTGTAATTTATTGTCAGAATCTCTCTCCTATTATTTGTGCAGATATTTAGGGCATTATCCTTTTCCAGGATTGCAACAATATGCTGTAATATAAGCATCCTTTCCTTTATCTTTCTTTTGATGGGAGATATCTTAAAATAAACTAACAGACATATTAAACTGCACTAACCTCCACTACAGAAAGAATGAAACCCTGCTGTACATCACCAGCCTTCAAGGACAAATCTTTAAGGGCTCTGTCCTGCTTTGAGCCCTCAACTCATCATTCCTAATGAACTTTTCTGCCAACAGGCACAACTGTCAACAGGTGACAAATCATTGCATCAAGTGGCAATTTTTCACTTTTGTTACTCCACTTTCCTCTCTGGCATCCTCTTATAGGATATATATTTGCTGCAGAAATGAATGCATGATGTATTACCAGCCCTTAATTTCTCCAAATTCACTTTCCAAATGACACAATGAATTTTAGGTTTTGCTGTTACATGGGCAGAGTGTGATAGGACAAGGGGGAATAGTTTGAAACTAAAAGGGAAGGGATTTAGATTAAATGTTAGGAAGAAAAACCTTTACTCAGAGGTTAGTGAGGCACTGGAAGAAGTTGTAAAGAGAAGTTGCTGAACCCTTTCACATATTTTCACTTCAACAGAAAGCAGAGGTACAGAGGGTAGGAGATTTGATTGTTGAAACTTGCAGGGAACTTCCCCAACACAACATGGGACACCCTGGAAGTAGAGCAGATTCTGGGAGATGGAAATGCAAACCTGTGTTGCATGGATCCTGGGAAACAGCCAAGGGAAACTTTGAGGAGAGAGAGAAAAAAAAAGAGAGAAAAAAAAAAAAGAGAGAAGAAAAAAAAGAAGAAAAAAAAAGAGAGAAGAAAAAAAAAGAGAGAAGAAAAAAAAGAGAGAAGAAAAAAAAGAGAGAAGAAAAAAAAGAGAGAAGAAAAAGATGGATGCACACAGGAATCACAGTTTTAAAAATAGTCTCGCTACATTTGCTGTTCACAGAATACTTGACTTTTAAAATAAGAAGTTACGCATTTTGTGTGGTCTAAAGAAAGCCAAACAAAACCTTTAGGAACCAAGTACTATCATGGCCAGGCACATAAGGACTCATCCTTTTGTGTCAGGGACTTTCACAGGTGTGGGACCTAAGTGCCATTGCCTTTGGAATTATTTTCAGCTATCATTGATCTTGACCTACTGTCATGAACATTCCCATGTAACTCCTCACTGCTGCAGTTCCATCAGTAATTGGAGAGTTAAGGAGATCTGCTCCTAAAGAGCTGCACCTTTCTGCAGGCAACCCTGCTGTAGTTCTGTTAGCATTGTTTCAGAAAATATCTAAGGAAAAAAACATGAGTTTCCTTCTAGAATATCAACTGTGATCATCCTAGAAGCCAGACCTGGCCTTTATATAGGGAACACCAGAATTATCCTTTTCCTGCCCAAACTCACAGCCTTCTCCAGGGCTCATTCTTCTGCAGAAATTAACCCTGTGCCCTTTAAAATGTGTACTTTTCTGAGCTCTTCCACTAAACCAGGTTGCTCAAAGCCCCATCCAACTTGACACATTCATACAGCAAATATCTAAAATGCACACTTTGTCCCCAGAAATCAAATATCTAAAATGCACACTTTGTCCCCAGAAATCAAATATCTAAAATGCACACTTTGTCCCCAGAAATCAAGTATCTAAAATGCACACTTTGTCCCCAGAAATCAAATATCTAAAATGCACACTTTGTCCCCAGAAATCAAATATCTAAAATGCACACTTTGTTCCCAGAAATCAAGTATCTAAAATGCACACTTTGTCCCCAGAAATCAAGTATCTAAAATGCACACTTTGTCCCCAGAAATCAAGAAAGAAATGTGCACAAGCACCTTTTGATTATGTACCTGATCACACCTTCCCTTTCCACTGAAATTGCCACTAAATCCAAAACACAGCGTTCTCTCAATATTTCCAACTTCCTGATCATACTACCAACATAATTTGAGGAAGAAAACTCAAATGACAAAGGCAGAACTGTAAAAGATGGGACAAGGGACGCCATTAGCCCTCGTCACATCCAAAATAAAGAAAAAAGACCAAATTCAAAACTACCTGAGAGAACAGCAGTATTTGTACAGGTTATCTTAGACCATCATGAACAAACAAACATAGAAGAGAGAGTTATTTGTGCTTGATTTTTATGTCTTGACATTAACAGTGCTTTTAAGTGGGATTTTCTTTTGTTGTTGGAAAGATGAATAAATCAAGAAACACACATAGGCAATGCTGTAGCAGCTTTCACAGGCACTGGGCAATTATGCTCGTGGAGAAGACAAACAGGCCAACTGTTGGAGCAGGATGAAATACTGAATTTCCCACAATGAAGGATTTGCTGCTGCCTGGCAGTGAAGGGGGGTGATGGGGAAGGGAATCAGGAGGGAATTCCACACGTGATTTACGGACACACTCAGAGAGCATTTACAGCATTTACAGCGATCCTTCCTGCAGAGGCACCCAGGGATCCCTCTGATGCTTCCACTGGGATTCTCAGGGATGAATCCTCACAGCTCCACAGGACTATTGTGCTTTGACTGCCTGCATTGCTGTCCCTCTCTCCTGCACACAAATGTAATTCTCATTACAGCTCAAAGGGTTGTGTAGAAGCAGTACAAGGAAAGGAAGATTGCAGCAAAATTCAGATAATTTGCAATTGCTAAATAGCTCAGAAGATCATCCACACCTAGGCAATGCCAGCTGTCACCATGTGGAGCTGATGTGCACATTTGATTGCAAAAAATAGAATTAAAAAGGGAACTGAGTGTGCAGACCAGCAATGGCCCTTCCAGCTCCGCCACTGATGGTAAATAGAGGCAGCCAAACAGTGAGTGCCGGGGTAAAGCAGTGTCTGACCCATTTCTTGTCTATTTCTGGCCCATTTCTTGCCTCTT
Source organism: Zonotrichia albicollis (assembly GCF_047830755.1). Classification (NCBI taxonomy): domain Eukaryota; kingdom Metazoa; phylum Chordata; class Aves; order Passeriformes; family Passerellidae; genus Zonotrichia; species Zonotrichia albicollis. The sequence goes on from NC_133820.1 coordinate 2,379,092, forward strand.
TCTGTGCCACTGCAGGTTTTGGTCTATGGATACACTCAAATAAGCATCTACTCAATTTCTACAAACACACTGGAAGCACTTTTTTAATTCCCAAACAGACTGGATCCAATAAAGCAATAAAATACATACTCTCTACTCACAACTAAGCCCTTCAAAACAGGGTAACACACAAGCTGATATTTAGGGCCCATATTCCTCTAGACAGTAAAAAATGAAATTTGGGATTAATAAAACAAAGCAAATTACTCATTTCTCCCAAACTCTACTTAAAAGCTGTATTTTCCAGGCATGACAAAGGGCATGCATGGATCACAAATGAAATATTCCTATATAGAGAAGTCAAGGCTTTTTTCTGCATGCTGTTGCTGGAAGGAAAGCACATTTTTCAAAGGAAAACAGAAAAAAAATTGAAGAAAAAAATTATAAAAGCAGACAGAATTTATTTGTTGAAAGATCATAATTGGTCATAGTAGGCAGCATTCATTTAGAAACTGTCTTGGGCTTGCTAAATTATACATAAAGCTTACAAGGGATGAAATATTTGAAGAACACAGGTGTTTTTTATCCTCAGAAGCTGAAAAAAAAAAACCACCTTGTTCACAGTGCAGAAAGCCAAATGCACCATCAGTGTGGATGGAGCAGTTAAAATGAATGTCAGGCATTACAGCATATAAAAGAACAATCCACACGTCACAAAAAATAGGTGGATAAATGGATTTCCTCCCTTGGTTTGCCAAAGTCAGAGCTGGTTGCTTTTTAGAGTGTGTTGTAGAACTTCATAAATATGATTTTTGCCCTCTCTTTCTCTCTGTCACACACACACAGAGGTCAGAGAAAAGCAGCACCTTGAGCAGCAGTCAGGAGATATTTCCTGTGACCAGCTGTGGACATAAACCTAAAGTAATGCATGATTAAAAAATTCTGTTTAATAGCCACAGAATACTCTCTGATAGAGCAGTATCACATTATAACACTGATTTAAGTAAATGACATTGCAAGTGCTGAGGTAATAATGACCTAAACAATATTGATGCAGGAATTCAGTTTTCTGAACTCCAGATTTGGTCATATAGAGAGTTTTTTGTGGGTTTTGTGTTTTGCTTTTTTTTATTTTTATTTTTAAATTATAATTTTTGTTCTAGAAGTGACATGAGAAATGCCACTTAAAAGAAATTAATTAAATGTGTTTCTGTTTATATAGCAGGAGCAGCTGATTGGCAGATAGAGCATTTCCCTTTTTGGTCACTGGTAGGAACTAAGTTAAATCAAAAGTGAAACAAGTTTTTCAGTGCTATGTGAAGCAAGGTAGTATCTTCATTATGTTTACAGTAGCCAAATAGTGATGTTTAAGTAAAAAAAACCCAAAAAAACAAAACCAAGCAATGAAGATATGATTACTGTCAGTTTTCAGAGAGAATCTACAGAAATTCCTGACTCTGCCGCTCAGATTTATGCCATATTTTCAGAGCTGTTTCCCTCCAATTCCTCAGCTTTATAATGCAAAAATCACACATGGCTATATTTTAATCTACATGACAATCAACAATTGAGGGGGAAAAAAAGAGAGAAAAAAGAATTATTTCTCAGATCTGAAATATCTTGACTTCAAATTCTGCTTTTCAACATGGAAGAAGTCCTTCCAATAATAAGGAAGAATCTTTAAAAAATTCTTTTCCATTTGGAAGGTGAGAAGGAAATACATATTTCTCTTCAAGATATAAAAAGCATGTTTTGCTCTGACTGAATTTAAGTTACATAAGAATACTTAGCACACTTTATTATATATACTCAATGGAACTTTAATAATATTTTTGTGAAGAGATTAAATTATTCTGATGGATATCTGAAATGTTTAAGAGTAGAATAAATTCTATTATGGCCTCTGCTGACATAATTTTCTTCCTCTTTTTTAGTGCCTGAGAAGGATTGCAATTGTGTTGAAGCAATTTTTTTAGAAAAGTATTTTCCAAAAGTTGGGAGAGATTCAGCTGAGGCTCTGTTTCATATTAACCAGGGCTGATGTGGAATATTTTTGTCACACAGGCAGAGGGATCAAGAGTAATGAAATATATGGCAAATCATTAATACTTTTAGTTTTCATTGCAAAGATCAGAGGGACAGGTTATTGAGCAAAAATTATTGCAGCAACAATGGCAGTTGCATTCTTGTTATATCAGTAGCAGATTATTTTTATGAACTCAACATTTATACATTTTTATCAGTAAACTCTACCCTGAGCTAACAGGTGTTTTACATTTTGATCTTCTGTAAACTTAAACACAGAAGTTAAGATAGAATACATTAATTCTAACAATTTTTTTCAAAGTCTAAAGAAAACACAGAAGGAAAGATTTTTAAAAAGTACAATTTACTAGAGCTCCAGCAGTCTAAACATCATTTTAGATCAAAGACATTTCAAGATCAAGAGCTTCAACACCTTGAATGAATACACCAACAATGAATATTTCTGATTCTGCTGCCATGAACTTGAGGGGACCAAGATCAGATAAAGTTTAAGCAGTTTTCTGCCTCCCTGACAGTAAAGCTTGGCACCCCAATTTGGAAAGAAATTAAAGCAACATGACTTTTATATACTGATTTTTCTTTTATCTGATTTCTCATCCGGGGGAAATATAATTACAAAATGCAGATGTAAATGCTGTACTGTGAAAAATAATTTTACCTTGACATTAAAAATTATATCGAGGAGTTAAAATACAGAAATCTTGTCATCAAAGATTTTCTACACACAAGGGAGTGAATTTAGGTACAATAATAATTTCTGACTACTGAGAGGATTTCCATCTCAGCCATAACCTTGTATTTGTAGTTACACTTTTCTTTCTATGAATATAGATGCCTTTAAGAAGTGAGCCCAAGTCCTGCACAGAGCATGAGGGTATTTTAAAGCTGTGGAGAAGCAGAGCTGATCTGTGAGCAAAGTGTGAGCAGGAACTGCAATTCAGGGACCACAATTCCCACCTGAAGGAGTTCCCCAGGCCCTGAGTGGGGGAAAAGCAGCAATGAGCTGTTCTGGACGAAGATGAAGAGTAAGAGCAGAAATACAGACTCAGCCCAGTAAATCCCTTTCCCTCCCTGGGGAAAAAAAAAAAAAGGAGAAATTTCCTCAGACCAGAGTAAATGAAGGACATGGGCAAACTGCTAGTGCAGCCATCAACAACATCCAGAACACAATTTAAATTACCAGTGTTACCCGGTTATTAAATCTAAAAGGTCTCTCCCTGTGTCCAGCTCATTTGCTGATATTGGCTCTTTTCTCAGAACACATTTCCACAGGGATTCTGCCTTCCTCCTCTCTGTGGCTCAGGTTTCATTTGCTGGGAGGAAACATTCCCAAGGGGAGCACCTGAGATTTGATCACTCGGCTTGTTCTGGGAGTAATGTAGGTAGAATTCATTTATCCTTAATTCTTTTACTGCAAAAGCATCTTGATTCTGGGCCTGTGTCTATGTAGGCCTTACACTTTGGCCTTACAGGTCTGCACTTAGAACAACTTCAACTAAAGTACTGTCAGTATAAAAACATCATTTTGTTGTTTTCTACACAAAAATTAAAACTGAACAGATCTTCAGAGCCCTCCTCACTTGGACAACTCAGAGCTCCTGACATCTTGTGTTGGACAGGGATTCTACCACACAGAAACCCACAAAGTCTCCCCCCAGAAAAAAAGATATTATTTCCTTCCTATACAATTCCTTTAAAACAAGAAGAGCCATGTGAATCTTCCTAGTGGGAGGGCATTAAAGCTGATTAAGCCAGATGGTTCCAAAGACTCCTTCTGCAAATTCATTTCTTTGTAAGAAGGGAAGAAGGAAAAAATCCTACATTAATTCTCCAGAGCTGTTAAGAAAACAAAGCTAACCTTCTTAAATTACTCAATGAGTATCTCTCAAAACATCTTCAATTAAGTAGTTTAATTTTCTGAACCCAGCTACTATCATCCCACACAAATTTTACCTCAGCTTTTACAATTTTTTTTTCCTTTTATAATTAACAATATAATTATAAATTAAAATCTACGTTGGGACCAAGGTTAAAAACATTGTGGCTGCGTACTGGTTTGAAGTGGGAAGCAAGACTATTATTTTCAGCCAACAGGCTTTTTATGATCTTCAGAAAGTTAATTAAAGTCCAGACAATAAGAACCTTCCAGCTTTTTTCTTTTCACCCTTTGGTTTATTAATACATATTAGGCTTTTGGGCCAGAAATGTTTTCTTATTAATCCTACATTCTGAGCTAAATAAAATAGGCATTCTTTCCACAATACCTCATTTTATCTCAATACCCACACAATATAGCACCAATAGGAAAAAAACTCTAAAAAAGTAGTCTGCAGGACAGAACAAGGAAAATTCAGATTAGCAAAAAAAAAAAAAAAAGAATCTTTTTTAAAAGTGCACCTTTTAGTTCCTTGATCATATGAAATAATTGTAGTTCCTTTTGTGTCATTTTAGTTACATTCATTCATCTTTCATTCATAACATCCATTCAACATTCAGTAACGTTCATTCATCCACATGAAAGCATCCTATTGTAAGGGGGAAATTGCAGTAAATAAAAGGCAAATGGCTCAGTTACTGCTTGCAATAATTTAATTTGTCAAAGGCACAGAAGGATATCGAGCACAATGTTAACTCCAGGTGCAAGGTAGGAAAGGGAGCCACGCTCTGGTCAGTGCCTCCAGGCAGAACAATTTAAGATGCAAAACCAGGTTTTTTTTGCTAGATAAAGTGCAGGTGGGCCTGGAAGTGGGAGATGTTTGCTTGGAATGAAAAAGGGGAAGGAAAAAAACCTTCCCTACTCAAAACATTTTCCCCCCTGACAGCTACACATATATTTACCCACTGTCCTTTCATGTAGGTGGAATCTGTCCCTCTTTTTGCTTGAGTCAACACAAAATTCTGTAGGCATTAGATTGCTGTTTGAGAATGTCACACTGTCAGGAAGTGAAACAGTGATGAAGGTTGTCAGAAAGGAAGGAGGAACATCTATCATGCTAAAGAAACCTGATAAATAATAGATGGCAGAATGTGTTCTGGGAAAACCTGTTAGGAGCATAATCTTCAGGAGGACATTGGATTTGGATCAGAAACAGAAATCAACTTAAATATTCTCATGTGTTCTTAATATCAATTACAATAAAAATGCAGGAAATTTTGAAATTAATGCTACAAACTTTCCTGGAAAAATTATTTGCAAAAAGTCAATACCAGCTTCAAATTCAATAGATTGATAGACTGTCTAAGAAATGGCAAGAAAATCCCATAAAATTCCTAGTTATACCTTCACAGTTCATGCTTCACCACTGAAATGATTCTTGAATCTACTCCATTATTTCTAGCCTTACATAAAAATATTTCCCTTTCACCATCATTACATATTACATTAAACACATCCATAATTTCAGTCACAGGTGTAATGAGGAAAAAATAACCCCACAGCCTTAATCAAAGAAAGGCAGGTTATTTCCACAATCTAGAGCTAATCTGAAAGCAGACAGAGGGCTCTAAGAAACGCTGCTTTTATCACACAGCTGACAGATGTTCCTGAATGGTTTTTTGGTAATTGTCAGATAACCTTGCCTGTCTTGTGTGTGAGCTCTGTCTCAGCTCCTCACTTTCACTGTTGCCATCTTCGTCTCAAAAAGCTGAGGCTGACAGCTTGCAGATAGCAAAGACTTTGCTTCCTTCAGCTGGGGAAGGAAAAGCAGCTCCAAGAAAGGGATGTGAAGCTGCCTGAGGGCAAGGAGGGAGTGCTGGAGCTGCTTTCAGGTAACGCAGAGCAGCTCAGGCATAGTCCCCTGTCACAGACAAATTTTCTGAAAAATCCTTTGCTAGATTTTTTTTCTCTTGAGAAGCTGAGAAGCCTCAAAGGAAAAGAAAAACAAATAATTACCTGCTGCTGTGGAATGCAACAGGTGCATCTTGGATTCCTCCATGTGAGTGTTTCTGCTTGATGACCAATCACAGGTCCAGCTGTGTTGGACTCTGGTCAGTCACAAGATTTTATTATCATTCCTTTGCTAGCCTTCTGATGTTTTTTTTTCTTTAGTATGTTCTAATATATCATCTTCTTTTAATATAATATATATCATAAAATAATAAACCAGCCTTCTGAAACATGGAGTTAAGATTCTCATCTCTTCCCTCATCCTGGGACCCCTGCGAACACAACCACAATCCCCATCCTAAAGTCTGGAAATACATAAGCTCAATAAGCTCTAACTAAATAAGCCCTAAATAAGGTCTGAAGTTTTTTTTTTACTGCTTGAAAGAAGCCAGAAATTACCACTGTAGTAACAGCCTCAAGTTGAGATCCTAAGTACAAACAGAAGATTAAGATTGCAAAGTTAAAAATCAAGCGAGGTGCAGCAGACCCTTAGGAAAACAGACAAATATTGTGCCTCACACAGATGTGTCCAATCTGACAGCAAATATTCAGGTGCCACAAATGTGAAAGTGTGGGGAAAAAAAAAGTGCTAGAAGAAAAAAAGCACAGAACACTGGCTCAAGGACTGAAATGCAACAATCTGCATCTAAAGCTCATGCGGGCTCTGGAATTCTACTGACAAGAAAAACTGAGGTGATGGATTATGAAAAGTATATAAAAGTATATATAAGTGTAAAAAGATACTTGTAAAAAGTTACACAATTCTGTGAACTATTAATTCAATGAAAAAATACAGATGTGCTCTTTTGATTAAGGTTTTGAAAGTTCACTTAAGTCCAGTCACATAGCAATTTTTGAAACATAAAAAATGTTTAATAATAATAATATTACTATATATGTAATAATAGTAATATGTATAATTTTTCATCATTATAGGCTTTAACATATTTGTTTAGCACACCTCCTGCAGTAGTCCTTATTCTCTCCTTTTAATATTGTAAAATTATTTAACTTACTGTTCACAATACATATTTCACAATTATTTTTTCACACAGCTGTGAATTCTGAAATTAGAGTTTCTTTTAAAACCTCACCATTTAATAACCATGAAAACCAGTGCATTTGAAAGATTTCAGTTATTTCACTGTGCATAGTGACATTTTGCATGCTGGCAAATACTAAAGGCTAGTATGCAGCATTGACCCAGCCAGATTGATTCATGGTAAAACTCAGACTTAAATATGTATATTCTTAAAAAAAGTATAAAATGAACACTGCTTTCCCCTGGTGAGAAAAAAAGGTACTTTTGGGTCTTAGCATTTGAGGGAGATCTCTATTAACCTAAACTGACAACAATTCAATCTCGTGCCATATTCTGAATTCTGTTAACTGAGATTCCAGCCTGCTGACAACTGTGATTTCATTTCCAGCAATGCTTGTATTTCCACCTCAAGAAAGCTTCACATTGAAGAGAACTTCAAACAGCTGGAATAAAAACCCCTCAAGTATGGACATTTTTTCCTCATTAAAAAAAAAAAAATAAAGCCATAGATGCTTAATGAAAGCAGAAAAACAGGTTTATAATCAGGATTTTGTTCTTTTTATCCACCCAGTCCAATGGAGATATTTATCCTAAAGCCTGTGTATATTTGAGCAGGTCTATAATCCACTTGGTGCAATGGCCAGGTAATTACTTTTTATACAAAAGAAAATTATACACACAAAAATCAAAGTTTGTTTTTCCATGTGTAAGTATTTTTTTTTCCAATATTTCTTAGAATGGAAAGTTATTAGAAAAACCAGGCTATCTCCGGGCAACAAGGTAATAGCAATGTGGAGAAGAGAGAAGACAGAGTAATTATTTCCTGTGAAGAGAAGTTCACTAAATGGATGGGAGTGCAGTAATTGAGATGAAATTGAGCACTTACAAATGACACTGAACAGCAGGAAAAGTTCACAAAGCTCTTCTGAGGAGGGCTCTTTCTATGCCTGTCGGCAGCAACAGCTCCAGAGGCACTGGATTGGGTTGGATTCCACCTCAAGCACTGAGGTTCTTTCCTTTGTGAGAGCCAAAAGTCTGGATCTTGTTCAAGGTTTGCAATGACAACCAAAACAAAAATTATCAGCCAGCTGTGGCTGCATTATTCCATCTGGAAATGACCCAGCTTTAAAGTACTGGCATGTAATACTTGTAATCACCTTAGATCTTCTAGAATCAATATCTTATCCAGGTTTCTCTGCTATCCAGGGACATCTGCATTTATGTAATGTAATGGAAAATGGAAATGCATGAAATATATACTTATCATAGACTTCTTCCTAAAATCATAACTCTGAATCTGCAAGTTTAGATTAATAAGCAAGAGGCTTGAATTGCATTGAGTCAATGAAAACCAAGCCCTGTAATTATCTGCTGAGTGTTGGAAATCCCCATGCAGACAAGCACAACTTTAGCTGCACTAACAAGCACAGAGCCCAGGCCCAAAAAGTCTTAAATCAAAATAATTCCACGGGTTTCTCATTTCTTTAATGCAATCATACGGAGCTGAAATTATGTACATTTAGATTGAGGCAGAGTGATAGGACAGAATATAGAGTAATATTTTAAATGACATGGATAGATGAAAGCTTTAAAGTAAGGTCTTCTTCCTCTCAAGGAATATTCATCCTTTAATTTTTTTCCCAAAATGATACCAGTCACTCCATCATTGTCCTTCTTAATCAAATACAGAAATTAAATCAGTGGCACTGATGAGGAAAACCTCAGCAGAAATGTACTTAAGCTTATTACATACTGCTTTCTGATTAGAGATCCAACATCACTTCACAGACATGATTATATTTTCAATTTGGTATGACTGATATGTTTTATTTTCATTTCAATTCCATGAGATTGCTATCTAAAATTTAGAACATAAACCAGATCTGAGCTGCACTCCTAGGACTGCAGTTTTACAGGAAACTATATGGGTATAGTGTTAAATTTTTGTGTTTGTGTGTTTCCTATTTATATATTTGGTTTTTTCATGGATTTCAAAAGTTCATAGAGAGAGAGAAAAAAATGATGCAGATTATTCAGTGGAAAATAGCTTTTGGGAACAAAGATGATCTTTAGAAATTACAGGGCCCGCTAGTTTGTTCCACTCATTATAAATAAAAGTCTCATTTTTAAATTCAAAATAATAGAGTACAGTGATTTATGCCAGACTGCATTCATTTGACATATTTCTATAGGTCTATTTGCATCTTATTTTTGAACATCCAAAGAGATGGTCCCAATGAAGGTAAAAAATACAATGCTCCTACACTTGAAACACTTTTATTTAACTTTTCCAGAAGCTGCCAATCATTCAAGAGACTCTGTTGTTGTGAAAATACAGAATATTTGTAAGACACTCTTCTACATTTATGTATATATGCAGGATATATGCAGAAATAAATACAGTTTCAGTATGATTTATGGCTTATGATTCCCTTATTAATCAGTTATTCTAAGAAAGGAGTTCTCCTCAGCGCATCATTGAAACAGCTTCATCCTAATATGGACGTCGCAAAAGAAATACTTTATGAAAAATTAAGTGTGAAATGTTAATTACTTAATAGGTTAATCAAACCTATTAGTTGATTAGCCACAAGTTAATTTTCACTGTGCTTTGCAGAAGATTGACCTGTGGCATTTCACACCAGAAAACAACATACATTATAAGAGCCCTTCCTGTACTCGTTTGATCATTTGTCCTCTGCTGAAAATGTAAATACTTAAATCACTAAATATGTGAAACTGCAGGTTTTGAACTGCTAAATTTACCTTCTAATTCTGTAGCTGGAAGGCAAATATCCTAGGCAAAAAAAGCTGGACAAGAGAGATATTCTACACGAAAACAATCTGTCCTGATACGGGAAGAAAATCAAGCCTGCTACTTTTAACCTGTGTAAAACTTAGGGAGACACAGCACTCAAACTTGCATGGTCACCTTGTTATCTTGACTAAGAGAAAGAGTGAGAACATTTTGGGGGAGAGGAAGCTTCACTCTGCTGAATTCCTTCCATAATGCAAAGAGCCATCCCTGAGAGAACCTGCCTGGGCGTGTGGCACGGACTTATCCTGCTCAGGGGATGGGGAGCCTCAGCTGCCAGGGAACAGGCCCAGCTGACCCAGGAACAGCCATCTGCTGGTGCATTTGGCCCTCACTTGTTCTCACTGGCTTTCAGTCCAGGCCTTGCCTGGTGAGGAGCATTTCTGCTCTGCCTTCCCCTGCAAGGCCTGGCACGGGGCACAGAGAGGGAACAGGCAATGCACGCAGCTGCTGTCTGGTTGGCATTTTATGGGCTGTGCTTTTGGGCAAACAGCATGAAGGCAGCCCATGAGTGTAAAATTAAAGCCATCTCTTTGTAGGACTAGGAACTAGCTCCAGCTACCATCTCAGTTATGTATTGACAGGCTGACTTCTGTGCTTCCCAGCAACACTCCCTTCCCACAGCTTCCACACCTTGGATGCACAGTGCCATAACTGGCACTTCCTCACCTCTTTCTTTGCCCAAGATTTTCCCTTCAAAGCCAAATTCAGTGAGTTCTATGTACAGGACAGCTGGTCCACGGCTGCTGCCACACTGAGCCAAATCTGCCTTTTCCACAGCTCCTTCCAAGCAGGCAAATGACAGCAGCAGTAAATCCATTGGCATTGCTATCCACCTGGATACAATTAGTTGTGGTGGAAAGGACAAAAGGCATTGCCCAGTTAGTTGCAAGGGTGATTATCTGTGCCTGTGCATCAGATATTTCCAAGAGATACAGAACCCAGGGCAGTACCAGCCTTGCCCTCTTCCTACCAGGTCACAATTCCTGCATTAAACAGTATGCAAGAATAACTATTCAACTTATGTTAAACTCATCAATTGTAAAAAGAGACCCTTGTGAGCCTTCTCCTCTAACTAATTCAAACACATCTCACATGGATCAAATTATTTAATATGGCTTTTTCACAAAATCCCAGGTACATCCTTGTAAAGAAAGAATAATGGGACTGGAAGGAATTACCTGCAGTCAGGCTGTGATGAAATCAAGCCTTGGCTGTGACCCTACAAAGCATGACATGAAGTGTATGCCATTAAACCTTACATCTCAAGCCCCCACACTATGGCACCATTCCAAGGCTGAAACCTTTGCAATTTTTAGAATGAAACTGTATAGATAGAAATGGAAGTGACCTACTTGCTGCCTTCTCAATAACAATAAACAATAAAACAAAAGCCACATTTAAAAAATACTGTATGAAAAGAAGAAATTGTCCAACACATTAAGTACTAAATTGGGCTTGAAGTGTTTTGAATGGCGAATCAAGTGCTACAGGCAGTCCTGATTGCTACATTCCTTTTCATCAAAAGAGCTGACCCCCAGGGGTCAGAACAAGGAAATCAATGGATTCCAGAGTGGGTAGGGCTGAAGGAGCCCCAGAAAGCTGCAAGGTGACCCTGCAGCACTCAGCCACCTCTATAAAGGTCTGCACATGGAAACGAGCCAAAAGCACTTTTTGCACCCGCTCTGCAGGCAAACAGCTTGGCTGGAAAATGAAACTCCCAACAAAAAGAGCTGAAACTCCTAGGTGCCAGGTTGGAAGTGTAAAATGAGTGGCACACAGCTGTGAGGCACTGAAACTCTTCCTGGGGATTGCAAGGACAGGGAGAGGTGCTCACATGCCCATTGCCACTGTCACCTCAGATGCTCTGTGGGTGGGAGCGACCCAAGGGGGCTCCTGAGGAGCACAGAGTGCTGCCCACACCGAGCAGCCCCTGATCCACAAACACCACAGGATTTTGAAAGCTGTCTCAGTGTCATCTCACATCGTCCCTCAGAGCCTTTGGGCCTAGGCAGAAGGCAGCTGTAAGCAGGGAGGGTGCACACCTCCTTTCCCCATTCCTGCTCTGAAAAGCAGGTGCAAATACACCAACAAGGTCACCTATGTACTCATGCATTTTGGATTATTGCTATGCAGATAATTGTACTCCTCAAGTGCTGGGAGAGGAAGAGTCAGAGCCTCTGGAGCAGAAGAGCAAGAGAAGAGCAAGCTGGGGCTGCAACCAAGCAGGAACAGGCAGCAGAATGAACAGGTTTCCATAAGAATCCAGAAATGCAACAGCTGCCCTGTGTGTAACATTCCCTGGGCTGTGTAAAGCAAAAGAATCACAGGATTTTGTGTGATCACTTTATCCCTGCTCACCTCTAGGCCTGAAGTAAAGGGAAAGAAAGTAAGGATGATTTTCAAGGAAGGGAGGACACAAAACATCTCCCAAATCCTCTATTAGATAATTGCTGCATGCATGCAGCAGGGGAAATGAGACCAGAATGCTGTTTGCAGATCCACACCTTTAGACATTCCCAATGGCAGCAATTCCAACTGAGACACTGAAGGCAAGATTTCACTGCTCATTTCCTCGCTGGCTTTGCTTTTTTAAAATACACACTTTCTTCTCATCAAGCCAGAGATATTATTTGCTTTGAGACAAACGCTTACCAGGCTGCTGTGGTTTAGAAATGTAACTCACTCCTCTAATATCATATCAGAAATTAAGGTTTTTTGACAATGGCTCTGCAGAACAACACTGCAGTATTGGTCTGAAGAATGCAAAGGTGGAGTGCATTCTTTTTGCTCATTGAAGCTGTCTGACACATGCAATACAGATGCTGTCAATACAATGATTAACTGCAATGACTAAAAGATAGCTAAGAATGTTTGCTGGTGCATGGATGGTATTTGTTGCTTTCGTAACACTCCCTGAAAAAAAAACCAACAACTCATAAATGACAGACTCCTCTGATTAGAATCACAGAACAAAAAACCCCTCAGTATTAATATGGGTATAATTTGGAAAACATTGTTTTTTTCATGGTTCAGTGATATCATTTTATACATCCTGCATGTTAAATCCTTTTCAAAGTGCTTACCTACTTTCTGCTTGGGGCATTAGAATTCATGGCTTGATAAAAACAAACCAACCAACATAGCCCAGGGTGATAAACTTGAAAACGCAGGGAATACACCACTACTAGAGCTGCATCCAGATTTTGTGATAGAATTTGCTCCACTGAAGTTTGAGTCAGGGCACTGAAATAAGATATAAAGTACAAGTCTTAATACTTGACATAAAAAAAAATCCTCTGACCTCTGGGAAGATTTTGATTGCATTTGAGTTCATCTGATCTGTTTCGGAAAAAAACAAAACAAAACAAAACAAAAAAACAAAACAAAACAAAAAAACTCAAAACAGCTCACCCCAAAGCATGGGGCCTGGAAGCATGACTCCTGAAAAGCCTTTACTCAGCTTCCCCAAGTCTCTAAGCTGATCCCCTGGGTCACAGCACACCCCATTTAAACTGGGATATTCAATCCAGACCATGCAACTATTTACTGTCTACCCTGAAATTGCAGCATTGAGTTTCTTGGTTCTTTTAATCTGTTTCATTCTCATTAGAGTTTTGTCTTCATTTTTATAATTCAGGCAGACAGGATTACCTGGGCAGTGCCTGGCAAGGGGCTGCAATGTGGAGAGGAGCCAGGGAGTTCTGTGGGTTCTGCTGAAAACAGAAGGGCAGGAAGAAATGCCCTCAGGATTAGAGCAGACACAAAGCCAGAAAATGGCAATATTTTTGCTGAACTTTGAATAGTTTTCATTCTAAAGGAGCACACAAGACGTTTAAAAAAACCCCAAAACAATCTGAAAACTCATTCTCCAGGAAAAATCTATTAATGAGTTAACCACCAGCTAAAGCAGAGACTGACTCTGTGACCTACCCTGTTAAATATGCCAGTGGCACACTCTGATGCTGGCATTTCTTAACTTGATTCTTGACTTAAATGCCCTTTTAACGTGCTCATTAGCGAAATTTTCTAATTAAAAAATGCAGCGGCTAAAAAGACGCCCTCTCCTCCACAAGTCACATGGAACCAACCTGAACACCTCCACGGTTCATTAGCTGAACTGGCAATTGCAGATCCCTGAGCAGTTCTCCACCACTTCCGCTAATTGAAAAACTTGTAACAGAAGTAGGCTGCTATCTTTTTTATGCACCTGTCACAAAAGGCGGAGCGGAATTTATTCTATGGAAATAAAGTTTTTGCTGCCTTAGAAAAGCTCAGGAAGCCAGAGGCTTGCAATAATTTGTCCATTTTTAAGAATTATGGAGGAAAGCACTGTCATAAGATTGTCTGCCCACTTCCAGACACTTATCTCCTCCTTTTTTCACCCCTCAGCCACCTACCATGGTCCCCTGCACATGTAGTGCATCATTTGGCTTTATACCCTCTTCTATCTCACTTTTCTTGTGCCTTTGTCTCACCCCACTTCATTTAAATCCCCCTCTCCCTCTTCAGCAAGGATCCTCCAGACACCAATACCATTCCCACATGGCAGTTATTGCATGACCTGCAAGTGTTACCCACATTTAAATGCATTATCCTCCCCACATCTGCCTCACACATTATTTCTATAATGTGCTGTTGTGCAGTTTTTCCATTGGTTTGAGTTTTTACTTTGCATTCATCTTCAGCTTGCACCATGGCACAATCTTTCACTGCTTGTAGACAGATATCAAGTTTTCATTTTTCATAGCTCCAGTATCCAATCCATATCCCTGTTGCACATCACTCTGGGGCTGAGTTAAAGCTGATTTTCTTCGCATTGACTGGTAGGGGGCTGTTTTTCCTCACCATGCAAATTTATTTTAACTGACAATTTGAACCAAATCAGTTTTCCTCAAGTCTGTTTTGTCTGTGACAGTAATTTGTCAGTGATCCCTCTGCGCTTATCTCCACCCATGAGCTTTTCTATTTGATTTTCTCAGTCTGAGCTGAGTGAGGAGCGGGAATGTGGCTGAGGGGCCTCCCACAGCCAGCCAAGGTCAAACCACCTCAATACATTCAAAACCTGCAGAAATTCAGCCTCAGTGAGGACTGGAGTTCCAGCCAGAACAGCCAGATCCTTCTTTTGCTTCCTCACAAGCCTTGTGAGCCAAAGGACCAACACTAAATACCCAACAGAGATTGCACCTAATACCCAGAGACTGGAAAAGTAATATTCAAATTATTTACCAGCCATTTCAAAAAAGGATACTATGGGATTCATCCTCATATAATTTTATATTTTATTTACGAAAGGGACAATTTAAAAAGTCTATTTCTTGTGATTTATGGATGCATTTCTAATTTAAGATGAAGTCTCTTAGCCCCTGGAGTTATGAAAAAATTCATCCCCATAGGATAGAATTTGGTGCTATTTTATCAGTGCCACTTCTGGTTCAAGGTCTTTTTCTGCAGAAATGCAGGAACCCCATTTGGAAATGGATGTTGGCTTCCCTACTCCTGCCCACAGATTTGCTGTGTGGCCTAAGAACCATGTCAAGAGCACAAAACCTGCTCATTTACCATTAATAACCATCTTACTGAGCTCTCTGATAAATCTGAATGTCAGCATTCTTTGTACCTCTGCCCAAAATAAAGCACTTCTCAGATACATGGAATGGTGAGGTCTCAAAAAGCTCTTCAGAGACCTAAGGATCATATTATTTCCAATCCCATGGGTAAAGGTGGAAATCCCAATAGAGAATTTTTCTTACCTACGATGTTGGTAATGTGAGATCTAAAGTTTATGTACAGAGCAGCCTGAAGCTTGTTAGCAGCAGTTATTTTCTGTGTTCAATTCAGAAAGGTGCTCCTTTCCTGCAAGTGCAGGGATACTCCTGAAATCCTGCCTTCATCCACAGCCTAAACACAGACAGGGCTTCGGGAAGCTACAACTGCACATGCAAGGACAAAAGCCATAATAAAGCTATTTTTTGATTGCAACCTGAAAAAATAAAAACGACCATCACTTAAATAATACCTCACAACAAAGAGAATTTGTCCAGACTGAGGTTTGTCTTTGTCTGAAGGAGATTAAACCAACATCTCTCAGCACATTTACTCTCTGGCAGTGCACTAAGTTGGAAGAGTCACCCACACTCCTCTCAGTGAAATGATGACATCTGGCTGAAAAGAACTGGAGAGGTGTGAAAAAAGAGACAAGTCTGGGAATGCCAAAACTCCTTTCCTGGTTTGTATTCGAGGATGAAGCACATCAAACCTCCTCCCTCCTCCTGCTGTGGCCATCTCACACACACTCAGCTCTCTCTGAAACCATTCCAGGACTGGTCAAGGGTCCCTGCAGAGTCACACAGAACTTCAAATTCTAGATAGGGCCTTAGCAGGATTTAGGTGTTGTCTGATCAGACTGGAGTAACTGCAGCCATAAAATGCAGCCAGTTTGAAACCTCCCACATCAAAAAGAGCTGCTAATGAACTTAGACTGACTCAAGAGTTCATTGACACCAGACTGGAGGCTTTCACGAGCCAAAGCTCCAGCCCAGAAACTTCCATTTTGCCAAACTGTGCTGGATCCTAAGCTAAATCCATGTATGCCATGCAGACACACCTGGAGGTGGAGTTGCTCATTCCCTGGTGGCCACACAACCCCACGGAGCATTAAAGCCACCCACAGCGATGAGTGCTCACCTCCCTGTCTCTCCTATTTCTCCTGGTGAGACGTGCTCAGAAAGCTCCTGCAATAATTCCTGAATCCATCCTCACCCTGCTGCAGGGGAAGACGAGCCCTCTGTGGCAGTGGCGTCTCTTTAGGCAGCTGGTTTCTGGTTTTTAGTGACATTTCCCAGGGAATTACAAGACATAGACCAAACACAAGACAAGAACAAGGCTTAGATTGGAGCCCAAGTAACTCTTCTTTAGATCAAAGTGAGTCTTGGAAGGTGTATTAGATCCACAATAGGTTTATTGATCTACAAAAGGCTGATCTTCAAAGCCCATTGGAAAAAAAGGAGGAAGGACTTTCTAAGAAATAGGAAGTGCTTTGGCCTCAGCTGTGTTTTTGCTCTAGTCCTTGCACATATGTTAATTAAAAAACAAGATGTGTGGCTACAAATGAAAAGGAAAAGAAAATCAATCATACAGGATCCTCTGCTATCATTTCACCTCAAAGCTTTTCAGAATACATCCTGCTTAGCTCATCAGAAATGCAACTTTGTCCTTAGACGTGAACATGCTAAACAGAAAGAGATTTTCTTCCTATTATTCAACCCATTTTTGCTTAGATTAAAAATATTAACTCGAAAAATGCATGTTTTTTTCTCTGAAAATACCCCAGAGGCTTTATGAATTAAGGTAACCCTGAGTGCCACAGTCAGTAAAGTGTTTAAAAACAACCATACTCTTCACCACAGTCAACACAAAATTCAAATCACCTGGAAAAGGAAGAGAAACTTTGCTTTTAACCTATCTTCCCACACTTCATTTAGCCTGCATTCTGAAAATTAATTCTATTCCCTGATGTGATTTTCCCTTGCCCATCCAACATTTCAAATCTACATGACTTAATCTATACACTAATGGACTCCTAATTTTCTGGGGTAGTCAACCACATAAGACACTAACACAGATCATTAAAAGAAGTGGAAAATCTAAACAAAGACATAACAATTAATTCTGTGCAAGCAATAGCTCCACCGCAAACCTAAGAAAAAATATTTATGGCATTGTTTTTCTAGGCAGGGTGTAATTTCAGTAGCTAATTCTTCCATCAAGTGTATTTTATGACTCTCACATCTTCAATGTTTGAAAAGAAGCAGTCTCTAAATCTGTCCAAATTTCTAAATTTGTTTTTGTTTTCTTTTCGTTAACCAGAATTTAGGCAGATTATTCAATCAGTCATTTGGCCTTGCTCCATTTCTGCTCAGCCCTTCTAAAGTTAGCACCACTGGAAACTTTCTTCTTCCTCAGGGGCAGAATTTCATTACATTGTACCATGCTGGTAAGGCCTTGGAATAGGGAAGCTTCATCTGTGCACAGTATCAAAATGTACAGGGAAAGTGACAAATTGCATTCAAACAATCCAGCCCACTCTTTGCTGAAGTGACTCACCAACGAGATAAGAGTGACTTCTTTAAACTGCTATTTTTGGTTTCTCTGTTAACAGGAAGCTGTAACTTATCAGCAGCCAATTAACTCAGAATTGTCTGTCTCTTCTCAGCCACCCTCACACAGTTGTACAAAGAACAGCAAAGGAGATTTGTCTGTGAGATCACCTGTTCAACATGAATGGCATCAGTAAAACTTTTTTTATGGGTGGCCATGAAGGAACCATAATATGGGAATAAAATTGCTTATCTAAGGCTCAATTGAAAGCTTAAAGCTACTGTTAAATCAGTGAGCAGAGAATGAACCACAGAAGCAGCAATAACTATAAAATGTAATTTTACTTGGAACAGAAAATGTGTATTTGATTAATTGTAATGTTCTAAAACATGCAGTACAAAAATGTCAGGAGTTTTCCATTTACTAGCTAAAATCCCAGGATGAGAAGCACTTCCCCTTTCATTTTTTTTTTTATTTCTTTTTTTTTTTTAATTTCTTTTTTTTTTACTGCACAAATGTCTTGATTCGTTATCTCTGGCTGCTAACATTCACATTGGGTGAAAAATATTGCATTATCTACTCCTGGCAAGCAAGGTTCTTTCCTTCTGACAAACAATTCTAGATAACTAATGAAATGTTATTCCTGGCAAATGAATGAACTATTTGCTTTTTTATTACATTTCTTTGAGGCTGTCATGGTCTGGAAGGCACCATTAAGGCATGCATATAACTTAGCACCAACGAATGTGAATTGTTCTGTTTTCATTTCACCAAGCTCAGTGTATATCCTACATATTTACAGAGGTAAATAACATTCTTCATGAAGCACAGCATCAACTTCATCAATACAGAACTTCCAATGCAAGCACATTGCTCCACTGAATTTTAATTTTTTTAAGATAAAGTGTGCTTCCTCAAAGAAATTTCCAAATATTGCTTCCCCCCCACCAAGGGCATATTTTCTTCTATCTTTCAAACAAATACATGTGTGGTACCTTCCTATTTTTTTTTTCAGCACTCCTGTTTCTTACCTATGTTTTAATCAATTTCTCCCATAATTACCTACATTGTCAGAACACACAAAATTAAAAGCCTGAATGAATGAGCCTTGTAGTTAAGCAACAGTTTTATTCAGAACCTACTTTTTTGGTGATAAATGGATGTAGGATGGCAAAGTACGAGAGTAAAGCTGATGCCACTGCTCATTGCCCTCAAATGTGATTGTTTTTTCAGCATGTGCCTCCTGGACTCTACAGTTTTCCACAAAAAATAAAATTGACCTTGAAAAGCACATAATTTTCAGTTACAAACAAATGCCCAGGTCTTATGTCTATATCAGGTCAAATATTTGGTCTTTACAGTGTGTTCTTTCAGGGTTTTACAAAAACTATGATTTCCAAACAGCACTGGGGAGAGGGAGGAATGTGCTGAAAGGTAAAACAAAAATGCCTTTTGTTCCTTCCAGAGTCCCTTCACTCATCTCCTTTGTTAAGGTCCTTCCAGTGCCTGTTAATTAATTGCTGTGATTGAGGTCAAGTTTGAAGATGATATGGGGTTAATTTTAGACTCTCTGGAGGGCAGACTAAGAAACTCATTACTGCTCCTGATGCTGGAATGTCAAGCTAGGCAGACCTATAATATCTCAGGCTCTCAAGGATGTTGACCTTTCTGCAAAGAGCTGCCTTGGCCTGGGTCGTGCAGGTCTGTGCTCACAGCTCTTCTTAAATTTCTTTGCTTCTGTTGCCAGATTATAAATTACAAGTGAGAGCTCAGTGTTTCTAAT
The DNA here is from genome assembly GCF_047830755.1 of Zonotrichia albicollis. Taxonomy (NCBI): domain Eukaryota; kingdom Metazoa; phylum Chordata; class Aves; order Passeriformes; family Passerellidae; genus Zonotrichia; species Zonotrichia albicollis. The sequence goes on from NC_133820.1 coordinate 2,398,743, forward strand.
TAGTCTGGAGTTCTCCAGGGGGGGCTGGTGAATATAATGCAGCAACACATGTAACTAACTACCACTCAACGTGCTTTTAGCAGAAAGCCAATTAAAAAGAAAATTAAAAGAAAAATTGCTCTGTGCCTACTCCATTGCTCACTACTTGGAAATTACTCAGTGAGTCTGATTGTTGGCCAGCAAGAGTCTCACTGATTCTGAGCTAAGTTTATAATGAGGGAAGTTTACAATTAATTTCTATTTTAGTATGAACTTTTCTAGCAAATCTGAAATATTTACAAAATCCACCAGTTACAAAGTGACAAGCAGTGTAAGAAACCACTTCTGACATCTTTTGTACCAAGAGTCAGGATGCAATTTGTAAAAATGGGACGTACCCAGTTAAATCTATCAGTTCTTTTAGACACTGGTTTGGTTTGGGTTAAAAGTGCTGCAGAAACACCAGCCTCTTGTCTCTCTTTTCTGAAAACTTCTGTGGCCATTCAGGAAGAGATATAAAGCTCATAAAAACCCAATTGTAAAAGAAAATCAATGGTGACAATGCAAGCTGAAGTTTATACTCTGTTTATGACAAACCCTTCAACACCAAGCATTTGCAGCTCAAGTCCTCTGTGGCTTATGTAAAAAAGGTCCCTCTTAGTACATGAATTTTCAGTGAGCAATCAAGCCACTAGTCCCTAAAACTGTAGGTGACACTCTCTCATCAACCTGAACTTTGTCAGAATTCAAGGTTATAAAGGCAGCTGCACTGTATTTTTATAGAATGTCATCTGAAACAGCCAAACCTAAATCCCATTAAATTCCTGTAGGTATGCTCAGCAAAATAGCAAAAACAGGTGCCCAAAAGAAGCTTTAAAAAAAAAATATTGCCTTAAATTGGTTTCACACATATGTCTTTGTATTTAAATCAATATCCTTCTTCTTTATATTTATTTGTCTCAATGAGGGGATTCAATTTGAACTCAGCAAGAGCCATTGGACCTCTGAGTAGGGGTTTAAGTGTATTTACAATGTACTGATGGAAAAAATATAATCTAATATTACTGATAATAAAAGAAGTAAACTAAAATTAAGTTGGATTCTGGCAGTCATATTCACACCAACAACATATACACAGGATAATGAGGCTTTCTCTTTTTAAGAATTTATGCTTGGGTAATCAGAAACAAAGAAATTATTTATGATTAATATAGTTGTGGTTATCCGCTCAAAGTTCTGTCATTTCCTTTTCTGATGCATTAGTTAAACAGCAAGAGGAAAAACAAAAAGCATGGAAAGGAGATCCAATATTTATAAACCAAAATGATTTAAAGTCCCTGTGCTCCAACATGTGCTATCCACCTCCCCAGCAAGCTCATCTGAAGCGAGCTGTCAATCTGAGATGCAATAAAACAAGGCAAAGATATTCTCTGGCTTCATCTCAGCTAAATTTACAGACAAGCTGCCACATCAGGGCATCATCACTCCTCAGCCTGTCCCTTTGTTAGTGCCACACAGGGGACAGTGCTGCGGGTGTGACAAAGAGCTCGACAGCTTCGCTCCTATTGCGTGGCAAGCAGGCAGTATTTCTTTCAGAGATAATCCACAGACAATATTTTTCAGAGATAATCCACCAGGACACTGTTCCTCTACTCCCAGCACTGCTTTTCTTCTCTGCCCACTCCAGCCCCACTCTGCTGCCTGGTTTTGCATTTGTAATGTGGTTTAAAAGCAGCTGGGTGAGGTTTGAAGTCAGTTCTAAGTTCACCTTTACTTTTTTCTGCCCCCCTTCTCCCCACACTATTTGATTAATTAGGAAAGTTTGGAAAAAAGCCAAACAAACACAAAAAATGTGTTAAAACCACAAAAAAAAAAGGTTTATAAACAGTGCATATCTTGAGCACTGTAAGACTGGCAAGTGAAATCACACCAGTGATCTATATAAACTTGGAAAAGAAAAAAGCCTTATCAGTCTCTGCTGTAAGGTATCAGCACTGATAGATCTACAATTACACAATAAAGGACATCAAAGTATTATATTAAGGATAGAAAGCCTGAACTGTACTAACAGAGTTTGAATGTCCCATTTTCAGCGAGCCAAATGACCCAGCTGCAGTTTGGGAGAGTGCTGAGAGCATCAAACCTGCTCTGGCTCCAGAGTCCCATCTGGGGAATGTCTGATGCAGACAACCAGACAAAACTTGCTCTAAAGCAAGCTCTGCATTGCCCAAGGAGGAGTTTTAGGGCTCTTGGCACAAACCACCTTAACCTACTGACCTTTCCTACAGCGTCAACTAATTCTTAACACAGGCATCATGGCATTGAATTTCTACCAGAAACCCTTAGAAGTAATCACAAAGTTCACTTTTTCTTGATAGTCTCACCAGAGTTACAAGGATACATCTTTTATTACACAAGAACAGCAGAAGTTCCATTCACTTTTGCTGCTCTCCAACATTAAGGTGTGTGGAGCCAAGTTAAAGCATTTTTAGGGCTCCATTACACCCCCTCTATCCCCAAAAGCCATCCTTGTCCATGTGAGTAACAGGGAGCTCGCACACAGGATTTGCCTGAATGAAGAACAATGGCAGGAATTAAACGACTTGGGTTTACCGCAGCTAACATCCAGGAATGTTACCTTTCTATTGAATTACTTTTTAAAATGCTAATTAGCTCCAGGATGCAAAGTCACGAGAGAAATGCAAAATTCTCATGCAAGCGGTTTTGCAGTCAGAAGAACCAATTTGGATCCCATTGGTTTCCATTTCAACAGTAATTATTCTACAGCTTTATTGCAAATTGCTGCTTTGCAACAACAAAGCTGAGCATTTGCACTTCTTTTCAAGTGCAGTTGTGAAAACAGAACCGGGGAGAGACCCTTCACAGCTGCCCAGCTCTTTTTGCTCACCATTTTGAGGGGCAGCTGGAGTTCTACTCATCACCAGGCAGAGCAAGGAACAATTTTCCTGTTCACTCTTTGCTGACTCCTTCGGACAACAAAAAGTTGCATTCCATGCTTGTATTTGTATATTGAAAACAAACTTATGCACAAAACTGCCTTTTACAGATTCAGATATAGGATTACCACCTGAAAAAAAAAAAAAGCTCGGGAATGTGAAATAAAGCATGGGTTTGACTTTTCAATTTTTTTCTTTTAATTTTTAGCTTCAATATAATAATCTCACACAGAAACAAAAGCCACCTTTTGTATTATACCCTGGAAAGATCAGGAAGCTGTCTGCACACTGATTGCAACAGAAATTCATTCCCAGTCAGCATCTTTAGCTGTGACACCTTCCCTGGTGCTGCTACCAAAATGATTCCTTTAGCCCTCAACCTGCTCTCTGACACAGAGGTGCAAGACAGAGGCACTCCCCTGCCATGGATCCCATAGGATGGAAATCTCTGCCTGAGAATAACTACTGTCCTAAAGAACATTGAAATGCAGAGTGGGAGGGATCTGAAGTGAAATTTGAAATGTGGACTGGAAGTGGGGCCAGGCACTACAATAAAACAGAGCCTTAAAATGGTCCTGTAACCTGCTTTTATTGTATATCTTATATCAAATATTTGATTTTTTTTTTCTGGACTATTTTGTAAATTGCCTTAAATATCTCATGACTGGCAAAACGCATTTACACTGTGTTTTTCCGAGAAGACAAAATTAGGCCAAAGAAATTGGCTCAAATACAAAAGCCCATATCGGAACCTGAAAGCCTGCAAAACCATTTTGACGTGTCCATCATCTGCTAGAAACTCCAGAGTTTACACTCCAACATTATTATGGCCCAGCATAGTGAGGTTTAAGTGGGGAGGTGAGGCCCTGGAGCCGCAGCCAAACCAGCAGAGGGTCAAGGAAAAGGGGAGCAAGGATATGTGCTGGCCCCAGGACACTCCTGCCATGCACCCTTGACAAGTTCTGCTTGGCCAGAGGGGCTGTGGAGTCTCCAACCTTGGAGATGCTCCCAAAAACCCATCTGGACGTGGTCCAGGCCAACCAGCTCCAGGTGACCCTTCCTGAACAGGCTGGTTGGGCCCAAAGACCTCTAGAGGAACCTCCCAACCTCAGTGCTTCTGTGGAACACACAGAAGGCACAGGCCTCAATTTGAACATATGCAAATACGCAGATTGCATGCCATGACTTGGTTACAAATCACATCCATTGTCTTCATCATTTCCAGTCCTCTTAGTAGATGTCACTCATCCAATTTTTAGAATTTTTAAAGAGAAACCCAAGATGACAAAACACCTTGGGAAACAGGAGCTTACAGCATCCCATGTTCAGAATTAAAAAGGCATGGAGGGAGGGATTAAAAGTGGGTATAGAACAAAAAATAGAATTTTAGTATACTTGGTGTCAATAGCTGCCCAACTGTAATAATTTGGGTAATCATTCTATTACCACAGACAACAGTGTAAGATAATAGTTGTCCAGCTATGATCTTCGTTTGCTGTTAGTTATGAAGTATAAGTTACACTAAAAAAAGTGAAAAATAATTAACCTCAGCTGTACTAGAAAAAAAAATCACTATGGGTGATCTTGAGCATTATTTTCTGTCAGTGCAGCACAACCTCATTCTGATTTTTCGATCCCACAGGAAAATTCTTTGTACTGATTTCAGAGCGCTGCAGAATCACTACCATTTGGTCATTTTTTTATACCTAGCTACTGATAAAGCTTTCCAAAAGAAAAGGGCTTATAATTAAAACTGTGATAAGAGAAAAAGTATTTTCCTAAACTGGGATATTTGGGGAGATGAAGGGAATGTGATCATTGATCAGCAATATTTCTAATGAATCTATATTCTTTTGAGTCATTTCACTATGTTGCTTTTGTAAGTCTGTAGGCCCAGAAAAAGCCTCTTTAATGTTAAACTAGAGGATAGAACAAGATCTTTTTAATGCTGCTCTGTTAAATGCATTGCTAAGTTTTGGTTCCCTTCTCTCCATTACATTCCTTTCAAGGTACAAAGGGTTCACTGATGGATGGCAAAAACGATTAGAGGCACACCAAGGCTTCCCCCTTAAAAATGAGCAGGCTAAGATTGAGATGTTTATGGATGAGACAAATAAGAGAGGACACTCCAGAACTTTACACAGTAATGAATGTTGTAAAAAAGACAAATGGAGTGGAGGTGCTCCTATTTGTCAAGTCTCATAATAGAAGAAGAATGGGTATTCAATGGCACAGAAGTGTAACATAAAGGATTTTTTTTTCCTCCCATAAACAACAGGTAAGAGTCAGGAGATTAAACTTTGTTCCACGAAATTCTTTGGAGTGTCAGATTTGAAATTGAAAATTAAAAGCATAAACCTTCTGAAGTAACAGCTCAGAAAAATTAAATATTCTTCAGAGGAATTGAAAACTTCTATTTTCATTTAGCAGGGGAAAAAAAGGAAGATTTTAAGAACGAGCATGTTTCTGAACAAAATTTTAAATGTTTCACTGAGAAGAAGCTGGAGCATTTTCATGAAAGAACTTATTTGGATTTTTCTGCAAAATAAAATTTAAATTGTTAGCTCTTCCTATATAAAACTTGAGCCAACCAAGTTCTAGGTGAAATATTTGCCAAACATTCTTACTCTGAGCTAGGAAAAACTATTTCCACTACATACTTCTACAGTTAAAAGAAGAAATGCAAATGGAAGGGATATAGCTTTTTTGTATTAGTTAAAAAAAAAGCAACTCTAGGTCAGAAAAACAACGAGGTTTCTTAAATCTTTTGTGGCTGTGTCTGGTAATCAGACTAATTAGAACACTGAACTCAAACTGCTGGCTGGTATTTTAGTTTATGCACTCCTGAATTCCCAGCTCCTACGTGTTGTGCTCAAGTTATTTTCTTCCCCAGAGAATTAGAATTCATTTTCTAGGATGAAAAAAGGTGCAAGACACAGTGCAAGCTACTACCTGGAGAGAAAGAAGGTAAAAATATGTAAAGGGTTATTAAAATTCAAGCTATATAACTCATTCACTAAACCTATTTTTCCATGCTTGTATCAAGTTTTCTATTTAATAAGAAAGTAACCTAAAAGATAGAAAATGCAAAATAAGCTGTGGCAGCATGCAGATTCACAGCTTTTGACTGCATGAAAATTTTTGCTGTGAACAAAATTCAGAACAAAACAAAATAAATAATAATTCACACACTCACATCTATTTCTTATTTAGTGGAAAAAAGAAACTTATTTAAAACTGTCCAAGCAATGTACTTTGTTTTTTCAGCCTGAATAATTTACCAGCACTTTGCTGAAGATTATTTTAAGTGGTCAATATAAACCAGAATTGGTTTATTTTGTGTAACAGGAAAACCATTCACTTAGTTGGTAAAAAACAAACAATTTTTTACCAGCTGTTTGGGCTGACAACCAAGCACAGAAACAAGCACTATGCGCCCAAGACTATAATTCTGCACTAGAAATTTTTGAAGCTCTCTGGCCCCAGTTTAATGGTGTCATTAACAGCGTGTTATGGCTTTAACTAAGTGTGGCTCCACTTTGTTTTGACTACTCTGTCATTATTAATTCATTTAGAATCTGCTGTAGTAATGCTGATCATAACGAATTCATTTTATATTAATGTGCATGTCATACTCATTATCATGGGGTTTTCCACTATAATTTTGCCTGAACGGGAATGAAACCAATTGCAAAAACAATTTGTTTGTTGTGACAATGTATTAGGAAGGAGTAACCTGCAGTTTTCACAGCACCAAGTGGCATGGGATGAGTGTCCCTTCACAGGTTCCTTCAAAGGCATTTTTTCCTAATCACATTTGAGCTGCCACAGAAACCCACAGAATTGTGGGCTGCCCATGACTGCTGGCACACAGAGTGTGGGCTTGCCTACAGGGCTTTCTTGTGTTTCCTCAAGTTGCATCGCTGACATCATCTAAAAAATAAAATTCTGAAACCTTCCTGAGACATTGTCAGGCATTATGGAACAGTAACAATTGAAATTTTATTGAGTAGAGAGATCCAGCTAAGAAATTCTCTCATGAAAGTGCTTCAGCTTCTGCTGAACGAAATATTTAAAATTTTGTTCAGAAACGAGCTCAGTCTTAAAATTTTCCTCTTTTTTTTTCTTGATTAACAAAAATGGAAATCTAAGACAAGTTTTCAATTCCTTGGAAGAATATTTAATTATTCTGAACTGTTATTTCAGCAGGCTCTCTTCACACCTTGCAAACCCATGCTGCCATCAGCAAGCACAGGGCACTCACCCTGCTCACACCTCATGCATCCATATCCATCACACAGAAATCCAGAAAGATTTTGGTTAGGAGGGATAAATAAAGACATCCAGCCCTACCACCAGCAAATTTCAAAGCCTGACCACATCATTCAGCATCTTGCACAGTTTCACTCTGATCTTCCCCAAATACAGAGAACCCATGTCCTCCCAGCACTCCTGCTCATTCAATATCCAAATTCAGCACAAAATAACAGAAAGACCCCTCTCTCCTTGGGTTCCAGCTTGCCTTTTGACTTTTGTTTTTCAAAAATATAATCAGTAGAATCATTTCCTACAGTCCACAGCCTGTGAAGTCCAAACTACATCAAAAACCTCTCTAGCTAATAATGGCCAAACTTGATATTTTCCATGTCCAAAAAGTGGAGTTCTTCCAGATGGTCAGTGGCTCCTTCAGCCACTTCCTGGAAAAGACTTCTCTGAATCAATTCCTGTTTTTATGAACATAAGTCCCAGGACCGGTGGATTCCTGAGGAGTCCACAGGAACTGTGCTTGGGAACACACAAGATTATCTTTTCAATTGAAAACTTCTAACAACTGTAGTCCTTGTGAAGATTCTGAATCTTAGTTATGCTCATGAAAATGACAGTTTTAAACAGCAGAGACAAAGTGGTTAGAATTTTAAGAGAAAAAGAGATAGGCTACAATTTTCAGTCTTGCTCCATTTGAACGAGTCCATTTTAGCAACAGCTGTCCTTTGCAACAAATTATTTTTGTGCCAGTTATTTTTGCCATGATCTTAAATGATTTGGATTGCTGCAATTTTTGCTGTCCCACAGAGCTTCCATTAGGATATGACTTCTTCTACATGGAGCTGTTACAACACACAATCACTGGAAGGGTGAATTTACAGATAAACAGACGCCATTAACATTGAAAATTTCCCTTCAAGATAAAAGGCGCATACATTGTAACATAAATTCTCATCATTAAACCACAGAGAATTAAACACATTTTAGAATCCAGCCCCTGTCCAAATTCACTGGAGAAGCTCTAGAAGTCTCCTATCACAAGTAATGGAAAAAAATCTATTACAGCAGCAGTGTCCCAGTGCTGATGAAAACCAAGGTCTGCTGTCCCAAACATACAAGTGGAGGAGCACACACACACGCTCTGAATCCAAGAGTTCTGAAGACCAATCAACAACACTTTATACAAAAAATAAAATCATTATAAATCAGAGGTAGGGTGTAGCAGAAAAAAGGCAGGGGCATTTACATTTGAAATGTAAAATAAAAACGATGTCTTTGCTTTATCCTTAGTTTGGGCACAATTCTACGGAGTCATTTCACTTAGGGCAAAAACAACCTCTGCTTCTTGCTTCAAACTCACACTTTCATGGAAGGCTGGTGCTTACCTAACCTCTGGCTTAAAAACCCATTTACTACCAATATAATCTTGATTATTTCCATTTTATTAGTTGAGCAGATGAACAAGTAAGTACCAACTCCCAGACATACTCAACACTGCATTTCACACACAGCACGGGCGTGCTCTCAGCCTCCTTGGTTCTGCAGCAAAGCAATTTTTAATCCTAATATAAACCAGCCTGTCCTGAACACAAGAATTACTCACACACAAGAGCCTGACCTCTCCTGTGTCAGAGTAAGCATTTTCTTAACTGGTTCAGAAGAACCTTAATATTCAGAAAGTAAAAGTAGATTGCATGGAAAAGATAATTCTGCCTCATAGAAGGTTTGGGTGATTTGTTTTCTTTTTTTTTTTAATGTAGAAATCTAGGCTCAAACTTGCTGCCTTCACTCAGCATAGATTCCCAGGCAACTCAAGGAAAGGCTAAAGATTATAAATAAAAGTAAAATTCAAAATACCTTAACTCTCCCACCAGACAAGTTGCACCCACCCTGGTTTTGGGCTGTTTCTTATTCTCTGATGTTTGAATCCTTCAGCTGAGAAGGATTTGCTGTAAATTGCTCTGGTTCCCAGTTCAAGCCAAGAGCAGCCCTGCAGTGAGTTACAGTGATGAGTAACAGCACAGCTGTTTGCCATTCTCTGATAATTTCAGTATTTCCCCCCAGTTTTCAGCTTTTGCCTGGCCCAGGGCTACCCCAAAGGGCAGCTCCTGCTTCCCCTACAAGGCTGAGGTGTCTTGGGCAGTCAGCAGGGTTCAGAAAAAGAGCTATAAGATTATAAACCTACTGTCAGCCTTTGGCAACCACCTATATTCTTAATGCTTCAAAATAATAAGCTGCACAAATGAAATTATTTACTCTTCCAAAATACGGCTCCCTTCAATTTCAGAAAAAAAGCAAGCAACAAACAAGCAATAAACTGAGTGTTTCAGCACAAACGCTGGGTATTTCAGGACACCAGAAAAGCTTTCCAGTTTCAGGTGGCCCCCACTGCTTCTCTAGACCCTGAAACTTGCACAAATAATTGCAGAAAGTTCCACGGTAGAGTTTGCTGCAACTCCTCAAAAATTAGGCATAATTGTTAGATCCCTGTATCAAAGGTAATCAGTACCTGGATGATTTTCTGGTTTTTCAAAACCAAGAGTGGATGTGTTTGCAAAGCATAAGTTAAAGTTTTGCCACAAGTAACTCAGTCCAATAGAGAGGATGATTGCTCAATTTAAAGAGTGAATTTATTTGACTTACATTATGCAGAAGGTCAGACCAAATCTTCCAAGAGGTTTCTTTTCCTCTACAAAAATCAATAATTCTATTGGCCTCCGAGACAAACAATAAATGTGTCTGAGAAAGGCAAACACCTCTTTAACTTCTGAATTATTTATTTAAAAAATATTCTCTCTTCATGTGGATGCTTTTGTGAAGCTTTTAATGTGCAGTTTCTGAAGATGGATATTAAAAAGGGGGAAAGAAACAAGAAGCTGTTCGGGAAACTGCAATTTTGAGATATTTCACAAGAAAATCCCAGTAATAACAACAACAATGACAACTAATAATAATAATGATAATAATAATGATAATATAAAAACCCTGGGAAAGTGCTTGCATATTTCTTTTCAAGGAGGTAAGAAATCATTAGTCCCCTAATCAACTGTCGGGTTTTAATTTAACCCTCAGAGTTGATATTATAAATTGCTGCAATACTGAAATTTGTGTTGAATTAATACCTGGAAGCAGTGTTCAAAGTAAATATACTGTATTAAGTAACAAAATCAACAGAGGGCTATTCCTTCTGCATGTTTAAGGTACTTTAGTTTATATATGACACCCAATGTCTTCCTTTTTCCCCTAACAGAAAGGATTGTAGAATTTCCTTCAGCACTGCAGAACTTGCAATTCAATTTAAGCCCAGCTTGTTAAGGCAGGCACAGAGCCATAATTACACCCTACACTGCTGCTTATTGTGCTGCAGCTGATTTCTGCTGGATAAATGCATGTCATACAACCTGCAGCACACCCAATTAACATTCAGGAGACAGAACAAGAATGTTTAGTCATCAAATACATTCAGAAACAGTCCAGCTCACCAAGCTGGTGCACTGGACTTCACTGTTAAAATTCCTTTCTTGTCTTTTCTTGTTTTCCTCTCTTATCACTGTGTACCAAGGCTCCAAGGAAAATGCAGCAAAGTCTGATAAATTCTAAAATGAAAAATATTAAAAAAATCATTTTCTCAGCTACATTGTATTTCCCAAGTCTTCCACGGCAAAGAGGGAACACAGCCCCCCAGCTGGGATGAAAGGATTACCTACTAGAATATCATGTATATTACATAACATATAATTTTGGAACTTTTTTGGTTGCTATGCATCCCAGCTACATTACAGCAAAAGCATGGACTCCTGTCAGAGTTTTTTTTATTATTTATTTTATTTTACATGGGGTTTTTAAATTTTGTTGTTGTGACTTAGACAGATAGCAGTGTGGTGACTGGAATCACAGAATAGTGCAAGATATTTTTTTTTCCCAGTAAAGAGAATGGTGACTTTTACTTTCAGTACTAGACAAAAGAGCATTTGGGTGTGACTGTGTGCCTCAGAGATCCCAATAAACACCGTGTACAGCCCTAAATACGTGTACAATGAGTTCCTGTTGCACTCCAGCCCTGGGAGTTTGTCTGAATCCCCCTGTCTCAACTCTAAGCCTTAGGAACTGGGATGAGCAGGTCTGCTAGTACAATATATCTCCTCAAAATCTTCAATAAGTAGTTTCTTTTAGGATTTAAAGTTCATACAGTCTGTCTTCTGGGTGGACTGTGAAGGAGAATTACATCTTTTTTTTCCCATTTCAATCTCTCAGTTCCTATAATGGAAAATGTGTGCTAAAGCTGCTATCCAGTGACAAAGGAAAAGGAGTCACACACAAAGCGAAACATTCTGCGATTTGTTCCCTTTGCAAAAAAAAAAAATAATATTGTCACTATATCCCATTTCAGACCACAAATGATTGCTTCATTCATTAGCATTGTGCTCCGGTTTGATTTTCCTGGGGCTTAAGAACATAGTTAACAGAAAGTAAACTGAAAAGGACTATCGTTTACATGTTGCTGACTGAGATGTTCTAATATGACGAGAATCAGGTAAAAATAATAAGATTAGGCTCAAGTGACTGACTAGGTCAAATAGTACATTTTATTTCCTACTTCTGCTATAATAAAGGAATGGGCTGAGAAAACCTCAAATTAAAAAATAAAATAAAATAAAAACACACCATGTTAATCACCAAAGCCTTACAGTAATCCCCAGGGCTGATTAGCTTTCAGTCACTTTCCGTAACATTTGACTCCTAATAAGATTAAACCAGGCTTTTTTACTTCTCATCATCATTCAAAAGGTCCCATTGACTATTCACCTCTCTCACACTGTAATTCAAAAGTGACTTTAAATGAGTTGTGGACTCAGCTTTAGATAAATCTCACCAACCACATCTGAGCCACGTCCAAGCAGAGAATTATTGCAAACAGCACCAGCGCTCATATTATTGTCACTTGATAGGAGCAGCTCTAATCTCTTGATCCTGTGAAATCACTACTTGTCTAACTCGTGGCTGAACATAGATTCTAATGAATGAGAATGGTTATTTAAAAAATGTAAAACACAAAAATTACTGTTTCCTCTCCCTTAATCTCATCATACCAAAATCAGCATTGCTTATTTCTGATCAGCTCAAACAGAGCACCTTGAATGCCAGTGAACAGACCTGAAAATCATCCAGGGGCTGTGGCTCCTGGTCAGTGTGATGAAGGTAACTCTGCTGAACATCAATTTCAACAGCTCACCAAGTGGCATTTCTACAGATGTCCCTCCAAATCATCATGGATGATTCACTGAATTGACATTCATGCTCTTTTTGTTGTATAATCTTTTTTCCCCTTGCCTTTTTCCTGTACCTAATCCTACCCAGCCAGGGTTGCAGAAAGTGAGATGTGACTCTCAAACTAAGAGAATTAAGGTTTATTACACATTGCTTCCAGATGAGTTTGCCCTTCTGAACGAGGGCAAACCCTGAAGGGAGCCACGGGATCTTGTCAAGGTTCCTGACATGGCAAACACTGGACTCTTCAGAAACTGAGTGGGAAAAAGAAGTGCACATCTCCACCTGGGGTCTGTTTCAATTCACAAAATTTAAATTCATTATTCAAATCCATAGAAAAGCTAGGTTTTTTTGGGTTTTTTTTTTTTTCTTTTAAATTAGCCATTAGCTTCAGACCCCTGCTGAAATGCCTCACCTTCTGCTTCAGTGGAACTGGAACTCAGTTCTTTATATCCTGTAAAGCCAATAGACCTTGGGTGATATTCAGCTGGGCAAACTCCTTCACTGCCAAAACCTTTACAGGAAGAAGTGCAGCCCTGCTGTACATTACCAACCTGAGCTTCAAAAAGCATTTTCAGAAACACCAGAAAAGTATGAGAGAGAATCCTTTCCACCTAAGCAAACAGTGACTACAACAGTACAACTATGGAGTTTTACTAAGAAATAAGTATCACTCTTTTTTAGTCTCTATATTGTATGAAGAACTGCCCTTTTCTGTGTTAGAATAAATTGCCTTTACCAAAAATAAAAAAAAAAATTAATCTTCTTTTAGGGCTTTTATAACAAACAAATTAAGCCCTTTACCCACATGTTTGCCTAGAACAACTGAGCAGTAAGTAATTGTGCTCAACAAAAAAAAATCCACAGCCTAACAACCCCCAAACCTGATATTCCTCCACAGGACATCAGACACATTAATCCCTAAAACATAATTAAAGCTTTCAGGGCAGATGATTAACAGCTGTATCAAACAAACTGTTGGACCTCTGTATATCAGCTGAGAATTTCATGTCTTCTCTTAATCTTGCCAAGCACTTGCTAGATAAGCACAGGGTATTATTAGATTCACCTGTTACTCCTTCTGTAATTCATGATGTTATCGAAATTGTTTTCTCCTAGGAAAGCACCTGCACGAGACAGTTTTATATCCCATTTCTTCAGGCTCTTTATAGTTTTATTTTACTTTTTGTCATGAGCACCTGCTTAGGATATTCATTCACTCTCACAAAATAGGTAACTTCTGTATTATTGCTTGGTGTTTCAACACCATTCCTAAGAACAGAGAAGGCAATTTATAGTCTCATTATATCTGACATTAATATTCTTACTGTATGTCACACTGGGCACAAAAGAGAAAGCAAAACATTTAGTTTGTCACAAATCCATCCTTGAGAAAATAGCTTTGACCTAATGATAGCCAAGCTGAAAAAGTAGCATTAAATACACCAAGAGGCAGCATTAATACCACCACCTACTCTGCTATGGTGGGCATCACCTTGCTCACATTTCTGACCAAATATCATAAATAGAACTTCATTTATTCGTTTGTAGATTTCAGGTACTGCCTATCTGAAAAATAAAGTATCATGGTTCTGTTGGGTGCCCAGCACTATTTTTAAAAATATTTGGACATTTTTAAACTTGTGCAAATTCTATAAATATTTGGCTCCATGTTGAGAAGGGTTGTGTTTAATAACACATTTTAAAAGAAATGCTACCAAATGCAAAGCCATCTCAGCCTTTCCTTCTCTTCTGTTCCTGTGAGAGGGGCCCTGGAGCCGCTGGCATCCACAGCAGAATAAATACATGTATTTTCCCATATACCAACCATCACCCCAGATCCCTGTGGCTGATCTTTGGATGAGGTTCTAATCAAGGATTTGCTATTTTGAGCCAGCAGCAGAAAATTTGCAGCCAATCTGCGGGCAGCATTCTTTTGCTTCACTTTGTAAGACACAAAAGTGGCCTTTCTTATTTCATATTCTAATGCTGCTCTGCAGTAATCCTACCCCCAATCCCAGTGGGGATGCATTCAGCAATTATCCCATGTATTTGAAAGTGCATCCATTTGTGTGCCTCAGAGTATCACTGCATTACTGTTAACAGCAGCTGTGTTAAAATCTAGGGTCATTTTTGTTAGTCAGAAGCATTTACTTTATGGCACATTGGGAATTATACCAGGCAGCTTTTTAATTGCTATTTTTTCCTTATTTCCATGAGTGAAACTTCTTAAACCTGTAGGGTTTATATCCTGTAAAGTACAGTATTATAGAGAGCACAGGAAACCATCAATTAGTTATAAATAAAAAGAAGCAGTGTAAATAAAAAATCATAAGCACATAAATTAATTTTATGTAATTTAAAATGCAAATTTTTTTTAAACATAAATGTAAAATTGTTATAATCTGGGGGACATAGGTCTGAGGAACACAGCAAATAGAAATGCAGGGTTATTCCTGCAGTGTTTCCTTTCATGGATGCCACACAATGTTCCATGTACACTACAGGAAAATATAATATGCAACCACAACAAAATGCTACTGCAATATTAGAACTTTCCAGAGAAGGTCAAGCACAAATGCCTTCTACCCAAAACAGATGGTTTTAATTATTAATCCTTATTCTGTGTTAAATATTTTAAAAACTATAGAGCTGGTGAAAAGCATTATCTTACTGGTCTGGGTTCTGGGTTTGTTTGGTTTTTTTTAATATCAGCAAAGTACAACTTTAAAATAGCCACAAATACTAACCAGTGCTACTGCTTCTGAAGGAACATTGGAGTTTTTTGTCTTTGAGAGAAATGTTGACAAAATTATGATATTTTAGCCGCATTTTCCTGTTCCAGGGATGAGCTCTCAGCAGCGCTCCCGCCCAGGGGAGGACTTGTCACGCAACCACTTTAAAAAAAAAAAAAAAGCTTTTCATTTCTCCTAAGACTGCAGCCATTCCCTGGAACCCTGAATGCAAAATAAAGGTGTGACCAGAGCCCTGCCAAGCAGCCAAGGGTGTGCTCAGCTGCCTCTCAAGTCGGATAAATGGACATTATCTCTGCCTGGAGGATTTTGTGAGGCTTCTGCAACACTGGGCTCTGCTAAAAGCTCACCAAGGCCACCTGGAAAGCAGCTCATTCCCAATTTTCCTGTTGGGATGGGAAAGGAAACAACCCATATCTGCGGCAGCAAAATAGCATAATGCATCTCGTTTTCTAGCATCACCTGGAGGGGTGGAAGCTTTGGAGCACAGCCTCGGGTGCAAAGCTTTGCTTCCCTGGGCGGTGCACACCTATGGAGCACAGCTGAATGCACCTCTGTGCCCTGAGACATTGCAGTTTCTTGCTATTTATAAAATGAAAATGTTAATCATAACCTATCCTGCCCACTCTGGTTGGTGCAACCAAGTTGCAGAAACAAAAAGCTATCTTTATCCTCTTGCCTTTCTATCCTCTGCCTCAAAAATGGAGAAAGAAAATAGCTTTTTTCTGCAAGGATGAGGGCTGTCCCCTTGCCTGCTGCACCCTGCTTTCCTCAGGCTGCAGTGAAAATGATGCTCACAGCCTTGTTCCAAGCATATGCTCTGTTATTAGGGGAATACAAATGCCTAAGCATTATTTTAACTTGCAAATGAGAGGATATAAAACTCTGCAAAATGAATCAGCAAGGGTGGAGAGGACAGAGAAGTCACTGTGAAGCTCAGTGTTGCACACAGAAGTACAGACAGCTGAAGAATGCCACAACTGGGAACCATTACAGTTGTTTTACTACCAGTAGTGATAATTTTTCATGGTGAAGGCATCACAAAGCTCTGTGCTCTCCCTGCTAAGGGTTTTTAAATGCAGGATCTTTTCAGGGAGCAGAACAAATGCTACAGGAAGAGGAAACAGCTACAAAGAGCCTTGCTTTTAGCCAGACCCCATTGAAAACAGAATCTTTATTGCTCCATAAAACCTGGCACTCGTTAGTTACATTCTTCCAGCGCTGATGAAAATATTGTCTGGTCATTTCTTTGGGGAATGTGCATTAATCTGGGAGACAGCATCACATCTCTGAGTGAAAGCCTGGTGGTGGCAGGAAGACAACAGCTCCTAAAAGCCACAACTCCGGGTGACAGAGTTATCTCACAGCCTAAATCTTGTCAGCAGCAAAGGAGACGCTGCAATTACCGCAAAGCAAACAAAGACAACTTTTAGGCCATGGAAGTGAACGTGGCTGTAAAAGTCAATATATTTACAAAGGGGAGAAGCAGAAAGAGATATAAAGGAAAGCCAGAGGGAGTACCAAACAAATTACACTTCAATTTTTATCCTGATGGTGATCAGTTACAGTAACACTGGGGTTATTTAAAGCTCTAAATACTGCTGTCACTTCCAATTGCCCTGACACATCCAGATTACGCTCAATAAAATATTTTCCATGCCTTAATATTTCAGTTTAAGCTTGCTACAAGGTTAGAACGAGCTGCTCCTTGCCTCCATATGCTTTATTTCACTGCAGATTTCTACTGTAGCTCTGCATAACATTTCCCCCAAAACACTGGCATTACATATTCCAGGAAGGAATAGAATTAACATGAGAAATCCTTTGTTACCACAGTATTGGGGAAAAAAAAAGAATTTATGAAAGTCTTATCTAACCCAGCATGACCAAAAGAATTCAACATAAGTAAGTCAGCAGAAATTAGGAAAAAGAAATAATGCTGGATATGAGCCAACTACCCTTATTTTGAAAGTATACAGATGTCTGAAAAGTTATTATATTATATTATATATATTATATATATATAAAATATATATAATATATATAATATATATTATATATAATATATATAATATATATAACATATATTATATATATAATATATAATATATTATTATATATTATATATATTATATATATATTATATATATATTCTATTATTATATATTATATACATATATATATATTCTATTATTATATATTATATACTAATTGCCATTTAATCCCCATTTTTAAATTTACTTTAGAAATAAAGTATTAGAAGCTGTTTGTTTTGAATAGGTTAAAATGCAATGCCATGAATTTTTATCCATTTCTCAAGGAGATTTTAGCTTTGAAACTATCCAGCTTGGTGGGCATGGCAGTGTGATGGGAAAAGGACATCAGGGTATGGAAAGGTACCTTTAGGGCCAGAGCAGCATCACTTCCAAAATTACTGAATAGTAGAACTGTAGAAAAATGAGAGAACTTTTACCAGGTCTTTCTGCAGTGATTCAGTTCATTCCTACGTGATTTTTGATGTTATTTTGAAGATAACAACCAGATATTCCCCAAATTTTTAAATCTTTCTCTCTATTTTTCCCCCTGCTCTCTGAGAAGTGTTGTTGTTTGGGACACAATTCTAGAACTACTAAAAAACACCTCTGAGTGTGCAGGTGAATTCCAGAGACATGAGGAAGGCTTCATTCCATTGGCAGATAAAATATCATTTTCTTACTTCTCAGGGCATTTACCTGCTTCAGCTTTATTAACAACACTCACCTTCATTTTATGCTTTAACTGCTTTATTTTCTAGAACCATGCAAAACTAAAGTATTTGTGGAGGACTTTTTTTGCTATTAATTTTGAGGGCAAAACAAATGCTCCTGTTCACACTGGTTCAATTTCATATTCGTTTTGGATGCACAGGAACCTTAGTGCATTGCCTGGGTATGGAGAAAAACAGCAAATTATTTATTATTTGTCCACTATGTTCATTCACACTTCATTTTCTGCCTTTCTTCTGACTCATAGGGAGGTATCTTGATGTGGTTTGGGGGTCTTTTTGTGGGGAGGGAATGTGACTGAACAAAAATCGTTTTTGTTCCAACTGTGTCCACTGCCTGCAGCATGCCTTGATGCAGCCATGTACAAAATTAGATTTTTGTAACTGTTTTTCTGCGTTTTATAAATATCTTTGTGCAGCAGCATGAAACACCTCCTCTACTAATAATCCAGT
This sequence comes from Zonotrichia albicollis, assembly GCF_047830755.1. Classification (NCBI taxonomy): domain Eukaryota; kingdom Metazoa; phylum Chordata; class Aves; order Passeriformes; family Passerellidae; genus Zonotrichia; species Zonotrichia albicollis. The sequence continues at coordinate 2,417,183 of NC_133820.1, forward strand.
TTTAATAGAATTCTGCTCACCAGAGCTGACTGCAGGTGCTGATGGTCCTGCTGAAAAGGAAACAACCCTGCAGCATCGGACACCAGAGCATCCTCAGGAGAGGGAGGCACAGCAAATCCCAGATGCAGGAATTCCTCAGGCAGCACTGAAACACCACAGTCCAGCTGTGAGCCAGGGAAAAGCAGCATTTCCCTCATTCCACTGTGTGTATCAACATCTATTTCCATCAGTTATCTTTATACAGCCACACTTAGATAAATATTTTTAAAAATACTGCTTGTATAAATTTTACATGTATTTTATACTTCTCAGATACCTGAGCTGCTACCTCAGCTGATGTAGCTGATATTTTTCTATCAGCTGAGATGCTGATAGAAAAATGGATGCCATACAATTCTTATGATTTCCTAGAATTTCACAGGTCATTTAATGTATACTTTTGATTATTTTGTTCAAAAGAATAAATGAGGAATCCCAGATATAGATACTCACTTGAGGTAAGATCAAAAATGCCTTTTTTGCTAGCTTTTCTAACCAAGCTGCAAGCAGAAGCAGCTCCAAGTTATATTTCTGACCATGTTAAATGAGAGTTTTTACTCCAGAGGTGATACCAAAAGCAGGTTATTTTATATATATAGTATATTTTATATAAATATACAATTTTTGGTTAGGCTGGTTAAATTTGCTGGGATTATTTTGCTTAGAAATACAGAAAACAATTTTTATCTTCTAATACCTGCTCTCAGGGAAATTCATGCTATTCATGCTTAAAACTATTACCAAATTCTGGACTGAAACAGTTTAAACAGGCATTATGCTGATAATTGTGATGCTAAACTAACTTTCTTTGGGGTGTTAAACTTACTTGGGGGTGCAGCCCAAAAGTTTAATTCCTTAAAAACTGATATACAAGAGACTACACCATGGTACTTGGAATATTTTCAGGAGGACCCTCTGGTCTGTCACAGTGAAATGTACCTGCTAATATGTTGCTTTAGTGACTCCAATTAAGTGTACATCGATCTATATACATTGCCAAATTATCTTCCTACCTACATTATGGCTGTAAAATTAAAAAACCATTACAGCTCATTGCAAGTGACAGCATCTGCTTTTAAAACAAAAGATTTCATGCTAAATGAGGGGTTGTGCCAATTACCATCCACTTCTTTGCTAGTTTTTTTTTTTTAACATCTAGCTTGTCCCTTAACCACACCAACTTCTCCCCTGCAGATTTTAATTGATGGTTCCAGCCTCTAATTACCTGACTTCAGTAGAGTCCAGCAGGGCTGGACTTGTAATATCCTTTCAGTATTTGCTTTTAATTAGCCCAATTATTGGCAATTGACCTCCACTTAACAGCTTCTAAATCAGAGGCAGTTGTTTCCCCTGTCGGGCTGATGGGGCCAGAAGCTGAGAGCTTTTTGTTGCCTCCCTCCCTCCCTCCTCAGCCCTGGACAGGATTGCCTTTGATAAAACCTTCTGCCACATTTTCTACCTCTCTCCAACCCACACTATTTGATTAATTAGTGAAGTTTGGAGAAAAACCCCAAACAAACACAAAAAATGGGTTAAAACCAAAAAAAAAAAAAAAAAAAGGCTTTGTGGGTAATATATATTTAGAGACTGTAAGACTGGTAAATGAAATCACACCACTCTTTAACCAGCGTAAGCATGGGAAAGAAAAGAGCCTTATCAATCTCTGCTGTAAGTTATCAGCACTAATAGATCTACAATTATAATATTATATATTATAAAGGACATCAAATTATTATATTAAGGACAGAAAGCCTGAACTGTACTAACAGAGTTTGAATGCCTCATATTCAACAAGCCCAATGACCCAAACATGAATAGTAAAACACATTTTAGGGCATACTAAACTATTCTACAAGTAAAGCCAAGTTTCATTGTGTTTAATCCCTGTATTCTTGAACATCTGAGATTTCCAAGTTATCAAAATCTTTGCAATTGTGTTTCTTCCTGTTGCTAGCCCTCTTTGAAAGCAGCCAGTAGCATGACCACAGGAAGTCAACACATGTTCAGGAAAAAAAAACCAAAACACTTTATCCACTGGCTAAACCAACAGGCATAAAGTAAGGCTTGACCTAAGACTTCTGCATATGGATAAAGTAATTTCTATTGAATCTGCTGGATTCTGACTGAAGTTACCAAAGAGCACAGAAGGCAGAGCATTGCATTGTCCCGATGTGATGCCCTGTTAGTTTGGAGAAGCCACATCAGCCCTGACAAACCATCACTGGAAGACAGCTATTTCCCCCAAAATTCCCCTTCAGAGCAAGTTTCCTATCTGGACACATTTCCCCCAGAGTGTGGGGTTGCTGAGTCCTGCAGAGCTGCTCATTGCTGAGCTCCAAGCACACACATCTGTGCTGAGCCCGGCAGGAACAGCTGCCTCTGGAGGGTCCCCAGCCTCCCATCAGATGCCATTTGCTAATTTAGGAAAAGCTGGCAAGCAGGCTGGCCCCTGTGCATCACAGAGAAAAGGGTTTGTAGGATTTGGGCAGCACAGAAGGGCAGGGTCCGGAGGAGCTGCTCAGAGCCGGGGGTTACACAGAGGGGACAGCAGAACATTTTCCATGAGATTCCCCATCCTCTGTGAGGGGATGGGGTTTGTTCTGCTGGGCTGAGCCTCTCCCCATGGTCAGCTGGCCTTTCCTGGGAATCCCAGAGCACCGGGCTGGAACTAAAAGCAGTTAAAAGCAGCACGAGAGGCTGCGTGCTCCACAGGAAAAACAGCATTTCACCCTCCAGCCAATGGCAGAGAGCAAAGGCAGCAGAAATCCAAGGAGAGCAGGGAATTCACTGGTTATTTCATGTACACCTCTGATTATTTTGTTCATAGGAATAAATGAGGAGCCCCAGATGATACTCACTTTAGGTGAGATCACAAATGCCTTTTTTGCTAGCTTTTCTAACCAAGCTGCAAGCAGAAACAGCTCCAAGTTCTATTTCTGACCATGCTGAGTGAGAGTTTTCACTCCAGAAGTGATACCAGAATCAGACTATTACTCTTTGCTAATTTTATCCTAATCTTAACTTCTGAGGACAGACAAAATAGCTTAGGCATCAAAAGACATGGATTGTTTCTAATGTAATCCTAATACACCTCAGATTCCCCCATGGGGCAAACTGCATAAGGCAGAAGAAAGAAACATCCACATTTATTGAGATTTTACAATTAAAACATACAAAGACATAGGGACAATCTCAGACTGAGAAATTCTTCTATTCTGCCATGTATACTTGAAATACAACATACATACCAGCAAATATATAATAGGAAAAATAAATATATTTTTAAGTAGCTACCTACTTAGTCATAAATAAAATAAATTTCCTAATAATTCTGGTAATTCATTATAATAGTTTATTATTATGAAATTATTTGATTTATTATTTTGAATTTTTATAATAATTATTATGTAATTCATTAGATTCTAACCATTTCTTACAAAGAACTAAAAAAACAATCTGGTCTTCTGCCGTCAAGTATTGCTTTAACCGATTTTTTTACACAATGAAATGAAGAAAAAACAAAAGGGGAAAAGGAAAATATAGAAAAAATAAGGAGTTCAACTGGATCTTAAAATCATGAGATGAGAAAGCCATTTTGGCCCAGTTCCAATTGTCAGAAACCTTCGTAGCCTTTATGCAGACTAATAAATTTTAAAACATTCACTTATATTGCTCATTCATCCTTCTCAATAGTGAAGATTTTACTAATTATATCCACTAAAAATGCATTACATTGCATCTACCTTACACAACCGGATGTAGGTGTGCTCCAGTCTAATGCAAATATAGGGAAATGAGATATATATATATATATATGTGTATATATCTCAAGGTACCATTTTATCTATAGGAGTGGAACTTGATAGGAACTCTAAGAGGAAAAGCAGTGAAAGCAGATGCTGTAATTCAGAGCTGAATGAAAGTGAACCATTGAGGTGTTTTTATCAGTGGTTGCTTTTGCATCTGTGGGTTTTGCATTTTCACAAGGTTTCCCCTCAAGCTGAAGTGGAGAAACGCTGAATTCCCTCAGCAAGGGGTGAGACTGGGAACAAATATTCAGGAAATGAAATGGGGAAGGAAATAGTTTCTCCATTTTGCAAATTAAATTTTTATTAGTTGTTTCATCTATTTCTAATTAAAAATGGGAACCAAATCAGTTCTGTCACTGACTCTTTTTTGGGGAGTGTTCTAACTAGCAAAGAAGAAGAAACATTGCCAGGAACTGCAAATGGCATGGTTTGTTTAAAGAGACATAGGACCCAAAGGAAACAGCAAACACACCAAATTATTTCCAGCAACTGGTAAAACTGTGCTATTCCACAGCAGCAATCTCATTGGCAAAGTACTGAATATCCCCATTCAAACAAAACAATTTGCAGGCAAGCATATGAGTAGTTTGTTTCTTTTTAACTCAAATAACATGAAAATAGAACAATTAAATGCTTAAAATCCAGTGCATGCAAAATCAGGGCGCTTCTGGGAAGAAAACACATCCATGACAAAACCAAACCCCTTTTTATTGCTTGAGCTGCTCATCTCTAAAACCAAGTATTTCAGAAGAACAGATTTCTCACCCTACTAAATTGATAACAGACCCAACTATCAGTGCAAATGAAGAGAACAAATAAAACTGATGTCACTCCTGCAAAGACCTATAAAGTCCTGCTGAGATATGGCATTGAATTTTTTTATAAATGGGAACTCTAAGTAATCCATCTCAAAACATTTTTGGGAACACACTAGAACACCTTAGTCAATTCTGTGTAGTGGGAATCCGACATAAAATCAGAGCAGTCTGTTCTCCTTAGAATGAAATAAATAGCATTTCTGCAGCTCCTGGGGGAAAATAATAATTTGACTCATTCAGAGCACACATTCCTTGTACAATAATGCAAAAGAACAAGAAAAATGAAAAGCAATTCAACAATTTAGTCCACTGGCTGTGAGCAGCGGAAAAGGTAGACAAATAAGTGCCCATTTTCTGTTGACTTTTAATAGACGAGTGCCTATTTCTACACATGCCTTCGAAAAATTTTTCCTCTAGATAATGCACAAAATCATACTAAATCAGTTCTGAAATTGGAAATAAATGGCAGCAAAAATGTCTCAAACATTTAATAATATAGCTGGCAAATGACAATATAGCCATCTCTCAGACAGTGGGAAATACAAAAATGGATACTCAACGACATTATTTTCAGGTCTGGATTCCAAAAAAAAAAAGTGTATTTATTTTAAAAAGTTGATTCCTTTCCAGTGCACAGCTCAGATTAAATGCCAGGGAAAACTCAAGAACTCAAAGGCCTTGTGAACATATGAACAGCTTCACTGCCAGGCATAATTGTTTTCTGATGCATAGCTGGCTGCCATTTAGCACATGCCCTGGTAGAAAAGGTCACTACTTGCAAAAAAATAAATTCCTCACATCTTCCATTAAAGCAGCAGCCTTCATGCCAGGCAGCACAGCAACACAACAATGTATTAATACATTATTTTCTGAAGCAGGCTGCCTTCAGTTTCACCATGCAGAGTTGTTCTTAAAATGGGTCCATATTAATTAACCAGAGCATGAGTGACAAGGAAAACCACACCAGAATGAACAGGTTTCAGTTATTCCTGAAGATTAATCAACCGTGCCTTTACTCAATTTCAGCAGTGGCTGATCAGGCCAATTGACATTTGTCAATTTATGAGGTAAGAACCTGCTTGCTTGATACCTTTGGAAATTTTGATGGGTTGAAATTAATTGTGATTTGGTACCACAAAGGGTGACAAGTTTAGGAAGAGGTTATAGGTAGCCTAAAAACAAAAAGGTGAGCATTACCTCAAATTATTGAGTGAAAACTCAGCAGTAGATACAACTGTGGTGTTTAGAAACACATCACAAAGGTTTTGACACAGATATAAAATGTAGGGTTTGCGTGAAAAAAATATTTACTGAGGGATTGGAGGAAGTTTTAACCTCACTGAAGTGACAAGTTATTTATCAAGCAGTCAAATGGGAGAGAGGGCTCCTGGTGAAACAAAGCAGCACTCTCACATTTACAGAAGGGAAACCAGCTGTACTTTAGGACAGACAAAGTCACTGTCTTGTGTCTGCAAGGACAGAGCTTGAAAGACTCAGGTATGGAAAATTAATTTTGCCAGTGCCCAAGCCTGCCTGTAATTCTGCCCAGAAGTTTGTTCTGTCTCAGTTAAGCTGCCATGCCTGTTTTTATGAAAGCCTTGGTGTGCTGGAGCCATCATTTAACAGCAGCAGGTCACTGTGTCTCTGCTGATGCACTTGGAAGGCTCCAGCCACATGCAGAATTTTTAGGTTTTGCCTCCCAGAGCACTCTGTTTGCTACAACCCAGAGCTTAGCCTGTATCACTGACAGTTATCACTCCTGTCAGCAGGTAATTGATTGACTACATGATTCTATCTCTAATATGGCTCTTAGATAATCCCAGGATTCAGGACAATCTCAGGGTCAAGGGCATATCTGTGCCCTTCTTCTCCACAACACATGCAATAATCCTTTGAAACTCTTCTAAAAAGCAAACATAAAATAACTTCCTATAAAACCTGTGTAAGAAAGCTTTGAATTACCACAGTCCCACTTTTTTGTTTTCTTCCCCTTCCCTTGGTTTTCTGTGACCTTTTCTGAAGTCTTCCCAAATTCATTCTCGCTCCAAGCTCCTGACACCATGTGATGTTCATCACTTTCCTTAATGACCAAACAGAGATGAGAAGAATAGCAATGTGCTTAATGTTAAGCAGGAATTTATAACTACACCATCAAGTCAGTCGTGACCTTACAAATTTCCATCAGGAGCTCCCTGGGACTTGCAAAAGAATTCATATTCAAATACATGGTCTGTTATGTTGTCTCCTTCAAATATTATGGTACCCTTGCTTGGCTGCTGAATTTTACTGTTATTTAAGTAGCAAGTAAAAGACTACGAAGTTCAATATTGACTCAAAATGGAAGACAAAAGCACTGAGCACTATTACTGCTGGTTTTTGTGGACACAATTTAGTAACACCACTGCCTTCAAACACTACATCACAGTTGTAATATTTGGATATGGCATTTCCATATGACAGAGACTCTCAGTTGCTTCAAAGCAGAACATAAGTGAATATGACAAAAGCCTTCTCTTTTCTTTATGCCTGAGCAGAAGAAACTGAGACAAAGCAGAGCAGTCCTGAGTCCATCAGAATCAGGAGACAGCCAAAGAACAGCTAATTTCAGTCCCAGGATTGTCCACATCCCTCTTCCCATTTCAGCAGAACAACTCCTCTAAATCAAGGAGTCAGACTTGGCTTCCCAAACAGCAGCAATGAGTCCCATTCCCCTTCCCTTCTTCCCTTTAAAAATCCCATTATTATACTGCTCTAAACATCAGCCACCCAATGTATGACGCCTGATAGGTTTACTGAATTTGTCAATTAAATCTAGCTTCAAACAGAAAAGTTGTGGCCTGTGGACAGATAAATGCAATTTCAATAGCTTATCGCTGTAATGAAAGTGGACCAATTCTACTCTAAAAACTGGAAAAAAAAAAAAAAAACAAACCAAAGACAAGGAAAAGCAGGTGCAGCTATACCAGGTCTCATTTCTCTCCTCCTCCTTTCAATCTCTTAAATCATTTCACCTGCCCAAAAGCATAGCAGGCTGACCAGCAATCCACCACTTCACACTGCCTATTTGGTTTCTTTTAGTATCCATCCTCCAGAGGAAGATCCCAGCTTATTCCAACCAATTTAGCTGTCATGTTGCATGCTGGAAGGGCTGAACCCTTTTTGTCCTGTGCCCTGTGTGACCTTGTGCATACAGTTCAACTTGAAACCTTTTCCCTTCTGAGGCTTTTGGGTCACTTCCTTCATTAAAACGCATCAGGCCTCCTTCCTCCCAGGGAGCAGCAGCCTTTTTTTGCTTTCCCTGACTTACGTGAGTCATCATGAGCAAAATTTCTCCTCTCTCCAGCAGCAGCCAGAGGCGCTTCCTCTCTGTGCACCGCTCCAGGGAGACAGGCAGGGGCTGTGAGGCAATGGCAAAGGGACATCCCCCAATGTCCCCCTGTGTGGTGTGTCTTTCAAAAGTTAAAACTATCTTTTGAAGCTTTTTAAAACTCTTATTTCTCTCTCAACAATATTTATCCTATTCTGTAATATTTCTAGATCAACATTTCTTATCTCAAAGTCTGCATAGAGATACATACTGTATAAAATTTCTACCAAACCCTAAAACTTCTCTCCAAATCCGTTTCCCACAAAGGAGGCTGCACGGGTCTTGGATGTTTCTCTCCATGCTGTATCTTCAGAGAGTTTTGTGGTGTTTGCTCAGGAAGAAATCCTGCTGTGAGTGATGTGCTATTAGGCATGGACAGTTAAACAGAGCTCCTTCCATGTGAGTGGAGTGGAGCTCCCCGGAGCCCATCCTGGCACAGAGGAAAGGATGAAATCCAAGACAACACAGGCAGGGCACCCTCAGCCGAGGGCAGCACATCCCACACAGTCACAGTGACCAGGATGTGTCCCCAGGGAGCCGCCACCCTCGCTGCAGGAGGGCTGTGGGTGTGCCAGGGGATGTGACTGTCCCCAGGTACCCGGGACAGCCTCTGCCAGGCCTCACCCTCCACAGGACGAGGTTTCATTCCAGCTCTCCAGAGCTTGCTAAGGGAAATGCACCCCAGGAGATTTCCAGCTCCTCTTGGACCGGAGACAACAGGGCTGTGACTGCCACGGACTTACTTATTCACTAAGGGTTATCAACAACTGCTCTTTTTTCTATTAAGATGAAAAGTAGGTATTTTTACCAGCTGAAACAGGTTTAAAAAATAAAGCATACTCCAAACACCAGCCCTCCATCATCCATCTCCCCATCCCAAAACAATCTTTTAGACTTAGCTTTTCAAACTTAACACTGTTTTCATCACATTGCAAAGGTTCCCTATTGCTGGAGTTTCCTACCTCCCTGATGTTTCTCATAGGCAGCTCCTCCAGGCACAGACTCTTCCTTGTCCTTGCAGCAGCCAACTGACTCCAGTTCCCCCCAGTCCACTCTTTTATAACATTCTGCTTATTGGCCACAGCTGTGGCCTGTTAACATCAGGCCTGGTCCCAGTCTTGAATAATTAACCCAGCTGCAACTCCTTAGGGGTAAGATTGCTTTCTATACAACCTTTATTTTCTTATATTGTATCCCCCTACATAACGTCTTTCTGACATTTTGGGGAGCTCATTATTGAATTTTTAGGCATTCTCATCTCAAATACCTATCCTGTGACCTGTTTTTCCTTAGACAGTTTACAACAGGACAGTTTCCCTTGAAACTAGTATTCAATTACAATTGGAATTAGAATATCAGTTCCTGGTATTCTGCAATAGAATTCTGTGTGTGTGGTCTGCAGGGTCCAGACAACTTCTACCAGGATTTTGTTACCAACGTACATAAGACAAAATGGATTCCCTATTGTCAGGCAAAAGGACACCCATCGTCCACACTCTGTGTCCTTTGGATGCTCTGTTTGCCATGATTGTATACTCCTGCCTCAGGCATTTTCCCTTCCTGTCCCAAATCATTTTAACAGGATAACCTGAAGTTTATAAATGCCTTCTGTCTTAATAACCCATGATTAAACATTTATTTTAGTCACAGGACATAAAAATACCCCCACCCCACCCCCCCAAAAAAAACCTCAACCTTTTCCTCACCAATCTATAGAGCCTAAAGCTTTGTAACATAAACAAAAAACAAAGTTCAGAAAGTGTTGTCTTTGCTGGGTGACATTTAGTGCTGGGGAACCCCTTTGGTGTATCCCAAATATGCCATCAGCTTTCTGTCACTACATCATTATTCCTCTATAATAAAACATCCTCATTGATACGCTCCCGTCTTTCAAGAGAAAATGCACTGTATTATAGAGAAGACTCGTCTAGCAAAAAATCTACAGTGAACACAAACCTTCCTCCTCAAAATATCACTTTCAGAATCCTCTCTATGAATTCAGTCTAGGAGTAAAGAAGACAATTCAAACAAGTGTTCTTTTTCATGACAGAGATAAGTTAAATTGTTATCAAGAGACTTGATATTTCATTAATGGTCTTTAATGAGGTTTTTTAAACTATGTTATCATTATAAAAAAAAGATTTTATGGAAGATAATCAGGTAATAAATATACCATCCCTTCCATTATTTCATCTTTTCTGTAAAGAAGTTTGGTCATTTTGGCAAATGGGTTTTGTTAGGAAAGTCCTGGTGCCCATAAAGTTGTTGCTTAAAAAAATCGAAGCAGAAGAAAATTATTTTATTTCAAGAAACAAGAAGAAAGAATCTTTCTAGAGCAACTACCCTGTTTTTTTCTAGGACACTCTTGCAGCCTTTACTTCGAGTACCAACAATTGCAGTGGGGTTTTCTAGTCCAAATTCCTCCTCAAGGATCCAGTGCAGCTGCCTCTACCTCCTCCTCACCTCCCAAATTCCCCTGGCCTGGTCATGGAAGAAATGTGTTATATATCTGGGAAAAGGGCCCACCTAATCAAGTTCTGACACTTGGAATTATGCTGACTTAAAAGTATCCAGCAAGATAATCTTTATCATGTTCCTGAAGGAAAAAAGCTTCTAGATTAAATCAAATAACACAGAATACATTTTGACTTTTAGCTGAAATAAAGTTACAAAGGCATAACTGGAGCCACGGTTTGAATTTTTTTCCAGAAAGTTTTCATTTGAAGTATCACATTTGTCCTTTTTCTAACAGGAGCAGTGTCCAAAATGCCACATTTTTTTATCTTATTTCACCTCAAGCACTCTTCAGAGACATTGGAGAAAGGACACAAGGATGGCAAATGAAAAAAGCCTTGTTCCTCCCACAGGTCATGCCAAAATGTTAGTGAACATGCACTGATTCAAGCTCAGAAAGGGGTCATTTTAAAATATTCAAAACTGATTAGGTTCCACTGTTCCACCTCCAAACAGCTTCAACCAGTTTTCCTTGTATTTCTCATGGAATTAGCAGTTTCTATCAATTAATATCATCCACTTTGCACGTTTTGAGCTTCAACACACATTTGAGGAGAGTGAGTGCCTTATTCTCACAAGGCAAGCAGGAAAATTAAAATGCAACCACCAATTTGGCCATTTCCTGCAGAGTGCTGGGGCTGTGCCAAGCAGCTCTGCCAGCCAGGAAATGCAGCTGAATTCTCCACCTGTTGGCACTGGGAAATGCCTATCATTCTCACAGAGAGCATCAAACTCCTCTCCTCCCTTCTATCATTCCACAGGTTTTTCTAACTCTTCCAAACCAGGTGACACAACTGCAATTAGGTATGAAACTCCTGAAGGGGAAAAGAAAAAGCAAACGCCAGTAGTAGCATATTAAATTCTGTGGTTAAAGAAATGTGAATGTAGGTAAGTGTGACTGAACCACCATGCACATGTCACATTATCACCTAACTCCTTCCACAAACTCTGCTTTTACAGTGATTTTTTCTATCACTGAGCAGCAGTTTTACAGTGTTCTTGACTTCATGGCACTGCAAAAAAACTGAGTTTCTGCACCTTAGCAGTGAAGTGGTGTCGATCCAGTGATGTATTACTGGAAATGTGCAGCCTGCTCAGGGAGCCAACCTGTGCTTTTTAAATTAGGGTTTTTTCAGCTTGTAGAGATTGACAGTATTGACACCTCATAACTGGGGGTAGGCTGGGTGGATTTTACTAACAAAATGAATTTTACTTTCACAATCAATGCTGTGGTGGCAGGTTGAGCCCGAGGCATCCAGTCACCTTCTCCTGTGCCCTACATTCATTCCCTCCCTTAATTAACTACAGAGATTTGGTAACACTACAGATTTGGGGGTTTGTTTTAGGTATTTGCATCACTGCTATGCATTTAAAAAACGGCCCCTTAGGAAATAAACAGAAATTAATTGATAAGCATGATACAAAACTAAATACATTAAAAAACAATCTGAACTTTTTATAAGTAAGCACACAAGTTTCCAGCCAGTCACTTCATAACTGAACATAAATTACTGCCCTTCATGAATTTTCATTTCCAGAGCATCCCAAGATGTGGTTAAATTCATATAAACTTACAGCAATTCAATATCCAGATTCATTAGAAAGGTTTGGAAATGTTACAAAAATAATTTAATTTTAGCTCTTCCTTGACTTTTTTTTTCCCCCTCCCCTCTCTATCTTCCATGGTAATCCATGGGCTAGAACAGGGGAGAGGGCAAAGTGTTGCATGGAATTGTTTGGGTATTTTTGGGCACAGATGGTTTATCTTGCTATCATTCATAGACAAATGAATAATTACATTGAAGAGGTCGTGCCATAACTTGTTCCCAGGCTGGGAATCGATATAGGTGGGATGGTTTCCTGCTTTCCTCAGAAACCCAAAGCATGGAGAGTCCACAAGGCTTATCTGGGCTTCCTCTTACTCCTTAGACCCCTAATGGAATCTGCCAGACATTTAGAAGATAAATCTTCCAAAACACAGAATATTTTGTTTGGATTTGTACACTGTATGTCTTACAAATTTATAAATACACTATTTGTAGGAATCAAAAAGTCTAATATATCTAAAATAGACCTCAAATGCAATCAAAAAGTTCTGAAATGCCTCTACTCTCTCTGTCACTGGCAGCAAATGAAAGAGTTTTGTCCAGCCTTGTGCTGCAAGACATTCTGTGCTGAAAAAAGGGATGGGAAAGAGAGATGGATCTTAATTTAAATGTAAACAATGGAAGCACATATATTATACATACACCTACTTAGAGTAAGAATGAAAACCCATTTGTAAAGCCCAAATCCAGCTTGTCAGATGGAGATGGAGCAGCCCTTTGAAATCACTCTGTCTCCCAGACAGAGTGACAGGGTGGCAGGAGGAAACGATTCCCGCAGTCTGACTACAGAAGTAATGAATAATCTGCTCCAAGTTGGGTTTTTTGCATTATTTATACTCAATACACTGTCTTTGTAAGGATGATTAGTGCACCATCTGCCTGGACCACAAACAGGCATAAAGGAGACAACCTCCTGATTAAAATCTCATTTCTTTTAAACAGAGAATATGAACTCACTATTCTTTCTGGACATGCAGACCTCCAGTCTCCTAATTAATCTACATCAGTCATTAGATATAGATAGCCTGCCTAGACCTCAAGTTATTGAAATGCATCTCTGAGCTAAAATATAATAGAGCCAAGCCACAAAGATGAAGTTCTTTATCCTCTGCAACTCTGTGCACAAGACTCTGTCTCTCATTAGGGCAGAGCGTCAGGATTAATCAGGAGCTCTGAAGTGAGTTCCTCATTTTTATCACCACAAGGCTCTGACTAATGCTGGGATTCAGCTGATAGATGGCAATGTCTGCCTCAGAGCTGCCACCCCAGCTTCTTCTGCAGAGACCTCGTCATCAGAGGCCCCCCAGCACCTCAGGGGCAATTGGGCAAACATCAGGATTAAAAAGGGGCACAAATGACAGGATTCCCTGGCTCAAGAGAATACAAAGGAACTGGAAGTGATCCCTCTGAAAATAAACATACATGCTTTTGAGACCTAAATTAGATTAATTTCAGCATCTTGGCACACAATATCATTGCAAAGGGATGAGGTTAGAGGAAATCCACAATTTCTATTAAATCTATAACAAACAGTACTAAAAAAAAATTGAAGCACATAGAATTTATTTTAATTACGTTTTTGGTTATAATTAATAACCATATCCTTGTCCTGACCCATTTATTAATTTCTTGAATTTATTTTGCATCTTCTTTCTGCTCTACTCCAACATTTACAAGTGCTTGAGTTAAAATCATTATGCCAAAAGTGTCTATCCAGCCCAGGATGAGAGTATTTGATGCAATAGCCATTAAAACACACACATCACCATTTTTACTTTTGCAGCACAAATTAAGGGCAATTATTTTTGTCCAAAAACTCGTGTGAGAACCCACTTTGAGATTTTCTGTCCTGAAAAACCACACATTTGTCATTGCTGAATTCATAAACTAGCAAAAATACAAACCCACTGTATAGATCTATATAGCAAATGAAAACAGGCTTTATGGGAAATAATATATTTCCTTGGGGATCTCCAAAGCGTTTGGCAAACATTTATTACATTTCAGATTCTCCCTGTGGGTGAGCTTTATTTGCAGAGCGCTTTACAAACTGATCATCCAAGGCATAAACTAAGGCAAATCTCTCAGTTTTGAATTGAGAGAGTTTAAGAATCCCTGTGCTGAGATTTGTCTACTATTGAAAACCTCCTTCAGCTGCCAAGAGGAGAAAGCCTAATACATTTATAGACTTATGGAATAACTTATGTTGGAATAACCTCTGGTTCATCCACAGGATGGGTCCATTTCTTCCTAAGCCTTTCCTCCTCTCATGGATTTTATATAAACTGTTCTGTGTTTACATATTGTTGCTTACATATTAAGTTCTCATTAAAAGCATTTTAAGCATTAATATTTCCCAGCAAAAATACACAGTTGACATAATTGGAAATTATAACAGTTTTTAATGCTGGCACTCAAGAGAATTTCTGAAGCCATCAGGGTGAATTGCACAACAAGGTAACATTTATAAAACAATAACAAAGACCTTCCTTTCTTTCCCCTCTCTCAAGCATTAGGACATCCAGCTCTGGTTAACATGCACACTCTGGCACTCAGAGACCGAGGTGATGCTGCAGGAAGTGGGAGCATGAATAAAGCAAGAAAAATTGCCTGTTTCACGGGGGAAGAATGAAATTCTATACTTGCTTTCATTTTTAACTTAAAACAAAACCATGCTGATAAAAGAGCTTGGAATTTACAGCAGAACAGAACACAAAACGGCTTGAGGTGCTGTGTTGATTCTCTTTTTCTGCCCAGAGGAGCAATGTGAGCACAGGGTATCACAGAGGCTGCTCAGAACATTATTAACAACAAAAACCCTGCCCATGGAATTGTGGATCACTTGGAATAATGACTGAAAAAGAAAAGAAATCATGGCTACATCAACTGAAGGATTCAGCACATTCTGGTAGGCAAATGCAGGCACATTTGTGCCTAATGGGGACAGAAATGAGTATCATCATTCAGAATAGGTTTTATTGAATTGCTGTGAAAGCTTTGGCATGTCAATGTCCATGTCTGCTCTCCTTCCATCCTTCACTAGCTGAGAATATAAAGAAGAAATTAATGTAGAGTAAGGACCTAAAGCAACAAAATGGACCCTCAAATCTACATGCTCTATTCAAATAAAAATCAGCAATATATTTAACATGATTACCAATGGATAGACCTAAACAGAGAAGCTTTAATAAGACTAGTCTAAAAGAAATACAATTTCTATTGCATTTTTATTTTCCATTTCTCCTCTATTTTATGATACAATTGGAAACTGTACTTTCAGTGTCAAGCTCCCATATTTCATGTCTTAAAAGAGTTTATTCTTTTTTATAAATTTCCCTGTAAACAAGGGAAATAATGTAAAAATAACTCTCCTCTATCCTTAAGAAAATTATTGAAGAATTTGCCTTTGTGAAGAATATTTTGGAACTTTCAGTTTCCTAGCTGAAAGAAGTTCTCAACATGTCTTGAATAATTAGAAGTTCCCATCCTTTATGCATCTTTAGCTACATTTTTGGCCAAATCTACATTTTCTACAATTGGCTATTGGCCTGCAACTGCAAAGCAATTTTTTCTCATTCCACCTTAAAAAATACTGTAGTATCTGAAAAGGCAGTCTATAGAGTCCTCTCAGGAAAGGAAAAAGATATTTGCAAATCCAAAACTGCAGTATAAATTCCATCACATCATATTGCATACATAAATAAGATGAAGAAACCTAATCCTGAGTCAAGAAAAATTCTATTACACTATCTGCATTTTTTGGATGCACTCTAAAAATAACAGAGCTGTAACTTGTTTCTCCTGCTCACACAGCT
Source organism: Zonotrichia albicollis (assembly GCF_047830755.1). Taxonomy (NCBI): domain Eukaryota; kingdom Metazoa; phylum Chordata; class Aves; order Passeriformes; family Passerellidae; genus Zonotrichia; species Zonotrichia albicollis. Next base: position 2,433,152 of record NC_133820.1, read on the forward strand.
ACAGGAGTTAGGCTTCTTTTTAGAAACAAGGGTATTTAAGGCATTTAATCTTCCTGTTTCTGAATCTGGATAATGTGGAGAATTGTTACTGTTTAGAAAGGACAGTTTCTTCCAAATGTCAGCAATATATTTATGATATCTATAGTTTTTTAATCAGAGAGGTTCTAAAAACCCCTTCTAACACAGTCCATTCTATGACTCTATTAAATCACACAAATTTGAGCTTTAATTTTACCTACAATAATGAGACTTCAAGTGAAGCAAATAAAAGCAGTAAACACACAAACCACACAACCATTATTTGCCTAATTGTGAAACAGCACCAAAACCCCTTTTAATTTAAGAGAATGACACATGCACTCAGCATTTCACCTTACAATCTGTTCAAATTGGAAATAAAAATCAAGATCTTTAAGTACTTAACTACTTAAGTTAACTTAACTACTATTTCAATTGTCACCTGAGCTCGCTTACAAAACAAGAGTGGGGCAGAACAGAAAATTTTATTTGTACTATATGAAGTACTGGAGTTTTAATTTGTACCAATGAGCTATCAAATCCCAATATTAGATCTATTTCAAGGATTCCAATACACCACTGAGAACTGTGTCCATAGCTGGGGGCTTCCAAGTTTTATGAATGTTTCTGAAGCACTTTGTGTTGTTTTATGCATCAATATTCAAGTGAAATAAAATATAATCTTATCAATAAACCATTATATGTACCTCTCTCCTGAAGACATCAGCTTACAGGAGAAAGAAGAAGAGCAGTCACTAAATAGTAATAATCAACGAAAGGATAAATTCAAGCACATGTTCCCTGTTTGGGCAGCATTAATTATGAAATACGAAATGTTAAGAATTATAATTATGAAATGCTTCACTTGTCTATGTCCAGTCCCACTTGGAAATTGATTCTCTGCTCACATTAGGACAGTGCAATGTGACACTGGAGGTGCTGGACAGCTTGTCCCTATTACTGCTCCATTTTAGCAGACAGGATTTATTTGCCACAGAGGAGAAACCATTCCTCCACTGCATCTTCCAAAAAAACCCAATTCTGACGTGACCTACCAGGACCTTTCTCACTTGCCAGGGCTCCATAGAAAAAATCCTTCAGCAAATTTGGGGCAAAACCCTCTTTCCATTCCATGCACAGGCTCACTAGCACTGTGACACACCAATTTTGATAGGTGCACATCATTGGAACAGAAGAAACAAGTTTTAGCACTATCATTATTCTAACATTTCTCTAAGAAAATAAAATTTCCAAACACAGCATTAGAAGAACTGATGGTAGAAGTATGCAGAAAATCATGTTTTTAGCTAAAAATTCCATCTCCCTTTGTGAATAATAAGCCATTGTTCAGTGCAGCACAGGTGATGCTTTAACCAGGTTATGGACATATAAATCTTGAAATAAAATTAAAAATCCTCTACACACTTCAGTTACTTTGAGAAGCCAGAGGGAGGGGGGAGAACACCAGCAAGCTGAAACAATTCCCCCTGACCTCTCTTAACAAGAGAAATTTGTTCTTCAACCGGTTTAATCAAAATGTCCTATCATTTCCCTGAGGAATTCTCTCTTGCTGCTTCAGCAGAATTTCCATTCTCCCTTTGCCCTTCAACACGAAGCTGTCTCACAGGAGACCACGGCCACTCCTGCACTTTATCACCATCCAAATCCCCACAAGGTTTGTTTTCCAGACCTTGGAAGGTTTTCCTGTCTGTTAAATTAGAAAATGATGCAGCACTATGATCCTCAAGTATATTTTAAGCTCACAGAAAGCACAGACCCCAGGTGAGTGGCTCCTTCTCCAGAGAACCAACTTAATTAAATAAAACCTACCAGGTAAGTAAGAGTTTGCAGGATTTGAGAAACTTCTGGAGTTTTAACTCATAGATACATACTGAAAAAAAGAGATGAAACTCAACCTAGTATATTAAAAAAAAAAAAATCGCTAACAGCAAAACCATCAAGACAACACACAAAGACAGGAAATATTTTTCACCTGAGTGAAACTGTTACAGTAAAGGGCAATTATGAAAAGTTTTCTTTATCTGTGAATGGCTATTCTCATATTCATATTATTCAACATTTCTATATATTGATGAATATCTGCCATAAGGACCAAATTTGCAGCTCATTTTCCCAATTATCCATGTGAAATCTTGTAGCAACTTCCAACATATCTAATGCTGTTCACGACAATGCAATGCAACACATCTAATCCATTTCATCAAAGGAACACCCAAAGAATTCAAATTTATCTCATGTAATGTGGGACACAGAAAAAAGTCCTAAAGCAGTTGAGCACCCATTTTAAATTATTTCTATTTTTATTATTTTTGGAGACTGTATTTTATGTAAATATCTCATTGCTGATTTACAAATCCATTACAACAACTGAGAGCCTCTAAAAGCATTCAGCATGAAAATTCAGAAACACAATAAAGACAGCTTAAAGGCAACTTTTAAAACTCATTTTCTGGGCCCTAACACAGCATTAGCATATAAACAAATACATATTTTCAGGGGAATGGTTATAAAAAATGACTTTCACACTGCACAACAACTTTAAAACCACCCCTTAGGCTTTTTTCTAATGCTATTATAGGTGTGATCAGCTTCTGAAGCAAGGCCAGGGATTAGCAAGGCGTTACCTCCTTCACTGAGACTGGGAATCAGATGGGAGAGTGAAGGGTGCAGATACAAGGAATTGTGATGCTCTCAGGGAATCTGTGTTCCAGCTGGAAATCCAGAGCCTGGTGGGCTTCTGGCAGGCATAAAACTGGCCACAAATCAGGCAGAAAATGTCCAAGAAACTCACCTGGTTGAGAGTTTCAATTAAAGAAAACTGAAGACTTGGGACATAATGATAGTTTTGTATATACTTCATTGTAAAAACTCAAAGTATTTCAGGAGAATAGCATAGCAAGCACTTCTGTTGTTCTGTCTGTACTTTTTACTAATTTCCTGAGAATAACAACAAAAAACAAACAAACAAAACTTGTGATGGCAATACAACACTTTCTTTTTCTTTTCCAGGTGGGGAATTACTGGAACAAGTAAATTTTTCTGGTTGGGTTCAGTGCAAACCAGACTTTTTATATTCCCATCAAGAGCAGAAAAATACCTTTAAATTTCTCTCCTGAAGAACCATACAGGGGCCAGGAGAGAGCAGAGAGAGCTGCTCTGCTTGAAGAACTACAGTCCCACTAAAAGAAAGTTCAAATCTCTTTTCCTCATTCTCAAGCTTTTGAAAGGATTTCCCCCCCCTCTTCTAAGTCAAATCTTTTCCCTTTAAGTCCTTCCAGTAACAAATCAAACCCAGTGGTTTCTTAAATGAAATCTACTGAACACCTATCACAGAGAGAGGGTTTATGAAAAGAAATGAGCAGGATTTTCCTGCTGCTGCATTTCAGCTTAAAATCACAGGGAGAATCTTACAATAAGTCTGTTTTATTAGCACCTCTGAGAATGCCTATTTTTCATTTTTCTAATGTTCTAAAATACAGAAGGCACTTGAGGCTGCAGATGTTCCTCTCTAAAACGCAGAGGGTCCATAAAATCTGTCTGTAAATAACAAGGAAGGAATGGACCATGAGGAAACGTTTCAGTGTGGAAGAACTGAGCTCCCCTTTTCTCTTCCAGCGCTTTTCTCTCCCCCTGCCATCCAGCTCCATCCCCACAGGGATCAGGAACCATCAGCAGCAGGCTTGTGCCAGAAGGGTTTTTGTTGTTAATTGTAGTTAGTCTGGCCTGGAATTTTAACTGGTTTAATTTCTTTGTAAAGACAAAAGTACAGCGGAAAAACTCCAGTGTAATAGATTCTCATATCAGTACCTGACAGCTCTGCATTAAAAAATATTGCAATATTTAGATGTTCTTTGCAGCTATTTAATTAAAGGTAATAGTAAATGTGCCAATATCTTTTTATATTGCAATATTAATATTAAGTTCCCTAGCTCTAGGGTCAAACATTAGTTTATTGTATAAAAGTAAGAAGATTGAAAACTACAGCAAGATATTAGACCAGGATATCTTTTTTTCCCCTCCTCCTTGTGCATTCTACTGAATGATTAATATTACTGAAGACTACGAGGGCTCTATAACAATAAAAACTATTTGTTCATTTCAATATCTGGAAAACTGGAAGGCATTATTACACAAGTCAATGTGGATTATACAATTCATTTTGGACTCTTCACAGGAATTGTAAATGTATGTCTATTAGAATTGTAGTAGAACTTGCTTTCCTTATTCTTTTAGTTCTTTAGTTCAGAAAAGTCTGAAAAATAATATTCTGAAGATAATCAAGTGAAGACAGTGAAAAAGAAGCACTCAAGAGGGTCGCAATTATAACACTAAGGCAGAGTAAATCACACAAGATTCTTACATTTCCACTGTCCACCTGGAAATTAGACATTATCAGCCCCTACTTATCATTAGGAGCTACACAACTGGATAATTAGCCACAAAAAGAGCAGAGCAGAAAAACTTTAAACAAAGTGAAGAAATGTGGGGCAAGACAGACACTGCAGAGTGGCCACCCAACAGTTTGAACACATTTCTCAGAGACTGTGGAATAAAAAATTATCTTAAATACCAGGAGAATATTCAAGGAATAATTTGCTGCACCCTTGAATTGAACAATTGAGACATTCCTTCTGCTGGTAGGCAGCAATTTTCCTCACTGCCTAAGTGTGTTTGTTTTCCTGTAAATGATTCTTGTAAGTGTTCAGAGCTCTGTCAAGCTGACTGTTCTTATCTAAATTGTCATGAGAAGGAAGGGAAGGAGGAAGCAAGGAGTGGCCTTGAGAAGGACTGCAACAAGTAAACTTCTAATGCTAAAAATTCTGAAGGCAGCTGTGGATCAGAGGAAAAGAAAATAAGGAATCACATTATCTGATAAAAATAGGTTGTCCTTTTTTTAATTAACACCTAGAGTAGCCTTTCACTATTTCTGCAGATAAGTACAACAATTCCCCAGCTTCTCTCAGCTTCAATTCTTCATTTCTATCACACAAGTCTACACCAGGCTGGAATTTTCAGGAAAATTATTACTTTCAAGGATTGCTGTTCCAGCTTTCTACAGAACCTGCATTTTTGAAGCAATAATTTAGTTCATTTACTACTAGCAATACCAATACCTGATCACGCTCACAAACCTTACATGAAAGTGATGATATTTATCCTGTAATTAACGGTGGACAACCAACAGGAGCCTCAAGCATTTGCAGAAGGAAAAACATGGTGAAATAAATGGGCCAGATGATATGGTATTAAAAAAAAAAAAAGCAGCAAAGAGGACTCCAAAGATAAAAATATATTCAAGTGTCTGTACTGAGGGAGCATTTCTGAGTCACAGCCACATCCATGATCCCTGATCCCCTCACTCTTATCCCATCCATAATTTGGGTACTGCTGCACCTTGGTGGGATTATAAAATAGTTTATTTCTTCATCCACTATATTATATCTTTTTAATGCTTCATCATCAGTTTTACTTTCACAAGGAAAAACATGAATTCATTTTCTGTTGTAAAACAAGAAATTCCTGGTTCTTTCACAGCCACTAAAAATCCTTTTTGTTTCCCCTTTAAGTCACTTGGATTTAGAGCAGTGCTTCCACTTTTGACTCTTCCCTCATCTTTGTCCCTCTCAAATCCCGATGATGACTTTTTGCACTCTCTCAGAGGGTGCATTTCCATTGCAAATATCAATGTCACTTGATGTCACTTGTGCTTGCAGCAAAACCCCTCCAGCCTTAAATTAGCCAGGACTGATAGCTGACCTCCAATATCCTTGACATCATCTTTGTACAAACAGAACTTACACAGAACCTGTGTAACCTCCTGTAACTGCTAAAATAGGCACCACAACAGGACACTACACATTGCAAATTTTTCATATCACTGGTCACATCATGTTGTCTTCGAAAGGAATGTAAGGGAAGAAAAAATGCAAAATTGGGGTGAACTTCCAAACTTGTTCTTTGCTAACTATTTGCAAGTCCCAAGTAAAAACGCAAAATTAGCCCCCTTTTTTTTTTTTCTTTTTTTTCTCCAGGGAATGTGAAAAGGGAATGCGGGAATTACATTGATACTGTATGCAACCTTGCCAAACTTAGGTAAATGTTATCTAATGCAGTAGGAAAAGCATTTTCTTCTGTGTAAAGTGCTGGGTTACTTCCCACTTTAGGAAACAGACCTGCCTGGGAGGTGGGGGAAGAAAATTCCCAGAACTCAAGCAGTCTTCATCATTTTCATTCCAGTGTCTGGCAGTGTTAATTACTGAGTAACCTCATCCCAGATCTGTGATATAAATGACAAAGATCTCAGCAGCTCAGCAGACCATGTGCCAAACAGGGATGGAAATGGGTTCCTACTCCCTGCATCTTCCTCCATGCATCTTGCCTGTGCCTGATGCCCCTGGGCCTATTTAAAAACAAGAGCCCTTGTTTTTCAGTAAATGAGATTGTCTATCTAAACATGTGTTGCACAAAAACTACTGACTCTAATACTTCAGGTTTTCTCCTCTTGTCTTATAAATAATTGCAAAAAGAGGGAAATAAATTCTCTTTCTTTCTTCTAAAAGCCTTTTTTGCCTGTGTACAACAGATGTTGTTTCCACAAATTAGCTCCTAATTTCTTTTATAACTCAGTCAGAACAACCCTTCAATTCCTAGTCAGGGAATAGATTTAGTGCCGCACATAATTCTTGTAATTATGCAAGAAAACTGCACTTTGCTAGGTGAAAACCTTGGCTATCAATCTCTGGGTTTAGTATATGGGCAACTTAATCTTCTGTTTCACCAGCTGTGCAACACACGGAGGATTCCTTTCATTTCCACAGTGGGAAGGATAAATGATTCCTGGGACAGGGAATGGATGATGAGACAGCAAGGGGCCAGCTCCAGAGCTGGAGTCATTACGAATGCCACTCACACCTCCTCCCCCACAGCAATCTGCAAACCCAGCAGTATTTAAATGCTTTCCAGTCATCAAAATGCACTTAGCCACAAAAAAGCAAATAATGTTCCTCCTGCTAAAAAATAAATAAAATCTAATATATTTTTAAATCTGTTAAAGCTCTAATTTTTAAATCTATTAGCTTGCCTGGCTCAGATGAGCAGTGTGGACACCTGGTGGATCCCAAACTTTGAAGTTCAAAAACTGCAAATTCCACAATAAAAACTGGCAGAGAACTACACTGTGCAAGAGACTGTTCATGCAGTTGTACCACTAGGAAGAAAATAATTTTGAATAGCTTGCTGCTTTTTTTTTTTTTTTTTAGGATATGATTCACTTGTTAAATGAAAATCGATTTTCATTTTTATTTAAAAGCTGTTCCATTGGCAGCCACTAAAGCTGAAGCTGCTGACATATTAACATGTGCAGAATACAGAAGACATTGAAATTTCTCCAGGGGGTCACATGCAGGTACCTGAAGGCAAGTGAGACCCCAGGGGTTACTGAGAGGGTTTTAAAGGAACTGATTAGCAGCCCTGCTTCCCCCATGAACCAGCTCAGTGCCTGCCCTGAGTAATCCAGCTGGAATCACCATGCACTCTCAGGATATACTTAATGCAACTTTCATACAAAAATGCTGCAGGGATAAAGGGATCAGAATTTCTGAGAGAATGAGTACTTCAGAGGAAGTAGCACAATAAAGTCATCATAAAATGTTAGGGCTGTCTTTTCCCTTCCTTGTCTTATTTTATGGTTTTTTAGTGTTTTTAGGGGGGAATGGTGTGACGAAGTGGTTTGTTCAAGTTCTGTGTGTGTTAAATATTTTTCTTTGGAGTTTTTTTGTGGGTTTCTTTTTGGGGGGACGGGGGCTGGTTTGGGTATGTTGTAGGCATCTAGACTGTATCTTCAAGAAGAATCCAGAGAATTAAACCTAATTAATGCTTACCAAAGAAAATTTGGCACAAGGCTTAAGCAGAATAATTTAGGTGACTGAAAGCCCAAAGGTTTGGTGAACATCCTTTCATCCATTTATATTTTCAGTTTTGAAACAAACAGGTTACAGCTAACTTGGACTGAACCTATGTTTGTAGAAGCAGGTTATGATCCATCCCCTTGACCTTACCCATATTAGAAATCTTATGTTTGAATATTATCAACTCTTACTCAGAAAAAGACACCACTTCTACAATTTCTTACAGAGTATGAGCATTAGAAGGCAATTATTCTGTGATTTTGGCTATTTTTCCTTTCCAGTGATGAACTACCTTCTCTTTCTCAACTCTGCTCATTACACATTGAAAAAAACCCCAACAAACAGAAAGGGGAATTAAATGAAACTTGCACTTCACGTTGTGACCCTGAAGTCATAAATGGTCAAGTGTCAGTGACTTTAATAAGCCTGCTGCCAATTTTTTTCACCCTAATGAGTCACTTAATATTATGCTAATATTATTTCTAAGACTCCAAAACACAGGAGGAGGATTCTGGGTCTAACTGGGCAGAGAAGTTTGTTTAAAAATGTACATGACAGGGGAGGCCTCAGAAATGACAAGACATCCTTGTATCCTTGCTAAGCCTCTGCCACAGTCTGTGGGCATGACTGGATTTTTGTTGTGTTAACCTAAAAGGGAGAATTTTCTTAAAAATATCAGCAAGATTGAATAAAAAAACCCACAAAGGTGGAGATACTTTCAGCTGTGTAGGGAAAGTAAAAAGCCTGTTCTGAGAAGACCATTGAAAATCTGCTGTAATTTGAATGCACTGTGTGGTTCAGCAACACCAGATTAAAATGAAATCTCAGAAGCACCAAGAAATGCAATTTATCTTCATCAACAAGATAAAGAAACCTCGAGGAGAAATCAGAGGTGGCAACCCATTCTTACAAAGATTACCACACTGTTCCAGGTATCAGTACTTAAAACACAAAAGACAGGATTTCAGGCTGTTAGATGTATTCATTTTGCCACTAAATACTAAAAGCATGACAAAAGGATTTCACCAGAGAAATTCCCTGCTGCTGCTGCTTAAGCATTTTGGGATTTTTCAGCTAGTGCACACAGGAAGGCAATGTTCCCTCTTGCTCTCATACTTGCTTTTTTTCTTAAATAAATGCCTGTAATAAGGAGGAAGGTTGGAATTAAGGAAGAAGGTCAGAATTAAGGAGGAGAAAAAAAGCAGACAAGTTCTACATGCAAACCACACCACTGATGTCTGCACTCAGCTCACCCAGGTTTGACTTCTGTATTTCCAAGAGGGTTTCAGTCAAAGTCCAGGAGCAAGAGATGACTTGGCACAGCAAAAAGCATTTCATTCCAGCTGCTGAAAGAGGTGCTAAGCAAGAATCACTCTTGTCTTCTCAGTCCCTTGCCCTCAGTGACTAAATACTTGTAAAAAGAATCCTCCATTTCCTCCATGAAATATCTTTTATGCTGTAATCAACCTAGATTCAGTCAGAATGAAATCTAGTCTGCTGCTTGTTTCCTCATGAGCATTCTGTTTTTCAATTTAATTAATTACAATATCTACAGATTTCCTGAAGTCTAATCACTTGATTGTAAAGAAAAAGAACAACTTAAAAAACAGGGCACAATCTTTGTGTTTTCAAGATAGCTCTCATAAGACCCAAAACATTCAATATCTGATAGCAACGTAATGAATAAAATCCATCTTTTTAATTATTGTTGACATACCAGGACTTATAAAATGGAATTATAATGGAACACTTGGATATGCAGAGGGTTTATAAAGCAACAGAGGAATTCCTTACCAAGGAATATTATGTCTTAGAGATGAAGAAAATTAAAAATAGAGCTAAAATTGCATATAGGCAGACTAAGTTAAACACTGCATTAAAAATTAAGGCCAAAAAATTGTTCACCCATTTAAAAAAATGGTAAGCAAACATGCACAATGATGAGGCAGCAATAATTAAAGATAATGCATGGAAGCCACACAATAAAACACTCAGTACACAGCAGATGATGGTGAACGTGGAGTATAGAAATAAGTAATCCCAAAACTGATGTGCAAGCAAAGCTTTAAAACACAAAACACTGACCAGATAATTCCAAACCCACAAATTTGGACAAAGCAGCACATAAAACTGTAGACCAAAGATTGGTACTTTAATTTATTAAGTGAAACAAGACATCATCCTAAAATAAAACCATTGCAAAAAAGCAAGTGGGAGGAGGGAAAGGAATGCAAGTCAGGCTGGCTGCTTTTAAGTAGCCCCAAAAGCTTTAAAACACAAGTTTTCAAGAAAACTGGGGTATGGGGAAGAAGTAAAAGTAGGACAACACAAACAGCTTTATGAACAAAACCTTTGCAGCCGAGAAAACAACCTCACTTATTTCTTCAGGAAAAATAAAAATTCTAAGAAAAATCTCATCATTGAGATGAACATCATATAAATTAAAACAAGTTCCTTAAAGTGAGTAACAAATTCATCCAAGTAGGAATGGTGACATGCTCCTTTGGAGGCTCACAATGCTGAACGCCACACAGCTCCTGAGATAATTTATATTATATTCACCCAGACATGTGGGACAAGGGCTGCAATGAAATCTCTTGGAAAACAAAACTGGGAGAAAGACTCAAAGCAAAGGATTGGAATTTAAAACATGGAGATGAAGATTGGAATAATAAAGAATTCTATGTTAAAGAACTGAATCAAGCAAAGGTTACTTGGAGATTGAAAACCTGCATTTCAGTTATGACAAACATGAAGAAAAAAGTTTGTTTTAATCAAGAGCAAGGTTACTCCACAGCACCAACACACCACACCTGTGAAAAGGCCAGTGGCATTGCTGATGCATCATTTAAATCACATCCAGAAGAAGTAAGGAAATTATTGCCTCTGTAGAATGCACTGATGTGAACAGTTTTCATGCAAGCTCTCACACACTCTGTGCAGAAAGACGATTTATTCAAGTGGGAAGAGATAAAATAAGATCTACCAGAACTGCAAGAATACAAGCCCACTCCACAAGTCCACACAGGAAGACTACTTGTTTTCAAAATGAAGGCTGAGATATCATATATCATATTCTGCATCAATGATAAATGAATTAAAATTCATCTCTCATTCCAGTCCCCACTGGGAGAGAGCATCTGAAGCAATACAACACATTCACACTAAAGCAAAACAAACTTTAATGCAGATGAAGTTTTGCAATGCATAGTAGTTAAGTTTTACTTTGAAGCATCTCAGTTTAAAATCTTTTTTACAAAACGTTGCATTCCCATATAAATTTGCATGGTTTAATTACTGATATAGAAGAGGTACTTTTGAATTACTTTGTTTTCACCCTTAACAGCATCTAACTAAGGTGATGCCTCTGCTTGTCAGCATTGATACTGAGCCAATCTCAGTGTTCAGCTGAAAACAGTTTCATATTTTTGTTTTATGCATTCTAGAATGGAATAAAACCTAAATATGAAAGACGTGTGACAAGCATTGAAGTATGCAATGCATTTCTTTTCCTTTAGTCTTTTCTCTAATTTTGCACTGTTTGTGTTCCAGCTTAACAAGTATCTCCAGCCTTGGCCTAAATCCAAGCAATTGCCACCAAAATGTGTCTTGGACTAAGAGACTCACAAATGCCAAAGCAGACATGGTGTAGAATCATTCTGGTGAGGTTTCAGCTGCCCACATTTCTCCAGTAATGCCTTTGGAAAACCTCCAAGGAAACATTGCTTCCATTTGCCTCATCAGAATCACTTTTCTCTTCCAAATGCCAATCACAGCCTGTGCTGAGCAAGAGCTACAAATGACCATTGCTGGAGATGCAAACCTTTATTCTGACATAAAAACCTCTGATAACACTGGCACACCCATCGAGGCAGACATGTTAGCATAAACCATAAATTAAGAATGGTAATAAAACCACACTTCTTGTCAACAAGTTACAAATCAGGTCCATCAGGTCCTTTCAATAGCTGCTTGCTGTGTGTTGAAAGGATAAAGATGCTGGGCTTGTTTTCCTGTCACAGAAATATGATGTTGTTTGTATATTATGCTTTTCAAACCAGTGGTAATTTTTAATAGTCTACAACAGAGCCCCAAGTGAGGTTCAGTACCTGAATGAACTCACATGGATATGTGAATCAGAACAACAAATTGTTACCCTTGCTTTTCAATAATGTGTCTAAATGTTTCAATTTCCATCAAAAAGGCATTTTTACCCTTGGTAAAACAACAAAGAAAAATTTCTTTGTAAGAGACTTGGAAAAACATCTTTACAGTAGGCAAAATATTCAATCAAAGTTTTATTTATTTACTTCCAGTACAAATGAGTTTCTTGAACAAACATCTTGACTGAAATGTCAGCTGTGGCACTGCAGGTCATTTTCCTGCACAGCTGAAATCAGTTTAGAACTGGAAATGAGAGTACAAATATTCAGTTCAGGGTAGCAGCCATTAGTTTTGGATTTTACTGTGTAGTTTCATATTCAATTACTTTGCTTTTGCACATAACTGAGATTCCCTATAGTCTCCCCATCTCAATTAAAAATCATAACAAAAAAAAAGCACCTCTCCAGCAACAAGGGAAAGGTTAAACTGCCTCCCTGTTCCCTCTTTTGCCTATGATAATCTGATAATGGAAATATCACAGCTTTCAGCACAAAAGCCCCTACATTTTCAAGAGGGCAGTGCAGGAGGAAAGGAGATAAAATTTGTGGACCTCAAATTTGGCACCGTGCATATTCCCTGAAAGATGAAGCATATCTCAGTCCACGACTTAAAAATTCATGGGCTCATACTTTTCAATAGAAAAGCCTGAACAGAAAGCTTTAGTCATTACCACAAAAAAAAAAAAAAAAAAAAAAAAAAAAGTGTAAACTTTAATTGTTTAAAATATGGGAAATTATTCTAATTTAGAAAATCAAATTATGCCAACTCCTTAAAGAAGTACCGAAAACCAGCCTACAATCCAAACTATTTTTGCAAGTTTTATTCAACCTGCCACAGATATGCTGAGGTATATAAATAAATTAACACTTCTCAGTCAGATGGACCTGTCAGCAAGAGTTAATTTCGCCCAAATCAAAAATGAAACCCTTTATTCAATGTAGCTTCATGAGAATTATAGAAATTTCATATTCAACCTATTTTTAACACTTTGAACACTATTAAAAGGATACCACAGAGACAAGGTCTTATCTGCCTGCTCAGATTACACTGTACTTACACCGAACCTTACAGCATACATGATTAGCCCTAAAAGGTCTCTTTGGTGATTTTCTCTTTTAATGAACTGGTTGGAATTCATTATACAATAATTGTGAGGAGGTTTCACAGATAAGCCTCTGTCTTGAGGGGGCATGGTGCTGACAGACAGCAATTTTTCTCAAAAAGAAAGAAAATCCACACACCTTCCCTGCTAAATGAAGCGTAGATATTCATCTGAAACCTTCTGTGAGCAAGGAAAGACACAAACAGCAGAAAACAAAGTCCAAGACAAATAGGGTAATGGGTTTCATTCAACTTCCAATTTACACCACTTTTGCCCAGGTGAAACTGTCGGTTTTCAGTGCTGACAAAAATTGCATTTGTCAAGACAAAAGTTCTGCACCGCAACTTTTGCAAAGGTCAGAGCCCGGGTATTTACATGCCAGAGAACAGGTGCTTGTGCAGGGTTTGGAAAGCAATCAGGTGCTGGAATTCAGCTTTGATGCAACAGAACTCCTCCAAATGTTACCCTAAAGAAAAAATTATGGATTTTTTTTTTTTTTTTGCCAGCAGAGTCTAAATGCAGTATTGCTGAGGCCTTTCAACAGGCTGGCCTTAGTCAACCTAGGAGAAGAGCGTGCCACTGAGTTATTTCACCTTGGGAATTGCAACTGCACAACCTTTGCTCATAGGCAGATCTTCCTCTCGTACCCCCTACATCACCTACAGCGTTCCTGGGGTGCAGATGAGGGCCAGGGAAGCGCTGCCACAGCTCCACTAAGAACAAGAGAATGATTGCTCTGGCTCAGATACAGAGAGCCCAGCCCAATATCCTGTGCCTGCTGGTAGCCAACAAGTGCTTAAAATAATAATTACATGGACACTAACATAATTTTATATTTTTCCTGATCAGGAAATCCATAATTTCAGGACTTGCTCACTCAGACATTACATTTCTGAGTTAGCTAACTCTGGATGGATTTTTTTTATCCATGAGTCCACCTAAACGCTCTTCACGCTTTTCCATACTTAAAACCACCAGAGGAACTTAAACTGTCCAGCTGATATGGGAACCAAGAGAACACCTCTCTGACACTGAGGAGAGTCACCTGAAAACCACCAAGGAAAGACTTGTGGCCTTTCCCAGCTGCAGTCATGTAGACATCACTCTTTGAAGATTCCTCTCCACTTGCAAGCTGCATATCCTGGGGCTTGAATTTTTATGCTTGCTTTTTTGCTCTTGAATACCTGAAAGGTCCAGAGATACCTTCATTTTTGGACACATTATATATTTGAGAAAAATGGTTTCACAAGTACACTGAACTGCAAATAAGTTGTTCATTAACCTTCTTCTCTGTTGAGGTTCTGACCTGAAGGAATCCACAGCTTCAACTGCAATATTTAGAAGGCAGAAAGCACAGGCTAAAGGCCCTTCTGCTTCTTCTGCCTGAGGCTCAAACTCCCTTTTAGCAGGAGTGGCACAACTACTGCAGACAAGATAAGAACTGAAAATCCATTTCCCAGCTGTACCCATCAAACACCAAAAATTTGGCCCTCCTAAAAAGCTCTTGGCCTCCCTGATGCCTTGAGAAGGCTGACCTAGAACAGAGACTAGACAGGGCTAAGAGTAAAGTAGGGATTTATTAAAAGGCCTCAATGGATCCACTTTGGGCAGCAAAAGAGTCCAGCCAAGACTGCACCCACGACGAACCAAAATGGTCACAAAATGAATGACTGCTCGCAGCGTCTCTCACTTCTACAATTTCTGCTCCATTTGCATCCTGGAGTTAATTAATTGTCCAATTCCAGCTTTAGGTTATGAAGTGCCCTCCTTCTTGTTTTCTCTCCTCATTCTGCCATTGTTTGTGCTCTTGGGCTGAGATTTGGATCATTTGTCCTTGGTGCCCAGCTGGAGCAGGAATTGTTTTGTCTCCCTGCTCTGTGCACAGAGCTCACCATCCCCTCGTGTGGAGCTCAGACCCACACACTAAAGCAGCACAGAATCTAAAAAATATAAAAGCTAAACCTGAGGCATCATCCCCATCCGTGAAAGCTTGGTCCTTCTGCGTTTGCTTTTAGGCTGCAAGAAGGTAAAATCACTGCATTAGGACTGCTGCTCCAGCACTGCACTCTGCACACCAGCCATCTCCAGGAGCACAAATACTCCCCAGATGGAGCCAAACCTACAGGACAGCCATGTGTGAGCACACATGTACACCATAATTCCAAAACCAGGGATCAGATTATATCCAGAAATTCACTGATTTCATCTTTGAGACTGTTCTGTGAGGACTAAGCCCTGCTCTCCAGCCACAGGTAAAGAAGTTTTCTCTGCACTTGCAAGCACATGGAGAGTTCTTTTGTGGAAGCTGAAATCCACATGCTTTTCTGGTGCGTTTAAGGGTAACTAGAGTTCAAGTTAAATTTGAGACTGAAGATATAACATCTTCATTAAGAAGTTCTAGTAAAATACACTTTATTCATCTATCAGAGAAAGTCCTCAAACCCCCTGCAGATTCTCTACATGCTGGTAAATGTGGGAAAATTTGCACTTGTCACAAATGTTTAAAATTTTAATCAAAGCATGTCAATGCTCATATAATGAGAGTTTTTTCCCCGTGGTGAAATTGTCATAATGAAGGTTGCAAAATTACCATATACTTTCAGATGAACTGCAAACAGCCTCTGTCTTTTAGCTGTTACATATTGCAGTACTCTTCCCTTAAGCCCAGATCCTTGACTAACTGCTTTCCAAAACATGCCAATCAGTAATTTCCACCCTGGATAACTGGCACAGGCACAGGCTACAGAATGTTTATAATCACTTTTTTCAAATTTTCCCCCACTATGATCCCAACTTGCCAAGGCAGAGGTGCAAGTCTGAACAAGCAATGCTGAACACAAACCCTGGACATGGCCAGATCCAGATGTTTGATGTCCACTGGTCCACCTCCTTAAAAGCCTTTCTAGGATTCTACATTCATAGAAGCTATATAAACATATGCTTCACCCTTCCAAATTGTGGATTACTCTGGGAATAACATTTTTCTCATATTTCTCTTTAGAAGCATGAGACAGATTTAGCAAAGACAACTACAGTAGGAGAAAGAAATATCTTGTGTCATTGGCATCCAAATAGAAAGTAATATTTTGTCATGACATCCACATATTGTGGATTAGCCCTACTGATAGGTAATTATATAAAGTAATTTTATATTTTATATATATTGATATATAGTCAAATATCCCAAGATATATATCCAAAGAGATATAGATCCAAAAATCAAAATATACTATATAAATTATACCCAAAGAGAAAGAAATCCATCCTTTCTTTGTATGACCTTGCATCAAACCTCCCAATTATGTGAGATGCATGGTGAAAACTGCATTTGTTTATTGTTGTGGAGGGTGTACATCTACACACAAAACCCCCATGGAAACACAGGAAGACAAGAAAAAGCATAGGAAATGTTTCCAAGCTGATTAACAACAAAGAAAGGATCTCTGTGGCACAGATGACCATAAATTTGAGCACTTTACTTATACCCCATCCACAACACAACCCAATCTGACTTTGGACATGTGAAAAATAAAAATGGTCTGAAAAGAAGTGAAAGCCCAGTTTGAAAATTAAAACTTCCTGCAGCCATGACAAACCTATTTAGGAAAATTACACCATGTCCTCCTTCATCCTGCTGCTTTTAAGAAATCAGTAAGCTTTAAAAAACTTGATGGGAAACCAACCCCACATTTCACAGACAGATGGTTTATAGTTTAAGTGCTCAAGTAAAACCTTCTCCTATCATTCCTTGTATACACTTGAAAGCCACTTAGCTGAAATAAATCTGTGCAAAACAACAGCAAATGACCAGTAAAAAGCTTAATTATTCTGCTTTATATCTATGGTATGAAAGAGGGTTGGAAAGGGAAATAAATCTACTGATAAAACTTGGTTTTAAACTAAGTGATGAGAGGTGGATTGGAGCACAGAACATGATAACTGGGCATAATTCCAGGGTTTAAACAGCACCTCAGGCTTTATATGCTTTCATGCAAGCCAGGCTTTTATCAACCAGCCAAGTGTTCTGAATCAGAATGTCCATGTGTTTTTGCCCATCACAGAAGACCTTTACTTTTACACGGCTCCAGCTACAAAACTGAGCTGAGAAATCCTTGTACTGTGCGAGCTGAACACCCCCACGAGAGCAGCTTGAACACAGCCCAGAGCTGGAGGCACTGAGTGCTCTGCCAGAGCTCTGCCTCAGGCTCTGCTGACCCCAGAACTCTTCATTCACCCCAAAGAGTGCAAAAAAGGCACAGGGTCAATTCCCAGCTCGCTGCTGTTTTCATCACATCAGCACCTCTGTGTGAAGCAGGAAGGAATCTGCTTCCAGGTCAATTCATTTAAAGGACGGGGTGCAAATCAGGACTCGGCAGCTTTTGTGTTCTCAAGCAGGAGGAGAATTTCCAGCTGGGAAAGGCTGCCATACGTTCAGTGTGATCCTACCAACCAGGATCATCAGAGAGGAAAAGCAGGTGCCATAAACTGGGAACAAAAGGGAATAAGAGGTTCACTGCATTTCCTAAGGTGATTTCAGGCTGCCAGCCTAAACTTTGTTTCATGGACATGGACATCTGGTTCAGAGTACGGAACTTTGACACTGAAAACTCTGAAAAAAATTATATACGTGCAAGATGTAAAAGAAGCACAGGTGCTGATTTTGCCATTAAATTCATTATCCAGCACTCCATATTCTATCTGGTGTTGGGTGAATTTTGTGATAAAGGTGCTTAGATAAAGTGCAGTCCAATATTAAAACATTTACCAATAAGATTAATAGATTAGCAAGCAGACAGCTTAGTACACACCCCCAAGGACAACAAGGATTATAAGAGAAATCTAAATTAATGTTTTAGACAAGCCTAAATCTGAAATCAGGGGGAGCATGCAGGAGAGGATTGAGGCAAAGCACATCACCCAAAACCAGCCTGAGAGCATTCAATCTGCACCAGCTGGCCAGGTCTCATGCACTGCCCCTCAAATAAGTGATTTTAGAGACTGGTGGTGCTCAAGATGTCCTAAAGCTGAGAAGGTTGTACCCATTGGGTAAAACTACCCTTTCCATGCTCTAGGAAGACCCAAATGGACCAAAAAAGCCACCCCAAACAAACAAATCATATGTGACAAAGCTGTGTGCATCCTATAAATTCACCTCTGGCTGCCTTTGCAGAGACTACTCTGTATTACTCAACTTCAGTTAAAGTCTCCAGCAGTGCAGTTTAGTTGGTGTTCAGAATATTTAAAAATGAAGACTGAAACTGAGTAAGTACAAGGTATTAGCAAGTTTCAGAGTTTGAAATATTAAAGCAAATTACAGACTTTACCAGAAAGTGAAAACATTTTAAAAATAGCCCATAGATACTGCAACAAGTTAAAACTAAAACAAAGCAGAAAACCCACATAAATACACACACAAACAGGTCTATGTTGGTTCCTTTTTTTCGGTGATCAAACTCCTTGAAAGATTTTTCTTTCAGCAGCAGGGTGTCTGAATTAGAGAGTGGCAGTATCTGATCTTTTTTATGTACCTATCCGTAAACAGGGCTTTGTTATAGCCACCATCAATCCTGTCCAATGCCTCCTCTGCAATTTACTATGTGTATTTATTACACCAAAACCTCATTATAATAAATTGAAACTATCCAGCACGTCCCTGGAAGTATTCCCTACAGAATGTTATATATTCCAAAGCTCTGCTTTGACTTCCCAGCTCCCTTTCAGGATAAACATGGGCTACACGTAGAGAGTTTCATGTTCAGAAATGTAATTTATAAGAAATGTCATCTGTCAGTTTGCCTTCAGCAGCCAACACCTCACATCCTCCAAGCTAAATTATGTTCAGGCACGTTAGACAAAAGAACATATCCAACTCAAATACTTACACTTAAGGGATAATTGAGAACTGATCCACTAAATGAGCACCTCTAATTACACATCCTACGTGGGGGAAGGGGAATTTCTTATCTCTAGAGCTCTCATTTTCACACATCACACGTGTCTTTTGTGAATTGAAGCGATGAATACACATCATTATAAAATTCTCTTTGCAAATGAATATAGCTAAGGCTGAAAAATCCAGTAATCAGAGGGTGTTTTTTGACTGACAGGATCAGCACTCCTCCCATTCCAAAGGCTGTAGAACAGCATCCAAATTTCACTAATGTTTGGAGAACTAAGAAATCTTGTAAGAGGGATAATATTCATTGCACACAGATGTTTTGGAAAAGTAAGCCCGAGTTAATGCAAGAAATGATGACAGGACCACCAGGAGAGGCAGTAAGGCCTTCCTTAGCTTTTGCTTCTTATTTTTTTCTTCCATGGAAATAAAATAAATGTTCCCCACATTTAAAGGACTTGGAATTTGAAATCCACAAGTTTTATTTTGCATCAGTATACCATCACACGCTTTTAAGTTACTTGCTGTCTTCATTCTTTCTGAGCTATTTTGCAAAGTCACATCATATTGACTGGCAGAGAGCAGAGACCACACGTATCAAAAAAGTGCAAACCAGAACACACTGCACACAAAACTGAATTTGAACAATACAAGGAACTCTGTTCTTTTCCCCCTTTAAAGGGGAGAAAACTTTTTTCCAGTAGAGGTGCCTGATAATCATCCTAAAATCCTGCTCTCAGCCCAAAAAGAGGCAAGTCACTGTATCTCCTTTCCTCTAGCACTATCTGACTTCCAGAACTAATCCTCTTATTTGGCACACAATCATATTTTTAATCTAAAACCACCTTATCTAGACCCCCAAGATTTAGTTTCGTGCGTGTTTTCTGGGGGAAGCTGCTTTCCTTCATTGAGATAATGCATCACTGAATTATAAGCTCTGTGCAGCTGTCACTCTTTGCCAAACATTCAGAAACACAAATGAACTCTGACAAGTCATTTATCTGCTAATTCAGTGTCAAAGTGTAATAATATCACTGGGCTCTGTGCATTAGCAGTGTTAAAGCAGAGCTGAAGTTAAAATGCAAATTGAAAGCACTTTTTGTATATCAGAATAAAAAGTAATTCAGTTGGTGCCCATCCTGCTAATCCTTTAGACTCTCAGTTAGGTGAGAGTAGAAATGCATGGATAAACCCAAATGTTACACTCATTAAACCAGGAATGAAATGCTGAATGAATGCAGTGACACCTGTAGTCACCACACCGGTTTTAAGCCTTCAAGAAGGAATATCTGCAGTTTGCCATCCTGACTCACACTCCCATCAGGAGAGCAGAGAGTGCCACAGAGGAAAGGACAGCGTGCAGAAGAGAAATTCTGAGCACATCTACTGAATTTTCTAATTTTGCTAAGCAAAGGCCACCCTGCAACAACTGCCACCATCCTTTGCTCACTCAGTCCTTGCTCAGAGAGTCACAAAACTCATTGCCAGATGTGGGAGAGCAGTCGCTCATCTTCTGAATGCCCATTCAGCCAAGTTTCCATCTTATTTTATAAACAAACACCAAAACGTGATGGTTTGGTGTTTTGTTTTTTGGGGTTTTTTTTGATGGTTCGTCTTTATTCTTGGTTGGGGTTTTGTTTGATTGGTTGGAGATTTCTTCTCATGGAGGTAAAGCCATAGGCAAAGATTTCCTTCTCTTCTGTCCCAAATGGGTTATTAATTTGAATAAAACAGCCAGATCTTCCTCTCTTGGTTGGTATTACAAGCTGATCCACCTCACAGAGACCAAGTGGAAACTTGTTTGATCACTCTGGTACAGTTTCTATAACTACAATTATATACTTTATATAAACTTAATTTAGTTTATGGTACTAGCCCTTACAGTAGTAAATAATTATATAAACTATATAGTTTATAAAATTACATATAAATTATATAAACAGTTTATATAATATATATATAAATTATACATAATCTATATAAAATATATAAATATATATAATGATATAAATTATATATAAGTTATATAAATTATATAGTTTATAAAACTTTTATAAACTATAATATAATATATATAAAATATAGTTTATAAACGATGTGCCTGCCCCTCCTCTTCCCTCCTTTGGATGCTCTCTAACAGCTTTACATCCTCTTTATATCATGGCACTCCAAACCACACACACAGTACTTCTGTCAGAAAAGGGCCAATACTGATTTTACTTATGGTAAACCAGACAGGCTAAACCTTACACAAAAAAAACAAACAAAAAAAACCAGGACAGTAAATATGATGTATTTTTCTGTCATGCAGTTGTCTAAGTTCAGCTCCAAGCTGATTGAGAAGTGATATAACAGAGCAAAAATCTTACTTTGGGGAAGATGAGATAGAAAGAATTTAAAAAAAAAAACCCAAACCAACAACAAAAACATCCCAAACCGTAAGATGTCAGTTTTATATGCTACACGTAAATCATCTAGTCTGCAGACAAAACTCTTCCTGATGTGTCCCAACTCTTCCATTATATATAGCTTATTCAACGAATCCAGATTTATCCTTTTATTTTTTTTAAACTAGAATCCTCCACTGATATTTTGCTTTCTAATCACAAAAAAACCTTCTACATGTTCAATCTGAACAATTGCTGCTAGAGTTAACAGCTGACAGATGGATTATGTGGAGAAGGTAGAGAGAGTCTTGCAAAAACAGAGTATGAAACCAAAATTATTTTACAAGGGAGTGTTATTAGGAGAGGAAGTACATGAAATAACATGTAGAGGATGTAAATCCAAGGGGTCTCTTTCTCTTCCAATCTTGACCACAAAAATGCCTAATCTGCCTCCTGATGATACCCCAAAACTGACACAGCAAAAAGCACCACTCAAAAATAAAAGGTCATATCTAACCAACAAAGTCCTTCCTGTATTTTATTTTTATCCCTTCCTACTTCAGAAACACCTTCTATACATCACTACACCCCATTTTTTGTGCCAGCCTTAAATAAAATCATTAAGTACAATTTCCCTCCTCTCCTACTCGCTTTTTAAGCACAACCCACTGATGACTTTGCTTTAGCTTTTTTTTTTCACCATGCCAAATCAATGCCAATCTTCAATTTCTTCAACTCAGCTAATTATCATCTATGCAGTACTTAGTTCCAGACAGTTTAAAACCCCTGAGATTTCCCATGTCTCAAAACAAGAAAAGGGGGGGGTGGGCTTATTACATCCACTTTTCAGGTTCCTTTGCAAAGATTTGTGTTCAATAAACTCAGAGGCTTTAAAACCCTTGTGCAATCCTCCTTCAAAAAAAGACTCAAGCCTTTCTTGCTACAGTTAACTAATGGCTATAATCACCTGAGGCAAATTTCCCAGATCCTTAAAAAATAAATAAAGTAAGGCCTGTACTTTTTTATTCTTGAGTTAAAAAAAAAAAAAAAAAAACAAAACAAAAAACCAAGCCTAACAACAATGGAAAGTTTAAAGTACGCCAAATGTACAACTACACATTTCATGACCCAGAACTGTCCACAAGCAAGAAAACTGTGGGATCTCAGCACCTCAGTCCTGAGGTGCCGAGCCACCGAGACCACCCTTGGGGGGCTCGGGAGTCCTGGAATGTTCCAGAAGTGTCTGGTGGCTGGACTTTGATCCTACACAGGAGACGACAAGGATGAGGGCTTCACCGGGGTGAATGGTGAAGGGACTAGCTAATTAGAGAGTGAGACACAGAGTTTAGGATTTATGTACAGGGGGGTTTAGAGAAGTAAGATGGAGGAATTGGGGCGTGTCCTGTCCTTCTTCTTCTTCTCCTCCATCTTCTTTGGTGATGGTGGCACTTTTGGATTGGTCATTACTGAAAGTGCAACGGACAATAAAAATAAAAAGGATTGGGGAAAAATGATAAATATTGTACACGTAACCATGGGTATAAAGATAGGTGTCTGTACGGAGGGCGGCACAGTGTGCTCATGGCTGACTGCTGAGCAGAGCTCTGTCGGGCCGAAAGAAAATCTTTTAGATAAACAATTAATAAACATAAAGACCGAAAGAAGAACTGAAGCCTCTTCTCGTCCTTTGATACGCGGGCTGCCCCAAGGCCACTCCGGGCCTTTCCAGGCCCTTCAAACAGCCGAAAACCGGACAGAAAACCCTCCCCTCCACACAGTATTTTTTGCCCAAAACCAGCAAAGCCTGCAGGGAGACACTGATGATCTTGTGTCATGTAAAGAACATTTTGGCTGCATCGCATTTGCCACTTCAGTTAGAGGAAAGATGAGCTGTAAGTACGAAGCAAAACCTTTACATCAACAATTGGTCCAAGCCACCCCTTGGAAAGCATCCATTTCCTGATGCTTCCTCCTGCCCTGGGCCAGAAGTGGCCAGCAACAATTTGAGCCTTGGGAAAACTTTACCAGAAGCAAAGCACAGCCTGGAATATGGTATTGATAAAGATACTAGCATAGGTTTGGTTTAAAGTCACCTGGAATTGTGATCAGCCATGTAAAACTCACATTGAAAGGTTGCTGGTGGATTTAATCCAAAATGCCACTATTTTCCAAAAACTAAAACTAAATTCTGGCAGTCACTCTCTTGGGAAAACATTGTGTCTTGGGTCTGCCTTTTGTTAGGGCAAGTAATTTCTAAAGCCCGGGCATGATTTAGATTTTTACCAAATGTCTTTATTATATCAAAAGTCACAATAAAAAAAAAAAATGGAAAGAAGTTGGTCGTTAAGGTATTTATCTCCATGCAAGAAGTGGAACTGAGAAAATGGTGTCCACATCAGACCAAAATTCATAGACTGTATACCTCTTTCCTTTTAAACCTTTCTATCTCTCCTCCTAAGAGGACAGGAATGTTTTAAGTGTCTTTACTAACACTGATATTATAAAATTCCACTGCATAAAGAACAAATAGGGTTGATAATCTTTCCATACTAAACAAGGCAGGCAAGCTCACGAAAGCTTCCTGGGCAGATCAGGGACACAGCTTTGTGGGGATGATTTTCTATTACACAAAAGACAAAGGAATGTTAGTAAATTCCCTCCTGAAATTTCCTCTCTGTCTCTAAGGATGACTCATTGAAATGTACATGCTGACTTACCAAAGTCCCTTCCTCAACTTGTTGTATTCCACAGTAGTATCCTCAAACATGACAAGTTTGCTATGGAAATAAACTATTTCAAAGCTCCTGTGGGATCCCATACCCCAGGAGATGCTGATTTTTCCAGTTTACTATAATTTCATATGATTTTATTCCTTCCTCCCAAGAGACACCGTTTTCCTGAAAAGTATTTTCCTCATAGTTTGAATAATAAAATAAAAAAATCCTTGAAGCAGTAGTTTTCCTGGGTTTTTTTCCAAATTTACCATTCTGAAACTTTGCACACAACCAGCAACTGAAGCACACACGGGGACATGTCTGAGATGGAAGCTGATCCAAGTGATGTGCTGACTTGCTTCAGAAACAATGACAAAGCACATTTATTTTTAACTGACCACGCACGTGGAATAACCTGTAACAGAATTCCTAACACACCCCAATAAAGGTTCAAATAACTGCATTTTGTAAATTTTAGAACAGCAACAACAAAAAAGACTTTTGCTTTAAATATTAACCGAAACTGCAAGGTAATATATTAACATAAGGTATCAAAAACCAGTATAGAACTAGATTAGAGCAATACATGCCTAGACAAACACTTGCAAGAAAGATGGAATAAACTCTAGCTTGAATTTGACAAACCAGGCACTGTTCTTGATGAAAGACAAGCCTCAGGTGATAGAGGTAATACTGAGTAACCTAAAAACGTTACAGACTTTGTTACCCAAAAAAAAAAAAATTGCTGATGATTATTGCCTTAAAGGGACGCACGAGACCCAGGACTGTAACATTTCTGCAGGTCGGGTGCATCATCTCCATTTCACTCCTGAGAAGCACAAAATGGCCTTTAAACTCCTGTTTGCCACTAGACTGCTGAAAACCCCTGCATTCTGCACTGATAATCATGGCAGGCCCAGAGAGAAAGCAAATGCAGAAATCAGACAAATAACAAAGGGCTTCTCTGGGTACTGCTCACTGGAACTGCCTACGTACCTGCATCAAAGGGAAACAGAGATTAAAGGCAAAACCCAAGCAGGCAGCGAGGAAAAGGACTGAGAAAAGTCTTTCCACCTCTTCCCCTCCCCTCCCATGACTTTCCTGAGGGAGAGCTTTGAACAAAAGTACCGAGAAACAAAGAGTCTGGAGCTCCTGTTTGATGGTAGCACTGTTCAGGGGTGCTGTGAGAATTCCCTGCACATTCTCCACTGCTAAGGCCTTGCCCTTCCAAAGGATTTGCACTTCATGCATTCATGACAGAAAATGCCATGATGGACACATTTTCTCCTGGCAAACAGTTATTTTGCCTGGTATTTCAAAATGCAGGCAGGTGTAATGATACAAAAGCTCTTCACTGTTGGTCAAAGTAGAAAAACCACTCCACAAAGCAGTGTGGTCTCCAAAATGGCACATCAGAGAACTTTTTCTCCTTTTAACACACTTAATTCCTTTTAGGAGTAATATGAGCTAAGCATGAGCCAAAGGATACCACGATTCAAGACTTAACACAGTTTTGTCACTGTGGATGCAGATGTTACAGGAAATAAGTAATTCAGCTCCTAAATTTGTTCCAGACTATAAATCTTTTCTGTTAGTATGCATAAGGCATAGCTAAATGTGTCTGCTCAAACAGAAAAGAACATGCCTAATCAGAGAGAGTGACTGTTTCTCATAAAATGCAAGGGAGCCTTTGTTTGGATTGTGGCAGCTATCTCAGACTGGAGATTTTTCTAAAACAGGAAAGATATAAGAATATTATTGACAACACATGCAAATGTTATCACGCTTTCTTTTCACTGATTTGAAGTTAAATAATAGGCTTTGGTTTTATCCTCACAGTACTTCTAAAAATAGTAACAGTCAGAATAGGAAAAGCAAATAATTTTATATTTTAACTAGTTTTGTTACACAGAAAAAGAATAGGCCATTAACCTCTCAAGCACTAAAAAGGGTGAGGGATCATGGATATATTTTCAAATTAGTTTTCAAAGTTTGACAGTGATTCTGAAACCCTCAATCACCCAAAGCCATGCCCTAAATCCTTTACTTTGCTGAATGCGTCCAGGCATGAGCAAAGC
This sequence comes from Zonotrichia albicollis, assembly GCF_047830755.1. Classification (NCBI taxonomy): domain Eukaryota; kingdom Metazoa; phylum Chordata; class Aves; order Passeriformes; family Passerellidae; genus Zonotrichia; species Zonotrichia albicollis. The sequence goes on from NC_133820.1 coordinate 2,459,439, forward strand.
CAAGTGGGGCCCAGCTTTGCTCCTCACAGTCACACACAGGCTGCTGTGTTCATCTCCAGAGATAAGCACAGCCTGTGGCTCCTGCTGCCTCAGACATTTTGGGAGTTTTTGCTCAGCAGTTCAGGTTATGCAAGATAAAATTTTCCTCACAGGGAGGCCATTCTTTACCCCTGAGAGGTCTATTACCTTGCCTGCACTCTGCTCATTAGTTCTGCTATGTTATTTTGACATGGATTTATATCTTCATTCCTTAAAAGTATTTGGGTTTCATTTCCTTCAGTTGCTGTAGCTTCTTCGTCTGTCTTACCTATGGCTCTCTGATCCTTACAGATCTACTAAGGACGGTTTTTCATTTAATCAAGTGCTGAGATCTAAATTTCACATAATTTCTTTGAGAGTAAATGATTTTTTCTTTATGTGTAGCCTCTTTAGTAGCAATTGATTGCTAGGTGCAGCAACTTCAATCATCTAAAGACTTTAGTCTAAGTGGTCTCATATTGCACCATATGAATTAAGGAGATGGGCTCAAAATCTCTAAAAGCGAGTTAGTGCATAAATGCAGAAATAACTTGATTTTATTTTGAAGGAAATGTTTCTATCAGGGAAAGCTTTTTAAAAGAAACGTATTATAGAGGAACATAGAGATGGTGAACTGGGAACAAGCGCATACTCTCACAATACAGTTTCAGGGAATGTTGAAAATTTAAACCAGAGACTGATTTTCTCCTTTGCTCCTACCTAATGTAGCATGTGTCTAATCACTTGCTGATTATACTATAATTAACTAAAAACTCTCAAAAAACCACATGAAAACACAGAAAAATTTTCCTTAAATAGAAAAACATTACAAACTTGGGCCACCAGAATGCCACTGGAAAAAAAAGGAAGCTAAAGTTACTATCATGATGATTTTTCAACTGTGCCTGTTATCTCAGGGAACATATTTGCACTGCGCTTCAGCCTGCTTGGGTCTGGAATGGCTGTGAAATGTAAGGAGGCTGTACAATTAAAGCAGCAATTAACCTTGCTTTTGAACAACTTGGGAATTACATTTTGATCAAGAGGCACACAGCCAATCTCTGTTTCCAGTATCTTTTTTCCCCATTGAGATCATGCCAGTGTGATTGAAATTTTTGATAACCTGGTCCATTCTGTTTAGAAGCATCTACCTACCTACTAGAAATCCTACAGCTCCAACCTGGGAATAGTTCTGTGGATCTGGGCACTGAACAGAGCAGGAGTAACCATAAATGTTTTAAGTCTGATCAATTTTGCAAAAAGTCACAGTCACAAAAACCATTTGTGAGCAGATGACGTGCAGGGTCCTTATTCATAACTCCTGATGGAACAGCATCAGTCAGCCAGTGACCAAGCAGACTCATCTGGAAATTTAGCTGTGTTCAGCAGAACCCAACCACATGCTCTGAGTGAAATAAAAACTCATGTGGGGCTGATTCTCAAACCAATGCATGGATCTTTGCAATAAATAAATAAATATGAACAAGAGAACAGGTCTCAAAGGTTTCTCTAAGCAAATGAAGGGACAATGCCACAATGGCTTCACCAAGTGGGGGCAACTTTAGATTCGCATCTCTGCTGTCATTCAGTAAGAACTTGAAACATTAGACAATTAAATCAGGAGTTTGTAATGCAATCTTGATTTTATTCCAAACTGAAATAAAATGTATCCATGGTAAAGATTAATTTGGGGCACAACACTTAGCTGATAATTAGCAAAAGCAACTAAGCTACAGGAAAGCCTTTAGGCCCTATTGTGAACATTTTCCTCATTTCAATTAAACCTCAAAATGGCCTTATTTTGCTATGCCATGTAATGTCTGCAAAGTATCTGCAAATCAGAACTGATGGGTGGTAAAGAATGCTCAGGGAAGAGAAAGACAATGGTTCAGACATACATACCAGCATGTTAAACAACTTTCAGTAATGATCCTCATCGCAGAACTGGGCCCACAATGCATCTGACAGAGATATTGAGCACGTAACATGTCCCCAAACTACTTTTGCACTTTTTCCATCACCCTTCTATTTCACTGTCATTTTCAGACAGAACCACGGAGTCCTTTTGCTCTTATACTCCACTTTCTCACACGCTACCCGTAAAAAAGTTTCTTTTCTATTTAATCCAAAAAGCTTGCTTCCTTGGCCACCCTAAAACACATCCTAAGAAGATTAATGAACCTCAGAACAGCCTCCAGCCCCTTGCAGGCTGTAAATCTTGCTCCCCAAGACAGCTGCCTGGTGTGCAGCAGAGCTCAGTGGCCTGAGCCTCACCAGGTGGATAGCGTGCCAGGAGCCCAAGTTAAGAGCTGATGGAGAAGAAAGCTTGCTCCACACAATTCCTGAGAGCCTGAAAAGCCAAAGTGCAGACGAAGGTTATCACCGAGGAGCAGCGTGCTGCAAGGACTAACAGCTATAAATAACACACAAAAGAAACTGTTTTACATTTGTTTGGTTTTGAGCACACATAAGAGAGATGGATTAGAGCTTTTTCTTGCCCAACACATCAGATTAATTCAACAAGCTCTTAGACAAAGAATGCTCTTATGGGACTGCATGTTCCTCTCCTTCCAGGACTCTTGTTTCTTTTGTTCAAAATAAGACTATTAACACAAGCTTGACTTCTGAGATCCCACCTTTTGCTGCTGACCCTTGCTAAGTCTCTAGATGCTCCCTCAATCTTTGTTCTCTCTCAAAATCAACCCAAATCTCTTAACTCCTTCTTGCTCTCCACTCCCTGTAGGGCTTCACTCAACAAGCCATTCCCTGCAGAGAACAACACAAAACAGTTTCTCTCCTCTTTATTTTTCTTTGCCCTTTCCTTGTCATTTTTTCAGCAGCTCTTTCTTCAAGCTGTCCTTCAGAAAGAACAGGCAACCTTGAACCATCCCATTAATTTTAGCTCCATAACACCAACCATAATTAATAATCAAGAGCATACCCACAACTTCCACAGGAAAGCAAACCATTTAAAAGCAACCCACTCAAACTGCAGCCCTGGCTGGAGTGCAAAGAAAAGGGCACCAAATCAGTGCCATTTTTCAGAGGCAACAAGGGCAGGACCCTCCTTGCTGACTGTGCTGGACCTGCACCAGCCACGACTTCAGCAAAGTGTGTGTCCACCAGAAACCTGGGACACTGAATCCCTGCAGTTGGCTCTCACCACAGCTCCATCCTCACACAAACCAGCTCCATGTGCTCCTGCCTACTCCAACAAGTTTAAAGCTTAAAACAAGCAATATGCAAACAGCTGTTTTCTTCCTTGCATATTATTAGTTCAACATTTTAGTATGACCTGCAAAGACCAGAGACTAAATCTGTTTCACTTCCCCAGTAACCCCTACTGATCTTGTGGCAATGTCCCATTTTTAGCACATATCTGATGCTCTTATTATCCAAGCAATAAACCTCACCCATGGCAAAAGCTTGACAGAGAACAAGAATATGTATGGGTGAAATCTAATGGCAATGGATGCAGAATCCTGGCAGCAGGAACCAGCCATTTTTGCCAGTAATAGCAAATTATTTTACCCACACCACTGCAACAAAGGACAAACTCAGCATAAGCAGAATAACATGTTTTCTGTAGTACAGGAAATGCTGAGTGCCATTGCTAGACCACGATTAAAATTATCACCAAAGTATCACCGTGAGGTTGAACTTAAATTTGGATTACATCAGAACACACAGTCTGCATACTGTTGGCTGGAGCAGCTATATCCAAAATTTATGCATAACATGTATTGTTAAGGTTGCTAGAAACTTCTAAAAGCATTATCAGGCTAAGCTCAAAACCTTGTGAAAAAGTACGCGCAATTTGTCCTTGTTTTTGAGATAACAGCTCTTACATTTGCAAATGTTAAACTAGAATATGTTCCATCTCACAAACCAGCAGCCTTATGACTGTTTGTCTTCTGTTAAAAGGGAAAAAAATTAATTTCCATATGCATACATTTCATGCAGATATCTTGTTATCCCAGCTGTCTAGGAGAGGAGTGGAAATCCTGAGTTTTCAGCACGTGTGGGTATCAGCCATCCCTGATCAGAAATCTGCTGGGGTGCCAGCAGTAGCCCAGGGGCCTGTGTGATCTGCCCATATGCTCCCTCTTTACACAACAGATTGGTGCCAAAGCAAAGCAGTTCAAATGTTTTCAGTGCTCCTTCATCACGGCCAGAAATCTGCAAACAATCTGAAACTGCTTTATTTAGTCACACTCTACAAGTGCAGGTTTCAGCTTGAAGCATAAGCTCCCCATTCAGACATAAAATGCCTCCACAGAGCTGAAAAATCTTCCTGGAAAGATGAAAATCCTGCTTTGAGGAAGTACTGCTGATTAGTTCTTATTTAGGGATGATATTAATTAAATATTATGCTTGCAATGATAGCAAGAAAGGATTGAACATGCTCTGGGGACCAAAACTAGATCCTGGTACCTGCAAAATCCAGTAGCATATGACATCTTGAAACTCTAGTTTTTGGTATATATGCTGCAATCAAACACCAAGCACTAATTAAAAAAAAAAAAACACATAGCCTATTTCTGAGTAAAAAACTCTGTACAGAAATGTACGCAATACTCAACAGCAGTAAAATGAAAAATAAAGTGTAGCCAGAGAAGAAAAAGAGCTCAAGAAAGACTTCAAACTTCACAGCCTGACCTAACTTTTCTTTGTCAGAGAACTACTAAAATGCTTCTCAGGCTAAGGAGAAGCATTTTAGTATTTCTCTGACAAAGAAAAAACCTCTTCCTTAATTCAAGATGGTGTCTCCTTGTATTCAGACACTTGATGAAAAGTCTCATCACATCAAACACATCCCATTCTGTTCTTTACTTCTAACAGGCTGGATCTCAAACTTGCTCATGTTTGTAAAGTTACTTTTTTCTTCCAAACTGCAGGCAGGTAAGTGAAGTCAGCAAGACTGCATTGAAAACTGGAAAATCCTCCAATCAATCAATCCATCAATCAATCATCAAACAATCAATTTGTGGCTTTTACCCCTACACTTGGACATTATTTCAGAAGTGGGATCCTAATATTATTACAGTGTATGATAACATTATTGTAGTGTCAAAAATGAGACTATAACACAGCAATACAAGGAAGTTTTAAATCACTGAAATAACCCCAACACGAAAAATATTGCTGCCAGAAATAACTGTGGTGATAGAAAGGACAATCTAATCATAGTCAATTATAAAGACTTTATATGGCCTTATGTCCCATTTTAGCAATTTTCTGCTCAGCATGGAAGCAATCACTGATCTTGATCTACTTTTGGCTTAAAAAAAAAAGCTAAAAAATACTGTGTTTCTCATTTATTGCTTCTGCAGCAACATTTTACTGTAGCTAAATTTTGGGAATAATATTTTATACAAGAGTTGTTTTTCTGGTTTTAAAACATTTATTATTGAAAATTGACAATTGCTTCAGACTTCCTGAGGACTGTATCACCTAGTGGGCCCTAACAGAAAAAAAAAGAAAAATCTTTCTAAATGGAAGAAGCTGAGTTCAAAGAAAGAAAACATCCACAAAGAACAGAAATTTTCAGTCCACGCTGGAGTGGCCATTACTGTGAGAAACACTGAGAAGTCCTTTTTAGTTTGATTTAAAGTAAGCTGAGATGGCCTTACTTACACTTCCATGGATTACAGTAAAAACCAAAATTAATGAAAACTTACAAAGCTGCCCCCACACACAGTAAAGAACTTAATTACAGAAGATTTTTCCACAGCTGCTCTGGCAGCAACACTCATAAATCACAACCAGCAAATATAACTGATTGCAGAGATCAATGTTTCAACTTCTACAGGATTTTTTCCATGCAAGCCTTTCTGAAAACTTTTTGCTCCAAGAGACACGTTGTAATTAAAAAATCAGCAATGAAATCCCAAACAATATAAAGAATTATAGCACCAATTAATTACAGTGCTTTCAAGCTGAAAAAAAGCAATTTGCTAATGAAAACCACCATCGCTTAACAGCAGCGTTAACAGCAAAAAAATTGTTGCAATAAATCACTCTTCATAAACATGGGCTTATATTGGAAGTCTCCCTAATCCAAATGTGTTACACTCAGCATATTAGCCAAGGTTCACCCCTCCAGGACCCACTATCCATATCCAAAAAAAGAAAATTATCACAGTCAATGTAAGCCTTGAAAGAGCCAAAGAACCCCTATCACATCTCACACATTAAATCAGCAACACAAAAAAAGCAGTTTATTTCTTAGTTACTCTGGAAAAGCAGACAACAGTGACACAATATAGGCATGCCCAGCACCAGAAAATAGCAGACAAGTCACTGGAAGTATCAACATTTATTCCTGATCACTTATATCTTCTGGACACTGGCTAAAGATGATATCCTAACTGGTCTGATATCCCATGGAGCAAAAACCACACAAAGCAAATAAAACGTTATAAACAACATGAAGAGTTGCAAGGAAAGAGAATACCAACCACGTGATTTTGTTTAGAGGAAAATTATGCAGCTACATTTTACAAAATCTCACGGAAAAGAAGAGATCCCATGCCTAGATGACAAAAATCCAAACAAAAAAATGAGGTATAACCCCTTTTTGACTGAAAGTCACCTTGAAAGAGCCTTGAGGCACAAATTTAGTTTTTCTCACACAGAATAGTTTGTGGGGTTGGTTTCACTGAAGAGCTAAGGCAGTGTGTGTTTTTGTGGAAAGAAATATACATTTAACATAAAACACAATTGAAATGATTCCTTTACACAGTAAAAGGTCCACAGATGGACCACTTAAAAGGCTTCAGCTGCAGAACACATCTGCAGTTCAATCCTGATCTTGACCCTCTCTATTCAAGTATAAGCATGCATTGCTTTTATTACCTGCATTTAGCCCTTGGGCATTTATTTAATTTTGCCCCTTTTTTTGTCTTCTATTCCCAAAGCAAACTTAAAAATTTCTGGAGTTCAAGCTGCTTTTCTTCAGCCAGGCCCGTGTTGCACACATGTCTTCATGGAGTATTTTTCTATTCAAAGTTGCAGAAAGGGCTGAAATTCCTGCTTCTATAGTTTTGTGAGGCTTTACCAAATTAAAAAGTCAAAATCACTGCTGAGGAGTGTCACAGTGGCTTCACCAGCCATGGATTTTTCTACAATAAAAAATTACTCCGGTTGTCCTGAATGTTTATCAACTGTTATTCCCTCAAAAATACATGTTACAAATCCCTGACACAGGATTCATGATGCAGATTAGAACATATTGTTTACAGCCCATAAACACTTTTTATTATAGTTTCATCATAAGGTAATTCCATTCTGTGGGGTAAATTAACATATTTTCCAGGGCTCATTAATCCTCATTTAATCACTCAGTGAACATGAACCAAACCCATTAAAAGGAAAATCAAGCCATGAACTCTTAATTTAAGCCACTATTTTACTAATTGCATTTATCTTTAGGAAATCCTTATATGTAATACTACAACTAGTTTTTCTCCTTCTTTATATTTAGTGTACAAAAAGGCCTTGGGATATAAACCATTCTCTAAAAGCTCTGTTCTCCCTGATCCTTGATTGCAACCAGTGCCAGTGGATTTGCAGGATGCAAAGAAGGATTGCTCTGTGTCCAGCAAAATCATTCTCTTATGGAACATCCACAGGCTATGTGAAAAAGGTCTTTTTATACATTCAAAACATCCAAGCTATAAACAGGGCTCCCTTTTGTGAGTTTATTGTGCTGTTACAAACAGATCCCACTGAGAGCTTCCAGGAGAATAAATGGACGTGGGGCACAGGCAGAGGGATGCAGGGGAAGCACCAGGAAGGGACTCAGTGGTGGAGTCACCAGAGGAGCACAAAGACATCACAAGCACTGACAAAATTCCCAGGCATCAAAAGCAAGGAGGTTTATGAGGAGCAGAGACTGAGGGAGAGAAAGATAAGGAATGAGAAGATGAATTGAAAAGTGACCTGAAGCACAGCACCTGAAGAGCTGAGCTGCCTGACAAACCCTTTGCCTGATGAAGTTGTGCATTCCTCACTTTTGCCTCTCCTTCAGGCACTGGGACAAATTTGCAACCATTTTGAAGTCAGCCTGCCCCAAAACCCAAGCAGATATAATTCCCTCACTAATTTAAAGAGAAAACAGAGAAGTTTAAGGATACCAGCTTGCCAGAGGCTCACACACCACCTTTCACAGGCTCTGCCCAATCTGCTTCTATCACAATTCCACTTTAAACCTTTTTCCAGGCTTCAAGATGAAATCTTACAAGAAATAATAAAGCAGCGAATGAAAAGTACCTTGAAACACGTACTGAGTAATACAAAAGAAATAGCAAATATTCTGGGACAGAGGACCAACTATTTCCAGCAATTCCCAAGGCAAATAAACTATTCCACTTGAGAGCTGCAGGAGGCGAGCACAGGCAACCCAGGATTTTAATTTATTTCAGTTCTAAACCCTTGCTTACATCTAGAAAACCCAGGATGGAAATCAAAGAAGCTCAACCAGATCCCTCTGACTTTTCCAGCTGTCCCACTCATTTCAGAAGTGTATAAGGAAACACAAAGTGTTTGTTGCAGAAGGCTGCTTATTCTGATAATTCTGCAACACCTCAAACACACCAAAGTTGCATGGCTAAGTGGCTGGTTTACTCGTAAAACAAAAAGGAATTGGAGATTGCAGCTATCAGTTAAGAAGCTGCATGCCTGAAATCTTTCTACACCTGCTAATTATAAATTAGAAAAAAAAAAAAAAAGGAAAAGCCACAAGCTGCTTCTGGACAACTGAAAAGCAAGTAAATTACTTTTTCACACACACTTAAAAAAGTGTTTTAATATTTAAGGTCTCTGTGCTATTAAGAGGCCAGTACACAACGCAGAATGAGAGAACTAATTCACTCTCTTCTAGCCAAAGGCAAGTATAAATAACAACCAAATAATAAATTAAATGAGGTCTAAAATGGGATCTATAATTAATGACCTTTCTGCTGACCGTTTCAGTGACAGTATTATTTTAAAAGCTACTTTCACAGACTGTCAGCTTCTAAGACGAGATACATTAAGTATGAAGTTAATTGCACAAATATACAAATCCACCAGTATTTTTTCCGACAGAAAAGCAGCACTACCAGACAAAAAGCACTGAAATGCCTTTATTATGTCAGTGCTGTTCTTTCCCATGAGTCTAAGGAACCAATTGCAAGCACTGTTGTACAAATCCAGCAGATTGTTAGTTTAGTTAGACCTCTTTCTAGCATTTTCAAGCAACATTTTTCTGCTATCTATGGAAATTAAAGATCTCAAGGTTCTGACTGCCCTCAGCAAAAATGCATTTTCCCCACCCAGAGAAATGAGTTTAAAAGGTAACACTGAATATAGCAGGCTACTAAACTCAAATCTGAAACATGAATCATTCAACATTTCCACTGAAACAGTAATTGCTAAGTTCTTTAGGGAAGAGATCAGCTCGTGGTTCAATGTTTATATAACTTTCAACACACTGAACTTCTGATCCATAGCACTCTAATTTAAACAATAACAATCCCTTTAAAATGGGCAAAGTGTGTACTCAGCTTATTTATGATCTAAAAGGAAAACACAGAAAAATGTCCACCTGAGGCTAACGTAAAACATCCTTCTCTGGTCTTTGCACTTGACACAAGCTACAATTTGGTTATTTTTGTGTTGAATATCATGTATCTCAAAAAGATACAAAGTAAGCAAGAGAAATGGTGGTTAAGAATTTCTATTTTTAACATACTGGTTTACTCAACTTAGAACAAATCTATAAGGCAGTTGGATGATCTTTTGTTGTAATGAAGATCATTTTGACCAAACAGTTCTGCTTCACATTGCTGTTAATGCATTTTCTGGACATGCTGAAAATACCAGCAACATATGGTTTGACAAAATTTAGGTTATCCTTTTTTCAAAATGGGAATCTTCTCCTCAGTACACCAAATATATCACAATAATGAATGAAGTACATCATCAGAAATACCTGATAAGTACAAGACAAATGTTTTCACCAATTTACATCAGCACTCCAAAGCAGCAGCTTTCCATACCACTCTGCAAAACAGAATTCTATCTGGGAAAGGGAGATTTTGTGCATTCAAACCCTTGTTCTGTCAACAGTGTGGAGAATGGGTAAGGGAAATTATCTGCCAGGTTTGGATGGGTTTATTTTTCTGTATGCCTCTCTGCTGAATTAGCATTCAGAACTCCTTTTCCTTTAACAAGTGATTACCACCAAGTGATTTTGGGGAAAAGGATCTTAAAAAAGTTTTTAAATGTAGACAGGGTTTCTGTCTACATTTAAAAACTACTTTGGCCATTACATTATTCGTCATTGTGTCCATTTATTTTCAAAAAAATAATTTCTCAAAGAAGCTGAACCACTAAGAAGCCTTCAGATTTGGCAGTGAACAAACCTAAAAACACAAAAAATGTTCTGTTTCCAGGGACAAAGCATCCGAATAAAAATAAATGTTCAGCATTCTTATGCTTCACTGACAATAAGCAATACACCATTATTATTCCTTTTTTTTTAGTTCACATTCAGTACCTATTTTCAAGTCTCTTTTTTTTTGTCAGGTGTTCAGAGCCCCCTTTTGTAATTCTGTGCTGCTAAACAGAGCTAGAAATGGATAATTCTGCCAGATTTCTGTGAAGGGTCACAAAAATAAAAACAGAATTAAAATATCTGCTTGGGTTTCTGGCAGACATGCTGAAGGCTGAGATTGCTGCTTCTTGGGTCTCTCACTTCAAGATTAATGCAGCTCAAACTAGAACAAACCTTGAAAGAGAGGAAACCTGCAGATAAGAAAGATTGCTTTCTGGACAGTGCTATTGTTAAGCTGATGGTGCCTTTAAAAACTGTCTTGTGAGTTTATAAAATTGAAAAATAAGCTAAAAATGCATGAAGAAGATAGAAAAACTCCAATCTGTGCTTTTTGATGATCAAGCTCTCACTAATCCTTGAAGAATGCCACAATCCTGTTATTTCAAGAACAGTGTAACTCTTCCTCCAACACATTAAGCAAAACTGTTATTATTTTTGCTATTTTAAGTTTTACATTATTCTTCAAATTTTTCTTTGATTAAAAAATGAATTCACTGTTTGCAAAAAGTGAAAAAATACTAACACAAACCTCGCATCTGAAAAGTCAATTCTACCAAGTTGTTTCATTTTTTCTTCAATTCAGCAAAAAATAAAATCAGAACAGAGGGGTTTTTTTCCTTGTTGTCCAAATTTCAGAGTCTTTGGAATAGGAACTAATCAAGTTTAAACCTTTCCTAAACGTACACTCACAGATTGGATATGGATTTCCAAAGTACAAAAAACTTATAAAAGCTGAATTTGTCTGTGTGGTAGATGTCAGAGGACATCTGAATAAACTGGGTAGGAAAAGGAGAATGAAATCCAAAATAAAAAACCAAAGTAAATGCAATTCAGAAAAAGAAATCATCCTAATTTCACATAGAAAGTAATGGGCTGTACTGGACCATGCATGTGGTAGAACTTGTATATTTATGGTACACTATTATATCCACAATATATCACCTCAGTGCCCAGTAGTAGCCAAAAAACACAAGGGGGAAATAACTAGAAATGAAGCAGAGACCAAAATTATTATCAGGTCAGGTGAACACCAAACTGGATTCAAGAGAGCCTGCACAAATACCTTTTGGAATTAAATAAACATATATGTGCTGATTCCAAGTACGTGTTGCTACAGACCAGGCTCAACAACTCTTAAAATCTCAGCTGTTATTTGCTTAAATGTATTGAAAGCTTACTATAAGGAACAAAAATTTTGAACATTTTGAAGACAAAATTGTTCCACCAAATAGGCGTATCTTCCCCACATCCTTTGCACAAAGGACACCACCATGCTTAGACCCACCTGTACTGTACAAAAATATTGCAGAACTTGGTAAAAAAGTTGTCAAGTTAATCCTTCAACATCCTAACAAAGCTGAGCTCATGAAGTTCTTTCACTTTGTGTTGTATTACTGTTGAAAATGAAAAAATACACACAGAGCCAGAAATTAACCCGAATTCCATATCTTAGCTTAAAGCTTCACTTCATTGGTTAAAACATCGGAAAGAGAAAAGGCACAGAAAGGATGAAAGCACCTCTTATATCAAGAAATACTTCATAAGTTGACTGGTAGGTACCCTAAGTGCAGACATGGTGTGAGAAAATCAAGCCAAAGAGCAACTGGTGAAACTCACAAAGCGAATTTCACCTAATTAACAATCCACTTGCATGCTCATTATGTCAGCCTTGTCCTGAAGGTGCTGTCCCTCAGCCCTCCATTGCCACACTGCACACACTGCCAGGCTCAGGTATCACAGATATCACACCCCAGATATGCACACAAACACTGCCCTCCTAACACATCCAGCTGCCACCACGGCTGTGTCTGTCTGTCTGTCTGTCTCACACCGGGGGTGCATGGAAACAAAAGAACCCAGCTCTTCAGGAATTCCTGCCAACAGCACTGCATCCTCCTTCTGCTCTGTGCCTGTATCTGCTATTAGGGAGAGATGAAAACTACAAACTCTGCGTGGTTCCACTGGTTCAACAGCTGCTGTGGCGTTCTTTTCAAGCTCTCCAAAGTAATTATTTAATTTAAAAAGCAGAATGCTTCTGCTTATGATGAGAAAAACAGTTATTACTTAACTAAAAGTGAGCATAGCTGGTTCCTTGGAAATTTAAATTAAGAAATTACTTCACCATTTGCAAAGGACTTTTTGCCTATTTATATCTGTTGAAACTCTCTGCCTAGATACTTTGAATTGGAAATAAGTTAAAAAGGGGAAAAAAAAGAAAAGAAAAATGCACTGGCAAAATCAGAACAATGAAAGACACCACCAAAACAGATACAATTACTTAAAAATAAATGAGCCTCATTTTTTTCTACCAAAAATTTAGCATTGTGAAATAATTTTTATCCTATTCTAAAAGTACATAAGCCAAGTTACAATGATTTCTTTTCACTGCAGTGTAAAGAACATACCTCTATAATGGTCACAATTTAATTTTTGTTCTGTTTTAGATTTCATATTGTAAAACAACTTCTAGAGTGAGAGATTAGTGCCACTTATACTTGAAACTTGTTAAACTATTGTTTGAAAAACGAGGTGTGAAAAGGTTTCTAAAAGCAGAATCTCTCACCAGAGCCCCAGCTCAGTACTTGGATATTTTGCAAGGGAAAGCCACAACAGATTTAGGTTTTAAACAGATTTTTTCTGTTACTCTTACCTTGCCCATTCTTTGTATTAGTTGCCACTTTTGTGCTAAAAATGGGCTGTACACATCTCCCACCACCTTTGGGATAATTCCTGTCTACGCATTTCTCCATCTGTCCTAAACTATTGACAGTCTCTCTTCGCCTTGTTTCAACCACATCAATTGCACATCTGCTCAAACCACTTTCTGTATGACACAAAATTAATGTTTCACAGGTACAGCATTTGAGAACAAATAATTCTGCTTTACTGACCAAGTGTTTAATCTGGGATTGAGGAAAAAACACATCAAGAGCTTGGGTGAGGAAAACTTGTACTGATCAGAGATCTTGTAAGAGATCTCATTGGTGTTTTGATAGAAAATTTCTGTGGAAAAATTTGACACTTTTAAATTATTATGGGTTCAGGCAGAACACCTCATTACTTTCTCCCTGTAGCACACATGTAAATGCTTTCAAATTTCATCTGCCTCTTCAGGTCACTGATCCTGCACCATCTTATTCGAGTTTAGAACAGCAAATAAGTACAAACATAAGGCCTGGGAGCCCAAACCCTGATACACTGATGCTTTACTAGACTGAACCAGACTTAACTGAGCATGGAAAGGGAATTTGTGAATCAGAATCTCAGACAGAACGTTCAGGCAGCTCTTGGGTAACTCTGACATCAAGCTGAACACAACCCTTGTGAACACCAAGTTTTCCAGGGTTTTAAAGCACAATTTCCAGTGCTCTTTGCTCTGGCCATTGTTAGACCTTCTCCAAGCAGAGACCACAAATTTAATCACTCACTGCTCAGACACCACTTTGCTGCTCCATCTCTGTTCTAGGCCCAGTCGAGCCCCCAGAGAGGAAAAGGAGAGAGGCAAGGCCATAGAACAGCTAAAAACCAGTCAAAGGTATTAAGTGAAGAATCTCCTTCAAGTTCTTCAGCAAGTTGCCACAAAGACATTCTCAAAACACTTCACCCACATCCCCCATGCCATCCTGCACTGCCTAAGTACCATCAAAATAGGCATTCTCCAAGATTAAATGCCTGCATCCACAAGAACTGAATGGCTCACTCTTATCAGAACTGTCTCCAGTGGTAGACCAAAATTTTTAATGAATGTTCGAGTATTAAAAAAACCCAATTGTTTAATAACAATATATTCAGCCATACTTTTCTTGCCATGGCAACATTTCAAAACAGTAAAATATTGACAATTTCTACATGAAGGAAAAAATAGAGGGGCACATCTGGTTGTCACATACACTTCTATGACTTTGTAGAAATTCTAATCCTAAATCTACCATGGAAATTTCTTCCTTTGGTGACACAGACATGAACGAGAAATGAGAGTTGGTAGAAAATTGTCTCACTGCTGCATGGCAGGAGCTGTGATGCAAATTCCCATTTTTAAAATTTCCCTTAAACCATCACTTCTCCAGTGGTGTCCCTGAAAGGTTGTGCACTTACTGGTGGCTCCCAAAAAGCAAAATATCCTTCTCCAAAGGCTCCCATGAAAGGCACAAGCACACTTCCAGGGGACCTGGGAAATTCCTTGTACATCCACTGAAATATTTTGCATATCCAAGGTTGGGTTTATGGAAAAGAAGCATTTTCAACTGTAGGATGAACATCTGTTAGCATTGAAAAATATTTTTCTCTGCATAGTCCCTTTAATGGCCCCCCTGCCAAGCAGAGAAGAATGCCCCAGGGAAATACACAGGACACTGCTCTTGGAAGTGCCACAGTCATTTCTGCCAGCCTAGGGAGGGCTATTTTTCAATTTAAAGTCAGATTTCAAAGTCTTATTCTCTGTAGTATGACTACTCAATACATTTCCATTTATTATTTAATTTGGGATGTATTTGCAACAAAGAACTTCTACAATCTGAATAATGTTTTGTACATTACTCTGGTACAGACTAGTTTTTCTTGTAATCTGATTTCATTCTTTCCAACTTGCAAATTGAAAAAGAAAAGCTGTCAGGGTAGATCATAGTTGGCATGTCACTTTCGAAATATCATTTACATTTTTCTTTTACATACATCTTTAATAGCCAATTTCCTTTTTTCTATACATATTTTAGTGTGAAAATATTTGCCATAAATATTAAAATATGAATTATCTGCACAGCCATGTACATAGCTTACAGAATTACCTCAAATTCCATCTATTACTCTTGTACTTAATAGCCAACACCCCTTTTTGCTATCATATTTTAATATTAAGTTGCTTCCTTAGCTGTGCACAGAAAAATCTCAGTGCCTTCATATACATATATATATACACACACATAGACATATCCTCCTAGAGCAGAAATTAAATGAAACCCTAGTAAGTTTTGGGATGTTTAAGTATTGATAAACTAAAATTGAAAACACAGTCTAAAGCATAAATAGTTAAATTCAGCTGCATTCCGAAATTAAACATCTTGTAAGGTATTTTAGAAATTCCCTTTAATGCTAAAAAAACGACATTGGGAAGTGGTGACCAAATACTTGTAAATCACTTGATGCACATTTGCAACTCCTCAGCTTGGCAGCACAGCAGAAAACGCACACAAAATGTTTAGTGTTGATCCAAGCTGCTGGTTGTGGTTCCATACTCTCATGGCTGAATTGGAGATGACAGAACTAACACAGGTGAAAAAACTCAACTTAGCCATTGTGACCAAGCTGTGAGACATACCCTGCATGAATTAATAAATGATGTCTGTTTGCCCTTAGTATCCTACCAGGCCATACGCCAAGGAGTGTAACAAACCAGAAGACAAAAGCAATGAAATTACACTAAATTTTACATGCTAGGGACCAATGACACTGCATTTGTGTCTTCTCCCATGCAGCCCAAAGGAAGAGTCATCACCCATGGCCTGGTTTGGGCTGCTCCCAGCAATAACTGTTCATGCAGAGGCCTAGATCTAAAATTAAATTTGAAAGACAGAGCACTGCTGCACTGTCTGACATTTCAAGTTGTGCAGGGGGATTCTACCTAATTCACAGATTAAGCCAGGCACCAAAAAGGGAAATTAGAGAGATCACTACACTTGGCAGGTGGCTGCTTCAGTTTGAAGCCAAATGCTAAAAGAGTCTCTGAATAGAAATATTATATCTTAAATTACCAAGCCTTGAAGAACGCCCTCCATTTATGACACCCAGGTTGGAGCTTGCCCTAAAGATGGATCACAGATCCTTTAAAAAAGAAGGGTGCTGGTTGTATTTTCAAGCTGAGATAATGTCAGTGCTGCTGCTGCTTCTGTTTCTGTCCTCTTTTGGTTTTGTTCAGCAGCTCACTGGCTAGGTCAGGCAGTTTTATCCCTTTCAAATCCCAAAGCAAACCCAGCCCACTGATGACAACTATTGCTGCATCCCACCCCCAGATCAAAATGATGAAGCTTTCTGGCAATCAGGCTTATAAGCGCTCCAGTTCCTTGCAAAATCTAGTGGATTTTTAAAAAATGTGTGGGGTCTCCAAGAAGAGAGACAGTGAGCATCTCAACTTAATACATAGGGTAATTAATTGGTCTCTACCAAAGGCCAATCCAAGAGATGGATTTCCATGTGTGGGTTAGAGGATGGAAGAGCATCATGAGCATTCCTCAACTGGGAAAGAAAACCCAGAACACCAGACTACAAGAAAAAGCAAAATGCATCCTTGCTGTTCCTTGTAGAATTATTCTTAGTGCTACATCTGCCCTTCCCTGGGGACCCCTGGGCAGTGGGAAAGATGCAAATGCTGAGCCTTTGTCACTGCCCACGTTCCCTGGGCTTACAACAAACCCCAGAGTTTCAGCACTCAGGGGGCCTCCAGTTCAAATGCTGAGTGACCCCTCACTGTGATGCCTGCGAGGTTGTGGAAGAGTTTGTGAGGATTTCACACCTGGAAAAACCTGCCTGCATCTCCACTGTTTGGGAATTTTTGGACCGTAACAAGAGAACACAGGACAGAGTCACTTGAGGTCATTGATTCCAACCTCAAAAATGCAAAAATACACATAACAGATGCCAAGGCAAATAAACTCAGCAGGAATAATCACTGCTGTCGGCAGGACTAAACATTTCCCCCCAGATCTTGCAGGAAAGTTGACAACAGCGAAATACACCAAACCCCTCCATGTGAGCAAAACAGAGCCCTGGGAAAGAGCAGGACGAAGCTAAAAGTACAAGAGCTCATTGTGATAAAAGTGCTAAAGCAACGAATTATTTTTCACATTGCCAAGTGATTCTCACTACATCAAAGGCGTTCTTTTGAGAAACTTCCACTGATGAAATTTCCTCCAGGTCAGCTGCTTGCTTCAGGCAATTTTATCTCAGCCCTTTGCCCTGGAAGGCCTCTGGTCCCAGGTTTTTGTGTGCTGGTTCATCCAGTGTCTATATAGCAGGTACAGGAATTTGTCCAAGCAAAGAAGGAAGGGTCAAGAGTTTAAGGAGCCAGTGCTTATGAAGTCACATCTCAGTAGTTTGCTGTGCACAAAGACAATTTTTAAGCATCAGCCTTGATAAAGATTTTGAGGGAAAGCTTTGAAAATCCACAAAAGAGCTACAACCTTAAAAAGGAGACTTGCAATCTTAATTTTGTTCAAATGCTTTTGAAAGGCTTAGTTACCCACAAACCAATCGGTGTATTAATATATTATTTAAAGGTCAATAATAAGACAATACAGAAATCATATTAAAAAGTACACCATAAAGACTGAAGAAGTTGTGAATAGCGACATAGGACAAAACACACAAGATGCAACAAGGAGAGGAGGAAGACACTGACCAAAAAAAAGTTAGAGAATATATATATATATATATATATTCTTCATCCCTTATGCCTTTTCAGTGTTTAAACACACGGCTGAAAATGACTTACTAGGTTGGAAAAGCTCCAGCTTCTCTGGTGGCATGGCACTCAAAACAGCAGGTGGTTTATGGTCCATTGAGCAGAATGAGGGGCAATGCCCTCCTCCATTTCCCTGTATTCAGACTCTGCTTCCTGATTATGTGCACGTTCAGTCTCGGAGTAAAATTCCACACGCTCCATAAATCTTGAATTAGCTGTTGTACTGGAGGGGCTTTTTTATTACTGTTAGAAAGCTCCCAACAAAGCTGTCAACAATAGCAGGCCACCGAAATATTTCTTGTTATAAAAAAGGCAGGAGAAATCTAGAGGCATGACTGTCTGGTAATAATTTTGAGCTGTGGCTGTAAATTGCTCCATTCATTACACTAAGTTGAAAATTGCACCGACTGGATGAGACCTCAAGAAGACTCCCATAGAACTTGCAGAGAAAAATGGGAATCTCATCAGTGACTACCCAGTAACTTCCAGTGCAGGAGTGGGGGGGGAATATGTTTGCATAGAGATATATAGAAAAAAAATACCAAAAAGTATAAACTCAGGCATATATGTGCATATTTTATAATGTCAAGCTGCTGGGCTTTCACAAGAATCTTATTATAGCATAGATGACTCTGCTGGCTGCATTCAGATGTCAGATTCACAGCTAACAACCTAAATTAATTCAACACAATTCATGCCTTGTCATTCTGTATTTATTAATTATCTCGGAACAGTAAGAAAGAGTGTACTGAAACGTGGGAGAGCAGTAATTTGTTCTGTGAAATATGAATGGTCATTTCCTGTGAAATTTGCTTGTAAGCTGTTCCAATGAACTGCACACATACACACATAGGTCCTCTTGCACAACTGAGAACTGACAAACCCAGGGCAAAAGATTGTGCAGCATCAAACACAGGAATGTAACCCAGACCCCATGAAGCAGCAGAAACCAAAGCATTTAATCCACAAAGAGAGCAATGAAGTCAAGGATGGTGTCATGTTTATGCAGAAACAGAAAGTCTTTTGGATTTTTTCCAATTTGAAACAAAGACACTTATCCTCGTCTGATAGATTCAAGCAAAGGCAGAGAAAATTTCATTCTCTATTGGGTTTTGGGTGATTTACCAGTAGCACCTTCAAAAGCTGTACACTGTGTTATTAAAAAATAAAATCTTCACTGTCCATGTGCACTGTGCAAGGGTTCTGCTATAAAACAGCCTGCTATCCAAAAGGGAATGTTGCTGGGAGAGCAGGGAAGAGGCAGTGCTACAATATTTAATTTAACTGGCTGTGAACAAGCACTGAAGAGCCATGGGGAAGCATCAAGGAGCCCAGCAGAAATCAGGGTTCAGAGAGTGGGTGACAAATTCACAAAACCCCAAGGAAGCAAAGGACACTGAGTTGCGCTGACCAGCAGAAAGCAGAGCACACACTGTCAGTGTGCCAAATGAAAAGCAATGAACCTGGCAGGCTTTTTTGTCCCAGTTTTACCTGGGACATCCCTGCAATCCTGGAAGCAGCACAGGAAGATACAAGGAGTGGTCAGAGAAGCTTGTGTCACCAGAAACTGTTCAAAGGGAAGTGCAGCAATTCGGGATTTTGAACTTAAAAAATGCCAGAGGATGAGAGGCCACAGAACACTGCATCTTCATTTCTCAAACATCCAGGAAACTCAGCTTCTGGGGAGTTTCCACATAAAACTTCCCTTTATATAATGTTTAAAGCAATGCAAGGAGTTAAATAATTTATAAACTTTAAGTCACAAAACACAAAAAGTAGGACAACGCTCGCCTTTGGTAGTCATTCTCTTGACTTCATTTTTTTCCCAATGGCACAACTAGCTCACAAAAGGGGGAATACAAAAATTCATTTGCTGCTGAAATTCCCTTTTCCCCACATTCTGACTACAGAAAAAAACATTTAAACTCAAATGTAAACAAGATTATTTACCAGTAAAGTCGCATTACCCATCACCACATACTGAATGCTAATCAGCCTAGGAAGCATCCTAGGGACTGCTTAAAAAGAGAAATCAAGACTTGAAACATTTTAAAGAATTTCCTGTGCATGCCATAAACACAAAAATGTGATGAACAATGGTCAGGCACAAAAGATGACAGCCTGTCCCCTCATATTTCAGTAGTGACAAGTCATGAGGATCAGTGACTGTCTCAGCCCTGTGGTCAGCTGAGTCCCTGCCCTAAAAGGCTTGGCATCTCAAAGGGCAACAAAGTGCAGCTGCTGAAAAGGAGATGGTTTTAACTTGATAGGTGATCAGCTGTAACATTTCAGACTAAAAGGGTTCACTGGGATTTCATTATCCAGTCTGCTGAGTAGTGTCTCAAAAATCCAGTAAGTTTTTCACACTCCATTTTACAAATAATTATGACCCTCACAAAGGGAAGGCAATGATCCTTTTAGTTTTACTTGGGGGATACCTGCAAATCTTAAAGCAGATTCAAGGCATACCTTTCATAACAAATTTCTTTTGGTCACCTCAAAGCATGGCAACCTGAATACAGCAATCTGTTAAGAAACCCAGGTCCATAGGAAGGAGAAGACTTTGACATGATCTATAATTAAGTTACTTGGCCTTGGTTCACTGAGCCTGGATTCCCATAAAAAAAATCTGAAACACTTTAAACCATCACAGTTCAGAAGTTCCCTTCATACAACCCAAGGCTTCAATGTGGTTGGTCTGTGCCACCACAGAAATCTGACCCTGCAATTTGCTTTCCAATGCTGGAAAGATCTTCAGGCAACTTTACCCATGTTAATAAAGCAAGCACAAAGTGTTTAACGGGATGGTTTACCCATATAAGAAACTCAGTGCAAAGCTCTACCAAAATAATTAAAAATGTTCAAATATATAGGATTATCATTTAGGCTTTGTCCTTTTTATAAAAAAAGTCATCTTAAGGTGGTTGTTGTACACATATAAAACCCTTAAGCGCTTAAATTTTAACTCCATTGTCTGAGCATAAGCTCTCTAAAACCAAGATCAGCTCTCAAGATGAGAATCTCAGTGCTCCACGTTGACCACAGCAATGGATTTCAAAAGAAGAACATTTGGGATTTAATTTACTGCAGCCCAGCTATCTCCAGTCATGCTCTGTTCACAGGCAAGTTTGGGCAGTGCCTCCATTCCATTTCCTGAATTACAGCACATTACACATTATGTAACTAACATTTCTCATCACATGAATAGAAGCTCCTCATTAGTGTTCCTGTTAATTTGCTCCTTTTTTAAACACTTCATATGCTTGCATAGAACTAAAAATTAGGATCAGGAGAACCTGCCAACAGTTCAGTAAGGAGCTAGGAGGGGAAATGCAAAAGTGGGCTGCTTCCACAGGAAATCATCTGCCACCTGCATGAACACAAAGGAACAGACACGAATTCATGTTTATTCCTGTGCTCAGCACAGGTATCATCACTGAGGCAGCAGAGAGGTAAAACTCTCTATATAAGGAGTCATTTGAGCCACTCTTCTGCAATTTGAGGTAAAGTGGAACTGCAAACACAATTAAAACCATGTCGGCAACAGCAGTAGTGTCAGTTAATTTATGCAGTGTCCTGGAATTTCCTTAGAACAGCAAAGAGGCCATAGAACTGCAGTCACAGTCTCATTCTACAAACAATGCTTTTGTTTTGGGGAGTCACATGTGCCTATTGTACTCGCTGCTATTTTGCAAGTTTGGAAAATTAAAAAAACAGAAATGGAATATTCTGCTACAGTTTTAATTTTTAAAAAATTAAAATAAAAGACCCCTAACAAATGGAGTTTCCTTCCTCTGGAAATCACTGCTTCAAATTGAATCATTAAAAAGACTAACAGAAACCATTATCAGCCTCACTGTGGCAGAAATGTGCTTACCACTGGTTTTACTTATGCAGATAAATGATGGGCACTGGCTCTGGAATTGAACAGCTCATGACAAAATGGCCTTGGCTATAACAATATAAAGGATGGTTATAAAACTGCTGGAATAACCATTGCTCCACCTAAACCAATGTGATGGATTGCTGCATTCCCCATGACAGTGTGGAAACAAGAAGGGTGCACAGCACAAGGCACCTGCTCCATCCTCAAACTCTTTAAGGTGTCAGCAAATGCTTCTAACCCATCTTTGACATAAAACTGATCAGTTTTGGATCCATACATGGTAATTAACCACAGCAGAACTTCCACAGTCAAATAGTCGCCATTCCCCTTTATCAGACAATGCAGATGCATTCAAATGAAAAGGATTCATGTTTAGCACATTGACATTTCAACAAGAAAATAAATACCAAAGGGCTTCTCTCCATTTACTCAAAGTAACGTGCAGCAGAGAGGGGATTTCAACCCAGTGACACCAGCTCAAAGGTCAACAATGTGCTTGCAGAAGCTAAGTGAAAAAAAAGCCATATCCTCTACAAAATTACTCCTACAAATGCTGCCCCTACCACATTTTAGGAGTGTATTTTTCCCCAAACACTTGGTTTTTCACTTCATGAGAAACCTCTGTGAATTGGCACATAGAAGAGACCCTACTGCTTAAGCATGATGATTTTGACATCCTTACCTGGAAATGCATCATTTATTTTGCCAGGGAAACCTCTCCATCTGCCTGGGGGAAATTTGCATATGGAAATAAGCGCTCACTTTTTACTGAGCTCCTTGTTCTTACACACATGAATTCAAATTATTAACAAGTCTGAGACACTAATAATGAAGTGACTCAAGATAAGAAAATACAACACTGGAAAATCATCTCCTGCAGGAATTTGAGGTTTTAAATGAATATTGCTATTCATCTGGGCAATGGAGACAGCACCAACCACATTTTAATCATTACTCACCAGCCTCCTTGTCCTCTATTACAATTACTTATTAACCTAATGTGAAATGGTGGGAGCTTAGTTATATTTGAGACAGAAACTGCCTAAAAATACCTAGAAGCAAAGTGCTTGCACAATTTCCTCTTGTATTATGCATTTTTCCATCGTGCCAAAAGCAGGATGCAATATTTTTCCTTCTGTAAAGCACACAGAATATAATGTTGATATCTCTGAATATCCACTGGCATTGCTGTTATTTTTGTATTCTACTGTAAAGTAACAGAGCAGATTCATTTCACAACTAGGGAACATTTTAGAAATTCCTTCCTTTGATATGATATCACTCTTCTCCTTTTTCCCCTTCTGTGCCAGAGGGTGGGCAGAACCAGGACACTGCAGGGCATCCCTTGGATGCAGGACAGACATCCCTGTAAATACACTGTACCTGGCTCATGACAGAAACCTGAACACACTCCAGAATATTTCCTGTTTGACCTCCACATTTGTTTCTCCCTTCTAAAACGAGAAGGAA
Organism: Zonotrichia albicollis; assembly: GCF_047830755.1. Lineage (NCBI taxonomy): Eukaryota > Metazoa > Chordata > Aves > Passeriformes > Passerellidae > Zonotrichia > Zonotrichia albicollis. Next base: position 2,482,866 of record NC_133820.1, read on the forward strand.
AAAGCAAACCCAACCAAACCTAAACAAAAACCCCAAGCACACACAAATAAACACCCGGATAAACAGAAAGGATTCAAATAAATAGTCAGCAAAAATAAGTGTTTCACAGACTGAGTCCTGTGAGGAGGCTTCAAATCCAAGTCAAGAGTTGAGAAGTCAATTGACTGAAAATTCTTAATTATGATATTTATCCCCTTTGAGTAACAACACACTAATTCTTCTAGGTAAGAAAGGCAGATGGAGGCACTCTCCCAGCTTAAGTTTTCTGCAGCTGTAACTCTGCATTCCAATTAGATCAATGGAGGCTCTTAATCAAGATACAGAGTAGAAAATTTTAATTACACACAGAAAACTCTAAAGAACGTGGCTGTTTAATCTACTATGTGGTACTTTAAGAACATGAACATGTGAGTTGATTTATCAGGTGCCAAGATGTGAACTTAATGAGCCAAAGCAGGCTATACCACATGCACATGATGCTATTTTCTGCTGTCTCACACAAGTGCTTTCAGCTATTTTATATCAAATGCACACAGAGAAACACTCTTCTGAAAGCAATATGCCAATTTGAAGCTCAAAACTGCAGCATCTCCTGTGCACTGGACCTGAAGTAACACAGCTGACACCAAGAAAGGTATTTTTACTTAGTGCTAGCTTGCACACACCTGTATTCAGTTAACAGCATTTCAGTCCTGAATATATGCGTCATCCCTAAAGCAAAAATTTACTTCTAAAATCTGAATATCGTTGAATATCCTATGGTCCAGCTGCAGAAGAAATAGGTTGGTAACATGGTTGTTAGCAGCACCCTGAAATTCAAACAAGCAGGGTGAGCTTTAGCAGCAAAGTCTGTCTCCAATTTCACCTTTATTCTGCTTTGCAGATGTGCCAACTGACTCTAATGGGAAAACAGTAAACAAATGCTGGCTACGTACAACAAAGAACCCCTTGATTCCCAGCACCTCTTGCAGTGACTGTGAGATGATTAATGAACATAAAATTGTAAAACACAAGAAATCAAGTTATTCTCAGAATTGAAAACAACAACAAAAAAATTACTGGAATGCGTAAAGAAGCAGAACTGAGAAAAACACACATAGCTCCTTGAATCTGTGATCAGCAAATAAATAATCACAAAGCCAAGATACCATTGTGAAAATTCACAGAAGCCCTACTTAAAGACCAGATTTGCAGAACAAATTCCAAGCCCAAATAAGTCTCCACATTGCTTACACTTGGTGACTTCCTGGAGATTCTCTTCTCAATTATTTTCATTAGAGCCATTACTGCATACCTGTAACATCAGTCATTATCATTTTGCAATAGGTTGCAGAGGTGTCATGGGTACTTTTGGTGATGTTAACAGGCGCTTATTGGCACAAAGCAACAGAAAAAAAAATAAGGATGTTAATTTGCCCAAGCTGAAGGGAGTACTATATATCTACAAATATATCAGTCTCTTGCCTTCTCAGGAGAGGTTATTTTCACTTTGGAGTCAGAGTACCTGCTACTTGATGTCAATCTGTTCAACAGTTAAAAATGCAAGAACACAGTTTTACCTCAACCCTGCTAACAAATTGGCAAATGAAGCAAGAAAGGAGGCTAAATATTCACATAGTCCATGAGATGCTGTGAGACAGCAAAATTCATGATAAAAAATAGTAACAACAGCAAAACTGTCGTTTTCTTTTGGATGAGAGGAGAATGTCACCATGGACAATCCACAACAGTGATAACAGGACATACAGGAAATCCCTGGAGTAAATTAGTTATCTCAGATTTATGGGTTCCCAAAAGATGCTACTAGAAAATATGTGTAGAAAGCAGAGGATATTACTTAACAGAGTTAGAATAAAATTAAGTGCAAACACTCCTTGCTCAGCATTTACCATGCACATATATACATATACATTTACATATGTGCATTCTCTTAAATAAATACATCAATTTTTGGAGTGGGAAACAAGTACACAAAAAAAAAAAAAGGACAAGACCTCTTTCATCTCCTAAACAACACTAACACAAGCTTGGCAGTCACAATGTGCAGAGAAGAACCCAGCAGATTTATAACCTGTTCAATTCTGGCTTTTCAGACAAACACTGAAGTAAAATTGGGGTTTATTAAAACAAATGGATTATAAATACATTAACAAATGCTATCCTTATGAAGAAATATCTGCAATTAATGTATTAGAACATGGGATGTTCACTAATTTACAGCCAGCAAACACATTTGATATCCACAACACATGGTAGCAATTTCTTGACAACATTTGAACAGCAGTTTTTATCAGGATCCCTGCATGGGAGGACTTAAGCATCATCATTTACATTCTGCACCACTCAGGGAAAGTTGCCACCATATTTCCACAGCAGAAAAACTTCAGCATGATAAAAGAAATGTGTGGTTAAATATTTTTTCCATTTGAGCTCCATTTTGCCAAGACAAAGAATGGATTGCAAAAGCACAGCAGGCAGATGAGTACTGTGTTAAAAGGCTGCTGGCTCTACAATTATCAAAATTGTAAAACATTTGGTTTATCTTTTAAGGGTTTTCATATAAAACTGCCATTGGATTTCTTATGTTTGCTTTGCCAAAAAAATTACATATAAACAAACCATGGGTTGCCTATCTTGCTTAGACACATGATTAATCTCAAGCTCTAGAAGTAACTAAAAAATAAAATCAAAACCAGACACCCATTTAAGGAGAACTCAAACAGCTCTCTATCTTCTCTCCTCTCAAAAAAAAAAAAAATCCTCACAGAGCTGAAGAAAATCTTATCATTACGTTTATCTACAGTATTTTTTTTATTGACTATACAAAGAAATTCATCATATCAGTTCAGTGAAATGCTTTGTGGATGCCTCTTACTGCAACTGGAGGAAATGCCAACACATTCAAGTGTTCAGATTCTATTGTCACCCTGAAACACTGGCCAAGCACTTAAAAACATTTAGCACACTTAACCACACCAAAGCACAGCTCTTGAAATTCAGCAACAAGAAGTACTCCCAAATAAACACCAGTCCTCTGGTTCTCTGGAAAACTGAAAATTAGGAAGACTCAAAAACATCCTTACAAAAGAAGGGCACATTACTCTGCATTGGTAAATGGGTATGACAGATCTGGATATTTCTGCTCAATACTAAAGATATTTTGGGGTCTGGCTGCAATAGGAAGTCCTTGCCTTGTTGGTGTTGGTCTTCTTAATTTCCAATATTTCAGCATTAAGGGTTTTTTAAAAATCTGGAATGTGGGAAATATAATAAATCGATGCATGGAGAATAAAACATATGACATATCCTGTCATATAAATCCAATGCACCTTAACACTCAGGCCTACAAGCTCACAGGTGCTTGATGGCTACAAAGCCATTGGTGACAGCAGTGAAAGACAAAGTGAAAAATTCATGAGTGTTCACTGAAACAAATGTAAGGAACACACACTCCCCATCTTATTTCTTCAAGCAATGCTTCTTTAAATCTGTGATCACGTTCTTCTTGGAGAATGCATTCAGTCTGCCACTTGAATGTCAGGTAGTGGAAGAAATACAGCTAATTATCATTTCCATCATCACTCTTCAAGAGATTAACTTTTACTTAATGAAAGTATTTCTGAAAAATCTCTTCCAGACTCCCATTTCACTCACTACATGTGATCTGCTGGGCCCACTAAGGGTTCCAATTATCCCCTCTTTTATAGATGGCATCCTTTTGGATTAACTCCACATCTTTAACTCAGTGATTAATTTCAGCTAAAACTGAGGCATCTCCTTGCAGAAACATTCAGATGATTTGTTTTTATCCCAGCTTCATTCACCTAAGGAAAAACAGGGCTCTAAAATAAATCACTGAGAATGGAACAGAACGTACTTGAAGATCAATACAGAGAATGAATCAGTCTGTATTAGAGGAAAGCACCATCAGATAAGAGTTCTGAATTTTCTTTGGGATCCCAGGCACTGATAGAATCCAGTCACTTCTGCCATTGATTTGCTGAGCCCCAGGACACACCAGATGAAGCAGGAGGGTAACTCAGGATCTTTTCTCCTGACTTAATTTTTACCATCTACCAATGGCTGCTCAGCGTAATTCTCCAAAGTCAAAATAAGCCATCTATGACAACCACTGCTCCAGAGATCACTTTATTTTGGTCTAAATGCCATTGTACCTTTCAGAAAAGAAGCTTCAGTGTAGCTGTCCAAATAATATCAGCAAATTGTGCTCATTTTCCATCACACACAGAATTCCCACATAGACTGAATGTGGAAAAAGTAGTTAGTAATACTGCTGCTATCCAAGTACCTGACAAAGCACAGTGAATGGCACTGAATAAATACTCTCTCCAGCTATGGAAGTGAAAATTCACTTGGACATTTTTCTAACTGGTAGCACTAAGATAGCCCAAAAATAGCTAATGTTATGATTTTCCTATTCTTTACAGTAACTGCACTAAAACACCAAAATAAATTATGAGTGTTTCTCTTTCTAATAGAGATAAATAAAATCCAAGATCTTTCTCATCATGACAGCTGACAGGCTACAACTCAAACCTTTAAAAAAGCTGGAATCAGAACCTTTATCCCACAATCACAATGAAACTTCCCGTACTAAAGAGAAAGATGGTTTTTAAAGACAGATGTTGCTCTTTCAAGGTAAGCTCATGACGGCAACAAAACCCAGTGAGGCCTGAATCTCCCTGAAACAATCAGCATTCTGTTTCCAGCAGCATAAACCCCCTCATCTCACCTCTGTGTTCACAGAGCATCAACCCACTAAAATCATGCAAAATCATGGCACAGACTTGCTCCCCATCCTCCTAAGGGCCAAAGAGGTGTGGTACCCCAAGTCCAGCAGCAATGATCCATGTCACACCACCTCCTGCACTCCTGAATGCTGCCTGCTGCTGGGATTTAACCCCATGGCAGCAGCAAAGCCTCACCCCCACTGCCAAGGAGCCAAGGGCAGCTCCTCCACAGCCTACAGGCACAAGGAAGATCTCTCAGCCTGTTTCTGAATAAGTTCTCTGTTTAGAATCTGTACTTCGAGCCCCATGGACTTGATTCTGTTTTCACTTCGACTCCAGGAAGCTTGTGCCACTGTTTGGGGGCAGAGGAAATGGCAAAGTGAGTGCAACTCTTCCAAGCTAACACAGCATATATGTCAAATGACTGCATTTAGTGTCTCATATAATCTGCTGATTACTTTAAGGGTTTTAATGTGATTTGCTAACAGATTTTTCATAACACCTGAGCAGTATTGAGAGCACCCAAACACCAGGTTTACATAAAAAATGAAATTTAGCCTATTCACCCACCCCAGTGTCCATGGTGAAATTGTGTGCTGCTTCTCAAAAGTTCTCCAAGTCCATACCTACAGGGTGGTGTATGCACCTTCATTCTAATTGCTATCAGACTTTTACTTTGATTACTTATCTCAAACTTACCCAAACCCAAGGTTATTCAGTTCCACTTTAAATTAAGTGATTGAGATAAAGAATTAATTGCAATATAATTAGATACTTATAGTCAGTTAAATACTAATTGAAGGCCACACTTGAAACTAAATGCTTCTGATTTTTTCTAATGAAAAGGCAAACAAAAGTTTTAAAAAATATATCAGGCTTGCCATTATTTTTAAGCAGCTACTTTGTACATTTCTCTGATCTTCTTGCAAAAAATCTTTTTTTAGTATTTTCTCACAGAAATTGAGCACCGCTGATTTAAATAACAGGTATCTTCAAGTTACAAAAATTGCCTCTAAGGAAAGCACTTGCCCTGAAGAACTTTATGAAAATTAGACAGTATTATGATAATGAACTGAAAAAGAAGAAAGTGCAGTCAAGGTCTTCTAAGAAATAACTATACACTATGTAATTTTCTCAGTGGAGCCTAACTGCTTAACTTTCATAACCAAGCAGATGCAAAGAAGCACATGAACAACTTTAAACTGAAGGAAGGTAGCTTCAGACTAGATATTACAAAGAAATTCTGCCCTGTGAGGGTGGGCAGGCCCTGGCACAGCTGTGGCTGCCCTGGATCCCTGGAAATGTCCAAGGCCAGGCTGGATGGGGCTCTGACCAATCTGGGACAATTCTTACAATTCTGTGTAAGAAAGGCAAAATATATTTACTGTATTAAAGAGTGAAGATTATTTCCTTTGGACACACTCACGAAGTTTCTCAAAATAATGAAGTTCTGTACCAAGTGTACCTCTGGCAGCATTTGTCTTTTATACATGTCAAAAATAATATAAACCTATGCCATTCTGTTTGGCTTTTATGCCTTTGTAACAATAAAGCATCAAATTATTATACATAATAACTAAAATATTTTTGTTTTAATAACTCTTCACAGGCAGTTATCAGTGTATTTTCAAAAATATCTACAAAGATATTGTTACCTTTTTTCTACAGGGAAAATGAGAATTTAAATTTTATTCAGCAGGCTAAGGATACATTAATTGAGAACAAAATGATTCTGATAATTAATCTAGCATCTTGTTCTCTAATTTACTTTATCACATTTGAGTGAAAGGACACTAGATTTATTGGCTTATTGTGGTCCACAACCCAGCAATATATTTACACTCCTAAGTCCTTGTTATTTCTCTTGTCTATTTTGGAATTGAAAGCCCTTACACTCACATGGAGCTTGCAGAATGCAGACTGGTGCCAGAGCAGATCTCATCTGGGTCACGGCAATCAAGCCCACAGCTCTGCTACAGAGTTAATTGCCTGCTCTGCATCTGCTATTTCTGATCTAAACCAAAACCAACCAGTCTGATCCATTCCAGCAGTCTTGGATTTTGTGCACATGACCAAGGCAATACTCAGCAGAAGGCACCTAGATGTGGGGTTTGGATTTCACCTTCTCTCTGACCCGATATAAATCCATAATCTTTTAACAAAATGGACTGCACACATCCATCAAATGGAGTGAGAATGTGGATGAACCAGGCACCAGGGGCTGGCTGGAGGCACCCAGCTGTGTGTCTGTCCCTGCCAGCAGTGGGGTGTCACAATTCCCAAAACCACAACTCCACCATCACGTGGGGAAAGGACAGGAGATCCACACTCTGCTGGCACCAAGGGCCTCCTGCTAGCAAGGCAACAATCTGCTCATGCCAAAGGTGAGGATGATCCAATTTGGAGGCAAAAAAAAGGACTTCAATAACAGGTCCCAAGTCAGAAAAACTCCAAATATCTTAGGCCATCCAGGGGGGTGAGAAAGTGCACAATAATGTGATAGAGAACTTCAGAGGGTAGATTTTTTTTTTTTGTCAAAAATACCTCTCCACCCCTTTCCAGATAACTTTCAGCACCAGACTGCAATTAAATTCTAAAGCCTTATTCTATTTCCCCACTCATAAAAGATGTAGATATACCATTTGTCAAAAAAATCCAAATTTTTCTTTTTCCAGAGCAGTAGTGTTTAAGCACTAAAAAGTTCTGACTGCAAGGTATTATTTTTTTTCCCAGATATGTCCAATATCAAATTAATAAAATTACTATTAGCATATTTTTATAGCACTTCTCCAAACATAGAAAGACAAGAGACAAAGTGTAATGCAAACATAATGCAAAACTCTTCACAGCACATTACTTACAAATTTTTAAAAGCAAAGAACAATGAAATTGGCTTTTGCCCTCTTCCCTCCCACAAAGCACTCCAGAAATAACCAAAGCAAGAGACACCTGAAAATTGCACAGATCCAAAGGGAGAGAGAAAACAAACACCACAAAACATACATTAAAAATCTGCCTATTTTTATATTCCCAGAATTGCAATTGTTGGGTGGTGCCTTGCAGCACTATTTTAAAAGCAAGGCACTCACAAAAACCATGCTGTGGACTCCTCCATGCTGCTGACAAATGAACAATTACCCACAGGATAATTGTGTTCCAGATCACTACATCTGCACACACACAAGTCCAAGCTGACAGAAAAACTTCATTGGGAAATCCCAGGGTCAGTCCCTGATTTTACTCTTTTTTACTGATTTACTGTTCAATCAAGTTTTCAACAGCCTCTCAAAAATAAAGCTCAGGTCTTTAGGATCTGCTTCTGCCTGGGATCTAAAGTGAAATCCTGAAGTCACCAGGATTCACCAAAGCCACCTCAAGAACCAGAAAAATTCTGCTTCATTCATGTCTTGTCCCTGAATCTGGGGTAAAAGGGATCCCTGTAAAGGATTCAAAGGACACCCTACTCTCTTTGAGTTTTTACATTCAACAGGAAACAAAACTGAAAATTAATTCCAGCTTTAAATTGACCCTTTTTCCTTCATTCAGTGGGGAAATGGAGCCAAAAATCCTGCACCCTTCCCTTCATTTTGTAAGATAAGAACAAAAAGTTGTACAGGTGGCCACAATCTGCACAGAAACTGAGCCCCAGGCCAAGAAGTCAGACAAAAATGTGGCAACAGTGCAAATGCAGCCCCCTTTGTTCTGGAGGAGATCTGAACCTTCCTCAGAATTTCAAAGGGGCTGAGAAAAATCTGCAGGAGATCAAAGAGGCCAACAAAAGTTCTCTCCTGACCTTTGCAGGCTTCTAGAAGCCATCTGAAGCACGAGGTTCATTCAGTACAGGTTGTGATAAAACAGATGAAATGAGGAAATGAAGAAAAGCAGCTGATTGATGATCTGACTTAAGTGGCACAATCAGCTTGCAGGGGCTGAACTATTTCAGAGCTGAGCTTATTACAAAAGACTGACTTAATAACTGCACTTTGAAGATGCACAAAAATGATGTAAAATATCTTTTTTTTTCAATTAAATCAAGTGAGGAGCATCAGAGGCAGCAGTTTTGATTTTTTTTCCCCCTTGAGGTATATCTTGATGGAAATCTAAAACCTGAAGGTTGCACTAAATTAAGCAAACAGGTTAAAGTCTCCTACTACCTTGAAAATCAGCCAGCTCATCTCAGACTCTGTTTTAAACACTAGACTGAAATCTGGAGTTGCAAGAGGAGAGGATGACAGGACAGAACAAATGCTGCTGCCTTTTTCCCCTTCCATTTGACCTAAGAGATTGCAGGGGGATGGGGTGTAGTATAAACCAAAAGAAACCCAACAGGACAATAATGGCATTTTCCCAAAAATTGAGTTGAAGCATTCATTGCTGGGCAAACACAATAAAGGAGGGCTGAGGATGGAAAGAGTTAAAAAAGAGAAAAAAAGGTACTATTTCTCTGTTAAAATTGAATTGTACTTCAAAACCCTACCACAGTCAATGCTGTAGCAGTGATCAAGCTGACCAAAATGTAGATTAATAAACCACATGCTTCATCCTAGAATCCTTAAGGGAGGAACATTAAGCTATTATATCCATTAATTAGTTCATGATTGATGAAATTTAACTGTTCCTCCTAAGACAGGAATTGGGAGGGATAAAAGCTCTGTTGGTCCTTACACAGTACTGCGATAACTTCTTGCGATTTAAATTTCCTACACCTGGCTAAAATCAGAGGTTCATCCAGCCCCCCACAGAATAAACACTCATTTCAAGATTTCAAAAGGGAAAAACCTTGAAGCAAGGAATCACCTTGTTCAATGACAGTTTCCTTATGTGAAAAAGGAGATGCACTACCAGCTACTCAGCTCTGTGTTCTCACAGGAAAAATACATCCATCTCAACAAAAAAGGAATTTAAATTCACTGACAATAAGCAACTTTGAGGTGAGGACAGAAAAAAAAGAAATTAGTTCAGTGTGACTTTAGAAGCTGGCAAACATTATGCTCTTGTTCTGTCCACCAAGACCATTTTAATATCTCACTGACATTTGCCTACCCAAACATTTTCTATAGCTGACATTTTCTCAAACACCACGAACCTTACCTTGGTGGAGACACAGTTTCTCTGGCAGGATTGTAATAGGATGACACAGCTGTTGCCATTTACAGATATAAATACAATTGACTGTTATAAAGGAGTTGAAGCTCTCCTGAGCATGCAGAAAGAAAAGGTTTTTTTAAAAAAACCCAGTAATTCCTTTTCAGAGGAACTTTCAATTTCAAGCATTTGTCACACTCTTACTTCAAACACACAATGCAGAGCTAAGGCACAGTAAGAAAATAGCATCTAATCCTTCTACGACTTACTCAGAAATGCAAATAGACTTAACAGGGGGTTTTAACAAAGCAAAAAATGTGATTAAAATACATTTCTCAGTTCGTGAACTTCAGTTAAAAAAAACACCCTAAAAACTGAAAAACCAAACTGTTCACAAGTTAAAACACTGCACTCCCTCAAGGACCTTCTTCTGCAAAATCTGTCTGCAGTCCCAGGGGTTTGTGGGCCGTTCTCAAAGCCTCTGAAGTAGATCAAAAGACCCCATTAACTTGTAACTATTCCAAAAAATTGTGGGCCGTGTGCAAGGGGAAACACTTCAGTCCTGGGCTCTGTGCATGGACACAGCAGAAAACAAACTTCACCCTAAGGAGCTTTAACAGAGGTACTGAGAAAGCAGGAAAAGCCACCTGAAGATAAGGGCTAGGACATGAAGCTTTTCTTCAAGAAGGTTCCAGAGAAAGTTTCTGATCTCACAGCCACGTGATTCCTATCAATATTACACCTCTTCTAGCTGACCAGAATATAGAATAGCTCTCACCCACTTCAGTACAAATTGCATTTCATTTTCAGCTCAGATTTAATGGAAGACTTCTGCAGAGTCTGTGCAGCTCCAAAGAGATTCCAAAACCAAATTGGAGCTGGGTAGCAAACAAAGTGAAATTTAAAGCAAAGAGCAAGAATTTCAGTTAAATTAGAAATAATACTTAACACCTAGATGCACACCTTGTAATAGCTTCAGAAGTCGTGGGATTATTTTTGATTCAACCAGAATTACTAATTTTTTCCTCATATTCTGTCTTTTGCTTTTTTCCATGTTATTTTCCAGTAGGGAATAGGAAGCTGACAAAGGAACTAATTTACACAGCAGTCTGGGGAAAAGAGACTTGCTTACAAGATGGTAAGAACCACAGAAATTACATTTTCATAGATTTGGAGAACACAAAACAGCTACTTCCTCTTCAAAATTTGTACAGACTGCCCTTGAGGTGAGAAAGCTGAGATCTTCCCCTTAAGTTCAGAGCCACCTCTTTGTATCAAACACCTTTTATGTCAAAGAGCATAAATTGTCAGGCTGAAAACATCCAGCAGATTCCTCCTCTATTTCTTGTCCTCATTGTCACTGTCACATGCAGCCTCTGCCAATGTCACAAGTGATATCTGATTCTGGGACAGCACATTTAGATCTTGGAGGTTGTCACTGAAGAGAGGGACGTCCACAAAAGAGATTTTTCTTCGTGCTCAGAGAAACTTACAGGTCTTTGAGCTCAACATCCCAAAAACCACACAAAGTCAATTTTCTAGCAAGTTGCATGATAACCTTATTCCCAGGAGTAGAAAGGAAGGGGAAAGAAGAGAAGCTTCTCTTTCAGATACAATGACTAGTCAAGCAGAGCGCTGGTGAAACAAGAGCAATTAAAGCCAAGGGAATCTTAAGAAATCTTTGTAACAGGCATCTTAAAATATAAAATTTGATAAGTAAGACATTTGGAGACCATTGATCACCTCTGTTACAGACTCTCTTACCATTAGATGCAGAAAATACCTTATCTGATGGCATTATAATACTAGAGATACTAGAAAAAAATTTTATATGTAAAGATTTAAATCTCAAATTCCTCTTACTATTCAAAGTAATGTTGCTCATTTTCATTTCAAAAGGCACTTACCAAGTAGTTCTGGCTTTCTTGTATTACAGAAGACACCAAACTTACACATTTTTAGCACATGAAGTAGAAAGAATACCTTAAAATGCAGCTATTGAAGTTTATCACCCTCTTTAAAAAAAAAAAATCACAAACTCTTTTTCTGTGTAATTCAGTATTTAGAACAGCATTTTTAGCATTTATTCACCAAACTGCTTATTCAGAGCAGACTTTACATAGACACACCCTTTGTCACATCACACCTACAGTCTGTGTAAAGCTTTTGTTCCCCAAAAAATTGCAGAAAAAGATGAAAGGTGATATTTAACTGGCTAAAATGAATCACACTGTTCCAGAGAACATCCCCTTCGCTGTGTGCATGTGTTCCAGAGCAATGTCAGGCTTACACCAAACTCCCCAGAGAGTCTGGGCTTTGCACTGAGCCCTGACTGGACACAAATGGCCCAGAGGCTCAATCCCACAAGGATCACAACGCCCACACTGCAGCCCTGGGGCACAGCAGCAGGGTGAGAAAGCAAGAGGAGAACACAGACACATGAAATTGTTCGCACTTTCTGAGAGACTGGAGAGAAACAGTCCAGAATGTGACAGGCACACCTGCTAAGTTGTTCTAAAAATCATAGCAGAGCAACAAAAACTCTTCAGATAAATCTTTCTCTCAAGCCTTTCACCCTGTGCTTCAATTCTGACACCTCTTCATAATCAGTGCCTGCTGGGGTTCCAGCTAATCCTTCACACTCCACTTGCTGTTTATAGACACTGCTTCAACTGGAGCTCCACATCTCAGTGAGCTGGCACCTCCATTATCAACTTTTCTTTTTTTTTTGGTTCAGCTAATTGTACAGGGGAGAAATGACTCCAGACTGAAATCATGAACACACGCACACAGTTCTCCTTCCCAGTATTTGAAACATTCACACATGATTAATCTGTGCTCAGCAGCGCTGCTTTTTTGTCACACACTCTTGTTTCACAGCAAATTAAATGTAGATCTGGAATTTCAAGTCCCAAAAAAGTACCAAAAGTCCCAGAAGATCAAAGCTGCCCCATTATGCAGTAGGGTGATGCACAAATTGCCATGATCACATAAGCACAACGCACTCATTACTTTCTCCTCCCCAATTATATTTCCTTAGGGATAAAACACATTTCTTTCATTCCCTCTATTTCAGACCAGAATGTGGAACATAGCAAAATCTAAAGATAGACTGAAGTTACAAAAAACAAAACTGTCAATGCACAGTGGAACATACACTGAAGGATGTACAAAAGACATTGGGAGAACATACAAAACATTTTTTGTCACGTTCCTGAAGTTTTTAAGTTTTCCATTAACTAAAGCAGTGCCTCTCAGTCATCAAAAAGAGAAAGCAATTGGCATTTATGTAATAGGTATGTAATTTGTATGCATTGTCAGTTAAAAAAATGACAAAGTGTACAAAAATTCTACCCTAACATTGTAGTTCAATGATTTCAAGATACAGAGTGACAACACCACTTTTTGCATGAAATCTCTGAATTCTGCATGTGTCAAGTGGACAGTAAAGGAAAACATCCTGCATCTATGAAATTTCAGTTGTTGTCCCTTACCTTCTTGGAGTTCTCAGTTTCATCTTATCTGCTCAATACTAACACTATTTAATTGAGATTTCTCAAAGGTCCACTTGTTCAAAACTCCACTAGTGGTGTACTGTTTATTCCAGTACATAGTCCCTTTGCACTTGATGAAAATAAAAGTACAGTAGATACACTCTAGAAACAAAAATTGATTAGTAGTAAATATCATCATTAGAATTTTTAGCTTTGTTATTAAGAATACATTACTTCAGGGAGTCTTTTGTAAGAGGAGCCTACTGTGCCACTGTCAGCAATTATGCAAAAGAATAATGAAATATCAAAGTCTCAAGTGATACTCGGGAAGTTAAAAGGTTTGGGCAGCAGGAGTTAAAAAAATCAAGTTCCTCACTAACTACCACCTTCAGACCTCAGGGAGGACAAAGAAATGCAGACCAAACTCCACAGGACCCATGGGGAGTCAGGGTGATTTATCTTTGAACCTTTTCTTTCACTATTAACATTTTTCATAATATGTTTTTCATTTATTCTTATGATTTGTTCAAATAAGAGGCCTGCCCCCTCATGCTTTTCTTGCTGCATCCTATGAACACAAGTCACAGGATCCCTGTATTTTCTGGAATGCAAGCCAGGGAGCATTTCCATACTGAGTAGCCTTCCACATGGTGGCAACTCTTTCCATTAAGTAATGCAACAGCAGAGAACAGGCTGCAAAGAATAAAAAAAGCAGATATTAACTTGATAGTCTGGGCTGGACACTCTACCAGCTCATGCCCTTAAGTGGGAAGCATTCCAGACTGGTGTTTTAATAATGATTTGTTTTCATTAAGCAACTCTGAGTTCAGGTCACACAAACCAGAAGAGAGCACAGTGAAAAGTGAACACAAATTTGCTGTCAGGCTGAAAGACTAAGGGAGAGCAGGACAAGGTCAAATGAAGATACATTCATCAAAAATCTACATTCAAAAAATCTGAATTGTTACATAAACCGCCCCTTCCTATCATGAGGGCATAACAGAGAAGGTCAAACCTTTGTCTTACTAGGCAATTGTCCTAACAATTTTATCTTGTATACAAAACCAAAAAACACTACGAGAAAATTACACAAATGTAAAATAATGTGCTCAAAAAGCTTTTGACCAGTAGGGAGTTAGATTATAAAAGGATGATCCTGTTCATAGTAAATACTAAAAGCAACAAGAACAAAAGCCCTCAACCTTTCCCCAAGACTACCTGAGCTCCAAGGAAGGAGCACTGCAATCCCCAGTCACTTACAAATGATGATCTGATCATCTGACAAAAGACTCCACTCAAATAATGCAGAGGTTTGGGTGATGATGGCAATCCTTACCCAGATCTCACCTTTGTGGGCACCAAAAACTTCCAAGTTATTCCTCTGTGACAAAGCTACCTTTCTTGTGCTTGTTTCTGCATTAAAGATCTGACTTTAGTCAATTTAAGAATGTGTAAATCCTCGTATCGCTCAAAAAGCATACTGTGGAAATTACAGTATTTTAACAGTCCATACCAGAATCCAACCAGTGAATTCCCCAATAGCAATGAAACACTTGCCAGGCATAAATTTAAGTAATTTGCAGGAAAAGTAGTGGAGATAAAAGAAAGGGAAAAAAAAATATTAATGAACAGGTAGAAATTTTGGCATCACAACTCCAGAACAGTGAGGAGGAGATAGTTTTATTTAATCAAGAGAGCTCTTTGATGTCACACAGGATAGGGAGGACTTGTACACTGACAGTAATTGTTTTTCCCTCATTTAATGTCAGGATAAAAAAAATTAAGTCATGGACACTCTAACACTACATCAAATAATTTACAGACTTGATAAGGTCTTTGACAGCCCCCAGGCCTTTCAGAGCATTCTTATTGCTACACATGCATTGAATGGATATTAAAGTTCAAGGCGTAGAAAATGTAGCAAAACACTACAAATACAGGAGAACAAAGGCTAAGATAACCTTAAATAATTTCTTTCTTGACTGCATTGGAGATACTTGAAATTGAGCCTGCAAAAAACCCAAATCAAATTATTCTGATGACAATTCAAAATTAGCAGTGAATTAAAAAGTGAGAAAAGAAATTACCTTTCATTTTTTTTTTTTAGATTAGAGTTTAAGTAACAGAACTTACTTCTAAAAATAAAGTTTTAACTCCTTTTCAATCTACCTCTCTCATAGCTGCCAACCCTCTCTCACACACACCAAGGAAAATGAAACGGGAACAGCAACAGTAACTTTCCCCCATTTACCTGCTGAAATCTGAAACAAATTCTCCTCCTTGTGCCACGTCTACAACTATTCCTAATAGTATTTCTACAAGCGTCAGGGGTTTCCTAACAAAGTTATGTTGAGAACAGTTACAGCCTTTCACCAAATGAGGACCAGGTAGTGCAGCCCAGTGAGAAATCCTCAGGAGAAAACCATTATTTCCTCCTGTCTAATGAAACAAGAGTGACAAAACCTTATCTAAGGGGTAGAAAGAAGCTCTACAAACACCTCACTCAAAATATTAAAAAGGCAGAGGAAGGGAAGTGAGGGTGGAAGTAGGGAAGAAAAATTTACAGAAAAGAAAATGAACTTATTCCCAGAACTAGAAATCATTCCGTATGATGTACTCCTGCTATATTTTTAACCTTGACACTTTCATTAGTCTGTGACATATATTAACTAAGGATGAACAGCAGAGCATGACATGATTAAATACTTAGCAATGCAGCATTAAACTCATTAGGTTATACCTCCACTACCAGCAATACCACCCTCTGCAAGAACTGCACTGACAGAAATGAACAACATTGACAGAAATCAATGTATTTTCAAGCATTTCTCAATTTACCACACCTGAGCTTTAGCCCTCATGTTCAACATCAATGGAGCAACATCACTATAGCAAGGGTAGGTGAGGCTACGCAGCCTGCATTGTAAAAATGAAGATGCATTCATCAAAAAGCCACATGTAAACAATCTGAATTCTTTGTTACATAAACTACACCTTCCTATCATGAGGGCCTAACAGGAACACTCATGGATTAATGAAACACTTGGCAGAGGGGCACTGATACCAGGGACACCACTTCCATTTCCATGTCATTCCTAACGTTTTCAAGCCACGATTCTTCCCCTCTTGTCTGTTGCATGAAGTGACAATAAATTTTCAAAGCCACAAAAAGGTGAAACCTGCCATTTCCTGCTACAGCACCAAATCACTTAAAACACACATTCAGCCCTTCTCTCTCAGCAGCCAAAAGGAAAAGAAGGCACAGATGAAGAAACAGCTCTTAGCCATTCACTTGCTCAGCTCTGATACAAACATTCTTCTGTGTGCTGTAGGTACAGGCACCATCAACCTTTTCTGTATGAATTCACCTGGAGAACAATTACATTGTTTTCTCCTATGTCAAATGGAGCTACAGCAGAACAGCCTCATGGCATTAAGAGAACTCCTTTACAGTCCAAACAAATTTGGAGGACTGAAGGCTACAAAAAAATAATCATTTAAGGACATATTTATGAATATTTATTGTTTCTTTGTTAGTCAGCCATCTTTTACTTCCTTTCTCTTTCTTCTGGCCCTCATACAAATAAAGTCCACCAAAGAGCCACTTTTAAGACAGTAAGAAGAAAAAACAGCAGATTTTTTTTTATCATTTGGGACTTCTTTTATTTCAAAAGGAACCCTCTACTGGTTTCTCCAGAGTTCTCCATTATTCTTTTAAAATTCCCAAACATCCTGTCACCTGTTGCATCTGCTATTTCATAATTAAACTTGGCACTTAAGATCAGTAAATACATGCTGTTAGGTCTCTTGGTCACAGTAATAAAGATCCCAAGTTTTGTTTTTTCTAAGAAGTGCAGAAGTGGAAAAGAAGGCTTTTAAGGTGTGTCAGAATGCAAAACAGGAAAAGAAGGCTTTGGAGATATTTTATTGAATAAGAACTTTTTTCAATCCATACTTTAGAAATGGAATGGCAGAAGAAAAGAGTTTTACAATAACTGCACGCTTTGATTCTGACTGAATTCTTTCTTGTTCTTGCACATGATGTCTTTGTAAAAGATGTGAGTAAAATCTCCTTTGCTCTTTACCATAATATGCTTGCTTTATGTACACCAGCTTCCTAATGAGCTGGCACATTAGTCAAATGCAATCAAGGTAATAACCTAATTCAGGTTTAAAATATTATCAAGATGTTTTACAAATTGGCTCAGTATTTAGCTATTCAACATACATTTAGAAAGTTCCTTTCATGATGAGAATAGCAAGGCGCTCTAGAAAAAGTGGGGGAGAAAAAGGAAGCAGCAACAAAAGAAGAAATTCCACAGTTCTGCCAGGCTGCCTGGAACACCTGACATTGGTTGTGTGCTCATCTGGTTTTTCAACTCATCCACAGAACCGCTGATCCAATACCCTGGGCAGAGAATTTTGAGGCCCAGGGAATAGATGACAAGGGCTCCAGCACCTGACATCTTCAATTTGCATTTGGGAGAGGATTAATAAATGACAATCTATTAAACCCATGGCACAGGATGATGTGGAGGAAATGAAAGTTTAGCTCAGCAGGACTGAAGTTATGGAAGATCTTTGAGATCAGAAGTAAAATGTGAAGTGAAAAATTAAGCAGAAAGCAATATATTTAGGCAGTGACTGGAACATGCTCCTCAGCTGGGAATTAACCAGAAGCATTAATATGTTTAGACCTCAAACTATTAAAAAACCTGCTCATTCCTAAGAGAAATCATTTATCCTTTCACATACACTGAATAAATCCCCTCAACCTAGGAAACAGCAGCTACCCAACTGCCTGTGAAATCAATTGCTGTCCCCTTCAGACTCCCAGGGCAAAGTGCATCAAGTGCAGCAAAGAAGTGCACTGTTAAGATCATCAGCTGCCACTCTTAATTACTGAAGGTGTATGGAGAAAAAAATTCCCTTTTTTCAAGAAATGGCCCATGAGGTTCAGTTTTAGGCACATGGAAAGAAAAAATCCAGCCATCTACTTAAGAATCTGAGTTTTATTCTGTAAATTAACACTCCTTGTAAAGCCAGATCAGTTACACCCATCCAGCCACTCTGGTTCAGCACCTCTGACACCTCCATTCAAACAATGCCGTCTGGGGCTAATTTAAGCGTCCCCTGTATGTGACACTGGTGGAAAGGCACCCAAGTTTCACTGTGACACCCGAGCCAAGTTAATGCCACTATTCTCCTCCTCAGAATTTCCACTACTGCATTCTCTTCATGTCACAGGCACAATTTGCCACTTTATTTCTAACTACAAGATGTAATAAACTGAAAAAAACAAATCTATTAAGTTACTCTACTAATTTCCTCATCACATAGTATGAGAAAGGTTCTATTTGGTCAGGATTCTAAAGTTGTCCCATCTCTTGTTTTAATCACAGAGACCATAAACACCTAGTTTGGAAATAAGGTATTTAAGACAAGCAAACAATTTCACAACTCCTGAAGACTGAACTTTATGTCTGCTAAGTACCTTGTTGAGCAGAAAACCAAATGTTGCAGCATGCTGGGACAAATAATATACCTGCACACATACCACTGGCATGAAAAGAAGTAGTTATTCACTGCCATCATTGCCACCTTAAATCTCTCAGACACTTTTCTTTTCACAGCATTCTTCCAGGAGATTTTTATAATGTTTAATGAAGCTATAAAAAATGGGGTTTTTTGATCTTAGGAGACTAAAATTTTACTTGCATTTTTTTTTCCTGTTCATTTATTTTTTACTCTCCTTCCTGTTTCATATAAAATTATTTCATCCTCTGACTTGCGCAAGCAATATTAATATTTTTAATTTAGCATTTAACTGTGAACATTTGTAAAGACATATGGCTGTCATGAAACAGCACTAAAATATCCAGAGAATGGGTCAATATCCATGAATCCCATGAATTGCTCCCATTGATCCTTGGATTCTTTTGGAGCAGAGATCCTCAGACTTGTTAAATTCCTGGTTTCATTCTAATGCTTCTCACACAGTGTATTTAGGATTCACATTGCCTCTGGGGGAACTGCTCTTTGCAATGCCTTCCAAGTCATGAAGCACTTCGAAGCTTCAGTAAAAATTATGGGTTTATAACAAAATAATTAGTCACAAAAAGAAGCAGAGCATTGGAAAAATAGGAAATTAAAATTTAAAATTATAAAGGTTTATCTCCAGAACTAAAGTTTAATAGAACAAATAATCCTCCTACCCGAGCTGGGAAAGTGACTACGATAGATTTTATGGGACTTCCCATAATAACGCTTCAACTAACTTTATTTTTGTTTTGTTACCAGTAAAAATGATGTATAAAAATGCTGAATATATCTGGCTAGTAAAATTCAGAGTATTGCTCTTTTTTGGTTCACTTTTGTTTCAGAATTTTAGCACTAAATGGCAAAGCTTAAGGAAAAAAATAGGTCTGTGCTTTTAGAGGGCTACAGGTGCAGAAAACTGTGCCCTTGTTAATTTTCAGGTGTATCTACCTTTTGATCTGGTTCTCTTGTGCTGATGTGTTTCTTCAAATCTAGTTCTAATATACAGAGAAATAAACTACACCTGAAGTTTTTTTCCCACCAAAGAAAGGGGTGGCAGGGCACTGTGGGAAGGGGAAGAATACTAAAATATCTTTGCAAAATTTTAAGGTATTTCTTGATACTGCACCAAGGTATTCACATTAAAATCACTTGTGCTGTGTATATTTACTTTCAAGACCCTGTACTAAATCTTGGCTGTAGAGGGTCAACCCTGACTTGAAATTTTGGGAAAACATTCTCCATTTCTGTAAGAACATGACAATGTATTTGATAAAATTTACCATCATCCTAGCTTATAAAGACATGAAAGGTTAAATTTTACCCATAAACATCAATTGGCAATTAAGTTTAAAAGACCGCAATTCCAAGCACCTAAATATTAGAAATTAGGCTCAAAACCATGCGTTTGGAAGAATCCATTCCCAAGAGAAGATCTTGCATTCTTTTATTTCTGTTTTTATTACAAATTGCATCTGAATGCCCCCCTTGAAGACATTGGCTGAGTGTTGCTAAAGCCCTCACAATAATTGCATTGACCCTCTTAGGAGTTCATGTGATTTCTAAGTCAGGTTGAGATTAACAGTCCACTATTAACTGCACTATTTCAGCTCAGCAACAGCTGAATTTCATATACAGAATGACTGGACTATCCACATGACTTAGAAAGTTCTATAAAATTAGCTGCTTTGAACATTTAGTCACTCTCCAAGACCATAAGCATTATCTGACTTCATTTATAGCATAATATATGTATAATGAATGAAGTGTGAAGTTTCACATGTCCCATTATCACATCACTAATATGACACTTCCTAGGTGTACTCTAAATCCCCTTCTTTGTAAATAACACTATTGTGGGATGAGTAAGTACCTATTAAACCAGCCTAAATTAGCAGCTTGCTAATTAATTATCATCTGCCCAATGTTTCTGTTCTGCTTACAGTGAGTCATATAGTTCCTGTCTCACACCTTGCTCCTATATGAATAATGCATCACTCCAGCACATCAATCCATGGGGCAGCTTTCTTGTCATTGCCACACCTTTTTTTTTTTGGTTAATGGTGGTTTGGGCTGTTATCTTGGAGCCAGGACTCATAGCTATTTGTCAATAGGAAACAAGCATCTTCATAGATACTCTCAGGACTTCACATTCAGGAATGTGATATTGAGTTTCACTCCTATTCTCTTTTCAGTGCCATTCACCTAACATATGAAATATTACATAAGTCAGTGTTGTAAAACATTCTTCTGGTTTTACCCAAATTTTTCCCCGTATCCTTCACAGTATCTACCAAAAAGAAGCTCCTTTTATCACACAGCATCTTCCTCTCCATCTGCCTACCTAACCCACCAAAATCCCTACTCAATGAACTGTGTACGTACCAGTCTTTTGTGAAGTGGAAGAAAGAAAATTCACACTCTGTTCTAACTACTGGTTAATATTCTGGCCCTCCAATAGCCACTAATTTCAGCAGCTCTGCTCCCAAAAACTTCCAATATTGCCAAAAAGTTGCCTGTGGGAGGAGACTTTTCTCCACTTTTCCTGTCACAGAAGTTGGACCCGCCCTGGTGCCAAGAACCTGAGTGGGACACAGCAGGTTTGCTCCATTCCACCTTTTTAGGCTGTTTCTTTCATGCTATTTAATACCTACTCCTGTTTTTGAGAATTATCCATCCCTGGCACTGTAAACCCGCAGCTCCCAAGGAGTTCAGAGCTCCAATCCCTCACTGTCCAAAACTCACTGACCCTAAAAGGCGCCTTACAGTATTTTCTGCACACCCAAACATAACAGGGCTGAGCCCAAGACAAATGTGTGTCCACGTTCAACCTGCTGACAGAGCAACTCAGCCAGTGCCAGGAAATCTCCAGGATTCATGGATTCTGACAGCCGCCACAGACCCAGCTTCAGGGGATGGCATTTGACAAATTCCAGAGGTCTTAGTCACAGGAAAGGATCTCTTTAGAACAAAAACATCCTCAACTGAAAGCAGCACATCAGGGCTGTGCTACTGTGCAGCACAACACTGAATTTCCTTGTAACAGGTTGGGGAACCTTGATCCCATAACAGAAGATGAACAAAAAAAAGCCAACACAGGATGTTGTTTTACCTTTATAAATAAGGTGCGGTTTACGCAAAAACCCCTACATATGAAAAGCCCTGGAAGTTGTTATTTTTCCAGCTGTGAATACAGAGAAGTAATGAAAAATGCCTGTAAACTTCATATCCACACCATAAAGGCTAACCACTTTTTGAAGTGGCAAAACACCTACTTATTGAGAATTACATGCAATTTCAGTTCTAAATTCAAATTACTGCGCAATGTGAACTCACCTGAATTCAGAATGAATAAGCTCATCACATGCATCATTTCCAACCAAAAAGTAAACAAAAAAAAGGCACTACTCAACCAAAACCCAAAGAAGCACACCAAGACTAGGCCACAATGACAGTTTTAAGAAAAATTGTCATGAGGCATGAATTAATTACTAGGGCCAAATTTGTTTGCTCTAAAACATCCTTATCTCTCCCTTGTCCTATAAAAATGTAGGAGGCAGAACTGGCAGCAGGGTGTTACAAGTAATATTATCTTAGAAAACATTTGTCAAGGAAAAGAAGTGTTTGCTGGTATAACACCAAAAAAGGAAAAAGACCAAAACAAACTTCTGGGTTTATAATGAAAGTCTTCCTCAGTTCCTTTTTGTGTTAGAATTAATAGATTAAAAATTCAGCATTTGAAAGACTAAGCCTCTGTCAGATCTTTTTGAGTTCAAAGGATTTCTTTATATTAATTTTGTTTTGGCAAAATTGATCAAAACTGAGTAGAAAATATGCAGCTATTTATTAATGCAAAGAAAACTCAAGGAAGGAGAAGAATATGTTAAGATTTTCTTGCCTGTATAAGGAATTTTATATTTACAGCACCTTTTAGTATTGTTGCAAATGATTATGTACATATCAAAACTCCCTTTTATCTTTCATCATCAAGCCAAACACTGATACTGAGGAGAAAAAGAAAAGTCTAAGGTAAACTGGAAGCATCCCATGCTCTGCTCTTGGTGCTTTCTGCCAGCTGTGCCAGAAATCAGCCCCAAGGAAAACACCAAATAACACAGGACATAATTCTTGTACACTACAATGTTTTTAAGGAATCAATTTCTATGAGCATGCAAATTTCTGGGTGTGCTGATTCTTTTTTTCATTTGGATGGAAACAGGGCATCACTTCCATCGCTCCATACTATTGTCAAACCACCAATGTATTATATTGATATGTCTCCGTCATTTAAAAATGATAATTTTAGGGGTTTTTCAGTTTAGTTGAGCTAAAAATTCCCAGTGCTCACATATCTAGAGTCACAAGGTAAGCATGCACACCAATCCACAACTCATATGCTTTTCCTCAGTGTTTTCAGGACTTGACAAGAAATTTTCAACACCTCGTATCATAAGTGAACTGTTTGATTCACCCTCACTTCTTCCAGTACAAAAAATGGAACACAAGGTAAAATATAAAGAGGAACACCAGCAATTCATTTTCTTGCCTTGACATCAACAAAAAAGAAATCTCTATTCAATAACTTATCCAGCATGAACGAATCATCACCATTGAGGGCTTAATAAAGTGCAATTGACACTCACAGGGATTTTTTTTTCTTTTTTTCCTCAGAAAATACTTCCTTCATGATGCTTCAAATGTATTTATCAAATTAGATGCTAATAATCAGCCTGTGCTATATAGAGTACACTTATCTTTTTATGTAAGGAAAATAAGCAGTTCCAAAAATTTTGTGCCTGCAGGAAGAATGAATTTCAAATTTAAAAAGGATATTCACAGTATATAAAATACAGGAAAAACAGTTACCAAGCAAAAGTACATCATTAACATTTTTTGCATTTGGTTTACTCACTAATCTGAGAAACAACGCAACACTCAATACTTATTGTACCTTGACAATCTCTGTCCATGTAATAACTGTGCTTTCAATCTGTAAATATGTAATTAGTCTGCATATAGAGTACATTAGAAAAGCTCAAATACTATTTGCAACTGCCTAATTTTCTCATTCATCAAATGGTATCATCTCAGCATAAAATTTCAGCATTTATTATTTTCCTGGGATTTAATCACTTTATTGACATGCTTATTTTAAAGTACAATAACATGCTATTTTCTAATTTGCATTAACATCACCACCAATTTAATAGGTTTCATGTGACTGAAGTGAATGGGGCAGCAACATAAAACCTGCTTCTTGTCTATCATGGAAATATCCAGTGATTTATTATAAAATGAGCTTTTGAATTTGCAAAGCAGAACATAAAACCTGCCACAACTGGCCCTAATGCAGCAACAAGACAATGTGTAGTACTCAAAAAAAATCAAGTATTTGAGGGAAAAAAACTTGGTTCCCTTCTGCAACCATGTCCCAAACTTTACATTCTTATTAGCTGTACAGAAGTTAACAAGAGTATATTTGTTTCCTCTCATATTTTCAAAAAGAAATTGATTTTGGGTGATAATGAAGCGAATTATCATTTGCCTTCCTGCTTAGAAGAGTAAAGGGAGTTTCACATGAACATATTGAATTCAGCCCAAGTTAGCACTAGTAGTTATTACCATGTGTTACTCAGGAAAAAAAGAGCAAATTCCATATCATCAGCACTCTTTTTAGTACAAATCTCAAACACAGCCCCATTCCAGCCACCGGGAAGGAAATTAATTCTACCCCAGCTCAAACCAGCACAGCCAGAGAAAGATACTACAGATGAGTATAGATGGTTACGCTTTTACCATTATTCTATTAATATGTTGTCTCAGTGGCATCTCTTTTTTTTTGTTATTTCTCACCACTGAAGGGACAGGACCTGGCAGATCCCTTCAGAAAAAGCTGTTTGAGGTGTTAGTGAAGAGATATTTATACCAACAGCCTAAAGAGAACAGGTGTCCTGCAGAGGGACATATTTCATTTCCAGTCACTTAAAATCTCCTCCAGATACCAAACTGCTAAACTAACTCAAGTAACTTTCCTTCCACAGAGACTCCTGTAAGTGCTTGGGTTCTAAGCCTTTGTTTTAAATGTTGTAAACCTCATTTATTTCACCTATGAAATGATCTGCTCACTAATCAAAGGCAGCTTTTTCATCTCAAACTTGGAAAATTCAGTTTAGCAACTTTTAAATAACACCAATCAGGTTCCCAAGGCTTCAGTCTGTAACTTAAAATGATCTGCTATTCAGACAACATTAACTACTATAACATTCAAAGTCATGTGCATCATACCTGCCTGTAAATCTATCAGACTACCCCCTCTGTATACATAAGCTTAATTTTTGTTGACAGGGCTAAATTGGAATTTAACTTGTAGCAGAAGAGCATTTAAATGTAAATTTACTTTTTTCCCAGCACCAGATTTTCCAAACTTCACATGAAAAACCTGAATTTAATCAAGATATTTGCACACACAGCTTCCTGTGAAAAACAATCATGCAGGCAAATTTAGCAAGTGAGTTATTTCCATTTGGTTGCAAGTGTCAGGGTACCAATCTGACTGGGTAAAGCTTCGCACATGCATTCAATCCAGCAGGAAAACTGCATGGCAAGCTGCCCAAAAGATAAGGTTTCAAGAGCTGAAAGTGTTTGAAAGATTAGAATACTAAAGAAAATAATACTTCAGATATCAGTGCATTTCTTAAATACCTCATTACACATTTGTATCCACATTAAAAAGCAAAAGCCATGGGGCAAGAAGAGTAAAAAGCACGAGAGCGAGGCTTTTGTTTCCCTTTGTTGAAGATATTATTGTGGTACTGTCAGTGTAGAAACTGATATCAAAAAAAGAGAAAGAGGCTACAGAGAAAGCACCATTTTATGATTCAATGTCTCTTTGTAAAGTCTATTAGCAGAGGAGATAAAAACCTGAGCAGATACAAGTTATTTGCCATGAAAAGTCTGCTCATGTATTTGTTTTCTAAACCAATAATCTCCTCGGAGTTTAAAATAACATTGAATTTAATACAGTGTTAAATGATTGTGAGCAGCAAGAAAATCATCTGGACAGAGAAGTAAAGTGGGCAGAGAAATTTTGTTGCAGAGAATGACAGCAGCCCATGGCTCCCTTCACATCAGCATCCCAGAAACAGCTGACAGGCCTGACAGAAACTGCAGAGGAATGTTGATAAGGAGTGACAAAACTGTAGTGGATCTTCAGATGTTTAGACACATCAACTATTTCTCTCATTATCTCCTAAACAGGTGCTTACAAACAATGAAAATCATTAGCAACTGAAATGGAAATGAATAATGAATAAGTTTGTTACCTCCCCGTAACAGCCTCCTAGATTGAATTCCCAGGAAGATGATCTTTCTGGCAAATCTTTTACATCTTTTATTTGCTTTCATTTCCATATGAAGACTCCACCATAAATATTAGGAGTGGAAGCCTCAGTGGACTGAAAATGTGGTTGCAAGAGGGTCACAAAAAGGATGGTGGGCTTGCTTCTTGCACTTGAGTCTGAGCCTGTAGTTCAGAATAAACATGCAGGCGCTTTATAATTACAATAATGTCAGCACAAACCATTCCATACTCTCTGGTATAATAAAGTATTTGGCATGCACTGTTGGGGGGTGAGGGGGGAAGTGTATATTAATATTTTAGATATAAATTAAGATACCACAAATTCAGGTTTTACCCAAGAACAGCTCATCTCCAGGGCTGCACAGAGTAACCTTATACCATCTTTCTCAGCCTTCTGCTTTTATCACCTCATTAAATTCCAATGTACTGAGTATCTTCTTTTCTTTTTGGCTACTGAGTTATGGAAAGCCACTAAGTGTTAACTATTATCCATTGTATTCCTTTATGGCCTTTCCTTATCTTCTTCCCTTTAAAGATTTTCAGATTTAAAACAAAAGATGCCTTGGGAATGAAAAACATTGTTAACCTAAGAGTAACCAGTGATGCCACTGATTTTGCTATAAAATTAGACCAATAACAGGAGACACTGTCATACAAGTCTGAAGTTTTCAGGTTACTTTCACAGCACAAGAGGTGCTGTTTGCAAAAGAAAAAGTTTGAATTATTCTGGTTTCTTCCTTTCTTTTGGTAAAGAAAATAACAATCCCCACATTACTTAAAACTTGACCAGTTTCTCCACCACCAGCAGTTTCAGTTACTAAAGCTGAGTAACTTTTCTCTTTCCACTGGCACCCTCCCTCCACAGCCCCACTTTTGCAGGAAACCTAAAGAGAATTAATAAAAGATAGGCCAGTTTCTTGAGGCTCATGCTACTGTGGAAGCCATAACACCCACGAAGTTACTGAAAAGTTGATTCAGCCAATGTAATGCACTCAAGTTAGGACAAAAAGCTGAAAGTTATTCCTTTCCTTATAAATAATGACAACTTTCACGCAGTCAGAGTGGCTGAGAATTCAATGGCAAAGGGTTCATGGTATTGAGCCGTGTGTAGCTCTGGCAACTGAGTGGCCAGAAACAGAACCCAGCAGCAAAAATCTTTGCAAGGACGAAAAATAAAAATAGTGAACGTATGAAGATGTATTTGTTTAATCATGTTATAAACATGACTGGGTTATTACCACAAAAGAGTGGTACACTTAAAACAATAACATCATCCCTAACTGTACAATGGTACAAGAGATTTATTTATTACACTCCAGCTATAGTCAGTCAGCAACTGAGCTCAAGCCCTTAAGCATAACTATTAAACACACTCATCCAGCCATTACATACTCAAAAGACAATTCAGAAGGAACCTAATGTTTAAAGACCTATAATACAGATAAAATGAATCAAGACAGATGTGGTATGAGCTGCAGAAAATCTGAAAATTAGACAGCTACAGATGAATTACCCTTTGGAAGTAAATGGGAAAATCCCAGGGCAGCATACAGATCTCAAAGCTTTTGACACAATAATAGAACAGAATGAGGGCAGAGGAGTGCCTTTTTTTTGCAATTTTGACCCAGGAGTCAAAAATAAGATGGCCCAATGCTGCCAGGAGGTGACACACAGAGGCAATAAAGCTCCAGCCCCAAATGATGGTGGCAAGGACAACACCGATTCCAAGCAACAACCCCCAATGAGAGGGTTGGGAAATTTTTCTTCCTCAAGGAAAACCCAACCAAAAACCACCACAAACTTGTCGAGCACTTAAAAGCTTTAAAACTCAGTCTTGTGAGCATTCACTGTCACATTTCATGCATTCCTAATTAAAGCAAGGTAGGGCAGCATCTGCACAAACTACAACAAAGAACATATGACAACTGTGTCTTACTGCACCTCAGGCTCCAAAATAACACTGAATATTTGGCGCATAAATGGTGACTGGAAGCAACGTCTTTGAGGAATATTATAATTGTGACTACTGCCTGTTTAGACAGGGGAATACTAGTAACTGAACATAAAAAACATGCACTCAGAGCAAAAAATTAATTAGATAGTGATCTCTAATAACAGTGCCTAAAAAATTCACAGAAGGACTATCACTTGAAAAACACCCTGCTTTAAAACAATGTTTTAAATCTACTTTTTGCAGAAGAGAGAAGAACATGGTAAACACTTAGAAGTGCAATATAAAAATCTACTTTAACAACAGCAACAGGAGTTATGTATTAGAATTGACCTGCACATAATTTCTTCCTCTGTACTTGCTTTCTCCTCACTGTTGATTTCTCCTTAAAACCTTTTTCAGCCTTTTTTTCCCTCCCTCCAGGCTGCTATCCTCATTTTCTGCTTCAGCATTATATTCAACACATGAAAAACTTTGAAATCCTAGGCAGAGGCAGTGCTTGTTCTATTACCTCACAAATGGGCTGCTCTTTTCAGCCTTACCTGAGGGATGACACCTCCTTCACAGCAGCATTTGCTACCCAGATGTCCCATGGCAAAGCAGGAACAGCAGAACTCAGCCTCTGGGGTCTGGGATGATGCTCTATTTCCAACACTTCTCCGGTCCTGTTTTTTAGTATTACTTGATCTTTTGGTGTGGATCATATAATCCAGATACACATTTGCTCTGATTGCAGGCATCTGGAAGTCCAGGACGCTTCTGGGTGCCCTAAGCACATCTCATCACCTGATTTATCCCCACATCACCCTTGTGATTCCTCATGGGCTCACAGCTGCAAGACTTTTAGAACTGTGTATTTATTTTTCCCCTTACTGATAGACCTGAAGTAAAACTTGAAAAGGGCACAGGCTGCCACAATGCAAATGGTGAGTTCTGACAGAAAATATGTATTTGTTACCATACAATATAACACGATTTAGAAAACTCTTATCTATACATTATAATGCAACTCACGGGTTGCTTAATATATAGGTATTAGATCCTGCACTAAAGGCCTGAGACTAGATCTCTGCTCATTTATTCCTAATTTAACCCTGCAAGAAGGAAAAAAAAAAAAAAAAAACAAAACTAGGTGAACACACAAAGCAGAAATCCCCAATGCCCACAGGTAATGTACCTGGATAATGACAAGATTATCAGATCTTAATTACCAAGCTCTAAGAATAGCTGCCATTCACACAGCAGATTGAAACAGCAATTCAGATCTGCCCATCAATTCTAGGTTTCAACTCAACAGAAAAACAGAGAGATATTTATACAGATATAGATTCATATCCAAACACACATGGATAGATGGATATATACATTTATATTCAACTTAGGGCAACATTCACTTGCTAAATCACAAGAAAACTGCCCGAGTGTTCATTGCATTTTTAAACTCCCTTTATTGCCTTTTTTCCTCCTGCTTTTTCTCGCTGTCTTAGAAACTATCTGAGACTTATGCCCGGCAGCCAAAACTGAAGTGTAAATGGCTGCAGCCTGGCAAAGATCCAAAGAACTGAAAGCAGACTTTTACTTTTTTACTATAGCAGGTGCTGAATTGGTTTGTCTGCACTCAATGACTGTAATGCCACCAACAATAACCACAAAGATATATTAAGGTTTCAGAAACAAATGGATAAACATTCAGGTGCACTACTACAAAACAGCAGTATAAACGGCAGAGTGCAAGAGCTCTGTTTAAATACTGGCAATTGTGTGAATAACACAATAGCACAGCATTAAATTTGGTATTAGCAATGTCAAATCTAAGAGCAGTTTTGAAAGAAATGGCTTTTTGTAATAAATATCTATCCTATAGAATATTAACTTTATCATAATCAGTTATTTATAACTTCTACTTCAGCATTACAGAGTAAAAATATTTAAAGATTGCATTTCAAAGGGTCTTTTTTTCTCCTCCTATTTTGGAGCTCCTCATGGGCTGGGTTGGAAGAGACATTCAGTATCATTTATCCCATCTCCCTGCCATGGGCAGGGACATCTCAGCACATCAGGTTACCCCAAGTCCCATACAAACTGAGCTTGAACTCTTTCAATCATGAAGCACCCACAAATTTTCAGGGCAGTCTCTTCCAGTGTCCTGCACAATCTTTGTAGTACTTTTATCTTTATTTGCAGTCTAAATCTACCCCTTTTTCAGTTATTAAACATGTAAGAGTGTAATTTAATTATACATTTGGATAACTCAGTGTTATGGGAAAACACACATTTAAATTTCTGTATTTTAAGGATCATTTTTTGTGGTTTTGCTTATCCTGAATCCTGGCAATAAGGGAAGGGTTAAGTTAACTTATACATCAGTACAATAAAATGTTTTCATGTTATTACATAAACTATTGTCATTACACAGTATTTAACTATATACAATTTAAATATACATATAGAAAGACTTTCTAAGTAACATTTTTGCAATGAGGTATTAACCAAAATTCAAAGGTCCTCTTGATCTCTCAGGCCCTGTGAATGAACATTTTCAGTCCAGTGGTAATGAATAAGCACTTACTACACTGCTTTACTTCTCATACTACCTTTGTTAAAATCAAGTTGATAGAAGCCAAAATAACAACAATTACTTATTTTTGTGTCCACCACACTGCTTAAATATACATTTCATATAAGTCTACTCATGCAGAGTTAGATTATTACATGTAACTATTACATGTTAGAATCACCTGGAAACCTGTAATAGTGGTATTTTCTTAATTTGTTCCTCTTGCAAAAGGGTTTATTTTGTGTCCTTGGAATTAGAGCCCCTCTCCACTAGTAAGAAGCACCACCAGCCTACAGCAAATAACATTTCTTTCCTATTAACAATTCACAGGGGTAATTTTTGATTAAAAATTCCCTGCTGAAGACCAGAGATGAAGTGTATCACCATGCAGTAACATCAAATCTCACACTGTTACATCACAATCAAGATCTGGTTATTACCGTGCTAATCCTTCCTCAGTACCCATTGTTTTCCATTTGAGATCTCTGCAAATAAATTTCTTTGGCTTGCCCATTGTTAGATGTTAAAAGGCACCCTGCTTCCCAAACAGTGGGTGCTTAGCCCTTTGCAAAAATTAAGCCATTTCAAAGCATTTCATGCAGAACAAGTAGTGCTGGACAAAAAACTCAACAGCTTTTTCTGCTCTCAAGACTATAAAATACCACGAATTTTTCCTGAGAGAAGCTGCAGATAAGGAGGGCACTTGATGAGAAAGAGGACTGGACAGAGGGGGGAACCCCAGTGGAACTGAAGGTTTCTGGTCAAGTTTTTTGGAAGTTGCCTTTTTTTGTTCTATCAAAGACAAAAGGACAGGGAAAATCTCTGTAGGGTACTCTATAAATTGCACTTTTAATTCTTTAGGATAGGCACTCTGGACACAGAACACATGATTATGAAAAGTTATCACATTTTTTCCCCCTCCCAAAATCCAGTTGTCCTAAAATAAAGAAATGCATGAGACAGACACGCTCTGCTCACTTCTGTACTTCATTCTTAGATGCTTCTACCAGTATGCAAAAGGTCTGAGAGAGTTTTGAAAAACTGTAGATGAGAAATCAACATACACAAACTCTATTAGTAGATTCTTGAGCCAAACTTTTTTCTCTGTGTGTTTATTTGTTGGTTGTTTTTTTTTCTTTAAACTGTGAGCAAATTTTTAGAAAAATAGAAAAAAACTTCCTTGCATATTTAAGGACCATTCACAGAAAACAACTATTCATTAAGAAAATCTGACAAAGCTATTTGGAATTTTACTTTCTTTCAACTTACACTATTTTAATTGTGAAGTTGGCAAGAGGATTCAGTATTATATGACCAAGAAGACAAATCACACAGGAGCATAAATATAGAATAGCTGAAGACTGTTTGTGAAGATGCCAAATGTTTGTCATGCTATTTTTAATAACTGACAAATGCATTAAGCTGTAACAACAGATAATGTGCAATAAGAGAGAGAAGAAAGTACACTGAATAAATAGCTGACACAGTTTCACAGAAACTGAAGCAAATACCAAAGTCATTCATCCATCCAGGAATAATTCAGATCCCAGAAGTGGAAGTGGCTAAGCCAGAGGACATTTCAGGGGTTGGAGCCCCTCTGTTTTGAGGGCATCTCCACAGCCTAAGAGAATCTGGTTTCTTCAGCCTGAAGGAAAGCCCTGAGGAAACCTTATCTGGAGAAGGCTTCAAGCAGTCTGGACTACTGGAAAGTGGGAGGTAGGAGTAAATGGTCTTTAAAAGTACCTTCCAAGTCAAGCCTTTCTATGTCTCTATGATGCACATGGCATTCCTGAAGAAACAAGTTGAAGATGGAACAGACAAATCAAAGAACAATTTCTGCATCACATTCGGGTTTTAAAGATGTTTATGCACGTGATACCAGTACATCTCCATACCTCTCCAGACGCATGGCCTAAGGCAACACCTTTGGGGTTAAACTCATTGGTCCCACTGAACTGACAAAAAAAGCTACTGCATTCAGAGCCTAACATCACTGAGGCAGCTTTTCTGAGTACAAGAACACCATGCTTGTTTGCATCTTACTGCTGATTTTCCCTCTTCTAAAGCAGATGCTGAGTATGATCACGCTTATAAACCTACCCAAAGCACACATGATATGAAAAAGGGATGGATGTTTAGAGAATTTAGCAATCCCAGGCCTTTAGCCTGATTAGTCCAGAGGGCAGCAACTCCCAGCTTTATGTGATATACTGCTTGAGTCAGAAAGCATCAGAAAGAGCAGTAACAAGTGAATGGATCCCCCTGTGAACACTCTTTGCTGGTGTTCTTTCATGCTTGAGGACACTTGTGTCAAAGGTTGCGACTAAAGCCACCTTGATGGCTTAGACAACATCATAAAAGAGGAAAAAACAAACAAGTTGGGAATTCTATGGCAGCTCTATATTGCTTTTCATTGTTCCTAAGCAATCTATCTGAATAAAAAGGCATTGCATTGAAACTGCAACAGGAAAAAAAAAAGAATAAATCTCCAAAGATATATACAGCACATTGTCATAGTCTAGACAGTTTTGATCCAGCTAAGGCTGCTGAGTGATAATCCCTAAGAGGCACTTGTTTAATATTCAAGACAAATAAGCAGGGTGACTAGAGAGTATTAAAAAAAAAACCAAACAAAAACACAGCCTGAAGATGAGAATGCCTCCCTGGGGATGACTGCCAGGATTCATACATCTCTGCAATCTCCGAATGGTAAAGAATAAAAGAAATCTCTTCCACTTCTTATATCTAGGATGACACCTGTAGTTCATTTGGGTTTGTCTAATTAAAATATCAATTAGTCTTTGCAGTCCTATCAGCTTTCTGAAACACTTTAATCACAACACAAGCCCTGCTGTGATCCAAGTTGCTCTGTTTCATAAGATACATATTCTTTGAGTTTTGCCTTTCCATATCCACTTTTTTTAATACCCTGGCATCAATTCCAACCACATATCACTTCCCAGTGTGCTGTAAATGGAGAAAGAAGTGACCTTTGGGTACTCTGAGAGAACTGCCCTTTAAAGCTAATCAGTTTGCTCTCCCACTCACAGGAGT
Source organism: Zonotrichia albicollis (assembly GCF_047830755.1). NCBI lineage: Eukaryota > Metazoa > Chordata > Aves > Passeriformes > Passerellidae > Zonotrichia > Zonotrichia albicollis. Next base: position 2,516,656 of record NC_133820.1, read on the forward strand.
GCCACCTGGAAACTCCATGAACTGAAGGGAGCACCATCATGCCCTGGTCACCAGGCTTGCTCGTCAGAAACAGAGAGTGTGATATGCCAGGCGACTGCAGGCTGCAAGAATAGAAGTTATCAGATAGCTGACAATGAAACAAGATGGTTGAGTCTGAAAGAAGAAAAATAAGTCATATCTCAAACTGAGAGACGTTGACAGCTTTGACACACTTTTCATTTGCTTCAGAGAAAAAAAAAATCCTACACTTTCATAGTGAGGGACTGAATTAGTGAGTAAACACTTGTCTGAGGAATTCTAATATTTCACACTCATCTCTCCCAATTTATATAGGAATTAATCTTCAGCTTATTGTCCTCTTTCCATCCTTACAGAGCTCACTTTGGCCTACTTGCTGTGCCAGGGTTTCCTAGTAGGAAACACAAAGCTAACCCACTGCAAACTATCACCACTGAGGAGTCACCCACTACAGATACAGCTGGCCCAGGCTTCACACATAACTCACAGGACATCACCCTGAAATTCCTTTTCAGCAAGCCCCTGCAGGATGTCACCTGCACCAGTTTGATTCATCTGCTGTCCCTATTCCATCCTTTCATCAAGTCTTCCAGCCTGGTTTCAGCAAACACAGAATCACAGAAGGGTTTGGGTTGAAGAGCCATTAGAGACCCTCCAGTTCCAGCATCCCACCTCTTCCAGTCCCTCTAGGGTGCCACCCACCAGATCAGGTTGCCCAGGGCTTCATCTAACCTGGCCCTGAACACACCCAGGGATGGGACACCCACAGCTTCTCTGCCACACTTTACTCACCATCCTCTGAACAACGAATTTATTCCTAACCTCTAATCTAAATCTCCCCTCTTTTAGCTCGAAACCATTCCCCTTTGTCCTGTCATTATCTGTCCATGTAAAAAGTCACTTTTCAGCTTTTTTGTAAACCCCAAGCCTTTTATCCACTAGAACCACCAAGTCTTTCTGCACAGGGCTGCTCCCACTAAGTTCTTCTCCCAGTCTGTATTCATATCTAGGATTGCTGCCAATTTTGGGGCAGTGGACTCTGTTTTGCAGGGAATATTACTGTACTTGGTCAGATTCATGCATTTTACCAGCCACTTCTGCCAGATTTCCAAGTGTTAAGAGAAATGTGAAAAATAAACAACACAAAGGCAACAAAAACAGATTCACAGCTTGATCTGACAGTGAGAAAGAAAAAATATTTTCCTAGATGGAGCTGGTATCTTCTCTCAGAAGCCCAGCTCTACTCCAAATTACGGTGCTGAAGAAGACAGAGCACTCTCCTGTACCAAGCATAATACTGGTTTAAAAATTTATAAGTGCACCGCTGTCACAGAACCCTCTACAATAAACCCTGCACTGTTTCATAAGACTTTTAAAGGAAGTACTCAGATACACACAGTCACCATGGCTGACTCTACAAGGGCAAAGGAGAGAAGAGACTCTGCAAAATCTCCCTCCTGCACACACAAACCTGCTGTGGAAACAGGATGAGGGCAACCAAGCTGTTGATGCAGGGGGCTGTACTTTACTCCTGAGCCAACCCATGTAACACAGTCTCAGCTGTTAGCAGCTCTTCTGTTTTTCTGTCGGCCCTTGTTGCTGGCACCTGTGTGAAGAGTTTCTAGAAACATCAGGGTAAATCCGCCTGTATCCCATGTTCTGAAATGTGCCATATGTTTCTTTTCAGATATTTTATGGCACCCAGACATCCCTACAGATGGTTTTACAGTACTCTCAGAAAGAACAAATTCCAGAAGAGGTGGGAGGTTTCCAAGAGCCCCCAGCAGCTTACCTGTGCTTCACACATCATACTCAAGTGTACTGAACTGAAAGAACATGGAACATTTTTCAGGCTAAAAAATCTATTACTTCATGGAGAGAAGATCCTATGTGTGGTTAGTGATATAGATGCAGTTCAAATCCACTTTTTCTGAGGTATTTCACACCTTTTTTAACAAGCTTTGTAAAGTATCATGAAAAATACATTTGTTCAGAAGACCTGCACCATGATATCAGATAAAAGTATTCTGTGAACCACATCCCTGTCTCTACATTATACAGTTCTCTCCCTTACAGCCAAAGTTTCCAACAAATAGAAGCTGTGCCTATTATCCAAATTTAATGTGAACATTCTTCACAGCTCTGTACATAACAGAAATGCAACAGAAGCTATTCAAGTGATGATGTGATAAAAGAACGGGTTCGCTAAAATGTAGGCCAACAAGGCTCCCATTCTCTGTCAATTTTCAGCACTACTCCACAACCTGACATATTCTGAACTCACTGTCAGTGTTAGCTGCAGGCTAGGATGTTAGCCAGGAGCAGCATCTACCACTTAATAAGGCACTGTAAGTTTAAGGATTAATATATTCATTACTTTACTCCCCAAATCTTCACCTCCATCTAACTTGTACCACAGCACTGCCACACCATCACAGACCAAATACTCTTCCCATCCCTCAAGGGCAAAAGAATGAAAGGGCTGATTTATAAAAGATACCTCTTCTGAGATCCTTGTTGAATGTGTGTAGCAAAGCTGGACTGCTCCATGCCAACTTACAGTGAGAGAACTACAGTTTCCATCCTCACCATCTTGTAAAGCTTTCCTTTTTCTTCTTCTCAGCTCCAGCAAACTGGGGCAAAGCTACAGTATATGTCACACTGGCTTTTGCAAGTCCTGCTGTATAAAATATACTACAGGATTTTAAATAAGAAAATTGCAATTTCAAGTTTTGGGGTTTACATTGCAATGCATTATTTATTAACTTGTCCTCTCAGCAGCTTCGTGTACTGGGAATCCAAGCCAGGGGATATATGTGCTCAGCATATAAGGAAAGGAGGAAACGTAAGCATGCAGAGATTAACACTCTTCATTTTGCTTCTATATTAAACTTTCCATCACTGAATGTACCCTAATATTTGACTGATTTTCAAGATCATTAATTTACCACTGTTAAAAAAATATTTGGGGAGAAAGGAAAATTTCCAGGAGTCTGAAGTTGCTGATTTAGGGGTGAAGAAAATAAAGGGAACTCTGCTGTTCAAGCTTTTACCCTTCTAAAACACCACTTTACCAACACTTTCAATGTTAACTACGTACAACTTTTCAACTCAACCTTTTCTCTTCAAAGTTCCCTAAGCCTAGACTGTAAGACAAAGCTTTCTCTTGGTGCATTCTTGAAAACACTGATGTTTTTACCACATCAGGTCCCCCTCTCTTTTAAGATCAATGTGAGCTGCATTTTCATTCTCTCAAAAGAAGCTCCTTTCATAGTGAAGAAGATCCAAGCACTGCAGGAGCACCAAGTAATACTGAGGGCTTTAGCAGTAGCCCAGGGCTTAACAGCCTCTGTCTCTCCCTGACCTACTTTTCACTCAACATGGAGTTTTTGAGTCAGTAAGACCACAAAGACTCACCTGAGTGAAAAGGAAAAGCCTGGTTAAGACAGGTGAATTCATGCTAGGGACAAAGGCACAAAACCTATGCTATGCAAGGAAAAAATCCAGCAATAAAATGGACAAACCCCAAACCAAACACACACACACTGCACACTTAACACGTGGCTGTCACACAGAACTCACGAGCCAACCAAGAGTCCAGCAAGTGACAGTGACATGGCCTGTCCCATGCACGTCATCAGGAGATGACCACCACTCCCTTTGTCCATCACAACAATCCCCCTGCATTGCTTTTTACCCTAATCAACATGAAATCAGCAAATTCTGAGTTCTTGTTTCATAACTCCCAATCAGAAAAATGAGATTTGATTGAATTGAGCTGTGTAATGTGGGGTTGATAGGGGCACATTAAATGAAGTATAATGTTTCCAGATTCATCCAGCTCTGAAAGGTAAAATAGTGCCAGGTATAAATAGAACTGTATCATTCTGAGTTTTCTTTTGCATTTTGCTCATTTCTTTGATATGAAAAGCTGCTGCAATTCATTACCTTGGCAGAAGGCAATACTCTAAGGATGAAACAACTAGTGATTTGAGGTGAGTTAAATCAGGATGGAAATATTTTACAACAGGAGAGCTGCAAGGAGCAAAAAAGAGTAATTCTGCTATTAAAAAGTTATTGCCAAAAACAATAACCTTTATGGAGTCATCATGCCTCTGATTTAGCAGAGCAGAGAACTGAGGCTTCAGTCTGAGATACCAGTGCAATACTTAACAAAGACAAACGATGCTCTGCATGAGAAGAGGCTTCTCTTATTACTCCACACATCAGCAGTCTAAACTTTTTCCAGTTACTTTGGTTTAGTAATTTTAAAGATAATGACATTTAGGGGCCACAGTTCTCACAGGTGTAGGTATGTTTGCTGAATTCTGTAGACCTGGAGGATTTACAACAACAGAAAGCCAATTCTTACTGTTTGCCTAAAACAAACCTAACTCCTTTGAGAATGACAGATGAATGGTGCCACTGCTGTGCCCTTATGTTCTTAGCATAAAATGCAAACACCATCTTTTAATATTTGTCATACATACAGCTAAGTGAATTAGCATTGCAGTGCTAGATTACTTTTTCTTGAATACAAGAAAAGGTCAGAAGAATTCTTCTTATTGTACTACTTGATCTTTAATGAATAGATATTTTGTTCCTCTGAGGATCTAGCCCTAGGCTTTGACAAGAATGGAAACATGCACCATTTGCTGTCTGAGATAAATACTTAACATTTAATTGGTATTAATTGATATCATGCCAATAATAAGAAACAAAATCACACTCTTCATTGAAAAAGCTGAGAATTCTCAGTGTGCTTTGCATTTGACCTCTATCTTTATAATTAGAAAGGATTAGAACTGTGGCAACCAAAGTACAATTTTTTTGGCAGCACTAACACACTGCTGGCCTTTCATTGCTGTCTGTTGCATTACAGAAAGTCAGTTAAGAACCTATTAAATTACTTTCTCCATCATAATAAGTCCTATCCCACTGCATTGCTTTCCATCTTTATTAATTGCCACATTTATATGGGCTGTACTTCAGTGGACATTGGGCAGGTCAGAGGGGCAGCAGGAAGAGGGAATACCTGTTATGATGAATATCAGAGCTCCTAGAACATCTGAAACAAAAAAGAACCTGGATTTATTAATTTATTTTTATCTTGGAAGATACTGTCTCCTTCAATCTTCATAGCCAATAAAGAAAAACCAATTACCATGCAGTCACTCTCAAAAATGAATAACATGGAAAATTTTTCCTTTATAACTTTCATAACCCCCTACAATTATTTTCCCCAAACCTTTAGTCTTCCTGATACTACTGTACATTAAAAGACTGTCTCACTTTGAAATCTATGATCTCCACTGGGGGTTGCTGACATTTACAGGGTTGCTACCACAAAAAAAAACAAGGTACAAACTCCTGTCATTCCAGACAATGAGGAGGCACTCATCTACCATGTGCCAATCCTCATTTACAAAGCAGCTGGCAGTGAAAAGAGTGGCTCAAAGTGATTAATAGCTACCTGTCAGCAGCATGCTCTGCCTACACTGGCTGCACCTCTGAGCTCCTAAATATTCCATAGAAAGCCACATTTGAACCACTGAGCTATTCTGCTATCACTGCATCAACCACGCAGATGGTGAAAAAGATTCTGGAGCTGACTGCCAAGAGACTGCTGTAAGTGCCCCAACAATGGTGGAAAAATCCTACTAACTCCGTGTAGATTGGCATGAGAAGTGCACCAGACTGACAGCTTTGCAGACCTAGCCCACAAAACAGGGAGGGCAACAGCTGTGCCATCCTCTCCATCCTGCCCCATCAACGCCTCCCCACTGCTGACCTGGAGGGACCACCAGCAGAAGCAAAGAAACATTTCATTTGTTTTGGCATCTCTGATGAGGCTGCAAGCAAGGGTGCCAATTAGCACCAGGCTTCATCATATTTGTAAGATGGAAATGTGTTTACTCAGAACTGGGCTGAGACCACCAAATTAATTTTACACAGAGCGCTCAGCCACTGGGTGGTAACAACTTCCAACTGCTAATGATTTGGCTGGCTTTGAATCCTAGAGGTAAAATAGGAAAGGCTGCCTGTCCCACTGGTCCTTTGACATACCCTGACCTCCACTCAAATTTTACAATGAGGAGTGAAAGCTGTACAGCTGTTGGGCACACCAGGACATGAGGAAGATACCTGTTTTCATACTACCTTGCTTTTCAAACTCACTTAGGGCTACATAATGTACCACATTTGAAAGAACCACTATGAACAGGTTGCAATTTCAGAGCAAAAGTAAAATCCCTTGTTTGCGTAAGCCACAAGGATTTTTAGTGGTTTAACATGTATTTAATGTGCATTTTGCGCTGTTTCAGTAGCAGGAGAACCTGCTGGACTAATCCTTCCTGCCAAGGCCATGAGGGGCCCATTTTGTTCTATTGCCTTTTTCTCTTCCACATACTGCTGAGGGGGGGAAGGGAGTGAACAACTCAGTGATGATGGCTTAGCTGATGACTGGGGTCAACCAAGCACAATCAACTAAAACAAAAAGGATTCTTTAAAGCAGTGTCCAAAGTACCATTGCAGCTATTTTCCTCTAATATGTAAGGTTAAGGAGGAAATAAGGAAGCTGACATAGCATACATAGTGCTGAATTTAGAGTCCAATTTTAATAAAATGTATTAGTCAAATTAATGAGATTTAAGACAGTCATTTAAATTCAAGAACAGAAATGTAATAGCAGATGTTCAATGAACTCTGTTGTTGAAATGAGTTTGTGTGAAATAGACGAGAGAAAAGTGGGAAAAGGGTTCTGTATCATAGAGGTAACCTCTGACCTATTCAGCCATAAACCAGAAAACTTTCACGCATATGGACACAGGTGAAAAATACAAATATACAGGCCTGCAGCTGTAATGAAAAGGAACATGCAAGGAAATGCCTTATTTCTCCCACAGACCTAACAAGCTCCTCAGTTTGATATTTACAGAGAGCAAAACAGCACAAGTTACAGAGCAGGGTGACCTTTTTGGGAGGTCCCACCTAAAGGTTCCAGTGGTTTCATTCAAAGCTCTTGGGGGGAGGTTTTGATTTGGAACTTCTGTGTGTTTTTACTACACCTGTCACTATTACTCAAGTCCCGGGTTCCATTATCAACCCTTCTGATCCCACAGGCCCCTAAAAAGCCCAGACACAAAGGTGGTCCTAATTGTCTTTACATTTCACCCCAAACAACCAACAGGAGGTCAAATTGCAGCAAAGCAAAATCTTCTGTAGCAACCAAGCCTTGCCCTTGTGCTATGTCCTTATTTTTGGAGGACTGTCTTTCAGATTATTAAGGATACTTTAGTAGTAAGAAAATAAATAACACATGGGGGTGCCGGGACAGATTACCCCACAGCTAGTGATGAGCATACATTGGAGAGATGGAGATGCTAAATTTTATGAGGAAATTGTCCAAAATCCCAAACCAATTAGGAGAACTGTGGTTTCATTGAGAAATAAGTAAGCTAATTGATTAAAGAAAAAGCCCAAGAAAAACAAAAAGATCACAAAACCCATTTAGTAAGACAGTGTTGCAAAAAAAGCAGAATTCCTCCCAGAAAGAAACTGAAAAGCTCAGTTGTAGTACACACAATAACTCTTCCTTTTTCTTCCCTAGCTTGCATTCTTCCTTCTGCCAGCTATATGGGGGTTTTAATCAATAACTTAATTGAATCTTCTATAATAATATTACCACATTCCATGCTAATTTTGCAAGGCCTCAACTATATCAAGGGCTGTGTGCAGTTATCACTGCCATCATTTGAGTTTATCCAGCCTACAGCATTAATAATAGAGATAAACTTAACCAAGAGCCATAATTCCTTCATCCACTGCACTAAAGCAAATGGTGTTTACAGTTTGTCTGGAGCATTAATACAGTAAAAATGTCAAGTGCAGAGTTTTCTTCCAATCAAAATAACAGGGAAAAAAAGCCCTCTATTTTTAATTACTCTTTTGTATGTGATTTAAAAACAGCGAAAGAAATCCTCCTGGAAACAGCATCAGCCTAATAAAACAACCAAACACCCTTAACAGCCACTGTTTCAATCCATCTCATTGTATCCAAACCAGCCTCTCCACCATTTTTCACTTTTACTTTGAATGTCAAAATAGGCCACTGATGAAAGAGAATTTATCCAGTTATTATAAGCAAAGTAGCTTTAACTTGCTTTAGATTTCTACTAACAAGATATAAAATGACACTTCCCGGACACATCACCAGCACAGTAAGGCCTCTATTGATTTTCAGATCATGTTCTTTAGCCTGAGATGATTCTCCTGTGGATTCTGCTTCCCAGCAGGAAAAAAATTGCCTTTTCTATGTTTGAATTCAATCTATTAATGCATCCCTTGCTGTAGACATTGTCTTTTTTCTTCTTTCCCTCTGTAGTTGATGTGTCTACACCTTGCTGGCATGGGGTCCTAATGGATCCCAGGGTTACAGGTCAAGGTACAGAAACCAAAACCGAAATTGCTCAGCTTGGGAATCAATAAAAAAGAGACTCAATCTTTCTGGGGGTGAAATGTGCAACCAATGAGGCACGATAAGCGTGTTCAACCTTATGCCAAAGCTATAAATAGAGTATCAAATTCAAAAGAAGTTACACACCTAAAAAAAAGTTAATATTATTGTTCAGCTGGCATTTATGCCATCAGGAAATGCCATTAATGCCATCACAGCTGGAGGAACAGATACTGCTCCTCTTCTGTCATCAGGAAGGTTTCTCTGGTGCAACGCTGACATCATCTCTTTGCCATATGATTTAAAAGGCTAAGAGACATTCAAATTACTTCTGAGGTAAGGTTCACAGACCAGGATAAATTAATTGGTCATATGTCTGCATTTAGCTGTGATTACAAATTCAATCTGGGAAAAAAACTCTTGGATATGGCAGGAAGAATTTTCCACAGCCTTCACTTGAACTTGAAAGTACAGGAAATTAGTTGGGTATTGTGCAGTCTATGGCTCACAGGAAAGGATGAACTTGAAGAAACATTTCAAGTTTCAATTATCAAAATAGCTGGATAAAAATACAACACCTGATGTCTTGTACCACCCAGTACAGAGTAATATGGTACTTAAGAGCCAACAGTTACAGAGCTTAGATCACTGGAAGATGAAAAGGGGAAAGTTAAAAAGGCACAAAATAATTACATGGATCAACTTTTGCCAATCTATCTTTGCACCAGACATAAAATAGAGCTGTGTGACAGTTCTGACAGGAGCTAACTCAGTGACAAAACAAGGAAATCACTTGACAGCTAAAGAAACACATTCTGATAACAGACACTAGACACACTGACAACAAAGCTCTCAGCTGTGAGCCCTACAACATCCACCCATCTGTAAACTCACTCCTCTGAGCAAGGGCGTAGGAGAACATCCACACCTGGGCCAGGAGGTTGAACCAGCCTTCATTCCCCATAAAGAACAGCTGTTTCAAGACATGACATGCACACAATCCATGAGTTCATCTTTCTGGATCTTGGTCTCCAATTCTTCTGGCATATCGCAGCCTCAGGTAATGTACATGTTCCCCTTTGCCAGCTGGGGGACAAGATCTGCTGCAGCATCAATCATCACCTGCTACAGTCAGGTGTCACAGGCATAATTCTGGGGGGATAAATGGAAGATAACATCCACATGGACACCCAGGAACAGTTTACAAGCATTCACAGAAATGAACTGACAGCTCTTTCAGTTATCTCAATGCTTAATAATACCAAATTCCATGTCAACCAATGGGGAACTCTATGCATTGTTCTTTTCCACAGAACATTTTAAACAGTACACAACTAACAGTGAGCAAACCATCAGGTTTTATCTCTAGGGGTTGTCTCCCTACTTGCATTTTTAGAGACAACAAGAAGTCAGGAGGACTCAACTCACAATTTGACAGACAGATCTCAAGAATGTTTTGTGCACATTCCTGCCTCCCTGGCAAGTTTAGCAAAAGAGGTGATTAAAAACCATCCAGCAAGAAAAGCCAACCATCCTCTTACCTGCTTCTCTTACTTCAATTATCACAGTCACCAAGATGAGGAAGAAATCCAGCTCAAGGCCTTATCATACAGTTTCTACCTTATACCTGAACAGTTCTGCCTCCAAACATCCCATCTACTCAAAATTTAAATGCAGTAAAAAATAAAGTCCTGAACAAACTTATATGAGATTGATTTTTTTTCCTAGTGGACCACTCTCATCTGGACAATTTTATTGTGAAACACCAAGTTTCTTAAAACAAATATCTCCATCACTTTGAACTTGCCTTCCTTATAAATATCTAATAAATATGTGAATATGGTGCACTGGTCACTACATGGAATTGAGAGATTTGTAAGGGCTTTAGATTCCTCAGCCCTCCACCTATCACGAGCAGTCCTTTACCACCTGCCAAACCTTGCATGGTATAACAGGGTATCCCTGCAAGGTGTCTGTCTCTGGCTCTGGAGAGGTAGCTTTGACCTCTTCAAAGGTCTGCTTAGAAGGATCCTGTGCTTTAGGGCCCCAGAAAAGAAAGGGGTCCAAGAGGACTGAGCCTGGAAGCAGGAGATGCAGAGAAGGTGGAATTTCCTTTTTTGCCCCAGTATTTACTGCTGAGGGTGGCCCTCAGCAATCCCACACTTGGGAGGCAAGAGAAGAAAGCTGGACAGAAGAGACTTTTCACAAAACCACATTTTCAGTAACTCAGTTGAAGTCTATTGTATTATCAGCATCAGCTGATTAATTAACCGTATCCACACATTATATATTGCTGACACTTACTAGGGTATCCATGACCTGCCAGAGGGGATATTTGCCATTCAGCTCTGCTGGCAAAACACCTGCTGAGCAGAGACAATCCCAGCTTTGGCTGGGACAGCGTAGGGAATGTGCACACAGCAGGAACCCTGCAACAATGACTCGGTCAATTGATTCAATCTGAGCTGTGACCAGCAGGTGTCTTTTCAGTGCGCTTTGAACAGCTCTCCGTGAAGCCCTGTGATTCACAGGAGCTGGATGCACATCAGTTTGGTCATACATCAGCTGTCAGGATTTTCTAATGCAAAAATTTCAAGCTCTCAGAAGTAAGCAGCTCCCCACATACTTCAAATTCAGGTATCTCCTCGGGAGATCTCTCAAAAATTAACAAAATCAAAGACAAGAGGAATGTACTCATTTGAGTTGGCTTTGATGAGGCAAATGAAACCCGGTTTGATTTGTTGCTTTTCCTCCCTGTTTAACAAGTGAAGGATCATAGGGGTGCTGTCATAGCAGCCAAGTCTTGCTGCAAACTGTCACTGGGCATCTGAAAAACAGATTTGATTCTGTTGTGCTTTCAAAGCAAAACACTGATTACTTCTCTCATAGTCTTGTAACATGCTGTTTGTCAGATTTGCTGAGAGGCTCGGAGTAAATAACTGACTGTGAAGAGGGCTCATGGCATTTCACCTCATTCCTGGAGTTTACTGGAAATTTTCTAGATCCCCATGACACAGCCTTTCTATTCAAGCATATATAAGACCTTTCAGTAACACTTAACATGCACCAACATAGAAAACACAGCTCTTCAGTGAACTGCCAGGAAATTCCAATGCACCAATTTGTTGTTTGTAGCAGTGCATTACCAAAAAAAAAAACTTTTAAAGCAACATGATTTAAAAAATACCAGCAATTTACACACCACCATTCCCATCAGAGTTTGGAATACCTGACTGAAATTGCTGTGCATAAAGAGGGGTTATTTGGAAATGGCATTAAAAAAAATAATGACATGTTTAATCTCTGCAGCTTTATAATGACAAGACTTCCAGCAAAAAGAGCCATGGTATTCTCAGTCCCAAGGCAATACCAAAATCCTAGAGGCAAACCAGATTCACACTCCAACTCCTAATTCTTTCACTTACAAAATTGCCTGTCCACACTTTAGTCTGATAAATATGGTGCCTCTGTAAAGCCACCACTTAAAAATATTTGTTTTCTCTACACAAAAAAGAACTTGCATGTGATAAACTGACAGTTCTGTAAATGGCAAAACTCAGCAAATAGTTTGAAACAGAAACAAGAACCTATCATTATTTAACAAGGTAACAACACACAGAAGAAATGGCTCAACTATGCAGAGCCACAACTGATGTTAAATATTTTTGTGGATGGATCAGTAAGCATATTCCACATCACATGACAAATTCATGCCTACTCATTAAAGATCCAAATGAGATCTAACCATAGACATAGCTTTATTTCATGATTTTTTTTTAAATTTTTCGTCATAAATGCAATTCCACTAGGAAAACAAGCACTGCACAAAACTAAGTCTGACTGTTGCTCAAATGCAAATCACTATGGTCCGAAGTTCAGGGACGTCCTTAAAGCATTTGAAAATATCCAACTCAGATAAGAAGCTATCTCCCACAAAGAGTGAGGAAGCTGCCCAGGAAGAATTGACAGCCTCTCAGTAGCAATGTACACCTTTGCACAATCAGATATTTGGCCTTTTTTTTTTAAACTGCCTATGCTACAGTTGGCTTCACAAGAGGAACATGGCACTGGAGCAAATTGCAGCAGAAGGGAGCTGGAGTGAGGTAAAAAGTTTTACTGATCAGGTTAAACCCTCTGAAGGGTTAGCATCAAAATACTTCACAAGAGAGCAAGTCGGGCAGTGTTTTATGAGCAAGGTACCACAGAACCTGCAGCAGTAATTTACAGTACACACATCTCTAAGCACAGCCATCATCTGCAGGCTCAATAAACAACCCATCACTCAGGATCAGCTCCAGGCTTCTAGAGGCACCCGTGTCCTTCTGAGGAAACTCTTCATCCTTGAGGAGCTCAGATTCAGCTTTGCCACAGAAAGAGGGCAAAGTCAGAGGGGCCTGGCAATACCCAGGGGTCACAGAGGAGCTGGAAGCAGGTAAAGCGAGCAGGAGTACAAAACAAAAGCCCGCTGAGGCTTTTTGGAAACAAAAGCTGCAAAATGCAAGACTGCTGCTCAAGATATGAAGACCCTGGGGGTCCAGTGACCGCTGATCCCCAGCAGCAGCAGTTCTATGCACTAAACTGGCATTCCAGACCCTGACACTGGCAAAGGTCATGCCAGAAGAAGTTGCAGGGTTTCTGTGCAACTCTGACCCTGCCCTTACTCTTCCCCTATTTAACCAGTAAGCATTTCCCTCCATTCTTTTCTCAAATGAGGATTATACCCAAGTGCACTTCAGATCTCCATTTTAAGCAGCTCTTCAATTGCACTGGGGGAAGAAAAACAAAGCCAAAAATCTTGACCTTGACAAGCAAGAGGTTGTAATTTTGCAAGTAATCGTTTCTTCTTCCATCTCAGACCCCAAGCACCAGCAGCACTGAACCACAGACCCAGAAATAAACAAGCCTAAGGAAGCTGAGGGCTTTGGGGACACATATTCCTCATGAAATTGTCATCTTCAAGTCTAGCTCCAACTGGCTCTAACTCCAACTTCCAGTTTAAGATTTAGGCAGTCTCACTACTCATTCAAAATACATCTGTGGCTTGATATGAGCCACTGCCCAAAAAAAGACTGAAAAGCACTATCTAGAGTATCACTATAAATACAGCCAGAAGTATTTCCACCAACACAAAAAGCTGAAAATATCCTTGAGGTTACAGTTTCCATAACTAACTGAATCACATCAGCAATCTTATTTATAAGCTGGGAAAGGATTTAGAAACACTTGACCTTCAGGAGTCAAACAAAGATGCAGCTGTCCTCGTTACCATTTGAAACTTCACTGCCACTCGCTGAGGCAGATTTAATGCATCCTCCCAGCTTATCAGCAGAAATGGTAAATAGTCCACATTAATCAGCACATAACCATCTCATCTTTTTGGAGATGAAGGTCCATTAGGGAATCAAAAGCAGATAAAGCAGAACTTCAGTATCTTGAAGCTTCTACTCAGACTGTGCCTGAATTATCCTTGGTTTCCTCATAGAACAAGGGTGGAAGAAGTGATTTATTTTCCAAGATACTCCCATTAAGAAACAAGACAATAGATTTCCATTTTCTTATCCAGTTTTTTAAAGCACATAAGGGCAGGCAGATGCCAATAGAACTGACAACTCAGTGTTTCCTGGATTTCCAGCAAGCAAACACTGCTCTACACTCTGCACTTTCAGATCAGAGCAGCTAAAGGTGCTTTTAGGCAAGTTAAGTGAGAAAAAAAAAATTAAACATCACCAGCTTTCATTCCATGTCCTTTTGAAATAATTTGACAACTCTTGTCATTTCCAATTCTCAAAATTAGCTGAGGTTTAGAACAGAAGCAGCCTGGGTGTGGTACACAAGCCATTACCAAAGCTGCAGTAATTCCTCCTGTAACGACTGGTGTGACTCTCAGACCTTGCACTGGGATCAGGGCAAACACTTGCAATGCAAACATGTTACAGTGGGGTTTTTTTTCCTGATTACATGACTTTTAGCATAAATAAGATTTCATCAAGAAGCATTTTCCAACAACTACACTGCTTCAGCAAACTTGGTGCAGGCATAAAATATTGATTTAGACAGCCAGGACACATCTGGACAACCATGGACTTCAGTTCCTTGTATCTCATAGGTTTTCATTGTCAAAGGACTACAGAACTTACCTTTCCACATGAAAAAATACTTTTAATATAGATTTTGGCTTCTCTTCCTGCATAAGATAACATGCTGTAATTCTTATTTATATCCCTGACAACTCACGTAAGAAAAACCCAGATAAACTCAGATGAAACCCTTCAGACTGAAATATTTTTAAGACACATAATGAAGCAGAAAAACATAGCAGAAAGCTAAAAAAAAAAATGCCAGCTGTGTATATTTTGTGTAGAACCATACTCTTACTTCAACCACCAGGCACTATTCCTGGGTTTTAAGCAAACTGCAAGGAGCCAAATTCCAAGGTTGTATTGAGTGAAATTGTGGAGCTACTCAGCATTCAGAGCAGCAGCATGTTCATTCCTTCCATGCAAGGAGATGTTAGAAATGCTTGCAGTAAGTAGCTGCATTTGCTTACACTAAATCCAAAATACCAATTTTTTTTCCACAGAGATTCATTACAACACATCACAACCATTGCAATGTTTCTTGACAGGAACAAGATGATTTTGTGTCTCCTCTGAGAGGGGAGGAACAGTTCCTGAAGAAGGTCACAGGGTAAGAAATTCTCTGAACGGCCTAACAGCATGTAGGGCTGGTTACCCAGCAGTTCATAGAATTCTTCACAAAGATACAATACACCTCTCTCAAAGTGATCCCTTCTAACTGATGTTTCTGAAGAGCAAGAAGAAGAGAGACCTATATCAAAATTAAATAAAAAATTTAATAAATCACTAGTTTGCTCAGGCTGAATCTGCTCTGAAGAGGCTGACATCATGCAAACCCATCCAGAGACACAGCAAAGCCACATGAACTACCACTGTGATCTTACAACATGTTGTACATGAGTATATACAGCACACATTGAGAAAAAAGTGTTTTATAAACACCTTTTTTCCTTCCAGTGGGACACAACCATGCTTTGCATAGAAAGCTTTTGTGGAAAAGACAAATGCAAGTTCTGTCATTTATAAATCACTTTTTCCTAGGAAAAAAAAAAAAAGCCATCTCAATTTCTAGCTTGTAATGAGCAATTTCTACAGGCAAACTTATTTTGAAATCATAAACCTTCACACTGATTACACCTGAGAAAAGACCTATCCAGTACCAACAGCTTCTCTCCACCACTGTGGATCCTATGAGAGGAAATAGTCAGGAACATAAGCCTGGGGCAAGCAGCATTTGTGGTGCTGCATGCACAAGCAGCTGGTGCAGTGGAAGCAAGCAGCACACAGGAGTGTGACAAATTCAGCCAGGTACATTCAGAAATTAAAACTGCTGCTCTTGGAAGAAAGCTAAGTTGCTTTCAGAGTTTGCTTCGTGCATTTGTGGGGATATTTGTTGGCTTTTGTGGGTTTTATCCGGTCACTGCTGGCAAAACAGAGCACACCAAGTAGAAAATTGGCCTGGTTTTACTTGTCTGTATTAAACAGCCTCAACACACAGAGAAGTCTGTCAATAATCAAATGGACTGGCATAGAAGTCACTACTTTTCCTTCCTTCAAGCAGAGCTGCACTGCAGAACAAGCAAGTGGGACAGGGCAGAAACTGCATTCTCTTCCCCTTGGGAGGAATTCTGCCTCCTTGCAGACTGCCCGAAGCATCCCAACACACAGTGCTTCCATGCTCCTCGTGAAGGGCTTTGCTTTAGACCCACCATCACCCAGTCTCCTGGCAGACGAAAAAAATTATCCATTGAAAGCAATTTATCCAACAAATATTGATATTTACTCAAAATTCCTCTCAGCAGTTCATTATTTGACCAGCTCCACAGACTGTCCACAACCAGCAAATAACTCTATAAACAGTTTTTTCCCAGCTCCTGAACACCTGCTTAGGAATAATGATTTTTATTATTTGACAAGCACATCTGTCAAGGTGTATTTTGTCTCCACCTTCAGTGTAGTGGCACTGCAAAAACAGAGGAAAGAGGACACACGGTGGCATCTCTAGAGGAGATACAGGAAGGGCTACTAACCTTGTGAGGCAAACACCAGAACTCCTGATGCAGAAGAGTTCTAGCTGAAATTAAGATTGATGCAGCACCCACTCACCCTCTGCCATCCCTCACACAGAGCAAAGGAGCACAGCCACCAATTCTCCACTCAGAGATAACGTGCTGGTGTTGCAAACCTGCAGCCTGCTCCCAGCCTGGAAGTGGATTTCACCACACACAACCACCTACAGGGCTACTCAGATTGTACAGATCTAGGGCCTGAAAATAACATTAAATCAATCTTTACTGCTGCTGGGAGGTGCAGGATGAGTCTAATTCTACAGTCTGACCCTTCATGTCATCACTTATCATGGTGTGAGTAACATGGAGGCAACAAGACCAAACAGCATTTTAAAACAGTCTTATAATAGCAAACAATTGCAAAAGCAGCAGGTGAATTAAGCATTTGCACTCCTGTTTTAAACAGTGAACTCTTCCTGGCGTCACAAGGAGATACTATCAGGGTAAACAAGAAGGAAGATTTCCACCATGGATAGCCAAGAGCAACTATTCTATACCGTAGAGAAAAAAATTTAAACTCTAAATATAAAAACCAAAAGGAAACTTACTGGGTTTCATTGCTCTGTTCTTTTGCCCCTCCACATTTACAATTTAAACATAAGGAACAACTGGAACTACAGAGATTTTTCTGGGTTGTTACTTGCTCTAGCCCTCCTTGCAAGGAATCAGCCAAACAAACTGCTGTACCACCACACAAACTAAAGCACTCCCTCCTTGTACTTTCAAGTTCAGCCCTTTTTGCCTGAGGAATTCTCTTGGCTCACGGGTTTGATGTCAGCCCTTGATTGTGTTTTGATGTTTCTGCGGATCTACAATTGAGTTCAATTCTCAGCAGCCAAAACAGACATTTGTCATCCTGTACGCATCAAATTTCCTGTGGCACGCTGCCCACTTAATCATGCAGGCAAGGGGAGCTTTGACAAAGCAAGGGGCCGTCTGCAAGCCCCCGTGACCCAGCGTGTGTGGAGTCACTTGTAATTACCATTGCTTAGAAGGATCACTCAAGGCTTCCCAGCGCTGCTGCACACCAGCTCAGCCACTCCGGAGTGTCTGAGTAAATATTTGCACGCAACGAGGAGCCGGTGAGAGGGCTCTGTCTGCAGCCACAGCCCCCAGTGCATGAAATATTCAGCGCGTTAAATGTCTCCACTGATGCAGAGTGGTGGGTTTTCACTCTGATTTGATTAGCAGTGATGATTCTTTCATGAGGTGTGACTGTCCTTCCAGATTAGCATCAGCCCAGATTCCATGCAGCAGTCACGGAAAAAGGGAGAAGGAGGAGCCTGACACTTTACAGGGGTTACTGTGCGGAGACTGCCAGGTCTGAGATTCCTGGTTTACAAGAAAATGCTGGAACCTAAATCTTAATTTCATAAAAAGCATTGCTAAGTAGAACCCCAAATTTAAACACAAATGCAAAGCTCAAATGTCAAAATTAGTATTAATTAACTAGAAAAAACCCTAAACCAGCACAGGTTTAACTGAAGGCATGTCTGAACAAATATGACAACAACTATTTATCCATGACAAGCTGGAAGCATTTCACTAGATGACATGCTTCCATATTAAGCATAATGATCATCTCCTAATGAACACTGTAGAACTTCTACTGATTTCAAATGTGGCTGCACCACCCCTAAAAATTTTTCACCTAAATACATCTCACTATCCAAGCAATCAGCAATTTTCAATGGTGGTGATGTGACATTGGCTGCACACTTTCAATATCTATTTTAAACTATTCCCTTATGGTATCATTCCCATACTATTTCTATACTATAGCAGTGAAGTGAATCTAATGGAAGCAAGCAGATTCTGCAGGAAAAAAGCAGTTTATTGGACTGAGTAATGTGGCTGGAACAGAGATAAAAAAGGGCTGGTACTCACAAAAGCTACACTTGTTTGCCAGCCTGATCAGTTGCCTTGACCAACAGCAGTTTGGACACAGCTCTGACTTAGACAAATTGGATTTTGAAAATATTTGAAACTCTGCAGCAAGCGTTCTGCCTTATTATGAAAGGCTGACTACGCACCCACTTAAAAAGCAGAGCACTAACCTCCCTAGTTAAATCTTGGTATGTAAGTCAATACTGGCTGCACTGGGGACTAATGAAAAGTCTCTCCACAAATTCACAGGCACAGCAAAGAGAAAATCCAGGGTCTATCAGACAGAGAATTTTCACAGTACATCAGCAGCAGTTCTTTAGCACAAAAGGATTCTGTAATTGTCACTGAATGGGAAAACTCAGAGTAGCCAATAAGCTTCTGTTCCCTGTGCAGGCTTGTGTTAAAAAAGCCAAACAGAGAAGCATATCAATTTCTAGAGACAAGCTATCTTCCACAATAAAACTGGTTTAGAAATAGCATGTCTTACAATCTGCTTCAAGCCATTAGAAAAGTTTTAAAACTATCAAAGCCCAGTGTTGAGCTTGGGAGGCCTCAATCCTCATGAGCAAGTTTATCAGCACAGTACTAAAAAAGACAACAAGGGGTAGGAGCCCATGGAACTCCTTTTCCCTGCACCACAGGCCCCAGACACAATCCCAGTTTTCCATTTAGCGCTCATTTAAACTGAGGTGACAGGAGGCTGCAAGTTACACACACAAGTGATGCTCTCCCTTCCTAGGAGTCCAACCAGCAGTTGTATTTTTCCTAATTAGACCAGCAAGGATGATGGGGAAAATTGAACTACACAGGGCTAAATTTAAAAAGTTGTAGCAGACATCCAGCGCTTTTTAAAAAGCGTTTTAAAACACTGTCACTGATGCTCCAAGATGAAGCCATAGTATTCCTTGTACTTTGCTAACTTCCAGTAATGTATGTTATATAGGATTAGAGTTGCCTACCTACAGACAACTGATGAGAATCCTATTATGCCCCCCCAAAAAAGAAATAAAGCTACATGTACTTGCTCCCAGCCACATGTAGATTTCACTACACTCCATAATATGTCATTTAGCTTTCTCTGTTTTTTCAGCCAATTCTTCCAGGTAAGAAAAAGAACTAGGAGCCCTTATTCACCCTTTTCTCAACCTTCACAAAACAGTGGAGATTAGGATAAGTGTATTCTTTGCTGGCACACCAGGTGAGGATTTGCTTGCCACAGTGGCAGAGTCCATGGAAACCTTAAACTTTCTGCGCCAGCAAAGGATCTTGACCCTTAATTACCCGAGGAATTATTTGAAGGGTTACTACAGCAGATTTTCTCTTTTACACATTCAGGTAAGGATAGTTAAAATTAAAATGTGTCTGTCAAGATGAAACTCATGTTTATGAACCCCACTTTCCTCTCAAGTGGCACCTGCAACCTGTGGTATTTGCAGAGCAATTGGTTAAAGCATTTTCAGGGTCAGCAGTTTATCTTGGAATAAATAAAATCCACAACTACTCCGTACAAACCAACACTTAGATGCATCATCATTCACACAAGCAGCTCCCCAAATCACAAAACAGCACTAGGTCTGCTCTGCAGAAACAGCTACAGGAGTGCCAGCAACCTCAGGAATCACTAATGATGACAAATGGCAGGCCTGGAAACTCTACAAGATGCCAGTTTTCCATAAACTGCTGAATCTCTGCTTTCTGCTAAGTGAGGCCCCTTGTTCTGTCTCCAAAAAGCAATAAGCAAAGAAAAAGCTACTTAAAATTGCTAGAGTAGGAAGTAGAGAAGATAGGAACACAAAAATGCTGTCCAGCCAAATGAATCAGAAAATGCAAATAAACTGAGTGAATGCTCCAGGAAAAACTTGCCTAAAATTTCATGCACTGAAACAGACCAACCACTTGAATAGATTGTGTGACTATTATTGACTTTTTGATTAAAGCTGCACCAACATTTAGAAGACTTTTGTCAACAATTTCCACCAAATTTGTATGGGTCTTTTTTAGTTTTGTTAGAAAGGATGGAGTACCTGCAGAAACTTCTCATATCCCTCTTATTTCTTATGGTGCTTTAAAAATTTATTTATAGCTGATAGGCCGAATTCTCAATTTCTGTTGAGGTCCAAACCTTATCTTGAAGAACTGTTTAATAAAAATGTAACGCTCCAATAATAAAATGCTACTAAATAATTTGCATTCCAACATTATGCAAACTTCAACACAGGGTTATATTTTATACAGACTGAATAGGGGGAGCCTATAGATCACAGAAATCTAAGACTCAATAAACCAGCACATTAATTCTTCACATATGCAGGGGTACACGTGAACTCAACAGCATTAAAAGCCACAAGAGACAAAAGTGCACTTCCTGGAAAACAATACCCAGATGCTGAAGTACTTAAAAAACCCAAAAACCAACACCAAAATTAACTGCACCTGGAAAAGATCAAAAGATCAAACCTGATTTTGACGGAGTTGCTTTTGGTATTGTCATTTTATGTCAAGTCAATAATCCACATGAAATCATAATAATCAGAAGATTATTATTAATAATCAAATTATTATCAAACAAACTATTATTAATATAATTAATGGGATATAGCAGTTGTCCCTGAAGCAGCAGGCAATCATCTTATAACCTTCCCCAGCCATAAAGTGTTCTTAAATTAATAAAACAAAAAAAAACAAACCAAAAACTAAAAGCACAAAACCACACATATCAATAACCCAACTGTAAGAACTCAGTGTTCTGACAGAATTTGGTTTTGAGACTTGGAGTTCCAAAACGCAAAGGACAAACAAGGTGATCTCTACTCTCAGCCTCTCTGCCAAGTTTAAGAATTTGAAAATCTCTTCTGTTTCTCTGTGAAATTTTTAATGTGAATATTAAAAATTAATTATGCTGGTGTCATCCGAAAATGACATGAAGATTTAAAACTAATTTTTAAAAACCTTTAAAATGCTTCAAACTAACTCTTTGCAAACAGCATCACTAGATTTATAGTACAAAGACATAAACAAGCGTTTTACGTTAACTGGCATAAAGTTAAGAAGAGGAGTAGAAATGCCAGCATTAGTGATGAAAGACCTA
Organism: Zonotrichia albicollis; assembly: GCF_047830755.1. Taxonomy (NCBI): domain Eukaryota; kingdom Metazoa; phylum Chordata; class Aves; order Passeriformes; family Passerellidae; genus Zonotrichia; species Zonotrichia albicollis. The sequence goes on from NC_133820.1 coordinate 2,538,250, forward strand.
AAATTCAAAAACAGGATTAAAAATTGAGGAACAAAATAAAACGAAAAAAAACCACAAAACAAAAAGCACCAAAAAAACCGTAACCAATCCAAGCTCCACTTCTACCACGCCACAAAAACCTCTCTGTTGGGTCAGCCCAAAGTCTGAGGCTTTTTAAATCTTAATCATTAAAACAGCCCTAAGACAAAATTTTACTTGATTTGGCATTGAACGTTTACAGAGAAACTCTGCAAGTGGAGAACTATGAAAGCAGTTCTTAAAAAAATTATTTGGCTCCAAATCTGATAAAAACAAAGGTCGAAAACTCATATAATTCTTGGAGCCCTCTGAACATGAAAGGTTTGATGTTTGCAAGATACCAGGCATCACGGGGCTGGCCTATTTCTCCCGCAATTTACAGCAAATTTAACCTTATCAGTATTCAGGACCAACCCTAATAGGGAGAAGAAAGATGTCACAGCAATAGAAGGAGCAGAGATAAAAGGAAAGCAGCGAGGAAGAAAAGCACATCACATCTTAATTGAGCTGGGGATGGCTGATACCGCCTGGAGCAATGGGAAAACGCTTCTGACGGTGCAGCCGGCGAGCCCAGGCAGGGCGGACCGGCCCCAGAACCTGTCACTTGTTGAGCACAGCTTCAGCAGCACTCGAGTGCTTGTTAAAGCTGAATGAATAATTTGCCACGAACAATACGTTTGACAAACTCAGGCTCTCTCTTTTCATCGTGTTCCTAGAACACCGTGAATGGAATTGCATTATTCAGATGGAGCTGAATTTCTCTGCAGCGTTTCCCCACGTAGAGCTCAGCTGCCAGCATTCAGAGGGTTGCTGAGCTGTGTTCAAAAAAGACAATCTGGTACTTCTCCTTTTCCTGACTGGATGAACAAATGTAACCTACTTCTGAAAACAGACATGCACCAAGTATTTAAAAATTGATTTCTGTCAGTAACTGGCTATGTGACACTTTCAGTGTGGAAAAAAAGGGATTTAGTAAACATGAGTAGGACTCTCTTGTACACTGATTGCGGTATTTTCTGAGGCCCCCATCAATACAAGGAATGAGTGAATCTGACTCCATGCTCTTAGGAGGCTAATTTATTATTTTATGATCTATATGATATTAAAGAATGCTATACTAAAGAATAGAGAAAGGATACTTATAGAAGGCTTAACAAAATACTAATGAAAAACTCGTGACTCCTTCCAGAGCCTCAACACAGCTGGGCAGTAATTGGTCATTAAGTTAAAACAATTCACATGAAACCAATCAAACAATCACCTGTTGGCTAACAAAGTCCAAACCACATTCAAAAGCAGCAAAACACAGGAGAATTGAATCAGATAATTATTGTTTTCATTTTTCTCTGAGGCTTCCCAACTTCCCAGGAGAAGAAATCCTGGCAGAGGGATTTTTCAGAAAACATGACGGTGATACACCAATAGTTGAACTTACTAAAAAAATTAACTACACCATAACCAACACACACTACTGTATGCTGAAAGAAGACTTTTCTCATAAAAGTCACTTTTTCTGGCTGTTCATGAAATTCAAATTTAATAAAAGTTTAAACAACTTAAATATTTAAGTTAAGAGTTATGGCTGCTTACATCCATTTTGTTGTACAATACTAGTCCAGACCCCACTACCATTATTACATTGTGTTATCTTTCTAAAGCACTCAGTCATTTATAACTACCTAAAAAAAACCCCCAACAATCCACAACTTCTGTCTCACTGTCCCCAGGATCTGCTCCTCAAACAGCACAGCAATGAGAGCACAATTACTGAAATGAAGATGTTGGCAGCCATCCAGGTGCCAGTAAGAATACAACGGGTATTACTCACCAGTTCCTTGTGTGCTGTAATCTGCCAGCTCTAAAAACAGAACATTCCCAGCAGTGCCTGTTCCCTCCTTTTGATGCCAGATTCTTTTGTACAACGCTGTCATCTTAGCTTAGCAGGAGCATTACTTATTTTTTAATTCCCTGTTGGTATTTATTTTTCCCGTTCTCTAACGTGGACCCTTGAGACAGCTGCCCTACACCAAGAGCCCAAAACACAGCAAACGAGCACCCAAAATCGCTGCCACCTGAAATTTAGCTGAGTGCAAACAGGGCCTAAAAGCCAATCTTTGCCATTTCTTGACCTGTGGGTGATGTGGAAGGCTTTCAAAGCCCAATCTGTGCAATAACCTCCGAAAAAAGAAATCATTCTAGGCATCAGAAAACTACCACTTCGGATGATGATTTGCCTGCAGATATCAGTTTTGCACTCCTCAAGCCCAGAACAGCAAGGCAAAATGCAGAGGGGCTTTGGAGAAGCTGACAGGCATCAGCCAAAGGCCAATTAATCAGGGAAAGGTAAATAGAATGAGCATTCTGGGTTTAATTTAGGTGCCTAATTACATTTCCTGTTCAACTCTTGAACACTTGGTTAACCTTAGCAGAAACACTTTTATTCCTTTGTAACCCCTCTTCTGTGAAGATATGCTTGGTCACTGCCTTAAATATTGTGAATTTCAGAGTTATTTTGGAATAGCGCTAGTAGGTACAAGCAAGAAACTTTTACATGACCTCAAAAAAAGCTGTACTGGTAAAACCAGACATTTTTAGTGTTGGATGCTCTCCTTTGTCCTCCTGACCCTTCCCCAGCTCCACTGTCCTTGTCTGGTCACACTCCAGCTCCCCACAAAAGCCGAGGGACCCAGAACTGGGCACAGCACTTGGGGTGCCCCTCATCAGTGCCAAGCACAGGATAAGCTCCTGAGACACGAGCTCAGCTCCTGAAAAATTTTCCCTAATGCATTACAAGTATCAGCACAAAATCACACCACTGTTACACATCCTAAAGCATTCACGGGTGCTCAGAAGCCACAACCACCCCCCAGCAACAGGCAGTATTGCACTCACCTCCACAGGGGTTGCTCAGGAAGCAGAAACCAGCCTGGAGGAAGAGCCAGAATCAGGATGATGGTGGAGGCACAACCAACACAAAAGGGAGCTCCAAGCACAGTACAACCTTTTATACTCTTCATCCCAAATGCATTGCACCTGTGTGCCCTCTGTTCCCTTTGCTGGTTGGTCAGTGCCTCTGGGCACTTAATGGCTCGTTATCCTTAATGCTCTTCACCTGTTTGGCTCATTATCTTTAATGTTCTTCACCTGTTTTTCACAGGTGTAGCCAATTAGCGATGAGCAGGGCCACAGCTCCACTCCCAATCCCCACAAACTGTTTGCCTGCAACAGGCCAGGATCAGGCACAGTGGGCACCCACCCTCAGCTGTGGGGCTGACCCAGGTGTTGGACAAGATAAGAATTTTTTTTTTTAATGTAACTTTATTCAGTTATCACAGAATTATAGAATAAAAAAACCTCTGAGATCAATAAATCCAACCCCTGTTCACCCTTGCCCTATGGGAGAGAATTGAAGTTTCTTTCCAGGTGAAGCCTGGTGAGATCTTAACATCTCAACAAGCTGGGAGTAGCACAGAAGATACACAAAAGATAACAGCCATGAGTGGCCATTAATTTAACTATTTCCAACATTATTATTAACTCCAAACATCACCCCTGGCACTGCTGGAGATACCTGCTCTGGTAAAGGAGATATAAAAGAACCAAGGAATGAGGAATTCCTAATTATAGGAAGCCAAATACTAAGAACTGTGTAACTTGGGGCCAATGAACACTGAACCAATGAATTTTCATGGGTTTTGACTCTGTAAGTGTGTGAAAAATCTAGTAAAATTGATGTGTGATGGAATGATTTCCTCTGCACGGCCCGGGTCCTGTGTGGATGAAATTATTTCTGTTGCACATCCTGGCCAAAACAGCATCCTGGTTGTTATGAACAAAAATTCAGTTAATGTTTTTTTTGTGGGAGGGAGTTGCAGGGACGCCATCGGGTCGGTCTCTGCCAGGATACTTAGTGCTTTGTTATTGTAATACCGGGTCGTTAAGGCTTATCTCTTCTTTTGTATTAGTAAAAAGCCTGGCTGGGTGCGGTGGACCCTTCCCCCGAGGCAGTGCTCTCTTAGAACATAGGGAAGACACCTGAGAGGGTGGGGGGGGGGTTATGCAAAGTGACTCCAAAGTCCAGAATGCTTTGTGGGACCCCGACTCGAAATGCAACGAGAAAACCCCAAAAACAACGAGCCAAATAAGAATTGAGAGACTAAAATGATGTCTGGACATGAGGAGCCGATGGCTGAGCCTGCAGAGATGCGGAGCCCCTCTCGCCCTGAGCAGGAGTGGTCCCAACGCCGGGACCAGACACCTGGGAAGGTCACAGGAGCAACATCTGACGGGGACATCAAGCCCTAAAAAGCTCCTACGAGGACTGAATCCCGCGGCTCTGCTCCTAGTGGACGGAGCTGCGCATATCCTCCTCCTCTGAGTCGCCCTGGGAGACGCGACGGGGACTGCAGCCCTGCCGAGCCGCCCAATTCTGAGCTGATCATTTTTAATAAAGGCATTATAAAGGAGAAGAAGTCTCCTGGCCCTGTTTATTTCATGGTCAGCATAAAGTAATGCCTTGATTTTCCAACACTAAAAATGCTGTTGGAGGGTTTTTGTTTTTCCCTCAGTTTCAGTGACACAGGCGTGCCCTGCGGCGCTCAGAGGGATTGCAGGGGCAGCCTGGCCATGGGTGGGGTTCTGAATATTCATGTGGCCGCCTCAGCTCACAGACCAGCAAGACCAATTAGGCTGGAAAAGTCCATCATTGAGTCTAACCTGTGACCCAACCCTGCCATGGCACTGAGTGCCACCTTAAACACCTCCAGGGATGGTGACTCCAACACCTTCCTAGACAGCCATTCCAATGTCTCATCACCTTTCCTGTGGGTTCAATTCCTCCAAAATTCCCCCTGATGTCCAACCAAAACCATCTGGGGTGCCTGTGCCCACATCAGAGCATGGCAGGGGGATGAGCACCAAGTCTGGGGTCCCAAGGGGGTGCTGGGCATCAAAAAAATGAGTTGCTTATGCTTAGGAAATTGAGTTGGAAGCCGGGCTCGTTTTTTTGGCTTGTCCCCCTTATATAAAAATCATCTCCTGCATGATTAACATGCATGCTACAACTCTGAGCTGGGGAAATCCAGCGTGCCTTGCTGTAATATTTTAATGGGTTTGGATCGGGATGCAAGGAAACAAGCTGGCATAGCAGTAGTACAGCACAGCCATGCACAGACTGATGTGTGCTGCTGCTAGTAAAATCCCAGCGGGTATAATGATAAAACAGTTGTGGTCACAACCCCAGCTACTGACAATGGCTCACACAGATATCATTCCCGAGCAAATTTCTTGTGTATAATAATAAGTCTGATGGTAGCCTAGTGATTGCACATGAGCCTGAATGCCTTCCTTGGGAGGATGTTAACAGATAGGCACTGAGCCTTGCAGTTCCCACGTGGCTCTGCAAACATCACCTCTTCCATCCTGGAGTCAGCTAAGCAGGCTGGATAATGTTACCTCATTTTATATTCAACAGCTGCAGCAAGCAGATTTGGGAAAATAAATAAATCTGTAATTATGCCTAGAACTCAGGAAAGACTTTCAGGGCTGGTACAGATCTCTGTGTTTTCTGACACTTGTCTTATTGTGGTGTTGTGAAGTCCCCAGGACGAGGCAAGAGATGAGAATTTGACTCCATATTCTCAGATGGCTAATTTATCATTATATTATATTATATTATTATATTATTCTATTCTATTCTATTCTATTCTATTCTATTCTATTCTATTCTATTCATTATAAGAAAATTATATACTAAAACTATACTAAAGAAAGAGAAAAGATACATCAGAAAGCTAGAAAATAATAAATAATAAATAATAAAAACTCATGACTGACTCAGAGAGTCCAACACAGCTGGCCGTGATTAATTAAAAACAATTCACATGTTTGGATAAATAATCTCTAGATCACATTCCAGAGGAGCAAAACATGGAAAAGCTGAGGCTTCTCATCTTCCCAGGAGAAGAAATCCTGGTGAAGGGATTTTTCAGAAAATATCACAGTGACATCTTTTAAGGTAAATTCTGACTCACAAAACAGAGTCATCTCAAGTATTTAATTCCATCCAGCTTTGCAATGTGCTGACATTACTTTGAGATGTGGCAAGGTAAAAAAATATTTTAAAAAAAGGGTGTATCACTTCAGACTGCAAGTTATTACAGCAAGCTCAAAATCCACCAAAAGCACCACCAAGCTTGTTCCTTTTTACATTTTTAGTTACAAAAATAAACCAGAAATAATCCATGCAACAAAAACTGTTAAATTTTTCCTTTATTAAAAAAACTTCAAGAGAACAAGGTTTTTTCTCTCATCCACAAAGAAACAGTGAGTAGAAGCACATTCTGAGAAAAATTGTTAGTAAGGTAGAATTTGGAAGTTTCCAATGAAAGCAATTCAGTCACCTCTACTCCAGTATATCTTCATCCACATGTCTCAAGTTATTATTTTCTTCTAGAGAAGACCATAAAAATCTCTTCTTAAACATAAAGTGAAAAGACTGGCCCAAGCCTCTCACTAAGATACAAAAGCAGAAGTTTTGGCTCCTGAGACCAAACCAAAATCTGACTAATAACTATTCAGTGCAAAAATTACTCATCTGGAGTGCAGCATGATTTCCCAGCCTTCAGTCAAGATCAAGTTCTTGATTATCACATGCACAATTAACTTCTTGCAGCTGTGAGCGAGGTTTTCTCCAAAATTTTCCTTGCTACATTGGAATAATGAAGGAAAGTAAGAAAACTGATCTTTCCAGCTAAGTATAAAGACATTTTAAGTGCATAATGCACCCTAAAGCTGAGGAGGACAGCACTTTAGCAGACAGCTGAAGAACAGAAATTGTGCATGAAATTGCAAGTGGTTTCTGTTCATTTGTTAAGAGAATTACATCTAGAAAGGACCTGGCCACTTGTGACTTGCCTTCAGAACGTGAATTGATCCATCTATGGTCTTTTGGACCAAGCTCTGACTTTTTTATCCAACAATCAGGAACCTCTGTCCTTCAGACTTCATTATTCACATAGATGACTTCCAAAATAACATGGTTTTTAGCCATAAATTCCAATTTTAATAAATGAAGCTGTGATGTCCCCTTTTTCCCCTTCTTGGTTTTCAAGATTTAGTTGAAATTCCCAAGTTGCTGTGAAACTATTGAATGAAAGTCATAAATAACTAAAAGCCATATCTTCTTTTGGGGTTTGGGTTAGCACACAAAATAGACTCTACCTTGAAAGAATTTTTTCTCTGCATCAGTCCAGTGCAGAAGGATTGTGAGCCAGTTTTCCAGGCAACATTCTAAGATATCTTCTTTCCTCTGACCACTGTAGGCTTTAAATAGGCCATGCAGAGAAAGACATTGGCCATTCACAGGGATGTGGGTTTACATGTGAGTTTTCTCAAACAATAATTTTGTATTTTGAAGGAGGCAGGAGTGGGGTTACTGAAAATAAGGTGTAAGACAAATGGTTTGGTTTACAATTTTTTTAGAAGACACTATTTGGAAGACCAGAGAACACTGAGTATTGAGCAAATTGTATTTCATAAGTGTAGGGATAAACTGATATACAATATTTAAATCATGGAGAAAAATCAAGAAAATATTTGCAGTCAATCTCCATCAATTGCAGCTTGTTTTGTTCTATATTAAAAACCATGGCACTGAGCAATAAGGAAGAGCTCAAGTTTGTTATTCTGACAAGAGGAGTTTTTTTTCCTGGAAAAACATCAAACTGACTATGTGCATATGGTCAAAACCCAACAAGATAAATCATTAGTGCTTCTATAGAATATTTAGCCTCAGGATCTCATAGTGTTTTGCAAACTTTAATTAATTCTTACATTATTTTGGCAAAACAGGAAATAAAGTGCTACCTCCAGATTGCCACCTCATCAGTAATTAGAGTATCTCTTCCAAGGCTGCACACCAAACTGGTTCCCACGTGAGGAGCTGAACCCAGATTTTCTGAGTCCCTGCTCTGACAACTGCTGAGCTCTCACAGCTACTGCAAAGCAAAGTGAAAAGTCCTGCAGGTTTCTCGTTGCTCCTTATTGAAAAAGAGCACAAAACCTACCAAAAAACCACAGTTCAAATAAACTGCTGTTAAGGCCACTGGCTTCTGCATTTGTAAATTCTGCCCCAGACTCTCTTTATCTAACATTGTAAAGCCATTTAAAACTCCCAGCTTTGATTTGGAATTCCTCCGTATAATACATAAACCCACCTATTTTGTGGGATGGTGATAAAGAAGATTGAATTGTTTTCACTGTCAGCTGCTAAGAACATTCTTAGCTGAGAGATCAGGCTAAAACTTAAGGGGTTTATTTTTTATAAATGCTTTCAGAGCTCAAAGGAAACAGAGCAAACCCTTATTAGTTTAACAGTTTCCACTTCTATCACCCACTACTCCCTTTCAAATCATCATGGGACCAGGCTCAAGAGAGGATTTCCCTTTTAGATTTATTTTTCTGATTACCATTGACATATTCCTTACATTTTAAGGCTGATTTCTGACAGTAGGTGCACTTGCTAAAATTATGAGCTGTGTTCTAATGAAGAATTGACTCCAGCTGCAATGCCTATGAAAAACTCCCCGCTCCTTACTCAGCTTTGACAGGGCTGTGTTTCATGGGACTGAGATGTGTTCTTACTACACCAGGACCTATAAAGCAAAGCAGTCGTGGTGAGGGCCCATATATTTCAGAGAAAGGTGCCAAAATCTATTCCCTCTATTCTATTTATTTATATTCACAGAAATTCCTGTGCTAATGCCAACCAATGTATGAAACAATGAAACTGGCAATTTGACTTTTTAATACAGTAAGTAGGATTTTCTAACTTTTTCTTTGCCCTTATTTACACATTTATTTAATCTTTTTTTAAGGTGTAATTTTACACATTTTTTCCCTTGCATACTTACTGACACAATCCTGTGAAATCTGTTTCAAGTGATCTGAATCTGATGGAACCTGGAAAGAAGCCCTGCAGTGCAACAGGTTTCTGGGCAATAATTAACAACATTTTAGCACAAAAATCTCAGTCAAATTAACTATTAACTATTTTTGGCCTGCTGAGTTTTCATAGTCCCACCCCACTTCATCCCCTGCAATCATTATTTTCTAGAATAATGCCTACAAACATAACCAACTAAAACCCAAACATAACCAACTAAAATCCAAGGACCTGACTCTTCTCTTGCTCCTCTTTCACCCTTCACAAATAGAGATGGGAGCAGAACTTACACAAAGGAGCCGAGGAAGGCTAAATGTACTCTCTGCATTGTGTCTTCTTTATGATTTAAAACCTTCTGTATTGTTTGAAAAAGTGTGAGGAAAAAAAGGGGTTTAGTTTCTATTTCTATCAAGTCCTGCTGCAGCACCATAGAAAAGTTCTGTATCCTTTGACAGAAGTCATGGTGTCCATTAAAAATGTCACTTGAGTCCTTTCCCAAGAAGGGGTTAGTGTCAAGTGCAGGTGTTCTAGCCTGCAGTTAAAACCATATTTTTTGTAAAAAAATTGTGTAGTCAGTGGAGTTCAGACCTTTGTGAATGCTCAGGTAAAAGCACCTGGCAGCACCTTATCTCTTGCAAGTCCCACAGCCTCTCTCTCTTTAGGCTGATCCAGTTTGCAGAGGATTTGGGAAGCATTTAGAACATTGCTTCCATGAGTAGGCAACTGGTATTGATTGCTTATACAAAAAACATCAAACAGAGAGGTAAATTTTTAAATATTCGACATGGTTTTTGCTTAATCCTCTATTTTAAACCATGAATTCACTCAGGGAAGTTGTAATTTTCTTGATTCTAGCAGGCACCACGATTTATGTGGGACATTGTCTCAATTCTACATCAGCTTGTCAGTGCTTGATCATTAATTCTCTGATATCATATGGGTGGAAGGTCCCCAGCAATGTTTTATCATATTAGTGACATCTGCTGTCTCTCTAACTTGCATTTGTGTAACCTGTGGTGTATTTTCACCTATTTCTTTCCACGAATGCAATCCTTTAGCTGTGCTGCTTTAGGCAGAACACTTGAAAATGCGGAGGATGTGCCAGTGGGCTGGCAGAATCAGGTATTTGCACAATGTTATTTTTATGTTAATCTGAAGTTTGACAAATATTCTATTTATATTCAGCAGTGCTTCTGTGTAATAAAATGTGTCTGTACATAGGTGCATATTTTTGCCTAAGCAGAATACAGAATAAAAGTATGATTTATGAACGGTGCCAGATTTCTTGCATGCAATGTGCAATAATCTCTAACTAACAAATATAAACAGTTCCATTATAATGCATTAACCCTTAAATAATCTACCAGAAGGAGAAGCAGGTACATGTAGGTGTATTAGATTATAGATACACCCATTTGTCTCCTCTTTTTCAAGATGAAAATACAAACCAGTCCCCAAATTTCTGGCATGAAGACCCATAGCAATTGCTGCGCTGAATCAGAGAATTAAATTACTTATTTAATACACATAGGTGGGTGCAGATGCTGGGAGACAGGTATTAACTCTCACAAAGAACAAATTGCCCTGTTACAAAATGCTGAGAACAGGGAGAGAGCAAAATTTCTAGTCCGAAATTACTCCCCTAACTAAAGAGCATAAGTGCGTCTATGCCTGTGGTAATTCTCACTGATCACCCTTGGACCTGTGTCTATTTATAGTTTCTATAAGGAGGATAAATGAAGAGAATATTTGTGATAAGACTATCATTAATATGACACCACTTTACTTATTATTATTATTATTATTACTATTATTATTACTATTATTATTATTATTATTATTATTATTATTATTATTATTATTATTATTACCAGACAGATAAAAGTATCCTGGGATGTTGTACTCTGCAAACTGGGCCCCTGCAAGAACCCAGGTTAAAAGTGAAGATTTAAAACTGCTGTTCAGGTTTGGGTTTTTTCTTTTTTAATTTTAATTTTTTTGATCACAGTCATTTCTGCAGTTTGACTCACCCTGACTCACCCTAACCTCATGGATGGGAAAAAGAACAGGAGTGACTGGCTGGAAGAAGCTGTAGGAGGTGGAACAATACATGGAAAGAACACAAAGGGAGGGTAGTTATTAAGCTGAAGAAACACTGAAAACCCCTGTAAAAAAGCTCAATTTCTGATTAAAGTTTTCATGAAATTAAATTATTCATCTGGCTCTGAGAATGTCCGGGGTGATTCTTGATTTTTTAATTAATATCAGTTACAGAAACACATTCCTGTATGTGAGGTGAAGGAGAGAAATGAAAAGCATCTTGGAACAGACAGGTGGGGCCAGAATTCCTGCTCTTTGGGAAGCAGCTCTTCCTTAAGGCTCCTGGGAATGGAAACTTCCCCTCCCTGTGCATTTTGGCTCTAATCCCAAATCAATCTTCATCCATTTGACAGATGCTCAGGCTTAGCTGCCACCTTCTTCTAGCAGCTATCACCTGATCTCAATTTGCAGTCCATACTCAAATTGTGTCCATACCCAGATTTTAGGCATCTCCAAACCATCATTCCCAAGGGATGTGGAGTTCATTACCCCTGCTGTACCTGGACCACCACTCAAATGCCTCCTTAAGGCTGGTGCAGGTGATGGTCCCAGCCCTTAGATCTGCCACCTCCATCATTTGTCAAATGCTGTCAGCACTTCCACTCATCATTGCATCTCTCTCAGTAGATCCAGCATCATCTTTGGCCTTTTGGACAAAGTCAGTGCATTATAAATCTCCTCTGATGAATATTTTCACTGAGGTTCTACCAGCAAGAGACAGGGTTTTTCATCTCCTCTCTGGCCTCTAAAAGCTCTGTGCCCTCTCAGTGGTGGTCAGGGTGCTGCTCTCTGCACACACAATGAAAATAATTCCCTGAACATAAATCCAAGAGTTAAAGATACCTCATCTTTAAAAATACATTTCTGTAGAGGGTTTCATTGTTTGTCTTTTTCTTTAAAAATACCCCAATTCTTGCATGACATAAGCAGAGAAGTCCTGGCCTGTCTGATCACATTTCCTAGCTGCTCAAAAAGGGAATGAGGAAGGGAATAGAATAAAAGATGAAAAGAGGTTTGAGTGTGCAATGAGAAGGAAGGGCAATGACTAACGTGCACTTAGACATAGGAAAGGAAGGCTGTAGCAGAGTCAGGTCACTGTCACAGGGAAGAGAAGTTCCAGACTAAAAAAAGCCAGAAGTTTTCCTCTGTGAGAGGGGAAACACATTAAAAATTGATGCTACTGCCCAGCTTCAGTTCCTGGATGATTTTTCTCTACCATCTTTGGTAAAGACATTAGGAAGCAGCCTCTTGTACAGTTCTGCCCTGATTTTGGTATTGCTCTTGTACCTCCTAAATTGGCAGTCATGCATCTGGTTCCTTCCAGTTCTGATCCAGAGGCAGCACCCTCCTTAAATTAGGCTTCCATTTATCTTAGTTATCTTGATTTATGCAGCGTTCTGTGCACCATTCATCATACAGCTAATCTCGAGTAACCTTGAGTAATATTTTAATCTTGCTGCCCTCACTTTTACCCTTTGTTTCTCAGCATTAGCCTTGAAGACTTCTCTTTCTGCCTTCAAAAAACACCTGTGAAATCTTAGCAGGTAGCTCATACTTTCCTGCTAAATTTTTCTCCCAAAGTCTTCCCTTCTTCTCAGCAGGTCTTGTCCCCCACCATGATTAAAACTGATAAAAATCTGAGGTATTTAAAGGAGCACCTCACTGGTGTGATACTGACTGCCTACAAAATCTGGAAAATTTCATAGCATGAAGTGTTTAAGGCTTTGGTTCTTGCCAGTTCTCAAAATCTGGGTTATTTATTTGGGGTTGCAGAGGTACTTTTATTAGGAGTTTTTTCTTCTCTAGAAACTTGAGACTGTTTAAAACTTTGTCTGATAAACCTTGTGTGCCTCTAGACCAAGTAGCCAAGTGAGGCATCAAACAATATCTCCCAGGCATTCTATTTCAGAGTCCATTCTTCAGGGAATAGACCTTATTTATTTTAAGTTTAATGCTTTTTAAACCTCAGTCATGTCCTCTGTTATCATTCTCCTACACTCCCAAGATCTGTGAGCTTCTGAGGGCATGTCTTCAGCCCAGCTTCTTTTCTCATGGTTATCTCGAGGCTTCCTCTGATCTTGGTTCACCTAAGCCTGAAACCAAGCCTGCCTACCCCAGAAAGGGGTCACTCCACTCAACCTCACTGATTTACTAGAAGAAAACTCTCAAATCTATCCAAAGGTTTGCACTCCTTCCTGTGTTTCCTTTCTCCTCACTGTACAAGCTGGGTTTTATTTAGGAAAAAAAAAGGAACAATAAAAGGAATCACTCTGTATTTTGCTGGCAAGTTTATGCAACTGTAGCATGAAAAATTTAGAGGCCATGATAAAGTTTTATTCTGCAGCTCAATGTAAAGTGTGAGAATCTAAAAGGTCTCCAAACAGCAAGTAATTTCTCAAAGTGTATTCTATGCACAGTGATTCAGAGTGTACTAAGGACAGAATTGCAAGCTAAATGAGTTTTGTGCTGTGATTTCTGCATAGTTTAGTGCTTTAATCTGAAAAATTAGCCACAGACACCCAAATTGTGCAGTACTTACCGTCTCTGTGAAGCTGCTGGATGAAAATTTGGAACCAGACTTGTTGCCTTTGCTTCCTCTAGAGCTCAATTCAGAGCACTTAATGAACCCAACTTGAACACAGCCAAAGCACAGCTTTGCTGCCTCTCCACCTTGATGAGTTTCTGCAGCTCTTTCTGCTGAAAACAAAAGGGGCAGGAAAGGTTCTGCTGAGGGATTTCCCACGGGAGTGTGTTTTGTAGGCTGGGATTTTTTGCTAGTAGTATAATACACAACAACACTATTTGGTTAAATATGAATATGAAATAAAAGTAAATATTAATATGAATAGGTTGGATGGGGCCTGGTTTAATGGAAGGTGCCTCTGTCTATGGTAGTGGGGTTGGAACTGGATGATTTCTAAGATCCCACCCAACCCAAACCATTGTTTGGTTCTATGATTTCAAAAGTTCTCTTAGCAGGAAGCAGGAGCAATATCCCTGGAGACTTTCTGACAGTCATAAAAACCACCACAGCCCCAAAGCCTTGCTGCTCTAAAATCAAGACACTGCACTCATTTGCCCTTCTCCTGATAGCATGGGAATTCTTGGAATTCCTTCCCATTGTATTAGTAGTCTGCAATGTCCATTCTTAACTCTCAAATCAAAGTGGAAACAGTAGCTTGCAGGAGTTTTCAAGTGTGTGTTGAAGGACACACAAGTTTGTTCACTTCCCCCCCTCATTTACCAAATACTTTTCAAAAAAAAAGCATTTTTGAAATCCTGAGTTTTACTTTTTATCTCCTTTTGGAGGAAGTAACAAAGAAGATGAACATACAAATAGAAAAACTCCCACACAACTACTGCTTGTGTTCCTCCTGGGATAAAGCAAGCAAACAACTTTTCTTTTGTGGAACAAATTTTAGTATATTTTTAATAGAAGAATTTCTATCTGGGAAAGGTTATGTATTTAAGAAACATGCAGGTTAGGTCAAACAGTGTTTTGAACAACAATGTATCATTTTTGGGGGAGAAGATCCTCCTTTTTTATCAGGCAGTTCAGAAACAGTATTAAATATTAAGAGAATTGAAGTTCCTTTTTAGCAAACACAAACCTGGAGTAGAAAACATTACCAACCTTATAAATTAGATCAGTTTGAACAAGAAAAAACAGACTTAATATTCTTTGCAGAAGAGATGAAAGATATCTGAACTGTCCATCAATAATTAAAGTAGCACTGAATATGATAATAATACTTTGCTATCTCACTGTGTGGTAGATAGTTGGATGAATTCACCTTATTTTCATTTCTTTTTCACCCAACAAGAATTCTGCTATTTGTGTCCATAAAATGCTGCCATTTCCAAGCATCTCTGAATTATTGATTAATAATTCAGGCTGTGTCACAATGCCAATAGCATGGCATCTAACTAAAAACTGTTGAGCCTAAATAAATGTATGCATTTAATGTAAACATAAAAAATTAGGTTCATTTTGAGACTTATCTTCAGCCTAAATGCCTTTTCCAGAAAGTGAAATCATACAAGTGAAAATATCAATGCATAATTTGAAAACGCGGCAAATTCTACACTCCTAAGGAGATTTTTTTTTTTGTGGAGATGCTGAGCACTGCTCACATGCAGTGAGTCAGGGAGACTGAGATTCCCTCCTGGCAGTTTCTGTCAGCTGTGAAAGGATGTGTTGGATGCAGTGAAAGGATGTGTTGGATGGGTGTCATGTGGGGACAGCCCTCCTGAAGCACTCACTGCTTCAGCTCCATTGATTTTGGCAGGAATCTCCCTGACACAGAGCTTGATATTGAAAGATGCTGACCTCTCTTATTACCCCAGGAGATGGGGTCTCCAGAGCTTCCCTGGAGACGATTTCCTATTGATTTTAAGTCTGCTTGTTGTGACATGGATCACATTAATCTTGCAGGATGAAGGCGGCAGAGCAGACAGGACGGCCTGGGCTGGCTGCCTCTGTGGTGCCATCCATTCCCAGCAGCTGGGTGCAATCCAGGTGGGAAATGTTTATGGCAAATGACCCAAACCACTGGCAATTTTCAAAAGCAGAATGTGCTCTGCTGAGGTTTGCAGGGTAATCTCCCACCACCAGAAGGTACAGGCTGGGGTTTGATCCAGATAAGGGAGATGACCCTGTGGAGGTGGGATAGTGCTGTTGCCTGGAATAAAACATGAAACTTTTTTTCCAAATGGTGTTAAAATAATATAAATAATATAAATATTATAAATAATATAAAACAAATCTAAATAATATGTAAATAAATAAAAATTTTTAAATGGGGAAAAATAATATAAAAGCAAATCTTTAACTGAAAGCCTTCAAAGTGCACAATATTGTGATATGCACATGTGGTACAGTATTTCTACAATTTTATGAGTTAGTTGAAGTTTGTGTTTCATGGGTTTCCCTCATTCCAGATGGATCAAGGTGGGACCATCAATCAATGGACATCAAAATTAGAATAATCAAGTCCTATCTCTAATTTAATGGGTGGTGATCTCTTTCTATTCTTATCCTTTCTTTCACTTTCTTTTTCTTATACATTTTCTTCAGTGTTATTTTTGTCTTTTTATATTGCTGTATTTCCAGAGATAAGAACCCAAATCACTACAAAACTCCTTTCCATTGCAACCAACTTGTCCTAAAATAAACCCATATATATATATACACAGATGCACACAATTAGTTTGGAAAATAATTGAGCATGATAAAAAGATTGAGGATTCCTAACTCTCTAAACAGACTGCTGCTCTTCTGTGGAGAAAACAAGAGCAAAAATCTTTATGAACCCAGCATGTCTCCATGGGAAGTAATGTTTTGTGTCTCCATTTTCTATTTTATGTCTTTAGAAAGCACTTTTAAGGTACTAAAACCAAAAATAATTCCTGAAACCAATTGCTAAAATTCAAGTAGCAACTTGGAAAGACCTATGGTTTGGAAAAACCATAGATATATGTGACATAAAATGTATTTTTAGTTTATATATTTGCATACAACACTCCCATCAAGCCAATCCCAATTCTTTTGCTCAAGTTTAGGTATTTCTGTGTATATAACCCTCACAGAACAAGATAAATATTTACTAAATAAGGTCTTGCTAGATTTATATAGACAAAGATTAATTTCTATCATTTTCATTCTGTGATTACTTAGTTATCCCAATTTTTTTTTTTTTTTTTTTTACATCAGAATTTGATGTTCTTCCCTACAACTGCAAGTTATCTGTCACACTCACAGCAAATTGTACCTGTCTTTGTGGTCATACATCAGTGCTACTCTAACTCTTTTAAGTTGCTTTAGATCCCAGATGATTTTTTAGTGTTCCAGTACTTTGGGATTCTAATGCAGTTTCCTGTAAGCATTTCAAGGGGAAAAGAAAAAAAAGGAAAAAAAAAGGAAATTAATTAATTAAATTAATTCCATTACAATCTCCTCTGTTGTTTCAATGCTCACATGTGTTAAAAATGTTTGGAAGGCAAACCTAAAACAGAGTGGCATTGTGGCACTGCCAGGGCAGAGACATGGGGCAAGGGGATGTAGGATGCAGTGGGGTAGTGCTCACCCACCCCACAACACCTCCCTTAACACAAAAAAAAGAAAATCATACATTCTCAAACTGGTATTAAATAAAAGCAATGTGAAAATAAAATTTTTGGTATAAAAAATTTAAATGACAACTGTACATTTCTTCCCCATAAAGTTTCGGCTGCCATGCCATTTCTGATGAATATTAAATTATGTATCCACTGAAATGTTTAGAAAACCTTCCTTAACCTCAGTTAGAAAAAATAAACATTCTCCTTATCAAAAAGAAAAAAAACAAGTTGACCAAAAGTGCACAGAGTAACATTTGGGAAAAAAGGAAGAATTATTAAAAGTCACTGAGTAAATCTGTGACTGGCTATGCTAAACATGAAGCAAAGGCACTATTAAGAGGGACACCTCTGAACCTCTTCTACTGACACTGTTTTGCTGTGTGAGAGTGAATATTAATTAGAGGAGTAAACACGAGTGAGCAACACGTGGATCAGAATTCCGCGGCAGTGGGGAGGAGCAGTGGCTGGGACACTCACCTGGGCCATTCTCCACGTCTGGCAGCGTTGGCAGCAAGAGCTGAGAGCTCCTGCCCTGCATCACCTCTCCATGGGGGCATCTCACAGGAGGGAGGAGAGGCAGGCGGCAAGCACTGACAGATTTGGGATTGCCTGCACCTTGGGGAACACCCCCCCCTCCAAGCTCTTGAGCAAAAAGCTGAGCCCAAAGATGCCATCTCCTAACTCTGCATTTAATTAGCTCCAACCCCCAAGATCTTTGGGTTATCTTCCTGAATGTTTTGGGGGCAACTGAACCCACAGAGCTTGGCTAAGTATCATATGCCAAAGATATCAATCCATTTCACAGGTCTAATTGGCATAAGTTATTCCTGCTGGGTGTCTGGGGGATTGGATGTGTGCCAATTCCTCTTGAAGATTGTTTACTGATTTGATGTGTTAGAACCTTTTATCATATTAATTATTTATGCCATCAGTTGGAGGAAAAAATAATTGTAAGTAAATGCTTGCGGACTATTGAGACAGCTTAAAAAAAAAAGCCAAAAAAACTCCATAAGCTTGGATCCAGACAAAAAAACCCCCAGATTATCTTCAAAGTCTTCTACACATTTATTAGTGTGCTCAGAAAATTATTTTGTACAAACTGCTGGTGCATTTCTTTAATTAGATAAAAATACATGTCACCAGGAACTTGCACCCTCCCAACTCCTTTATTCTGCTTACAGAGAACAAAACAACAAATCCATCTGGAATGCCCTTCCCATCACTAATAACATAAACCGTGTTTGTTAGCTGATTTAAATAAAGAAATGAAAAGCAGATCTTAAACACAAACACAGCCTGTGTAAACTCCTGCCTGTAGGCAGTACAACCATGGGAATGTTTGGAAAAAAAACCACCACCTACTTTATTCTAATTAATTTGTGAGAAATTGAAAACCAAAGGCAGCATCTTTAACAAAAAGGGAAAAGCTCTAATAAATGCTAACAAAATTAGAGCTTCATGGCCTTTTATGACTTAAATTATTGACTAAGAAGAGAATTTTCAAACCTGCTCATGAATTTTGAGGAGGTTTTTTCATGTTTCTTATTCCCATCAAATGATTTTTGAGGTTTTTTTATTTTGGGAAAAACAGATTATCTGATATGCTTAAATGCAGACTTGTCTAGCCAGATAAAAACTGTAAGTCAAAAGAGAGCATCATTCTTTACTGTTTTGACAGACAAAATACAGTTTCAAATTAAAAATAAATGGCAGAAGTAACTTTTTGGTGGAGTGTTGGGAAAATAGGGGGAAAGGTCTCTCCAATTAAACATAACACAACCCATCAGTTGAATAACAATGCCACTGTAAATAGAGAGTGTGCATCTCATTACGTGCAAATTCAAACTTGAAGAGGAACAGTCAAAACCAGTGAAGTGCTCAGCTCTTCTTTCCTACAATGAAAATTCCACCAAAAACTGTGGACCCTAATTCTGTAGCTAAAATTTCAAACACAGCATTGCTACTCTCAGAGGAAGGACCATTTTTTGGGGGTGTCCTGTGCAGGACCAGGAGTTGAACTTGACCTTGTGGGTCCCTTCCAACCCAGGATATTCCAAGATTCTGTGATTCTATGAACAGCAGCATGGGCTAAAACATGGGTTAAAACATGGCTAAAGCATGGGTTAATTTGAAAATTAAATTCCCACATTCAAGAGGCAAAACTATTTTTTCCCCTGCCAGAGTACCTGGATATAAATTCCAATTTTGCACAGTAGATGAGAATAATGTATGAGAGAGGTGCCTTGATACCAATCTTCCAGCTGAGAGGGACGTCATTGCACAGCCAACTGTGACAGCTTCTTTTGAACAGAACAGCAAAAATCTTTTAGTACAGGACATCAGTTGTTTTTCTCCCCATAGTTAAGAATGCTGTAGATGAGACAAATTAATTTGTTTCTTCAAATAAATTTTTGATTTCATATAAGCTAAGTAGAAATTCTGTTTGTTAATGAATAATAACTTCACAAAAATCAACTAAGCAATACAAACCCACTCACACCTCAGTTATGTCTCCAAAGTTTGATGCTTTTTAAAAATCATTTTAATTATACTTTTAAGTCTAAACCCCCTTGTTTCTAGGGAACCCATAACTTTTCCTCTCTGAGTCTACAGCAACAAACAAGTTTCTCTCTGTACTGATAAGAATTAGTTATGCTATTGCACATTAATGATGTAGAAAAATGAAGCTGTTGACAATCAAAAGCTGACAGTGTTGACAATTTAAAAACTGCAGGGTTAATTTCAGATTAGTGCAAAACAAATCCTATTTACCAAATAAAAACTTATGACTTTTAAACCAAATAATATGGGCTTGAGGTTTTGTTTGTTTGTTCTCAGTTGTGTTTGGGGTTGTTTTTCTCAAAGAACAAACAATGATATTCTGAATAAGAAATGATCTTAAATAATGCTTAAATAAATATTCAGACTGAAAACTTTCTTCAATACTGCAGTAAAAAACTGTATGAAACAAAGTAACTGAAGATAAAATGGGGATATTTCTGTTCTTTGATGATTGCTTTTGCCCTATTTCTCCACAGATTTTCAGGGTAGGTTTAATTAAACCTTGGTGAACAAAAAAGTAATCTAAACAAAGAATACAATTGTTTATCTTGTTAACTTATTCTGTGGAGCGGTGCTGAGTGCAGTATCTTGACATCTTTTAGAATTGTGTCTTTTAAACAAGACACTATCAGAGTTCACCAGTTTTTATTTGGTTTCATAATCCTGTTTTCTGAAGAAAAATGCCCCAACCATTGGTATTTGCTGTCCCTAAGTGAATGGTTGGGATGAACTTTCAAGGAATGGTCTGGATGAGGTCTTAAAGGATGTTCCTTGTGTAGGACCTCATCCTTGCTCTCTGCTTTCCTTTTCTCCTGGTGAGCATGGCCTTATCCCTTGAGAGTACTGGGGAATTTGATTTCTTCTACAGCCTTCGGCTGCATTGGGCTCTAACTCAGATTTCCTGTCAGGCTGCCCAGTCCCAGGAAAGGGAATTATGCACCAGACCTTGCTCCATGGGCTGTTCAGGGTCCATTGTGCACCAGGCCTTGCTCCATGGGCAGTTTAGGGTCCATTGTGCACCAGGCCTTGCTCCATGGGCAGTTTAGGGTCCATTGTGCACCAGGCCTTGCTCATTGGGCTGTTCAGGGTCCATTGTGCACCAGGCCTTGCTCCATGGGCTGTTTAGGGTCCATTGTGCACCAGGCCTTGCTCCATGGGCAGTTTAGGGTCCATTATGCACCAGGCCATGCTCATTGGGATGTTTAGGGTCCATTGTGCACCAGGCCTTGCTCCATGGGCTGTTTAGGGTCCATTATGCACCAGGCCATGCTCATTGGGATGTTTAGGGTCCATTGTGCACCAGGCCCTGCTCATTGGGATGTTTAGGGTCCATTGTGCACCAGGCCTTGCTCCATGGGCTGTTTAGGGTCCATTGTGCACCAGACCATGCTCATTGGGCTGTTTAGGGTCCATTGTGCACCAGGCCTTGCTCATTGGGCTGTTCAGGGTCCATTGTGCACCAGGCCATGCTCCATGGGCTGTTTAGGGTCCATTATGCACCAGGCCATGCTCCATGGGCAGTTTAGGGTCCTCAGGATTTTTCCTGGACCGTGGATCTGGCAGCAGCATTGAGCTGACAGGAACTCTACTGGAAGTTTTTCTTCCTGGGGATCTCCTGAAGGTTTGGAATGCCAGGGTAGAGCCTGGCAGTCGCTGCTGTAGCACCCTTTATGACAGGCTAGAGTGGCACTTAAGAAGTAATCAGCTCCTATTAAGGAGTTTCACCAGGTTTTTTCCAAAACCTGACCCTTGGCCAAGGCAGGAAGGACTTTAACCAGCTGCTTCCCTCACTCAGAAATTTTCCATGACAGCAGCTCAATGCAGGCTGCAGGAAGCCTGAATGGCAAAGGTGCTTGGCCCTGAGGGCACATTAAAAACCACTAAGAGCAAATTCTGCAAGGTGACTCTTGTAGAGTCACTCTCAGACTATCACAGCTCAGAGGATTTGGTGCTCAAAGAGATTTTTTTTTTTTTTTTGCATAAAAACCCCCATTGGATTTTCCTCTACTAAGGCCCTTTGGGAACAGCTAGTGCAAAGTTAGTCCTCCTGCAAGGTATGAAAGTTAACCCAAGCATTCCCAAGTCCTGTGGGAGGTTGGTTGAGGCACCAGCCCACTGAGGCAGCCTCTCCCTTTCTCTGCAGATCCCTGTTTGAACACCAAGAAAGAGGCTGAGCAGGGCGGCTCTCAGGTGATGCCTGGCTCACAGTGCCCAAGAACAACACGAAGCCAAGAAAAAGGGACTCTCCAGATGAGCAAAGAGCAATTTCTACAGCCTGTTGACTGCTGTGTTCTTCCTAACCTCCTGTCAGCACACTATTCCCTAGGTTTTGGTTTTGCCTGTCCATGGGCAAAGCACAATCCCATGCTCTACACAAAAATTCTGTGTATTTTCTGCACCCTCTCTTGCTGACCTTGATCTAAAGCTGGCTCTTTATTCTCAACATACAACCAGGCAGCTGTAATTATTGCTTTGTGTGCCTGATACAGTGCATCTGAGATAACACATTTCAGCTGGAGGCTGATTTGACAAAGGGAATCGAGAAAAACAGATTTGTTTACACTGTCGGGCTGGCAGCATGTGGACTGCTTGACTTCTGTTAAAAAAAAAAAAAAAAGGCACTCTGTGAAGTGGTTTCCAAAGTACTGCTATCAAGATTCAGAAAGTTAGTCTTTTTCACCAGTGAAAAGTGTGGCATTTATAGCTCACTTGCTGAATTTTTTTTTCTTTTTTTCCCTTGTGTATGAGTAGCTCTCAGCACATTGTAAATGGAAAACTTGAAACATCCATTAAAAATAATTGAAGCTGGGGAAAAAAAAAAAAGTGAACAGATAAAATTACTAGTTTTTCACTTCCATAGAAAAAGGCCAAGAAGGATATTGCCTAACAAAAGCCAAAGGAAACTTTTTAAACATAAAACTTCTCGAGAGTTTGAGGCAAGTGCCCTGCAGTTCAGCAGATAACTAGATCACAGACACAAACACCTTTAGTTTGGAGCAACTACAGTGAGGTTCTGCGCTCCAAGCCAATTTTCTTTGGGATTTTTATTACTGACCTATATACTAAAAAATGGATAACATAATATTAGTTCAATTGCACTGCTGACTCTCTGCCTTCAGATTATTTTACTTCAAATTTTTTCCTGCATCTGTAAATTCAATTAGCAAACAATAAACTCTTCTGTAAGACTTCCGTGTTCTTTCCATACAGCGTTGGGTCATGTACAATCCTTCACGCTCCATACACATAAAATGACTCCTCCCTTTAAAGGCCAGTATTGTATTTCTTTCAATTTACTCAGGGTAGCTGAGAAAAGAAGAAGAAATGAAGGAACAACAAACATGGGAAGTGGTTGTTTTTCTTCAGTTTTCCTCTGAAATATGTCCAGGTTGTCTTTTCATTTTCACTGAACACTCCTCTGAGAGATTTGTCTTGAAGGTGATTAATTTTTAATTGTTCATGGGATTTTTTTTCCTAATACTTTGTGTTTTTATAGCCAGCACTGTGAAAGGATCTCAAAGCACTTTCCAAATGATAAATGATAAAGCACTTTAAAAACTCTGTATTGTGGCAAAAAAAAAAAAAAAAAACCACAAACGATGAGGAAAGGAAAAGTAACTCACTTATCTCTAGCTGAACATTTGGTCTTCAAAATACCCAAGAGGAAGACCCCTGCTTTCACTGCTTATTCTTGTACTCTAATATCACTTAAACTACATTGGTGGGGAAAACTGCAATCAAATGTTTTTCTCCATGCTCATGGTTCCTGATATTATCATGGAGAAGGCTTCATGCCTCCATCAGAGCAGGTAAATAAAGGAAATTTTCTTTTCTAGACTTTTCTCTGCTACTTATTTCAAAAGAAATGCCTGCAATTGTATCCTAGTCTTATGAATTGTGTATGTTAATGAATAGATATGTATACCATAAATATAAAATAAAAACTACATCTTCTACTACTTCAGTGAGAATACATTTTATAAAAATGCTTTCATAAGATTTTGTTCTGCAGGAAAAATTCACAGGAGGAATAGGAGATATCAGTTGTTTGCTAGGTGTTTTAGGCAGCAAATGTAGTAAAGACTCAGGTGTGCTCCCAAGTATTTCTGTTTGCCTTCCCTCTCTCAGTTCATTGATTTCATAAATGAAAAATTGCCTTTTAGTGTATTTGAGGGGCTTAGAAAAGCTTGGAAAGAGAAATTAGCCTGAGGACTATTAGAGATGCATTTTGACTTCTTTTGTATTTAACAAATTAATAAAGAAAAAGAGAATTAAACATACTACTGAGTTTTAGGAAGAAGAGGAAAAGAAGCCACACCGAAGGAAAGAAGTAACAAATATGCGACAGAGAAGCTAAAATGAGAATAATCCTCATCAGGGTGAATTCAGTCATTAATTCAGTTCAGGTCATCAGGCAGAGTCTTGCTAACTCTGCCCTGATGGCACCTCAGACGGCTTGGTCATCAAAGGATGCAAAAACTGCCCCAGCACCATGGTAGCACAGAAGGAAATTGGTCAGAGAGCACTGTTGGGGAAACAATTAATCCTCAGTCCTTGGCTGCCCACTCCCTGCTGATAATGCTCTGCAGAGGGAGGCTCCAGGCAGAGCCTCAGTGTCCCTGCCATGGCACCCATGTCACCCAAGCTGCTCCGGTCCTGTCCAGCTCTCCAGACTCTCCTGGTGTTGAATCCCTTTTGCACCACGGTGGAGGGATTTCAAACTGCAGCCAAGCAGGATTTTGTGGTGGTCAGAGCACAGTCTCCCACCTGACAGTGTCCTTTTAGCTTTGGGTTTTTTTGCTCTGGGAAACCTCTGGTGCTCAGCTGCCACTTCAGAGCCCTTTAATTGAGATGCTCCCGGCTTCCCTTGGGAGTTTTGTTCCAGGGAAAGCTCCTGATCAACAAGTAGCAGTTTGAACACAGATCTCTGCAGCTGAAGCACTGATCTGGCAAGACCTGTTGCAAGCTCAGGAGCACAATCTCAAGCTGTCACAAGTGTGACCCCCTTGCAATTCCTTCTGCTGTTCGCAGTGTTTATTCGACAGTGTGAAAATGCACTCCTCCGTGGTACTGAAAGGCACTGCTTCATTATCCCACATAAATTGGCATGAAATATATTAAACTTTTATGGTTTTTATTGCTAGCTTTGGGTCACAGTGAAACCTGTGCTTGGCTAAGGGTGTGAAGAGTAAATATAATGAAAAGCTGCATGACATTGATAGATCCAACTGATGGGAATCTATTGGCAATGTCAGTAACACTCTTGAGAAACAGAGTTTTGAATTTCTGATCAGAAGAACCAGGCATGTTATGAGTAGGTTTTAATTTTTTAAGGATTTAAGGAGGTTTTTCATGCCATAATTAGGTAAAGGTCTCCTTCTCAGAGGTGCCCCTTTACCACACAGCAGAGCAGATTCTCCGTGTGGGTGATTTGCTGCAAGCCACCAGAGCTCGTGATGTGCTCTGCTGCACATCACCTGCCATTAGCACTTAACAGGGGTTCATTAACAGGGCAATTTCACTGTGATGCTGCAACAGCCACTGCTGAAGCACGTGCCAGAAACATAACTGTTTATCCATAAATATCCATTTTCTTTTATTTTGGTAATAGAGAAATGTGGGTTTTCTTCCAAAGCAGTTGGATGGTATTTTTGGTCCATGCATGGCTTGTGACTGAGCTGAAGTGGAAAGTGCTAGCTAGTTGCTGGAAATATAAGTCATCTTTAGCATCTGCTGCCAATCTGACCTTCCTGGGAAGGTGTATTCTGTAGGAAATTAGAAGCAGAAGTGCCATTGAGTGAAACAAGGTAAACACAATCAGTCAAGAAAAAAAGGCAGATGCTGCACAAGTTCCTGTCTTCTGGAGTAAGGTGCAAGTGCCATGGGTGTAGGCAGGGTTTCTACACCCCAGATAGAGTCAGCACAAGCTAATATAATATATAATCATGTAATTAATATAATGCAATAATATAGCCTAACACAAACCACTGCCTTCCAATACTGAGAGATCTACCTCGAAATATTTAGCTAAAATACTATTTTCTCCTCTAAATGAACTGACAACAAATCTGAGCTTCAGCAAACAGTTTTGGGGGGTCTGAGATGTTGGATGGGGAGTCAGGAGCTGCAAGCTCTGCCAACAGAAATGCTCCTTGAGGAAGAGGCTCCCCCTTGTCAGACTCTCGTTCCCTTGGGCATTTTCATTGCTGTCCTTAGGGACAGGGCTGTCTTTTACCAAGTAATATAAAGGCAGGTTTAGCAAAACAATCCCTCCTCTGCCACCCTCGTTCCCTCCTGCAATTCTACCCGTCTGTAGCTATTATTTGTATCAATATTTTTGTTTCCAGGGGTTTTAGGCTCCTCCTCTCGGGTTATTGCAGTGGCTCTTCCTCAGCTCTTCTGCAGGAAGCAAAGATTCAGATGTAAATTACTGAAACAACTAGGCAGGCATCCTTAGCAAGATGCATTTGTGTGGATTTGTGCTGGCAGAAGGATGCACCTGAAAGAGTGCTAATGGGAATTTGGCTCAGAGGATGGATAGAAACCCAGAGGAGGTTTGTTTTCGCAGTGAATAGTTCACCCTGTTGAAAGGCTGCAATCTGTATGAGGGTGTACACATATATATTTATCACTCTTTTTTTTTGCACTCACATTAAGATACTGTTCTAGTAGCTGTTTCAAATTAAAAAAAAAGCCTCTGTGACTGGTGTGTTGGTAAAGATTATTTGTAAAGAAAAGATGTTACTGCACTGTGGATCTGTGTCCTATGCAGAACACTTGTTTTAGTTACAGCACTTCTGGATGGCAGGGTAGAGAAAATAAAGCACCACAATATATATTTTTTTAAGTTTTTTGCTTGTTTGCTATTGGGAGTTTTGTTTGGTTTTGGTTTATTGGAAGAACTGAGCCAAATTTTTTAGAACTAAATAAAATAATACTGAAAAAAGGAGTCTACCATCAGAAATTCTTGATGCTGAAAGCAGAACAGGCTGAGGTTTAGATCCTGGTTGTGAGCTGGGATTTGCATGTTTTCTTGTCAGAAGAGTATTTTTAGCTCATAGACAGGCCAAAAACCAAAGAGATCGCTTCACTGAAATTTCATAAAATCAATTTCTAAGCCTACTTGGACCTCAAAGTCAGTAAAATTCAATTTGCTTTAAGCCACAAAATGTATTTCTTAATGTGTTTTGGTGGGCCGCCAACAGTTCACATTTGACAAAGGCTTTTGTTCTGTGTGCATTTTCTGAGCTTCTGACATTCTCTGGGGGGAGCCTTTTTCCTCTCTTCTCGATTATTTGAAAGAGATGCAGACTCCTGCCCCACTGCTCAAGTTCCAAAAGCAACAGAGGCTCCTCCTTGCAGATGCAGAAATGATGGAAGGGGACAGAAAACTCCTCATTCTGCAGTGAGGCTTTTGACAGCTTCAGCCTTCCTGAGCTGAAAACATCTACAGCCTCTGGACTTTGAATTCATTCATCACAGGATGAATTGGGAAAATTATGCTGATTTGAGTATTTATTTTCCAAAGGCTGTGACAGTGAGTATTTAACAAAACAAGCAGGATTTTTTCCATAATCTGCTTTAAAAAGCATCTGGCAAGAGGCAATACCAGTCTAAGCTACATGAAGTATTGTGGCTGCACTGACATTAAAAAGAGAGGCTTTTTCTCTTTGTATCACAAAACGTGAAATACAAGAAATCCACTATTACAGCACTGAAAAGGATTTCTACTGAGTTTCTCTAGAGTTACCCTGGTTTAACTTGAAGCAGAAATGGGAACAGAAGTTATCTTCCAATTATTGTCAGAAAATTCATGATGACTGAACTACGCAGAAAAATCCCACATAGCTGTGATGAACAAAAATCCTGCCAACTTGTGCTGCATCTAGAAGTGTAAACATGTCATGGCAGAGAGACAAAACTGCTTTGATTAGCACAGGTCACCGCTCGTTTATTCCAAATAATTTCATTTCTCAGAATCCCGTGGTGCGCATTCAACCCACTTCACTACCTCTGTGGGAGCAGAGACAGATTCTGCAGCTCTGCAAGAATTTCTTTTCTTTTTCAAAACTCTGGGTGTGGGTTGAGGTGCTGTTTTCAAGTTTGTCAGCAGGCTGCTCTGAAAAGGATGAATGATAAAGCAGGCTCTGATTCCAGGGACATGTTTTGAGAGGCGAGGCACGTAGGGAACGAGGGAGTGACTAAAAATCTTGGAGAGCAAGGAAAAGAGGATGTGGGGAAAACATTTAAGTCTTCAAGCTATTTCAAAAGATGTTTATCATGATTTTGGAGGTCTATCATACACAGCAGGTGTGGATTTATTGCACAGATGTGCCCTTTATTGACTCACAGAGTGCAGGCTTTGTGCCCGTGTTGTTCTACACACTCCTGAAGTTTTACAGCTTCACTGATTTCTGCACTAGAGCCTGGGTGGCTTAGAAAGCAAGAAACAACCCCTCACTGAACAGAACTCATAATTTACCCAAAGATTAAAGAAAGGTGGGTGAGAGAGAAATATCAGGGCTTTGGGGTTACAAGCTAAGCTGTTTTCATTTTTCTCTGAGATGCAGATATGTTCATCTAAGCCCACATTTATTTTTGTCAAGTATTACAAATCTAGTTGCAAACAGCAATATATGAGTAGTCCACAAGATGTGAATGTTTCAGTAAGGACTGGTAAAAGCTGAGATGTAATGATTGTCTTGAAATTTTCTTCCTTTTGCCCCAGCAAGAGGCAGTTCCAGTTCACCCTGTTCTGAGCAGTGATAATCCAGTAAAATCCAAAAAAAAATTTCCCAAACTCCACTGAAGCCAGAAAAAAACTGTTGATTTCAGTGAGTTGTGGACCAGGCACTTCTGTTCTCAGACAGGAAGAGGAATGGCCAGAAAGGAATTTATATAATAATTTGCCATTAGGACAAAATTTTAGAATAATATCACTTGAAATGATAAAGAGGTTTTTTTGAAGATAATAAAATTACTGAAGTGTGGAAAATAGTGGTATGAATAGGCATAGACCTCTTTTGCTGGAATTTATTCCATTATATTTTCCTTGTGAAAATGAATTTCTGCATGCAAATAAGACATGGTTTTGTTCCCATGGGAGTTAAATTATGTCTTAGAGAGAAGCTTCTTTTTTATTTTCTCACTGCTGCCTAATGATAAAACAAGTTGGACAATTTGTAAGGAATAGGGCCTGTTGAAGAGAATACAATGAAATTCAAAAAGAAACAAAAAACCCAAACAAACACCAAAAAACCTCCCAAAATACAAAAGAAAACCAAAAGAAAGAAAAATAAACTTAAGAGACTGCATCAGCTACTACTGTACAGTAAATACTGTCCTCTTGATGCTTTATCTCCACAAGCTGGCCAGTTGTTATTGTGTTTTTTGTTGATAGGGTGATATTCCAGGCAGTCTCCCTAAACCCTGGGATGGGCTGAAAGAGAGCAAATGGAAATCTCATAAATGAATATATGAACCTATCTATAAGAATGTTTGATATTTGAAATTGTCACTGACTTGAAAGCAATGCTGCTCCATCAGCACAAGAAGTTCAAAAGAAGAATCCCTTTTGAGCCACAGCAAAGGGCATATTATCATTTCTTCTAGAAATACTTACAATGGCTGGTTGTACAAGCATTTTCATTAACATAAGACTTTTAATAAACCTCTCTTAATAACAGGAAAACATGCAAAGCATGTGGAAGGCTTTTCTCTGGGTCTCTAACCTCAACATTTTCCCTCCTTTTGTCTCCTCCTTTCCCAGAGGTGCCAGCAGCATTGTGAGGACCACGTCTGCTTCAGAACAAGAAATTTTGACTAGAACTGCTGCCCAGAGGCAGATCTCTGAAATATGTGACATTTCTAGTTTAAAGTTGTCAGAAGAGCTGATGAAACCAGACAATTAAATCTAAAGAAACATCATTTACTGACTTTTTAACCATTTAATCAGCAGCACCCTTGTGCTGAGTTCTAGCAGAGGACCAGTCCCTGGTCAGGTTCAGGGCTCCTGGCTGTGAAAAAGGTTCTTTTTTGTCCAACTACCAGAAGGATATCACAGTTTCTTAATGGGTTTCACAGTTTTTTAACAGGTTTCTTCCATTCAAATACCACAAAGGAAACCTGCTGACTCACAAACATTCAAAGGCATCCTGGCAGAAGCTGTCACACTACTTAGAATGAAGAAGGAATTAAAAACCAATGATTGTGGAGTAAAAACAGGTGACTCAAACAAGGAGAGAGGAAATGAAAACCTCTCTAGCCCAGGGCTGCTGATGGAGCACTGAGGCAGAACTTTGCAGCTGCTGGTGCTGCAGGGTTGCAGACATCTCTGGGTTTAGCTTTTAACTTCCTATCTACTCTTGGTTTCCTCTTCCAATTCAGCAGCAAAACTGCTCCTCTCTTCCTGTTTTTGTCACAAATCCCATAATATCTGACTTACAGTTTGTGCAGATAAAGCAGATATTAATTTAACAAATTAATTCATTTCGATAAATTAGAATTAATTAAATAGAATCTAATTAAATAGAATCTTCAGTGAAAGGATGCAAAATACACGGAAATAATGTGAAATTAGATGAAAAGGGTTACGAGTTTAATGGAGAGCTATTTAAAATGCAGGATGAGATTCTTAGACAAAAGATGGTTGTTGTCTGAATTCCAGGTTTTCCAATTCTCCTGAGAGACATGAGAAGCCTCCAGAAGACGGAAGACCAAAATAAAATCAAAATTTTAAAACAGGAACCATGACTCTATCCTCAAAACAAATTTATTTTCCTCAGAGCAGATGATAAATACTGTTTGAGCCTTTCCTAGCTGTTCCCATAAAAATTCAGTATTTCCCTGCAGGATTCTGAATTTATTTTCAGTTACAGCAAGTAGATATTCAAGGATAAAAAGGAAGGGTACCAAACTTGCCTCCAGGCTGTGTTTTGCACCGAAGTGCATTGCCTGGCTCTATTCATCACCATTTAGATGCTTAGGGCTACAAAACCCACTCCCAGCATTGCAATTCCTGCTTTCCACTGCTAAAACCCTACCCCAGTTGCCTTTTTTTTTTTTTTTTTTAATACATTTTTTCCAGTCCTCCTTTGAATCTTCATACTTTTAACTTTGTGATTCTTCCTCCACACCTCTTGTATGCCAGAGCCAGGGAAACTTCAGCTCATGTCCCAAGGCTCACTGGGAGGGTTTTATTTCAAGTTTCAGGTCCTAAGGGGGAGTCTTGTGGCTCCTTGACCTGTGTGTAATTCATACTCTGTGACTAGAAGGGAAGAGAAAGAAACTGGACTTATCCCCAGCACAATTCCCTATTTTCAGTGAGGAATGAAAAGGAAAATTTTGTTCTCCTGGACAAGAAATTCAAAGATCTTTTTTCTCAAGAAACTTTGTAAATTCCTGCAAGTTATTTTAATAATGTTGAGGGCTTTTTCCTAACCAGGAAAATAATCTCAACCAGGTGTAATTTCTTAGTCTGCATTTTTTTTTCTCCCTAGTCTGATTAGAAATGAAGCTTTGTGTGGAAAGGTTTTATTTTTAGTTTTGAGGGAAGGGGATGGGGATGTTGGTGTTCATGTAGACTAAATAAAATTAAATGAGGCAATAATTTTTTGCTGCTCTAAATTACAAGAACTTGTATGACTGGTATGATTAAATCTCCCAGGCAAGTCCATTTTATTTTGAGAATCATGATACATTAGTATTGCTTATTTTTGACAGCAAAAAAGAAACACCTTTGACCAACTTTTCCAGAAAGAGAAACCATAACAAACTGAGAGCATGCAATGCTTTTTTTCCTGTCACTCACTCCCAGGAGGTCTCTGAAAATTAGATAAGTTACTAATCTGAAATACAGAAAATTATCATCCAGATCTAAACTGGAGAACTAAAAATAACATTTGCCAAAGCTGAATGGCTTAGCAAGGCCAGTTCCTTGAAGCTGGTAAAGAATAATGAAGAAAACTGAGAGATGGAAAGGAGAACTACTTTAAAAGTAAGTGATTTCATGGCAGGAAGCAAAGCCAGGCAATAATATGGGGAGTGCTTTTTGTCAGTAAATAATTGTAAATATGAAATAAAAAACTGCTTATCAAAGAAAGCATAAAACTTTATCCTAGAGTAGAAATAATGTGAGTACTGTACCTCCCCTAACCTTGAGTAATGTCCAAAATACACAGGGACAGCAATGCAAATAAGGGCCTTGAATTGGTGATACCTTGGTTTAAACATTAAGGTTCTGCTGCTAAAGGCTTGAGTAAATAGCAATCAATATAGGCTGTGATTTTCAGTGTCTGTATTCCATGGGGACTGGGTACTGCAGGTCTCAAAGCAGATTTATTATCTCATACCCAAGATGATTTTTCGTTAGTGCTTTTATTAATTTAAATCAGATACGTGCTGTGGAGGAAGCTTTTGCAATCCCCCTGCTCTCATAAAGCTGGTTCTATTACAATCTAAAGAGAGTGCTCAGTTTACAGCCTTGTTAACATGCTAACAAGCAAGATTTTATGTTCTACAAGCCCCTTAATAAAGTGATAAATTAATTAGCTTACCTAGACAATAAAGGTCTGAGACCATCAGCTAATATGAATTTAATTTTGCTTGTGTTCCAAACAGGGGCACTCCCATTCCCACAACAAAGCTTCCAAGGTCAGGTCAGTGGTGTCAGGACTGAGTTTCTGCTTGGCCTCTCTTCAAAAAAGTAGAATTTGTCCTGTATCCCTTTCTCTGACAATGAAAAGCAGAATCCCCAGCCACCACTGGAGTCCTTCTTTGCTGCTCTAAATCCAACAGTAAGTAATATTTTTCTTCCGTGGAAAAGAAGTTTGGCTATAAGTATTATAAGTACTTGGCTTTCAGCACTCAGTGAATTTATTCTTTTTTTTTTTTTCTGCTTTCACATTTTTTATGCCAGTGAAGAGAAAGTTGTCCATCTCTAATTAGTGAAATGCAGGATTAATCTGCATTTCCTATTCCTGTTTGGAATTTCAAAAGTTTATCCTTGCTCCTGCTTCACCCATACCTATTAGTAGAATTTCATGTCATCCTCTGAAGTAAAATATTGTTTGCCTTTCTCTTCTGGCTCTATCCTCACACTCCTTTTCCTACCCTTCCTCACCCAACTCTTTTATTTCTTTATCTCTGCATTATTTTGGGGTTTTAAATCTGTTTTTAAGAACTTAAAACTCACAGCTCAGCCTGAACCTTGCACTTGCAAACCGAGTCTGTTCATTTGCTTATTGGAAAACCAAAATATTTTGTAGGGATGCAGGGAAACCAAGCAGCCAGGCAGTCCAGGCTGGGAATGGGGCACAGCTGGATTGTTGACAATTGGCAAAGAGAGAAGCAAAGGATTACAGAGGTTCAATCTATTCTGTGTGAAATAGAGGCATGAAATATTATAACCTTTTCGCATTAGCAGCAGCCATAAAGCTGAGAAAACTTATTGGAATCCTGCTTGTTTAAAATTTAATGGTGTTTTCTTGCACTGCAGCTATTGTTATGGGCAGATCACAGTTAAACACATTATTCTGAACTGTAGACATTAGTGGAAACAGACACTAAAATCCAGAAGGGAGTATCATTTTCTAGGTGAGCATAAGAAGTGATCAATCCATGTCTTTCACAAATCTCATTATAAAGTCTAAATACTTTATGGATAAGAGATTCAGATAATTCCCAAGCTGTTTAGCAACTGCAAACAGGTGATGACTTTACTAATGGGTTTTCAGCTGCAAACAGTTCACTTGTGGCTCCAAGGTTCTAGAACATTTTGTTTCTTTCTTTCTTTATTTGTTTATGCAATGTTTGTTTCTTCAAGAAGAGAAAGAGTGGGGTAAAGTTGTATTTGTTTTTTGAGTTTTTTGTTTAGTTTTTTTCCCTAGAGATGTTAAGGTGACACACAAAAATTTCCTCATCTTAAAGGCAGGCAAATAAATAAGACCTTTATAAACAAGAAGCCTCAAAGATTTTTTTGCCAAGATTACTATGGATATCTAAGAATTGTCTGTCCAGAAGGATCTGCAGTGAGCAGCCTCTGTTTGGGTGACACAGAATCCTCACAGATCTTTGCACTGTCAGAAGAAGGCAAAGTGTCCCATAAATCAGAGGAACAGACATCAATGAAGACTGAGTTTTAATCTTCTTGCAACCCATTATTCTTAAATACTTTCTAAAAATTTATTAAATTATCAGTGGAGACATAAGAACTATGCTGAAAAGCAAAATGCAATCAAATGTTCAAACAGATGCCATGTTACATCTGAACGAGAAAGAATTTATGTTGATAGTTGTGATTCATAGAGAAGGTTCAAAAATAGTTTTTTGCTATGTAAGAGGGTGAAAATTGTAGACTGAGTGGGTGGTAATGAATAGGCTTGGAGGAGTTTGGTTTCTATAAGGAAATAAACACATTTGAACCTTGAATTATGAAAAGACAGAGGGCAAGAGCATGTGATTGAAAGATAACACTTTTTCAGCAAATAATTTAGAGGTAGGCTGCAAAAGGCTGGGAGAATATATCAACATGATTGCAACTGTAACATTAGGAAAAGAGGTTTAAGATTAGAATGATCTTTTAAGAAAAGAAAGATCCTGCTTTTAAGGGAGGAATTAGCAATGAAACACTGTACAAGGGAAAAATGAGAAACCAAGGTGATGTCAAATTCTTACACTGAGTGCATGTTAACAAAGAATGCCATTCTTACACATTTTCCAGATCTATCCTCTTTTGTCCTTCAATGTCAAATTAAGTACTTGTGAGGAGAAGGGCAAGAGGTGAAATCCAGGATGGATTGGGTGCAGTGTGCTCTGTGATAGCTCCTTTCAGTGACAGCATTGGTTTCTTTATGATGCTGTACACATCTCCTGCCACCACCTTGGTGACATACAACCCCCTAAGGTTAAGGAGGCCGTTTCTGCATGAGTGTGTGCTCAACCTGTGATCTTCAGCAGAGCTGCACTTCTGTGTTTTATTGTCACAGGCGTCTGCCCACCAGGAATTGGTGTAGGCACTGTAGGTCACTGACAGAGAGGAAGGAACAGCTGCTATCAGAGCAGAATTTACAAGGGATCTGAATGGATCTTTTCTCATTTCATCTGAGACATCCTTTCTTATCAACAGCAGTGAGATGTATTTTTTAGTCTTTGCCTTGCTGGCAATCTTTCCAGTAGGATAGCAGCATTTTCACACTAAATTGTTATTCTTCAAGATTTCTAGTGATCTTTACGTTCCCACACTCAGGGTGTTTCATTAAAACTCTCCTGCAATTGTCAGGGATAGAGCATTCATTTCTCCCAAAAAAGTACCAGACTCCTCCTGTTTTGGCCCAGGCTACTCTGGTGCTGCCTGGGGACCCCAGTGAGATCAGATACTTGGGCAAAAGCTCAGACCTTGGCTCTGAATCTGGGGAGCACTTGTCAAACATGAGCAATTCCAAAGCAAGTGTTCTGGTGTTGGAGAACTGATGGTTCTCCACAAACAGAACTACTAAGCGTGCAGAAACATAAGGGCAAAAGGAACTGCAACTACTTCAGAAGAAATGTTGGATTCCAACCCTGTTTCAATATATTATAGCTGCGTTCTGAAAAATCGTATCAACTCATCCCAGAAAATCAACTTGTTATAGTCAAGGAGAAACAACCACCAAGACAAATGTAATTGACTTAATTGCAGCTCTACAGAAGTGGTTCACAAACAATATTATAGCTAATAATGCCATGCTGCTGGGAAAAGGATAAAAAAAATAATTCAGGAAAATATAACCAGGCTAAGTAAGACACAGACCAGTTCTCTGTTCTGCCCAGCCCTAGAGAGACCTTGGCTGGATTAATGTCTCTGTAACGTGGGATATTTAAACTAGCACAATGGCCACTTCATAGTCACAGAGAGACAGAAGTAATGATCCAAGCTCTAGGAAACTGATCTACGAGGCAGGATTGAGCCAACTGGCTTTGTTCAGCTAAAAGAAGAGACAGAAATAGGCTGGGTCTTCTCTTAGGGTGCACAAAGAGCTGCTACTGAGTAAAAACACAAGGGAAGCAGTTTGCATGTGAGCTAGATTTGAGCTAGGTAGAGGGAAGAGTAACAGTCAGAGGATAGACTGAAGGAGATGTTATGGACTTTTCACTGCAGGCTGGGCAAAAAACTGTTAGGAATTCATATTTCTTCCCATGCCCTGGGTGTGAGCTGAACAGTTCCTGCCATCTTGTGCCTCATCCTTTCCCAGCCTCTGATTCCCAACCAGCTCTCTGTGTAAGAGAAACAAATTTATTCATGGCTTCTGCAGAAAATATTATTGCCCTTGATGGGAAGAGGTAGATAAGACATCATCAGTGTCACAAAGAGCAACCCAGGAGAAAGGAAAAGGCAGGAGAGCTCTGTGCAGCCTGGCTGGCTGAGGAACCCTTCCTGCTTGTGCTGAGTAACCCAGAGATGTTTATTTGCCTCCCTCTCTTCCCCCTCCCCTCGTCTAAAAAGCAGTCTAGACAGTAAGATTTAGATTTTCTGGAAAATATTTGTTCCATTTTATCAGCACAGGGTAAGGTAAGAAGATTTAATGTGCTAAAATAGGAAAAGTAATTGATGTTTTATCTAGGGATAATTATCTGTCTTTCACATTGCTTTTTCCCACACAGAAGCTCAGCTAAAAACACTCTTTTACTTTTCAATTATATTTCTTCTGGAAAACCTTTTGCTTGCTAAAGCTTCTGAAAATGTGGAACAGGTTCTACGTAGTGCAGCTAATAAAAAAAAAGGCTCTATTAATCATAATCATAAATTGTGATCAAGTCCACTACAGGTGTAATTTCTCTCTCTCAAAATATGATAAAAGATAGGATTAATCATCTAATATGCTAGTTACAGCAGTATTTTTCTTTTAGACACATTCTGGATATACTGGATATGCTGAGTATATTTGGGAGAAAAAAATAAAAATATAATACTTTTTCAATGGAAATTACTGTTAAGAAATTTGGCAGTTCTGATTTCCTCCTTAACTTATATCACAATTTAGCCTTATGCTAGAAAAGTCAAAACCGCCAAATCTGCTTCTTGAAGTTCCCAGCTTACAGATGTTGAGATCACAGAAGGGGATCCTTAATAAAATATCAAATGCATTCATCTACAAATGTCATGAGGGCCATAAATCAAAATCAAGGATTTCTGAAAAGCTTCTGTCCCTGTAAGACATGAAATCAAAGTTCAAGATTCACTGTAGATTTTTTAAACTGTGGGTAAAACTCAGCAGTTTTGTAGAGTCCTCATTAAATTCTAATTTTATATCCATGATGGGCAAGAGTCATATAAAGGCACCCAGATTTCTGCCTGATTGGGCAGCCTAGGAGATGAACATGGTATTTCATCTGTGCTGTATAAATTTGTTATTAAAGCTATGAATACAACTTGTCCTCTTAAAATAAAACCCACCAGGCTAAATAGTCTAATTTACATCTCCACTGAACTCCAGCATTAGGGTGTTCTATGATCTTTTCAACTTCTGTGTCAGCAGTTTTTCTGGCCCTAAGACCTCCAAGCTTCCTTTAAATGGAAACTTAACAATTTGCACTGATGTCTTGGAGAATAAAGTAAAAAATTCCTTGATTTGGGAGAAGAATCTAACAACCAATCCAAGTGGATGTTCAATGGAAGTTCTGAATTTAGAAGGCCTAATGCTGAGTAAAAGAAGAACAAAGACGAAGGGATCACTCACTTCTGTGCAGCATTTAAGTCATACCAGAAATATTTTGCTCAGTTTTGATCTTCCCAAGTTTGATAAAGACTTGTAAAAATTGCCAGTATAATGTCCTTGAGGAATTTCATAAGATTCTCAAGGGAAAAAATTCTCATCTCTATCTTATTTAAAAATCCTCAGTTCTATTTATTTATAATTGACAATAGGTATCTATTGCATCTATTAGGGGTACCTACCTGTCTAGTCTCCTGCCTTGTTAAAATAGTACAAATAATTACAGTTTAATTTTTGATTTCAAAGCTAAGCTCTTTTAATTTTTCAGGAGGACTATTACCTTAGTCAAAATTCAAAAATTTCAAATTTTGTGCCTGCAGTCCAACTCTTCTAGCAGTAACTTAAAAGAAGCAGCCAAAAAACCCCCTCTAAATACTTTTTAAGAACTCAGGCCTAGAAATGTAAGAATTTATCAAGAAGAATTCATGTAATTTCATACCTGACTCTCTATACAACAGCTTAGACACTGTCTGTGTTTTTTTTTTCCTGCTTGGATGATTTTTTTTTTTTGTACTAAGTGTTGTTTTGCCCTCTGATGTTTTATGTCCACTTCACACAAAAATTGTCATACAAATGTGAGCCAATGTTTAAATCTGAAATCTCTGCACCCTGTTAAATGTGAATTCTATTTATACATATTTGTGCTGATAGACAGAATTCTACAGTAGGACTGCATCCCTTGCAGAATTCTTTGTCACTGGAGATGAAAATTTTTGTCTTCCTTTTAGTTAAAGGAAGCTAAAGATAAATGAGTTCAGTTCAATCCTGTTCTTTTCCTGCATCTGAGTTATCTAAAGTGTCTGATAACATCTTGACCTGAAGATGTTGAGAAAAATGTATTATCTTTGCAAATTCAATTAATTTCAAAGACCTGATAATTAAAAATGCTGGAGAAAATTGTGTAGCATTGTTTTCTTCAGTTAATCAAAGAGAAGAGTAGGTGGCAGTTTCATAGAGTTCAAACAAAAAAAGTCTCTTGTTGGACCAGCTCCTAGGATAAGGTAGACACTACAGAATTTGCTTTCTTACCTCTTGTAAAATGTGCAGGCACAGTGAGAAGACAGGAGTTGAAATGAAGCCTAAAAATAAAGCAATTATTAGACACTTATGATCTTTTTTCAGGGTTTGGAGGTTCTTTTTCATAATTAGCATGTACAAACCACCAAATTTGTCAAACAGTGTAACAGATGCAAGCCATGCCTTTCTTACATTGCCCTTCTGGAACTGCTCCCTGACAGATGGCCTTGCTGTCAGCATTAAGGCTGATTTTTATTTTTCTTTTCAGGCATGCTGATGAATATTAAGGCCTTTTAAAAAGAACGAGTATGTAGGTAAAATCCACTACTGATTGTATTAATTGCCTGAAAGCTTGATTAAAAATTTAGGATTTTTAAAGAAGGGTCATTGCTCCACATTGGAAGGAGCAGGAACAACCTTCTAGGCATTGTTTCATATTATTTTGTTCAGCCCATTAGATCTATACATGCTTTAAGCTGCACAATAATTTATTTTGTAACTGGAAAATCATTATATACTTAAGAAAAAGTACAGCTTCTGAGTTTCAGCAGAAACATAAAGGAAAGGGAGAGGCAAGGGCTGCAATATCCTTCCCAAAACCTTTCACTTTGAATTCCGTGGTTGGTTTTGGGGAGGCTTTTTTTTCTCTTCTTTTCTCTGTGTTATTTAAGCAAGCAGTTATGAAACAGCCAAACAAATTACAAAGCAGGCTCGAAGTTAAATTTAACCTCACTATATCTGAGACTTTGAGAAGGCAAGTCAAGCACAGGCAGCCTTCCAAAAAGACCTCAGTCCAGCTCTGCCAGGGTCAGCAGCCAACACAACTCCTCAGGCTCTGACTTTATCAGGAGAGGAGATAGCTATAAAGGAAAAGCAGCATTTTCCCTCAAGTAATGTGATTATTTTTATGCTTCCTCCATCTAAGGTGTCAGATGACATCTTTACAACAGAGAAATAGATTTTCTTTCTTAACAGCCCTACAACTGAAATGGGAAAAATTGGCTGTTATCTCCAGCTTGTAGCTGGGTAGCAATGTGGAGAAATGTTAAAGGAAGTGACCTGAGGCAGAATCCCAGGGGAATGAGCATTAGAGCCTCATCCCCTCTGCTCCAAAGAGCCCATCAGCACAACAGCATCACTGTTTCCACTGTGCTCACTCCAGCACAGCCAGGAAATCTGTTCCTGCCCCTTACCTCACTCTCCCATCCGTATGGGGACCCACACAGGTGACACTGGATGATTTTAAATGTTAACTCATCAAATTTCATCCAAGAAACCCCACCTTCAAAGCTTGTCTTCTCTTCCAACAGGATTCCTGACCTGTCCATGTGAAGTGTCTCAGCGAGCTCTCCACCTGAGGGACACACTCTTTCCCCATGGAAATAAAAATTTAAAGTATTTAACATTGCATAGTTCTTCTGGCTTCAAAACTGGCACTACCTGTGCATTGATTTTTGAGTGGAGTGCAGCTGCACCATTCCTTATGAAATCAATGCTCTTAGAGCATTACCCATTGTGGTTTTGAGCAAAAAATAGCTCTTAGAAATTCCTTAACCTGTACT
Organism: Zonotrichia albicollis; assembly: GCF_047830755.1. Taxonomy (NCBI): domain Eukaryota; kingdom Metazoa; phylum Chordata; class Aves; order Passeriformes; family Passerellidae; genus Zonotrichia; species Zonotrichia albicollis. The sequence goes on from NC_133820.1 coordinate 2,578,323, forward strand.
CTGCTCAGTAATTCATCTTCTGGATGACAAATACATGAGTAACTTTGACACTTTTCTTCTATTTTGACATTTTTTCCTTGTGTTCTACTAGTGCTTGTGGAAATACAGGAAATCTCTTTTAGATCGATAAATCCTGTCAAAATATGGGGGAAAAAACCTCTTAATTTATTCATTGTCCTGAATACACAGAAATAATCCACAGAGCTAATGAGATCACCAGGTCAGAAACCTTAAACTGAAAAGGCAGATAAAAAATCTGTCAGTAGGGATCAGTGATATAATTCCTTTTTTTTTTTCTCTTACTCAAGCCATTCTTCAATGCAGACAGGTTTATTCTCAGTCTCGGAGCTCTCATCTGCTGCAGTAAGGCAGTAAATGCATCTCCATGAATGAATCCACTAAAATTTAACTAAATATAAGAAATTATACTCAACAGAGAGGAAAGAACATGTTGTGTTATATGTGTGGTTATAATTGTCCACATAGGATTTTCTCATGGCTGGTGAAAATGAACAATAAAGATTAATGTTGGCACCCTAAAGACATTTTGTTTCATGCATATGTGAGTTCTTATCAAGTCTCATAATGCCTTTATGCAGACAGAAGTACCATGAATTATTCTTTTATGCAGCCTCACCTTCCTTTCCCCAGCCTCCCCTTTCTGTGCTTGAAACAGTCAAAGGCAACACTGCAAAGTCAGATGAGATAAAATGAATATATTTGTAAAAAATATATTAAATATATTACATGAGTTAAATATTTGCTCAACATCTGTCAGGGCAGGTTGAGCATTCTCTTTAGGTAATCTGCAGTAAAACCCTGAGCAGATGAATTTTTCTGAAGCTTCCCAAAATCTTGCTCAACCTGTTCCCCAGCTTTGTCAGCGCAAGTAACTACAGCTGCCCTGTCAAAACCACAGGGTTGTCCCCTGACATTGACACTCAGTTCATTCTTATTTACAGCCAGACATCCTAACAAGGTTTTCACTCAGCAGCAATGCACTGAGATCCAGAAAATCAGGTTTTCAGAAACCACAACGTGGTTCTGTTTAAGTCTTCCTCAAACTTCACACACTCTATAAAGCACAATGCAACTCATGGGATCTGGCTGTATAGAAATTATAGCTCTTAACAAGTTTTGGAACTTATTTCCTGCCTGGTTTTCTCTATGAAATTCCACTTTAGCACTCAGTGACATTAGAGAAGGGTCTACAGAGGGACTGTCAGGGTACTTAGGAGATGGTGAAATATGATGATGGAAATTTCCAATGCCTTGGGAACACCAGTAAGGTAAGATTTTCTCTCTAATGAAACTTATCTTTGCAAGAGCCGTCTTAACATACTTTTAAAACCTCCTTGCACTGGAAATATTAAACTTGACATTACATAAAAACTCAGAGGAAATGTCAGTCCTTTAGACATTACTGGAAATAGGGTTATCATTAAGTCTAATTACCCACTTCTAGTTCAGAAATGCTATTTCATTTGTGGGCTAACCCCTCTCTCAGATATTTCAGGGGAAATTTCAGCTTCATGGGATCCTGTCCCTGAATTACCTGTAACAGCTTTGAACATTTTGGTATTTAATTTTTCTTAAGTTCATGACACTAGAAGTTGCATCTATAAAAAGACTTGTTAGGGTTTCCTGGCAGAGGGGAGATTTCAGTGGTGGTGATCTCTGTGCTGTTATCAATTCTTACATTTACCTCTGAAATTTTCCTACTGTTGGTCTGCAGATCCTTACAGGGACACCGAAAATCAAATGTGTGCCCATCAGGCTGTTTGTTTTTAGGACTAAAAGAAACCTAACAGCTCATACACTCAAAAACAGCTCATACACTCAAAAACTCGGTACACAAACTGAATATCTTACTGAATAGTCAGGCAAGCAGGCTTCAGGAAGCTCATGGAAGGCAGTGCTGATGAAAACATCAGGGAATTGAGTGACAAGTGAGTAAGTTCGTTTTTAACAGCTGGAGAGAATCAGACATCAATATATCTTAGTTGCAAATTACTGACTGTCAGTATTTGTTTTACAATTGTGATGTTTCTGTTGCTGTTGACAACTGCTTGCTGCTCAAAATTGCAGAGAAGCCTTTACATAAAACATGATATAGCAATTTTTTCAAATCATCCTTTCTTTTTCTAGTAATAAATTTATTCAAAGTTATACGGAGATCACTCTATTTTCATTGATAATGTGAGAAGTCCATTTTAGCATTGACCCGTTTGCCCCTTTTAGCTGTTTTTCCCTCTTTTAGGAGGAGTTTAGGATTAGCAGAATAATCCAAATATTAATAATATAATATAAAACTATAAAATATTTTTCTTTTTTGCATATTATATTAAATGAAAATGATATTTAATAATATCAAAATATATAATATAACATAATATTAATATATTAATTATTAATATTATATTATTATATTAATTATATATTATTATATTCATTATATTAAATATATTAGTATTATTATATAAATATTAATATTAATATTATTTTATAATATTAAACTATAAAATATTTTCTTTTTTGCTTTTCCTGTCATACATGAAGAATCAACATCTTCTCAACTGGTTAAACAATTAAATTTTGGTGTAATACAACACAACACCTGATCAGCAGGGTCTATTTTTAAATTTACTTCCCTCTTTATGTTTTTTTTTCCCTATAAGCTGCACAGTGTGGGGTGTGAGGAACTCCTCCTTTTCCATTTAACCAGGAGGCAGCAGGTGCAGCACTCCCATGCCCTGACAGATGAAAATAATTTGGCAACAGGTAAAATCAGCAGTGCCTAGAAATCAAACAGTGGTTATCAAGGAAAACAGGTGGGGTTTTTTTGAACAGCTGCTCCTCTGCCCTGTCTCTGAGCCCTGCCTTGCCTGTAGTCACTGGAGGGGATCAGGGTGCAGAGCAGCTGCTTTTATCATGGTTTTTATCATGTTTTATAATGCTTTTTTTATGTTTGGATATCTACCTGAGATATCTGCTCATCAATAAGTTCAATAGCACAGAAATAAAATGAGAATGGAGAGGGTGAGCCCCCTCAACATGCCACATATAAATGTGATGTAAGGTGTTCATGGCTGCCCCACTCCCAGGTAATTTATAATAGCCTCAAGTTCCAGTATAAAAAGCACAAAGCTGCAGAAATACAAGTCAGCTTTCCTTACACTGGCTGTCATCCCCTTGGAAACATAATAATTAAGATGTCTGCTGTAACTGCTTCTGTCAGAAATATTTTTAGATTTCAACCCATTTCAAGAAACCCAGAACATAAGGGGGAAATTACTGTATGCTGAATGACAAACTGAGGAAAGTCTTCCTACTGTCAGGTGAAACATGGCAACAAATAGAGGCAAAATTCCTTGTCAATAATGTGAAAATTGAATTTTCCAAAGAATATATAAATGACAAAAAAAGGAATTAATGACAACAGGAAAGAAGAGCATTAGTTTGGCAAGGAACAAGGGCAGCTGCAACGGAAGTGAAATGGTTGGTAGTGATGTGAGAGATCTCCATCTGCTTAGATGCGGAGTTTTCCACGTTTTGCAAGTTTGGAGGTGCTGGTGTGAGGCAGCAGCTGCCCCTGCAGGGCTCTGGATGGATGTGGGATGATGGGGCTGAGCAGGAGCTCTGCTCTCCCAGCTGGGCACTCACCTGCCTGAGAACAGCCCTCAGGAGATGAAACAAATGCAGTGAGACAGGGACTCAATACCGAGGGTGCTGCTGGCCTGTCAGAAATAGTTAATTCTCATTTAGCATTAATCAACGAAATGAGACTCAATTAAACAAGCTGCAAGCAGGATTAACAAGTGACATTAATTTGCCAGTTTGGAAAGGATGATTTTTCTGCCCAGTTACACACTTTTCATGTAAGTTTCCATCTGTGGAGCTATTTAAAGGGAGATAAGTCTGCTTGAGTTTTGTTCCCAGGCTTTTCTCTGTAAATATTGCCATTGAAAGGCTACTCAATTATTAATGCCTGTATTCTAATATACATTAAAGGCCAGAGAAGAGCTCTGACTGCTCAGTGTGGAGGAGAGACCCCTTGGCTGCAAGTGCTCAAACATCTCCTTCTGAAGCTGATCAGAGGAAGCATCCAGCAAGGATCAGGCAGGAATCCCAATTCTCTGGTTTTAGGAATTGCTCTGTGCTGTCACCCAGCAGGTTTGGGAGCTGGAGAAGCCACAGCAACAAGCATGGCCATGATTAAGCAGTAGGCCTGGCAAATAAAGTAACAAAAGTTAGAGAACAAAAGGTTAAGAAAGGAGGAAGAAGAGGAAAACTGGTCATGTTTTCAGTTTTCCACATCTTTCCAGGAAGGTGGACACTGAATTCCATCTGAGGCTGAGGGTGTAGAAATAAGTGAAACAAAAGGATTCTTTTTCATGCCTTGCATAGGTGGGCCCACTTATGTACATCATTATATTGTCTGTTGTTCTTGCAAGGACACAGTGCTGTTAACGCATGTTCACCTGATAATTGTGTATCTTTTTCCTGCAAAATTGGCATTTTCCAATATACTGTCACAGGTAATTGCTCTTCCTTTCTACCTTGCTCTTGTTGTATTGGGCACTTTTGGTGCCTTCCTCTACCTCAGCAAAGTCATCCTGAATCTGAATTTTGTTCTCCACTGTGTTTGAAGCATCCCTAGCTACAGTTCACCTACAAATGCCATATTCCCCTACCCAAGTCACTCAGAATTTTAAGCTGTCATGAAATGTGTTGAATCTCATTTTGGGCATCCATCCCTTTTGACAGCAAACCTCACTTATTATCTCCTTCTGGAATTCTAAATACATTCACACAGAACTTACATATTTTTCCTATGTTATTTATTTTTCCCTTTGTTTTGGATAAGAATGTCATCTGAGAAAATGCCAAAAACTTTATCAGGTTCCTGACATCTATTTCTTCTCCCTTTTCCAATGAGTTAGGATTCTGTCTTAGAATGAAATTAAGTAAGTCTCAACTGACTTTTTTCTTGATAAATGAATATGGATTCTTATCTTCTCCTTGTCTTCTGGATGCAAACAAATATTTTGTTCAACCATGAATTTTAGCGTATTACCAGGAAAGATAGGTCAATCAAGTTAACCTTTATGCTTTAACTGATTCTTCTTCTCCCTTATGAAAAATAGCTGCCTTTTTTCTTGTCTTTCAGTTTGTTTCTTTTTAGTGCAAGAATTGCCTGTGAAACTGCAAACTGTCTGTATTTTTAAAAATAATGATATCAGTAGATATGTTAAATTGCCAGTACTTTATTTGCATTCAGTGCCCTAAACAATTTCTCTATGAAGAAATATTTATTTTCCAATGACAATTATAGGTCTGGGTGATGCTCAAAGTAGCATAAAATCCTCTAAATCCATTGTAAAAACTTCATCTTCAAGATATTAATTCTACTTTTCCAAGCATGGTGAATCACTGATTATAAAAGTTTAGTTTTTATTTTCTTGATGACTTTTTCTCTATTAAAGACTCACAAGATCAGTAATTTTCTGTATTAATGATCCAAATGGGTATTTTTCCCCCACATCACAAGAAAACCTTGCAGAAAAAGGTGATTTGCATTCACAGACTGCTGAAAAATGTCCTGGCCTTAAAACCTGAAGTTTGACCCTGAAGTTTGGATCAGGGTTGTCGAGACCTATTAAATTACAACTGGACACACACACACACACACAGACAGGAGTCCATAATAGGAATAACCTGAAATGATTCTAAGGATTGGAGACCTTTCAATGAGATGATGATAAAAACTTCCTCCTACAATCTGGGTGGAAAGAGCTCTCCCTTGTGCAAGACAGAAGAAGAATTTCATTAAGTGGATACCAAATTTTATCAGATTAATGCTATATTATGTACCTTCTCCAGTCAAGGATCTCCATAATTGAAGCCTTCTTTTGAAAGGGCTGATGTATTCAGTTTATTTTTGTCCTCAATCACTCCACTTTTTTTAACATTTTTAATTTAACCTTCCGTACTCCCATCTGCCCTTATATGATTATTCCAACTAAAAAAATCCAATTCCCTAAGCTGTCCATAAATAAATATTTTGTTGGCTCATTTTTACAGCTGCCCAAAGATACTGAACAACAGAGATTAATCTTGTTGATGTACTAATTCGATCTCCAACTATCTTTCAATTAATTTTTCAGTTTTTAACTACTGAAAGGAATTCCCCAAACTTGGCATTTTTAAACTAAACATGCACTAAATTGTATTTATCTAAAGCTTCATTTCAACCCTATAGCCTGACACACTTTTTTTGCAGTTCTCAAGGTTGCTCAGTTTGTTGGTGATCTGACCTTGTCACTTGAAGTTCACGTCCAAAATTGGAGTAATTCCCACAGTATCCTGCATTTTCTCCCTTATGAATCGTCCTGGCTACTTCAGAGATTCCCAGTCCTCTGAATAATGAATGAATAATTTAAGATTCAATTTCTTAATCTGTTGCATTCATTCATTTTGCGATGACTTTGATGAGAAATGAAGGCACTGACCATCTTGCAGGAATGAATGTATCAGATGTGATTTTTTTTTTAATGACCTGTTCTCAGAAAAAAAAAAGCCACACAAAAGATTTAGCTAGAATTTAAAGGAGTAATTGAAATCCATGGGCATGCAGATATTAATTAACCCCCCTTTCTTCCTAACCCCAGCAAATGGAGCCTGTAGTTGCAGTTTAATGGATAAATTTGCTTTTATCACCTCAACAGGACAACACTGTGGTGTGCAAGGACAACATCAGCCATGTAAACAATTTTCCACTCATTCCCACTCCTTGAGGAAATTAATAGATTGCAAAAAGATGTTTTAAAAATCATCTATATATATCTCTTAGAATTCTCCAGATTTATTTGGAATATTCACCTGCATAATATCTTCAACTACAGAGGCACTTCTTTGCTGTCTTGATGATTAAATTATTTTTAATAGAAAGCATAGGAATTTTAATATGTCGTTAATAATTAATATTTCAAGGATAAAATCTCTTAGAAGTTCTTGTTTTAATTCTGCTCTTTGGAGTTTCACAGAAAATCTAAAAGACAATTTAGGGTAGTTAATATGCATAAATGTTGGAGGTGAGACTCACTGGAATCCAACTTTTTTGGACTCTTTAATTAAAACAGTGTTTATTAAAAGGTTTATTTTATTTCCTACCTTTGTCTATACAGGCCTGAGTTTAGTTAAGAGAAGTTAGAGAGAGCAAGGGAATTGTGATGGAAATAAATAAACAAGCACAATAAATTTGGAACAGGGAGGAGTGGTTGATTTTAACCCATGAGATACTTGTAAGTCCTTAATGCTGAAGGAAGAACTGGTCTCTGCTGGGGAACAAGGTGAGCAAAAACAGTTTTTAGGGTACCCAACCAATTCTTATCAACAAGAGATTTCATATTTGGTGTTGGTTTTGTTAATATCTCTCATTTATGTGCCCCTCCTGAGGGCCAGCACACCTCAAATGTCCCTTGCTTTGACACAGAAATGATATAATCAGCAATGATTGCAGAGACTGAACCAGTGCTAAGTGATTCTGCACAGGAGAGCTCTGGGGCTGCATTTTATTGCTTAGAGGAGTTTCAGTGCTAACTCCTGGAGCTGGAAGGATGGCAAGCACAAAGTGAACACAGAGCTGAGCACTGTTACTGACAATAAAACTCTCTGGCACAGAAGGTTAAAGAGAGCACTGAGAGCCCCTGCACACAGGGTGCTGAGGACAGGAACCTGTATTTATCAATGGTGATGGATAACTGGGTGATTGTCATTAGCTCTCCTGAACCTTGGGCCTAAAAATATGTCTGCTGTGTTCATCTGCTTAATGAGACTCTGGTACCTCTTTACACTCTCACTCTGGGTATCTTGAGCTTCCACCTACCAAAAAAGCACCTCATTACTTCTCTTTTCCTTCCACAAAATGTCCTCTTTGCTACACACAAACATTATCCAAAGCTAGTGGGCTGCAGTCTCTTGGTTTGGGGCTTTTGGATAGATATGAAGGACTGAACCAGGAAATCAAGGGTGCTGTGGGACTGTTCATTCAATTCCTGCTGGCATTTTGGCTGCCCCAGCTCATGCTGAGCCCTGGGAGCAGCAGCACTAGGTCAAAATCGGGCTTGGCAAGCAGGGCAGGAAGGGCTAAAGGGCATTTCTGCAGCCGTGGTCATCTGCAAATCCCTGTCATGTTTGTTTATTTTAATTCTTAATAAGCTCATGAAATAAAGTTTAAGTCAGAGTATAGGTTGTCCTGCCAATTTGAGAGATCTAAATGGCTCTTGACATGCTGTTCGATTTAAATGCCTTAAGTAGTGTTCCTTACAGGAACTGCAAAAAGAACAAAAATAAAAACCTGAACTAAAAAAAAAAAAAAAATTGAATGCAACTGCTCTGAGGTGTACTCTTTCTACAAGCAGCAAATCTTGGGCTTTGCTGAACAAAGCTCTGAGTGCTTTTCTTCTCACAGTGTTTAGAGAGAACAAACATTAATTGTTACACAAGTTTCACCTAATTAACCTGACAGGCACACCACACTCTAAACCAGCCTTCCAAAAAATTAAAATGTTTCCAATGTAGTCTCGGCATTTGTGTTCAAATTGGAACAATTCCCTTTGTGACTTTTCCTTAAAATATAAGAAAGGTGTTTTTTTTACCTGTACTCATGCTCCAGTGACTTAATTCCTTCTCTCATTAAGAAAAATGCTGCAGTTAGCAGGTGAATTTGTACACCTGAGAGCCCAGAGTTCTCCATAACCAACCCTAGGAGGAAAAACCAAAAACACCTTTATGAACATGTAACTCTTATTTACCCACTGGCCTAAACCAGTACCTTTTTCACTACAGCTTTTGCAGTAGATCTCTCTTTTTTTGTTTGTTGTTTCTTTTTTTTTTCCTATGGCTGAGCATTGTAAAAAGTGCCTCAGATCAGGTGTTTGAGAGTACAAAGAGTTTGAGCTCAGTACAGCTCTTCCAGACTTTAGATATTAAAAAAATACACCTCTTGTTAAGAAGAAAATACTTATGTGATTCATTTACAACCAATTCCTCGTGGATTTTGCCCACTTTGCAAAAGAAAGCATCAGCAATGCGCAAAAAAAGCAAATAACAAAGGTTTTGCTGAATTGAACTTAAAATTTCTGCTAGGATGTAAAACATCAAAGCCAGATGCAAATCAGAAAGAGATTCCTTTCAGGCTCATCATAATTTCCTTAAAAATTCTCAGATCTGCCCAAGTGTTGCAAATCTGCTTTCAGGAGACCCATTGCATGAAATTATTTTTTTTCCCCAATCACCTCACACATCATCAGCTCATCTTCTCTCTCTGATACAATTTTGCCAATTTTTTAACAAACCTTTCACAAACCTGGCATATGACAGCTTGAAAGAATTCATATCTTACTCTCTTTCATGCAGCTGATCCTTGCTAAATCATAATTGATCTTTTCACTTTAGTAAGATGATGTTCTTACTAAATATTAAATAAAGGACCTGAAAACAATAGAGTACCACACTTCAAAAATCTCATCCTAAGCTTTAAAAGTGTTTGGGAAAAAAAAATCCTACAAGGGTGTTTATTTCCAGCCTCCATGTTCTTCTCAGTATTAACTGCTCCAACAGTAAAATTAATGAGGCACTGTCAGTAGGGCACATGCTATTACACCCAGCAAAAAGAATGCAAAATCTGTACTTGCACCTAATCCAAATGTATGCTCAAGGCAGAAAAGACCCCAAATTTTGCAGAAAGAGAGTTGCACCATTCTATCTCTTTTAGTGTCTACTTCTCCTGGAAATTAACAGATGTTGTACATTTCAGATCAAGGAATTGTCTCACATAAATTGCTTTTCAGAAGAAGAGTGAAAATATTGAGCTCACTTAAATGCTTGGATTAAATTTTTTGTTTATATATATATTTTAAAGCAGGAAGGAAAAGATTTTTCTATAAGGTTAATGACAAACTCACATGGTTATACTGACTTAGTTCAATATTTTCAGTTGGTAGAACAAAAAATAACCTTGAGAGTTTATTCTAACAAGTTTTTCTTCTGCAACACCAGGCTTTGCAATCAACCTGTACTCCAACTTTCCAAGTTATGCAAATTTGTATTTGCTCAGCTAATGCTTGGTTACAGAAAGTACAGACACTTATTTGCATTTCACAGCTAATAAAAAATCATGAAGTTCCAATTTTAATCAATTTAACTCAGTCCCCATGGCAGTCCTGGAGGAAATATGAGGGGAAACAGGGTGTTTTGCTCCTATTAAAAATAGCTGATTGATGGATTGATGGACTGATTGACAGATAGATAAATAGATGATGTGTCACTCATAAAAGAAGATCAGAAGCCTCCACCATAATAAGAACACCATTAAAGGCAACAGTTCTAAATGTGAGATAAACTGCTGTGAGCAAAGCAGGTGCATTGTCAATACATCTTCAGTTTTTCCCTCAGTGTTTTACACTGCCCTGCTTGGATTGATGTCCCCCACATGCAGAAGCCTCTCACTGATAGATTTTATTACTTAAATTCAACAATGGGGTAACAATTTGTCTATTTTGAGCAGATGGATTTGCTCCATGGCAGTAAATGGAAATATTGAAAAGGCAAGTGCCAGGCACTCGTTGGTTTTGCGTTATGTGTTTTTGCTTTTATTTTTCGGGAGAGTTTGGAAAAGGAATACCAGCATTCTCAAGTCCAAGGAAAGAGCTGGAATAAACCTTCCTACTCACAGCTAATTGGTATTCAAATGAATAATTACTGGCTTTGTCAAATAGATCTATTCTGATTATTTCCCTATATTAGGTCTGTCACTCCTTCTAAATTCAAACACTGTGTTTACATCAACCTGTCTTTAGCAATTTGCCAGAGCTACACATTTGCACACGTAGCAATTAGAGTGGCCTGGGCATCAAAAGCAGCTCCTAATAGAACTGTGGATCAGTACATTCATTCATTAGGTTATTATCATTGATAACATAATGACAAATGGACACATTAATTAAGGGATTTGTTTTCGAGATAATGATTGTTATGTTCAAAACTGCTTAAGGAGATATTTCCATTTATATCTTCTTGAATACTATATGGAAATAGTAGTTAGGTCACTTATACATCTGTCAGATTTTCTAATATTCGTGTGAATTATTTAGACCACAAACATCCAGCTGTGTACACAGCACACATATTTTCCCCCGTTATGTGTGATTTTACCTTTTCAATGTGGTATCGAAACTCACTGCCTAAATTATATGTAGAAGCAGGGACTTCCAAGTTCATGTCTTCCACAAATACTTCTGGAACCTCAGGTGCAGCACAGATTAACATATGGCAGATGTGGGAGCCTGCAAGCAAAAAGATTCAGCTTAGTTCCAGACAGTGACAGCCCAGAGCTCTCAGCTCTGCCCCTACCCTGCCTCAGTTTCCCCCTCCCAGCCCTCAAAGGGGGAGCACCAAGAGGCACAGGTTACTCCTGTGCTTAAAGCATCATTCGTGCATCCCACAGCCCACTCTGCCTGGCTGGCAACGAGCTGCAGATGTGTGACAAGAGCATGGCTACAAAACAATTTGGTTCACAAAAGCATGCTACAAACCCAGATCTTATTAATAGGTGTGAAAAGATCCCCTACACTCATTTGCCCAGAGCCACCACAACAAGATGAAACCCATTTCCCCTCCTAATTGTGCTCCTCAGGAGTAATGTTTTGTCATAAACTCACCTCTGGAAAACTTCTCTCAAGGACATTCAAGCACTCCCTGTTTTTGTTGCCCATTTCCCACCACACTGTGGGCACATGCAAGGCAGATGAGTGCACATAACTCTTGGAGCTCTCTGTAAGACATTTTTGAATATATAAACAAGTCCCTAAGCATGAACACTAAAAGCCTCTTAGGCTTTAGGTCTTACAGGAGAATTCATATTTTTGACCAGGACACAGGCTGAGATTCAGCTTCTCTGATTTTATGTGTCAGGAGCTGAATGTCAGATGTTATGTGTCAGATTCAAATGTGATTTGGTTGCTGTTGGTCCCTTTTACAATTTATTTACAGTGTCTCCCAGAATGACACGCACATGACTTATTTCTGTGACTTGTCAAGGATTTTTGCTGACTCCTTGAACCAGGGAACCCCACAAGTGCTCACAGCAGAGCAGCACAGGCCAACATGCAGGATTCCCAGTGACAAACACATCCTTGCAATGTCCAAGGAATAGACAGGAATTCCAATGAATTCCATCCTTGGAATCCACCAAGGACAAATACTAAAGCAGAAGGGCTGTAAGAGAATATCAAATGTAGGGTTTAGGTGAGAACTGGATGCCGAATTCTCAGCCCTATGGATGTAAAAGCAATTTCAAGTGGCCCCATGAGACAAAGATCCTTGCAGGACAAGACCAGTGATTTTCTTTTTCTCTCTCCTGATTTTACACTCAGCTTGGGCCCAGCAGAACAGTGGAGCTGCACATTTGAAATAGTTTTCCTTGTAACTCAGACAGATTGCAGCTCAACAACCCCTTTTCTCCTTTTCTCTTTCCCTGAAATCGGCAATGCTTGTGGAGTTACCTCTCTGAGCTTAGAAACCCAAAGTAACACTCACTTCCGTGAGTGCGACTTCAATGAAATCACACTTCCTACACAAAATCCCACCTTCAATCACAGAAGGTGAGGTCTGTCAAAGCCCTAGACAAGTGAAACCTGTTCCAATTTGCACAATTTAGACATATTTTTATTGTGTTTTACGATATTAGCTTGATTTAAAATAACCAGCCTCTCCTACATGAGAAAAATATGGTGTTATATAGGAAATCCATAGAATTTCCATGTTGATTGATCAATAACTACTGAGCAGAAAGAAGTACAAAAAACAAAATGATATGACAGGTTCATTTGTAGACAAAGCCTGGTGTTTTGTATTAATGAAAAACATTCTCACTCTAAGGCTAGTATTAATGAGAAACTTATTGATTCATTCAAACTTCTTTAGTTTTTCTCTAATCCATATTGAGCTGAATTTAAAACTCACTGAGCTGTCTATAAATATTTTGCATAGGAATAGCAATGTGCTGATCTGTGAAATATGTGGGCTTTTCTGCATAAAATGTTGCTTTTTATTTTGCTTGAGTGCAGAATGGATGGGTGTACACATCTTTTAAATTGCTTTGTTTTTATTAATGCTTAGATCTGTAATAGCTTAATTTTTTTAAGTGCTGGCCATTTCACAGATGATATAATTCTTCAAGTTACCATCAAAAACAATTAAACAACAGCAACAAATAAAAACCCTGAACAAACAAAGAAAAAAAAGAAATTGCAGTAAAGAAAACAGTACATTTAAGATACCTAAAAGAGTTCTTCAGCTCAATGCTAAGATCAACTGTGCCAGCTGCACTACTGGTGACAATCCAGTGCAGACAGAAAAATGAGGTTATGTTGGAAAAGGATGTATCCAAAAAAGGTGAACAAAAATTTTTTGCTTTGATCATTTTTTTTGTGGGGTTTTTGTGTAGTTCTTTTTTCTGTTGTTCTGTTTTGTTTTTAATGAAAATTCAGACTACTTCCCAGAGTACTGGGAATTTAATATATGTGAGGTCAGAAAAAAATCAGTGGCATGATTTATATTAACAAAGCACATTCAAAAGTTGCAAACATATGGAAAAATGTCCTCCTAAAAATTAAACCCCTCAAGTTCAGGCTAAATCTGATGCCAGCACACCACCCATGTGTTCCCCAGCACCAAACCAATCTGTTTTTCTGGCTGTGTGCAAGAACAGGGCACCTACAAGCCTTGCTTGTGAATCAGAACATTCCATAAATAGGCCAGTGGCTTCACTCCATGATTTCCCTCCCCACTCCTCCACCACAGTCACAGAGAAAAAATTGGAATACTTGTGGGCACAAGGCCACAGAAGGTTTCAGTTCAGGAATTTATTTCTGCAAACAGAGTGCAAGTGTGCATCTCTGTTTTCCTTCAATTTGTGCTGTGTTGTTAGCACTAAATCAGTCTTCAGCTACATCCTTGGTCATTGAAGTCTGCACAACTTGTGCAGAGATAAAACTGAGTATTATTTGCCATTTCCTCATTCAGGGATATATTGTTACTTGTTTACCTGTAAATAGCCACTTTTAGGTGTTGCTTTGTCTCCCAAATACACTTATTTTCTTGCAGGCCACTTCAAACTCAATATACTGTAAAATGCACCACCAATGTTTTAAGTACACAAAGAAAGGCGCTGAACACTTCAGAGATCCTCACTGCCCTTCTCCACATTGCTACCCTAAGGGAATGAAAATGCATATCCACAAAATTCTTACAAATTTGCAGCTTATTCCAGGACTGGTGCTAATAGCTACATCATCTAAGCACCCAAGAAAAACACTTTAAAAGGGAGAAATAAAGAAGAGTTCACATTTCTCTAATTTTCACAATCCCTGGGTATAGTCAAGTGCCTGACTCTGCTCTGGTCCAAATAATTTCCAATGTGGGCACTTCATGGGGACAAGTGTGGGGAGTGGTGGCCACTGGAAGATTTCCTCCCAAAGCCCACTTCTGATCTGAAATACAAAGTTTGAAAATGCTACTGAAACCAAATAAATCTCACCTTCTGAACATCTGTATCCACAGTACACCACCACAACAATAGGAACATAACTTTGGCAGTTTCTGGAAGTTCATCAGTGAAAAAACCCCTCTGGAAAGCAAAGGCAGCTCTGTCTGTGAGAAGTAGGGCCTGTTTTTCCTCTTCTGCTGCTCACCCAACAACTTGTACCTTGCAGTGGGATCAGCAAATTCAGCATCAACATTTTCCACAGTCACACTGGCAGCTGCTCAGCTTGGGTCAGCAGGCAGCACACTGAGCCTGCAGCTTCCCTAGATCAGGAAGATAACACACAAGTAATGCAAATTAGTTACTATCAAGCCCTCTGTTCACATAATAAGCAATTGATCAAAATTTTCTAGTCAGAAAAGAGTCAGCAGAGTAAAGCAGTAAATTTCCTTAGCATCTGTTGTGATGGAGATGGAGTAATGGTTCACAGGCAGGAGCTGGAGTTCTCAATCAGCTTAGTGCAGTTATGGGAATAATCACTGTGGACAGGAGTTTTTCAGGGAAAATAGAGTTCTGGGCTAACAAATTGGCTGTGAATCATTAAGGGATAGGGCATGAAATGATATTAAGCCACGGCAACAAAGGACTTTCAATTATTTATGAAAAAAGTCAACCGAGACAAACTGCTGTAGCATTCATTAAACTAATGAGGGGAAGCACCATGGACTGCAGTTGCAGGATAATACCTTGAGGTCAGAATGCAATTTGATGCAACTCTGGTTTGATCTCTCTGCTGAGAACTATGACACTGTTTAAAAATTCAATTTTATAAAGATCTGAAGCTGTAGATGCAGCTGCCCTTCCTTTGGAGAACAAAAGGGGGAAGAAAACATGAGAAGTGCCTCTATGTGGTAAGAATGTTGGAACCTGAAGGACTGCATTTGGGTTTGATATTCATATACTTGAGGAATAAAAGCTGGAAAAAGGATGAAGTGGCAGAACTGACCTGGGTTTGCATCCATCCCCCAGCACAAGGACAGCAGTACCCTCAGACTCCTGCAGTCTCCTGGCTTAATTCTGGCATGGGCAGAAGGACTTCCAAAGTCAACACAACATGTTGCTCACAATTCTGTCTTATTGCTAAGTTTAAAGAGCAAAGTATCAGGTCAGAGCCCTAAATATATATTATGGTTGTGTAAACTCTGGTATGAGGCATTCAAAATCTGGGGAGGAGGTTTTAGTGCCATACACACTGTATGAGCCATGGCAGGCTGGAAGCCCTGCTTCACATTCTGTATTTCATCCAAGAGATAGATGAGCAAGTCCTCAATGCCCACAACTGCTTATTCAAGAAATAATTTCCTAATACCAGAAACTTGTCATGAGTGACACAACCAGAGGCAACAACAAGGTTAGAGGTTGATCTAGGCAAAATTGGACAAAAAAATTGGGAGCACTTTTACCCAGTGCTAAGACTATAAGCGTTGAAATTAGAATGGCAGGAGGGAGACAGGCTTGGAAAAGAAAAGGTGCATTTTCCAGAGATTACTTTCATTCTGAAAAACAAACAGAAATAAAATTGAAAAAAGCATATTTAAGTCCCGAACAAAATTATGTTGTTGCTATCGAAATCAGGATCTTCTATTTTTAAAGGTATTGCCATCCAGGAGATCAGACCAGGCAATATCAGTAACCCAGTTTGGATTTTAAAATCTTTACACACACAGGACAGGAAAATTATCATAACACCTGGGCAAGCCTAGAGCAGGAGTTTGCTGAGACATTATGCATGTCAGCTCTGAAATCAGCCAGGCCTGCCATCTAACAATCAGCTGCAGCACTGGGATCCCTGACAAGAGGGCTTTTCATTCAGCCCCACTCTGCAATCACTTCTGATTTTCTAAAAGTAACAAAGCTGTTATTATTTCAAACAAGAGAGAAGGATACAAGATAATTGAGTTTTAAAACTCCTGCAGAAGCAAAGCAATCCTCCTGGATTCAGGTGGAACCATTTTATTCGAACACCAAGACACTGCATCTCTCAAACTTCTGTTGAGCCATGGAAGTGGAGTCACTTTACCAAAAGTTTGAAATAGATGGATGTGCTTGATCTTTTCTGGGTATAATACATATTAAATATTCTAAATAATATTTATTATCTCTACAAGAACTGCTACAAAGCAAATTCCATCACAAACAATTAAAGCCTTCTGAGGCTGTAAGCAGCTATAAATGGCTGGAAATAATAAATAAAGAAGAATAAAGAAGGAATGGGATTTCCAAAATGGTTCAGAATATTCATTAGTCCAGTCTGGTGTCCTGTCTCTGTCCTCTACCATACAACTCACAAAATGAAAGTCCTTCAACACACCTGCTAAGCTGCAGGAAAAAAATAGTCCCCTCAGCTGCTCAAAATAAGAAACCAGCCTTGACAAATGAGATTTGATTACTTCTGTTTCAGCCTGAAAAATAATAAAAAGTCATCACAAGATTATCCACACACACTTGCAATTCAGAAATTATATTTGGACCAATTTTCACTACTGATGTACGTTTTATTATCTCCACATGTTATGGTAGTTTTAGATCAGAATTGAGTTTGTCCCTTAAACCTTTAATTTTCTCCTTCACGAGCTCACAATAATAATCTGGCCATGTTTTAAATTATTCAGTTATAATTTGCAAAAAAGTCTCGTTTTCTGTGCATCCTCTGGTATCAGTGAAAGATTAAAATCAAGTGTGTTGTGCTGCAGCTGAAATGTGCTGCAGTATGCTTCAACAGTGTTGCTTGAAAGAGCAAAAAATAGTATTAAAAATGAATATAACTTCTTGTTATTGATTGACAGGATCAGCACTGCAGAAAAAACATACAGAATTGGATCATGCTCCAAAAAGAAACGAAGGGAATGAACCAAGACTTTCCAAACAAGGACAAACTGAGAGCAAAAGGAAATAGACTTATGCATGCCAGAAATCATGATTTTTTAAAAACCACTGAAAAGTAAAACAAAACCCACAGCAGAATTCTTGACCATTTCCCTTTAAATGTCCAAGGTACCTCTACAGCTTGGATTTTGATCCCAGCTATTCCTGCTGGAGCAGGTGTCCTTCACATTCTGGGCTCACGGTCCTCAATCATTCATCGAAGGGGAGAGCTGCAGAAAATGCAGGGAGACCATTGGAAGTCTGAGCATTGGATACATTTTTTATTACTTTGCATTTTCAGTAGTCAAAAAAGAAAACCCCTCATCCATCACTTTGATAAAAGTCCACAGGGCATCCATTTATTCTCTTCCCAGCATGATCTGATGAGTTTGGATCCTTATTTATGTTCTTTCAATTCTCAGATGTTACATTTTTTTGGCCATTATCTGAGCATTACTATTTATTTTTGGTCCACAATGGAGATCCTATTGTAATGAACTGTGATGCACTGACATTTTTCATGTTTGTTGGTTATGCCAGATTTATTGCAATTACTCTTGAAAGGGATGGAGTAATTTACTGAAATCTCACTGTGGGAAAAGAAACTCCTGCAGGAGGTTCTCACTGAATTTTCTATGAAGCTCTGCTAAGATCTTCTGTTCCAAGAGCCTGAATGATTGCCTGCCTGCTTTACAGAATAGAAAGTTTTAATTAAAAATGAGCATTAAGTTCATGATAGATCTGTCTCATATCAATAGCAAGAGCACACAATTCTAGTATTTTTAAAGGTATTGTTTAAAGATGTGTTACAATGAAATTCCAAGAAAGATGATGAGGAAAAGATTTTAAAATTAAACCTTTCTTATGAAATCAGGCTTTCTGTGGAAATGCCTGGTTTCCTAGGAGGTGCTTGGTTTTGAGAGGTTCAGCTGCTTCTTGGATGTCTCTGGGAATTTCCCATTTCAGCCCTTAATCTACACCCATGAACTGAGCCCTGCCCCTTCCTGAGGTCAGCAAGGTGTGTGTGACATGAATGTGCTGGCACAGATTTTCACGAGATTGGCCCTTTCTCCAGGCTGAGCTTTTGGATAAATATTGCAGGATTTCATGTAATTAAGAAACGTGCTTGAAAATTAAACAATGTTTTCAATCAAAATGATCAGACAGACATCTCTCAATGATGTAGGCAGTTTTCTTTCATTCATTACTGTTATATTATTGATTTTGTTGGTGGTACACTTGGGATGAATTTGACTGCTTCTTCCAAAAAAAAACAACCACTTGAAGTCTTATTGATAGTAACCAAGTGAGCATCTCATTATATTATCCCCTAGATTCTTAACAATAGGAGGGAATAACCACCAGGGAAGGAGGAAAAGGCTAATCCATAAATTTCTCATTAGCTGAAAGAGAGAGAAACATTTGCTTGAATAATGGAATATGTTTAGCATCACAGCCTGCAGTTAATCATGTTTACTTGCCCTAACTTTTCCAATATTCACAGAATGAGAATGCATGGATTTTAGCACAAAATCATCAGCTATCAATATGTAAACTGACTGTTCAAAAGCACATCTAAAGATGCACATTTTGAAAACAATGACAGAATACCTGTGTTCAGAGTAATAATAAAAACATTGAAATTTGCATATGGCACCATTATTCTACTTAAACATCAATAACAAGCAAAACTTAGAAATCAAACTAAAGTGAATAATTCACAGCAAATAAATTACCCAAATAATTTTCCCTAGTGTTCTGCTTAGGAAGATTAGGATTTTTTTTAAAATCCACTCATTGACTTGAATTTTTATGGGTTTTTTTTTTTCACATAGGCTATTAGATTCACCAAAATCCAAGGCCCGTCCTTCATTTCTACAGTTTTATAAACTATTTGGAATAAAAAAACCTTTGACAAGACAAATCCAAATTATCACTGAAAATAATTTGTGACTTGAGAATAGCTTGGGAACAAGAGAGCCAAAGGTGACTATAGCATTGAAAAATTTTAGTAATATTTTTGTTAAAATCTGCTCTTGTTCTTTTTGCTGTGTGTGGGGAGAACAGGTTGTTCTCTTGCTCTTAAGGGAGAAGCTTATTTCAATATTGAATTTTTTTTCCAGGATTGAAGCTGACTCAAACTTTCCTTGCAGCCACTGCTTTCTATGTTTTCGGGGTTAGCCAACTTGTTTCCCTGGCCACATTAATGGTGATGACTTAGATTAATTTTATTATGTTGCACAGGGAATTGGTACAAAGTCTGTTTCTCAGCCTGTATTTGTGTTTATGAGCATTTATATCTCAGCAAAACCTCCCTTTCAAAGTCCACAGCTCCTATATGTGAAAATCACCTAACTTCTAATGCCATCTGCAAACTTTCTACAGTCTCATCCACATGGAGGTCTAAGCAAGTTTTAGTCAGCAAATTTTCACCTAAATGTAACAAAAAAAAATTGGTTACTTACAGGCCCAAGAGAAACCTTCAGCTCTACACAATACATTCTTTCATTTTCACATATGCGTGAATGAGAAGCCACTTGCACTTGATTTTGGTTTTTTCTTCAGTCATATTTTAAATTCTACAAAACTGGTATCCTGTCATAAAATATCCTTCATAAGAAATGGAGCTCTAATATCATGATAGAAAGGTTCATGAAATTTCTGTGATTACAGCTGATTTTCTTTTACTTTTTTTTTTGGCAGTTCCCCAGCTAAGATATCAAAGTGCAGCTTAAATTTTGAGCATACAGAAACGCAATTGTTTAAATACCAGTTGCAAACTTCGAATTTCTTCAGTGTCTACATTTGGCAAATGGCCTCATATTTCCTTCTAAATACTTTAATTTCTATTGGACAAGAGAACCATTTTTCTAAGACATAACTCCTGCTGCAAGAGAGATAAGTTGGCAAAAATCTTCCTTATGAGAGCTCCAAGCAAATAGAAAATGGCAGTCCATGGCATTTAACCCCTTCACCAAGCAGTGCCTTACTTGCCAAGGTAATTCCAATTGCTTCACCCTTCTCTCCATAAGCCTTTAGTAAAATATTTAGTTTAAATGCCTTCAAATTCCAATTCCATGGCTGACAGCAGGAGCACCATAAGTAGCAGGTAATACAGATGTACTGATTCTGAGTGTACCCAAAGCACTCAGCCACAGACAGGTGTGACACACCTCTCCGACAGATTTGCACAATTTCTGAACCAAAACACAACAGGTGTCCACAACAGCACAGGGCTAAGACCAAACAGAGCTGGCAACATGAGCCATCTTCTCAGAACCAAAACAAGGGAGTTACTTGCCAAAACTAAGATGCAGGATGAAAATATACTCAAAAAACCCCAAGCAATAGTGGTTCTCTGGGTCTTCAAAAGCAGATTTCAGATGCCATAATTTTGTGCATTTGTTTAATTTAAATGTAATAAACTGACAATGTACTGACAAGTGGTGGCCCTTAAAGTACATTCTATGGATGGTTTAATGCATTTTAAATATTTTTTTGTGCCAAAAGGATGTTATTGGTATGATCTAAGTAGCTTACATGAATCCTGCTGTACCAGTCTTTCATGGAAATGTGGCTAACCATCACAGCTTCTTGTTTCACCGAAAAAACCAAGACCTTCAGGTCCTTAGAATACATATGTGAGACACAGAAACTATCTGCACATCTAGAGGATGGATATTTTCAGTGAATTTAGCAAGATTATTGGAACTATTAGTCTTAACAGGATTATTGAGACTAATAACTGGGTGGGCATGCTAGAAACCATGCATTTAGTTTGACCTATTCACAGATAAAAACAACTCATTTTCTTTGCAATCCAGACCACAGTTAGTTCTACCTTTGTTTTAAAAATTTAACCACAAATCCTCATCACTCATTCTGTGCCTTCAGAGCTGCATTTGAAAACAGGGATATCTTATCTTAAAAAAGTTTTTTAGTAGCCCTTCAATATTTTTTACTAGCAAAGTTCTATGCTAAAGACAACTTGTTCTCAAGAACAGAGGCCTGGAATGTGCCTCCTGCCTCAGCAGTCTCCCTGCTCTGCTATTTTAGTGGCTTTACCCTCTTTACATCATCCCACTTATCAAGCTATCAAAAGCTATTTGGGAAGTGTCAGCTTTCTTACCTCCTCCAATATCCCCACATCCACACAGCTCTATTGAGAAAAAACCTTGCAAAGATGATCCTTTCAGTTCTTGCCAGAGCTGAACTGGAGATCAGGCCCTTTCTCTCTCTTTGGGCAAGACAATCTCACTGCTCCACTGATCTTCCCTGAATTTGGGTCAGTTTGAAACCTGTTCTGGAGCAAAGCTGGTCAGAGCTGAACAAAATCCTTCTATGTGTCACGATGACCCAGAAAATTCTGATAAACTTAAAAATCTTGGTTTATCCTGCTGCACAAGGAAGAACTCCAATTTTAATTTGCCAGCTTAGCTGGGACCTTCCAGAACAGCTGAGAAATCCACGTGCATTTGCTAAATCACAGGCCTTCTGATGTGCAGGAGGTCACCAGACAGAGATCACAAGTTTCACAAATACACTGAGAACTTGGTGTGGGATGCACTTGTCCATCACACTGAACTACTCCGCTGTGTCTGTGTTCAGGACTGTTTTTCAAAGCTGGTCTGGCAGTGCTGCAGATGGAAATGAGGTAGCAGGCACAAATAGAACGGCATTTATCCAGAATTTCAGAGTAATTGCTTTTAAAACCATCAGAGTTGGTTAGTTTACATTTCAGTGATTTTTAACAAGTTCCCTGCTTTGAATCCCAAAGCTGCTAAAGTTCCATATTTATTTTCCATAAAAATTGAAACAGGCTGTCCTAGAGTCTGTAATTTTCTTACAGTTTGGCTTTCCACTGTAGTTTGAGCTACAGAGAAATATCCCTGAAAAGAAAGCAAGTCTTTAGAGATCACAAATAACCAATTTCACAGTACAAGCAGTTGTAAATAGAGCTAAATTCCCTTTAGTAATAAACTATTCATCTTTGTGCTTCATTGAGTTCAAAGAAAAGCATTTTTCAAGTTTAAGCAATTAAGTTTACATTTTATTTTCTCCTCTTGAAAGGAAGTTATCACATAAGCAAGGGATTGAGAAGCCACTGTGGTATTGCAGGTATTCTCTGCGTATGAAATTTCAATTTAGCAAAGCATGTAAAACTCCACAGACAGTTAAGGTTCAATACACTAAACCCACTTTGTTTTCACACTGTGTTTGTTTTGAATCATCACTGACCCAGCTGATTAGCTGCTGAATTAGGATATCTGAACATTAGAACATAGAATTGCTGAGGTTGTAAGAAAACCCTTAAGAGCATCAAGTCCAGCTCTCAGCCATGTCCCTCAGGGCCGTGCCCACAAGTTTTTGAAATGCCTTCAGAGACAGAGCATCCACCACTTCCATTCTGCTTTCAGCACAGCTGTGTGACTCAAAATTCATGTTCAGCCTACACAGACTGATTCCCAGGATGCAAAATACCTGCACTCCTCCTGAGTACTATGACAGTGAGCCAAGCACAGGAGAGAGATGGGCCTGGGGGCTCAATTTCTCTTGTGTCAGTGGGGATATAACATCATCTCCCTCTGAAGAAGAAACACAAGGTGAAAAACCAAGATCCCAGCCACTTATGGATGCTGGTAATGTCTCCATGGCTCTCCTGTTAAGTGCAAAATTGTTCATCTCAGTGTTGTGGCCAGATTCAACCCCAGGTAATTACAGTTTGTCAACCTAAACTTCCCATGCACATCCAAGTGGGTTTCCACATAGCTGAGCAGTCCCTTTGTTTCACAGCTTTTCAGCAGAGCATGAAATGATTTCTGCACAAGATTTGAATACCTTTCAAGTTTGACTTCAGCTGCACAGAGGTAAGATCAGCATTATTGACACCATATAGCTGCATGCTAGATTTTGTGACCAGTTTTTTACTGGCTCCAAGTGTGGAGCTGTATTGACAGTCCATCCCATAGAAAATGTCTTTGTACTGAAAAACAAGTTTAAATTGTGCTTTGCTGAGGCCAGGTAAAATACCTTCAGATTTTATTCCCTTTATTCATGTCATGGTAATTGTTTTCTTTGGCTCAGTAATAGATGAAATGCAGCTGAGCCAGTAGACTCATTTGTCTAATTTTGCCCCTTTTTCCAAGTGGCTGAAACATGTGTGGCATACCATGATTGTTTGTTTGCACGTTGATTCAGCAAGAAACTGAACCAGTAGATTGGAGAAATTACTGGAGAAAATCTCCTCATGAAAAGGTGAATGAAGACAAGGTGCTGTGATATAGGTGCAGCCCACTGAAAATCTCTCATTTTAAAACAAGCTAGAAATTTGGAAACAAATAAGGGAAGAACTGGTGAAGCATGTGACCTTGGTGCTATCAAATCAGATGTGGGAGCCTAGCAGCAATTGAAAGAAATTCAATCTGTCAGGGAGAAGCCTGTGAAAAAACAACACCCCCAATGAGCTTTTTCCATGAAGAAATATGAAATCTAAATATTCTGATGCTAGAATCCAGGCAAGGAATGTTGGAGCAGCTGAACTCTTGAAAACAGAAGAACAAGTTACCTAAGGAATATTATCTTTAGATAGCAGAACACAAACAGATATCATTCAGTCATTCATTCCATCCTCTTTCCACATATGAGACAGATGACACATGAATGAAAGCTCTGCCAATTCACTGTTGGATTCCAGTATATCCACTCTTTACCCAAGCCAATCCAGTTGCTCAAGCCTACAAAACTCTGAAGAAAATATGCATTGCTTATATAGTATTTTTTTGATTCAAAAGATTATAAAATTTAACAAGCCAGACATTTCATGCAAGTATGGCAGGTATATTTAGGATAAAACCCCTGATGATTTACTGCAGTTAAAGGATATCCCACCAGCTGTGAATGCCATTCACAGCATTTATGAGGTGCCAGCAATAAACAGCCCATATTTTCTTTACATTCTTACAAATTCGGAGAGACTGGGCATTCCTACAACAGCTGTTGGAGGCTGTTTCTGAGGGTGAATTTACCAGGCTCCTTTATCTGGATGTTTAATACACTTGCCTGGAGTTGTCTTTATCCCCCACACACCCTTTCCTTTAAAAAGGAAACTACAATCCTTTTAGCAAGTTACTTATCTGCAATAAACCTTCCATGACCAGATCACAACCACCACCCCAGCCTAAGCTTTTAATTGAAATAGATTAGCATAGGTTTTTCTATATTCTTTTTTTCTTCACACACATAAAAAATCGTCCAAATCCAAGCTTTCTATTTTCAGACTATTTAAAACTATTACAGCTTTAAATCACCATACTGTCATTAGTGGCCTCGCTGCCAGTCACATATTGTTGTGCCACTCTATTTTGAAGGGCCTAAGATTTCTTGTTAACTTTCTGAAAGCACAAGTTTTTTGTTTGAAATAAGTTTCCCAGACCATTGTGTGCAGCTTGCAGTGCAAAAATAAACACAGGGAAATGCTGGAAATAAATTGCTGTAGAAATACTGACATTGAGCATGGCCTTTTGAAAAGAAGAAAAGAAATCTGGATATGGTAGTTACTGTCAGCATTATCCTTCCTCTAGGAGAGGAATTCAAAAGCAGACACACAGTTACACCATTTATAGCAAAACCTTCTAGTCCATGAAATCAGAAGCTGTAAGAAAAGAATCTCTTTTTATTGTATCAAAATAGCAGAGAATAGAGCTTGGCTCTTGCAGCTCCCAGAGAGCCTTGAGGCCTTGACTCATGACTGTTTAATAAGCAGGTCTAATTCTGCAGCAAGTGCAAACAACACAAAACCCCTTTGAATGGGTTTGGAACCTCTTGTGGTAGCTGCAAAGACCTTCTTCAAAACAGACCTGCCTCTGTTTTCCATGTTCTGCACATTGGGAAAACCAACGTAAAGTGGGAATTAAATAAATGAAAATGTGTATGACATGCAGGAAAATTTAAATCTACCCTTTAATATTGCCTAATCTAATTTTTTTATGCAGCACTTAAACACAAGAGCAGGGAAATGAGAGAACCAAACTATTTAAATACCTACCCAGTCCAAAGAAACTAAAAGCCCACTGCAATTTTTTCTTGTTTACCAAGCAAATAACAAGCAAAGCCTGTTGTCAGATTTAGGTTTAGGAGGCTACAATTTCAGGCAGAAATAGATGCCTTGTGCCCTTAAAAGTTTTGCTCAATATTTAGTTCCATGTGATTTCTTTTCTGAAGTTAGAAGAAACAAGTAAGTTATTTCTGAACTTAAAAGTACTGCCAACCTTTTCACATGCTCTTAAACAAAAAACATCTGGCTATATTTAGATATGGAACAATACATTATCTCAAAAATATTTGCCCAGTGACTGGGGAAGGACCTCAGCAAACATTTGGAAAAGTACAAGTTAGAGGGAATTTGAGCTTTTCCATTTTTCTTATCCCTGTGGAAATGAATTGTTACTAGATTTGAAAAAAAAAAAAGATTAGTGGGGGGAAGAAAAGAAGATAAAATACATATTAAAAAGCAGCTTCACTGTATTCATTAATAACACACAGCTACTGTATCATTGTGTGCATACAAACAGACAAAGACTTATTTAATAGAATTGTAAATGACTCACTGGTCTTTGCAGGCTGTCTTGTTTCCAAATTTCACAACAGCAAGGCTGGAATAGTAAAACAAGTTCTATTTGAAATGCCTTTTTTTCCTGTACTCTAATTGGGATAGTGAATAGAATTAAATAAAAATACATTAAATTATCTATTGTAGCAGCTATGGGCTCTATTTGCTGTACTCTGTCTTCTTTCAATACAAATTCTGAAGATAGAAGACACCCAGAATCTAAATCTGTTTCAAGTCTGAAGAAATGTTTCTAATAATTAGTGCCTACCAAAAATAGATTTTAATCATAGATTACTCTCTGTTTACTGATGCCATTAACAAACAACCAAAGTGTGAAACGTACACCTTGTCATGTGTCCTTCATTTGAGAGCTGACCAAGTTTTCATGCACTGTAGCTTAAAGAAATATTGGATTAAATACATATTTCCCTCATAAGAGTCACCTGGAAGACTGGTAACTTGAGAAGCTGCAGAAACCCATTAATTTCCATAATTGTCTTCTGCTTTTATCACCTAAAACAATATTTTAATCCAGACACTTGCCAAAGGTTTATAACAGACAAGACAGAGATATTTTGAACATACTATTTTAGAAAAAAACAGAATTAAATACAAGATTTGTTAGCAGCAGAGATGCATATTCTTTTTAAAACAGCACTTGTTAAAAATTATTGTGCACCAAGAGGCAGAATAAATATATTTTACTCTTCTTCTTGCTGTAAGTGATGTACACCAAAGGGGAACAGAAAGCTGTTATTACTTATTAAAGCTTACTATATTTTACTAAGGATGCTTTGGACTTTTACGGAGTCCCAAGATCTGTATGACACCCACAAATAAATCTCAACCCACAAAAACGTTTGGAAATGTGGGAGAACACTCCCAAGGATTAAGAATGTTTATCAACTTTTGATGACACATCAGGACTCAGAAGACTTGGGTTTGATCCATTAAGCCTCTCCTAGTTTACAGAGCATCTTAAAGGGATATAGTTTGCATATTGAGTTTTCTGGAAATGTAAACATTCATTAAAATTTATTAGCATTTGTAAAAATAAATAAATTATAATATACAATCCGATGCCTGTTCACAGAGAAGAAAAACCCAGGGACCTGTCTTAAAACTAGAGAGAATATTTTGTCGGCAAAATGCTATAAAAAACTATGTGTGGATGAAGTCCTGAAACTCAGGAAGATGAGACAACTATTTTTTCTTTATTCCACTTTAAAAAAAATGCATATTTAGTGCATATCTGACTTTTCTAGACTCATCATTGTTTAAAAGCTAGTAATTTTGCTTAGAATGCTTTGTATTAATTTCATTTTTTAAAAAAAATCTGTCCTCTGTAGAAACCAGTGCAGAGGATGCACTGGGTCCTTTGTATGCTTCCTGTCCTTCTAGAGCTATGTTCATCCTGAACTGTAGCAAAAAGTAAATATCAACCCACACAAACACTTTGAAAAATACCTTTCAGAAAACTTTGATCACCAGCTTGCCAGACTAGTTTGTATTTTCTTAAAAGATCATCTTAAAAACAGCTGTTAATCAAGGTGGTATTTTCCATAGGTTTGTCAGTTTGTCACCTTGAACAGCTCCTTCCCTAGGAAGAATTTGAACAAAGTTCTGCACCAAAGACCAGATTTTTTCCAGTTCTCCATCATATCCCCAGGCAGAGTCTCAGTCCCCCTGGAGCAACATCTTTTAGGTTTGAAGATTTTGACTTACATGCAGAAACCAATTTAAATCTGACATTTACAGAAGTTGCTGAACACACATCTTGGTGCTTTTAATCTCCTCCCCACAGATGCTGTCAACACCACAGCAGCAGCTGCTGTTACTCTAAGGTGATGCCTGGTAGCTTGGAACAGGAATCTCAGGAACAAAGAAGAGAAAAAAATAAACAGGGGAATGCCTTCTAAGGTGCTAACATTTGCAAAATAGAGTTCCAGTTGATATGAAGGCAGAATAGAAACAAGACCTTTAGGATGAACTTTGTATTTTTAGCATAAGTCTTTGAGTTTTTTGCACACAAAAAGGCCATTTCTGCTGACACAAATGTAATTTAGTGAGAAGTAAGAAACGGTTTTGCCATTAGGCTAATTATTACATTTTGTACAAAACAATGATGATAAGGAATGAGGATATTTTGTTTCTTCTCAGTTCAGTGGGACCTCAGCACTGGGATCCCTTAGGCAGCTCCAAAAGTCTTTATCTTAATGCTCATGTTCATGACTCAGAAATGCATTTCAACCTCTGAACTTACTTTGCAGTACAGGCATAACACTAAGTAAGTACAAAAACTAAATAAAAAAGAAAGAAAAGTCTATGTATCTAAGTATTCCCTATAGAACTTACTGAGACACAGGAAAGAATTTTCTAACAAATCTGAGAAACAGATCTTGGCACAATCTATCCTGAAAGATTTTTACAGCTCAGTGGAAGATTGGGCAGACAAAGGAAGACAGTGTGAATTCATCTGGATTTTAGCAGAAAGCTCAGGGAACATGGCAAAAGAAGCCCATGGTAAAATAAGAAGTAAATCGTGATGGAAAACAACACCAATTACTACAAAAGATGTCACAGAAGAAGATTGAAAGGTATCCTACAAAACAGCATTCTCCTCCCTACCTAGGCCAGCATTATTCAAAGTGCCAACAGAGGATCTGGGGGCACAAATCATCTCAGCAGCATTTTCACAGCAGCAGCAAGATATAACTCGACATAATCAAGTTCAGTATGGATTTATTTTCTTAATCTTATGGTTTTACCTAGAATTTTGTGAAATGCTTGTCTAATAAAGATGAGGGAGAAAATGAAAGGATCAGTTCAGAGCAAAAAGAAGCATTTAAAGATTGCCTCCATGTCATTTTCTATAGTCATATGATTTCTGATGTACTCTTAAATAAAGGCAACACTGTCTTTAATGCTTGATTGTTCATCATAAGCAAATGGGAGGTGAATATGGCAGTAGAGATGAAAGTAATTTCTATTCCTTTTTACTAACCTTAAGTCAGTGATTTAAAGATTATTACTTCAGGCCCTCACCATAGAGAACAAAATATTTTTCCAACAATTGTTTGCCACTTCGCTTGTGTCTACAAGGAGTGTGAATATATCTCTTCACCCTGCCCTGCAGTTCTCACCGCTACATTCAGACTTCTTGACAATTCACAGGCATTTCAGTGGCACTGCCCTTTGCAGCAGGAATATTCATTGATCTCATGCAAGGAGCAGAAAGCTGATGTAAGGGGAGCTGGCTGGAAGAGAGGTGATGAATGGGATCAGCAGAGTTCAGCTCTTGGGGTCAGGGCTCTGAAGGACAGGGCCCAATCAACTCCTCTGGAACCCTGCAAGGCACAGAGTGCCCCAGGGCAGGATAAAATGCAGTGCCCCACTGCCAGGGATGGCCTGGAGGCTGGCAAAAGGCATCTGAGAGGAAGTCCCTGAGGAGCTGCTGGAGTTATTTAGCAGGAGCAGAGGTTGGGTGAGGCTGCTGGAGAGGAACAGAACCATCAATCACCCGAGGTGCCCAGAGCTATCAGTCGTCTGTTGTTGGATGACAGTGACAGGACCAAGGGAATTCCTCCTTGCCATCCTTATCTCCAGGGCAGCAGCCATAGGATGTACAGATGTTACCAGGGTCTCAGCATTTTGGAGCACCCACTGCTGGCCTGACAGGCATGGGAAGGATCCTTGACGTCCCAGGCTGACCAGGACAGAGCCATTCCACTACTCTCAGATACCTGAGAGGGCTCCAGAGTGAGGGAGAACAGGGCTTGGACATGTCACTGTAGGACAGCAACATCTCACTTGCACAGGCCCACAGCAAAAGACCAGGCTCAAGAACACCTGAGGAACTAAAGGTGCACAAATCCATAAATCCATGGGTCCTGATGAGATACATCCACAGGTCCTGAGGGAACAGCCTGAGGAAGTGGCTAAGGCACTCTGCAGCACATTTGAGAAGCCTCAGCATTCCAATGTAGTTCCCACTGATTGGAAACATTGATCAGAGAGCTGGAACACTTCCCCTACAAAAACAGGCCGAGAGAGCTGGGATCATTCAGCCTGGAAAAGAGAAGGCTCTGGGACACCTTATATCAGCCTTCCAGTACCCAAAGGAGGCTACAAAAAGGGAGTTTTCACCAGGGTGTCATTGGAAGGAAAGGGTTAAAAGCAGAAGATTTGAAGAAGAGGGAGTAGCTTTGCTCAAAGTTACCCTGCAGCTGAGAATGCTGACAGTGTTGCTGTGGGAAACCTTCCCTTCATTACACCTATTGTTGTTCATCCTCTGCCTGCTTTGAGAGGAGGAATTCCTTTGTGGAGATAACACATTCTGAAACACAGGCTTGAGTCTCCTGCTGGGAGAGAGAAATCATAAAGGCAAAACCTGGTGATAAACCATGTGTGCACAAAGCTCTTTGATATTTTGGGGCAGGCAGCAGCCCATGGATGAACTGAGACTAAAGAGTCCCTGTGAGTCTCTGCTGCCCAGCACTGTCAGAGAGACAATGAAATAAACCCCTTTTGCATTTCAGCTGTGGTTTGATGGCCACCCTGGCTACCTGCATGTGCCCATTCCCACAGACATATTGTAAGTGATAGGAAAAGGAGAAATGGCTTCAGCTGGAGGAGGACAGGTTTAAATTAGAATTTAGGAAGAGATTATTTCCTGTGAGGGTGGTGAGGCTCTGGAGCAGGTTGCCCAAGAGAAGCTGTGGATGCCTCATCCCTGCAAGTGTTAAAGGCCAGGTTGGATGGGGCTTTGAGCAACCTGGGACAGCAGAATGATTCCATGTCTATGTTGGAATGAGATGATCTCTAAGTTGCCTTCCAACTCAAACTGTTTTACAAAATACTTACTCAATAAGAGCTTATTTGTCACCATCATATTTTCTGAAAAATCCTATTTGCTCAGGATTCTTCTCCTGGGAAGCTGAGAAGCCTCAGAGAAAAAGGAAAACAGTATTACCTCATTTGCTTCTCCTGTGTTTTGCTGCTTTGGAATGTGTTTGGAGGCTGTTTATCCAACAGGTGATTGTTTCATTGGCTTCATGTGAATTGTTTTAACTTAATGTCCAATCACAATCCAGCTGTGTTAGTACTCTGGCAAGAGTCACAAGTTTTTCATCAGTGTCTTGTTAAGCCTTCTGTAAGTATCCTTTCTCTATTCTTTAGTATAGCTTTAGTATAGCATTCTTTAATATAATATAATATCATAAAATAATAAATTAGCCTTCTAAGAACATGCAGTCTAATTAATTCCTTCCTGCCACAGGGGACCCCAGGAAAAACCACACTTATTGGTTGACACATCTAAGAAATTTTTGCTGACATACACAGACCATTTAGGGTTTGCAGTCCTTTTAGTTTTATGGCTAACAATCTTACCCTGACCCACACTTCAGGAGAACTGTGTGGTATGTGCTTACACAGCTAAATTAACTTCAGAGTTAACAATCCCACCACTGAACTGAAGATGAAAAAAGTAATAAAAGAGGAACCATATTGCAAAAGAAATAAAAAGTCATCTTTAGTACGAAACAAAAATGAAAACCATCAAGATATACGCTACAGCAAAATCTTATTAAATGACATCTGAATAGACAAACAGGTTTATATTAATAATGAAAATGATGAATATTGGGCGTGGAAGAGGAGGCAATTGAATAACCCAGTGCTGTATACTGCCACCATGAAGAATAATGAAATTACAGGGTTTTCTCCCCCATCTGTATCTTTTCAGAGCACTGTGATCTTCTGTTCATGCTGCACTATTTTACAAGAGCTTCATTGTAGCAATATTTTGCTGTTGAGGAAACAGCTTTGAAAATACTTTTCATTTAGAGCATGCCAAGAAAATCAAGTTAATGTGCATGAAGCAAGTTTAAAGCTTAGGCAGCCACTCCTCATTATTACCCAATGTAAAGGTTCCTATTCTCCAACAAGTATTACTCATTGCAAATTAAGTTAACTCATTTTATTAAACATGTTTTAAATAAGTCACCAACTGCAACAACACATTTTAAAAATAATAAAATAAAAAACCCCAAACATTCATGCTTCTTCCTCTGGTTTTCCTTCCTTTGCATCTTGCTGCCTCATGTTATAATATTTACAAATACTTTTGGTCAGCCTGTAGTACAGTCAGAGGAGCACATACACTTTTCTTTTTTGGCATAAGGATGTCTCAATTAACATGATCTAGAGAATAACATCATCTTATGCCCTAGAAGCACTCAATAATACTTGCTTGCTTCAAAAGAAGGTTCATTTTTAGGCCTTACTGCTTTAACCTGTCCAAAGGCAATAAAAATCCAAAGGGGGAAAAAGTCAATTCTGAACAGCAAAGGTTTTTAGAAGCACGGCTTTTCAGAGCTTGAGAGCTCAAAAAAAAAAATCTTAGCTTTTAGGTATTTTGCCAAAAAGCTTTATTAATTCACAAGTCCTGCAGAATTATAGTCAAGAGTTCACATAAAGGTGGAGAGAAAAGAAAAAGGAAATGGTCAAAGAGAAGCATATGCATCTCATAATGCATATAACCACATGACTTTGCATATTTTCAGCAGAACTTCATGCTCTTGGTACTTTCAGCCTTATGGGTAGGCTGAAAAAAATAAAAGCTGTTTCTTTTTAGAATTGTATTTAAGGTAACTTATTCTCCTTCCACCCTGCTTTTAAATATTTTATTGCCTGTAGCAAATTTAGAATACGTGGTTGAGTTCCACAGAGAGCTCTCTGATATGGCACCTAACACAGAAATAAATTTTAGCTAAAATATTTACAAAAAAAATCCTGAAGAAATTATAGAAAAACTGACTGGATACAAAGGAACCCTTCAAAAAAAATGCATTTATAAGTATGACATTTCCCAGACATGTGGAAGACTTGATTTAAGGATGCTGTTACATAAAATAAAATGAGCAACCTGAAAAGTTTCTAGAAATCTGCTGGTCACTGTGATCCATCTTATAGGGCCCAGATTTGATAGGCATAAAAAACACTCTGATCATCTAACCTGGTGATTTGGCTTTTGCCCCATGATCTAATCCCAAGTATAATAAGTAGGTTTCACTTAAAGATAACTTGTGTTTTACAATTCCAACAGAGATCTTATTCTTACAGCCTATGCATGCAATAGGTGTATTTGAGCTTCATTAAGCTCTGTTTCAGTATTCTTCATTTTAATTTCAAGGTTTTTTAACGTAAATTCAACCACTGGTAATTGAGCTTTCTTACAATTCTGTGTGAAATACCAAATCTAACAATGCAATTACATTTATTTTAAAGTTCTGATGTTCTTTAATGAATTGAATAGAAGACATTTCTGAAGACTCATTATGAAAAGCTCAAATTCTGTTAGATTCTGTATGTGCTAGATTATTTTAGTGGCTTGCCTTCTTACATTGCCCAGTATTTTCCCCCAGCCATTGAATAGATTACAAAAAGTCCTCCTAGTGATGACTTGTCCACATGATAAGGAAAACCACAAGAAATGCAAAAACAAAAAATTCATTTAAGGAGAAGCTGGGGCATTTTTTCCCCTCTCCCCCATTGACTTTGCATGGAAAACACCTGATTATTTCAGAGAAATTACACAAGAAGTGAATTCAACACTTATTTTCCTTCTGCTCCAGGCTAACCCTGCCAAAATTGTAAGTGATTACAAAATATGCCCAGAACTGGAATGTTCGGCTTTGAGTCTACAAATTAGGGCTCCTTTCAGCACACACAGCAGTTTTTTTAAGAACCAGGCATAGTCATACAACTGTTTTTGTTCTCTCCAGCACACCATTAGTGAAATGATGAAATGGGGATTTTTCAATGAGTATTGGCATATTTATATTAAGTCTTCCTGTTGGCTTTCCCCAAAACACCTCTCAGCACAAAACATAAAAATACAGAAGGAGAGAAATACCCTCAGATTTAGTTCTGTCCTCAAGTTTCTTTTCCCACAGGAACATAGTCTTAAAGTTTGCTTGTCCCCTTTTCATTTCTAGCCTGTAATTCCACATGCACAGCTTTGACACTCATCCCCTATTACTGAGGTAGTTTATTTCATGCTAATAGTGGCAGAGAAAATAACCCAGTT
Source organism: Zonotrichia albicollis (assembly GCF_047830755.1). NCBI lineage: Eukaryota > Metazoa > Chordata > Aves > Passeriformes > Passerellidae > Zonotrichia > Zonotrichia albicollis. The sequence goes on from NC_133820.1 coordinate 2,612,496, forward strand.
CGTAATACACTAGAAGTCTGTAAGAGAGGCATCCTTATTTTTGTATGCAACTCCCATAATACAAGTCCTAGAGAAGCCCAAAGACATACAAATATTCAACAAATCTAATTTTCTGTTCTGTGTTTCTCTTTCTGAACCACTGGAAGACTTATATTAAATAAGATTCAGTTTTAAAACTATTTTAAAAACTTACCTCATTTTGGGGTTTTTTTAAAAGCATTTCCCTCAAATCCAAGGTACAATAGAACAAATCTCTGGTTCCCCATTGTTATGCAGGCAGGCAGGTTGCAAACTGACCTGAAATTAATAAAATTCTGCAAAGGCAAAAAAATACATATCTGTATAGGTTTGGGGTGCAGGAGTACAACTAACACAGGATTTTCCTTAATAAAACTATGTTTAAAAACCCCAAACTCATACAACCAGTTATACATAAAGATCCCAGTTTTAAAGCCTCACGACATTAAAGCTCAACATTTAGGTCTAGGAGTGCTGGGATAGATGCTAAATAAATTTGAAATGGACTTATGTGCAAAATTATTCATATTGGTTTTGACTGGAATGGCAGGAAGTCATACTCAGGCTGAACTGGCAGCAACAGTGTAAGAACTGTCCTCCAAGCAGCCAGATGTTCCTGCAATTAACTAACGAGGATGGGTGGATTACTGGGTGATCCATGGTAACCTAAATGAATCTCATTTCCAGAGAATGCAGGAGTGCAGGGAGGTGTCAGGGACATACAAATTGCATAGAAGGGAGGGTGGAGTGGACACATTCTGTACAAAAGCAAAGCTATTTACATTTTAGATGTCAGCAGTATCTTGCCCGGCATTTCTCTGGCTGAGACAATTCATATTTTAAACTGTATTGACATGACCAGAGCAAGCCTTGCTTCATCCTGAATCGATCCCAGCTCAGAGCAACATTATCATTCATCAAGTTATAGACAGGTGAAATCTGTTTATGGACCCAGGACTGCTCACAGGCAACAGAAGGACTTTGCTTGTTTCAGCACTGAGCAAAATTCTTATGATTCAGGATTTGTCTTACACACAGAAAGAGGGAGATTTGCTCTATAAGTCTTGATTTACAAATAAGTCATGGTAATGCAAGTCCAAAATACCAGATTCAGAAAGTTATGTATACAAAACCCTACCAGTTATTTTTCATTCTTTATCCTTCACACCCAAATAGTGATGGAAATATATGAGCTTCCCTGTAAACTAGGAAAAGATTGGCTTACTACCACTTTGATAACATCTTTCAAGAAATTTCTCAAAATATTCTCTAGGACATCAGACTATTAATGACTCAGTTTCTCCATTTTCTCCTTCAAAAATGGAGAAACTGAAATTTCAGGTGCTGGAGATCTGAGCACTCCAAATGAAAATGTAATTCAGGACAGGCCAGAGAAAAGCTTCCTTGGCTATGACCATAGCGAGAGAACACACAAACAGCATTTCTCCCTCTGTTCCTCTTTTCTCTTCCAAGTGATTTCAAAGACCCAAATGATACAGTGTTTCAGAGGGGGAGAAACCAACCAAACAAAAAACCAACACAAACAAAAGGAAAACAGCACTTCTAAAAAGGCTAGTGTGACATCTTGAGATGGCTCTTGTTTGAGCCTCTAGGAGTGGCACACAGTGTTACTTCAGTGCAGTAGTGGGCAGCTGCGAGCAATCCCAAACACTTTGTAGTTAAAGGGAATGCTCTTTTATTTAGGATAAACTTGTTAGCCAGAAATCTCAAATCTCACATATTAATAATTTTACTACCACTCAAGGCAAGCAGAATAAACCAGTGAGACTGAAAAATGACACCTCACCCAAGTCTTCTAAGCACTTTCCTGTTTGTCATAATAGTTCTCCCATGAAAATAATTGTAATGAAAGAGGGACAGGGGCAGATAATCTTTAAAAAATAAGAAAAGAGCTTAAATCAAGAATATGAAAGGGGAAATTCTCTTGTTTGAAACATTAAAATTTGACAGAGATTATTTTGAAACTTGCAGAAAACAGAGAAAGTAAGAATATTCTATGAAAACCTGAGTTGGAGGGGACCAACAAGGAGCATCAAGTCCAAACCTTAAGTGAATGGCCCATACAGAGACTGAACCCATAACCTCAGCATTAGTAGCACCATGCTCTGACCAATTGAGTTAAGTCTTGCAGTCCTAGGTTTTCTGTCAAAAATGGCTCACTAAGCTGTGTGATAACATTCAGTTTATCCACAGGGTGATTCTCAGAAAACCCAGAGAAGAACGTTGGTATCTAACTGACACCAGCATTTGGTATCAGTCAGATTCATAACTCCAAACGTTTTAGTGGAAAAAAGCCCTTAACCAAGGGCATTTATGGCATTTGGGACAGAAATAGAAATTCACAAAAATCACAGTGTTGGATTAGAAAAGCAGAGTCTGAGAAACAACATTCTGCAAATATTTAGGACACGGCATTTGCTGAGGGTTCTCCTCCATTCAGGGCTTCGCTCTGAAGTATTATAGTGGAAAACCCAACTAACAGTACTTTCTCAAGAAACAAATATTGGTCAGGCTACACTTCTCCTACCTGGCATTCAATTCCTGGATATAGCTCAGCAAATCTGAGCCCGCTCTACATCAGTGGAGTTTGAAGCTCCATGAAGAAACACTGGCATGGAGTTTTTGTGGAGAGAGCTGCCTGCAGCAGGGACAGCCAAAGGGAAGAGAGCAAGGATTTTGAGAAGGCACATGAGTGACGCTGCCATGGAAATGGGATCACACACACCTCTCTCCCAGGAAAACGCCTTTGAGGGAGGGGGAAGGAAGCATCTGCTCATCAAAGCCTCCAGGGAGCAAGGATCACTTGGTACATCAGCAGTCACACAGCTCTCCATGAGAAGTGAGGGAAAAGTTTCCCTCCCACTCGTCAGCTTCGAGTGCGCCTTCCCACTTGCAGCAGCTCCTTGGAGCGCCACAACTCTTAAAAGCTCAGGTCTAAGAAATCCTCAGAAAGAACTAATGGAAATAAATGCATTTTTAGCTGAACTCTTCCAGTCTCGGCTCAATTTTGTCATCTACATGACACTTCCAGTAAGTAAATAATTTCAGATGGGAAATCACAGGTGGATTAGTGTAAGCTTATCGATTGTCAGGATGATAATTCTGCAGCACAGAAATCTGAGACCTCTTGACCAGAAAGGGAAGAGAACACACATCCTACAGAAGCAGGCTTTTATGGAAAGATAATTCAGAGGCTTCAGGCCAATAAAGACAAGTTTGAGAGCAGTTACAATCCACTTTTAGATTGTATTACCTCTCCATCCTTTGCTCCTGAAATAACCTGCTTCTCCACCTGTCTCTACCTCAATCTTCCTTCTTTCTTTGCCTTTCTTCAGAGCAGCAAGGGAATGAACATTATGAATTATTGATGTGAGAAATACAGAAATCTCATCAGGAGAGGATTTTTTTTCTTTTTTCCCCCCAAAAAAGGCTCAGGAGAAAGTTTGGACAGGAGCAGAAAGCCTACACAGCAGCGGAAGGCATGTGCATAACCATCTGTAGCAGCTCCACACTTCCTACTGCTTTTCAGAAATCACTCAGACAAGTGACTTAAATAGACAAATTCCACCAGAAAAACAAACAAATAAACCATCCCATAAGACCCAGAAAGCACAACACTAACACTCCACACCAAAAAAGTACCTAAACCAATACCTAAACAGCAGCCCACCATCCTATCCAGAATATTCATCACAGGCATTTGTGATTGCTATGCTGATTTAGACTTTTTGAGACCTAGTCAGTCCCACCTTAGAGTGTCAGTGAAATAACTTACATTCTTTCAATTTTCTTATCAATACCCGAGACATTCTTACCAGTCTTTGGAGTTTTATATTAGCAGGGGAATCTCCTCCTTGTGTTGCTACAAATGGAAGGAGGTTTTGCTCCCCTTTTTTTCCCTTCAGTGACCAAACCTTCATCAAACAACCGAGGCTTCCTGCCTCAAGGCTTTCCCATTTCATTTCTGCCTCACAAGGTGACAGTTACAAAGGGCCATGTGTGTGCCTGTACCCAAAAGGACCTTCAGGAGGGCAGCATAATGTAAAGGAGCTTGTAAGCCTCATATAAGCCTGTCAAATACCTATAAACTTTTACAGACACCACGGCTGGAGACTGGTTACCAGTCTGCACTGGAAGACCTTAGGTCAATTCTTTGCCTTTGATCCTTCTGGACATGATTTCACTGATGGAAGGTTGTGGGTTGCTGTTACCTTTATCCCAGAACTCTCATGCACAGCAGAGCAAGATACACTTAATATCTGAAGGCATAGGGTCAAATGTGTTTTTCAGTCTCTGTCTCTCTCTGTTGTTTTCAATAGACACTAATGGGATTTTAGGGATTATTCCAAGTTCTCTGAACATAAATGCATCACTTCAGCCTTTCTTAACTTCGCTCTTACTCCATTAAAGAGCCAATCATGCCAAATGCGAACTTTCAAAGCAGATATCAATAACCTGAGCGTAACTCCACATCTACCTTGAACAAGAAAGAGGAAAATACCACTGATACAGCAGAAAAAAAGCAAAAGGCATCAAATATGCAAATGGAAGTCTGCAGACTGACTGCTCAAACTGTTCAAGCTGATAGCTTCAATACCACTCAGTTTTCCTTCTCACTTTGGCAGACATGTCTGCCTTCACCAAATGTCTTTGCTTCTTTTCCCCTAAGACTAGGGAAAAATGCATCCTCATTTCTTACCTTCCTCTCCCCCTTCCTTCCATATGCTTCATTGATGTTTTTATGTAAGCTTAGGTTTAGTCTTATCATCCTCAAGAGTTTTTTTACCTCAAATGCTACTTTCCTAAACTATGGATAGAATCCTCTGGCTGTTGTCTGAAGGATCCACTGATTGTTGCATCTTTATTTTTACATATTCTGCTCTTGGTGGTTGTGTCTCCAAAACTGTTCTCTCACTTCAAGGGGAAAAAAAAAAATCAAGATCTTTTTTACTTTCTTTTTCTTCACCATCTCCTGTTCTCCTTCACTGTATTGTTTGCTATTCCAAGGCTATGTCTGTGTTTTGCAGTTAATTCCTGCTTTGCATTACTGAAGTGCTGTGTAACTCTGCAGCCATATCAGTTATTTTTAGTGCTAAAAACAATTATTAGGATCCTCCATTTTACAAGGCTATAAAGTGGCTTCCACTTAAAATGGAAATGAGTGAAATCTTCAACATATATCAATAGAACTTGTTTGTAAAGTTCCATGCTCTGGTAACCTTCATCTTTATTAAGGCTGAAGAAGTCAGTCCCACGTGTCACGTTTAGAGGAACACTGGCAGAAATGGCCCTGAAGACATAACAGCCCACTAGCCCAAATAATTTGCACTTTAAATGTAAATGTCTATCTTTCCATCCCCTGAAGCTTCATCTACCAAAACCACCTCTAGAGCTTTATCATCTGTATTCAAACATAGATAAATACTTTCCATAATTGAATAAAAACAAAAAAGAGAGAAAGAAGAGAACAGAAAATCATAAAGAGAGATAAGATAGTGAGCCTGAAACACTGATTAATCTGCTGTGGTTAATCTGTTTGTGGACTAATTGAACAACTAAACCAGTTGAAATTACCATTGGTAAGTTCTAGAAGACACAGCTTCCACTTTAGTTGTATCTACAGATTGTCATTGCTTTAGTAACAATTTACTGACTGATTACCTCAGACTTTTCAGCCCTATAGAGTGACAGGAGGAGGTCAGATGACATTATTATAAATCTTATCTATTCTATATTTTAAATAGAGTCTATTCTACATAGGCTGCAAAATGCAGAGTCAGAAATAGAGACATCATTGGGCAGGACACACATTTAAGCAAATTCCTGAAAATTGCTTGGCTTTGACAGTCAAGTTTACAAAGATTTCCTGATCTGGGAACTGTGATGGAGCAGTGTTCTAAATAAATAGAAGGAGATGAAGCTCACTATATGAAAACCTAGGTGGAAATTATTAGGGAATGGAGATAGTAAAGTCTTGCAAAGCTTTGATTACTCCAAATAATAACTCCAAGGAACAGGCAAATAATATAAGATTATCTATATATACAAATTCTATGTAGGTCATTTTACACTGCAAAACCTTTAGTCATTACATTATGAAGTTCTCCTACATACCTGTTATTGAGTTTAACTGAATATTACTAAAATTTTCAATAAAAGATGAACTCATGCAATGACATTAGAAGTTGGATTTAAAATGTGAAACTTCCTATTCTCTCACATCTGTACAATTTTCTCACTTAATTTACATAAGAAATTAATTCCACTCAGATTAAAATACTTCAGGCTCTCTGTTCTTACTATATTTGATCATGAAGAATTACCTGCCACACTGATATTTCAGAGAAAAATCACGGTATTGTACTTTTTTTTAGGCCATTTCCTTTCATAATATTTTAAACCAAGAAATATTAGCATAACATCTGTATGTGCTTACAAATGTGTGCTAAATACCTATAAGCCAGCAAGAGTAAGCAAGGCAGGCACCACTCAACACCTTCCTTAATACTGTTCAGAATATTGGGGGAAAGAGCCATTATATTCAGTCATTTCATATTTATAATAAAAAGGCAAATTTTGAGGGAAATAAGAAGATAAAATAGTCCCCAAGCTGTCATGCACCCACTGAAAATGAAGAATGAGATGCTTTTGTTTTGTTTCTGTGTTTTACTACTTCAATGCAGAATGGGGATTATGACATTCAAAGAAGGAAGGGCAGGGGAAGATGAAATATTAACACACACACAAAAAAACCCCACTAAGTTCCTTCAAGGGTCAAGTTTTGGCACAATTCTGGTAATTTTATGCAGCAAGTCTAGCAACACAGAGGCAAGACAGCCAGTAAAGAAAAACACATCTATTATCACCAGGGGTTTGGAAAAAAATGCTTAGTCAGGTAGAACAATATGTGAAGAAGATTGGATATTCAGTCAAGCCCCTTCCTTGAAATAAAAGAGTTTGCACAAGGTGCTGTAGGAGATCAGTCCTTGGCATTATGCAGCATGGCTGGCATTCCAGCTTTGGGGATTTGGGTTTGTCCCTGCATACTGCAAGGGGTTTTCTTTTGTTTTTAAAGAGAAGCTCCAGAAAGACCTGTTTGTACCTGGCAATAAATACGTAGAAGTGCTGAGACCATGGAAATACTGAAAGAACAGACTTTAAAAACAAAGTTCCTAGCAGAGCTTCTAGCCTGACTCCAGATCTCCCTGGGTATACCCAAGAGGTCACCTTCCTTGTAGCTTCACTGTAAACTAAACACAACCCTAAACAAACCTCTAAGCCCCCTCTCTTGGAATTATTCCTCATTATTCCACAGGAGAAGCCTAGCACACAACCCATTCAGGCCTCTATTGTTTTATTGTTAATCACAACGTGATCATGAGGCTTGAGGAGGTTTCCTGAGCCACCACAGGAGCACAGACCCTCCCATCATCACCTGGAGCTGTCAGGTACATTTAATGTCAAGCACCTTTATCAGCCTTGCAGTTGCAAGCAAAAAGCACCATTATCCTCGGAAAAATAATCTCTTATTGCAGCACTTCCTCACAGCAGGGAATGAAACAAACCCACTAAAATAAGCTTTTAAGAAGTTAAATTGGGATACTTTTTCACAGAACAAGGAAAAAAAAAGAATAGACTTCCAGTATAAAAGATTCCACAGCAGAAAAACAGCACAAGAGTGCTTGGGCATAAAAAGAAGAAAACAAGTAATTGACTAAAAAAAATGGCTGCTTTAAAGGCATTAAGTCATAAAGACACAAATGCAAAGTTTCTGTTGCATTTGCTCAAGTCTCTCTTTGTAGAAAGTGCTGTTACAATGGGTGCTCTCACAGAACAGGGAAATTTACGGCGGCATCTCTAAGTACAGAAGGACGCAAGGATAAGCTTATACCAGCATTTGCAACACAATGTTTAACTGAGGAGCAGAACTGCTATTTAACATATTTTTTTAGTTTCTCATCTGAGATTCATTTGACACTACCACACCAACAGGGTGAAAAACAAAACACACCTTTCTCTGCTAGAGACACTGATCTACCAAAACCAGCTTTTTAAAACAGATGAGAGCTACAGTGAAGGTGAGAAACTTGAGAAGATGTTCAAGAAGGACACTACAGTCTTTCCATTAATGGGGTCCCATGGAGTCCCTGCACTTTCACATTCCACAGTATGGCTGGAAAATGTGGCAAAGCCAGACTCTCCCTGTGGTGGTGTTCACTGGGGTCCCAGGAAGAGGGAATAGATGAGGATCTGATTCCATGTTTCTGAAGGCTTGATTTACTATTTTATGTCATATATAATATTAAAACTATACTAAAAGAATAGAAGAAAGGATTTCATCAAAAGGCTAGCAAGGAAAGAAAAGGAATTGGAATGATAATAAAATCTTGCGACTGACCACACAGTCTGAGACAGCTGGACTGTGATTGGCCATTAATTAGGAACAATCACACAAGACCAATCACAAATCCACCTGCTGCATTCCACAGCAACAACTAATTACTGTTTACATTTTGTTCCTGAGGCCTCTCAGCTTCTCAGGAGAAAAAATGCTAAGGAAAGGATTTTTCATAAAATGTGTCTGTGACACTCTCCCGTCATTCCCATCAGGCCTGCACCAACCCCATGAAATAGCAGCACAGCAGTACCACAACAAAGAGTTTGGCCAAATGTCTTGTGAAACACAGTTTGTGATGTGGGGATATCTAGACCCAAGCAGCTTGGAACTCAGGTTCCAAGGAGCTGTGAAGGAAACCTCAGCCTGAGGCACCTGTTTGTTTGTCCCAGGGAGAATCTGCTGTGCAAAGTGCTTGAAGCTCAGTCAGACACCAGATATTGAGGTGGGTTTTGCTCACAGACACTGCAAGCCTAAGGAAGTCTGTGAAAAACACTGCCAGCTTTGTGTGCATTACCAAAGCCAGGCTGAAAAGTGCAGCACAAATCACTGGGATGTCTTCAGCCATTTTCTTGCTGTCATGGCACAAAAACATAGTGACATATGGGTGGCAGCAATTTAGAACCTTGTCTGTACCTCATCCAAAACAGAAAGGTTACCCTAAGCCACAGTTACATTTCACAGAAGACATCCTGCCTACTAACACTGAGAAAAAAGGAAAGCAAATTTAAAATTCAAAGTTTTCAGGAAGCTCACTGCAATACAGAATCCATCTTGAGCAAATCTTGCTCTGTCACAGCCAATTGTGGTCAACAAAAAAGCAAGCAGAAATTTAAGTGGCTAATCTTTTTCTTTCTCTTTAGATTAACTGGAATTGCATTTTCCTGAAAAGATGCAGATTTCATGCTCTGACCCTTGATTTTGAAAAGCAAGAGCTGACAGTCCAATTGAAAACTCAGGCTGGTGGCAGAACTATGTCCATTCTATTCTTCCTGCAAGAAAGTGGACAAAAAACTCTGGCATGTATGTGTATGGTGTACAGGGAGGGAAAAAAGAGAAGGGAAACAGCTCAAGTTTAATATTTTCTGCTTCACATTCATATATTCATGGCATAAGACAGAATTTCTAAGTGTCTACCCAACAGATTTATATTTTAGTACCACACCCAAATTTAAACCTGAGATCCAAACAACTGAAAATAAGTCAGGCATTTGTAGTGCAAGCTAAATTGCCTCACAGAGAAAGTTCTAAAATATGTACAACTTTATGAAGCCTGTCAGGTACCAACCAATGGGAAAAAAATTTATGCATAGCAAGACATATGCACGTTACATAAGCAGGGAGTGCAATCAGAATGTTAGGGGTGGGAAAGAAGTAAAGCACCCAATTCCTGTGAAAAATCAGTGACATCTTAACAGAGTTTAGCAACCAAATCAGTTCCATGATCTTCATGCCTTCCCTTCCAAAGCAGCTATCTAAAAATGAAAGTCATGCTGAGGTGAAATGCATTTCTCCACACTCTTAGGTAGGGAAAACGTTACCCCTGAATCACCACAGTGATATTCCAGAATGCACACAATAAGTGACCATGGATTTCCACAGTTCTGAGGTTCTGTTGGACAAGAATTATATCCCAGAGGTGCTGGCATTATGGCATAAAGCTATTCTATTTATAGTAATTTGTAGCATGAGTACACTAGAAAGTGTCTTCAGTCATTTCATTAAGCTGCATCATTTGCTAACAAGTTCAGGGTAATGACTGAGGGAAATAAAGGAAACTTCTGAAGGCTGTCCTGAAATTATTACTAGATTTAGTGTTGCCTTTCATTCAGTGAGACTCTCTGGTAATTGTAGCTTTTAACTGTATTATTGCACAGTCAGAAGCAGCCAGCAAGTGCTTAAGATGATTTCAAAGGAAAAAGCCACACTTTGAAAACAGAGCTCCAATTTACAGACAAATATCACTGGCCAGCAGACTTTGGATGGTAAGGCTGCCTAGTTAAAGAAGTTTCCACAGGTCACCCTCCCAGTTAGTTCTAATAGTTTAAGTCAAGAACATGACATTCAAAATAGGAGGTATACTGATATTCTTTAATTTATGTCAAATCTTTAACGTGTTTTACATTAAAATGCTGCCACAAAGTGACTTGGCTCAATGCCCAAGGTAACATTCCTTGCACTGCTGTCTTGACTCACTGCCAAGGGGAGGCAAAGGAGGCATTTCCCTCAGACAACTCTGCTAATGAAAACTGTCAAAGTCCTTTCAGCACCCCTGATTTTGTTGTGCTTGTCATCTCAATTGTGCGGCTCGCTAGACTTCTGTTCTCAACAATATATTTCTTAGCAATATGCTCATGCCTCAACAAGAACACTGAAATTTTCCCATTTCATTGAAAGGAGCACTCTGAATACAAGAAATCTCACCTTGGGTTTCAACAAAAAAAATTATTTAAAAATGACAACCAAAAATCCCCACACCAAAACTCCCCACATTCACCACTGAGGCAATAATGAAAATCTGTTCTTCCTCCCAGTTTGTAAGAACTATCAGCTCCCTCCCACCCAGCAAAGTTCAGGCTGGAAAGGCTGTGGCAAGGGAGCTTGAGCTCTTGTAATCCTCTCTGCCCTGCTGCACAGCTGTGTGGCTGAAAATGCCTCACTTCAGGTGGGAACATTTCCTGAGAGCCCCACCATGTGAATATTATATAAGTTGTTTGAATAAGAGCTGTTATCTACAGCTTTTCCACAACAGGGAAGCATTTGGCCTTAGCCTGATGGCAAATATTTCTGAATCAGCTGAAAGAAATATCAGATGACATCTGTAGCCTCTGCTTCCCTGGAGGAATGAGATATGGTACAATTCAGGTGCACTGTGAGGAAGTCATCACTTCTCCTGACATCTGGATAAAAAGACAACTCTGTTTACCAGAGCAACTGAGTGCACCACTCACACAAAGAGAGTTTGTCAGACTGTCTCGAGGAGAAAAAGCATTGCTGTGCTCATATTCAATCAAACTGGAGGCTTGAAAGCCACAGGAGGATGGTGGCTGGGGGCTGAGCATCTGTCTCACACATAGTCTGAACGCCATGGAAAAGGAAAAAAAAAACCAAAACGACGGGGGGAGAGGAAGAAAAGCGGAACAAAAAAACCAGAAACATCCTTCTGACTTGAAAACTCTATCAGAAACAGAGGCTGCTACAATCATCTCCTCCCAGCCCATCCTGTCATGATCACACACTCCCATTGTGCCTTTTTCCACATCTGCAGACAGACTCAAACGCAGCTATTCCTTGCCACCCTTTGGCAGCCAAGCCTTGCAAACCTCCCAGCTGCTCACAATGCGCACTAACAAAGGGGGGTGAGAATGAATCCAAGACACATCCACAGGGCCTTCCCTCAACTCACCACAGTTTCTTGTCAATTCTCTGCCTGGCAATTCCTGACAGGGACCCTGGAAATACCAGCTTTGAGGTATTATTTTTAAATGGAAAACATCTGGGATTTTTTAAACAAGCCAACTGGTTTTGGAGCTACCTACCATACAAGACAGGCCACAGCTGCTGACAAGAGTTTAAAAATATTTGGAAGAGAAAACTTGAAAAAACAAAGTAGAACTCCCAGAACATATCCAGACCATTATTGGATAAGATTCTGGTTTATATTTAATATAAGATACCCCAGCAAATAGTAGAAATTAAGCAGAGTGATGAATAAATTTCCCTTCCTGTCATCCCACAGAATCTCACTGAAATGTGAATTGAGAACATTTCATATGCTTAAACCATTGAAAGAGACCAAGAATGATTTGGGATAAGTTAGGAAACATAAAAATTTGATTTTTTTTTTCAATCCCATAAAAATCAATACAGAGCCAGAATAGATGACATTAAGAAGTCCCACAAATTTTAGAAAGGTGCTGCATAACAAGATCATATCAAGTTAAATGACACAAACTGCCCAGTGAGGTGTAAATTGCTCTTCAACATTTACCACCCACAGTGGTAACTCCTTTCTTGATGAAAATAAAGTCAGCATTGCAAGAAATCTTATTTTGCCACAAGTGACTGAAGGAAAGCAAGATGATATAAGCAATCATTTGCATATTACAGTGCTGCTCCACCTCAACCTACTCACCACATTTCATCACTTCCCTTCCAAATCCACAGCCTAGAAAAGCAAAAAGAAAGAGCATCACTATTTCTGTTCTTACATTAGTGAAAAAAACCATGAAAAGCGTAAAAAAATCAAAATATGGATCAGGTTTCAATTACATTTCCTAGGGTGTCAGGGTGCACTCACTTTTCCTATTAATTGATGCTTTTCTGTTTCTCTCCTCAGTTACATCCTAACGCTTTGTTGGATGCAATTTACCAATCTAAAAAGTGGAATTTGCACAGCTACAAGTCTTGGATGCCACAGAGAGGTCAGAAGAAAGTAAAAGCTCTCCAAGCAGCCCAGAGCTGAACAAGAAAAGGAATTTTTGAGTGGTCCATTTACTTACTTTGTGATCTTTTCAAAATCAAAAGGAAGCTGTGAGAATCAAAGGCTCCAATTTCCTCTCCCTGCTTTTCATTTTATGTATTCCTTTACTTGTCACCCTCTGTCTGAAGAGGAAGACAACTTCCCACCATCAAAAAAAAAAAAACAACCAAAAACATTTGCTCAAACTTTTAAGCCTTTTTATATCAAGATCTTACCAAAACTACCTTTGCTGTATTCTGACGGCAAGATATTTGAAAATTAAGAGAAGAGAGTACTGCTCTTATTACCAGGTTGTTTATCAACATTCAGCCTTTATCTAGTCCAATCCTACATAACCAGTAGAAATTAACAGTATTTTAAAATGCCATTTAAACTATTTGTAATAACATATAAATACAAATTATTGTAATAAACAATTTGTAATACACACATTTATTGTCCCAAATCTCAGCATATGATTTCTAGATATCACATATACAAAGAGATCCCTTGGAATCTTTCTGGAATTATTATAATTATTCTCAAATAATAAGGCCAAGTAACATCTCCCTTCACCCCTTACGCTCTCAGCACCACTTAGAGAGGCTATGACCCCTTGGCTCACTTTTAGAAGGATATTATTTTCAATTCTATGAGATAAACACTGAAGTTGCACTTCAGAACACCACAGAAAAACCTCAATCCATGGTTTTTGAATACTTACCAGGCCACACAAAAATTCATCTTTCTTCTTATACTCTCACATTCACTCTTAACTTCCTCCTTTAATGTTTTTTGATAATTCTTCATTTAAAACAACTGCTTATAGACACCTTCATGCTCAAGCCCAGAGTTCTTTCTGCAGCTTGCTGGAAGGCAAGCTCAGATTCATCACAAAGATCAAATACACCTGAGAACATATAAAACTTCAGACAGCCATCACCTGGTTTGGGTTTTTTTCAATTTGTTTTGGCAGTATAAGTCCATGAGTCAGCAATCTCAGTTAATTACCTTGTTCCAGCAGTTATCCTGATTGTCCCACATCCACCTCAGGCTGAAATGTCTGTGGAGAAGGAGCAGTGAAGAGTTGATTGTGATCTGCAATGGCAGAAAACTTTGAATGAAGGGAGTGAATTCCTGTTGCAAACAATTTTTCCCTTTCTAATGCTTCCTACTGCCCAGTGATATCCAGTTTTATTGTCTTTTCTAGAAAGATTTTATTGGAAGATCCATCTTGGTGAGGGAGCTTATTGCTATAAAGCTGGGGAGATCAGCCCTCCATTATACACATTTGTAAAGAGTAAGTTTATAAGAGCAGTTCCCATTTCTATGTTTTCTTCAATTTTTAACAAATAGAAACATTTATAGAAAAATGCAGGATTTGGGCTGTTCCATATCTAAATTTCCAATTGCAGAAAGACAAGGAGTCCACTCCCATTTTTTTTTTCCCTAGGAATAAAGAAATATTCATATTAGCCATAAGAAAATTTAGATGCTTTTTCTAGTAATCAACTAGCTCATATAAGTAATAAGTAACTTGATCAAGGGTAATAAGGAACCTTTAATTTTATATCTGAAAATTGAGGAAATATAAGAAATATTTGAGGCAAGTTCATCTGAATGTCTCAGGCCTCAAAAGATTTTGTCAATCTGGCACCTGGGCACTAAAGTGATTTTTAAAAAAATGAGTCTAGGTTAATGAAAAAAACCACAAAACTAAAAATCTCTCTCTTATTCCTTTTAAAGGTATTATTGTCTTTGAATTGCATCATTTTATGTACCATTATCTCAAAAAACAGTAAATAACTTCCAGAAACCTTTTTATGCATGCATTTTTTTTGATTCCTAATTGCCACTTTAAACTTATGCATCAATTTGTGCTTGAACGTCCCTGCAAAAGAATAGGATACAGTTTTCACTTCCCAAGACTACTGCAGCAAATAGAGGAAGCTGATCTATTACATCTAATGATTTGTCAAGTGGGAGCACAGTTAGTTGGGGAAAAAAGGAAGCTTTTATTCTGCTCTTAATGTAAGATAGAACTGCTACCAGAATAGGCATGAGATCCTTTTCCTTTGATACTTCAGTAGCAGTTAATTATCAAAACTTTAGAAATGCAAGCTGAATTGTTTAGGATAATTCCCTTTTGAGGGGTTTTGAGTGACTCCAGGAAACTTGCATTGTGGCTTGGATTGTGTAACTGCTTTTGTTGGTGTGTCTTCAGAAAGGAATAGGAAGAGCTTCTAATAATGAATAGCAATTTGAAGCAAAAAGAACACTTTTGCTTTCATGAGTGTCACTGAAACACCATACTGAAGAGCATGTAAAAAAAGGACCATTTAATAATTAGTGTAAATCATAAAAATGATGCCCTATTTCTTACATAACCCATTTTTTGCTGTATGATGGTTGATGAATACAACCTCCTTAAATTGCCTTTTCTAAGTCTATGTTCAAAACTGCCAAGTGCTTAACAAAGGGGAGAGCAAAAGCAGTTTTGGTCTCCACAAGCCTTCCCCAAATTAACGTGTATGTAACTCCTATTGATTTCTAAAGGCAACATGAAGCTGGGCTGAGGGCTTGAGCTGTTCCACAGATGATTCTGTCCTCTCTCTCAGCCCCAGGCCAGCTGCAAACTCTGTGGTTTCTGTCTGCCACTCGTGGGGACTTGGGAGCTGAATGGGGAAGCAGCAAAGTGCCTCTGAGCAGAGCTGAGCTCTGGAGTGGAAAGGGTGGCAGCAGCTTCATCTCATGGCACCAGCAGGGTCTCTGCTGCTTTGCTTTACCTGACTGCATCTCCTGGCCTGCTGGCAGTGAAGGTGACACTCAAGGACACGACTTAGTGGTGGGCATGGCTGTGCTGGGTTAATGCTTGGATTTAGTGACCTTAAAATACTTCTCCAACCTAAATTATTCTAGGATTCTGTGAAGTCGTTCTTGCTTATGAAGCAAATTGGGCTGGAGTTATGATAAAATACGTAAATGCTCTGAATGCTGGAAATCTAAAATTCTACCTCTGTGGTTTTTTGCAGCAGTGAAAAGAAGCTCAGTTTCCTGTACTACAAAAGAGGTTTTGCTGCTCTTACTCACCTGAGTAAGAGTGGTGAGCACACCATGAAGTTCACATCCTAGACACTGAAGTACCACTGAATGAGTAAAGGAAAAAAACAATTAGATGCTTCTTCTAGTAATCAACTAGCTCATGGATAATAAGTAACTTGATCATGAGTAATAAGCAACTATAAAAATAAAAAGGTGATCCTTGGCTATGGAGTATTTTGGTCTGTTGGAACAATGAAGTTTTTAATACATTGAACTTCAACTGTTTAGAGGTCAGATGAAGACAGTGCTTCGTTCTCAGAAATTAAAGCTGCATATGAAAACCAATGTGATGCTGTTTGTAGGTTCCTTCTGAGTGTGGTTTTTGCAACAATTCTCAATCTCTGTTTCAGATAGAGACCTTATTTCAAGAAGGCTGGCAATGGGTAAGCACTCAGGAGCAAGCAGCTGCAGGTAATGCATTCCTCCTTGCTGAAGGCACCCTCCCATTGCCTCTTCAGTTATAGCTATCAATTGTACCAACTCTTTGGGAACAGTTATATTTTAGTTTTCAAACCAAGCTCATATGAACTATAACACACACACAAAAATCCAGGATTTGTTTCACCTACTATTTAAAAAGTGGCAGAGATTTTCCACAGAATGTGCCTGAGTGGAATGATGCTTGTTAATGGCATGGCTGCCTTGCCAGGCTGTTCAGCTAAAAATCAGTGTATGAGATAAGCCTCTGATGTATGTTTAGACTCAGTTCCAGCTCAACCTATACTGAATGTATATGCATTATTTCTTGAGAGAAAGAATATTTCATGTTTTGAGAGCTCCAGGCTGATACTGCAAGAGCACAAGCCAGCTCTTCTTCCACATTTGTCTTTCGACGCATCACCCAAAAAACCAAACCAAAACCAAACAAGCTGAATAGATCAAGCAGCAGTTTTGTGAGGAAAAAAGGGCTCAAATCCAGGCTGTCAGCCCTAGATCAAAATTTTCCATACATTTCTTGAAGGACTTCTCAGAATGTCATGAAAATAGAGCAGTCCCAGGAAGGTGCCATTTGCTGCTCCAGAGCATTCTCCTTCTATTTGCAAAGAAATATCACAGGAACAGCCTGTTCTCATAGTGGGATGGGAACTAACCCTCTCCATAACATTTTCAGTGCCAAGCAGCAAGCCCCCATCTGTCTGCCAGCAGGAGAGAGAGAAAACAAATGAAAAATGGAAAGGAGAAGCAACCAGAATTTGGGCATAGGAGAGAAACATCTGCTAAAGGGACAGGAAAAAAAAAGGAGGTTCTGAGAGAATCAGACGAAGAATCATAAAGCAGGTAAAAGAACATAACCATGTTGCCAAAAATGAACAAGAGAGGGAGGAAAAAAACAGGTGGTGGCCATAAAAATAAAGGACATTTTTAGAAAGAAAGGAAGAGAAACAAAGCCAGATGCACTGTAGGTGTTTACCTGTGTTAATAACCAAAGAGTTGATGAACAGAATGGCAATCAGTTGTTTCTGATTGCTGCAATATATGGGCTTAATCATTGGGTTTGGTCTTAGTATTTTAGCTTTTGAAATCCATGTCATTAAAATTAAAAAAAAAAAAATCAAGATCATTCTGTGAAAGTTATTTTTCATATTTACACAGGAATTGTGAGGAGGGGGGGAAAAAAATATCAGCCACTTACCTTAAAACTTCCTGAGTTTTTGATTGTTCCAGTACAAACAGAGGAGCATTCTTGTGTGCCTGGATGAAAAATGTGGGTAAAACTTATTAACAAAATATATTTTGAAAACATGACAAGAATAAAATGGAATTAAGTACAAAATCCAACATCTTCCCAGAGATACACACAAGTGGCTGCCACACATGGAATGATGCAGCAAGATGATTCAGTAATAAAATTGCTGGGATTGACTGTTAGTCCTGAACACTTCAGATTTAGAAATTGGGCTTCTCAGAATTACCTTTAAAGTACTCATAAAATGAAAAATGTAAATGACATCTGAATTTTTTTGTTTTGTTTTGAGAGAGTTACACTTTGAGCACCTAGATATCACTCTTTGGAGCATTTTCTCTAATTTTTAGTATTTTTTTTTAAAGTGTAACCAATGTAAGGCTTTGTTTCTGTATCTAAATTTTAGTTTCACTAAACCCAGAACAAGACAGCGCAGTAATTGATTGTTATTTCATTCATGCTGCCATGACAGTGATTAAACAAACGCTTTCCTAAGGCATTGCAAAGGAAAGCATCACTCAGCTGATGCAGTTTTCCATCGCTGACACCCAAACGCAACAGGTAACAACCATGAATTTAGATTATCCTGCAGCATATTCCTGTAATACTTTTTACTCTGTATATGTAATTTTCTGACTCTGTCAGCATTCGTGGGAAATGCTTATCTTAGCTACTACAACATTGTTGTTTTGTTTTTATATTTTACCAGAATTCTAAACTCTTCATAAAACTGAGGTTCAGTGACAGCTCCCAGCACTTTTTAGCATTTGATCACAGCTGCTCATTATAATATTAAAAGTGCTCCCAATTTGTGGCCAGTCTTGAACAAGCAGAAATGTATCAAGTGTTTAGAAAAGGAGAAGGAAAAAAACCAGACAGATTTTCTTCTACACTTTGATCTTTCCTGTTCTGTTGTCTCATGCAAATTATTTTACCTCTTAGTGATGCTTTCCTGGTGGTGTATCAGAGATAACTCACAGAAGAAAATATACCTGCCTCAAAATACAGCAGGAGCACTTCTAAAAAGATTTCTAGATATGTATAGCCTTTGATGTTTATTAGTCTCACTGCATACTTAAAATTCAAATCAAGGCATCAGAAAGCCCTTGAGACAAATGCATAATTCATATTTTCTATTTACTATACTTGTTCTACGCATTATATCAGCTTTTATTGATTTCTGTTCATGGAATATTCACAAAATAATAAAATTCTCAATATTATTAGTGTGTTCAGAGCTGACTTCAAAACAGATGACACTAATGCCATTATTTATTTATCTTAACTAGTGCTATAGAGGACATTTCTAGATTAGTAAATCACCAGGGGTGTGGGACTTTCTGAAACACACATCAGCATATTTGTGCAATTATTTTAAGGATGTCTTTCCTACTCACTGAAAGCAAAGCTAAACATTTTTTTCTTACTGTACAACTACATCAAATATCAATAAAAGATGAATATTTCCCATTCATTACTGATTGAAGAAATTATTTTCATGCTTGCTGTCTAGGAACCTCTTTTTATTTTAGATTTGTCTGTTTTCCTCACCTGTCACTATCTCAGTTTTGTGGCACTTTCCTGGAGATGTTCTACAGCTGATGACAAAAATATTTCACAATGAAGTGCTGTCAGCATGACTGAATCGGGTACTCTGAGATCAGCTGCACCTCAGAGATGGTGCACTTTGTGTAGGGCCTGCTGTAGGAAAATCCAATTGCAGATGGCTTGAAAGGTTGTAAAAAAGGGGCCTAAAAAGGCAGGTAAAATTTCACACAGTGTTCTGAAAGTCTTCTCTAGGAAAAAAAAATATTAAATCCATGTGTAAAACCTGGAATAAAAAATGCCTTCAACCTTTACATAGAGAACACCATCAAAATCTATTCTGTGTTCAAATACAGCTTTACAGAGCCCAGCTTAAAAAGTACTGGTTTATTATTATTATCTATGATATAGATTTATACACTATAATAAAATTTTACTCATTATGAAGCAACATTTAATTAATCAGAGGGATAGAAGACTTAATACTAAGATGCCACTTTACAAGGGCTGATGAAACTAGAATTGTTGTAAACCAAAATCTTCCTGCTTTTCCATTTGAAAAAAACCTGAGAAGCAGTTTTCAGACAAAATCTGGAATCTCAATTTCTGAAATATACCTGGAATATAAATAGGATCAGAGTTTGAATTTCTTATGCACCATTCTATAGTGAGAAGTAGCTCTGGCCTTGATTTTTGGAGTATTACAATGCTTTTTCTCATTCACATGAGATGAAAACAAAGATACACAAGCTGAAGGACAAGGACTTGCAGCTGCATCCTGTAAAATTAAAAGAAAAAAAAAATCAAAATAAGATCAAAATAATGCAAGACTGCACTGCTTATCAACCATGCTAAGACTAATAAATATTGTGTAAATTATCTTTAAAACAGCATTTGCTGAGGGAACATTAGTCCAGGGAAACAGTTACTCCTTTGACATTATCTGTTGGATTATAAGATCATTACTGTTGACCACTCCCCTATTTTTGGTTTATAGAGCATCCAAAAATTGAAGAAAGCTCTGAAATGTATTGTTTTCCTACTACAAAAACAACAAAAATTTGGGATTTTTTTTTCCATGTAAATGCATCTATATATGGAGGGAGGGAGGTGGAGGGAAACAGACCCTGTATTTTCAATATTTTGAACTGCAGGGAATATATTTTTGCAATGAGTTAGCCCACTAGAATGTAGAAAATGAAACAAAAAGAAGATTATAGAACCTATTTTTCTGTGGTGTAACTTCCTAAAAGATAACAGGCCTATTGGAGACAGGATTTAAACTTAGTTCAGTCACAACTTCTGGAATGAGGATAAAATGGAAGAGAAAGTGCGGTAAGATTTTCATACGATTTCAGCAATCCACAAAAACACCAGAGTTTTCTGTCACATCACTTCTCACAAATGGGCACTGCAAGACCTCCCTTGCAGTGATATCTCAGATACAACAGAGACAATCAAAATGCAGCAAACTGCAGTGCATAATTCCACAGGTCTTTCGGTAGCTCTGCCAGGGAGTCTCAGCATTCAGCACACCCTGAAAGAAAATTTTTGTGAGCATCTAAGGGAAAAAACCTCTTTGAACTGCATTTTTGTACATCACTTTGACCTCATAATCTGGTTTATAGCTACCAGTTCTTTAAAGATGAGACAATGTGTCAGAGTAATTGGCAATTTTAGCATTTCACGTTCAGAGGGACAAATGCACAGTGACGAGTGGGGACACTTCTAAAAGAACTTTTAGAGGCTCTCAAATTCTAAAAGAACATTTTTTACTATACACACCAAAAAGTGGACTTGTTTTTGTAATTGCACTCATTCAAATACAGCCTGGAATGGTTTGCAGAGCTTGTGCTGCCTCAGAGGGTACTGAGGGGAGGCATGAGGATGTTCCTTGCCTCATAACCTCCCCTCATTACTCATGGTTTACTTCTAGGCTTAGTTACCAGCTGCAAGCCATTCTCATCAATTCCTCTGCAAGCAACTGCAGGATTTAAGAAGAATTTAGTTTTCTAAAATTGCCAATTTTAAAGGGCATTTTCAATGGACATGGCTAAAATGGCAGTGTCTGTATTGACAAATTCAGTCAGAAAAAGAGAGAAAAGCCTCATTTTAAATCTTATTTATCACAGTCAAGCTGCCAAGTATGGCTGTGCAAAATCTGTCAGTTTTTCAAGTGCTACTTACTGCATATTCAAAACCTCTTCAAAGACTATTTCCTTAGTTACATCACATGCAGCCACCCACAGCTCCCCACGTCCTGCCCACATCTCCAAACAATTCAGGGAGCAGGGTGACAGAGCAGCATTAACCTATCACATCTGAAGGGTTATGTAGCGTTTTACTTTGATTGGGAGTCTTTTTAAACACAAAAATAGAACCAAAACTCCCTTGTCTATTTCAATATTAGGTTTCCTAATACCTAAATTCTCTTTTGGAGACTATTTCCACAAGTAATGAGAGCTGGCTGCTAGGGGCCCTTTCAGTAATGATTTCTGCAGGAAGTCTTGTTAAGCAAAAATGTAAGAAAAAACAACCTCACCCACCAGAACTCCACGTTGTGAATATTTGTACAGCAAAATTCCAGCAAGGATTGCATTCTGCCACTTCAGCTCCACAGAGCAACACTTGGCTCCAGATGAACAGCTCATTTTAGATGGAGGGATTTAGTTCAGGCAGGGAAGGATTACTCACCATGAGTTAGAATGGCAGAATTTGGCCAGAGAAGCCAGGGCAGCCTTTGCAATACCAACACATCATTTTAAAACAGCTGGGAAATGGGTATCTAGGAAAAAAAAAAATAAATAAAGGTTATGAAGGAGGATCAAATGCTGTCTTAATTGAAGCAGGAATTCAGTTTTTAATTCATCTAATTGTGTTAAACTGCTAATAGGCTAATTTGAAGAGCTCAGTGCATTCAAGAAGCTGGTATTTAATTAACAAAATCACATTTCACACAATGCCAGACAAGGGGTCAATCCTTGAATGAGGAGCTCCCTTGAGAGGAAAAGGCACAATTAATGCTGTAGAAACTTCTCATTCATTCTTCTGCTGCTAAATATCACTGATTGGGAAGAACCCCATTGCTTCTTAGCTAATTTTTTTGGCATAGATTTCCCTCCTTTCCTTGTCTCTCTATCTGACCTCTGCATCCTCTCCCCTAGTGGATTTTGACCTCTATCTGGCCTTATGCATTTGTGATTATATTTATTATAAAGAGAATATTGTCCATGCAGACTTCTGCCACGGAAACAGGAGTTTCAATGATACCATTTTAGTGTCCACCAAGAATTTCCAACTCTGTGCCAGGAAAATGGCTTCTCCTGGCTTAAAAGGATTTTACACACCCCTAAAATTACTGGGCAGACTTCAAGGGATTCCTTAAAAATGTTTCAAGCTTCAATGACAGTCAGCCTCCATTCCTTAGCTTCAGGATAAATCCTTCTAAGTGTTCATTACCTCAATTCAATTTTATTTGGAGGCATTTCTGGGCATGAATAAGGTAACAGAATCCAGTTCCTGTTAGGGCAGCATGCACACACCAAACTGAAGTAGTAAGAGGTTCTGGGAATATTGATGAACAAAGAAGAGGTTATTTCAACACAAGAAAAGAGAGACTGCTTGGTGAACTTACTCAAGAGTCCTGGCAGGCACAATTATGGAGGTGGAACTCAGAATAATTTTCAGTGCCGGAAGTTTCTTCCTTACTCCTTAAGCCCAGGGCATTTAAAATCAAAATTTACTATTGCTCAACTGAGGAGACATTCAGGAGAATATAAATAGCCATGAGGGTCTTTAAAAGGTAGTTTTTGTCAGTGGCAAGATGCTTTCACAATTAGAAAACTCTGCCTGGGGCTCTATTGACCACAACAGCCTTTCCTCAGCAGCCAGACATCTCAATTAGCATGAAGAGTTGCTTCTGACTCAATACTTCCCATAACTAATACTGTGCTTGTTATCCTCAATTGTTTAAATTAAAGTTATTGAACTTCTGTTATTTATTACCATGACAGCTATTTGGTGTTGACCTTAAAGAGAAGGTGTTTAAGTGTATATGAACATACATTCATAACACTTCAGGAAAAAAACAATTACATTTATATTGCATGGAAAGACTACAGCTTTATGTTTGTGGCATTTCTGGTTCTTACAGACTTTATTCTGTGGACAATGTTAATGACTTATAAAGTGTAAGACTTTTCTATTTTAAAGAAAATGTCACATTACCACAACATATGTGGAATGTATGATTCCTCCCTGCAATTCAGTCTGTACACAGTACTTGAGCAAAAGACCAAGTAAAGCATCTTTTGAAAGAAAAATAATTAAGAACCAATGGAAAACAATACTGGGAGGGCAATAGCCAATGTGTGGGCAGCTTTTGGTAATAATCTAAGAAAAAACAAATTATATTTACATTCTATCAGAAAATAGGTTGATAAAAAAGCCCAAACTTACTCATTGGGCACAACCTCTTTCCTTTTAGGCTTCAGCAATATGCTCTCCTCACTTCACAGCTGAAATAACTGCTTGCAGAATTACTTCACAGGTCTGAAAACAACTCCCTTGAAAAATGTCACTTCTGTTCCCTTTCCCCTATTGTATTTGTGTGATTCACTATGAATGTTCAGCAGTCTCAGGCATAGAACTTTGGTTGCAGCAGTGCAATTACAGAAAAAGCAATTTTATGGTGTATCTTGGGGGAAAAAAATAGCATTTTAAGAATATAGGCATGATTTTTATTGGCTACCTCTATGATCTAACTGTGAGAACTATAAAAATCTTTTACCATTGTCTCTCAATTGCTATGTCAGAATTAACCAGCAGAAGTTAAATCTATTATGAGAATAATTTCAAGCATAATTTTTGGTAGAACATTCACATGCCCAAAAATATATCCTTTACACCTTTAATATATTTAAGCAGAACAAATACCTGAATCAGCAGATAAACTCTACTTTTTTCTCTGGGTGAGCAACACCTTAAAAATAAAGGTTCTTAAACATTTCATGTTAGAATGAGACTTCCACATCTATTCAACCCTCTAATTGCAAATACAAAAATAACAATCCTGAATTACACCTTTAAAAGTTAAATTATTTCAGTGCCTGTGTATGATCCTTGTTCAATGCAGCACAGATTTACACTGCTTTTCTTGTAGCTAAATTAAATATGAAGAAATAAGTTCTTCCTGGAGAGTTTGAAAAACTTCAAAATAATGTGATTTATATAAGAAAAAATATAATTTATCATAATCCAAAGCTTCCCCTGAATGCAGTCACAGAAGCATTGGTAACAAAGTCTTACTACACTTTTGACCTGTGACATCACTCAGGGGCTGTTTCAAACTCAATTCTAAAGACAATTTGTAATCTTCAAAGTGTTACTAAGCATCATTACTGAGGAAAAAATATTTGAAAAGCAACAAATAGCATTCTCCCCATAGAGCAGATACACCGTCCTTTAAAACATCCACATTCCTGTGAGGAAAAAAACCAAAAAAAAAAAAAAAACAACAAAACAAAAAAAAAAAAAAAAAACCAGCCAAAAGAAAAAACCCCCACAAACACTGTATTTACAGTCAAAAAGTTCTACATGAAAATTTCTTAGAACTTTATTTTTTGCCCAAATTCACCTTTTTATCTATTTTATTTTCTTTATGCAGTTTCACATGCAAGGGCTTCATAATAACTTTGAGGTCCTAAATCTATTGATGTTCATACATTTTTACAGCTAGTTAATGGTCTCTGTTAAATAATTAATAAATGATTTCCTTAGAGAGTGTGTCTGTGGTTCCTTACAGCCTCTGGAGCCAGCAGTGAGTGAAGCCCTTTATCACACAGGGGGAATGTTATAACATCCTAAGGAGGAAAATGAGAATAAAGATTGACGTACATATGGAGAGATACCAAGGTAGGCAAACACTTTCCTATATTGTGATTTAATTCTAAGGGCCATTAAATGCTAAAACTTTAACTCAATCTCAGCAGAAAATTACAATTCAGATTATTACAGAAGCAATAAAAGAGCTGAACTCTGGGGCTGTTCTTCGCTGATATAAACTCTCACGTGTCAACTAACTGGCCTGTGGAAATTAATGCCAACAGGTCCAGACTTGTGCCTTTGGTTTTCTCACACTACTTGATCTTCCAGTTTTTATTTTTGCTCTTAAGAAGGCTTAAATTTTATTTACACTGCAGCCTTTCAGCATTCTCTCAATATGTTCAATTTTCCCCCCAAAATATTAATAGACTAACTCTCATTACAAACTCAAAAAACCCCCAAAGCAAGCAAAGCCAAACCAATAGCAAAAAAATAGAGAATCAAAGACCCTAAATGCCCTAAATGTGATATATCAGTTAAACAGAGTTTAATATTAGTATAAAATTAGATCTTGCCTTGCTACATATTACCATCATCCTGTCTGTAAAGATCTTCAGCATATTAAAGATTTTAGCTCCTTCCTGACAAAGAACCATCTTCCATTCTAGAAACGCTCACTATAAAGAGAGCAAAGTTACATTGAAAGCTTTTCTGCTTTGGCAGATTGGTTGGAGACAAAGTATTTAAGCACAAAGGAACATAAAAATTTGGATTCTTAGGAAAACATTCCCTTATACATCCACCTCTGAGTCCATGCAGTGTTATCTCTGCTGCTTTTTACATTACAAGGACACAGGGAATTTAAAGTGCAGCACTTCAGTCACTCCGAGAAACTTCTCCATGCCCAAAGAGATGAGGATTTCAGACACCCTTTTACACAAATATTTTGAGATTGGGCCTCTCATATTTGCAGATCACTTCAGTGCCTCATTAGACAACAGCAGAAGATAAAAGCATGATGTGTAAATAAGGAATCATGATTCAGGGAAAAAGGTTGAATCTGGATACAAGAAGAAAGAGTTGAGGAGGGTATAGAAACTTCTATTCTTTAGTATTTATTAGTTGCAACCACAACTTCAACACAAATGATGATGGCTGATGAGTGAATATTTGTGTGCCTACAACAAGCTTGATAGTCCAAAAGTGGGTTTTTTTTCCTTCTCTTCGTTTCCTTTTCACAGAAACCCCACTGATACTCTAACCAGGCATATTGGACATTAAAAAATTAGCATAAATTCAGCACATCACAATTATTTACTTCACTATCTATACTCCCCCTCACACTACTAGGAGCAGATCAGAACATCTGTCAATTTCTCTTTAACACAGGCCCCAGAATTGATATTTTTACTACACATTACAACTTCCAAAGCAGCCTCCCAACACCATCCTTACAGGCTCAGCAGTGCTGTGTTTGGTTTGTTTAATGCTATCTTTCAATACTCAATTAGAACTACTCCAGATTTCCACTTGTCATTACTGCAAATTGAGCGAGTTTTCAATTGTTGAGCCCTTCAAAGAACAGGTTTTTGTGCACTTTCCTGGAAGTGTCAGGAATTAATGAACTCATACTGAATCACATGTGTTATTGTGCTAAGTTCCTGGAGAGGCAACAAAATATATCATCTATCTTGAAAGATAGTACCAAACAATTGTTTGAGATAAAAAGCAGTGGTCCAACACTTGAGACTTTAGGTGTCTGAAGCCCCAACTCTTGAGAATTGTGCCAGTTCCCTATTTTAGCCCCATAATGGCCAATATTTCACTTAGGATTTGGAATGTTCTAGCAAAGACTGGCACAATAGAGGAACTGGAAAGGAAGGGGAGGCTCTCATTAGTAAACAATTCTTTAATTGCTTTTATTCTGGCATTTGGAACATGCACTTTTCCAACCAGAAATGAGATCATCTCTCTGTTGAAGGACTCATGAAAACTTATTTCCTCTGTTAATCTTGGGTGTTTGGGGATTAAGATATTAGATGCAGTATACAGAAACAGATAAATTAATAGCTAGAATCTCACAGAAACCTCTTTTTTTTCCAGCATGACATCATGTAATTACATATGAAATCCTCATATTGACCAAGACAATTTGGATCCCACAGAAAATGAAATCTCTTAATGCACCACCTAACCAGTGACAGTCACCTTCTTTGTACTCCTATTGAGAAATCTTTTATTTTGTTATTTTCACAGAAACATTTATAATCATTCATAGCCAAATTCATTTATAGTTATTCAAGCAGAGAGAGAAGTCAGTGAACTTGAGCATCCCACCTCAAGTCACTGCCCTTTGGTCTGTACTGATCAGGAACTGCATCACCTTTAGTTTTTTAGTCCTGGAAATGAGGAGAAGAGTTTAGGATTAACAATTCAGAGCTTTTAAGGCCTCTTATGAGAAGTGATTTAATGGACTGACCTTTTCGGAGACATTCATGACAGAATGATGAGAAAGAAAACAGCTTAGAAATTTCTCTGTGAGCATGGGGCTTCCACAAGTTTTGTGAAATAGCAGTATCACTGAAATTGACTTAAATACTGAAATTTAACTTGTTTTCACTCTTCAAAAAGTGAATGTCACCAGCAAAATTATATGCAAAACACACAAGCTACATGTAAAAGAAAAGTGATTAAATATGCAAAGAGGTGTTGACTCAGTTCTCCTGGAACACTCTTATAAACAGAGTGAAAACCTGTTCTTTGACTGTGTTTTACTGCTCTGTTCCTTCCTGGGAAGCTCTTCAGAGAATCCCCAAGTCACCTCTTCTCTTTTCATAGTTTTTTCCTTTAAATTTTCCTTTACATTTGATGGGAAATCCTAAATTCCTCACCAAAGTTTTGTGAGATTCTTCTCTTCTACATCCTTGAAAGTTTTAGCCTCTTGATGTTTCTTTATCTAAACTTCCCCCCTTTTAGAGATATCAAATAACTTCTTTGATTATCAACAATTGCACTATCATGTATGTATTGCATAGAAAGTACACAATTACACCTACCCACACTGCAGGGCTGATGACAAAAAGCAGAAGTAAGCAGCTGGCAATAAAGAAGCACAAACACTTATCTAAGTAATAATTTTATCCATTTTCTCTCTGTTTTAAGGTAAGACATACGTGAAGAGCCAATATTGTAGTAAAATCTCGTACTTGTTATTGCAGTGGGTTCTCAGGACTGTTATTTGAAAGTCAGCTGCTGAAATCTGCTACTGAGAGCTGTCATCTGCTGCCTGCCTACAAGCTGCCAATAGATTTTCATTCCTGTTGCCATGGAAACAGAGGCTGGCATGACTTGGAAGGAAAAAAAGTATTTTAGACAGCCAGAGTTTTCAAACTTTGACCCAAGATGGAATTCACCTTTATTACCCATAAAGGTCACACTGAAAGGGTCAGGCAGGGATAGTGCCTGGCATTGTCCCTTCCTTGTCTGATCTCCCAGCTGTCAAAACCATGAGCCTGGCCAGATTAAGTCATGGGTACCTTCTCTCCAAAGCAGCTGCAATCAGGAGTGGGAAAGGAGAACGAAAATCTGGGATTTGTCTTACCTGGAAGCAGGACAGAGCTGCTGAATGATCCAAGTGTGGGAATCTGCAAAGGATTTGACAAGAATCACAATCACTTCAGGCCCTGCCTGAGCAATCCCATCCCAGAAAACACTTGAATCTGTAGGAGCTGCATTTCTCAGGGCAAGTTCAGAAATGCTTTCTTCTATCAGCTAAAGAAGCCCTCTCAATGTCTGTTTAATAGAATAATCATGGAATAGGAATCAAAACTTACCCAGCTTTAAGGTGGAACAACTCCTGTCACAGATTTAGTAGCCATTCCCTGAGTCTGCCTGGTATTGAAAGGTTCATGCAGGTGTTTAGCTGCTTTTATTACACCTGACAGTGGCCAACTAAAAATGGAGCTTGAAACATTTGCAAGCTTCCTTTGATCCATGTTTTTCTCCCTGATCCTTTGTCTTCATTTGTCACCAGGTGTCATTACCTGTGGAACTTATCCCAAATCTTCTATTTTTCTCTCAACTATCATTCATGGTTTTGAGCAATCATTTCACTTTTAAGCTTAGCACAAGGAAAACTACAGTTTAATAAACAATTGGAACACACTGTTGATATCAGTTCAGATAGCTGGTGTATTTAGGGTCAGTTTATTAATTTTTTTTTAATGAGGCATTGCTATTGCCTGCTTGGACCTTTTGTCCATTACAGCTCCTGTCTGATGCACATTTTTTCCCCCATTTCTTAACTTTTTTGTATGACCTTTTCTTTGCTTCCTTTTACTTGAAGAGCACTAGGAGGGACCTGCTGGTGTTTCTCCTTGATCAGTGAAGCGCCCCCTGTGCCATCCTTTAAAGCACACTGTGTAAGCCAGAGACTTAAGCACCTTGAAGCTTCTGCAACACAGTTCTTCTTCAGACAGTACCTCATCTCCTGAGATCATACAGAGGAAATAGATTCTATGGGCTGCATTGAGCCTGCACAAATTCCAAAATTACTGCCCTCAACTCAGACTAGCAGATCAAGTGGAAAATGAATAAGGAAATGCACCTGGACACAGGTGTCCCTACACACCTGTCAGACTCCTGTTCTAAAGAACTCAAGGGCTAAAGTCACAGATATTCTGGTTTAACATGTTCAACGAGGTGGAGCAGCAATCAGGGTTAACAAAGGTGACAAAGTTAACAGCTATAATTTCAGGGGTTCGATAGCAGCTTCTCATAAAAGTAAAGCAGACATTTTGTTTCCCTCCATACTCCCTATCCTTCATGACATTTTTAAAAGAAGTTTGCTCTGGCCTATATCACAACTGGATAAAAACTCACAGTACAGAACATAACAATTTGGTCTATATTTGGGGTGCGGTATTAAAAACTTCAGGATTATATTTCCATTCTTCTAGTTATATACGGAAAGGGTAGCAGTGGATTTCTTGAAATGCACAACAACAAATGAATAAATAATCATGTAATCACTACCACAGGAGGAAAAGAAAAGCAACACAGGAAACGTCACATGGCTCAAAAGGAAGCACAAGAGCTGACAAGTGTCACTCCCCAGCCAGCCCACAGGACCTGGGGAAGCAATTAGATCCAGGTGACCTGCAGGCATTCACTTCCTTCACAGCTTGTTCCAAAGAACATAAAAAGCCCTGCAATGAAACAGCTCTGATGTGCTCCCATGACCAGGGGAAGCATCTCCAGGGGATTGTAGGCACTCTGCGAGGACAAGATTAAGCAAGGGAGGTCAGGAATAATGAAGGTGGACAGAGCAAACAGAGACCAAGACAGAAGCGACAGCCAGAGAATTAAGAGACGGAAGAACAGGTAAGCAGAGGTGAGCAAAGATTTGGTGTTTTCCTGCCCAGTGGAATCAATTGTGTTTCAAAAAATGTCAACATGCTGCTCAAAAGAGGGATCAAGGACACAAAAACTTTAAAGAAATAAGAGGATTTGAAAAACTCCTACACAAACATCCCTGATAAACTACAGGCTAAAATTTCATGTTTAATCTGCTCCTGCAGTGGGTGAGACCCACAGCCACTGGCCCTTGCACTTCCATCACATTATTTCCTTGCAGTGGTTGTGAGGGAATCCTAAATCTTGCCTTCCCTCCCAGGTTCAATAAGCCATGTTTAAGGCTATTTATTTCAGTCACTAATCTCATTTCTTTACCAGTACTACTCTCATTTGAAATGCTAAGCTTTAGCCACATGCAGTTTTCAGTTCCTCAAGTTGCTACATTTTTTTACTTGAACATTTACAGATTCTCTCCAAGTTTAGGTCTTCTTTTAAGGAAAAAAAAGTTAATTCCCATATTTTTTTAATGGTTAAGTCAAGTATCAAGGCACAAGTTTATTACAGTTATATGATAAAACAGACTTGACACAATAGCAGAGAAGACATACACAGAACAGGCAGGGAGCAAAGAACAATTTGCTGCCCCAGACTGATTTATGTTTCAAGACCAAAGGTTCCCAGCTCAGAAACCTACTGAACAAAAAACATAAAGGTGGATTGAAACATCTGTCAGACATACCTAGCAAAGTCAAAGCCTCATTTTCCAAAAAGTGCTATTCTGAAACTCGACTCCTCTTCTGTAGAGTTCTGGCTGTACTTAAGAGTCTGTAGCTGAAGAAAACACAGAAACTGCTGTGAAAAAACAGTGTGCACACAGTGCAAAGACAGGAATTTTTCTGGGCCTATCTCCCAAAACAGTAAGTGTTAGCTAAGTTTTGCAATTAAGTGGGATTTTTTTTCTTTCCAGTGGTTTCAAAACTTGTCAGGACCACTGGAAAACCTGTGGTTTCTCACAGGCACATTATCCTGGCAGCAGACACGACCTTCCCCTCTCTGAGCCAAGCACTCCAAAATGGTGCTCCCATGGTTCTGTCAGTCTATTGCTCTCTAAGCTTGAAGAACCAGTTATAACAAGTGACAATCAGAGAGAGGAGGCATCTTTGGCAAGGGTTTCCCCAGTCACTTTGGCCTGTCCCATACCTGCAGGGAGATCACTCAAATAACTGTTGAGTTCTGGGGGGATACTTATCTTCTGTGCTTCTGCACAAAATATGAGTTGATTTCATTATTTGGAGCACCAGTTACCCCACAGAATTTCACTCCTGAGCAGCACTACATGGAGAAAACTTCTCGTAAAGACTCTTCAGAAAACCACTTTGGTGCCAGCACGGCCACACCACACTTTGTGTGTAGAAGTTGCTCAAGTAGGAATGATTTTTGCTCCTTGGAGAAGTCCACACATGGAGCTGCTGCTTGCCAAAGCCCAGTGCAGCAGCATTTTTTCCTCTGGTGAGCATCTCTTGGAGTGCCAGTGACAGTTCTCCCATCAGTGCTTTGTCTCAAAAGAAACATGTAGCAAAACTTGACATATGTTCAGATATATTTTGACACAATTGAAAGCAAGACAGAATTCTCCATTTATAAGAAAATGCAATTATTTTCTCAGGAGGTATAATTTAAAAGAAATAAGCCTAGTTTACTCTATGGAGAGCTTCAAACTAAATGGACTTGAGGAGAGTGGCATTTTGAAGAGTACAGAACAACAAAGATATCTCCCCATTGATGAATTTTGAAGCAGCATTAATAAAAGTGAAGGCCAGGCTGATCCCAAATGTGTTGTAGAAAGGTAATTAAAATCCTTCCTATTTTTTCATATTTGTCTATTTATCCTTGGTTTGCAAAACCATGCTAGTTCTAGTATGCATTTTTAACTCAAAGTGAAAATTTTGAAGAATTAATATAGTTTTTAAAGTATTATGCAATCATTTCTGTGGAATATTTAGCAGACCAAAGAGTGCTTTTTCTATCTATTAGAGAGTAGAAAAACCAGTGTTTTCCAACATACTGCAGAAACTTGGTAGAGAATGTAAAACATTGCCATTCTCCAAGTTAGTCTATTGGCAACTAGGCAAATAAATGTAGCAAAGATGCATCCATTAGCACTTCAAAGCATCCAGAACAAGAGAAGTTAAAGCAAAATCTATGATATTAGACAGAAAATATTATCTTGCCAATGCTTTTACACAGAATTTTAATTGGCTGCCTAGTGAGTGCAAATTACCATTTGTGATTTGTTGCCACTACTACAATGTTTCATTACAGCAGCTTTGGAAAAAAAAAAGCCACGAAACAGATCTGCTTAATTTTCTATATTCCAGTGCAGGAGTTCTATGACAAACAGTAATTGCTGTATCAAAGAGGTCTAGCTAATTCTCAGTGTTCCACATTCATGCTGATATGCCACAATTGGGAAGGCAATTGTTTTCCAATATTGCGCTGCAAAAGAATAGAGACCTCATGGTGATTTTTCACTGGCAGAGGTTGGAGAAGTGAGAGGAAAAAGTTTTAAATCTTTCAGTCTGATGCTGGAGATGACACTTTTTTCCTTCTTTAATGTGCACCTCATGGTCGCACCCCAGCCAGCAAGTGAGAACCACAGAAATCTTGTTCTTTTCCCCCACCTTGGTGGGATAGGGTAGAGAATCAAGGAAAAAAAGTAAAATTGATGGATTGAGGTAAAAGCAGTCCAATAATTGAAACAAAGTAAGGTATACTAAAAAAAGTGTAACAATTATTATAATGAAAGAGGGAGGAAAAAACTGAGGGAAACAAGCAATGCACAACAAAATTGTTCACCATGCACTGAGCAACGCCCAGCCCAGCCCTGAGTAACAATCAGCTCCTCACAGAAAACTTCTCCAAGTTTATACACAAACTTTCTGGGGTATGGAACATCCCTTTGGCCAGTTTGGATCACCTGTCCTGGCCATGCACCCTCCCAGCTTTTTGCGCACTGGCGGAGCATGAGAGCTTGAAAAGTCCTGAACTTGGGGTGAGCATCACCCAGCAACAACCCAAACATTGCTGTGTTACCTTTGTTATTCTCATACTAAATCCAAAACACAGCACTGCACCAGGTGCTAAGAAGAACAAGCTCTATCCCAGATGAAACCAAGACAAGGCAGCTTCACAGGAGAAGCACAGGGAGATATAGATAGGAATTAGAGCACATAGACATTGTTGTAAAAATAGCTTGTTAAGCTATAGATCTCTGTAAATCGAGAGGATATCTTGATTATATTTTTTCAACCTTATGCTAACTGCCCTTTCAATCAAACCTCCTTCCCTCCTGTTTATCATTCACAATGGATTTATTCCCTCCTTGCACCGCTTCTTGTATTTTTCCTCAGCCCTCACACTCTCCCTTTTACCCTACAATGTCTCACTCCATTTTCACATCTCCATCCCCTAGAGCTGGCTAGGGAAAACAGAAAATAGGCTGACTTTTTGTAGAAAGTTTACTGTGCTTTGCCTTGCTACATGAACCCCAAAACTTCAGCTTTGTTTTACAGATAAATATCCCCTTTTGCAAAAAGCTGACTTCTCCAAACTTGCATAAAGCCCTGCGGCCTGGGGTCTGGTTCTTGGTGACTCTTCAGGACCACTGTGCTGACCACGCTAATTGTTCTTGGTATCCACAGCAGCAACTCAACAAGGGATCTCAAACACATCTGCCAGACACTGTAGTAGATCAAACACAACTTGAAAGGGTCAGAACTCTACAAATTCTGTCCCAAAGGGAGCCTGGACTGACTATGCAGACTATACTGCCACAGTGCAAGGAAAAGGTTCTTCCAGTACACACACACATACACCCGCACACCCACAGATGCTCTGACATGATACATCTTCATTTTCATCTCAAAAATCCGTAAAGGAGAGAAATTATGATGTCACCCAACAACAAGTTCTTCTTTCCTTAAGAAGAATGAGCTCCCAAATTGAATGGTATTGAAGGAAAGCTATCTGAAAACAAAGCATCTTTTTTCCTAGCAGAAGAGAAAAGCTCAGCAGTTTGCCTAGGGCACTTTAAACCATCTCTTTTTTAAAGCATTCATTAACTTCTACCTTGTTATCACCCCATCTCCCTCTGTTCATCACCGGCCATCATTAAGCTCTTTTAAACTCTAAAGGTTAATTACAGCATAATTGTTCCCCTTACAGTGACTGATCCATAGATACACAAGTCTTCCCCTTTTAAGTTACAAATAAAGAAATGGAACTGAACTATTCTTATTTAGAATCTGTTCTGAAAGAAGTTTCTTAAATATTAATAAACAATTTCTATGCCAATAAAATCCAGCCAGCACCTATATCATTTACATAAACCAGTGGGGTGCCTTAAAAGGGGGGTTTAAAGGAATTGTGGGGAGGGAGATAAAACTACCCTTGTGGTCCATATTTTTCACATCAGATGCAAAATACAGCAGTAACTGTCAAAGTGCAGCTGCAGCAGCTGAGCAGTTTATGGAATTTTTAAGTAGGATTAGCAATGGGTTTCAACTTTGCTACTCACACAAGCACACACAGCTTTAATCTGGAAGGGAGTTACCGTTTTGTTTATCGGTATATCAGTCAGACATGGAAAAGTGCAAGTAAGTCATCACAGAAGCAGAAAAACATCTCCTCACACAGATTTCATCAGGATCCCAGACTTTAGGTTTTGCTCTTTGGCTTTAGATTTACTTTCCTAACACAACAGATGACAGATTCAGATGTGGCAGATCAGCATTACAAAATCTTAGACCACTTTTTGGTGACAGGCAAAACCTTACACATAGTTTGAAATAGTAATTTATACAATTCTAATGTGCTGTCATTTTTTTATTACATTTGTGGTTTATTTTCATTCTAAGTCCCATGTTAAATTAGACTGTTAGTCTAAACAGAGGGCATGAAATAGGGGACTAGAAGGGGCTGATGGACAAAATCCTGATTAATGTAACAGAGCACTAGTCATGCTTCTTTAAAGCCCAATATATATTTTTGATGATGTAAAATCAAATAATCATATCAAGACAGAGGTGGAGATTCAATGACAGTGCAGACATGTTGTCAAAAAGTCCATCTGTGGGAAAAAAAATTACAGAAGGCAAGCACGTGAAGCAATGAGAATAAAATATCACTGATAAATTAGTGGCAGGCAGTATAAAGAGCTCCTGTGTTTAGGTGCTTTAATTTCAGTTGCCTGTAGAGAGGCAGCAGTTGGTGGCAGACATGAGTAAAGTGTCAATAATAATCACAATTTTAGAGCTAGGTGTTCCACCTGCAGCAGGGGAGAGAGAAAAGTCTGGCAATGAGAAAGAAACAGGCAATGGGAAAGGGAAGTTATGAATGTGAAATATAGATTTGTGCAGCAGGCTGAAAAGGGAAAGAAATAAAGGTCACAGTATAAAGAAAATGAACTACTAGGCAGAAAATAGACATCACAATGCAGAGCAAAATGCTGTGAAAGGCATGGGAGAGTACAACACAGATAATGGTTGTTGAACCTATGCCTCAAAGAAGAGGAATAAAGAAGCTCTTAGACAAGTGAATAGAGAAAAGTAGAGAGCTTTTGAGAGAAAAAGTTACCATCAGCAAGTATTTTGACATTTGGTACATCTGAGTTAGTTTAGATTCATTGGTACCAATTTCACGGCATGAAATTTCTGTTGGACTTTCAAAACCTGAAAATCTGATTTTAGTTAAATGACATTTCCATATACTTATGTCCTGAATTACAGATTGGAACATACCCTTAGGTTCATTAGAACATTTGTTGCGCTGGCAATATTCAGGGCTAAACACTTCAGAAGAGGACATCTCAAGCTCTAATAGCCTGTACAATCCAAGAAAAAAGGTAATCCAACAAAAAAAAATCTAAAACAATTTTTTTTTCTACGGGTCTCTTTTCTAATTCTGATAAAATTTGGAGTTTCAAAGGTAGATTTTGGTCTTCCTTTCTAAAATATTAAAGGAGGTGGCTTGTCCTTACAATTCCTGATATTAATTAAGAGATAAAGTTTGCTTGCATAAAAGATGTGAGTGTTTAGATTCAAGTTTCTAGCAGAAAGCACATCAAATCTGTGTGCCCACAGTACTTTTTGAAAGGTGTTCAAAAGTCTCACTAATGTTACAGAAGATATAATAAAATCCAGATGAAAGCATTGCACTTGGGACAAAAAAAAAAACCCACTCAGTTATATGAAAAGAAACAATTGGAAGATATTATTCTCACTCTCTTTTGAAGAGCCTTGAGCTTATAATCATTTTCTCATTCACATCTGAGATAGGAACATCTTTGGAGCAGCCACTGCCTTTTGTTTGAGCAGCCAGCTGCACCCTAAACAAGGTTTATGCTCACCAGCTTCAGGTCATAAACATTTGGGTTTATTCTTGTAGTATCTGTTGGCCTTTATCAAGTTGACTTTGTTATTAAATCAATGCCATATATTTCAAGTTCTAATGAATATAAACATGCATCTTTTTCTCTTGAACTCTTTACAGAATAAGCATGAAGTTTGCTTCTATAAAAGTCAGGCATTAGAGTTGTGTTGCAGTGCCAAACTGAGCATAATGTTGGATTAAGTTAATAAACAAATAATCTTGTTGGCAGAAGTCTCAAAAATCTTGGTAAACACTTTGGTTGAGTATCTATTAAAACTACTGAGTGTTTACAATATTTTTCCATTATGGTAACATGTGTCAAGCATAAAAAAAATTCTTGTTTATCTCCCATGTCAGTCTGCTTCATTCTGAAACTTTCATCTTATGTTTACCCTCCCAAAAATGAAAATATACAAGTAAGAGGAGCAAAGAAATTTAACACTAATTGGTAGCAAAACCAGCATCATCATTTAAGATCACACCATGTCATTAAACTTCGTTATGATGAACTACTGGGGTTCATTTAGCTTGTGAATCACTTGGACCTTTCACTTCAGATGAAGCAGTGACAAAGCCAGAGCTCATGCAATCAGGTAGTAATACGTAAAATTAAGCAGTCACCAGCTGCTCCACCAGAATTAATGGAAATGTGGAGTACAGATTTCTTCTTGAGCAAAATGAGATTAGACACTTGGGAATATGTTTAATCTCACTAGGACAAGGTGGTGCAGTTACAACTCTACAGTGGAAAATCATAGGAAAACCCAACAGGTACTTCGAACAAGCCTGGATATACCTAATTTTTCAATTAATTTCCTCCATCACCAGGTTTTATAAGCCATTCCTACATTAACTGAAATATCCTGCAGGTTTCCTGCTGGAGCTGTAGAGACTTCTCTTCACAAAGGAGAAAAAACCCATCCAAACGCCTGTTCAGTTATTGGCTACACTCAAACTCCCTGCAAAGCATCACACCTTACCTAGGAAAAACAAAAGCCAACTAACAAACATAGCTGAAATGTTGATGCCTGGTTACAAACCAAGCTCAGAAAGCAATGACTTGAGAAAGCTTGTTAAACATCCTTTGAGAAGACCATTATTCAAAACTCCCTATTAAATAAACCAACAACTCCCACCAACCTTTTGCTCCACCATTTAATTTGGAGCAGCTGAACACAAGCAAAGGGTAGAGTCTGCAGTGTTTAGTACATAATTTGATTAAGGTACCATGCAAAGGAACAGCTTTTTCAAAAGCATTAACAAATGACTACAGCTGCTTCACCAGAGCTTACTCATTACAGCAAATGATTTTGCAGCACTTTCTTTAGTGCCACACAGATGTCCCATCCACCATGAGAGGGGATGCACATTGTGTTTTTTAAATGCCCTGGAAAGGAAGCCAGCCCAAGAAAACCAGAAGAATGTGTCAGTGGCCTAGCTACAAATGATACCCATGGGTCCAAAAAACTCCATCCCGTAATAATGCTGGCCCAATGAAGTCAGTTCAGTGACCACTTCACTGTTTTTAGCACAGGTATGTGGAATTCTGCTATGGCATCTCTAAACCATAAGTGGCTATAAATACTGGTGAAACCCTCAGCAGGTTCTGAGAACTACTAATGACATACAAAAGCAAGCTTCCAGTCTTGAAAAAGGGTAGGCCAGAGAATTATGCCCAATAATACCTGACAATTAGGCTGAACTATTCTATTGGCATTTCCCCCAGACTAAAGAATGAACGATCAATCTGACTCCATGTTCTCAGAAGCCTAATTTATTTTGTTATACTATATTATATTAAAGAATACTATACTAAACTCTACTAAAGATTACAGAAAGGATATTTACAGAAGGCTAAAAAGATAATAATGTAAACTCATGACTCTTTCCAGAGTCCCAGCACAGCTTGACAATGGTTGGCCAAAGAGTGAAAACAACTCACACCAGAATCCAATGA
Source organism: Zonotrichia albicollis (assembly GCF_047830755.1). NCBI lineage: Eukaryota > Metazoa > Chordata > Aves > Passeriformes > Passerellidae > Zonotrichia > Zonotrichia albicollis. The sequence continues at coordinate 2,651,287 of NC_133820.1, forward strand.
AATAGTCACCTGTCGGATAAACAACCTCCAAACACATTCCACACATGAGCAAACACAGAGAAGGAAATGAGATAAGGATCGTTTTCTTTTTCTCTGAGGCGTCTTCAGCTTCCCAGGGGAAAAATCCTGGGTGAAGGGATTTTTCAGAGAATGGGAATGCCACATACTCCCACTACTGATCCTGTGTTGCTTAAGAGCAGAAGGACAAAACCTTGCAGTGGAAGGATATAAGAACCTCTTAATGAAAGCTTTCAGGTGCACAAACATGGCTCTGCACTCATGTGATAAATAATTACTACAATTTCTATAAAGTTAATTATTACACCTTGCAGGTACATCCAATAAGAGACCAGTTAACCCAGCATCCTACTCTTGTTTCAGTCCCTTGGAGTTGATCCAGACGTTTCTTTGCCCCATTTCTTGTTGTCTCAAGTTCTGGTAGAGAAAAAAACCAGAAATTTTCTTCTTCAGGATAAAACTACACAGAATTTCAAGAATAGATCACTAAGAATTTGCTCAACTGTGAGAGAGGGCACAAAATGTTCTAGAAGCTACACACATTTATGTGTTGAAAATCCACGAGGCTACAAAGACATGAAAAAGATAAAAAGCTGTAAAAAACCTTTAGGTGTGACTGGGACCCTAGCCCTCACTGCACACCCACAGGAAGATAAAGTTTTTTTTCCCCTCCTAATCTTCTCCTCTTTTCTTACACAGGTAGACTGACCACTTAAGACACACTGCATGCTTATTCCAGCTGGATTTCTTGCTCTATCAGGGCTTCTAATCAGTATAATCAAGAAGACACTTGTTACTTTCTAAGCACCTACTGCAGTTGCAATTGTGGGGATAACAAATGGAAAAAAGGAAGAGTAAACCCCTCTGCTAGTTTTCAGTATTCATCCATTTCACTGCAGTATTTTTAGCTTGCTGCTTGCTATTATTCACTTATTCCAGAGCTGAGATCTGTCAAAGCTTTCAGGAACCGTGGGTGAAAAACGCCACCAAGACCTTCAGCTGGGGACAGCAACAAGGATGGCTCTGCCTCTCTTTTGCAAAACGCCTCTCAGGACAAGCACAATGCACTCGTAACAATTCGAGTGAGACTGTTCTGCAGCAACTTCCTTCATTATCGTGTGGAACACCGTTGTCTGCACCCTTCAAAAAGGCCTCAAAGATGCAATTCACACTCTTATTCACAATGTACCCATTCTTCTTTCCCATTTACATTTGAAAGTACTGCTCCTGGACTCCACCACAGAACGGTATTCACAAGATTAAGCACTTCTGTCCATTGAAAAGATACCTTTGAAAAAGTAAAAACTTGGGTTCTAACTGAAGAGAACTTAATTTCTTCAATATGCTCTGCTATCTACCTTTATAAACTCTGTTCCAACAGCCCTGATTAGATATTTCTTAATCTACTTTTTTTTTACTGAGTGATTACAAGACAAGTGACTCAGAAGATACATCCTGTAGGGAAAAAACCCCACATGTAGGCTTGGGAATAAGCTGTACAACAACTGGGGAGTTAAAAAGAATGACAAAACCATTATGTTTCAAGACAGAAGAATGATGTGTGGAAGTTGGCTAAATCAATAACTAATTGTAAAGTATACACCCAGTCCTAGAGGTGATCCAATAATTGAAACCTGCTGCTGGTCACCCGAGTCCTGTTTAGCAGGGTCAGCTCATAATTCAACTGACTTTTGCACTTCTCATTGATTTTATTTAGCAGTAGATTTGTGGTTCAGATAAGACTGTTCATTCCTCAGCACTGGTTCAGATGCAATGAAAGCAATCACACTTGATTAAACATGTTTGTATGTAACCTGTAAAAGCATACAAAAAAGAATCTTTATATAGATATCTTTTTATATACTAATAAAACTGGGCACAATAAAAATTGCTGGGTTTATTTTCCTCTTTAAGCTTACAATATTCATGGGAATGCTGTATTATTGTCATAATTAAAAAAAAAATCAGTTGATAATCTTCTTCTTGAAATATTAGTTATCAGACTCCAGGGCAATTAGAGCAGTAGGAGATGAAGGTAACAAAAGATAGAAACTCTCGAGAAACTAGAGAAGTTTTCTCAATTATAGAGTCACATCAGCAAACCAAAACAGCTATTTTTGCAGTTTATCATGCTGCTTCTCCAATGCAGAGAAATAGCTTTCCTCCTTTATATTGTGAACTTGGACAATTCCATTTTATATTATATGGACTGAAGGGAGAAAATCTACTTTTAACACAGAATACACTTCCCAGTTTTTAAATTGTAAGAAATTCGGCAATTTATAGGGAAGCTTAGCTCTAAGTCAATTTTAAACTAAACTGGCATCTTTTGTGAATGAATCTGGAAAAGACAATGTCATCTCATGCACTACAATAATTGATATAACTTGCTTATTTATTCACCCGAATGAATTCTCATAGAGCTGCTTTAAGAGAACTCCAAGCATCTCTTTTAAGAGAACTCCAAGAGAATAGCATCTCTTTTAGCCTCTCTTGTCTGAACCAACAACTCTAACAACAAAGAAAATATCTAGTCCTAGGCCTACAGAAAAGCAGCTTAGTAATTATTATGGGGAGCAAATTATGAAATCTTGTCCTATATCCTGGCTAGAAGCTGTTGAACAGGTTAAAAACTTTAAAAAGTCAAACCCCAGGTCTTTAATTCTCAAGTAAGCAGAACATAGAAAAATTAAATTCCTGTTTCTCTTGCCTAGAGCAGTTGTAACACAATTTCCCTTTGTGCCGGCTGGGAGGCGCCCCTTGACTCCTGCCTAACACAGAATGCAGGATTTCTATTGGCAAAATTGCACTCTAACAGGTAAATTGCAGGAGACAGTCCAGAACTGTGCTTATCTAGAAAAAAAAATTAGAGAGAGGGAAAACCCTATAAGCAAGCCTGATCATGTTGCAGGCCTGCTGCCAAACCTCTGAGCTCTGCAAATATGAGAGGTTTGAGGCTTTAATGTAGAAAACACAAATGTTCCCTACCCTCCATATCATTTGCAGATGTGTTGCATCTATGTAATCAAAACCTGTGTTTAGATATGCCATTTTCTATGAACATGATTACTTTATTAAACTACACTGCAAGTTAAACAAACTGGGTTAAAACCCTAGGATTGCTTGCTTCAGGACATTCAGGTCAAATTGTGTCACACTAATTGCTGGGAATTATAAGTGACATTACAGCTATAACTGTACAAACAACTTGATTTGCTCCAAATCCCAAATAGGTGCTTCAGAATGCCCATAAATGAAAGCCCTTAATTCACATAAAACTTAATTTCAGTGCTCAGAAATTAACATCCTCTGGGCTATCATACCATGCAGCTGTGAAAATACCCAGATCCCAATCCTGAGCTGGGGAGCCTTTAGACCATGCCCTTCCACATGAAAAATCAATCCTACAACTAATGCAGTGACCTTCTGGCTCCTCAAAACAGTAATTTTCATTTCCACCTTGGCCAGTCTGTACCTGAGGCAGAGTGGTGGCACTTTCAGAGAGTTTCATTTCACACCAAGTGAAGAGCTGCTTTGAACAGTGCTTCAGAATAATTTTTTTTTTTTTGAGTATTACAGTAATTCTTACCTTTATGGCCTCTTTTACTTTTGAAAGCATTTGGAAAAAACAGTAAAAAGACTTACCAGCTATTTAGATAAAAAGGACGGAAGAAGAATGGGATTGTCAGCTAGAAAATGCCCTGGCATCAGTGCTTGTTTGATGAAACCCAAGACACCAAGCTTGGATGCAAACCTATAGTAGCTGATTTCCTAAGACAAGAGCTTTAGCTCAGCTTTTTTAGGATACATAAGGTTGTACCTTTAAAAAGAATGGGAGACTTCAGCATGAAATACTCCTTATTTGAGGATGGAAAATTACAAAACAATCTTTTGCTTCAGTATTGTGCCCTCTAAGAAAACTCCTGCAATTGTCCAATTTCTGCACCAGACAGGGTTCATTTCTTTGGTGTCCACACAGACCAAGTAACACTAACAAACAAACCCCTTCAGCTGCACCTCACACCTGCACAGATCACAAACATGGCCTAAATTCCATTATTAAATCAAAAATTAATCTTGGACTGCCAGCTAATGCCCCAGAAATAATTGCTGCCTCTCAAAGTACTGTATAACATTAACCTTGATCATACATTTAGGGTCAAATATTTTTTTACTTGTCACTACACACTGATTCTGACAAAGTCCAGTGTATTTCTGTCCCTCAGTATTGCTAATTCCACAGTTACCTCTAGGAGACTTGCTATTTGAAACTGCTGTAAAGAAAAAAATTGTTGCTACATCTCTCAATAGTCACATGTGGAAAAACAATTAGCCATGCTTTTGTTTAAGCTTATTTTCATAAGGATAAAAAAACACTTTAAAAACACATAACGGAAAAAACCATACATGCTTATACCACCACATGTTCCTATCAACAAATCTTACATGACCAGCATACCAAATGACAGACAAAATGCAATCTATAAAATTGCTTTCAAGAATACAACACACTGTTGTTCCTACTCTTATTTACTACTATGATTCATGTTCTTGAAAGTGCTATGGAACAATTGGACACTTCATATTGTTAATCCTAAAGATTTGACGTGGAAGCTCTAATTAATGTTTTCAAGTAGCAAACCTGCATGTAGACAGCCTCCCTTCTGGGTCCCTGCAAGTTTCTGACAGAGTCACAGAATATATCAGTGATCATTTGCTACATAAACTGTTTTAATTGCTTAGTGGAATAATTTTCAGGCTGCACTACACTTACCTTGATATATAATGACCATCCAGGCTGTTTTCTCTTACTGCGCATTTCCAAAAGTACAAATGCTCAAAGTCAGAAAACAGAAGAATTGTATTCAAGTTCTACAGCACTTGAGGCAACTCAGATAGTAAAATAAGCAAAAGTATTACAATTACTAATCCTCTGAAACACTGAATAACAGATGAAGCTTGTTGCTTAGACCCATCCTTCTAACAGCTTTGAGAGGTTTCCTCTGTAGCGCTGTTTGTGTTGCAGGTGGGTTTGGCAAAGTGCGACCTAATTAAAATTATATGTGTTAGTTAAATTGTATTGCAAACATCTGCAGTTTTCACCACACAGATTTCATTAGCAGAGCAACAGCCTTGGAAATACAGCTGAAGCTAAAAGCTCGTCTAAATTTCCTGTGACCTTTGAATCCTTTCTTGTCATGCAGTCAAATATCAGCCTCAGAATTGTTCTCTTAACATAGTCCTGGAGATGCCATTGGCTACTGAGTAACACTGTTCATTCTGCAGTGAGAAAACAATCAAATATTATAGGAAAAAATATATGTTATCCAAATTAAAAGCTATTTGTTTCAATTGCCAGGTAAGAAGAAGAAATGATGATGTGGTAGATACTGCTGTGTTAATGCTCCTAGTTAAAGGACAATTTTACATACCCTGAGATGGGATGAAAATGAGATGCAATTTGACTTGAAATTCATGTTAAATGCTGTATTTAGCAGTTGTAACAAACTGCTAACCAAGACTTTTCTACAGAATAAAGCATAGCGATTTTAAACAGTTCATTAATATGATAAAGAATTAATGCAGAGTTCAATAAAAATCTTTGAAATACACAAATAATGCAGGTATGAAGCCTAACCTCATCCAGACAGATAATGAACAATTACATATGAAACAAGATAAATGTAACAAATTTACATATAGCCAGATACTGATCCCAGCATATTATCTGACTGGTGAAACAAAAAACAATAATTATTACTTATACACTGTTATTTTGATTGCTACCCTAAGGTTACAAAAAAATAATCAGCTGGTTCATCTTTTAAAAAAAACACTGGATAATTTAACGATAACAATCAGAAGCCATGCTCCCGAACCATGGCACACATTAGATGTAAATCTGTGACTCTTTTTAAAAATGCCAAGGCCAAAGTTTGCAATGTTTGGAGTAATTTTTGCAGTATGGTACCTGTGGAGCAGCAGCTTCTGGATAGAATATAATACATCATACATCACTGCAGCCTTGTTTGCTTGTGCTAAACAAAATAAATTCCTCAAATTATTTGTGTATGTCAGTGCATTGCTGATTCACAGCTTCTCTAATTTCAGCTGTGTTTTGGCATTTTGCCCTGGATTTGCTTCAGAGCTCTGTCATTTGTCTTTGCAAGGGAGTAATCGTTTCCTTGGCAAAGGATGTGACACTTATTGTGAGATACTAAGTAGCCAAGCAGTTGTTTCCTTAAACGCAGAGGGAAAATACATTCTGAATAAAGAAGCCTTTAAACTAAATAGAGTAAGTGTCAGGGGCTTAAGATGTATATTCCATTTCACTGAGGGGTGATATTGCACCATTCATTTTCCACGGGTATGAAGTAGTCCAAGGAGTTGTTTATATTCCCACACTACAGTAATGAATGCTTGTAGGGATTTAATCTAAGAGATGACAGCAAGGCTGACAAGGACACTAAACAAAAGGAGAGGGACAAAAGAGCCTGGAAATAAAATGGAGGGTTTAAAAATAAAGACCAGGGGGACATCTTAACTATATCTGCCATAGAAGATAACCTGGTGCCCTGAATTCCTGAGAATATTCTCCTCCTACACCTGAGAAGTCTTGCAGAATGGAAATTGTGTTTGTGCATTTCACAGACAAATCTGAGAGCTGCTGTAAACAGAGAAGGCAACAAACCAAATAGTAATAGGGTATGATGAAATTATTAGGGGTAACAATTTAAAACAATCTCAGGCCTGGCTGTTACTTGTACTCATCTTATTCGCTGTTGTTAAACACATTTTGATGGGGTTCAGGCCTAGATCTGTACATAAGTCTGATGGCTGCCAGTGAATAAATCACACTTGTCAGCTCAAGATCATCAAACAAAGCTATCACTACTAAGAGTCACAGAAAAGGGAAGACTTGCAGAGAAATCTCTGAGAGGGGTGATAGGGAAAAGATGATTTTGAAGTGTTAATTTGGGTAGCCTTTCTGGACTGAGTTCAGAAAATTGCTTTATCACTGAATATCCCAAAGCCTAGGGAGAGAGACATCTACTATGTTCACTCATAACACAAGGGGGTAAATAACCTGCAATATAGTTTCTCTTAAATAAGCACATTTTGGGATTCTGATGATATTGTAGAAAAACAAACCAATTTCTTTTTAATGCTTTGCATGAGTCTAGAGTTTAGAGGCAGGAATAATCATATGAACACAGAAATGACAGGCTAAACCTCTGATTTTGAAAGCTACAAACCACTGCAAGTCAGTTTAAAATAGAAATAGCCAGCAGATTGTGTTGTCTGTACTCACCCAATGCTGCTTATTTCCAATGGTTTCCAAAGGAGACTCCAGTGTGATGCAGGGAAGAGACTGTTTGCTGAAGGATCTTGGCCTTGTCTGCAGCCTTCACCTACGAATGCCAAGAGAAAAAGGGTAATGAATTCTTCAGCATTCAGCTATAATTTGTAATACAATGGGATAAAAACAACCAGAGTATTAATTTAATTATTTGTAAATTTTCATCCCGCTAACAACAACAAAATTGAAATCAACAAGACATTTAAATGTTTATTTACCCTTTTTCCTCTTTCTTGCCCCTTCCCTTTGATGGCCAGAGGTACCCTGGGGCCTGTGGACCCTACTGAGACACTCAGGTGCTGTCATCTTATTGCAAAAGCAAGAGTTCCATACCTTCTTGGTGATTTCTCAGGGCATCTCCTCCCAGGACTGACTCCATCTTCCTCACAGCACAGCCGCACACTGCAACTCTCTCCTCACCCACCTAAGCCACTCTTTTACAGCACCCTTCTTATTGGGCACAGCTGCAGCCTGTTAAGGGCAGGCCTGTTCCTAATCTTTGGTAATTAGTGCAGCTGCAACTCCTCAGGGATGAGATTGTCCTCTGCACTATTCTCTCGCATTCCATCCCTCCACACTCAGGGATGTCTTTTCCAGGGCTCCAGAACCCCTCATGAGCCCCCTGGGACGGCCAGACCCTGTCCGCAGATGTCACAGCAGGCCTGGTGTCCCCAGGGAGTGTGCCCACCTTGGCAGGGCCTTGGGACAGCAGTCCCACCTCTGCCTGGACCATCAGCAGGCATGGCAGGCAGCAGCTCCTCTGTCCAGGTAGCCTTGAAATGCCTGGAGACAGAGCAGGAGATCCAAAGGGATGTGGCATCAAGGCCATTTTGTCTCTGGGCTTTGTCCTAGAACAACCGTCCCTGCCCAGAGCTTGAGGTTTTATCCTCTAGGACATGGTGCTCCTCAAAACACACATTCCCACCCTTCAAAACCTGGTTTTCCTCTCCTCACCCAGTGCCTGGGGGGTTTCAGGATGATTGTAGGTATTTTATGTCAGGAGAGAGGGCTCACTCTACTTTCAGGTTTCCCTCCACAATCAGCACATGGAGGGGCAAGGCTGATGCCTTGGAGTGGCTACCCAAACCTGAGGGTAGGCAAAATTGAGGGAATAAAAGTGGATGTTTGTGAAAGGCCTTCAATAGGTACACCTCGGGCAGTCCAAATCTTCTGAGGGGGTACAGCCAGGACTAGGCCATGAGTTTTCCAAACAGATATAATTTTGGTTCATTTACATACCAGGGGTTAATCCTCAAATTACAGTTTTCAGGTAATTAAGTCATTTATTCCAAGTTTTCCCCTCAAATCACTGTTGTTGACATCTCTCCGGGCCTAAGACGCTCCTTGAGTTTTAGGCCCAGAGAGGAATTGTTTTTACTGAATAAAATAGGAGATCAGTAGCTGTCAGGCCACGGAGTTTTAGAGTTATACACTGAAGCAGTAGAGGACCTGAAAAACAGAAATGCTAAATCCTACGGCATCCCTGGGATCCCTGTGCCAGCCCACAGGCCCTACATGAACCCCAGGGCATTTCTGGCTTTGTTTACAGCTCCTGGGTGAAGAAACACTGCCCTGATTCACCCATCCTGAGTAACCTGTGCTCACAGACTGTGTGTCAAGATGAAAAGAATCACATTTTAAATCATTTTGCAGCCACAGTGAGGAGGGTGAAACTACAGCTTAGCATTTGCTTCACCACTGATTACTCACTGTAAATATATTCAAGCAATTGTGCTCCAGTGTAGAGGGTAAATGACTTTTCTCAGGGGAGCCATAGAGCTGTGGAACAACTTCATAATGTGAGATAAACTTCTGACACACCAGTCATAGATGGGGTTTTGACATTTAAGCACTTCCCTGGCTTCTGGGTCTCATGTTAAATAGAACACATTTTCTCTGGTGAAATAGACCCGTAAGACAGAAATATGTTGCACACTGTATAAACAGGGAGGATAAAGCCTTTCCCATTTTACTGCCTTGTAAAAAGGGAGAGATGCCCAGACTCCTATGGCACAGGTTGGGAGAAAAAAAATGCAGACATCTTTTTTTTTTTTTTTTTTTTGTAACTAGTTCATGCCTACTGGTACATGACATCTTACCAGTCTGATCTTTTAAAATACTTGACTTCATGTGGCTATACTGGTTCCTTTTCCACACAACCCAATAAGAGGAGCAGCATCCAGATCTATGACAAAATTAATACTTGTTAGTACTTACTAATTGTTTATTTGGGTGCAGATCACTCTGCCCCTGGTAAATACATAAAACACTACCTAACAAGTGTTACAAGAATTTTGGGGACTTTTGGGCTTCCCATTCAGCATTGTGAAAGAATACACCTGGCAGAGCATTCAAATTCCTGCTTTGTGTATTGGGAGACATTTCAATCTTCCCTATGTTAAACTGTCATTAGGGCCTGATCACCAAAATGAGCAATTTAAGGCTGTAGAAAAATAGTGTGCACCACAACAACTTTTTTTTTTCCTGTGTTCTTTCAGGGGTGCAAGCAGTCAATGTAAACAAATCTTTACTGACCTCACCACAAGAGTTTCCTCAGATATCATTTCAATGCTTGGATTCTCTTTTAAGAAACTCAATTATGGAAAACAGACTCCCCACATAATAGTATTTAAGAAGGTGGACACAAAGAGTAAGAGGTTAATAATTAAGTCTGCAAGGGTAGTGTTACTAAAGAGAAGGACAAGCTTCACACAATTTTCTGGGGGATTCACACTTGGCTTTTAGAGAGAGACATACTAAGATGCTGCTTTGGTTCTTTTGAAGTTCAGAACAGTGAAAGTCTAGATGAAAGTCTTCAAACTGATGTTAGTTTATAATCTGATTATTTAGCATTCAGCCCTCCACGCTGGTTACCTGTGGGCATAGACTGAATGCAAACACATCAGTGTTACAGAACACAGCTCCAGTGAGCTAAAAATGTGCTATTGGGATCAACTAGCATTGCAACCATCCTAAGAATTACAGGAGTGAAAAAATAAAGCCTTGCTGTAGCTAGTTCCTAATTACATTTAAGCTTTCTTAGCTATATTTGACAAAAGATTTCCTTAAGATAGGGAACCTGTCATTCCACACATGTGAGTGAATTTCTTGTGGCTCCATAATAAAGGTCAGCATTTCTATTTCTACATTGTTGGCAAATAATGCATTAAGTCATTGTAGAGTATCTAATAAGTTTCTGCAAATGAACCAATGGATTGGTTATTTCAGCATCCATAAACTGCCAGTAATTTATTGCTCTGCACTCTACAGCAAGAAGCTTCCAGCTACAGTGTGTTAGCACCTGGACAAATTACAGTCATTATTCCTCCATCTTCATGCTGTAGCATCACCCCAGTGATAAGATCTGATTTTGGTTCAATGAGAAGGTTGTTGGAAACCATTCATTTTCTGCTCCCTGGAGAAAGGCATTCATTTCCACTTGGAATCAAGCAAAAAAAAAAAAAAAAATCTATCACAGCATCACAGAATATGCTGAGTTGGAAGGGACCCATCAGGATCAGTGAGCCCAGCACAGAACACCCCAAGAATCACACCTTGTGGCTGACAGCACAGTCCTAACACTTCTGAACTCTGTCAGGCTTGATGCTGTACCATCCACCTTGATTTGTTTTAATTTCTTAAAGTTTCCAAGGAGATTTATTGTGACCTACTCAGAGAGACCTATTTTTCCCATGTGTGGCAAAACAACATTCTTGCTGAGAGGATAGTTAATTTTATTTATATATATATATATATATAATAAATAAAAATAAAATTATATTTCAGTTCCTCAGATCATGGCTCCTGCTTACCTTTTTGCTCAGCTAAACTTTGGTGAAGTGGGCCCTGATTTGGAGGGTCACTGTTGGTGTCAGGGGTGCCACATTCTTGATACTGCACCCACTGAGTTCCTTGTGGCACTTCTCGGTTGCTGCTGACACTTGAAAAACCAATTCTGATTGCAGGAAGACAAAAAGAAACCTATGCAAAAGTTTATCTGCAGTAAAAACATCTATGAAATAGAAAAATTTGGCCTTTTTTCATACTGTGATAACCATAAAGCCCCGAAAACATAAATGTCCATCTTAACTGATATAAGGTACATGGAATTGTAACATCATCCACTCTTTCACTATTACTGCAGCAGAAGGAGAATCAAAGGCTGGGAAAAGGGGTCTGGGTTTAATATCTGCAGGTGTGTGTGGAACCTTGACTGGTTTCAGAGCTCCCAGCCAGGGGCTCAGTTTGGGAACATTTTGCATTATTTACTCAGTGAAGGCAGGTGTTATCAGGCATTGCCTTTAACCTTTATGTTGATTTACCAGATCTGGTTTCCTTGGCTGTCATGAAAAGTTAGAGTACTTAGCTTGGCAAAAAAAAAAAAAAAAAAAAGAAATTAACTGGCAGCATGGAGAAGCAAAAAAAAAAAAAAAAAAAAAAAAAAAAAAAGTCAGTTTGTGAAAGTAACAAAAGGGCAAGGGTTTTAAGTTCCATCTCCCACTCAAGTGGAGCAAGAAATATAATTTCAAATGAAGTTGTTAAATGTTGCTATCGTATTTCTAGAATCCCACACTGTTGCATTCATATTTCTGAAGTCCCATACCTTTTCAGTGATATTTCTTGGAGGCAGTCCCCCACAGCACAGACTTCTTCAGCTTTTTGTTCCTTCCCAGTCAGGGGTGCCCCCAGATTCTCCCAGACCAGTCAAGCCCACCCCCTTTTATCTCAGTTATCTTCACTAGCTACAGCTGCAGCCCAGTGAAGGACATCACAGCTGCAGCCCATCTAGAACAACCGGGGCTCATCAGGGCAAGGCCGATGTACAGATATTCAAATTCAATACAGATATTCAAATACAATACAGATATTTTACTAGGACTCCTACTATAGTTAAAACAGAGTATTTGTATAAGGAAATGCTGAAATGAACTAGTTTTGTGACCTGGATAAAATAAAAATAAATTATGAATTGTCACAACTGAAACACCAAAGAATCAGTGGTGGTTGACTGCGTTTTATCTGGGTCCAAACTCTGCTCGGGGTAGAGAATGATGTTCCACCTCAATCCTTCAAAAATTTTCAAGGAAAACTTACCAGCTTTTTGATATTCTGAGTTAACACTCAGTCAATGGATCCTGAAGTCCTTGGAGCAGTTCCTACACACACTTTTCTGACTTCCAAATTTGCCCCAGTTTCACTTCTGTTGAGTTTTTGTGCTCCACAATGGAGACAAAACTGAGTGCACACCAGACAGTTTTAATAAAATCACTTTCAACGTAATTTCTTTTAAACAATATGGAAGATGGGCTGTGGAACAAAGAGATTTATTTTAAATGAGTTTTAAATGAGGAATAAAATGTAATTTCTTAGCACCAGTTAAAACTCTTAAACATTAATTATATCTCTGTTATTCAGGATTCTGCTAGATTGAAAAAGCAAAGAGCATCATTTCTTTTGTAACCAAAAAAATCCTTGCTCACAGAAAAAAAAGAGAAAACAACTTTCATTATGAAACAGATTTTATATTAAACTAGACTATTTCAGAGGGGGTTTTCAAATTTTTTCCCGGAACGTTTCCACTTTTCCACTCATTCTAATCTGGTTGATTTTTTTTAATATTTTTCCAGATTTGGAGATGGATATTTAAAAGATTACAAAGTTTTCTCTGTTTAGTGTAAACTGGAGGAGAAAGAACAGCATGATGATCATCTCTGATTCTTCTGAGTTCTCAACTAAGTGATTTGAATAAAAAAAACTGATTTATGTGTAATCCATCATTCAGAGAAGAGTGGAAGCTACACAGATAACTTGGGTTTAAAAGTAACTTTTCCATTGTGCTTGTAATGGCAAGAATAAATCTGTCACAATCTAATTGCTTCCTATATCTGTGCCAGGATTTTTCTGACTTTATATCTCATAGCAGGTCCCTGTTTCCATAAATAGAAATAATTTGCTTAAGCGCTTTCCTTCTGAATACTTTATTATCCAGCTCACTGTCTGTGTTAGTTTTCATGAAGTCTTAATCAGATATATCAGTCTCTCTCTGGATTGCCTTTTAACTATTCCATATTTGTGCTTTTTTTAACTTCCCACAGGATTCCCGGAAAATTTTCTAGTTAAGGGTTTTATTCTTTAACTTTCAAACTCTGTCAAATGTTATTTCTCTGAAAAAGAAAACACAAATTTCTATGTTGTATGTACTATGGTGCAGCAGCAATGAGCGCAGCCATTGGAAATATTTTCCTGCTCCAAAATGTGAAGTAAATGATGTGGGTTGGGTTCACCCAATTTTTTCAAACAGTGTTAGGAGTTAGGAAAGGGAAATTAGGAAACTGATGAACAGGTAAATGTGGTGGACTTGGCACCAGTGTTAATGGCTGGCCCTGAGGATCATAGGGGTCTTTTCCAACCTTATCTGTTCCACAGTTGTGTGGTTTATTCACTGTCATCCTCAAGAGGATCATACTTATGGTTGACCCTAAAGACTGCTCAACATTCTGAAAATGCTTGTGCGCTGCACAGAGGAACATTAATAATAAAACAGAGAATGACGTGGGGAAAGAAAAAAAAAAGGAGAGGGGATGACAACTTGAAAGGGACAGAGGGAAGAAAGAAGGGAAGCAGATGAAATGGTGGTTTTCTTTCAAACATGTGCTGACCATCATTGCTGTCAACCAAAATTTTTGGGGCGATCTAATTTTCAGCTTTATCTTGTGGAATTCATCTTCTTCACATGGAAAAGTAACACAGGTCTGCCAGGTGTCTAAGGCAAAGATACTTAGATGGTCTCCAGGTCTCTGGGTATTGATGGTGGAAGTTTAAGGTGTTCATTCAGAGATATTCAGCCACTAAAGGGAGCTGTCCTTGCTGTGGTTCTGTGCAACAATTGATGAGCAGCAGTTTTTCAGTTGTCCGGGGGAACTGAGCACACAGGCTGTGGGTTCATCAACCAGCAGCTCTTTGGTCAGACTGATCAATAATCTCTTTGTGTTTCTTTGCACTTGTCTGGCTGCACTTTTGTATTTTTCTCATCTCATTCATGGGTTGTGAATATATTTGAATCAGCTCCATGTGATAAAGATCTATTTTGTGTTTGGGATGGGTGTTTGTTTATCTGTGCTGCAAATATTTGTCCTTCTAGAGCTGCAGGATGAAAATGGCAGTGGTAACAATAACAATATGCCCAGATCAGGAGGGGGATCATATGCATTAAATCTGACTGGGTTTCATGCTGTATGTATGACTAGATCCATCTGTTCAAAATGCAGCTCATGTACAGTGTTGTATTCCTTTTTAAAACCAGGGACCAAGCTGACACCATTCACACTGCTGCTTCATAATAAGGTGTCACATTATCCTCCTCCAGCTATTTCACACCTCCAGCTATTCCCTTCAGGAAGATTCTAAAATGAAATTAGTGTGGGGGTCAGGAAAGATTATCATGGTAAAGAAGCAATGAAAAATGTTTGAAGGAATGTTAACCAGCACTTTACACCTTTATTCCCTGAGGCAGTGGATGATCACACACAGCACACATTTATACCAACTCAACACAAATCATTCAGAATGGCCTGGGCATCACGTTGAGAAGAAGAATGGAAAATACATAACATATATAAAATTATAATAAACTATCATAATGTGGACAAAACTGAATCTATCAAGGCAGTCATTTTCACACATTCCAGTGAGCTGTTCCTCCACTCCTCACTCAGGAACAAATGTCAGGGCCCTGGAGAGCTGCTGAGTGCAATTTGCCTTAGGTAGCCCTGTACCTGCCATTTTCTCTGCCAATACAAGCAGGTGCTTCTCCAGACCTGCAGATTCTGCCAGCTGCTTCTCTGTTGTCAAGATGACTGACATGACAGAATAATTCAATCCATGTCTTCAAGTCTCCTTCACTAAACAGTCCTCATTTCCAAAGCAAACTCATTTAGGGTTTGTTTTAAGGTGTTGCAAGATTTTCTGTAATCCTACAAATCCAGACCATCTCCTAGTGGACACCCTCTAGGTCAGGTTGTTCAGGGCCTCATCCAACCCATCCTTGAACATTTCCAGGGATGGGGCAACCACAACCTCTGTGGGCAACCTATTCCCAGCTTGGGAAACTGAGGTGTGGCACCTTTATTTAGATAGGAGGTCAGAAATGTTGTCTCACATCTAATCATAAAGCCATTTCATCTCTGTATTTAGCAGGGAATGGAGGTTTTCAAATTTCATCTTGTTCCTGTAGAAATTGCAGTCAGAATATTTAATGGTATTTTTTTGTCAGAATTAAAATATGCTTAGAAAAGAAACACGCAGCTTTAAAAATCTGTTTATTTCTTAGCAAAAAATCCCCAAAACCCAAACCACAACCAAAAAAACCCCCACACACACTTGCACAAAAAACCCCAAAACCAAAACAAAACAAAAAAACAAACCCACAAACCCACACAAGCACCAACTTACACATATTCAAACCAGTTGCAATGAACTTGTAGGTCAGGGAAATTCCTTTATTCCTTGAGAGCCATTGCAGTTTTATTGTCATAAAATTAGGGTTGAAGTTTTTTAATTGATCTTATTTTAGCAGTCTTCTAAATCTTATCAGGTGGTACTGGAAGCCTAATTCATCAGTGCAAACAGTGAAGTGGATTTTGTTTATTTAATTATTAGGCTCAGGTTTGTTTGTTTAGTAGAGTTAAACACACATAGGGAGAAAAATAAAATAGCATGTGAGGATTTGGCCTACTGGCTCCCATTAACTTCAATAGGAATCATGCAGCCAAAGCCACAAATCCCACTTTAAATAGATACTGGGGGGAGATTAGGCTTAATCTGGGCAATGAACCTGGAACCATTAAAATGTCAAGCCTTTAAAAAGTTTTGAGGTAATAAACATACTTATAAGAAATTAAACAAAGGTGCGATGTTGGTGCAGGTTATTTCCTTGTGACAAAAATCTCTTTTTAGCTTTATCTTTCCTGTGTCATTTAAAGCTTCCCTTCCATGAGGCTGGTGGCAAAGTGGGGGTTTATAATCTCCTTTTCACAGCTGTCATGCACAAATAGATACATGAGAATGTCTTGTGTTTATCCTGTTGACAAGCTGCAGCTGGACTGCAGATCACAGCAGGTATTACAAGTGAGCAGCGTGTTCATAGCTATATCTTACATCTTTAGAAAAAGGATTATGCAAGCCCTTAACTTCAATTGTACTGGGATTTTTTAATAATTCAGAGCTTTGGTAGAGTCAGCAAGCAAACTGACAGTATTTACTATGAGCAAGAAGTGAGATTGTGTCCATCTCTTGACCCTCTAATCTACCTGATACATCCTTTCCACTCCTATATATAAATACTGAAGTAAAATACCCTGTCTAATGGGAAAAAACATCAAGGTAACTAAAATATTTAGATGGGAAAGTTTCATACAAGATGCAAAACATTTAAGGTATTTTTCAGGTTCTTTGAATATTTGCTTCTACAGTTCTTACGCTGTATGTATCTAAATTCCTCCAAGTCTGCTCCTTTCACTGCCCTAAGATTTGCAGTAGCTCCTTTTAGTTTTAACTCCATTGCAGAGCCTTAAATATAAATCTAGTTTATTTTTCTGCAGGTCTAGCTCCTCTAAGAGCAGTGTTGCAGCCACCCTAAGAGAATAGTTACAGCTTTTTGGTAGTCCTTAGATGAGGTTCTGCAAGGTTTCCCTCCAGGGAACTGTGGGTCACTCTGTGGGCAAGCCTGGAACCTGCTTTGTTCAGGCAAGGAGCAAAGAATTGAGATGTTTGGATCATTTTTATGTGAACTTTTGGCTGCTGGACACATTGTAAATAGAGAAAGGACCAAGTTGACTTAAAAGCTGTGTTTCCAAGCAGTGTGAAAAACTGAATACAGGTGCACAGTGGCCGCCATCTATCAGTAAAGCTGTTCTGTCTTCCTATTGAAGGGAAGGATGCTTCACCATAAGGAAAATTTGGGATATAAAATAAAAACCAGTAGCAACACAAAGCTGAAAGCAGCAAACTCTGGAAAGCTCTATTTTCTTGCTCACAAGCCAGGCCTTGTATTTGTAGCTGAAGAGAAACTTAAAGTTATTAAAAAACTCTCATCTGTCACTAACAGTGCCTTCAATGCGCTGTGTACAGCAAAGAGATGCAGAGCAAGGTGTCACCCAGCAGGAGCTGCAGAATGAACAATAAATGAGCAGATGAATATAAAATCCCTGGCTTACCCAGCACACCGTGTCACCCTGCACGTGTGTGCTCAATGTGGCAAGCAAGCCCCTCACAATAAATGTAAAAATGCTGTCTGACATCACAAATGTTGCCAATATACACCCAGAGTTTACAGCACTCAGTTCTACCAGCTTGCCTTTACCAGCATGTCAGGTGCTTGTGGTTGTTTCCTTCTGTAATTACTTTGGATGCCACTTGATGAATAAATGGAAGGAGACTCCTACTGACAGTTAAATCTGAAAGTTTATACCACAGTGCATTGTTCTTGGTGAAGAATTAAATACAAAGAAAAGGTAGTGAAGCAAAAGAATGTGTGATTGCTAATGAGCAATGTGCTCAGGCTATGTTTGACTTCCACGTGTATACCCCAGGCACCACTGTGAGATTACATTCCAAAGTTCATTTGCATTCAAAGCAAGACCCATGTAGGTGAGAGTGACTAAATTCAGAATTGTAATGCACATCTGTTTGTACTTGGCAGGCTGCACTCCCTGAAATTTGACTGATTCGGGCAAATGAAGCACTTCGGCAGTTCCCTCAGAACTGCAGTTAAAACAAGGCTGTCCTTGTTTTAAATTCCTGCAAAGTGGGCACAGAGTCTGGAAGAGTGGGCTTTAATTCAGGAACTACAGTAGTCACCCATTCCTGCCCAATCTCCAGGAAATCATTTCACCACAGAAGATAGTTCAGATTTCTATGGGAAGCAATAACTCTTCCAGACTTTTGGCCTCCTCAGAAATGTTTGTTTCCTTCTCAAGCTTAACACCAGATATTGCTGGAGCCTAAGAGGTGGTTTGCCTTGTGCCATTAATAATTAAAAAAGCAGATAAATAGTTCTGTGGCTATGACTCGCTTCAAGTTCTTCCTTATGGAATTTGTAAAGCCAGTCCTAGGAGTTTCTGTTGCCAACATGAGCATGGGGCCATATAAAACACAGACATATATGCGTGCAGGAGTAAAACCCAGGTGCCTTCAGCAAAAAGGAAAGTCCATTTATCATGCAAAAAAATAAGTATACAAACTGAGATTAATTAGTGGGTATTGAATGGCTTAGAATCTGCCAAAACCAGGTCTGCCAAAAGTTCTGTACCTTGGCTTCAGAGAACAGCCATTCATATGGAAAAGATAAGGCTTCAAGTTTTATGTTCAGGTGTGGTTTTTTCCTTTGAAGATAAGATTTGCATTTAAAAACAAAAATTAAAAATCTATGTCAAAGACTAAGGAATCCTGAATGGCACCTGTTAATCTGTTAATTCTGTTTTTCAAAAATGAACACATCCAGCTGTAGATGTGTAAATGAGAAATAACAAGGAAGGAAGTTCATCACAGTGATTAATCTCCTGTCACTCATTTAAAACAGTGCAAGACCAGCAAGAATTCAGTTATTCATGAAGATTTATTTCTCATTATTCACCTTAAATTTTGTTTCAAAGTCATGTTTTCTGAGGACAAAAATCTGATTTTTTTATCAGTATTTAAACTTACTGTGCTATAATGAGATCTCCTCTAACCCTAAAACTCAGATAGGATCCACAAACAGCTGCAGTGTTTAGGAATGTTAAGTAGATATTGCTGTGAAAAAAGGTAGGACAACCTGCATGTGGCAATAAATTTCTTCATTATTTTTTAATTCAAGCACTAATTCTACTTGGAAGGGGGCTCAGTGTGCTCTCCAGTCTCCATGCACAATAGGATACGGTAGCATCAAGGTTAAAAAGACAAAGAAGTTTTTACTCTTCTAATTTATGTGAAGCAGTTTGAGCAGTCTTGGGAGATATTACACTTTAGGCAGAATAAAATGAATTAATATAGCATCCACTTCTGTCTGGGGAGGTAGACAGCATCAAAAGCATAAATAAGATCATGTATGAGGATGAATTCACTTATTCATCTTCAGATACATCATCAGTGGTCAGATTCCACACACTCACTCAAAGGAAAATAATACTGATATGTGTTGGTTTTGCTGCTGTCCCTGTAAGGCAGACAGTGTTTAATGAATGCAATAAATCAAAAGCAGGGCTGCATTTTAAAGCAAATATTTATTTGATAATTTCAATAAATAGTTGTGGTCCATTCAAATGGTGGTGTATGAATATATTGAGAAACTTCTGAATAATGTGAATGAGGCTTAAAACTTAAAAAAAAAATAATTACCATTTCCATAGCACCTGGATGCAGGAGTCAGCCCTCACTACTTTCATTTGCACCAACAGAGAAATGGGCAGTTATTCTCAGACAGTTCTGTACTGAAAATGTGATTAAAAATTAGTTTATTTAGGATGCTAAAAGGAATTTTAGGGGTGGAAGTTCAGGGTTACCCTTAATTTTCCTGGTAAATCATGGCATTTATCATGAGTGTTGATGGCAGAGCTCTGCCTTAGGGTGCACTGCTGAGAGAAACCCAGTATTTGAACCTGCCCTGCCCCAGGAGGGATCCCATGCCGTGGAATGGAATCCTTTTTATCATATTGCACTAGCAAACTGTCTGCTCTGAGCAGGTAAAGCAGAAGCTCCTGTTTGCAGCTTCCTCTGTTACTTTTTCTGACAATTCAGCTGGTGCAGAGGGTAGCAAGCAAAAGCAGGCCTAAGACTAAAGAATCTTCTTGTGCCCCCCATCCTATCTCTGATAAATCATGTTTCCAACACAAAAGCAACAGTTTTATTTCTGTTTGCTCTTCTGCTCTTTTTACTGTAAAGCAACACTGGAAAAGCTAAATACAGAAATATAAGGAAAATTAAATACATAGATATAAGAAAAAAATTTGGGGAAATTCAGATTTAGCATCTATCTAAACAATGCAATAAAATGCTCAGATCTGATACCAAACTACCATTATGAAGGGTATATTTATGTTCCCAAACAAGTGTATTCATGACCTCACACCAGGTGAGAGTCTAGCCTGAATTGTACCATCTCTTTTCCAGGGAAACTTTTCCCCCATAGGTACTTCTGAAACAGAAAAGAATTATATTCTGCCAAAACCATTCTCATTTTAACAAATCTACTAATATCTCCTTTGTCTTGCCTTTTATCTTACAGTAGGTCATAAAATATTGTGTCAGTGATTCATGAGAAATACATATTCCAAGTCTCCTCATTTCCGATTGTTCATTTTCTCGTCTGGGTGGAAGTGGGAAAGCATTATTCTGTGCACTGAGACCAGGAGCAGTTTCCTGCCATTTAATATGTCCATTACAACGTGTCTTGGTGGAGGCAGTAATGGATGAAGATTGAAAAGTGCAGGAGTTTGGTGTGGTTAATTACAGAAATGAGGTGATAATTCACAATTCATCCATGCCACCCAGAGAAAATCAAGTGGCTGGAGCAAACCACCAGTTCTTAGCCTGGATCCAGGTTTTGAAGCCTTCAGATGAGTTTAACTTCCTTTGTTTCCACTCTTCAGACATCTTTAGCCACACAAATACCTTGTTTATTATGACAGGACAATTGCTGAAAAAATTACCTTTAGTGTAAAGCAGGAGGAAAATCCATTCCCTGTAATTCTCTTCCTCCTCATCTTCCTTCTCTCAGCAGGACCAGCAGTCTGTGCTTTCAGGAGATGTTTTTGTGCCGAATTTGTGGCTGGAAACCTGCTCTGAATCCTTCCTGAGCAAGCTGTTGCTGGGTGTTGGTCTGGCCAACAGGCCATCTGTTTGTGCTGAGTGCTCCCAGCTGACAGCAAAAAGCAGCACAGGAAAAGTTCTCTTTTGTGAAACCTGGAATAAAGTTTTGCTAGGTTTTACATAGGGAGTATAGTAGAGAGGAGAACTGAAAGCAGAATTCTGACATTTAAACCCATTGTCCTTCCACCACAGTTTAGTTTGCTGTCTCACTGATTCTCTGCTTTGTGTGCAGGCCTGGATTTAGATAAAAATAGAGGGGAAAAATGACAGGCTTATCAAAGTTTCTGATAACTTACTGCCAGGTATCTCATACTGTTTTTCTTATTACTGTTCAAGTCCTTTCAGCTCTTGGAATACCACCTATGAAAAAACATTTATTTTTTCCTTCCTTTGAATTGAGAATTCTATTTTTTTCATCTTTTCTCTTAATCCAGTAGTTTCCTCTTGTAAAAGAATGCAAATTTTCCCCTGCTCTATATATTACAATGTAAAGCAAGGCTTCATTTCCCACAAGTCTCTTGATCCTCCTCATCCTGTTCAGCTAAAACACTTTTTGGCTGTGGTTGCTCCCTCTTCTCCTGCAATTAGGCCCCTCAATAAACTCTGTCTCCTCCTGGAATTCATGCTGACTTGTTGAAGAAGCATGAGGCAGGAGCAGTCCATGGGTTTTAAACACTGAGAGGACCCATCTCCTTCAGATGTGACCTTTGCAGCTTTGTGATGTGGAAGGGCTTTGCCCACCCTTTCAGAGTCCCCAAGGTCAGGGTGAGTGGCACAAAAATCAATGTGCACAAGCCCAGGCTCCCTCACTGGCCAGTTGTGAGTGTAGAAAATAAACGCAAACAAATATTAACTTCAAGGTTGAGATGTGCAAGGAAAGCAGGAAGGTCAGAGTGGGGTTTGAGTTATTTAATCTACATTTTGTAATAGACTTTTGCAGAGCCTTTTGGAGCTTTACTCCTACCCTTGTAACTCCCTTGGCATGAGCATTAGGAAGGCTTACTCTCAGTTAATCAAATCTTGAGCTGATATGTAGGGGTTTGACTCACACACTGAGAAGTGATTGACTCTAGATAAAGTCTAGAGGGAGGCTAATTCAGTTTAAAGTGCCCATTTCACACATTACCTCATCTTTGTTTCCCAGAAGAATTTCTTGCTTATCTATATTGACTTCTAAGCTTATCCACCTCTTGTGGGAGGTGATTAACTGCTCAATCCTCACAATGGTTCTGTTCTGCCACCTTTTGCTGCCTTTTTGACCTGCTTTCACTTTCTGTCAGCTTTTGGAAGTTCAGACACCAAGCTGAGAACGTTTCTTTGAAATGCATGTGACTGTGTTTTCCCCATGAAGCGAGGTCCCTTTTCCACACCAAAATGTGCTTCCTTTACACTCTATTAACCCCTTCTGGAAACTGCAGTCAGCTCAGCTCCCCTGTACACATCAGTCAAATTCATTGTACCTTAATATAAATAATCATATAAAAATAAATAATTTATTTTAAAAACTCTTTTTTCATCTGATGCCTACCAACTCTTATTTCCAGATTAGATAGTGCAGTGGCTTTTGTTCATGTTGCCCAAAGCCAGTCCTTCCCACTGGAATGCAGCTGTGCTCCCAAGTTACAAGTTGTGGGACTTCTGCAAAGTCCTTGTATCCTAAAATACTTTGGTTTGTGACTTTTCAATGTAAAATGCTTGAAATAGTGTGAAGGCTATATCAGAATCTCAGAGAGAAATTCATTTTCTCAGTAGCCTGGTGGGGAGAGGCCCTGCATGCCTGACAACAGGACCTGAGGCCATGAGGGGAATTGGTGCTGCCATTAGAAGACTGTCAAAAATCTTGCTTTATTTTGCTTTCCCATTGAAAACAGGGCTGCTCATTCAGCCTCTTAACTGAATTCCCTAAAAAAAATCCCTGAATTTTTTTTTTCAAATTTCAATTTAGAAGAATCTCTTTGTTCAGCACCAAAATAGAAGCTAGGAATGAATTCATAGACTTTGTGTAAGGTAAGGAATTGCAATGCAGTCATCATAAATAATGAGTACATAAAATGACATTAAGGAAATCTGCTTGAGACTGCTTTTTCTAATTTTATTGTGAGAAATGAATAAAAACAGGCAAATCCCCAAATTCTATGCATAGATTTTTGGTCCTGCCATTTTATGATGCAGGATACAGGAAAATAAGGTTTAATTCTTCCAATGACTAATTAATAAAGTCATGTGGATTTCTGATTCAGTTTATTTTCCTTCTAAGGTACTACCAAGAAAGATAAGATTCCTATTTTTTTAACACAGTGATATATTAAAGGCTTTAGAAATATTAATTAGTTCTGAGTCACAAAGAGCTGACATTTGCTTTTGTGCAGTGTTCTCTCACAATCCATGGTGATGAAGAATACAGTCTTCAGTGAGATTTGTTAATTACAGAGGGTAAATTTCCTCATTCCCATTAATGGATAACAGCTTCCTGGAGTTTATGCAGCCTCAGTAGTGAAGCACTTAAATCTTGGCTACCTTGGGCTAAAGTGTTTTGGAAAGTTTGCATCTCAATTAAAAGGGCCCATGCGGTTTTTTGCTGTCAGAACTCAACTGGAGTCAGGCAAACACATCCAAACATGAGTCCTGAAAAATGCTCAGGTTATTTACAACAGAGCTTCAAAATAATACAGAACTTCCTTACTATAAACCTTTGGAAACTCTGAACAACTTCTCTGCAGATGTGACTCAGACAAAATAGAGGAAAATCAGTGGATTTCTTCTGCCAGAGCTTCCTGCTCTCACCTAATGAGGGATAAAGGTGCCACAAAGGCAGAAGAGAAGAATTGGTTAGGTTGCATTTGAAATCCCTGAGCACTGGGACCTCTGCACTCCATCCCACTGCATGGCTAACTCAGTTTTAGTCCCTGGATGTTCCTCCTTTGTCCAAAAATGACTTCAAACTTAATGTTCTAGTGCCCTGGAGGATTTTTGTCATCTCCAGTGCAACTACTATGGGGGGAAAAAAACAAACCAAAAAAAAAAAACCCTCTCAAAACCCAAAGACCCAAACCCATGGTACTTAAGGAATATTTTATGGTTCTTAGAGACCAGGCACCAGCACCAAGTGCTCAGGCACTGCATGCAGAGGGCTGGTGCAACAGGAGAATATGCTTTACACAGAAAGGGTGAGCAGCAAGTGGCAAACAAAGCAAAGGAACCAGTTCTGGAAAGAGCTTTCCAAGAGCTCACAGCAGCTCAGCATTGGACCTTAAGAGAAGGAAAATTTCCCAAATCTCACCACGCTGACTTATGTTATCCTTCCTTGTGTGATTCAGACTGAATTACCTATCAAAACTGTTATATGAACAGTTACTCTGTTATTTAGCACATTTTTTTTTACAATATCTGACTGCGTTTCCTGAAAAAAATTCCACCATATCTATTTTGGCCTCTCTTATGAGAGATGTGTCTGTCATGCTGCCGTTTGAAATCACAAAGGTACTGGACAAAATTAGCATTCTACACTTGCTGCAAAACTCAAAAGAAAAAGGAGCCTACTCTTGCACACTAAGGAACTTCATGATGTTTTGTTTTGAAGGAACAGCCTTCTAAACAATCCTTTGTTGAAACCACAAAATTGCAGTGATGGGAAATAAACCTGGTTTTATTTAATATATGGAGTTTTTTACCAACCTTTCTCACTTTTATTATAAAAAGAGATGGAAGAATAAAGATTAAGATAAATATCAAGAAGCAAGATGTCACCATTTAACACTCTTTTTCAAGGTGTGACTTTCACCTCATTCTTTGGCCTTCAGCCTGCTTTTAATAATGAAAATCAGGAACATCACACAGGTCAGTGCAATTCTGTCAGGGTAATGGCAAGGCAAGCCCTCAGCTCCCTAGTGAAGAGTCTCCAATCCCTAGCTTACATTTTATAATTTGAGGATTAAACAGAACATGATTGTGTTTAAAATCAGTTTGTAGGGAGCTGTGGATATGTCTATTAATTATTTATTACGTCTCTAACTTGCATAGTTAAAACTAATCTTAATGAGTGAGAAGCTAGCTTAGGCTTCAAGAGCCTAAATTTTATCTGTGATGTTCCTTTGGTGTTCTCAGACTTATGCATGTATTTATAATCACTTTAGAGTCTGAATGATCTGAGTGTGTTCATTTGAAACAGAATTATCAGACAAGACAAACCCTCCAAACCCTAGGAAATACCTTTGTTATGTCCATATATTTTAGTGGCAGTTAGGATGCCTGGAGTAAAAGCTATTGAGGCATGGGAAGGAGGGGTTCTTTATAAAGGAATTGGAGGTTTTCACATGAAGAGGAGCCCACTGAACTCTCCTTGTGGGATAAAAGGAAGCCAAATATTAGCCTAGATTTAAATAAGGTTCTCCAGCACAGTTGATTTTGGCCCATGACTAATTGCAGTATAAACAAACACTGAAAATAATCTTATGAAGTGGGGGAACTGGAGTGTTGTCTATCTATTTAATCAGGAGTTTATATTTATTATTTATAACAACAATAATAAAATGGCATTCATTTTTCAATTAATATTAGCATGAATATTGACTTATGCTATTATGTATATCAAGACACAAAGAAGAAAGGCTTTCCTGCTGCTTTACATAATTGAATAATGCTAGTTTAACATTTCCAGAACCTTTAGGGAAGTATAATGAATTCTACAAATACTCAGATTTACATACTGGAAACAGAAAGCACTGGAAAATTTTAAAATAATCTCTTGTTTTTCATGCAAAGTAATGTTGACTTTCTTAAAAAAAAAAATCTGGGGTTCTGCATTGCCTTCTGCTAGAAATAGAGGAGTCTAGATTATTTTCCAGCTAGACTATTTCACAAATGATTAATTTTCTTTGAGGTCTGCAACTCCTGTTTGCTAGCTGTGTTTTTCATTGTAGGCAAAAAAGTAAGAGGAATTAAAGTCTACAAGTGTGTTGCTGACACCTAGCAAAACAAACTGGACTAATATCTTCTCTCCACAAAATGTCTGGAAATGCATGAATAAATGCAGTTTGTTGCATTTTTTCTTTTCTGCTGCCACAAGTTGATGTCGGTATGCTGAGCTGCCTTCAGAAACAGCCAGGAAGACACAGTGTGTGATAATGATAAAACTACAGCTCCATTTTCGAGCTGCAAAGTTAATTCCTTGCTTTGAAATCTAGGTTTTGATTCCTATGTGTGCCCTTACCTCTCCCTCACACCTGGCAGTAATTCTAATATGGGTTGCTGCAACTGAGCTCATGCTAGTGAAAAAAGTGTATTTTTTCATTTGAGTGAAGATAACTATAGTTCAAAGAGTGTGTCAGAGACAGAGCTGGTGCTGCATTGCTCCAATTACCATTTGTTTGGATTTCTGCAATACAGCTCCTCATCCTCACCTTTGCTTTGTAAATCACCTCCCACAAACTCGAGCAGTCAGGATCATCCCAGGGCTGGCTTTGCTCTTTCTCCCTGCTCAGCTTCAGACAAATCTCTGCTCCCAGGTTCTACCCAAAGCTGCCAGCGCTGATCTGGTGCTGCAGCCTGGCCTTTGAGGAGGGTTTGACACCTCTGAGCAACAGAGGCGCTGCCAGGAGCCATCAGAGGATGCGATTATTGCCTTTGATTCCCCTACCTGAGAGTTTGCCCAGGGCACTGACTTTCCTCAGGCTATGTCTTCCCCAGCCTTCTCCTCCTCCTGCAGCCCACAGGCTTCACTCCCAGGCTCAGAACTCAGCCTTGCCACAGCAAAACGCTGAGTGAAGAATGCGCTGGTGCTGAATGATAATGGATGTAAATGAAGCCTTCCCACTTCCCTTCTCCTAGAGGGCTTTTCTTCTTAAGCCTTCTGCCTTATTGCATTAATAATTCATAACCAGCGTGCTTTATATAGGCTCACTCAAAGCAAACTCACAGAATGCTTTTTTCCACCAGTGTTCATCAGAGTGGATTTTCTTAAGAGCACGCAGCTTCGCAAAGCACAAATTCCTCATTTCTATGGTGAACAACTCCTGGTGACAAGAACTGGATTAAATTGATTATTGACACGTTCCTTCTTTGCAGAGTTTATGATGTGCACAGGGCAAGGAAGGAGGGGTTTGCTGCAACAAATTCTTCAGAATTATTGTAGGTAACAGATCGGCATCACTGGGAAGCCACATCCTTGTGAGGCAGGGGTTGACTTTTCCTTTAAACATTTCTTTGTAACTTCATTGTAAGGATTTAGCAATTCACCTTTAGTAAAATATAAACAATAATTAGTTATACTGTAAGATTGGGAAAAACTTGACAGGTGGTTCAGTTATTTTAAGCCTGTAACAATAAGAGGAAAATTTTTACATTTTCAACTGACAAGTTAACAAACTCTTTCATTCCCATTGCTAAATAATAGATTTTTAAATTAAAAATATTTCAGAAAACTGGGAAAACTTGGTACAAAAAGATGGTTTAGCATAATTGGATAACTTTGTAAAGAGAGAGGTTTCCAGAAGAAAATGCAAAGAAAAGTTGTGAAAATGAAACAGAACCTAGCAGGACAAAGCAGGCTTGTCTAGGTTAGCACAGTAATAATGGTAAATAAATTTGGATTATAGAGTTAGGTATGTTTGATACTTTGGTCATTTTCACACCACATTGTTGTAAAACCTTGGTAGGCATCACTAACTGGTCAAAGTGTATAACGGGGATTATGGGTCCTGGGAATGTTTTCTGCCCAGATTCCAGTTTCTGGTGCAGAATGGGAAATCACTGTAGAGAGTGGCTGAACCTGAACTCCACAATGTCCTGCCCAGAGCACCAGCAACGGGCAGGCACAGAGAGGAGCCCAGAGAAAACAAAGGTGGAAGAAAATGAGCAGCTTGCAAAGACCAGGAATTGCTGAAAATGAGGGGGAGAGGAGAAGGAAAAAAATATAAATCTTTGAGTCCTTTACAGAATAGACCTCTTCTGTCAAAATAATATTTGTATCAGGTAGACTCAATGCTGGGACCTAGTCCTCAACAAGTCCTTGAGAACCTGAAAACTGTCATTTACCTGGACAATTCCTTTTGTAATAGCAGCCATGGAGTAGTCAGTGTCCTTTTGCTAATTGTTACAGAGAAAGAAAATGAAATGAGGCCTTTGCCGGGGTCGAGCCATTTGTCGGTGAGGGGAGACTCAGACACTCAATATGAGTGATAAGCAAGTTCCGTTTATTGAAGAGAGCATCAGACACTTATACAGCGAGTAATAAGCTTATGAATATTCTGTAAGCCAAGCAATCTATTAGTTAAACTATAGCATTAACTCTCCACATTCCTTTGAGGTTACATGTCTCTTTTCTCATGTCTCTTTCACTGTTATCCTACCACAGCTAGGCCCAAGGACACTGTTATCTTGCAGGTGCCGGACTTGGAATTAGCCATGGTTTTGTACTTTTCCATTTTCTAGCAGCTAAATTCCCAACAGCTAACCAAGACTTTTAGCTGAAAAAAAAAAAAAAAAGGATTTAACCAATTAATATACATTTTCAAACCCCAACCATCACAGAGTCAACTCAGAAAGCAAAATAAGGAGTTGAGCTAAAGCAGGGATACTAATGGTCCCACCAGCACTCAAAAACAGTTATAATGTGACTCCTACTGAAGCTCTCTGGGCTCCCTTTGTTGTCAGAAAGAGGC
Source organism: Zonotrichia albicollis (assembly GCF_047830755.1). NCBI lineage: Eukaryota > Metazoa > Chordata > Aves > Passeriformes > Passerellidae > Zonotrichia > Zonotrichia albicollis. Next base: position 2,680,168 of record NC_133820.1, read on the forward strand.
AGCAGAGGCTGAATCTTATCCTCTTACAGCAGGAGTGCTGTTGTTTTCCTCATTAGGAATTACCAAACTGAACAGCAAACTCCACTCCATCAGGTTTATTTCATAATGCTTACTCTGAGTTATAAGTTTCCTAGCAAAGTTTTGTAATTCTTTGGCCTCACCCAAATCCCTCTTCAAAGCTGTAATAAAAGGAAAAACGATAATAAAAGAGTTAAGTTTTAAATCCCAGCCAACCCTGGCATGTTGCAGGAGGGAACAGAGATTAGAAAATAATTTTCAGCCATACTGTGACAACAAGAAATTGTTTTTCACAAAAATTAAAATGCTATACCTACTAATACAATCACAGGAGATTTATCTGCAATCCACAGTAAGATAAATACCAGGGATTATTTCTAGATGTTGCTGTTACATTAAATTGAGGGCTGCAAGTGAAATGGAAGCAATTCACACCCACATGAATCATGACAAGACTGAAGATCTGTCTAGGTTGCACATTAGGTCAGGATCAGAAGCAATGTATTTTACAATGCTGGGCAATCGGTAATTTTCATAATTACAGGTAAATGTTCAGATTCTAGGTAGGTTGTAATGATTTGGGGGTTAAGAGAGAAAAACACATTTTGTTAATTGAGTTCTATAAAATAGTGCTGTTTCAAAAGTAAAATTAGGCCCAAACATTGTATGCAGAAGCATAACAGAAACATTTAGAAAGAAAATCAACACTATTAGAAGGTTTTGTCTAAAGCTCTTTTGATAACCCAGTTCTCTCTATTTCTTACAACTTTTCAGGCTAAAAACCTAGGGTTTGCACAAAGTGAAGGGTCAGTGTCACTCCAGTGCAGGGGCAGACAGAGAGAGCATTATAAATTGGTTTACTTTGTAAATAACTACAGAAGACAGGAATTCTGGACTCTGGCTCAGTGGAAATGGGATGTGGGTGCAATTTCCCTGCATCATCTGCCATCTTTGCAGGAATTCAGTTCAGTTCAGCTGCAAAAGCAAAACAGAACATGAAGTTTGAAATAAGACTGTCTCCTCCACCAGCTCAGAGTGTTCCAGAAGGAACAAGGAGGATGGGACAGATGGAAGTGTCAGGCAGGCTGTTATCTCTCCCCATGCCCATTTTATGCCTAGTTAGCTGCTGTCACTGAGAACAGGACCTGTCTAAGTTCTCTTCTTCCCTAGTTCAAGCTCTTTCCTGCCTTTTTTTCCCTTGCAGCAAGGAATAATTTGGCAAGCAGCCCTGTAACCATAGCAAGAGTGAAAAGCTACTCAAGCAATTCATTGCATGGAATGAACATAAAGGGTTATTTAAAAGAAAGTTATTTTCTATTATTGCATTTACAGCTGGGATCACAGGTACTTCAAAGTAGGGATAGGAAGGTGGAAATGTGGTACCTGTGCAAAATGTGCACATTATGGTCACATAAACAGGAAATCTCAAACCAGAAACATGAAGACAAACTTGGTTTGGGTAGTTGTCAGTCTTCAGCTTAGCAATGTCTTAGCGCTGAAGAGTTTCTTGTTGTCAAATACTCATTCACTCTAATTATAGGAAGTAAAGATTAATTAGTCATTGAAAATTAACAGCAAGCCTGAAAAAATATGATATTATTGCTGTGGGATGTTTTTTAAAATGTTTTTGTGAAGTTTTGGGAATGTGGATGTGCATAGGCAACCTCTTAAGGGTTGGTTCTTCCTTGGCTTATGGCATTCCCTTTGAGTTTCTCAGAATCATTGAATGAATGTCAGTGTGTATTAAACGACTAGTGAAAGGAAAATGTGGTAGCAGAGTAAGGCACATTTGGTTAAGAAGCTCATAATGAATTTAACAAAAATAATAACAGTCCTCTGAAAATTGCCTGATTTTCAATTATTAAGGAAAGAACCGTTCTTCCAGGCACAACTTGCAAAATCCCATTTGTTTTCAGCCTAGCCCAGGGGAAGTTATCAACATTTCCATCCAATATGTATTGCATTAAACACTTCAAGTCACTTCAGTAATGCTTGCAAGTTTAAAATTAGATTCAAGACTGGAATGATTTAAAGGTCTTTAAAATGAATGAACCGTGAGATTGCTTTAATTGTTTTAAGTATAATCATCTGTATTTAAAAATATTATTCCTAAAACATTCAATTTTGGCATCCAAGAGGAGATTAATTTGGCAGGCTCTTTTTATATTAGGCTTAATGAAATAACTTAAATTCAAATGGTTCAGAGTAACCAATGATTTGCAGCAGCCTAATTTAAGCCATATTACCATAAAGCTTCTTCAATATCAGAAAGTACATCATTTGGGCCCCACAAAGCTGTAGTTTTGTTGAGCTACAGTACCACAGTTGTGGTGTAAATCAGTATCTAAATTACTTGGGAAAATGTTATGAAAGGAGATCATTTAATGCTCACCTGACTTTTGTAAAGGCTTTTGAGGACTTCAGTGCAGCACTCAGGCAGCAACAGTGTCATGGACTCCAAGGTAATGAATTACCCCAGGCTGTAAAGCTGATTAGCACAATGCCATCATGTGTAGGAACATTGGTGCTGCCACTGACCCCATCCTTCTTGACAATAGAGGGAATGATTTGGTGAAAACACAGCCTGAAGGTGTTGCACAGAAACTGCAGAAGAAAACCCCCCAGAAAGGTGAATTTTGAAAGGTGAACTTAAGACAGTTTTCCACATGTAGCTGTTCTGCTGCATGCAGGGTAAAGCCTTTTAACATAATAATGTAAATGCTGGCAGTTGGTTTCTTACTCTGGTGAGGAGGATGGACGGGAGGAAAAAAGCAAACTCCTTTCCCTAAGGCTACACCTTAAATTTGGCTTCAGTTCTGCAATGAGAAATGGGGAGTGAGAGGTACAGAGGAGGTTTTCATATCTCAGTAAGAAACACCTAACAACAAATGGCATATTAAAAATGGCTGTCTTAATAAGTCAGGATGAAAGGAATACAGGTAATGAGCAAATTTTATACCCCTTCAGGTGCTGGGAGTCCCACATTTCTGCAGCATCAGATCCAAATAAATACAATAACAAAATACAGGGAGGGAGAAAGGACCATCACACCCCTATTTGTGCATGTGCAGGGGTGGATGTGTGGCCAAAAACAGGTGAGCTGAGCCTCTGAAATGCACTTTCACTGCAGGAGGGCACAGAGCAAAGTTTTGACACAGCCTATTATGGGTTTTAGCCCTCATATTTCTCCCAGGACATCCCCTGAGCCCATGACAAATTACATGTTGACAAATTACACGTCAACAAATTGCAGAACTCAAAGATGTATGGCTGGAAGGAGTCAGATTCTCTTGAATATAAACAGGCCTCATTAAGGCTGGCTGTAGATTTTAGGTCTGGCCAAAAAAAGAGTGAGTATTGTGTAGCCTCAAGAAAAGCATAAAAATGTGAATGGAAAGGACCTTTTCTCTTTTTCCTGACAATAGCAAGAAATGGAACACGAGGCAATTTTAGAGCAGAAAATTTTAGTGCTGGAAAGCCCTTTTGCAATGGGCAGTAGAGCCCCCACAGTTCCAGAAGACCAGAAAACTATATTACTTCATTTTTCTTATCAGAAAAAAATCCCTCAAAACAAACAACAAACAAAACCAACCAGAAAGCCCTGTCAGATTAATCTGGATTTTCCCCAGCCCCAACAAAGCTCTGCAATGAAGACTACAGACTTTCCTAACAAGAAAACCAGCAGACTTTTATAAAGAGGCCAGAAGCCAATTTTGCCAATTTTTTTGAGCAAAACTAAGTCTAGCCCATTCCACATTAAGATTAACTACAAAAAATACCCCCGAAAAAACAACAAAAAAGGAGCCAAATATTTCTCTTTAAAACTGAAATTTAGTGGTCTCACTGTTTTAGAGAACAGAAGTATTTCAAATATGCTATATCCAAACAAAGCAATATTTTTCATGTGCAGGTTTAGGTAATATTTAACTATTTAAGCCATAAACTTTTCAAAAGCTGGGAGATGGAAGGAGTGTTTTGGGAGGGAGTTTTTGTAAATTTATTAGACCTGAGTGCATCTTTAAGTTAGCGAGGTTTCAGATGACAGGAGGTGTCTTGACTGTAACTTGCAAAAAAAGATCAAGAGGTGATGAATTTCTTGTTTTGATATGGACTGAGTATGAAGTCACACAATGCTGTTGTAGATAATGTGAGCCTTTTCTGGCAGAAATCCATTTCTTATTGTTTCAAAGAACTGTCTATTTTGACATTGTTGCATGTTTTATAGACTGGAGGCTTTTTTGTTGGGCACTGTGGCACAAAGGAAAAAAGAAAAAGTGTAAACTGGTTTTAGTTTCTCTAAGGAATGCTGTAAAGGTGTTTGTTGAAACCTATTTGTGATAACAGGTAGGAATTGCTCTCTAGTAGATCTTAACTTCAGTGATTGTAGGATAAAATGGGATTTCCTGGGTGATGCAATATTGACAAAAGTGTCACCAGGCAGAGGAATTGCCATGCTTACACAGAGGCAGCAGTGAGTTTTTGGTGTCTTAGGACCATTCACAGCACATTACACGACCAGCAAGTTCTGATTTGGAATTCTTGAAAGCCGTGGTTTAAACTGATAAAAATTCCTGGTAGGAGAGCAGTGCCATTCAGCCAGGCTGGAATAAGGGGAATATTATGTACAGTGACAGCTTTTTATAGGGCCTTTTTCCAGAACAAGCAGGAGCTTCATGCCTCATTCCATTATCCTGAGGGCTGGGGGTCACCTCTTGGGTTACTTGCTACTGGATTGGAAAGCTGTGTGGTATTTAGAAAGGAAAGTTCAAAGCTGTGTGAGTCACAGAGTTCCTCTTTCCTTCTTTCACTCTGTCAGATATTACATATTAGCAATTTCCCTAAGTGATATTTAATGCTAATTACTTCAGGGTCAATGAGCTGTGATGAAAAAAAAAAAATCTTTAATAGGGTTTTTCTCATATAAGGCTCATAATGGTTATTTCTTCAGCCCCATTTCAGCTCTTCACATGTGCCTGTCCATACTGAGCCCACACCATCCTGGGTGTGGGTGTTGAGATTCAGTCTTTTGTTTTTCCATTTATCCTCATCAAATGATTCCTGACTGCCAGAGAGTCCCAAGTGACAACACAGACCTGTGATTTGAAATCAGTATTCCAAACCTGTGGAAAAAACCCCGCATTTTCTGTGGGGCACTCACTTCCATTTCAAAGTGTTTCTATCAGAGATGAGTTTGTGTCACCCCCCCCCTCTTCACCTGCCTTGTGTAATTTTTCATTAATGGGAAAGCACTAACAAAAAAATTTGTTTTAGTGAGGTAACAAATATATCCTTTTGGTTTTTTCAGGGCTCCTAGGTATCTACTAAAATTTTTTCAAATTATTTTCAGCTAAATGCTTTTCAGAAATGTTTTAGATTAAATATGCTGTCAATATTACTCATTTTGCCCAAACAAAAGGCAACAGAAGGTTAGGAGAGTTTTGACTTGACACTATTGCACTGTTAACTCTCTGTAAATCAAAAGTAACATATCAGTGCACAGGATCTGAGTTGACAACTGCACCTGGCTATATGCTTTCCCTGAAGTTACTTTAGCAAAATTCAGCGCCATAGGAAAAGAGTTTATGATGTATAAAAATAAACTTACAGTGGAAGAGAGAATTCAGACTGTAAAAATGACACCTATAATTGGCCGCTCCAAAGTGAATGTCTGAATCAAATCTTATGCTTTTTCAAACTTGAAGAAATGAAAACTGAATGATAATCTTGGCTCTAAAAAATGAAGATCTACTTCTCTGAGTGATAGAAAAATACCTGAGGTTTCTTTCTCAGCTTGAAAAGCAGTGATAACAAAAGAATAACTTTATATGCAGTGCTCTCGGCTGCCAGAGATCAAGATAGGAGCACTAAAACTGACAGAGCTCACAGATACAATTTTATGAAAGAAAGAGAGTTATTTTTCAAGTTCTCAGCCATTCAGTGAAAACCAGAAGCAAGAAAGTCACTCTTCTTAAAATCCATAAAATGTTGACATTGCATTTTTATCCCATCAAGCTTCAGATTAATGATCTTAAAATCACATTTGTGCTTGATAGGACCAACATATTTATAGAACAAGGTTCAAGTTACAAACCCTGTCAATGGTATTGTAAATCTGATGGCCAAATTTGTGTCATCTCCTTGCAAGTGTTTTATTTTTGCATACAGTGATTTACTCGAGGCATGTTGAAAAGGGTACATGGCTTCAAACAGAAAGAGATTATGTTTAGGTAGATATTAGATATTAGGAATAAATACTTTAGTGAGGGTGAGGGTGATGAGACCCTGGAGAAGCTGTGGCTGTCCCTGGATCCCTGGGAATGTCCATGGCCAGGCTGGATGTGGCTTGGAGCACCCTGGGATAGTGGAAGGCGTCCCTGCCCATGCAGGGCATAGGAACCAGGTGATCTTTAAGGTCCCTTCCAACCCAAACCACTCCAAGATATCCTGATTTAACAACCTTGAACAAGTAGTTTCTAACTTTTTAAAGCCAAGAATTTTCATTCAGTTCAGGCTGGGGGCCTTGCATTGCTCTGGCTTTGAGTAAGGATAACTTAAGGATATTCCAAGAGGGAAGTTGGAGAAACAAAGACAAATTATTTGAAATAGGATCTAGAGAGGATAACCTGTCAGGTCCTCTGCTTTTTTTTAGGTTTTTGAACTTAAATGTCATCTGAACTTAATAATAACTCTCTAGTTTGTTTTTGGATCCTTATTCCATAACTGTCTATATTAAATAAACTTCAATCCATTCCTTTCCCACTCAATCACCTCCGAAGTTTGAAGTGGAACCAGAACATGTGTAACTTTTTCTCCACCAGGTGGGGAGATTAATTTCTAACAATATTCATTTGTTAGCAGATTTCACTGTGTGATTTAAACACAGGAGCTGTGCTCCAGGTCCTTTTTGATCCAATGCACATTGATTCTACCTAATGAACAAAACAGAGCCACTGCTTCCGAAACAGAAAAATTTTTTTCTAAGTAGGTATCACTGTAACATCTGGCTGTGACAGATAATCTCTGTTAAGAGGAACTAGTGTAGAATTGAATCTTTCCCTGACTGTGGCAGTGAGTTGAAAATGCCATAAGTTGTCTGGAACAAAGTTAGCAAAGTACATACTGTGCTTCCTGTAAGGATGAACCTTCCCTAATTTTACTAAAAGTTGTGAGGGAGCCCTGAAGGTTGAAAACTTCTCTTTGGTTGTACTTCTGTTTGTGGTTGCTGAAAAATATCTACCATACACAGAGTATCCTAAACCAAAAGTATGGTGAAGCACAAGATACTTTAATATTATTGGAAAAATAAATCAGGCTGGATCATCTATTTACAGCAGGTATTGAACCTACCTGGCTCATCTGTCTAGCAGGAAACACTTAAAATGTCTCTGGTAAAATTTTTATCCCATGATTGGGTCACATGAATGAATTTTTCTAAGAAGACACTGAAATTACAGTGTAGAGAATTCTAGGCTCAAATAGGATAAGCTTTCAGGACCTGGAGGCTTCTGGTTCTTGTCAAATTTTGAGCAGTGAAATAATTTTCAATTTTGGAATAATTGGCACAACATTTAATGTGTTCACAACAATTCAGTATTTTTCTCCAAGTCTTTAAGATGGCTGCTTGCAAGTTGAACATAAAACCTTCAACAAGAAGATTGCAGGTTTTAAAATGCATCTCAGCATTCTTTTTGTATTCTATGATACCCTCAAAAATCACCAGCTTTTACTGGAAAAGAAAATTATATTCGTTTGGAATATGAGGTTAATGTTTTTTTGAGACCTCATGCTGTTTCTATTTTGTACTGCAAGGCCATTTAATTTGTATTAAATATTAGCATATTTATTTTCCAGCACATTCTGAACCTTAGGAAGTCAATTCCCACTGTTAGTCAAAGAGTAAGGATATCCTATAATTAATTTTTTTACAGTAGGAATCAGCCTGATTCTGATTCATATTTATTTTCTATGGTACATCAATAACTTGGTAAAAGTAGTTTGATTGGCATTCTTACAAAGTTGCTAAATTTACCTTGAATTCTTTTTATGTTTTTTTTTTTTCTTTTTTTTTTTTTTTTTGCTCTAAAAGGCAGCCTAGTCCTTCGGAGTGGTATTTTCAGTATGTCCATCTAAAAGAAGCTGAGCACTACCTTCAGCATTTTATGTCCCTTCTGACAAACACAACATTAACAACAAAGCCAACAACAATAAAAATAACTAAAAAAAAGCAAAACTCCACAAGCTTGCACTCTAGTTTTGTAGAAGAATTAATGTAGAAATCCTGATCTGGTAGTTCTGGGGGTTTCCTTTCAAATTCTAATCTTAAGGAGCGTGCATTGCCTTTCCATAATGCTTTCAATATTAACAGTAGAGAAGGAATGGCTTTTCACATAGGAGTAAACATTTCTACATGCCTTTTTTTATACAATAAGGAGCGTGCTGTTATTTGTTCTTTGATTAAATGCAATCAAAACAGTGTCAGCATTTGGATTAAAAATATCCTATGAACTCTACCCTGACACATAGAAATAATCAAGCTTGAGCACCTTGGCCTTTATTCCATCAGCTAATTAGAGTAGGATGAACATAATGTTTCCTAAGGGCCTCTCATTATGACAGAGTGGATCCAAAAAAGAAAATGGGAGCCTAATTCCATGTTGTAATGTTCAAAAGTTCTACTCCTCGATTCTGCACAACAATCGCCAGGGTTTAATGCTGCAGTTTCCAAGACAGCAGAAAATCTGCTTCTGAACAGAGAGAAGCTAAAAATAGTGACAGAAAAGAAAGTCTGTGCTCTCACAAATCCCCGTGAGGCTGGGAAACTCAATACCCAGTTAGTCCCTGAATCCATCCAGATCCATGAGCGTGATGTTCCATTTTATCAGAGGAGATGATCAGCTAGGGATCTGATCCGGACTAGTCTTTCCACAAAAACCATCACAACCATGCACTGGACCAGTCTTTGCACAAAAATCCTTTTGCACAAAAGCCTGGTCTCCTGGTTCTGGTGCCCTGCTGTATCAGCCTCCCCTGAGCTGATCTCTGCCCCCAGCACCAGAGCTCCAGGAGCTGCCTGATGCCTTAATTCACTTTGCTGCCACATTTCTTTTGGGGTGTGGGCTGCTTCAGATAAGTGTCAACCGTGGCCTTTTAACTTTTGAAGGATAAATGCTGCCTTCAAATTGTGCCATTTTCCCCTGCATGAATTTCCCTTTGATAATTGAGTGGCGGTTGCCGAATGATCCGGTTACATCTCACAGGTGGCTGAATTAGGCTGGAAATAGCTGCTAGAGGAGAAAATGGAATAAGGAGGGGAAGAAAGATGAGAATTAGCCTCTCAAATGGAACTTGTGCTTTTAAATTAGATGCATGATAGAGGATGACAGCAAAGTGATAGGAGCCGCAATCCTTACTCGTATTGCCATGGACTTCAAAGGGAGTTTTCCCCTTTGAGAAATGCAGGATCAGACATCCTATCTGTACTTGTTTCTTTCAGTGTCTGCCTCTTACTTGTGTTGTCAGGAGAGCTTTTCTCACCATATGGGACTTGTGAAAGGTTTTTAAAGCCCTTGGTGATGTTCAGTCCCTTGCCAACTTCCCTGGGCATTCCTTACACCTTTCTAAAAAGTGCCGCTGCAGACAAAACTTTAATTTGCACTTAGATGTGGGAAGCCTTCCTTTTATAGAACAGTTTTTTTACAGCATTTTACTTTTACTGCAGCTTTTGAAGAAGTAGACCTGAAAAAACTGGCTTGCCCTATGCTGCTCCAAGAAAACTGGAGCATGTCCTTTCCACTTATTACTGTTAGATGTTCCTTTTCCTACCTGAAATTAAAATGTTCTTTTTTTGAACAAATCTTTGTCCCGTTCAGGTCATGAGATGCAGAATGGCTCTTGGGCTGCTCTTCCAAACCAGTAGAAGTACAAAGTTAATTGTTAGGTACAGGTTTCTGGGTAAAAATGAATCAGCTGATATTATTCAACATATATATAGAAGACATAAATGTTGCTGTGTAAAAAACTCTCATGTTCCCTAATGGGGACCTGATTTTGTGTGTCCCTCAGTCACCCTAAATGCTGGCTTAGACTTGCTGCTGTGGCACAGCCCATTTCCAAGGTATTTGTTGTCATTTTTTCAACACAGGAGAAGAGGATAGGTGAGGGCTGGAGAGGGTCCTAGCAGCATGGTCACTCTGTGCACATAATTAGAGGTGTTGTGTTACTAGCTCAGGTTTTTGAGGGAGGATGAATAATTACAGTAAAAAATGTTCTGAGAGCTTTAGGCTATTCTGAAAGAGCATGAAGCATCCTCGTGCAGTAATAAACATTTTAATTGCAGAATCACAGAATGACTTATGTTAGGAAAGACCTCTGAGGTCACTGAGTCCGACATTTGACTGATCACCACCTTGTCAGCCAGACTGGAGCACTAAATGCCACATCCAGTTGTTTCTTGGACACCTCCAGGGATAGTGGCTCCACTGCCCTGAATTATTTTCCTGGTGGTAGTTTCAGGGGTGAGGTTAATTACAGCAGACATGGCAAATATTTAATTTATTCCCTTGTTATAAATAATGATTTCTTTCAAAAGATAGCACTGTTCATTGTCTGCTGCACCTGTCCTATGAATATCTGTAAATAGACTTTTATAACTCCATTTTTTTATCAGCAGACTCTTCTCACTGACTAGAGCACCTAAGTTTCTCCAGTAACCTTCTCTTTCCATTCATCCTCTGACATTCTACTCATCTAGTTTACCTATTTCCTCTGGCTCAAGTGATTTGAGATACTGAGGGTAAAAATCCTGACAGAAGACTCAAAAGAAATCATTTGGTTAAACCTCTGGGCAGCCATCAAAAACTCTTGTTTCAAATGCCTTTCAGCTGTGCAGAAATGAAGAGACGCTCATTGTGACACTCAGCTTTGATCAAATGTCATATCTGGGATTCCTCCTGCTCAGCAGTGTTTTTATAATAAGAGCTCTCATATTATAGCAGCTCAGACTTCAAACCAGCACCAAAGGAAAGCCTGGGAGCTGGATGAGTTTTCCAATGGATCATAAATCCTTGGCATTCTCCGCAAGAGAGAAGTTTAAACTGGCAGCACCTTGTTAGCAAGCAGATATTGGTGTATTCTGACCTAGACTTCCTCTGTGGCCTTGCATAGGACACTCAAGTGCCTTCAGTTTTTTCTTTAGATTTGTTTTTAATAATGATATTTTTTTTCCTCAAGAATAGAGTTCAGGTAAACCAGGGTTGTGTTTGTAAAACTTGAGGATCTCTGACTTGGACAATGTAGCAGAAACTTACGTGTGATTTTGGCCTTCTGTGCAATGTGTGATATATTTTGCTTCTCCTCTTTTGTGTCTTTTTTGTTAAATTATATGCGCTTGTTCATATTAATAATTCTTGCCCTGCTTCAATGATCACAGAGAGAATCTAGGTTTTTTTAACATCCAACCCCAGAATTGATATACACATATTTTTAAAAATTATATATATGTATATAACTTTTAAAAATAATATATTATTTACAAAAACATACAATTTACCAAAAAAATTGTAAATGGTCCCCCACATGTACAAAACCACACATCCTTAGTCAAAACCATAAAAAAAAAACGATGTGTGAAGATTTATCTTTGCAAATATAACTACTGAACCAAGGAAGGCAGCAAAAAAGGAAAACTGTATATGTATCCCATTTAAATGATAAGCTTTAAATGACCATTTGAAAGACAATTTGCAGGGTTCAGCTTCATGAGCTGACCACATTAATGCTCTGAAACCCTTGGTGTTGCTGCTCCTTCAGCTCAGTTCTGCATGAAATCAATAATCCTTCCACCTGCTGCTGATTTCATTTTTCTGGGAGTGATCCAGTTATTTGTTTAACACTAAATAACATCCCATTAAAAGATGTAACTACTAAAAAGAGACAAGTGTGACTTGGAAGTCTACTGCCTGCTTAAGTGCTTGCTTAAACAATGTAAGTAGTCTTGTCTCATTCTTCATCAGGACTATAAAAGTCAACTAAAGAAATCCTTTGCTGACTAGTCCATTATGAATGCCTTTCCCATCTCATTTTTCATTTATTTTGATGTCAAAGGTATTGTTCTCCTCATCTATTAAAGGCTTTGATTTTAAGTAATTAAGTGCATGCCTTTATGCATGTCCAAAATGTCCATGTGGTGAAAGCAAAGTCAAGTAAAAGTTAAACATAGGGAGAAGCAAGAGGAGAGGAGAAGAGAGGAAAGGAAGAAACCTAAAATAGGCCTCTAAATTAAAAGTGAGTAGGTTTTATTTTTGTTTGGTTTTTTTTGTTTTTTTGTTTTTTTTTTTTATATCAAGATACACCTACTTTTGTTTGAAGTGATAAAATGGAAAAGTATTTGTTTTCTATTATGTAACAACCATCCATGAAGACATTTGAAGTGAATTTGCCACTCTCTAGCTCCTTATTAAAAGCAGCTTACCTGGATTTGAGGGTTCAGGCACTTCCTTCTGAATAAGCCAGAAGTGGAGGGAAAGGGAGACAGCTGTTGTGAGTGCAGGTGTTTCTGTTGGTGGATCCCAGGAACTGAACAGATGAGTGGTGCCAGCAATCTTTAGTTTTGAGAGACAAAAAAATATTTGTTCAGAACAAATGTGATAGGAAAATGTTGGTTTTCTCATGAAGCAGTTAGGGCTCAGGGTCCAGCAGATTTCATCATGCTGCAGCACTTAGATCAGCTGCTATAAAATACAGATCCTTGGAATACTTTCCAGGCCAAAAAGAATTTTTGGGTTTTAATTCTTCGTATCTTTTCCTTATTTTCCTTACCTCACAGTCAATTATATATTTCAGCCATGAGGCAACTGTGTTGCTGCATTACAAATCAGGGGGAAAAGGAAAACTACCAAGGTTAAACTTGTAAAATTGTTAGGTGAGCACAGCTTATGCAGCAAAGGAAACAGGTTAACTGCAAAGAAAGCATTGTGAATGAAGTCATGAGGAAGTTTCCTGAGAAGCCTGATTGCATCAGAGTTTGTTTCACCAGAAAGCTTTAAAACTTCCTTGAGGGAAGATCTGCCCATTGGTGTCCTGGGTTCAGTAAGCCTGTGCTCCCTAGGATCTCTCCAAAGCTTCTTGTATTTCTTCCATGTTAACATTTAGTCAGTCAAGCACTTTATTCCCCTTATTTTCTTTTTTGCCTTTCCCTTTTCCCCACCTATTTCCTACCACTCTGTTAAACCACCAGGTTAAAACGAATCCTTTACAAAACCCATTGAGATGCCTTCATGTTCATATCTGATTTATTTCTCAGGTTTTTCTCTTCCCTGGTGCTACTCAATCTATATAAAGCGGTAATTTTAGTGCATGAAAATTTTTATGACAAATCAGGCACTGCAGTGCTGAGGTGAGAAAGCCACATCAGGAGAGGCTTCCCTCAGGCTCCAAAATGCAAAGTAGCCCTGGAGATCTCTCATATTTGATTGATATTTTCATACTTGAAATGAAATCCAAAGATGAGCAAATTGATGGGCATCCCATTAAAGGCTTTTCTTATGAAGACTGAACACAATTTCTGTCAAAAAGCTGATCCTGCCTTTCACTGGAAGACTTTTTAAATCTGTGGCTGGCAGAGCTGACTTCACAATTAATGAATATCATACCTGGGTGCATACGCAGTTGCCTATAATAGTGTCAATTCCAGTGAAACCTGTGGAGTTCTGTGTCTGTAGATGTTGTTATCTTGTATTTCATAAGTCTAAACCCCATACTGTCACAAACATATTTCTAAAGTCCCATACCTTCCCAGTGATATTTCTTGGGGGCAGTTCTTCACACCACAGACTTCTTCATCTGCTTGCTGTTCCTTCTTAGTCAGGACTGCTTCCAGGGTCTCCCCAAGTAGCCAAGCCCACCCCCTTTTAACCCAGTTATCTTCACTAGCCACAGTTGCAGCCCATCTAGAACAACCGGGGCTTATCAGGGCAAGGCCTATATACAGATATTCAAATATTTTACTAGGACTCCTACTATAGTGCAGCATGTCATAAAACCCAGAAAGAACTTTATTTTCAAAAATAGAAAAGCTGAACACATACATGGACATTGTCTCCCAGGATTACGTTACGCAATACCATCTCTGACACATTTTAAAAAAATTCATAAAAGATCAAATATTGCACAGTTACAGGGGATGACTCATTTTAGATTTTTTTTCCTTTATTTGAAAACCTGCAGTATACATTTAGTTCTTTCAATAAGAAAGAACTTATTAAACAAATGTATAATGCTTCCCTTTTTGTTTCCCATGGGGTTAATTGTGCATTTGGCATGAAAATATTAATTTAAATATTTTACTGCTCTTTAGTAAGCCAAACGATATTATTTCAAGAAAGAGTCATTGCAGCTTGTGGTATCAATGCTCTTCCAAAGAGATGCCAATGTGGAAAAAGCCGAGATTTTCACATATATTAAATGTACTGCTAGCAGTCCTTCAGAGCAGCCTACAGTTAATTAACAGTAGCTTCTGATGATCTGAAAATGGAAAAGCAATTTATGCTTTATTATCTGTGTACTGAGAGCTCTTACTTTCTGCTTTCCTGGAGTCATCCACTTATTTCTTCTTTCATATCTTCACTAAAGTCTTGGGCAGCAGCTGGGAGGAGATAATTTTATATTTCAGAAAATGGGAAGGGTTTCTCAAACTGAGCTGTCCTGGCTTTACTGTTCATCCATGTCCTTCTGGGATTTTCCAGCTAGATTACCAAAACATTCTCTTAAAGGTATAGAGAAAATCTCTGGAAAAACATGAAGAAAGAAGAGTTATTGAAATATGTCATTTTGAAATTCAAAATATTAAAACTGTCCATCAGAAAATGTTCTAAAATGTCACTGATGAATGATTACATAAATGATGGGGATAGAGAAAATGGATCTTATGAATTTCATATTTCCAGTATTTGCAGTTAGATAATCAGATTTCTATCCTTTGCAATCTGTTTTCTCTTATCTTTACCCTTTGGGCAGCCCGTTGTTTCCTTGACAATCCTAGAGGAGTCAAAAATGCTTAACAGAGATTCATAAAATCCAATATCTGTAGGATCAAATTTGGATTGATAAACCAATCACCTGTCAAAGAGGCAAATGCTTATTAAAAAAAAAAAGGCTGAAACTAAATAGGACAAAGTTGTATTTAGAAGAACTTCTCAGTTACTTCATTGAACCTGAAATCTCTCATTTGTAGGAAGCATTTTTTGACTGAAAATCTTTGGATGGCATAACCTTTTAAAAATAACAAGCTTTTTTTTAAAACCCTAAACCACAGCTGAGTGAATATATAAAGAAAATCAGTTGACATCGTCCCCTGTGTCTGGCATTAGATATTCAGGTTGTCTTTTAGAATCATAGCCTATAAAGGAGTGAACTTTTAGGAGACACATTCCACCTTCTGCTCTGGCCATGTACCAGCAATGCCCAGTGAACAACCACAAACCCTTTCACTTCTCTTTTGGTGGTACCAGCGATAAGGGCTCATGTTATTGCAAATATTCTTTTCCAGGAATGAAAACTCCTTTCTAAAAGGTGCATGGGCCGAGTTGGAGCTCCTCAGTGAAGGGAAGTGCCGTGTCACACCCATCACATCACCCTGGGTCACCCCAGATGGCTGGAGCATAAGGCAGCAGTGAAGTTGTCACCGTGGTGTCCCACAGTCCCCAGGTCATGTGCCCAAACAAAGATGTTGCTCTCTTTGCTGAGCTGACCTTTGAGGGAACGAGCAGAATTTCCCTCCAGGTGTCATCTGCTCATTTGGCTCTCTATAAACCACCCACAAACTGGCTTCAAAGGCAAACATGCACCAAGACAGGCCTTCCCCAAGGGGCTTTATTAGAGAAATTATTTTAAGTGCTTCTGGCCAGGAGAAGGCTGATGAAGACAGATGGCAAAATGGAGGAGTCTTTTTCCAAGGGGAAGGATTTAGTTTTTCAAGCTTTGCTGCAATGTCACTGTGTTTCTGGAAAAGATTTAAGAAGTGGGTCTGCACAGAAAAAGAATAAATTCATAAATCTTGGTAAACTATCCCTAATTTTTAAAATAGCACAGGGTTTTTTTTTTTCATAAGTGTTATCTTTCCAAGAATGCTTTCACTAGGGTGTGTTTTAGCAGGAGATATTCACCAGCTGGGGCTGTCTTAATGTGAGGGTTGGGAATATTGCCTCCCTCTTATGCACAAGAAGAAAATCAGAAATTAGGCTCCTTGCATAACCCAGTGCATGAGCCACTTGAAACAGGTGAAATACCAGAAGGAACACTAATGAGCACAAGTAATTACTGAAAATGGGCAGTGAGAAGGAGCACAGAAGGTGAGGCAAGGTGTAAAAGCTCTGTGTAAAGGAGGAGCACCGCTAATGAGCGCAGCTCCTGAGCGTGCCCCTACACAGGGTGAGAGTCCTTCTCTAAAACATGTTCTGATTTTCTGAAACATTTTCTAAAATAATTGCTGATAGAATGCAGAGTTCCTCTGTGGGGTGGCTGACTCCCTGGCTGTCACCTGGTATCTGTGGCATGTCACCCACAAAGGGAGCAGTGGTGAGCAGCAGCCCAAGGTGAGCAGGGACAGGCAAAGCAGAGGTGACTTTGGAACAGCTTTGAGGCTCAGTCAGGACTCATGACTGAAAGGTAACAGGAGGGAGCCCAAACTTCACTGAGAGCATGAAAGGTTTCTGGCTGGGTATCACGGAACAGAGTCCTGCAAAAAAACCCCACTAAAACGTTCAAGCTTTGGTTGTCGCTTCAAAAGGGAGGGCAGAGCGAGTCTAACTTCATGGTCTGGTGTGTGCTTCTGGTACCATCTCTGAGCCCACAGAGGAAAACCTTCAGCTTGGACTCATCCCAGAAAATTTATGTTTCACAAATACATTTTCTTATAATAAAATATTATTTGGCATTCAGACAAGTCCTTCTGCATGCTGTGCCTCATTTGGAGAACACTTGACTTCATTGCTGGCTGCTGATCAAACTCTGTCTCTAGGATTTCTGCAGTGGGCTCACAATTAAGAACCAGTCCAAACCATAATGAGTGCTACAAATTATTCTGGGTATCAGGAACTTCATTATCTCGCCCTAAACCTATTTTTTATAATATTAAAATAGTATCATAAAGAACATTGCACAGAAAAGTTTCATTGGGAAATAGATTCCAAGTATATCACAGGAGTCATATAAAGTTGTCATAAATCTTTATGATAGCAACACCACTTTATTTATAGTATAATTTTTTTAATGGTGATAATTGCTGCAGTTAGTACCAGAATAGGGTAATCTGTAATTTTAAAAAGCAAATTTCTTTAATTATGTTATTTTAAATTTCAAGCTATTTTTTGTGAAGGGTTTTTAGCTGAAATTGAAAATATTTTTAAAGTTTGGCTTGGGGTTTTTTTTCTGTTTTTCGATTGATACAATATTTTAGAGCCATGTGCCTCAGGATTGTTCCTTGAAAGCTTTGGGACACAAGAAGGAATCTTATCCACACTCTTTTTTTTGGTGTAAACACAAAATGTTCCTGTCCTAAATTTTTGTATTCTCTTCTAATTACATGAAAGTTATTGGGCTTTGTTTTTTATTTGCCACCGGGAGATTGTAAAGCAATAGCCTCAGTTTGCCTGCTTGTGCTGCAAAAGGGAGAATTTTGTAGCTGTGTGAGGCAAATCCAATCTAAAATATAAAGTTATCAGCTACATAATTCTGGGTTAATATTTTCTGAGTTTCTAGAGCCTCTTGCTTGCCAAGGAGCCTATTTCTCAGGCAATAATATTAGCTGGGTATTTATATTTACAGTGCTTCAAACCAATCTGCTTTAGCACAGCGACCTTGTCAGGTTTTCCTGGAACCCCATTTTTTGTGGTATTTCAAGTTCACAACCACAGAGCTTTCTGTTAAATCAGGCTCTCAGCCTGTGCTGAAGGATCTTTGCTGTTGCCAGGTGGAAATGGACTTCCTAATATTGGTGTCAAAGCAGCTGGAAAAAGGGACACAGTATTTTATTATTTGCTTTGGTTTGGGTTATTTTATTCCATAACTCAAAAGATTGGAAAATAGCTCTTATTTAATACCTAACCCAATAGCTCAGGCACCTGCATTCCTCATTTGGGTTTTAGGAATGCAGTTGTTACTTAACAATTATGGTTGCTACTGTTCCAGGCAGAGTGGGATTGTAGTGCTGTGTAAGGGACTGAGGGCAAGCTTCAGTATAATTTTGTGTGTCCCTCACATACAAAAAAACTGGATTAGATGTGCTTTGAAGACATCTTTGGATCTGTAGTTTCTGCAGCAAGCAAGGTCACCTGATGATAACTTAGGTGGACATTTGCACCCTATAAAAAAAATCATCACCAGCAACTTACTCCAAATCAAAAATCCAGTACTTTACATCACTCTCACTAAATAATTCATAGGATGGAAAGAGCTATCACAGAGGAAATATTTTTTTAAATAATATTTTGTCATTTCCGTGAGAAAACTCAATATGGCTGTTGTATTCTGAGGGTGGGAAGAAGCAAAACAAAACAAGAGGCAAAAGAGGGCAAGTCTCAGCAGTCAGCTAATTGTGTTTTGTAGTGAGAAAAGAGATTTCCTATGACACTGTTCCCAGGAGCACCAGCGTGGCTTAAAAGCATTCTCCTGTTGGGTGGAAGTGTGTGTGCCTGTTTGATTGAGTGGAAGGAGTGCAGGGGAAAAATGAGAACACAAATCCATGTTTTGGCTGCCACACGGTCAATACAGTAATAGGTCAGCAGAAACATCAAAACACAATCAAGAGCTGTCTTCAGGGCTGTGAGTGAGCAAGAATTGTTGGGCAGGAAGCCAAGGGAAAGGAGAAGAGGTCTTCTGTTGTTCTTAGAGCTCATCAAGAGGTTCTAAAGGAGCAAACCGAAATAACCTTCTGTTGAAAATGAGATCTGTGTTCAAATCTGCATGTGCAGCTTCATTACGTGTGGTATAACACAGCTGTCATGTTCTCTCCCCTGAGCTGAGTAAACTTTGGGGGTGAGGAAGTTGATGGTGTGTGTGTGTGTGTGTGTGTAAATAGTGCACATCCAGTTTGTACCACGCTGCAAAAATTTTTTTGTAATGTGTTAGGGGTGGGTGCAGTGCTCAGCAACATTAAAGCCAAGAGTCATTGCAAGTGAATGCTTAAAACTCTATATGCAACTTTTGCACGTGTTCCTTTGCTTTAAAAACAAAAGAGTCATGAGCACCTGAGAGCTCCAAGTTTAATTTTTAGTACTTTCCTTTTTTGAAAGACAAGGAAACAGTCTTCAGTGTTCAGCTCTGAGAAGGAACTATAGAAGTTCATATAACAGTATATCCACATGCAAAAGGACACACACGTAAATTTCCATGTAAAATTCATTGTATGTTCCTTTATATGTTAGCCTGTCTAAAAGAAACAGGGATACCAAAAGCTCTTGGGCTTGTGAGATCTGCCCTTTGGCGTGGTAACAAATGGTTGCTCTGATTCCCTTCATTATCTCAGTGGGCATCATTTCCAAGACAGGGAGTTTTTCTGGCAAGGTGAGCATCCTTCCTTTTCTGACTGTGATCTCCTTCAAATTCCCAAAGCAGCTTTATTGATAAGCAGTTCACATGCAAGGATTTTTATGACCATGATTTTTGGCTTTACTGAACTTCTTAACATACAGAAACACAGAGGCTTCATGGGCTGAAATCTACAACTTAAAGCAAAGGATTTGAAATTCCCGAGCATATTTATATCTATAGTATTTATATTTATAGAATTTATATTTGTATTTGTATTTATATTTATTTATGTTCTGCAGAGCAAACTATCCTCACAAGTCTATAAAGTTGTGTAAAAATTGTATGAGTTGTATTAATCAGTCAACACAACAGATCCATACTGGATGGTTTGTTCTTGGCAGTTCTAACCACCTACACTGTTGGCTGGGGCTCTTTTCTGCAGCAGAAATGAGTCAAAAACCTTCAGAACATTAGGATTCATTCTCAGGTTTGCCACAAACCTGAGTCGGGATTTTTTAACCAGAATGTCAGTATGTGTTAATTAAAAGAGGAGAGATTTAAATTTAAATTGAAGCAATTCTGGTGAGGCCCTGGCACAGGTTGCCCAGAGAAGCTGCAGATGTTCTATCCCTGGAAATGCTCAAGGCCAGCTTGGATGGTGCTTGGGGCACCCTGGGATGGTGGAATTTGTCTCTGCCTATGGCAGAGGTGTTGGAATGAAAAGTTTTTTAAGGTCCCTTGCAACCCAAGCCATTCTGTGATATCAGTTTGCAGATTAGAGGTCATTGGGATAAGAGAGGAATGCTCAAGGCAGACCTGTTTTGGCATTCTTCTGACGTGCTGCTGCCCAAATACAAGAGATAAGATTGAAATTACATCATTTCTCCACCATTTCCATTTAAGCACCTCCTGTAATTGCCATAATAAATGTGTACTCTGGAAATACTTTCTGACATGCAATCTTCTTACTGGGTTTTTTTTTTGTTTGTTTGTTTTGTTTTTTGTTGTTGTTGTTGCTGTGGGTTTTTTTACTTCTTTTGTTTCTTTCCAAGTAATGGATCTTTAATGAATTGTGACATGTACTTTACTTTGCTCATTATTAGCCTGACATGTGGCCTTTGTTTTCTCTTGCAACCTGTGGGTGGTCATGCACTCACCTGTGAGCTTTGTTACCAGCCATGGAAGACTGATTTTATCGAAAAGTAAATGACCACCCCAGAATTGCTTTAATATAATTGGAAAAACCTTCTGTTTCTCTAAAGCCAACCATGCAGTGCACTAAAGCCAAGAAAACGTCCCTCATTGACATCCCTGGGCTTTGGCTTGGGACCCCTGCCAATGTTTTATTGAAATGGGATTTTAACAGTTTCATATATTCAGCTCCAACCAATTCTCAAGTTCAACGAGAGAAATGTTCTAGAGCTGAATTGTAATGTACCCTGCTAGTAAAAATATCCATTTGATTACAGTGGCTGGCTGCCACTGTATTTATTTTGAAAGTACAAGCTGGTGCTGCACTTTTCTGAAATCCAAGACTGGAAATTAGGCACAAGTGTCATATGTACAAAGTAAAACCTATCAGAGATCTAAGAGCTCTGGAGTGAACAGGAGGGGGAAAAGGAGAAGAAAGAAGGAACACCTGTAGCAAGCACTAGAAAAGGGAGAAACAAACAACACATTAAAAAGCTTCGTGGGCTTGGTGAGAGGTACCTCACAAAGGATAAAGATTCTCAGTTCTTGGGGCAGCTAAAGAAAACCTGATTATCTCAGTTCAGTCAGGTATTTCAAGCCTCAGAGAACAAAGCACTTTTTATTACTATTATGTAGTAATAATATCTTGCCCTCAGTGTTGGCAAATTGTCTCTTTTCTGAAAATGGAGAATACCATTTTATCAAGTCAGCAAGCAGAGAATTGTATTATGTATTCCAAAAGGTTTAAATTCATCATATATTTATTAACAGGAAACCAACAGAGGATGTTGAGATATTTAGGGCATTTTGTATTCATTTTTATTTTATGGGTAGTTTGCTGCTACAAAAACCACTGAGGTAACATGGCAGGAGTTACTATTGAGTTTTCCCTCTTCCTCTACAAAGCCCATGCAGGCAAAAACTCTTCTTGCACCTTTCTGTTTTATGACAAAGCTGGGTTCTTCTCCTTGAAAATCCAATTTTTAACATTACTCAGTGTTATGAACTTTGTCTGATCTTCAGCTAAAAAAAAAAAAAACCAAAAAAACAACCACACCCTAAAGACTTTCCTCACCTCCAGTTTAACCCATTTTTAAGTAAAGCTGCCAGAATCAAATCTCAACAGCTTCCAAATGAAGTGCCATAACCCCAGCAGCGCAGTGACACTTACATGGAGGTCACAGGCTGGGCAGGAATTGAACTGTGTGGTTCAAGCCTGCCAGGAGGCTTGAAAGCTTAAAGATAAAATGGGAAAGAGGGTGGCTGAAGGAAAAAAAAATTATCCAGGAGTAACTGCTTGACATGATGGCCGTTTTCATCAATGTTAATAATTTTCATTAACGTTATTGAAAAAGAATTATAGACCTTATTTTCAAGCTTCTATCTCCTTATTGGCAATTCATTTCACTCCTTATTTCCAGTACATCATTAATTCTACCTTGCATCCTATTTCATTCTCTTTTATCTCTTTTGGGTGCCCAGTTACTCTCAATTAAATATTAATAATCATCTTTTTAATTTACCCTGTAATTTGGAAGCAGAGGAACGCTGCCATGGCTCTTGTCTTTTCCCAGGGACAATATTTCTGAGCAGTGCTGGAGGACTCCAAGTGGGAGTGCATCCATCTCCGGGGGTATCAGGCCTGGGCTGACAGCACAAGGATGGTCCTGCCACTCTTATCTGGTGGAGCTGTAGGGAGGTGTCAGAAAGAATGAAAGGAGGAAGATAGAGGCCTCAAATGAGTTTAAATAAAGCCTTATATGTCCTAAATTTTTTTAACAACTCTTTCGCAGAACCAGATCCACCAATCATCCTCCGTGTGCTGTTCATCCAGCAGGGCTGCTCTGCTGGGAATGAGCATCTGGGAGAAAGCAGAAAGACCTGCTCAGACACAGCAAATGCATTTTGGAACTGCATCTCCCTTCCCGAGGTTTTTCTGAGGCCGCTGTGCCAGGGAATGAGCATCAGGCAGGTGTCAGATCACAGACAAGCTCTACCT
The DNA here is from genome assembly GCF_047830755.1 of Zonotrichia albicollis. Classification (NCBI taxonomy): domain Eukaryota; kingdom Metazoa; phylum Chordata; class Aves; order Passeriformes; family Passerellidae; genus Zonotrichia; species Zonotrichia albicollis. The sequence goes on from NC_133820.1 coordinate 2,702,900, forward strand.
ATCATTTCTGCAAATCAGGTATCTCAAAACCAATTTTCTGCCATTCAAAATCCCCTTTGTGGCAGTGTGCGGAGAAATTCACAACCCCAGAGGCTTTTGCTCAAAACAGAGACAGAGGAGTCCTGGAACTTTATTCAAATAAAGGGAGAGGCCATGGGGGGGATGCAGCTCCCTTTTTATTCTAATTTTCCATCTGCATCACCCTATTCCTTCCCCCACTGGCTGAGGTATTCAGAAGGTAGACTTCTCAAATTTCCTACTCTATGCCCCTCTCTAATATGCACCCCCTTTTTTTTCTCTCTCTATCCTTTACAACAAAACACTACTCATAATTCTATGAAGCCTTTGTTCTTTTCCTCCAAGTTCAGGAATTTGACACGGCCTTGTCTGAGCACCTGTCCATATCAGCTAGTAACATTTTCTAGAACTGATGGGTTCTGCTGTTACTGCCCTATCTGTAAGCCCCTGGCCCTGTCTGCAAGCAGATCCACATGGTCCGTTTGTAAAGACACATTAATCTTATTCCTTCCAACAGGAAAAGTGCTACAGGAAGCTCTAAGTGCAGCTGAGCCTGCGTTTACAGAGAATGGAAACAGCAGGAGGGTCACTGCTCTGCTTTAGGATTTTTGGGGTTGATCATCGGGTGTTTTAAGGCCATTGATGGGCTTATTGGGCAAGAAGATAGTAAATATCCAGCCCCCAGCTTGATGATAAAAGAGACATTTCACACTGACTTTGCCTCCCAGTGCTGCTTTCAAGCAGAGCCACAGCTGCTCAGCACATCCTCGGCTGTGATGGATGTGGGCAGTCAGGGATGCTGTCACCTTATCAATAGGATGAGGAGGGACATTAAACATGAGAATATGTCACTCTGAATCAACTTGAAAATATCTTGTTTCAGGACAAGCTGTAAAGTGATTATTCATTTTAGATAAAAGTTGCTGCGGATTTATTATTGTCTTCTTTTTCCCTAAAAATGATCGATAATAAGATTTTTCTAAGCTGCCGTAAGAATTGAGAATCTTTATCCTTTGTGAGATATCTCTCACTGAGTCTATGAGGCTTTTTAATGTGTGCAGTGGACTAAAACACAATTCCCTTAACCTCACTCTGATTTGCAAATTAAAAACAAATAAAATACACCCTTCCATGTTCTTTGATTAATATATATCAATATTTTCCCCTTTAATTAAAAAATGCTTTATTCAAATGGAAGCACTCTATTTATAACTGGAGAATGTGATGCTGTGTGATGACCACGCAAGGAAAATGCTTTTTGCTAAAAATTAAATACTTTTGTACCATCTGCCACTCAGAGTTGTCTTTAAAAAAATGATGGACAACATGCAGAAGATGAGGATTCTTCCCTATTTCATTCACACCTAGACAGCCATGCCTTTTATTTCTGGACACAGATTCCCAGTGCTGTGTGGTAACAAATTAATCACCTGTTTCAGAAAGAATTTAAAAGACTTCAGTGAGTTTTATTTTTATTTACATGAACCCTACCTATGTAAAATTTATCTTTTTTTTTTTTTTTTTTTTTAATCTACAACAGTTCTGGAGGTGCTAATGGACAAGAAGAAGCCGGAATCTGAACAAAATCATGGAGGAAATTTGTTAAAACTTCCAAATATTTAACCAAGATCATAATTACTGATGGACTTGAGGATTGATAATTTTCTTTTAAGGTAATTCGTTCAAATCCAATCCATGGTGCTCAGTTGCAGTTGCAGATGTGTGGATGTGTCTGTGTCCCCTGGGAAATTGAGTTATTCACCTTGTAGTCAACCTGGGAGAGATCTGGGACCACAAGCTAATACCATCCCTACTATTGATAATCCTATAATTAAATAGGTCACTGATTTGCTTTATTTTTTTATCCTTAGTGAAATTTTGCTAATATTTTAATATAATTAAGGTACAAGGAATTTTCCTTCAAGTGTAGTCATTAAAAGTATTTCCAGTTCAATCTCTGTTGAAATGCCTTATGTCTTTCCTGTTTTTATTTTACTTCTAAGAGTTTTAGTTGTTAGCTCAGATTAGAGAGAGGAAGAGTTAAAAAACTCACCAAAAAAAACCCCCAGAAAAGCAGAAAATGAAACTCCTTCAAGAAAATGATATTTTCAGAAAAATAATTACTCCAGGTTCTGAGGTGAGCACTTCAACTTTTGGCTGATTCTTTTACCTGAACTCTGAACTAGCTGCTAATGAGAAACTGGGGTCAGCCATTTCCTAACCTCAACCAGAACAAGCAAACCTGAAGTTTCTATTAAAGTAGGTAATCTCTGATTTATTAGGGAACATGGACTGATAAATTTTGAGAGGGCATTTCCAACATTACTTGTTCAGTAGTTCTGGGTGATTTATAAAGTCATTTTATTTTGTGAGCTTAGAAAAGTAATATTTCAACTATGGATATTTTTTTCTTTTGTGTTTGCTACAGATACACTGAAATAAAATTATGTCCACAGCTAAATTAAATGTATTTAGTATCAAGGGAGTGGTCTGATGGTTTCTGCATTGTAAAAGCAAGATGACTAACAGATTGGAATTTTGAAACATTCTTTTCATCTCAAGCTTGAAGAGATTTCAACATTAAAAAAATGAATAAAAAGCTATCTAAATGGGAATCAATTGCCAACATTTCATTATTGCAAATATTTGCTATTCAGAAAGTGACTCCCAGTGTTGTCATAATATTTAAGGGCTGTGGAAAATGGAGTGATGTGTTGGCAACATTTGAAAATTTCATAAAAGAGAAGACTGAGAAGGATTTCCAAAACCTCCACACAATTTATTTAATAATCAATATATGAGGTATCTATATCTATCTATACTATGTTCTTGTATCTGTCTATATTATATTCCAATGGTACTATGATACAGAGTGCAGTTCTGGTCATGTTGGGTCATACTGATAATAATTTTTCATTAAAAACAATAAAAAGACATATAATCAAGCCACTAAGAAAAGAGGAAAAGAAACAAAGGACTTACAGGAAATGCAATTTTGCTTTTCTTTTATAATAATACTAGATAAGCATACATAATTAAATTGAAAGCAATAATTTAAATTTGTCTAAAGGAATTGTTCGTTCACATGAAAAAACAATTAGCTTGCAATAATGTGTCAGAAGCTGTGATGGAATTTCAGACAATAACCCAGTTGCTGTGGACTAAGATTTTAACATTTCACAAGTGAATTGGGTGGGCATTTAGCACTGTGGAAATGAAGACAAAGAATTACCCAAAATGAAAAAAAAGCTTTAAAAAGTGGATTTTTTTTTTTTTTTTGGTATTTTCCTCTGAAGACACATCTCAGGCCTTTATTTTAGAGATGGTTTGAGATGGAGTCAAGGCTTTAGAAGAAGGTTCCTATTCACTGCAAGTTAGGGTGTAAATGCCAATCTTGTGTTCAGTGTCATGAGCCAGGAGATGTCATATTTTAGATACTGTTTTATCCACCTGAATTCTGAGACAATTTTGACACAACTGGTGTAACAATTTTTGGGAAGGGTTATTTTTAAGGTGCTTGTGAAGGTGTAATAATCTCTTAAGTGACAAATATCATGGCAGGCCTTTGCTCTGGGCCAATTATCTTAGCTAAAATGTTAATTAGATCTGGTTTGCCTTTCCAAATCCTTCTTGGGAGTATCATAAAGCAATGCTTGAACCCCTCAGAAGAAAACATTGCTTTCCACAGCTGAGGAGGAAACAAACTTAAAATGGCTGAAAAATTTCTGCAGATAAGGAAACCATCCAGCTTCTGAGGAAAACAGAGAGACTGAAATAATTGAAAAATTTTCCCTATAAAATATACTTATTTTGGCACTGAATTGGGCAAGGGCTCACTCGCACTAGCCAGTTTTCAGTTCACCTTCAGGTGCCACCCGTGCCTGAAGTGCCTTCAGGGGACAATGTGGCAGCTCTGCGGGGACAGGAGAGCCTCAGCTGGGTACAGGAGCAGAGCAGAGTCTCTCTCACAAAAACCAAACCTGCTGCACCTCCTCTTGCTCCAGAGCAGTGTTTCACCTCGCTGGAAATCATAGTCCAGAGGATGCAGGAAATACCATGCTGGGGCTGTCAGCTTTCCTCACCTCTGTCAAAATACTGCTTTAGCATCACTTTTGCTCAAAAGAGACAGCAAATAATGAGTGCAAGCTGGAATAAAACCCCAACTATTCGAGTTTCTAGGCAGACACCTTATTTGCATGGCCCCTGCAGGACCATCCATTTGTTTTTAAGTGACTCTCAGCTCCTGTGTCCCACTGTGTGAGATGAAACACAACTATCACAGGGAGCCACCTCTCCTCTCTCCTACCTCAGGGCAAAAATGGCTGGACTGAGGCTCAGGAGGGAAATGAAGCAAGCAGCACATTCTGCTGTACCTGTGTGGATAAAATAGAATGGACACCAAGGACACAGTCCAAAATTCTCTATAGGCAATCCTGGAAAATCTCATATCCCTTCCAGCATGGCTTCCCAAGGTGGACCAGCTGTGGGAGCAATTCTGTTTTCTCACACTAAAACAGGGAGCAGAAAGTCCTCAAGGGATGGCGCAGAAAATGGGAGCATTTTTTAGAAAGAAAAACCAAATTAACCAAAGGCTCCTTGTGGTCGTGTGGCTGCTTGGCTACATTTGGGATAGATAAGCAAGAAATCCCCTCACCTTACTAAACCCAGCTACAGACAGAAAAGTCACACTGACCACTTTACAACAAAGATTTACAACAAAATTGCAACAAAAATGCAATGAGAGAGAAGTGGTTTAAGAATTATTTGATGTGCATGAGGTGACATGAAGCACAGGAAAAAGTTAAGCAAGATGTTACATAAACACTTAAGAATCTTGTTACCACCACAATTTAGCGTTGGCTTTGGTCCCCAACTTTTCTGGAGCTGAACAAAATGCCACAGCTCCTTCCCTTTCTGCACTCTAAGGGCTTGTTGTTTGTAGAATAATGGTAAAAACAATTTTGCATAATCATATATTTTTATTTAAAATAATCTGCAATATTTGCATCAGCCACTTATGTGGAACGTTTTTAGCTTTGACGTTGCTTGAGGATTAAGCAGAATTTCAACAAAAGCTTTTACAGCAGAATTGAACCAACATTACATCATCTGAAGCTAAAAAGGAGCTTTGCATAGGAAAAAATGAAAGTGTTATTTTGGATTCATATATGGCCCACAGAGTTGTTTTGTTTTGTTCCTAAAAATGTGTGTAAATAGATAATTCAGCAAATTTCAGTCACATCCATAATTTGTCTTGCATAACAGAATTTCTAACAAATTCAATGGTATGTGAAATATGATAACAGAAAGGCAAGCAAACACTTATTGTTGTTCAGTCTAAGGCTCGTGATAGATTTAATTCTCTCATTTAAATTTACTAAAGATACAACTGTGCTATTTTTACAGGATGATGTTGGGGTTTTTTTCCCTGGTTCATGCACCATATTAGAATTGATTTAATCTCCTTTTTATTTTGAACGCTATAATCCCATTCATTCTACAATTAAATGAGTCACTGTGTGGTAATCTGATAATTCTCTCACCTCAAAAAAACTGTATGAAATGAAGCGGGGTTACCTGTGTGCTAATCCTTCAAAATCAAGATGGAAAAATTGGCATTGGCATAAATGTATAGGTCATAAAAAACTAGGAATATTTAGAGTTTTCTGGACCACTTCCACAGTGGTATCCATTGTATAGATTATTTGAAGGAGAGCTGTAGCAGTGCACTTTGCTGACTCTTAGAAAATCTAGCAAATATTTTGCAGGAGGCATCAACTACTCAGCTTTGTGTGTAACACTGAACTTTTATGAAATGTGTTATTATTAAGGATTAACTACAGCATTACCTTTTAATAGGATTGTAAATCTTTAATTACAGTTCAATATGGTACCAACTAAAATTGCTTTTCCAACAAAACATTTTTATTAAATGGCAAAAAATATGACACTTCCTTCAGAAGTAAAGAAATCATAACTTCTTGGGGAAATGTTAAGGCATGCAAAATTCCTGCTGACTGCAAAATTTGCCAGTGTGTGCCTACGGACTAACACAGAATTTACCCAGTCTGTCACTACTATTTTAATAACCTTAGTGTCCATTAAAGTGTCAGGTTCTTCTGTGATTCTTATATTTATATTTGTTTTTAAACTTCCAGGGGTGTCAGCTGTAATTATGTAAGAGATCTCATCCCAGAGAAGGGACTGGGCAGGACACCTTTTCAAAGATTGAGGCATGGGAGAAACAAGAGCTTGGTGGAGAGAGTTTCCTTCAGGAAACAAGAGGGTCCATTTAAATTTGATATTTTGTATGGGAGCATCCTCTGGGCCATACCCTTGGATTACGCCCATGAGGGGAAAGGCCACACATGGTATCCACTCCTAGACCTTCATTCATGAAATGAAAGAGGAAAATCTGTGATTTCCAGGGAGCTGCACCAGGAGAAGCCTTTGTCATGAAAAGATGTGTAAAGAATTAAGGCTTGAGTTGCAAGCAAAGAGGAAAAGGGGACACTGCTCCCACAGCAAATATTTTCCAGCCCACTGATGTAAAACCCAGTGTATCCTTATTGGAGTGCACAAGGTGGGGAATCCTTTTACACTCACAAACTGGGCAAGGCAAATTTCCGTGTGCGTTTGGTGAGGCTGCATCACAACAGCTGCTGGTTAAGCAGCTCTTTCTGCTCTGTGTAAGGATAAAAGGTCATTGGCAAGTGAGGTTGGTATTGGTCCCAAAGCTGTTCCACAGGCTGTCAGTTAAAAGCTAAACTTAAAGTGATTTTGCAAGTGAAACTTTCTTTGTATGCAAATATGCCTCACTGACATGTTCACAGTGCAAAGATGAAAACATGGGATTAATGTACATCTGTACCATTGCTCTTACCCCTCTCCTACCCTATCTTGACAGGTATTACTGTCCTTTTACCTTTTTTTTAATTAATCTTTTTTTTTTAACTGTCTTTGCTTTCCTCTCAAATCTGGGAGTATCAGCACAGCATCCCCAAGGTAAGGCTGCAAAGTGTTTGTACAGAAAAACAGCAATATCACAAGTCTGGGGAGGAGGATGAAATAAGGGTTGCCTAAAAACTAAAAAAACCTCATATATTAAACTTCAGATTTTGTTGTTGTTGTTTTCACCAAGCATTCATAACAGAATAGGCAATTAATTATTTTCTTAGCTTACACTATCTTGCTATATTTTTCTTCTAACTAAGTATTTTTCAGTAAATAAATGTGGATAGCTTTTAGGTGCTTTTTGGGTATGGGATTTTTTTGTGTGTGTGCGTGTTAGTCTCCCTGCTGAATGTACTTTATAATGTCAGAGAGACTGAGAGGTGATTTCTTACTCCATTTCCTCCAGCTATAATTTACCACAGGATTGTAGATGTGTGTGAACTATAACATAGGGAAGGAAAAAATAGTATTTCCCATTATATTGACATTATTGGGGTAGACTGGATAAAAGACTACTAACTTAAGCTCCAAGCTTGGTGGAGCACATGGCACTTATGTTTCACTACAGAATTTGACAGGGCTATACATTTTATTTTATTATTTTATTTTATGTCTTCATTAATGTTTTTACTCCTGGGAATTAATTGTTCCCCTTGGAACAGATGGCCCTGAAGTCATTGCCCCTCACTTGTGGGTGGAGGGGTGAGTTATTCATCTTGATGGTCACAAAGCCTATTTTATTGCTATTTTTTCCCTTCCATCTCATGCAGCTCTTCCTATTGCTTTGGTCTGTTTTCTACAAATATCTCAGCCAGAGAGCTGATGTCCCTGTGTTTCCTAGGGAATTCCACCTATACTTTGAGATTAAATAAGGCCAGAAAAAAAGTCAAAATCTGGGCCTGGGAAAGAAAGTTCTTGCAGCTATCATCTTGGTGTATTTTTTGTGGGATAGATAATATTTTAAAATCAACATTCTCTGTAGCCTGGGCCCCCATAACAACCCCTTAATCCCCTTGTGTTTCATCCTGCCTAGCCCTCCTAACCAGAATTTCAGTTTAGACTTACATTTTAGTAAATTTCTGTGATGACATCACTGGGTACATTCCCATGCCCTTTATGGAAAATGAACTGAGGATTTTTATTAATGTTTTGGGCTTTGTGGTTTTTTTAGGCACCCTTGCTGCACAAGATTGCAGTAGGAGGTCAGAGCCCTTCCATTTCAGATCCAGCCATGAAGAGATTTCTTTTCTTTTAAAGCAGATCCTTCTCCAGATCCTTGGAGGGGACAAATCCCATCAAAACAGAAAACCACTCAATGGCATTACCATTTCTACTGGGGTAGAAGTAGGTTTCTACTCTTCCAGCAGAAAGGAGCACACAAACGTACAAACACACACAAACTCTTACCAGTTTCTTTAGGGCAAATTGCATTTTTGGGGCAGTATTTCAAGACTGCTTGTCCGAGATGTGGTTTAAAGATCATGTCCCTAATTAAAACGCAACAAGTATCCAATGTTCCAGAGTCAACACAACAGTACAAGGGAAATGTAGCCAACCTTACAAAGAGACACTCATTCTTTCAGCAACTGGTGTACTTGTTTTGGCAATGATGAGCACAGGCTGAAGAAGGAGCCAAAAGCATATGAAAAATACATAAAATGACAATTTGCTGTCACATTTCCTTGAGCTATGATCTCATCGTGATTTCCAAGCCAAGTCAGCCTTTACCCTGTTAGTAGAACTGATGAGGGACACCCATCACATCTGTAGGGAGTGGAATTTATGGACCACTAATTGGTGGTGTCATTCCCTCCACTTCATAGCTCAAAGCAGTGCTGTAACTTAGTCCTGAAATTCAGTTTGGATATTCTGGGCTGCCAGAGTGTGACACACCCAGATCCTGCCCCTAACACTGATTAACTTTCCCACAGCAGGTTTCACCAGAGAGCCCTATTAATCAGAGCTGCCCTGCTCAGGTTCTAAACTGGGTAATTAATTTTTCCCTGCCAGCATTACCTTTGTAGTTTCAATTACTTTACAGCTTTTTTCTTTCTTTTTTTTTCTGTTAAAACACATTTTTCTGAAATGGTGTGCAGTATGTAATTGCTCTCAAACATGAATCCACCTCATATATATCTGTATTAAAACCAGAAAAATGTTGCCTCTCCCAACATTTGTATAGCCCTTGTAGACACTCCAGGAAATGATGAATATATCTGTTTTCTTGGTGATATAATAGCAATTCAAGATATATCACCCTTCTCCATACTTTAAAATAAATATACCTGCATTGTTTATCCACTTGAAAATGCATAAGTGCTGCACCTTCTATGGGTCCATTGCTCTCAGCGTATGAGACCCAGAGACCTGGAGAAAACTGTTCATGTCCCCACCTAAATCTGCAAGAGGAGGACACTCTGTGAAAAAAAATGATGCCAAATATTTTGGCCCCAAATATCTTGGTTTTTTCTGGGGCACAACACTGTCTCTTAGCTACCACAGCTCTTCATTATTCTTGTAACTCTTAGTCATATTCTTTGCTATTGCTCCAAAAATAAATTTAGATGTAACAGTTCGCCAGAGCTATCCTGAAACATGGACATGAACACCAAATAAAACTTCATGCATTAAATAAGGACGAAGAGCAGAAATTTTTGATTTGAAGCTGATACTGTCCAGATTGTTGCACGCGTATAAATTCCCATCCCTCAGAGAGATTAAAAGGAAGAAATAATATTAAAAAAAAAAAGTTGTTACTAAGCCTATCCGTGAGATCTGTGCCAGGGGAATATTGATTTGGCACTGCTAACCTGCAGGAAAGGCACAGGGCTCCTGCATTTGCAGGAGCAGCAATGAGGTGAAGCTGCACTCCTCAATGGTGCTCCTCTCCAAACACAGACACTTCATCAATATTCAGATCTGCTCTTCCTTACGGGAGAAGTCCCCAGCAGGAGAAGAAGAGGAATGAATTGCTCTGCCCACATGGATTTTAACACAACACCATGGCATGGTATTGGCTCTGTGTTTTTTGCCCTGAGGGGCTCCTGGATTTGATGTGGTTCGGCTCATAGGGCTGGTTCAGGTGAGATCAGCACTGCTGGGAATCCAAAGGGGAGCTGGACACTGAATTTTAATACAGAGCTTTTTAGCACAGCACACCTCTGACAAAGCATCAGAGCTGCCAGCGCAGGAGGGCACTGGGGCAGCTCTGCAGTGGCCTGACAACACTAAGGGAGGGCAGAGACCTTCCCTTATCTCATTAACTTCCATCACTTGGTCAGTGTAAGGAGGAGAGAGGCCAGAGGTAGGAAAAGGGAGAGATGATACATGGAAGGGGAGGGAAAGAGATCAGACAACAGAAGAGAAGCAAATATTGTGTTTGCCTTGGAATCTGACAATGCTTTTCCTGCCTTCTAGAGCAATATATAGAACTAAATATTTTCACAATAAAAATAATAATGTATTGGCAATTCTCTAGCAAGATGCATTTTCATATCTGCGATGGTGTTGCTATCATATTTCTAGTGTCCCATACTGTCACAATCATATTTCTAAAGTCCTGTACCTTCTCGGTGATATTCCTTGGGGGCAGTTCTTCACACCACAGACTTCTTTTGCTGCTGCTCCTTAACCAGAGCACCTTCCAGGCTCTCCCTGACAGGCCAAGCCCACCCCCTTTTATCCCAGTTATCTTCACTAGCTACAGTTGCAGCCCATCAAAAACAACCGGGGCTTATCAGGGAAAGGCCTATATACAGATGTTCAAGTACTATATTTCCCCCTTTTCTTTTACTTACAGATATTCAAGTATAATAGAATGGCATTCAAATTCCAGCTTGTTTTAAGCAGAGTTACAACACAAAACTTGGGTCCAGTTTGAGTCCTCGTGTTTTTAGGTCAGCAGCAGTGATTCAAGTGCAATATTGTGTTTTGTGTCAGCAATGCTGGGTTCTTCCTCTGTCCCATCCACCCTTCTCCTGGCAGAGTTAAGTAGGAAAAGACTTTGGATCAGATCCAATCCCACTTGCTGAGGACAGCTCTTCCAGGCACCCTGAAGGCTCAGCAGTGTGGGTATTAGGACAGGGCAACCTAAGAATTTGTGGTTTAGGGCATAAGCGCATTGTGTAGGAGCTATTCCATGATCCTCATTCCTGAGGGCAGGAGTCATCAAGTGTGGATGCAGAAATGCAGGATATTTCTCTATACAGGGCTTTGTTCCACTCTGAAAGATCACCAGGCATCACCCCAGCTGGGAGTGCAAAATGGCCAGTCACTACAAGTGCTTCTCATGCTCGCTTTTCCCACTGTACAGAAATCTAATTTTCCTTAATGTCACTCTGCCAGTACATTATCATCCACTTCTGTGCCTTTTCTGCTGCTGAAATGGTGAGAAAAGCATGCAGGAGCAGGGAATTGAGTGTGAGTCGAGGGCCAGTGTCTTAATCATTACAATAATCTACTTTTCTGCTTTCCAGCAAAAATGAAGAGCAAGAAAATTGAAAGGGACACCGTGGCTTTTTCATTGATTCTGAAACATTTTCTACTTTGTAACACTGTAGACTTTATTCTAAACATTTGTTAATGTCAGGGCTGCAGAAAAGCTGCGATGAATCCCCATTCCTCCTCCTTTTTATTGCAAATTAGACACCACAAAAGCTTCAGAAAGTGCACCCTGCAGTTTCCAAAGTGGTGTTCCCACAGCTGTGGGGCTGGGAATGTTCCACTGCTGAAATTCCTGCTTGGCTCAGCAGCCACAAGCACCTCAGAGTTCAGCTGAGTTCAGCTGCCTTTCTCACACTCTAGGTAAGATCTCACCTGGATGGCTCAGCAGAGTTCTATAACACCCTCAGGAGAATTTAGGATGATTTATATAGGAACTTTTAGCTATTCTTCAAAGCTCTGGAATTTAAAAAGGACCTAAATTTCAGATCTAGATTTTTAGGTTTAACCATAATTTGCAAAGAGCTGTGAGTAGAATATCTTGTCACAACCCCCTCCCAACCTGCCCCAGATTTTCCTTTCCTTAGTCCAGCCACATGAAGTCATTTCCATTACAGCTCATTTAAAAATACCAACTGTGAAAATAAAACACCCCTTTATTGTTCTGGCATTTCAGTATAGACATAAAATTAATTTTCAAATGGTTGTAAAGCACAAAACAAGAAGGAAAGTCCTTAGGTTTGGGGATATTGCTCCCACTAGACCCCAACACAAGTGAGTTTCATATAAGGAGTGCAAGGTTTAGATTGGCAAAGTCTATAAAGGCAAAAATCAATTTCAATCTTCAAGTAGAACTGGTTGTACCATATTTTATCTTACATTAATTATTTTCAGTCTCCAAGCTCTTAAAAAATAATTTTGGTTTTATTCCTCACTTTGCATTGCACTTCCTAAATTTTGTCGGGTAACCTTGTTTAAATCTGCAGGAGTTTGTCCTTGGGAGGGGATCCTATTAATATGGTCATAGTCACATAATATCTTACAATTCATTTTACCAGAAAATTCTCAGAAATCACCCAGGAAATTCTTGAAAAACAGATGAACATACTTATTTTGTATAAGTTGTTTGGAAATAATGCTAGGCAATTTTCTTTCTGGTCAGGAAGTTTAAGGTGGAAATCACTGTAGATCTAAAACCAAATCTAACTCTGTAAATGTAGTTGTCACCTTCAGAGTTTCTAACATACTGTAAAAAGATCTGCCAACCCATCAGCAAATTAAATACCCTTTGAAATCACATCAAAAATTGAAAAGAAAATTATTAAAATATTAAGAGAAAAGAAGAATCCTGTGGAAAATATCCATGTCCTCCAACTACTACTTCCATCAGAGAGCTAGGCTTGGCTGAAGGATGTTCTTTGCTCTTTAAAACTGAATAAAATTGTAGTTAATCTAATAATAAATTAATCACACATATTTTTAAATGTTGAAATGAAATTAAGACATTTACCTTGATTTTTTCCCCTATTTTTCTTATGATTATATTTGCACAGATCTTGATTAAAAAAAATCCACATTCTCTTTTCTTCATGATTTTTCTAACTTCTAATTAATTTTGCATATTCTCTGAGATGTACTTCCAACCTTTCAGAAAAACCTTTTCCCCTGATCTGTATCACCTCTAATTCGCTGCTCCTTCTGGAAACTTCTGGCTCCCGATTCACAAAGCCACTAAAAGGCTTTCCTTTGAAAAGGAGAATTGACACTGCTGTGTCAATTATTGGTGCTGGCAGGGAGGACTTGTGGCTCTCCTGAGTAATTAACCTGGCACTTATCAATAGCAAACACTGTGCACTGGAATAAAACACACCGGGGCCATGAGTGGGGAGGCCGCGGATGGAAACAGTGGATAATGGACATGGAATTGGGAAATGGTGGGCTCAGCTGGCTTCTCTGAACCCTGGGCAGGTGACCTGGAATGCGGTTAGAAAGCTCCATCTCCTGTCCTGCTGTGTTCTGGTGGAAAAGCAGCATTGCCTCTGTGTGTGTATTTAAAGAGGGAAGGGCAGAGTCTGTGACACGGCTGAGGTGTGTGTGCATCGGCGGAGGTAAATAGGGACCTTTCCACTGACAGCTGTTTTACAGAAATCCTTGCATGGAAAAAATGGTGTTTGTGCTCAGAGCTGCACTGCTTGGAGCCCAGTGCTCCTTTTAGATGTGTGGTTTCACGCCCAGTCCTCACCACTGTGCCCAGCCCAGGCTTTTTCTGGGAGCTTGGCAGGAACACGATGGGCCTGAGCTGCTGCAGGCCGCACTGAGGTGACATTTTATGCACTCAGGGCCAGGAGCTTGTCCTACAAGGGTTCATTTTGTTCAATGTTGCATTACATGTGTGCATCTCTTCCTGCATCCTTTTAAACAGCTGTCTCTTGCTTCCCCCTTCCTCCCAGGCCAGCGTGATCTCTTTGGAATGAACAGGTTTGTCCCAAAGCTGTGGCTCCTCAGACTCTGACTGGCCTTGGCAGGGTCTGTGCTGCTCTGGAAAAGGCAACTGGGCCCTCAAACAGTGAAGTCTGTAGTAAAGCATGCTGAGGTTTTACATCTGACTTGCTCTTTGCATGCCACTTTGCTCTCCACGTCATTTTGTAGCTTTTAATAAATAGGAAATTTTGGTATCAACAAAAAAGAGTTCCTTTCCAATCGAATACAAATGCTCACTTCTCTTGGCAATAGTTTTCTACTGCCTATCCCCCTGAAGACTGGTTAATTATCTGATTTAACACCAATTCCAGCTGACAGGAGCACATACTGGATATCTGGTCCAGGGTTCTGAAATTGTCCAGCACCTCAAAACGTGATCTGACTTGTTTGGTGCTGAAGAGCATCTGAAGGTTATTATAACTTGTGCAAGGTACAATCAAGCCTGCATTTAGTGCTGTACTATATGGTTTGTAAGTGTAACAGCTCTAAAGTGATACATTAACACCATGAAATTGAAGTGGTTTTTGCATATTACATTAATTCCAGTTAATAGGGAATTAGTGCCACCTAATGTAAAAATGTAACCCAAGTGTCTCTGATACTATAAGGGAAGGATTTCTCATTCTTCCTCTCTCATTTGCAATAAATATTAGTGAAATGAAAATTACCATGGATTATGGAGCTGTTAAATATTATATATTCCTGTGCTATTAAATGTCATCTATTACCATTACATAAACTTTACATTTGATTAGCAACAAATATTCTGCTTTATTCTGAGAAACTGCCCATTTTGTAATGCTCTAAAGGATTAATTGTGGTAATGAAATATTTCCCTGTCACAGTCTTGTGTAAACTGTAATTATTTTGGCCCCAGTTCTGCAAAGGTGTATGCAAGTCCTTAATTGCACTCAGGTGAGGAGAAATAAGTGCATACATAAATATTAATGTGGGGAGAAGCATGGTCCTATATCTAGCTTTTTCTCCTTTTACCAAATGCATAAGCCTGAATTCCAGGGATGACCAAATCTCTCTGGCTGTTTTATAGGGGGAAAATAACTCTTTAGTAAAAACTAGTGAGAGCACAGATAAATACAGTGAAGCTCTGCTTCCCCAATAATTAATTACCTATCACTTATCCGTTTTATTCTGTTGGTTTTGAAGTAAAAGTGTGTGAGCCCATGACACCTTGAAAAGAGTCAGGATGAAGAAGAAGTAAATATTAATGGAGCTTTTAGAATATTTAGGTCATGATGCTGTGGGCAGAAAAGGCACTACCTTGGTTTTGTTGTCTGATTGACAGTGAGGAAAAAAGTGCCCAATCTCAGCTATTCTGTGCTATTCTTTAATTATGGTGACTGTCTGGCTGAACCTGAGCATGCAACTTCAAGAAAATGAGGGCCAAAACCCCCAGCATCTCTAAGACAAATTTTGTGAAATCCATCATTTGGTTACAATAAAATTTAAAATGCTTTCTATAATTTTTCTTAAAACAAAACCTGAAATTTATAAAAATTATAGAATCAATTAAATCTTAAAGTACCCTCCAAACTACAATCTTGTATAATGAACTTGACTTTGAACCATTAGAAAGACAGTTGTTATTCTGAGATGTAAACAATGGATATTGTGAAGGATTTTTAACAAAATTACAATACTTAGGGAGAAATGCATCTAGGTAAGATATTTTGACTACTACAATATGAAGTGACTACTGTAAAAAATATTTTAATAACTAAATTGTATGCATTTCCTTCCCCACTAAAGCAATTTTAAAAATGCACTATTTTTAAGAGATAGACAGAAGATTCAAAATCTAATTGTAAAAGTAATAATTTGTGTCATGCACTCATTTACTTTTTCACAGCTCCAATTTAACTCACATTTTTGTTACCACAATGTAAATGATGAACATGTTTGTAGCTGCCTTTATAGTAGGTTATACATATAAAGCTCTCAGGATTGCTGCTCATTGGTGTGCACAGAAAATGCTTTTTTGAAGAAATTACACAGTGTGGAATGCTCTGTCTTTTGAGATAGTTGCTTGAGCCTAATTGTAAAGATTTTGCCTGACACAAACACAAGTTTGATTTTCACAAATGGAAAGCTGAGGTGCTCCTGCTGAGGTGAGCTGGACTGTAATGTCAAAACTATCTTCCAGGGGCTATAGGGTGACATGCTGCTCCCAAAAATTTGTCATTTCCTCTCTTTGGGACACATGAGGAGAGAGCTGCAGTGCCCACCCTGCACTACCTCTCTTTTTGATTGGATGGCCTGGATAACATGAGCTGCAAACCTAGAAAATCATAAACATTAGATATGATATGATAACATGTGAACATTAACCCAGGGACTTAACCCAAAAGCTGCTCAAAACTGGTGGAGAAACTGAGGAATATGACCAACAGCATGAGTAAACAGTAACTGTGGATTAAAAAGGGACTTTGGAAAAAATATGGAGCCAACTTGAGAAGGAGCAACAAAGCAGCATGGAGCATTTTGGGGGCCAGGGGAGGGTTTTGGGGTTTGTGTGCTTTGGAGGTGGCATGGGAAGGTGTTCTAATTAACACTTTACAGTGTCCTGCACACTCTTATTAACACCTTACAGCTGTCCAGTGTTGTGCTGAATCTCTTCTACTGCTGGTATAGACCCTGAAGATCCAGGTCACAGGTCTCCAGTTATTTACAAGCTGTTAATAAATCAATAAAATTTCTAATCTAGATTTGATTGAAACCATCCAAACTGTGGAGATTTTCCCTGTAACCATTGTGTATTTCAGTGGGATGTTCTGGACTTTGGTAACTTCTGCTCCCATATACAGGATGTTTCTTTTTTCTTCCTCTTATCTTTCTCTCCTTCTCATGCCCCAAATTTCTATGTTTGTTAAAGATGTCATAAATTTAGCTTCTAGACTCTAGTGGACCCAAGAAAGATTTTTTCCCTTTTTTTTGCAATGCCATCATTTTGCAAACAAATACACAGAGAAGGAATGATCAAATAGCCTTTGCACTAAGATCACTTATAGGACTATACATACATATAATTTATGTATAATAGAAACCCTTATAAAAAATTCTGAATAGTGGCATGTGGAAGATAAACAAACAAAAACCCCACCCATAAAAGCACAGGAGTGCAGATTTCTGTGTGATCCTGTTCCCTTCTCTGAGTACATTTAAATTCAATTAGCACACCAAGGTATATTCCAGAGCCTTTAGTCCAACTGTGCCTTCTAAGGTGGACAAAAACAGTGCAAACCCCCCTTTCTGTTGGGATCTATTTTTATGTCTCAGGGTACATTTTGGAGATCAGTGAGAGGTGCAGAAAGTCACTGCAGTTTTTTGCTTGCCTGTGATCTCGTGCTGCAGCAAGGACAGCAAATGCCCTTCTCCATGAGGGCTGCTTTGTCTCTTTTCCGAGCCATTCCTTTGAACTGCCTTCCATTAAGGAGAAAATGGCATTTTGCTGCCTCAGATTTGCTGGGAGATTCATATGAAGGCCCAAGGAAACTCCTCCCCACGCTCCTGTGATCAGGCTGTGTGTGATGAGTGGAACCGGTCCCTGCATGCAGCAGCAGCGCAAGGCTCATTGCAGCTCTCAGGAACCAGTTATGCTTTCAGAAGTGCTCCCTGCTATTATGAAGGCAAATTTGCCCACAGATGTATTTTACCCAATATGATCCACTTCTCTGTCGGGTTTTCTCGGCTGTTTGAAGGGCCTGGAAGGGCCTGGAGTGGCCTTGGGACAGCCCGCGTATCGAAGGACGAGAAGAGGCTTCAGTTCTTCTTTCGGTCTTTATGTTTATTAATTGTTTATCTAAAAGATGTTCTTTCAGCCCGACAGAGGTCTGCTCAGCAGTCAGCCATGAGCACACTGTACTGCCTTCTGTACAGCCACTTATCTTTATACCCATTATTACGTGTACAATATTTATCATTTTTCCCCAATACCATTTATTCTCATTGCTGGGTGCACTTTCAGTAATGACCAATCCCAAAGTGCCACCATGGCCAAAGAAGATGGAGGAGAAGAGGAAGAAGAAGAAGGACAGGACACACCCCAATTCCTCCATCTTACTCCTCTAAACCCCCCTGTACAGAAATCCTAAACCCTGTTTCTCACCCTCTAATTAACTAATCCCTTCACCATTCACCCGGTGAAGCCCTCATCCTTGTCGTCTCCCGTGTAGGACCAAAGTCCAGCCACCAGACACTTCTGGCAACATTCCAGGACTCCCGAGCCCCCCAAGATGGTCTCGGTGGCTCAGCACCTCAGGACTGAGATCCTGAGATCCGACACTTCTCCTATGTGGTGAGCCTTATTGGGGTTTCCCAAGCCTGCCTTTTCCTGAGACTTTTTCCAGGATTTTATGCTTTTGGGAAAATACCTGGGTAATGTGCTACAGGATGCTGGATAATCCCCATTATTCCTGCTTTGTAATCAAGCTTCTGCATTTCTACCACTTTCAAAATCCATATTCCTGGGACAACCACATGTTTAAAAGGGAGGGAGGATTTGCATGTTATTCATGCATCCTGTGATTTTAAGTCATGTTGCCTTAAACAGAACCTTTTCCTCTACACTGGACAATGAGAAAAATATCTTTCAAGGTGACAAAAGCCAATAGCTCAACACTCAAGAAAAGAAAGGATTTCTCTACCATTGTTCAAGCATCCTGCTTTGAAGAAATGTGATTGAGAGATGCTTGATCCATCCTATCTCCTCCTGGCTGGTGTGTCCTGGTGAGAACTGAGACCTGTCCTGACCAACTGAGAAGTCTTCAAGAGGTAGAACAGGAAATGTATTTTCTCTGCTTTCAGTTCCTGAAGACAAGGTTGCAGTGACAAAGAGAAAATAATGAAAGCATACTAAGAAGTAAGGAGATCTGGCATATAGGGCTTGAGCTACCAGTACAAATGACATTGCTCACACATTTGCATTTCACAATTCCCATGAAGAAACCTGGTGCTATTTCTTCACACCACTGAAAAATACAGTAAATTTCCCTTTACTGTTGATTTTTATTTCAAAAGAGCCCATGGAAAGGTGTTTTATGTTTTCTGACAGCAGTAAAATTGAGTCAAATATTTGATTCCAATATGGAATTCCCACTGTCTATTAAGAATTAAGTAGAAAGCTGATTGTAGCACATTTATTTGTTAGAGTGAGATTTCAAAAGACATACTTCACAGTGTGATTCATTTATCTTAAATTAATTCTTTTTCCTCCACAGTGTAATCTTTCCAGGGAGATATCTAACATAGTTTGAACGCACATTCTACTGCAGGGAAATAAAACATATAGGGGAACTAATGTAGTCATATCCCATTTCCATCAGCTCTTTCACCTGTTAACCTCACATTTGTTTCAGCCCAGATCTGCTACAAATGCTGCCATGCTTCTACTCTGTTTTTCTTTCCTGGGACTCTGCTTTGTGTGCCGAAGGCAGAATAAATTCTTTGGTAGCAACTATCTGAATTTATATTTTGTGACCATGTCACACCAGAGCCAGCCAGTGTTCATGTGCCCTTGAGACCACAACAGGGGATAGAATTTCATCCCAGATTTGCAGGTTAAGATTGAATGTTTTCTAGGTGATAATTTCATACCTAAAGGTGTGAGAACTGCTGTTCATGCTGCATGATGAAACAAAGGTGGAGTTTGGAGGGAGCCTGAAGAGAGGTATTGCTGTATCTTTCTATAAAGTCATATTTAGGCACCCTGGGGACCCAAATTAGAATTTAGGACCTTAGGACCACATAGCTCAGAAAGAGCCTCACCAGTGGAGCTTTGCTCTTTAAGGAAATTTGTTTTATTGCTCTGGATGTTGAATACCAAACTATCTGCACCAAACAGCAGCAGGAGTGCTGAAAAAGGTGCTGAATGTAAAAGGGAATATTAGGCTGGCATTTTGTGGAAAATCTGGCTTCTAACCTGCAGGAGGCAATGAGGATCTAGGACAGGTGAGTTAAAATCTAATCCTGTCCTTATTACAAGCAAAGGGTTTTTGCCTCATGATTTAAGAGTGATTTGAGAAATACATGGGATTAAAACCTGGAGTTTTCCAGTTCAAATTGACCTTGGGATATTGGTAACTGCAGATCAGATACTCTTTGACCTTTTTTTTTAATGTGGAAAGAGCTGTGGCTTAAGAGGCCACAAAAATATCATTTTCAGAGCAGTTTTGGGCTTTGCAGAGCTTGCATCCACATGCTTGAAGAAAAGGGAGAAAAAGTGAGCAAAATGTGCTGTGGTTATTGGAGCCCTGCTGAACAGTCCCACCTGAAAAATGCGTTCTATACAACAGAGAAAAATGGAAAGCTGAAACATCAAAATGCCTTGACAGCAATTACACCCTCTTTGCTTTTTTCAAAGCACTTGCAAAAGCAAGCAAAATGAAGAAAAGAGTGGAAAACAGTGTAAATTATGGATTTTTTTTTTTTCCTGGAAATCTCTGACCAGCCTGGTGCTCTTGTTGGACTATGCTGGCTATAGCTGAGCACCTACACCACTATGACCTGCAGCCATTAGGTTGTAGCTGGAAGAATTATTGAGCTGGAAGAATTATTCTCATGTTACTGGTAAATTGTGCTCAGATTACTCCACTGGAGGCCCAGCTGTGGTTTTATAATGTGCAATTACACTGGGTTAAGTGAGGCTGGTGCTTCCAGGAAACAGGAGCATTGATGGAGTGTCTGTGCTCTGGGAGCAGCAAAGTTTTATTTTGTTTTATTTTATACTCTGTTGAATAATGTGTCGATTTTATATTGAATCCACCAAACTGGGGTGGCAGGAATCTGAGGAGCTTCACCATCACTCTGCCAGTCCTTACCTTCATTACAGATTTACACTTTGGAGCCATCAGCAGAACAATCTGTCAGATCAGAACTGAAGGCTGGTTTTTTTGGCATCTGAACAGAACTGAACTGGTTTTTGGCAATTTTGTGATTTTTTTGGTGTTGATCAGAGCTTCCAAGCAGCTTCTGTCCTTCCTGCTATGAACTCCTGCTTGTTGGAGGAGTCTTGTAGCAGTCTTGGCCTGGCAAATGTGATGTGATCAAATGTCCTTCATGCAGGTAAAGTTCAGCCCACAAATTTGGAGTTAATTCTGTTTTCCTCTCTATCCTCTAACACATTAATCTACTTTCTGCAGAGAACACAAACCGCCATCAGTTCAGCATGACAAACCAATAGAAGCACTAAGAAAATATGTAGCATTAGACTTAGTCTAATATTTATTTCAATATTTTTGGGGCACTTACCTGCTAATAAGTGATAGCCAATTTTGACAGATTTCATTGTATCACCCTACAGGAAAAAACAGGCAACTGAATAAAATCCTGTTGGCCCATATTTTACAGATTATTCTTATTTCAAAAGCTTCTTTTCCTTGACCACTGTTTAATGTTGCACTGTAATAGCAGTAATAACTACTTGCTCCAGCAGTTTTCCATGAATTTTTACAAAGTCATTGATGTGAAATTTGACTGGTATTAAACTGCTTTTATCCCACATGTAATTGCTGCAGGCAGGCACCTTTCCCTTCTGCCTCCTAAATTTTAATCACTGTTACACCACATGTAATTAAATACATGCAGGAGGCATGTAATTTAGAGTTTTGAGCCTTGATTATTTAATTTTAAAATGTTTTATGGTGGAATAAAAAAGTTTACAATACTCTAGCCTACAAAAATGTAATCTTGTGGTAAAATATCACTCTAATTGAATTTGCAGCTCCCAGTGACTTCCAAGGTTACTCTCAGGATGGCTCTGGTGACAATGGTGAAAGTGGCACAGGTATTAACCCTCCTGGCAATTCCTGCAGTGGCCACTCCTTTAACACATATTTGTGACACTTTTACCCTGTTTGTCCTGGATTTTGCCATTAAAACCCTGTGGGTATTTTGTTTTCTTTCTCTAACTCCGTCTGAGACATCCTTTTGAGGGTGAATTTGCTTCCAAGCCTGACATGAAGCAAAAATAACAGAAAAATAAAAACATCTCACCTACTCATCACGTCACCCATCTTTGATTTAAAGAGTGCTCAGAGCAAGTAGGAGCTTTCTTGAAGCTTGGCAGATGTGTGACAAGTCAGAGAGTACAAAAGGGAGGCAGAACTTAAATGATCACTTGCCTCAAAATATTGGGACAAACAGACCCATGAGGAATTTTGTCTGTGTTGAAAGAGAAAAGGCTATGGGGCAGCAGCAATTGTGGGAGTTTCAATTCTTCCTGATTGCTTTTCCTTTGACCTGAAGGGAATGGATTCCTTTCCTGATCTTTGCTCTTCTCTGTTATGTAAAGCAGAATAAGAAAATGTTTGGGGTTTTTTGGGGGGTTTTGTTGGTTTTTTGTTTGTTTGTTTGTTGGGGTTTTTGGGGTTGTTGTTGCTGTTGTTCTTTGGGCTTTTTTTTTTTCATTTTAAATTTCAAAAATTTATCATGGATCATTTTAAAGCTCAGCTTGAACAGCTTTGCACTGGCTGCTGGACACAACCAAGATGCTGCTTTAGACTGGTCCTTGCACAGACCTATCTATGCTATGGCCGTTCTCAGGTTTTTCACACCATCAAAGTTTTGGCAACTTTCTTTTTCCCTGCTTTCCTTTCTTGACAGCTCTGTGGGGATTTTTAAAAATACCTCTGTAGTCTTTCTGTGTTTCAGGGTGCTTTTAGGGACTCATCTTGTTGGTGAGTGCAACAGGGACTAAAGAATGCTGTGAAACTTTCAGGGGTTTTGTTGGCAAGTTTATGCCACCACACAGGAGCAGTTTGGATGATATTTTTTAATTCTTAAAGTCCAAAGTTCTAATTAGGTCATCCAATAAAGTAGCTTGAAGTAAACAGCAAAAGCTCTTTCAGACTCCCCTGACTCCAGTGAGAAGAGGGGATTGTTGGCACTTCTGAGGCATCAGACCATCCAGTTTTGTGTCCTACAGGTAAAAAGTGCTATTAGAAAGGAGACAAAAGACCCTTGTCCCTTATCATGGGAGGCAGAACTAAAGTAAGCAGTGACAAGGGAGATTCAGAAGTAAGAACAAAATGCTTTCCAGTGGTAAAAATAATGAAAAAACCCAGAATGGCTTGCCTAGGAACAAGGTTGAGCCTCCACCCTTTGAGATATTTAAGAGCAAGACATAATCAGGTATCTCAAGAGTGGCCTAAATTTTGTTGATGTTTCCAAACAAAAGGGAAGGTCTGGAGAGAATTCCACAACTTCTTGGAGCTTTATGCATTTGAGCAATGTGTTAGACATAGCTCTGTGCTTATGGATACTTTAACAAAAGATAGGCTGAACATTTTTACACAAATGACTAAATTTTGCAAACTTTTCCCAGTGTTAGTCTGACCAACTTAGGCTACTGAGCTTGCAATAGCAGTAAGATGGTGTTTTTCTTCATAAAATATTAATTCTGGGGTTTTTCTTAAATTTGTTTGCTTTTTTTTTTTGGGAGGGAAACAGGGAAAAAGATTTTTAAACCCACTTCAAATCAGATCACTGCAATGATATTTCTACAATTTTATAATGCATCTGCAATGTGCAGTGTGAGTCCTGCAATGAGAAAGTCTCAGATACAACAACTACAACCAAACTCTCCATTTAAAACATACAACTTTCTGCATAATTTGATTGTTTGGGAGAAATTAAAAAAAAATCCCTTAAGAGATCCTGTAATGAAGGATTTTTTTTTTTTTTTTGAGTGCTAAATGGCAAATTTCTGGGTCAAACGCCTGCCAATTTAATAAGAATTAAAGCAGTGATGTGATAGCTCTGTACATTATTTGCAATTCAGGGAAGCATGAAATTTAGTCCTGCCCTGTGCTGGGTCACTGGCATATTGCTGTGCTGACATTTGGACATGACTGCATTCCTTTCCTCTCTGCCTTGCAAATGAGCAGTTTGGAAATAAAAACAGAATTACACAGAGGCAGGCCTGGCAAAAGAGCAGTTCGTCATTCTTATTGGTGTTTTATTTCAGGGTAAAGTATAAATACTTGTATAATATTATAAATATTATGTATTTGAAAGAGGTCTGGAATTCAATAATTAACCTTTTCATTTAAATTACTTAAAATTAATTATTTCATTTAAATGAAAATGGCTTATTTTACACACAATATTGCCATCCTCCATAGTGAAACCATGGCTGAATGATATCTCTTGTTAGTGCTGCTGTGCAATTCTACCATTGCTATAATCTTTATTAATCTACAGCCTGTGACAAAAGCATGGGCAGGATAAAAATCAGACTTTTATTCCTGGCTCCCAGCCTAATGTAAGGCAAATTTTTAGAATAAAATGAAATGGCACTGTTGAAACCTAAAGTAAAAGTTTCTACTTATAGAGTCATCTTTCAGTAAGCACATTTTCATCTTTGATATACTGGAAAATAAGTGATCCTCTTTATTAAAAATATCCCAAGCCAATATAAAAAAATAAAATACCTTCTCCTGTGTCTCTTTTTTCCCATATCAACTTTTCATGGCTCATAGGATACAATCATCTTGTTTGAGATGGATTCTGGAGAACTTATATTGAGAGCTATTACTGGCAATGCAAAAAGAAAAAAAAAGACAAAGGAGAGAAAAGAAAAGTGGAATTATTTTTCAGAGTGAGTGGAAACCATCAGCTTTAAAAACTGATCTTAGCATTACACACATCCTTTGGGAACATCCTGTAAGTGCCACAGTTTGAATTTTAGAAACAAAATTTTAATAAATCATGTTCCTAATGCAAGAGTGAGGTTTTTTTCTAATAGGACTTGTTGAAGTATCTTTATGTGTCCTCCTAAGCCTTGACCACTTACTTCATCTTGAAAGATATTGTTGATTTTTTGGTAAGATTTATTTGTATTTCAAGCTAAATGGAACACTTTTAGAGATAAGTAGTTTCATTTGCTCTGTAAAGTGCCAGAAGAGTTTCTTCCAAGAGACTTTCTGCTGCAAACAAAATATTCTGCCAGCATTTGAGACAGCATTAGAGTCAACCAAATTCTTTATCACAGCCTTCAGTGGTAACCAGGTGAGTGAATTTGGGAGAAAAGTAAAGAAAATGTGTGTTCCTTGCAGCGTGGGATAATTTACAGTGGGAGTGTCTGACTGTGTTACAAAAGGTTCTGAGCAGGAGTGAGAGTGATATTCCCTGTCTGTGATGTCGGCCCTTCCCCTGGGTGCAAGCATCACCCTGAAAGAACAGAAATCCAAGTCACAGCTCAGCTGTTTACAGCCTGTCACATTTGCCTGCAGTTATGAGGCTCAAATCTTACAAATGCAAATATTTCAGGTGGTTTTCCATTTATGAATGAGGCATTACTGATATGGGCACTGGAGAACCAGCTATGACAATAACCTGACTTGAAAAAAAAAGTATTTTTTCAACCAACACTGTTTGACTTCCATCTCCCCAGCCATCACAACCCTGAAAGCTTTTCAATTATTTTTAAGATTTTCCCCCATAGAGGTTTTTTTTTGCCATAAAATAAACATTTCTGCAATAAAATTTGGCGCACTTAAATCAGCCTTCTCTAGGTAAGGACCATATAGCTCATACATATATTAATTATGGAAGCCTGTCTGAACATTAACATACCTATTATTTAAAATATTAACTATGAAAATGAATATGTGTTTAGATGTGATTTCTGTGTTATGTTTGCATGCATTTGCATGCATTTACTTGTACACAGATGCATGATATTTACCTTCAGTTTACAATGCTTTCAGTGCCAATCCAGCAAATATTTTATACCCACAATTGAATATGCATCTAAGCAAATGTTGAGCTCATGGATGCATCATTAAGCACATCAAAGGGCCTAACCTTACCAAACAACCTTTTTGGGTTCAAATATTTACCCTGAGCTAATAGGAACATGATGTGCTGACAATGACACTGGAAGTTATTTGTATTTACATAAGTATTAATGGAGTGGTTCAAGGACCCTGCAAAGGGAACTCCATAAATTGGATGCTGTCATCTTTGCAACCTTGCCTGTAATTTTCCACTAGGCAGAAAAATATGATGGTCCAAATCACATTTATTACCAAAGCTGGGTAAGAGTGTTGAAGTGACTTTAATATGAATGAGCACTGCATCTTTGAAGCATCACAAATGTCACTTTCTGAAAGGAAGAAAACATTAGTTGGTGGGAGGACACTTTAATAAAATCCCAAATCTGAGGGGAAAAAGAAAAACTTTAATCCAGAGACAGCATGTAGAATCAGGTTGTGCAAATGACTCTTTTTTGGGGGTGTTCCCAAATGAAATAGATCATGATGGGAAAATGGCAATGAGCAGCCAGCCTGGCAGTGTCAGATCTGATTCCCTATTCATTTCCCCTGTTAGGAAGAGTTCAAAATAACTCTTTGCCACTCTATTTTCAGTGCTCCAGCTATTGATCCCCACATATTGCAATATCTCCCTTTTGCCCTTGTGTGTCCTGTACTTCTTGTATGTGAGTCTACTAAAAATCAGTGAGGCAGAGAAAATCTTCTTGTTCCTCTGCCATGCCACTGCCCCATGATATCAGCGCACCTTTTTGTCATTCCTTGTGGCCCACCAGAGACTGTTCATGGCTTCATTTTGAATAAGCAAAAAAAACACAAAGTAAAGAGCAATACAGGATCACCTACCTGTGCTGTGAGCTGGCCAGAAGTCTGTGCTGGCAGCATTTCAGATTGTCAGCTGCCTGAAATACCTTAGCACCAGTCAGGCAGCCTCTTTGTAGGAAAGCTTTGAAAAGAAAACAAAAAGTGAAATGTTCCAATAGGCAGCAGGAAGACTTGTGCCCATGCTGCAAGTCACAAACCAAAAAATTGGCATATTCACCGTGTGTAGAGCAATGGAAAATAAAACTTAGCAGCATCTCCAGCTCTGCATTTGCGTGATACAGGAGAGGAGAATTATGAAGCATTTTTTAGCTGTGTTTATAGGGAGGGAAGGTTTTGCAAACTTGACACCCAAGGGATTTTCCCAATTAAGAGTGAAGAACAGAGGCAGTGAGGCTGTGCTGGCAGCAGTACCTCACAGCAGAGGGTCAGAATTTTTAAAAGCATTGCTAGTGAGTGGAATTTGACATTTCCACACAAATATTTGTCAAGATGTTGCAGGTCTCTCTCTCTCATGTAAGTCTGTAGCACAAACCCCCACCTGGCATTAGCTCCACCCAGCTCGGAATTTTGCCCTGCTCTCCTCTCACCCAGTGTTTGGGTTGCTGTTTTATAATTTGTAATTTTTGCATTTTTATTTAGTTGTTTTTTCCCTTTATTTGGTTGTTTTTGTGGTGTGGAATCTCTGCAGACCCTCTGAGCTGGCTCCTCCAAACCTGGAGTGCAGCTGGGAGGAGGACTGATAACGCCATTCCCTGATTTTTTCTTTTGTATTTTACTATTTTCCACAGTAAAACTTCTCAGGAAAACAACCTGGAAACTGTGACTGGCACAATGTGGTGCAGATTATTGCTATCTATTCAGTGTGAAAATCCTGCTTCTGCATGGGGTCATGATCAGGAAGGAGCTAATGATCACACACACATATTTTATTAATACCACTGTGGCTTTAAGTGTTATAGTCAGTGTGGGCTCACAGCCACTGAGGTGACTTTCATGTTAACCATGTGAAAAACACAGCTTTTTGCTACATAAAGAAATCTGAAAACACCACTGCACACCTTTCAGCATTACAAAGATTAATGTTGCTCTCTGTCATTATGAAACAGATTTTTGGAGGAGACTCAATGGAATTATTGGTAGGTGGAACTAAAGCCCCTTGTGTACCAAATGCAGCTGAGGGTGGACCAGACTCCCACTCACAGTGCTTTGAAAGCAGCTGTCTGGAATTAAAGCTCTTGGGAAAAAAAAAAAAAAAAAAAAAACCAACTTGAAATCAATGCCTTTTAGCTCACTGGGAGATGCTTCAAGTGCTTGTTTTAATTCTGGTCTAAAAGACTTAGGGAGTTGCTTCTGAGAGGGAAAAACAGCCTGCAGAGAAAATGAAATGCCTTAATGCCTCAATTTAGACAATTGCCAAAGTTCAGGCTTAAGAATCAGGTTTTTTACTTTGATCTTCAATTAGGAAAGAAAAGCCACTCACCTTGCTTACAAATTGCTACATTTTGATTTGATTTCCAAGTCATCCCTAAATACAGTCCAAACTGCCCTCTGGATCACATAACTTTCACTGGGTAATTAATTTAAAAGACTTCTGTTGACAGGCTTCCAACACTTTCCCAGTCTATCCATCTTGTAGGCTCAGAACTTTAAAAAGGTACAAAGAGAAATTAATTAACAGTAATTACAAGAAAAAAATGTAATAAGAATCAAAACAAAACCTTCAGGACACTTCTCCCCCTACAACCTTTTCTTTCCCAATGACAATGTAAAGAAACATAACCTAAATTTTCAGCCAGTTTACCTCCTCTAGAAGAGTCTTCAGTTCATTTAGGAAGAGAAGTTTCCTGGACTGTGTTTTTTGTTTTCCTTTGGATCAGTTTAAACCTGCTGTGGACTGAACACCCAAATGCTGTAAATGCCTCCCATGCAAAACCAGGACACAAAACTCAGCAGAGCTCTCAGTTTAGGAAAGATTTCCTATTTCCACTTCCATGGT
This sequence comes from Zonotrichia albicollis, assembly GCF_047830755.1. NCBI lineage: Eukaryota > Metazoa > Chordata > Aves > Passeriformes > Passerellidae > Zonotrichia > Zonotrichia albicollis. Next base: position 2,731,400 of record NC_133820.1, read on the forward strand.
GCAAAACGCTGCAAGTGACAATAATTCATACTACAGACCAAGTGCTTTTTCCCAAAAATGGTTGTGTCAGGGTCAAGAGGTAGAAAAATCTGCAATATCAAGCAATGAATTTGCTGGTAAAGGGCAATGCAGTTGTTCCTTCCAGTGCAGTGCCTTCTTCCTTTTCTCTGAATAGTCCAAAAAAAGCTTTAACTTAAAATACTTCCTAACCCTTGCACTGATTTGTTCAAGGAATGGACTGTGTGGTCAATCAAGTAACCCTGAAATGATTAATTAGAACCTGTTTAGTTCTAATTTACTTGTTATTATATGATACACCAATGAAGGCAAGTCTTTTTCCAGTAACTCTTTTTGCCAGAGGGAAAAAAATGAAAGGAGATTTCAAATGGATTGCTTTCTAATCAAAATGTGCACTAAAATTCCACTTTTTTGCAGTGCAGCCAAATAGAAGCATTTTTACATCACTTTGGAACTTCTTGACATTTGAAAATAGTAATTTTGTTGAGATAATTTTTAAATATCCAAACCCTTAGGACACCCATGGCTTTAAATTTAAATTTTGACAATGAAGACTGAAAGAACAGTAAATTTTGAAGTTAAGATCCTAACATGCCATTGTGGGTATGGAGGTGATTTTTCTATTATTGAGGAACACCTCTTACTGTGGGAAGAGAAATAGGATTGTGGAGAGCCTACATGAGTTGGATATTGTGGTTTGACAAGAAGGCTCAAAGCTGTAATTCAGCTGGCAGGAAATGACACCAGGACACAAATAAGATCAGTAAAGTAAGTTGAGGGAAAGTAAAGTAAGTAAGGGAAAAGTTGAATCTTCACACAGAGAGAAGCTGGAGAGGTAAAACAAGGCTGTGGGATTGTAAGGCTGCTGAAATAAAATGTGGTGCCTCCTGAAGGAACAGAAACAGTTGTGACCTGCAGAGCACCCAGTTTGCCACTGGCATAGGATTCTGCCTGAGAAAACAAAACAAAACAAAAAATATAGACACTTTTTGTCCAGACTTCAGGTTCTAAGTCAATAAATGTGCTTTCAGTATCAAACTAGTACCATTACAAAGCAACATAATCAGACAAATAACTGCCCCTGAATCACTTTGCTGTGCTGTGGAATACTTGAAATGAAACAGACAAAAAGATCTCTGCTTGATGGGGAGGAAGCAGCCACCCAGATGGAAATACAGCTCACATGGACATGCAGCCTGGTGTCCTGTCAATCTGCTTCAATCTGCTTCATCTGTGCTTGCCCAGTCAAACCAGAAGAATGAAACAAAATTCAGAGGATTTTCCATCACACATCACTCTCCCTAGGTCAGTTAGGAGCACCAGAGGAAAGCACAGAGATTTTGGCTGCAAGCAATTTAAAGAATAAATAGCAAGTCTACCCTGAATAAGGATAGGAATGGTTTTACATGCTAAACATTTGCCCTGCCATATTCTTTTCACAATGGCAGTGTAAAAATGGATGCCTTTTAGCTCTATAAATGCATATTACTTCAGGAATTTCAAAAATGTCTGCAGTGTTTATGGCAGCTAAAACTGGAGACTGCATTGCAATGATTTAAAATACTCCTGTCAGTTGTCCTGGTACTTTTTGAACAAGGCTGGCTCCTTTCAGTCTTTTGAAATGCACCTGTGCTCTCCTAGTCTAAAAACTACTTACAACAAGATAAGAAAGCTGCCTAAAAAGTTCTCATTAATTCTTATTTTCTGTTCTTTTTCTTTAAACACAAGCATAAAGGAAAAAAAAAATCTTTGTACAGTTAGCTAAAGTGATAATCCTATAAACTCTGCTTGCCACTGCAGGGGCCCACAAACTTATTCATTTTCCTAATTCTATCACTGCCATTAAGTGAAGATATTACTGTTTCCCCAAACTGTAAATTTTATAAAGTCAGGCCATATCGTGAGGTATCTGACATCTCTCCAACAAAACAATCCTCAGTGTGACAGCTGTGCTTTGACAGAGAGAATTAAGACAGCTTTGACAATACATCACTGAAGTGATTGTGATCCCTGAATATTTCCAGCTGTCTTTTCTGACCTCACTGAGAACTAATGTTTTTCCTTGCTTTCCTCATCGCTGTCCATGTCACCAGATGTGTTGTGCTGCCCACAGGTCTTTTTTTCCAGGGCGGCAGCAGGGAGAATACTGAAACTCAGGGCAAGAGACAGCATAAAATGCTGGTGTAAACTGACAGAATCAATAGGAAGGAATGAGTGGTTTGAGGTTTACTCAAACTAGGATCCATTTCCATGCAAAGAGCACAACAAATTTATTATCCAGCTCCTCCAAGTATGCAATACAGCATGGGTAATTTTAATTTGTAGGTACTGTTAATTATTCCTGTTCCATTAATAACCATGGGAACTTTTGGCTTTTGGTAGGAAATTAGAAATCAATTTGAAAAGTAATTACTTCATTAAATTTATTAATTATGTGTTATAACCACTTCAATCTTCTTTAAAATGAATGACAAGCTGCTCTTCTCATTCATTATTCTATATGAATTTAAGAAGTGCTTCTTTCCTTTTCAACTCTAGGACAATGGAAAAGAGCTATAGAAGATATTTCTGAACCAGATGGGTAGAAGAATTCAGAAACTGGAAATTTATGTCAGTTCTGCAGCCAGAGAAAGCAAAACTGAGATATTTAATTGCTGACTTCAATGAAACATGGACTCAAGGTTGTTTCTCTTAAAGGCATTCTCTAGGTAAGAAGAAACTGCACCTTCCTAAGGCTTCCATTTTCCACATGTACATGTGAGAAGAGAAAACATGAAAGTATTGTTTCTTGAATCTTAAGGAGGCACTTGTTTTTAATCCAATGTGTGGTTTTTTAATCTGTCTGCAAAGGAATTTTTAGGTGAAAAGAACAGCAAAGCATCAAGGAAAAAAACTTATGCCTGCTGAAACTCATTACAAAACTTCAGGCAACTGTTCAAAATACAAATAATTATATGTCCAGAATGCAGGATGGAAAATAGGCCTTAAAAATATGCAGGAATTTTCACAAAATATGGTTAACTAGTTAAAGTCTACACTAAATGCCTCCCTTTCAATTAATCAGCCACACTTCTCACACATATTCTTTTATCCAGTTTAGGGAGCTTCTGGCTGTTTTCGCTCTGGCTTGTGAGTTAGCAGCAAGGAGTCAAACCCAGTTATTTGCATGTTTTTCCTCCTCTTTCATTCTGCACTTCTGTGGGCTCATAATGCACACTGACTGACTTTTCTCCCCACGCCTTGAGTGATGAAAGGGTGAGAGATAAAGGAAAGTTGTCAGAACACCAGTAAATTGGGATGTGTAAAAGTAAGGTGGTTAAATATTCAACATAAGCAGTTGCTGTGGCACCAGGAAAGCTTGAGAAACAGCAGAGGAAGTGAGTGGTTTCATCATTCCTTGAGATTGCTGTGGGGACTGTGCAAAGCATCATAGATCTCTGGTTTAGTTAGAATGCAGAGCACTCCTATTCTCCTATTAACTCATGGGCCCATTTGTGCTTCAGTTCCCCTGGTGGGGCAGAGCCTCTGCTGGGCTCTCAGAGTCCTGAGCCTGTTTCTGTTGGCATTTGGGGGCCAAAATTATGTCTGCTGCTGAAGAAGGAGGGAAAGTGTCTCAGCAGCATGGAGAGGGCCCAGGGTGAGAGACAGGACTGGGAGAGGTGGGGGAACAGAGCAAGGATGGGCACACTTTTAGCTACTCCCTGTCCTCTGCTAGCAAATATTGAAATAAACAGAGATTTAACAGAGTTCAGCTCCAAGAAACCCTGGAGAGAAGTGGTCTTCTGGAGCTGCTTCCTTTTGCTGCACTGTGGGCAAAGCCCTGGTCAAACCTTCATCTTTCTTCATTCTTTCTTGCAGTAAGGTAAATCTACCTTTCTTGTTGAATCCACAGCCTCTTTAAGAATTTTCCATACACTTGAGAAGTATTAATATTTATTTTCCCCAACTTCTCCTTCCCTGGCCTTTTAAAATTTCACCTGTACTTATCCTTCATTAGCTCTTCTGTGTAGTTCCCGGCTGACAAGAATTTTGATATTTCTCACTCACCTGTAGACTTTTTTTAAATCAGTCCACACCTTGCCTGAAGTGTAATGTCAAAAAAACTGGATGAAGCCTTCCAATTGGTGTCCTGACAGTGAACAGCAAAGGAATTATTTGACGTTTCTTATTTATATTCCAAATATCACTGGTTGAAATAATGTCATCCAACTTTATGCTGTAGCTGTCGACACCTGACCTAGAGAGTCTTTAAATTCCTTTAAAGTGAATGTCCTGACTTGGGGGTGTGACCCATCTGAGGTTTTTAAATTAGTGGGCGTCACTGTACTTCAGAAGTGCCTGTTCATGTTGGCTCATGGGATCATAGAGTGGTTAAAATAAAGGTACTCACCTGCAGTGTGCAGGACTGCTTTTGTCCAGATAAACACCATTCATTCTTCATTTTCCAGCTGTTTTATACTCCTGGATACCAGAGAATATGGGATTGGAAACTAGTCCTTGACCAGTATCATTGACTCCAGTCTCCTGCACACACCAGGAGATATAAATATGTAATATATAATCTTCACACACAAAAGCATGCTGCAAGTCACAGAGCACTTCCCAAACATCCATTCCATGTGTAGGAAAAGACCAAAGTTTCAGATGCCATGTGCCTCAGGAAAAGAGGAAGGATGATGATTCCTCTGTGCTCCTGGCAGAACACATGAATAAAACCACCCTGAATTCCCCTAAAAAGCAAAAAAGGGACCATACCTACCCAGGGGACTCAATGTTTGCTGCCAAACTGACAAGGAGTTGGAATTCTCTGCCATCCCCAAATCTGGAACTTGTTTTTGTCTTGTGTGGCTGAACATAGCACAGACCTGTCAGGCTAAAGTAAACCCTGCACTTTGAGATCACAAACTGTGATTTAGAGGATTTAAAAAAATAGTTTCTGGTTTGTATCTACATTTGCCCTCCCCTGAAACCCTGCACCACACACATGTCAAGTGCAGTCCTACTGTTTTGTTATAATTGTTATCTGCCGTCCTTGTAGTGAGGGGGTGCAAAGCCAGAAAAATGAAGATTATTTGGAGTAGCTCCAGTAGTTCAGTCAATGAGGAGGTTCAGTCCTGTGTCTCTTCAGATACAGACACAGGATTGAATTTTCTGCACACATTAAGGAGTGCATTATAATTTTTTTGAGTAAAACAAACTTTTTTTTTTGCCTGCAATGAATCGCAGTTAATATTACATACAAAACGCTGAAAGAGCAGCAGAGTATTAGCATTTCTGAATGAAAATATGACATTTTATATACCCTTAAGGAAAAAAATTGCTAGCTCCCTGGAGCTACCCTGACCAATTTAATTTACCACATCAGTACACACATGAAGTCAAAACTTCCCACTGCCTTTCCATCTACACATAAAACTCAGAGTATCAAGTTTTTTTTTTTTCCCTTCTTGTGTGTGTATTCATTATATTTCTTTAGATTTTCTATTTAATAGATACTCACGTGGTCGTGATTCTGGTCTCTTTTAATTTGATCTCTGCATTTCACCAGAAGAGAATCATACACACAATTCTTAAGTGGTAGAAAAAAGTCAAAGCCAAAAAAGTGGAGGCTGCCCAAAAGCATTAAGGAGTTGCAACATTTAGGTAAATAAGTTGAAAAACTGAAAGGATTTCTATTCTTTATGACCCCAGAACTGACAAAGCCCTGTAGAATGTAAGCTCTGAGAGAAAAATTAAAAGTTTCAAACTACCCCTAGCCAGAGGATATCTAAGCCAAACCTAACGGTGTGAAAACCAAACACCAACTACAGAAACTCTTTTTCCTGCTTCCAGGTTCATATCAGATCACTTGGTTTAGGATAAGAGGTTCAAAGGTTTGAAACATTTTACCCCTAGGAATGAGGAAAGGCTCAGCTGAGTCTGAAAAGATTTGCTTTTATGTGTCTGGGGATGTCATGGGGCCTCAACACTGCTTTTAAAACAGTCTAAATCAGAGATGTTGAATGGACCACCCTCTTCATAAAGCACCTCTCAAATTGCTACACAATTGAAGTTAATTTCACATTGTTAGTGCAATAAATACCTGAGAAAAGCTGGGAATCATGTGCCAGGTCTTCAACCTGATTTGGCACTAGCAGATTTTTCACTTTGCTCTTTGGAAGAGGAAATTTAGCTTGGCTTTCCGTATTAACATGCTATTTTATTCTGAAGTCATATCTTGATAAATAATTTTTATCATTACAGGACATTAAATCTCCAGTTAGGAGACATTTAAAACAGTAACATATTTCCACTCAAAAATACAGAAAGAAAAGCAGGGGAAAAATTGGTGTGTGGTGCTGTGGGAGAGCATCAGAGCAAAACTCTTTGAAAGATGAGGCATATGAAACTGGCTGGCTGCCTGATGTTCTCTTTTAGGTTCTTGCTGAGACTTACTTGAATTTCCAATTGTTTCCTAAGCTGGTGAATAGCAGGTGCTTGCTAACCAGCTCATAATGAGTACAGAGGTCCAGCTCCACGGAGGCTTCTCCCCCTGCTTTTGGCTGCCCCCTGTTCTTGTGGAGAAAAAGATAGAAATTGAAAATGTTAATTGAAAGCACACATACCAGGGACAATTTTGTAGCCTTCTGAACATAGAGAGCTACAAAGAGAGCAGGATGTTGTTAATTTTTTATGCTATGTATGCTGGGATATATTTGGGGATGTGTATATTGTTATCAACCTGAAATCAGGATGTTTGCAAAAAATGCTGAAATCAAACATTCACTCACCCTTTCCCCATTAATCCTAGATTAATGGTTCTAACATGCTGTGGGACTTTGCAAAATTATATCTTTGCAGCTCTGGAATGTGTGTAAGACATAAAATGTGCAGTCTGCTACAAAATAGCCACATAACTCCCCAAAATGAAGCCATTAGTGATGCAGTAAAATCAAGTGACACTGAGGACAACAACTGGCAGAGGGGGAGAAAGGCACAGTACAGCATAAAGGTCAAAAATAAGCTGTAAAACCTGAAAGTCTCCTCAGGTCCACAGCTTGAATCAGTCTTCTGACTCGATAAAAGATCCTCTACACAATTTCCATGGAAAGGAATCCAGCAGGAATGTTGGAAGCAAGTCCCAGGTGACAGACTCCTCTCTCTGGGATATCACAGGGCTACAGCTTCAGTTTAGCAGAGACATGATTGTTTTGTCCATTGCTAACCAAATAGGAAAGAGAAACTGAATAATGTAAGCAAAAAAACATTTCTTATTCTATTTCTTTTTTATGTAACGTAATACATAATTTATATAACATTTTCTTACAACATTTCTTTTTATTTTTCTTTTTATTCTGCAAATAGAGATGTAATATTTTGCCATTTTAAATAAACATATAAAGTAAGCTTTTCTTTAGCAAAACAAAGTATTTAAATAAGTTTGGAATGATTGTCATGATAGCAAAGGAACTTTTATTTACTAAACCTACAGAATGACTATCACCTACTTCAATTCAGTGTCAGCCCATTGATTCATGGAGGCTTTGTTGATTTATTGCAGTCAAGGATCTCATCCAACATTAATAAATTCCATTTTAAATGAATTGTTGTAGAGATTGCAGTATCTTAGGTTTGGTTTTCTTATTAAGCAGTGAACTGATTGCATAACCTATTGAGTGAGGAATTTATGTATTCTCATTACTGAGGAGTTATCTGCAATGCTTTATTGATGGATTTGTGTCGGATAATCCATAATTATCAGTGGCTAAAAATGACTGAAAAACTACCACAAAAAAGTCAATGAAAATGTTGATGGAGAAAAAAAGTAATTCTGTATTTTGCCCAACACAAAATATGATATATAAAAGCCATTCCCTTCAGGCAGGTGAGGAGATAATCTATTTTGATAACTCTTCTCATGAATGCAAAGCCATGGAAAAATTGGATATTGCATTGGAGGCACCAAGAGGATGGAATGAGAGTGGTCTTTCTTTGCCAGGTGCAGAAATGTCATTAGCACAGGACACTTCTCATTGATTATGTGGCAAGATAAGTTTTTGTTACCTGTGGAGGAGCTTTTATTTGGAAATTTTGGCCATTTGCATCCTGTTTGTGCTCCTTTCTCAAGAGAGAGCTCTGGAAGTGAAGTGAGGTAAATGGGTAATCCCTGCTTGGGGAACTGACTGATGAAATTTAGATTTGACAGAGATTTTGTCTGCCTTTGTGTTCTTTAGAGGGAACAGCAAAGCAGTTTCCTGAACCTCAAAACATTTCCTCACAATCACAAGGAAGATCTATTTACTTGGGGTTTTGAGCACAGGGATCATGATGAAACTCATGTGTTAGGGGAAAAAAAAACCCAAAAAACTGTGATTTTATTTTGCTTTGCTTAGTAATATCCGTCAGTCCTTCAAAGCATAGATTTACTCTGTTGTGAAGGCCAGTACAGATGGAAATAATCCACTTTCCTTGCTGCTTGTGCATCACCAGTGCAGCTCCCTCAGCCTCCTCATTGCTTGTTGGCCAGTGGGAGCTCATGTTTGAGGGGGGAATTGGATCAACAGGGAAAGAGTGACCTTGGGAGTGGTTTTTTCCAAGATAATTCCCTGCCCACAGGGTTTGGGGAAATAATACAAAAGGACAGTTGTGTGCCAGCAAGAATGACTGTACCTTTTCTGAAGCTTCTGGAAACAGCAGTTCCAGAAGTGTCTCAGCTGTCTGCATCACCTCCCTGCCCATCACCAGCAGCTGAGGTTTCTCCTTCCAGTTTCATTATCCTTTAAAGCACCCTTCATCAGTCAACCATTTTTTCACATTACAACCCAGTGAGGGAAACACTGCTCACATGGCCCTGTCTGTTAGAACACAGTTGGTTCGAGCTGTTTCATGTAGGGGAAATGATTGAGAAGATGTGTTTTGCATCTTGGTGGTGTGGGTTTTTACTTTCACCTTCTGGGCATGAAACAATGCAGATTCAGTAAATAGATCAAACTGTGTGTAATGAGAATGATTTCAGTGCTTTAGGTTCATTAGTCTCACAGTGTGAACTTTAATAAAAATGAATTTGACTTGATTAGATGTAATTACAGCAATTTGAGTTAAAATTTGTGTACCCTTACATGCTTATAAAAAGGGTGATTATTTTAAAATATATTTGGGTAAATGACAGAGAAAAACATGAATGGCTGTCATACAAATCAGTGACAGTAATTCTTAGTTTACAGAAAAGGAACTTTTAATCACTGGGCCCAGAGGTCACTTCACCCTCTAATTAGACAAAATTACTGATCATCCACCTTTAATAACCATGACCCTTACATAAAGTCTATACTTTATGTGCAGGCATGGAGGTGGCACAGTCATCCCACAGTGGACATTAGAAATTTTCAGAGGTTGCACTGAAAATTCAGGTCACTGAATTGGTGCCAAAACTTGTGTATAATTGAGCCAATCTGTGCTCTCTACACATTATGAGAGCATTATGGTTATGGTCTCACCAGCACTGGGCACCCTGTTCATCTTTAGGTGAAGGGCAAGAAGGATCTACACACCAGGCCACAGGGAATGCAGATTAATTTACCCTGGCAGGTCTGAATAACCCACAAATCTCTGCAGCCACATCCACCCCCCTTGTCTGAGACAGCCCTTTCACATTTTTTTCTTTTTTTTTTTTTCTCTTTTTTTTTTCTCTTTTTTTTTCTTTCTTTATTTTCCCCTGTCCCGACAGAATTTTCTCAGTGTAGTGGAAGAAGGAAGGCATCAAACCTGAAATACCCTGCAGAGTGTGAGGTCCCACTGCCAGACGCAGAGTCCCCTATTCTTTGCCAGCTTTTATTTTCAGGTTACTGCAGCATTGTGAAATGCTCACAAAAATCATGTCACATTCTGAGATGGAATCTGATTATCAATCTTTTTTACCAATAAAACACTGCAGATCTGCAGAGTAGTCTTGCTTGGGGAACTTGGAAATAGGAAATTTCCCAATACTGTGCAGCCAAATTACCCATCCAGTCTACATGTGAAGGTCACTTTGGAAGGCAAGATGGCATTTTGCTGTTTTGCAGTGTTTCTCTCGGTCTCCATCACTCTCTGCTGTTAAAACCACTAAAAAAAGGATAAAAACTTGTGCTAGCAACTGACTTTAACACAGAAAAAATGCCTGGTTGGTACCTTCTGTGAGAACCTGATAGCACAGTTGTTTGAGGCACCAACTGCAATCAAAAGTAGAACATTTCTATTCTGGTTGTTCTTAAAAGGTAAGGAGAAGTAAACAACCATAAATAGTGAAAAGATGATAAACTCAGAAGAACTCACTACTTCAAAATGTAAAAATGTTGGAGAAAGCCTTTGTCTGAAAAAATGTGATTTCCTTCAGTTCAAAGTGTGACCAAGCAGAGCTGATTGAGTGACCTCCACTGGAACAGAAAGGTACGTGGGGTATTATATCTCTAACAAGCAGAAAACTTGTGCCTGTTTGATATGAGCAATACACAGAGAACAAACTGTGTTCCATCCACATTCACCTTGATGAAGGTCATGTCTGGGAACTGGAAATTGTGAGAATCAGAGAGTTTAGACAGTTTGAGCATGTCTAATTGCAAGCCCATAGCATCATGGCATTTGGGTTTCAAGGTGGCATGAATGTCTAAGAACCAAAATAGTGATTTGCTTTTTAAGAAGCTCACCTCCTATGATAAAGCTGTTTCTTCCAATAGGCAGAACAGATGAGACCAATCAAAGCACCACATTCTTGAGGTTGCTGGTTTGAGACACAAAAGACAAAGCAGTATTAGATTTAGACTTTGTGAATGACCTGGAGTATGAGCTAAAAGTAATTTAGGTGATAAGCAGTGCAGTTATTCAACTCTTGATAGCACCAGTAACCATTTTACAAATCACTCTCTGTCTCTGCACAGTTTGCCAAGCAGCAGCATTTGCTTCTTGCTGTAATTCCAATTCCCCTGGGAGATGCTGTTTTTACAGGAGGCAGGGATTAGCAGCACTGTTAAAGCAGGCCTGAAGTTCTGGAGGAGGGAGCAGCAAAGAAAAATGAGATTGCCTTAAATGGGGATCATGTACACAGACAGCCAGGGGCTAAAACAAGTCTGGCTAAATATGCAACCTGTCTTTATTTTGTGTTCTGAAACTTGTCAATATGTAAACCGAAAAAAACCCCCAGAAAATCAACATCCATCACTCCCTACAGAACATATTTAGCACCTCTGCATTTTAAAGGTTAGCCTCCTAACCCTGTGCTTGTGGTTTGAAATGGTTGGAAGCCACCATCTGTTTTAAAGACAATGAAATTTTATTCTATTCACTTTACAGACTGAAGATAAACTAGGATGATTTGCTGAGCCTATTGCTGAGCAACACAATCTCCATCGATGTCAGTCCAGAGGTTTTGATTCCAACGTACTATTTGAGAGTGTGCACCTTATTTCTTCTTTTTAACCCACAGATCACTGCTATCTCAATTGAAATTTGGTTTGTATTTGTTTGTTTGTTTTCCACTCCCTCTCAACTCCTGACTGTTTTGCTAGCTCAGTGATTTTGCCATTTATCTTCTAGAAGGAAAGCATAGATCCATAACTACAGAACCAAAATTAATTAGATGTAGAAGTAATATGACAGCTATTGATATGCTTTTCATAGAGAGAAATCTTCAAGAAGAGACGTTCAGACAGAAAGACAATGAGCAGAAGATCCCAGTCCTTCCCTGGAAGGCCTTAAAGGGAAGACCTTTTACAGAATAAACCTGTGAGACCCTCCAGAAAGAATAAAGGAAAAAGCGGCCCCAGTCAAACATGACCAAAGCAATAACTTCTGTGTCCTCTGGCAACTACAAGCCCATTCAGAGACCACTTGAAAAAGGTATTACCTGCTCTGTGCACAGAAAATGATGATGAGAATATGATCTGCTGTGCTTTTTGCTGGTTCCTGTAATGGTTATTCCACTTTGAGGCAGATTTTCAAAAGTTTACCAAGCTAAACCCTCTCCCCTCAGTTTGCAGCCTCCAGGGACTTCCCTTCTCCAGTATCTTCACTCACCATATTTCAGCCTTCCTCAGCTCAGGCATTTAGGAAACTGGAGCTGATTCACACATCTAATTTGAAGTCACTCAGATCCTGGATGGATGTGGGTCAGCTGTGGCTACCTGAGGAATTGTACTCTTTTTATGCCATGGTTAAATTTTATTTTGAGAATACACTAATTCATAATTATTATTTGCTGAATGACCTGTGTTTTAGGAAGAAAGAAGTGCTCTGCATGTGTGTGGAGGCAACACAATAGAGTTCTAACTTGTCAGGGGATAAAACACAAAGAGCTGAGTGGATCTGTTGGATTTTCTGGAATGCCAAGCTATGGAGCACCTTGGCCTTGTGTATATCCGGCTGCAGAAGTCATTTACTGTGTAGGACTGGATGCCATAAAATCCCTGTGCCTGCTGTACTCAGTGTAGAGTGAAAGGATAAACAAAGTGACTTCAGCACAGCTTTTAGTGAAACCACCCTTGCTGTCCATCCTCTGGGCACCAATGATTCCTTTTCTATTTTGTGATAGAAGGTAACCTTTGCAATTTTATGTTTATCAACCCCTCCCAATTCCTCAGTATAACCTTATTTTGGGATGCTTCTACCTTTTTTTAAGGGATGGTGGGACACAGTAATTCCATGTTTGTTTCCATACATCAGTGGAAAAACTAAGTATTTATCTTACTGCATACAGAAGGCCCAGCTCTACAGCAGAAGAAAAACAATTGGAATCTATGGATTTCCCATCTTTTTCTGGCCAGTTCCTACATTTATTTTGTTGGGATGCCTTGTCTGGTTTCTCCTAGGGGCTGAATGAAGACTGAATATAGATCTCCTCTTTTGGATGATTGACAGAATGTGTGGTTAGACAAGTCTTTTTAGAGTCAGACATAACCCCAGCATAAGGGATCTCAGAAAAAATACTGACTTTTTGTAGCACAAACCTCCCTCTCCCCTGAGTTCCACCCTATTACAGTCATTGCTGACAGAATAAAGAACTATCAAAACAACAAGGTTCAAAATAAAACTCGGGAAGCTCTTATGAAACATGAAAGCTCCGTGCTTCAAAATTCTGGACTGAGGAGAGCACAACGTGTGCACAGCGAAAAGTTTGAAGGGAAATAAATAAAATAAATCCAACCCCTGTGTTAAAACAAAGAAAGCTCTAAGAAATATTTGCTATGCATCAGATCAACTGCAGTCTAATGATCACAGCGAACTCATTTCCAGTGGCATATATAAACCCATATAAAATGTTAATCAGGAGAGGGGTGGGAGGAGGGAAATGGCAGAGCATGAGGACAGCTCTGGGCTATGTCACCACTGCCAGTGCTGAAGGTGACAGACAGGGAACAGAAAAACCTCGAAAGCCAGGAGAAAAGCGAGGCAGATTTAATACCTGCTACCCCAGAATCCCTGCTGGGGCAGCTTTTGGCAATCTCAGAGACAAGAAATGGAGAGAAAAGCAGTGGGTGGGAAGATCTTAGCCAAATGGAGAAATTCTTTCAATGCCAGCTTTGTGCCTGACAGCAAAGGAAGAGGAGAAACACTTTGGATGGGGCCATCTCAGCCAGAGGCTGTCACATGTCATCAATCTTTTCTAGGATGAATAATTAGTTTCAAGGCATTATGAACCTAGAGTTTATAATTTTCATTTACCTATGCACCATTGCTACAAGTAGAAATGAGCATCTCAGTGGGAAAGTTCTTTGATTCCTCATCGATTTCACTGATCTGAAACCATTTTGTGCAGAGGACTGAGATGATCTAGACTGCTGAAGCACCATTTTACATCATATTTTATCTAATCTAATCTAATCTAATCTAATCTAATCTAATCTAATCTAATCTAATCTAATCTAATCTACAGCAGGGCCTTGTTACCCAAACTCCTTGTCTTTCCCCAGAGCATTGTGGATCACTGTACCATACCTGCAGCTTGTGTATATATTATTATATTATATATATTTAGGAACTCTTTAAAATTTTTTCTTTGCCTTGGTACTTAATGTCATTACTGCATTGGCCTACTGTGTTATTTTAACTGGAAAAATATAATTCTATTAATTCCTCAAAAACTGTTGAATTACTAATGAGATCTTCATAATACATCCTTACATTTGCTAATATTTCCTAACCCAAATTTATATTTTGTGAAATCTTTAAAAGATATCCATGAGAACTTACTCAAGACTTTTTCTCTTTTTGAGATTTCATTGTCATAATTTCCCCCATTTAACTTTTGAATTACTATAAAAAGTAAAGGAGATTTATTTCTACATAAAATCTAATTCATGCTACCAGTAGATAGAGAAGGAAACAGGGATGTGACTGATCATTCTTAAATCCCATTTTTTTGTTATTTGGGTTATTAATGAATGATTTTGTTATTTCCAGAGTAGCATATCATTCAAGTAGCTTGAAAGCTTTTGTAATTTGAGAATTGTCTTGTGTTCTGTCAAAAAAAAAATAAATAACATGGAATAATTCATATAGCACAAAGAGTTTATAACCTAGCAACTGTAAAAGATTGTAATTCTGAAGTGTAATAATACCATTGTTAAAGGAAAGGAAAGACAGGAGAGCAGTTTTGCAGGTTTTTATGGAAATGTATTTTGCAATACGCACTGCTTCAGGCAATGCTTTTTTTCTGATATAAATCAATTTATTTTGGCAATTAGCAGACCCCATCACTGTGCCTACTCAAAACAGAGACAATAGTTATTTAAGAGTATGAATGCAAACCCTCAGTGTCAAATTCAGCTCTCCTTCATTTGTTCACCATGGAAGTAAATTATCTGAATGTCTGAAATATCCCATTTTTCTGTTAAGAAGTCATTTATGGGTTTTAAAAATGGGGAGCAGGACTTAAGTATTGTGTTCCATTTGGTAGCATTTAATTTTACACTGTTTCTCAGAGTTCCACAAAGCCAAGAATGCTGGGGGATATAATCCATAGTGCTTATTAAATAGAATGCACTAAACATCACAAAAATAGGTATCAGCCAAGAAATTCCTGTCTCCATTTCCAGCTGTCCTGCCAAGATATGTCCTGTTCTGTTTCTGCTGCACGAAAATCTGAACTCAGCTTCATCCCTGATGCAGCCCAGCTTCAGGAGGTGCATGGACACACACAGGGGCTGTCCTAAATTCAGACTCAGCATCTCCTGTGAGCCTGCCTGCTGACTGACACAGGTGAGTTTTCTGAAACAGCAAAGAGCAAGGCTGCTCATGTGGCTGGGAAACCAGGCATGTGATACTTCCAGAGAAGTGTCTTAATAATGGAAAATTGTGCACTTTATTTTTTTCCAAAGGATTTCATGTCATCATTAACTTAATTTTATCAAAATAGAATGCAGCTTTTCTATAAACTTGTGGCAGGGGAGGATATTTTATTTAGCAGTCAGAACTTGTGTGTCAGGCAGGATATCAGAGGGATATGAGAAAATATATTTAAAAACATGCTCAGTTTTTATATTTAAAAACATCCTCAGTGTGGATCCATTTTTAGGTTAATTCCACTCAGCAGATGCCCTTCCTAAACTACTTTCAAACGACTGCATTGCTTAAGTTCAATTTCAATAACTACTAAATGGCACTTTTTGCAGTGACACGCATGAACTGAACTCCCCATTACCATCATCTGGAACAGCTTTCTATGGATTCACTCTTTGCATGGTCTTGAAAGGTTTCCATGCAAAGAGGCTGCTTGATTTCCGTATGGAAATCTGACATTTAGAGTCGGAGGCAAATGAGCTGTAAAGAGGATGGGTCAAGTCACATCAGTGGGTTTTAAGCACCCTCCTGTTTATTGGAAGCATGACACTGATTAGAAGCATGAAACAGTGTTGCTAATTTATAATTTCTGCTTATCAACTTGCACACAACTGGTTTGGGAGTGGCATTCTTCAAAGATTAGCAAAGAACAGAGAAAGTGGCCAGTTGGAGCATTTACCTTTGTGTCACACCATTATTGAAAGCATTGGCAACGCTCCCTACCAGCTTCTCCTCCTCATTCCTCCAAAACAAGGCACAATAAAGGGTTTGAAAGGCAGGCACAGGTTTTAGGCACCTCACCTGTAATAGGACCTGAAAACTTGGTCCTTTCCCACTCTGTAACTTGCGTCAGTGGCTGCCAGGAGCTGAGGATGCCTGTGTCTGCACAGCTCCAGGGGTGTCAGTCATTATTGGCACCATCTGCTCACTCCAGGGACAGCATTTCCAATCTCCTCTCCTGCAAGGCAAATGGCTGCAGAGGAATCCCAGCAGCTCTGCTGCAGGAAAGAAATTTTTTCCACATGCCATGAGATTTTTTCTTTCCTCTTTGCTTCCTTCCTTACACTTTGTGCAAATACGCCAGGAGATTTTTTTCTTTCCTTTTTGTTTCCTTCCTTACACTTTGTGCAAATAAGCCAAGTTCCTCTGCACTTGAAGGTAAAATAACTTCCTGAGAAAACAAAACAGAAAAGTCCATTAATTTTTGGACCCTTCAAAAGTACAAAGTCTGTGTGTCTCACTCCCTCTAATAAAACATGTCATGCTTGCTGGAATAAAAATATATATTGCATATGCAACTTTCCACTATGTGGCCAATTATGCTTTCTTCATGATAAATAAGAAGTCACATTTCATGGAAATGAAACTTGAACACAAAATTTGGCCAATATTCTGTGTGTTACTTATCAGCTGATAGAGTTTATAAGGAAATACATGTCAGCAGTCTCTAAGGAGGAAAGGGAAAAGTATAAGGGATTAACCACTTATGGATACATGATAATAAACTAATGATGACTATTACTAACTATTGTATGATACAAGATCAATAATTACCTTAACTGCTTTGAATAATTTACCAGCTCTCTATAATTTATAGCTCAAGCTTTGTAAAACTTCTGAAGTTAGAAAAAAAGACTGAAACTGTAAGCACAGGAAACTTCTCCGGTGGTTCCTCTTTTACACTACATAATAATGAAAACATTCATATGAGCATGCAAAAATATGTTTGCCAAAATAAGATGAAGTTCTTCATTTACTCTGCAGTCTTGAATTTTATTTCTTCACATAACTCTGAAAGGCAGAAATTTCATTTTTAAACTGACTATTGGTTAATGAGTGCACATCCTTTATTTCCTGTTTTCTTTATAGTAGTGTCACTGAAATGTCTCCAAAAAACAACTGAAACTTGCAAAGTTCTGGATAATAAACATTCCCTGTTTGGGTGAGGCAGAAGGATGATCTATCTTTTAAATTGCAGTGTAAAATAAAGATGTACAAGACTGGGTAAACATTGAAAGCATTTTGAATGTGGCAGCACATCGGTTTAGACATGATCATTTTGTTCATACCGAATATTGTTCAAAATGATGTTGGGAAAGCAAATTATTTCAACCACTTACCATGGACCAGAAAAGATCAGAAAAAAAATTACACTGAAATCTGTGTCTCATATATGCCTTTCATTTTCATTTCAGTTTACTTTTGCAAGAAGTTAGAAAGATAAGTAGAAAAGGCACCTTTTGGAAAATGTTTCTCGTCATAAAACTTGGAAATATTAATGTATAGTACACACTGAAAGAACAATTAAGTATCCATAGTACTTTAAAAATATTGACCCATACTTTCAGAAATGAGGTAATATTGAAAAACTAACAGAACACAAAGTAATACTGAAACAAAATAAAGACAAATATGTTTCTAGATTAATTCCATTACCTGTACTGGCATTCTCATGGTGAAAAACATGGTGAGAACTCCATAAAACAGAAGCTGGAAATATTGCAGGTGGATATAAACTGACTTTTTCAGCTACAAGAGTAAAATAAGTAGTTCAAAATAATGACTGTTCTTTGTTCCTCTAAAGTGTGCATGAGATATCATTATTTACAGGAGTCTAAGGAAATTTGGAGGGAACAAAAATAATGCTACAAATTATGAGGTGAAATTTCCACTTTCCTATTGTAATTCTGTCCCTGACACAGGGAATAGTTTTTGTCAAGTCATTTATGTTTCCTTGGGCTAGACACTTGTTTCTGATGCCCATGGAAATGACATTTGTTTATTCCATAAAAGTTGCCTGGTGAAGGGATCTGTGCATCCAGAAACACTTAAAAATGCTACAACAAGGAATGGTTAAAATATTGAGCTGTGACTCTGGAAATTTCATTTTTAACCCTATCTTTATCTCTTTAGGCCACTTTGGTCATTTCACCTCTTTGCTCTTTATTTTCTCCTACAATTTATCTCCAAAACAGGGGGAGTGGGGTTTGCCATCTCCAAAAGCTTGCCAGCATTGCTAAAACCAGAAGGAAAGGGAAGAGTACAGAACAACCGAGTGATGACTGCTGCATGCAGGCAGTACTTTAATATTTGTTAATTAGAACAATTTTCATGAAAAATGGGGCTCTAGGAGTGCCCCTTGCTGGGCTGTTCTGCAACAAGGGGGAATTTCCTTCCTCCCTTTCTTCCCCTTCCCCTCTAGGCTGATCAGTGAAAATTAGCCAATATTAGACATATTAGACTTTTTCAGTCCAACATTTAAACTAATGCAGGTCACACAAAGAGAGCACTCCCATGATCTGCCGGATCAGCTGGGGTGGGACCAAAAGGAAAGAAATTGGGCAAAATTCCTCATTAAGAGAGGGCTGGTGCTGCTTTGTCAGCAGACACTGGGGCAGGATGCATGACCATGACCTCAGCTAGATGGAATTGGGACAAAAAAGCTGCACTGATCCTTAAAACTCCTCAATCTAGGGCACCTTCATTTTTCAGGGCAGCCTGATAGAAGCAGATTTGAGAGTGTAAAGCTGTGGGTTCATTTTATATTTCTCTATTGTCTCCTATTAAAAGCACCTGGCCTGTGCTTGGCACAGGGATGGAATTAAATGTATGAATTCAGAGCAGGATATGCCACTTCTCTAATCACGGTTAGGAAAGGATTACCTCAGAAAGAACATCTTCCAGTGGCTGGCTTGTCAAACACAGCACCTGCAGTAAATAAAGAGAAAATTCACTTTTTTTCCTGTGTTATAGGTCTCAATTTATCTCTTTCTCTTGCAGCATTAGTGCTGTTTTTCATTCTTGCTAAAGTACTTTATGTCACTGAGACAAAGTTTGCCACCTTTCTCCAAACAACTGCTCAAATTGGATGCCATTCTCACCTTACAAGCGTTGTAAAAATTATTAGATGGTTTGTAACATCCAAATAATTTACACTCCCAACAGAGATGTATCCTTTAATATTTTGAATTCTTGTGTCAAGTTAAATGTGATAGGAATGCAAGGGTGAACTTTCATGTTTTTATCAACAAAAAAATTGAAAGCACATTTCAGTCATTATTCTGATTCAAAAATGCCAAAAAATAAATGTTTCATAAGAAAAAGAGAAGCAAAGTTGGTAATCTCAGGAAAGCTTCCTCGTTTTTAATGAAGTATTGTCTATTATTATATATACATGTACTATTACTGGATACAATTGTATATATTAATGCATTATTAATGTATATATTCTAGTATTATTAGTTGATATCATTATACATACTGGATTATTTTTCTAAGTATTTTTTAAAAAAACATAAATGAAATGAATGTTTCCCAAGAGAAAGAATACCAAAATTGGCAATCTGAGCAAGTTCTTTCTTGCTTTTCCTGTTGTTTACTGGGTTATTTATTCCCATCACTTTTTTAAACACAGGCATCAATAAACAAGTTATATGGCACAGTAAGAATTTAGGACCTACAATTCCCTCAGACAACATCATTAGGTCTAGGTGATGTGAGTAAGCCTGATAGTGATCACTGTAGCAGAGTAATCTGATTTTTTTTTTTTTTAATGCAAGCATTCTAGGTGTTTTTCAAGCAAAAATCCCAGAAACTCCCTGCAGCAGCCACTAAACTCACTTGTACAGAAGACCCAGTACAGTCTGAACAAGAGTTCCTTAGAAAAAAAATACAAGAAACCAGTTCTCAACCAAAACCAGGGACAAAACTGATTTTTTTTATCTTTTCCTTTCTGTGGAAATAGCAGAATGCAGCTGTTCTGTCAACACTCAGAAAGAACAGAACTATTTTATATGCAATGAAAAAAGGTAGCCAAGAATACTGAAGAAATCTCCAAGTCCAAAGGATTAAATAGTGCATTTCTTAAAGAAAATACCAGTATATTTTTTTCCAGTAAAGTTCTCCACTGGAAGTTAGACTGAACAGAGGCATTGTACATTAGATTACTGTACTACAATTGCCATACTAATAACCTTGCTCAACCACTATATATTCCTTTTTAAATATGTAAATTAGAAACATTAAATAGCAGTTTATTCTGCATTAAAATCACAGTTGTTTATACACTTGCCTACTTTTCCTTCCTGAAAACAGGTGATCAGCAATTAATTTCCTGTTTACCACACCCATTTTTCCAACTGTAATTTCTCTCCAAAGAGTAATGTTGTGGAGCATATGTAGAAGTCATTCCAGGAATGATGTGGCAACATCTCATACCTCAGATTATTCTGTCTTCTAAAATTCTCAGATGCTTGTGAGGATCTCTGTTGGCATTTTTTAATTAAAAAAAAAAAAATGTTTCCAGTTCAACGAGCTGAGAACATTTTTGAAACACATTTCTGTGAAAGCAAATGGAGGGCTTCGCATATTTAGCTGGGAAAAAAATAACCCCACGTTTAAAAAAAATAATGAACTTAATTCATGCTATGCAGAGAGCATAGGGAGAGGGAGGCGAGTCCTGATCTTCGAATGTTTAAGGTGGAGAATATTGAATAATTCAATTTATTTTGAGTTTACTCATGGTCCTGTGTCCTGCAGGCCTGAGGGAAGAAGAGGCTAAAATGCCAAAAGTGGTGTCACTGCATAAAAGCTGCAGAATTTATGCAAGTGAGCTTCCTCAGCTTACATGTGACCTCTTCTGACTTCACCTTAGCTACAAAAGAAGCTGCTAAATTAAGCTTGCAGAAAAACTCACAAAGGTCATAAACTGTTCTTGCAAACAGCCAAAGTTGTGTGGTCAGTGCTGGCAAGGAAAGTTGGTTCTTTTTCCATAAACTTTGCTTCTCTGACTGTCATTTTCACTTAGGATATTTTTCCCCTTCGAGGAATTCCTCCAGGACTTTCCCTTCTGCCTTGTCTCACCACAGCGACTCGGCTGGGAAAATAATGTAGCCTGCAGTTTAGCCAGTGTGCTTTTATCAAGAGGGTTTTTTGGAAGAAAAGAAGATTTAAAGTGAAATTCCTTAGTTTAGCACAGATTAGGGCCTCTGGTACTTCACATGTGCAGAGGTGGATTATTAACCTTTGGGGAAAGGTAGCAGAGTGCTCACATTAACTTCCCACAGTGCTTGAGGTTTTTTCCCAAGTGCACATTGGGGAGCCATTGGAATGATAATAATGAAGAGCTCACTTATTCCTGCAACTCCTTGTTTTATGGCCATAATCTCTGCAGAGTGAATACAACACAAACCAATCCCAGTAACCACTATTATTATCATTACTGTTATTAATATTATCATCATCATATTTATTGCTGCGTTAATGTTCATCTGAATTTTTAATAAAAGCTTCAGCACACCTCTCAGATGGTGTTAATGTACTTTGATCTCCATGTGGACTAAATTTTAACAGGAACAGAGTAGTAGGTTGTTGTTTGGGGTGTTTTGTTTGTTTTTCTGTTTGTTCATTTGATTATGTTTTCAATGAACTGATTTCTTCTCATAGGGAAGATTAAGCATTCTTCAGAATTAAAATTCTCCCAAAGTGGAAGCCTCTGGGCTGAAAATAATGAAGTTTCTGGGAGACTCTGCACATGCGAAGGTGTAATTTTGATGTGGAAATTGCAATGTGGGATCTATTTCTGAGGAAAGCTTTGCTAAGGAAACATTTAACATTAATATAATAATGCTTGTTTAATATTTCAATTAAATTTAACTTAAACAAAATAATTTATCTGACATCAGAGAAATGCATCAGCATAATTTTAAAACTAATAAATCCTTTGCTTCTCTATCTGTTACTCATTATATTTTCTAGAATTAAAATAAAATAATTGAGGTGGTATTGGTTGCCCAGACTTTTAAACCAGAAAAGCAGAGGTTTCTAATGTGAGTAGGTTAAACTGTTTGAAGAGTTAAAACCAGCTTTTTCCAGCCATATCCTCTTGGCACACAGATTTGCTTTGAAGGTATTTTTTTTTCCCTATGTCAGTTCATTAAAGTAAACCAGTTCAGAGAGTAATTTAAAGTAGAGAATTTTCTGAGGTATTGAGAAATTGGCAGAACTGTTTTCCTCAAAACGCATGGCTCTAAATGAGGAGTGAGAGCTAGCAGTCCCATAATCCAGGATAATTTGGACCCTGGAAAGATAACTCATTAATTAAAAATAGCACTTTAGAATAAGCTGCTGGTTTTTTCCTTTTTTTTTTTCCCCCCAGCAATATCATGCCTGCAAAAAAATGTCAGATACTTATTAAACTGTAAGCTTTAATTGCAAATTTAGATTTCTATTTTTAGGCTTTCCTGATTAAAGTCAAAGTCACAGATAAAGTTTGATGGAAATCAGAAGTGGAAAGGAATAATTTAGTAAATAAATGGAAGTTAGCATTTACTAATATATGGCTACTCTGAATAAATAGTATATAAAGTAAATATATAAGTAGTCTGAATAAATGACATACTTTATCGCATGTAATAATAGGGCAGTCACCTATAGGAAAAAAAAGAGAGATTTTTTTTCTTTTTGTGTGTTTGCTGATCCTCTTTTGTACAGTTTCATCTTGTTTCAAGTCAATTTAAGGTTAAAATTTGCATCCAAACCATTTCCATTTTTGACAGCAGTGTAAGCAAAACCAAATTGCATCTTGCTAGTCACTGAGGGGGAACAAAAAAAAAAAAAAAAAAGGAAATATATAACAGGCTAAAGAGCATTTTTTGAGGGAGAAAAATAAAGGCAGCAGAGACGCTCCAAGGTGACTCTGCCTCTGAAGAGGTGGCAAGCTGTTATTTCCTCGGTGTCACGGCTGGGCTGCCTGCTGAGGGACGCCTGGAGATGAACAGGGGCTCTCTGACAGAAACCTGACCACCCCTCACTGGAAAAAGGTGCTGGGAGAAAGATTATGAAGGCATGATGCCTTCATGAAGTGTGGCATTTAAAGCACGTCCCCAAAACCCCTTCCCCTCCTCGTGCCCTTTCAAGAGGAAAGCAGAGCTCAGGGGAACAAAGAGGGATGTCACAGTGCCTTTCCTGGCAGGTAATGGAGCACAGATGAAAAATCTTTCACAGGGTGTGTTCAGGAGGATGAAGGCAGAGACTGTGCTGGGTTCTAAACACAGAACTGTCGATGCCCCCATTAGTCAGAGCCATCAGGACGTGTTTGTACCCACACTGGGGAAACTCCAGCCAGGGACTGAATGCGAAAATCCTTGAACAATTTAAGGCACTGAGTGCCCCACCCTGAGCCAGGTGTGTGGCATTGGCTGGGTCCCCAGGACGAAGGAGGAATTGAGAATCTGACTCCACGTTCTTAGAAGGCTAATTACTATATCATACTATACTATATCATACTATACTATACTAAAACTATACTAAGGAATAGAGAAAGGATACTTACAGAAGGCTTAAAAAGATACTAACGAAAACTTGTGATTCCTTCCAGAGTCCGACACAGCTGGACAGTGATTGGTCATAAAGTCAAAACAATTCACATGTTGGATAAAAATCTCCAAACCACAGTCCAAAGCAGCAAAACACAGGAGAAGCAAATTCTATAATTATTGTTTCCATTTTTTCCCTGAGGCTTCTCAGCTTCCCAGAAGAAATCCTGCCAAAGAGATTTTTCCAGAAAATATGACAGTGACATGAGTGCTCTCAAGGTACAGAAGGCTGGCTGTGTGCAGGTGCTGAGCCATCCCCTGGAACACCACATACCATGGCAGGTTTGCAGGGGGGTTTGCTCTTCAGGACTGTGGCAAATGCTGAGATGATGCCACACAGAGCACACAGACACTGCTGTTCCTCATCAGCAGCCTCGTTTGCCCCTTTGGAGAGCGTCTTAGGTTGAAAGATGTAGTTGGGTTGTGTATTCTATCACCATCTTCGAGGCGGGGCAATTATCTTCTGTTGATTGGGCAGTTTTCTTTATCTCTTCCACAGCCAATCCTCCCTCCAGGAGATCTCTTCTGTTAATGAGCTCATGAGTGTCCCTGCATGACTGATAAAATTACATCATAAAATTCCACCATCCCATGGGGAGATGCTCTGCCCAGGGGAGGAGCCAAGCATTCCTGCCTGGATCCAATCTGAGCTTTGGGACACCCCAGCAGCCTCTGCCCCCTTGCATTGCCAGAGGAGCAGCTTTCTGCTGCCCTGCATGGCCAGAGGGAGCCCAGGCCCATCTGCAGCAGCTCTGGAGCTGCAGAGGAAAACTCCCCCCTTGTGCAGGATCCCTGCTGCAGCAGAGCCACAGCTGGCACTGCAGGAGGGCTGAGCCCCCGTGGGATGGGGCTGGGACACCCCCTGACACACGGGGGTCAGCTCCTATTCTGACTCTGGCAGTGCTTTGTTTTCTTTTTTGTACTACTGGATTTGTATTTTTAATTTTCCTAGTAGAGAACTATTATTTCTATTCCCATACCTTTGTCTGAGAGTCCCTTAATTTAAAAATTGTAATAATTTGAAGGGAGGGGGTTTACATTTTCCATTTCAAGGAAGGCTCCTGCCTTCCTCAGCAGACACCTTTTCAAACCAAGACAGCAAGCAAGTGGCACCAAGTGTCTGCTTTTTGAAATAGGACTGTTCTATACAGACCTAAATTCAGCAGTAAACCGGGAAGGAGAAATCCAGTTAGTGAATTTCCTTTCAAAGACTGAGAGAAAATTGCCTTTTTTTTTTTTCTTTTCCTCTTTTGGCATTGTGTCTAAAATAAACATTCATTAAAGCTTACTCTGTCCAAAATCCAGCTACAGTGGTTTAGCAGCATGCCTCGGGAATAGTGCAGCAACAAAGTGCAAAGAAGTAGAATCAGATCACCATGGCAGAATAAAACTGAAAATCATTAAGCCTTTTCAAAGACCTCAGGTTATCAGTTGTTAAAAAAGAAAATGAAAAATATGATGCCACATATAATGCTGAAAAAAATGGCATTTTTTTCAGTAGCAATCAGGATACTTGATAAGAGCATGATCCAATTCCTGGTACTGTCTAGTCACAGTTTTAGTTTAAGTGCTTCATGAAAAACTACATTCAGGGTTTTACCTGAACGTAGTTCAGGAGAAAAGGAACCACTTTTTCCTCATCTATAAAAACAATTATTTAAGTTTCCTGGCCCATGCTAAAGAAATTACTGTTAATTATTTAGGATATAATTATGCTAGAACTTCAATATAACATTAAAACACCTAGCTGATAAGACAATTTAATACACAACACAAAGGAGGAAAATTGCAAGTTTAAACCTGACTAGAAGTTGCTTCTGTGTTACATATAAAACCATATTTTATACAACATTAAAAGGATCTGAGACCTTCCCTTTCTAGAATAGTCAAAGGCAAGGAGCCCCAAAGCCTTCATAAACATTGGTGAAGAATTCATCACTTAGTCATTACCTGGCCATATTTCTGAGCCATGAAAAGCTTTAATCTTTCCAGTCTTCCACTCTCCTAACTTTGAATCCTACTTTGAATCCTTGAAGGTTTGGGGCACTGTTTAAAATATGAGTATCAGTGTTTAATGATAACAATCCATCATCTGCTTGTCAGCTTCAGCTGGAATGCTGTTGAGATCTCCCTGGCAATAATGGATTTTTGAGACAATCAATGGCTTGGGTACAAACACTTCAGGATGCAAGAGCAAAGTGCCAGCGAGAAAGGGCAGCTAAACAAAATTCAAGAGGAAAATTGAAAATTTTCTGTGAAAACATACAGAAGTTTAGGAGAAAGCCAGCAGAGATGTTAATTCAGCAGCCTGTTCTGAGAAGCAGAGGGGACTGACACATCCCCATTTGATTGGCACCTGCCTGGCTGGCAAAGCCCCATCAGGCATTTCATCAGGAGGTGAGGAGCATATTAATGTTTACCCTGGCAAATCATTATTCATAGTTAGCTGCTGGGTGCATTAGCAAGTTTAAAAGAGCTTTGCACTCCTCGTTTGTGCACACACTGCCTGCAGAAACTGTTTTACTGTAAAAGCTGCTGGAATTACTGTGGCACAGTGAGGGGAGTTGGTTCCCTGCACACACATGCACTTGGTGCTGCCTACCTGGCAGCAGACATGAAAACATCTTATAATTTCACATCCAGCCTTAAGTTAAGGTTGAAGGAAAACCAATAATGATCTTGCTCAAGTCTGCTGAAGGTTGAGTTTGTGACCTCAGGAAAGGGTAAAAGAAAATCTGCTGAGTTGTGCAAATAGCATAGTTTGAAATATATACTGATTGTTTAATAAATGTGGAGTCTACAGGAGGGTCTTGGGGCAAAGATATTTATGGGTAGCTTAACTTCAAGCCCCTCCTTCATTGGTAAGTTTTACATCCTTCTTTACCACAGCAATATTCAATTTTAACCTTGGATACTTAGCTTGGATATGTGTAAGAAACTTTTCTCACATTTGCTAATAATCTGAGTGGATATTAAGTTCAAGACTCTGAAGAGAAGCCCTTGCTGAGGAGAAACAGAGTCTACATGATAAATGAAGACTGTATTTAAGGCACGTGGCCTCTGCAGTTCCAACGGCACAGGATGTAACCAAGCCCAAATATTCCAATATACACGAGTAGCAGGACATGAGTGGCAGGCTGACATGAACAGCATCCTACAGTGATAACAGCAGACAAACCGTGGATTTAAGTCCTGCCTGTCTCAGAGCCTGGCCAGTCCTTTCTCTGTCAGCCATAAATTTCAGGCCAGTGCTCATATATCAGCTGAATCATTTGAATGGTCCTTCACTGTATCATTCCCCAGCTGTTGGCTGGATGCATCCATCAGTGAGCTGAGCAGCTTTTGCTGCAGCTGGAGTAAAATCTATTTTTCAGTTTGAAAAGAAAGTCAGTGGCAAGGTTACCTAATGCAGTAACAATCTTTCTATTTAACCTTTTATGCCAAAACACCTTGATGTAAGTGATAGTCACCCATTTAGGACACAGAAACAACATTTAGGTTGCTTGTCACTGCAGGAATTGCAAATATCAGTGTTGAACAGTCTTGAACTGTATTCTACGTGCTTAGAAAAACTCAGGATCTGACCTCCTTGTTTTGCAAGTATTTGTTTAAATCAACAGCAATGAACATATTTATTCAAGTGTATTGCAATTTGTTGCAGCCAGTTTGTAAACAGAGGTGAAAATGAGCTTCATCCTTGTGTTTGTAATCCTGGGAAATGTGTGGACTGGAAAAGATAACCTTAGGCTTGAACTTCCTGAACAGACAGGCAAATACCATCATATAACTGAATTCCCTCCTGATTTCTATGCATCATTTTTACTTCTCCCATTTTTTAAAAGCCCCTTTAAATGATTAGCCAACACCAAAATTGCGCAGAAAGAAAACTGCAGCTATCTCCATCTGCACGTGGATTAGCTGGTAGAAAAGAAAACAAATCCATTTTCCGTACAGGAGCTGTAAATCCTGGGACCTGATGAAACTGCACTAATTAACAAAGAATTAAAGCTAGGTATTTTTTGGCATTGCTACTTCACTGATAATTTTATGGCAAGCAAGTTAGGAAAGCAGCAGATGAGAGAGTGAGATGAAAGTCGTTTACATCAACTAGCTTGGCTAGAGCTGAGGCCAAGTGGCATTTAATGACATATATTTTCGTTCTGAAGTAATACTGGTTTGACATGGGGAAGGGAAAAAAAACACTTTTGATGAAATCTCAAATTTACAGTATTTTTACAAAGAAAAAAAAATCTTAATCCCCAATCAGCTGTTTTCAAGCCCACTGAAACTTGTCAAGGGACTTATGTTTTGAAACAATGCCTTTGGCTACAAATACCTAACAATATTTTCTATGTTCTATACTTAAAAAAAGACTACATTTCTCCTATGTCTTGATAAGATCAAGTGCAGAATTTTCAAACCTGTGAATGCATCTGGTATCCATCAGTAGCCCAGACATTGCTTTTCCAGCTTCACACTGATGAGAGTTTGTTAAGCCATGGAATCAAAAGTTGCAGTTGTGTTTAAATAAGCCCTTGGGCAACTGATTGTGCTCTTAAAGTTATCTCATTCTCCAGGAAAATTCATCAGCTTTGGACAGTGTTATCATTTAAACTCTTCTGCAATGTGCATGCATCCAAAAACAACAGTTTTGCCGTACACTCTCCACTATTTGCACACTGATTGACAATTTGCTGGCAATCTGCTGCTCCTGACTGGATCTTGCTAAACTGGAACGTTTTTGGTCACTGAATGATGGTTTTAATTTTCCAAGTCCAGGACAAAACAAATAATCTGCCAAGAAATTTTTCTTAAGACTCACAAGAGTCACTCTGAAGGTTAAACTGAGCACTCCACATAATGGGTGGCTTTTCTTCTTGCATCACATTCACTTTACTAAGCATCAAAACCTTTATATCAATTAACATGCTCCACTACCTATTAGATGCCATTCTATCAAACTGAAATTGTCCTTGGCAATTATCCTGTTTAATTTAACAGGTCCTGCTCTAAAAATCTGTCTCCTAAATTCCACATCTCTCACTTGTAGAGCCTGCAGTCCACACTGCCCTGTGCAGCCTTGTCAGGATGCTGACAGGTCAAGCAGCTTTCAAAGAGTAAAAGAAATACAAAGAAATAGTGCCTATATTTCAGCTGGAAATCTCCAGGAAAACTTGTTGCCCTTTGTTGTGCACATTTACAGAATTGGTTCTGGCAGTTTCCCCATCATTTCCTCAGCTCAAAGGAGAGAACCAGGCCTTGCACTGCCTGAGCAGCAGTACCTGACACAGGAGTGTGTTTGCACTGTATAGAGGAAAGCAAATTATTACAAACTCATTACAAAACCCACCCACATCGTGGGCAAAAAAGTATTTTATTTCTTCCTCAGGGACTCTACCAGAAATATGGTCAATCTGAAGGCTGATGGACTTTCTTAATATGCTTCTACTCATTCTCTTTAATGATCCCATTTCCTCCAAGTTTTTAGAAAAGTTGACCATGGGAAAAAAACCTAATTCAAAACAACTTTGCCATGAATTAGATCTCTGAATTGAGATGGGGTTAAATGGTAAACTGATTTTCAGCTAACTGCTTCTCATGTAGTTCATTCTTTTGAATGCATGGCTGCAAATCTGCTTGCTCACACTGCTGTTTCCAAGGCTGGAGTGACTATTAAGTTTTGTAATTAGTGGAATGTAATTATTTCCCGTAATGGGCTGTAAATTCACATTATGCAATAAATCATTCTTATGTACACTTAAGGATCCATTACTCTTCTTAGCAACTGAATATTTACTAAGCACAGAAGTGTTCAGCTGGAGTAGGTTATTGGGAAAGCATTAGTTGTTCCCAAATGAACCCTCTTTGGTGAGGGAAAGTGGTTAGCAGCAGGAAAATTGTGGTTCTGCCACTGAGGTTAGAAATAAGGCTTGCAAACCTGATTCAGCAGGGCACTAAAAAAATATTTGCATATCAGTTCCACTGGGATCATTTACTGTCCTCATTAAGGATATTAAGTGCTTTCTTAAATCATCTTCTGAAATAATAGTCAAGGAGAGAGAGCTGCTGTTACCACTGAAGATTTGTCAGCCAGGATGGGAGGGAGAGGGCAGCAGAATCCATGGAACTGCTAAACCCAAGCCAGAACAGCCCTAAGCCTTGCCTGTGCCTTATCAATTTTGTACTTTGGGAGGGTGAAAAAAAACTTGGAAAGGCTGGTGGGTATTCTCAGTAGAGAATTTATTTAATATAAAGTTTATTATAATACTGTCCTGAGCTGAAGACTCTGCACTGATGTGGCCTTTAAATTGGGTCCTCCTTGGAGATATGCTATTTGTCACCTCTTAGTCAATTAAAGGAAGCAGAAGCTCAGAACATCTTTGAGCACTGCCATCAGGAGTTGAGAGTGCAGGAAAAGGGAATTTGTTCAACAGAGAAAAAAAATAAAGATTCAGCACAAAGTTCGTAATCTGTGCTGTCAGAATTCAGGTTCTTTCACATATTAACCTAATACTCATATAGCATGCATATACATATGTGCCTCCACCCTCCTAATATGGTTCATGGGAAGTAAACCAGTCCAGAGATATTTGACTCTTCAGCAAAATGAAGTTTTATGTATAAAAAGGCAAGCATCACCATTCACAAGATGGAGGACTTCAGCAAAAAAGCCTTTCTTGCATTTTTCCTGTGCTACTTTGGTTGTAACCTTTCCCCTCTCCAAGTCTGATCTTATCCCACTTCTCTCCTCTTCTTATTCACCATCAGTAATGAAAGTAGAACTTTCAGAAGGGTCAGAATCTGTTTTCCTTGTTGCTGTCACCATTAAACCCTCCTTTACTGTGGTCCTGCTGCAGCAGGACTGTCAAACAGGAAATATTTATAAGACACACATAAGATACATGATCCTAATTTTAAAAAAAGGATAAATGAGCTAACGCAGGAAAAAAGAAATCATCTATACCTGAACCATTCACAGTCAGTGTTGTCCAAATGTCTGAGATGTGCAGGATGCAAGAATATCCTAATGCCCTTCAAACCCAACATAGGGTGTTAATGATTGATTTAACTGAAAAAATAAAAAAGGAAAACAAGGCTAATCCAACAGACATCAGCAATGAACTACATGCCAATGAAGGGAATCTGAGAATGAGCTTAACAGATTTTCTGCTGAAGCTACTGCAGTGTAAACCTTGAGGGCATCAGTTTGTGGCCAGCCAAGATCAGCTCTGTGCCCGTCTCACCCGACCTTTGCATGTGATTAACAAAGGTGAAGGGAAGCAGCTCCAGGGGAGTGTCACAGTGGGACATGGATGGCTTCAGACACTCTTTGCTTATGCTGTGACCAAACCCCAGATCCTACTGCTGCCCATGGATTTACTGTGTCCCCACTGGGCACTGCCAGATCCCATCAGCTTTGTTCCCGTGACGCGCAGAAATTTCTGTCCAAACACACAAAAGGGTTTTTGCTCCCCAGAGGCTCCCCTGGGGCAGCTGAATAAACCAACAAATTTATTCCAGCTCAAGAAAGGGCAAATATGGCTGTGCTAGAGCAGCGCAAAACCTAAAATTAAACAGTCAGAATTAGAAGTTGTTATGGTAAACTCCTTTTCCTTAATTGCTTATCTACTTACAATTCAGACCTTTCTCAAGTACTTCTATTTCTATAAAATTTTTTGAAGCAGAGTACAAAGTCTTACCATATTGGTAATTATATCTAATTTTTAGATGAATGGAACAATATTTCTTCCCTGTGCAGAGTCCATTCAGAAAGATTTGTTTCCAGGGTTATGGAATTGCCCATATACCTGATTCCAACAAGAAAATTAACACTGTCCCACATAAAACCAAGAGAGTGTCCTAAAAAAAGAAGCTCTTCCAATTTCAATATCTTCCTACTACGTGTACTTTTTTTATCCCACAAAAGCTTTCAAAGATATAATGACTAGTTTTCATTCCTTTAATCTTTTTTCCTCTTGCATTCCGTCCTGGAAAATTTCTCACTTTGGACTTCACTTCATATCCTTCTCTCCCTGCTTTTACTTTTCATTGCTCATCTATTTCTTGGCAATCCTCCACTCTCCAGAGTATATCTAATGATTATTTAGGTCTGCAAGCCAAACTGTAAAACAGCTTCTGAAGGCAGCACCTGAGCAAACATCTTTTGTGGGACAAGGTAAGGGCATATCAATGAGCCTTTTATAAAAATATTATTTCTTGAATGATAAAACCTACATTGCTCCAAAACCATTTCTGTAAAACCTCACTAAATTAAGTGTACTGAAGGTAATATGAACCTATGGGTTGCTCTGTCTTAAAGTTCAAATCTCTTGTGTGGCTAAGACTTAACTTCATATCTATTAGCCAAGTAAGAAGCCTCAGAGAAAACCCATCCAAATAAGTAATTAAAGAGTAAATCATGCCAAAAATTTGCTCAGGACTGCTGAAGGCAGAGGTTAACTCAATGGAACACACCCTTGAAAGAAATCCAGTTTAGAAAGAGAAATGCCTCTACAGCCCATCACAAGGATATAAAGCGTCTTTTTCATCACAGCCTGGAGACTGAGATTTCTTTTTAATGTAATTAATTACCAATCACCTCCTTTTGACTACATTTATAATCCCATGTAATAAGCAGGGCTATGCCAAACAGGTGGCTTTGTATTCATTATTTTTTAGCAATTGATTCTCCCAATTATCACAGATTATCCCAGAGTATTCCGAGCTGGAAGGGACCCAAAAGGTTTATCAAGTCCAACTCCTAAGTGCATGGCAGGAAAAATCCTTAGGGTGGCCAACTTCTTAGCTTTTTGGAGTCCAAATAAATTTTAAATATTAAAAATATTAAGAGGAAATCAACAGCCAGTTGTTAGTCAGTCTTAGCCTAAGCTGTACATTTCACAATGAATTAAAAGGAGGAAGCACAGAGGAGAAAACTTTATGTAGCAAAAGATGACAAATTATTACAGCTCTGTCTCAAATTCACATTTAGTACAAGATAAAATGAACAGGTTCAAAGGCAAGCCATAAATCAAGCTTATGAAAGCAGAGTGAGGAATTCACACACAAATGAAATCTGCTGACAGCAAAGTCAGTGTGGATCACTCCACAAGCTCAAAATAAATAAGAGTAAATGAGAAACAAACAAAAATTACTGTTAGGAACAAATACCCAAGAAAACAGTGAGTTGGAATACAGCCTCTAACTTGATACTTAAGCAATTCTGTCTGAGATGAAAACCAGAGAAATATTTACAAAAGTATGACAGGACTGTGGAACATACTCAGAAATCTCACAAATTTCCTAATGCAGGGCAATGATTTTAAACATTTTATATTTGGTATATATATATATTTTACATTTATATTTGGTAAGATTGTGGCTAATGCTCTCACATGCTTTGAGGTGTCCCTAATTAGCCAAATACAGATTAAGGCAATATCTCTTCTCTATAAAACATCTTTAAAACACTTTAATGAAAACAGAGCAGAAGGAACATGCTCCTGATTTCTCTTGGAATGGGGAAAAAAATCTGTTGCAAAATTCAAGTATAAGACTGGTTTAAGCTCTTAGAGGTTGAAAGAATTCTGATAAAATACATGATGGACTTTGTCATATTCAAAAGTGTTCCCACAGTGCTCCAATCTGCCCTCCTTGGGCTTTCAGATGAAGATTTGCTGGGAATGCAGACACTGTGTTCACTGGGATATTCTGCAAATATGTCTTGAATTTAATCCTAGAGTAGTCTGGGCAGTCTCACTAGAACAGGTAGCATCTTTAAATAAACCAAAAGCATATCTTGCCTAAATTTTTATTCTGGAGCTGTTCATTAATGTGGTGAAATAAAGGTGAAGTTCCTTTCCTACTAAAGAAAGCTGAAATGGTTTCATTCATTAAGTACAAATATTGAAGAAAATATTTTTTTATTCCTACAGCAAATAGGAATGTGGATTCAGTCCCACTATTTCTACCTGATTATCTATTTCCAATTCCAGTGAAATGAAAAGTTTTGTAAGGTTAACTGAAATATTAGGAGGAGGGACCATTTACAGGAAAAAATTCCACACTTATTTCAAGAGACAACTCTGGTCCCTGGGAGTCTTATTAGCACATCATGATTCTTTTGATGATGATTATGGATTTTCAGCATTAAATTATTGTACATTAGAATAAAATTACAGGTTTTCTCCATGGGTATGTTTTCTTGAGGGCTGTAGGAGAACATTTCAGTTGCTATCAAAAAGTAGCAAGAATGAGGGAGCAAAACCAAGATTACACAGCAACTCAGAGAGAAAAATATTACTGAGTTTAATAGCTAAAACAGCAAAAAAACAGTGACAGGCTGATCTAGGTACAATTGTTAAAATGCCTACTTCAGATTCTCATGAACTGACTAGTTTAAAACAACTGTGGGGAGCTCTGAGTGAAATTAGAGAAAAAAAATTGACTGTTAGACAAAAATATCCTTTACCTGAGGTATTGTCACAGAGAAATCAAATTCTATAGCTCATAATGGAAATGCATCTAGACAAGACTATTATCTCTAAAATTACAAATCTGGCATCACAATTTTTAATGAGTAAATAAAAAACAAAACCCTTCAGAAAACAATAATAATGAATGTTCAAATGACTTTCAGTATTAGTTTACCAGTGCCATATAATAAATTTGATGGAAAGCATTTCTGATGGGAAAGATATACGTATGTCTTTAATCTTCAATAGAAATTGGACAAGTCTGTCAAAGCAGAAAGAAAAGTGCAAATACTGTGTGCTGTTCTTTAATAACCAACCTCATTTTAATAATAATTGAGCCTATGCCTGAAAAATCAAAACAGAATTTGATGGGTTCTGGGGTTTGTTTCTTTTGTTTCCCTTTATGAAATGCAGACAACCTGAAGAAAGAGTCTGGATTAAATTTGTAACACAAAATGCCTTTTTGATCTGTTATGCTGCAGAAGTTTCTAAAGAACAGGAAGAAAAGCAGATATAGATGTCAAAGGTTAGGAATGAGCAATCTCAAGCAGTCATTGACTTTCAAATCTAGGCCACCATCATCTTGATATTCCCATCTCCCTGTGTTGGCTTGGCTATGAGCTGTTCAGAGTTTTATTCATTCTGTGCTTCTTGATGTTATTCTGGTGGTTGGTGCTTCAGTTAAAAAAGGGCCAATGTATAAAACCTCTCTTAAGAGTGGAGCACATTCACAGAGGGATGGGAAAGAGCACTTAGAATTTTTCCAGTATGGATTTTCCATGAAGAAAAGAGGCAAAATTCTCGAGAAATAAAAGCAGATAAATTATAAAGCCTTTCTGAAGTGATTTTGAACAAGAGGAAATCATAGGCTTTTGCAGAGATGGAGAAATAGAAAAGTATCACCAGAGAGGAACTGGTGACAAGTCACTGATTTCACTACAGTAAAAATGATCAATTGAGGACAAGGCTGAAGCCCTCCCAAAGTCCTGGAAATTGAGACAGCGAACCTTGGCAGAACCTGCCCATCCAAATTAACACCAGGATTTTTTCTGGTTGAACCCAGCCAAGACATCCACTCTCATCTCAGTCATCCCCTCACAGTGCAGAGCAAAGCCAGAATTTCACAAGCAGCTGCTCCTGCCCAAGTTATTCTTTGCAAAGGCACATTTCTCTCAGATGTGTCACATGCAGCAGCTCAATTAAGTTTTCTGGTGGGCTCAGCAGCTGCAGAGAGGGACAGGTTTCCAGGAGCATGTCATTCCCATTCAGACTATAAAATAAGTGACTTGACACCCAAATTGAGCTTTTCCTTGTGCTAAAAGATTTGCAAAGCTTGCAACTCTAGTGGATTTATAAAAATTTGCAATTATGGCTACAGGAATATTATTTTTTT
Source organism: Zonotrichia albicollis (assembly GCF_047830755.1). NCBI lineage: Eukaryota > Metazoa > Chordata > Aves > Passeriformes > Passerellidae > Zonotrichia > Zonotrichia albicollis. The sequence goes on from NC_133820.1 coordinate 2,766,952, forward strand.
CCAAGTTTTGCAGCATGTGGGAATAAGATCCTATTTAGCTCTATATGGTCCAAATGAAGACATCTGTATTTGAATATTTCATCTTTATTTCACTATATAGAGAATATAAATGCCCCTTCCTAAGTGGGGAGAAATCAGTGCTTATAACATGATTAATCTCACCTTGAAGCAGAAAATGAGGAAAACCACATTCTTAAAATGTTTGCTTCTGCCCATTCATTATAGAGGAAGTCTAGAGGAAAAAGACCATGGTATTTTATATATATGCATATATATATATATATATATATATATATATATATATATATATATATATATATATATATATGTCAAGCTGGCATCCCTCTTAAACTCACTTTTCTCTGTGTTTTATTCACACTTTGCTTTTTCTATACTCTTGAGAACAAACTAAATTCCAATGAGTGTTTTGGGCAGGTGAGTGGTTATCAGCCGTTACAATATCTGATTTGTAAAACATTAAACCAGAGCTGCCTTTTTACCCAGGGCTGGCTCAGATGGATGAGATAAATCCCATTCCTGGTGTTTTTTAATGCCCATGATGGGCCTCATCTGCCTTTCCCCACTCAAATGAGCTCTGAAAGGTGAGAGGCATCTGGAGACAGCGCTCAGAACAGCAATACACCCATGGGGAAAAGCTGAGATTGATTTTTTTTCATCTGGACCAGGGGTTTAGCATTTACACTATTTTGCTTGTATGGCAACCCCATACATGCACAGGATGTTTACAGTGATGATAATGGACATTTCTCATCTCTGTTTGCAGAACATGCTGATGGCTGTTTATTTTCCTTGAGACTCAGCTGTTATTTCCCCACTCCTATGGAATGACAATGATGCTATTTTAAGCAAAAGCTGATCCTGGTAGTGGAAAGATTCACTTCACTGAGGCCCACAATACATTCCTGCTCTCAGCACACTGACTTGCTAACTCCAGGCTTTTGGAAAGACACAACATTTCTTGCAAAGGATTGGGGGCAAGGTTGATGGGAAAATTCTGCCAGCAAAGACAAAACCTTGTCCTATCATCCACTCTCCCTTGAGCAATACCTCTCCCCAAAGCTGATAAACTTTGAATTTTAGGATAGCACAGCTCACAACCATTTTACCTCCAACTCCTCAGCACACTCCCAGTATTCTCCAAATATTTGTATTTCCCTTCCAGAGGACACATTTAAAGACATGAATACGTTTTACAGCTGCATAAATAAAATGCTGCTGGAATCTGGGGCAGCTGGATCTACTCTTTTGCTTTCTAGGATAAGGAACCATATTTCATTTATTCAGCTGAACATACCAGCAGGTACCACAGGGGTAGAGACATCAATTTCAGCCCTCCTTATTGAACCTCCAAGGAAAACTTGTACTCTATCAATCAAGCAGGAGGCCAGGCTGTGTGTAAGCGCTGAAGGTGCTGATCTCAGCCTGATATTCTTTTCAATCCATTGCTGGCTGTAAATAGGATTCTGCTACAGGTAGAGCAGAGCTATGAAGCACAGAAGATCTGCCCTGCTGAGCTTTTGTGTGACTTCATTTTCAAAGAGAAAACCAATTGATTGTAGGAGGCAGAGGAGTGTAATTCAGTCTCTCCCACTGAACTGCCTCTGATTGAGCAAAGAAAACTTCCTTTCCTTTTTTTCATGTGGATGAGGGAATGCAAAAATATTCTGTGCATGTGCACCTGACCATAGACACAAATCTCAGTGCACCAGAACCTTTTTGGGTGGAAGAACAGGGACTGCACCTTTACAAGAAGGTTCTGTCTGAGCTGAGGATGCACTGGCAGTGACATATCCACAGAAGACAGTAAATCTATAATGTGTTTAACAAGTTGTATGTTTCCCCACAGCTCCCGATTCCACCGGAGCAATCACTCTGCTGAACATCCCTCTGCCTCCCAAGTCATGCTTAAATCAATGGCTTTTGGTGAAAATGCAGCGGAATGATGTATGGCTGAGGATAATAATATCTGGGGGAAAGATACAAACCAGTAAACTGTTTCATCTTCTGCCACTGAAAGAGTGGCCTTGATTGAAAGTTTTTCTTTTTCTTATAATAATTTAAACGACACAGCTTCAGCTACAGCCTGACTGGACACCAGGTGCTCACAAAAGCTGCCCTATCACTCCCATCCTCACTGGACAGATGAGATGTAAATAATATACTAAAATTAAATAAATATAATATAATAATAATAAATATCACATACTATAATAAAAGTAATAATAAATATAATACATATAATAAATATACTATAATATATTATACTATAATATAATTCCAATATAATACATGGCTCATCTGTCCAGGTAAGGGCAGGGAGAGATCACTCACCAGTTACTGTCACTGCCAAAACTCAGCTTGGGGAGATAAATTTAATTTATTAAAAATCGCGACAGAATAGGTTTATGAGAAATAAAACTCAGTAATAAAACTTTTTCCTGGGCTGTGCAAATGCACAGCTGTTGTTCTTTTCTGAGGTTTGGTAGAGATGGTGGGTCTTTACCTACTGCTGAATTTTGAATCGTCAGATTTTTGGGAAATTATCTCCTCCCATGAAATGCTAAACTTCCTCTTTTTAGCACTAGAATAAAGCCTTAGTTTTCTCTGATATCCTATTAGCAATTTCAGACCAATTAATTTACATATCTACTAATGGAGCTGCACAGATAGTTTATGTACAGCTCAAAATTTCTATCCCCAGTGAACAATTAAATTCTCATTGGTGCTAGTGGCATTTAGGGAATTCAGGTCACGTTGGGAAAATGCCTGGCTTGACTCAAAATAAAGCAAGAATTTGAGCATGAAATTTCTATACCTTTTCACCTCTGTGAGTGTTAGAGGTGGACTGAAAAGCTTTCAGCTTTTAAGAGCTGCTGAAGTTCTTTGTAGAAATTAACTCAGAAATTGCTGCACCAAAACCACATGGACCAAAATTTGGTGATGCTTACCCCATAAATATACAAGCTTGAATATTTTTGCAGCAGGTTGTTTGATTTCATCTTCCCTTTACAGTATGTAAAAAAGGACCACAATTCACATGGATTGGTAGATTTTCTCATGTTTAACAATGACATAAAATCCAAAGCTCACCATTATCTTCTCCCTTCTTCCTTGCCACCCTTATTTGACAACTATTTTTTTTTATCAAAGCTTTGAGATTTCTAATCCTTTCTCAAATTTGGCTTAAAATCACTGGCAAGGTCAAAAGTTTATCGGAGCAGGAGACAAAGAATGTGATCACATGAATCTTACCCTCAAAGAACAAAAGAAAAATCATCAGATTTAAAAATAAAAAGAAAATTCTTATCTGTTCTTATGTGAACTGTTCTTGTGGGGAGAAAACCCTACCTTGATCAATTAATTCTGTATTATTTTCCTTACTGGTGATAATTCTGCTAATCTTTAATTTTCAACATGTTTTAAGTACTTGAATTATTATAAAAAGATTAGAAAGTTCACATAATGGGCATCTAGTCCATTCTATTGTGATTGGACTACCTTGAAAAAAATATTTGCCTTGTCTGAGTTACAGAAAATTCCATATTTCCATATTTTTCTAGACAATAATCAAATGACCACTTGGTCAGATTTACCACTAGGCTGCTGTTATTTCTTTTAAATATCTGAAAATCTGTTTTACCCAGACTAAGCCTTTGCTTCATGTCCCCAGTAGGAAGAGGAACACACGATGGATATTTCTGGGGAGGGAATGGAACGAGAGAGGAACAGAAGGCAGGAAGGGAGGGAGTGTGTTCCTTTGTTGGGTTTTTTCTCCTTTTTTTCCAGTTGAACTATTTTCATCTATCCTTCACTTTCTAACTGGGATGAATCCAACAACATTCGTTCTGTGCCAGTATTCTAAATCAACTTTTCTTATCTGACACTATTTTTTTTAAAATTTCTTTACATAATTTCCTCATTTATTTATTTATTTACAGCTGACCTATACCAGTGTTCATCTGAACACGCTGATCAACGTAAGCTGCTCTCTGTAATTAGGCTTTTTTAAATTAAAACAAATTAAGGGGAGTTATTTACATGAAATCAGCTTTGCCACTAAGAAACCTTTATTGGTATTTACATGATTGCCTGCTGCACATTTGCTTTGGTAATTATACACATGTTAGCTCTTAATGGAATGAAAAGGGCACAGGGACCCAATGTTTTTAATCTACCGTCATTTATACCCCAAAGTCGCCAAAATGGTGCTCAGCTAAAGAGAGTTTTTCAGGGGAATAGTGAGCACTGCTTTTGTTGATCTAATCTTGAAGCTACACTTGTACTCCTGCCTATTTTCAAGATAGGAAGGGAAAAAAAATGAAAGAACATAAAAAAAGGGCTGAACAAAATAGAAATGAAAACAAAAATATTATTGTAACTCAATAGTCACTGAACCTCCTTTGCTAAGAGAATGCATCTATATCATGACAAACAAAAAGAGAAAAGGACACCTGCAGTTCAGCACAAGCCTTTTAGAAGTGAGTCAAATTCTCTGACAGAACAATAGACTCTGCCACAGAATAAAGGAGCTTTTTGAGGAATCAGTTGTGCTCATAGGCCAGCTTGAACCTTCTTTTTTTTCCTCAGTAAAATCACTTTAAAAGGGCCCTGCACAGCAAAACTGGAATGTCTGAAAAGGAATGATTGCTGGGTTTGCATGTTGAAGGAATGTAGAAAAGTAATTAGGGAGAAAAAAATGTCAGCTTGTTACACTTCAGCTGAGAGGAGAATGTGGTGTTGGTACCCAGCCACTGCATTATTTGTATCCACTCTGCCATCCTAAATACCTCTCCTTAGTTACCCTGAGGGCAGTGAATTTAGCATTTCCTCCCTCTCTGTTGAAATCCATGAATCCATGTATGGAGAGTCACTTGAGCAGCAGGACAGCACTTTATTTACATGAGAGGCACATAACCAGTGCTGGAGGCACCTTCACCAATGTTTAAAAAATAGACTGACTGCACAAAACAAACTGCATTTGGCACTAAATAGTTCTACACATCAGTACAACACAATACAATGCATATAACATATGTATGCACATTAAATACAATACAAATAATTCTACAAAGTTAAAAAAAAAAATAAAAACCCCAGATCAAAAAAAAAAAAAAAAAAAAAAAAACAAAACAAAACCACACACACACTCATGCCCAAATATCACAGAGATTTGCAACAGGATTTAATCATTGACATTCTTACATTTCAGTGATTCAAGTGATGGCACAGCCTCAGAGAGCCCACTTGGGAATTTCAGATATTTTTAAAGCAACCAGGAGCCCTGGTGGACTTGGATGGGCTTGGCTGTCAGTTTCCACAATGCAGAAATTTGCCTGTCTTTGCAAATTTAAAAAAGAAACATGGTGCTTGGTTGGGAGGGACCTTGAAGCCCATCCAGTCCCAACTCCTGCCATGGGCAGGGACAGCTTCCACTACCCCAGGTTTCTCCAAGCCCCATCCAGCCTGGCCTTGGGCACTGCCAGGCATCCAGGGGCAGCCACGGCCAGTGCCACCCCACTCTCACAGTAAAAACATCCTCCTAATATCTAATCTAAACCTCCTTTCAATTTGAAGCCATTGTCCCTTGTCCTGTCACTCCAGGCCCTGGTAAATAATTCCCATCCATATTATTGGAAGGCTCCCCTCAGGTACTGGAAGGGCTCAATTAGGGGAGAGAGAGGTGAGGGGAAAAAAGGGCAGAGAGGAGGGAGGGAGATGAGGAAAGAGAGAGAGAGAGGAGGGTGCTGTGTGCATGTGTTTCACTCACAGCAGATAAAAATGTTGTTATCATATTGCTGTTATCCTATTTCTAGAGTCCCATACCTTCTGGGTGGTTTCCTCACAGGCAGCCCCTCACAGCAGTGTTGTTCCAAATTCTTCATCCTCCAAGGCTCTCCCTGACCAGCCAGCCCACCTCCTTTTATCCCAGTTATCTTCACTAACCACAGCTGCAGCCCGTCTAGAACAACTGGGATTGGGGCAAGGCCACTTATACAATACATGGATTTTACTATGGCTCAAAGGCCACCTCTACAATACATACTATGATTCAATGGCCACCTATATAAAAATACACTGTTTACACCCTCTTCCATCTATATGTGCCAAAACTGATCAGAATATAAAAGCAGTCAGTGATTTTTTTTCTCACTATGCCTTTTCAAAGATAAAATAAATGGAATTTTCAAGTATTTTCAGCCAGCTGTCATTCTAGGCAGCCATGAAGTTGTCTATACGACCACCTTCAATTAACAGATGTTTTAGATACACAGTGAATGATCTGTATAAAAAGTGAAGTTCCATCCTATGCTTTAAAAATATTGCTGGTCATTGCAGAGGGTAGCCTGCATCTGAGCCTTAGTGGAATTCTGGTTTTTGGGACTGAATTTTTCTGTTTTAGGATACTTGTGGACTTTTTTAGATAGGTTATGTCTATGGCAGTCATCCAAAATTTGGCAGCTATCTAAAGGAAACCACAGATAACAATAATAATGTGATAAAAATGTGATAAAGGGGTCTGAAGACTTGCTCTGTTTGACCCCGTCCTAGAAGGTCAGCTTTGGAAGCTGAGTGTGCTATGTTCACTGGGAACTTGTGAGTTATTGAGCAGCAGACCTGATTTATTTTCAGAAATCCCTTTGGAGACATCAAGCATCTTGCACAGATACCAAATATCACAAAGCAGCCGCCCATTCCTGACAAATCTGAATCTTCCAACCCTCCCTGCTCAAGTGGTGAAGGCCGTCAATCAGTAACATCGTAAAAGTCATGATTACATTTCACAGATACATAAAATATGAGTTGTTTACAGCAGCCTGCATGTCAAGGAATTAAAACTCAGAGGAGGTTCATAAAACTGAAGGTAGAAGGAGCGGTGCAGATCTGAAACATTCCATAAACATCCATCTGGCTCCCTGAGAACAAATCTTGGCCAGGAAGAGATGCAGAGGAATAAATGGCTCAGTTTATTTGGAATTGTCAGTTTATTCCAGAATTGTCCCTGCAGCAGCACTGTGGATCAGAGCACAGGTCACACCTCCATGGGCAGAGCTGCATGCGCACCGATCTCTCCACCTTAAAGATTTGTCTGTTTAATATCATGGAAAGAATCACTGCCAGGCCTCTTCCAGAAAAAGGAAATTTTCACAGGAAATATCAGTGAATGGTATCTGTGGCACAGGAAAGCAGAAGAAATATTAAATCTGTGAGAAAGCCCAGTGGAGGATAAATGAGCAGTTTGCTGTGGAACCACTGGGTCTCTGCCAGAGCCAGGTGCTGTTTTATAGGCTGTGGAAAGATCTCTCAGTTTTATGCTTGTCTGGGAATTAACCCACCATGTTCATGAAAAAGCTTGTTTGCTAATTAATCAACTGAATAAATAGGTTTGATTACCTGGGTTTTCCAGCCCTCCTGCCCCATCCAAAATCTGGAATCAAAAAACTCTCTTCAGGGGTTTCAATTTCTATCTATAATCTTAAGTGCATTGCTATTATTTCATGCAGTATAAGATTTTGTGATATTTCTGTACGAACCTGACATGGCAGAGAATAAATATAAAAAATAACAGAGGAAAATTCAGAAGGGCAGATTTTAAATAAATCTTCCACATATCATTTTGCTTTTCCTTTTTAATAACCTGCATAAAAATAAGGTAGCCTGGAGACTGCACTCAAGGGGCAATTATTGTACTGTATTAGACTCTGACAATTAACTTTGAGGATTACTAATGTTACAAAATATACAGTTTAAGTTCTGACTGTGCAGGAAAACAGGGCAAGCCACTATGATAGTGCCACATCCTCTTTTGCATATTATAATTTTAAAAGAAAAAGCAGTGCAGGAAAGAAGGAGAGAAAAGCCAGCTGAATGAACAGAGCTTGATTTGGGCAATGATATAAAATCCACTCTCTCATTCCAGGTGTTCAGTGCACAGTTTGCAAGGCCTAAATCCCCACATCTTGTGATTCAGCAGAACAAAACATTCTGATTAGTCTGTGCTGCTGTTTAGAACACTCCAGAGAGTTTTGGGGACGGGCTTTCTCTGTGCAGATTAAGGAAAAATGTGTTTAAAAGACTCATTCAACAGGAGGACTTCTCCACAGGTGGGAGGAAGGCATCTCTGAGAGATATTCTTTATTTTTTTGAGGATTTTTTTTATAGTTCAAAATGAACTTATACTTTTTTTTTTTTTTTTTGTACTTCAAAATGAACCCTGGTGCTCTCAAGAAAAAAAAAAATAAAAATTGCACTTCAGTACTTGCTCCGTGGTAATGTTCTGGTTTTACTTTTAGGTGTCAGAGAAGCTTTAAAATTCACAGATTTGGGTACTGTGAAGTGTCAAAGATCTCCTCCTTCTCCACCTAAAAGTGTCATCTGATCAACTTTGGCTTAAATGCAATCCTGTACTGCAACAATTCACTGCCTGAAGTTTTGTCAGCACTGAAAGAACTGCAGCTCCTAGGCAGGGACACCTGAGGAATGTTGATAAAATAGGAGGATAAACAATTTAATGAATAAATAATTAACTTATAATTAAAGCTTTATTGAACAAGACTTGCATTAGATTTGCATACTATGACTCTTAATGCTTTTCTGAGATCTTACAGGCTTGACTCATTCATTTTTTTGCATTCTGTGTGTAAATCTTTGCCATGAAAAAGTTAAAAATTAATTGCTACCAGAGAGTAGTGTCTTTTGAACTATTGTAAATTAATGCACATATCAAACCCCAAACCCATTCTTTTTCAAATTATCATGAAATATTACTATTGTTAACTACATTTATTCCTATTTGCAAAATCTCCTTTTCTACAGAACAAATCGTTTCAGAGCTCAGCCATGTATAAATTAGTTACAGCAGTATTGCAGAGATCTAACTAAATCTGCTGCAAAAATTAGGTTCCACAAGACCTAAATCGCTGTTTCTGCATATGCACAAGTAATTAAAAATGATTCATAGAGGCTGTGAAAATCCAAGGACCTCCCATAAATATTGTGGACATCAGAAATGGGGGAGGCAGGTTTGCTCTCAGAGCAGGAGATGTGATGCTGATCTTTCACAATGAAATGATGGAGAGAAGGTCCTGACAAGTCACAGCTCTTCTGCCTCCATGGGAAAGAGAGAAAACACTCCTGCTCCTCGCTGTAATTCTTCTCCTTGTTCATTGTCACCAGCCTGGCTTTCTAATAAAGCCAGTTTGTTACTACATTTATTCCTGAGACTCCATTATTTAATAAGTGCACCCCAGATTGTGACAAGTGCTGGCAGTGGGTGAACTCATATTTCAAGTGCAGAGACAAGTTTTACAAATTACTCCTAACTGGTTTACAAAACACAGTTTGCTGAATTAATGTCACTGAAAAAATATTACATTTTGAAGAGGTGAGACATCTACAGCAAAATTCATAAATTAATTTCCTCCAGACTACAAACCTTACAAAAAGATCATCTCAAGATCCCAGTTTAAATCTCTCCTTTCAGAGAGAATCCAAAATATCCTGTGCCAAACACATCATTTTTGATCAGATAGGCAAAAGGCTGTGTGGGGTTTATAAGGCACTGCTGCCAATTTCTGAAATTAAGGGTAAGGAAATAAGAAAGTGCAACTGAACCTTTTAACATCTACATCCTTGTCATTCATTGGGGATCTTGACTAGTCTTGCTACAGGCCATGCTGTAGAAAACCATATTTCAAATGGGGAGGGGGAGGAGAATAACAGAATAAAATAACAAGAATGAATTTATTTTTCAAGAAAGGGGAAAAAAAAAGAAGTAAGCTTTATGGTATTTTCAAGTTTTAATTGTGTGAAAAGCTTTAATATTTTGCCATTTTAAGAACTGTTGGTTAAAAGTAGACAGCCCCTGGCAGCACTTTTTCAGAGCGCCATTAACTACACCCCATTAAAAAAATACATCTTTAACTTGCACTTTTAAATTTCAAAATAGAAAGTTGTTGTAGTACACCTGGTTTGTTAAAGACCTTCTTTGAAGTCACTTTTCATCCTGCCTTCCTCCCTGCTCCTTTCCCCACAAAGAATTTTAAATTAATATACAGAATGTTTGTCTGGCAACTTTTTTTTATAAGACCACTGAAGTTCAAATATATTAGGTAAACCTGAATGTGAATCTCAGCAGGCTTTTTGAAGGTCTCTCACCACATTGTTTCTTACAGAAAACAATCTGCCTTGGGATAATAAGGCAAGCCTGCTTGTCCATTAATAAGTGCTCAAGAAAAAGGAAAGGAAAGCTATGGGTGATACAATCCCTCAAGTGCAGCTTTGTCATCATGTTAGCACTGTGGCCTGTGCTGGAATTGGAGTAGGGAAATGAAATCAGCTACTTATTGGAGAGGGCTAAAGAACATCTGAGATGCCTTTGATCATAATTGACTACAGGGTTTCCTTTTCAATGTGTGAAAATATCACAAGGCAGTGTTTTTTTGAAGGCTGTGAAGGTGGTGGTTTGGACTTTGAAGTTAGGAGGGCTTTTAAATCATTTGTTGTGCTGTGTGATTTGCTGGGGTTCTTATCTGTGGAATTACTGAGGTAACAAATCAGCTTCCTCAGGTTGGTATTAGAATCCCATATTATAATATGGCATTTTTGTTTTTCTTATGTGGCTTAGAAACAGGATCCCTTTTACATTGGAGCCTATAAAAGCATTGCTGTCAACACCTGGAACTCCATTTATTTCTCCAGGGTGACCAAACCTCTCTCCTCTGAGTTCCAGGCACCATGCTCAACAATGCAGTTTTAACTCAATTCTTATAATTAATCACTAAAAATTCATTTCCTTTGGTTACATTTGTTTCTTTTGCCCAACACACCCAGAAGAGAGAGCCAGGACTTCTTTGGTCAGTCTGCAATGAGCACAAGCTAATCCCCATTTAATAGCTTGTAACTAATGACACCTAAATGACCTCTGCTCCTTCATACCCCTGACTTTATTACATTTTGGAATAATGACCCTCTCAATCCAGCCTTTCCCCATAAGAAGATTTCAGCAGCATGAGCACAGATCAAGGAGTGGAAGCAGCTGTGATACAAGCACAAGCTGCTGTGACTGTGCAGGGCACACGGAGCCACTGCCTCAACCCAACCCAGCACCTCTGTCAGGCCTGGATTTGCAATAGCCCTGCAGCCCTCAGACACCTGAGCAATTCATGTCCTTCCTCCTCTGAGCTGAACTAACCTGTAAACTCAATTAACACCAAGGATAACTCAGTGATTTCTTCCCTGACCAGTCACTGGACAGTAGCTGAGATGAGTTGCCACCCTGAGGAATATCAGAGCTAAAAGAACTATTCCAGTATTGGTTAAAAAAAATAAACCCAGTAGGTAAAAATTTTTAAGGGGCAAGAATCTCAAAATATCTTTTTCCAAAAATTATTTCTAATGTAGATCAACCTTGTCCTGTTAGACCTACACTTAATTTCATACTCTCAACTATAATTCTGTCTCTGCCCCAAGAACCACCTGGAATAAATCTACACCTTGCTGGGAATTGTGGTGGTGCAGAGTGACATCCCACATTTCAAAGAAAGCTTTGGGAAGACAGGTCTAATTTTGCTTTATCTATCATAGTTGTCCAGCATGATGATGATTTTTAATAGGGTTTTTTTTTTTAAGACCTAAAGGTGAGTTACCTACTTATTAAAAGCATTTTTATATCCCCAAATCCTTCAGAGCCCTTAAACCCACACATCCCCGAGGCCAACTTTATTAAGTTCACAGACTTCTAATGTCCAGCAACAACTCTATAAATCTGCAAGGCTCTAACACCTCCCAACACCTCCTTTAAAGTTCTCAGAGCCCTGAGGCAGCCCTTCCCATCACAGCATGGCCAGGAGGCATCGAGACAAGCAGGAGCAGGTGGAAAATGGACACAGGAAAAAGGACAAGGACACAAAACAGGTTCTCTGATTCTAATCCTGGCACAAACTTGGCGTGGTTTTCTCTGCATCTCTGCAAGACAGGAAGGGCTCGCCCACCCTTCCTGTCACAACCATGAAAATTACTGTAAGGTGAAAGGATGGAATTCAACCAAAAATATCACAACAATTAGGAAAATGGGGATGGACTTAAAAATGCTGCAGTTAGTGATGAGGTAAAACACACAGAAGGGGAGAAAATCCCAAATGTCCTGTGTGATCCACTCCATCAGAGCACAGAGAGGGAAGGGTTTCTCCTGCCTCTCCCCAGTGGCAGCAGCTCACTCACAGAACACCAGAGCTTTCAAACATTTATATTTAAGGATGTTGGAAGAGATGACAGCTGAGTACAAGGAAGAAAAGCTCTTTAAATATATTTATCAGCTGCTAAAATATATTTATATCGCTTTTTCAGGTCTTTGAGGAAACCACAAGCAAGCACACAAGCATTGAAATCAGCCAAAAATCAGTATTATAGTTGAATTAGTGCAAACTGCTCCAAAATTTTTTTGCTATTTTCCATCAAATTAAAACTGAAACTGGAAAACTGACCACATGAGAACAGAAAATTGGTTGTTCTGCCTGTGGCTTCATCTTCAGGGTTACATAAATGCTCTTGTCTCTTAATAGTAGATGAAAATGGAGCATTTAAAAGAGAAAGACATGGAGTTTATAAAAAAAACTCTGTCTGGATTTTCTTCATCAGGTAGAATAACTTTGATCACTAAAAGAATGGCATCATTGCATTACCCATTCTGTGATTCTGCAAATAATTAATTTTCTCTCCTTGTGTTTGACAGCTGTGAAAGAAGGGCTACCAATGGAGAGTTTCTCAGCCACAAGAAAGTTTTTTCATCACTAGCAGGAAGTAATGCCAGCCGGAAAATAAATCACCAGAAATTCCATGAGACTTCCAGGCCAAAAATGTAATGAATACGAAAAAAACATCCTACCAGAAACTCCAACATTGTGATTACAAATATAATCTTTACAAATATGCACACTTTTTATGCCATGTACTTTGCCAGAGAGCAAACTTGATAGAAACAAATAGAGTTATTATTTTTTTTTCTGCCAGAGCAGGTTTAAAAGCAGGTAAAGGAGGACATTTCCCCTTCAGAACAGAAATCCAGGACTCAACAAGGAGAAAAAGGCAGGTCAGACCTCACTTGTGGTGTCTTTTCAGGATATGAAATAAAGCAGCAGTTCATGTCACTTCAGAGGAAGCAAATGCCATAATATAACACAGACACAATTGATGGGCTGACATAAAAAAAATAAATCCATCCACAGATAAGGTTTGTTTGACATTGAGTCTGGGGAGCTGTGTCTGATGGCTCTAGTCTAACCAGATGATGGAAATTTTATGAACTTGGACAGCAGAAGTTTTGACTTTGTGGGTGAAACTGTGCAGCAGAAATGGTTTCATTTGATTCAATTCATTGGAGTATCGATTTTCAGGGTTGATGATTTATTAAAGTAACATTTGGTACAGTTGGATCTTCCAGTAATGATGATGCTGTGAGTGACACTGGAAATAAATCACTGTAAATCTTTAAAAGAATACGAGTGCTTAGGCAACAAATTGGGTGTCCTGGATTTGGAGAAGCTTGGGAATTCCTGCTAAATCATATAGTGACCTTTTTTCTTTTTTTCTTGTGGAACTGCTCTCCTTTTTGACAACACTGGACAGAGAAAAAGTTTATTTAAACATCATAAGGATTTTATAGCCTCATTTTTTACCTAAATAGTCAACTGAACATGCAAAGTGTGAGGTACACATTTAATTTACTTCTTCACTACTAAACAATCATGTGTGAAAATCAGGCAACCGAACAACTCACCACTGGTGCAAACACTTACCTACCTTGTGTGGAATATAATTCAACAGTTTAGAAAATCCCTGGGCACACAAAAGACAGTTTTGTGTCCTTAAGTAATCTCCTTTGTGTGCACCTGGCAGGTGCCTCCCAAATATTTACTCCTGAAGAGGCTGCAGCTTCACAGAGCTGGAGGATTTCCCTTCCCTGGCACTTTTCCACTGCTTTACCTGCTGACAGTTAATTTTTAACACTCACCTTTGTAATTAAGGCTGCACTCAGAAGCAGGCAAGTCCTCCCATGGGGAAATGAGTCAAACCAAGATCACCAGCACTCCCCACAGCAATAATGCTGCTGCTCATCAGGCTGCTGCTCCATAATCACTGTCAGACTGCCTGAGATGGGATCTCCAACAGAATGGAGTCCACTCTCTGTGGGAAACAAAGGTACAATAAATGCTCAGTAGCGCTGCACATTATGAAAATGCATTTCTACAATACTAAATTAGAGGAATTTAAGAACTTCACAAATGGATCATTACTTTTTTTGTCACCCATTTTTTTTTATTTGCTAAGGACAACTAGTTTATCTTGCTTTGTAATAAACTTTTTTTCCAAACCCTTTTTTTTTTTTGGTGTGTGAGGGACTAAAGGCTGACCTATAACTGTGAAGGAGCCCTAAGAATTGGGAGAGATCATTTCTCCCCTTGGCACAGGCATCACTGGCATCATGAAGAATTACAGCAGAAGAACAAGAGCAAGACAGAAACACATAAACAGATTAAAAGCAGAAGTGATTATTTTTAGTAATTAAACATTTCTTCACTGAAATTACATTAAATGCAAAAGCAGCATGAAAGGTCAGGAGAGATTTTCAAAGAGTGCTCCAGAGGAAGGGAAAGGGAAAAGCAATTAAACACAAAGATAGAAGGTTATGATGCATAGATGATTATTACAAACAAGTGGCTGCCAGCAGCAAACTACATTGTTTTGAATGTTTAATTAATAAAATAATCTTTTTCAATAACCACTGCCACTGGGGAAGATAGATTGGAAAAAAATGTGCAGGAAACACAACAGACCCATTTCCTACTCCTGTGCATTTACATATACATAGAAATCTGAAAATGAATTTTGTCTTCAGAACAACAGGATCAGAAGGAATAGTGATTATTAATGACACTGTTCAGGTCATGTTTTCTTTTAAAAAGACACCAGATTTGCCCACACAAACGTTTGGAGGCACTTTTTTCTTTGCTTTGTTGTGGATAATAGTCAGAGGTAGAAAAGGCAGCTGAGGGAAGGAAGCAGCACCCTTAAAAGGAAAAATTTAAATTAAATAACCACATTTATTAAAAATGTGGTTACTTTTTTTCTTGTAACTTGTATATTAGACTGCTGTCTGTTTTTATTTTTTGGGGCACATCAAGTGAAGTAAATGCATGTAAAAAGTGATGACCAACATGTCTGGTTGCCTTTTTTGAATGTAAGGAGGTAAAAACTGTGCTTGAAAAGTACATACTAATATATGGATATTTTTGAATGTCTTAAAAGATGGATATTTTTTTATATTTGTTTTCTATAATTGCAGGGCCTGTAATTTTCATGCATTGACAGCTCCTGTGATACAGGAGGTTGCACATGCTGACAGTTGGGGCAAGCATTTAATGATTGCTTTTGCTTGATCTTTGGACATGTGAAACAATTGTGTGAGTGCTTGTGTATTTTGATTAGCAAATGCATGACTTAGTTTTTGTTTGTTAAAAGATGTTTCATAAAGTACTTTTAATGGTTATTGTTCATTTATTTGCTTTTGTATTTATTTTTACTAAGAATCTTGGACGTGAAGAACGTGCTTTAATATGTGATATAAAGTGTTTGGGATTTTTTGTTTGTAAAGCACTAAAAAATTCCAATTCTGTGACAAGGCTGGTTAGAGCCTGTTTTTAATAGTGCCTTTTAATTGTGGGCTCAATCTCTGTATGGGCATAACCCACATAAGAGGTGGGTTTGACGATGTTGGTGGGGTCCCTTCCACCTCAGAACTTTCACAAACAGGTGACAGTGCATTCATGTGAATAACACCCTCCTTTATGCCCTTGAGAATTGAAATTGAAGGTGGTTTTTTTCTCTTCTAAGAGCAAAACATTAGGCACAGGACAGAAGGCAAAAGGAGCTGGGTGAAGGCCCAGTGTGTAAGACCCAGCCTCTCTCCCCTGCTCTTTGCTCATGAATGTTTTGTTGTGCCAAAACTTTCCCCTTGTGCCTTCAGCATCAGCTCAGAGCAAAGCTGAGCTGCTCAGAGCTCTGACACCACCTGTGATGAAAGCAAGGCCTTGATCAAAAGCAGATTTTAGACTCCCAGCTCGCTGCTCTGTGCAAGGCAGCGACTTTGTCACGCTGCACGAATCAAAAGCCCCGCTGGGTGTTGTAAATAAAAACACTTTAAACAACAACAACAATAAGGAAGAAAAGGGTCTTTGATCAGGCTGCAGTTAATTGATTAAAATGTCCATTTCATTGTCCTTTCATGTCTAAGCTACAGTAAACAACATGAGAGAGCAGAATGCAGTGTGCAGTAGTAGAAAGGAGGCCACGAAGGAAAGCCTGGCAAGTAAACAAAGATTAAAAAGAAAGGGAAAAAATAGGTTATACCCAATAAATACAGAAACCTGCTGTGCTCATGCCCAGAAGCTTAACCCAATTCTCCAGCTATGCCACTGAAAGGCAGGGGAATTAAAAACCATCAGCAAATCACAAGACTCATATTTGCATTTATTTTCCTCACTGTAACCAAATGAAACCTTTCCTACCAAACCCACAATGTGATTTGTGCAAAACTAACCTCATATAATGCTTCCAATATGAAATGGATTAAATACTGGGAAAGGATATTGACTTTCAATCTAGAGAAATCTGAAAAAAATCCTTGTCTTTGGTTAACAAACAAACCAGGCTTCCCACTCTGATGGAAGTGGAATTGCTATAGCTGCAATTTCTCTCTCACCTGAGAGGTATCAGGATGGCACCCAAGTTCCAGATATTCTCAAAGATGCTCAGATATTTAAACATCAGCAGGGGCCAGTGAAACACTTGAGGATGCTCACAGTAATCAGTTTTCAGGCTCCTTTTCTGTGCAATGGAAGAGCCACACAATCCCTCCTCCTCCTCCTCTCAGGCAACTCAGCACACTGGTGCTTCAACTTCTTTGAATCTTCTCTGTGGAGAACCAAGGCTCCCTCTGTGGTTCAGATAAGAAACCTGGAGACACCTGTCTCACCAAAGCCCATCATTTTTAATTATCTCTCTCAGCCTTTCTATTAAGAAGGGATCACAACTTCATTAAACAATCATGTTCAATGCTGGGCATGACATTTGCAAATGGATAAAATAAAGTGAAACAATATTCTAGAGTTTGCATTTTTACCTTTGCCTAAAGAAGGGGAGTGAAGTCCCTGAAAAGCATAAGATACTCAAAATACTTTAAAACTTGAATTTTATGTGTCAAGGCATGCAAATCAATACACAATGACAGACAAAGCAATTGGGAGGCGAAGCAAGTGAATTGTGCCTCTCATGTTACACCTTGGCTGAGTTTTATCAAAGAATAGAAAAAATAACTCCAGAGATCCTATTTTATCTTGCTGAGCTAAAATACTTGTGAATACAGTGGTTTTAAATGAAAGTAATGATACTTTTTCTGAAAATCAGTTGAATTGCTGTCACTTATATCTTTAACCACTTCTGCAGCGACTGATGCCTTGCAGCCCAAACATCCACCCCCAGTGCCAAGCTTGATCTCTCTTTTTTTCTCATTTAAAGCCCAAATGCACATCCCCAGTCACTTGGATTTGGGGATTATTGCCTCTTGCTTGCAGTGCTGGATGTGTGAGCTGTGTATGACTGGCTCCCTTCTCTGAAAAACACGAAAACATCACTCTGCAAACACTCAGAGCTGCCCAATATCCCACCTGAGTCACACTGGGCTTAAAATACAAAACACTGATCCTGCCAGCACTTATTGCGGCTTGGGAAAAAGTGACTACCATGAATAAAAGCCCCAGAGAAATCTACCCAGACAGTCACCACTCCTAGCACTAAATTAAATTATTTAGCAGTATTGGTGTAAAGATTGCACATTCTGATATCTAACAGGTGCAAAATCTTCTGGCATAACATGACAATTTGCCTGAAGTATTCCACAATTTCCATTTCTTCTCTGTAACAGTGCAAACAACTCCTCCACCTTGGAAAGGCAAACAAACAGCTGGGTACAACATATTTACCAGCAGACCACTAAAAGCACTTCTGTTCAAATAAACAGAATTGCAGCAGCAAACCTCGAGATAATATGGACTTTTATGGAGTTTTTATGGATCCATTAGCTTGAATAGCTGCTGAATTTTTGAACTAGAATAACAGATTTGCATATATTGCCTCGAATTCGCACCTTGCAAGGTCTGTTTCCTAATTTTGAATGATGAAGGCAGCAATGTAATACCAGAGTGTGCCTGAATAGTGCATTATATGAACTGTAATACTTTTTATTCTCTCTAATTTATTAATGTGCCATACTTCAAACAGCAGGGGCTTTTTCAATCATCTCATTGAAGTGTCAAAGATGCTTAGTACAAACATTTCTAAGATATTAGTTATTAGACTGTTCGTGCATTTTATTTTAGCAAATAGTGAAATCACACATTTCAATTTAATTTTAATGTTCAATTCACACAGAACATTTTCACACAGTTTTCAAATCTTCTAATATTAGTCAGGCATAATCTTCTGGTTGGAAAGATCAAGCTTACAACATTTCATTCCCACAAGTAATGCAAGTAACTTCATTTAAATGAAATCACTGCAGAATCATTTTCATTTAATTTTTTAAAGCACTCTTCTCCTCCTACAGCACAAAAAAAAGTGTAAAGGAGGATAGATTTTCACCTAAGCACAGTTAAGCACTGATAAAAATTCTGGATTTTTGGGGATGAAAGTGAAGACAAACAAGGCAGATTTTCCAAAATCAAAACAGGACCTCCTCTTATCTACTTGTTCTGTGGGGCCTTCTTGAATACAAACAATCTAGAATATTTTTATCAATATAAATGGGTATTTCCTTTGCTGCAGAAGAGTAGTTTTTTTAAACTACCAAGTTATGTATATAAATGACCAGGGAGAAAAACAAGACCAAAAAAAAGAAAAAAATCTGAGACAAACACAAGTAAATTGCCAGCTAATCTTTAAAGATTTCACTTTAGCTAAATTACTGTTACTGATCTTAATTATCCAAACGGCTCCATTAAACAAATGAGATGTCTGAGAACCACACAGGAATATATGTTCAGATTTTTCTCCCTAAATTGTTTGATTAATATGCTACAAAGCTAATTAATCTTCAGGGAAAGCATAAGAGTTGTGCCTCGTATTGCACAGGTTATCTCTTGTTCACTAGTAATACACCCAAAAGAACTTTTAATCTAAAGGGTGCATTCATTATTCATGTGTTTTCTATTTAATATTATATTTTAGGACTATCTAAATATTGGTGATCTTTCTCTTAAACACGACTATTTATATCATAAATTTGATGATTCCAAAATACACCAGAGAAGTGTAGACAGGCTTGCAAAGTCCTACCTCAGGAAAAATTTGTAATGCTGTCAGAAAGTACAGAACTGAAAACTACAACATTCAGGTTGTAGAAATGGAATTTTCTGAACAGCAAAATTTACTTATAACTTTTTTAATTCCTAAAGCAAATTAATTCCTACCTTTGGACACACTGTAAACGTTGGGGATGACACCTAAGAGGAAAATTCTTTCCTCTCTTGATGGGTTGAGCAGAGAGCCTGCATATGAAAAAATGGGAAACAAGACATCTGAAAGACCTTTATAAAGCAGAATTATTACAAAACTTCATAGAATCATCTTAGATTGTCCTGTGTTGGAAGGAATCTTAACGATCCAGTTCCAACCCCTCTGCCATGGGCAGGGACAGCTCCCACTGGACCAGGCTGAAAAACAAAGTCTGTGATAAACTGTGAGAAAAAGCAGTGCAAAGTAGCTTTAATATTCTCTACTATAATGAGAATTTGTAAGATTGACAGAAAAGTGAATTTACTTTTTACAATCATCAACATTAATACATATGCTACATGTGATAATATTTATATCAAATTGCATCATCATTCCACTACTTAGGGAAAATTTTGCTTGCTGGCTCTTCAGTGCAAGGAGGTGTAAGGATTAATTAGCCCTGTGAAAATGCACATTCTGCTAACTCTGTTTTTAAGTCGGGGAAGTTTCTCATGGAGGCTTGCTCCACTTCATGTGAAAGTGAAATATGTGCTGAGCTTAAGGGCTAAAGATTTAGAAACTCTGCATTTCCAAAAGGAGGTCAATTAAAAAAAAAAAATATCTTTCTTCAAAGATGCATTGAGCTGAATTGTATGTGAAATATGTGAAGAAATAAAGCAGAGTAAGAAATTATATCATCTAAGTATATTATCTAGGTGTTCAGCTACTGATGAGATTTAAAGCAAATTTTTGGCTAGCAGCCAGTTACAGACTGCCACATTCAAAAGCTTACATGCAATTTGTCATATTTCTGTCTGAGGGATGTTTTAACTGCCTGTGTGTGACAATAGTGATAAAACAGCAGATGGGATCAGAGTTTACTGATCCAACTACACACACTTATGGGAGAAAAACTTCAGAAAACCATGCTAATAAAAAATTATTTTCTGTAATCACAAAATAAGACCTGACATTATGCAATGTACCCCTGTCTTTTAGTACTTTGAGAGGATTTCCTACTGCATTTTTTTTCTCTCTAATCTATGTTAGCCTACTAAAAAAACCCCAAATGAACCAAAAAAGCAGTTTAATGCCTTATGCTTTAATAACAAAAAAAAAAAATTAAATTACAATTTTTGCTCTTTTAGAGTTTTGTATCGCTACAGGAACATACTATCAAGATAGCAGTAAAGATTTTTCTTTTGCAAAACACACCTTTGCAATTACAGAAATTAATCCCAGAGCTTATCAATTAGATTTGTGTGCACATACAGAAACTCATTTTCAAGCAAAATATTTGCTTTAATTTTTTTCCAGTTTTCATTATAATAAGAGTTCCCGGATGATAAGGAAAAGCTGTTGCAATAACAAAGCAGAGAAGCAGAATATATAAAAGCAGGAGATGTTCCTTTTGATGGTAAATTTCTTTTTTACATTAATATCTATGTGCTGAGGTCACTTGGTGTGTTCAGCCTGGAGAGGAGGAGACTGAGGGGAGATCTCATCACAGTGAGAGGAAGAGGAGGGCCAGGCACTGATCTCTGCTCTCTGGTGACCACGATTTTGGATATTTTATCAACTAGGATTACCCAATGCTTCAGTGAAGAATGAAGAGAAAAATCAGTAAAAGAGTTAACAAATATAACGAGTGAAATGCTAGAAAGGTGAAGGAAAAAGGACAAAAAGTCAAGTGAATCAGCACTTCAAGCAGAAAGGTTGAAGAACCAGACATCTCTGATATAATTGGAAGTCTCGAAATCATTGATGTTACTTTGTCAATGATGGAAATAGAATCAAAGCTGCCGCTTGTACAGAAGGCCAGCATGCATGGAAGTGCACAGAGCCTCATCCTACAAAAATCCTTTAAATGTGGCATGGAACAGGGTGTGCTGGGAAGGAGGGGGAGAAAATGCTCACAGTGAGGCCTAGTTGGGACCAAAATGGGCAGAGGAAGAAACTGTAGGGAGGAAAGGAGGGTTGTAGTGTAGACTGGGCATAAAAGAGAGAAAATTATGGATAAAGGGATAAAGAGAGAGATGAGAAGGTCAAAAAGGGGACGGGAATTCAGAGCATAAGACGGGCATTTCTAAACATGTGTAGATGTCTAAATTGAGACATTCATTCAAATTCAAATGTCCTGAATAAATAAATGTATATTCAAATATATTTATATATATTTAAATATATATATACTTGAATATATATTTAAATATATATATATATATTTAAATATAAAAATATATAGGTTTGTAGATTAGTATATGCATTGATACCCCCTGTATTATACATACAGGAATTTCTTGTAGTCTCCCACTCAGAAAGGCAGTGGTTTCTGTCTCAGGGTGAATGCCATCAGCCTCCTTGGCTCTCAGCAGGCTGGAGCTGAGCCAACAGGATTTTTCCCAAGTGGCTGACGGTCTGCCCAGGCTGCAGAGACACCCTGGTGCCTCCTTTGTGTCAGGACATGAGGAGAAGAACAGCCACTGTGATTTGGAGGTGAATAGCAGACTCAAGAGAGGACAAATTACATCCCAAAACAGCTTAAAAAGTACTCAAGAGGTCAAGAAAACACAGACAAAAATTTGTAACAAAATTCCCTTTGGAAAATGCAGCGAAGGCTATTGCTGGTGTTTATTTTATATATTGTTAAGGCCTTAGAAAGAGAAGGTTAAAAAAAAATCATAATGCTGGCAAGGTTATTTGGGGTAATGCAGGAAGTACAAACTTTAGGTGAGATGGAGCTGAACTTTTTCTATTTAACTTCCTCACAGTGAAGTCAGTGCTTCTCAGCTTGTGTTTTTACAACTCAAACCAGCCCTGGGTTTATTGCTCTTAGAACTAAATTCTCAGTACTTCATACACAGGGACAGAGGTTACTGTATCTTCCACTGGCTGAAAAAAATTCACCCCAAAAAAATTAACTATAATTACCATTTCTAAAGGATGCAATATGCTGGAACAACCATTTAATTTCTAGAGAGATGCATCTAAAAGTCACAAGCGCTCCCAGTTCCCTTTAGACAGGACATTTCTCTGTAAAACAACACAACCCCTCAAGGCACACCTGCCCTTGCTCTACAGCAAAACCAACCCAATCACAAAGCCAAAAGTATCCATGAGATTACTGAATTTATCAATTCTTACACTGCAGTTTAGCATTGATGTCTCTGATCCCATCACACCTCCAGCAGGCACAAAATGACATTTTCTCTTCAAATGTGTCCAGAGCTCCATGAAGAAAGGGGGATCAGGTTTTCATCTGGGAAAATGGAACCCATGTTCAGGCCGAAAAGCAATATAAGAATCAGTCAGGCTCCAGAGAATACTGAAGCTGAAAAATAAACTGGTTTCACTGTGCACCAGTGATCAGAAGCTGACATTTTATTTACGGAAGGCTCAGAAATTTCCTTTTAAACAACAACAGAAAAAATTTGGACTTATTAAGTTCAAACAGCCAAAAAAGTCTCAGTGACAAATTAAGCCTTGCTAATTATTATACCCACTTCTCCTCAGGGCTGTGATGGTCTGGCAAAGACCATGGACTAAGGGTAAATTCTTCATACAGCAGAAATTCCGACACGGATGTCACATGTCAGATTTCACTCAGCACTACACTAAACTTCAGTACCTGCATTTAAAAGGGGAAAAAAAGAAAAAAAAAATAAGCCCCAAATGCTGCTGGCTTCAAACAGAGCTTGTCATTGTCTGTAAAGATGCTCTGTTTGTCAGCACTTCTCATTTTTGAAGCCACTACTGAGCCTGCAAGAAATGAATTTCTGTGGTTGAAACACTGAACAGTGGGGAAGCTTCAGGAGAGGAGCACAAACCTTACATCACATCCATTTTTCTTGCACTTTGAAGCAAACTTGCCAAGGCAAATTATTTTCAAGGTGAGGGCCTAAGTTAACAAATAAATATATGTTCTTTTTATTAAAGCTCCATTAAAAAAGGAAAATTAAATTAAATATAAATTCTACATTTTGTCAGAAATGCCAACTGCCTTCTGCTAAGGTGAAATCTGTCTTTCCTCTTCCAAACTGCTTTAAGGTAATTAGAACTCTAATTCCTTTTATAACTTAAATTAGGATAAGGTAACTGATGATATTCTTAAGATTTTAACAAACTTGAAAGAAATAAAAAGCTGTTTAGGTAGTGATAAACAAAATTACTATAAATGGTACCACTACAACAAATGAAAAATTGAATATTTTGAAGATAACTTCAGTACTTGAAAATATTTAAAATTCATGTGAGAAGCAAATGAAATCTCTGTCCAGGACCAGTATAAATGTCCTGTGAACAAAGGTCCATTGAGTCAGATGGATGCCTGTAATTAAATGAGAGGTGGTTGAAATCACTAGACCTTGTTAAATATAAACATGCTTTTACTATCTTTTTTCCCAACTTCAATTTCCATTTAAAAAAAAATCAGAACTATTTGGGTAAAATCTGAGAAATGTAGGAGGGCATGTGAGAAGATCTGACAAACTGCCTTCTGAACTTGAAGTATTCTACTTCACGATATCTAATTTTTTGTGTTTCCAGAAAAGGAAGATTTTAGTGGCTCTGAAAGACTCCCTTAATCCTCCCACTGACTCTATTTCTGCCTTCTGAGAGAAATGCTCTTCCTTGCACTGAGCTCCTCTCATCCCAGGAAGTGACAGAGCCACATCTCCCCCAGCTCCAGGTCCTTCATAAATATTAAAACAAAAGATACCATGGGAAGGAAAGCAGAATACTGGAAAGGACATTTGAGGAAATCCTCTTAAGAATTACTGAAAATACCTCGGAAGAAGAAGAAGGAAACTGGGTCATATCTTCCCCATTTCTTATTCTTTACATTTCAGATAAAATATTTATTTTAAATAGTTTAATAAAGAAAACAGAAAGAGGAACCAAGGAGAACTTGTAATTTCTCAGGAAATATAGTTTCCTAAGCACTTGAGAGGATTTTTTTCTTAAGGCAATGGAAGGAGTTAGGATGAAGGAGAGAAAGAATATCTGAAAAAGAGAAATAAAGTTTTGAAGACAGATAACTTACATTCTGACAGATGAGGGAATTCCTAACTGCAGTCAGAATGCATTTTATCCATTTTACTCGAATTGCCTGGAGTAAAGCAGTCCTGTAAAGAATCAGATATATTTTCCTTTTTATTAATTTTTTTTTATGTTAAGAATCTATTTACCCTTCACTTAGTATCTTGGTCTTTGCTAGATAAGGGGAAAACAATACAAATGCAAACCAGCCAAACAAATCCCAGAAAAATTCATATTTACATCAAAATAATTTATATAAATTTTTGAATAAAACAAAATGCATACATAAATGAAAATGTCAGACTAGCTTGCTTCGCTTTTTGGCAATTGAGAGTTTTGATGCAAGAAATGGATGATTAGGAAAGATACATAAGCTGAAAAATTTACATGGATTTCACATAAGATAATTAAAAAAAAAATCCCTATACTTTTATCAGTACCAAAAACCATTTCAGACCTACTTTGTGATATTCTGCAAAGATAGCTGAAAAAAAAAAAATCTATTCACAACTCAGGGGAATACAATCAGCCCCCACCACAGAGCAATTTTCTTAAACACTTGGTTCTTTCTATTTCCTTTACAATACTCTGTGTATTTTAACAGTTTAAACTACACTACACTCTTACTGTAAATTTATGTGTACAAACACAAAAGCTGGGACTTTGTCATCTCCTCTCTAAGGAAATCTCATTTTCCTTTTATTTGAGAGAACGCTCGAGATTCACGGCTTGAGCGCAAGAGTAACTTCCCTGCAGGCACCATGGAATCAACCCCCAGAAATTCCTCTGGTTTGAAACCCCTGCCATACCAAAAAACAAAGAGGAAAGACAATGACCAACCACTAAAACTGCACCACAAGGTCAGAAATGAGCATTACTGAGCAGAACAAGAACGAGAGAAGGATGTTTTCTCTTTCTGGTAACTTGTGTGGGGCTGTGTTTGGATTTGTGGTGTTTTAGTTATTGCTCACACAGCAACGAGGCTTTTTCTGTTCCTCACACCATCCTGCCAGCACAGCTGACCCCAAATGACCACAGGGATACCCCAGACCTTTCTGAGCAACAAAAGCTGGAGGAAGAAGAGAGAGATGATGTTCAGAGCTTGGCAATCTTGATCCGAACAGCCCATTCCATGGGAGGGAGCCCTGTTCTCCTGGGGATGGCTGAACCATGGGAAGATGAATGAATTCCTTTGCTTTGCTTTAGTTATTAGGTTGTCCTGATCCCAATTCACAAATTCTCTCCCTTTTACCCTTGGAGTTCTCTGCCCCATCCCTGTGGGGAGGAACAAGTGGCTGAGGGGAGCTGAGCTGACTCCAGGGATAAATCACAGCTCGTTCTGAAGCCCAGAACTCAACTGCGCGCACGAGTGGATCCAGAGAAAGCCACAGCTTCCCACCCCATGGGATTCAGCAGGCAAGCTGCCACACCACATTAACACCTCCTAACAGCTCAGCTCAGATGAGTTTACACACATTCTGAGCCAAAAAAAGCTTGGCTGACCTCAAAAGGAGGTGCTCAGACCACAGTGAATAATATTCATGAGGCTTGGTTGGCCCAGAACAAAACAGCACCAGTGAACCACAACTGTGTATGAATGACAAATCAATTTGCTGGGAGCTGCTCTGAAATAAGATATTTCCTCTAGAGAAAGGTCACACCTTCAGAAATGTCTCCTTTGCTTCAGCAGTTACCAGGCAAATAACGAGGAGTAAAATCCCCCATCATCTCTGAGGGAAAACAAAAGACTTGGGGTAAAAATTCGTAGGTGGACCTTGTAACCCCAAAACTGAGAGCCCTTGGAAAGCAGCAGGCTGTCCTACCCAATTAGGATAAAAACAAATGGTGCTCTTCCAGGAAATGGAGAGCATAAATTTATGATAAATATTGTTTGGGATGAATAATTTACCCAGCTCTAATTGTTAAGTATAGGGCTCTGGAACATTATTGAGGAGGAGCATCCCATAAGACTCTAATAATAGCTGAAAAGAAGATAATATCAGGCACATTTAGTGCTAATTACACATTAATTAAAAAAAACTATTTAATAGGTACTTTCCCATCTATTTGTTTAGGAGTTTTACAGTGTATTTCATGTACATGGGACTGGAAGACTATCTAGTGATAAAATGTACTGGAAATGGGAAATTCAGGCACTTTCTGGGAACATCACCTGTTTTCCCGGAAGCCTGGGTCACATCTGTGGTAGAATTCCCTGTCTTCCTGATGTACAAAATAATTTTTTTCATAAATAAAAGATTCAGAAAGAGGGAATCCTACAAGCAAAATTAAGCACCAAGATTTGATGTCAAACCCACAGTAAATATAGAGCAATTAAAGGGCTAAAATAAAATTTAAAAAAAAAATCAGCATTACTGTCCTTTCATATTTCAAAACTATGAGCAGCCATTAAGAAAATGCTGTACCACTTTTACATTGGATTTTATCCTCATTTCTACTCCTGTGGCTCCTGTGTAGATCAGAGGAGAGCACTGATTTTGGATGCCATAGAAAATCATTGTACCACCATAAGTTCTAGGTTAAGATGTAAGATGGGCCACAAGTCACAAAACCAACACAGAAAAATCCCCTTTATTTCATACTTCTTTTTCCCTAATATTAATAGTGGTTTTCCACTAATAAGATTCTCTTTATTTACTAACTTCTTGTAATAAATTTTAGTAACACTGGAATAGAATGAACCCCTACATTCTGCTTATGGGCTGATATTTTACTTTTCCCACTTCTGCATTACAGGTGCATTGTGCCTGCTTTTTTGTGGGGGAGGGATTTGCAGTTTTAGAATTGCAGAGCTCAGATATCTTATTTCTATTTAACTGTGACCAATTGCAATGCAGAACAGATGCAGCAATAGAGCTTTGGATAGCAGCTTCACAAATACCACATATGTTCTTTTACACTTTTAATTAGCACTTCCTTCCAGAATATATGCAACGAGATTATTTGAAATCATGGAAGTCCCACAAGACCCTGCACTGTTATTCCACGCAAATCCCTTCTAACACGTGCTCTCCATCTCCAAGGTGCAGAAAATACCTCAGAGCCCTCCATTAATGTGCAAAATGCCATTAAAAGTACTCTCCATTGCCATTTACCTGAGGGTGAGATAGGCAAAGCAGCTCATTGGGCAGCTTCTCTGGGCTTTCTTCAATTTATTTCAAGTCTTCTGCAAATTTCCAGATTTTCATTGCTGGTGGAGGAGCACTGAACAGATCACAGCACATGGTGGGCGCCCAGGTGCTGGATTTGGTGCCGGCCTGTATCCAAACTTTTTTAGGTAGATCTAAATCTCTCCACCATGCCAAGGTACATAATCCATTTGTAATAAACCTTTGTGATTGCACTTCTGCCTTAGACTGATACTTGGGACATTCCTGTGGCCTCCCGCTCAGTTTGGGAATTAAAACTTAATGTATAAGTAATTTCATAGCAATTTATCTAATTATTTTCTTCTGACTATCTTGGACATTGTCACTTATCTTGCTCCCAGCTCAGTGGCAGCATTAACATTTACACTTTTCTCTGAGGGTGGGTTCACATATGTTCTTTCCTGAACTGCTTCTGAACTTGACAAAGTCTTGATAAGCAACCAAATGCCATTTGGGATGGGGCACAGTGAGCCAAAATACAATTCTGTGGGAAATATGATCACTTTTTTTTACAGACTGAAAGGAGCTAAGTTTTTTTTCTGCGTTATCCCAGGAAAAGAGGACGATAATCTTGATATCTAGAATTGTTTAACCAAATCTCTCTTCACACACCAGCAGTCAATCCATGGTTGGAGTCATCCAAAACTCCACTTCTTGCTGAACACAGCCCTGAAACCCAACTGTTGATTTCACTTATATTCATGTTATTATACAAAACTACCACTCACAGATGCTACCAGATAGAGCTGCAGACAAACAGAAACAGATGAACGTGGAGATAAATGCATAACACACATTTAGATACGGGGAAGAAGGAGAAAAATAAAACACAACACAAGCTGTGATCATCACCATGGAACTCACCTGAAAAATGGTGATATCAAAAACTCTCCTGGGGAATATCTTGCCTGAGATCTGCCATGGAAACTGCAGTGTGGCTGTGCCATCAGGGCTCTGATCTTTTCCAAAAGCAGAGATGTGACAGGCACTGCCACCCCCTGCCACTCGTTGACAGCTTTGGGATGTATGCTGATGGGGAAAATGCAAATATTGAGAAGTTTCATCATTTGTTTTCCTTGAGAAAAAGAAGTTATGTAAAATATCTGCTTGCTTCTTGGTTTTTTCCTGTCACTTCTCTTCAGCAGCAGTACAAATAACCTAAATTTTACAGCTTTGTTCTTGGGGCCTGTTTTCCCTCTGACAAATACAGCAGATGCAATTTTGAGGTGGTTATGTGACCCTATGAACAACAATAAAACAAAGGCAACTTGTTAAACCAGCTTAATAAGGGAAATACAAGCAAGGTTAGTTCAGTTTAACATCATATTTTACACCTTGCCCAAAGAAGTCATAGAAGCCCCATAGAAAGCACCAAAGGCTTCATTTCTTGAACAAGAACTCTCAATATTTCCCTTTTCAGCCAAATCTTCTCATCATGTCCACAAGTGTAGAAAGCAGGATGGATGAATTTACTTCAGACCTGGTACCTGGTATCAGAATTTGGCTCTGCATGTTGGTGAATGAGATCTAAAGGATAATTGCCCCATGTGCTAATTGTCTTCATCAAAGCTGCACCAATCAGTTCTTTCAACCACAGAGAGTAGAGCCATTTAAATATCTCTTTTAGTGAATGGTTTCCTTTGCAGGCACACTGGCATGAAGTGTGTGTGAGCTAAGAGACAGCATTTTTTTTGTTAAAATGCTTTTCTCAAAATAGGCAATGAATATAAAGTGCAAGAAAGTCAGAACTATCCTACTTTTACTCAATGGTAGCTGTGCCATTGACTTCCTGACTTTCTGGCAATTTTATTCCCCCAGCTTTTAAAAAATTGTTCTGAATGCTCATCAAAAAGCTCGTGGTTTTGTTTAAAAAGAAAATGAAACCAGGATAGCCCAAAGTGAAGTCACTCTAGAAACCCAGAAGCACCTGAACTATAGCACCACATGCTGAGCAGTAGGCACAGAGCCCCTCTATTTGTAGCAGCTCATCATGAATGGATTATGGAATGGATTACAGCCCAAACACTGTGTGACCTCTGAATGGTCTGTAAATGCCCAAATGAGAAACCTCCATAAATCAATCAGCTGTGTTTGAAATGGCATTCTTGCTCCTGCTATTGCTCATGTCAGAGGAGGGCTGGCGCTGTCACCACGCCACTGGAAAAGCCATCGGTGCTGCAAGGATTTGGTGTCACACTGCACCAGATGTCTGTGGTGCTAAACAAAACAGCTTCAGAATAATCCAGCAGGATAAAATTCAAATAAATCATCAGGCATTCCAGTATACCAGGCCTACAGCATTTTTCAGGGCAGCGTTCAGAACACTCCCTTTCCACCCCCAGCATTTTCCCTGTTGAACCTGTTGAAAAAACAATGTCTACAATTACAGGGTCATTTGTTATGCATGATATAATAGACTGCAAATATAAAAAGGCATTATCATTACTTTTGTCCTTTGTTCTTCCAGGCCAGAATATTGCATAGTTCTTTACTTTGACATTTATTGCTTTTAGATTGGTAATAGAATGGTTTGTGTTGCTCATTATCTTGAATGATGATAATATTAGAGTTTGGGGAGCCTGCCTTCCCTGTTAAGTAAAGTAAAGGCTTCATATAATTTACCAAAGGTTATTACTGGACAATTACCCACAATACAGTTCAAGTCTAATAAACGTTAGCCACATTCACTCTTAAACACCACATCTGGAGTGTGGTTCCTAGGAAACTGCAGAGAATGATTTAAGGCATTTATGTGCCTGGAAGGAGGAGGGGAGTTTATCTGTGCATATGCATCTACATGGCTTTATATGGGTTTTTGGTGTTCACTAATTGATATGTGGGTTTGGTGTTTATTACTGGGTGTCCTTAGGGAAGGGAATTAATTGAAAGATATACCTAGCTGGGAGTCTGAGACTAGAATGGAAGGGGAGGAGGGATAAAGTATAACCTCAGTTTTCATCCTCACTATTGGGAATAATGGAGTAATTTCATGTTTAAATTCCTAAAAATGGCATCAGGTTTTGGCCTGAACCTTTACATAAGCTCTTATACAACAGCTTAAAATATTAAATTTATCCATCAGTAAGGCATGAAATTCAGAGCTGATTTTATCCTTCCATCCCTTTTATCACTGACCATGGTCAGCATCTCCAGACCAGCAGAAAAACCCTGTTCTGGACACACTTCCTCACCTGCAGCCAGGTGTGGCTCCATTCCTGGGCAGAGTGACTGAGGGTTTTCCACCTGGGAATTTTGACAATCCCCTCCATGTCTGAGACTCTCAGATGTTTACATGAGTACAACACTCTGTACACAGGCACACACATGTATGCAAACAACATTTTTTTTTCCCTGTTCCTTTTCTGTTTACTACTCCAGTTTGCCTGCAGCCATTTATGTTCAATTTATGTTTATCAGTTCATTTCTCTAGCAGCTGCACTTTCAATGAAATGTTTTTATTTGGTGCCAAGTAATAGTAGCTGGAGTTATTTGCCCTATGAATCTTGGTAGATTAGTTTTTGTAATTTACATACATATCCAATTGCTACCAATTTCCACTGACAGTTTTCTCTTTGGACTTTGTTTCTTTTCTATTTTTGAACTGTAACAGTTTCAGAGGTACAGCTCTCTGCAAACTTTATGATATGCCCTGCATTATTATAGTTATCTAGTAATGCAAAAGTGAGAGAAAACCTTTAACTCAAAATGTTAAAACAGTCTGCAGAAAATGAAGTTAATGTTTCATGAAATAAATGTCATAATACAAAAAAGATATATTTTAATGGAAATTTGCTCAAAGCTTGGGATGTTTCATTTCTGGCTGACACCAGCTACTATTCTTCACATGAATCACAAAGCCCAGAGTGATTAGGGCACAGGGCAATAACTGTGCAAGTCCCCAAACGTGCAGCTGTGATGGTGTGAGTGCCACACCTGCAGTGGGAGCACACTGATGCCTGGGATTCCTGATGCTGCTTGAGCCAGAGAAGCCCTAAAACCAGGATAATGCTCTCCCATGCTGTGCTACAAAGGCTGGAACAGATGCTCATGGGGAGCAAGGAGAGGCACACAATTGCTGTTATTACATCTCTTGGTATTGCAGGGGTGGCAATTCACTTGGTATCGCAGGCAGGAGGGGCACGCCTGCAGCTTTGCTCAGTGTGGGCACAGCACAGGCACCTCCAGGGTAAGGAGAGGCTTTTCCAGGAGCTGCTGTGGGGTTTCAGTGAGCACAGAAACTGCACAGACCCATTCAGCCCCTGGACACAGCGAGCCTGGTCTCCACCTCCCATCCTGTGCAATTGGATGTGATGCCTAAAGGTTCCAGCTTTTACACGTTTTTCATGGCTCTGTAGACTATTAATATGTGGTTATACAGCTCCTGATATTTTTCTCTTAGAGTAATCAGCTAACCTTGCAACACATTCCTGAAATACCATTTACTCTTATTTTCAAAAAGACCTCCTACAGGAATAACATTTTGTTTTCCAATCTGAGGAGAAACAACAAGAAATGGGGCAAAGAAGCCCTGAACCAATTCCAGTGGGGCAGTATATGGGGGAAAAATCAGCTAAAAATTACCTAATCAGCTGTTCTTCTAATTGGACAATGCTATACATGATAGATATGTTAGATATGATAATTTGTTAAATTTCTACAAAAACTGTAGAAATCCGACACCGAGTGTGCCCATACTCCATAACTGTGGATTCACCTGGGAGCCCCCAACAAAGAGCTGCTTTTTTATCTTACCATTTTACCACTGTTGCAAGGGTTTTTTATCTTTTGATATGAGACAGCACGTGCATAACAAAATCTCAATGTGTTTGGTGTGGGGCACAGCTTGGTGAGCGCAGCTCATGATGCCTGACAGCAGGGGACCTGCAAACAGAATTTTTTGCCAAAATCTGGAAAGCAGCAGGTGCTGGGGACCTGGAGAAGGCACTGAAAATTGCCCTCAGAGCGTCCCTCCCAGACCTGCAATAACACAGAGGGAATTCATGAGGATTTTCAACATAGCCTGAGCAACTTAGAGATACAAATTAAATCAATGTGCCTGTTACTTCCACCTGCTTTCAAGACTTCAACTTAATTTTAAAAAGCACAATGGCAGCATGCATAATGAACCGGTCCAGACTTTCAACTTGGCTTGTCCTCTGGGCTAGAAACAGGAGTGAATTGCGTTGCACAGAGAAGATACAAGGTAGCAGACAGCTTTCCTATATGAGAAAAGAAATTAATTCCTCCAGGTCTGTGTATCTTGGAAAAAAAAAAAAAGTCTGAAACTTTTCCTGTACTGTCATCTCTCAATAAATGAAAATAAAAAATTCAGAACAACTTGTGATCAAATCTAAGCAATAAAAAGAAAAGCAGCTACATTTTGATGAACAGTGTCGTGTTCAAAAAAACAAGAGGAACCTTCTGATGTGGAGTTCTACAATATAGCATGTTCAAAAGAGAAATTTTTTTTCTTTCAATATTGAGGCAGGATACTCATAAAGCTGGGGAGACTGCTCAGAATCTTATAACTGAGCTGCACATAGGCTGGAATTCAGCCAGGAGAGAGAGCAGTAACTCAGCAGCCAAGCTCCATCACCAGAGAAGACTCTAAGCCAAGCAAGGGCCAGTGCTATTGATGCTGCCTTCCCCCAGATGGACACTGGTGACGAATGCATTCCAAATGCCAATAATCTCGACCTTTGTTCAGTGTGCTACAAGCTTTGCATTGCATTATTGGCAAACACCTTGCTGCTCTCTGCCATTGGGTGCCTGCCCACCTGGGCTTGCGAGCATTTCTTTGTTTTCCCTTTCCACTGACTATTCTTATTTCCCCAGTGTCCAGGCAAACAGGGCAAACTTGACAAATTAAATTGACCTTGATGCCTAAATACATTTTCTTGGTCCTGTTCAGCCCTTTTTAAATTAAATTTCTACTGGTAGGTATGTTCATGTCAGTTTTTATTAGTTCATTTTCACATAGCAGCTCCCAAAACATGGGGAAATTCTCTTTGATCTGTTTGTGCCATTTACACTTCCACATCCCCTGATCAAATCTTTTAAAGGTTTCACCAGCACTGTGCACCTCAGTTGCAGGAGCTCCTTGCTTTGGTTATCAAAGTAGAGTTTTGAATTTATCCTTCTATTCCTGCAATCACAATTTCTAGTTCCATTCTTGTCCTTAGATCATTAGTTCCATGATTTAAAACAACAGAGAAATCAGCTCAGTTTCTTTCTTATCCTGGGAGAGCCTGAACCTACACTTCTGCCAGGACACAGAATGGCACTAACCTGTTACAACAGCCCTGATTTTAGAGCTGTCCTTTCCAGCTACAAACAACAGAAAATTCCAATTCTCTCTGGTTCAATTAATTGCATTCCTTTTTAAAAAGTGGCATAGCAAATTCAATCATTCAGGCTTTTTTGACACACAGCACCAGCCACGATGCTTGAAACAACATTGAGCACCATAGCAAATCACACACCTTTGCCACTACAAACAGATCACAGCAGCAGCTTCAATTTGCCATGCAATAAATATATTTCTATTTAATCCACATCCCTCTCCTGCCTACAAACCCTGCAGGAACACAGCTGCAAAGGAGCACCTGCTCTGCTGACTGCAGGAGCCCAGTTTGCTTGTGGGAAGGAGCTTGACAGATATGCTTGGAATTCAGGCAGTGCATTTTTGCCTCTCATGGTTGGTTTAAAATTACATTAAAGCAATGAAGGGTTATTGATCACTATCAAAATAAAGTATCTAGTTACATGTAAGAAATTGAGTAAGCAGGGGTGTGAGCAGAAATTTATAGTGCTCACATATGGGGAAGTGATATTCTAATGTGTGCTGGCATAACAGGGCTTGAACAGGAATCTTACAACTGGAAAGAAGTTTGACTTCCCAAAGGGAAATGATTCAAAGTCTGGCTTAAAAGAAAAAAATCTTCATTTCCTGAGGAAAAAATGTCTTACCTGGAAGATGTTTTGAACCCTAAGGAAACAAACACATTTACCACCTGGGGAATCTTACTATAATATGTCTGTTTTACTAGCTAAAACAGATAGAACCATTTTCATTAGTAGACAGATCTTAACATAGATTTCGAGTAAAAACTGACACTACTTTCACACATCAGAACCAAGCTCAAATAGGTTCAGAAAAAATGTTTTAGAATCCTGGTTTTAGCTAATTGGATGATTTATAAATAAAATATCCCCCTGTGCAAGAAGAAGATGAAGAAGCAGGAGGAAGGAGGAGAAAGAAGGAGGTGAAGAAGGTGAAGGAGGAAGAGGAGGAGAAGAAGTAGGAGAAGAAGAAGGTGAAGAAGAAGAAAGTGAAGAAGAAGGTGTGGGAGCTGCTGCTGGGAACATCAGGACTCTGTGCCAGACAGCTTTTAGCACAGCCTTTAATACTCTGAACTCTTCACCCTGAAGGCTGATGTATTCATGCAATAAACAACTTTACAGCTTAAACAACTGCTCTTGTCTCTTTGAAGACCTAAAACCCCCACAAAACTCGCCAGCTGTGATGCCAGCAGGGCTGTGCACATCACCAGGCACAGGGGCTGTCTGGAAATGCCTCCTGAATGGCTCCTCCTGCCTGGGGGTTTCAGCTTGGGCTACCAGGATTGCCACCAGGAAGAAATTGGCTTTTCTGTGCCTACTGTGTCACCCTAAATTACAGCCTAACTGCTCTGCCCAAAGAAGTTCAGATGAGTCGTTCAATGCTGCTCCTTTCCTGTCACTACCAATGTGGGAAGAGATGAGAAAAGCAAGGGTAGAGCTGCACCTACTGGAGAAGCCTGAAGTCATGTGAAATTTATTCTGCCAGATAGTTATTGACTCAAAAGATCAATCACACTAAGACAAAAAGCTGTTATTTTTATTTGCTGGATTAGGTTTTGATTCTAACTCCATTCTTGTTAATATTCAAGGAGGTATAATCTGTGTGAAAACTAATGGGAAATGAATCACTGCGTTATAACAAGAGAAGTGGGAACGCCGACCTGGTTGTCCAGAAATCTGATTTGTGCTGTATACTGAATGCTGTTCAGGGGGCTGCAGTACCTCATGTGAAGGATAAAAGTGAATGCTTTATAGACATTTTTATGTTTAAAATAGGCAGCATCATTACAAATGCAGTTCTCACAAGTTTCTTTTTCAATCTAGTGGAAACACATTCTGAAACCTGGTTTTTAATTCAATATAAAACAAAGAAACAGAACTAAGCATGAGTTATGTTTCTTCAGAATATTCCCCTCAGTTTTATTCAAAATTCCATATTTTGAATAAAAATCATATTATTTTAAACCCTGACTGGTTATTTTGTATAGCCAAGTCCAGAAACCTTGGCACTGCTTCAGGAAGACATAATTGTGTGAATCCTCCTACAATTCTGAGTTGTTAGAAAAGGGAAATGGACCTGGAAGGACATATATTTAATAAACAAATTAGAAACTAGGAACTAGAAGATGAATCATTCTTTGTCTTTGTGTTTTAATTGATCTTACTGCATCTCTCAGCATTAACTCAGCTTCTCCCTCAGCTATCCATGGTTCTCTAGAACACAGAGAAATTCCCCACATTCCTTCCTTGGTTTTGAGACAAGAAAAAGAAGAAGAAAGGCATGGCACAAACTCCTGTAAATCTTTTCATTTCCACAACTGAAACATAAAGGGGCACACCTCAATGAAAGTACTCCTATAAGGTAAATATAACCGAGTGATAGCCCCAAACTAAATCCCAAAGCAAAACTACTTGTAACAGACATGATGGAGCTGATGAGTTTCCAAGTTCAGAAAGGAGTTGTCCAGATTTTGTTGTTAGAAGAAAGGAAAACTGCTACAACTAAAATAAAAAATATAAGAATAAATTTAAAAAAATAATCCACCAACAAACCAACCTCCTCTTAACCAATTTCTCAGTAAAAGTAGCTGTTATACCTAAACATCATCACACAAGTAAATTCTTACTTTTCCTTTCACTCATGCCTGTTTCTGTGTATTACAGGTATGAATTTCACACAACTGGAAGACAAAAACTTGCCAGAGATAATGCATGCACCACATGCAAAAGCAAACAGCAGTATCAGAAAGCATTAAAGCTTCATTTACTCATGTCTGCCGTATAGATATTGTAGCAACTTCATGGGTACTCTCCTTACCAAAATAATACTGTATGCAGGATTAGAGCTTCTGAAAGCAAATCTGTTGTTCATGTGCAATGGAAATTTCTGAAAATTATTTTCTTTACCATGCCACTGTCTCTCTCTTTCCATTTTTTCCAGTTGATGGCTTGCAAACATGAATCTTTTACAGGAATTTCATTTGTTTCAGACTTTTTAATGCAAATCAGGTACTTTAGTGCTTGATGTGTAGAAACAAATCAAGCCCATTTGCTTCATTTGGGTAAGAATAATTTCATTTCTTGAGTTACTACACCCAAATTTAGCAGCCTACTCTTTTAGGTGATCCATCAACCCAGAAATGTCAATCCCACATCCAGGATCTCTTTTCCTGTGTCATCCCTTTGATCCCTCACTGAATATGTTATTTGTCATTCTTTGTACCAATTAATGAGTAGCTTACAAATACATCTGCTGCAAAATAGATAAAAAGCTCACTGCAACCAAAGGTGTGGTCACACCCTCCCCAAGAGAAGCACCTGGCCAATTTTATACTCTTCACTCCCTCTCTTCAAGAGCAAATTCACTTTTCTTATTTACCAGCAAGGGACTGTGACTGGTAGCACAGAACATGCAGGACATGAATTAAAGTTCCCAATTTGCAATGACCTTTACATCAAAAGAAAGGCAGAGTGGTTTTCCCAGGAGCTGGAGTGTACTTGCAGCTCCCATTTCAAAGTCACTTCGTCATCTTTGAAGAGAAAGTCCTTTAAGTCCAGGAGTAATGCACATTTTCATATTGCTTTGGGATTTGCTGTGCAAATCCCACACAGTGCAGTGCTCGTGGTTCAGATCAGGACTCACTTGAACAACGCAAATCTAATATGCCATCCCAAATTGTTCTGTGTTCACATTTCCTTCTGTGCCTACCTGAAATTTAAATTACCTATATAACTCTTCCCAGACAGGTTTTAATTATTCACTGGTTTAAATTATTCATATTTAGCAGAGTCCCTGCATAACACCCACTGATTTTTTTAATAAAGTAATTTTACAAATACTATGGGCCTGTAAAGTTAGAAAAGGCCTTCTACATTCCCAAATCCAATATGCCACTGCTATTAGCCAACATTCATCTACCTTGCAGTCAACATTTTCACATAACTTCCACTACAGAATTTTCTTTCAAGGATCAAAATTCTATTTTGTCTTGTAGGACTGAAAGAGAGCCATGCCCATGAGCATCTCAGATGTAGTTAGCTAGCCAGAACCTCATTGCCTCAATAATTTGGTGTTTTAGGAGATTTTGGGACGTTGACAGAGCTGAGCCATCTGCTTCCTACCACTGAGGCTTCTCCAGGGGCAGCTGTAAGGCTCTGTCCTGCAGGCACACCTCCTGTGCTGACCTCTCTCAAGCTGCTCTTTCATTGGCTTTAAACTGCCTGGTAGCGTCCATACTTTTTCTTAAACTATAAAATAAACCACAAAGCATTATCTAGGCAAAAAAAAATTTAAAAAAAATTAATCTCTTTTTCAGTTCCATGCTGAAATTCAAGTTACTGCAAGCCATATGGCTGCTCTTCTCCTGCTCCAGGGATCACTAAAACAGGGTGCCAGGAGAAGTGGATCAATGGGCATTGACTGTCTGGAAGGAAAACAGGAGGTGACATCCCTGGGAAGGTTTAACTCCAGCACTGCCTCCTGCTGTGACAGAATCCAACATTTTACCTGGGCACAGAGGTGTATTCTCACAGAACTCCCACACAGGCCCTGTCACCTTCATGCTCCATGCAGGAGACTGAAGGACAGATTTTTATAACGTAGTTAGATGGTTTATTTTTTGTTGTTTGCTCTCAATTCCCTCCACATCTCTGCTCCTCATCAATCCACCAGTCCAGTGCTTGGATCACTCTCCTGAAATCAGAAATAGAGCTGTCCTCTCTCTAATAGTGCTTGGATCACTGTCCTGAAATCAGAAATAGAGCTGTCCTCTCTCAAATTCCCTCTACCATCCCAGATGAGCTCAATAACCATTCCTACTTTTCCCACTTAACTCCAGTCAGTGCCTGAAACCTCAGCCTGCCCTCCCCTCTCTGTTGCCACAGTTCCAATTCTCCTGAGCAACAAAAAAGCCAAGTGAATGGTAAATAAACGAAGTAATTAAATCAAGACAAATTAAACAGGAAGGTTTAATTCCCTCTGTCCTGGACAGTCTGGAATGAGGTCTGACATCTTCAGTCTGACTGTTATTTAAAATCCAGGCAGGCTTTTTTACCTTGGCTGAAGGAGGAACGAATCACTGTTGATGTGTTCATGCAGTTAACACCAAGTAACACCAAGGTCCAGGGTGGAGTGTGTGAACATGTTTGTATCCAGTAACAACTTCACATTTTAATTTTTTGGGGGTAGATTTTGATAAAATGGTGATGGATTGCATCCAGCTTTTCACACCACTGAGACAGGGAAAGCCAACAAGAGACTACTCACTGAAATTAAATTTTTAGTGATGTTTTTTGTGCCAGGAAAAACAAAACCAATATGAAATAGTTTTATATTGGGTGTCATATTAATAAAATGTCAATACCCAAGCTTAGTTGTCTGGTCTCAGAATAACAGGGTCCTCCTGCATTGTATCTACTTTAGAGAAATCAAAACTGTCAGGACAGACAACCCCAAAGCAAATTCTAGGTAATTCTGTTAAAGCAAAGACTCCTCTGGCTGTGCTGTCTCATGACTCTGGGTCTCCTAAAGACAAAGGATTGCACAACAGACTATAGTCAATGCACAGATATCAACCACCAAAACCAGCATCCAACTCCTAGAGCAACTTATCAGGGAATTACAGCAACATAGGCCTTGAAATTTCATCCACATCCAGACCACCTGCTCAAACAGAGGTGCAACTCTGTGAAATTACCTCTTTTCCTTCCCTTGCTCATCCTCTAGTCCAAGCAAGCAAGACCTCCTAAATTCTTGCCTCAGGGCAACTACATCTCTTCAAGAAGTTTCCCAGGATTTTGTTTGCTTGTTTGTTCTGTTTTGCGTTCTTGTTTGGTTTGTTTTGCTTTTGGGATTTTTGGGGGGATTTTTTTGCTTCTTTTTGGGGATTTTTTTTTTCTTTTTTGACGGAGGGAGAAGCAGTTTTAAAAACCAAGATTTTATTTACAGAAAGGTTTCTATTATAACCATTATATATATGTTTATTTATAGAAGTGTCTCTGTTCGTTTCAACAATTCCCACACAATATTTGTCCCAGAGCACCCAGGAGCCATAATGATGGATGTGTAAGAGATGCCCTGGGCACAGCATTTGGCCCTTTGCAAACATCCCTTCCCAGGACCCTTTGTTTTTTGTTTTGCTGCCAGTGGCAGAGCCTGCAGCCTGAAATGTGGACTGAGGCAGGACTTGGCAGGCTCCAGGTGGGAACGCAAGCACTGCCTGCCAAAGCAGCACCCTGACAGATTATTCTGCTGTTACCCTTTCTCTCTGCTGGCGGGCAGCAGCAGCC
The DNA here is from genome assembly GCF_047830755.1 of Zonotrichia albicollis. NCBI lineage: Eukaryota > Metazoa > Chordata > Aves > Passeriformes > Passerellidae > Zonotrichia > Zonotrichia albicollis. The sequence continues at coordinate 2,807,355 of NC_133820.1, forward strand.
CAAATGAATGACCTGCCTTTGTTCCTCACAAAAGAGGGCAGCACAACTGGCTCAAGCTGTTCTAATGATCTTACCCTGCTCTGCACTCCTGTAGGGGCTTGGTTTGTGCTCAGCTTTTTGTCCTCCTGGACAAGACTGCGGGTGTTTGTGCACAGGTGCTCAACGCTTTTTAAGAGAACAAAGACCTAGCATAGAAGCAATTATTCAAAGGCTTTCTATTGGTTTTGATGTCAGGCTTTTGTAGCAATTGTACAGCTTTTTTTTTTTCTTTGCCCACATATTTAAATCCAGAGAGATGTCATTGCAGGTTATTGGGTAAGCTCTTTGGCAAAGTGCTGGGTGAAATCAGTTTATATCTGATTTCACCAGCTCAACAAGGTCAACAGTGCCTGTCACCAGGATAAGTTATGGGAGTTCCTTGACTTGCTGGGAGATGCCCCAAAGAATAATCTGTTCCTGAGAATAATCTGTTCCTATTCAAGTTTGATTTTTAATATGACTGAGGTGTTAATGAGTTTTGAATTCAGTGCAAGCAGTACTGCTTTTACTGGAAGGCTGATTTTAAGCCATCAGAATTTTTAAAAATGTTCCTGCTTCTCTCTTCTCCTGCCTGCTTCTCCTTTCCAGTCATACCCAGCTGAAGAGGATGCCCTACATGGAAAAATGACTAGAAAACTCAGGACTAAAGAACAAATCAGGTTAAAAGGAACCTCAGAATGTCCCTGTGAACCTGAACAACAGGAAATAAATACTCCATTACAGCCAGTAGATCACCTGCTGCTTTGTATACAGACTGCTAATCCAGTGAAATTGGATTAAAATATTTTCCAAGAAGTTCACTGTGAGGGACTTCCTCAGTTACAGCTCCTGTAGCTGAACTGCAGCTTTTGTAAAACATAACCACAGGCACTCAAGTGCTCCAGTCTGATCCAGTAACAAACCACAGACATTTGGAGTTAAAAAACCAAATTAGGAAGTTCACAGAGGGAAATAAAGTGGTTTTCATTAGCCAAAGTGACCACTGGGGAGAAGTTTATAAGAAGGACTTCAATAAACATGAGAGAAACAGACATGGGGAACAACAGCCAGCAGAAGAGTGCATGGTTTCAAATAATATTCAATTTGTCCAAGGCTGTGAAACCTTGATCAGTAGCAGCCAAAGACAAAGTGGTTTCCCTCTTAAAGCCAGACTGGGCCCTGGGCAGCCTCAGTTCAGGCCATGGCACTGGTTCTGTGCAGCACAGCTGGCAGGTGTGGATCGCATCCAGCCCTCCAGTGCTCCCAGCCAAAGGCGTGGCAATGCTGTCACAGAAAGGATTTATGTGCCACGCCAGTCAGGGGATGGCTTTCAGTGGCAACCAAAGGAAAATCTGTACCACAGCCAAATAGCTACCTTCCTTCATCCTGGCAGCTCTCCCTCTTATCTGCAGGCCTGTGTCTTTGTTAGGTTCCTTTTCTCTGTGTGCAGCAGGAATCTCATCTGTTGTACCCAGAAAGCTGCGAGTTCTGTTCTGCCCTTGGCAGCCAAGACACCAAACCTCCCCCGTGGCTCCTTTTTTCCTCTCCCATTCCCAGGCACCCACAGCACTCTGGGATCCATCCAGGATGGATGAGTGACTCTCTGGGTTTAGATTTCACTTTTATATTGCCTTCTCTCCTTTGGGAGCACGAGCATAAGAGCATTTACCCAAGACAAAATTATTCCCAAGTCCAAACTGGCTGCCTTCATTTCTGACCATTTATTCCTGGGCTGTATTTTTAGCTCATTTTGTTCTCCTCAAGTCAAACAGTTGTTCTCATTTATAATTCCTGTAACCAGGCTCTCTTTTTTCCCAGCTGACTGCTCACACACACTGCCATTGCTCCAGACCTGTCACTCACTAAATTATTTTCCAGGACATCCAAAAGCATAAATGGCCACAGACTCCATTGCTGTGCATAACCCTCAAACTGCTGACTTTCAAACACCCAGATTGCAATCAGCAGAGAAATCCAACACCTTTAAGTAGCCACTATTTCAGCAAGGACAACTGTAATCAAGCATCTCACAAATAACTGGGGAATTGGAACCTCTTGTATGTAACAGAGTATAATTCAGCTCCACTCACAAATCAACATTATAGGCAGGCGGGCAAATCAGAGTAATTTCAAATATTTAGTATTATTACTGGCACATGAACCTTGATTTTTGTGTACCCCATGTTACTTTTATCAGTGTGCCAGCAAGCAAATTTGCATCATTTTCTGCTTGTTTTGGTGCTTTCTACCTTAAGCAGCATCACTGGTTTCAAGGGGACCCCTCACAGCTGGCAAATTACACATATTACCCTTCAAACACAAGCAAAGGGACAGGATCCTTTTCCACAGCTCCCTCCCATGTCACCTACTATGAACTTCACACTCTAATTGTAAATACCATTGTCTTAATTTTCTACTTGTCAGGCACAGAGGTCTTGTGACCTGATCTTGAGAAATGAAATAGCTTTCAAGGTAAGAGAGAAACAGTTTTCTCCAGATGATACATTCAGAACTCATGTCAACATATATTTAACCCAAAGGTTTTAAGTGCATAGAAATGAAGGCATGGAACAAGCACCACACTTAGTGCTTTGATATTAATGAATTTAGTTTTCATGTATTCAATTAACCATGAGTGTCGATGAGAGCAAAATGATAATTCTGGAGCACAGTAAATAAAATGCAACTAAAAACACCAGTGTAGCATCACACCTGGGAGTTACATTTGTGCAAGAATGTGATTCAATAACAGACTGGGGACACGTCTCAGAAACATTAGTGTAATATCTGCAAAAATAGTGGCAGATTCCTTCAATTATGGCATAAGCTTAATCAAGTTGCAAAAATGTCAGAAATGTCTGATTCAGCAGCTTCTTCTTAATGGCAATATAATATTACTGTGTCCACAAAACAAAATAAATTTCCTCCTAAATGTGGAGGAAAAGCTTTTTGTTATTCTTCATCAATACATGATTTTAAGTAAGTCCAAACTTCCCCATGCACTGGTCACTGCAGAGCGCTTAGAGAATTGCTATAAAAATGAAGTGAAGCTCTGTTGGCATATAACACCATTTCACCTCTCCAGCAATAGCAGTTTGCACATGTGTACCACACAGTGAAACAGTATTAAATAGACCTGTTGTGTCTGATAACAAATGAGATCATAAGCTAAACATATGGCCTGGAAGATTTAGAAATTTCTCTCTCTAAAAGTAGAATTAATGGGGCTTTTAGAGAATCACTGAAAGAAAGATCCCTTACTGCCTCATTTAGTGTCAAACCACCACCCAGCCCCAAATAAAAACCTTTGCAAGGTCATTTTTCTCATGGATCTGAATGAAATTAGCATTATCACATATTAGACAGGTAGTCCTTTTCTTCCTGTATTTCTTTTGCCTTGCAGGGGACCACTGTACATATTTTTATATATATTTTATATTTTTATATATATGCATATATATGTACATATATATAAATACACATATAATATGTATGTGTATATATACTATATACATATGTATGTATATATACTGTATATGTGTATATATATATACTGTGTGTGTATATATATATATACATAATATATTGTACAGATCCTGAAAAAGGTATTACTTGTAGATTATATTGGCATGCCTGATTAGAAGGTATATGTTAAACAAAAACAAAAAACCAAAACTACAGAGCACTAGTAAGGTTGATTTGCTAAAATAAATATGATCTAGGGCAGTAGCAGAAAACAGATTTAATATGATTTTGGAATTAAGCAGCCATTGATAAAAATTAGGAGCTTCCTGCCCCACACAACTCAGATGCTCAGGGAGAACTTTGGGCAAGCCCTGAGCACCCCAGTGCTGCTGTTTGAGAGACTTTGGAGTATCAGGTGTAAGACACTACCCTGAATTCTGTGTCCTTCTGGGCAGGACACCTGAAGTAGGTGAAAAAGAATTAAACATAAGCCAAGAGTCCAATTAAAAAGGACTTGAAAAGAGAATTCAGGAGAAAACTCCAAATAAAGTGAACTGGCTTATAGCAATTTAGGTCACAAGACACCTGCTTACCAGTAAAGCACTGAAAAAGCAAAGGGTTGCAATGAATAAAATCAAAAACAAGGAAAAACCCCACAAGATCAGCATTTGAGACACAGAAGTCTGTCAGTAGAAATGGAGAAGACCCCCTCAAGAAACTCCTTTTATAAAAAGAGCTCCATAAACCCCCTGTGACCAAAGGGTGCACGACAGAAGGCAGTGTGGTGCTGTGGGGGGCTGAGATGGATGCCCTCTCATGTTCTGCTCTGCTCCCAAAAAAGATTGCAGCTGTAAGTCCAAATTCAGGCACCTTCAGGGACAGTTTGAAACACAAGGTCACAAACAGAGACACAACAAACACCTGGTCAAACTTTTACCACAGAAAGAAAACAGGGGTGTGACAATTGTTTCTGTTGACTGGGTGAAATGAAGTTTTCAGGGGAGGGAGATGATTAATTTCTTGCATCATCTGCCCAGGCCATTGGTGGATATGAAAATTTCCTCTAGACTGCTCTTTCACCCACTGTTGGAGAGGTCATGTCCCAAAGGAATACCCAAGCTGAGCAATAGAGTCACACTCAAGAGACTGAAGAGAAAAAATTTTCTGTGTCTCTTTCAAATAAAAATGCAACTTGATGTTATCTGGTTTTAACCTAGAGAGCAGGAGTATTAAATAGTACTAAATAGTGTTTAATATAGTAGTAAATAGTATTAAATAGTGAGGAGTATTACAGGATGTGTATCTCTTTGGGAGCCTCCCATCTCCCCAGGAAAGGCTGTGATATTCCCAAATCTTGACAGAGAGGAGCCCAAGGGACAAATTAAATATCTGCTCTGTTTTCTCAAAGAAAAAGCACAATTTTCTATACATAACTAATATTTTAAATGCATCTATTTGTCATCTGGCACTGTGGAAACCTGTGTCTCACATCCAGAGCTTACATTCAAAGATCACCATGAAACAAAACAGATGTCATTTGGTAAACTGCAGAGAGTATCAACAAAAAAATAAAATTGCTGAATGCAAAATATCTGATACAAAAATATCAAAATGCTTTTCCCCCTGCAAATATTCATTCAATCACAGAAGCAGAGAAAACAGAGCCACAAGGGAAATCATCAGGTCAGTTAGTCTGTTCTTCTTCTTCAAGGTAAAAATCAACTATTCCAAAAAACAGAACCTGTAAATTAGCCTTCAGCTTAATATGCAGCTGCCTTTCACTATTTTTCATGCTGTTGTGCCAAAAAAAAAAAAAATAAGAGGACCAGAACTGATGAAATCCACATTTCAAACCAACAACAAACAAAATATTTTTCTCTTGAGACTAGTATGCAAAACCCTTCAAATTACTGTAATGAAATGTGAGGGGTGTACAAAAAATGAGGAATCCCCATCTAATGAAAGAAATGAACGCTGTGAAATGAGTGATTTGTTGGATGCTGCGAGCACAAGCAGCCATGAATCCTTTTCAGAAGCAGTCAGAAAAGCTTACACTGGCTCATAAATCTAAAAGTAGGGGGGAAGAAACAGAGGCAGAAATAAAGTAAAGCAGCTGAAAGGAATGTGAACCTCAGTCACAGACATTTTAGTTTAGGTGCTCTCATCTCTCCTGTATTTCTCTTTAGCCGGGTAAATTCCAGTGCACAGGTGTGGTTTTGTACACATCTCACATCCTGGCACTGACCTATGGAAAGGTACACTCAGAAATAACTTCTCTCATTGATTACAGAACTGCTTTTCATGCTCTGTCTTCCTAGGCAGCAAAACTAGCACAATATGAAGATAAAGATGTTATTTGAAAGTAATAATACATGCAGACTCTTTTTCCAATTATATACATGAGGAAACAATTTAATCTGTTCTTCCAAACACACTCTCATGAGAATAATGTCCTTTATAACTTTGGCATATTGTTGCTAGTACCTCTGGGCATTTATTATTTTTGGGACTAATGGCAGTCAGAAGGTCTGCATATAAACATTTAAATTTACCTGTGTGATATTTATTGGGAAGAACTATACAAAATACATGGAACTTTTGTGGTTTTACCCTATTGTGAAATACAAATGTACAGGAATCCAGTTAACTACTGGTTACACACCCATGCCTTAACTATAATGGCAAAAGCGACAATTTTTAGCTAAAATAATAAATAATTATATTAAGATCTTATTAATCTTTACTTTTAACATTCAACAAATACAAAATTCAGTGAAAGCTGGTTTCAGTGTGAGACTACCTTGATGTAAAAAGAAAAGCCTCCAAGGATTAAATAAAAGTTTGAATTGAATAAACCCAAAATGGAAAGAAGGAAAGGGATATGAATGCTCAAAGAGCACACTGAATAAGAGTAAATTATGCAAGCATGGAGGAAAAGATGGCACTCTGCTCACTTTCTTTGTCTCATTAGAGACCTGGGGAGGATTTCGAAGATGCTAAGAGAAGGCTGTTGGTCTGAGGTCCAGTGAGCTGTACAAAAATCACAATTCTTCACTGGCTGAGTTTAATGTTCATGGAGGATGCTGGACATGCAGCACTCCAGGTGAAAAGGGCTTTGGTCAGTTCATGGCCCAAATTCCAGAAACTGCCAGGGGCCTGATTGCCATGCACCAGGCCATGTCCATCACCTTGGTTTAGTGGATCCCATGCTGGAGTGGAAAAAGCTCTTTGATGGCAGCTGTCACTCAAGAATATCTGAATTACCTCTTCTAAAGTCAATTTTTCATCTTTATGGAGTGATGTAATTGCCTTTACTAACTCCCACTGCTGCACTAGAACAATTTCAGCTGCTCAAAAATGGGACCTTTGAGACTGATGTTTTGTGACATAGGAGCTATTGTAAAAGAGTACTTTTAAGCTTTAATTAGGTTCAATTAAGGCTAATTTGTCCTGGCTACTCATTGCTGTCTCTGTTCAGCACTTTTTCACTCCCTGAGTTTCTCTGTTACAACCTGCTTTAAATCAGGCTCACTTAACAAATTTAAAAAACAGACTGAAAAACTTTTTAGGCAGGATTTTTGTTGTTCTGACCAAAGATATTTTTTTTTTTACATATTCAACAGGACAGAAGTTAACTCAGTTGACAGAGGGCACTCTGCTTCCCAGAGACCAGAATATGCTGCCAGGGGAAGAAAACAGCTTACACTAAAACCACAAAAAAAAAAAAAAAAATTCTGCAATGTGGAGTTACAGCCGAAGATTTTTTCCTCTCATTAAATCAGTGTCTTTCTAAGCTTGCTGAAGGTAAATTTCCATGCTCTGGGAAACCATGGAAAGAGATGAGCTGATTTCAGGCATGAGCTGGAAGCTGCAGAGTGTGGCTCCAGGTCCTTGCCTCCACAGCAGTGATTTCTGATGGAAAAGGCCATCTGTACAGAACAACTTCCCCTAAGCCTGCATGTCATTTTCCAGCAAGAAACTTTGCCTCCAAAGTTTCCCCTTTCCTTTTCTCAAGGCCTTTCCCAGCACTACCTCTAACCCGCTCATGTTGAATCAAAACCAAAAAGAAAACACAAAAAACCAAAAACCCAACATCAAACAAAATAAAAAAACCCAAAAACCAAAAAAAAACACATACAGACAAAAAAAAAAAAAAAAAACAAACCCACACAAAACCAAACTCCACACCCACAAAAAAACCACCATATTTTATGTGTCAGCTACAGCAACTACTGATACTGCTCCTAAGAGCAATCCCTCCTTCCAGGAAAAAGAGCTGAAATAAAAGCAGCAGCAGCAGGGCAGAGCAATGTGCCTGCTCCCTGCTCTCTCCATTGCAGCAACAACAGAAATGTTTGGCTCTTTCCAAAGCAGCAATTCAAACCCATTTCCCCCTTTCTTCTGTACATTTTTTAAGCTGCTCTGTTCTGTTTTGAGGCACTCAGCTTCTCCCTGCAGCTGGGGAAACAGCCACAGACTTTTCTCCAAAATGAAATAGTCAGTCCCATTTGTTCAAATGCTGGTTTCGAACCATTTCGCTTTTGTTTCCTCTTACTTTTGTAAAATTGACATTTGTGTGCCTTTCCTGGGCCCATTCAGTGTCCCTGCTGACGGATTCAGGCCTGGGCAGGGCACGAGCTCCAGGCCTGGAAGAGCCTCTGTCCTTTCCTCATCAGCATTTGTGTATCCAAGGTCCAATCTGAATCCCCAAATGTGGGACTGTTCTGTTTAATCTCAAAAATTATGAATATCTTATTGACTGATAGGATTCTGACATAAGCAACGGCCCAGCCAGACATCACAAAGGCAGGAAATGAATTTTCTCAGCTGTTCTGCTGTTGAAGGTTCTGTACAAACCCCTCTATGCTTTGCTAAAGCCACAGTCCCCAACTCTATCATAACCCTCAATGTGACCCCTCAATGACATTGCACTCATTTTTTGGCAGCTGGCAGTAGAATTTTTGCTGTGTAAATTAGATAAAAAGATCAGATAAATTTTGGAGAGTACATACAACAAACACTATAAACAGTCACTCTGAAGCTAAAGGGACCCTCAGACACTCACAGGTTATTTTCAGTCTAGGAAAATTCAGCATCCTCCTCAATCTGAGATAAATATTCAAAGAGTCACTCACCACACCTCTGTAGCAGCATCAGCATTGTTGTTGAACATTAGCCCAAGTTGTTTCCTTCTTCTTTTTTCCTTCTTCTGCCCTGTCATAAGCAAACATGCTTTAGGATCAATAAAATCTCCATTTCACTTTATCATGATCTCATTCCTTGCATTAAAATGGTGAATAAAATGTTTTAGAAAAAAAAAACCAAACAACCAAAAGGGTACATTAATTCAATGGAGATATTAACTTGTTTTGCTATGACACATTTTCAAATAAAATAATTGTGAAAAATCACACTCTTATGTAAATTAAAATGTTGAATCATCAACCAAAAGCCTCAAACTCTGAGCACCTTAAAATTCAGAACAGCAGGACAGTATTTTTCATTTAAAAAATAAATATATATATAAAATTCTTGCCTCCTCCTGGTCCACTTTTATTTTTTATAAGTGTGTGAACACATGTATATTTTAATATATCTGTAGGCTATCCTCTTCTTCCAATGCTTTCTGTCTTTGCTCTTTTTGAATGAGGGGTGACATAAATTCATGATTTAGATCCTACACTACATAGAACTTATGGGTAGCCCAGAGTATCTGGGGAAACTCCTTTGTTAGTGACAGTGCAGGTTAACACAAAAAAACCCTTCTGGAAAATCAAGGACATTGGGAGAAGAGAAATCCTCCTCTCTGTGGAGGGAGATGCCCCCATGACACAGATTTCCATACCAGAATTCTGAAATTCTAAATTCTGGCTTCACCCCAAGAGAGAAATAAGGAACAGCAGCAAAGACCACCAAATTTATGGCAATCCCTGTGTAATCCTGGCATGTTCCAGTGACACCTGTGACCCCAGGACAGACCCCCAAAAATGCCTTACAAGGCCAACTCTTCTTTTCCTCCTGATAACTGGAAGATTTCAGAGGCTCAGGTATCCAAATTATATTAATATATTCGTGCTACATCCTTTCATTTGGGGAAACTCAGGCTGTTTGAACAAATATTTAATTAAGCCTCATATGGCACAGCAGGGAAAATATTTTTAATGATATCCTGCGGTCAAAATCAAAATTTCCTGTCAGTTCCCTCAGAGTGGTGCCTGAATTTAATCCTGGGTTTTTTCACACAGATAGAAGGGGTGTGTTTAGCAGCACTTGGCAAAGCCTGACCTCTCTTAGCTATTCCTCACAATGCTGGGACAGCTTTGGGATGAAACGTGGCAGGTGTTGGAGAGAATAAAGCAACACCCTGAGCAAAAGGGTTCAGGGTGGGAAAATGCATGAATTTATCTCCTCTAGATAAAAGACCATTGGCATCAATAATTCTCTGAAGCCATGGTCTGAGATCTGCAAGAAGCAGTGAGATTACTTTAATTCTACCTATATTCAAAGGTTTAACATTTTTTCAAGTGTTTATAGGTTTCACCTATATTAAAAGGTCTATTAAAGGCACCAAGACTTCATCAATGTCAAAATACACACGAGTTTAATATTAGAAGCTGAGGGTAATTGCTGAGAAGTTTCATTTATGTGCCTGTTCTGGCAAATTTTCCATTGCTCAGAGATTTCAGCCAGCCTGTGGTTAGAGAAGTTAAATTTTCCTGCAGGACAAACCAGGTGTGGGAGACTTTATTTGTAAATTGAACTGAATAAGGAGATTCTCATCCTGGCCTTTCCCTTTTACAACTATTTCTCATCCTCAGAGTCATTGCTTCATTAGCAGGCTGATGTAAACCAAAATATTTTCAGCATCTCCCTTAGAGGGATTGGAAGAATGTGCAGGGAATTGATCACCAACACCTCAAATCTTGCAGGAAACTAAGACGTGTCCTGATGGAAGGGAAATCAAGATATTGATGTAATCAAAGTAAAAAACCGGTTTGGACATACCACATTAGCAAAACATAATCCTAATTGCCGTTTCAACAATGTTGGTGGAAAAAAGAAAGAAGCATGATGCTAATCCGATAGGAATTAACAAAGAAATAATGTCAGGGCCCAATTTACTACAAAGTATAAAAATTTATTTTCACTTAGTTCAAATGGCTGCTTTTTTTTCAGCTGTCAGTGAGGTAAAATTTTATAAGTATCTCCAGTAAAATAAACTAGAATTCCTTCTTTTTAAATAAATGTAAATGTTCCAGGAATTTAGGAAACTTTTCTGCATACATAGTGACATTTGACATTACTTTCAAAGAGCTTAAAGCATAAGCAACATTTCTTAGAGGTAGCCACAAGTTAAAGAGGAAAAAATGTATATTCTAATGAAAAGAGAATTAGCTCAAGACTAAGAAAGCATCTATTCCCAAAATTAATAAATTGCATAAAAATATAATTTGACATCCTACATAATGTCTCTGAGTATTTCTTTGACACTGATACATTCATCAAATTATAGCAGCCTGTAGATTTCTATTTCATCAAGAAGTAGGAGGAAAACGTCACCTTTGAACATGACAAATGTCACCATGAGCAAAAATGGACAATGACTGATCACTCAATAACCAGAGATCCTTCTCCTGCTTCCTTCCCATCAGCTGTACTGCAACAGCAGTGGCAAATATTGAGCTGGCCAGGAAAAGAGATGGATTGTGATGTGTGCATGTGTAATGCACTGAAAAGGTGCTCTGGAGACAGATACAGAGAAGTGCAGGTACAGCCAGGCTTAAGAGATTTGGCTTTGCAAACACTGACTGCCAGACAGCCCCACTTTTATTAAACACAAGGAAGGGATGATGAATACAAGCCTGGGACACTGCAAAGACATTTTCCCTGCACTCCTGTGCATGTACCTGCTGTGTAATAGTCAAATATCACTGTTCAGTCCCAAAGACCATTCCCACAGTGCCTGGAGACACCAAAGCATCAACAGCCATTCAGAAAAACCAATACATCAATTCCAGATCCATTGGTACTTATAATATCTACATATGCACCTAATCCCATACCCGTTTTAGCCAACATGCCAAAAAATCTAATTCAGCCAATGTGTCAACAAAAATATAAAGGCAAAAGAAAATTAAAATTTTCATTTAAAACTTCAGAGTTTTTTGTTAGTTTTTCTTATTTCTTTGTGGTTTAATTTTGGTTTTTTTCTTATAAATATCCCAAATAATTTATATTCATAGAAGGCGAGTTTGGAAGGAAGAACAAAAGTGAACCAAATTTCAGCACTTGCTTCTGTCTCTGCCTTTTAATTTCCTTTCTATTAAAAACATCAAACCTCTTAATTTCCTTTCTGTTAAAAACCTGAACTGAATCAGAACAACATTTTAAATTTACACTTCCAGAATTTTCAGACTTTTCTAGGCATCACTATGTTCACAATTAACCAAATTAATCCCAATTTCAAGGAGCTCTTAAGAGCACCGAGGAGTAGTTGATTTATCTTGTTGCTCACTCTGCTGTTTATTAACCTTGTTGTTTCACTCTTCTGCAGTTTACTAGCAGCAAACAAATCCCATGTGAGACCCAATAAAATACTTCTTTTGTAATGTTAATGCTGCTGCCTTTAAAAATCTTCCATTCAAGGTGCAGCCTTAGCTCTGCACTGCCTTTGATTTACGAGTGGGTTGACCTGGGCCTAACCCTGTCAGCTTTGGTTCTGAAACAGTCCTGAGGATTTCAGGCCGCTGATCTGGCAAATTCCTGAGAGGAAAGAAAAAATTTAACTGAGGAAGGCTCTCTCTGACAAGTGATAAAGCCCTCTTCTTTTCAGGTTACACTAGAGATGGGGTTATGGTCAGAATTAATTGAGAGAGACACAGGGACAACACAAAAAAGCCACATGAGGGGGGGGAAAAGAGAATTCAGAGTTTATGGGAGAATTATTGAGTAGGAAGGAAGGAGGGGTTGAAGGGAAGCAATCAATTCCCATTTATAAGGTAGGGAGCCCAGCAAACTAATTAGCATTAGAGCCAGATCAATTTTCTTACACCAAGTATTTTATGAGATTGTTACATGACAGCAGGCTAATTAAAACTGATCGGCCTAATTAGAGCAGCATTAATAAGGAGGCAGCAGCACCCCTCAGCCCAGGATGTGCTCTGCAGATAAAGATCCTGAGAGCTACCCCAGGCAGCCCCTGTTTCACACAGCATTTTGGTTGTGAGCAGCCTGCTTTCCTTTCTGTTCTGGGGGAACAGGAAGAAAAATGGCAAATTGGACAAATTACCACAAAAGGGAGAGACAAATTGAGAGCTGAAAACAACAGTGTGTGAGCCAGCTAATTAGTGAGAAACAATTATAAAGCACAGGCCTGATTGTCACATGCCCTGAGCCCTGGGAAATCATTTACTGGGAAATTCACCCCAGCAGTGCATCAGCCAGGCTCTGCTTTATATTGAATAAAAAGCTTCAGACAATGCAAGGCAGCAGAGAAAAACCTGCTCAGCTCAGCAAATTCCAGACCTGGGAGTCTACAAACCCTCATCAGTCTCCAAGCTTCCCTCAAGGACTGAGTGGACAACCAGGATTTCACCAGTTTGGCCATGAGAAGTCGTCCAGATTGAAGTTTTGATGACCTCTTTCTTTATAAAAAAATTTTTTGAACACAAATAATCAGGAAAAGATGCCTTTTATTTTTTTCCCCTAGGAAAGCACCACTTTGCTTAAGAAATCCTGATTTTATAATTCCAGAATATGAATGAAATTTCATTAAAAGTATGCTAATAATTTGACTGAATAATGGATGAATGAAGAACCTCCTACAAGAGTTTGGCAGAAGACAAGTCATTAAATAACTTTATAAACAAAATGTTAAGTATGCAAAAAGAAGCCAAACTACTAAAAAACAAGTTGGAAATTAAAGCTTATCCAGAATTAAGTAGAATATTCCCCCATGGTATTTTGGAGTCTGTTTTCCATTTAGGCTTTACCTGCTGTGATTTTGCCATGAAAAGTGAGAAATGAACATGCACTGAAAAATCAAGATGTTTAGGGTTAAAAGTAATAGCTGCTGCAGGTCAGGATATTGTAAATTTTATATTAATGAGAAGAAAAGGTATTGCAACAAGATAAGCAGCTAGACAATAAAAAAAAAACAAACCTTTAGAAAGGAAAAATTTGAGGGGTTTTTTAATACTGGTGCAAGATTTCCAGTCTATAACAGTTCTGGTGGTAAACGCTGCCAATGTTTTGTTCCTCACCATACAAAGCAAACCCAAACAGAAATTATTTGGTGTTCTTCTTCCAAAAGCTTCTGCCTTGAAACTCCCTGTCCTGGCCACTGCTGTCTCCCACAGCAGCTGCTACAGAACAGGTACTTCGTGCACATTATCTGCAAAGGAGATGCTCTTCCACAATTGCTCCAACTACATCAGAATTTTTCATCCCTGTGGGAAAATTCTCACAAGCAAAGCAAAGTAGTTTCAAGATAACTACTGCAAAATAAAGTTATTAATGCATCAGAATTCAAGTAAGAATCCATTCAGGGAATTTATTTTGCCATCACTGTCAACTTCTCTGAGTAGAGACGTGCTTATAGAGAATTCCCACCCAGAGAAAAAGTAGAAAAGAGGAGAATGGAAAAGCCCATGAGGAATCTTCAATAAATGGCAATATCATGTTTATAATTTTAGTTTTCTATCATACATTAATATATACTCAATGCTTTTACATAATTTTTGTATAAAATTTCCCAAATCTAAACACATTCTTGGTACAAAAGCATAGTAGCACAGAAGTAAAACACATACTTGATTTTAGATTTCACAAATTAGAATTATCAAGCTCCACATTAATTACATAAAAGTTCATGCAAAGAAAAGTATTTCTGCAATGGGGAAGGCAAATCTGCCACTAAATTATAGTCTGAAATATATGAGTCTGAAGAAACCAGGAGAACTCTTGGACCTTTGCTGAGCCAGCCACATGTCTCAGCTTTGTGCTCTTCCACAGTGCACAGCCTCTGCCAGGTATCAGATTCCTTTAAAAAAGAAATCTTTAAAAAATATTTAAAGCATTTCCATTATTTTACACAAACTATCTCAAAACTGTGGGAAGATTTTACCAACAGTCATTTGAAAATACCTGATTAACTTGTGACATGGAAAATTTAAAAAATCATTTATTAGTAAGCCATTAAAAAAATAAAAACAAAATAAAAGCCAAATGTTACAGAGAAATGAACTCTTCTGGCCCTCATACTCATATCTGAGCTGTTTTCTAGAACTTTCTGATGGGTTCTACAGCTGAATGCACATTGTGGAGCTGAAGCTCATCCTCAAGCTCCCCATCCCTAAGATCCTGCAGCACTGGCTCCATTCTCCAGGCTCACAATGGACATAAACCTTCAGCTTTTGCGGGATTTGGAAACTGTACCTCAAAACCCATCTGTGAGGAGCTTCAGAAGCTCTGCTGGGCCCCAAATCCAACCTGTTATTTAAAGGTATTTTTTCCCTCAAACAAGCAGCTCTGCTGGCAGCCTGGGTTTACAGCTCTCCTGTTTGGAAGCACATAATATTTGACACAAACTGATTCAAGGACTGCAGAGATTGCAAAAAATTGTCATTGCTATACACAGCACAAAAAATGCATGGATATAGCAGGAATGAAATAAAATCATCTTTTAGCGATCTGCCTCAAATTTTTTGCCAGTCCTATCCCTTATATTTTGAGAAAACTTATTTTAGCAGTTTGGGTTTCTTTGTACTGTGCCTGGTTCCTTTTCCAGTCAACAGTTTTCTGCACATAATTCCTTCATCTTGGATGGTTTACACTTAAATTATCCCTCCAGCTATCAAATAATTCTCTTATATTGTTTTTTAATGTGTCCATAACCACCCTTCATTCTGCTCCGTTTTCACTTTTGCCATTCCTTAAGCTAACAAACTTGTATCCAGCAGCTTCTTTTCTCTTCTGCAGATTTTTCAGTCTGCAGTGTCTCTTCCTAGAATTTAGAAAATTCAGCTTTTTCATAGGTTGCATCCAGACTCTTTTTCCTGATATCCTCCTCTGAGACTGACTTGGAATAATTGTAACTCACTGGTTAAACTTTACAGTTTACGACTAACCCCACATACTCTAAGTACTGATTGATTAAAATACATCACAAAGCTAATCAAAACTCATAAATTGTGCAGTATATGTAAACCACATCTGGCCTCCAGTCATCTCTTCCTGTCCTGAATGTCAGGTCAACCTTATTTGTGTGCCTGAGTATGGATTTGATAGCTAAATTCATGGATAAGTTTCAAAACTGTGGTTCAGCTATAATGGAAAATTAAAGTGCCACCATTCAGACCAATTTGCTGACGGTGGCAGTGCGAGATGTTCTGGGAAACAGCACAAAAAGTGTCCTTCAACTCTTAAGCTGACCCAAAGGGAAAAGTCTTTTTAACCTTTGCTGTCAGCAAATTAAGTGTTAAAAATCTAAGTGTTAAGTTTAAAAATTTAAGTGTTTAAAACAATCATAATACAGCTGAGAAATCTGAAACTTTGAGCTTTGCAGCAGAAATGGTGTTTGTAGTTTTAGGCAGCATTGTGAAACCTTAAATCTGTTCAGGTTTTTTGTAATGCTTTCAAAAGGCAGCTCCTTCCCCTTCAGCAGTACCCTGAAGTGGATTACAATACCACAGGAAGGGCATTAATAAAACAGAGGTGCATCAAAGGCATAAAAATAAGAAAATGCTGAGGGGTCTGAAATTGTAGGAACTACAATCATGTTTACAAGCTTTTATTTAGTTTTGTTTAAATACACCACTAATGGATGTTAAAGATAGTGGTCCACATCCTCAGGCTGGGGAAAAAGAAAAAATCAATCAAGTTTAAATAGATCTGGATCAGTTGTGGTTCTGCCCTTCTATCCTGATATTTACATTTCTGGCTGTTTATTTGTCCTCAGACTGCTTCTTGAAGACTTCAAGTTTTGCAAACTGTGAAAAAACCATGATCTTTGGAGACAATTTCTGGTGCAAGTCTCACGGCTGAAAATGTAATCCCCCTTTCATGGAATCTCATTTTGACTGGACCTGCTCACACGTTCTTATTGCTCAAAAGGAAAATTGAAGTTCACATGTTCCATGGTAGGCTGTGGGCAACTTGAGCATAAACCACAAGAGAAAACCCTACACCTCAGGGTATTTATTTCTCTGAAAAAGTGACTCCTCAACCCCAAAATTTTTCTAAGGATAGAGTGGTTTTGGTGGAGCAGATTTCTTTTTTTATATATATTTTGACAGTCCTGGTATAAATGTTTTGTGCAAGAGGATGTTTGCAATATTTTGCCTTAAATACGTAAGATTTCAAGAAGCAAGAAAGCACTTCTGTATTGTTAGAATAAATGTTTCAATTTATGCATTCCTACTCTACTGCCCTATCCAAAAGTGCACCGGAAAGCATTAACGTGATTTAATCCAATTACAACATATTTACAATAGTAATTTATCCTGTAAGTGGGAAAAATTTGTGCCTGACCATAGGAAAAAAAAATCTTCCAGCTATGGAAAAAAATCAATTTTTATAACCCTAGTTAACTCTATAGTTGGAAACACACCATATCCTCTCTGTTATAGCATTGCCAAAACCAAAGCTGGTGCCCTGAACAAATTGGCCACCAAATAAATTTTTTTCAGAACATAGACTGGAGAATAAAGAAGCCCCCATAGAGTAAAACATTATTTGCTGAGCTGGTGCACCAGAACCTTGAAAATCACTCCTAATTACAGCAGTAGCAAAGCTCCAGACAACTTTCAGGTCCAGTTTTCAAGGGAAAATTGTGTGGAGGGACACAAGGAGAAGTTCCTTGTTCAAGGTGACAAGAGCACCACAGGGAACAGAGCCCTGGCTTCCCTCACACCATGTCATGTACCACACAATTAGTATGCTGTGCACAGTTTCACTCCACACAATGAAAAAGATTTAAAAAGAGACATCTGAAATAGCTCAAGAATGCACAAATCATGAATCAGAACAACTTTTAAATGTGTGGCTGTACTGCTTGCTTGCCTGGAATCTTCCCAACCACAGATGGAATCATTTCACAAAGACAATTTTGACTGTGAACACTTTATGAATTTGGGGGTCATAGGAGCATTTAAGTGTTGAGAAGTCTACAGATCAAACTGCAAAGGATCTGAGTAATGAATCTTCATTCTTGATGCCATCAATGCCAGAAGGGTTAATCCTGACTCCACATTCAGAGTAGAGTCTCATTCTGACTCCACTGCACCTAAACCCAGCTGATTTCTCTTTCCAGATGGTGTAAGATGTGTAACTAACTCCTCCACAAAAACATCTCACAGGACTGAGCAGGCCCACCACCACCACCACTTTCAGTGATACTTGGAAATAACTGCAAAGGGTTAAAGAGAGACATTTTATGATTTATGCTCCATCTCCTCCCTTGAACAAAGAGAGGGAAACATGAGGTGGGTGATGTCTCACTGTTTGTTTTCAAAGATGGCTTGGGTTGGATGATCTCTGATGATTCCCTCAAGGAGCAAAGCAAAGCATGTCCTGAGGAATGGAACAGGCCTGGCTCTGCGTGCTTGGATCTACAGGCGGTTGCACAATGGGAGAGGAAATAATGGAGAGGAAATTAAGAAGCAATCAGCCAGAAAATTCTTTTTTTGCCATCTGTCTGAGCCAAGAGGCCTTAGGGGGTGAACCTGCAGAGGACACAATGCTGTGAGGAATTCGTGGTGGCTGCAGCAAACACAGGGACTCAATCTGTCCCAGACTGTGGCCAAGCATCTTCTCCCTGAGAGCTTTTGGGTGTGTTTTGGGTCTGCCCAAGGCCAGCCAGCCCCTTCATTCCTTTGTACAGAGGTCATAGTGGCAGGGCAGAACACAAGGCTGATGGGGGACCCCAAAACAAAGCCCAGATTTCTCTTCCTCTCCTCACAACATGGGACAGATTACCTCCAAGGTCCCAGGGGTGGGGATACTCTGTGGATACTGATTCACAAAGCTGCAGAAAGGGAATGGGGAGGGGTTTTGGCCAGGCCATAAGGCTCAAAGGCAGCTTATTACTAATAAATACTTAGAACAGAGTCTCAATAATGTAAAGGCCTTGTTAAGACTAAAGAGGGGAAATGATGCCTCAAGTTTATCTTTTCTATTTTTCAGATTCTGTGCTGCTTTAGTGTGTAACTGAGCTTCATATTAAGGGATGGTGATCTCCCTGCACAGAGCAGGGAGACAAAACAATTCCTTCTCTAGCTGGGCACCAAGGACAAATGACCCAAATCTCAGGCCCAAGAGCACAAACAACATGAAATGAAGAGAAAAAAAAAAGCAGAGAGGAAAAAAAAAGGGACTTCATGGGCTAAAGTGGGAATTGGACAATTAACTTCAATGTGCAAATGGAGCAGAACTGATCAAAGTAAGAGATCCCATGAACAGTCATGCATTTTGGGGCCATTTTGGTTCATCTTGGTTCATCTTGGGTGCTGCCCTGGCTGGGCTCTTGTGCTATCCAAGGTGGATCTATTGAGGCCTCCCAATAAACCCCTGCTTTATTCTTTAACCCTGTCCAGCCTCTGTTCTAGGTCAACCTTCACAAGGCATCACTGCACTTGGGGCCAGCTGTGAGGCACAAGGAGGTGTTGAGCTGAGCAGGGCCCAAATTCTCCCTTGGACAGAGAGATAAGTTACATCTTGGCAGAGTTCCATGTCTACCATGAATGTGGGGTTCTCCACTGCGGGCAAGCACACTCAAAGGTCTCCCAAAACAGCCTGCCTCCCCACTTTTTATCAAGAAATCAGAACCCTGCAGAACCCACTTCTCCAAAAAATATTTATGGGACAGCATGGAACACAACCACCCCATTTTCCCAGTCCAGACAATCATATTCCTAAGCTTTCCTTTACTGCTCACTTAAAGTGTTCTTCAAAAATAGCTAAGCTTTTTTGTTTTCTTTAAATAATTATTTCTAGAGCTAAAACCTGAGAATATTTCATTTTGAAAGCAACACTTTCACCTCAAAAGATTAAAACAGCCTAAGCTCTGCTTTCCTTCCTTTCCATTCAACTTTGATTTCATTTTTACTGCTCAATACAAGAATATTTTAAATATTTATGTAGCATTTTCTTCTTGAGATTGGGGTAGGGTTTTTACTGGCTATTCACTGAAATAACAGGTAGAAAGATTCAAAAAGTGGAAGAATAGTAAGAAATAAAAAGAAAAGATTACATGAATACACCCCAGGCATCTCCTCCAGATACCATTTCTGCAGCATTACAGGAAAATAAAAATAGAAATGAACACATGAAAGAAACTGTGAAGAGGTTTTGTCAAAAATCTGCTATACATAAATTTAAAAAGCTGGCAATAAATATACAGTGAGAAAAAAAATATTGTAACCAGGTATAGGAACATTGATGTGCTTAGCAACTTGTTTTGGAAAGCACAACTTACTGATCCAGCAATACATCAACTTCACCCCAAACAACAAGCAAGAGAGCACTCAGAGGATGAGCCTGTGAGGAATCTCAGTATGCCAGTAATAATTTTATGAATATTATGTGCCCCATTGGTGTGATATTTATGTTTTTGCTTTACAGTTCCAAGATGTTAATTCAGGCAGGAAAACCGGCAATAGCTTTGTGCAGCACCATTTACCAAACTTTAAAGGACAACACAGGTGGGTTTTTTGCAAGGAAATTACACCTCAGGCTATTCTGAACCGCAACATCTGCTTGTAAACACAGATAATGGAGTGCAAGAGAGAAAACATGTAACATTTGGTGGATAAAAGCACAATTTCTAAGAAATGAGAGAAAAACGTAGTAAGGAGTTCCATGAGCTCACTGAGTTCCCCACAGCTATCAGGAACTTGGGACTCCAGGAAGAAAAAATCTAATAAAGCAAGTGATTATCCTAAAAGGCGCAAATGTGCCTTTTCTAATGTTCAGAATATTTCATTTTAGCACCTCCTCTTTGTTTCCTTTGTTGAATCTCAGTTGCATTGTCTTCCTAAACAATGGCTGTAGCTGCCAAATGAAAGAACAATGGTAATAAAGATGAATTAAAGTCTTTTACTCCTGGTTTCCAAATCATGGTTGCCAGAGGCACCTGGGCTAAGGCCACACTGACCACAGGATTATGTCCTGCAGAAAATGGTCAGGTCCTCATCTCTACCTACATCTTACTTTTGCAAATATTTACCTCTCTAAGTATTTGGAATATCAAAGTAGCGACATTTTAGCAAAAGATATTTTCCAAGCTTCTTACAACACTAAAATTTATGTCAAGCAAACAATGAGATGCAAAAAAAAGATACATATGCATGTGTGTGTCTGCACACAACAAGGAAAAAATTACAGAAGGCAATGAAAACGTAAATAGAATTAGGACAGACTCATATATAGGATTAGAAATCTAAATCCCACTCATGCTCCCAAAAACATGTCCTGCTTAAATATAAGGCTGGCAGACAAAAGAATTAAAAAATAAGAAAACAAGGCCTGTGTAAAATATCTGCCCCTATATTTGGTCATACTTTTTATTCTGCGCTGCTTCAACTTCTGTTATCACATCACAAAACCTGCACAAATCCACAAGACACTGCCTGGAGAAAGAAAGGCTTTCTGAACAAACAGACAAATATATTTGTGTGACACAAAGGAGTTTATAAAAGGTGTGAAAACTTGAATATTTTGTGTTACCCTGAAGGTGAGAAGTTTTTTACTTTTCATCTCCAAGAGGACTTCACAGAATCTGATGTTAATTTTCTGTGATTATGAACCCTGGCTGAGGAGGGAGAAACTCTCCACAGAAAATGTCTTTGATCCAAGTTAGCCACCATGGAGCACATAAATGTGAATGCTTTCCAAAGTGGAATACCCCTTTTGCTTATAAACAAATCATCCTATGAGGTTATACCCATATTTACTACCATTTCTTAAATGCTTACCCTCTTCTAAAGTTACAAAAATACCATAAAATTAAGGGCTGCATGTCATTTATGCAGTATTTGGAAAAAAGTTATAATCCATTATCAAATTGTCCAAAACTAGTTTTATAAAATAGTGCTAAATCCTTGGTAGGGTTGGAATTTTCACATGTTCTTGCATGATGGGATAGATATTTTCTAATCTAATCTGTCTTTCCATATATATTATGTATGTGTGAATGTGACACCAAAATAAGTTAGTTTGTGCTTTGATAGTATTGGAGGTGCAACCTGCAGTGCTACAATAGCAGTCAAAATACAGCTGCAAAAATCACTCTCACTTAAGGGATAGCTCAGTTTTCATCAGCTTTCTTCTCACAACAAACTGAAGGTTTCAACTCTGAAATCCTTCATTCTTTCCTCATTAACCTGCACTAAGAAATCATTCCTTCCTCTTGCATCAGAGGAATGACTGCAAATATGTTTGCTTGTCAGAGGAAAAGAGCTTTAAAACTTCAGAAAAACTTGGAATAATTTTCACCATCAACACTTTTAGGAGAATTCTTAAAATAATCAAAGGTTCTCAGTCTCTTCCATTTCGTTTAACAAGGAAAATGTAGAGCCAACATTTGCTGGGTCAGATTTTTCTATTCACATCTCAAAAGCTGCAAACGACACATTATCTACTTTCTCATCTTATTTGTAAAGTAGGGGAAAAAAATCTATTTTATTGAGCTGGATGCTCAGTGCTCTCTCACTAACGCAGCACTAAGCACTCTTTTTCTGTTGCTGGGGCAGAGCTTTAAATTAAACCCCAAATCCCTTTTGCCAGGTGGGGCATGGCCAGTGCAGGCACCCCTCAAGCAGGGGTGACATTTTGGCATTCTGGGTCTATCACCAGGCATTAGTGGCTAATGCATCACTGCTGGTAGGGCACAGCTCCTGCACAGCAACCAATTCAAGCTTTCCCCCTCCCTCTTCCCATCAAGGCTTTTATTGGTATTGGTTCCACTAACAAAAATTCCTTTCTAAATCAAATCAACAGCTGTTTTAGTAGGCTAGGAACAGAAAATCAAAGATTTGAAGGCTTGTTTTTGAGTTTGAAAAAATCATTCATAGAGTCTGGGGAAGATATTCTCTCTGGCCTGTGAGGAAGCAAAAAGCAGCTCTGGATATTTGATTTATAAAAGGTGCAAGGAAATTCAAAGTATAGAAATCATTTGCAATCTATCCCCTTCAAATGCAGGAAACTGAAGGGGAGAGATTGCAAATGAAGGGCAGCAGAGACAGCTGAGGGGTTTGGGGACTATTCTGTGATTTGAATCCATCAGTTTCCACACTCTTACAAAATTCAGCAAGCAGATATCCATCATTTCAGCTTCAATTGTCCATGAGCACGTACCACCACACAGGCTAAGAGTGCATGCATTGAAAACTGCCCCAGCTCATTTTGTCATCAAGTTTGTGTAAATCTTCAGCCTTTACCAAGTTACATTCACTACAGGAAAGCAAAAATTTCTTATTCTTGGGTTTCACTGGATTTTCTGGGTTAGCCCTAATCTGGGATGCCCCAAAGGGTTCAGGGCCATATTGGGCTCCAAACCTTTCCCAGCTCTGCTGGCAGAAAAGAGTCCTCAGGTCTCTCAGCAATAGCAACAGCAATTTCATGGGCACACAGGAGAAATAATTCATCCCTTCCAGGCTGAAAATGAAAGGTGTGTTTTGAAAGACATGAAAACTTTACAAGATCACTCATAGCAAGAAAAAATTTGGCTGAAATGAGACAGGAGCTTTAAAGGAGTGCTAGACATAGAATGAAGGACTGAGTGAACCATGGACTGAGCTCCAAAATACAAGAGCTTTGCATCAAATGCTGAAAGAGGTGGAAGAGGAGGAAGAAATGTTCCAAAATCTGAATTTCTTACATGATTACATTATCAGAGCCTGCAATTCAGACATTTAGAAACTTCGAATTTTGGGCTGAAAGAATTACTAAACCAAAGTATTTCTAAAACAAGTGAATAGAACAGACATCAATATTTTCTTTTGCCATCTTGAGCTGAGAGTTCTGGTTAATGTTAGAGAAGAGAGTGATGCTACTGTTTCAGGATTTCCCAATTGGTTCATTCTTCAATGGACTAGGCAGCAGTAAGGACAAAAGTCCATATTCAAATATCAGAAGCTTTCGAACTACTGGGTATTAAAATTAACAATTCAATACACAGATTCATCAGCCTACGTGAAAACATTGTTTTAAGGAAGTATGTTAGGAAAAATTAGATTAAAATATCAGAACAATTATTAAAATGCCTTTTTGAAGACATGAAATTGCAGAATAAAACATGGTTGTTCTTCACACAGCCACTTGCAATCACAATTATTGTCTGTTCTAACCAAAATTGTTAGCTGTATTTTTGAAAAAAACAACGTTCGATTTGTATTGGAAGAAATAAATTGCATAAATTGACTAATTCATGTGTTGCCTTTCTTTCCCCCTTATCTTTAAGGAAAAAAAAAACAGATGAAACAAAAGAAAACTTTCCAGGTTTTTTTGTGAAAAAATGGGTAACTAAGAAGAGAACAACTCTATTGCATTTCAGATTCCTCAAAAGCATGCTGTGCCAGTGTTCTGCACACATAATTCAGCCATCCACACATTTTGTAACTACAAACACTGAAATAACTTCCACTCTGACTTATCCACCTGATGCAGCAAACCACAGCAAATTGCTCCATTATTAGCTGGTTTTAACATAGAAAATGGTCACCTTAATGCATCACCAGGATCCTTTATGGAAAATTGGGTTATTCTGGTTTTAGAGCTATGCAAGAACCAGGCCTTGTTGTCTGAAAGCAACTAAATCAAGCAAGTAGTGATCACAGCATGTGGGGGGGATAGACAACATTAATGTAGAGGAGTAAACATACAATGGGCTAATTTAAGCTATAATTTGTTAATTTTCAGTAGTAGACCATTGCTAATGGAAAAGGAGAAATATTGGAGAAAAGTCTCCTATCACACAAAAATAAAGGTGAAGACAGAAAAAAGCATATTAATTATGTTTTGATATACAATCTAACTATAAACATTTTGTATTAATGGTTCAAGATATTAGAGAAAAATGTGGGGTTGTAGGTTACAGAAACTCATAGTTCCCTATATTACATGCATAATTTGTGTGCATGCAAATACACCCAGCTAGAGATAGATGTTTCTAAAATTAGCAAAATATTTATACCACACAACTAACTGGAGTTACCCCACCTTAGACAAGCAGGGCAGCTTCTGTGAACATCATTACTTGAAAGATAAAGAAGCTATAATAGTGCCTACACTGTCATTGTCTAGATAACTCCTGAATAATTGCTCCAAACCAAGGCAATTAGCATTTCTTTTATCTCCTATGTATGATAATAAGAGTCATTCTACTTGTAATAAGGCATTTGATTAATATGGGTGGCGGGTAATTTCAGATTATTAATTCCCTTAACCATAAAGAGACACCCATGTACTTGCAAATTTGATGTAAATTGAAGCTGATATAAATTATCTAACACAAATTGAAATTTACAAAAACCATTAAACTCCACAAATATGAAAATAAATCATACTTGGCAAACCTATGGACTTATTTGCTTCTTCTATAATTCAGATGACTCTGTGAAAATTATTCAAACTTTTGGCCTTAAAACAATTAATTGAAAGGAAATGGAGACAAATCTTCTGTTTTCAACTTACAGGGAAAACTAAAGAAACTTTTATAAACATCCCTCAAAGATTGACAATGCCACGTGCCCTTCCTCCTGCAGCTCCACTGACTTTAGGAAAGCACTACCAGGGATCAATCTGGCCAGGATTCTCTTTCAAACCTTGATAATCAGCTGGATTGGCAAAACATTTCTAAATGTGAATGGGATATGTCAAAATTTCACCTGCTTTGCTTAAAACTATTTCCACACAAATTTAAGTGAAATAACTCTTAATTGAAAAAGAGTTGTTTAACAATAAACAACACAAATATTAAAAATATTGAGAGAATTCACATGTTTATGACAGGGGCAAATACCTTACATAAATTCAAGTTTAAGGTATTTTTTTACCTAATGAAATAACAGCTCACAACTACTAAGAGAATTTAAAAAGAATTAACCAGCACATATTGAATTTTACCATTCTTAAACTGCTAAAAGACAGAAGTGCACTTTTGAGAGACTCTTTAGTTGCTGGGCAGAATTAGTCCCTAAATGTATTCTATAAAAAACAACATAAGAGCTCCCATCAGTTTATAATTTCTTCTACTTGCAGAAGAAAACCCAATTTTTTTTTACCCTCAGTTCTGGCATTCTGAAAATAACGCCACAGAGTGAATCAGCACAGTAACTGGTGTGTGAGCAATCTCAGCAGAAACAGCCTGTGCAGGTACATTCATTTCCAACATATAACCTCTTCCATCCCACAAGCTGAAGAACTGATGCACGGTTATTTCACCAGCTGCCATCCTGACCATGTGCTTATTTCGAGAGAGGCTGGAGTTTGATATTATTATTATTATTATTGTGGTTGAGTTTAAAAAGGTTAACAGTGGAATCAGAATTCTGAAGACACAAATAAGCCCGTTATGCCCAGACCCCCTGTGTGTCCTGCTCTCCAATCCCTGCCCAGATGATGCTGCCCTGCAGGGTGACCCCAACCAAGGGGCTGGACCTGACATTTCCCTGTGCTGACATCCTGCAGTCCATCCCTTTTCTCCTCTGAATATCAGCCTGTCCTCTCCAGCACTCCAAACTTATGCCCCACCATGAATCCATACAGTGAATATTCTGTGATGGAGACTTCACATGGAATTGGCATCGGTATCCACCTCTGGAAGCTGACACCAGTGGTCAGCCACCACTTTGTGCCCCTGATCACAACCTCTGAAGTGGCCAGACATTTTCCACCCACTTTCCCATCCTCTTGTCAAGTCCATGTCTCACCAAATGTGGGAAACCCTGCCAAAGGCAAGAGAAACAACACCCATTGTTCTCCCCTCTTCAAAACAACACTCATCTCATTAGAGAGGAAATTAGGTTGCTCAGGCAAGACAAGTCCTTGGTAAATCTGGGCTGGCTTGCCCCAAATATCTCTTCTTTTGTGTTTCTGGAAAAGGTTATTCCACTACTTACTGACAAAAAAGACTCTTCCCTGCCAGAGGATTTTGTGGTTTCCCTCTATGAAAACGTGCAATATTGATGGGGCCACAAATCATTATGGATATCAGAGTAAATTACTTTTTTTTAGCAAAGTTGTTTCAGTCATATAAGAGCATGAGATTCCTTCCACTTTTAAATTGTACCAGGTAAGTAGTACTGCAAAGAAACACCCTCTGATCAGCTGCAGAAAAATCTCTGTACAGATTTATATTAAGCTCAAAATTCAGCAGGAGTCTGTTCAACATGGTTGAGAGAAGAATTGAGTTATGGAGCTTAAGGCTTGAGGCTATCAACTGAAACTGAGCTTTAATTAAAATGGATTTGATAATGCACAGTAGAGTTTGGGATGGCTTCAAAACCCATTTCAGAAAGCTGATATGATTTGCCAGCTTTAAAGGGAAATAAGAGTTTTACATGGATACCAGAGTTTGTAAATGATGCTTAAAATTATAGAGATGAATTCTGGGTTAACCAAAAGACAGAATATCTTCTAAACAAGAGGCTGCTAACAGCATACCTTTGGTACATAAAAATTTGCTTGTACCACTTTTTTGGGGGCTGTTGGCCAACACCTCTGAGCTGTCAGGGGCTGGAGGGTGATTTCCTTCCCTCAGGAGCAGCTGGAATTGCTGGAATTTCCTTCCTTCCACTGGGGCTCCCGGCACAGCCTGCAGGTGAGGGACTTGCAGTGCTCCAGGTAAGGTGATGTGAGCAATAGCCAGTGCTAGAACCCTACTTGAAAAGGAAAGCCTTAATTCTGGGGCTTGGGGATTGTTTATTTTTGCTATTTGGAGTCTCCTGATAATCTGGCTTTCTTACACCTAAGGGTCACACAATCACAATCAGAGATCCTTTTTGGTTAGGCAGAGGCAGGAAATGAATAAATAGGAACAGTTATAGAAAGAAACAAATTATCCTGCTCACTTCAGAGCTGAGAAAGGATCTTTCTCAATATCTCAACAGAAACAAGAATATATTGGCTGCGCAAAGTTTTTTTTTTTTTCTTTACAATACCCCTTAACAGAGGAGAAAATCTAAAGATTGTACACATAAAAGGATTTCCTTGCTCTAACCTTTTCTTAAGCTTTCAGCAACCATCAGCTTTCTAGATTTATTCCAAATGATTTTGGGAGGAACAGCTTTATTAAGAGAAACTGTCCAATTTCCAAGCTGCCTCTCATATATATAGATACATATATATATTAAAAAGAACTATAACACCAACTGTGATCTGACGCAAGAGTCTGGCCCACATATTCAGTCTGATGGCAGACTCAGCTAAAAGTTCCAGGAAAGCAAGCAGGAAGAAATAAAAAATTCAGAAGTTAACTGACCTTCCCTGTGCAGGTTAGTAGTTGTGGTACTATTACAAGGTACCTAATACTAAATTTCAAAGACACACAAACCACAGTCTCACACAAATCTTGCACTCTTAATCCATAACTGCTCTCTCAGCCAGGTTTTTGAGTTATTCTAGAAGCACAACTGTGCCTCTCACTCATCCAGTTCCTCCCAAGTTACACACACAAACTGAGGATAAATAATCACTGTTAGAGACATTGGCTATAAAAAAGTTCTGTGTAGGTTTTTCCTCAACCAAAATAATGGCAGAAGTCATTGTAAGTTTGTTGCTGTGGAAGGCACAGCCTTTTCCACACCCAATTTATCAGTACCCCTAATTCCCAATAAGCACAGCTTTTTAAATGTAAACTGATACAAATGTAAACATTTTTAATGTAAGCTGATAATTACCTCCCAACAGAATGCTGCAGTAAAATGTGCTCTCAGGGTACTCACAAAACTTTTGATCACACCCCAAAAACTCTCCATCACCAGACAGCATGGTCACCTCAAAAAACAACCTTTACATGATTAACCCTTGGACCCCATCTCTCATTCATGCAATGCAGATGTACCTCACACAATCCATTTAATAAACTGTATTCAGCTGGAGGCTAAGGCTGCAGGCCGGTCAGGCCATTGAATTTCCTCAAGCTGAAGTTCTGGAAGATCTGGAAGGAGGAAGTTGATACCTTTATTCTGTGTTAATGAAGATTTTTGTCATTGACGAGAGATCTCTTTGCCGAAGGACAAAGTTTGAGCGCTTTGTAACTTTTTTGAAACTTTGTGTGTGAAATCCTGGCTCCTTCACAGTCTGTGGAAAACTTCCAATAATGCTGAATCAATGCTAAGTTGTACAGTAAACTCCCTTGAAGTTACTGTAGAGTTTAACAAAAGCTGTGGATGTGCATGAGCAGACCATCAATTTTTCCCCCTAGACTTCACAGAGGTTACTGCTATAAATATCTAGCAATCAATCATTTCCAAAAAAAAAACCAAAAAACAAAAACCAACCAAACAAAAGCTACCACCAAGAAAAAAAAGTAATCCAGAAGCTATATTTTATATATTCTTGTTAAATTAATCAAGCCACTTCACCATCAATACATTATCACATAGATAATCACAGATATTTCAGTCAACAATCTGAAAATCCCCTGGGTTTTAAACATATCTGCTTTTTATGGCCTCAATTGCAAAAGTAGTGGCTACCTTCTATTTAAACAATAAAGTTGCAGCAATTTTGTGACCTTTTCGTCTTAGCAGAAGCAAATGCATTTACAGGGACTAAGCAGACAGCATTTTGTGTACTATTCCTCCTATTAGGTCCCAATGCCAGCCAAACATTTATCTAGACAATGAAATCAGCAGTTCAGTCCAATCTGATAGCATCATTCACATTCTAGCTGAAGGCTACAGTGCTCATAACTCAATTTATTGCTCACAGAAGTTAAAGAAATGGTTGAGTGGAATAAAAGTGAAAAAAAAAAAGAACCAGAAAACATTAAAAAAAAAAAAACCACAAAAAACCTCCCCCCCCAGACAAAGAATATGATTAAATGAGGAAAGTATTTAGATAATAATTGTTTGGCTCATTCTGAAGACGCTTTCTAATGACAGAAAAAGAAAACACCCTGTCTGCAGGATTAGGTAGAATATTTAGTATAAATTAACATCTCCTTGATTTTGTTTTCAAAGACATGGATGCTATCAATTCACAAGCTGATATGCAAAGAACAGATTTGTTATAGAAATTAACAGGAAAAAAAACCTCAATACCTATATATATATATGCTAGAGAGAGGAGAGATTACAGAGCCCTTTTCTGCTGTTAAGCAAAAGCTTTTATGGAATGAAACAAGACAAGTGAGGATTCAAACAGGGAGGGGAGAATTGTTTTAAGACCTGCACAGGGCAGGAGTAATACATCCGCTATTCCCTGGCAGCATTGGCATGGTGAAAGAAAATTGAGGATTGTGTGGAACTCCCAATACAGGGCATAGAGAGGGCTGGAAAGATCAAGATAAAATTCCATGCAGGCAGCCATAAAAATTGGCCCTGTTTATCTCTGAAGTGTTTTTCCACAGAAAATGTGAACAGATAAGTTTTGACTCCCACAGCTTCCTCCCTCATGAGGAGCTGCTGTGTTTTGCTCCACCTTTTGCTTCCAAATGCAAATGATCAAATGTTATCCTAAATCAGACTCTTCCCAGGCTCTGTGCCCACAGAATTCACTGCTGGATCACTTTTCCCCTCGATTTATAGGGATCAATACCCATGCACAAATCAGAATCAGGAATGAATTCTTTAAAACAGAAACCTCTAAAAAGTTGCTTTCCTGCCAGGGTATTTGGGACTAATATTTGGTATAATCAGAAGAGTATTCTGCCATACATTTAACTCTCAGAGTCATGAGAGTTAAAAATCTGAGCAAGTACATGGATTTAATCAGTAAAATTGGTTTCAGAGAGAGCTGCTGTGTGAATCTTTTCCCTAAATGTTCTACAAGGCATAAGCAAGAAAGGACAAACGCTGACCTACAGAATTTGTATCATAATCACCTCCAATAAAGTAGATTTACCTTTGAAGGCTGAATTAAACCTAAAAAGGATTAAGGAATATAGAAGTGTTAATTTTGTGGTTTTATTAAAAAACAGACCCACCACCAACAAAAAAAAAAGGCAAAAAAAAGTTTCCAAAATGCTATCATTATCCTCTAAACTGAAATGTCTGATTGGATTCTGAGCTCACCATATTAATGAGAAGTGTCTCCACAGGAGGCAATAAAAAACCAAAAAATTAAAAAAAAAGTAAATATATATTTATATATATATATACAATCAATGTAAGGAAGGTCAGCTTGAGACCCTCCTCATTTGCTGTGTTACTTGGTGTTACTTGGTCCAAGCACTCATGGCATTGAGGATTGACCATCACTGAGCTGTGACATTCTGTGCCTCACTGGAAACCTGTGCTGAAGGAACCCTGGGAGGCTGACAGCTCAGGCCATCTTTTTCATTTCCAAAAGCAATAATCAAAGGGCCATCCACACTGTTATGAATCACTGGATTTGTTTTCCTTCGCCTGAGAACCTGGCACAGCTGCAGCACCAAAGTCTTCGGCACATTGTGGGGAGGGAAGGGTCATTTTTATTTTGTTTTGAGAGGGTTTGGAGTTGGTTTGAGTTTTGGATGGAGTTTTTTTCTTACTATTGTTGTTGGTTTTGTATTTACAGCAATACCTACATCAAGTTCAGAGAGAGAAGAAAGCAGCAATGTAAGTGGGAGACAAAAGTGGGTGACAAAGTTTCTGGTTTTCTCCTTCATTGCCTCCCTTTCAGCCTCATTTGTCTTGTGCATTTAATTCCAGAGCACATGTCCCGGCATTGTATTGACTCCTCACCTAAAAATCAAGCCTGGCTTTCAGTCATCAACCTTGCCAAGGGTAAGAGTGAAACAAAATTATTTTTGTACAGGGACTCAGGTCATCTCTCCCATTGCAGTAATGGGAAATGACAGCTCAATTTCTGCATCCTGCTTTGTCTCCTCGCACTAAACAGCTCAGTCCTCACAAACTGCCACCAATGAAGCTGGAGAAAGACAATTTTCTTCTCCAGATCATCCTTCCTGACAGTGCTGCTGTTAATACCTATAAAATATCTTCTAGTAAATCCTGACTTTGGAATGTAATTCGTTTATTGTCAATAACGTGGTTGCAAGTCAACAACATTAAACAGAGCCCTGAAGAAACAGCAGAGCTCTACCAAAGAGGATCCCTGTTACAGACAAGAAATGGGAAATATTTCTTACTATTTGTCAATCCCAACCTGGCTGTTCTTCTTCACCCAAAGCAAAAAGTTGTATGAATATGGAAAAAAAATCCTCTACAACCCAATGAATGTGCAAACCCAGGGCTCCCTCAGCAGGTGAATACATCTGCAATAGTTTCAAACTCCCATATCAGTCTTTATATTTTTGTAGGATTTTCAGGGCAAGCAAGAATGAAGTCAGGGATCACTACAGTGCCCTTGTATTCCAACTGAAAGGTTCTCTTTCTAGCACATTTCTGTAGTATAATAATAATAACAACAATAATAATAATCATATCTGTCTGGAGCTCACTTATCAGACTGAGGGTTGACCAGATATCTAATAATGGAATCACATATGTAATAATGGAATCAGAAAGGTCAATTACATCTCCTAAGATCACCCTTCCTGGGGACAAAACAAGAGTTTTTTTTAACCCACCCTCAGCTGGAAGCAGAGGGTTTGATTTCTTTATTTATTGCACTTCAGAGCTGACTGCTTTGGGTCACTTGTGGGTAAATTATTATAAATCTCACTTGCTTTGCCTTGCCAGTGAAAGCAGTAAATGCTGGGGTAGCTGTGCACTGGCAATTGGGAGAGGAATAGGTTTAAAATCTTATCAGAAGACCAGAGTTTGAACACAGCCCACAAGGTTTCTGCCAAAAAACCCACCAGATCAGTGACTGATCTGGGCTTCACTCCCTCCAAAAGTGGAATTTTCCCATCCTGCTCTTCCCTCTAAGGAGAGGTGCATAAATGGAGATCAGCCATCAAAAGGAGTCAGATACAGATTAGCAAATAACCATTTGAATGTTTATATAAAATAGCAGAGCCTTGAATCAGCAGTGTTGGTGGTTTTATCTTCGTGAGCACTGTTGAATATTTTGAGATGTATAGAGAAGTTTAAATAAATACACTTTTTTTTTCTAAACTCATCCATAATCACTGTCAGATTTTTTTAAATTACTCAACAGATAAAATCAGAAGAACTAAATGACCACAATGTATTTCTTTCCTACATTCGTTCCCATGAAAAACATCAATTTTTTCCCCTAGCAGAAAAAAAGTTAAAAAAGGCCTAAAGTCACAGATATTCATTAAAAAACCCACCAAAACCAACCAAACAAAACCAAACCAAAAACATAAAACAAACAAACACAAACTAAATCCCATATCTATGAGAGAACAACACTAGCTAAATCTTGTGTACTTGAAGGTATAATGAATTCATGAGGACAAACCAAAAACAAATTCTGGATTCCTTATTCTTTACTGTAGTTATTCAACTGTTTTGTTTTCAAGGTAATCTTCCTACCAATTCAATAATATTTCACTCTCTCATGCTTTGAAAAAAAAAAAATCTCAGATATTCTATTTTGTGTTTAACTGTCATAAAAGATCCAGCAATCATAATTTTACCTTTAATATCTTTGACCAGATTATTTAGCACCTGAAAGTTCACTGTACTCTTTAAATATTTGGCCTGTGGGGGAAAAGAGTGGGAAGACCAAATGCTTGGTGCTTTTTTTTTTTTTAAGTTTTATTTCTTTTTTATTTTATTTTGTCACAGAAAATCCTAGGATTGATTGGGGATTAATAATCACGACATCAAGTTGACTGTAATGCACTCCTTTTCTAGAGGTGTCATCTTTATTGCCTCAAGTGAGCTGCATCAAATTGAAAGTCCAAAAAAAAAATGATGTGCCAAACATTCCTGTGGGTGCAATTCGTCACCCACCCTTTTCCAAGGCTCTGACATGCAATTAAAACAGCATCATACAAATAGATGGGGAAAGTTGGAGAATATTTTAATTCTTCAGAGAAGGGCAACTTGGACAATTCAGTAAATTACTTTTTATTACCTTTCTGATTTGTCTTTGTGTAGGGGACTCTACTGAAGAAAAACACAAATTTGTGAAGTTTTGTGATGCTCTCTCACTTTGCTTTTTGACATCTGAAGAAAATAACTAGATTTTTCAGCAACTCTAATTTATGTTGTTCTATTGAATGCAATAAATAAAGTTATTTCTGTTGATGCCAAAATTTGGATTTAGAATGTCAGGCTTCATTTTCAATTCACCTTTACTTTGCTTGAGTAACTATAATAGAGAAGTTTAAACTAAGCCCCATGGAAAGTTCCAGACTTTCTAAAGAAGGTTAAAAAGTTTACAAAACTTATCACAATTTGCAATTATAATAATATAGTAATTATAATGGTAAAATATAGTAATATTACTCTTACATATGTAATATACTATATGTATATAGTACATACTACACTGTAGTATGACTATACTATAATACATATGAAATATTACATATAGTAATATGAAGATAAAGTCTTCATTGTCTTCAAATTTAAAATAATCTAATTTTGTTCTGGGCCATACATTGCCTCTTATTCAAAGCTGAGTTTTGCAAGATCAAATGGGAGAAAAAAACCAAATTATTCCATATACAGTGTTCAGTGCAACACTTTCCTTTCTAATGGTGGTTGATTTGCTTGTTACTAAAGCAGAATTTTTTTAATATCATTTTTGGATTAAATTTGCAGCACAAGTTTAAGTTAAAACAGATTCTGCCATTCTCTGCATTGGAGTTATAGTGTGCACTTCCCAAGAAAGAGAAAGATCATTTAAGATGAAGTCAGAGTTTATAAGATATAAATTGTAGCTTCTGACATAAACCCACCCCACTGTTCATGCTAAAGCTTAATGGCTGCTTTCAAAGACTTTTTTAAAAAATTAAATATAAATTAGAACTCCTTAAGCACACAGACAATGATACAGCAAATAATAGAGCTAAATAGATGCATTATAGAAATTATAATATTAAAATATAGTAATATAATAGATGTGATAAAACTTCCCACCACTGCAGCAAACTCAAGGAAAATTCAGCATTTTAGCTCAAGAGAGCCAAACCACAGCACATTTTCTCACACATCAATCTGGCTGGAAACTTTCAGAGATTCCTTAACTTAGCAAAACTTCCAAAACCATCAGCCAAGAGGGCTATTTTTAATTTCACCAGAGCTAAATGCAGGCAGCCCACCCAGAGGAGATCGATGCTGCGGGCCAGGCTTGGGCAAAAGAGGGAACAAAGCTCCCTTCAGCCCCTTCCAGCCACAAAGACAGAGAGAGGGCAGGGGAAGGGCATCCCCAAAAAGGTCTAAATGCAGTAAAACTGAGTGGAAATGCTGTGGTTTAGCTGAAAATCCCCTGCTTAATGATAAAAGTCCATTTTTATCATCATTAAGCTGCCACTTAAACATTGTGTGCTGGCTTCCTTGATAGAAGAAACACTTCTGTTCTGCAAACTGGGTTTCTAGGGGAAGTGAACAACCTTTTAAATTTGTTTTTATGTTTAGATTGCTGGATAATGCCCACCAGAAAGCCTTAAAAAAAAACAAAAGCTAAACATATGCACAGGTCATGACAACCTCATAGGCATTTTAAACATCTATGAATAATTAATTCTGATTTTCCTGCATGGGCCAACACTGAATCCACATCAAGACATGTGGAACTGATTGGAAATTTATATACCTATTTTCTTCCAATTTTTGTGGACAAACCCCCACAAAGCAACCCACCCCATTAAAAATAGGAAATCCCAAATCTTTCAGACTTTCTGTGTTTTACCACTGAAAGAAAACATAATTATAAAGACTATCTTCTATTTATTAGGCTGGGGGAAACATAAGGACAGTAGCAAAGTACGTGTTTGATCTACAGGCACTTGGAGACAACTGAAAATGGGCATTTTGGGAAATGACCAACATGCCAGCTACAAGGAATAAATTAAAGTGTGATTAGTAGGGAATGAACTGAAACAAAAAGGGCAAGCAAACAAAATCAACATAGACAGGATTAGAGAGTATTGGTTTTTTCTCCCAATGTAAAATTTCTGGTTACAAGACCATACTTTTTAAAAACCCTACAAAACAAGCAAGCTGAAGTCTTGATGGATTACAGAGCAGCACCAATATGTTAAACAAATTTTATTCCCAACAACTTGCTTTGACAGTCGCCAAAAAGGCTAAAACACTTAAGAAAAAGGCAAGCTATGTATTGGTATTTCATTAAAAAACCCCTCCACCAATCTGTGGCCAGGCACTTTTCACTGATATTGAAGGATTTCTCTGTTAGGAATTTGTCCAGCCTCTCCTTAAATTCACCTGAAATCTTAGCAGCAAAATCACCTTGGTGCAAAACATTCCACGGATCGAATAAACACCTTTAGTGATTATTTTGCATTGTGCCCTGGTGTTTTTCAGCTTCAAGTGAATCAGTTTCTCAGCATGAGAAAAGGACCAGCAAGAAACAGTGGTTAACTGCTTGCATTAATAGAGACCAGATCTTATATTAAAAAAAATATTAAAAGGTATATCCTGATCCTCTACATTAAGCCTTTTTTTCACCAAGCTTTTGAATAATATAGATAGCTTCTGAAAAATATTTTAGGACGATAAGAGACAAGAAATAGTTGAAAAACTTGGCAGCTCTGGCTGTCCTGTCCGCTGTTCTGGTTTCAGGATTGCTAGGACAATCATTGCTCACAGTCACGGCATTAAAAGATCAGCCTATACCAGGCAGTAAGAAATTACAGTTGTGATGCATTGCCTATCAAAGTCAACCTCTTTAATCACACCTGAAAATTCAGTGAGAGCCCACACGTTGTAGCCACCAGAAACGTGCCTCAAATTCATACTTATCACTCACTGCTATTATTTAAAATGTTACTGTTTTCATAGGTCATCCTATCCCAACACCAGTTTCTGTTTCCTTCACGACAGCTTTTGAGCAATGCTGCTTTTCTGACCAAAAGCAGAAGAATCACAAAAATCACAAAGCCATGAGAATTCCTGCCTCCCCTGAACCAATAATGTAAAAACCAGCTCCTTTGGTCCCTGTGATAAATCTCTGTCTGCTGTGCAAATCTGTGGAGGCTAATTTCAAAGTTAAGTTTTAAGTGAGAAGTACTCAAGATGGAAGAACAAAAAAAACTTCTCAAATCACCTTTCAACCCATCAGAGCTCATCAACAAACCCCAAAGCAGAAACTGTCAATCACAACACATTGTCAATAATCACTCTGAGAGCCCCAAAAGCATCATTAAACTACACACCTGAAATAATTTCCTCAATATCTGTATTCAAATATAGACTTGTCATGATTTGATGCAATTTGTTGATGTAGTTCTGTCACCACATGAGTGGGTGGTGGAGAGAAAAGTGTGAATGTTTTACTGATCCTGAGAGGAATGCAATTTTGACTTTTGTTGGCAAAAAAATCATCAAGGGAAAAAGTTCAGAATCCTGGATCTTTGAAATGAGAAGTTTTAAAATAATGAGACCATATTTTTTGAAGTTTCTGAATGGTTTTAACGTAGAATTCTTAGTCAAAACCTTATCAGAAATAGCCACGAACTGTGGGGAAACCAAATAACGAAAATTAGTTCAGGACAGATTTCTGAGTTAGTCCAAACCTCTGCTTCCTTCTCTTCCCCCTCAAATTCCCACAGGTACTTTGAAGTGTCATTTTCATCCTGACTAAAATGCTGACATCCTTACTGTAAAAAAAAAAGGACTCAATTTTTTTTCTGTTTAGCTAATTAAAATCAGTTACAATTTGGTTTACAAAATCAAGGTCCATGTCACACTCTGTAAGGCACACACATCACTTGCTTTCAACACCTCATTTCTCAATTAACTTGGAGGTTTGTTGGCAATGATAAATATTTGGAGGCATGGTTTTTGGTATCCACAGAAATCTAAGGTATTAGAGAAAAAACAAACAAAAACACTAAAGAGGAGGAAACTGTACTGGAATAATCCACCTGAAATTTTTAACTGATAAATCCACAATAGTGAATGCTAGAGCAAAATATCTAGGTCAGTAATGATTAATTCATATCACAGATTGAATTCAGAGACACAAGTGGTATTGTAAACTTCTATTTATAGTATCAAATACAAGCAAAAACATCAGGGAAAAATATTGCACCTCTGAGCATCCCACAGTTGGTCCCACACTGCCTCACAGGAAAGCTCTCTGCTTATCAGGATTGCATTTCAAACTCAGTTTATCCCCAAGCCAAAGACCTGATTTTATCTCAGCTAACAAGAAACATTATCAGTGATCATAATATTATCAGCCCTCTAAAAAATGAGCCACTTGTCTCCAGGTGACCTCCTGCAGGAGTGAATGCTGCAGGCAGGAGCTTTCCAGAGATGATGACTTCCCTGTTTGGAACCTAATTTGAGCCAATGTCAATGTCTATGTTGATCTTAGCAACCACCTCACCTTAAATATAAAATATTTCTTGCCAGCTCACTTCATCAGCTGAGAAACAGCACACTCTAATGAAATAAATGGGGCTCAGTAAACTGTTTTTATCCTACAGTCAAGCTGTCTGAAGGAGATAGTGATGTTTTAAATCATAATCCTAAATGTATCTGTGATAATGTCACAGAAGGCAGCAGGGGGGAGGGAACCAATTTTACACTATGGTAGGGGAAAAAAGTAAAATACAAATTTGAAGTATTTAGGCCATGGAATACAACCTGAAATTAATACAACAAGGGATACCAAAATCAATCTCCAGGTTCAAGCAGGCTTCTGAATGTTTCAGTGGCAGCTGGACCAGTGAAGCAGACCACTGGAACAGCCCAGGATGGAACAGGAAATGAAATTGCAGGTAAAGCTAAGCTGCCAAAACTATCAAATCAGTATTTCCTAACTACTGACTTAGACCTGGCTCATCCAAATCAATTCGCAAACTGCTTGCTTTTTCAGATTTAAGAACCCTTCAAATTGAAAGCAGATAGCAAATGCATCCTTGAAGACCAACTCCCATTAAACATGCTGCAGCTATTCAGACAGAGTGGAATGATTAAATTTACCTGGAGGTGGGTGCACTGAAAGATGAGATTTACAATTGTGGAGCAGTTTTAGTCCACTCATTTGTTATGTCCTCATAAGCAACCTGGTAAAGAAATGTCATGTATGCAGTGTATTACTAATATAATTTTTTAAATATTTAATTATTTTAGAAAAAAATCAAAATCAGGAAACACTATTTTACCATTCTCTATCTTCAACAAAATATCTACAGAGAATTTTTTCCATGCTTGTAGTTTCCCTTTGTTTTCTCTAAACAAGAAAATTTAGAAGTTGTAATAGTGAATGTTATTTTATGGCTGGTTTAAGTCCAGAGGTTCCTTACTAAGCTGGCAATGGCCTTGGGAATGTTCTGGACTTTTTTTGAGCTGGGACATCCTTTGCCTGATTAGATACAAAAATTCCTTAGCAATCAGGAAACTGGCCCTCTAGCTCCATTTTGATTTGATTTACAATAGCAACAGGCAACAATTACTCTGTGTGGACTCCAGAAGAAAATGGAATGTGGAAAAAAAATACCTGCTGTGAATCAACATTCCTGATGCTTATGAGTAGTTTATGCAGTTATTACCTTAAGAAATAAAAATATTTTCTCCAATTCCTCAGTGTTGAGGAGTTCCCAATGTTGGGGTTTTCCCCATTAACACTTAGACAGAAATAATTTTCATTACACATTCCTTTGACTCCTAATGATGAAATGGAAGGTGTTTTCTCAGCTTCCTGCATTTTCATTAGATACTATCAGATAGAAAAAAAATATTCAGAAGAACAAATAGGCAGCTGGCTACAAATTAAATCATTTTGCAGCACAACAGCATTTAGAAATTTGACCACAAATCCCCTGCTGAAGCATTTGATGTCCATCTCTGTTTGCCTTTAGTCACCTTCCCCCACTGACAACAAGACAGAGCAAAAAAAGTTCATTCTGAAGCCTTTGCTCCATCAGTTTTTCATAACAACAGCTGTACTTTAACACCTGAACATCTTTGTTAGGATAACTTTATTTTTATATCTGTTACTTTAAGCTACCTTTCTGACACCACTGAATTACATTGCTTCTGTTCTGATACTATGACATGCCCTAAACCTTAGCTTCTAAGATATCCAAGACAAGATACAGATTAAAACACACTCTCAAAGACTACTGACAGAAGTACATGGTTTTGTATTTAAATACACTCTTGTACAAGAGTAGAATACATGAAAAAGTTAATTTATACCTAACCTCAAAACCTCCACCCCTGTCTTGTGACTTTTATGATTTTGTATTTCTGTATTACTTCAATATGAAAAAATCCATTCATAAATAAAACTTTTCTTCCTTGTCATAGAGCAAAGCAAGAAATGGAGCTTATCTAAGCATTCAAAGGCAAGGCAGAAATTGAGATTTTCCCAAGTGTTCCCACAGGTTACATCAGGGTAGGCACAAGATGTGGAGAGGTTGGAGGAGAGGTGACACCAGCACATTGATTTTCAGCCTGAAAACAGAGCTCCCAGCAATTTTTCCAGGGATCATTTGGAGCAGCATGGCATCTCTCTTCTGGAGAGAGGATCACTCACATTCTCACTTTGTGCTCATAAACCCATCCTCACACTGGTTCTGTAATTCCAAGGAAAAATTACAGTGGAAAAAAAAAAACCAGACGAAAAAATACAAAAAACAAAACCACCAACAAAGGAACAAACCAACAGAAAGCAAACAACATGAGCCTAAAGCCTACTTTAATGACCTGAGAAAACAGTCTGCAAGGCTGGCAGAACCTCAAACTCCATGAGAGTGAAACCACTGCTGCAATGTATGAGCTCAATTTATGATGCACTCTGTGGCCTGCATCCTAATTAAACAGCAGCTTCCTGTAATGCCAGGGAAGAACAAAGCACAGCAGGTGATTCTGGGTCAGCAGCCCACGTTTAAATGTGTGCCTGCCCAGCTTTTGCAGACACACAGGGTTTACAGCACCTTCTGCCTCTGCAGAGCCTCT
The DNA here is from genome assembly GCF_047830755.1 of Zonotrichia albicollis. NCBI lineage: Eukaryota > Metazoa > Chordata > Aves > Passeriformes > Passerellidae > Zonotrichia > Zonotrichia albicollis. Next base: position 2,848,019 of record NC_133820.1, read on the forward strand.
CTTCAGGTCATTAACATGGTATAAGCAGCTTTGTGTAGATCAATCCTTGATTTCTGCTTGGATTCTTCCTGTGAGCAAAAGGCAGCTTTTATCAGTCCAAAACCTCGGAATTCAGAGCGTTACAGGTCAAAAGAAAAACCCAAATTCAAGTATTTTGTACTTCATATAGAGAATTTTTTTCCACCTGCAGGGTTCCCTGCTTATGTGCAGGCATAGGATAGAGACCTGAGAATTCCCACTTTATTGGAAAAGTGAGAATTTCCACTTTAATTGAAAGCTTTCTCCCAGAGGGAAATATTGAGCAGCATGCATCTTCCACCTTGCAATGCTGGTGTATTTTAAAAGGAATTTATGCACTTCTCATAAGGTTAGCAAGGAACACATTTACACCCAGCACTGAATCTGAATTAATGCTAATACACATGATGCCTTGTGAAGGCTGACCTAGACCAGAGGCTGGATGGAGTTACAGAATAAAGCAGGGATTTATCCAAAGGATCTCCTCAATGGAGGAGCACCAGAGCCCAGCCAGGGCTGCATCCAAGATGAACCAAAATGGCCCCAAAATGCACGGCCGGGCACGGGCTCTCTCCCTGGGATCAGTTCTGCTCCATTTGCACCTTGCAGTTCATTGTCCCATTCCAGCTTCAGCCCAGGCAGTCCCACCCTGCTTGTTTTTCTCTCTCCAGCCCACGGTGTTTGTGCTCCTGGGCTGAGATTTGGACCATTTGTCCTTGGTGCCCAGCTGGAGCAGGAATTGTTTTGTCTCCCTGCTCTGTGCACAGAGCTCACCATCCCCTGATATGAAGCCCAGAACTGCACACTAAAGCAGCACAGAATCTGAAAAATATAAAAGCTAAAACCAGAGGCATCACACACACTCACAATCTACTACTTTAAGCTAACATCTCTCATTTTTTTTTTTTTAATGAGTACTTCAAAGTATTCTTTGCAAGCAGCATTCCTTAACAGAAGCCCAAGAACATTTGTGATGACATTATTCCTTCTGGCTCTAGAGCAAAACCAAATGCATTTGTGCAAAACTGCATTTGCAGCTGTTCCAAGAGGAATTAAAAAGCAGTTTGTAATGCAAGAAGTACCTTAATCTTAGCTGAAGCATTAATTTGCTTTCAAAATATAAATATCACACCCCTGGGCATGGCACATTTTAGTGTAAGAAAAAAGTAACAACCTACAGACACAGGGCTACAGAAACATAGATGTGACTGGTACTTAGAGCATCATTATTATCTGCAAGATAGAAACAATCACTGACTCCTGCTTGGTGGATCAGTCTCAGAATAGGAGTGATGGATGGGGATATTTTAGAATATTAACAAACACCAGCTGAGCTTCCCCTTGTGCTTAATGGACAGAGTAAAAGCAGCAGTATCAGCAACCAAAGAAAGAAAACAGGGCAAAACTAGTATTTTGAAGGAAAAAAAAATAAAAAAAGGGCCTGCTCTTAGATTCCTGGAAAAGTTAATACTCTTCTCTGTGGAAGTGTTATTGCATGCTCACACTTTGCCCCAGCAGCCCATTTCAAGCCCACAGCCTGTCTCAAAGAAAATAAACCAAAAATCCACTTATTCCTTGTGCCCTGGGGCAGGGTAGGAGCTGTGCAGGGAGAGGCTGCCTGCAGTACCCACCTCACTCTTGCTGTGCCAACAAAATGCACTCCCTGAAATCATGGAGGATGCAGTAGGTGGAAGGAATGTGTAAAATAATTGCATTCAGAGTCCATTTCAGACCAAAGCAGCTTGATTGTTTATCATCATAAGGCTGTGCCACGTCCTGATTCAACAGGAAAATCTGTCAAGCCTTTAGTCCCTCAGTGGCAAGTAGCACACTCGGTTTAACACCACTGGGGTGGATTGGAATTTTTTACTTTTAAAGGGGTGGGATGTTCCTGGTTTGATATGTGGCATTTCCCATTCCCTGCTGGAACTCTCCCTCGTTTCTCCAAGGGAGGGTTTCCCAAATCCAACACTGCAGATAAACAGAGAGAAGCAGGAGCAGGCTTGCAAAGATAGGCCTTCCCTCTTATTATTCCCTTATTATGAACAAACATGCTATGTATCCAAAGGAAAAACTAACAAAGCATGAATGGACAGTTACAAGTTTACAAATCACGTATCAGACATGGCTGATGAACTACTCTTATCAAATAACCATCATGTAGAGAAATACCTTTGGCAAAGACCAGACAAAAATTCAACTCCCAAGCTTTTCTCTGACATGCTCAATATTTAATAACCTCCTCTACATAACTGAGTTTCATGCTCCCAGCTGAAAAAAAGGACACTTGTCTGTTTTTATAAATTAAAATTTTCCCTCATTTCTGTGAGACTGGGTTGCACTTTCAAGAGTGCAACACACTATTGGAGATCAGGTCACACGGAGCCACTGGCATTTGAAATTCAATTAAAGGCTAAAACTATCACAGAAACAGTGATGAAGCATAAGATAGTTTCAGGAAATAGGGATGAAGCCCTTTCCATAGCTGAGGTTAAAATAAAACAAGCAATTAAGAAGTGGAAAGGATATTCTGCAAAGGCTTCTGCAACCTGAAGTATTATTCTGATGCATATTAAAGAGGAGACCCTGAGCCACTGACTGGAACCAAGGTTCAACTCTGAGACTTCAGAGCAACAGCTCCAATTATTTGTGCTTTCCACAGGTAATTACTGACAGCCCCGCCACATCCCAAAGGGTTAATTAATTACCATAGTTTAAGAGCATATTACTCATTCTAGATGTCTTTGATCTCACAGGATTTACTTCAAAACAGACATGCCTGAGCTGTTCATCAGCAACACAAACACTTGATTCTATTCACTGTGATAAGAGCTGAACATTGCATACAAAATGTGAACCTGAGCTGCTCAGATGAAAGGGATCTGGGTGTGTGAAGATATCGTACAGCCTGTGATGCTCCTGCTGCTAAAAGCTCCAACTGAAATATTTGTTTCTGAAGGGAAAAAAAAACAAAACCAAACAATGCTGAAAATGTAAAAGCAACTTTCACAACACCATATAATGTTTGATGAAGCACCTGACAGCTTACAAAGTGCATTGCTGGCAGATATTGGAGGACATGATAGATATCAATTCCTTCCTTTCTTAGAGATCTGTGACATTTGAATTGTACCTGTGTTCTCCTTCTCTCCAACACAGTGGCAAAGGACAATCAGCAACTGTGTCTTGTCCTTGCAGAGCCCTTGGGACAGTGACTCTGAGTAATGCTGACCCTAAATCTGCCCCAGGACAACAGCAAGGTCAGAAACCCTGCAGGCTGTACGGGATTACCAGACTAATATTCACTATTCTCACTAAAATACCAGTGAGAAGAGGTGATCATCAGAAAGAGAGGTGAAATGAGAGTATTTGTTGATATTTGTACCAACATGTGATCAAAACAACAAGTGTTTGGTGAGATGAAGCTGCAGGTGTGATGAACAGAGAGGGTGGGGAGAGCACTGCACAGAGCAGGCAGGCCGATCACAAGGACTGGAACAGAATTATTTTCTCTTCCATCACAACAAAAGGTCATGATGTTACCAAACAGCAAGAGCTCATGAAATAGAACAAACTCAGGCTGAGGAGTCACAAAACAGCATTTCATAGCTCTTCCAGCAGTGCTCTAACTGATGCAGCTGTGGCAGCTGACAAAATTTCATTTGTCGGTCTCATGGTTATCCCACAGACAGGAAAAGAAATTCACAATTCACGGGTGAACCTCACCTGCAGCACTGCCTGGAGTTCCAGCCACCCATGTTCACAAAAGGAACAAGAAATGTTCCTAAAACATTTCTAAATGTTTTAGCCTAAAACAAACTTACAGCCTTTAACTGAATGGGGCCATAATTTTAGTTTACATCAGCAGTGCCAGACTACATACAAAATTTCAGGCAAAAGAGTTAAAAACAATGTGCAAAAAACCTCACAGCAAACTCAGCTTTCCAAAATTCCCCGGTGGGGAGGTTGGAGATATTGTTGTGAATAGATTTGTTAATTCTAAAATGCAGTTTAAAGTTAAGAAAAAATGTCAGTGGAAGGCCAGGAGTGATCCTTGATGATCCTTGTGGGTCTCTTCCAATTCAGCACATTCCATAACTTTAGGAAATTGAATTGAAGGAAAGATGACAGCAGAATGGGGGGAAAAGTGGATTTGTTTGCAGACACTTACTGTTCCTATTCTGTGCAAATTTTCCTATCCCTAAAAGCTCAATAGTCTACTTTCTCTTTTAAAAACTAGCATCCTCTGGTTGTTCTGGGGATGTTCACTGTATAAAACTGTTAACAAAGCCATCAAAAGCACTGAGCAACTTGTAGTCCCATCACTGTAAAAATGCACAGATCAAAATGCAAGTGACGGCTGCAAGGAAAAAACCCTGTTCAGCTCATGTGGCTGAAATCACATCAGGATCCAAGGAGGTAATTGATTTATTAACAACATTTAATTAAGTGAGAAGCAGAGAATTATATATTGAGAATCCATCTGGAGATGGCACTCTCTGTTTCAGTGAGGGTTTGGTGCTGCTCAGAAGTGAAGGGCCCCCAGGTATCACTGGCAAGAGAAGCACTCAGCCATGCTCACAAGTTCCCTTTTATCCACCCCCTTGGCACCCCATGCTTTTCCAGAGTCATCCCCTACCTCAACCAGGCTGTAAATTCCCTCCTACTGAAAAAGCAGGGATTATGCCAATTATTCCCAGCAGCAGCAAGCTCACAAACCCCTCTGGCTCTGCCCTGCCATGCACCAAACACCTGTGGCTCAAAGGCAAGCTCTGCAAGGCATGCTCAGCATCCCAAGGAAATCCCAGCCTGGATGGCAGACATCCCAAACAGCCTCTCCTCTGAATGACCTGGGCAGAAGATGCTCTGCCAAGTGAATTTTTCAAGTTTCACAGGGATGCAGTTAGCTCATTTCACTAGGGAAGGCTTTGCAGAGCAAAGATCCTAACCTGTGTCTGTAAACACCAGCCAAAGCAAGGGGCGAGGAGTCAAAAATCCAGCCAAACTGTTTCCAAGTTCATGTGTGCAACACAGAAGTGCTGACCTTAAAGCTAACAGCTGATAAAATTTGATGCCTTTGGCAGATTTCAAACAACATCAGTGATTATGCACAGCAAATCCCATCTCAAACAAAAACAAATCAAGTGTTTGGAGCAGGGCTGATGTGTGACTGACTGCTCCCTCTGCCAAGAGATGCAAGGAAAGGATGTTCTGCTGCTGGCACTCCGAGCAGGCTGAGTGTCCTCCCATCACACAGCCCTGCAGGGATCGTGTCAGCGTGTCATGTCCTCCTCCAGCTCACTTCTACCCCTACAGAACAAATTACTGCTGCAAGATGACAAACATCTGAGGTGAAGGATTGAAATTAGCAGCTACTCTGTGTGTGTGTGTGTAAAATAAAAAATTACAATGTTGGGAATAAAAGAAAAGAGGGCACTGAAAGAAAGGTGCCCATCACACTCTGAAGAGAGAGTAAAAACTAAACCCAAGAATGCAACAGTTCTCTGAAAAATCTAAAAATGACATGCCAGTGGGGTCTGTAAAACTCAGAATAAGGTCACAATCTGAAGCACAGCAATCACATTGCACAAGCCACATAAAAGCCCTCCTCTTTTTAACATCAGTGCATTCTTAGCACTCTTGGTAACATTATTGTTTTTATACAACTGAGACATATACCTGCACATACCAGATCTAGCACTGATCTTATAGGGTTTGAGTTTATTTCCTTTTATTTAGAGAAACTTGGTATCTTTGCATTACTGAGTTACCCCCAGAAAGGGAAGGCATTATTTACAAATGAGACACAAATCCATCAATCTAAGGGGGCAGAACTTCCATCTGCACATCTCAGAAAGCATCCACAGGTAGAAAAAGGAGGGAAAAAAAATCTAGATTTGCAAAAAGGAGAGGGAAAACTAAAAAAAGGAAAGGAAGTTAGTTTACATGGTTTCTCTGAAAACACCTGCAGGGCACTGAAATGATCTTATTTTCACATGGAAACAGAGCAGCCACTATACGGAAATGGATTTTTGAGAGCTTGAGAGTTCTAACTGCCGTGCTGCAACTCCAGCCACTTCAAAGCAAGCACAGATTGGCAGCAGCTCTCAATCCACTCCACCTCTCCCTTTCTGTAACTTTTTAAGAGGATACTTCAGCAAAATTCAACTCGTCTCTCTCACCTTCCCTTCCAAGGCCGATTCCATGAAATCATTTAATGCACATTATGTGAGGCACAACTGATTAACCGAGGCCTCTTCTTAAACGTGTTTAAAGAGGCAGCCTGAAATCTTGCTAATATTAGTGCCTTCTTTGCTCCTGTTATTTAACTTCTTTTTTTTTAATGTAGGAACACAAAAACCTCAGGCCAGAATGAGCTCACCATTAAACAAAGACACTAAAATATGCTGCTCCCCCTCCTGTTGAGCATAACAACTGTTGTTAAACACTCCAGAAAACATTGATATGGAGACATTTCTCCCAAACACTCTTTTTAGATAAATTCAGATTGAGTGGCAACAAAAAACTCCGTTTAAAGTGCCTATAAATGTTAAATATGTTTTGATTGACTGCATTAAATACGTGTACCAAATGAACTGGTTTCGGCATTTCCTCTCTCTTCTGTATGTGTCAATTTTTATTACAGAGTTTAGCCAAAAACGTATTCTATATCAGCAACCCAAATCAGAATTTGTATCTAAATTCAAAGGTCCATACTCCCAAGAATGAATATATTGGTCAGCCTTCAAGCCAGATGCCTGGGTACATCTGAGCAAGGGATTATTTTATGGGAAACAATACACAGCTGTCTTTATTCTTCCTTATTTTATTTTGAACATGAATACACTTTTGCACAGAGATTTTTTTCTCTTTTGAAGAGTTAAGAGTCATTAGTAACTTTTAATAGCACAAGATCCAGTAGATTTTTAAGCAGCAGTAAAAGCTCTATTAATTAATAATTAAATTAAGTTATAACTTTGTCATACTGAGTTACCAGCACTGCTCTCCTACAACTTGACCAGTTAAACAGAGGAAGGTCAGGTTTCAAAGAGAACACACTTCACTTTTGAAGTATTTCCCAGTTTCCAAAAGTTTTATCTACAAACTGAATCCTGGTCTAAAGCACCCATTATTCATCCAGCACTCCTCCCTTCATCCCTGATATAGAAAGTGGAATGAGGATTACACAAGAGTAAGATATTTCTGCTCTGCTCTTGATGAATACAGTTTTAAATAAGTCTTGTTAGCAATTAAAAAGAAAAAAATAAGAATCTTTGGGGAGGAAGGTCCTGAGAGGGAAGTCTATCAAACTGCTGTGCCACCTGCTGCCCAACATTCCCTGAGCTGCACCCACAGAGGCTGAACTGAGTTCAAACCAGCATTAAATTCCATTCCTCAGGTGTCACAGGCACACAGGGGAGGGCAGGAGGTGAGAGCAGAAGCACTGAGGGAAAGGTCAGAAATGACACAGAACATTTGCAGGCACCACAGACCAAGGGAGATTTTACCCAGCCTTTCAAGCAAACATTTCCCATAAAGTTTGTTCTGTTTCAACATCATTGTAATTGCTTGTTGCAGTTGTGAACTGTCCAAATATTGCCAGAAAAAGCAATTTAAACAATAAAGCTTTATCTCTCATTTGACACCCATCAATTAATTCCTTCCATAATTGATCTCCTTCTTTTAATCAAGGCTGACTGCATAAATTTACTTCTATTTTCCATTAGCAAAAAGTGATTTATAGGATAATTCAGACTGGATATCTCTAGTTCAATCTCCCACTGAGGCCAAGGGCAGCCATATGGTCACATCAGGTTGTGGAGAGCTTTAATAAATTTCATCCTGAAATATTCCAGTGCTGGAGAGTGCAGAACTGCTCTGCACTCACGGGGAAGAATTTTCTCCTTATATCCTGTCTGAACTCCTTGTTTCCAGCTGAACCCATCTCTGCACCATGCACTACTGTGAATTGTTGTTCTCTCTTCCCTAAAATCCCCAGAAAGGAACCCCAAATTCATCTTTCCCCTTTGCAAAGCCGAGCAGGAGAATTCCTCCAGCCTTTTTAAGTGTCTGCCTGCTGAACCCACTCCAGGAGCTGAGCTACACTGAGTTACACTGCTGCACAAAGTGTGAATAAAGCATTTCAAGTTGAGAGACATCCTTGAGTTTAGAGAGGTTGGAAGCACTTTGGAGATTTAACAGACAAAAAGGGGGAAAAAAGAAAAAAAAAAAAGGGAAAGGGGGAAAAACCAGAAGGGGGGGGAAAAACCTGAAGGGGGGGGAAAAACCTGAAGGGGGGGGAAAAACCTGAAGGGGGGGGAAAAACGAGGAAAAACAAAAAAAAAAAGGAAAAAAAAAGAAAATTTAAATTTCCATCCCCTGCTCGTTCTGTGTGAGCTGTTTAACACATTTAGTGCCGAGATCTCAGAGGTGGCACATGGCAGTGCCTCTCTCACTGTCGGCGCTGTGGCTGCCTGGGTGAGGTGAATGCAGAGCAGGAGGGTGCAGAGGAAGGCAGAGGCAGCACTGTCAGTGCCAGGCACCGCTGCCAAGGGACAAACCTGCTGCTGACCCCTGGCAGGATCACAGAGCAGCGTTATTGCACTCACTGACCCACCCCAGTGAACTCAATGCTGGGCTCCACATCTCTTCTCTTATCTGAAATAAGGCTCCCAAGCATTAATGCTAGCAAGACCAGCAACTCCTCAGCAAACCCAGAAATAAACCTGAAAAGCTGTTCTGGTCTCAGAACCCTTTTTTTTTTTTTCTTTCCCTCCCAACAATTTTGTTAGAAGAATCCTAAAGCTGTGTCTGTAACAGAAGATGATCCACCTGCCCTAAACAAGGGGGAGCTCCCCCTTTCAGGGCCCAGGAGTCACAACGAACAAACTGTTTTTGCTTGGGCCAGTCAACCATTAGTTTCCTATTAAAACCTTGAGTAATCCTGAATTTCTGGCAGTAAATAAAAAACATTTCACAAGACAACTCTTATGGTGCAACTGGGTATAAATGCAATTGAAACTTGTTCTAAATCCTTTAAAAATAAGATAGCCAGTTCAGTGCAAGTGTTTAATCACAGAGCTCAGACTTTGGTATGAAGAGTGCTGAAAAAGGTGAAACAGAGGAGAAATGAGTATAAGGATGTTATTTCTTAGCTCTCATGAAATAAATCTGAACTTTTCTGAGCTTTCCTTGTCTTTTTGTGGTGGGTGAGGCAGCACCCTCAGCACTACTCAGCTGTAGTTTAGGCACACCCTATGGGAGGATATTTTACTTTGTGGTTGATAAATATGAAACCATGCAGAGAAGAGAAATAGTATGTTTGTAATGTTTCACCTGACATAAAAAACAAACACCCCAAAAGAAAAAAACAAAAAAAACCAAACCAAAACACCAAACCAAAAACAAGCAAAAGTCAGCTAATGTCATCGACAACAGGACAAATATGCAGTATTTTGCTAGGTCTTAGATGCTATTTTTTTATTGGCATTAAAAACAAAAAAGTAAAAGCAATAGAGATTCCTAGACAGAAGAACTGAAAACCAACCCTTTTCTTTGTAAGTCTTGCACACCTCAGATTAACAAAAGAGTTAATTCAAGTCAATGTGAGCCAGGGTTGTGTTTGTCTCTGTCCTTTAAAATGCAAATAACAAGTCACAGTGACAGGCTGCATTTCTAGGAGTTTTACTAAAGTTAAAAGCAACCTGCCTAAGGAAAATGGACACAAAAGTGGAGTCAACCACACCTTTAACATCCATTTTCAACTAAAAATAGAGAAAGGGAGAGAAAAACTCCTTTTCCTTCAGAGAACAGCATCTCTGAACAGCACAGACAGGAAGCAGGCAGATCTCTGCCTGCCTGCTGTCATTGTGGAGATGGATTTGCTGCAGATGGCACCTTCTCACCTTCTCTGGCTGGTGGGTGCACAGAACTGGGGCTCCACTCCCTGCCAGACACCCACAAACACACTCTGCTCTGGGAGATGTTCCAAGGGCTGCCCTGCTTTCTGTGCCTGTTAGCCAAGCCAGGGTGGCAGAACTCCTCACCCCAGGGCTCTGAGCACTGGTTCCTTGGGTTTCAGGTTTTTCTGTTCTGTTTTGGTGCGCAGCTTTTAGCTTTATACTAAGTGTTACTAGGATCTTTGCACAGGGTGGTGGAGACACAACAATCCTATTCTAGCTGGGGGCCTAGGGACAATCTCTTCAAATAGACAATGTGAGAAGAGGAGGGTGGGCAAGCAAGCAAGGAGGAGGAAACATCCTTTGAAACTATTAATTGGACTCCTGTATGAAAATGGACTAAAACTTATAAAAATGTGAGATCTCATGACCAAGCTCTCTTTTGCTTCCATCTTGGAGCCACCTGGGCAGAGCCAGGACTGCAGCTCTGGTCCTTTGAAGGCTCTTCAATAAAAATCCACTTTATTCCCCTTAACTCCATCCAGCCTCTGTGCCAGCTCCTCAAGGCATCAACCTATGAGCTACAACATCATGCTTTAAAATCCCACCAGAACACAAGGAAATATGAGACTGGATTTGTGACTGCCTCACATCACCACAATAGTCACTAACAGTTGTAAGGGAGCAATAAATTTGGTCTGGAATTGTTATTTAATGTGCTTACTTCCCAAAGAGGAATAAAACGGAAATCTTACAGATTCACTCAGCCTCTCCCACTAAGTTATGGACTATATCTAGAAAGGATTACATGTCAAAGAAAAAAAAAAGAAAGGGAAAAGAAAAAAGAAGGGAAAAGAAAGAAGATGATGAAGAAAGGAAAAAGGCAAAAAAAAAAAACCCACAGGGCAAATTTCCTCCTCCTTTACTATCACTTACACCTCTCAGAGCAAATATATCCTGGATGGCCAAGTAATTTGGTATACCACTATAAATTAGATGGCATTTACTACAGGGAGGGAGAAAGGCAGAGGAGAAGGGAGCACTCAGATATAGAAAAAGCCATCAATTTTAATAATAAAGGCAATTTCTCCAAATTTTCTTGGAACAACAACATACACCACCTTCTGTTCAGGTACTCTATTGACTTATGTGCTACTTAATAGTAACTGCAAATACTTTGCTTAGTGCAGTATGCTCCAGCAGCACCTGATATTTCTGCATTTATCTTATTCACATTTTATTAAGATGATTGCCTAATCTGCCTCTTGAATAATGGCAGCACATCACAACCGACATGGAAGACCAGGCTTCGAAATGACAAGGCTCTGAGATATTTGTTAGTTTCAATTTACTTTCCTCCACCTAAAGACAATTTAAGGATAGTTCAAGGTAGGTAGGAACTTAGGAAATACCTAAAAATTGGTTGGAAATTCCTAGTTTTCTAGCCAGAAATAATAAGTTACTTTTAATTGAACATATGCAGATTCAACTCTTTGAATATTCTTGAATAATATTTTGTTTCAAGGGTATCTCGTTAGCAATGGAAAGCCAAAAAAAAAAACCAAAGAAAACCCCAGAGCAGTCAAGATAAGTTATATACTTGTCAAGAATACAGCAGGGATCTGAGGATTGTATACTCTCCACATCAATTGCCTCAGTGTTTTTTAAAGAAAAATATGAATGGTTATCTCAACATCAGCACCCTCTACTATCAGGACTGAGGCATACTCCGGACACAACTCACAAGGTCACTTAGATTACAGTACTGGCAAGAAAAATACGCAAAGTCCACTGAAAGAAACCATCCTTCCAGGGATCTCACTGGCTTCGGGATCACACTGTAAACTTCTCATTTCAATTAAGACAGCACGTGCAGGAAGCCAACCAGCCTGATGTCCTACCACAAAACTCACACTCCAACAGGCACTGGGACAGATTTGAAAATTTCCTTCCACACCACGTCCTGTACAAGCAACAGAGCAAAGAGTGCTGATCTTTGCCAGCCGGGGCCTGATTTCAGCTGAAGCCCAGGGCCTGACAGGCCCTGCATCATGAACACATTCCATGTGCACAGAGCTGGTTACTTGTGTCACTAATTTACTCCAATTTGATGAAGACACCTTCTCACCCCTGCTGGTGTCGATTCTTTCAACTGTGCAGGATGAATGCAGTTGACTGCTTATGAAAGGTAATATATAAGGCAACAGAAGATTTAAAAAATGGCCTTGGCACAGACTCCCAGCTCCCTGCATGGTGCTTTAAGGCCACAAATCCTATTGGCATTAATCAAAGGAAGGAGATGAGCTTTCTCACACCTCTGCTTAGGGAGACAGAACCTGCTCTAAATCTGAGAATTGGAACCTCAGTGAATGGGAGGGTGAAGCAGGATGGGTGAAGGCCTCCCCTATTCCCAGAACACTGAAGATTGCAGAGTTTGTTCCCCAGCCTGACTCCCCCAATGCCCAGCACAGCACCAGCAAGGTGGGAAGAGCCACAAAACCCCATCAGAGGAGCTGAGCTGCCACGGCCCATTACCTCCTGAATCATGCCCAAACTCCACTGAATAATTACAGCAGCACCGAGGGGCTGTGCACTGCACTGCTGTGTTACAGCTCTGCTCCATAAAACTTTACAACATATAAGGAAAAAATTAAATGCTGCTGCAGGCAGGAGCATTTCTCTTCTGTGCGTGCCTTGGCTGAGGCTTGAATGGATGCACCACAAATTTCCAGGAAACTGGCCAAAATCTGATACCATGGATCTCCTGAACAGGCATCCAGCAAAAGCCTTGCTTGTATTTGCAGCTGATGTTAAAATCACCTGGCTACCATGGAGCTGCTGTTTATGCAGATTCTTTATACTGGAAATAGTTCCATGTGCTTATCAGCAGATGAGCCAGAAAGAAAATCCCCACCTGCTGGCATGTATTTTGAAGAAATAAACTCAAAACAACAATTAAAAAATTAACATTCCAGTCAAAGTTGCATATCTGGAAAACTAGACATTAAATCTAATGAGAAAAAAAATCACAAAGTCTAAGTTCCTGCCTTATGACACATGATATATTTTCTAAAAACCACACTTTTGTTCAAACAGTAACACTGATTTTCAGAGCTAAGCAAACAGTATTTCCCAAATACTGAGTCTGGTAAATTTGGGTGTGCTTTTGTGCTGTGACATAATCACAGATCATCCTCTTTATTTGCACCACGTCTTGGAAATACATGAGGAAAATTAGAAGCAAACACTATTATCTGTTGACTGAAGGTATTGAGCAGTGGTGCTTGCTGCCTAACAGGCAAAACTCAAAATTAGCTGTGTGATTATTCTCCCTACTAAAATAAGTACACTGTTTCAAAATACATAGATTTGCTCATGTTCTTTCCTCTGGAGGATATTTTTGCAAGAACAAGCATGGTTAAATAGCATTTCATCCCTACCCCCGCTGTGGTATTTATGCTTTCCTACCCCTGGGCAGCAATGCTGGGCCAGCTTTGTAAAATGAACTCCAGTATATACACATATTTTTGCTCATCACAGCAAATCCCAGACCAGATTTCCTGCTGGTATAAGTGGGCTTAACCTAACATTTTTCCCTCATTTACATCAGCAGGTAATTTGGGGCTGTGGCATGCACTAAAAATACAAATGTACACTCAAAACTGATTTCTGGAAGCGTTCCCGCTGCGCACATTTACCGAATGTTGGGATTCCACTGGAATTTCTGAAATCAGGGAGATTTAAACAGCTGCTGTAATCAAATGATCCTTTGAAAACAAGAAATGGATTGCAAAGTTTTGCTGAACAGAATGCTATTACTACTACCAATATAGTGGCTTTACACTAGTAAGAAACAGTGATATTCAGCAATTAATTTTCTGTTCTTGTATCTAAATAGATGTAAAAACTGAGCTGGGCAACGAGAAATCATAATGCTGAAAATTGAACAAGCATCTGCTCTTGTATCTATCCTGTTGCTGGTTGTAATACCCATTTAATATGCATTTAGCAGCTGAATTATTGCCATCAAATGCTTCCTAAGTGCCACAAAACTCACTGGGAACAGACAGATCAGTTCTCACTTCACCCAGACACACTGCTCAGCCTACCTACAACTAAACTGACCTCTTAGAGTTACCTGCACTCAACTGTTATTGATACTTGCATTCTGTACTTGATGCTCTGTTTCCTGTGTAATTGCAGATACTGGTCAGCTGGCACTGAGCCTTCCAGGAGGATGAGGAACAACTCAAAGAGGTTCAGAGAGCCACAAAAAGAAACATTCTTTAAGAAGATGAGGATGGGTTAATTGAATTGATTTTGCTTCCCAAAGAGGAAGCTGGGGGCAGAGATGATCACAGAAGCTTTTGTGTTCCTGTTACCTGATCTCACAGCAGGGCCCTCTTCAGTCCAAAACACAAAAGAATGAACCATGTCCAAGGCTTTGAGCTCAAACCAGATAAACACAAATGAGAAATAAGACCCAAATCTCAAGCTGCAAGCCGAATCAATCACAACAAATTACTGTTTAAAGCAGCTTCTCTTTCTTAGCAAATTCTTGAATCAATATCAGGGGGGTTTTTTTTGAGGTTTTAAGCTCTGTTCTCTTTTGTTGTACCATTGGTTTGGGGTTTTTTGGTGTTGTTTTCTACTTTTTTGTTTGTTTCTCTTTAAAGATCACCTAATTTAGCTGTAGTTCCTGGGCTCAAAGCAGTCTGTGAGAGTTTTGTGACTTCACTTGATAAATATACAAAAAGTTGGTTTGGGGAAACTTAAAATTTATAAACCCACCAGTCCACTGTGTGTGTATTTTGTGTGGTGACCGATTCCTAAGAAACATCAGAGCCACACCTGGGAACTCACAGCACCTTGGGAAAGAAAATCCCGAATAAAACCTCCAGAGGTAAATCAGGCTTCACGTTGCAGGTAGATGCACAAAGAGGAGACACAGCTTTGACCAAAGTGAATCCCAGCTTTCCCAAAACCAGGCAAAAGTCTGTCCCAAAATGTGAATCAATCCAGTGTTAACACTGGTGTCATATTCACTTCTATTTCATCAGAACTGATTAGACAGCCCGAGGTTGTGGTTGGAGGAATCAATGCTGTGCAAGGACAACAGAACCTTCTACATGCCTTCCCTTGACCGTCTGGACAATTTAAAATGCAAAACAGGAAAACCAAACCAAACAAACAAACAAAAAAAAAAAAAAAAACAAAAAAAAAAACCAAAACCCACAGCTGGTAACACAAATCTACCATTTCTGAGCTTCAGTTTGGAAAACCAACATCTTAACACAAGGGATCAATTGAAAACAAAATATTGCTTCAGCAAGTACCTTTTAACCTATAATCCCAAACTGTCATAAAAGTATTACCTCCACCCTTCTGCAAAGTGAGATATTTCTATGAAATATCTTTTGAAAAGTCCCACTGCCTTGGCATGACAAAAGAACAGTGGATCAATTGCCTTTTAGGCCAATATCCTATGTGTTTTAATTCTTGAGTCATGAGCAGAAATTAATGATTCATTTCTCTTCTAAAGCATTTATTTTCACAGTCAAGGAAATAAGATTTGTTGCGCCAAGATGCTGATAGCGTGGAATAAATATATTTATATGTTCTTGTAATTATATTTATGGTATACCTGAGGGATTCCAACTCTGCAAATAAATCCTGTAATTTTCCACACTATGCAAATAAACAACTCCATAGAGGGAATAAATGGTATGTCCCACTACAGAGTGCTTTTCCATAAAAAGTATCAACATGGATACAACATTGCCCTATCAGACAGCAATGGGCAAATTCCACCAAACTGTGGCCTATTGTGGCTCCCTGGCTGCCATGGCCTTGGGGCAGGGGGAAAGAAGAGGAGATGGAGAGACAGCTGAGGAACCCTGCAGCTCGTTCTGCCCGTTTTCCTCCTCTGCACAGTGCAAACCATCCCAGCTCCTGAGGGAGCAAGAGCAGCATCACATCTGTGGTGAAACAGAGCAGGGACAGACAAGGATGTCTGCCTCCCCCAGTTCTGGGGCAAGCAAGTCTTGTTGATTTTCTGCCACACACTATTAATCTTAAATTCAGCAAGGCAACTCTCCATTTAAACATCTGTAACTGTGAGAAGAATTAATCCTGAGTTTAATTCCATTGCCTTCCTTTGGCGGCATCACTTCAATAGCAGGCAGGCTTCCTGCATGATTTAATTGCATTTATCCTCACAGCAACCTTGTGGAGAGGCAAACACCATTATCCCTGTTTGACAAGTGGGGATCTGAAGCTCACACAAACTGAATGACCTGCTCAAGGTCACAGAGAAATCTGCTGCAGCACAAGCACTAAATCCCAGATTTGCTGAGTCCTTTGACAGCACAATCCACTAGAACTACCTGCTACTGGTGCTGGCAATTCTTCCTGAAAGGACAAATAGTATTTGCCTTTTAATTGCCACAAACTCTTCCTTCGTGCTGAAAAGAATCGAGCAAATTGCATCAATCAAAAACACACTAGGAAAAAGAATCTGACCTGAAGTATTCCACACAGGACTATAAACACAAACAGAAATGAGAAATCTTTTCTACTTCATAGAGGCAATGTTTTCTTCTTTCAAAATATCAACTTCTTGCTGGCAGCAGTGCAGCACAAAGAGATAAAGCATGGCATGCCTTACATACTGGGGAAAAAAGGATCTCCTCTCTTTCCTTTTTTCCTTTACACACATTTCATCTTCCCTCTCCTTGTTTCTCCCCTTCCTTTCATGAAGGAAGATAAGTGCTGGCAGTGAAGTCACTGACACCTGTTTCCCAGTTAATTGCTAGTAAAGGCATTTTTACCATTTCCCCAAGGATGGTGCAGCTTGGACTGAGAATATTTCAAATATTTCACGTTCAAACAGGTAAGCCCAGCTCTGCAGCTGCTGGGACAAGTTTTTCTCTGAGCTAACCTGTCTTCAGAAGGATTTCTCTTCACAAAGCAGCATGGGCTCAACAGAGGATTCTGGGGAGCCACACAATTTAAGGGAAAATAATGTGAATAGCAAAGAAGGTAATTGGAAAGGTAACCAGGTATGTGTGGCAGGGAAGGCAAACATACAGAGGTGAACTAAGTTAATTTACTGAAAGGTCAGAGCAGAATCAGTCTTTTGCTCTCCTTGTGCAAGCAGAAGGGGAGCAGATACCAGGAGAAACGTGCATTGCTATGCAAATAATTTGCTTTATAACCACCATAAAGAATAGGCAGCTTGTACAAAAATGTCAAAGGGAGCATGGAGAGCAAAGGGGAGGTTTGGATTAGTGAATAACTGAGGAGATGGGGACTAAATGCCACTTTGCCACTGTCCCTTCTGCTGTTCTGGAGACATTGTTTCCCTCCCATCCTTCGCTCTCCCTCCTTGTAAAATTCAGCACAATTGTTAGCAATAGAATCACAACAAAATAATGATGGCATGGTTGTGGAGTGCATCAATTCCTGCCAGCAAAAAAAGCTAAATATTATTACCTATAATATAAAGATATAAAGAAATATCTCTAGGCATCTCACATTTCACTCTAATGGCACAGAAAAAAAAGAAAAAATATCTATTGGAAAATAAACTCAGTGACTTCTCCTTCAATGCTGCATGATGAGTGCAGTTGTTCAAACCTCCCCTTCGAGCTCTTCAGATCTCTGATCCCTCACATAAGTAGGGCCCAGAAATGCTGCAATTTTACATGGACTAGGATGGGTGACTTTATTGATATGTTCTGCTAGCCCTTCTAAAACCAGTTGAAGGACAGGTAATGTCAGCAATGACTGTGAATTTTTCATGCTCAAACTTTGCAAAAGTTTGCCATTGGAGGTATGGAATCTAAGTAGGGGGCCTTATAAATTCTCTTAAACAACCAAACAAAATAAAACAAACAAAAATTCACAACAAAAAAACCAAGCAAACAAAAAAGCACCAAAAAACCCCCAACCTGCTTTGCTATTCCCCTTTTGTGAATGGCTTTGAAATCACTCACAGAATCAAGGAACCCATAAATAACAGATTTTAAAATCAAGAAATCCTAAAACACACACACACATTCCTCCACGCAGGGTCTAGATTTGCTTTATTAGAAGACTGAAGCAAATCTTTTCCAAGGGAGAAGCTACAAATTAAACTTGCAATTTTGAAGAATTATGAAATTCCCCAGGGGTAGAATATAAAGTTCCCCAGTGCATGGGACATCCCTGTTAGCTCATTTTGTACCACATATTTCCATTAGCTGGCACTGTGCAATGTGTTCCCTCTCTCCATACGCTCCCTCAACTGCGGATTTCTGCACTTTTGGCAGGTGAGCAATTCAGATTTGGCAAATCTGTCCCCTGATGTGTCAGCTCTCCTGCACTGCCTTGGCCAGCAGAGTGCAGCAGGATCCCACCCTGCTGCTTCATTACACCCTGGGATGGGATTTTTGCCCTAAGTTGTGCAGCATATCCAGGTTATGCCAAGGTGAGAATCCCTCAGCTGTTATTGCATTCATCTTGGTGCTGACCTTTAAGCCTCTCTTGGTGCAGAACACGCACTTTTTATGCTCACTGAGCTTTCCTTTTCAATCTACAGGTGAAATTATTGTGGAGGTTGTCTCTGCACTTCAGTTTTTGTGAAAAGAAAACATAACATTTACTTTCTATATTGGAGAAACGTCCTGGGAAAGGGCTGGCATGCTCTTTAAATATGAAATTCCTTTTGCCCCAAATTGCTGTTGCCGCTCTCCAATGTTCACTCATTTCTTATGGGGTTTCTTTCCAGGTTCTGCAGGAAGGATAACTGAACTGTGCTTGCAAAAATGAGAAAGAAAAACCACAAAACTCATGTTTTGTTGGTTTTGTTGGCTGGAGGCAGATAAGGGGGGACATAGCATATTTTATCCCTTCAAAGACTAGAGAGTCTTTTATCCATTTCTGTGTAATGCAGCTTTCTGGCTATGTGGCACAGGATGGAGGATTAGCACAACCAGAAAACCTAAGAGCACATTGGGAGCCTCAGAAAGAAATGCTGCTTTGTAAGTCTGGTACCAAAGAAAAGCAGTTGTTCAAAACTCTTTTATATCACATGGTGCTTGGAAACTTCTGAATGGAGAGACTGGCACATCACTCCTCCAGGAGCACTGATATTTCCTCATGAGAGTACCAGGGAATCGGCCCCCAAGATATTGACTTTATTCCTGGCTAAGTTATCCCTTCAATTCTGCTTCTCCCTTTACCAGTTCCGGGTCAGCATCATCATAAATTCCATTGGTAACTGACGCCGCAGTTTCTCTTCACAATGAGAATGCCCTCAAAAACTAAGGGAAAGGAAGGAGACTTCTACCAGGTTACTTTCAATAATTTCACCTAGATTTTTTTATGTTGAAGCAGCGATTTTTGTTCCTCTTCCCTGCTATCACTGCTTGGACGTAAATGTCCATCATATGCTCCATAGAGAACCTTCTCACTTCTCCAATATGCAAAAAACTACCCAAAACAGCAGAAAAGAAGGCAGAAAAGCAACTAAGAAAATAGAAGAATCTTTCTGGCACCTTATTAATGCCTCCTTCAAGTACCCAAACAGTTGTCTCAATAAATCTCATCTGTCCTGGAGCACAGTATTTTTCAGCCTTATTATTTCCAATATTTTGCCTGCCATTTCTGAATGGTTGCTCAGAAACAAAAGCTTGTCCTTGAGAAGCAAGAGGAAGTTGCTCTATTTTCAGTCTGAATTGCCTCCTAATATAAGCACTGAAACGCTGAGAATCATGCAAACTCTCCAGTAAAATATGATGATAGAGTATACCTAGAAATACCTCAGCTTAATAGGTGTTGTGCCATTAACAGTGGATTTTATGGAAGCTGGTAGATGTAAATCTGTCAGGCAGACAAAGATTTACAGTAATATCCCCAGCAGTGGATGGTTTTCATCACATTTAGGACTGTCAGGCAGCTCGTGGGTTTTCCTCCATCCCTTTCGGCATGAGGGCCCTTTCATTTTATTTAGGAGCTGGATGTTCACCTTCAGGCATTCTGCACTGCCAGGGGAAGCTCTGTCCCTTTTTATGGATGGAACCCACAGCTCAGGTGACTTTACACATCCTCATTTCCAAATAACCTTGCCCTACGTGCTGGACATTAAACAGACAAGACCCAACCTCGTGGCACATGCATGTACAACGTTAAAGCACTGTCTGCACTACAGTGCCTACATGTTCCCAAAAGAAGAGTGGAAAAGCCCTGCTGCTCTCCCAGGGGGACAGCAGTGGGCTAAGGGGGATGAAAACCTTTTTGGCAGCTCCAAAAAGCAGCATGGAAATTCCCTATGGGATGCATCCCTGTGATGGTGCTCACAGGGGTCTCAGGGTGAGGGAAGAGATGAGGATCTGACTCCACATTTCAGAAGGCTTGATTTACTATTTTATGATATATATTACATTAAAACTATACTAAAAGAATAGAAGAAAAGGTTTCATCTCAGAAGGCTAGCTAAGCTAGGAATAGAATCAGAAAGAATGATGATAAAGGCAGCTGTCCTAGACTCTGTCTGAGCCATCTGGGCTGTGATTGCCTATTAGTTATAAACATCTAAGATGAGTCAATCACAGATGCACCTATTGCTTTCCACAGCAGCAGATAACCATTGTTTACATTTTGTTCCTGAGGCCTCTCAGCTTCTCAGGAGAAAAAAACTCTCAAGAAAGGATTTACATGAAAAAATGTCTGCAACACATCCCTGGCAGAGATGATACAGGGAACAGAAATAGGGGCGGCAGGGACTCTCCCTTTTAAATTTGGGGTTGTGGTGGGGAAATTGATGTCAAAGACTAAAAAAAAAACACTTTTGGAGAATGTGATTCCTTCTGCTGAGCAAAGCCTTTCACCCAAGTGCTCACACAAACACATCAGAGCTCTGGAGGATTTCTCCAGCATGGTGAGAGACGCCTTTCTTGGGGTGAAAGTGAAGTTTCACACAAATCAAACTGCAATAACAAAGCAAAGCTTTAATTATACCCCACTGTTTCTGCTCTCTCAACTGTCATCAGTGGTATAATGAGCAAAATTATGTGATGCACCACGGGCAACCCAACTTTTCAGTGCTCACACTCATAAAGATGAAAACCTCTGGCAATCAGTGCTAAACACAGAGTCTGACTGTGCTAATAACTGAGGGAAAGCATCTCTGTACCACAACACTCCAGATGCAGCAAATCTCAAGCCTAGAAACTCCTCAAAAGCTGAGCAATTATGGGCTTAAATCTACCTCTGATCAAGAACTTCAAAAGCACCCGGTGTCCAAAAGAAGGCTGTTAGGCGCTTCCTGCAGAGAACCCCTTATCTGCTCAAATCCTAATTAATCCTTCCAGCTGCTTCATTTCCAGCTGGAAAAAAAAACCAACAGCAAAATACCTGCATCTCACAGGTTTATTCACAAAACAGCATCTTCCCCAACCAGCCAGCATCGTGCCATTCCTAAAAACTCAGTTTTGGCACAAAAGCCCATAAATAATTCACTAGCAACTCATTCTAAATACCACTTACCAATTACCAGTGAAACATACAGTACATTCAAATGCATCCTGTGGTACTGAAACTTGTAACTGCAATTTCCATGTGAAAACTATCTGCAAGATAAATTCAAATACACTGAGGCAGCAGCATTTAAACTAAAGTAAAACACTTTGCAGTTTTCCTTTTCGCCACAGATGCTCTAATGGGCCTTCTATTTAAAGGCTTTTTCTCTATTAAAGTTTCACCATTTCAAAACTTGCTTTGCCCACAGCCTGCCAGGCATCTCCTGTCACCTTCACAGTGTGTCCCAATGTTATTAAGCCAGGACTTATGGATTGCAAGAGCAGAAGAGATCATCACAATCCTTAATCTTACTCTGCACACAATAGGTAAATGGAAAGATAACAAATGACAGCAGCTCTGCCTCATCCCTAGAACTGGTTAGCTCCAGTAGTTAATTACATTTACAATTAAAATTTTGTTCTTTATTTTGATTTTTATAACTGTCTTAATTGCATTACTTGAATCCTATACCGTTTTTGTCATCCAGAGACCAGCAGCTTCTTTTTACAGCCTCAGCAACTTTGCTTCCTCTTCCTCCCCTGAAAATAGCTTTATGACAATGTTCAGAATGAGAATTCTTTGAAGTATCATCGTATTTGAAGGTGCAATTTCTCAGGAAGCTTTAGTTCCCTTTCCACTATTTTGATTGATGTGAAGAACAATTATTCAATTAAGACTTTGGCAAATACATTCACAACTACACACACAGAGGAATTAGATTGATCCCCTAACCATGACTCCCTCCTACCTATATTTGAAACAACGCTTGGACAAATGGTTTCCAGTTCTTGTTGCAACCTGGAAGGAATTATTCAATCAAAATCTCCCTGTATTTTCTTGTTTCCAGCCCACAATTCCAAATAGAGTATCAGATGTCCTGGAAAATAACTACAGAATTTTGTGAAATTATTCACAAAAGGAAATTTTTTTGACCCATGCCTATATGAAACACGCAACTGGGGTCACATACCCAAATTAATGAAAAAAATGCATGGCTGCTCAAAACCAGTCACTCAAACATGGATATTCCATAAATATTGTTACATTCCACGGCCATTCTTCAGCATTTTTCCTCAGATGCTGCTTTAAGCCTCCTGAGATGGAATATTTTGGCAATTTGGGCAATTTTATTGCTAGGAGATGGACACAAATACGAGAACTCTCCAGTTGTCAATTGCTCAACAGCACCACTGAAAACAGCAGATCCACCCATAACTAAGATGAAGTCACTGTGGGACAAACTGAAAGCCAGCATTTTCTGACCATATGTATGTTTTCCCCACACTTTTGAAAATTAGGATATAAATTCATTTGAAACGTGCACTACATGTTCTGCTCATGATTCAGCTTCCTGCCTGGGTTCCCCCCTCAATCTGTAGGAGTGAAATCTCCTCAATTCCATATATTTATTTGCAGAATCTATTCCTGAATGTATTTTAGCCAAGTAAAAATTTCCTTCCCTGCTTAAAACTACTTTCTTTGTTGGTCTGAAATCTCAAGATTTAAGGGAAGGGAAGCAGGGGCAAGGAAAACATGAGAAATTAAAAACAAGGAAAACAATTCTTTCTACACCTCAGCTCACAGGAACAAAGGTTGTTGCTCTCTGAGCTTTGCCAAAAAACTTCCTTAAGGAATTTTCTCCTGTGATTCCATCCCCTGGAGCACAAAGGACAAATAAATACAGGGCAGCTGCTGGGATTTGGCACCATTTGTTGCGCTGTGTCCCTGCAAGGCTGCAGCAGCTCATGGCTGTGCCCGGGGCCCCTCAGGAGCTGCAATTTCACAGTTTGGTTCCCAGCTGTGCCTTGCAGGGCTGCTGCCCTAATGAGTTTCTGCAGCTCCACACACCCTGGGAAAGGCTCTGCCTGCTGCAGCTCCCCAACAGGTAACGCAGAAAACAGAGCAAAATAAAGGCAAAGCACATCAACACTGGCAATGCACTCAGAATGCTTTGGCAGTGGTTGGTCTGTCTTTATTTTTTCCCCTTGCTGCTCTGTCATTGCCTTTTTCTCTATTTTCATTTCAGAGCACTGCCATGTTTGCTGTTACCCTGCTGAAGTGCAGGGATCACTTGGGGAGCTGGGGAACTTTGTATTTTTGCATGGGTGACGAGTGCTAATTGCAAACCATGACTTGATGCTCTTGGAAGAGCAAGGAAATTGAAAGAACTGGGAATAAGTCAACCAGGGAACTTCAGCTGAGGGGAAAAAATAAACAATTTCATGCACACAAGCTTTACAATAACTATGACTTCTTTCATATTTCCTTCCAAAGCCCTACAAACAAATTTCACAAAAGTGCCTTTTGGTCAGAGAAAGAAACTTCACACCTGGTGTAACCTCTGTAAGTGCTCATCTTTTCACATCACTGTGTGGACATTCAAGAGACATCTTAATAAAGCAGGGATTTATGAAGTCACCTTCCAGCCACTAAAATCTCAAGAGCATTCATCCAGGACGCTGACATTTTTATGTAGCCAGCAGTGAGATTATGGCTGTATGCTTGGCTTCAAATCTTTTACTTGAAAATAAAATAAATCTGAAAAAAAAAATACCACACAAACCTATGGAGCAGCATAAGGCAAATGGTGGGTGGCCATTTCATTCTTACTTTGAGATTTACTCAAAAGCTAAAAAAAAGTATTTAAGTATTATTTGGGGTTTAAGAAAATACAGCAAATTAAAAAAAATACAGCAAAAAAACCTCAAAAAACCAACAATCAATCCCATAGAGTGAAGATTCATTTAAATAGTGCCTCATTGTGTCTTAGAGTGAAATGATACAGAACAGCTTACTATTGTACAGGTATTTGCTGTATCTCATCATCCAACTTGCAAATAAAGATATTTATAGTATTATAAATACTATATTATAGTATTTATATAAATACATATATTTATAGTCTCAGAATTGCTCTCTTAGGGAGACATCTCATACCCAGCAACTATTACAACCTCAGATGACTGATGTCCACCCTTTGGATCATACATCCACATCTCATCCACTTTCCTAGCCCATATCTCACCAAATTAGCTACAACTGGAGACTTCTCATTTCGTTGCAAGAGGTGCTTGGGGGAAAGGTTTAACCAGGAAAATCCTGCACAGGCTGCTCCCAGTTCCCATCTCATCCTCCTTGTGCCTGGAGTTGGCTTCCAAGGCTGCCCCAGAGAATTCCCAGTGCCTGGAAAGGCATTAAGAGTCTGTAGCCCCCCAAATCTTACTTCTTTCCCTTCTTGATATCAGGTGTGAAGTTTTCCTGGAGAAAATTTTCAATCACCACAGCCTCCTCCTAAGACAATCTACAGCACCTTTGCAGTGGCATTGGGTAAATGCACCTTGCATTTGCCCAGAAAACCTGGGGTGAATCCAAGGTTGCAAATTCCTCAGCAACCTTGGATTCATCCAGGGACTTCCACATCCCAAATTCCTCCCCAGGCATCACTTTGGGACAGGAGACAGCACCTCCAGGGGGAGAGGGCTCATTTCCCACCTCTCTCCCTTCTGGAAAACAGCCCAGCTGCTCAGGGAGGGAAGTGTGGCTGTCTTTGCTTTGCTCTCCAATTTGATAAAGCAGGAGAGGTCAAGGGAGGCAGTTGAGGATGGATAAAGTTCTTCACTTAGCCAGAAAAGCAATCACATTTATTTCTCCCTGAATTTGTCATGAGGAAGATCCAGAGGGCCTGAAGCCAGCGCTGCCACTCTAAAAGCCCTGCTGTGCCAAAATAAAGGCACAAAGAGCTCCCTGAGGGATATATTAGGGTCTTGTTCAAAACCTGGATTTCTGCTGCTCTGCTTCTTCCAATGTTCATCTCTTTCCCACTCTGACAAAAAGCAGATTTGGGATTGCAAAAAGGAGGAACAGCACTGAGCCAGGGGGGAAAATGGGGAAGCAAATGATTAAAATAAGAGCTGTCCTCCCACTAACACACAGGTAACACTCTGACAGCTTCTCCAGCTATACCGTCATATAAAAAGCATTCTGAATTAACTTCAGACCTTTTTAATTTCTGATTTCAAATTAAACTTCCTCTAAATGCCCACCCACTTTGAGAAAGACAATTTAATTAATTCCCTGAAGACATATTTGAAGAGACATGAGAGCCGCCCCATTAAGGATAGGTAATAAGTGTTCTGCACAAAATGGGAGACAAGGAGAAAATACCCACAGAGGATGTTAAAGCCTGGTTTGTGTCATCTGAGGTAAAAAAAAAAAACAGTCTTAAGAATTAAACTGTGCCAGCAGCTTTAAAGGCTGCTAAAAATCACCTTGAACATCACTTCTGACTCCTGCAAATGACTCTGAAATTCACATTTCTATTCACAGTAAGATTTTTAAAATTTTTGCTGGTTTTATGGGGAAGATTCCTTGCTTTAGCCCAAGACTCAGAACCACACAGAGGTTTTGGTAAAAAGGTGGTATTAAAAGAGGCCAACTACAGAAATCTCCAGGCATCTCAACACCTTCAGCACAGGAGAGCTGTCATTTACCAAATCAGCCTGGACATAAATCTGGAGCATAAGAAACCCCACACACCTGATTCTGGGCATCACATAAGTCCCCCTTGGCAGTTCACTGTTCTTCCATTTTTCACATCTGATCTGGATTGTGCTACTCCAGAACCATCAAAGCACCTCATTAAATATTCAAAGGATCACTAAGCCATCAGTCTACAGAAGGAGCCAAAACTGCATTTACTTTCTTTTCTTTAATCTCCCAGACCTTAATTGCCATATTGACAAAAAAGAAACAGTTGTTTACCTTCTAAAGTCTCAGGAGTGCCTGCCAAATTAATCCTTTTAAGCAGTGTTTCTCCAGCTCCAGAAACAAGTAAGCAGCATGCAAAGCAGTGAGATGCTCCCCTAAGAGGCAGTAAACACACACTGCCTCAAAATTAACCTTGACTGTTATAACTTGTCACAGATTTCTTCTTTCCTGTCTCACGGAGCCCAGAGGTTTCTGCTTCTCAGAGCACTCAGGAGACTTTGAAACTTATAAAAAAAACCCACCATAGATGTGTGCAGGGGCCAAAACAGAGTCAACATGGTGGAGCAGAGTTATCTAAAGAATGAATCCACAGAATCTTAAAGCATGAAGAATTTTTTTGTGTTATACTCCTGGAAAATATGAAAATTACCTGCACATTGAAAACACTGAATTGTGCTAATGAATTCTGTGGTGCTGTGTCCTAAAATGAGCCAGTGTTGTACATTTTAGAGCATCAATAATTTTCCTTCCCCAGACTGAACTATCACCCGCTCTATAAATAAATTCACAGGTGTTGGAAGTTTGTATCTAAACTGACTTTTGTCTTACAACTGAAACATTGAAACAAGTATTGCTTCCTGTTAGACAATGCTAAAAATTCAGTTTGCAAAGAAAATTCAATTTATTGCAAAAAACAAGGACAAGTGCTTTGTGTAACAGCTCCAAACTGGAAGAGTGCTGAAGGGCTTTAGTCACAACCCCAAATAAACTGAAAAAGCCTGAAAGATTTGCAACTTTTATCCACATATCGCCCTCTGTCTGCCCTGAGGTAAACCAGGGTTCACCAGAGAGACTCTTTCCCATTTTGTCTGCAGCAGGAAAAACACCCCAAATACTGAATTGAAGCAGTTGGTCAACAGCAGGAAATTCAAATCAAGGAGCTGCATGCTCAGGTGCAATCCAGCACACAGCATGCATGATTGCCACTTTTATGCTGTCTGATGGCCTCCCCTTGTTTTAAGGATCTCAGAGCCTTTATATGGTCCCTCACTGCCACCTCTAAATTTCACTGACTCACAGTTGTTTGCCCCAGCATTATTTCAGTCTAGAAGCGTTTTGAAGAGTTTTTTGGGTATTTTTTTTACAAAAAAAAAAAAAATCAAGGTAAAATAAAACCTATTTTGAGAAGAAATATGCTAGAAATGAGGTTTTTAGGTTGCTGCCTAGGTTCTGAGTGAGATCAGTGGGAATAAAAGCCACTAATACATTTTATATACATTTCCTATATATCTCTTCAGACAAGTATAACACAGATAGTTGCTCCAACCTCACTGTTTAGAGTGGCAAGAGACAGGGCCCTTCTCATTTTGCCAATTCATAATGTCACTTGTCAAGATTATTAAAAAAAAATAAGCAAGTTTGGAACAATAATTTAGGAGAGCATTTCACTTCAGAGTTGCTTCCCAGGCATTAACTGATCATTCCATTATGAAAAAGTGAATATTTTTTTTTTACCCCACTGCCCAAGACTGATCTTTGCTTGGGGGATAACCTCTCTCCTGGCAAAGAGTAGCACTGGTCCCATTCATTGGACTTCGGATGGACCAGAGTTTGCAAGAGGATATTTTTATATAAATAGAGTCACACAATCAGCAGTAGCCAACAGGCCATGTGCTTGAAAGATCTGTAGCAGCAAATACAAAATTGAATATTGGGCAGTAATGAAGAGCAAAAAATGCTAAAACTCTTCAGTGAGGACAGGCACAACTTCCCTCCTGTTTTCTATGCATGGACTTCTGCAGCTCCAGAGCGCACACAGCTATTTGCATTCTCACCAGCAAGCAACAGGCTAAAAATAGTGCTGAAAATCCTCTCTCTGGATACTGAGCAGTGCTCCAGGAACTTTAAATTTGAGCCCATTTTTTCCCTAGCAATTACAGGCAGTGTCACAGAAAAGGAACCCAGGGCTTATCACTCTTTGCAGAGATGTTCCCGTTTGCAAGGGAAATCTTGTGCCTGTAATACATATTAATGCACCAGCGTGCCTGTGCATGCTCACTTCAGGTGCTTGGGAGCCTCCTGCCTTGATGCCCATCCCTTTGCCACTGCTGGAAATGAAATAATAAACAGCTGGAAATAAAATAATAAAGTGGAGCTGCCTTTGCCTTTCAGACACCCCCAGTGAAGACTGTCCCAGGCTCTGCAAACTTTTAAATTTGATCCCTGGTACCACAACCCCTGCTCTGCAGGGCCCGCTGTGCACTGAGAGGCCTGGTTTAGATATGCAGTGAAAAACTGCAGACCTGAATGCAAGGTATAAATCAGCAGAACACGAGATCAGATTGGGAAAATGCTGCTAATACTGAAAAACCTACCAGAAAGCAAGATGACCACTAGTAACACCAACCAGAGCAGAGGACTGCCCTGAAAATGAGCTTTTCAGAGAGCTGTTACTCATTCAAAACATTCATATTTTAATATCCAGGGTGAATTAGAGCACGATGTGGCACAGCAATTATTGTCAGGTTACCTGATTAAAGATACCAAGAAATACACTGAAAAGGAGACATGAATGAAGGAATATTTCTTAGTTTAGTTTATATCCCTGACCTCTGAAAAGAAGGCTGGTCTCCCCACCACGTTTTGAAGCAAGATCATTTTCTAAGGAGACCAAATCCATGTCTCAAGAGACCACTGGCATCTCCCATCACACAAAGAGAGGAAAAAACCCTGAAAATACCATCAATACATCCCCTCAGTGACAAAACTGCTGTTAAAAGTGTGGATCTTGGAGAGAGTTTATTTCTTTCATCAACAGCTTTTGTTTCTAATTACTAAGAGGGAAAAAAAAAAATGTTAAACAAAACCAGTTTTTAAGGAAAAGTTTCCATTTAGCTTTCCAAACAGAAGCTGTCTGGTTGGAGCTTCTGGGGTACCCAAATCTTAATTTCCACAAAAATCATGCTCAGACCCTAGATCCCACACAATCCCAGCTATTGCTGTCTTTCCTAGAGAACAAAAGAGAAGCAGAAACTCCTCAATGCAGGAATTGTGCCATAAAGAACCCCAAAATGAATTCTACAATACATGGGAGATGCCAACAACACATGAAATATCACTCCTTTGTTTTCTCCGTGCTCCAAAGCTACACCTCCAGGATTTCTGTGACAGGCAGTCAGTTCGTCTCCTTTAATCTCCACTTGGATCTGTACCTTAGCATTTCCTCCAAAGTCTTGCCCTACTTTTAGCAGCAGCAGGGCAAAAACACATGAAGAGAATAAACAAGCTGTCTCTTGTTGAACCTCTGGAAAAGGAGTTGTGTCCCAGCTGGGATGGAGGTACACAAGACTTAGAGAGTAAGGAGTTAGAGTTAAATAAAATACTATAAATAAATAGATTAAATAGAATAATGATAAAATAATAAAAATAATAATATACTATAAAAGGAAGATAAGGAGGGAGTTGAGCTCAACAGATACAAAGCCTGAAGTCACTCTTTATGAGACTGTGCCTGTGTGCTATAGGCTGCTCCCAGAATCAGAAATCCTGACTGTGAGAAAAAAACCAGGAATATCTCCACAGAAGAAACATTAATCTAAGATAGGGCATGGCTGTGCAAGTGAAGAGTGGCATAATTGATCTCCTCAAATGTGCAAAGTCCTGAAATATTCACTCACAACGTGCAGACTTGAAGCTCTGTTTTTGTACTAAAATCACCATTCTGAGGGGCCCCACAGAGCACTTTTCTGAGCAGCATGTCTTATTTCATTGACTAAAACAATTAAAATCTTCATTAAGCTACAGGCACACAGCTACACCTGCAAATCTGAGACTCACAAAACTCTCTTTATCTCATCTGTCATAACTTGACGGCCTTTAGGAAGGCAAATGTGCACCCTGCAATCGTTTTGCTTTGCCTCTGTCTCACCAGAAACTGTTGCCACACAACAATTTAATGTAAAATACAACACAATTTATTGTGGCCTTTTATTCCTCTGTCCACACAGTTCACAAGTCACTTTTAAAGTGATTAGAAACACACTCTGCCTATGCTTTAATCAAAAAAAGATGCTAAGAAATGCCTTTATTTTTAAAGCAGGATAAGCATTCCCAACAACAGTTCCTCTGAAAAATGAAAACAAAGGAATGAGAAAGTGCAAACTATAAACACTCAAACTTCATGTGTGACATTACTGCTTCCCTTTGTCCTGTTAAAGATTTATTTTCTTTGGATAAGCTGCCTCTCTACAGCTCTCACAGCAAGGCTGCATCGTGCTGGCAGCCCAGCCAAGGCTCACAGGAGAAATAAATGAGAGCTCCTGAAACATGAATTGAGCTTCCCTTGACTTTGCAGTCCCTCCCTCCAAACCCTTATTTCTCCTCCAGGAACAAATGAGAGGCTGGAACAAATTGTGGGAATTGTTGTTTAAGAGTAAAGTACTGCTGCAGTACACCTCTTTTTAAAAGGATTATGTTAATTTTCATAGATATTCACATTCCAAGCTATTAAAATTGTTGGAACTCAGACAGCTTGCAACATTGCTGCATATAAAAACCACTTTCTGCTGAAAACACATTGGAAATTGGTCCTACTGGAACTGGACCAGCAGCCAGTAGGGCATTTTTATTTTCCATTTAGGAAGTGGTATCTGCATTCCTTTTTCCAAAACATGCCAAAATCCAAACCAGATCACCACAGGAGCTGTGGTACATTGCTGGTGCTTCAAAATCCAGCTGACTTTACCCTAAAATATTCACTGTATCAAGGTAAGAAGTGGAAAATGAGGCAATGAAAGACAGACATATTAAATCCCACACACTGGACTTCCAGGCAAGATTTTTGCCTCTCCAGAGTTTGGTGGTTTTTTTGCTTCACATGTTCCGGAAAAATCAGAATAGAAGAACTCTCTCTTAATAGAAATATTGGCTACAGCGTAATATCTCTCTGCTGCTTCATTGCTGCACAAAGAAAACCAGAATTGGGGGTTTTGCTAGCAGTAAGGCAAGCAAAAGAAACTTAAAAACCAGCAAAGAACTCCCCATAAATGGAATAATAAAGGTGGAATAATTAAGGAGGAAAAAAAATTTCCATGAATGCAACCTTGCTTACAACCGCCTACGCATGTTTTTGAAAAGATGGGCCCCAGTTTATCTTACTTTCATGTAAAAATAAGATGTTTCACACTTCCTGCAAGCCAAAAATGAACACAGAATAGCTGCTGCCATTCTGGCTTACCTCTGAAGCCATCAGTTCATGTAGCCACGTCCTTAAACACATTTCAGCCTTGCTGTCACCATCCAAGGCAGCCCAGCACCGCAAAATTTCTCTGACTGTAATTAAACAGCTCATTTCCTTTTATTTAATCCTGAAAAGCAATAAGATGTTATTAGCAGGTGGAAGTTTTAATGCCAGTTTATTAGCAGCCCTGACTCGGTGCCTGCTGATAGTTACTGTGGGGGCCAAAAGGTTAACAAGGCTTGGCTGGGATGCAGCAGCTTGCCAGGTGTTTTCCTTGTGGCTGATGGAGCACAGCCAATTGAAATTATCTGTTTTTAGCCGCTAGCAACTTTTCCTTGCAACGTGGAAACTCGGTTTTCCTTAAATATAAAATTTAAACAAAAAATTAATTTTTTCCTCCTGTCTCTCCGTGCAACAAGTGCCACATGATTTGTAATAATTAGATCCAGTAGCAGCCAGCTTTCTCTTTGATTTCAGCAGCTTCCTCACAAAGTAGGAGTACAAGGATAGTGCAGCACTTTAAAGTAATAAGGATCTGTTCAACAAAATAAAGTTTCACAGCTTTCTGAATTGTGTAAACAATATTTAAGGCACAGAACAGGTGTTAAAATTTTTATGGAGGAGTTTTAATCACCTAATTCATATCTGCAGAGTTGTAATAAAATAACAAAAATATGATTAAATGTGAGGCAAGCAGCATGCATGGATAATAAAAGAAATACACACTGTGGTTTTGGACTGAATACACAGGTATTTGGTCCAAACTAAAGCAGATGGCAAACCAAACACAGAGGTCTCCACTTCATCTTGCAGTTCCTGTGGCTCTCTGATTGCTTTTATTTATTTTGTGCATGTAAAATTAGGCAGATGAAAGACAGAGGTGAGAGATTCATGTTCTCCAAATTCATTGTTAGAGGAAAAAAAAACCAAAACAAATTCTCTTATGCACAGCAGTGTCCTGAAAAACACATCCATCAAACCCAAGTAAATGATATTATTTGAGTTTACAGGTTGTTACCTTGTACTTCTTCCTATTTAGGAATACACCCTAACTAGAGAATTCAACAAAGCCTGACTCTATTCTTTTAGGGTTGTCCTTTTGAACATGTTTTTTGTCTCTACAAGTATTTCAGAGGGTTCCAAAGGCCAGTGAAGTTCTCACCACAAGGATACCAAAAAGCAGCCCTGGCAAAGCCAGGATTTTACAATAAAATAGCTAATTCCAAATGGAAGAATAACCACTGTGGGCCGGGAGAGCAGGGAGATTTCTGTGCAACAGAGACATTTGAAAATTACTTTCCAGATGAATTCTGCTTCCTGGGGAGTTTGTGTCTTTGGGGGCTCTGAAGTCAAAGAACATTTCAGGCAATTTATTTGAAAATCCTTTTATTAAACTCTTCAGCCTCATTCCCTGCCTGTCCATTGTATTGGATCTCCGCATTGTACTGTGTATCATTCTCAGAGTGCTGCTAATGACAACAAAAATCTCTGTTTCCTGTAGAAACTTTATAGAGATAAAGCTGAAGTATCATCAAGCACAGGAGGTACACTAGGACATGTTGTTATCATATTGCTGTTATCATATTGCTGTTATCATATTGCTGTTATCATATTTCTAGAGTCCCATACCTTCTGGGTGGTTTCCTCACAGGCAGCTTCTCACAGCAGTGCTGTTCCCACTTCCTCATCCTCCAAGGCTCTCCCCAACCAGGCAGGGCCCACCCCCTTTTATCCCAGTTATCTTCATTAGCCACAGCTGCTGCCCAATTAAGGACTTCACAGCTGCAGCGCATTTAGAACAACTAGGACTGGGGCAAGGCCACTTATACAATACATAGATTTTACTAGGACTCCTACTATAAGGACAAACCTTGAATTGTGACATGTACACAACTTCTCTGGGTAATTTTTTCCCAGTGTTTGTCCCTCTCCATGGTGAAAAAACACACTCGACCCTTAATATGAGGTTTGAATTTTCCACATTCCAGCCTGTGTTTGTTGTCCCTCATCCTGTCACTGTGTCCCTCTGAAAAGAGCTCAGCTGGCCTGGCAGTTCCCACCCGCTCCAAATCTCACCAGCTGAGCTGCAGCCACTCCAGCAGCAGAGACTGTGCCAAAAACCAATCAGGTAAACAAAAAGCACTCATCTGAACCTAAAAGGCACCCAGGCAATGCCTTTTTTGCACTGGAGAAATCTGCACTGGCTCTTTCCACTGACCTTGTTCACGTGTATGGAGATGGAGGGTTTGCTCCATGACATAGCCAGGGCCTGAAGTGAAGCTGAGCAGAGGCAATTCCCTCCTAAATGCTCAACTCATCCTGAAATCAGAGAAGATTTCTGCAAGGTTTCCCTCTGGTTTGCAAATGTAAACAAGGCCCAATTCATTGCCATCACAATTACTATCATCTAATAGTAATAATTCAATCTAATAGTAACAGTAATATCTATTATCTATATAGATAATTATCTCTTATCTATAGATATTATAGATAATATATATATTATTATTAGATTATCTATTATCTATAGATATTAAAGATTATATAGATATTATTGTTAGATTATTATCTATTATCTATAGATACTTTAGATATCTAGATAGATTATATATTTATAATTATCTATTATCTATAATTATCTATTTATCTATATCTATATAATAGATAATTATATATAATTATCTATTATCTATTATCTACAATTATTATCAAGAATTATCTATTATCTTTGGATATTATAGATAATATATAGATATTATTATTAGATAATTATCTGTGATCTATAGATATTATCCTTCTTCTGGAGGAACCTCCAGTATTCCTCACTGAGCAACTTTTTGCTGTTAAATTGTTTGAAATCCAGCAGTAGCATTACACAATGCATTTTTATTAGCACATTAGCCAAGGAATTATTCCAGAACACAACAGCTTCTCTGAAGTGGATTTAAATTATCATCAATCATTCAATAAACTCCAACAGAATTTCCCCTTTTTGCACATTCTGTCAAGCAGCACTGTATGTTTTCCTCACTAAGACTTATGGTGGCCAAAAGGCATCTCTGAGAAGGCTGTGCTGTCAGACTTGGGCATGGGGGATATGCTGTGTGCTTTAAAAGGCAAAATTGTTCTTGGAGTTTATCCCCCTCTGCTATTAGTTCATTTTTCTTCAACACTGCAGTCTTCACAAGAATGGCATATAATCATTTTTCAAAATATATTTTGACATATCGATCAAGTAATCACAGCCACCAGTTTTAGCAATTTAGTGAAATATATATTTATTTTTCTCAATGTTCTTGTGCTCAGGTTTTTTTTCCATGGTGTTTTGCTTTTCCCCTCAATGCAGCCCAGCCCTATAGCAGCCTCCTACTCATATACAAATTGTGTTTGAGCTGCCCAGGAATCCAGTGCAGCAATCCTACAGGCACTTGGCAGAGACACAGCACTCTTTCCTAATTAATCCAGAAATATTTCTCACTCTGTAAAACCATCAGGGTCCAAAGCAGAGTGAAATGGGGATTGCAGCATGCTCACTGCAGGAAGATGCTAAAATGGCTGAGGCTGTACCTGTTCTGCAGCTGGGCAGTCCATGTGTGAGGCCTCTGACAAACACCACACAGATTTAAATTAATTCCATCTGATCCTGATGAAATGGTAAGTCAGGACAAATGCAGTAATCCTGTACTCACTCCAATTATTGTGTCATTTCAGAGCAAGGTGTAGCCTTGTTTCAGCCTCTTCCTGTGAAAATAAAATTAAATCATTTATCATTTGGAATTATCCGTGGCCTTATCACAGCTTTAATTTACAGTATATTATGTGCCTCACTTTTCCTTGGAAATTTAAATTTAGCACATGGATGTTTTTTTATTAGACAATAATCACCCAATGCTTCCAGCTTAGTAAAAGCTTACAAAGTAACAGAAATTGTGTTAGGTAAGGTGGCACAAGTCATCTAGCCTAGAAGAATCCTTTCCAAAAAGGATATAATTATATATTTAGGATATAATTAAACATTTATGTCCTTTGACTAAATGAAGTCTAGCTTGTACTGTTAAGATTTATAACAGGACCTTGGTGTGTGGGATTCTGTGGCCTAGGAGCCCAAATTTTCTTTTAACCTGTATGTTAGCACATTCACATACATGGGCATGTATGCATAGAGCTTACCTATGAGATAAAAAATATATTTATTTAAAATATTTTATTAAGATGTGTTCCTTTGTCTCTTTCTCTTTTTTTAAATATCTCTATATATCTCTAACATAACATATCTCTAACACTGTACAACCAGGGTGTGACTTTCAAAAACAGTCAAGGGAATGTTCTATTTCTTCAGCAAGAATGGATGTGTTAAAAAATAAATAAATAAATATATAAAGATATAAATAAATATATTTCCAGAGAAGCAAAATTGCAATTTTGAAAACATTGCAAAGTGAGAAATGGGAGGGAATGTAACCGATTCAGCACAGTTGGATCTAAGTAAAGAATCTGAAAATCTGACAGAGAGCTTCACAAACATCTTGCAGAGAAGAATTCACCCAAGTAAGCTTGAATATTGATGCCAAGGTACAGAAAGCAAACTAAAATCGTTTGGTCCAAAGGTAATAACAAAGTGTCACAGGGAATTTCCTGGACAGCTTCCTTTTTCCAACATTTTCCAAACTTTGCCAGGAAAAACCTGAGGTTTGAGTTTATTTGACAGCCAGGTAAAGAAGATGAAAGTGGAACGGGAAGAGCAAAGTCTAGAAACAACATGGCAGGTCAACCATGCAAGAAAATCCAGCAGCAGCCAGGTTTTGTGTAAAGATGCAGC
Organism: Zonotrichia albicollis; assembly: GCF_047830755.1. Taxonomy (NCBI): domain Eukaryota; kingdom Metazoa; phylum Chordata; class Aves; order Passeriformes; family Passerellidae; genus Zonotrichia; species Zonotrichia albicollis. Next base: position 2,884,263 of record NC_133820.1, read on the forward strand.
TGTCATTTATATCATTCTGCTCCTTGTCTTTTTTGTTTGTCTCCTTCCACAGGTACGGCTTGTCTTTTAGACAGCCTTGTCTCTGGAACAAGGCTTGTTATTTCACAGTGTGCTTTATTCAGTTTCCAGCAAAATCAGTCCCTGAATGGATGAGATTCCTCATGGTATTACTTCAATATAAATGTTAAACAACAATATTATTGTTATGCTATATAGCTGATCCACATCAAGGGATTTGGAGTTGATTCATTCATCATTGTCAGGCAGGCAGTTTAAATTCCATTCGAGCCCATATGCAACAGCCCAAGAATAATGTGATCACTTTTTAAGGATGTGAAAGGAAAAGGGGTCTTGGGAACAATTCAGGATGGAAGAAGCTCACTTAAAAGCTGCAGTCAAACTGGAGATCTACAGATTAATCTAAATTACTGTCCCAAAGCCTTGTCTGCAGGGCACTCCTCAGGCTGGTGTAGGAGTGAAACACTGGGGAAGGACTGCCCTGGGCTGCCCTGGACCTTCTGCCACTGCCATGGACTGGTTTCAGTGAACAAGGTGAAAATTGTTCCTCAAAGGGACACGGTGCTGTTGCAGTAAGGTGAAAAAACTACAAAACAAAGGTTTTATAAAATCAGGCCTGCTCTGTTAGATCAGTGGCTGATCATTTCTTCTAAGAGAAGTTAGCACTTGGCAAGTTCCCATGTCAAAACAATCCTGGTATGAACAGTTTGTTACCATAACAATCTATTCCTGGGTGAAAAACAACTAGCACCTAGAGAAACATTAAATCTATCCCATGAGAATCAGTGAAGAAAATATGTAAACAATTTAAGACTAGAGAGATTTGATGGACAAGTAAAATACCTTTTACTAACCAATAGAGTAATTGGCAAGAAAGCTTCTAAGCAATTGTAGTCACACATGAGGTCTGTAAAACTGTATAGAAATGAGTTATGTGAATAAAGGAGAGGCTTTTTTCCTGCATGAAGAAAATGTAATTTCACATTCTTTGTTCCAATACAACATGCCACAGCACTCAGTGACATTTTGTAGGTAGGGGTGGGAAGTGTTGGGTGTTGGATTTTTTGGTTCATCCAGGCATGATGCTGAGATTTTCCTTGACTTGAACTCAGCGAGGGCCTGCAGGGCAACCCAGCAAGAGAAGCACTGCCTTGCCAGAGAGGACATCAGGAAACAACACCTAATTCAAGCATATTTGTCTGGGAAACAAAAATAATGAGCTCTCCAGTGGGCTCCCTTGTCCCCTCAGCCAGCCAGCAGATTCAGACTGAAAGGTTTCATCAAGCATTTCCTAGAGACCACAGGATTTTTTGGGTGTATGATGCTTCTTTCTGCACTCACATTAAAGCTTCAGTGCCTTTCTGCCCTCAGCACTCCACTTTCTCCCCTAAAGAACATGTAGACCTAAACTTTTCTTCTGCTTGGTATCATTTCCAAGTAACCCTTCAGGAAGTCCTTCTGCTTTACCCAGTCACCACATTCCATCTGAAGCAGCATCCCCGCCATCAAAATCAAACTGCATTGGGCTCCAACACAACCACCAGGCCTAGAACTGAATTAAAGTTCACAGATAATCTGGAAACAAGAACACTGAGCTTTATGTGGCTCCAATTCCACTGAAGGTCTTATTCTTATTTATCATGGCATGCAAGCCACACCATGCAAATCTCAGAATATATTACCCAAACAAGCTTAATTCCTTTCCTTGAATTAAGTAATGGGTACCAGAGATAAGCAATTTGGGATTTTTTTTTTTTTTTTTTTTTTTGGATACAAATTAGTGGAGTATCTCAGCATGGCAGTCAGGGACCAAAGGCAATTTAATTGGATGAAATACAAAACCAAGGTCCTGACTCTCCGTGTTCAGTGAAAAACTCAAGGGATTCTTGCAAGTTTGAGTATTCAGCCTGTGTTTTCTTTAAATGCCAAATGAGATTAAATTCTGAATATCATGTTTCACCAGGGGAGGTTTAGATTGGGTATTAGGGAAAATTTCTTCATGGAAAGGGCTGTTGGATACTCGAAGAACCTGCCTGAGTCACCACCCCTGGAGGTTTTGAAAAGATGTGTAGATGAGGAGTTCAGGGGTGTGATTTACTGGTGGACTTGGAAGTCTGGACTTGATCTTAAAAGCCTTTTACAACCTAAAAAAATTTATGATTATAGTTGACTTGCACTGTTCTTCTCATTTGGAAAATTCTGTGTTCCAGGTCAAAAAAAAAAATCTGTGAAATGCTGGTGGATTGCTTACGAAATTTTTCATGAGGAAAAGCATAACAAACACAGCTTAAGATATCATTAAGCATTAATGGTGACAGTGGGCTATAAAAAAAATAAAATTAGGATAGGTAAATCTAAAAGCATGCTTCTAAAATGAAGTGTTTTCTCTGTGTAGTGCAATGAATTTGATGTAGTAAAGCAGTTTTGCCTCTTTAAAAAAATAAGATTTTTTCTCTCTCTGCAGCAACAGTTTCATTTTTTAAATTTTTTTTCATTTTACCTAACAGCTGTGAGGTCAAAAAAACATTCCCCACAGAAAAAATATTTTCTTTTATTTCCAAGTGCTGTACTTGCTCAGCACTTACCTTCACTTAGGAGAGAGCAGCAGCTGAGCACTTAGCAGTGCATCTCTCCCATGGCTGCTGGGTACCCAAGGGCAGGAAAACAATGCTCTCAAATGCCTGACTAATGCTCTCAGCCTGAAAGAGACGCGGATGTTGTCACTGGCCTCTGGAATGTGTGCCACTGATGGGGGCAGCAGGAGGAGAACAGGGAAAAGGGCAAGGAGAGGGAGGCAGAACAGGCTGTGCTGCTGCTGTGTCACCAGAAATGCAACTGTGCTCTGTTTGTTTACTAACAGAGATGTCAAACGCGTGCTTGATGCTGGGGAATTTTCATATTCTGTTCAGGGATTTGGCTGCACTCTGTCTTATGCTTGAGGAGCTTCCTGAGGACTTAGGGGTGCAGATTTTCCTTTTTTCTTTTCCCTTTAATTTTGCTGACTTGGGTCTAGAACCAGAAGTCTAGAACTGAAAAAATCATTGTTAATAAAAGTACAATAATCTTTCAAAGTAGCCTGAGAGACTTATCCACAGAGCAACACACAACTTTTGCATGTTCTGATTGCAGCAGTGAATACAAGACAGGTAGGGATGCTGAAAATTTCATCCTTCCTCCCCATTGCAAGGAGTGAAGTGGAAGGGGCATCACTAAGCATTAATAGTGATAGTGGGCTATAAAAATAAAATTAGGATAGGTAAATCTGAGTGAAGTAGTTCAATCTTTCTGCTGAGGCCCACACTTAGGGCACTGGGTGAGGAAGGGAGGTGGACAATGCAGGATACAGGAACCACTGAAGTTTATGTACAATATATTTAGTTTATTACCACTGAAGACGTAATAAACTAAGTATAAATGTTGTAAGAATTGCTGAGAATGATTTTTGTTAATCGCTATTTGTAAAAACCAGTCTCCTCTCTACACATCTCACAGAGAAAATAAGCACATGATGTTTTCAGGATTTAGAAGATTAATTAAAAGGGCTTCCTCATTTCTGCAAATTTACTGATCCTTTGAAGAGAAACCCAAAACAAATCAGAGAAACCAAAGTTTTCTTCTGACCAGCTCTTTTGAAAGGCCAATTTTTTAAATTTTTTTTTTTTTTGCCAAAGATGCTTTTTGCTCCTGCTTCAGACCTGCTTTGTTCTTCTAATTTTTTTCTTTTCCAGTGTTTATTTTTAAGCTTGTGTCGGAAACCCCACCCTGTCTCTCACTGTGATCCTGTCACTTGTGGATCCAAACAGCAGCGAGGAGGGATAAGGGATAAGCCCTGAGGAGGAGCCCCAATTCCTCTCTCTCCACGCTCCCATCACAGTGATGCTCCCTTGACTGATTTGTGCCATCATGTGGCCACAGGCAGCAACGAACCAATTTTAAACAATTCCAAACGAGGTGAAAGTGGGACAGAAAGGCAGAAAGAGCAGCGGCTGCAGGAATGCAGCATTCAGCCCTCCCTCTCCAGCAGGATCTCCGCAGGTGACACTGCCCTGCCTCTCCCCATACAGAACCAGGGGTTATAACCTCTGTGCCCCTGCCAAACGTGTTGCTGCAGCAAAAATCAAACCCTAATGCATCTCCAGAGAGTTGTGCATCTCTGCTAGGTGCCGTTATATCCTGGCAGATCAGCGAGGAGCTCCATCCTGCTGGCGAGGAGGTGCTGACTGAGCACCGCGCCTAATGAATCACGCTGATGAGCTGTGTGCAGCAAACTGCCCGGGGCCCAGCGCTCTGGGGTCACCTTTACACACAGCAGCAGCAGCACAGGGAAATTACAATTTCAAAAAACATCCAGACACTTAGACTAAAACAGCAGATCTGGTCATTTTCACAAGCAGCACTCACACATTTTCACGGCCTTGCGGCGTGGCTGAGAGGCATTTTCTGTCAGGGAGAGGGAATCAGGATGGAAAAGCTGGTGCTCCAAACACCTGGGACTTGTGTGTGTGTTATAAAAAACTGATGGGCACAGGGCAGTCCCTGAGTGCCCACAGGCCAGGCCACAAACACAACCACAAACCATGAACACAAACCACAACCACAAACTACAAACATAAACCATGAACACAAAGACCAACCACAAACACAAACCACAAAACACCAACCACAAACAAAACCCATAAATACAAACCACTAACAGAAACACAAACCACAAAGACAAACCACAACCACAAACATAAACCATGAACACAGAGACCAACCACAACCACCAACCACAAAAACAAACACAAACACCAACCACAAACAACAAATACCAAACACAAACCAATCCCCATTTCAGGGATGCCCAACAGCACAGCCACCTCTCCTCCATCCCTGCATATAAATATTGGAGGGTGAAAGTAAGGCTTGAGCCAGGGAACAAAATGAAATCCAAACAGCCTGTTGAACTACAGAAAATGAAGGAGCTGGGCTTTAATTAAATATTTATTCATAGACCTTAAAGGCAGAGTTTCATTCACTGTTTTCATCCTTGATAAGAGGAACCTTGCATCAGCCAGTCTGGGTATTCACCTCTCAGAGACACTATTCAACATAATAAATAGTAGTTCCTATCTATTTGCCATCTAACAGGCTAAAGATTATTAAGATATTATTTATTAGTATTAACCTGCCTTCCTGAAGGAGAAAAATGCATCTTTTGGGTCATGAGGGCAGCATATATGAGATAGAAAAAAAAAAATTAAGTTCTGGAATTTCAGAAATTCTATCACAACTTCACTGCTGGCTGCATGTCACAGTATTTGTCTGCATCTCTAGTCAGTATATGGATTCTAAAGATTTAGACTCTGAAGATTTTTCTACCTGAGGGGATCTTGAGTTGTATGACCACTGGAAGATAAAGACCACACCAACACAGCAGAGAACTCCTCTCCTCTAGAACACAAGCCCCTTTTCTCACATACAAAAATTAAAATTTACACAAACTACTGACCAACAGAGCTCTGAGCCGTACAGCACTGGACACCAGACACAGGCTTGGTCAAAATAAAGTGTGAGTCAGAGAACATTAATTCCAGAACTGAAGATCTGTTTCTTCCTGATGAAAATCCATGCACACCACAGCTCAGCTTAGCTGTTGAGCTAGGAAAGCCACTTCTGCTCAGTGACAACCCAAGCTGTTTTGCAAAATATTGACTCTTGAATGTCTTGTAAAAGCAATTGGTAATTTGATGCTGTTGTCAGAGACAAGATGGTCCTTGGGATTAGCATTAACAAGCTGCTAAAATTTGGCAGAAAGTGCACAGTTTACATTATTTTCAAGAAATGTACTTCAACTACTTCAGGATAATAACAATTAATTCTGCAGATCAAATAGAAAAAAAATAAAATAAGCAACAGGCACTGAGTTATTAGATACAGAATTAAAAATGAACAGCCAAACCAATAAATATGAATTTCATTAACCAGATTGTATTTCAAGGAGCAGCTGAAGAACAAAACACCTTTGAGTCTCAAGCTCCTTAGTCAAGATGAGTGAAATTGCCTCACCTTTATCTTTGAACTATCTTATCCTTTCTTTTGGCTGCCATTAGCTTCAAACAAATCACTCACCTGTCCTCAGATTTAAACATTATTGAAATGGATTGATAAGAAGATGGCAGAACTGAACTGATGGCAGTGCTGTTCCAACCACCTTTACTGAAAGAAGATCAGAGAATCAGAGAAACCCCTCCCAGAGCCAGCTGAGCCATGAAATTAATGCTGGATTTACATGGAGAGAACAGCATCAGTTCAAGGAAAAAAAATCTGCCTAACCCACACCGAGTGGAAGTAGCACATAAAAATAAGAACTCACTAACCAAGGAATATGCCTTGCCTGAGTTTCACTATAAATAACACTTCAACCATCCAGAAAGGGCTACAAAACTCAGGGATCGTAATTCATTTATTGAAATGCTGCTGGAAAATGGCAGGTTACCACCAGATGAATATCTTTTATTCCTGGGAAGGAATAAAAGGTGGCTTCACATGGGAGGGCTTGTTCTCTATTCTGTGAAGGAGCAAAATGTGCAACTTACCTGGAGATAAAAAACCTGGCAGCTAATTTGTGTCCAGCTCTGATGGTGGAACACGTTTACAGAACTATAGAGATACAAGGGACCTTAAAAAGTGGTGACTTCATCCTGCCTCAGTCCCAACACCAGAACCATTACATCTGCTTAAGTTCAGTCCAAAATAAAAATTCTGTTGCAACCTGGGCTTAGAGAGGCAAGCATCCAACTTCCACATGGAAGATCAAATCGGAAATATCTCCAAAACCAGAAGTATCTCCAAAACCCTCAGGGAATGAAGCATGAATGCCAGGAATATTATGTTTATTGCAGCACTGAGTCTGATTTGCCATCACATATTTAACCAGGAAGTTGCCACTGCTCTTACCTTCCACAAAAAGTCACAGAAGGCAACCTTCCAATCAGAAAAGTCTAACACAATGAAGCCTCATCCTGCACTTCATTAAATCAACTACCTGGAAAATTGTTCCAGACTGAATAAAAAAAAATTCTTTTGCATTTCTCTTAAGCTTCAGCATAGGTTACAATACTCTCACAAAACGCCCAATTCTGAGTGTGCTATTTGTCCATGAACTATCCTATATTTCTCATCTGTCACAGGTCATTTAGCTCAGACAGGATGATAATAATAGAAGGAAGATGCAGGAAAAAGAACACTTACAAGTTATCATGTTGACAGCGAAGGGCACAATGCATTTGGGTTTGTTTTATCTCTTACCATAAAATACTTGTCCAGACTTTGGGCTTTGTGAAGTTTTGGGTATTTCAGTGCCTTTCTTATGGATAGGGAAGATGGCACCACAGCCATTTCCACACCATATTCCTCTCAGCTTCATATAATATATAAACCTTATATAAGTATATATATAAATCTTATATAAGTATATATATAAATCATATATGCCTGACCACTGCATCGACATTAAACTTATTAATAAAAATAATGGACAATTCTAATGTACTTTTAATCTTATAAAGATATACATTTCAGATTGTTACAGACAAATATTGAGTGTTTCATATGATTTATAAGGAAGCATTAAAACTTAAAGCAGTGAACTACAAATGAAGAGTGTCCATGAGCAGAACTCTGCATCATTTGTGCTTTCTGTTTTCCTTTCCTGTAGCTATTTTTTAATCTCTAGATCCCCTTTCTGGGCAATCAATAAAAGGCTTTCACTTATGTTTTAATGTTTTATGTTGTCTCCCTCCAAACTTCATGGAGTGCAATATATTACAGTGGGCTGTTGTCTGCATTACTGTCATGACTTACTCTCTTTTAGGGGATGCAAATCATCCTTCAGTGCCTTCTGTGAAGAGTTGAAAGAACTGACCAACCACCAAGGAGCAGCCCTCCTGTGCATGGGGAGGAATTTCCTACAAGTGGGAAGGAACCCTTGTGCTGGGAGCCAAGCTACTGCAAAAGCAGCTTTTGGCAGAAAATAACCTGGGGGTCCTGCTGGACAGCACAGGGAACATGAGCCAAGGCTTCAGCAAGGAAGGCTGGCAAGATCCTGGGTGCAGAAGGCTCAGGGGAGAGCTGATACTGGAGACAAATATAAATACTGGAGATAAATCATAGAATCATTTGAGTTACAAAATGTCTTTAAGATCTTAGAGTCCAACCCTTAACCTAACACTGCTGAGTTCATACTAAACCATGTCCTTTGAGCATCTCCAGAGATGTCCAGTCAACCCCTTCCCTAGGCAGCCTGCTGCAGGGCTTGATGACCCTTTTGGTGAAGAAATTTTTCCTAATATCCAATCTGAACCTCCTCTGGGGGCAGCTTGAGGCCATGTCCTCTCATACTCATTTTTCCACCAGCCCGAAGGGAGGGTGCAAGGAAGACTGAGCCAGGCTCTTCTCAGCAGCGCCCAGTGACAGAACAAAAGGAGATGGGCACCAGCTGAAACACAGGAGGTGCTGCCTGAACATCAGGTGTTGGGAATTTAGCTGCTAGAGAATAGAAAAGTACAAAACCATGGCTAATTCCAAGTCCTGCACCTGCGCAGATAGCAGTGTCCTTGGGCCTAGCTGTGGTAGGATAACAAACAGTGAAAGAGACATGAGAAAAGAGAGATGTAACCCCTAAGGAATGAGGATGAGTTGATAGTATAGTTTAACCAATAGATTGCTTAGCTTACAGAATATTCATAAGCTTATTACTCGCTGTATAAGTGTCTGATGCTCTCTTCAATAAACGGGAATTTGCTTATCACTCATATTGAGTGTCTGAGTCTCCCCTCACCGACAAATGGCTCGACCCCGGCAAAGGCCTCATTTTTCTCTGACAATCAGGAAACACTAAGAGGGTGACCAAGCACTGGCACAGGCTGAGCAGAGAGGTTGGAGATTCATTCATGGGCCTCGGAGATATGTGGAAGGCATCTGGACATGGTCCTGGGCATCAGGACCATTTCACAGTCCTATAAACCTGTGGGAAAAGCTCTCTCTAAACACAGGTTATTGCAAATTGGCATGAGGGTTTATATCCTTCATGGTCTCACCTCATTGCCAAGTGTTGCCCTTTCCATCAGGGATGAGGCCAGAATAAAGTGAATTAGCAGAGTCCCTCAGTCTGGCTGTTACATTCCTCCTGACGTAGTTCTGGAAAACACAAAGATTAACATCTTCCTCAGCTTTGCACATCTGGGGAAATTATTATTTTCTGAAACAGATGTAAGCAAAGACAAGTAAAGCATCAGTTTACAATGTTTTAAAACTGCCAGGAATCTATTTTGGTTTGTGTACTACACACACACAACTGGGATCAATCCCATGCATATTTCTACCCATATATTTTATTACTTTTTCTCACTCAAAGATCAATAATGTTTTAAGAACTGCTTCAGTTAAGAGTTCTGCTACTTTGCCTGTTGTAAAGCCACTGAGATCTCTGGTTTGGTCAAAATTGTCCAGCTTTACAGTCTGCCTCATAGAGAGCACTTGGAGGTAAGGGTAAAAGCCACCCTCTATGAATCCCATAAGGTTCTACAGTAAGTCATATCTGACATCCCATTTGTCATCCTGAAATGCTGAGAACAGAAGACAAATAGTCGTCAAAGTTGAAGGGAATGCTTCAGACAGAACTCACTTAAAAAGTAATAAGTTAATAAAGTCATCAGGCTCATGGGCTGGGGTTTTGCTCAGACCTCTTTAAATAACTTCCTAGATAACGAAGAGAATTTAATTTTCCTGATAAAATTAGACCAATTAATCAGACAGCACAGCAAAGGATATATTTCCCTTCTATAAGAGGACAACCAGCTATGTTATGATAAAGAATTTATTAGCAAGAAGAGTTCTCCTTAGACTTCCTTGGGAAATGAAGGGCAAGCCAATAGTAAAATATTTTAAAGCTCTTTGAGGGCTTTTGGAGCACTGGTGAAATGTGCACCATCTATCAAGATTATTAAGATGAAACTATTAACCCTCTGACAGTTTAATAACCATTCTTTATGTTATAATAACACAGGGCCCCTTTGGGATCAAAGTTCCAATTTTGGAGGCACTGTCCATCATTTGTCAGGAAAACTGAGCCTGTGTGCTGGGCAAAACAGCAACAGGACCAGCCTACCCTACCTTTTGCTCTCTAAACTATAGAACTTTGCAATTCAGGTCCAGGCTCCTCTTTTTATAGACCTTTTAGGGTAAATAGTGACCAGCAATAGTCACTGGGCCAGCACACTTGTTGGGGGATCATGATTCACTGGACCAAAGGAACAGATCTGAAAAAAGCATTAATGAAGTGTGGTCTCACAGATCTCAGCACCCTGCAGCTCAGGGAGGTTTGGATTATTTCTAGGTTTGACATGTTGGGGTTCCAGACTAACATCCAATCCAGCACAGCCATCTTCAGGGTGACATGCCAGGGCAGCCCAAAACATTGCTACCATAACAAAGATGAGAACCATTCCTGCAGACAGTAATTAATCATGAGAGAATGTGAAGATTCCACTGAAATCTCTCCTACAAGCTCATTAATGTCCTTACAGCTGCCCCACACTCACAGCATACTCTGTGTGCTTTGCTTTACCCTTGTGAATATTAAGGTTTACAATGCAACCAGGAACTCTGCTTCCCTAAGAAGTGGCAATGCATGATCTCCCAGCAAAGGAGCCTTTTGTGGAAATGTCACTGCAGCCAGGTTAAAGTTTCAGCCAGATTGATTTCCCCGCTGTTTCTGTAGTAAAGCAAAGTGTTTTGTTGTCAGCTTGGTTTCCTTATCCAATCCATCCTCAGCTGCCACAGCTCAGCGTTTGCCGTATAACCCTTTGAGGGACACTGTTCTGGTTTTGGATGGGACAGAGTTAACTTCCCTCCTAGCAGCAAATGCAGTGCTGTGCTTTGGATTTAGGATGGAATGATATTGATAACACATTGCTTTAATTGCTGCTGAGCAGTTATTTATATATATTATGCTGCTGGCTCCCCACCCTGATGGGGGCAGTGAGCTGCACAGCACTTTGTTGTCAGGGTTAAACCATGCTCGAAATTCTCCTTGGAACTGCATCTGAGCTTTACCTGAGCTCACAAGAAAGCCAGTGCTGTTTTGGAGGCTGTGCCATACACCCTGTTTTCTCAAGAAAGAAACAGAAATAATAACACCTATACTTTTTCTCAGAAATTATATCCCAGCATTTAGATCATAGCTTTGTTTTTCTCTTACCTCTTCAGATTTAATTTTCTGCCTCTATTGCATCAGGGGGTAGGTTGGTTTGTCCATTCAGTGTTCCAGAAATGTCTGCTCTTGAAACACTTCCTGGCCCATTTTCCAAACCAGCTGTGCCTGGACAGGCCATGCTTCAGGAGGTGAAAGAAAACACTGAAGTCAGTACAGCCATGGACAAAGTAAGGATACCTCTGTATTTTTTAATACAAAGCAACCTCCAGGTGTTTTCAGTCGCTGGCAAGATCTCAGTAAAGCTTTTGCTAGCAGTCAGGGGAACAGCTGACAACAAATAGTGGGAAGTAAAAGAAATAATACCTGAATAGTCCTGAACACCGAAAATGCCAAGGTGGGGAGAGAGGGGGAAGGAAAGGGGGACACATACAGGGAAGGAAGGATGAAATTAGAAAAATTGGGCCCAAAACCAGAGGTGATTATACTCTCTGTAATCAACAGTCCTCAAGAGGTGTCTTTTTTCCTCCTGTAATTTTTGCTGACTTGGTTTATGTTTAAATGCAGAAATGACTCCAACTTCCATAAACACTGTGCATAGCAGCATTTCTAATGCGCACTTTTGGCCCTGTGCCTAATTTGATGTAGTTCACATCTGTACCCTCGCTACTTTTTGAGAATTCAACCCTGACCTTCAGCTATTCCTTCTCCAAAGCAGCTCAGCTTTCTCTCCTACCCTACACTTGGCAAAGTAGCACCGTGCTCCTGACTGACAGTCCTACCAGATGCCTTTGGGTGACCCCAGTGCCCTTCTGCAACTGTCAACTCTTCCCAAGCCTCTGATTTAAAACATCTCCCCCAAATCTCATCAGTGTTCTGTGTCAGCAGTCTAGGAGAAAAAAAAAATAGAAAATACACTCATTTGCATAACCTTTCCTTTCCACAAGGATCTCAGTGCCTAATAAGACACTGAGGATCCTCCTAATGTCATCTTCTGTCTTCATGTTTAGGCAAGGTTAAGCTGGGCTGTCCCACTGAACCGGGATAATTTCAGAAGAGGATGCTGATGTTTCCTGCCTTCCCTTCCACCCCTGGGAATTAAATGCAGCTCCCCAAAACCCTCTCCCCCAGCTCATCACACTAATTTCACTCAGAGTTCCTTAGAATCCTTGCAAATGTAGGGATTTTCTTTTTGCTGTACTTAGTGAAATCACTCCCAGAAGAACACTGCATCCCAAACTTGATGTCATGTGGGAAGTCACCTCTATCATCCCACTGGTTCATCAATGTGTTCAAATTTAATGTGAATATTCATTTTTTTCATCAGAGCTTTTGAGGACTGTTCTCTTTTGACCCAAGTCTTGAGACAAAAAACACCAACATAAAACTTAAGCTATTGCATCCCACATTGGATGATGATGCTAAAAAATCTCCCTCTCTGTGCAGTCCACTCTCCTCACATCAGAAGTGAAGAAATCTGATGCAGTCAGTGCCTCTTTCTTCTCTTCCAATCCCTAACAATGTCTGGAGTTTCGCCCCTAGAATTAGAGTAAGGAAGGAAAGGAAGTTTTCTGTTATTTAAGGTTTTGATGAGTTAGTTGTTTTTGTCATTCTTTTCTCCAGCATGGTCTCCAAGAGTTTGTAATTTGTGCTACTCTAATTAACAAACTTGCTCCTAATTAAGCTGCATGAGAGCTTTGGCTGTCAGCAACATGGGCACTTAAAGTTTCTTTTTATTCCAAGCTTTTAAGAAGGTGTTTTTCAACTTCAGGCAGGCATTTAAGTCACATGAAGCTCAATGGCTTTTAAGAACCTGTGCTCTTGGCTGAATACAAAAAGATTTGGAGGCATCTTTAATTAGTCTGATTAAATTGGAGCTGGAAAGAACAGATTATGCTACTTTGTCTTATCTCTAAGTGTGTGCATTTTCCATGAGAGGCACACAAAAAACTGCAGAGCCCTTTTGCCCATTTGCTATCCTGGTACCTTTTAAACTCTCATGATTTATAAAGTATCCTTGAAATAGAAATCTAAATGTTTTAGAATGGGAATAAATATTTCGGAGATTACAGAATATTAGGGCACCAAGAAGCACACAGTAAAGACCCCACGGGCCAAAGACAAAAAATATTCACATCCCCTATTACCTAAACACTGACCATGTCTATAGCTGAGCATCACAAAGTGGTTAAAAAAAGAAAAAAAAAAAACCACAACAAATCAACTTAGAAATTTACTGCATACAGTTGATTAAAACAAAGAATAAAAGAGGCAAATTGGATAGAAGAGGCAGAGAACTGACATTAGCAGTCTAAAAAGAGCACCATCAAAATTACCCTGGTTTTATAAAATAATGTTTTGCAGCAAACTCCAAAGCATTTAATTTCCCGTGAAAACTTTCAGAGAGCCTGAAGGCATTGTTTGACCAGCTGTACAATATATCCTAAATGTCCTCTGAGTGAATAGATTCTCCTAACAGAGGCACCTGCAGGATGTGGAACTTGTATTTCACACATTATTTCAAGGCAGCCATGCAACTCCACTGACTCATCGTTTGCATTCGCAATGGACAGCTGGCATCACCCAAATGAAACATTACATTTGTTTTTGCTGGAAAATAAATTGAAAATAAAAACAAAACCAAACACCAAAACACCCACTCCAAGAACAATAAAAACAGCAACCAAAAAAAAATTTTAAAAGGATGGGAATGTCTTGAAAGGTTCTTCTGGATTCTTAAATGTTTAACTGGATTTTCAACAAGTCAAAATATGCAGCTTTTCATGTATAATGAGAACTAAGGAAACAAAAATAAAAACCACAAATCTTTGCAATACCCCAGAATTCCAAACAGATGAGCTTGCCAAATCAGGAAGCTTGAAGAGGGAAGCATAATTATCTTAAGTGTCTGCTTCATTAGCAGCCCACGATGCAACAGGAAAGTTAACCATATGTTGCGCTTTGCTGAGGGAGAGGAGAGAACAAAACAAAAAAAGCCTGACACAGTCTCCTAAGCATCTGCTGAGTTCTGCAGGGTGAGAATCCTCCCCTTGCTTGTGTGAGTGGAAACACATCCACTGATTTTCAGATGTGGTCATGGACTTGACACGACCCAGGTCCCAGTCTCCTGTCTAAGCTCACCCAATTGTGACAGTGCAGACACCACAGATCCTTGCTCTTTTTAAATCCTGTCAACCTGCAAGGCTGAGATTTGCTACATTGCAGGTTTTAAATGTGGACAATTAAATACATGCAGGATGTGGGAAGCCCCACCAGTCCCAGTGTCACCATTTCCAAGGCTCTCTTTGCAATAAGCAAACTTGCAGCAGGAGAGATCTCAGACAGGACTTTTACCTCAAGTCCTTCCCACTCTGGCAAATGCTGGCTGAAAAATTTCAACTCCAAGCCTTCTGGGCTCAGTTTGGTGTCATAGAATAGTTCTCAAATTCCTTCTTTACCTCTGTGCCAGCAAAAAGAATAAAACTTCTCTCCAAGATCCTTTGGTGGAAGAAAGATTTATGACTGTAAAGAGCAGGATTAACTGATTACACCAAGCCATGCAGCTTTCATACAGTGAAAGCATTTCCTTCTTTTTGATGGAGAGGAACCACAAAACAACAAGAGATTTAAAATAATCCGATCAAGTGGATGTCTATGCAAGAGAAAGCATCTTTAAAGAGGCAGCCTGATAGAAAACATAATTGCATCCCCAGTGAACAGAAGACACAGTCCAACTACCTCTTATCCAGGTGTTTCAGTGCTTTTATTTTTCTTACCTTCCTGCTATAATACTTAAATATAATATAATATAATACTTAAATATAATATAATACTCAAATGCAAAAGTGTATCTATAATTTTATCCCAAGAAATACTAGAGAACATTTCTTGCTGTGGTCCCTTTGCCCTGCTCATTATTATTTGACAGCTCCTCACCAGGCCACCTTTTGTGATCTCATCTTAAATCCAGAACTTGGAGTTAAACACTGTTTCCTTCTCCAGCTCTGATCCCTTGGACCTCATATTTACCCCTCTGACCCCAATCACATCAAAAACACTGGAATGGGGTGATGAGGGAAACTAGACTGAAGCTAGACTGAGTCTAGCATTCAAGAATAAATGCTGCAGGGAAGCTTAGAAATGTGATGCTCTCGGAAAATTTTTTTTTTTTTATTTAATTTTCATTTTTTATAATATAATTTTTTAAAAATAATGTTTGGGTTTTTTTTATTTTTGATGTCTGACAAATTTACTTCTAAGCAGCACCTTTAAAATTAATGAGAAGCACATACTGGGAATATTTAACAGCCCAGTGAGAGTTATGTCTCTTTCCTCTGGATTTTCAGTGGGGCATGGTAGCCAAACCCGTTTTGTGCCTTGAATAAAACCTCAGTATTATTCAAAATGCTGAGATCTGTGGAAATCTTGGTGCCTTCTTCCTCTCACTTCTGATGGCCACACTTATCAGTGGGTAAAGAGACTTGTGGCTGCAGGGATCCAGCAGTTCTCAGTCAGCTAATGCAGATGCAATTTCCTGATATTGTGAAGAACTGCTAATTGTTGTTATCTCTCCCTTTGGTGCTATTAAGAAAAGGCTTAAACTGTTTCAAACTTCTGGACTGGTGAATCTCTTTTAAAAGCCACTTATTTAATCCTGGGAAATGCTACCAATGATAAAGTCCTGCTGTTAAAATAAATATTGAGTTCTGGTTTGCATCTGTATTTATTTTTAATGCAAACTGCTAAGGATTTTTTCAGCAGTGGGAGTCTATTTATCTGCATAATGCATGCTCTTGTTTACAGATTATCCCTTGTTAAGTGTTATGTCTGCATATAAACAGACAAAAGGAAAAGCTGGACTGAAACCACATGAATCTGACAAGGGAACACTCTTGACAGAACAGACAAGGTTATGGGTTCTTAGCACATCCTTTCATGAATTGCCAAGTGATAACAATAGCCAGAATTTTATTAAGGCTTATAAAGGCTCTGCTGGACCCTGCTCTTAATCAATATGGTGCAAATGTTTGCATAAATAACATAAAATCCTGCACAGGCTGACTCTCACAACAGAAGAGAGAGAGAAGAAATGGAGTTTGCATCCACTAAGAGAGGAACCACTGCATTTGAGCAGGAATTGCTAAGCCCATGTCTAACCCTTTCTTGCCATGACATTTTTGGGATGGGATTTTCTAGTACATTTATTATTGACGTGACACTATTGAAATCCATCTGACTTGACTGAGTCAACATTTTGCCCACATTTAAAACATAATTTTGAATTTTCCAGGAGGCCGCTTATACCTGGATGCATGCCTTTCATCCATGCGATATATATATAATAAATCATTCAACAGACATCTCTCATGGCTGGTTGTGACCACTTCCAGTACCATGTAATTCCTCATTTCATACAAATTTTACAGGTAAAAATATTAATTAGGGTTAAAGATCTGCTCTTAGTCTCAAAGGAAGAGATTTAATTGATATTTCCTCTGTAGCTGGAAAATAGACATGCTAATTTATATAAAATCATCATTTTTCATCATGTATTCTGCCAAATTCACTGCTGTTACTTTTTTATTTTGTTATTTATGGACAAACTATAAAGCATAGCACTGAATACTCTGTTAGGCTTTGCTGAGAATCCATTTTCATGCAGAATTTTTTCCATCACCCCTACAACCCAACCCAAGTCTGAAACAAGTAGTAGTGATATTTTCACTTGAATAACCTAACACTATTTCAAATTTTACATCAAGTACAGGCTTCTTTTCTTTTTATATGTAGCTTTTTTTTTAAGTCTGAAAAACAGCCTTCTGTTTACCAGGGAAAAATAAACATGATCTTGCTCCAAGGCAAAAACACATAGCCCAGTTTTGTGGAATACAACAAATAAAGCTTGAAAGAAGCATCTGAATGAATTTGTGTAAATGGCCACCTCACCATGAACTGCAGTGTGACAGGGTTGCGATCTCCAAATCTTGCATTTCCCTTCCTTCAAGCACGGCCAGCCTGAGCTCCTTGTCCTGGCTGAAAGGACAGAACCAGAAAGCAGAATCAGTTCAATTTTCTGTACCAGCTATCCCATTTCACATGGAAAAAGACTCTCTTAAATGCCAAGGAAAGAAATGTGCATCAAATTTATGCACATTATACACCCTCAGGTACTAGCTCAGTAAATAATTTCCAGTGGACTCTTTTTGTCTATTCATGGAGGGCATTTACTATTTTAAGTCTGATAAGCAGGAAATTTCTCACTTTTCTCCTGAAAATCATAATTTCTTTTTTGATCAGTTCTCAGGAAGTTTTATTAATAAGTGGATTTATTACTGCGTAGAAACCCTGTGTTAACAATTACATCATGTTAAGCACTTAAGTGCCTATTAAATACAGCTACCAGCATCCTGCAGATATGGGCACATCCTTTACAGCCTTTAGCCCTGTTTTCCTGGGAAAACACAGGAGCTGAACCCCAGACATTTCTGCCCCTCTCTCTCCTGTATTGGCTTTGGTCATCAGGGGAGAGAAATTATGGAGATCTGCTGTTTGCTGCATTCCCGACTGCCTGAGATGTTTTTACCAGCTTCATCCTCTCCCCTCACAAACCTGGATAATCCTAATTTCTTTTAATGCTGGGCTCTTGCCAGAGCACGAGCATGTTCTCTGGGCTCTAATGCCCAGAGAACAAAGGGCAGGGAAAGATCTCATAGATTCCATCTCACTTAATAACCACTTTCTCCCTAACATTAGGAATTGGTGAAACTGAGGTTGCAAAACCATCACTCTCGTGATTCATCCCACACTCCTAGATTCTTGGCCAGTTTTATTAATTGAACAGATTTTTTTTAATAGAGATCAATTTGACAAGGTGTTTGCTTTACTGTTTCTTCTGCCTCATTAGAATTTGAGAGACATTTGATGATAGACTCTTATTATATCCATCACAGACATTGCAAAATCTGACATTTCCTGGATGATCAGATGGGAATTCACTTTGGAGTACATTGTGATAGGCAGCATGTTGTGATATCTGAAGCTGACATGCTTCACACACAGGAATCCTTTTTAGGACAGATTTGCCCACCTCTGGCGACACCAATGAATTTAAGCAGCCAAAATTTGGCCTTTACCCGATCCCTGGCTAAGGAGGCAAAAGGCCAAATTTGGGGCATGGAAAGCAGAGCTCAGGCCAGCCCCCCACAGCTCCCTGTGCTTCCTGTGTGCCATGGGGCACCTCCAGACCCTTCCCTGCCATGGGGCCCTGCAGAGAGAGCCCAGCTGGGCACAAGGACAGAGCTCTGAGCACCTTGCACAGCTGGGAGTGCACACCATGCCCTCACCTTCCTGGGGATGCATCTGTGGACATTTCAAACTCTGATGCCACCTGCAACATCCCAGGCTGCAAGTGAAACCCATCTGCTTTGTGCTCCATCCTCTGCCTGAAGAATTGCCAGGGGGCTTCACACCTACCTCTCCTCTGTAAATATTTTATTCCCAGGAAAGCCAGGTTGTTTGTTGTTCTTCACTGTTTTAGAATGCTTTTGAGCAAAAATGCACAGAAAGTAAACCTGTTTTAGATGATCATAGCAACATAAATATGGTTCAATTCAGGAAAGCTGTGCATCACTGTGCTGTGACCCAAGTGTTTGCAGCTTTTATAATTTTCTAAGTTTGTATCAGCTCTTTGTAGATTTATAATTTAAAACCACTACAGATAAGAATAAGTCAGTGCAAACACATGAAAGCAGTTACAATAGCAGAGAACAATGGAAAAGCAAAAAAGCAATTACTGGGTTGTTGGTTTTGGCACGTGCTTGAGAAATGTCTAATGCCATCACATCTCAAAATTACACGTAGCTAACCCCTGCACTGAATGGAAATTCCAGAAATATCTAGCATCAGCTTCAATAACTGCTGCTGCTGCTGTGCAAACATATATATATACAGAAGCACACAAATTATTTAAGCAACATTACCTTAGAGTTTAATGTGTTTGCATTTCTTGCTTCAGGCACGCCACAAGGCTGCTATCATAAAATATCCCACACCTACCAATTCCTTCTCACCAGCTGGGTAGTCCCTTGAATTCCAATTATGTAGGAAACCTTCATGTTGAAGGTGCTACTCATTTTTGCCTTATGATTCCATATTTCTGCCTGTGACATGAGCAGAAAAAAAATCTCCCACCATAAACTGTAGCTACTCCAGGCTGGATCAACACAGTACTTTCCCCTATTCCAGATCAAAATTTGCTTTGTTTTATTATTTCATGTGTATGCTGCTGTTAGTTTAAGGTAGTTTTAGTATTAAAGTCATTCCTACAGATAAAAATTATTACATCAGGACTAAAAATTCATGAAACATAAGCTACAGAATTGACTATAATAAATGCAGAAGCCAGTGGCACTTGAAAATTATCTTGGTGAATTACCTAAATCTGTCATTGTACACACATTTGACATATTTTCATATATTTGCCTCATTTACTATAGATCAATCATTCTGAAGTAAAAGCATCAGGAAAGAGAGACCCAAACATGGATGATCAACTTTAAAATTAACATGGGAAATCACACAAAATTATTACGTTTGTACAAAATTCAAATAAAAAAATTCCATGGACAAGTCAGAGTGGGCCACTATATGGTAGTCACTGTATCTATGGATCATTTAGGGGATTCTTCAAGTTTCTCATTTACCAGTAAGAAAAAAAAGGAAATTTACCACATGAAAAGCCAGGATAAATGAATGTCATGTTCCTTTCCTCACTCTTTTTCCTGAGCCTTAAACAGAAAACAAGCAGACCACCTCACTCCTGTATTTGGGGGGAAAAGGAACACATGAGGAAAAGTGTTCCCAAAAGATGGAAAGCAAAGGCAGCAGATTTGCTCATTTGAGGTGGGCCTGGGGATGGCACTGTAGGCTTGCAGGAATATTTTATTACATAGGTAGTGAAAAATATTGCAACTTTTGAGGGTCTGATCAGTGATACTTTTAAAGGACTTAAAATCCACCATTTTACACACTCACAACCTTCACCAGCTAATCTAGAGCTGCCTAGGACCCATAATTTTCCCTTGTATTGTTTTGAGAAGTGTTTTCCAAATGCTGTAGACCCAAAACCAAACACCCAAAACATTCTGAAAGGTTTCCTGCTATATATAATTAAAAAATGGATGTTAGATACAGCTTAAGGCCTTGCAGCTAAACACAAACCTTGGCCAAATCACTCCTTTCTTCCTCAATTTTTTTAAGCAGGAAATAAGAACAAAGCCTCTCCCTTCACAACAGCTTAGCCAAAAGGTTTGCAGTGTGTTTGGAGATCCCAGGGGATAAGTCAGCACATAAAAATATAATATTCTGATTGCAAGGGGCAGGTATATTTTATCACCTGCTGAAAAGTCAGAGTGCAGGAATCAGAAGAAAGTGCATCAAAGGAAAAGTCTCTGTGTCTGTGAGACAGACACCTCCTATTTTTGTTTGTTTGTTTGTTTGTTTACCTTGAGACAAGGAAGAACTCCCATCCAAGAGCCAGCTAAACAACTTTGTGGTGAAAAAAGTGGAGCAAAAGAAGCTGGTAAGGACCCACACTTCTGTAGTGGCAGGAACCAGAAAGAGCAATGTAGCTTTGTGAAGCAGCTGTGAACAACAGGACAGGGATTTAGAATAATATTTTCAAATTTGCCAGAACTGAGCATGCAAAGCCACACAGTTTTCAGAATTACCCAGGAATTGAGGGGATCTGTATCCTGCTATCAGCAACCTCTGCCCTCAGGTACACTGGAGTCCTTTCCAAGGTGGGAAAAACTCTTTCTTTCTTCCTCCCTCCAGTCACACACAGCATCTTCAGAGACATTGCAAAAGTTCGGGGCAATCTTTGTCCTTCCTCAACAAAAACTTCATTACAAAAGCTGTTGAAAGACTTTCTTACAGAAGTTGAAGCTTGATTCTGGTGACCTTGAGACAGAATTCCAGAAATCACAGAAGATTTGTTGGCCTGAGCAATTTTACCACAGTCCTTCTCTGGGCCTAACCTAAAGCAGCATCCAACCCTCTCACACATGGGAGCAGCAATTCATCCAGAAATAGTCATTTGTTGCTGACAGCCAAAAATACTATGCAATAAACAGGATTCTTTGAAATTCTTGAAAAAAACTCCAGAAACCGCACTGGTTTTATACAACTCCAGTCACAAGGCTCAGTGAAACAGCTTCTGATTTACAGCAACTGGGAACAGAACCAGGAGAAAACATCTTTACAGTAAACCCCTCAGACCACTAAGTGCAGCTAACAGAGCCATACAGGAGCAAAACAGGGATAAATCATGCTCATGTTGTGGGTCTCAGTAAAAACAGATCCTGCTTCACTCCATGACTTTTCCCCACCAGGTACAGATGTAGATTAATTCCATTATGACCACTCCAATGCACTGCTCCACATGAAGGTCATGCCAATTCTTTGAGGGGTCTGGCTTTCTTTTTTTTTTTTTTTTTATGGCTTTTAGATTAGTTCCTTAGGTTTCCCTACTTCGCTAAAGCAGCAGCATTAGCAGTTCAGCCACCACTGCTAAGACAAAGTGGTTGTTGAGGAGAGCCTGAGGAAGAAAGAGGTGCGCTGCTTCCTGAAATGCAATCAGTTCTGGGGAATCAATACCACCAAAACAAAATAGGGACATTCAATAGACAGCCCTGATTCAGAACGGCAGATCAAGTGATGATTACACTTTTTAGGTCCATTCTCTGGATAAGTAGACCATTTTAACTTGTGCCAGAGGTGAGTCTATAAAGGCACTTACCTGCTAGAATTAGCTGAAACCACATTGAAATCCCCTCGTTATAAACAGCTGAACTCATAAGTGCATTACAGTCCCCAGAAAGGAAGGAAAAGGGCTGAAAAGAGAAAACAATATCTGTTTCTGGGTACACCACGAGCTGTTGAAAACATAATAATCCTTCTCTGACACCACTGCATGCTGGAAGGATTTGGGGTTTCTGTCATTCAGTCAAATTGGAATCACTCAACTCATTTTGATCAGAAACACAGCTCAGTGTTCCAACTGGCAAAAACTCAGTATGTAGAAAATCCAGTAGAACCACAGATGGATGAAGAGAAATAAGCATCTCCTTCACAAGGTAAGCAAAGGGTGACAAAACAGACAAAATCTTGTGGACAGAGTAACTGGGACATACACTGGATTTATGTATTTATGTCAGCATATCCTTATCACTGTTAGTCCCACCCACCAGCTGATCTTCAATTTATTTTAATTGTGAAGGGCAGAGGTGACAGATTCAGCTGTCACATTCTCAGAACAGACATCTTTCCTTAAAAATAGTTAGCAGAATCATCCACCAGTGCATATGGCCTTCCTCAAGCAACATTTCCCTCTGTGGATGGAACATGAGAGAAGCAACAGAATCTTTTGACTTAAAGGACCCTGCAAAAAAAAAAAAAGAAAAAATAATAAAAAAAAAATCCAGGGCTCTCAAATAGCAAAGATACTTTTGGAAAGCAAGTATTTCATACTTGCAGGAATTATTTTAAGAAAGGAAAAAAAGAAAGAAGGAATGCACTTAGCACTTTATTGTAGGGAAATTATACATGTGCAGCTTAGATGTCAAAGTGCACAGAGACAGCAGAGAAAGATATTGGGAAGTTTTCTGAAATCAGAGCAGGTTTTGCAGTAGAGTATAAATTTTTAAAACAGAGACCAGAAATAGTAGGAGCCTCAGCATTATTGTCCCTACCAAGCAGTCACTTCCACAGGTGACAAAAGCCACACAACCTGCTTTTGCTGCTGAGTAAAGAAGTCCAAGGGGTCAAAGAGCACCCCTGCAGCTCCCAAAATATGCTCAGTGACCTCCCTGGCTGCTCCTGCAGATAATGCTCAGTGAGAACACAGCGCCTTTAAATCTTTTTTTGCTGGTACAGTGTAA
Source organism: Zonotrichia albicollis (assembly GCF_047830755.1). NCBI lineage: Eukaryota > Metazoa > Chordata > Aves > Passeriformes > Passerellidae > Zonotrichia > Zonotrichia albicollis. Next base: position 2,907,414 of record NC_133820.1, read on the forward strand.
ATGTCTGCACCCTCTGCTTTGCTGGTGTCCTGAAGATGAACCTGGCCGGGATAATTGACTCTCAATCTTCCTGATATAGTTACTGAAAATAACTTCATCTAATGTAATCTCTTTATTACTACTGTAAAACACTTTACTCCTCCTGCAGGTCACAGGCAGAAGGGTGAGCTCTCTGAATGCCTAGCATGGTCTCAGGAACACAAAACTCCAGCAAGCACTAATAGAGCTTCATATATAATCACCACTGCTCTCAGCTGCAAGGAAATCTGATTTACATCAGGCTACCACTGCAGCAAAGCCAAGAAAGGTCCTGCAGAGATGCAGAGCTCCAATAAATTCAGGCACCATTTCAGAAATTAAACTGAGGGTCACATTCTGCTCCTGGTAAGGCTGGAGAAGTGGCCCTGCGTTCAGTGGAGTTGTTCTTGATTTATGTCATACCCGGTAGCATAATCTGGCCATCAGTCTCCTGAACCAGGCTTTATTCTCTAAAGAACTTCGAAATATTTCTAAGATTGTTATTTTTAAGCTTGCAGAAACAAACAACAGAATAAGAGCTTTTGGAAGCAAAATATTTCCTCCTCCCTAATGAGGGTGTTAAAAGCAGATCTCCCTTGAGTGGCTCTCACAAACATGCAAAACCTTGCTGAAAGTAGGAAGTAAAAGCAAAATCTGCAATAGCCTGATGGGCCATAAACCATCACTTTTCAGATGAATAGTCAACTTCCACCACTGAAGTAAGGAAAAAAATCACCCTACAAACAAAATCCCACCCATTTTCTACATCCATTTGCCACCAGCAGGGACACCTGGGAGTGGCTGTGAAGTGTGCAGGGTCTAAGGAGTGGGAAGAGACTGAAAAGCTCAGTAGCTGAAATGGTGATCTAACCAGGAAAGTTAATCCTTACACTCATTTTATGGTCTGAAGTTTACAAACTTTATGGTCTGGAGCAATAGCAGCAGTTGGTTGCCTCTTGTCTATTGATTACAATAGCTGCACCTTATCAATGCATCAGTTAGATTTTGTAAACTACCAGGCAAGGCTATTTTAAAAAAACACAAAAAAAGAAAGGAAAAATCCTTTCTCTGCTGTCCATCCTTGTGGAATATGAAAAGCAAGGAAGAAAAGCAGATTGCTGCCTGGAGAGCAGAAGTTTTTGTGTCAGCATCCCGGCTGAGCCCTTGTTTCCAGGAGAAGTGGGACAGGCCTGTGTCCTGTGCTGGTGCTGAGAACTGAAACAACCTCAGAGCCTGCAGCAAAACCAGGTCAAAGCTGCATTGGGATCGATCCAGACCATTTGGCTGTTACTCTGATAGGGCCACTTCTCATTTCCTAGCCAGAGCCAAACTCAAAGAGCCATTAGAGTTGCTCTGGTTCCATCCATCCTTCCCTTGGGAAAGCAAACCTCCTTGCCTCCAGTCACTTTCATCTCTAACACTCCACCCTCGGGACTCAGCCACCCTTTGACACTTAGGGCTTGTGGCTGGGGCTCGGGTCTTCTAATCAGAGATAAAACAATTGGGAAGTCAAACAAACAAGCAAACAAACACCATCACCTCTTCAGAGGTCACAGCTTACCCAACACCCAGGGCAAAGGAAGCCACACAAAGTGTGACTCATTTTGTGTTTGCTGTCCTAGTGCAGAGCCCATCTACAGGTGATGCTGGGCTGTACCTAATATTGATTTGTGCTGGATGTTTTGATCTTAAGCCATTAGTCAGAGGAAGGAAAGCCTACATTTATATCAGACACAGCAGAGCAAGAGACCTCCACTCACTGTGTTACAAATCACAGTGCAATTAAAATGATTCATCATAAGCTATCCCCAGAAGAGTCAGAGGAAAAAATAGAAGTATTCCCACAGAGGAACTAGGAAACTGCTGTGCCAGGATACACATGCAATATGTTTTAATCAATATTTAATATTAATATTTTTATGGTATACCTGAACAGAAAGATATTAAATCTTTCTGTTAAATAGATATTAAATCTTTCTGATACTACAGGAGTTCAGTCAGAAGGGGACAAAGCTCAAACTAAACTTGGTTCCTATCATAAGATATTACAGATGCCATGTAAAGCAAAAAAACAAAAAGTATTCAAAATACACACTGCATGCAGACTGAAAAAGAAAGATTTAGGTGTAATCTAAAATGGATGAAAATACTTTTTCCTGAAGACAATGACACCGTAAAGCAAGATCAATTATAACACTGTAGCCTGAAATCATTGTCTGAGAAATATAATTCAGAAGAATCCTGTTCTTACAAAGACACTTTGAAAAGGAACAATTACACCTTAACAGAACAGTGCAAAGGCAGGGAGGGGAGCCCAAAGCATGCCTGGTCTTCAGGGTGGAAGGAGTAGGAAAAGTGTTCAACCCCAGACTAATTTTAATGAGGAAACAGATATTTTTTCACATTCACAAGCCAGATTTGAAAATGGGGAGAGATGGATGCCTTACCTGACCTTCAGCAAAATATGTCTTTTCAATTTTCTGAGCCTAGTTTCAAGGAAATTGCCACAAAAATAACATGGGTAACCTGAGCATGGCCAGGAGTGCTGGCTGGTAAAAACAATTATAGAAGCAAGATACCATGCTAGTAATTGTTCATTAACAAAACATAAAGATGGGAAGAGGCTGCAAATGAAAACAGCACAAAAGAAGAAAGGTCTATAAAAATCAGGAGGAAGAGAATATCCAAAGGAAACTTCACAGGAAAAGCTTGTTCAGGTACAAATCTTCCCTCATTTCAGCAACTGGGTTTCAAGAACAATCTGGCATCTACAAATGGCAACCTCTCCAGCCACAGAATTTCAAGGACAAAGTGCCACCATTCTGATGCCAATCCTGTCTTTTATTATCTTAATAATATCCAACATCTTAATCCATCTGAGGTAATCGGATATGAACACACAACCTAGTATTGATCCACACAAGGCTGAATTGATGTTTACTATATACCTGCCTGACAAGCAATTTTTTTTCTGACCTTTTTGTTCATGGAAAAGTACAACTGTCTCTCACATTCAGTATTCCCTCATCCTGCAAATTACAGAGAGCCTACAGATAAATTGATTTAAGATGCCCAAAAGAGCTGCTGGTGGCTCTCAAACCACCACTTATAATCTTCTGCCTCCCCACTGAAAGAGTTAGGATTAAACGTGGGGTGTCACTGATGCTAAATAAGTTTCTTTTTATCAGGTTGGAGGTAATAAACTGCATGGAACCCTTTCAAACCAATCTGTCAGAGTGCAATAGGCACAGGTTTTATTTCCCTTCACCAAGTAAGTGCTTGCTGTACTTGCAGCCATCTGTCTTGCATTCCTTGCAGAGGCAATTTCCCCCTTCCACCTTTGAAAATGGCACAGAGAGCTCCTGTCAGCACTGGGGTGACATTGGCCCATGGGCCTGAGACAGGCAGCTTTCCTGCAGCTCTGCTGTAAGCAGAAGGAAAAATGAGGATGGCAAACCAGAGGATGTCAGAGGGAGGAGTTAAATGGAAGTGGTGGGGAGCAGGGGGTTTGGTAAAGGGGCAGAGAGTGATTCGGGAAGGACCAAAGGGATGTGAGGGATGTAGCCACAAGCTCAGAGGAGAAGTTGAGTTTTCCACAGGCAGATTGCAGCCAGGGGAAGGAAGAGCACTGGATGTGTAGGGCAAAAAGCCCATGGGAATTGCTCCATTTTGACTCCTGCCCTCGAGCATCTCTGTCAGAGGAGGGCTGTAGCAAACAGGAGAAGAGAGAAGGGCGATGCTGCTCCCTCCTCCCAGGCTCGGTGAGGCAATTACAGCTCCTTGGAATTACAATTAGCACTAAAGTGAACCCAGCTCAGTGCAGGTGAGGCTCCCACCTCTCAATCTGGATTTAGTCCACTGCTTCTAAGACAGAAGGCAGATGGTTTTTAGCTTAATTCTCTGACAAAAGCAGAACCTTTAAAAACGATGCTGTGTAAGAGCCCTGCAAGACATTTGTTTATAAGCACTTTCCTAAATAGCACTGCTTACTGTTTGGAGGAAACAGCATTTGTGAACTGCTCTCACCTTTCAAAGGCAGGGCACCTGCTGCAGTCAAGATTCTTCTTATTGTTGCTTCATTATTTCTGCAGAGGACAGAACATTGAATAATAAAAGATGAAGCAGCCTAAATAAAGATGAGCTAACATTGACAAAAAAGAGCAGCAGAATACCATTTACTGAAGCAGTAGCCATGCACAAAGTTCATTAGGGGAGTTTTTTTCACTCACCACTGAAAATTAGCAAAGACTTCTTGTTCTGATGAAGGGCAGGAAAGTCATTGATTACCAAAACAGAAAGGAACAGCTCTTCTTTCCAAAGTGCCAAACCCCCTCATATTTACACATCAAAGTTGATGCCTAAAGTCAGTGTAGTTGTTTCCTTGATTCAGCCAGTTCTGCATATCATGTGTTTGATTTCCTGAAAGGCAAAGCACATATGTTTAATCATTGGTGGATATGAAGCACATACATATGTATATTAAAAAGAGGAAGTGAAAAGCTCCAGCTCAGATGGAAATCACAAGCTGAGATCTGTATATTTGATTCTATACACCAAAATACTGTTAATTATACAGAATAAATAGTTATAAATAAAGATTTGGTCAGTAAGATTCTTAAATTTGTATTGCAAATTCCTGTTTATAGGGTGACTCCTTCAGTCAGGGACTTTGGTTCCATATAGAAAATTTCATTCAATGTTTATGCTCCTGTGTTTTAAAAGCAGGACATACACACTTATCTTTTTCTTAGACATACCTGACTGCTCTCATTGTCTTTTGACTTCTTGGCTTCAATTTGCAAATTTTCTGATAAGATGTTTTAGTAATAAAATCCTATTCCAGTTTAGCAAATGCATTATCCATTCTCACACTTGAGTAGAGCAGACTGAGATCAAGAATGCCTAAAAGCCTGTGAGCAACTCTACCTCAAAGCAGTTTATCCTCTTTCCTAACTTGATTTTACATGGTTAGTTCAGAATCCAGAAAATAATTACATGAAGACAGATCCTGATAGGGAGAACAGCTGTCCATATCCATGTTCTCCTAAAAAAAAAACATAACCAACCAAAAAAGAAAAACCAACCAAAAACCAAAACACCCAAAAAAACAAAACAAACCCCAAAAAATAATCAGAGGAAGGAGTAGAAGAGCCTCTCAGGCTCTGTGTTTGTGTCCATTCCCAAACAGGCCCAGCTGTCCTTTACTGATAACCTGCCTAAGCATTGCTTTTCTAGAGCAAGTAAAATAAACTGCAAAAATAAAGTGTATTTTTCACATTGCGGCTAAACTTTAATTTGTTACCTATGTGAAATCAATTGTTCAAATCTTTAGGAGGTGTGTGTGGAGGCAGAAAAGGTTAATTCTTTCTATGCCCTTACTTAGAAGGCTTCTGTATATTTAGAGAACAACCATTTAGCTAATTACTTATCCTGAGCTTGAAGGATCAGAGACCCACAGAAAATAGTGATGGAACAGCAAACTCAGTGAAAACTGTCAAACCTGATACAGCAGGAAAAGGACAAGGGTGTTTAATCAAAGCCAGGAATGTGCAGAAGCAGGTACAGGACAATGTCCAGACTTTAAAGATAAATATTTCTTTGGCATGACAAATTGGACATCACTGGGCTGCATTTTTCTGATTTTGGAATCATCATCTGAATTAGGTCATTCTCTCAAGATGGAAATTCTGCTTGGTCTCTGCTCTCTCAAATAGGAATTCTCATCTCATTGGATATCAGGATTTGATCTGTTGCATTCTTAACCACAGCCAGAAAGGTTTTTGGTTTTTTAACATACAATGTGATTGTCTGGGGGCATATTCAAGGAAAATTAAAAAAAAACAAAACAAAAAACCAGCTTATTCCAGCAATGCTCACCCACTCCCACATCAACAGGAATGTGTTTCACCAGGTGTGTATTTCCCAATAAATATTCAGATGTGGAGCTGTGGGTCAGAATCCAATAATATCAGACCTTGCAGAAACACCAGAGAAGGAGGAAAAAAAGTGAAAATTGCCCTAGAAAGCCCCATACAGTGAATGGTTTGACCTCAAAACTTTGACTTTTCTGGTGTTTTTGTGGAAGGTTTTGTGCAACCTTAAAAAAGGGTAATTGGTAATTGGGACAATAAAATGCCATATAAATGCCATGGATTTATGCTGAAATTATTGTGAAAATATCTGTGGCATTTGTTAGCTAGAATCTGGCTTTAAAATTGTGTTAAAACTTACTACAGAAATGAATATCACAGAAAATATTTCTATTAAACACTACAGCATGGCTCAGTTTAAGACTGGAGTTTTTCCATTAATAACAAGGAGTTACCTGCAGTTGTCCTTTACCCTATGGGGGCAATATGCAATACTTCATAGGCTTTTAACCTATATATTTAACATATATAATGCTATTTTTTATTATTTATTAATAAGTATACTAAAAAATCTCTATATTTCTAGTCCCATATTTTGGGCTGTTTTACACCCAACAGCAACCACCAGGTGCAAACAGTTTTACATCAGAAGAAAATAGGGAGTCAAAAGCATTACCTACAGTGGCTGAAAGAATATTTAACAATTATAAATTTTGGCTGATTCAAAGCATGCTTTAAGGAAGACTAAAATATGAAAAAAAGAGGTGGGATGAGCATCACCATCAATGGTAGACAACAAACAGCAATAGCAAAGCACTCAATTTTATCTGAAGCAATAAATCAAAACCTTCTAAATAGTAATGAACAAAAAAATACCAAAAAACCCCATAGAAATACAATACCAGAACTTAAACAAAGTAATTTATAGGAGAATATTTGTAGCATATTTGGAAAGCACTGCAGTAGGAAAATCCATGAATAATATTAGGAGCATTTATGTGATCCACTTTCCTCCTGTACAGCGTTTGTCCAACATAATGAGACCTGGATTGGCTGAATATAATACAAATTTGAGAGTGTTATACTTGAAACTGATTGTGCATGTTAGGAGGAGTTAAAAAAAGGCAAATGGAGCATTTTTAATGCTTATAATGGCATGTGAGAATATTGACACTCAGCTGCACTAATATAGGTTATTGCTACTGAATTAACAATGCTCATAAATTAACAGCCAGAGAAATCCTGTGGATTACACTTGCATCTTCTGTGTAAATATTTTTTTAACATTTGTTTCTATTCAGGTCAAGGCCATGACATTCTAATTTCATTGGAAAAATTCAAGTCCCATTCTCTGAGGCAGGCAATGTGGGAGAACTATGACCCACAGAAGATGGCTTTGCTTTATTCTCCAAAATTGAAATGAAAATTACATTTGTGTCATTACATTTTAATACAGTATCCCATGAATATACATACCAATATACATCTCTCTCTCTATATATATTTATATATATATATTGAACTTATTACCGTTCCAGACACTAAAAGTTTACAGCTGCAGGAATTCAAATAGGATTAGACAGAAAACTTTTACTTGTTTGCAAGCCCTGCATAAATTTTGAACAGCAGTTTTCACCAGGCAGACACCATAAAAGTCTCTTCCATTCTGAGAAGAAAGCCAGAAAATATTAGCTGGGATAGGATGGGTAGGAAGGACTGCAAAATTTCATGTTTTCATGAAATCCACGCCTTTTCAGGCCTGATCCTGCTTTGTTCATTATAGGAATAATCCATTAAATAGTGTATACCAGTTGCAGGTATTCCAACAAAACTTTACCTTTGCTTTTCCCACACAAGTCTACACAATATTTTTATTAAAATCTCCCACAGCAGATCAACAGGACTTTCCTCCACCAGCAGTTGTGTAGCTGAGGACCTGTCTTACAGAACTGAAACTTTGTCCATTTTGGAGCATTAAGTTTAACATTTCCAAATTCCTGAGATGATTCTGAAGGCCCAAGGAAGTGAAAAGGAAAAAAACTTTTTCAGGGTCACTTAGGCACCGTTAATCCTGCAGACAGACTAAAGGGAATATGGAAAGGGAAATCCCATTTTCCTTTTAATTCAACAGAGGATATGTTTTCCTGGGAAGTTTTTATATGATCCTTTTTACAGCGTATTTCAGAAACAACACATTTCCTGCTTTCTTTTCCTTAACAGAAAGAAAAAGAAGAAACTTTAGATTTAAGAATTTTAAGATACTTCTCCATAGCGTGGGTTTGTTTCTTTCCAGATATTCCTCTTATTCAAAGTCTATGCAGAAGAACCAATAATCAAACATGTTCAATAAAACAGACAAAACAAAACATATCCAAGTTTATTCAAATTTATTCAAATCTGACCATTGAAAAGGGACAAACCCACAAGTTCAGAGTTCTGTTCCCAACACTCTTAAGACTCTTTTTTCAAAGTTTTCTGCCACTTGAAAACACCTGGAAATAACTGAAAAACCGGTGTTCCAGCCATTACTATAATTACCTTACTTTTCTTTTTACTAGATCTGCTAGATAGCTGTTGCACTCTACAGTATTTTGGTTCCAGCATGGGAAATCTGGGCTCAAAATCTATGCTATGTGTAATTTTCTATTTCATGGGTCAAGCATCAATAACTTTAAAAAGCAGCTTATTTCTTAGACTAAAGCAAAGCTGAGTTCAGCAGCTAAAGCATTTTGTATTCTGCAGAAAATAATAATAAAAAAAGGAGGCAGGCTTTTGTCAGAAAGCCAGGCATCTGTGCTTTGGGGTGGGTGTATTTTTTGGTTTGTGTTGGTGGGTTTTTTGTCTAAGAAAGAACATTTTATACAATTTTTGTTTAACAACTTCCACATATTCTAATCTTTGCCATCTCTGCACGTCACAGTGTATTGCCAAGAGCCACTGTGACATCTGCTAGGGAGGGCAGAAATAATTTGCAGGTTACTGACAGCTGCTGTGGATTGCCAGACTGTCATTTGAGAGTGCACATTGGAATAAAAATGTGTGGTAAAAAGCTTTCTTCATCCCCACCCTCTGCTATTAAAGTATTGTACATTCTCAGCAAAACCAGTGAATCCTCTTAGCACTAAATAGCCTTGTAACTTAGAAAATAAATTCCCAGATCGGCTGTCTTCTGAAAATTGGTGGGGTCGAGGCAGAACTTTACAAAGATGTGAATTGCAGCAGAGGCTCAGGGTGGAAATCAGGAAGAATTTCTTCACTGAGAGGGTTTTCAAGCACTGGAACAGATTTTTCTCGGAGGTGGTGCAGTCACCATCCCCAAAAGTGTCCAAGAAATGACTTGATGTGACACTCAGTGCTATGGTTTAGACAAAGTTTGGAATTCATGATCTTGGAGGTATTTTCCAGCTTCTGGGATTCTGTGGAAGTTAGTAAATGCTACTGGAACAAACCTGGTTTTGTTCTCCAAGATCTGCATGGCTCACAGGTGTGCATCATTATCAGGAGACAGATGAAAAAAAGAAATCCTGGTGACTTTGAGGACACACGGGCAAATATGCTCCAGTAAGTTTTTGGCTAAGGCAACGGGAAGATTTGATTTTTGATTGCACTTAGGCCTACACTTATTGCTTTTAAAATCACAGCAGAAGCAAATTGCCAAAAAGAATCAATAGAAATAGAAAAAGGAGCCAGGAACTGAACTGTGACCCACCCTGAGCCTCTCCACAAAGCCTCTGTGGTGGTTTCCAGGTGCTGGAGAAGCAATGGTGCTGAGGTGCACAGCTGGGCACTTGGGACACAGCCCCACCTGAAACTGCTTCCAGCACTGGAATTCAGGGTCTGAAATCTCCTGAGAAGCAGGAGAGGAATAGAAATGCCAGACTCACAGTTCAGGTCAATTTTGTGTCAATAATTTAAAACAAACCAACCCCTCCCAAGCAAAATAAAAACCAACAAAGCAAAATATCCTGCTACTTACGTATTTTAAATAAACAACACAAACAAATCTGAAAACATGAAGATGGTGAAAACCAGCACACCAAGGCCAGTGAATATCACATGTGCTAGGTCAGTGCTGTTTTCCAGGAGTGCTGGAAGGGACTGGATACAAAAGGGCTGCTTGTGCATTGAGATGAGGCTGTTCAAAGGCTTTGTCACCCCCATGCTGCACAGCCACTGAACACCACCAGAAAGAAGGGTTCTTCAATACCCTGGCACTGCCTGTGCTTCAGCAAAAGCTGGAGAAGATCTTGTGCACACCCAGCTAACGAAAGAGTTGACAAGCCTTTGCATAATCCAATTGCAGGAGCTGTGAGTGCAGCCAGCACTAAGTGTAAAATGTTGTTCAGCGAGGCTGAATTATGTACTCACAGGTACCTCCTACAAGTTTTAGTTACACTGCAAACTTCTTGTTTGATTCTTCTGCAAACCCTGCTCCTGCACTGAACTGGGCATGTGCTGCTCTCCAGCATCCTTTATGGAGAGGAGAGGAAGCTGAGTGAGAACATCAGCCTGGCAGCTCATCCCATTTCCACTGTGCACACGCCGAAAGCTGCTCTGAATCCAGAGCTTTCAGTGCATGGCCAACAAGGCTCACAGCCACTGAAATATGGCTCATGCATTGTGCATCTTCTTTAAAGAGGGTCAAGGATGATGGGTTCTGCAGGTAACAGGCACCTTGCCTCCATTCAAAACATTTCCCAATTAGAACATGAGTTAATGTACTCATCCAATTAATTTTTATTGTTGTTTGTTTGTACCTTGCTGATTGAGTGAGTCGCTATCCAAACAGCTGCTTTTCAAAAAGGACCTTTCTTAGCCTCTGCTGCTGCAGACTGCTGTGTTATGTACTAACCCACTGATCCATACTGCCTTCAATTTTCTTTGATGCTTTCTAGTTTTTAAGTGCTGTAGCATAATGTTAACCTTGCAAGTGCAGCCTCTATTTCTAAAACAGTTACCTCCTGCAATTTATCTGGGCAAATTTTTCAAAGGCAGTACTCTACAGATGGAGACGTTCTGCATGCATCCTATGCCCCTAACAAATTAAAAAACAGGTAGATACATAAATGCCAGCCTTTAAATCCTGTTTTTGAGGCAGATCACATTATCTCATCAGCTGCAGACTACATCAATGATTGTGACTTCACCACCAAACCTGGTGCCCACAGCCAGCACGGACACCGGGAACATCCCGAGGACATTGACACCCAGCCCTTCACCCCCAAACTGTTTGTAAAGACTGTTTATAGCACTCATCTTTCCTCTCAGTCCCTCCTCATCTCACTTTGGCCTTACAAACCCTGGGTATCACTGCCTTAACCCTTTTAACAACATTGGAACATTGGAACCAGCCCCCCCTGCCTCTGCCTGCTCCCTGCAAGTAAATCCTGAGGGTAAAGCAGAGCCTGGCAGCTCTGCCAGCCCCTGAATCCCTGAGATCCCTGCCCACGGAGAGCCCAGCTCTCCCATCTCCGTCATCCTCCAGCTGAGAAATCCCAGTCTGCAGGGCCCTGGAGACCCTGACCCCAGTGTGGGATGGCCACTTGTGTCCTGCTGTCCTGGCTGCATGTTAAGGACACCAAGGGCCTCAGAGTCTCTGTGCACTGGGCTTCCTGTTCCAGTCATCCCAAACGAACTCAAGGAAAGATTTAAAGGAAAATGAACTAAATTATAAAGTAAATTTTAAAAGAGTCAAGTGACCCCAATGACCTGGGGTAACCACGATTGTGACCTCAAATGACCTCTCATAACCCCTGTGACCTAAAGTAACCCTAAGTTGGGACTTAAATGACTTTAAGTAACCTGTCCTGGTTTGGAAATAATCCCAAATGTGCACTGGACCCAGGCATGGCCCCATAGGGCTGGACAGGCCCTGCTGATCCCCCCTTGGCTCCCCAGTTCCCAAACCATCTCCTGGGAATGGGAGTCACACACACACAAGTTGAGACAAGTCTTATTCAGGGCTTTATTTTGGTTTAATTAAGGGGGAGAAAGGAAAACAAAGCACCCTGGCTCGGGCAGGGCACGGCGCCCTCGGGTGCGGCCGGAGGGGACAGGGGCGCGCAGGGGCCGCCCGGGCGGGGTGGCACCCACAGGGCCGCGTGTGCTGCGGCGCCGCTGCCGGAGCCGCTGCTGAGCGGGACGGGTCTGTGCCGGCACTCGCGGCTCGCTGCGATCGCGCTCCGTGGAGCGAAACCCGCGCCGCGCTCCGGCTGCGCTGGGATGGGACGGGCTCCGCTCTCGGCAGGCAGCGGGACGGGGGTCCCTGTGCCACCCACGGGTCCCACAGAGAAGCTGCTCCTGTGGCCGAGGAACAGCGGGGAAGCTGAACAGTCTGAGGGAAACCGACGGAAAAACAACTTTGGTTTGGGTTTGGACTTGACATTTTCCCCTGGCCCCCACCTGATCCGGGTGTTTTGCCTTAGGGAACAGGAGACAGAAGGGGGAATGGGGAAACAGATAATTTGTTACCCCAAAAGGGACGAGCTTATTTCTGTTAATTCCTGAAACACCTGGAATGATTTGGGTCTCGGAAGCACCTGGGAGCCTCCCTGTGAATGCTGGGTGGGGCCGAGGTTATAAAAGGAGGAAAGGATGGAGGCAGGGGGGGTTCGGGGGGGGAGAGGAGCAGCGCTGCCTTGGGGATTTGCATCTGGAAGCGGCCACCAGTTTCCTGCTGGGAATCCTGGAAACAGAACTCGGTGAGAAATGCGAATGCTGCGGCTGGAGTGCTGAGAGGGGAGAGTCTGCAGGGAATGTGTCTGGTGAGTCTCCTCATGCCCCATATCTGATGCTGGGCTGGCACCGGGGCACCTCATTCCCATTTAAACTCTCTGGAAATGCACTTAAATTACAAACTGGACTGCAAAAGGCACGTGGGAAGCTTTGGGTCCCTAAGGGAATTCTCCGGGGATGTGCAGCCTCTGACCTGCACAGATAACTCCTGCTCCCGCAGAAACCCGCTAGCTCTAGGGCAGGAGTGGCAGCAAAGCGGCAGCTCCAGTGCCACCCCAATAAGTGACTGTCCTTGGGGCTCTCGGGGCCAGGAGGGAATGCTGTCCCTGCCCCTGGGGGAAAGCAGGAGCAGGATCAGCGCTGCAGCTGGGTCTGCGCCTGCTCTCTGTCTCCAGGGTGCCCTGGAGGGCTCTGGCTCGGGATAATCTGTGTGTGAGAGCTTCCCGTGCCTGTGCCCAACCCCTCTGGGACAGAATGTGCCCAACAGCTCCATTAACCCTTTCTGTGTGTGTGAGAGCTTCCCGTGCCTGTGCCCAACCCCTCTGGGGACAGAATGTGCCCCAAAGCTCCATTAACCCTTTCCCTTCTGCTGGCAGGGCAGCGTGTGAGCCCAGGCCGTCCTCCCTGGAGCAGGGACACCCGAGGATGAGCCGCAGGGATTCAGCCATCAGAGCAGGTGAGGATGGATCTCTTTGTGCTTGGCAATTGCTCTGCTGGTTTAATGTCACACTGCAGTGCCCTCCAGCCCCTGTGCCTGCAGCAGCACCCACAGCCCCTGGGCTGGGCAGGGAACAGCTCTGGGAGGGAAATGGATGTGCAGGAAATTTCCAGAGTTTGACAGAAGGCTCACATAGTGTGGATCTGTATGGAAATTCTGGGATAAGAAATGCTGACTTAGAAATGCCATGGAATAGGACAGGCATTGCTGGGAGAGAACTGGAGCTAGAAACAAGTTTTAAAGGATGGTTTGTAAATAAGACTGGATATCTTAGAGAAATAGAACTATGAAAGATGCACTGTAATAAGATTCACAAGGGGTAATTTTAGATGATTGCCAAGGCATTTACAGCATGGTGTGACAAAAGCTGATAGGCCAAGAAACACTTACAGTGTATTGGAATTAGGAAATAGCTGGCTGCTGATTGTGATGGGTGAATTCTAACATCTGTATTGTCTCACTCTTCACATGAGACTGAACATGGGATCAAAGTTTTTAAAATGCCTCTCAGTTGCCCCATGTCTGGGTCAGAAAGGAGCATAATCTGATAAACTGTGCTTTGTGTGAGGAAGATTTAACAGATTCCTTCCAACCTTCTCTGGGGTTTTTGTGCCAAAGGGGCTCTGACCCCAGAGCCACACAGGGTGTCTGTGCCTGCATCCATGTCAGTGACATTTGCCAAGTGTGACAGGACAGCAGAAACACCCTGGGTTTGTTGGGCCAGAGATGGAACATGGAGGTGTCTGTGCCAGCAGGGTGTGAGTGCTGCCAGCCTGGGCTGTGGTGCCTCTGTCCCTCAGCAGCCAGGGCAGGGAGGGAAGTGCAGGTGAGGCAATTTTGGCTGTTTCAGACTGCTTGGTGCAGACCTGGCAGCACTGGCAGAACAGCTTTCCTCCTCCTTTCTGTCCATCCCTGAGCAGAACATTGAGATGATGCTGCACTGAGCCCTCTCATTTGTGGGTGTTGTTTGGTTGGTTTGTTTGGGGTTTTTCTGTTTTTAATGTATTTCTAAGAGGTGCAGTGAGGAGCAAGGTGCTGGTTACATGATTTCTGACTGACACATCACAGAAATGGGCACAGGTGAGTGCATGTGCTTCCTGGCACAGCCAGTGTGCCATCCTGAGTGAGGATTTCCAGCCCCAGCTGCCCATGGCACAGCTCCTCACTGCTCAGTCACTGTGAGCAGCTCCCTCCTTTCCTGGGCACATCCCTGCAGTGGGAGCAGAGTCCCCTGACCCTGCAGGAATTCCCTGCTCCTCTGGAGAGGGGTGAGGCCAAAGCTTGGGGGCAAAAGACAACAACCAAAGCAGGGCCACTGTGTCCCTGATGCATCCAGGACAGCGTGTTTGCCTTGTTCCCAGCACTGGTGAATCTAAACAAGATTTATTTTTGACAAGATTGCCTGTTCCCTCACTTCTCCAGCTCTCCCCCCACACCTGGCTCTGCAGCTGTAGCTCACCCTGCCCTGGCTGTGGCTGATAAAAGATCATTTTTGTAGCAGCAATCCATTCTTTTAAAGAGCACAGAGTGTACAGTGCAGCAGAGACTTTGGGAAATCCATCCAAATAAGGGACTCTGCCTTCCTGCTGTTCCTGTAGCTCTCCTTCCTGCTTTCACCTGGGCTGGCAGGATGGGCAGGGCCCATATTTATCATATGAAAGTGTGTTACTGAATTTGTCCAGAAGTTCTGATTACAGACACTCATTTTCTGACAGAAAGCATTTTCCCTTTGCCTTTCCCCTGCTGTTCCCAGGTGCTGCCCAGGCTGTCTCTCTGTGCTCCCAGGAGGAAGGGCAGCCCCTGCCTGGCCTGCCCAGCCCAGCTGGATGGGACAGGGCTGTGTGGCCTGGCAGGGCAGGGACAGCTGGCTGTGCTCTGGAGTGCCTTGGAACCTTCCCCTGGCAGCGTTGGAGGGGTTTCTCTTTGGGATTGCTTGTGAGGCACCATCCCTTTGTACAAAGCCCAGTGCTAAAGGACTGACAAGGGAGATAAAAATGGTTCTGTTAAATGAGGCAAAGGATGCAGTAAGAAAAATGAGCTTCCTTTTAATGTCTGAAATAGTTGGGAATAGAAATGCTGGGAAAGGGCACTGTTATGTTTGAATTGGTGTCACCTCTCATGGATAAAACCCCACAGTGAGCCATCAGAGCACAAGTGTGAAAACTGGATCCTTTGACTTCCACAGTGCAATAATTTTCTTTTCCTCCTCTCTTTCAGGATAGCAGAAATCCCCAAACTCCTCCCAGCTTTGCCAGAACCTTTGGTGTTTGAGCAGCCCCAGCCCAGCCCTGCCCTGCTGTGGGTGAGTCAGAGGCACCCAGGGCTCCTCCTGCCCTCTCTGCTGCCCTCACTGCCTGGGGCTGCCACTGCTGCCAGCCCAGCCGGGGCTGCTCACAGGGCAGGCTGAGGGAAGGGACAGGCCCTGACTCCGTGGGGCACAGGGCTGTTTGTTATTTTATTGTATCTATGGCATTAAACTATGCTAAAAGAACAGAAGAAAGGATCTCATCAGCAGGCCAGGTAAGAGTAGAAAAAGAAGGAATGAATACCAAAGGCTTGTGGCTGGGACAGAGAGTGTGAGCCAGCTGAGTGTGATTGGCCATTAATTACAAACAGCCACAGACCTACCTGCTTTATCTATTATTTTTCTTTAATGCCTGTGTGTTGTATTTTTACATCAATCCGAGCTTCTTCCCAGGCTGCAGATCAAATCTTTGGGTGTCTCTGGAAGTTTCTGGTTTTCTAATTCCCACATCTCCCCTCTCTCTCTGCATTAAGAAATTTTTATTAATAGATTTATATGGATTACTTGTAATTGGTGTATTGATTAGGTAAGTAAAGAATGGATTTTTTCGAGTAGTGACAAATACAAAGTATTTAAACTTGAAACTTTAGTTGAAGTTATTTGAATGTTTGGTTTAGGTTGGTTCATTGGTCAAGTTGTATAATTAAAAGTAATCAAACTAAATAGAGGCATAATATTTGATTGAATTTTATATTTTTAAGTTATTATTTAATAAGAATTTTATACTATTGCTTTTTATATTTATAAAGTAACTTAATAGTTTTTGGTGGGTGTAATACAAGACATTAGGTGTAAGTTGGAATTTTTGTGTCATTTCCATTTGTATTTACATTGATTTTTTAGTGCTGGAGTGGTCAGTGTGGTTGTTTGTGTGATGTGGTTTTGTGTTTTTTATTGAAACTTACCTGGGTTTTTGTACTTGCTGAGATGTAAGTAAACTTGATGTTTTCATATGAGAAATAAACTATTGATGCATCTTGGTTTTTAAAATAGCATGGAGATTTGTGAGATACTTATTTAAGATATTATTCTAATTATTTTTGTTATAAGTATGGAGAAATAGTAGATTAAAATAATGTATGCAGTAAAGAAAAAAATTAAATAAATTAGGAATTATTTAGATTATATACAATTAGTAACATGTGAAATGATATATTTATTAAGTATTAAAATGTTATATATTATTTTAGAGTTTGGAACAGTTGATGAGTTTTAAATTAGTGGAAGGTTCCATAATTGTTAAAAGTAGGTTTAGTTGTTATATTGATAAAGTCAATGTGTTAAGTTAAAATTATTTGAAATTTATTTTGGATGTAGCAAAGATTTGGAATTCTTGTTAATTATATTATTTCAGTAGAGTTAGGGTTTGATTATAGTTTAAATTGTAATCGGTGGATGTTACTTAATACATTTTTATGTAATGTTTTTTAAAATAGGAGTTATGAGTAAAAACTTTAGGATTGAAGATTAATTAAATCATTTAATAATTGGGTTTTTAAAAGTATTTTTAGAACAGAGATGTTTTGAATGTAGTAAACTTATTTTTTAAAGATTTGAAAGTGGTTATAGACAGGATTGTGAATTTGGATTTGGATATTGAGAGTGTGAGGGGGCAGGAAATGTAGCTGTAGGAGAGACTAAATACATAGTATGAAACTTAGAAAAATAAATTAATGTTGTAGTTGGGTTTTTTATAGAAGGGTTTTGTAATAATAACTGAGGAAAGTTATAAGATTAATAGTTTGGAGGAGGTTTTTAATGAAGTTTTTTTTAACTTTGGAAAATATGTAAAATTATGAGATAATATTAGGTTAAATGACAGAGTTAGTGTAAAAATTAGTTAGGGGGTTGTCATGGTTTGAGCTTGGCACAGAGCCAGTGCTCCCTCATGAAAATGCTTCACTCTGGTGTCTGCTGTGAGATGTGACTAGGAATAAGTAAAACAGGTTCTAACTTAAACATAAAGAACACTTTATTACTTAAACTACAGGAAAATAGGGAAAGACTATAAGGAAAAGAAAAAAAAGAAATTGAAAACTTTACAAAAAAACTTTCTTCTTCTCTACTCTCTGACTTTTTCAATCTGATACATTCTCTCAAATCAACTGCTTAGCTTTGGCCCCACACTTTAGTATACTCAAACTGCAGTTCATGAAGAGGAAAGGAGTCTTTCTTGTTCTATAGGCTTCTCCTGGAAACACACTGAAACTTCGTGTGCTTCTTTGTCACTTCAGCACCGCTTGGAAAAAGTCTTTTTGCTGCTTGTGACATCTTCTTTCTATGCTCAGTGCTCTCACTACTGACGGCATAGACCAGAGCTGCTTTTAGGGTTGTCTTTCAAGGATGTCTTGTCTCACTCCAAAAAGGCACAGTCTCTGCTTTGGGACATCTGTCTTCTTTATATTTTTCTAACCCCCTGGGGCCGGGGGGTCTTCACGAATGAACCCTCCTGGTTTTGAGGCACTGCCTCCCCCTAAATGCAGTCTGTGTCACAGGAACAACTGAGTCTATGGCCACAAGAAAAGTCCAGCTAAAAGGCCACTCTAAATCATCTCTCCCCATCTAATCATTTTCACGTTCTTCGGGCCAGGTCCTTGTCTCATCTCATCTCTTATCTCTCTTCTTATTCAGCTTCGAGGAGGATTAGCATTTTTGCAAGGCCCCAATCATGAAAGAAAGGGTTAAAAGTTTTCAGTCTCTGTCTATCTCAGAATGCTGGTAGAATGCTGGTACTCTCACAGGTGCTGCTGCTCTACCGGCTAGGCTGCACTCTTCCCTCTCCTTTCTCTTCCTGGGCGGCTGCTATCACATTCAGACGCCGGCTCTCTTCTCTCTCTCTCTCTCTCTCCTGGGGGGAATGGCTGCCCGAGGGCTGACTCTCTGGGATTTTCCACCCTTCCATCTTCGAAGCTTCCTCAACTCTCATCTCTGTCTAGGCTCCGGGCCTACTGCATGGCTGCTACTCCCCCGCCCAGCAGCAGCGGCTGGGCTGGACGGGGGAGAGATCTGACCTTTTCGCCGCGACGTCCCAAGAGAGCGTGCCAAGGGCAGTGCCTTGCTTTTAACCCCTGTGTATTCTCGGAGGTGTGTCTAAACTTCACTGGCTACACCGGGTGCCAGTCTCAAACCTAAAACTTTCATTGGTTTGACCACAGCTTCTCAGAATTCCTACTCTTTCCTGGTCAAACCACCACAGGGGTTAACTTGGTTTCAGAGATGTATAAATGGTTAGAGAATAAAAAATTTTGGAATTTTGAAATGATGTGGTTTTGGTAGTCATATAAAGAGATGGTAAAGTATGTGAAAGTCAGTTGTAAATATTATAATGATGTTTTATAAATAGTGTTTATTATAAAATTAATAGTCTTCTATAATTAGTCTATTAGTAGTAAGTGTTTGGAGAAGTTAAGATAACTTTTTTAAAACATTTATATATTAGGGAAATAAAGGAAATTTTTAAAATAATATGATATTAGTAGTAATTGCTATTTTTTGTGTTATTTATAAAAGATAAAAACTAGAGATTTTTATCTTTTATAAATAACACAAAAAAAATAGCAATTACTAGAAGAATAGCATTTTTTATGAAATGGATGATGTAATAAACTGCATTTTTTAACTTATGAGTAGGTGTTTGTTAGTGTTTCATTTTAGTTGTTTTAATTTGAGTTGTTTTACTTTTTAAACAAAATTAACTATATACTTTATAGTTTAGATAAATGATTTTTAATAAGAATTAGGGTAAGTGCTATTAAATAACATTTAATTTTAGAAATAATTCTGATAGTAAGGAATAATAAACCTATTTTTAATAGAACATTACAGTGATAAAATTAAATTTAAGACTATTTGGACTTAAATGTAGTGAAATTTAATTTTGTTTGATTTTATTAATACTGGACTTATTGAAGGTTGTTATTTATAAATATTGAAGTTTTTAAAGTATTTTGGTTTTGGAGAAACTTTAGTTTGTTTTTTTTCTTATTATTACCTTATTTAATACCTAATTAATTATTATTATTACCTATATCTTTACATTGTAGTTTTATTTATTGGGAGCTATGTGTCTTAGTAAGATATTTTTATTTACGTTATATTTAGAATGGTAATGATTTGTATAATTGGGTTTTTTTGTATTTAGGATATTTATTAGATTGCTTTGTAATTTTTTTTTTGTGGGCTTTGAATAATATTTACTTATAGGTCCAGGTTTTTTATATTTGAAGAATTTTTTATGGTTTTTGTTACTTTTTAAAGAGTTTTTCATTTAGAATTTGAAGAGTATTTGCTGTTTGGAGGAAATAAATTTGGAGTTATTTTTAGATATGGTTGAGTTGTATTTTTAATGTTAATAAGGTCTACTTTTGGTACATTAGTTTGATTTTTTTGTTTGGTTATGGGGAGGGTCTCTTGTGTAAGCCTGAGACTGGTATTAGGACTTTTTGTCTAATGTTTTACGAGTCTGTTAAGGAGGAGGTGTTATTTTAAGTTTTATAAAATATACTGAGACTCAGTTAAAATCATGGAAGAATCATTATGGTTATTGAAGGGTGTTGTGTCTAAAGAGTTATAAATCTTTTTTAATAACTTGAAATAAGGTGAGCCCAATCTACTTTTACTGCCCCCATGAATGGCATGACCTGTGCCCACTGCTCACAATTCACCCAACCAAAATCAAGAGCAAATGTTGGCTGGGCTCTAAGAAATTGAAATAACTTAGAAGCAAAATAAATCACATTTTTCGCCTGTGTTTTATTTTTCTTTCAGATGCTGGACTTACCTCTGTGGACGTGCGCTGAGCTCTCACTGCAGGAACCCATCAGGCCTCGGTGGCTGTGAGTTCATGTTCCTCTCACTGGGGAGTTGGAATTAATTCATTAATTAATTGCAGAATTAATTGAATTAATGACCCCTTTCCCCTTTTGTGCCCTGCTGTGTGGGACAGGGGCAGAGAGAGCGAGCAGAGGAGCGGCCGGGGCTGGAGAGGGGCAGAGAAAGGCAGAGGGACCTCCCTGGTGTCCCCAGGGCACTGTGGGGAGCAGAAGGGACACCGTGAGGGCAAGGGCAGGCGGGGAGGGGACAGCTTGGGGCCAAACCCAGGTTCACCTGCAGGGAAATGAGTCAGGGATGGTTTGGAGGGAAGAGCTGAGGGGATGAGTCCGCCCAGCTCGGCCCAAGTGGGAGCAGAGGTGAAGGCCAATCCAAAGCCAGCCCTGCTCAACCTCTGAGTCCCAGAATAAATTCTACAAACTGCCCATTGAGGGACTAAAAATACGTAAAAACAAACCCAGGAGCAAATCAGAAGGTTCCTGGGAATCCTATTACAGTGTTGTCACAGCCTTTTTAACAGAATTTTTATCACAAAACTGCCTTTCTCTGTTGGGATCGTTCACTCTGTGGGCTGTGGGGTTTTTGGGTCTGAGCTCCCTCACGGCAGCGCTGACATCCTGAGGAGCGGGGAGGGAAAGCAGAGTCAGGGCTGCTGGCAGGGCAGGGCAGGGGGTTCTACCCCAGAGCAGATCCAGCGGCTGCCCCCAGCCTGGCCAGGAGGGATCTGCTCTGGCTCCTGCAGGGAAGGAATGTTCCCAGCCGATTCAGCCGGCATTGCAGCGGCCTCACCTCCCGATCCAGGTGACATTACAGTGGCCTCATCTCCCGATTCAGGTGACATTGCAGCGGCCTCATCTCCCGATCCAGGTGACATTCCAGCGGCCTCATCTCCCGATTCAGGTGACATTGCAGTGGCCTCATCTCCCGATTCAGGTGACATTGCAGCGGCCTCATCTCCCGATTCAGGTGACATTGCAGCAGCCTCATCTCCCGATCCAGGTGACATTGCAGCGGCCTCACCTCCCGATCCAGGTGACATTGCAGCGGCCTCATCTCCCGATCCAGGTGACATTGCGGCGGCCTCACCTCCCGGCACTTCCCCATGCCCGCTCCCGCCCCTCCTGCCGGGAATTTGTCCCAGCAGCAGCAGGGGAAGGACACCAGCTGCCACCCTGGGACTTGGATTGTCCCCCTGGGGAATGCTGGCTACTGGGATTTAGAGCATTCCATGTATTTGGCTGCAGAAATTTCCCAGCCCAGGGGTTTTAGCTGACAGGCCAGCACAAAGATTGTTCTCTATGTGGTGCCTGGATTTGGGGTTTGCTATCAGCTTTGCTAGTTCAGGTGAGTTGTACCCACAGCCCCACATTCCCTGATGAATTCCTGCTGGAATAACCTGACAGCGCCTCATGGAGAGTGGAAATTCCCATGCAGAGGTACCACTTTTACACCAGCTGTGTCAGGAGCCAGCAGAGGTTCCAGGGAAGCTGAGTGGGATCAGGACAAGGACAGGTCTATATTCCATAGAACTTGCTGTTTAAAACCCTCATCCCCCAGCTCCCCTGATGTCCCTGGGGTCACTTGGCAGAGTTCCCTGGAACCCAGCTGATTTCACTCCCCCACCCCTGGAGCTCGGGCTCCAGATGATGTTTTAAAGCAGGACAAGGCAGTGGCTGGATGCACTCCCAGCCTGTGCTGAGGCAGCACACCTCTCCCTGCAGAAGCCCAGCTCCTTTCAGAGCCTCAGCAGCAGCCTCTACACATTCTTTCCCCTCAGGAAAAGGGATGCACATCCCTGCCTTCAGCACACATCCAGTGGGACCTACCTGCAAAAGCTTTCCTTCACTTCTGCACTTCCAGCTGGTTCCCTGGGAAGTTCCAAACTTCATCCCAGTTGAACATCTGATTTTGAGGCATCTCCAAAGTATACTGCTTGGGATTCAATACCTGTGAGGGAAGATGGCTTTGGCTTTAGCGCTGCTGAGGGATGATGGCCTCAGGCTGCAAAGGAGAGAGGAGATTTGGGGTGGCCGAGACATACCTGGGAGCTCTGGGAGGTCGGAAACAGGAACTGCTGTCTGAGCCCCTCTGCAAACGGTCTGTGCCTCCATTCCAGGTAATGCCAGCTGCTCCTTGGGGTCCTTCTGGGCTGTCGGTGGTGTCTGTCCAGGCTGAGGTATCTCCGTGTGCCTGTTCAGAGCAGCCCCTGGCTGAGGGGCCGCAGGCAGCGCTTTAGCCGTGTCTGTGCCAGCGCTGTCCCGGTACCCCGGTGCCCACACTGGGACGCGTGTTCGGCACGCTGCAGGCACAGCTTCTCCTGCAGATCCCTAGGACGCGAGGGCTGCCAGCCCTTCGGGGGCTTCTGGCCTCCTCCAGGCCCACACCGGGTACAGCCGCAGCGGGAGCAGCAGCCCCAGTCCTGGTCGTTCGGCGGGGATCCCCCGGGGATGCGGACACGGAGCGGGGGGGATGCGGGCGCTGTGGCTCTCACAGGGGAATGCGGTGTCCCGGTACTGGGGAGCGCGGTGGCCGCGGTGCTGCCGGGCCGGGCTCGGTGTCCCCGCAGGGCTGAGGGGCGGCGCCGTGTCCGCCAGGGGGCGCCCTGCGGGACCGGCGGCGGCGCTGAGGGAGCGGTGATGCCGATGGGGTCCCGGGGCTGTCACAGGCGATTCCCCCGCCCTACCCGTTTCCAGCCGTGATCCAGCGGCTGCTCCAGGGAAGCGCCGTCCTCCTGGCGCCCAGCACCATCATAGCCCCGGCTCCCCACGGCCCAGAACCCCGGCGGGACCCCAGATCTGTACCGAGCAGAGCAGGAGCGGCAGTACCTGGCTCGGTCCCAGCGCCCATTCCGGAGCGGCTCTTCCTACCTGTAGCGATGCCGGTCTGGTCCTGGTCCTATTCTCACCTCGATCATCCGGCTCCGGTGGGACCCCAGTCCCGCACTGGCCGCAGCCGGAGGAGCAGCACCAGGCACGGTCCGAGCAGCCATGCCGGAGCGGCTCTTTCCACCTGCAACGATACCGGTCCCGATCCCAGTCCCAATCCGGCCTCAACCATCCAGCCGTAGCACCCACACCCTGCCCGCCTCCCATAGGAGACACCAGCAGAACCAGGACCGGAATCCCCGAGCCCGGATCCCAATCTCACCTAGCCCCCATACCCTGTCCACCTCCCACAGTGGACACCGGCAGGACCAGGACCCGAATCTCCGGGCCCAGCTCCCGATCCCGGTCTTACCTGAGCACCTCGGGCTCCACGCAGCACCAGCCCCCGATCCGGATCTCCTCGCAGCGCTCCGACCGACGCTCCCGCAGCATCCCGAGCAAAGCATCCCCCGAAGAAAACGGAACAGGCGCGGATTGGCCGGCTTTTATGGGCGGGAGGGGGGGCGGGAGAGGGGCGGGGCGGGGAGGCGGGGCTCCGGGGGCGGGGCCGGCACAGGTGTGAGGGGCGGGGCGTGCACAGGTGTGAGCGATCCCAGTGCGTCTGCGCGGGGCGGGGCCTTGGGGAATTTAAGGCGCGGAGAGGGCCGAGCGGAGCCATTTGCTCCTCGGAGGTCCGGTGGGTGAGGGTGCTGTCGGTCGGGGCTCTATATCTCTGTTCCTCTATATTTTTCTCTGTATTTCTTTTCTTTTGTGTTTCTGTTTCTCTACACCTCTCCTTTCTCCCCTCCCTTCCTCCCCTCCCCCACCCCCCACACCCACCCCCCCCCCCTAACCCCCCCCCCCTCCCTCTCCCCCCTAGCCCTCCCCTCCCTCCCCCCCCTACGGCCGCCCCCCGCCCCCCGCTCCCATCCCACCTCCCTATTCCCTCACTCACCCGTACCCTACTCATCCCTACCTTACCCTACCCTATTCCTCCATCCTCTCCCTTCCCTCGCCGCCCCGCCTTCCGCCCCGCCCCGTCCCCTGCTGCCCCGCCCTTCCGCCCCGCCCCGTCCCCTGCTGCCCCGCCCTTCCGCCCCGCCCCGTCCCCCGCTGCCCCGCCCACCCCGACCGCTCCCCCCTTCCCCTCGCGTACCCCCCCCGCTCCCCTATTCTCGTTCCAGCTGCGGGGCTCGGGGGTGCCGGGCAATAATAAAGCCCTGAGGGCCGGGAGCCCGGCGCCCCCGCCCTCGCTGGGGCCCCCACACGGGGCGGAGCCGCTCTGCGGTCGGCCCCCCATTCCAGTTCAATACACCGCCCCACACCGCCGGGGTTCCGGCTGTCCCTACATCACACTGGGGGGTGCGGGCCGGGGGTGCGGGGTTACAGCGGCCCCCTCGTTAGGAGGGGGTCCGGGGGGTGGTGGGGTGGGGTTAGGAAGGGGCCCCCTCATTAGGAGGGGGTCCCTGGGGGGGGGGGGGGGGGGGGGGGGGGGGGTAGGTAGGGCCCCCTCCGGAGGAGGGGGCCCCGGGGGGGGCGGGGCGGGGCCCCTCCGGGGGAGGGGGCCCGGGGGAGGGGGGCGCGGGGCGGAGGGGGGCCATTCCCCCCTCCTGGCCCCGCCCCCCCTCCCCGGGCCCCCTCGCTCCGGACGGGGTCCCGGCCCTGCCCCCCTCCCGGGGACCCCTCCTCCCGGACCGGGGCCCGGGGGGGAGGGAGGGGGGGGCGGGTGGGGTGGGGGCGGCGGACGGGGAGGGCCGTTCGTGTGTGTGCCTTATACGTGTAGCTTGTGTTTCACGGCGCAGAGTGACGTGCCCCCCTCTGCTTCCTCCCCACCCCACCCGCCCCCCCCTCCCCCCCCCGGGCCCCGGTCCGGAGGAGGGGTCCCCGGAGGGGGCGGGGCCGGGACCCCCGTCCGGAGGAGGGGACCCGGGGGAGGGGGGCGGGCCAGGAGGGGGGAATGCACCCCCCCTCCGCCCCCCGGCCCCCCTCCCCCTGCGGCCCCGCCCTCCCCCGGAGAGGGGGCCCGCCCCGCCCCCCCCGGGGCCCCCTCCCCGGAGGGGGCCTACCTAACCCCCCCCCCCCCCCCATGGGACCCCCTCCTAATGAGGGGGCCCCTCCTAACCCCCCCAAGGACCCCCTCCTAACGAGGGGACCCTTCCTGACCCCCCCTCAGGACCCCGTCCTAATGACGGGGTCCCCCACCCCGGGACCCCCTTCAAACAAGGGGTCCCCCAAACCCGACCCCCCCATCCCGGGACCCCCCTCCAAACGAGGGGCCCCCCGTGGGGATGGGGGAAGCGGAGCCCCGGCGGCCGCCCCCTGCGTTCCACAACCATGGAACTGCAGGGGGACACCAGCGGGGCTCCAGCGGGGCCGGGGGCGCCGGACTCCGGCCCTCTGGGCTTTATATATTGTCCGGAACCCCCAGCCCCGCGGCTGAGAGGAAAGAAGGAACGGAGAGAACGGCAAGAGAGGAGGGATAGCAGGAGGAAAGTGAAAGGGAAGGGAAAGGCTGGAAAGGGACAGACGGACAGCGGACAGAGAAGGGAGAGAGGGGGGAATAGAAAGAGTAAGGGGGAAGAGGAGGGTAGGGTCTAGGGGATAAAGAAGAAGAATACAGAGAGGAGAAGGAAGAGTAGAGGAGGGGACAGGACGGAGGCCGAAACGGGAGGAGAGGAAAGGGGGGAAGAGAGAGAAGGGGAATACAGAGAGGAAAAGGAACGGCAGAGGGGGAGACAGGAGGGGAGGCCGAAAGAGGAGGGAAAGGAGTCGGCTTTGAGGAGGAGAGAAAAGGGGGGAGAGAGAAAAGCAGAGAAAGAAGGGGAATACAAGCAGGAGAAAGGAAAGGTAGAGAAGGGAAGAGGAAGGGAGAAAAAGCCGCGGAGCGGGGACAGAACCCACCCGTCCGCACCGAGCTCCGAGTGAGCAAATGGCGGTTAACGAGATTACCGGATCTTAAATAACCTCGGCCACGCCCCGCGCAGCCGCGCTGACGTCCCGCACACCTGAGCCGGAGTCGGGACCGCCCCCGGCCCCGCCTTCACGTAGCTCTGGCCCCGCCTCACGTAGCTCTGGCCCCGCCCCCGATCCCCGCCTCACGTAGTTCTGGCCCCGCCTCCGGCCCCGCCTTCACGTAGCTCTGGCCCCGCCTCCGGCCCCGCCTTCACGTAGCTCTGGCCCCGCCTCACGTAGCTCTAGCCCCGCCCCCGAGCTCCGCCCCACGTAGCTCTGGCCACGCCCCCAAGCCCCGCCTCACGTAGTTCTGGCCCCGCCCCCGAGGTCCGCCTCACGTAGCTCTGGCCACGCCCCTAAGCCCCGCCTCACGTAGTTCTGGCCCCGCCTCCAAGCCCCGCCTCACGTAGCCCTGGGCCCGCCCCGACTCCGCCCCGCCCTGCCCGGGATGGGAGCGGGGCCGTCGCTGGCGGTCCCGCCCGTGTCACACACACTGGCCCCGCCCGTGTCCCCCACACCGGTCCCGTCCGTCGCACCGGGCCGAACCGGGGCTGCTCCCGGCGCTGCGCGGAGCCCCGAGCGCTGAGGCGGGGCCGGGATGGGCCGGGGTTCTGGCTCGGCTCCTGTCGGTGTCGGCTGCCGGGGGGGTCCCGAGCGGTGCCGCCTCTCCCGCGGCGGGCGCGGTGTGGGGCGGGGATCGGGACCGGGACGGCCGCGGGCGGCGGGAGCCCCAGAACGGAGGCTCCACACGGACGGAACCGGGAACCGGCCGGGGCGGGGGGAGCCCCAGGACCCTCAGACCCCGCCGCATTCCCGGTGCCACGGAATCATTTCCCAGTGCAGGCCGAGGAGTCTTTATGAGAAAACTCAAAACTCAAGGATACGGGATCTGAGGGGAGGGGAGAGATTCTGGTATAAATTCAAAACACATTGCAAAAAATAAATCTATAGAGCAGCCCATGTGCTCTCCCAGCCTGGTTTCTGTGTGCTCGTCTGTGATTCCAGCTGCTCCCATGGGATTTTCAGCCTGTGGGGCTGCACTGCCTTGCCCGGTGCTAAGCACCACAGGAAACAATGGGAAAACCATCGGGATCAGGCCGTGGAGCCTCTCAGTAGCCGTGTCCCAAAAGTCTGGCAGTGCCCAGCGCCTCTGGCTGCAATTTGAGGGGTCCCAGCACGGGCCTCTGGCACAGGGCCCCTTGCTTCCCCAAGTTCCCTTTAACCAGGATGATTTTTGGGCTAGGAGCACCCAAAGCCAGCAGAACTGGCCTTAACCACTTTTTTTTTGTGGGACCTCTCCTCTCTCTTCCTCACCAAATTCCCACTGTCAAAAGCCATCCCCTCAGTCTCTCCAAGGAACTGAACTTGGATTTCCCAATCCAGCAGGGCAGAAATGCTGCTGTCCTTATTGTATATCCTAACTGCAGTAATTGCTTAAGAAATAATAGAAAGGAATTAAAGGAATGAAGAGAAAATAAGAGCTGCCAGCTCCAACCCCTTATCAATAATTTGCTTTAATTAACCAACTCAAACAAAGTCATTCACACCACATTGATACAGTATGACTCTTTTTAATGGAGTTACAGATGAATATTGCAGAATGTAAAAAACTTTAAAAAGCCAGAAACTCTTTTAAGATATAGACAGTGTGCAGCTGCAGAGAGTCTTGGGATTCAGGAGAAAAATGCCCAAGTTTTCAGTCTGTAGCATCTTCCACTCTGTGGTCCCTGGCAGCAAACGTGGCTTCAGCCTCAGGAAGGCACAGGGAGTCAGGGATGTCACCGATCCTGGTGCCACCTCAGCCTTTCAGCAGCACAGTCTGCAGGGAGAGAGAACAAACGGGTCAGAATGGACGGCCTAATTCCAGAAAATCATCCCAATCCATACAGCACTGGGCAGAGCTGTAAGAACTTCCCAAAGGTTCCTTTCCCTGAGGACTGAGGGCTCCAAGCTAAAGGCACAGGCTGGGCCTGCCATGGACAGACTACGGGAAGCCCAGAAGGAAAAGCGACTGGGCCAATTCCATCCAACATTCCAAAATCAGGCTCCTCACCAGCAGTACAGAAAACCCCTCTGGGGTAGAGCAGCAGAAAAAGCCACCTCTGCACTTCCCAGAGATATAACAGGAGAGCCCTCAGTGCAGTGCCTGTGAGTGCAGTGGGGCTGGCACACAAACATTCTGTGCTCACCTTTCAATGGAGTCAATAGTGAAACAGAACAAATCTCTCTTGTAGTCCAGGCTCCTTGAGGTGCACCTGTAGATGCTGCCGAGGATCTTTGAGCAGCCAGAGCAGAATAAGGTTTCTACTAAGCTGTAATGGAGAAATAACATTGATTCAGAAAAAAATAAAAGGAAGCACCTCACCCCATCCCTTTCCTTAAAAAAACCCAAAAAAAACAAAAACAAAACGCCAAACAATCATGCATTATCATTTCTTGAGGCATTCATTCTTGCTTTACACGGTGTAAATTATGAGCACTCATCTTTCAGCCTGAATTTGCAGCAGCTCCTCAGACTGACTGACCTCAGCAAGCCCTGATCAGAATCACTACATATCAGGATCACTACATATCAGGATCACTACATATCAGGATCACTACAGATCAGGATCACTACATTGAGGTAGGGACCTCAAAGCCCATCCCATCGCAGCCCTGCCATGGCAGGGACACTGCCACTGTCCCAGCTGCTCCCAGCCCCAGTGTCCAGCCTGGCCTTGGGCACTGCCAGGGATCCAGGGCAGCCACAGCTGTGCCAGGGCCTGCCCACCCTCACAGGGAAAACTGCTTCTGACACTGAATCCAAACCTGCCTTCCTTCATGCTTGAGGCCATTCCCCTTGTCCAGCCCTGCCTGTCCTGTGAGGAATCCCTGTCCCTCAGCCCACACAGCACACCGCACACAAATGAGAGTTCCAGGCCCACACCGGCACTGCGGGCCCTGCACCGGGGCTGTCCCGGGATCCCCGCCCGCCCCGGGGCTGTGTGAGCAGCAAAGGCTGGGTGTGCGCTGTGAGGCACAGGGACAGGCCCTGGTGTCCCTGTGAGGCACAGGACAGGCCCTGGTGTCCGTGTGAGGCACAAGGACAGGCTCTGGTGTCCCTGTGAGGCACAGGACAGGCTGTGCTGTCCGTGTGAGGCACAGGGACAGGCTGTGGTGTCCGTGTGAGGCACAGGACAGGCTCTGGTGTCCCTGTGAGGCACAGGACAGGCTGTGCTCTATGGCACAGGGGCCATTTCTGCGTACCCTGTAAGAGATAATGTGTCACCAAAGCCTGGCCTGACACACAAAGGGTGTCCAGGCCTGCCTGCAGCTGGAGCTGACAGCTGAGGGCACAGCTCTGTCACCCACAGCCCTGGGCTGCTGAAACCTCTTGGACACAATAAACTGCATTTTGGAGAGCTGCCTGGGGCCCTGCATCCCTCATTTTGGCTCTTATCAGTGAGGTTTGCCAAAACCCTTCCTGCCTGTCCCTCAGTGCCCGCTCTGGACATGCACGTGCTCCTTTCTGTGCCTGCCCCTGGCCCCCATGTCCCCTCTCTGTGTCCTGGGTGCCTCAGGTGCCCCGTGCACCTCCAGGTGCCAGCAGCACCCAGGGGAGCTGGCCCCAAACTGGGGGCACCAAACTGGGCCAGGCACCCCAAGCCCCTCCGGCCACGAGCTGGAGCTGGGCAGGGCCAGGGTCCCAGACAATTCCCCACCTGTCAGGAAATGCCACAGCTTTGTCCCAGAAAGGAGAGAGTCCTGCAGCTTTGGTCCAGTAAAGGGAGAGGCACTGGGGAACGTGCCCAAGGGGGTTTTTCCTTCCCCCTTTCTTTCTCTCCCTCTCTCTCCTGGTTCTTTCTCTCATTCTCTCTCCTGCTTTTTTCTCTTTCTCTCCCTCCCTCCCTCTCTGTCCCATCCTCTCTCCCTCTTCTATTTTTTTCTCTTTCTCTCCCTCTCTCCCATTTTTTTCTCTCTCTCTCCCATTTTATTCTCTCTATCCTTCTCTCTCTCAATCTCCCTCAGTTTTTTCTCTTTCCCTCCCTCCCTCTCTCTTCTCTCCTATTTTATTCTCCTTCTGTATCTCTCTTTCCCCCCCTGTATTTTTTCTCTCTCTCTCCCTCCTTCCCTCATTTTTTTTTCTCTCTTTCTCTCCCTCCTTCCCTCATTTTTTTTTCTCTCTTTTTCTCTCTCTCCCTCATTGTCTCCCTCTCTTTCTCTCCCGTTTTTTTCCTCTCTCTCTCTCTCTCTCTCTCTCCCCTGGGTTTTCCTCTCTTTCTCTCTCTCTCCCATTTTTTTTTCTCTCTCTTGTTCTCTCTCTTTTTCTTCCTTGCTTTCTCTCTCTCTCTCCTCTCCCTTGCTCTCAGTACTGCAGCCTCCTTTAATCCCAAACTCCCAAACCTTCCCAAACCACCTGCCCCATTTCCCCCCTGACTCCTCTCAGGTGCCCTGAATTACCAGAGGTGATGAGCCCAGCAGCCCCAGGGACTGGCAGGGCAATGCCTGAATGATTCTGGGATTCCAAGAGGTTCCTGGGGAGCAGAGGCACGGTGCAGGTGCCCAGATGTGAGTGCTGCTGCCCCAGGATGTCTCCAGCAGCCTTCACTGCACTCCCCAGCTTTGTGCACGTCTCTTGAACAGCCAAGGGCAGGGATGGGCCTGCACCCATCAGGAAATGGAGTTTGTGCACCAAGGGATGTGTGCAGGGCCATGAAGCACTGCCTGTGCAGGGATTGCCTGGCACCCATCAGGAAATGGAGTTTGTGGGGTAAGGGATGTGTGCAGGGCCATGAAGCGCTGCCTGTGCAGTGTCAGGCCTGGCACCCATCAGGAGATGGAGTTTGTGCACCAAGGGATGTGTGCAGGGCCATGGAGCGCTGCCTGTGCAGTGTCAGGCCTGGCACCCATCAGGAAATGGAGTTTGTGCACCAAGGGATGTGTGCAGGGCCATGGAGCGCTGCCTGTGCAGTGTCAGGCCTGCACCCATCAGGAAATGGAGTTTGTGCCCCAAGGGATGTGTGCAGGGCCATGGAGCGCTGCCTGTGCAGTGTCAGGCCTGGCACCCATCAGGAGATGCAGTTTGTACACCAAGGGATGTGTGCAGGGCCATGAAGCACTGCCTGCCCAGCCCTGCCTCAGGGATTTCCTCTGCTGGGCTCCCCACAGCCAGCAGGGCCTGTGTGACACCCCAAACCCGTTTGCACGTTTGGAAACCCTCCCCTGGCAGCAGGAAGCACTCAGGGATCCCATGGCCAACTGGCTGAGCTCTGTGCCCCACTGCCTTCACGCGGCACTGCGGGCCAGTGCCATTCACACACACAGAGCCAGAACATCCCTGCAGCCCTGGGATGGCACAGAGCCACAGGGATGGCAGGGCTGGCACAGAAATGCTCTGGCTGTTCCCGTGCACTCCCGAGGAGGGTGAAGATCAGGGGTTACTGCAGCCCCTGCAAAGGTCCTGGCTGTCACCAGCTGATCTTTAAGGTCACAAGTGTCAGCCCCAGTTGGAGTTACCCTGGGCAGCTGCCAGGAGCCCTGGGGGTGTTTGGCTGCTTGTGAGGACAGAGCCCTGCAGCCCTGGAGATGTTTGTGAGGGGATGGACAATGCCCTGCAGCCCTGGAGATGTTTGGTTGGGGTAGACCTGGAATTCAGGGGCATTCCTGATATCCTCATGCTCCTCCCAGAGTTCATTTCTGTTGGAACACATGGGCAATGTGTCCATCACACTCCACCTTTAAGAAAGATAGCAAAACTGTGGGCAAAGATGGAAATGTTTAGCTTTCAAAGGTTAAAGGTGGTGCATGAAGCTGGAAAGCTCACCTTTGAAGGAATGTGAATATAATAAGTTAAGTGCTTAAGAGCTTGGAAGTGATAAAAGCAAACCAACAAAGAGTTGTTTTCAAAATTAACTTTCTTTCTTTTTTTTTTTTTTTAAACAAGACCCAAATTTCATGCATAATGCACTGACTGTTACTGTCCTGGATATTTGCTACCTTTTTTTTGGAAAAAAAGCAGAGGAAGATACTTTCTGAATGAAACTAGAGCTAGATCAAAATAAACTCTGCATTGCTCTGTGAAATAAACTGTCAGTATTCCCCTGCCAGTCTGTCCTTGTTTTGTGTTATGGCACTACACAGAGGCTCCCACTGCCCAATCCAGAGAGTTCTCCCATGATTTTCTGTCATGCTCAGCAGCTCATTTTAACCCCAGAGGTTGAAAATCCCTGGGAGCGGTTGGAATCAAGAGCAAATCACACAAAAAACAGGCTGGGAGAGAATATGAAACCTTCCAGAGATTTACTTTTCCTACTGCTTTTTTAATTTAACGCAGGACCCCTCTCTTCCCCCTAGACCCCATATTTTTAACTCGGGGTTTTTTTTCTCAAAAAGAATTCCCTGCCTAGGCTGGGAAAAAAAACCCCTCCAAATTATTTAGGGGATTTGGGATGGGTTCAGTTGGTCAGTAGGAGCAAAAACTTGGCAAGAAATTCCTTATCTCTTGGGTCCAGCGAGAGGCTCAACGTGAACACGAGTGAAAATACATTCAAAAATAACAATAAAACAAATAAAAATAAAAGCAATAATAATATAAACAACAATAATATAAAATAAATTTTAAAACAAAAATAATTTTAGCTATTGAAGCCCCAGTGGCGCTGCAGTTCCGCCGGCGGCCACCGGAGGGCGCTTCTCTGCACCGCCGCGCTGTGTCCGCCAGGCGGCGCCCGCGGGGCTTGGCGGGTCCCGGGGCTCCTCCCGTTCCCAGCCGCGATCCCGGTCCCGATATCCCGGTTCTGATGCCGGTCCCGGTTCTGATCCCGATGACAGGTGAGCACGGCACAGGGAGGGAACACGGCCGGGCGCCATCCCTGTCCCTGCAGCGTCCAAGCCCGGCCCTGCCCTCCCTCACACAACGTCCCGTGCCGCTTCGTGGCCGCCTTCGGCGCCGGGTTCTGTGCCACGGTGGTGGCGTCGCCGGTGGACGTGGTGAAGACGCGGTGCATGAACGGCAGCCCCGGGCAGTACCGCAATGCCCTGAGCTGCCTGCTGGCCCTGCTCATGCAGGACGGCCCCGCCGGCCTCTACAAGGGGTGAGTTCAGCTCCTGCGGACCGGTCGCGGCACAGCGCCCCAAACACCCCGAGCCGCGGGCAGGATTTGGGGGATCCCCGCTCTGGGGATGTCCCCGCACGTCCCCTGAGCCCCGTTTGTGCCGGCACAGCTTCGTCCCGTCCTTCCTGCGGCTGGGCTCCTGGAACGTGGTGATGTTCGTGTCCTACGAGCGGCTGCAGCGCCTGATGGTGCTGGCACGGCCGGCGCTGGCCTGAGCCCGCGGCGCCCCGGGCCGCCCGGCGAGGCTCACATCGATTACATTCATCGCATCCATTCTATTCATTGCCGGAGCGCCGGGGAGCAGCGGAGCCACGGGCCCGGGGAGGGACGCGAGGAGGAGGAGGATGCTGGAGGAGGAGAAGCGCGGGAGAACAGAGGCTTTCAGAGAAGAGTTTTTAGGGACGGAGGAAAAAATGTTTGTTGGCTTTGCAGCCGGGAAGAGCAGCGCTTCCCGAGGGCGGGGGTGTGGGCAGGCGGGCCCAAGCTGAGGGCCAGGGAATTCCCGTTGTTCCTCACTGGCGCTTCCAATAAATAGCCCCTGTGGGGCCTGATCACAGCGTGGCTCAGGGTTTCTTTGCCTTTTTGGGGTGTTCAGGGTCATTGTCCAGCTCTGCGTGTGATACTAGCCCAGCACATTCTCTGTCACTGCCGGGGCACTGAACAACTTCCCACTGATTGATCTCTGATTATTCAGGTCATTGTCACAATCACCAACCACACCGAGGCAGCAGATCCTTGACCCACGGCAATCTCTCTAAAGGCTCAGATGGTCCCTTTATGGGACAGTGAAGATGTGTATCCTGAGCAGGAGAGGACACAGAATTCCCTTTCCCTGTTTCCCAAGCTGGGAATTGCTCTCTCCCCATGGGTAACTGGCAGGAACAAGGTTCCCTCTGCTGTCACTCCATCTTCAGCACCCTCATTTGTCACAGACACTCAGCTCTGTTTCAGGGACTCCCGTCAGACACCCGATGGCTGTGATCAGAAGCAATTCCCCAGGCGGTTTTAGCCCCGGGAGCAGCAGGAATGGCCAAGGACAGCTGCTGTCCCGGGACAAGGCGGCCGGGCTGCGGTTCCGTGCCCAGCCCCGTGCCCGCCCTGCAGAACGCGGGGTCGCTCTCTCCGCCCCGTCCCTGTGCCGGGATCGGGACAATGCCCTGGCTCGGGCAGGGCACGGCGCCCTCGGGTGCGGCCGGAGGGGACAGGGGCGCGCAGGGGCCGCCCGGGCGGGGCGGCACCCACAGGGCCGCGTGTGCTGCGGCGCCGCTGCCGGAGCCGCTGCTGTGCGGGACGGGTCTGTGCCGGCACTCGCGGCTCGCTGCGATCGCGCTCCGTGGAGCGAAACCCGCGCCGCGCTCCGGCTGCGCTGGGATGGGACGGGCTCCGCTCTCGGCAGGCAGCGGGACGGGGGTCCCTGTGCCACCCCACGGGTCCCACAGAGAAGCTGCTCCTGTGGCCGAGGAACAGCGGGGAAACTGAACAGTCCTGAGGGAAACCGACGGAAAAACAACTTTGGTTTGGGTTTGGACTTGACATTTTCCCCCGGCCCCCACCTGATCCGGGTGTTTTGCCTTAGGGAACAAGAGACAGAAGGGGGAATGGGGCAACAGATAATTTGTTACCCCAAAAGGGACGAGCTTATTTCTGTTAATTCCCGAAACACCTGGAATGATTTGGGTCTCGGAAACATCTGGGAGCCTCCCTGTGAATCCTGGGTGGGGCCGAGGTTATAAAAGGAGGAAAGGATGGAGGCAGGGGGGGTTCGGGGGGGCGAGGAGCAGCGCTGCCTTGGGGATTTGCATCTGGAAGCGGCCACCAGTTTCCTGCTGGGAATCCTGGAAAGAGAACTCGGTGAGAAATGCGAATGCTGCAGCTGGAGCGCTGAGAGGGGAGAGTCTGCAGGGAATGTGTCTGGTGAGTCTCCTCATGCCCCATATCTGATGCTGGGCTGGCACCGGGGCACCTCATTCCCATTTAAACTCTCCCGAAATGCACTTAAATTACAAACTGGACTGCAAAAGGCACGTGGGAAGCTTTGGGTCCATAAGGGAATGCTCCAGGGATGTGCAGCCTCCGACCTGCACAAATAACTCCTGCTCCCACAGAAACCTGCTGGCTCTAGGGCAGGAGTGGCAGCAAAGCGGCAGCTCCAGTGCCACCCCAATAAGTGACTGTCCTTGGGGCTCTCGGGGCCGGGAGGGAATGCTGTCCCTGCCCCTGGGGGAAAGCAGGAGCAGGATCAGCGCTGCAGCTGGGTCTGCTCCTGCTCTCTGTCTCCAGGGTGCCCTGGAGGGCTCTGGCTCGGGATAATCTGTGTGTGACAGCTTCCCGTGCCTGCGCCCAACCCCTCTGGGGACAGAACGTGCCCAAAAGCTCCATTAACCCTTTCCCTTTCTGTGTGTGTGAGAGCTTCCCGTGCCTGTGCCCAGCCCCTCTGGGGACAGAATGTGCCCAAAAGCTCCATTAACCCTTTCTCTGTGTGTGAGAGCTTCCCGTGCCTGTGCCAACCCCTCTGGGACAGAATGTGCCCAAAAGCTCCATTAACCCTTTCCCTTCTGCTGGCAGGGCAGCGTGTGAGCCCAGGGCATCCTCCCTGGAGCAGGGACACCCGAGGATGAGCCGCAGGGATTCAGCCATCAGAGCAGGTGAGGATGGATCTCTTTGTGCTTGGCAATTGCTCTGCTGGTTTAATGTCACACTGCAGTGCCCTCCAGCCCCTGTGCCCTGCAGCAGCACCCACAGCCCCTGGGCTGGGCAGGGAACAGCTCTGGGAGGGAAATGGATGTGCAGGAAATTTCCAGAGTTTGACAGAAGGCTCACATAGTGTGGATCTGTATGGAAATTCTGGGATAAGAAATGCTGACTTAGAAATGGCACGGAATAGGGCAGGCATTGCTGAGAGAGAACTGGAGCTAGAAACAAGTTTTAAAGGATGGTTTGTAAATAAGACTGGATACCTTAGAGAAATAGAACTATGAAAGATGCATTGTAATGAGATTCACAAGGGGTAATTTTAGATGATTGTCTTTAAGGCACTTACAGCATGGTGTGGCAGAAGCTGACAGGCCAAGAAACACTTACAGTGTATTGGAATTAGGAAACAGCTGGCTGTTGATTGTGATGGGTGAATTCTAACATCTGTATTGTCTCTCTCACCCTTCACATGAGACTAAACATGGGATCCAAGTTTTTAAAATGCCTCTCAGTTGCCCCATGTCTGGGTCAGAAAAGAGAATAATCTGATAAACTGTGCTTTGTGTGAGGAAGATTTATCAGATTCCTTCCAACCTTCTCTGGGGTTTTTGTGCCAAAGGGGCTCTGAGCCCAGAGCCACACAGGGTGTCTGTGCCTGCATCCATGTCAGTGACATTTGCCAAGTGTGACAGGACAGCAGAAACACCCTGGGTTTGTTGGGCCAGAGATGGAACATGGAGGTGTCTGTGCCAGCAGGGTGTGAGTGCTGCCAGCCTGGGCTGTGGTGCTTCTGTCCCTCAGCAGCCAGGGCAGGGAGGGAAGTGCAGGTGAGGCAATTTTGGCTGTTTCAGACTGCTTGGTGCAGACCTGGCAGCACTGGCAGAACAGCTTTCCTCCTCCTTTCTGTCCATCCCTGAGCGGAACATTGAGATGATGCTGCACTGAGCCCTCTCGTTTGTGGGTGTTGTTTGGTTGGTTTGTTTGGGTTTTTCTGTTTTTAATGTATTTCTAAGTGGTGCAGTGAGGAGCAAGGTGCTGGTTACATGATTTCTGACTGACACATCACAGGAATGGGCACAGGTGAGTGCAGGTGCTTCCTGGCACATCCAGTGTGCCATCCTGAGTGAGGGTTTCCAGCCCCAGCTGCCCGTGCACAGCTCCTCACTGCTCAGTCACTGTGAGCAGCTCCCTCCTTTCCTGGGCACATCCCTGCAGTGGGAGCAGAGTCCCCTGACCCTGCAGGAATTCCCTGCTCCTCTGGAGAGGGGTGAGGCCAAAGCTTGGGGGCAAAGGACAACAGCCAAACCAGGGCCCTTGTGGCCCTGATGCATCCAGGACAGCGTGTTTGCCTTGTTCCCAGCACTGGTGAATCTAAACAAGATTTATTTTTGACAAGACTGCCTGTTCCTTCACTTCTCCAGCTCTCCCCCCACACCTGGCTCTGCAGCTGTAGCTCACCCTGCCCTGGCTGTGGCTGATAAAAAATCATTTTTGTAGCAGCAATCCATTCTTGTAAAGAGCACAGAGTGTACAGTGCAGTAGAGAAAATCCATCCAAATAAGGGACTCTGCCTTCCTGCTGTTCCTGTAGCTCTCCTTCCTGCTTTCACCTGGGCTGGCAGGATGGGCAGGGCCCATATTTATCATATGAAAGTGTGTTACTGAATTTGTCCAGAAGTTCTGATTACAGACACTCATTTTCTGACAGAAAGCATTTTCCCTTTCCCCTGCTGTTCCCAGGTGCTGCCCAGGCTGTCTCTCTGTGCTCCCAGGAGGAAGGGCAGCCCCTGCCTGGCCTGCCCAGCCCAGCTGGATGGGACAGGGCTGTGTGGCCTGGCAGGGCAGGGACAGCTGGCTGTGCTCTGGAGTGCCTTGGGACCTTCCCCTGGCAGCGTTGGAGGGGTTTCTCTCTGGGATTGCTTGTGAGGCACCATCCCTTTGTACAGAGCCCAGTGCTGAAGGACTGACAAGTGAGATAAAAATGGTTCTGGTAAATGAGGCAAAGAATGCAATAAGAAAAATGAGCTTACTTTTAATGTCTGAAATGGTTGGGAATAGAAATGCTGGGAAAGGGCACTTTTATGTTTGAATTGGTGTCACCTCTCATGGATAAAACCCCACAGTGAGCCAGCAGAGCACAAGTGTGAAAGCTGGATCCTTTGACTTCCACAGTGCAATAATTTTCTTTTCCTCCTCTCTTTCAGGATAGCAGAAATCCCCAAACTCCTCCCAGCGTTGCCCAAACCTTTGGTGTTTGAGCAGCCCCAGCCCAGCCGTGCCCTGCTGTGGGTGAGTCAGAGGCACCCAGGGCTCCTCCTGCCCTCTCTGCTGCCCTCACTGCCTGGGGCTGCCACTGCTGCCAGCCCGGCCGGGGCTGCTCACAGGGCAGGGTGAGGGAAGGGACAGGCCCTGACTCCGTGGGGCACAGGGCTCATTTGTTATTTTATTGTATCTATGGCATTAAACTATGCTAAAAGAATAGAAGAAAGGATCTCATCAGCAGGCCAGCTAAGAGTAGAAAAAGAAGGAATGAATACCAAAGGCTTGTGGCTGGGACAGAGAGTGTGAGCCAGCTGAGTGTGATTGGCCATTAATTACAAACAGCCACAGACCTCCCTGCTTTATCTATTATTTTTCTGTTCATGCCTGTGTGTTGTATTTTTACATCAATCCAAGCTTCTTCCCAGGCTGCAGATCAAATCTTCGGGTGTCTCTGGAAGTTTCTGGTTTTCCAATTCCCACATCTCCCCTCTCTCTCTCTGCATTAAGAAATTTTTATTAATAGATCTATATGGATAATTTGTAATTGGTGTATTGATTAGGTAAGTAAAGAATGGATTTCTTTGAGTAGTGACACATACAAAGTATTTAAACTTAAAACTTTAGTTGAAGTTATTTAAATGTTTGGTGTAGGTTGGTTAATTAGTAAAGTTGTATAATTAAAAGTAAAACTAAATAGAGGCATAATATTTGATTGAATTTTATATTTTTCAGTTATTATTTAATAAGAATTTTATACTATTGATTTTTATATTTATAAAGACACTTAAAGTTAATAGTTTTTGGTGGGTGTGATACAAGATGATAGGTGTAAGTTGGAATTTTTGTGTAATTTCCATTTCTATTTACATTGATTTTTTAGTGCTGGAGTTGTCAGTGTGGTTTTTGTGTGATGTGGTTTTATGGTTTTTTATGGAAATTTACCTGGGCTTTTGTACTTGCTGAGATGTAGGTAAACTTTATGTTTTCATCTGAGAAATAAACTATTGATATATCTTGGTTTATAAAATTGCATAGAGATACTTATTTAAGATATTATTATAATTTTTTGTTATAAGTATGGAGAAATATTAGATTAAAATAATGTATGCAGTAAAGAAAAAATACTTAGGAATTATTTAGATTATATATAATTAGTAACATGTGAAATGATATATTTATTAAGTATTAAAATATTGTATATTATTTTAGAGTTTGTAACCGTTGACAAATTTTAAATTAGTGGAAGGTTCCATAATTGTTAAAAATAGGTTTAGTTGTTCTATTGATAAAGTTAAATTGTTAAGTTAAAACTATTTGAAATTTATTTTTGATATAGCAAACATTTGGGATTTTTGTTAATTATTTTATTTCGGTAGAGTTAGAGTTTGATTATAGTTTAAATTGTAATTGGTGGATGTTACTTAATACATTTTTATGTAATGTTTTTAAAAATAGTAGTTATGAGTAAAAATTTTAGGATTAAGGATTAATTAAATCATTTAATAATTGGGTTTTTAAAAGTATTTTTAGAATAGAGATGTTTTGAGTATAGTAAACTTATTTTTTCAAGATTTGAAAGTGGTTACAGACAGGATTGTGGATTTGGATATTGAGAGTGTGAGGGGGCAGGAAATGTAGCTGTAGGAGAGGCTGAATACTTAGTATGAAACTTAGAAAAATAAATTAATGTTGTAGTTGGATTTTTATAGAAGTGTTTTTGTAATAATAACTGAGGAAAGCTATAAGATTAATAGTTTGGAGGAGGTTTTTAATAAAGTTTATATTTTTGTAACTTTGAAAAATATGTAAAATTATGAGATAATATTAGGTTAAATTACAGAGTTAGTGTAGAGATTAGTTAGGGAGTTAACTTGGTTTCAGAGATGTATAAGTAGTTAGAGAATAAAAAAGTGGGATTTTGAAATGATGTGGTTTTGGTAATTACATAAAGAGATGGTAAAGTATGTGAAAGTCAGTTGTAAATATTCTAATAATATGTTACAAGTAATGTTTATTATAAACTTAATAATTTTCTATAATTAGTCTATTAGTACTGTTTGGAGAACCTAAGATAACTTTCTAAAAATATTTACGTATTAGGGAAATAGAGTAAAAAATTTAAAATAGTATGATATTAATAGTAATGCTATTTTTTTGGTGATATTTATAAAAGATAAAAACTAGACATTGTAATGAAGAATAGATTTTTTTATTAAATGGATGATGTAATCAACTGTATTTTTTTACTTATAAGTAGGTGTTTGTTAGAGTGTTATTGTAGTTGTTTTAATTTGAGTTGTTTTACTTTTTTAAGAAAATTAACTATATAGTTTGGAAAAATGATTTATAATAAAATTTAGGATAAGTTTCATTAAATAAGATTTAGAATTAATTAATTCTGATAGTAAGGAATAATAAACCTAATTTTATTAGACCATTACAGCGATAAAATGAAATTTAGGACTATTTAGACTTAAATGTAGTGAAGTTTAATTTTGTTTGATTTTATTAATACTTGAGTTACTGTAGGTTGTTATTTATAAATATTGAAGTTTTGAAAGTGTTTTGGAGAAACCTTAGATTGTTGGGTTACTATTACTACCTATATCCTTACATGGTGGTTTTATTTATTGGGAGCTATGTTTCTTGGTAAAAGATTTTTATTTATGTTCTATTTAGAATGGTACTAATTTGTATAGTGGGCTTTTTTTGTATTTAGGATATTGATTAGAATGTTCTATATTTTTGTGGGCTTTGAGTAATATTTATGTATAGGTTTTTGATATTTGAATAATTTTTAATGGTTTTTGTTACTTTTTAAAGAGTTTTTGATTTAGAATTTGAAGAGTATTTGGTGTTTGGAGGAAATAAATTTGGAGTTATTTTTGGATACGGTTGAACTGTATTTTTAATGTTAATAAGGTCTACTTTTGGTACATTAGTTTGATTTTTGGTTTGGTTGTGGGAGGGTCTCTTGTGTAAGCCTGAGACTGGTATTAGGACTTTTTGTCTAATGTTTTATGAGTCTGTTAAGGAGGAGGTGTTATTTAAAGTTTTATAAAATATCCTGAGAATCAGTTAAAATCATGGAAGAATCATTATGGTAATTGAAGTGTGTTATGTTGAAAGTTAAAGAGTTATAAGTCTTTTTTAATAACTTGAAATAAGGTGAGCTCAATCTACTTTTTCTGCCCCCACGAATGGCATGACCTGTGCCCACTGCTCACAATTCACCCAACCAAAATCAAGAGCAAATGTTGGCTGGGCTTTCAGAACTTGAAATAGCTTAGAAGCAAAATAAATAACTTTTTTCAACTGTGTTTTGTTTTTTCCTTCAGATGCTGGACTTACCTGTGTGGATGTGTGCTGAGCTCTCACGGCAGGAACCCGTCAGGCCTCGGTGGCTGTGAGTTCGTGTTTTTCTCACTGGGGAATTGGAAATAATACATTAATTAATTGCAGAATTAATTGAATTAATGACCCCTTTGCCCTTTTGTGCCCTGCTGTGTGGGACAGGGGCAGAGAGAGCGAGCAGAGGAGCGGCCGGGGCTGGAGAGGGGCAGAGAAAGGCAGAGGGACCTCCCTGGTGTCCCCAGGGCACTGTGGGGAACAGAAGGGACACCGTGAGGGCAAGGGCAGGCGGGGAGGGGACAGCCTGGGGCCAAACCCGGGTTCACCTGCAGGGAAATGAGTCAGGGATGGTTTGGAGGGAAGAGCTGAGGGGGTGAGTCCGCCCAGCTCGGCCCAAGTGGGAGCAGAGGTGAAGGCCAATCCAAAGCCAGCCCTGCTCAACCTCGGAGTCCCAGAATAAATTCTACAAACTGCCCATTGAGGTACTAAAAACACATAAAAACAGAACCAGGAGCAAACCAGAAGGTTCCTGGGAATCCCATTACAGTGTTGTCACAGCCTTTTTAACAGGTTTTTTATCACAACGCTGCATTTCTCTGTTGGGATCGTTCACTCTGTGGGCTGTGGGGTTTTTGGGTCTGAGCTCCCTCACGGTGGCCCTGACACCCTGAGGAGCGGGGAGGGAAAGCAGAGTCAGGGCTGCTGGCAGGGCAGGGCAGGGGGTTCTACCCCAGAGCAGATCCAGCTGCTGCCAACCAGCCTGGCCAGGAGGGATCTGCTCTGGCTCCTGCAGGGAAGGAATGTTCCCAGCCGATTCAGCCGGCATTGCAGCGGCCTCACCTCCCGATCCAGGTGACATTGCAGCGGCCTCATCTCCCGATCCAGGTGACATTCCAGCGGCCTCATCTCCCGATCCAGGTGACATTCCAGCGGCCTCACCTCCCGATCCAGGTGACATTCCAGCGGCCTCACCTCCCGATCCAGGTGACATTGCAGCGGCCTCACCTCCCGATCCAGGTGACATTGCAGCGGCCTCACCTCCCGGCACTTTCCCATGCCCGCTCCCGCCCCTCCTGCCGGGAATTTGTCCCAGCAGCAGCAGGGGAAGGACACCAGCTGACACCCTGGGACTTGGATTGTCCCCCTGGGGAATGCTGGCTACTGGGATTTAGAGCATTCCATGTATTTGGCTGCAGAAATTTCCCAGCCCAGGGGTTTTAACTGACAGGGCAGCACAAAGATTGCTCTCTATGTGGTGCCTGGATTTGGGGTTTGGTATCAGCTTTGCTAGTTCAGATGAGTTATACTCACAGCCTCAGATTCCCTGAAGAATTCCTGCTGGAATAACCTGACAGTGCCTCATGGAGAGTGGAAATTCCCATGCAGAGCTACCATTTTTGCACTAGCTGTGTCAGGAGCCAGCAGAGGTTCCAGGGAAGCTGAGTGGGATCAGGACAAGGACAGGTCTATATTCCATCGAACTTGCTGTTTAAAACCCTCATCCCCCATATCTCCCCTGATGTCCCTGGAGTCACTTGGCAGAGTTCCCTGGAACCCAGCTGATTTCACACCCCAACCCTGGAGCTCAGGCTCCAGTTGATGTTTTAAAGCAGGACAAGGCAGTGGCTGGATGCACTCCCAGCCTGTGCTGAGGCAGCACACCTCTCCCTGCAGAAGCCCAGCTCCTTTCAGAGCCTCAGCAGCAGCCTCTACACATTCTTTCCCCTCAGGAAAAGGGATGCACATCCCTGCCTTCAGCACACATCCAGTGGGACCCACCTGTAAAAGCTTTCCTTCACTTCTGCACTTCCAGCTGGCTCCCTGGGAAGTTCCAAACTTCATCCTGGTTGAACATCTGATTTTGAGGCATCTCCAAAGTATACTGCTTGGGATTCAATACCTGTGAGGGAAGATGGCTTTGGCTTTAGCGCTGCTGAGGGATGATGGCCTCAGGCTGGAAAGGAGAGAGGAGATTTGGGGTGGCCAAGACATACCTGGGAGCTCTGGGAGGTCGGAAACAGGAACTGCTGTCTGAGCCCCTCTGCAAACGGTCTGTGCCTCCATTCCAGGTAATGCCAGCTGCTCCTTGGGGTCCTTCTGGGCTGTCGGTGGTGTCTGTCCGGGCTGAGGCATCTCCATGTGCCTGTTCAGAGCAGCCCCTGGCTGAGGGGCCGC
Organism: Zonotrichia albicollis; assembly: GCF_047830755.1. Lineage (NCBI taxonomy): Eukaryota > Metazoa > Chordata > Aves > Passeriformes > Passerellidae > Zonotrichia > Zonotrichia albicollis. The sequence goes on from NC_133820.1 coordinate 2,951,281, forward strand.
AGGCAGCGCTTTAGCCGTGTCTGTGCCAGCGCTGTCCCGGTACCCACACCGAGATGTGTGTTCGGCACGCTGCAGGCACAGCTCCTCCTGCAGATCCCAAGGACGTAGGGCTGCCAGCCCTTCGGGGGCTTCTGGCCTCCTCCAGGCCCACACCGGGTACAGCCGCAGCGGGAGCAGCAGCCCCAGTCCTGGTCGTTCGGCGGGGATCCCCCGAGGATGCTGACACGGAGCAGGGGGATGCGGGCGCTGTGGCTCACAGGGGAGCGCGGTGTCCCGGTACAGGGGAGCGCGGTGGCCGCGGTGCTGCCGGACCGGGATCGGTGTCCCCGCAGGGCTGAGGGGCGGCGCCGTGTCCGCCAGGGGGCGCCCCGCGGGACGGGCGGCGGCGCTGAGGGAGCGGTGATGCCGATGGGGTCCCGGGGCTGTCACAGGCGATTCCCCTGCCCTACCCGTTTCCAGCCGTGATCCAGCGGCTGCTCCAGGGAAGCGCCGTCCTCCTGGCGCCCAGCACCATCATAGCCCCGGCTCCCCACGGCCCAAAACCCCGGCGGGACCCCAGATCTGTACCGAGCAGAGTAGGAGGGGCAGTACCTGGCTCGGTCCCAGCGCCCATTCCGGAGCGGCTCTTCCTACCTGTAGCGATGCCGGTCTGGTCCTGGTCCTATTCTCACCTCGATCATCCGGCTCCGGCGGGACCCCAGTCCCGCACTGGCCGCAGCCGGAGGAGCAGTACCGGGCACGGTCCGAGCAGCCATGCCGCAGCGGCTCTTTCCACCTGCAACGATACCGGTCCCGATCCCAGTCCCAATCCGGCCTCAACCATCCAGCCCTAGCACCCACACCCTGCCCGCCTCCCATAGGAGACACCAGCAGAACCAGGACCGGAATCCCCGAGCCCGGATCCCGGTCTCACCTAGCCCCCATACCCTGTCCGCCTCCCACAGCGGACACCGGCAGGACCAGGACCCGAAGCTCCGGGCCCAGCTCCCGATCCCGGTCTTACCTGAGCACCTCGGGCTCCACGCAGCACCAGCCCCCGATCCGGATCTCCTCGCAGCGCTCCGACCGACGCTCCCGCAGCATCCCGAGCAAAGCATCCCCCGAAGAAAACGGAACAGGCGCGGATTGGCCGGCTTTTATGGGCGGGAGGGGGGGCGGGAGAGGGGCGGGGCGGGGAGGCGGGGCTCCGGGGGCGGGGCCGGCACAGGTGTGAGGGGCGGGGCGTGCACAGGTGTGAGCGATCCCAGTGCGTCTGCGCGGGGCGGGGCCTTGGGGAATTTAAGGCGCGGAGAGGGCCGAGCGGAGCCATTTGCTCCTCGGAGGTCCGGTGGGTGAGGGTGCTGTCGGTCGGGGCTCTATATCTCTGTTCCTCTATATTTTTCTCTGTATTTCTTTTCTTTTGTGTTTCTGTTTCTCTACACCTCTCCTTTCTCCCCTCCCTTCCTCCCCTCCCCCACCCCCCCACACCCACCCCCCCCCCTAACCCCCCCCCCCTCCCTCTCCCCCCTAGCCCTCCCCTCCCTCCCCCCCTACGGCCGCCCCCCGCCCCCCGCTCCCATCCCACCTCCCTATTCCCTCACTCACCCGTACCCTACTCATCCCTACCTTACCCTACCCTATTCCTCCATCCTCTCCCTTCCCTCGCCACCCGGCCTTCCGCCCCGCCCCGTCCCCTGCTGCCCCGCCCTTCCGCCCCGCCCCGTCCCCTGCTGCCCCGCCCTTCCGCCCCGCCCCGTCCCCCGCTGCCCCGCCCACCCCGACCGCTCCCCCCTTCCCCTCGCGTACCCCCCCGCTCCCCTATTCTCGTTCTGTATTCCCCGCTCTCCTTCTTTCCTCGCAGCTGCGGGGCTCGGGGTGCCGGGCAATAATAAAGCCCTGAGGGCCGGAGCCCGGCGCCCCCGCCCTCGCTGGGGCCCCCACACGGGGCGGAGCCGCTCTGCGGTCCCCCCATTCCAGTTCAATACACCGCCCCACACCGCCGGGGTTCCGGCTGTCCCTACATCACACTGGGGGGTGCGGGCGGGGGGTGCGGGTTACAGCGGCCCCCTCGTTAGGAGGGGTCCGGGGGGGTGGTGGGGGGGTTAGGAAGGGGCCCCCTCATTAGGAGGGGGTCCCTGGGGGGTGGGGGGGGGGTTAGGTAGGGCCCCCTCCGGAGGAGGGGGTCCCGGGGGGGGCGGGGCGGGCCCCCTCCGGGGGAGGGGGCCCCGGGGGAGGGGGGGCGGGGCGGAGGGGGGGCATTCCCCCCTCCTGGCCCCGCCCCCCTCCCCCGGGCCCCCTCCTCCGGACGGGGTCCCGGCCCTGCCCCCTCCCGGGGACCCCTCCTCCGGACCGGGGCCCGGGGGGGAGGGAGGGGGGGGCGGGTGGGGTGGGGGGGCCGGACGGGGAGGGCCGTTCGTGTGTGTGCTTATACGTGTACTTGTGTTTCACGGCGCAGAGTGACGTGCCCCCCTCTGCTTCCCCCCCACCCCACCCGCCCCCCCTCCCCCCCCGGGCCCCGGTCCGGAGGAGGGGTCCCCGGGAGGGGGCAGGGCCGGGACCCCGTCCGGAGGAGGGGACCCGGGGGAGGGGGGCGGGGCCAGGAGGGGGGAATGCCCCCCCTCCGCCCCGCCCCCCTCCCCCGGGCCCCCTCCCCCGGAGGGGGCCCGCCCCGCCCCCCCCGGGGCCCCCTCCCCCGGAGGGGGCCCTACCTACCCCCCCCCCCCCCCCAGGGACCCCCTCCTAATGAGGGGGCCCCTTCCTAACCCCCCCCAAGGACCCCCTCCTAACGAGGGGACCCTTCCTGACCCCCCCTCAAGACCCCGTCCTAATGACGGGGTCCCCCACCCCGGGACCCCCTTCAAACAAGGGGGTCCCCAAACCCGACCCCCCATCCCGGGACCCCCTCCAAACGAGGGGCCCCCGTGGGATGGGGGAAGCGGAGCCCCGGCGGCGCCCCCTGCGTTCACAACCATGGAACTGCAGGGGGACACCAGCGGGGCTCCAGCGGGGCCGGGGGCGCCGGACTCCGGCCCTCTGGGCTTTATTATTGTCCGGCACCCCCAGCCCCGCGGCTGAGAGGAAAGAAGGAACGGAGAGAACGGCAAGAGAGGAGGGATAGCAGGGAGGAAAGTGAAAGGGAAGGGAAAGGCTGGAAAGGGACAGACGGACAGCGGACAGAGAAGGGAGAGAGGGGGAATAGAAAGGAGTAAGGGGAAGAGGAGGGTAGGGTCTAGGGGACAAAGAAGAAGAATACAGAGAGGAGAAGGAAGAGTAGAGGAGGGGACAGGAGGGGAGGCCGAAAGGGGAGGAGAGGAAAGGGGGGAAGAGAGAGAAGGGGAATACAGAGAGGAAAAGGAACGGCAGAGGGGGAGACAGGAGGGGAGGCCGAAAGAGGAGGGAAAGGAGTCGGCTTTGAGGAGGAGAGAAAAGGGGGGAGAGAGAAAAGCAGAGAAAGAAGGGGAATACAAGCAGGAGAAAGGAAAGGTAGAGAAGGGAAGAGGAAGGGAGAAAAAGCCGCGGAGCGGGGACAGAACCCACCCGTCCGCACCGAGCTCCGAGTGAGCAAATGGCGGTTAACGAGATTACCGGATCTTAAATAACCTCGGCCACGCCCCGCGCAGCCGCGCTGAGGTCCCGCACACCTGAGCCGGTCCCGGGACCCGCCCCGCACACCTGAGCCGGAGTCGGGACCGCCCCCGGCCCCGCCTCACGTAGCTCTGGCCCCGCCCCCAGCCCCGCCTCACGTAGCTCTGGCCCCGCCTCGGAGCCCCGCCTCACGTAGCTCTGGCCCCGCCTTACGTAGCTCTGGCCCCGCCTCCGGCCCCGCCTCACGTAGCTCTGGCCCCGCCTTCGAGCTCCGCCTTACGTAGCTCTGGCCCCGCCCCCTAGCCCCGCCTCACGTAGCTCTGACCCCGCCCCCGGCCCCGCCTCACGGAGCCCCGGGTCCGCCCCGAGTCCGCCCCGCCCTGCCCGGGATGGGGGTGGGGCCATCGCTGGCGGCCCCGCCCGTGTCCCCCACACCGGCCCCGCCCGTGTCCCCCACACCGGCCCCGCCCGTGTCCCCCATACCGATCCCGCCCGTGCCCCTCACACCGGCCCCGCCCGTGTCCCCCATACCGATCCCGCCCGTGTCCCCCACACCGGCCCCGCCCGTGCCCCTCACACCGGCCCCGCCCGTGTCCCGGGCCGAACCGGGGCTGCTCCCGGCGCTGCGCGGAGCCCCGAGCGCTGAGGCGGGGCCGGGATGAGGCCGGGGTTCTGGCTCGGCTCCTGTCGGTGTCGGCTGCCGGGGGGTCCCGAGCGGTGCCGCCTCTCCCGCGGCGGGCGCGGTGTGGGGCGGGGATCGGGACCGGGACGGCCGCGGGCGGCGGGAGCTCCAGAACGGACGGAACCGGGAACCGGCCGGGGCGGGGGGAGCCCCAGGACCCTCAGACCCCGCCGCTCCCCCGGGGCCACGGAATCATTTCCCAGTGCAGGCCGAGGAGTCTTTATGAGAAAACTCAAAACTCAAGGATACGGGATCTGAGGGGAGGGGAGGGAGAGATTCTGGTATAAATTCAAAACACATTGCAAAAAATAAATCTATGGAGCAGCCCATGTCCTGTCCCAGCCTGGTTTCTGTGTGCTCGTCTGTGATTCCAGCTGCTCCCATGGGATTTTCAGCCTGTGGGGCTGCACTGCCTTGCCCGGTGCTAAGCACGACAGGAAACAATGGGAAAACCCTCGGGATCAGGCCGTGGAGCCTCTCAGTCACCGTGTCCCAAAAGTCTGGCAGTGCCCAGCGCCTCTGGCTGCAATTTGAGGGGTCCCAGCACAGGCCCCCGGCACAGGGCCCCTTGCTTCCCCAAGTTCCCTTTAACCAGGATGATTTTTGGGCTAGGAGCACCCAAAGCCAGCAGAACTGGCCTTAACCACTTTTTGTGGGACCTCTCCTCTCTCTTCCTCACCAAATTCCCACTGTCAAAAGCCATCCCCTCAGTCTCTGCAAGGAACTGAGCTTGGATTTCCCAATCCAGCAGGGCAGAAATGCTGCTGTCCTTATTGTATACCCTAATTGCAGTAATTGCTTAAGAAATTACTGAAAGGAATTAAAGGAATGAAGAGAAAATAAGAGCTGCCAGCTCCAACTAAGGGATGCTCCAACCCCTTATCAATAATTTGCTTTAGTTAACCAACTCAAACAAAGTCATTGACACCACATTGATACAGTATGACTCTTTTTAATGGAGTTACAGATAAATATTGCAGAATGTAAAAACCTTTAAAAAGCCAGAAACTCTTTTAAGAGATAGACAGTGTACAGCTGCAGAGAGTCTTGGGATTCAGGAGAAAAATCCCCAAGTTTTCAGTCTTTAGCATCTTCCACTCTGTGGTCCCTGGCAGCAAACGTGGCTTCAGCCTCAGGAAGGCACAGGGAGTCAGGGATGTCACCGATCCTGGTGCCACCTCAGCCTTTCAGCAGCACAGTCTGCAGGGAGAGAGAACAAACGGGTCAGAATGGACAGCCTAATTCCAGAAAATCATCCCAATCCATACAGCACTGGGCAGAGCTGTAAGAACTTCCCAAAGGTTCATTTCCCTGAGGACTGAGGGCTCCAAGCTAAAGGCACAGGCTGGACCTGCCATGGACAGACTACGGGAAGGCCAGAAGGAAAAGCTACTGGGCCAATTCCATCCAACATTCCAAAATCAGGCTCCTCACCTGGTGGTGGAAGCACATCTTCTCTCCTGTGGGTTTTTTGGGACCTGCAGTGAAATGCAGGAGGAAAAAACCAAAACCGAAGTATTTCCCATGATTGGAACAGAAAAGTGGGGGAAAAGGATGGAGGGGCAGCTCCTGGGGTGAATAACTGGGATCCAGCCCCTCCAAACCAGTGGAAGCAGAGGCTGAGGGACAGAGCCCTTGGGCCCAGTTTGCTGGGATTCACAGGAAAACTGCTGGGTTTGACTGTGGCAGCAAAGCCCAGCTGGTTATCACGTCACCACCAGGCACAGCAGCAGCATCCACAGGGACCTGGCCAGGTGTGGAATTAAGCTGTGTGGAATTAGCTGTGGAATTCGGAAAAAAAACCCAGAAGCACTATCCAGAGCATGAGGGTGAACATCCACAGCAAAATGAATGGGAACTTCAGAAAAAAAACAGAGACATTGAAACTAGTTCAGGTGAATACTGTCCATCAGAGCAATGCTTGCATAAAGGAACTCTGGCACAAAGCCTTGATTCACTATATGGTAATGCTTGCATAAAGGAACTCTGGCACAAAGCCTTGATTCACTATATGGTTATTGCACAATACCTTAGGACCACTTTTAAGTGCTATAAACCGACTAAACCCAAGCACACTTTCATTTTCTAGACAGATTTTAAACGGCTGAGAGAGAGCCTCAGGCACATCCTCTGCTGTCAGATTTGCCTTTGCTCACCCTAGAGACAGAGCAGATGGGGCCAGCACAGGGCAGACCTGCCCCGAGTCCTGCCTGAGCCCCTCTGGCCACGCTGCCTGCTGGCAGTGCTGACCCCAAAGGAGCTCCAGACAGGCCTGTCTGGTGCTTGGCTTGTGTACTCCTCAGGGAAAATGAGAAGGAACCTCCCGTGCTCTGGACCCAGGGGAGCTGGGCCCCAAACTGGGGGCACCAAACTGGGCCAGGCACCCCCAGCCTCTCCGGCCAAGAGCTGGAGCTAGGCAGTGCCAGGGTCCCAGACAATTCCCCACCTGTCAGGAAATGCCACAGCTTTGTCCCAGAAAGGAGAGAGTCCTGCAGCTTTGGTCCTGTAAAGGGAGAGGCACTGGGGAACGTGCCCAAAGGGGTTTTTCCTTCTCCCTTTCTTTCCCTCCCTCTCTCTCCTGTTTTTTTCTCTCATTCTCTCTCCTGTTTTTTTCTCTCTTTCTCTCCTTCCCTCCCTCCCTCCCTCTCTCTCTGTCCCTTCCTCTCTCTCTCTTCTATTTTTTTTCTCTCTTTCTCTCCCTCTCTCCCATTTTTTCCTCTCTCTCTCTCCCCCATTTTATTCACTCTTTGCCTCTCTCCCTCCATCTCCCTCTCTGTTTTTTCTCTCTTTCCCTCCCTCCCTCTCTCCTCTCCTATTTTATTCTCTCTTTCTCTCTCTCTCTTCTCCCTCCTGTTTTTTTCTCTTTCTCTCTTTCCCTGCCTTCCTCTCTCCCTCTCCCTTTTTTCCTCTCTCCCTCTCCCTTTTTTTTCTCTCTTTCTCTCCCTCCTTCCCTTATATTTTTTCTCTCTTTTTCTCTCTCTCCCTCCTTCTCTCCCTCTTTCTCTTTCTCTCCCATTTTTTCCTTTCTCTCCCATTTTATTCTCTCTTTTTTTCTATCTCCTATTTTATTCCCAGTTTTTTCTCTTTCTCCTTCTCTCCCGTTTTTTCCTCTCTCTCCTGGGTTTTCCTCTCTCTCTCTCTCTCTCCCCCGTTTTTTTCTCTCTCTTGTTCTCTCTCTTTATCTTCCTTTCTCTCTCTCTCCCCCTCTGTCCCTTTCTCTCAGGGCTGCAGCCTCCTTTAATCCCAAACTCCCAAACCTTCCCAAACGACCTGCCCCATTTCCCCCCTGATCCTGTTATTTCACCCCAAATTTCAGGAACCCAGCCTTGTGCAGAGCCCAGAGTGCCTGGGCTGTGTAACAAACCTGCCAAAGGCAGCAGAGACACCAAAGCCATCCCAGAGCCTCACACCCCCAGCCTCACCCCTCACAGTCTGTAACACATCAGCTTTCCTCTCAGACTCTTATTTGCCTTTGTTTTTATTCCTTTAACATTGTACCATTTCTTTTTCACATTAACATGAAGCAATGTATGTCCCCATTGCCAGGGAAAGACAGCTTCAGTATTCTTATAATGCTCCTTTCTGATTCAGGCTTGGTTTTTACATTCTGCTTGGGGTTTTGCTAGATAATGAACAAAGTGGGTGGGCCTGATTCCTTGGAAAATAAAATATCCAAAAGTGATTTAGTGCTGGCTTCCCAGACTTGCTCATGAGAAGTTTCCTGAAGCAAACTTTTGTTTGAAACCCTGCTCCCAAAATGTATATTCATCTCTGAGATGAAATGAAAAGATTCTGGAGCAAATAATCCACCACAAAGATGCAGCCAGGGGAATACATTGATGGTGAAAACAATGGCTTAGCCAAACACTTCATTATAGCAGGGAGAGGATCAGACAGGCTCTGAGACAAACAAACACATGCAGTGCTCAGTCCCGGGCTGTGAGGGGCATTCAGAGTAAATGTGTTTGTGCTCAGCAATGTCCCAGCTCTGCTGCAGATCCCTCACACAGGAGCCTGCAGAAAGGCAGGAGAGGTTTCCCAGGGAGCCAGGGGAGCTGGGCCAGGGCTGAGCCCCAGTGAACCATCCCTGCCCTCTGCCTGCCCTGGAAATGCTCCCTGGCTCACCCACCTGCCCTGGAAATGCTCCCTGGCTCACCCACCTGCCCTCCTGATCCATACAGGCTGACTGAGGCTCACCTGGCATTCCCTGGCCACTTGTACAAGCAAAGAGCAACAGAAACCAGAACTGTGCTGGGCAGGGAGGGCATTTCCAGCTGGGGATCTCTGTCAGTGCTTCCTCTATTGGGCTGCCATCAGAAAATGCTCCAGCTGCCAGTAAGGACAAACACAACGCACCCAAAAGCACAAATGTTCTGGTTTTAGCAATGCCAAGGAGCAGGAGTGGCTGTGACAGGAGGGGTCACAAGCCATGTACAGCCACAGAGTTTGTTGCATTCCAGGGATCAGGAGGGACTGAAGCCACTGTGTCCTCAGTGACAGCAAATACGACCAATTGTCTCATCCTAAAAACAGTTCAGGGGGAAAGAAAATGCCACATTGACCTCAGCTGTCTGCAGCAGAACAGAAGCAGAGCACAAACGGCTACCTGGGATCTCAGCCCTCCACTCCCAGACCTTTAAAAATGAAAGACGGAGTTAATTTTACCATTAGGCTTTTTGTTCTTTTATCTCATCCTTTGCCTGTCTCTCCAAAAAGGCTCCTCATTCCAATGTGTCACACCTGAGCAGTGGGAAATTCTGAGGCATTGTGGAAAAGTAAACTTTGCTGTAAATTTTTACTTTTCTGTTGTAGGCAGTGAGCCCCAGCAGGGTCTGTGCCAGTGGTGCTGCCCTTCAAAGCACCCCCCAGAACAAATCCTGCTGCTGAGGGGAGTTTTCTGAGGTGCAATTTTAACCAAACACAATCTGTGTGTTGATGAACACCTCACACAGCTCCCTTCAGCACCCCCTCTCCTTTAAACATCTCTCTTCATTCCAACAACACCAAAACATTGAGGGCTCGCAGCAATTTCAGTGACAAACCCAACACCTTAGTGCAAAAACACCCTTCAAAAGCAGCAAACTCACCTGTTCCCTGAAACAGCCACAGCAAGGGCAGGAATTCTGTTCCCCATTCCTGCTGAGGGCCTGACTCCTCTCAGGTGCCCTGAATTACCAGAGGTGATGAGCCCAGCAGCCCCAGGGACTGGCAGGGCAATGCTTTTCCAGCCTGAATGATTCTGGGTTCCAAGAGGTTCCTGGGGAGCAGAAGCACGGTGCAGATGCCCAGATGTGAGTGCTGCTGCCCCAGGATGGCTCCAGCAGCTTTCACTGCACTCCCCAGCTTTGTGCACGTCTCTTGAACAGCCAACTGCAGGGATGGGCCTGGCACCCCTCAGGAAATGGAGTTTGTGCACCAAGGGATGTGTGCAGGGCCACGAAGCACTGCCTGTGCAGGGATGGGCCTGGCACCCATCAGGAAATGGTGTTTGTGGAACAAGGGATGTGTGCAGGGCCATGGAGCGCTGCCTGTGCAGTGTCAGGCCTGCACCCATCAGGAAATGGTGTTTGTGGAACAAGGGATGTGTGCAGGGCCATGAAGCTCTGCCTGTGCAGGGATTGCCTGGCACCCATCAGGAAATTGAGTTTGTGGAACAAGGGATGTGTGCAGGGCCATGAAGCGCTGCCTGTGCAGGGACTGTCGGGCACCCATCAGGAAATGGAGTTTGTGCACCAAGGGATGTGTGCAGGGCCATGAAGCGCTGCCTGCCCAGCTCTGCCTCAGGGATTTCCTCTGCTGGGCTCCCCACAGCCAGCAGGGCTTCTGTGACACCCCAAACCCGTTTGCATGTTTGGGAACCCTCCCCTGGCAGCAGGAAGCACTCAGGGATCCCATGGCAAACTGGCTGAGCTCTGTGCCCCACTGCCTTCACGTGGCACTGCGGGCCAGTGCCATTCACACACACAGAGCCCAAACATCCCTGCAGGCCTGGGATGGCACAGAGCCACAGGGATGGCAGGGCTGGCACAGAAATGCTCTGGCTGTTCCCGTGCACTCCCGAGGAGGGTGAAGGTCAGGGGTTACTGCAGCCCCTGCAAAGGTCCTGGCTGTCACCAGCTGATCTTTAAGGTCACAAGTGTCAGCCCCAGTTGGAGTTACCCTGGAGCAGCTGCCAGGAGCCCTGGGGGTGTTTGGCTGCTTGTGAGGACAGAGCCCTGCAGCCCTGGAGATGTTTGTGAGGGGATGGACAATGCCCTGCAGCCCTGGAGATGTTTGGTTGGTGGTTTCTGAGGGGATGGACAAAAAAATGACCTAAAGTAACCCCTGGAAAAACCAAAAAATTCTCAAATGACCTAGAGTAACCTTTGTGTCCTCACATTACCCCTATCACCAAAAGTAACCAATTTGACCTTTCATGACCCCTATCACCTGGAGTAACCCTGAGTAAGGACTTAAATGACTTTAAGTAACCTGTCCTGGTTTGGAAATAATCCCAAATGTGCACTGGACCCAGGCATGGCCCTATAGGGCTGGACAGGCCTTGCTGATCCCCCTTGGCTCCCAGTTCCCAAACCATCTCCTGGGAATGGGAGTCACACACACAAGTTGAGACAAGTCTTATTCAGGGCTTTATTTTGGTTTAATTAAGGGGGGGGAAAGAATAAAAAGCACTTTATCTTTGTTGAGCTGTTCTACAGCCAGTTTTAGTTATGATGAGGAATTGGTGGTGGTGCAGGGCTGCTGTGGGGATTGGTTCCTGTTGTTCTTCAGCTCTCAGCAGTCCCACAGCAGAGGGCTCATCTGGGAGAGCAGGCAGGGCATCAGCTCTCTGATGTCTGTGCAGCTGCAACCCCAAAAGGGCTGTCCCTCTAACCCTGGCCAAGGTACAGCTGCTCTCCTCCTGTAAATGTGTTCCTGAGGTCTCTGCAAGAGATGCAGAGAGATATTACCATTCCTATTGCAGCTGGAGTTCTGTCCATGAGAAACCAGAGCACTGTTTACTCTAGATGAGCAGCCTCTGGTAGATGTTCCTCTTTCAGTTCAGCTACCCAGGCTGCTGAGGAGGAGGGGGGGGGTCCCATCCCATGCTCCTGAAATTAAAAACAGAAACTACCTTGTGCAGTGCATCCTCTCTGCCTGGCTGGGGGACAGCTGCTCCTAATGCAGAGGCTTGTTGGTTCTGCTGAGATGTGATAAATCCCTTCCTGAAGCTCCTTTCTCAGTTTCTGGTGGCCCTCTTCCATTTTTTCTTCCAAGCTCCAGCTGTGCTCAGCCAGCTTTGTTTCCACGGATGAGAGATGGGTGCATAACAGAACAGTGACAGTGTCCTTGTAAATTATTCATTTGTTGACCAGTGCTCCCACCTTGCCCTCTCCTTCCCCCACTGCAGCATCTCCAGGTAACAGGAGGATCTCTGCTCCAAGCTGTACAAATCCCATCCACATCTGCAATGTGCACTGTACATCCTTGGGGCTCTTAGGGAAAAACGATCTCCATGTTGCATCGTGCTCCATCTCCCCTGGTGCACCTGGAGATCTTCTTTACAAAGGCATACAAAGGTGGAAGAAGCCACTCTCTGCTCTTACCCTCAAGGGCTGGGTGTGATTGTTGAGGAGGACCCAGATGTAGCAGCCCAGGCTAGGACAAACAGACAAAACTGAATTTATATTCCAAATGATGTTCACTGCCTCAGAGGTTATCATGCAATAAACATAATAAACCAATAAAGCAATTTTCATACTGTTCCCTGAGCTCAACAGCAGCATTGCAGAGGCAGGTAGTTCCCCCTGTGCAGAAAAATATAGAGAGGAAGGTGTAAGACCCATGTAAGCATGTTGAGCATCATGGTCCATAGGTGTTCTTTTGTAAAAAAATTGTAATTCTGACTTCTCTCAGGACTGGCCCCACGCAGGCTGCCAAAATATGTACTAGCCTGAAAATAAACCAGTGGGAGATTCCAAGTCAGAGCTACAATTTAATAGGGGAAATCAAAAGAAATGCAATAATGCAATAGCACAGAAACAGAGACAGAGTCAGGATACAACCTGGCACCCTGGAGGTCAGGGTGGTGCTGGCACTCCTATGGAAGGGTGGCTGCAATCCTGGAGTGACAGATGTGGTTCTGTTGGAGCAGGGATCTCGTAGAAGGGTGTTTTTCTCCCAGCTCCAGATTTATTTGCAGCTCCTTACTGCAAAGGTCTTGGATGAAGGGAAATAAAGTAATGACTCAAAATATCCTGCCCAGCAACCTGCTGTGGAAAAAAACCCAAAAAAGTGGATTTCTGGTAGTAAAGAGTAAGTGTACTAATAATGATTTTTTATGTATTATTCATACCCAGAATGCACAAGAATTTTCTTTATAACTTTAGTGAACAGAAGTCAACACCAGGAGCAGATGGAAAAGAGACTCTGGAAATTCAGCACCTATAGCAATTTTGATACAACAATGAGCAGCACATCTCTGACCCTCATCTGAATCTGAAATGTTTCAGATTTCTCTAATTAATGCCATTTTGCACCAGTCAGTATATTTACATTATCAAAAAAGCAGATCTGCCATCGTTACAATTAAAAAACACTAAACACCACTAAAATTAATTCATCACTGAATAATTATATGTGAATGTAAATGCCAATTCAACCATTGATTATTTTGTCATTTCTGCAGGAATCTTTTTAAAGTTCCCTGTCAGTCACAGATTTGGTTTGTCCACACAAATCAGAATCACACAAAAATTCACCAGTTTGGAATATAAAAAAACCCCAAACAAATAATGAAAATAAATTGATCTAGTAAGCCTACCTTAACCAACAGAAGAATTTTTTTCAATTAATAGGCAGAATTATCTTTTCAAGTAAGGAGCAATGCTCAGTAAACACCATCCTTGTCAAAAGTTGGGGTTTTTTTGTGGAAGGTTTTGTGCAACCTAAAAGAAGGGTAATTGGGACAATAAAATGCCATAGAAATGCCATTTATGCTGAAATTATTGTGAAAACATCTGTGGCATTTGTTAGCTACAATCTGGCTTTAAAATTGTGTTAAAACTTACTACAGAAATGAATATCACACATAATATTTCTATTAAACACTACGGCATGGCTCAATTTAATATTGGAGCTTTTCCATTAATAAGAAGGAGTTACCTGCAATTATCCCTGACCCTATGTGGGCCATATGCAATATTTCATAGGTTTTTAACATATATTTCACATATATAATGTTAGTTTTTATTATTTATTATTATGTATACTAAAAAATCTCTACATTTCTAGTCCCATATTTTGGGCTGTTTTACACCCAACAGCAACCACCAGGTGCAAACAGTTTTACATCAGAAGAAAATAGGGAGTCAAAAGCATTACCTACAGTGGCTGAAAGAGTATTTAAGAATTATAAATTTTGGCTGATTCAAAGCATGCTTTAAGAAAAACTAAAAAATGAAAAAAAGAGGTGGGATGAGCATCAGCATCAATGGTGCACAACAAACAGCAATAGCAAAGCACTCAATTTTATCCGAAGCAATAAATCAAAACCTTCTAAATAGTAATGAACTAAAAAAAAAACCTAAAAAACCCCATAGAAATACAATACCAGAACTTAAACAAAGTAATTTATAGGAGAATATTTGTAGCATATTTGGAAAGCACTGCAGTAGGAAAATCCATGAATAATATTAGGAGCATTTATGTGATCCACTTTCCTCCTGTACAGCGTTTGTCCAACATAATGAGACCTGGGTTGGCTGAATATAATACAAATTTGAGAGTGTTACACTTGAAACGGATTGTGCATGTTAGGAGGAGTTAAAAAAGGCAAATGGAGCATTTTTAATGCATACAATGGCATGTGAGAATATTGGCACTCAGCTGCACTAATATAGGTTATTGCTACTGAATTAACAATGCTCACAAATTAACAGCCAGAGAAATCCCGTGGATTACACTTGCATCTTCTGTGTAAATATTTTTTTAACATTTGTTTCTATTCAGGTCAAGGCCATGACATTCTAATTTCATTGGAAAAATTCAAGTCCCATTCTCTGAGGCAGGCAGTGTGGGAGAACTATGACCCACAGAAGATGGCTTTGCTTTATTCTCCAAAATTGAAATGAAAATTACATTTGTGTCATTACATTTTAATACAGTATCCCATGAATATACATACCAATATACATCTCTCTCTATATATATATTTATATATATATATTGAACTTATTACCATTCCAGACACTAAAAGTTTACAGCTGCAGGAATTCAAATAGGATTAGACAGAAAACTTTTACTTGTTTGCAAGCCCTGCATAAATTTTGAACAGCAGTTTTCACCAGGCAGAGACCATAAAAGTCTCTTCCATTCTGAGAAGAAAGCCAGAAAATATTAGCTGGGATAAGATGGGTAGGAAGGACTGCAAAATTTCATGTTTTCATGAAATCCACGCCTTTTCAGGCCTGATCCTGCTTCGTTCATTATAGGACTAATCCATTAAATAGTGTATACCAGTTGCAGTTATTCCAGCAAAACTTTGCTTTTGCTTTTCCCACACAAGTCTACACAATATTTTTATTAAAATCTCCCACAGCAGATCAACGGGACTTTCCTCCACCAGCAGTTGTGTACCTGAGGACCTGTCTTACAGAACTGAAACTTTGTCCATTTGGAGCAGTAAATTTAACATTTTCGAAGTGATGAAATTATTTTGAAGGCCCAAGGAAGTGAAAAGGAAAAAAACTTTTTCAGGGTCACTTAGGCACCGTTAATCCTGCAGACAGACTAAAGGGAATATGGAAAGGGAAATCCCATTTTCCTTTTAATTCAACAGAGGATATATTTTCCTGGGAAGTTTTTATATGATCCTTTTTACAGCCTATTTCAGAAACAGCACATTTCCTGCTTTCTTTTCCTCAACAGAAAGAAAAAGAAGAAACTTTAGATTTAAGAATTTTAAGATACTTCTCCATAGCATAGGTTTCTTTCCAGATATTCCTCTTATTCAAAGTCTATGAAGAAGAACCAATAATCAAACATGTTCAATCAAACAGACAAAACAAAACATACCCAAGTTTTAATGGTTAAAACGTGCTGCTTGCATATTGTTAGGAGCTCCACAGCTACAAATTTATTCAAATCTGACCATTGAAAAGGGACAAACCCACAAGCTCAGAGTTCTGTTCTCAACGCTCTTAAGCCTCTTTTTTTCAACATTTTCTGCCACTTGAAAACACCTGGAAATAACTGAAAAATTGGTGTTCCAGCCATTACTATAATTACCTTACTTTTCTTTTTACTAGATCTGCTAGATAGCTGTTGCACTCTACAGTATTTTGGTTCCAGCATGGGAAATCTGGGCTCAAAATCTATGTTATGTGTAATTTTCTATTTCATGGGTCAAGCATCAATAACTTTAAAAAGCAGCTTATATCTTAGACTAAAGCAAAGCTGAGTTCAGAAACTAAAGCATTTTGTATTCTGCAAAAAATACAAAAGGCAATTCGGGCCTGCTGAATTATGTACTCACAGGTACCTCCTACAAGTTTTAGTTACACTGCAAACTTCTTGTTTGATTCTTCTGCAAACCCTGCTCCTGCACTGAACTGGGCGTGTGCTGCTCTCCAGCATCCTTTATGGAGAGGAGAGGAAGCTGAGTGAGAGCATCAGCCTGGCAGCTCATCCCATTTCCACTGTGCACACGCTGAAAGCTGCTCTGAATCCAGAGCTTTCAGTGCACGGCCAACAAGGCTCACAGCCACTGAAATATGGCTCATGCATTGTGCATTTTCTTTAAAGAGGGTCGAGGATGATGGGTTCTGCAGGTAACAGGCACCTTGCCTCCATTCAAAACATTTCCCAATTAGAACATGAGTTAATGTACTCATCCAATTAATTTTTGTTGTTGTTTGTTTGTACCTTGCTGATTGAGTGATTTGCTATCCAAACAGCTGCTTTTCAAAAGGGACCTTTCTTAGCCTCTGCTGCTGCAGACTGCTGTGTTATGTACTAACCCACTGATCCATACTGCCTTCAATTTTCTTTGATGCTTTCTAGTTTTTAAGTGCTGTAGCACAATGTTAACCTTGCAAGTGCAGCCTCTATTTCTAAAACAGTTACCTCCTGCAATTTATCTGGGCAAATTTTTCAAAGGCAGTACTCTACACATGGAGACATTCTGCATGCATCCTGTGCCCCTAACAAATTAAAAAACAGGTAGATAAATAAATGCCAACCTTTCAATCCTGTTTTGGAGGCAGATCACATTATCTCATCAGCTGCAGACTACATTAATGGTTGTGACTTCACCACTTTATAAAGCACTCTCTGAACCTCGGCTGAGGAGCACGTTACACACAAAAAATGGTGTGTGCAGGAAATATCCATTGTATATCTACAAAATGGGCCATATCCCAGTGCCATTAAAATTGATGGGAGTTTTGCCAGTGCCTTCAATGGGATCAGCAGCAGTATATAAAGATGGATTGGCTCTGAGCGTGCACACTGGCGCTTTATGGGCGTGACAATATAAAAGCCCTGTTGAAGTAATGGAATGAATTATAACAGTGCTGGGGACGTCAATTTGCCTTCTTCTACCTTCACTTGCTGTACAAGGAACATTAAACATTTCCCTGGTTAGCCACAGAATCATAAAAATTACAGATAAAAAAGTGCTATTAAGTCTACTTCCCACCAATACAAAATTACTCCTCCTCGTACCTTTTCTAATCCTCTCTGCAGCCCTGTTTTACACCACTCAAATGTTCTGGCATGTTCTCCTCCCTGTAAAGAATTATTCCATCAGCTACTTATTCACACATTCAGACCAGATAGATTTTTTCCTAGAGTAAACCAATAAAGCAAAATAAAAAGAAATATATATATACATATATATAGCTCTGAATTTACTCTTAGCATTTTATTCCACTTTGGGACAATTAAAAAAGACTTTTCAAGAATTTTATCAGTGACATTTTTCCCTGCTTTTCATGGCCCACCACATGCAAATGCAGGCAGAAGGAGCTGCTCATTCGTTAGTAGTAGGATGGTTCTCCATAGGGTTGAAATCATTAAAAAAGGAAGCCACCTTTCTTTTCTACTCTTATTTGCCCCTCTCCCACTTTCTCCCTACTGCCTCATCACACTTCTGGGCTTTACTCTGATTTGGTTAGGGTAGAGAGCACTCAGTCTCCCCTATATTTTTTAGGGTAGGATGTTCAATAAGGACCCAGTACATTAAGGAGGAAAAAGTAGATCTAAAAGATGTGCTACATTTTGAGGTACCCTCAGATAAAGGGACCTTGAGCAGGTTACAATAAATGTTACCACACCACTTATTCTGAAACAGAAGTTTGGCCAAATGACATCAAAAGGTGGTTTGAAAGCCATTCCCAGGTTCTCACTGAAGATATGTGACTCTAAAGATCTCAGCAGCAGAAAGGAATTTACTGGAGACAGGGGAAGAAGCAGCAGGAATTGTGTCAGGCCCATCCCCAACACAGATGCTGCTGTACAAGAATTACCCCAGAGCAGCACAGGGGACTGAGACACAGCAGCATCAACCCAAATCTGCTGTGGATGCTGCAAGATCTGCTCTGACACTGCATGCAAACAAGCCCCTTGTCTGCTCTGACTGCTTTATTTGACTTGCCTTGTCAGAGGTGAGGTCAGGCCAAATGCTTGTGGTCCTTAAAGATGAAAGCCTTGTGTCAGGGAAGCATCATTTTGGAAAGAACAAGGTGAGAATGTCACTGACCAGCTGAAGTGCTGGCTCCATTTAAATTTGGATTGCTGTGCTGCCTCCTAATGCCTTTATCATCTTTAAAAAAATAGTTCTGCAGCAACATTTGCAGCACCTGTCACTATAGGATTATTACCTGTTTAGGGTTTAGGGCAGCAGATCCATTTCTTTTTCCTCTGAGCCCACGAAGGCTCACATCACCACACCACCATGGTGACCATCTCAGAGATAAACAGCAAAAAACACTGATGGGAAGAACCACCTTGGACACAGCTGTAGGGAGCAGAAATTCCTCAGTGGAGTACAAAAAACTGGCCCAGGTTTAAGTTCCATCTCTCCCTCCCAAGAGCAGCTGCGACTTTTTGATCCATTTTGGTTTGGTGGCACACAAAACATTTTTGAGATGGAGCTGCGGAAGGTGCATGATCCTTGACCCTGCTGAAAACTATGTAAAACTACCAAGAAAATAAAAACTTCCAAGGTCAGGAGACCTTGACCTCAAGTCATAGGATGCAGACAGGAAGATCAGAGAAGGAAAACATTTTCTGACAAGTGATAAACGCCAGTCTTTAGTCAGGAATCACGTGGTGGGGTGACATCTAAAAGCTGTGACCAGTGACTGTGTGCCCTGTGCGCTCTGAGCCAGGTTTGGCAAACAGAAAACTCCAAATTTCACTTTTCCCTGGAAGTTAAGAGACTACCAGCAGGTGCTGTTCCAATTTCCCCCAGAGCAAAGAATCTCATTTATAGCCAATACTGCATAAAGTTACATCAGCTTAGAAGTACACCAAATTCTAATACAGCAAGGCCTGATTCTGAAATTTTCCTCCCACTCACCAAATTAATTTTTCTGACAGGAACATCTACCAATACAGCTGTTTGCCTGGCAAGAAGCAGGTAGACATGCTTGATTTAAATGCTTATAGCTGGGTTACAGATCCTGCAAATTTAAAGCAATCCCACTGCAGTTTTCACAACTGATGTCCTCAATTCTCATTCTAAGGCAGTCAAATGAAATGAGGGGATCCTCCCAGCCCAGCACCTGTGGCTCTCTCCCCTCTCCACTCACAGAGCTTTTCCTGAACAGGCTGCAGCCACTGCTGCTCTTCCATGCTAAAAGCCACAGTATTTCACATTTTTCACCCACTGCTGTAGTCCTGATCTTTTCATTCCGCCCCTCCTTCACCCTTCCCTTCCCACACCTTACTGAGACAGCCAAGAGCTCATGAGTCCCCTGGTCACTGCACCAGCCCACACACACTGTGTAATCTGTTTTTCCACTCCACTCCACACTGGAGAATGCTTTTGACAAGCCATAATTGAACTGCGTCAGACGCCACTGAATAAAGGATAAAATTTGGTAAATACTGAAATTGCCTTTAGATAAGGCTTTCCAGTTTCTTATTGTGCCAACCCTCCTGACACAGGGCAGTGACTTTTTGGATGCTGGAAAAGGGAATGGCAGAAAAGGATGAGGGCAGCTGAACTCCAGAGCTCTCTGTTGCCTCTACGGTGCTGCACTGGTGTGTGCTACACATACAACTGTGGATTTGTAACTTTCATTAGAGATCATGAAGATTTCTCTGGGACTCCCCAATGCAACAAAAATTGGTCCTTTTCCTGCCCTCAACTTGCCTGGGGCTGCAATTTCTTCTATGATAGAAAGGTTGATTTGCTTTCCACCCCATCTCCATCAGCATTGCTCAGGAAAGAGGAGGAAAGACATGGCAAGGAATTAAATTACAATTACCTGAGAAAAAAAAATAGGTGAAAAAAGGAAAAATATTGCAGCCTTGTAATGAAGGGGAGCAGAAGTCAGAAGTATCCAAGAGATACTTGAATGGACAAGAAGCCTTTTCAAGAAGTGCCTTTGAGGGGACAGTACTTGCCAACATGTGCAAATTTTGCCCCTCACCTCTACAGGCCTGCCTCCATCCTTTCTGCTTTTCCCTTCTCACACCACATGTGCTCACCAAATTCCTGTCACCAGCCAGAACAGAAGAAAAAAACCAACTCCACAGCACTCTGCAATAGAGTATAAACCAGAATTAATCAAGTACAAACAAAAATAAGTATCACTTATTAATTTACCTTGTTTTCACCTCTCTTGTTGGTGCATTTTTAGACTGGTTGGGACTGGAAAGGGACTCCAGGAGATCAGCAAAAGGTAAAGCAGAACTCAGTGCAGCTTTTAGACACAGGTCTAAAACAGCTCACAGGGATTTGCCCATATGCTGAGACTGAGTTCAGCTTTCAGGGGTCTCTTTGTTCTTCCTGCGATTACCCAGTCCACGTCCTCCTCAACCATCCAATTCCAGCACATATTTCAATTCCATCCCTGAGCAAGTTACATTCTTGCCTTTCCATTTCAATTTCCACAGGGCAAACGAAACTGATGGGAAGCATTCTGCCAAAGGTATGGTTATTTTCCCAGCAGCCTGACATGACTCCAAATCTGGATATTACATTTAATGTTCCTGGGACAGATGCTGTCAGGCCTTTTCACAGTATCCTCTGCATACTCAAACTGCATCAACTCTACAGCCTCTCAAGTTTTCAGAGACATTGCTGACAATTTAACACTGCAGGGCCACCTCAAACATTTTTCATCCCAAAGCAGGGGAAAGGATAACTGTGAAAGCTCACACAGCAAAGGGTGAGGTTTCAGAGCCTCTGATGCATTTGTTTGCCTCAGCAGAAGGTACAGCAGTGTTCTGAGGGCAAACTGTGTGATACACACATAAAATATACTAAATGTTTGCAAACTGAAGCAAGGCAGATTTGGATTTGATATTAAAAATGAATTCTTTACAGTGAGAATATTAAGACACTGGAACAGGCTGCCCAGAGAGGGTCCCATCCTGTCCCATCCATGGAATTGTTTAGTTCAAGGTTGGATGAGACTTGACAACCTGGTCTACTAGAAGGTGCCCCTATGCACAGCAAGGAAGTTGAAACTTAATAATCTTTAAGGTCCCTTCCAACCCAAACCATTCTGTGATTCTGTGAAATTAATAAATGTACAATGTCACAGACCCCCATTTCCACATGAGTAACTCTTCTACCTCTGTTCCTTAAAACAAAGTTTTTAAAACCAGTGATTATCACCTTCCACCTGAGAAAGAACCCTTGGGGATAAAAGGGTTCCACTTGCTTCAAGACAAGCATAGGCTGGAATATACACAACATTACTCTTTCAATTCATTTTTTTGCAAGCTCAGAATAGAAGAGTATTAATAAATTTTAAAAAAAAGTTGGTGTTGATCTAACTGCTGACCTTTTCGTCTGTAAACAAAAGACACCTTTGTTTTTTAAGCAAACAACTTAGCAAATATGAAACCTGTTCTGCCAGTGCTTGAAGATGACCCTGTCCATACAAATCAGTTCTTGCAGAAACAGAGATTTCTAAATGTGTTTAGAGAGAATGCAGGATTTCCATGACTTCAGACCACTGAAAACAATTTACTTCAAAACATCCTGTATTAGAACCAAGCTAGTAAATAAATAAACCAAAACCAGTGCAAAACTCTACCACATTAAGCCCCTATTCTAGAATCCAAATGTCTTTAAAAGCATCACCTTGAAAACAATACAAATTTCCTAAGGACTTCTCAGAAGCTCACAAGCCCATGCTCGAAGGCACGTTTATCATTTTCAGTTAAAGTATGCTAAATTTCTTGCTTCCTTTTGATCAGGAAACTGCAATGCTCTAAATTCAGTTGCCTTGGGTGTGTTCACATACACATATTGTATTTAAATCAATATTAATTTATCATATACTGCTCATAACCAACAGGCATCAGCTGGAGGACGCTTTCTTTAATTTAGCCACGTACATGGGACCCCACGCTCTCCCTTTCTCTGGGAGAACCAGCAGTTCATGCTGCTGCATTCCACTGAGGAAAGTGAATTCCTGGGAAACACCTCTGGCCATCCCACTTATGTCCACAGGCACCACATTGCTGCAGGAGCTCAGGATGAGATTGATCACATCACTGTTTTCTGCCCTGGAGAGGGTGCACGTGGAATAGACCAAGGAGCCACCAGGACGCAGGGCTTCAACAGCAGACCTGCAGAGAACAACAGGAAAAAGGGGGAAAAAATCAACATCAAAAGTGACATACTGCTAGTGGGAGAATGTGTACACTTATAAATCCAGAGTAGAAATAAATATGACAAAAATAACATTACAAAAATGTCTTAACTTTAGGTTCAGGAAACCACCCACAACACAATTTTGCTTTTCATTTATTGCTGCATTCTCAGTTAGCTGAAGGTTATTTTTTACACCACAGTGACAAGTACAAAGCAGCATCCATTCAGAATATACATCAGGCACCCCTGTCCTCAGCACTGCTGTGAAAATGCACAGAATGGGTTACCCCACATCAAAAGGGCCTGTTAGACACTTGGCAAGATGCTTGTGTCAACCTGCAGTAACACCTGAATTAATGACTGGGCTGTTAATTTAGAAACATTCCTGCTGATTCTGCAACTCATTCAGCAGGTAAGAGGATTTGGGGGTGTCACTGAGGCCTTAAAAACCTCATTTTTTAAGGATCATATATTTATGTGCCCTTCGCTTATAAACCTGCTGACAAATTTTGACTAAACAAAGGTAAAATACTGGCTTAATGCCTGAAAGCTTCACAACTACTGTTGGGTGGAGGGAACAGAGGCTCTTTACCACTGAAAGTGAATTTAAATAAACTGCTTATTTCCCACTACAAGATCTGCCAAGTCCTTACTCAGACACATGAAACACAACATATAGAAATGAGATATGCAAGTTGTATTCACCTACTCCAAATTAAAAGAGCAAGGAGAAAACTCAAAAATCTTGCACCACAGAAGTATTCTTCAAACCTGGTACCACCACATTTCTAAAAGAAGCTACACAAAAGATTAATTTTGCATTTAAAACACTGTCTGAATATAAATCCCACTAAATCATATGTTTTTAAGCCATTTTTGGGTCAAAGACTGCATTGTAAGCTGGTATACAAACAGCTACGACAGGAAAATAATACATTAAATACGTTTGTTCCCTTAATAAGATTTCTTTAATACCAAGAAAACCAGAACATGTGAATGGTGTAAATGACACTGAATAATCAGAGACTTGTAGATGTTGCTGACAAAACTGTGCCCAAACCCCAGGGGAAAAAATATCCTGGGACAAATAAAAAGAAGAAAAGTAACAAACATCTCCTCAAACCAGATGAGGTGAGCAGTCCCCAAATGCAGAAAGTCTGATTCCAAGTCCAGATAAACAAAGACAATGGAAATAGCAATTCCTCTAGAAACATGCTGAGGACTTCCCAAGGGTGATAGCTGACCAAAAACAGTTGAGAAAGGAAAGAAGAAAATACAAGGGGGAGAAAAGATAAGCCATTTCACAGAATTGTAACTTTTTGGGAAAATAATCAATAAATAAAAGCTTTAGCACAAGGGGGACCAAAGCTGATCCCAGCTTTCAAAGCTGCTCTGAAAGTCCTGTCCAAAACAATGTGGGAACACCAGGACATTGCTTCAGACAATGATAAGACCAGGTGAAAACTCCTGAGAATTACATCAAACCTGTTTCACACATGAAATGCTCAATTCTTTTATGAGTCTTGATTATGATAACCAGTGAGCCAAGTATATATTAACAACCACAGTGCACCCACATATGTGGACTTACCTGCTAAATTCAAGCAAAGCAGGGATGTGCAAACTTGCCTTCTCATGGACACCAAACCAGCAAGAAAGCCTGATGCACTCTCTCTTGGCCCCACTCCCATCTGGGGAAATTAAAATCACTTTTTCCCCCCATATATTGGATTTTGCTTTTTAACTTTCACATTAGAACTCAAAGAGAACAGAGGTGAAATCTAAATGGGCTGTCATGAAGTCGAGCTGATCTTCAGATTTTTATCAGAATCCACCCACATAACTCATTTTTGACAGCCTTTCCCCTGCCAGCTACACCTTTTCCATGCATGCAGGAGTGCCAAGCCCTGAGGGCAGCCAGTGAGCCTGGGAACGCTTCAATGTGACAATTGAGATGTACTTTTAGCAAACCTGAGAATTTTACTCAGAGAAGCAGATAACGGCAACAACTTTCCTTCCTCTCAGACTGCACTTAGACGAGAGAGAAAATGCTTTTACCATGCAAAAGTGGGAAAGGTAAAAGATGAAAAAACAGATGTAGCTACAGGTTACAGGTTAAAAGCCTGGACACTTGCTCAATGTCCTTTTCTTCCCATTCATGACAACATTTTCAAGGGCACCATGCTGCTTCAACTGAGTCCATCAGAGGAAAGAGCAGCACAGGTCTCTGAAAGAAAACTTGAAAATCTCACCTCAAAACCCCCTTGTGTCTGTCTAAACCTCAACTTGTGAATCTTCACTGGCCCATGACCCAAAAAGGTCAGCCTGCTCAGCACAGCTCTCTTTATTTCCAACCTGCAGCAGGAATTAAAATATCTGAGGAGAATTGCTTGAGGCAGCAAGGTTAATCAATGTATCTATCCATCCTGTCAAGAGCAGCAACAGCTGTTGCAGTGCCTGTGCTCAAAGGCACACGGGGTGACAGGGCTGGGCCAGCAGAGCCAGCGAGTTTGGTCCTCTCCTCATCAGCAGCACAGAGAATTCACTCAGGACAGGACCTGAGCATCAGGGAATTTGTGCAAATGTATTTAACCAAACTCCTCTCAAACCACTGGAGGGGAAACCGGCTCATCCAAGGGCCAGGCTGGAGATGAGGCACAACTTAGTTCTTAACTCCACCATCTAGGAATTAAGATTTCTCTTTGATTGGGGATCTTAATTATCTGCTCTTAGCTGAAGGAATTCACTATCTGTTACTTTGTGACTCCCAAAAATGGGAAGTCAAATCTAGAACGATGAAGATACCAAAATATTTTTCCACCTTCCTCTTATTACAATGTTAAAAAAACCCCTCACATTATTTAAAAGTAGTTAATCAGCAGTTCTTTTTCTCTTAGCAGCACACATTACATTTATTTATTAAAGAGCTAAAACTTTCAGCTGCTATAAACATCTAGTTAATATCCTAATGCTATTTCAGGTACATATATTTCCTGTAATGAATTTTATAAGCTTACAGGCACTACTACTGCAAGGTTTCACGCTTCACATGAAGAAACATCAGAAACACACATTAAGAGCCCTGGAAACTTTTTCTAGAGCCTTTCTCTGTTCATCTCATTCCACAAGTTCTGTAAAACAAATTAACATATGCAGATTGCTCCTTTTCTCTTTCTAAATGAGACTTTACAGCACTAACAAAAAACAAGTAAAGATATTATATATTTATATTTAATATATAATATATAAATATTTTATATTTATATTTTTGCAGGGTGTGTCTCTGGGTATAGGTTCATATTGTACTGTGGAAGTCAGAGATACAACAGATGCATTAATCTATCCTAACTCCCTGTATTACAGGAGCACCAAAAAAGACTTAGGAAAGAATATATTATTTCAAAGCTTTTTTTTTAAATTTTAGTTTATTTCTCAAGATTTACTAAAAAAGAGAAAACAAAACAGCATTACTGTTTAGTATTTCAGGGGAAAAAAAAAAGATCATGCTGGAACCACATGACAAACCCAAAAAACTCTTCCATGCAGCTAATATGCAGTTAGCCAGGGCTTAAAAAGGATTTTTCCCACTGACAGAAAAATCTTGGTGTCTCAAATACCCTTTTAAAATTGGACAGTAACAAAAATATATATTTCACACTATAGGTAGCACCTGCATGTCCAGCCTATCCTCTGGCACGCGGGTTTATGTTGCATGCCATGGGAAGGGGCAGCATTAATTATGTTAATAATTCAACCATTTTCTGTATTAAAGTCTAAAGATGACAAAATTTTAGGGCAATTCTAAACTAACAAAACACTTCAACAGTGCCATCTTTTGGCAACTGCTATGTATTTCTGCTCAATAGGCAAGATAATGTCTCATCAGAATAAAAAATGCCAATTCTATTCTTTTTATTGACTTAAAATATCCACATTACCTTTTGCCTCTCACAAGAGTCCAGATACTTTGTGGCAATATGACCTGCATGTTAAAGGTTTTGCTTTTATTTCTTTGAACCTGGACAAAATGATAAAGGAAATCCTTCTGTGTCAAAATACCAATTTTTTTTAATACTTTGTGATGGGCAGTGACAGTAGTTCAAGCACTCCCTCTGCTCCTCTCTAAATAAAATTTGCTCCTGTGGAGAAACACTGTAGCTCAGAATAACAGGAGAATCATGAAAATCCACTGCCTTTTTCAACATTAAATTTGATTATAAATAACAGCAGATACAAGCATCAAATCCCTCTCAACTAAACAACGAAAATCCACAAATCTCAAAAACCCAAGCCTGTTTCACCCTAGACAAGATTTGTCTCCAAACTCCTGATAAGCAACATTTCCATTGCAAATAATTCTAAATTATTCTAAAGGAAAGGCAAAAAACCAGCTAGAATTATTGACCTTTCTCCTTTAATGCATGGTGACTTCTGGAATATTCATACTGTTAAAAGAGGGATATGAGACAGCCCAGGAAGGAGAAAGAAAGACCTTTGAAGCCCACTAAAGAGAACTTCAGGGTTAGTGGTTATCCTTACAGCTCACAAAACACACAGAGAAAGCACTGAAGGTGGAATTAAAGCAAAATTTGTGCCTGAACTCAAATATGTGATCCCCAAAAGCTGCTGAGTAGCTTATTTGTTCAGCCATACAGTTATTTATATATTCAATAGACCTGACTTTGCAACTTACCCTAAGGACTTGATCCATAAGTTATTCACAGGGTGCTGCCACACTTAAAACCAGAAACTAATTATTTTAAGATAAAACATGATGGAACACCTGGTGGAATACCAGGAGCCACAGCAGCGGCCACAGCACTCACATTTTGTGAAGAAATTCCAAGCAACCATGTAAAACCTCCAATAACCCCATCATAAGTGCTTTGGGGAATGGCACAGCACAAACACACACAAAATATTCAGCTTTTGCAGGATAGAAAGTGGCTAAAGACTCCTGCCATCCACACAATCCACAGCAGATTTGCTGGTCCAACAGCTGGAATTCTCAAAAATTCCCAGTGGACCTAACTGAGAAGATGGTTTTGGACAATAAAAGGATTAACTGGGCAGCTACAGAGGAGCAGAAGGAAAAACTCCAGGGGAAAGAGCTGAAGATGGGATGAAGCAATTTCCAGCACAATTTACTCCACACAGCAGAAATGGTACATATGCTAAATAGATGATATTTATAAACACAATTTTTGCATTCACTCTATAACCACAAAAAAGCCCAGCTAAGAGCACACAATTCCTCTCCTGCGGAAAACTCCACAATTCAGTGAGAATACAGAGCTGTTTAATTACTCAGAGATGCTGTGTATAGAAGAGTTCCAGCAGTCTGAATGCCTCTGCTGAGTTTTCTAAATTGTATTCTGTTGGATTTCTGTTCTGCTGAGCCCTAACACAAGTTCCTTTCAGCTGCAGAAACCAGTCTAAGAATAATTACAACATCCATAACAGTTTAACCACTATGTAATTGGGCATTCAAGCTTAGCCCAAAATTTAATTTCTCTCTGAGAACTGCTAACATTGGTAAATTTGCTTTTGGGAACCACTGTATTTTGTGTTAGCATTTAGCATCAGGAATTGAATATTTCTTTTTTTTTTTAACTTTGCAATTTGTGTTCTGCATGAGCACTCCAAATACTAACAAGATTTGCAGTGTGTTCTTGGATTAGAGCACTCAGCAGGGATGCTTTGGTTTGGGTATGAACAATCATTACAATCTCAATTCCCTTCAAATCAGCAGTGCCCTCATTGCTTAGAACATTTGCAGTTCAGCATTTATATCACTTATTTACATTTCAGATTTTATGCAGGCTGCAGGGAGAAAATTGTTGCATCAGCTCCTTCCAGATCTTCGTTCTCTGAAGCCTCTATGTACTTAATTAATTACATTGCACTGCAAACCCTACTTTTCCTTCCTTAACTTCCCTCCCTGATGACCCCAGCTTCCCTCAGAAACAGATCCATAAAAACAAATTAGAGGTGAAGCACTTCCTTCATTAAGGAGGGAACCTCGAATTTTAGCTGTTTCTTGACAGACATAAAATACAACTCCACTCTGCATTTCACTCTTATTTTTTTGTTACACTTCATCCTCCTGCTAAACTGAAATAATGCTTGGTCCCTCAAGCTTCACTTTCAAATCACAGGATGGTTGGGGTTGGAAGGGACCCAATGATCATCCATTTCCAGTCCAACCCCCAAACTATCCCAAACTGCTCCAAGCCCTGTCCAACCCGGCCTTGGACACTGCCAGGGATCCAGGGGCAGCTCCTCTGGGCACCTGTGCCAGGGCCTCAGCACTCTGACAGCAAACAATTTTTTCCTCTTGTCCCATCTAAACCCACACCTTCTCAGTTTGAAGCCATTCCCCTGGTGCTGTCACTCCAAGCTCTTATAATGCATTTCTTACACTACCCTCAATGAAACTGCTGGGATTCAGCCTTACACTTGTTTTTGGTTACAGATACAGAACCAAGGTCAGGAACACCTGGGAGCATCAAGCACCAGGTAACCTGAATCAATGAACCAGAGAGAGCCCTGCATGAGCTGGCTGTGTAAAAAGCAGAAAAGCTTTCCTTTTTTTTTTTTACAGTAATATTCATGGAGGCTCAGCCCTCCTGAATATTACTGCAAGTACTAGAGAAGGGATTCAAACTCCACTTTTTATTTATAATTACGCACTCCAGTCATTAAACAGAGCCTTGCATAGGGAAGCATTCCAGAATTTTAGTTCTAATGCACTTGTCACAATCCATTCACTCTTTTGTGATCTTGCTTTATCATTTCCTTTTCCCCCTTTCACATGGGATCTGAGATGTCTTTAGAACTGGGAATTCATTCTGAAGTGATCAGGTGAACAGAACAATAACCAGTCAGTGGACAGCTATCCTTTAAATATTTTACCCAATAACACAAATAGCCCAATCAAAAGGCCATACATACTTTACCAATAACCCTTATAAACTCTAACTCTTGAAAGTAACCATCCTTGTACTACAATTTATATAGCAAAGGTATTTTACTAATTTATATAGCAAAGGTATTTTGTCTTTACAAACTCTTATTACTGTTGCTAAGGTAAAGAACATTTTCAACACAAAGTTCTCTCTCTATTTAGGAATAATTCAATTAAATCTGATTTGGGTTGACAGGAATTTTTTTTTTTTTAATCAAGATTTCTGCTGCCATGAGTTCTCCAGGATTACAATGTGGAATGATTTATGCAAATTCTCAAAATTTCTCTGCATGATGTATGCTTCCTTTTGCTGCAGGTTCACAAATTGGATTTTCCATGTCAGATATTGAAAAGGGAAAACTGGAACAGGTCAGTGTTTTAAATGTGATTGATTTCTTCAAAGGAAATGGATGACATGATGCATTACTGCAATAAGATCCTCATATTTCTGCTATAAATCACAGGCTTCTGCCAGGCCTTTTTCAACTGGAAGTCTTGCTAAACTATCCTGAACTGCAATGGGAACTTTCCATAAAAATTTTCCTTTTTTTTTAATAATACGTTATTTTTCCCTCAATTTGCTTTGACAGATGGACTTCAGGCATGACTGTTACTCCACAAATAACATTCAAGGTTTTATTTTAGAAGGTTTTATTGAAAATTTACTCTTTTTTTTTTTCCCTCATGAGAAAAACTGTGCAGTTTGAAATGCTTCACAAATACCAGCCCAGAGCTGGTAGCATTAAAATGTGTAATACACAACAACCTGGCCTTGGATTACTGGGTGCATGTTCTCAAAAACAAACAATCCTCTCTTTCCCCCACCAAACCTCACATTGTTTTACTTTTTTACCCTGCCACTTAGGACTGGGAGCCTTTCTGTGCTACAATCAATCAATATGGAATATATCTAAACCCATTTTAACTGTGTATACCTCAATTATTTTGATTTTACATCAGGCTCTTGTGAGTCATCTCCAAATGGACATTCCTGCAAGTAAGAGCACCAAGGCCTCACTGTTGGTATCACCTACCCAAATTTCCACATCCTCGTTATCTCTGACCCACTGGTTACTCTAAACCACATATTCCTGGCATTATTTCCAGAGGGAGAATCCTGGGTTGGTTTATAAAATCTTGCTCCCATGTCATTTTTATTAATTAATTACAGGAAGTTCCTTTAGCTTTTTGCACAATTCTCACCTTAGAAGCTGGAATTGCAGGGAGGACAGCTCCTTCCTTTGCATGAGCCTGAGCACAGCTTGCTGAGGGTCAGCAGAGAAGAGCCAGCTTCTGTCATTTGAACAAGGAGCATCAACCAGGACCTAAACCATTAATAAAACAACCATTATTTTTAAAAAACTCAACAAAGATGGTCACTTTTTGAACACCAAAATATATTAAATTTTCTTTCGCCAATATGAAGAAAATTTTATTTTCCATTTTGGGGGGTGAAATGATCCCATTACTAAATTAGATGCTTTTATGGGGTTAGCAGTTGGGAAAATTAAAAAATTAGTGCTCTGAAAGTAAGATTTACCTGAGCAGCTCCCTCTTGTTGTCCTCCCCTTCCTAATTACACATCATGCAAAAATTACAGCTACCAGGTCTTCAGAATTCACTCCTAACACTATCCAACACAGGAATAAATGCACCACAAATTTCATGAAGTGTTTCCTAAGGCTCTACAAATCCTGTACATGACTTTATTCCCCTTGATAGGTCAGGAATTTTTGTGGGAGACCAGAAAAAAAATTTAAAAAAGAAAATGAAAAAGACAGCAGCATAGCAAGAAGAAGAATCAGGATGCAGAAATATAATTTGGCAATAATAATGTTACCTTGTCATAAAATTCAGGCTGAAGATCTCCAATCTGCCTACCATCCAGTTTAGAGACTGTTATCAAGTTAATGACAGGATCTGGGATGAAGGATTCTATTGTCTGCTCCAACCATCTTGACCTCAAATCATCATATTCATTACAGTGAAAATAACCTTAGAAAATTAAGGAAAAACAAAGAAAAGTAAACACCAAAGATAAGTCTCCATATATTTTTTCTGGGTTTTTTTTTTTTCACAAATGTGAGGAGTTAGACCCATTTTGGAAGTTTCACTGCACTGCCATGACTACCATGGAGTTTACACCTTATGTGCCTGGGTTATTGCACTTTTTAGAATACTGTTGAATTTTTATAAACCTAAATAAATTTCAACATGCTCCTACAGAGCAAACCCTAAATATTTACTAGCAAATCCTTCTGCAGCAACAGACTTCCACAGTAAAACAAACTTTAATCATGACCCAAAACCCCTTTAATCATATCCAAATACTTAGTGCCTTCCTGGGCTCCTTCAGCCACTATCTAAATTAAGTGCATGCCCCACATTATTAAATGGCCTTTTAAATAAATAAAGCATCAATTTTGTCTATCTTGAGGAACATCCTAGCATTCACTGAGGCATATTAAGAATAAAATTCTTCACATCTCCCATACAGCAACAGTTTGGTCTCTTCAGAAGCAGACAGAAGGTAAAGTGTTGGGGTTTTTTTTCTCTAAACCTTCTGAAAGGACAATTCCTATTTAAATTACTTCATTAACATCACCCCATTCCTCTAGAAGAGGGAAGGAGGGAAACCAGCTGTAATCAGCTGCTGCAAGTGGTTATAGTAATGGTCTCACCAGGAGGAGCACAAGGTGCTGTGAGCAGTTTGAAACAAATAAACTGGGAAACAGCAATCTCTGCTTGCTTTAAGTCCTTGGCCCAAGCTGCTGCTTGCTGCTGCCTTCTAAACACCCTGATCATCTCAGAATCCTCCTCCAACCAATTCCTTACCATAAACCTTCTCCCTTTGCCCAGATCTTGCACATTAAAAGACTGCATCTTGCATCATTTCTTAAACTCTGCTTTACATCAGCACACTCAAATTTACCTGTAGTGTTTGCACAGTATTGAAAAAAGAGGTAACAGAGGAGAAGGAAAAAAAGTAAAATAGGACAAGAACAAGATTGCAGATTGCTTACATCCCTGTGCCAACAAATTGATATGGCTTTACGTAACTTCTGGAGAGGTAATAGTTGAGAAAAAATCCACAGAGCTACCCCACTGTTGCCTGTCATTCTGCACTAAAATATGTTAAAGTAATGACTGCATTTTTAATGCTTCAAAGGCAAACAAAGATTTCATAAAATCCTTATGAAACAGCACAGCACTAGGTGGAACACAAACTGTTGTTTGGTTTTTTCCCCCTCCACCAGCACCTGGCTGCATTACCTGGGCAGGCACACTGCAGCACAGCTACAGATTTGCCCCCTGGTGCAGCACAGAGATCCAGAACACGCTCCCCATCCTTCACCTCCAAGGCCAGCACGGGCAGCAGCGAGGCAGCGTTGAGCAGGTAATACTCCTTCAGCCTGCCAGGCTGGTGCTTCTGGGCAGGGAATCTGCCAGGAGCTGCCCTGCTGTAACACCTGAAGGCTGCAGGGAGGTAGGGCAGGGCTGCTGGGAAGGCAGGACGGTATCCCTGCCCAGCCAGGCTGCTCTCCAGGCCAGGGCTCGGGCTGAACCTGTGAAAAATGAGCAGATAATATTGGCTTTCTCATTTATGTACTAGCTTGTGCATGTTGTTAGTGATAAGTTAGTTATTAGTATAAGTGTTTAGAAACAGTATCAACTATATCTCTTTTTAACTGCTTTTAATATCATAGAATCTATCAGTTTAAGTATGCACTCTTGCTCACAGAAATAATACTGTAATGAATAGAATATCCATGTATCACTTATGGAAACAACAGTGTGATTAATGTATTGTACTATAGACCTCAGCAAAACATAAGATGTGAAAAAGGCTTTTGTGTAACCAAAAACAGTGTAAGGCCATCCACTGACCAACCTGTCTAAGTGATAAAACAACCATGACACAAACCAGAGTACCAGAGGACAATCAGAGATACCACATTAAATTTAAGGAGGACATACTAAATCCTTACCAGAGGATGTGAAACAGCAGGATGGAGACACAAGAAGAAAAAAAAGATATTGACCTGACACCCAGGATGCCATGCACATAAGGCAGTGTGTGAAGAAATCAAATAAAGGAGTTGCAAAACATCAGAAAATTAGCAAGAATGTTTGAATAATATATGAAACACATGAATATGCATGTACCTCAGTGATTTAAGAGTATAAAGATAACACTGTTTGTATACACAGAAGTTTCTCTGGCTGTTGGCCAGGAGCACCCCAGTGCTAGAAATACTGTCCTTCTTTGTCCTGTTATTATTAAACTTTAAAAAATTCTACAAACTGCATTCTCTTTTTCACAAACCTGTTCAGCAGCACGGCGTGCTGCCAGCACCACGGCGAGGTCAGCACGTCTCTAGGGTGGAAAAAGGAAAAGCCATTCAATAACTCATCAAACTTGACATACAATCTCACTATTGGATAATTCTGGTGTAACCAGGAATTCATTGTTTTGAGAGTGAAATTAACCATTTTGGTTAGAAAAGTAAATAATTTTAATAGGAAATCAAGCCACTGTTGTTTCTAATGATTGCAATTAAAGCAGCAATTTCTTCTGAAACAAGACAGTCTCCATTTTTTTAATGTAGGAGATATAAATGATGAAGCATAATGGTTTTCCCCTGGGGACAAAGAATAACTGTAGTATTAGCTGTAAACAACAAAAATAATCACACAGACATTAGCTTTACAATGCTCATTCCAGCCAACACTAAAATGCCGTTTTTATAAGTTTTCTTTTTTACATTTTGTGTCCTGCAAACACTGGGCCAGCAAAACTTAACAGATATTTTTGGAAGACAGCAGCGGTATGTGATAGAAACATGCTTGTTTGTATTTCAGTTTGCTCTTTCTTACAGGGATTTCCCCCCCTATCTGTTTGAATTCCTACTAGCAATTTTTCATTTAATCTCAACAAAAAAAATTAAAAAAAATATATTTCTCAGAAGCATTCACTGTCTAAAGCAGACAAACACATTGATCCAATCGAAGAGCTCTTAAGTTGAATCAATTAAACTAATGCTATGGGTGGATACTTTTTGTTTTTTAATAATGAAGTTCTTTAGCAGCTGTGTGATCAAGACCCAAATTCAGTGACAGCCTTTGCCATCCATGTCATTACTAATTCAATTCCTTATCTCTCCCTTCCCTTCCATGTTCCCAAAGCCACAGACCGGACCCTGCTCCATGCATCTCCCAGCTCTGCCGTGTACTGCTTCTCGAAGTGATCCAGAACCACCTGGCAGATCTGCTTCTGGAGCTTCCCTTTCGCCTTCTTCTCCAGCTTCAGAGAAAGCAAGAAAAAAAGAAAAGGAGTAAAGCCAAATTAAACCCTCTCTAGTTCTCACCAGAATTATTAAAATACATCTTGCTAATTATGTCAATTTAGTATCAGTGTTATTGGAATGCTTAGATATTAGCATCAGTGATATTACAATGCTTAAATATCACATCTTTATGTGATGAAGATGTAATAGACATTTCAGAGAGCAAAGGAGTTAAGCTACAGCACACTCTTCCTCCCAGCTCGGCTGGTTAATAAATACCCTCCATACCCACTGTGCTGATAACCCAGTGCCGGCTGGCACTCTGACAGAGATTACCCTACGAAGGAAGGGAAAGAGCTTTTGGCGTCTAAGCAAACCCCGAGGGCAAAAGCTAATTTCCCTCCCTCGGGGCACCCAGCAGCCCTCCCGTCCCGTCCCCGGGCGCTCCTTCCCAAAACAGCACCGGGACGGAGCTGGGGCACCAGGGAAAGCTCTGTCAGTGCCGGAGCAGCTGCCGGCCGCGGGCACAGAAACGCAGGGCACACTCGGCGCTGCGGAGGAGAAACACGGGCAACACACACGGGACGGGCGGGCTCTCTGCTGTCTATTGCTCGCACGGCCCGCGCAGGAAGCGGCCGGGCCCTCCCTCCGCGCTTCCGGCCCCGGCTCTCCCGGCCTGGCTCTGCCTCCAGTCCCAGTCCCTTCTCACCTGCCCCGGGTCCTGCGCAGCCGCCCGGCCCAGCCCCAGCCCCAGCGCAGCCCCGGCTCGGCGGGCGAGCGGCAGCGCCGGGCCCCGCATGGCCCCACTGCCCGGGGCGGGGCGGGCCGGCCCCCGCCGGGAATCGGAGCTCTTCACAGCGCCACGGAACGTAGAGGGGAAGGAATAGACCGGAAAGATCAGCTGGTCCCAACCCCTCGGCCAGGGGTGCGGACACAATCCCCTGGAGGATGCTCAAGCCCCATCGAACCTGGCTTTGAACGCTGCCACGATTGAGGCATCCTACAACTTCCCTGGGAATCTCGTTCCTACTCTTACACTAAAAAAGCAAAACAAAACACAAAACAAAACAAACTTCGTAATTTTTAGCTGCCTTTTCTTTTTTTTTTTTTCTTCTTTACTGTGGCAGCCTGACTTGCCATCCCAACTCCTCTGCCTCACCAATAGCCAAACAGGATTAGACGGCAGCTGGGCTCTCACCTAATCAATTTACAAAAGAAATCCTCATCCCAGCGCCTGCTGGAGGGTCTGATGGCACCCACACCCCCCAAACATCTCTGCTTGTGCCTCACCAGATCTTTTTTCCCATCTGCCCAAGGCTTTAGAAGTGCTACTCAGCTCATCTGAACCACACTGGAGATCAGCTCCAGCTTAACCCACTGCTACTGCTATGAAAAACTGCTGGAGGCTTGAGAATTAATTATTCACAGAAATTTCTGTCACACACTTTCAGATCAAACTTTCCCTGGGGGCAGGAATCAGGAGGACCCCAGTTCAGCTGTACCTGGTTTAGCAGCACTAAAATCGGAGGCTGCTCTCATCTGATCCCTTCGTCTGGACAGAACTGAGACCTGCAAACTGCTCCTCCAAGGAAGAGCATCCAGCAATCACTGTGTCCTAGCAAAACAAAAACAAACCCTTTTGTGCCCATTTGCCAACTCTCTTGCTAAGATCAAGCCTTGTGGAAACAGCAAACTTGTTTAAGAGTGGTTTTAATTAAAGCTTCTGCAGGCTGAACCCAGCCTGGAAATCCAGACTGGAAAGGGGTGCAAAGGTAAAGGCAGGAGTGCTGTTGTATGGATAAATATTTGAGTTTCAGGCACCAGCTAATAAAGACTAAGCGGTTTTGCTCACCTCATGCAGATTAGCTTGAAAGTTGATTTAAAATGCTTCTATCAGAGTTGTGACAAAAGGCCTGGAGGCAAAATAGACATCTCTTGCATATCAAATGTGAAGACAACCTGAAAGGCTTTTTGATAAGTGAGTTTTTCTGACAGACACAGAACAAAACTGGTATAAAAAGTAGTTCTCTGTGGTTGTAATTCTGCCAAGGCAGTACCACACCAGAAAATGTACACAGGAATGGAACTTCACTGTAACAGTACAAAAAAAGGTCTGCAGAATGAATCACCTTCCCCTAAATCTATGGCTATAAATGATAGATGGTGCCATGGACACCAGACTTCCACCACAGAGAGGACTCCAGTTCATCAGCACCACCACAGCCAAACTGCAAACAGCAAAAATGCATCTTGTATCTCTCTTATGTGCTACTGCAAATAAACTTACTTCAAATTACACTTCCAACAGGCTCCATTAGTTATTCCATTTACAAATGAAATACAGTGGGTATGTTCTATTTCAAAATTGAATGAATCTCAGGAGCCAAGAAGCTAACATGATGGCAAAGTTATCGGGCAAGCATCCTGAAGTTACACTACTAAACTTCCCACTAAAATACTGGAATATATTACTGGAAACAATATTGCTTGAATCTTATTTAAAGGGGGAAAAAAGAATCAGTGTTGTTTAACTTGTTACGGTCCATCAATCCTTTCCAATCTCACACCAGAGACCTAATGGATACCAAATAGGTATATTTTTAATAATTTTGATTTAAAAACCTTGAAATCTATGAGTAAGGTCTTTCTCTGGATTCTAGGATGTGACTAAAAGGGAAGACAACTGAACAACTTATTTTAAAGCACTGAGTCTCTCACATTAATTCAGTTAATGAACATTACTATTCCTTCTTAGAAGATACTTTTTAACTTACCTTTAAAATATTTCGTCTAAAATGTATTCAAGACATTAGACGCAGATAATACAAAATGTTCTGCTTAAACAGTGAATTTCTGTGTTCTTAACACTCCTGTATTTAAACACAAATACTCTTAGCTGCATGCATTGATACATTTTGAAAGTCATGCTATGGATGACAATATCTGGCAAAATCTAATTTGTGCTTTTAATTTGCAGCTGCACAATTTTTATCTCTCAAATATTAAGTGCACTATTAAAGCTTTTTATAGGTATACATATACACTCAACTTATTGCCAATCTATCAGTATATTCTAAATGTGATCACATTTCTCCTGCAAAAATATGCAAAGATTCTGTCTATAAGGACTCTATTTCATACATTTTAGGAACATGAGACTTGTAGCCCTTAAATATTTATAGACTAGACTTACTCCCACAAAATAGTAAACACAGGAAACATGTTGAGGCTTTGCATTAGTTTTATTCTATACATGTCATCTTGAGCAAATAAAAAGTCATAGCAGTATAAATTACTGAAAAAACCCCCAGCATAGTAAATAATTACAAAGCATATTAATAAAACAAAAACTTATAAAACCTTTTTGAGTACATTGGTCACATACTGGTAAAATTTTTTTTAAAAGCAAAAATCAAAAATGATACATGTGTCCACACACACAACACACAGTTCATATATAAGCATCAACATTTTAGTTTCTCAAATTTGTTACCACAGCAGTATTTAGCTTTATTTTTAATACAGACTTCCATGATTTATTGTAGGAAAGAAGGAAAACAAAACTGTAATACATTCCTAGAAATTGAAGCTGTAAAAAAGTAAGTCTGCAAAAGTAGAGTCTTTAAGCCAAAAACTTAAGTGGTAACAAAACTAGTGTTAGTAAAGAGGAGATTGCTCATATAAATTTTTGTGCAACCTCCCCTCCACTTCGTATTGTGTTGTCTGAAAGGAAAAAGACCAAATCCTGAGAATAATTC
Source organism: Zonotrichia albicollis (assembly GCF_047830755.1). Lineage (NCBI taxonomy): Eukaryota > Metazoa > Chordata > Aves > Passeriformes > Passerellidae > Zonotrichia > Zonotrichia albicollis. The sequence continues at coordinate 2,989,361 of NC_133820.1, forward strand.
CACTGAATCATGTTCCACTATTAGAATACAACAGAAGTATTCTCATGCTGGTAGTCACATAGAAATTGTTTCCTTCTTTCTCTACACTAGCAAACATAGAGGAATAAACCTCTCCACCTATTCCAGACTTAGTATCCTTAAGACTGATTCCACTTTACTCTTTAAAAAACTTCATTATTTCATTTTAATATGGCAGATGTTTGTGCAACTCCTTGCTGCAAGGGGTGCACGGTGAGGATTTCCAATATCAAAGTGCTGAACACGTAACACATCACATTGTTTCAACACCTAAACTCCTTTGGTAAAACCACATTATTGATTGACAGACCATAATATAAAATTACCAAATACTGCTTCTCCAAAAAACCCCCAAATGGGGGCTTCCTCCTGTCTGTCATTAAGTGGCAGAACAATGAACCTTTACAAATACACCACTGGTTGTCTCTCATGAAACAGTAAAAACATTTAAACAGGAATATAACAAATTGTAACCCTTCTTGTTTAGGTATAACTGGTATGTGATTTTCAACACATGACATGGAAGTGTTAAAGAAATCCTTAAAAACACAGAGTTTCTTCAGTTTGCAAGATGATATTTTAGTATTATTGAGATTAAAAACTGAGGGAGGTCATCTGCATACTGGTTGATTCAGTTTCCTATCAAAATTGATGATTTGATTAGTGCAAATTTCCCTCTATGTGAATTTTCCTGTTTGTTGTAGTAGACAATACAGCATTCACTCTGTATTTTTCCACAGAATTTATTACCTATGTCAAACTCAGTTAACAAAACAAATAAAACAACAGGTAAGAAAACCTCCAGATAGTTCAAACAGCATTATTTTGTATAAAATATATTTATTTTCATTTTTCTATCGTACCCTCTGCTTCAGATTGTCAGAAATATTAAATATGTAGTGTAATACCTAAGAAAAGGTATTGGTACTGTAAAAGAAATATAAGAGTCAAACACACTTTATTTTTATGCACTTGACTATCAGCTTTATAATGCTCCCTAGGTATCATTCCATTGGTAGCAGGAACTGAGCTCCACTCAAACTTTCAACTTGTTTTATAAAAAGGTAGAAAAATATATTCAATATTTGTTTAACCTTTCTATATTCATCCTATCATACAGGAATCTTACAAAATGCTTTAGAATAATTTATTCCCTGAAAAAATACCAACACCTGCACAGCACCTGGAGAAAGGTCTCGGTGGGAATGTACAATCCAGTATTATGGGATCTTGAAGGTGTTTTTCTTCAGGTTTACAGCCATGTCTTTTCACAAGTAAACCAAATAAATCCTGAAGAAGAGCTGGTGATGTGAAAAATAAATGATAAAGTCTGACCATTAAGCACAACAGGATGAACTCCATGTTTAGTTGCCACATACTGATCAAATGTCCCATAAAAAATTTTCCTTCAAGGGTAAAAAAAAAAAAATAATAGGATTTTTAATTTATGTTTTTTTAAAATTCTCTTTGTGCTCCAGTCAAGCAATGACATCATGGGTATCACTGTTGGGTCTTTGGCGTAGAGTCAGCGGAGGCAGAGGCTTGCCATAGAAATCTGTGGAAGAAATTCCAGAGCAGAAAAACACATCAATCTGTCACCTATCCCCTTTCTGGCTCAAACAATGTTTACTACATTACTTCCTTAATGAAAGCCAGGTATTCTATGAGTTTAGAGCTAATTCCTCCAAGCAAACTTTCAAACCTAGTGCTAATTAATGTCTAGAGATGGATTGGCCAAATGAGGGTTTAATTACATTTTGTTATACATGCATCAGCATTTGCAAAATCAAGCCCAAAGGGGATCTGTAAACATCCCTGAAAATAGGAAAGGAGAAATTCAAAGTGTACAATAACACTGAAAAATGAAACACTGAACTTAGTATGTTTCCATATTAGACTGCATTACTACATAGTTTTAAATGACAGTAATACTGAGCAGAACTGAAAATTTTGGAACCATTTACGCATAGCATTTTTCTTCCAAGCCAAAATAACTCTCTAAAATAACTATTTCAGAAGTTGTAGATAAAATTGCAGCATTTCCTTTAGTCAATAAAGGAATTCAAAGTGGTAAAATTGTACAAGACAAAGTTCATAAGTACATCAGAAGACAGTAACAAGTGTTCTCAAACATTTGTAATGGATGTAGAGTCAAAAAACCATGCAGACTGGAACATGCAAAGCACTTCACAAACAAAAAAATATGCAAGATGGTAAGAGGAAAGAGGCAGAAATCAAGAAAAAAAAAAAGCAGCTTTTTGAAGCATTCAAATCTCAATTCTGTTTATACAGACCACCTCTTCCCCAAGAAAGCCTTGATGGCCTGCCAACACAAAATTCAGCTTTAATAAATCATCATTTTGCAAGAAGAATATATCCCACTTGTCCTACAGATGCAATAACTTCTGTTAGAATTGTACTCCTCAGATAAGATTAACAAAAGCAAACAAACTGGCCTATACCACTTCAAGAATAAGTGGAGCTGTCTGTAGGACTGAGATTTTAATTATCTTTACATTTGGTCAGCAAAATAAGAACACTTTTATGTTATTGTCATAAATATTTCGACTTCAATAGCACTAATTACAGCTGCAAGAAAACTGTAACAAATGATTCAAAGGTCAATGAAAATCTGTCCACTTGATGGTTTTATTCATCCATTTTTTGAGGTCTAGCAGAGCACTTCAGGACTGGAAAAGAATTTTGCCTCCTATAATGAAAGAGGTTTAACATTCTTGCAAATGTATCCTCCTCAATGACAATAAGCAGGCACTCATCATCTCATGTTGTGCCAAAATTATTGGCAGGACTGGAAAAATTGCCATCTTCAGTGTAATTACAAAGTTTGAATGTCTGAAAAAGCTTTTAAACCCACCTTTAATTTGGGCAAAGGTGGGGGAACAAAAAAAAAAAAATCAACACTGATTTACTTCTTTGCTGAAGGGACAACCAAAAATAAGTTGATTTTCAGGAAGATGTAAGTTAGGGATTATTATAAAAAAAGAATCCAAGGTAGGCTCCGCTGGTCTTAGGGAAACTTTGAGTTTCCAGTGAGGAGCAGATTCTCAGTGTGCAAAATATGTAAGAATTCATTGAAAAACACTGTTGTGTGAGAGAAAATGGGCAAGGCCAGGTAGGAAATTAATTCAGTGCAAGATGGACTTGGCAGTGCTGGATTCACAGTGGAACTCCAGGATCTTAAGGGTCCTTTCCAATCTCAACATTTCTCTGATTCTATAGATCTCAAACTGACAGAGTTAAAACCCCACAGTTGATTTAAGCAAGTGAAATAAATAAATAAATAAATGTTGTTTTTGGAAATCAGGACCTAACTAAAGGTGTGACAGTGCTGGGCTATGAATGTGAAGAACTTTGCTCATTTATAAATAGCACTTTCCTAATAGCAGTTTTTGCTAGGATTTCCAAGTGTCAATCTGGTGAGTGGTTCAAAATTCCCAGAAATAAGAAAACATCTCCCAAAGATTAGGCAATGCCTTAAATTTAGCTATAAATTCTGAGTACTTCAAGTTTACTCTTACACCTCTAGTCAAGAGATAATTTCCCTACCAACATATTTGCCATTTTCAGCTTCCAAAATTATTTAATAATTGTACTTATTTTACAAATTAACACCTAGCTTAAGCAGGTTTTTTCCTCTTTGTCCCACCCACACTCTTCCTACAGAATGCAACACCTCCATTAGGCACAGATAAAAATTGAGTTCCTTTTCTTCCCCTCCCTACCTCTTCATCTGGCTTTCATTTCTTGTCACCTTCTCTCTATTTGCCTTTAAAAAAAAGAGCAAGATGGGTTTAGGATCAACATTACAAATCACATTTTAAGCACATGAATTTCCTTCCTGTGAGAAATAAATATTTTGGGTTTAGAAATCTTATTTCCCCTTCAGGCATTTTTTGGTTCTCTGGCAGAAAAGCTCCTTGTTCTTGTGTTCCAGATGTCTCCAAATTCACTTTTCAAAATTTGAAGAATAAAAATGTAAGAAAAATGAAGAAGCTATCATCTCAAAAATGTACTATCAACATATGAAAAAGTTTTCCACAATCTTCCAAAAATAGAGAATAGTAATTATTAAAGCAAGAAATCAAGACTGCTTACTGCACCTTGGTATTTCCAGTTAAAAATTATCATTTTAAATGCAGTATGCATTTGGACTCAAGTAACTGGCACCATTACTCTTGGCAATGTGTCACTTGATACTTTTTAGGTGCAAATAACTTCAGATTATTGACAACTTCTAATATCCCATACCACTTGAAACTTTATAAGGAAATTGGAGAGAACTCACTGTTTTTCCTAATAAAAAAAAATCAGACTTGAAAAAATCAAAAAGATGCTTTCTACTAAGCGAAAGGGAAAGCTTTTGGTCAATGAAAATTGGAATTTAGAAATGAAAAACAGACAAAGAATGAAGTGAATGTAGAAGTGAATGGACAATGGAGAATGGTTTAAAAAGGTACAAAGCTCCAAATACTTTCAATTACCAGGATGATGTGTTTCACCAAGAGGCTCAAGTTTTCCAGGTCTATTAAGTTTGGGAGTTCCCCATCCAACTACAGGAAAACAGAAACTGTCAGAGCATTCTGGATTATTCTGAGCTGTACAGACCCCACATCTCCCTGGGAGAATTCAAAGCATTTAGAAATGCCCAAGCTATGCACTACATTGCATCCATGGTGAAGAACAATGAAATACTTCAAAAAATAAAATGCTTCATCTTAAAAATATTGCTATTTTTAATCACTTCAGGTGACTAATCAAGTTGCTGGCTCTTTTTTTGGGAAAATGATGTTTTCTCCATGGAACAGGCCAAATCAATACTGCTGGAAGTTCACATCATAAAGTGGGAAACTGCATTAAAGATTTTCTAGAGAGGAAGGTTTAGTAGCTCCTCTCTGTATGAAAACCAGTCCCATTTCATCCTTCACAAATGAGACTTTTAAAGGATTACCAGCTACAAATTGAGACATGAATTACTGTTTTTACACTTACCTGGTGGAAGGGCTGCTGGTGGCGTAGGATTCTTGGGAAGAGAGTCCTCTGCATTAACAGGTTCTACTCTGTGACCCCTTTTTAATTTTGGTTTTTTACTTTTTTTCTTATTGTTATCTACATCCAACAGAAAAAAAAAAAAAAAACCCAAACATTATATATCCTACAGTTATATTCAGGTAATATCCTACATAATATTCTAATACAATTGTTGGGGAGATACATCAGAGCTTTCAGTCCAGACTTAGACATACAATTATGGGAAATGTAAATCACACAACATTTTGCTATAGAAAATAAACTGTGGGCATAAAGTATATGCAAAATTAATGCTTCCATAAAGAAATTCAACTTAGATAACCTACTCCTGGTGTTTTTATGTTTCCAATAGATGACACCATGGCTCTGTGGTATCATGACAAATAACATGGACAGAAGGATGTGAAAAATCCCACAAAATGATTTAAAAGGCAGCAGTTTTACCTGAGTCAAGGCATTCTGAGGCTTGTTGGTCACTCTCCTCTGCATGCTGCAAAAGCTGGGCAGTTGTAGAGTTGGACCTTTCTAGCCTGCTGTCATTTGTGTTTTGGCTACTGCTGCTTGATAAGCGGTCCTGCTCTGCTTGGGGTTTCAAGACAATTGTGGCCTTTTCAGTCTCCAGCTTTTGTCTCTTCTTTTCCTTTTCCAGCTGTTTTTCATTCTAACAAAAAAAAAAGGACGAGAATTTTTTCAAATGACTTCTAATGCTGTAAACTGACTAGTAGGAGAGAAAAGTTATTAAAAATGAAAATATTCTCAGAATATCCAAAAATTCTATGCATTTAGCATAGAATTTATTTTCAAATAGATGAAGAAATTAGGTTTCCAATGTCCTATCCAGAGGAAGGGAGGAGGAATTATAAAACAAAAGGATCTTTAGATTTATTGCCTGTTTTCTTGTTTTATTTTTGATCCTGTTAAAAAAAAAGCCAAAACAACCTTCTACTTTCTTCCTCCTCAACTAGTTTTTTTTTTTAATGTGTTAGTTAAAAAAAATACAGATACAGAGAGCTTAAGACACCAGAAAATGCTATCCTAGTTTGGATAAATATCTATTGTGGCAACTGGCTGGTTCATAATTCTGTATCACTAAATCACCATCTCTGCAATATTCCCACCTGTACTTTATTTTCTTGCTTTTGATGTTATTACTAAATGGATTATTGTGCATGTAGCTGCCCTGACATGTTCTGTGGATATGGGTGCTTTTGTCTTGGAAAAAAGCAAATGTTTGAATTACTTCCTGGAAAAGTTTACGTGTTTCTTTAGATTGTGTTATCTCCAGGCAACTGAATAAAAAAAAAATATGAACTCAGAAATGTAGGTTAAGGAAACATTAACATGAATGTGATTTTCATATTTCAAAATTAATAAAAAATTCTCAAGAGCGTATTTTCAACTGAAAAGAGGTTATGCTCACAAATCTGAATAAATTAAGAAATCAGGAAGATTTGATATGACTCAACCACATCACTGAAACACCCCACAAGAAACTAATAGACCTTGAATATTTTCCACGTCTGAATCCCAGGAGTTTAATTAGGAAATGTTTTCAGTCACGTGTTTACATTTATTTTACTGTGTCTACAAAACTTTTGTTCCCTAATCAATAATAGAGGTTTTCTTATCACTAAAACATTGATTCAATGCACAGAAAACAAGGTTGCCAAGATTAAAGCAAGAATTAAAAAAGGGCTGTGCAGACAGACTTAGAACAACTCTTTCCTTTTTCTCATTGCCTCTCAGACATTTGCTAGTAGCAGTTCTAAACAGATCCAGATTTCAACAATTTCTCCTACCTCAGAGATTACAGCAGATATAGGCTGGAAGGGGTTTCCACATTTCCCAGGCTCAGGGTCTTCCTCCTCAGGTGCATTTCCTTCCTCTTTTTCCCTTCAGCATTGTTGTTGGGTTTGTGTTTCAGTGGTTTTGGTGTTTGGTTTTGGGGGTGTTTTTTGGGGGCAATGGGAGGGGAAAGAGAGAGAATGAATAAATAATTACGAATAAGCTATAAATTTTATAGAGAACAATGTCTGCCCTCCCCACTACACCTCTCAGTGTGGCATAAACCCAACACAATCCAACATGGTCAGGAGGCTTTGTGTGTGGCAGATTAGGAGCCCACCAATTTTTTAGAAATTTGTGAAATCTATATGAAGACCATGTCAAGTTGCAGCTGTTTAAAATGTACTTTAGTAATTTACTAGATTATTCAAACCAAAACAGCCAAAATACAGTCTAAGATACTTCCCAGCTACTTCTCACAGTAATGGAGCCTCAAATTCTCTGCCTACATAAGGCAGAGGAGAGGACAGGGGTGCTCAGCAAATATTTTAAGAATGCCCCAGTAAATTATTCACATCACCTCTTCACAGGCACCACAGCAGGCTGCTAAAGACCAGAAAGGGATTTGAAGGGGAGTAATAAATCAGTTATCCTGCTTTCCCTCACTGCATCATCTTTAGTTCCTTCATGCCTCACCTGTTGGATATCCTGAAGTTTACTGAGCATAGTATTGAATAAATTTTCATATCTAGTCTTTGATATTCACATATGGGTTAGAGAGTCAAACTTAATACTTTATTTTAGAAGACAACTTCAGATTAAACCACAGGAATTATTTTTTAGGTTAGCCTTCTGTGAAGTTACATTAGTAAGGCCAAATTTATCCCACAACTCTCAAAGTACACTTCCAGCATGCAGCAAATCAAATAAAGGGGATGAAGAGGCAAAAACTTCAAGCTTGTGAGGTTTAAATCCTGGACAGCCTGTTTCCCATAAGATCCATGCAGAGGAACAACCCAGATACCTCAGAGAAGGGAGGAAGGGATGGAGTGGGGATCACAGGAAATACCTCTGCTCCCGTATCCTCCTGACTCGCTCAGCTCGTTCCAGTTTCTTCTGCTCCTCGAGTGCCTTCTGCTCTGTAGTGTCTCTCTGGATACGCTCACTTAAGGCATCAAAATCTTTTGCTATGATATGGAGAAGCCAAAATAATCCCTTTTTGATTGATTTGTCAATTTTTTTCCCACAGCCCATGATCGCTGAGCAAGGCTCCTGTAAATGTATGGAAAAGGAGGGAAACATTTGCACTTCAGAACACATTCCTTGACTGGAAACAAGAAATTAGCTGAACAATGACTGCTGACTGTGAAGCTTGTAAAACACTTGGGGTTTGAATTATGGGTTATGAATAGTCCATGCTAGATTTATCAATCACAATGGAAAAATCTGAGATCAAAGAGAATCAGCTTTGCTTCAGTTCATGGAAAAAAATTCAACATGTTCATAAGCACCTCGGGGGTAAATAAAATCTCCTGTGAATTTGACAGAAAAGTTGTCAAACCAATTTTTTACATCAGAACAGGCACTGCAATTCAATTGGAGTAATGCTTTTTGTCATTATACTCTCAGCAGCAAGTGAGAGAAACATGATCTAGGCAAATCTGTTGAAAGAGAAATACAAACCTCATTGAGAAAATAGTTCTGAAATTGTTCTGAGAACACATCTGGTAAGAAAACATTGAAGGACCAAGAGTGCCTCTCTTGAGATTAAAGCACTTCAGGGAGATAGGACAATAGCCTTCAAAAACATAAGGTGAAACTGCAAATAGGAAAAAAATAATTTCCTCTTAATTTTTCATGTCAGGAGGACAAGTAAAATAGGCTTTAATTGGGAGAAAAGAGGCAGGACTTGACTCAAGCTTGGAACATGGAAACAATACTCTCTCAGAATCTCCTGAGAGCTGTTTTCCAGATTGTTTTGGAACACTGTATGTGTCTTTTAAAACATTCTCTGAGTAACAACTGAAAAGAACCAGCACTGTGTATGACATGTAGAGATGATATTTCACACTGATCGTGTTCAGGATTTGTGTTTATCAAGATTAAAAAAGCCTCTCCAATGCCAACATCTGAAAAACCCTCAGTGCTTTCTCCATCTGACAAGGATTTAAATGGCACCACAGTCAGATATGAAATGTACAATTTAGAACAGAAAAAAACCAACTGACCAGTTATGTTTAAATTAAGGCTCAAATATGAGTCCTTTTCACTGTGGAACCCTGCAGTACCCTCTAGCAGAACCTACTCAGGAAGGACATGTATAGAAGATGTATACAACTTGTTTCTCTCAGAAAACTGAGATCAAATACTGTCCAGCACTGGGGCAATGCTCTTCTCAGTTTGCACCAAAATTTTTGTTGCTGCAGTTTGGTTACAAAATATAAAAATTCAGAAAAATGGAATATACAGACATATTAAATAAGAAAAAGAGGAAGGTCATTTTCATTGACACTGTCCAACAGCAAGACTAATTACTCTTTCCTTTTGCTTTAATACTTTGTGGTGAAATTTAAAGATCCAGTGGAAAACTAACTACAAGAAGAAACAAAAGGTTTTTTGGTCATTGCCTAACTTTCCATCTTGTTTCCCAATGCCTCTGTTTAAACTGACCCCAGGAGCTCTCCTACTGAAGGACTTTGGGACCATGTTTATCTGGGAAGAGCCTGGTAAAGAAGGTGTCCATTAGAGTATGAAACACTCCTAAGAGTGTGTGATCTGCTGTCTTTCCTAATTACACATAAAATATAAATAAAGAACAAGAACAGCATGTCAGAAATTAAACAATTCAGATGTATTGGAATACACTAGTATCTTCCAGGTCATCTTTTACTGACTATTTTTCAAGAAAACATTTTTTGGCACAGAAGGTCCTTGGGAAAAAAAAACAAGGATGAACTTGCAAATTTAATTTTTATGATTGCTATATGTGCATAGTGCAAAGCTCACTAACAGAAGAAAAACACTCAGATAATCATGACATAATAAACAGAGCTATGCCCTGCTCTAACTCAGCTATTAGAGAAAATAATAGCAGTATGTAGTGCTCTATGAATTTTGCAAATCTCCCTAATGAATTAAAATTATTTTTTAATTTTGAAATCCAAAGCTTAAGTGGTTCTGCAAAACTGCCTTCTTATCTTGGTTAATAACACCATAACCCTCATTATCTTTCAAAATGTTTTTTATTGCCATCAGGAAAAGACTGTGGAAGTAAAGCCCTATCTAAGACACTGGGAGATTAAAACAAAGGCCTAAAGCAAAACTTCAGGGACTACTAATTTGGATATATTATCTGAAATATTGACCAATATTAAGCAGCTTTCATAAAGACTCCTGGTTTTGGCTCCCCCCACAATGACTTCCTGCTCGGTTTTTTCTTAACAGGACAATGAATACTACATCTAAATTTCAGTTTTATGCCATGTAGCCTAATTTCCTACCTTAATGGAAGCTTTACACAGATATGAGAAAACACAGCATCTTAAAATCTACTTACAATTTGACAGAGACACTTGTGTTCATTAACCAGCCTTTCCAGAGATAAGGACTCGATCACATCTGCTTCTGACAGAGCTCCTTCTCTGTCCTGCTTATTTGCCAGCCTGGAGGGAAGATCAAAAGAAACACTCAGCATCCTGCTACAAGAGAGGCTCTCACATCTCCAAAAGCTGAGCTGGTGACAAAACTAGGAAGAAGACTGAGAAAGAGAAGATGAAATTCCTTGTTTCAGCTTTAATCATTTCTTCTACTCAATATGCATGTGAGCCTATGCACCATTTTAATCAGATACTGTTAGATAATCACCAACATGCTTAGTAATAAATGATTTCTAGAGAAAGCAATTATATTTACAGTTAAGAAAATGGACATAAAAGACCATCCTGCTTTACATCTTGGAGTCTCTGGAGGAAAGCTCACAGTTTTGCAACTTCCCAAACTGTGAGCATTTCCCTGTTTAAAAGTGCTTCAGGATCATCTCAGCTCTTCCTGCTACCCAGCATTTCTCTCTGATGCTTAACAATGTTTTGAATTTGCTCTTCCTGAGTAAAACTTAAAGTGTAGAGGGAAGAACTTGCATGAAGGGCTCTAAAAACTATATTTTATTAAATGGAGGAAAGCAAGACTCCCATGTAACTCACAAAATAAGTATGCTGTAAGATGAAGATCAGTGTCCTGTCAATTATATATGATAGGAAACAGTACTCTAGAAGACAGACATTAATTTACAATTTACAATCCTTATTTTGCACTTTTTATAACATTAATAATCCAAACTAGAGTTCTGCATAGCACTATTAGAAAATACGAAATTTGTACTTGCTTCTCTCTAATAAAGGAATTCCACTAAAATAATGTTCCTCTGAAATTTAGCGACATTTTCTGGATAGGAAAAGAAATATTTGGCATCCATGAGCTCAGGGGCAGAAGGTCTTGGAACCAGACATCATAGCCTTCCTCCTGAAATCTTAAGTCATTTTTATTAACTGAAATGGCTTTTAGGGAACTTAGGCCAAAGCTTGTACTTCAAATTTATGTTAATTCCTTGCTGGGAAGGAACAGTGGTAAGAACTCACTCCACAGTTACCAGAACTTGTCAGCACTTGAATTTGATCGAAGACCTTACTTGTCTCTATTCTCCAGAATCCCAGTATGAGAGCTTCAATTCTTAATTGTTTCACTCCCAAGAGATTTCTCAGCATCAAAAACATTAGAAAAAAGCTGTGTTGCATCTACAGCCCAAAACTCCACATTCCTTGTCACCATTACCCTCATGAGCTACGATTCATTATCTAATCTTTCATCTTCCTTTTCAAGAAGAATTTGTTTATGAAGGAGACCATAGAAAAGCAGCTTCTCACATGTCCAGGCTCTCTCAATCTTCACCATTCTTAACTATTTGCGGTCCAAACCATTCACTTATTTATCATCATCATCCTGGAGATAAAAATCCCTACATCTTAATGATAATTAGAACTTTGATGGTTTGGCCTGCAGAGCTGATAAGAGCATAAAGCTCTTCCCTGCCCTTCCTTGATAATGAATTCCCATTTCTTAAAGACAGAACTTCTGCAGTGCTTTGTATGATGTAGTGCAGGGATTTCCCAACTGCTGCTCAATGCAGATACAGAACCTATGATACTTTCAGCATGTTTATAATACTCTGGCACTGCTTCTTTTTACCAACCAGCTAGAATTAGACTTGTCCTCTCAGCTATGAAACCAAAGCTAAACCAGGGAAAAACTGAGATGCAATGCAAAAAAAAGTAATTAAAGACTGGAAAAAAGTTACCTCCACTTTTTTCTCCCCCACATAACCTATTTTTGTTCCAGTCTGAAAATCCTACTGTGCTGCCTCTTAGACTCAAAAAGCATTCCTCAGCAGTGCTGTCAATTCATCTAGAGCTAATTGAAGGACATATTTCTGAGCAGTGTTTGTTGCCATAGCCTATTCCTCTCTCACCTGAAGATTAAATAACTGCACTGTTTGCACTATGTTTGCTCTGCACAGCCTACAAAGCACAGCTGAAGCAGAATGAAATGCTGGTAAGCTGCATAGCTCAGTGGCAGTTTGACACTAACATCCCACAGCTCGCAGTAGCTGCTGATTTTTAACCTCTAACACCTTCAAAGGTGTCATGTTTGTCTTTCTGGTCAATTAGCTTCCACTTTCTCTGCAGCAATACTAACAAAACCACGGCTGAGGTGCTGTACCTGGAAAAGCAGCTCTCTGCCTATTCTCCCCAGAAAGTGAAGTGGTTTTGCTGAGGTCCATCTACTGATGGACCCCTCTGCTCACTTCAGACTTTAGGTCAAACTTCTAAACAGACTTCAAGTATTTTGCAGTAAAATGCATTATCTGTAGGGGCTATTTTTATCCCCATGAACAGATGCACCTACCCTCAGTAATTCCTTTTCCCTCCACGCTTTGGTGCAGAAGAAAGCAAAGCCTGCAGCGACACTGGAGCTTCCAAGGAAAGCAGTGCTGCACTCACAGCTCCTAAAGGGATCTGCTCCAAGGCACTTCCTGCTCCTGGCACTGCGAGGGATCCGCCTCCAGCAGGGCTGGCTTTCAAACAGGCACGACCAGATTCCCCAGGCACCGAGTAATCCATTTGCCTGTCCTGCAGTTGCTAAAGGCAGTTTCTCTCTCACCCTACCTACCGCTCCTGAGGATGATCACGCTCGGATGCCGACAGAAGAATTAGGAGGAATGAAGGAAATACTTCATGGAATGTTACTCAAGCCAAGTTGCCTAGGGAATATTCTGGAAAAATGTTTTTTGGGATTATACTGAAGCTTAACCTCAGGAGTTCCTGTGTAAAGGGTAAAAGCCACCAGCACAAGATTCAGAGGTAAACACTCTTCTCTTACTTAATGCTTATAAATTTACAAACATCAGAAAAAGTCTTTGTAGAGGGATTTAGAATGGAAATGTGCCTAAAGTGTCAAGACAAAAATAATGCAGGTCTGCCTTGCAAAGAGTTCGGTATTTCTGTGGGTGAACATGGACTCACAGCTCTGCTGCTCTTTCACAGGAATACCAGGGTTTGAGGCAAGTTTTATGCAAAACAAACCCCTTCTGTAGGGAATATATCAGTTATCTTAAAAGACAGACCTTGATTTTAATTTTCCAAGTCAGCTCAACTTCATATATAGCAATTTTTCATGTTTAAAAACCTGTAGGAGGTATATATCAAAACATACTTGAAAGCACAGCCGAGTGGCTGTTAGTTTATCATTTAAGTTTGCTCAGTAAGAAGCTTTCATCTATAAAATCATGCTTGGCTTATTTCAGTTTCACATACAGTATATATGAATTGTCTTAGTGTAACAAACAGACCTCATGCAAGAAATAAAGACAAAGTTGGCACCTACTGCTTTTAGATCAAGTGGGATTTTTCTAAGCAACTGGAGAGCTTTTCAACTTTAAGAGTCACGGGAAACAATGTGGAAAGGGAGTGTTATGTGTGCATTGGCACAACTGGCATCTACAGCTCAGTGACAATATTTCTCTTAGAAGCCACTTCTGCTAGAGAAAAACAAAGTCTGAATGCTATGGAAGTTCCTTGACCTGCCTATAAAAATCTCAATTACTGCACAAACAGAGGAAAAAAACCCCAATAGAAACCAAAGCAGTATTAAAAGTTTACTTGGCAATACAAAATCTGTAAAAATGTCTCAGATATGCTACTTTTGGGGTTATATTTATTTAGAAGCAGTGATCACAACCCCAAAATTTTGTGTCAGATCTGCAGAGTGTCCATCAAAATTTATGAAGAGCAAAGCATCCCTAAGGTCAAAATATTACAGCATCAGAACAACCTCCATGATTGAGAGCAACTATAGGAAAATGAACTTGATGAGAATGGTTTACCTACGATCAAGATCAGACTTTAAGGCTACTTCAAGAAGTCATAGCTTTAAGGGATGGAATTAGCTGGGAAAACAAAGCCAGAACCTTTGAAATTAACAGCAGTCTAAACAAGGGGAAAGAACAATGCCATATTCTTCACTCTACAGTGAATCTTCTATTTAAAAATGCCACTCTACCCTTTTTCCCTTTGGAATTTTTATCTCTCATCCATTAACCTTTATCTTGAGCAATCCTGTGGACAGCCATCACAAGGATGCTTTATTCCAAAGAAGCGAGCCCTCAGCAGATGCAGCCTGAAAAACTTCCTTTTTATGCGTTGCTTATGTTAACTTCCATGCAAGTCAAACTCCTGACCCACACACAGGCAAAAATAAGTGCCTGCTTGTTTTGCTTGTTCCTTCTTCATTTATTGGCAGTTCATGAGGTTTTTGAGGAAGTCATGGAAAATATAATTCTTCAAACTTTTAACAAACCAATAGAAGAACAGACCAAGAGTTTCAAGTGGCCCACAGAAAGCACTCTTGATGAAATTCTGAGCCTGCTCTATCAGATGATTTTTTGCAGATTGCCTTCCAAATGGAATTGTAGACAGAATCCTCAAGCACATTCTTCTTTAGCATTTCAAGCCCCTGCTCCTTCTGGGTTGCTGACAATGAGAAGCCTATCAGTAAATTTTGACGGTTAACACATGGCTCTCTCTCAAATTAAAGGACTAAATTTCAATTCATGCCTTCAATTCTCATGCAAAACAATGCTTTGAATATTATGGTAAACTGTAATGAGAAAAAGGTGATTAAAGTGCTACAAGGTTGTTGGCCTGCTTTCATGCAACTTCAGGGAGCTGTAGGAGACATTTCAATAAGTCAACATTTTCCCTAGACAGTTCCTCCAGGTCACTTTTAAATAAGAGAACAGTTAAAACTAAGATTCTAAACTACTCCTGTTTACAATATCTCTAGGCAACTTTAGTCTCCTATTAGCTTTTGAACTGGTCATAAGAACAGCAATTATAATTAGTTTCATTTTCTTAAGTGGCCTCATTCTCACCACAGGTCTGAATCATGTTCCTATTTAGAAAATGTTTGGTGACACACTGCTCTGCTATCAGTTCAATCCCACCTCTTAGTCAAACAGGCTGCAGCCAACCATGGCTGAGCTCACCTAAAGCAAGTTATGTTCAGCTTCCAGATGTGTAATTCCAAAACAATATATTTGTTATGAGTAAGTGA
This sequence comes from Zonotrichia albicollis, assembly GCF_047830755.1. Classification (NCBI taxonomy): domain Eukaryota; kingdom Metazoa; phylum Chordata; class Aves; order Passeriformes; family Passerellidae; genus Zonotrichia; species Zonotrichia albicollis. The sequence goes on from NC_133820.1 coordinate 3,004,877, forward strand.
TATAACAATATATTTTTGGACAAGATTAAAAAAAAAGAAGTGAATTGATTTCTTATACTCTTATTTCACCCTGATATGTCAAGCCATAGGCAAACTAAGTATAGTAAAATTGCCTCTATGTGTTTTTTTTTTTTTTTAAAACTGCCTTACATTTATTTCAGGCGAGTTCCAAGGCTGTGATAGGCAGCTCTGTGGTCTGACAGAGATGAAATGGGAATGTAAAGCAGGTGGGATGGTGCACAGCACAGATTCTGAGTCTGCATTTCTACTGTCAGGAAGACAAACCTCTCACACCACTTAGAGCAATACAAAGCTGTTAAGCATGAATTCAAACTACATATCCTATTAAATGGAAACAATCCCACCTGTACTCTATCCTGCTGCAGCCCTTTCTCTTGTTCCTATTTTACTTGCAAATACTGCTTTAAAATATATCAATATTTGGACCTTAATGAAGTGATCTTTGGGCAGAGGAGATCATGACTTTCTAGGTTTCTGTGACCTCTAGGTTTGTGAGGATTCTTAAAGAACACCATTGACAGCAGATCTCTGGTTAAATAGGTGAAAAAAATCACCATCAAAACATGAAGTTCTTACCACTTACAGAGAATTAGCTGCAGACTAAGAGACTTGCAGAGTGAGATCATTGTTTTGTCAGTGAGGTGCAGTGTCCATCACCCTCACTGGAAATTATGTCAGTGCCAAAGCATGAACTCCTCACCTTCTACTACCCAAAGTATCAGCAGCAATGACTGCAGACATGGAAATGCTGGCAGATGCTTTTCCCCAAGTCTACATCTGCAGCCACACAATCATAACAAAGATGTCAAAACTCCAAGGAACAAGCTCAGATTTGCAGCTGATTCACTCTTGGTATTTTTGAACCGAATACTTCAAAAATAGCAAAACACCAATGCAAGACAGATATTTCTCCTCCAACAGTCTGTGTTACAGATTTGTGGTTCAAGGTCCAAGAACATCTTGAGTCTCTTCTCCCTCTCTCCATGTCTCTTGGAAAACTCACTCCAGAACAGCATGATTTAGCTACACTTGGACAGGAACTTTGGCCTAATTCTTCCCCACCTTCTAAATTCTTTGAATACTCACGTCTGCTTCACTGTATTTGAATTTCTTGGTTTTACTCAATATCCACATTTCTCCACCTCCCACAATCCATTTCACAATAATTAGACAATTCCAAGCTACCTTGCTTCAGATGCAGCATTTCTATTCTTGCACGTTCTGATAATTTTGGTTTCCCTGGGGAAGTCTTGTGGCAGTTTTTACATAGTGATAGGACAAGGCAAAAGTGTTTTATATGCAAGAGAAAAGATTTACATCACATTAGGACAAAATTCTTTACTGTGAGGGTGGGGAGGCTCTGGCAGAGGTTGCCCAGAGAGGAGTTGTGATCATCCCCTTTGCTCAAACTGTTACTGATTGTGCACTCTCATCTCATCTGTGGCATATTTTTAGGCAGGGAAAGCTCTCTGCCTTTGGTATTTTCTTGTTAAACCACTCCCACACTTTCCACAAACAGAAACCTGAACGTACAACTATTTTTAAGTATGTTTTTCCAAGGACTTATCTTACACCAGAGATGCTTAAGAGCATATTTTCATCCAACCACCTTGTGTCTTCTAATCCTTGGTTTAAGTAGGTTTGTTTACAAGGTATTTAAGTTAAAGGAAACTTTACAAACAAAGGAGAAACTAAATCTAACTTATAACAAGATGTCCTACTTTAGTAACTTCAGATACATCTTTGAGTAACAGGGCAAGATTTCAAAACACCACCCAACAAGTGCCTTCTTTCCTTGTGAGAACATGAGAGAGCACAAACTGAATTTCAACTCAAAACACCAGCTTTCCCCAAAGACTACTGTAAGGATTTTAAACTAGAACCATTTTAATAATATGTGTCTCACTAATTTCTTGTTGCTAACTTAAGACATTTAGGCAGAAATCAAGCTCCAGAGTATGACTCCAAGATTTCCTCATTGCCATTGTGCTCAGAAAAAAGTTAGATGGGTTTCTTGGCACCACATGACAGGGCTGTAATGCAATTCCACTGAAGCTTGGAAATGAATAAGAAATAATAATTTTAAAAATGTTTAGGATTACATGTAACATGAAGTTCCCTTGGGACACATTGCCTGAAAGCCTACCCAGTGCCCTTAACTGACTCATAGCTAAGGGTTGGGAAAACAAGCCTACCCTTATTTTTGGGGCAGTCATTTAAAAAAAAACCAAACCAAAAAACCCTCCCCCCCCCCCAAAAAAAAGGCCACTAACAAACAAAAACCCAGCAGTTTCAGCAGAGGTAAAGAAGGCAGCATGAGCCAGAACACAGATATCAAGGAGCTCTTAAAGAGAGGATTCTGTTCCTTGATTGCCTGCAAGTCCTCTTCTCTAGAATACACTAAAACCAAGGTGAGGTGGCAAATTGTATCAAAGATCCAATAGAAACAGAGCCTTTGCTGACAGGCATTTTAATCAAAGTGCTGAATAACTAAGAAACAGTAATCAGAATTAAAGAAATTAAAATGAACAGGAGGCTTTGGTAATTTGGGGACTGGGGAAGAAATAAAACAATCCAAAAAAGCCAAATTAGAAGACAATAAACCCAAGTACAACCAGAAACAAGGGAATTCCATATAATTAACTTTCCTATTTCACATACCTAATTATGTCTTTTAACTTAATGTAGGCCAAATCTTATTTTTGGATGTAGGCTCCATGTTTCCTGGGTCTACTGATAAATTTATCAGACAAGTGGAAGAACATTCTATGTGGCTGCTTTGCAATAAAGCAAGTGGTTATTTCAACTTACCTTTTTTTCCAAATGCAGAAGATAATATAAAAAATTTCATTTCTGTCAAACTCATTATCTTTGAGTTCTAGACATATTTTATCATGATGACAGATTCTAATGGTGGTCCAGCTACCAGGATCTATTATTCCCCTAGTCAGCGTGCTGAGGTAATTGTATTTATCAAGACTTCCCCAGTCACACATGGCATTTAAATTGTCAGATTCACACAACCCTGTTTCTGAGAAGCAACACAGTTAGGTTATCAGAAGGCAAAGACTCTTGCAATACCCTTAAAATATATTTGACAAGGATGTGAAAAATGCATTTTTGAACCTGCCAACTATATATGGCTATAGATAAAGGTGCTTCAAGAAGAACAAACTTAATTACCAAGGGTTTTGCATGATAACAACTGCACTGGGCAGTGAATGTAGGGGCCACACTAAGTCACTGGAGTGCTTTCAGTCCACATATTCCATTTACTCCACTCTAAAGAATGGGCATATTCTCCCTTTACTGACAAAAACCTCAAGGAAAGTGAAGTGCTTTCATCTCAGTCAAAAGAACAACAGGATGTGCCCCTATATACAAACACAGGACAAAACAAGGACTCAGTAAAAGAACAGAGCTTGTTGTGGAACACTCAAGGAGCCAAGCCAACTATTCCCAAGGTTATCTCTGTCATGAAGACATCCTCATTTCTTTGAAACCAGCATGTGTTCCAATTGCCACTGTAATCAAGCACAATTATTGGCAAGCCTGTTCAGTGGCAGGCTTTGAAGGCAAGCCCAACAGTAGAGAAGATATGAAACCAAGATTCAATTGCTTGCATTCCAGTCTTTTGTGAGACTGATCTTTAAACAAGAAAAAAAAAAAAACTCCAGTATTTTCTGCTCACTTCTCTGATATTTAACAATATTTGCAGATTTGTTTTGCAGTTCTGTGAGGTTCCTCCCTCCAACTCCAAGGAGCACAGCTATTTCAAGAGCAATGCACCAATTCCCTTGGATGCAAGAAATTCTTGTCACCTCACAGCATAAGCATTAATGGTGCCCTTAGAATTTGCTTGTAATCCCAGGTTTGCCCAGCCCTGCTAAATTAGCATGGGTCAGCAGATGTGTGAGGCTGGACTAGAACAGATTTTCAGGTCACTCTCTGAAGCCCTGTTTAGCAGCCCTGGGTCCTTTCACATGCCCCAGGCTGAACTTTCCCTGTTGGTGGTGCCAAGCAGCTCTGGAACATTCCTGAAGAATGTTATCAGGCAGAAACTGCCTGCTTCTGCCATGGGGACATCCACTGAAAAATTCAGCAGTGCAGAAGCAGTACTGTCATGAAATGAACACATTTTGCATTTTCCTCACCTAAGAATAACACTCCCCAATAAATAACTTGTAAACTCTGATCACAAGTCTGCTCTTGATGTGAATCAACAAACACTAAATTCAAATATTAAGGCATTTGGGGGAAAAAAAAGCAGTAAAGAAAATTCACACAAGGGTAGAATATCGACATTCTTTCTCATGACTGACCTCTGAAGCATTTCAAGTTTTGTTCTTCAGCTAATCCTTCTGCAAAAAGTCAGATTTAAGTCTGTGAAGACGTGTCCACACTGCACAACTCCATGACTTCCACAAAAATCTCTTTAGAGAGTTGAAATATGCATGGGAGAGCAGAGATAGCACAGCAGTATCATTTGGAACTGTTCAAATAGAAGAGAATCATTTGCATATTGACAGGTTACTGGATAAACCCTTTGCAGTTTCTAAAAATGCATCTTTTGGATACTATTAAGAAATCCTACATTTGCTTGCTAAGAAAAAATGAAATCTGTAGAATCAGGGTTTAATAAGATTTAAATGATTTACCTATTTAATGCTACTATTTCAGAAAACAGCCCTAAAAGCTCTGAAACAGCCAAAAGACACTACTGTGCTGTTTAACCTTTATGCTTAACAGCCCTTTGAAAGCCACACATCTGATTGAACCAGAAGACCTTAAATAAAAATCCCATAATCTTCTAGTCCTGAACATGTTACTTCTTACTGAAATCTTCCATTCTTGATCACAGTCCAAGGAAATCATTTCTGTGGAGTTTGAGAGAAATACCTTCTTCCCTATGATTAAAAATAGCTGAACTTAGTTTCCATTGGGCGTGTTTTAGAAAATAGCTTGCTCTTTATTATCTCTCCAGTAAAGCTTGCACAACAGCTAGGGAACAAAACAAAACTAAATCTGCTTTCTGTTAAATAAGAAGCAGCACTGACTTATGGCTCACTGTGGTTCACAATGCACATTTGCATCAATTTTATGAAGAATGTAAATGACAGTGTAAGCATAGATAACAATAATTCAAAAAGGCTTAGAAAATCTTCATGCTGTAACATCAGTGAGATGAATTCAACTCCATAAAAGCTCAAACATAAAAAACTAATTTGTTTTCATGCTAAATTATTAGAGTTCTGAAATGATGAGGGATCTGTTTTTCTGTTTTGTTGTAGCTAACTGCTTCAGTTACTATCTAACTCCCCAGGCAAGGAAAATGGAGAAAGGTTTTTGAGTGTGGCCAAATTAATAATCTTAATTCATGCCAGAATGCCGATTTGTTACAAAGTCTGTCTCATAATCTCAAAAACTGAAATATTTCCTACTGAGAATCCAAAAATGGCACAGCCACACTCACTTCTACTTCCAGAAAGATTTATAAGTTGATTCGTTTTCACCAAGTAAAGAGTAACAGTAAAGTAATTGGAGTGACTTCTTTCTTCCTCCCCAAAATAAAAGTCTTCTCTGTTGTTATCTTATTTCAAAAGTTCCATACCTTCTTGGTGATGTCTGACAGGCAGCTCTTCACAGCACAGCCAACAAACTCCAGCTCTTCTTCCAGCAGACCCACTCCTTTACAGCACTCATCCTTACAGCTGTGGCCTGTTCCTAACCTTTAGCAACTACTACAGCTGCAACTCATCAGGGGTGAGATGATGGGGGTACTTCTGCACTATCTTTATTTTCTAACATTCTACCCCTCCACACTTCTCCAGTCTCAGTTCACAAATATACCTCAAAAATGGCCTTGGGCTACAAATCACAACTTGTTCAGAGTACCCCCCATTCCAACTCATTGCTACTTTTACTTTGGTGCAGAGAGAAGTAGCTCTGATCCCAAAACTACTTTTCATATATATGTATAACCACTAACACTGATTGTTGTTACATTTTGATTACAGTGCAATGAAACAAACCAAACAACAAAGATACTGGAATTAACTTCCTGTGTTGCAAGAGGGGAGAAGAAAAAAGCAGCAAAGAATCCTGACCACAAAAACCATGAGAGACCGTTTGCAAGAGCTCAAACTGAGGGCTAAGGAACTACAGATGGGAGGAGAAAACAATGGTGCAACTGTCCAAGAAGAGGAGCAGGAGGAGTTTGAACAGCAGGCCATTATTTATGAAAAAGAGCCCATCACTGAAAGGCACTTGCACGAAATCCAGAAGCTTCAGAACGAAATTAATAACCTGGTGGAAGAAGTCAATAAATTCAGCCAACAACAAAAAAGCCTCGTGTCCTCCATGAGGAGGTTCAGCGTTCTCAAAAAGGAGTCGAACATAGCCAGGGAAATCAAAGTGCAGGCAGAGCACGTGCGCAGGGGTTTGGATGAGCTGGCCAAAGCAGTGAGGAGAGCTGAGAGCGAGCAGGGGCCAGCACGAGCCGCGGTGAGGATCCTGGCGGCCCAGCACGCCTTCCTGTCCCACCGCTACCTGCACGCCATGCTCGCCTACAACGAGGCCATCACCGCCAAGCAGGACAAGTGCAGGACCTTCATCCTCCGCCAGCTCGAGGTGGCTGGCAAAGAGCTGGCTGAGGATGAGGTCAATGACATGCTCCAGCAAGGAAAGTGGGAGATTTTCAATGAAAATCTGCTCACTGAAGTCAAGATTACTAAAGCTCAGCTGTCAGAGATTGAGCAGAGACACAAAGAACTGGTCAATCTGGAGAACCAGATCAAAGATGTGAAAGAACTCTTTATCCAGATCTCACTTCTGGTTGAGGAGCAAGGGCAGATGATCAACAACATAGAAATCTACATGAACAATGCTCAAGAATATACTCAAGCATCTAAAGAAAAGTTTGGGCTTGCAGTCAGGTATAAAAGAAGAAACCCTTGCAAAGCAATTTGCTGCTGGTGTTGTCCGTGCTGCAGATGACACCAGAAATGAACTGCTTGAAATAGCAGTGGTTCCTCCCCACCAAACTGATCTTGGAAAGCACTCTTGGCATCCCTCAACTGCTTCACTTTTCTTCCCAATTCCCCTTCAGCAGAGCTCTCAGGAAAAACTGCATCTGTTTTTCAAGACAGAGTAAAGAATTTTATGGTTTTCACAGAAACACACGAACTACAGGAAAGGATCAAAGGATAAAAGTGACTTTTTTTGTGTTCTTATAAACTTCTTCAAAGTTTAGAAATTCTAAAGTTTAGTTTGGTTCTTCAAACTAAAACAGTGTGGCAACAAACTCCCTGTGCTGTTGGGAGGCATTGAAAGTAGCGTTAATCTCGAAGACAGGATTCATAAAAATGTTTTACTTACTTTTCACAAAATAATAATAAGTATTTTTAATTGCCTTGTGGTTTTTTACCATTTATATTTATTTGCTTAAATGCTAAATTTTTTTCCAGGAGTCTAAAATTCTACAAAACAAATCTCCACACATGAAGCAGACACCATTAGTAACAATCCAGAATGGGATGCCTAAACCAAACAAGAGGTCAGAAAAGTTACCAGGAATGTTCCAATACTACATCTATAGGAAAAGTTCATAAACTTTTCATAAATTGATGCAGAGATACTTATATTATTCAGCTCCACAGGCAGAGCCCTTCCAGGATAGGGGAATATGGTCCTTAATTACACTCTCATAAGGCACATTCTTAATGCTGCCTATCCTGCCTAAATACACAGTCACATTTACAGTCTCACTCTTGCCAACACAAAAATTAATGAAAAAATAGAATAAAAAATAGAATTCCATCCTTACACCCCCTACTCCTCCCCCATAATCTAGAACCAGAGAATGATTTAGGTTGGAAGAAACCTCCTGCCACCAACTCCTTTGGGAACTGAGTGAGAAATAGCTCTCCATGCAATTTAACAGACAACAGCAATGTAACTGAGACAAAAAAGTTCTTTCCAAGAAGAAATAAAAAAAAAGTTTCCACATTAAAACCAAACAGCAAACCAGAAACATATTCCTGAACTGCTTTGTGCTGTGCAAAGACACTTTTATTTGGATAGTCAGAGAAGGGAATAAAACTGCACTGCAATTCAGCAAGACACCAAGTGAACTGGATGCCTGTAGTTGCACATAGCAGGAAAAAAAAAATCTACTATCAAAGTAATTTTCACATTGTGGTATTTAGAAATAGTTGGATTCCTTCCATCCCAGAGTAAAACTCCAACTGAAATTAACGGTTATCAAAATATAATCAAAGGTCTCAACCTTAAAGTAAAAAATACTATTTACACAGTAGCAACAAAAAATAAACTTAGATGATGACATCACTGAAACTATTTCATTAAATACTCTCCCCTTAACTGCATATATTAAAAATACATTTATGTTCCAAGGGCAGAGTAGAAATTAGCCAATAAACAGGCTGTACTTCCAGTAGTGGAATAAAACTCAAGTTCTCAAAATTCAAGTTTTAATGCTTAGGAAAAGAGCTGCCTGATTAAGTAATTTCCAGATGTAAATTGGTTAGAAACAGGCAAAACAGATAAAACACACTGAAGGAGAACTGGGAAGTGAGAAAGACTTGTGGAAAACTTCTCCTTGATAAGGGGGTACTATTAACTGAAAATAAATAGCATGAAATAATAGTATGAGCTACAGTTTACATTTAATTTGATATTGAGCATTCAAAATGATTAGCAGCTGAAATCTGCAATAATCACTAAAGTAACTTCCCAGTGTTTTCAGTTACATAAATATACAGAAAACCAAACAAATTAAAGCCCAGCTGCAGGGGTTCTATGAAGAAAAACGAAACATTAATAGCTATAATCCCTTATCACCAAAATAACAGGTAGAAAAAGCTTTCTCCTAGCAAAATACCTGCCCAAAAATCTCCTTGGTATAAAATATCAGTCACAGCACATGGACTTGCATTTCCTCTTGTACATGCTCCATGTCAACTTAAATTAAAAAAAACAAAACCAAAACAAAGACTCCAAACAAACACAACTAATCCCAAAAAACCCCAGGATTTGCCTGCATAATATGATGTCTGTGTGGTCTTTTCTGATAAAAGAATAAAAATAATCCTAAGTGAAGAAAATTTAAACTTGTACACAAGTCTTGAGGATGCTGCCAGAAGAATTTACCCATAAACATAAATTAGGTGATAACACTGAACAGTAAAAAAGCCCAAATGACAAGTTGGACATCTCTGTGTAATCTATACTAAGAAACAGTAAAAGACAATACTATCACATTTGAGGAAAATTGTCTTAAAATGCTTCTGTGACACCTCCATGGGCAGCAATAAATAACAACATGGGAGAGCAGCAATTAAAATTTGTAGAAAACACCACACTAAACATCAGATTTCTCATATTCCATATTTCTGTAAGGTAGAGTATTTAGCACCAATTTTATGTTCACATTGTGCAATTCAGCCTATTCTGCACGGATTAAAATGCCCCAATTAAAAAATGTAGCAAGATATTGGGGAACTTCTTGCTGCATGGGTAGCAAGTATGTATTTAAAAAATACCCAACAAAACCAAAAAGCCCACAAACAAAATCTGAATATTAAAATTTATATTTAAAAAGGCTAATTTTCAGCATAAATTAGGAAATCTGACAATACAGGAGAGAGTTCTTAACTCAAGAGGCAGAGTCACACAGGAGCATAAACCAAAGAACTTCTGGATCCCTCCACAGAATTGGGCTATTGCAAAAGCAAATTCTGATCAAAGGCTTGAAGTTTTAATCTAATAAAAAGTAGTAACATCAACAAACTTGGTTTAGTAAGCATTAGAGCACTTAATAAATACACTCTGCCTTCTGATTAGCTACTGCTAAGGATCAAAAAGCAATATCAAGATCCAGGGAAGTGAATAAAGTCTCTGCAGCTCCACTCAGCCACACAAATACAACTCCATTATAGGATTATAGAGATTTCTACCCAAAAAAAAAAAAAAAAAAACCAACAAAACGAAAATACAACCCAAAACCTCCCATAAAGTTGTATTTAATTAAAGAACACAGCACAGCTTCCCACAGTCCCAGCTGCATTTTCATTTCAGTTAAACTAAGCTGGCTTTATTGCCTTGCCTGTGCCAGTAACATGCAGAGCAGTGAAAGGTAAAATCTCATCTATTTTCAACATATACACCATTACTTGGCTGAACCACCCTGCACTTCATCAACACAGTTAGCCAGGCTCAGCTTCAAACCAGCAGAGCATCACTAGTTCTTAAAAATAAGAAGTCTCTGCTCTTACCTGTACAGATTCTTTATGATATCACGGGGATGTTGTGCAATTTCTGCATTATGGAGGTCTTATGCTCACCAGATATGAAGATACTGACTTGACAAACCATTTTAAAATTTAAGAGTTTATATTTTAACTTCAAAAGCATATTTGTTAGCGAATATTTTTGGTGTGGAATTAAAAAAATATGTTCTTTCCAATATTTTTACAAACTCTATTAACAAGAGTGCCCAAAATAATTAAAGCAAGCCTCCTTTAATGAGATTTTGTTGATCATATATCAGCAGCACCATGTATTAAGTAAATAAGACATTTATTGCTGAGAGATCACCCTATTGCTGAGTATAATCAACCACTTACCATTTAATTAATTGATGTAGGCATAAGTAGCAACAATATTTTTGCATCATGTTGCCATGCCAAATTTATAAAGCCTTTTAACCTAGTATTTCAAGTAATATTAGAATTTTCAAGTGTTAAAAAAAAATCTCACCTTGTTATTTTTCCATGGCTAATGAAAAAGGAGAGAAATAAATATCTCTGAGAAGGATAAAATAAAACATAAAACCATAAAACTAACTGCAATATTGGTTAGTGCTAAAGTTCCAGCAGTATTAGTTACAGAAATAGTTCTTTAGGTCTAAATTCACCCAATATCAGATTATTAGGAGAACATTTATTAAGCTACTTACACTAACACAGGTTTTCCTGATATCTTTGGGCTTTTTAACACTTCTGTCATGGCTTGTTTTGTTTCTTCCATTCTTTCAATGTCACTGGAATCCACCACAAATATGACACCGTAGGACTCAGCATAATAATTCCTCCAGATATTCCGGATCCGTTTTCCACCTCCTAAATCAAAGATGGTGACTTCAAAGCGTCCCTGTTTGAGATTAATTTTGGAAAACCCAACTGTTGGAGCCACATCTTCAGGAGACTCTGTCAAAGAAGAAATCCTTCAGTTTAAAAAGGATTTTAGAGTGGGATTTGTGTAGTAGCCAAATTCAGATTTTAAAAACAGGGAGCGAAACTGCTTTGGTAAATATTGCTGACCATATTTTTGCTTACATGAAGATTTCCCCTCTCCTCAGGGAATTTTTAATTAACTAGTCTCTCAACTAGTTACTTTACATTAATTTAGATAGGAGCACTGGGGGAGTGGGAAAGGGGAAGAAAAGAGAGGGGCCCTAAAGGCAGATGTTAATATTTCACACCAGTTCCATTGCAGTGGTGGTTACTGTACTGCATTTCCACTTCCACTCATTTCCATGACAGTAATTAAACTTTGAGAAGGAAAACAACCAAACCAGTTAATGCACTATGACCTGGGAACCCTTGTGCTCTGCCAAATTTATATTTTATCCTTCGTGGCTGCCAAAACAGCTTCAGAAGTTCAAACTGAGGGCTGAGGTGAAATGACTGAAACCATCTTCTGAGATGTAAATTATTTGATTCCCTTTATTTAAGGTCAGGTTTTAGCCTTTGTTTTTTTGCTTTATTTTATTTGCTGGTTTCTTCTAATTTCCCATGCAATATGCTATAACATGACAGATTTCTATTTAATACTTTTGCTTGCTGTCTCCCTTTCCTGAGGGCAAAGAAAGCCTGGACAAATCTCACACCACTAAGCTGTGCCTGCAGGGCTGAGATAATTGGATCTCTGTTTTAGGCACTGGGGAGCACAAGGCAGGAGAAACATGGAAAATTCAGCTTGTTGAGAGGAAAAAAAAAATGAAGGCCTGGCTAAAAGCACTGAGCTCTGAAGAGCAGTGCAAAAACTGAGTCCCCACCAGCCTTCAGAGAGCCAAGATGGGCATTCAGGACATTTAAACCCTGGGGAACACTGAAGGAAATCAGAACTATCTTTTCCTTGAGTTTCCCTTTAGAAATACATATCTTCATCTCTTTTTTCCCCCTGAAGAATAGGGATTTTAGAAATAACTTTTACATTCAGATGGTAAAGATGGCAAAGTTAATTTTCAAATAGAATGGAAGGCTAAATAATTAAACACTCCTTTTTTCAGGGTAAAGATGGAGGAATAGGAGAGAATATTCATTATTTTATCTGTGCTTTAGCAAGTCTGTGAACTTACATAACACAAGCAAACCAACTAAAGGTGGAGTCTCCGAGTCTGCCAAAACACTACTGAGTAAACTCTTGTTCTTGCACAAGATGAAAGTTGTTTAGAAAGACAATGCCACAAGTAGAGGAAAGAAAATACAGAATTTTTGGTTTCATAAGTTTTATCTCAAATTATATACTGCTTGCATGTGCCAGGGAAAGTACCCTTCAAAATCAAGTGGTCTTTTAGTGGCAATTTTATTTATCATCATTTTTTTATTATAAATAATGATAAACAATATGTAACACTAGAACCTTAATGTTATACATACCAATTTCCTTTTTTTAGACCTTAGAATATACTTACTTACAACACAGATTTTTACATAAAGTTTACTGCTGTATGCACATTAGTGGAATGGTCACCTGAAAGCAACTTTAGCACATGCACACAAGGAAAAATGAGAAAAAAAAAATGAAGTCCACTGATTGTATTGTCCATTGTAGAGTTTTTATTAAGATGTGATAAATATGGGATTTGGACGGTACAACCATCAAGATTTTCTTTCGACAAGATGGGAAGGAAAGATGCATTAAGAGATGAAGCAATATTTTCAGATTTAAATAACAGAATGATATTCTCAGTGCTGCACTTGGATGATAAATTAATGACTTACCTCCCTGAATTCCTCGGACTGTAGCAGTTTTCCCAGCATTATCAAGACCCACCATTATTAGTGTCACCTTCCTCCATAAGGAGAAAAGAAAACAGAAAGATATTTATTTTTTTTTCCTCTAGCTACACATCATTTACTCTCTCTTTTTAAACACATGCACAGCAAATTTACCATCAAATAAAAGAAAGAAGAGGTTGCAAAATACCAAGGCACCGTTACTATTGTGTGTCTGGTGTTTAATATGTCAAATCATCTGATTAGACAGAACAGCAGTAGAAGGGAGGAAATGAAAAGTCTCCTGTCATGGTCTAAGTTTCATGTGAGACAATGATTGCTTTCAACTTGATACTTACCTGCTGCAATTTAATTTCACAGTACTGTAAATTTTATTTGGTGTGGTCATGGTCCCTTTAGCAGTTTCTCTTATTGCAGTTCCATTCCCCTGTATTTTTACCATCTCTCTGCCTCAGAGTTTTTCCTGTATTAGATAATGATTTTTGTCTCCATCAGTGTGTCTGAACAACACCTGTGTTGTGCTGGAAATATGTGGGACTTAACATGCCTTTGTTTCTAGGCTGTAAGTGTGCAAACCAGTGGTGCTAGAAATGCACAATTTATTAGCAAACTTGTATACAGGTTAATATTTTCCCAGGATAGGATTTTAAAAGGCACAGGAAAACCTTATTTATGTGTGTATACCACAGTTTTTCCTCCTGTTCACAAAGACTCAGTGATCAAATCAATTTGCTCAATTTTATGCCTGTTTAAGAGTAATTCTAAAAAACATTGTTATTTGCAGACTTGAAACTGTAATAGTAACAAACATGAAGTATAATTTATACAAGTTCTTTCAGAAGAGCAAGAAACCTCTGAGAAAAGAACTCAAAAATTAAATTGTTCTTTAGAATCTCAAAACGCAGAAGCTGGAAGAGTAAGGCAAGAACCAAACAAACTTTACTTTGAGCAGCTTAGAAGCTTTCTGTGATGGAGTGACCAGAGCAGAGGTCAAAGGAAGGATTACAGATATTGTTTATCATGAGTTTGTTCAGTGGATAGAGTAGCAGGTAGATAGATAGCTCTTCTCCATGTGCTGATACCCTGGGTCAGGCTATCAGCACATGGAGAGAAGAGCCCTGGGGAGAAAGAACTTGAGGGTGCTGGTGGGTGAGAGGCTGGACATGATGAAATATGAAACAATGAATAAAATACTGTTTGGGAAGGTGAGAAATGTAAAATACTTTCCATGTTTACCTGACAGGTTCCCTCCACCGTTTCAACCAGTTGCAGCAATTGGCCATTAGATTGAACATCCCTCTTCTGCAGCCATCCAGAGCCACCAGAGCTGCAGGAACGATGTGGGCAGGCCAGAGCAACCCAAGGAGACTGGCAGAGAGACTGCAGAGCCAAGGTCTTTCTTGTCACTCCTAGAAAGGAAAAAAGGGACAAAAAAATTTAGTTAGGCAGTCTGTAGAAAGAAGGCAGCAGCCTCCTGCTCAGTGTGTTATGTTCAGTCTTGTTATCTTTCCCTTTTCCATCCTCACACACTTTATCCACCCCCCTCTTACAGATCTGGGCAGCCACCACATTGCTTATCCCAAATAATAGTGCCAGGCCACAGCACAGAAGGAAACTAAGAGGAACAAGACACATCCAGCTACACAATTTCAGTGCTTGTCTCACCAACACGTGCCACAGCCCTGCTGACTGACAGGGAATAAGGACCAATTTCAAGCATGAGTAAAACTTACAAGAATATAACAGGATAAGGCATTAAAAGCAAACAAAGAACATCCCTGCTAAGTGTGTTCATTTAAGTGTCAATTTCTTTTGCACAAGAAGATCCCAGAGCAAGGAAGCTGGGGCTCTCTAGTGAGTATTCTGAGGAACTGGCAATGATATCTAGTAAATGTCACTAATTTAAATAGAAGTACCAAGTACTTCCATCATTCCACTCTTCAAGCAGAAAGAAACAGAATATGCCTCTTTTTGAGAATTGCATTAACAGGTCTCCCAAAGCTTGTATCTCAAACTTCCCTTCATATTTTAAATTATAGCTGCCCTCAAACTAAGGTAATTTTAAATGATGGCAAAAAGTGAATAATTAAAGATCATAGCAATCCTGCTCAACTGTGATGGCTTAGATAATTTATAGAGG
Organism: Zonotrichia albicollis; assembly: GCF_047830755.1. Classification (NCBI taxonomy): domain Eukaryota; kingdom Metazoa; phylum Chordata; class Aves; order Passeriformes; family Passerellidae; genus Zonotrichia; species Zonotrichia albicollis. Next base: position 3,020,081 of record NC_133820.1, read on the forward strand.
TAGGAACTGAACTCCTCCTGATCTTATGAAGCTCATTTTCAAGGATGCCTTTGCATGGGTCTGCTGTCATTCAGTGTCAGAAACAGGTCAGGTTTCATCCAAAGCAGAGACAACAGCTACTCTTTAAACATTTATATTCCATTATCCTCAAGAACCTGAGAACAGCTTCTCCAATGAAGAGCTGAGTGCATGAAGAGTAGAGAGCTTCTAAAAAGAGCAAGATGATTGAAAATGTTACAAGTCTTAAATCAAGCTCTGAAGAACACAAAATCCCTACTAAAAATAAAAAAAGCCCACATGCAGTGGGCTGCAGTGCCTCAACCCATGAGGAACACTGAACAAAGCTCACTTTGAGAACAGAGCCACACAAATTTCTAGAAAGTAAAATGTAACAGCTCAGTGAACAAATGCGCCATTCTAATTGTGTCAAATGACATAAATGTAACACTTTCAGTACCTGAACACCTCCACAGAGCAATTCCCATCCTATTATATAAAGACTATCTTTGCAAACTGCCACAAAATTGTTCTTGAGCCCATATATGGCCCAGAGCACTCATGGGATTCATGAGATGAACAGAACTTATTCAAGAGTGAAAAGCAGAGAGCAGCTAAGCCCTAGCACAAGAGTCTTGCTTAAACACAAAACCATTAAAGGGGTGGGTAGGAAGTGACAAATTTAATAAAAATTTGCAGAAACAAACCACTCTAGGAGGAAAGGACGTTCAACACTGCTGAACATGTTATGGTAGGGAGGCAAATCCCATTCTGCTATGCCAGTTTGGAGAGACTGGATGTCTGAAATATGCACAGAACATACATCAGCTGTTTTATAGGGTGTTGTTAACATATTGTTGCTATCATATTTCTAGAGTCCCATACCATCTGGCTGGTTTTCTCACAAGCAGCTCTTCACAGCACTGTTATTCCTGCTTCTTCTCCAAGGCTCTCCCTGCTTGGCCAAACCCACCCCCTTTTATCCCAGTTATCTTCATTAGCCACAGTTGCAGCCCAATTAAGGCCTTCACAGCTGCAGCCCATTTAGAACCACCAGGATTGGGGCAAGGCCACTTATACAATACATAGATTTTACTAGGACTCCTACTATAATAGGGTGCACTAACAACATCCCAAACCTGTTCCAGATATTACATCTGTCAGCTTGCTGAGGTCAAACAAAACCAACAAGCCCAGAAAATTGTCAAACTTATCAGCGAAGCCTGCACACCATCCTGTGGAGTACATTCAGCACATCACCTTCACTAGAGACTTCTACAATAGAGAACTTATTTCAGCCACATCAAGCTTTCACGTTCTTGGAAACACAGCTAAACAAATAATTTAGAGCTGACTCTGCTCACATAATTTAATTATTTAACTTCCTGCTGTAATGTTCCTTGTCTGAATATCAGTTATAATGGCACTTGACTGTGTTATATTTTGGTATAATAAATCTAATAGAGCGACTGAACAGGAAAGCGGGCATATTCAGCAAAACTTTGTGACCACCATCCTCTCTGCCAAAATTTAGTTGAGAGCTAAATAAGCTGCAACAACTGTGAGTCCTGAAAGCCTGAAGCACTCAAATCTTTGTGCGGAACAGCTTTAGGACCGCCACATTTCCTGTAAAGAGTTGTTACTGCAAGTCCAGCAGTTCATTGCACTTTCCGGCCGCGTTCCCACCATTCCTTCTCTAGTTCCAAGAGAACAGCAACTCAAAAACCCCGCCCGTGTCACTCGCTCCTCTCTCCCGCTGCGGCGGCACTTTTTTAGTTTATAAACCCAAGGCTTTGTACAAAACGCGCTCTCTGAGAAGGACAGAGCCAGCCCTGAGGCTGCCGAGCCCCCGGGCCCTTCCCCGCCCCGCTCACCGCTGCCTCCGCCGAGGCCCCGCAGCTCAACGGCTGCGCGCAGCCCGGAGCGCTCCGCCACGCTCGGCCCGGCCCCGCCGCGGCGGCGGCTCCCAGTGGGGACCGGCGTGAGCTCCGGGCTGGGATGGGCCGCTCCCGGTGAGCTCCGGGCCGCTGCCGGTGAGGCGGGGACCGGCGTGAGCTCCGTGCTCCGCTGGGCCGCTCCCGGTGAGGCGCTGCTCAGGCGGGGCCGCGCCGGGAGCTCGGCGGCCGCGGGGACGCCGCACCAAACCCGTCACCCCGGGAGACGGCCGACGGCGGCCGGCGCGGGACACGCTTAATGGCGCGCACGCAGACGCTAAGAGGCGGTGCCGCTGCCGACCAATAGGAGGGGGCGGTTCGCCCGGTGCTGGCGGAGGATTAGCCAATCAGCCGCGAGGATGCGCGCCCCGGCCCCCCCGGGCTGTCCGGGAGTAAACACCGTAGCCGGGGCGGCCCCGCAGCCATGGGGGGCAATGGGCGATGCCCGCCCCGTCCTGCCCCGCTCCGCTCCCGCCGAGCGCCCTCCGCTCCCGCCGGGGATGCCCGCCGAGCCCGCCGTGTGCGGCCGCCGCCTCCGCGGGGCGGGCCAGGCGCGACCCGCCCGCGCCCCCGCGGCGCTGTCCCCGGCGCCCTGGTGACGCTCCCGCAGGGAGGGCAGCGCTGCCCGGCCCCGGCCCAGCCTCCCCCCGCCGCGCCGCCGCCCCTCCCTCCCGCCCCCGCAGCCTCGCCCGGCCCCGCAGAGCCGCAGCCGCGCAGTGCCGGCCGCCCCCGGGAGCGATGGGGCCGCGGTGCCTCCCGCTGCTGGCGCTCGCCATCGCCCTGGCCCAGGCGGCGACCTGTGAGTGAGGCGGGGCGGGGGACGCGGGGCCGGGTGCGGGGCGAGGGGCGCTCGGTGCCTGCAGCCCCTCGGTTCTCCCGGGGCTCGGGCCGTGTGTGGGGTTCGGCGCTCCCCGCAGCGGTTCCTGCGGGCCGGCCGAGCCGGGGCTCCGGGCTGATCTCGGCTCAGCCGCCCACGGGAAGGTGTCGGCACAGGGAGCTCGGCTCCCTTGCCAGGACAGCCCTCGGGAGATCGCGGTGTGCTCGGAAGAGTGGCTTTAGTGTGCAGTCCGGCAAGCCGCGCTCACCCTGCTTCTAAATTCAGACCTCTCAGGCTATGAGCTACGTGCTCTCACATACAGATAAAAAAGGAACAAAATAAAGCATTCCGTCTTTGACAAAAAAGACTTTGAGCGTAATAGTGGAAGAAGACAGTGTAGCTGAAAGCAGCAGAATTGCAGCTCAAAGTAAGCCTGTTTCTGACCTGTTTTACTAATGATTAAACTGGCAGAACGGAAACTGAATGTTTACTATTCTGCAGGGTGCTGGGGTATCTGGCTTGGGAAGGCAGCAGTGTCAAAAGATGAAAGTTCATTTTGTAATGTTTTTAACAGGTCCTAAAATAAACCTTCCAATAAATATTTCATAATGATCTTTTCTTCTGTTTTCATCACGTTTTTGGTTCAATTTATCTTCTCCACTGTGTATCTTGTCATTTTCCTTAAGAGCAGGAAATGAGCTGTCCTGCTCATCCAAAATTTCTGTGGTCCATATTTCCAGTTTCCTGTCCCTGGCTCTGAACAGTGCCAGGGATTTCTGGAATGGCAGGGGAGAAGAGGGGGAACAAGAGAAAACAGCTTAAAAATGCAGCTCATACTGTTCAATAATCATAAAGTTGTCTCTGCAAGCCTCAGTGCAGGTGGATTTGGTCAAACATCAGGTCAGGGACATATTTTGGAGAAAGTGCAGGTAAATATTAGTGTCCAATTTTATTTTGTTGGCTGCACAATGTCACTGAGGAGCTTTTCAGGATAGTCTTGTCACTGGAATTACAGAGCTGTGCAAACAAGATTTTCATTCAGTTTTATTCAAGTGCTTTCCTTGGCTGAGGTTTTAGGTAAGCAGCTCTAAGTTATGTTTAAGTGGCCCACTTTAAGCAGGTTTATGGTGACATCTGCATGACAGAACAGCTGTAAGAAACCACTGAATCTCATCCTCTCCCACAATTTATTTTTTCTTTTTTAGCAGCATTACTTTTAGATGCTTGGTAAGCATTCACTACACAGTGGCTGTGCACCACCTCTGGAAATTGTTAGGCTCTGGAGTTGCACAAGGTTTCAGTGATCACCGCATGAAGCAGCCCGAGTGCATTAAGGGTTAACTTGGTTTGGCAGGGTCAGAAAGGGGCTGGAGTTTCCTGTAATCAGACTGGCAGCAGTCAGGATTTTTTGTTTTTAATAAAGGTCCTATCATAATCTTTGTAATGAAAACACACATGAATAAATACACTGCTAATTCTGTGCATGGGGATTGAAATATTTGCACTGAAAAAACATGGAATTTGCTCTGAGTTACGTGTTTTATTTAAAGTCAGAAGTTACAGGAAATCAGCTTGGGAGAAGGATGAACTGCTCTGATGTAGGGAAAAATACTTGTTCCCATTGCTCCACTGTACTGAAAACATGAAGTAGAAAGTGTTACATCTGTTTGTACACAACTGAAAATTTCTTGTCTTTTATTTACTGTAAAACTGTGTGAAAATGACAATGATGTAGCTAAAGGTCAACATCTTTGTGGGGGGTAGAGATCTCCCATGGAAATAAACCCAGCAGCTATAATACACAATTCTCCTATTTCTGTTGTCACTCCTTTTGCCTCAGGACAGATGGTCTTTCTGCATCTTTTTTATCAGTGAGAAATAAAGCATTTAGTCTAATTAATTGAACTTATATCATTTCTAAACATCTTGCTTGTTTCTCTCTGAGGTAGAGGTGTGCTGTAAAACCTTGGAGGTGAGCTGTACCTCCACCTTATGCTCAGGAAATCTTATTTACAGCCTTACCAGGATGATTAGTTTTACCAGAATGAAAGCAAATAGATTAGTTTGTAGTTACAAGCTCAGCCCATGTCAGATTCACTCAGGAGGCTGTAACACAAAGGTTTCTTCAGGTCATTGCCCAACGTTGAAGCGCTTCAGAATGTTCCCTGTCACTCAGTAGAGGCCTTTAATGTGTTTGGGATGCTGTGGTTTTAGTTAGATGTTAAATCTGTCTCCTCTGATGCTCTGGGCCTCATTAGCTGCTCTTTCTAGTCAGCTTCTTTGAGTTTTTTCTTTCCTGTTAGTGCAGCGAAGCTGGGAGCTCTTCTCTGGCACTTGGTTATTCCTCTGCCTTTGAGGAATTGTCACAGGCAGTGCTGGATGGACTGTGTGTGCTTGAGTGGCTCATTTCTGTGGCGCTGGGATGAATATGCGCGGCCACCAGAGCTGGTGTGCGCTGCAGGTGTCAGCCCGCACACAGCTGGGCAGCTCTGACCGGTCAAGTTGAGCACAGGCTGAGGAAAGCAAAGTGTGGTGCTCTCCAGTCAACATCTGTCATCTGCACTCTTTCACCCAGTCAGCTGGACTTCTTCCAGCTGTGCTCATCCATTTTTCTCTTGATCACAAGCTATATTCCAAAAATGAAACCAGGCAGTCTAATTTAGAGGCTGTTCCTGGAGTGTTGTGTGCTCTGCAGAGAACATTGAAGCAGACATCTTCGATTTTTAGTGTCACTTCTCAATGGTCACCACTTGTTAAAAGTCACTAAAATGACAATAATCAGATACATGAATATTAAGTAATGACTCATGCTGGGTCTGAAACATAAAAGCTGGCTAGGATTGTTTTACCTTGTTAAATGTGGATGTATTTATAGATGGTCTGCCTTGATATTCCCAGGATAGCACTCTCACCTTTGTCTTGGTCTTCACTGTTCTGAAAAATAAAATGACATTTATGTTAATTACATATAACAGGTAGTCTAACTTTCTAAGACATAGTTTTGTTCTCACATAAATTTAATACGGTCAGAATATTTACTTGCAGATCACTGAAACTGGTAATATAATCAGCTTTTTTATCTAATTGTTGCTTACGTATCTCACTTTGTAATAACCATAATCTAGAAAAACGAATCTTGTCCTGAGTATGACGTGTAAATTATGCTTCAGGCATGGATGCTATTAGGGATAAATAGCACAGATTAAAATTTTTTAAAATCAGAAACAGCTCCCCCACATACAGAATCCTAGAATGTCATGCTCGCATTTTTCAAAACAACAGCAAGCATCAACTCCTGACTAAGCATTTAATTCAGAATTTTGTGTTAAGTTCTCACATCTGCTCAGTGTTCACAGCATTTTTCAGCTGTTGCAAAAAGAGATAAATAATAACTGATTTGCTTTGTTTCTCCCAAGTTTTACCCCAGCAGTATGCATCTCAGTTCCTGCTGAGGAAACGCCGGGCAAACTCTTTCATGGAAGAAAGTAAGAAGGGAAATCTAGAGAGAGAATGCATTGAAGAATTATGCAATAGGGAAGAAGCCAGGGAAATCTTTGAAAATAATCCTGAAACTGTAAGTATTTAATGAGTATCTATGACATACATAGCAGTTCTTTGCAGAGGGAAAGACAGAAGCACATGGAATTCACAGTTCCCAATAACAACACTGGGCAAGATCCTCCCATTTAAAGAGACAATTTTCAAAGTAGTTTTGACACTCAATTCATTTGCATTGCCTTCATTTTGCAAGTGTCCAACTCAGTGCAGTATTTTAATCTCTCCACTGAGTTTTGTGTGTATTAAATAATCTTCTGCTTTAGCCCAAACTACAGGCATATAGAAAACCAGGCCTATATTCTGTGACTCAAAGTAACTTTTTCTTCTTCTGCAGTTATAATACCAGTATACTTCAGAATATATTCAGTGATGTATTTTGCTGTCATTTTATCTACCTGAAATTTTTCTTAGCCTTTCTTTTTCTTTTCTTTCTGCAGGAATATTTTTATCCCAAATATTTAAGTAAGTACCAAAAATACCCCTAAACAACTGTAGTGTATGAGTCAGTGATGCTCTCCTTTGGCTAATACTGGTTTAGTTTTTCTGCCCCTAGCACTGGGATGATTTCCATGCTGATTATAGTGCAGACAATGTCCTGTGTGCTGAGATCCTCACAGAGGCACTGAAGGTTGGGCTGTCATCAGCTGTCCTTAACATGCCCAGACCAGTTTTGCAATTTAGGCTGTGAGAACAGGCTCTTTGAAGATGCCATGCAGCAAGTGGTGTAATTTCAGTGCAAATGAGTTGTTTGGACCCTGAGCTGATTGTGTGGCTTTGCATTTGCAGGCTGCCTTGCCTCCCATCGAGCAGGGGTGTTCAGGGTGACTGCAGTCACTCCAGACTCTCCAGCTGACCTGAGGGCTTGTGTCAAGGGTAAGTGCTGGTGTTGGAACACACAGTGGCTAAAAAGCAGTTCACAGAGACACAAAAAGAGACAAAAAACGGTATAACGCAGGCAAACTCAATAATCAAAACCAGAAATTGACCAAAAAATGTGAGGGGAGACAGGGCATTTCCAGAGAAAGCAGTTTAAGTGACTGCTTTTAACTTTATAAAGATAAAGGAACACAATTGACTGCAATACGGAAGGCAGGGTTCTTCTGCAAACAGAAGTGTCCTACACCAACCCAGCAATATTCCCCAGTTTGTCCTCTGTTCTCTACCACATATTTAACAGTTATGCCAAACCCTTTGCCTCTAGCAAGTCATGTTCTGTCAGGCAGAAGAAGAGCGTCTCTTGATAATTGCCATTTCTACCTCTGCTCTTTGGCCTGTAGTTACATTACCAGCTGTAAATTTCAAAATTTAAAAAAACAAAACAAAAAAATCATCCAAATATTATTTGGAACACAGTCATTGACTCCAATAAAAGGTCACAAAGCATGAAACTTGGGATGTTTCTGAAATGTTTGGTTTTTATGCCTATGCATTCACAGGTCCAGCATGAATTATGTTCTTTCTGGTAAATTCATAGGAAGACATTTTTACCTTATTTCCTACTGTCACAGTTTAAACATCTCTCTAAACCTCCTACAGCCTGGTTATATCAAAGCAACCTTTGGTTGAATAAGAATACTTATCCCTAACCATCTGACACTATTTTTATCATTGAAAGCAATGGAAGGCAAAAACAATCCTTAATAATTACACTGCACATGGTCATGGCTGAATATGTTTTCCAGATCAGTTTGTAATCATGCAATAAATTACCAGTTTCTCCGTCTGACCACTCTTGAACAGAGAAATTCAACTCTCTAATCTTGAATTCTTGAAACTTTGATCTTTCTAGTAAAATTTGTGGTAGTATGATGGGGGCAGAGCACTGTTCTTTAAAAACTGAAATACATATTTTAAATATAATAATAAAAAGTCTGGTCATATCTTGCAGGGATTACCTTAACAAGTAATTTGTCTTCTAGTTATTTTCTGCCTGAAAAAGAAGAAGTACTGGTGGCTTTGTATGTTCTCACTCACTTAAAAATTTTTGCTGACAGAATGAGTTGCAAGATTGTTGTGGGGATGCTTCATGTTATACATCAAGACTTTTCCTATTTCAAGACCTGGAGGAAGAGAAGAAAGAAGAAATACTAAAGTGATTGTTGAGGAGAAATAACCCCAAATAACAAGGATTTTCCATGTTTTCCATCCCACAGAAATTTCAAACCAGTGCAGCCCCCTGCCATGCCATAAGGATGGATATAAGGATTGCATAGATGGACAAGCCAAGTATACCTGTGTCTGTAAAGCAGGGTGGAGAGGAGAGAACTGTGAGGAAGGTACAGTCTTCAATTTCATGGCATGCTGGTTCTCAGAAGCACAACTACATTTCTACTGTTGAATAGTACTTGCAGCTGGTCAGTTGATGCCCTCCTGTCAGCAGAGAGTTTGATTCCCTTTTCTTTATAGACATAAATGAATGTGAAGACTTCAATGGAGGCTGCAGCCAGCGCTGTTCCAATTTCCCTGGGAGCTTCCGTTGCCTGTGTGAAGATGGCTACTTCATGCATTCCAACAAAAGGGATTGTGGAGGTAGGGAGACCTCAGGAGAACATCTTTCCATGCCACCACAGTGCCTGCTGACCTGAGAGAGGGAAAGGTTTGATCTAATAATTCCATAAATGCTCTTGCCTTGCCTCTGAAAGATCCTGTCCTGGTTTGGTTTGGCTGCTCATTCCTTACACACTGCATGCATTTGGGCAGCCAAATAATGAACCAGATTAAGAAGCAAGGAAAGAAAGAGGGAATGGCTATAGATGAGATTCTGCTTCATTACTGGAGCTCCATAAAGCTCATTTTGGTCTCACACCAGTTTCACATATCCTTTAAGTGCCCTGAAACAGAAATCTCAAGTGATACAAATAGCTGATATTGTTACTGTAGAAATTCTCTGTGGTAAATTCGATTTAGGCTAAATCACTCCTAATTAGCCATGCTGCTCTTTCTGCAGTTTGAAGTTCATTGGGGAAGAAACTATTAATGAATCCAAAAAATCTCTTAATGGAGAGAAAGATTTTTCTTTGATTCACCCAGCATAATTTTTTCTGTGCATGCTTGTGTCTACTGTTGGCCACAGTCTACATGCTTCATTCCATTCCAAATAAATACTGTGTATTGACATAATTAGCAGTTCTTACTGCATTTTTAGAAAAAATTACAACTTCGTTCCATTTTAATGGAACAACAGTTTTGGATGATGTCAGATTTTTCTTTTGTCCAAAGACATGCCAGAATGACAGAAGTCTGTGGGTTTATGAAAAATGGCAAGCAGATAAATTTGTTAGAACTTCTGTAATTCTTGGAAAATCTGGTTAAGAAGTTATCAAAGATAAAAATAGACTAATATACCTTAGTGCCTTCAGTGTTAGTTTAATCATTTGATAAACTGCACGTCAAGTATTTTATTACATGCAACTATAGAGTTAAAGAACCAGGAATTTGGAATACACTTATTAACTATAGAAGAGTAGTCTGAATTCAGGGCAGCTTTGACTTACTGCAGTTCCAGGACTCCAGGCAAGCCAGTGGCAGAATCCCCTGTGCAGCACCATTTCCACAACTGCTACAAAACTACAGAGAAACCAGAATTATCCCTGCATCCATGATTGGGAGTGAAGTGCTGCCAGGGATCTGATATTTTTCTGTCTCAAAGACACTTAGTAAGATTGATACTATACCCTGAATCCCACTGTCACATCTGCATTGGGAAAATGACATTGACAAATTGAAAACAAGACAGAAGATAGACACTAAAATGGTTTGAGGGATAGAGAGAGACAGTGAGGGACTTGAACACCTCTCAGAATAGCCAGTTAAAAGAAAACTGACATGAACTGATTGTAGCATGGAAGAACCGCTGATTGCATTATCTCTTGTCTTTCTGGGTGTATCTTTCTAAGATGGAATTTTCCTATGCAGTCTGGTTTAGGTTATGGGAAATCTGTAGCCTGTTTCTCTCTCTGCTTTCCTAGGCCTGCATCTCTTTCCCTGTTACTCACAGAAGGCATGAAGGGATGGGAAAGATATGCAGGCAGACAATTTTTTCACTGGGGGCATGCAGAAGTGTTTTTTACAGCCCTCTGGAAATCTTCCTGGCTGTAGCTCTAGTCTGCTGTGAGAGCATAGTAGAGCTACCAAGAAATTTTGCCAACCTCACGCAGTTCGCACAGTGTTGGATAAGGTTGGGAAGAAAAATGGTGTGCAAGAGAGGGAGTTGTTTTTTAATAACTTGTTTGTGTTTCTAGATATAAATGAATGTGTGCTACATCCAAACATCTGTGGGACAGCCACCTGTAAAAACACCCAGGGGAAATATGAGTGTGAATGTCCAGAAGGCTACACATACAATTCAACTTCCAAGAACTGTGAAGGTGGGTCTTTGCTCCAGCTCCCCCTTTTTCATATCTTTCATCTTCCCCTTCCCTCTTCCTTTTTTAATCCACTTCTATACCAAACTCAGCTCCTCATCTAGCAGTGCATTTCTGAATCTTCATATTCTTTATTAAATTAATTGTTGTCAAGCTGTATTCCATGACAGCATGGCAGTTCTCTAAAGTTTTTTTTTTAATTTTTTTATAAAGATCTCAAATGTCAAATAAAACTATTCCTAAATACCCAGAGAAAGAACTGTGAAAAAAAGGAGCTGCTCCAAAAGATTTTTTTCCTGAACTGACAATCTGGAAAAAAAAAATTACAAAGTTCTGTAACAATTATAGCAAAGCTGAGAAGTATTGATAGCTTGCAGTGAAGTAGCAAGAAGACACTCATATAAAGACCATAACTTCTACAGCATTGAAAGTGTTTGCATATTTGTCTTAGAATATGTTCTATTTCTTTGTGCTTGTTAAAGCTGCTGTTTACTGCACATCAGAAGTTAAATTTCAGTTGTAAACAGATATAAAAGCTCTTAGATTTCTACAATGAAGAGGAATCTTCTACACTGTCAGTTTAAGGAAAATCTTATCAGTGACACTTTTTTTTTAATTTTAAAAGCTGCCTTATATTGCTGGACAGAAGGACACAAAGGCAGCTGCCTGATGGCCACGAATCTTTTGCTCCATGGCTTTTCCTGCAGGTCTTTTGTGCCAAAGCTCTGCACAGTGGCAGTGTTTACATATCCAGGTGTCAGCTCTTTGTCCAGTTACCATGGAATTAAATCACTACTGACAATTTTCTGTTCCTGCATGCACCAAAGTGAGAAAAACTTCACAGTAATTAATTTTTACTCCTCTTAGGGTTTCCTTCAGATTAATCCAATTTGATGCAGCCCATGTAAGTGTTGTGTTTCTACTGGGACATGGATTCAGGAGGTTGCAAGATGACAACATTCCAACAGGGAAAGTCTTACCTCCCTAGCAGGAGGATTATGCTGCTAAGCTGTTAGACCTTGTTGTAACCACATTAAATGAGTCACCAAATCCTGTCTAAGGACAGGATTGTGCAGCCTGACAGGAATGTAGCCTCACAGAAATACTAAGTGACATGAGCTTTTCATTGTCATATTGCTTGTAGGTGGCTAAACTCAATTATGCTTATTAGGAAAATTGAATTTACATACATTTATGCACAGCTATCTCTATGATGGCAAATATATTAGACTGAAGAACAGAACAGGGTTTGTTACATTTTTCATTACCTCTCTACCTCCAAGCAACTGCCAAAAAAAAAAAGTATTTTAGTCCTCAAAACCTCCATATTTAAATGCATACATTGGTACAAAATTTTTTCTTTCCACTAGAAAAAATATTGGTTTCAGAATAAATGTTGCAGTTGCTGTAATCTGAAACCCAAATCACCCTCATTGAGGACTCTTGTCAAGGAGAGATTTTGTTTCTATATTAGAAATGTAAAATTTACATTGGCTGTTTTTAACAGCCTTTTATTTCTAAATTGCTTATTTTACACAACCTACTAAATAAAAAAAATGAAATTCTTTTATTGATTTAGCTTAAATCAGCTCAAATCACACTGTTCTTCTCCACAAGTAGATGCTATCTGAACCTTAGGCATTATGAGATTATTCTATGTTATTTTAAAAGGTATTTTGCCCTGAGATTATTTGGGGTTTATAGTAATAAAGCACATTCTTTCTTCACATGTTTTCCCTATATACTTTTAATAATCTGAGCTCTTATCATGTCTTACAAGGAAAGCAGATGATCTGACCCAGAATGGGATTTGTTACCATCTGTGGTAGCAATTTATGATATCTCTCACTATTCAGCCACCTTGTGCCTCAGAAATCAGACCAAATTGTCTCCAGCTCTGCCCTCCAGGCCTCTATCAGATTACTAAATCACCTTTTGGATTAATATTATTCCAGAGAACCTCTCTTATCTGTTAGTCTACTAATTTGTGTTAGTTTTCAGTCTGTGCCATGAAAAAAAAAAATCTTCTGTCTGCTTTGATTCCCCCTAGATATTGATGAATGTGCTGAAAATATTTGTGCTCAACTCTGTGTGAACTCACCAGGAAGTTACAGCTGCTATTGTGATGGCAAGAAAGGGTTCAAGCTCTCTAAGGACATGAAGAATTGTGAGGTAAAAGTGTGCTATGTAAAATTCCATGTGGAAAATCACAAAGTTTGGTATTTCTTGATGAGAGGATAACTTAGATTAAGGAAAATAGGAAGCTATTTGAGAACTGATTAAAAATTCCTGAGAAAATTGGGGATTCTGATCTATGGTTTGGCTCACAAAGCAGCAGGGATTTGGATGCCATTCCGTTCATGCATGCTCATTTACAGGAGTCCTGTCAAAAGCAGCTTGCTTTAGCCAGGCATCTTTATTCCCTGCTGCTTCCAAAATAAGCCTCAGCTTTCTCCTATCAAACAACTAATTCCTGCTCAGCCCACTCAGAGACAGAATGTTCCTTTTGTCCATATGTTCCCAAGTTTTCCTTAGGCTGTGCAAAAGTTTTCACTCACTGTTTCAGAATTATTCTGTTTGGCTTGAAAAACCCTGGATTGTTTTCCACAGTTCTCATCTGCCACAGCTTAAGGAAAAGCACTCAGTAATAGTTGCCAGTTGGAGAACATCTTGCAGCCAAAATGGGCTGCTCTTGATCAGTTTCAAAACTTACACTTCTTAGGAGCAGAAAGTTTGAAACTCCAGAGAACTGGGATTCAAGGATTGAAGTCCAAGGATTTTTTTTGTAAGTGGCTCTCTGTATACTTTGAAAAGTTCAGGCAGTCTGAGATGTCATATGAAGTGAGCTCAGATAACTGCCAACAATAAAACACTTCTAACAACAATAAAACACTTCCAACAGAGTATAACAAAATTTGGCTTAAACTGCAGGAACAAGATCTGACACAAGTTACGGGATCTGTGTATTAGGGCTTGTTTCTACTTTCTGAAATTTAATGAACAGCACTTGGCAGTTAATCTGTTTTATTCTGCTCATCCTTGAAATGGTGAGATGCAATGAGGCTGGAAGATGCTCTTATTTTCACTACTGTTGTTCAGCAGTGATTAATTCTCTATCTGAAAGTTAGTTTCATGCCTTTTAATTGGGGAAAAAAGTTCAGTCAGCTGAAAATACATTCAATCCAAAGACTAGTGACGCCAGCAGCCATAAAATGAAGTAGCCATAAAATTCAAGGAGAGCACCTGTACATTTAATGGAACTGCTGCATCAGGCATAGCAAAGTCAGAATAGAAGACAGTCATGGAGTGTTTTGAGGGATTCAAATTTGATCAAAGAGGCTTTGAGGCTTCTACTTGTCCATAAGCACCGTGATTCTGTAATTTCTCTTTAACAAAGTCAGGTACAGCTCTTGTCTGTTCCCTTCTAACACCTGAGCAGGTTTATGTTCTGCAGAACTTTAATAACAGAGCTTGGTAGCTCCCTAGAAGGTGAGTGTCTTATATCCCTGGTGAAAGAAAAGTGCTTGATGGAAGATTGGAATTCTTAATTCAAAAACTAAGTATTTAAATATTAGTTTCAATCCACCAGAACTGTGCGTCAACCTGGATTATCCTCCAGCAGTTTAAATAAGGGATGTTTCAAACAAAAGCAGAACCACACCATTTCATTTGTACATAGGTATTCAAGTTAAAAAAAACCCCAAACCCAGAGGTTAGCTATTACTTTAAAAATAAAAAAGGCTAGCAGACAACAACAGGAGTTGCTTCATAAGCTATCACAATGCATTACAGCTTTTTTTTCTTTACTATTTTCAGTCTGTTACTGAGTGTATCCCACTGAATCTTGAAAAGAATTATCAACTGCTTTACCTGGCAGAGCAATTTATAGGAATTCCTGTTCTCTACTTAAAGTTCAAACTGCCAAATGTCACAAGGTAAGCATTTGCTATTGATAAAAGCATGCATTGGAATGACAGACATTTGTTTCCGTTAATTTTCTGAGGGTTTAGGAAGAATGTGTTGCATGCTTAAATTATATCACCATCTCCCCCTTGGATAAGATACCTTTACATCATGGATGAATGAATAAACAGGAAGGCATTTAGAATTATCAACATAAAATTCAGAAGTTAAATTAAAATAGTTACAGTATGGCTTCCAGTTTTATATGGGAATGGCCACAGTCAAGCCATTGCCCCCTGCCCCTCCCTGGGCTTCCTCTCACACACAGAGTGTCCCAAGGACACTCACAGAGCCCAGTACCTTGTCTGGCACCAGCTGGATGATTTTCTTTACAGCTGTCAGAGCGATTGCCCTTGGCACTGACCCCTTTATTGCTCTTGGACCTCTTTGCTGCAGCAGCAGAAATTGCAGCGTTCCCTGACTTAGTGACCAAGCAGCTGGAAGGTAACAGCAGCAGCAGCTGTGGAGCTGGTGATCCCCAGAGCCTCAGAACCCTACAGATGGACATAAATACTGAGCACTCTGCCCTCTGCCGCTGTTCCAAGTTGACCGGGCACTGATGCTGCCCTGGAAGAGCTTTCAGAGATGATAAATGTTTGAAGATAATACAGAGCGGCTTTGGGTGCGTCTGGCGAGGGACAGCCCCATCTAGGGGACACAGAGCAGCACTGCGAGGGACAGCGACCCAGTTCTGAGTTAGAGCGGCCTTGGCAAACCCCACCTTCCAAACGCTTTGCTTTCACCCTTAATCTGTTTTGTCTAGTCCCAGAAACCGGTTTTTACTCTACTTCTACTTTCCTCTACTGCACAGTAAATCCTAACTTTGCTACACACAAAGACTCAACCTAGATCCAGCCAAAAAATCCTCAAATGAGAGAATGAGCAAATTTCTAGGTTATAATTCTTTCAGGACAACACTTGGCAACCCAGCTGTACTGAAGCACATCATAAATCTTCTATTTTGTCTGCATCACATCCATAAAAAATGCAATAGGGATATTACATCTCTCTTCTTGCTCAGGGGACTGGGATATCCTTCACAAGTGAAGGTCAGAGTGAATTTGGGAGCTGCACCAAGGTTGTTTCAAATCCCAGGTCAAGGTGTTAACCTGGAAACTTCCCACTGGATTTGAGTGAACAAGGCTTATGTTCCATCCTGTGCAAAAAAATCACAACTGCTCAGATATAGAAACACCAAAAGTTATTATCTCTGAACCTTTCTCTAACCCTACTAATGAGTTATCCTAGGCTGTACAATATTTCACCTTGCCTGTGTTCTTATTAAGATTCCTTCTTCACAACTCAGATTTACAGCAGAGTTTGATTTCCGGACGTACGACGCAGAGGGGGTGATCCTGTATGCAGAATCCCTGGACAGCTCAGCCTGGATCTTGCTTGCTCTTAGGGATGGAAAGATTGAGATCCAATTCAAGAATGAGTTTGGAACAAAAGTCACCAGCGGAGGCAAGGCCATTAATGATGGACTGTGGCATATAGTAAGTTCGATTTCCTTCTCCCACTCATTTCCTTTTACTCACTGTGGGAGGATGCTGATAAATAAAGGAGGGAGAAACTGAGCTAAACTAAACTACTAAAAGGCTTAAAATGGTGCACTCAAACCCCAGGTTTAAAAACCAGCCAAGAAATGCACAGGCATGCCTTGCATCAGGAAATTCTGCTACCTTTTAACAATCAAAGAGAAGATAATTACCTCTAGCTATCAACATAGCAATTATTAATTTTAAACATGAAAAGGAAAGTGGCAGGATATTCAAAACTGTGATTGCATGGTCAAGTGCACAGCTATTGGATACTTTGTGTTTAGAGCAAGTTTTACATCTTCTAGACCAAAAATTCATCTTGCTTTTTAAGCCTTTACAGCTGAGATGAAAAGCCTTTCTCACACAATCTATAGAGCACATCAAATTTGTAATGTCAGTTAGATTTTGTTTGTTACCCTCCTGTGTATGTCCCTAGATATGGGCAGCTGTCCCGCATCAAGTTTAAATACAATTTGAATAGTGACTGTACTAAAAGTATTTTACAAGGTTTGAAGAAAAATTAGTCATGCTTCATAGGGCTTATGTAATTATTAAAAAATATATTTTAAAATTTTAATATAGTCTACATTTCCATATGTGTGTATATGTAATTATTTGCATTTTATTCCAGGTATCAGTTGAAGAATTAGAACACAGCATCAGTGTAAAAATAGCTAAAGAGGCTGTGATGAGTATTAACAGCCCAGGAACTCTGTTTAAACAATCCCAGGGTTTCTTGGAAACCAAGGTGTACATTGCAGGATTGCCTCGCAGGGTGGGCGGTGCTCTTGTTAAACAGGTAATTAAATAATGAGACTAATTTTGATTGATCGTGCTCTGTTCAGTTGTTTACTCCTGGAAGGCACAGAAGAAGCAAGCCTGGCATGGAACCCATTTAGAAAATGAAAATGTGGTTATTAAACCACTGTTTTGAAAATAAACATATGTGAACCTTTTCAGTCTGCCTTCAGTAAGGCTTTACTTGTAAAAACACAGCACTTCTGCTCTAATCTTTAAAGATTCTGTAGCCTGTTTCCTAATATGGCTTTAAGATTCCCTAAATCACACCACTGCTGCTGCTGAGAGTGCATTTCAGGGTGATTCATGTCCTGCTCCCGGCTTTTGCTAAGCTCTAAATGAGTGCAGCATTCAGTGTGCAGGCAGCACAGCGAGCTTTCGTTTTTACAAGGTTTTACAGCAGCCCAGGCTGGACAAGGCCCATGATTCTTTCAGTCTCCCAGCCTCCAGAATGGCTACAGTCTAATAGTTGCAACTGTCTTCTTTACAGTCCTGGAGCCTTCAAACTAATTGGCAATCTCAACAGAGAGTTTAGATTAAAAAAAAAAAAAAAAATTAAAAAAAATCAATTTTGCTCAAAAGCAAAGCAGAGAAAAAACCATGGAACAATGCAATAGCATCCCTTTATCCAATAGAAAACAATTCCAGACATTTCTTTGTACTTTGGTATAAAGCTTTGGACAAGGAACATTGCTAGCGATCATTTTCTTTCAGCTACAGAAAATCTGCTGCCCTTTTGTCTAGGTCACAACACAAGCTTTAAAAGTAGAAGCAATCTCTTGTTGTCCAGATCCCTGGCAGCAAAGCGGGAAAAGCTAAACCATAAATACCTTTTAAAGGCTGAGGTACCAAATGCCTGCCACTTGGTTTTCTCCCAGCATCACTGCTGTAACCTATAGCATTGTTAACATTGGTATTGCCTACATGGAAATAAGCTAATATGAAACATAATGCCTCATTATTGACTTTTTATACCAAACTTTGGGCTCAAACCCCCAATGCTGTCATTCTGCTGTAGATAAACCCTCGTCTAGATGGTTGTATCCGGGCTTGGAACTTGATGAACCAGGGACATTCAGGAGTAAATGAAGTTATTCAAGAAAAACAAAGCAAACACTGTTTAGTATCAGTGGGGAGAGGATCCTTCTACCCTGGCACTGGAATGGCAGCATTCCAGATAAACTATAGTAAGTATTTTTCTATTCCTGTGTTTTTTGTTGGACTGAGTGATGAAAATTTAAAAGAAAGAAAATAAAAAAAGGCACACAAACTAAGCTATACACTTCTGCTTTCACCAGTGATTCCCTTAACTTCTGTTAGGAGTCTGCTTGAATGAGGATTTTGATCACAGTAGTGTCATGTGTTCACTTTCTGGAGTGCTTTACATTCAGCAGTTTATTTGCCAAGGTTGGCCTCTATTGAAGATCCAGGATTAAAAGTTAGTTGGGTTGGTTATTTTTTTATCTGCTTGCATTTCTTTAGAATTACAGTTCTTTCCATAAGTTTAAAAATTTAGTACTAATTTTTCCACAGTAGGGAGGAGATTTAAATACTAATTTTTAACCCCATATTAATTTTTCATCAGCAGGTGGATTTACTAATTTCAATTGTTCTCTTTAAAACAGATAATCTTGACAGTGCTGAAGATTGGCTAATAAATGTGACTCTGAGTATTCGCCCATCCACAGACACTGGCGTTATGTTTGCCTTGGTTTCTAATGAAACAGTGCCTCTTGCCTTGTCCATAGTGGACTCTAACTCCTCTGACTCACAGGTGATCTTACAATTCTCCTAGCAGCTGCCAGGTGGAAAATCAAGCTAAAAAAAAGCTACTCACACACTTGCAGTGCAGCTGGTAGCCTCAGTATTGTGAAAATTAGATTGTGTAATAATGTGCAGAAAATATCTGTCTATTAATGATTGCTGCAGCAGTGACTAAGCACTAATCACTCATGCCAGGGAGATTACATTATGCAGTCTGAGCTCAGATCCACCCCATCATGTTTTCCTTAACTTTTCCTTCCAAATGCACAAAGCAGAAAGGGAACTATGACAGCAGTGTATCCAGCAAGATCATTATCTTAGTTCCAAATTATAAACTGATTTTGTTGTCCTTAAGTTTCCATTTATATCCTTCTACATCTGCCATCCCAAGCTAGAGCATAACTATACACCATGGTTAATCCAGTTTTTTTTCCTCCAAATAAAAACCTGTAGTGAACACTTGGGTACCTTCAAAACTGTAGGTGAAACAGGATTTCACCTCAGAACTGTAGCCAAAGTTGTTCCCTGTAAAAGATTCTCATGTACAAATTTAAGAATGGCATTCATCATCAGAAGTGATGGTTACACATCAGCTTTTCCAGCTGAAGGTATCAGTATTTCATATTTTCTTCTACTTGCAAATACAAAGTGCACTAAAACCAAGTATAATGATTAATTAAAGTTGCATGTGACATCTTTGGTGATCTACCATTCTTCCATCTAGAAAATCACTGTGACCATTGGGAACAGCATTGTTGCACAGCTGGAATCAAAGAAATTATGCACCCCCAGAAGAGTACAGGTTGGACTTCTAGTGACCAAACAGGAGCTTGAACTGGCTGTTGATTCACACACTGACAGAAGCAACTCTGAGCATCTCTCAACTCTGCATCAAGCAATGATGGCAAATGTTGTCACCTACCTGGGTGGCCTGCCAGGTGAGACCTGTTTCTATTCATTAATGTCATTATTTCTACAAGCCTGGTTGTATTCAGCCTTACCCATGCTAGTTAAAGTCTACAATTATTTAAAAAAAAAAAAAGGTTTTTTTCCCCTCAAGTGCCTCTTGTCTCCTCCAGTCATTCCAGCTTTGGAGGCAGCCAGCTTTTTAATAGTAGCATTATTTGGACATTAAGACATGGCTCTCTAGAGGTTTCAATTTGGAAAATATCTTGATTTTTGAGTTGGGTGAGCATTGCACGTTTCTGAAATGCCACCATCTGGCACAGCTGAGGAACTGCATCAAAAATGTAAGAAAAGCAGGCATTTGTAAATAATCCAAGTGTCAGAAGTGCAGAAGGGGAAGTCAGGAATATGGTTTCAACAATTAAGCTCAGAGCAGAGATGACAGGTAATCTTTATGAGACAGAGAATGTGTTGAAACACCAAATGCTTAGTTCAAAGCAAGCTTCAAGTTAACATTATTGAAACATAATGTCAACATTATGTCCTTATCACAAGGATTATTTGGCCCAGGAAGTGTGCACATACTTCTGTATAAATAATTTTACTTCAGGCTGAATCAAGAAGAAAAAGAGCATCGCCCTAGGTGAGAAATAGTCAAAACCTGAATTAAAACTTGACAATTTCTAGAGGAAAGGTGCCATGGTTACAGTATTGCTACTTGTAGAGCTTTTCTATGTCCTGTTATTATTTCATGGTGAATGAACCACAATTTCTAAGAAAATGCTACAAATTTGACTGACATGTCTTGAATTGACAAGGAATGAGTCAGTATTTACTTAGTAGAGGTGAGTCAGCAGTTTAACAGAGCCACAGTAACTAAGATTCCAGTCATTTCTTGGACCTCTTCATCTTTGTGATGCTTAAATGATTCTTTTTTAGTACTGCCAGCCACAGAGAAATCAACATCTTGAGAATGAAGAGCTTTGCATTATTCAGGCATCTCAAAGAAAGAAGAAGCAAGTGTTGGTTAATTGCTGCTCCTTAATCTCAGTTTTCTGTCATCTCTGTTTTTAAGTTTTAAAAGCTATTTTAAACATCCAAATTAGCACAATAAAACAAACAAACAAAACCCCCAAAAACCAAGCCTCTGTATTCAAAACCCCCTGCATTTTATGAAGGCCATAAGTCCCTGTTTTTAATACCCCTTTCTACAAACTAGTAACAGTGGTGGGAGTATTCCCCTGTTACTTCAGCACAACCAGTGCAGGTTAAATGAAACTTCCATGGTTCTGTGACAGCAGTGTTTTCCTCACTGGGGGAAAAAAGCAGAAGGGAACAATTCTACAGGACTCCACAATACCTCAGCTTACAGCAAAATAAAAATCAGGAGAAAACAGCGTTTCTTGTTCCTAAGGTAACAACATCTATCTCCTAAGGAGGGATAGGGTGATTAACCTGCAAAAACAGAGGGTGCTTTTCAGATCAGCTCCTAGTCATCCTCATTCTAATTGCTGAAGGTTCTTGCATCCCTTAGGTCTACCTTGTAAGAAGCCACTTGTACCCTAAGACTTGTGCTTAACATATTGTTTCCTGCAAACATATCCATGATCTGATGCTGCCCTAAGCCAAACAATACCTAAACGAGCAGCAGATAAAGTGAGTCTTTCACAGAGAATTCACTTGGAAGCAGCAGTGAGGAAGCAGGAAAATGTGTGAAGTTCCCAGGGGTGCCCAAGTGAGAAGCTGCAGATTTAAATCTAGAGTAGCTTCCTGGCAGAAGCAGGACAGTTCTTTGTGTGACCTCTAAGCCCAGAAACAGCTGTTTGTAGCTCAGGGCAGGAACAGTGGGCTCCAGGAAACAATCTCTTGTTAATACAGGAAAAGCTACTATGGAAAACATTCCTGGAGTCCATTTTCTGGATGCATATTTAACATTTTTCTGGCCTTTCTCAGCTTTGCTGACTTGATCTTGATCTTAAGGGAGAAGAACTCAAGTGTTTCCTGCCAAACTGCTCCTTTTCTCCCATGACTGAATAATGGATGGGGAGTGGAGTATTCCCCATGTTTTGACTGACCTGAAGAATCCATAGGAACTTGCATGCCTTGGCCTAATGACCTGCATGTGTTTCTGTGCAGATGTTCCTCTGGGTGCTACACCAGTGACTGCTTTCTATAATGGCTGCATGGAGGTGAAGGTCAACAACAGACAGCTGGATCTGGATGAAGCCATTTCCAAACACAACGACATCAGATCTCACTCGTGCCCACTGATCATGCAGTAACTGTTCAGATCTTAATTTAACTTTTTTCTCTTTCAGATGTAATTTGTGTAATTAGTCTCATGCCATAATGGAGCTTGCATTGTTCCATGCAAGATGTGCCAGGGAAATAAGCAGCAGTGTGGTTTTCTCCCTTTCAATATAGAATGGAGGGAAAAAACTGTCCCTGTTCAGCTGGAAAGAGACAATCAAGATCAAAATTTTGTAAAACATTCTTTTCTATATCAGTGGGAAATCTTAAAGCTAGATTTATCTTTCGTGTTCATGCTATGTCCTTTGACATATTTAGCTTGGACAGAAAGTTTAGGAATTTCTGTTTAGAAAGAATTTTACATCTTCTATTTCATATATCAGCACAAAGATACAAGTTGCAAATAATTATAATGTATTCGAATCTAAATGAAACCAGACTTACTTAACTTTTTCAAGCATAACATGCAAAGAAAAATCCCTACAGGTTTTGTAATATGTGCTTTTGGTAAAGGAAAAAATATCCTGGAATCTATAGCCCAAACTCTCTGTGAATATGTTTACAGGTTGTATCTATGGTGGTAAAGCAACTTCAAAATGGAGGTGTTTCTTTAACTAGCTCAGTTTTTGAAAACAGTTTTGGTAATACTGGACCAGCTTTAATTTTTCTATCTTTAGAACCTAGCTTTAGAGTTTGAAAAGAGTTCTGGATCAGGTCAGGTCATTTACTTTCAAAGTGGGCTAAAAAACACCCTAGGCAATTTTGAAAAACAGAGGAAATGGCTTGAAGGAAGGAGCTCTGCATCTCAGGACATCCATCTGGAATTTGCTGAGTAAAACCAAGGAATTGCAGCAAATACTTCTTCCATCAAACCTAGCACTGTTCAACATAAGCACAGTCTGATGATCCATCATATTCCCTTTATTTAGGGTAACCTTGCCTTCAGAGAGCTCCAGAACAGATTTATTTGTGAGCCCTGCTGCCATTGAAAGCCTGAATTTTGCCAGTAACCTCAGAATGTAAAGCCATATTCTGCTCAGCCAACTTTAATAAACCAACAGGTAATTAGAAAAGTATTGCTTTCCTCAGGTGTGCTGATTTCGAGCATTTCCAATATTCCTTTAACATCCTTTGAGTGTTCTTTCCACTTCCAAGCTCATTTTCACAGCACCAGAAGCCTCCCTGTGCAGCTCACCTGGTGGTTTTGTTAACCCCAAACCAAATAAATTGCAAGAGAATTGCTGTGAGGTACAAATATATCCTCTCATCCATCAAGCATGGACATTTATCTGCCAGCATTGCTGACCCCAGCTCTGCTGTCCTCACTTCAGACACTGAAGTGGAAGTCCAGAAGGATGGATTGTGACAATATTCATTTGGAGGACTGCCTTTCTCCAGGGATATTCTGAGTGACATCAGAGAGGTTTTTACAGTGTTAAATGCAGGGGTCAGTGCAGATCTGAGCCCTCTCTCAGTGTTATTATTGCTTTGGCTGAACTTATTGCTAACTTCACTTCCCACTTGGGTAGTGCAATGCAGGATTTGCTCCCAGCTTCCACCCAGTACAGCCCAGCAAGAAGCTGACTCCCAGGGGCTCATTGCCATTAATACAAGGCCATTTTTCTGAGATGGCATGGAAAACGAGCTTGGAATTCTGACTCCAAGGAGGGGGAATCCTTTCCTGCAGTCACCCTTCCCTGCTCTTCCACCATACCAGCACACACACTCTGCCTGCAGGTGTTAGTTGGAGAATAACTTGACTGAAACAAGCAGGTTTGGCATGCAAGGCAGAGCTGAATTGAGACTTTTGACATCATATAAACACATGATCACTTTATTTATGATATCTCTGTGGCACCCATTAATCTTGGAAAGCCCGTGGGTCAGACTCTGCCTCATGCAACAAGCACAGAAAGTAAGAGATGAGGAACACAAAAGCAAAGTGTCATCAATGTTCTAAATGCTTCTGGCCTGCAGGAACAGAAGAAAAGGTTTTTTGCTGTTGTTTTCTAAAGATTTTCTTAGGTTTTGTTTGTTTAAATGTAATAAATTGTATAGAAATGAAAGGAAAAACCAATCACTTTGTCACACAGACACTATTTCTCTTTGTTTTCATGGAATAATACTTCCAGGTTTTGTAGTTAATAATGAAACCTCTGCACTTCTTTTTTAATGTAAAAGTGCCTCCCTATTGTAAGAATTAAATAAAGCAGCATTTGCAAGTTTCTTTTCATTTGAAGTTGTATTTGCATATTTTTGTTCATTTTTGCTGTGCAAGGCTTGTTATAGTGGTCTAATGCCTTACTCAGGAGATTGTGATCACCTTCAGCATCAAAGAAAAGAACTGGCTCCAGTTAACATGCTATCCAAATATACATCCATACTCTCTAGATAATTAAGTTAATTAATTGTTTAATAGTACCTGAGGAAATTAGACTTTGCTTAAAACTGCATGTGGAAACAAAGATGAGGGCAAGTTACCAATTCCTGCATTTTCTCCTTCATCAGATGTATTTCATTTTATTTTGAGGCATAATCATTTCAGCAAGGGCCATTCAGGGTTTATTCAGAACAGCTGGAGCTGCTCTGCATTTTCAGCTCCTGTGCACTTGTGCTACAACTCCACATGTCCCAATTTCCTTCAAAGTGAAACCCAGTCCTGACATTGCTCCTCAATTACACTACAGCAGTTTAGTTTACATGCTTTAATGCCTGCATGTTTTCTGGTGGACTGGGGGCTCTTGATGCTCAAGATGGGCTCTAGATCATCTTCAAAGAAATGGAGGACACACTCACTTTTGTCATTTTAGTCCTGCCTGTCACTCACTGGTGATACTGGTCCTTTAATGTCATTTATCATCCATACACACTTAGTGTTTTATTGCCTCAGAAACCTTTTAATATCAAAATTACCACCCTGATTTTGGCACAATTTTGCATTTCACCTGCCAGAAATAGAAGTTATGTACCCCTCCCCGCCCCCTAAACAAACAAAAAAATACAAGGAAAACCATAACAGCTAATAGCCAATGGATAAGTAAGTAACGCACCACTTTCTGAGTAAGAGAACCAAGATACTGAGATCTTCATGCTTCTGAAAAATGCTTTCAGTCCACAAAACAGCTGTACCCTCCTTATTACACTGGGCACAAAGGGCAGCTAAATTTCAGTAGGAATATGTGAATAAGCAGCTAAATTGTAAGGGTGTGTTGCTTACAGGCACTTAGATCTACTAAGTGGGTGCAAATTGATGCAACTCGGCACTTAATTACGTGACTTTAAAAAAAAAAAGTTTGTATGGGTTTTTATTTCCCCAGGAATTTCTAGTATCTCAACACATAAAGAAAAAAGTCAGAAACGCAACCCACCTCAGTGCACTGGCTTCTGTCCACTCTAGCTGAGCACTGAGGGGAGGGACACACACAAGGAACCAAAATGACTATTCAAAAATAACACTAAACTTGAAACAATCTCCCCCCCAAACCAAAACACACAATAAAAAGCCCCAGCAACATCACCACCCTGCATGAGGAAACTGAGCACATGTGAGGGCTACAGAACTGGGGAGGAGTAGTTCTAGAATTCATCAGATTCATCATCTACAATTCTTGATATTTAAATATTTCAATATTTAAAATATTAAAAATCTTCATTAGTAGGACATAAGACAGATGCTAAGCTACACGCAAATTGTTTTAAGTTTTGGGTAACTTACAATACCAAATAAAAGTGGCTTTGCTTAAAATATGCTCCAAGAAAGAGCAGTTTACCTATAAAACAATATTTCTCACTACCCCTCAGCAATATCTTACCTTTCCAGCAATGTTTTTTTCCCCCTTCTTGATTTCCATCAACCAGAACTCAGCTCACAGAACACCTCACCAAGCCACAGCTGTCATTAAAGCAAGGCTTTACTCTTTCCTGGCCTATCACAAAGTGCCTGATCATTGCCACCAGCTGGTGACAGATTCCTGCTAACTCAGCCCATGGAAAAGCAATCTGCTCTTCTAAACCTGGGTAAAATCCAGCCTTTTTCTTACAGGTTTTTTTTCCTAGGACAGGAGGTCGTGTGGATTTAACAAATCCATTTGCCTGGAGCAGGCAAACCCCATCACCTTGTAATTCCTGACTTTATACAAGCACTATGGGCAACAGAGGCATTACCCAGGCCGTACAGATGAACTGGAGTTTGTGTCTTGCTGGAGGTTTAAACTCTCAGAGTCTTCCAAAATTTCCTAAGTAATCCATTGGCCACTTCACAAAACACTCCCAGTGAAGTCATTTTTTGCTGCATTTGCTGTTTCCCACAGATGGGAACCAAGCTGACACCAGGCTCTGCCCCAAACTGCCCCTGCATCTGCTGGGGTGGGTTCAAACCCAGGGCTTGGGGTGCCCTTCTCTGCAGGGGGAATGGGATCAGCCTGGGTCTGTCCAGAGAGGGACTGGTGTCCTGTCCCCACAGGAGAAATTAAATCAGCCTGGGTCACAGCCCGGAGAGGGACTGGTGTCCTGTCCCCACAGGAGAAATTAAATCAGCCTGGGTCACAGTCCGGGGAGGGACTGGTGTCCTGTCCCCACAGGAGAAATTAAATCAGCCTGGGTCACAGTCCGGGGAGGGACTGGTGTCCTGTCCCCACAGGAGAAATTAAATCAGCCTGGGTCACAGTCCAGAGAGGGACTGGGGTCCTGTCCCCACAGGAGAAATTAAATCAGCCTGGGTCACAGTCCGGGGAGGGACTGGTGTCCTGTCCCCACAGCTCTTGCAGCCACTCAGCATTTTAGACTAAGGTAAATGAACAGCATTTCCAAGCATGCTCTGTTTTAAAAAAAGTCTTCCTCTTTAAATACACAACCTATAAAAACAAACACTTCACAGAAGGCAAGCACACTGCCAGTCTCTTTTAAGCCTTGCACTCTTATTTCCTGAACTTTATTTACACACAAAAGACTTTCAACAAAGAGCCTGACAAGAATTTGAAACACAGGCTGATTTTTTTTTTTTTCAGACAAGTGAACAGAATCTCATAACAATAATTTGGGTTAAGAGGGATTGGTGGGCTCTTTACACATCACTGAAAAGCCCAAGCACTGATGTGAATGTGAGTCACCTTTCCATATTTTGTCCTACAGAAAATAAAATGGTTTTTAGAGCTACTGTAAAGCAGGTAACTTCAAAGGTTACTCTCTCACCTTTTTGCACTCTGTAGCAACCTTTCTTCTCAATTGGCTTTGGACTTACATCAAAAGGTGGAGATCCCAGGAGTCCCAGGTTCCTCACCACTAGCAGTATTAGCAGTGGATGGATTTAGCTGTTCCTTGCTCTATTTTGGGTGTCAGTGATATCCTTAGCTGGAGCTGGTGAAGCAGAGCTGTGATCTGTGATCTCAAGGGGTGAAAATGTAGTTTAGTTCATCTACAATGTAAGAACAATGTAAGGTAAGAATGTAAGAACAAACTTTGCCAGTTTTTGAAATGTCGAGCTACTACCAGAAGCCCAGAGAGATCATCCTTCATTGCTAATGAAGGATGAAACGGATTTAATCAGTTTTACTCTACACCCTGTTGTAGGTCTTGATATGAAAAGAATTCTCCATCCCTCCACCCCACCCAAAACCCAAAAAAACCCCAAACAAACAAAATGCAACCAGTGAAACTAAAAGAGTGGGCATTAATTTCTCAGAAGTTTGCACAGTGAATAATAAACAGAGCCCCAAAGCTCTTTGTGCCTCTGCCCAGAACCAAATGCGTTTTCTTCCTTATGTGCACAGATTTTTCTGCTGCTAATGTTGGGTTTAACGCCTAAATTGCAGAAACTGCTTTTCTAGGCAAGTGGCAGAACAGTATACAAAGCAATGATCTCGAAGGGTACAGAAGGAATTTAGGCATCCCTTTGCTGTAGCAAGTCAACCACCCAACCACCCTTCATGCTTCTGGAATTCTGTCTTGTTACACTGAGGATCTCAAAGCCAAAATTTAGGATATATGCTGTTCTTCACCAGAACAAAGATCTGTCTGGATGCAATTGCAGAGGTTTATGTTTGCAGTCAGAGGAGAAAGGCAGTAAGTCCAAAGAGTCTCTGACTTCAAACAAAAATAAAGCATGTTTGTGGCAATCCTACATGGGGCCACCAGCTTTAAGCTGTCCCTGCTGTGTGGTGTATACAGAGAGTGAGAAAGCAACTTTCCAGACAAGGCAGAAATCTGATGACTTCCCATGTCTGCTGTACATTTTGCTATATATAAATGCACAGCATAAACCCTTTTAAAGTGTTGAACATAAGCCATGCTGGCTTTCTGCAGCAATACCAAGTTCAATCTCCCACTAGGAACTTTCCCTCCAGGCTTGCAGTTCCTAAGGATGGAGGAAGTTGCAATGACACCAGTGCCTTTTGCAAACGGCAGCTGGGATTATTTGCCACTGCCAGCCCATTTGTGCTGCTTTGTTACAGGGAGAGAAGGCCCAGGTGGCCCTGGAGCTGTCCTGTCCCTTGTTTACACAGACACTGCAATGCTCATGTGATCATCTGCAATTGTATTTACAGAAATTCACATTACCTGCAAGGCTTTGTCTGCTCAAAGCCTTTGTGCTGCTGGCCACAAGGTTCACTTTTTCACTGAATGCAATGCCAGTTTTGTTAGCCCACCTCACAGGGCAAAAGCCAATCCTGCCTCCTGACTTTTTTGTCCAAACACTGCCCTGAGGGAAATTCTTTCTGTTAGTCCCCTCCTTTCATGTACAAGATGACCCATTCATCATCTGCTCCAGAGAAAGCAGATTCCTGGATGTCCTCCTGCTCTCTGAGTGCTCCCAAAGAAATTCTCCTGGGGGCAAAGGAAGCATTTTGAGATCCCTGTGAGCGTCTGTGCCTGAGCTGCTTAGCTTAGCAATAAAAGAGCTTGGTTTGCAGTGGAGAAGGCATGCTGGGCTCTGCCAGGCTCAGCCACATCTGTACTGCAGAGCCCACCACTGCTATTGAATTATCAATTCCCTTGCTGTTCCAAAAACCAGCAAAGAAACTGGGGTGGTCATTTAGGACTTTACCTCTTTCTCAACTTTTGTGAAATCTCATCTCTTTCACTCAGTTTTTCTCAGCTCCAAGATCTCCAAGTCTCCTCATGCTTCTGGATGAGGCAGTGCCTACCTGAGCCTCCTTCTCTGATTTGCCTCACACTTATTCTTCTGCTTCTGTTGTTGGGATTCAAAGCATCTGGTGACACCCAACAACATTTTGGTCTTAATGCTTTGGTTCAATAGCTCTTCAGGTTGTACTTCTGGGAGAACAGACTCCCTTGCTGCTCCCCTGGGCCAGCCTGTGGTCTCCATTCCACTGGCAATGTCCACTTCCAGGGTTGTACTGAGATGTTCTATCCCTCTGGGGTGTAGGTTTGAAGGGAAAGGTGTTAGCTAACATGGAGAACCTGCGTTTTTAGCAGCAGAACTCCTCTCTGGCCCTCTGAGGTGACCTAACCAGCTGCTGCTGAATTCAGTACCTGGGCTCACCTCAGGAGCTGAACTTCCACCTCTCCTAGTACAAATTGATGGTGCTGTGACTTCCTGGGGACCAAGGTCTGCTTTCATGTTCTCCATAACTGTTTTAAAAACTGCTATTTCTTTGTGGAGGAGTTGGGCCCTTGTTTCTGAAAAGACAGGTCCTGACCCTCCCAAAACCCCACTGCCCTGGCAAAAGAGAGCCAGCATTGACATGAGACAGATCCTGCTCAGCTCTGCAGGGGAGAAGTGTTCTCCTGCTGCTGCCCCTCTGCAGCCTGACTCTTCTTTATGTGCTGTTAAGTGCTGGTCTTCAGCAAATACCTGGAGAAACTCAGTGGTTTGGATCTATCACTGTAAAAAAATACCTGTAGATGCTTAGCTGGTCATGCAAATTGTATTGTTGCTACACTTATTAAATATCTAATTATCTCCTTTGGAACACAAGCACCAGACCTGACCTCTGTTTCTCCTACCTGCTGAGGACAGAGGAAGAGAGTTAAACAAAATACTCTGATCCTTCCAGGAAATAAACATCTGGAGTTGATGGTCTTGCAGAGATGCTGAGCAGCTGCTTGTTTATTAATCCTCTGGAAATCTTTGTCTTGTTTCCAACAAAACACTTTCTGTCACAGTTTCACTACATTTCCCTAAGACTGGGGCACTGTTTTCCATTTGTATTCTCTGTTTCCTGGCCAAACATTGCATTACAACCAGAGAAAGCTTGCAGGAATGTAGCAGCATATTGGGGTGGAAAACAAACAGTCCAGGGATATTGCAAGTGTTTCCAAAACAAGCAATGCACCCTCAGCAGGGTCAGAACCAAAGTTCATCCGAAAAGGAACACAAACACTTGATGTTTGAGACAGCACAAAGAAAAAATCCCATACAAAGCACTCTGGATTGTGGGGCAGGGGAGCTCCTGCTCACAGCACAAGAGGGGATGGAGTGTGTGCCATGTGTCTGCTGAGATCAGCCACGGTGAGGTGACCCCTCAGACACTCCACTTCTTCTCCCTGGGCAAATCTGTTTAATTAGGATACCAAAACCAACGAGAAAGGGATGCTTCTCACATGGCTGACTACTGAAGTGGAGCCTGTGTTTGTGGAGAATCCCACATTTTAGGGACAAAACACAGCATCCCCTCCCAGTGGGGAATTTCTACTTTGGCTGGCAAAAATCCCTTCATGTCAAACTGCGTTATTTTGGATGAGCAATTGCCAGTTTCTCACTCTGGGCTTTGATAGAATGTGATACATCAGACCTTGTTATGTTTATGTGAGCTGTTAAACTAGCACAGTTACCTGGAAATACACAACAAGGCTTATGTAAAATATTTGCTAATAATGTTACCAGTCCAGTAACATCAACTTGGAGTTTGGTGATCTTTCCTCATGCTCCCCAGTGATGATTTACATTTTTTTTCCCCGGACATCCTCAGGCAGCTCCAGCTGTAGGAGGGAAGGGAGCAGCCCGTCAGCAGGGCGGGCAGCGGGGGAGAGAGCACAGCTTCTGCATCCGAGAGCTGCTCAAAACTGGTGTCAAAGCCGGCTCCGGCCCCCCTCCGAGCCTCTTCAGGCGTTCCAAAGCGTTTGTGTCCCCGCTCCCCGCGGGTTGGGAATGCCGAGATCCCGGGGATGCTCCCGGGGATGCGCGAGCGGCGCGGGGACGCGCGGTGGCGCTGCGGCACCGGGAGAGACCGCATCCTCATCCTTATCTGCATCCTCATCCTCGTCTGCATCCTCATCTGCATCCTCATCCTCATCTACAGCTTCATCCTCTTCCTCATTTGCATCTGCAGCCTCGTCTGCATCCTCATCCCCATCTTCATCCTCATCTGCATCCTCTGCATCCTCATCCTCATCTGTGTCCTCATCCGCATCCTCATCCTCATCCACATCCTCATCTTTATCTGTATCCTCATCCTCATCTGCAGACTAATCCTTATCTTCATCCTCATCTGCATCCTCATCTGCATCTTCATCTGTATCCTCATCCTCATCTGAATCCTCATCTTCAGATGCATCCTCATCCGCATCTTCATCCTTGTCTTCATCTGCATCCTCATCTTCATCCATATCCTCATCCAAATCTTCATCTGCATCTTTATCCTCATATTCATCTGCATCCTCATATCCTTCATCCTCACCCTAACTGTCCTCCTCATTCTCATCCTCCTCCTCATCCACATCTTCATCCTCCTTTTCCTTTTCCTCCCCATCCTCATTCTCATCCTGACCCTCCTTTTCCTTCTCCTTCCCAACCCTCCTCCCCATCCTCATTCTCCTACTCATCCTCCTCCCCCACAGCCCCCAGGGCAGCTACAACTCCATGGCATTTTAAGCAAGAAAATGACCAGTGCAAAAATGCTCATTTCTGCTTTTTTCAAGATTTTCTTTTTTTGGCAGAAACACTGCTGGGAAAAACTGAACATAAAGTGATCCTTGAAAATAGCTGTGGTACAAATGAACCAAGTCCTGCCATTTGCCATTTCTGTAAATACAGACATAATGTTTTAAATTTTATTTCAGTTGATGGGCAAAGAGGATTTCCCCCCACCAATGTAAAAGGTAGAGATTTAGTTTAGACAAACATCTGAAATGGCACGTGAAGATTTCATGAAGTAACTGTGGCACATCTGAAGTAAATCTCAGTAAATTCATCCTCCCTTCCACAGTCTATGAACTAAAGGGAATTAAGATGGTTCTGTCTTCTCAGTTTGAAAAATTACAAAATTTGTAAGTATGCTAGTTTCATAAAATTGGGGAAAAAACCTCACCCTATGAATTGCAAACAAAGATAAAAGCAAAAAATCATGAGTACAGACAGCTATGATTATGATAAATAAAAAAATAATATATTTGAAGTATATTAGAGAGAAACTACTTACTTTTCTCTTTTAGCAAACCCAAAATATTTCACAAAAAAGTATCATCAAAATACTCTGAAGGCATTCTCAGGTAAGCAGGTGATCCTTTCCAGTTATGTGTTCCAGTCTCTCTGAAAAGTCTGCTCATTCCTGAAGGTTTTGCAGGCAATTCCAGCACCACAGCACCCAAAAAGTTTTGTGTCTGACAGTAAAGAGGACCTAAAACAGGAGAGCAAATTATAATAAATGCAACAACCACCTGGAGATGCTCATTTACAGTTACTCTCTCCATGTGCCATTCATGGCAAGAGCAAAGCCAAAACAAAACTTCAAATAAAACAACAAACAAACAAACAAGCAAGATGTGTTTAGGGATCAGAAGTCAGTATTTAAGATCTTTTTAAATACAACAGGGTTCATATGCCCCCTTTTTGGTAAAGCTCATCTTTTTGCTCAGATAAGTTGGTCACACTTTTCCAGCTAGGAACGACCACCCTGTTTTTTGAAAGTAAAATTAAACCTTGACCTAAACTGAAAGTAGCAAGCCCACACACCACCACCACCAACATTCTCTGTATTTAGGAAGCACTGGGATGCAATGAGCCCATCTGGTTTGTATCAACAGGCATTGGGGGATCATCTCCACACACAGAATGTCCCAGCCCTGTCCCACACAGGCAGGAAGGGTTTTAC
This sequence comes from Zonotrichia albicollis, assembly GCF_047830755.1. NCBI lineage: Eukaryota > Metazoa > Chordata > Aves > Passeriformes > Passerellidae > Zonotrichia > Zonotrichia albicollis. Next base: position 3,053,024 of record NC_133820.1, read on the forward strand.
TGCACAGAACTGGGAGCTTTGTGCTGTTATTGAGCACAGCCCTGCCACACAGACCTTACCTGCTCCCAGCTCCTGGGAGTGTGTGTGTACATACAGCCTGTTTATGGCACTGACTGTAAAAACAGAGGGCAAAAAAGGGCCAGATGAAGTCATTTTCTGTGCAGAAGCTCAGCCAGGTACAAGGTGGGCAAAAGGGATTTTTATCCTCAAATGTACTTCGGTCCTCCAGGCAGATGGCAGCTTTTGTACCAAGGAATGGGAGTGCTGAGGGAAAGAGATGAAGTGCAGAGCTCTGGGCTTTTCCCTTGCTTTCCAGAGCTCCAGAGGGACCAGAGGAAATTGGATATGAGCTGGCTGTTCTGGCTTATGCTGGTGATCAGGCAGGGACCAGGTGGCTCTTGTATTCTTAACCAAAAATATCACTTAATCCTTACCTTCCCCCTGAGCACTGGGGACAGGGAACAGAGCTGAGGCCAGCCCTTCAAACCAGCCACACTGATGCTCATGGAAGTGGGAACACCAGCTTTTTTTCCCATAAATATAAACCACCAAATGCCTCTCAGAAACTGTTTGATTTCTGGGTGCAATTGTTTCTTCCTCTCCACTCCAGTTGGGCAGCGCATGAATCTGAATCAGAAGACCAAAGGACTTCAAGCTGGAACAGAAAGTCGTCTCCTGTCAAAATCAAGCAAAGATATAACCTCAATATTACCTTTCAACTGGATTTGGAACAATTATTCATGCAAAAGAACTGAGGCTGTAAATTTGAGCTGCTTTGCTCTGCAGTAAGAGGCTTGGGTTGGGTTTTTTTGTTGCTGTTTTGACTGTAACAAAGGAATATTAAATCATTTTGGAAATATGAAAGTCAGACACACATTTGTCATTGCCTGGTTGTCCTGAAGTATTTTGGAAAAGTAGAGTCAGACACAGAATATCATAAAACTCTTAACTAAGGCTGACTGAAGGGGCAAGGTGCCATAAGAGGTGGCTGCTCCTTCAGTTTTAATAGAAATTTTGCACAAATTGCATCATTATGATGTGGCCCTTACCCCTTTTTCTGTGTTGATTTATTCAAATCCGCTTTACTATCGAACTGCCCCAGGACCAGCAGCTCCTCAGGACAATACCAACAATCAGCTTCAACAGAGAAGCCCTCCTTAATGAGCATTCCCCCTTGTGATACTTTCCAGCTTCTCTGTTATGGACTTGTCCTTCTAGAATGGTCTTTCTACATTTCAGTAATATATTGTCCCCATCAACTTGCTGGCAAACTTCCTGCTTTTGATGTATCCAAAAATAAAAGGTTTTATTGCTAAATTTTGAACACTTCCTCCTCAAAATCATTTTTGGCCAGCTTTATTATTGCTTCATGTTTAGCTTGCCAGAAAGCTTATTATCTTTTCTGCAATCTCCATTTAGACTCCACTTATTGAAGGGTGTCTTTTATACTTCTAATAACCTCCTTAGTTTGCTTTTAGCCATGCTCCTTTCCAGTCTTTCTTGTCCCTTTCTTGTCCCTTTCTTGTCTCTTAGATTTCAGGAGTGTTGGAATAAACTCCAAACACACACTCTGAAATGAAAAAGAATGCAACTCCTTGAAAGAGGCCAGAATTATTATTTATTTTTATAGTGATTTTTCAGTGAAACTGAAAATTGTCCTCACCCTGTAGCAGAAAATAAGGTTCAAACTTTCTCCCTCTTAGACTCCCCCTTAAAGTCATCACAGTTTTCCAGGATGAAAACAGAAGAATCTGCAAAGCTGAGGGAGAACACCTTTCATGTGGGGAACCCCGTGAGCCAGCAAGACTTCAGGGTGAGATGAAGTCCTTCAATATGCAAAATATCCACTGGCAGGTCTGAAAGGTTTAATCAGATCTCATGAAGCCGTGCAGGTTCAAAGGATTTAACATTCCTTGGAAAAAGCCCTGAGCTGTTGATAGTGCAGGGAGCTCTGAAGTGAGGAATTCTCAGAGCACGTGCACAGGGCTGGCAGAGGCTGTGCAGACCCTTCAAACAGTGGTCAAGAGGGAATGTGTGATTTAGCAAATCAGTCAGGCAGGGAGCTTTCATCTTTGGAGTCCTGCTTTATGACTTACTTAGGGCGGTAATTATAAATGTCTTGGGTATCCACCCCTCACTTAATTAATCTCCACGCTCATGTGAAGTGTGAATCCAGATCTCAACCCAAAGCTCGCCCAGCACAGAGAGTGCAGGAGAGGGGAAGCTGCTGCAGGATTTACACAGGGTGGGAAGGTGTGCAAATACCTGTGCAGCTGAGAGCAGAGGATTTGCCTTTTTCCTAAAGCAGTGTCTTCTAGCTTTCAGGTTTCCCAAAATGCCAGCGCAGCATAAGATCCCACCAAAGGAGGCTGTGCAGGTTTTAGTGCCCCCCTACTGAAATCCCCACTGCTGAAAGGAAAAGGAAGCTGAAACAGTAAGAAAGGTCACATGAAAGTGAGGAAGAACAGAGATCGAGGAAGAACTGGATGCCAAGAAGAGAAATACATAAAATAGAATTAAAAACTACAAAAATAGACACAGGCATGTCAGAGGCAATTAGATTTAAATGTTTCAGGACGTGGACTTTTCTCACAAAGTACATTAAGTGGGGAAACACTGGCAAACATGGTTTGTTTCACTGCACTACACAGAGCACTCACTAATTAAAAATAAATAAATCAAAACTCAGATTTCTCTGCACATTCTGGTCTTCTTACCTGTGTAACTTGATTTTTAAAGATTTTTGATGTCTTCTAAAGCTTTTTAAGTTACCATTCTATTCAACCAGCTTCAGCATGAACATTCTTCCTCTCTCATTAGTCTTGCACGTGAGTTAAAGATCTAATTCCATAATGAACTCATCAGGTTATGGGAGCTTCTACATCTATCATTTATGCAATCCATTTATTACTGAAAAGGCACACACATTATTGCAAAGCATTACCAACCACTGTAACAACCTCTAAGCATTTTTTAAGAACTTTATTGTTTGGTTTTTCTGCCCACAGTCAGGCTTTAATTAAGATTGCAGTTAACTGAGGCCTCATGGGCTATGTCTGGGTCATTTCCAATTTGGAAGCTCATCTGTGTCTCTATTCTGGATTGCTACAGCACAACAATTCTCAGAAGCTAAAATTTTCTAACCAGGGGTTATTACGTGGAATATCTGACCTCTTTTTTCACACCTAAAGGATGGAAAAGCAATATTTCTCAGGTAATGCAATATTTTCCTGCAGAGCCACTGGATTTGCCCTGAAACTCAGGTGAAGATCATGCTTGATGAATAATCACAGATTCAACATCCTCAGTCCAACTTTGCTTCTGCTCAATATTTGCACCAGATAAAGTGAAGTTAAAAAATTAATTTGGGCAAAAAATAATTCTTCAGAATGAATATATGAATAGTTATATCATGAAGAGTTTTTTTTCTTGACTGTGAATGCATAAGTTTTACTACTCAGGGAAAGCTATGGCTCCACTATTATTATTTTAATAGAGACTAAAACAACATTTCCACTTTCTGAGCAGAACCAAATGTGTTACAGAGGCATCTGTTTATAGCTGTCAAAGGTCTGGCTTCTCAGCAGGTGTGAAATCACCAATAACTGACATACCTGCAAATTCCAGTCACGTCTTTTATATGGAAACAGTCTGGCTGATGCTGCAGAAGTGAAATGTAGACAAAAGGCAGGGGTTTTTCCACCAAAGACCTGGCTGGGTTTCAACAGATAACCTAGAACAAATCTCTTTTGCAGAAATACAATTACCATCAGAGCATAGTAAAAAATATATGTATTTGCCATATCGCCCTCAGGGTTGTTGCAATACTTGGAAATGTGCTGCTTAATAGCTTAGCACTGGAATTCAAACTGAGAGCACTTCTTTTTATTTCAGTAAGACTTCTGATTTGGCTTTGATTTCCTAACTTTTTGTGACTAATTTTTTTTTGAGCACTTGAGAATGGTGCTCATTCGTTTCTTTTTTTCGTTACTTCTTTTTCCAGTTAAGGTTAACCAAAACTTACCTTTCTAAATCTAATTTCTTCTTCTTGCTGCAAGCCCTGTGTGCACAGACACAGATAAAGGATCGTGGCTTCATCTCTCACGGACCCAAAGAGGAGCAGAGGAGCAATTTCACATGCCATTACCTTTAAGGCCTCTTTGGACACAAAAGCATCAAGCTGCAGCTGCATTGTAAAAAGCCAAAACGAGTCTCAATTTTTGTTTTACTTGGAACCCTGTGGACAATCTTTGGTTCAGACGTCAACCAGAGGAAGGATCACATAGTGACAGGACAAGGGGGAATGGCTGCAAATGGAAAGAAAATGGGTTTTGTTTGGATTTTAGGAAGAAATTCTTGTCTGTAAGGGTGGTGAGGCCCTGGCACAGGTGCCCAGAGCAGCTGTGGCTGCCCCTGGATCCCTGGCAGTGCCCAAGGCCAGGCTGGACAGGGCTTGGAGCACCCTGGGATAATGGAAAGTGTCCCTGCCATGGCAGGGGTGGCACTGGATGAGCTTTAAGATCCCTTCCAACCAAAGCCATTCAATGGCTCTGTGATCATGAATTCATTGCTCTTGCCATTCTACACAACAAGATAACACCATTCTATCACTTCATCTGGATAGCTAACCTGGCCTCTCACTCCACATGGGGAAAATATAAAGGAGACCCTCTTAAAAAATAAAACTTTCATTCTTCCACAGCCCCCATGAAAGTTTGCTTTTTAAAAAATCTTTTTTGAGTCCACACCTCTGCCTGTTTGGGGGCACCCTGATGCAGGGAGAGAGGGGTGCTGCTGCAGGGTGTTAAGGGTGACAGCTTAAATAAGAGCCAGCACTAAGTAAATACTTTGACAGGCATTTCAATTGCATTTCTTTGTGATGGGGACAGACATCTGATGGCCTTATTTCCACATGAGAGAAACACATATTTTAATAAACCCAGTATTTCTCACCAGCAGGCTATGAATATTCAATTAGAAAAAAATTTTTCTAAAATATTTTTTATCCTGGCCTTTTTTCCTTCCATATAAAATTAAAATAAAAATGTGGGAAAATTCATAGTTGCTTGCTTTACATTCCCATTTTCTACATTTTCTATCTCTTTTGCTGTGGACTTGCATAATACTAAAACTATTCAATAATCACAAGAAATCCTGGGTGGCAACTTCCAGATCTCACAGCTTTTGTTCTGCTCTAAATGCTCATCCTTAAGGACTGAAAAAAAGACAAGAAAGTGGTAGCCACGAGGCTTTATCTGTCCTGTCATCCTCTCCTGTGTGACTGTTTGACACAGAATAAAAGATGGTATAACCTGTTCTAGGCTGACACCAGAAGAAGATTGAGCACAAAGTTAACCAGAAAAAAATTACTTTCATTGTTTTATCAGACCTGTAATCCTCCAGGACTGGAGGAGCACAAGAATTGGGGTCCCTGCTGGTGCTCAGCTGCTGCTCCTTAAGATTTATACCTGGGCAAGGATGACAGTTGTGTTGTGCCTCTACAATGCCAAATGAATATATAAATAGATTAAAGGACATCAATCTAGAATCCACCAGGAGCTACAGATATTTAGGGATTATTCTTACAGAAGTCAAGGGAAGTATTACAACAATTTTAGTGAATGTTGCACAAGATTTAAGGGCAGGGAAATTGAAGGTTTTGTTCCTGTGACTGCTTTACACCTATTCTGACTTCTGCTATAATGTTGGGGTTTTTTCCCCCAAGCATTTAACAGGCACAAATATTTGTATAGGTGCTACACAATTGTGCTATGGGGAAATGTTGAATTACAAACTAAACTTAGTTCCTGAGAAATTGTAATTACTGCCCAGGAGAGTGTGCAGCAAGAAGCTGCTTCCTCTCTGGTGTGGGAACCAGGAGTGTGCTGAGCACCTGATCAGAAAAAGAGAAATAAATCCCTCAAATTAAAAAAGGAAAAAGAATAAAATTCCCACAACCAGAGTACTCCCACAGATTCACACCAATATGTTTGGGATTTCAGAGTTCTGCACAGATGTCAGACAGGGAATTGGGATAAGAAGGACCAGTGCCTGGTAATTATGGCTACATGAGCTGACAGAAAGGAAATTTGAGTTTAGAAACTCTCTCCCAAACCCAGAAGCCAGCAGAACACCTCCTGTTTGTCACAAGAAATCCCTTTCACTTCCACACTTCCACAGTATGGCTCCAGATAACAAAGGACAAGCAAAGGGCAGGATCATGTCCTGCTTTTTCCTCAGTGATGTATCAGGAGTTCCAAAGATGTGCCACCATCACCTCAAAGGATTTTAAAAACCCTCATCTATATGTCCAGGCTCAAAGTTCCTGAGACATGCTAAAAAGTAAACCTAAAATCAATAAATGCTTAAGATTTTAATTTTCCCAATGCACTCACAGTTCATAAAATTCACTTATTTCAAAATCCATGGGAGGCGAAAAACTCTTTTCCAAGACAACTCAGGTGCAAAGCAGATTTCAGCCCATATTATGCAATTCATGAAGCCATGAATGCACAAGGCAATGTGACGCAATGTGTGGATGAGAGCAAGAGCTGTGTGGCCAGCCAGAACTTCTCAGAAGCCAGATTTCTTCACCAGCCTGCAGCGAAGCCTTCATTCTTCCCATCTTCTACATCAGGTGAAGCCAGCCCAGAGAGAGCTGGAGATTTTGGTTACTGATGCAGAAACCAAATTTATTTCTCTCAAAAAGTGCTTCCATGTAGGTGCATTCTGAGCTGCAGCACCGACAGGATCACAGCCCTTGTGTGAGTTGCTGCTTTTCCCTGTGGTTGTGTTGCAGCAGCAGCAGCAGCAGGGCTGTGACACAGCTGGAGACCCTTGGAAACCATTCTGATTTACTGGAGCAGCTGCTCACAGCACTGTGGAGCTGCCCCTCTGCGGACAGAAAATTCACCTTTCCTTTTCACAGTGCCTGGCTTCAGAAGCCCTGAAGGGCTGGGGGCTTTCCAAACACCCTGTGTGGAGGGTGGGGATGTTCAAAGGCAGCTCCAGGGCTCTCTGGGGGTGCTGATGCTGGGCTTTGCACCCAGCAGGATCCCTCTCTCCAGCCCAGCTCCAGCCTCATTAGGGACTGTCCGGTTTGTCTTGGCTGTTTGTGAGGCCTGGAAAGGCCCGGGGTGGCCTTGGGGCAGCCCGCGTATCGAAGGACGAGAAGAGGCTTCAGTTCTTCTTTCGGTTTTTATGTTTATTAATTGTTTATCTAAAAGATGTTCTTTCAGCCGAACAAAGATCTGCTCAGCAGCCAGCCATGGGCACACTGTCTGCCCTCCCGGGCAGCCACGTATCTTTATACCCACTGTTACGTATACAATATTTATCATTTTTCCCCAATACCATCTATTCTTATAACTCGGTGTACTCTCAGTAATAACCAATCCAAAGGTGCCACCGTGGCCAAAGAAGATGGAGGAGAGGAGGAAGAAGAAGGAGGGCAGGACACACCCCAATTCCTCCATCTTACTCCTCCAAACCCCCCTGTACATAAATCCTAAACCCTGTATCTCACTCTCTAATTAACTAATCTTTTCACCATTCACCCTGTGAAGCCCTCATCCTTGTCGTCTCCTGTGTAGGGTCAAAGTCCAGCCACCAGACACTTCTGGCAACATTCCAGGACTCCCGGGCCCCCCCAAGGGTGGTCTCGGGGGCCCGGCATCCCAGGGCTCAGATCTTGAGATCCAACAGGGACAAGTGCTCATTGTACCCATGCACAGTCACTGGGGAGGAGGATGCAGGCAAGAAAATTCTCCTTAAACCTTTGCCCCCATGACAGAGAATTTGCATATTGACTGCCCAGATGGAATTCTTAAGAGGTATTTGAACTTTTAACTAAGCAAAGTTTCCCAGAGAGCTGCAATCAAGGGAAGCATCAAGATGGAGAAGTCTCAGTGGTGGGGAGTAACTGGAGAATGAAAACCTGAATTTCCAAGCACAGAGATTCCTTATAGAGCAACCAAGCCACCTGTAAGGGCCTGTTCTCTAAATGTCACTGTAATCCATCCAATATTGGCAATGTGATTATTCTACTTTGGCCATAATAAAAACACAACCTGGCTCATTAATTTCCTTTATCTATTTTTGATTCAGGAGTTGAGAGTTTCAAATGGACTGAGAACCTCAGGAGCACACATTTGCGACCTTAGGCAGCTCCAAAATCATGGAGCACATTGAATTTCTTGCTTTGCAGAAATTGGAAAGGACCAGGTCCTTTTGCACTTGTCCTTGGCACACTGTGAACAAGTGAAGCTCATTTGGCTTTGAGAGTGATACACTGGTTTTTAACAGCTGTCAAACTGTCCAGAACAGCTTTAAAATGCACTGTAGAGCAACAGGATGAAAGTAAGTCACAATATATTCTCACAGAGCTGCAGAAGCTGTGATTTCATGTTCAATCTGTAAGTCTCAATTTCTTCAGAAGAAATGGATGTGAGTTCATTTCCTGGTCGTGCTAGTAAAGGAGCTCTGTGATTATAAGGCACAGGAGAGTCAGGGCTCCATAAATGTGAAGTAATAAACTTTCCTTGCCTAAATAACACAGGGGCTGTGTGTTCCTGTTTGAACTACACCAGTTAAAGCAGAGTGTAAGTTAATTCATCCCCGGGCTGCTACTGGAAAAATTATACAAAATAATGACAAATGGTGCCTCACAAAAGGCATGGGCAGTGTGGACTCTCCTCAAACATGGAACTGCCTGCTTGTGGGAAGTCTTTAGATCTGATTAAATAATTTGTAATCTGATCAAATGGAAGAAAAGCAAGTTGCCTGGTGCTAATGACTATTTTCCCTTTCTTAACAGCTGACCCAACAATTGGGCACCCTTCTGGGCTGAGGAACAAATTAATATTCCTCAACTGACTTGAAGGCATTTAAAGACTGAAAAAGGCTGCATATGGGGATGCAGCTAAAAGTAGGTTAAGTAGTGAGCAATTAGCTGCAGATAAACCATGAATCAGTCTGGCTGGATGATAAACTGTAATTTCAGCTTTTGCCTCCTCAGTGTGTTTCACAAACACAATAGGCAGGCTCACACTGAAATGTGAGCAAAACACGACTCTTCTGTTGAGGGAACACATTCCATCCCTCCTTCCTGCTCTCTAGGAACCAGGGGGAAGCTTTGGTGGGGACACTTTCAGGTTTGCACAATCAAGCCCTTTAAAAAATCCAAGGAAATTGTTCACATCACCATGTGAGTGCTCCATTGGGAAAGGAAAAACATCACCAGTATAATGAGCAGATCAGACTCTCTGTTTCATATTATGCATTGAAGCAGTGAACTGTCTGTCCATAAAATCTGATTGATGACTACTGAAAAGATGATGTCTTGTAGCTACAATATTTTTTTAAACTAAAGCTTGTTATTTCATGTTTCTCTATCAAGACTGGGGCTTCTTTAGTATTAAAAGATACAAAATACTTACCTCACTACCTGAATTCACAGAGTAAAGTTTCTACTGATGCTTGAAAAGGACCAGAGGTAACAGAGAAGTTCAAGAAATGCCAAATGAGGAAAACATTAATCTGGAAGACGCAAGAAAAAACAAAAGAAACACTAAAAAACTCTTCAGATTAATCTTAGGATTTCTGCTACAAACTATTTAAATTGGAGTCATTTTAAGGTTCAACTCACTTGCACGCCTTGGTTTGAAAGACAGTGTCAGAGGCCTGTTCTACAGCTTCATTAGTAACAAAAAAATCTGATCAAACACCCTGGGTTACACTGGGGTCAGTGTTAAATGGAAGTTAAATGAGAAGAAGGTATAGCCAGGGCTGTTTGAACCACTAACCACAACATCAGGCTAATCTGAGCAACAATTTTGTAAGAATTAACTAATTTTCTCATTTTTTAGTGGTTATTTATATTCTTTGGATGTAGAGACACAGGAGAAGTTCTAGGGGACCTGTTCACTGAGGCATGGTAAATTGTGATACATACTTCCAATAATTCTGTCAGCACTTCATGTGTGAAATACATCGCCAAATTGTGCATGTTTATTTCCTGCTACACACACACACAGAGGAAAAGGCCCTTTCTGCACAGATGGAGTTGGGGAAAGTACAAAGGGAAACTTTTTCAGAGATGCAGCTTTCACCTCTGCTTTTCTTTAGCCTCTCAAAATTCCATGGCTTGCTTTTCACCTCCAGCTGTCTTATTGCTCCTACTCCCATACTCCATGCACCTCCAAAAGCCACTAATGAAAGTTATTTATATTTATAGAGCACTGCACCAAGTCCTGACCTCTTCTCAGAGTTTCTCTGCATGCCAATGCACGGGCAGGGCTGTGGGATTTGCTGCAGGCTCAAGTTAACTCCACCTTCTCTCTAGCCATGAACCTGTATTTCCCAACATCTGTTTTCAAAATCAAGTCGTCTTCATCTAAATTGTGCTCTGGAACACATTCTGATAGTTAGATAGAGACAGGAGTGTTTTGGAGCTGGTGCTTCTCCTCACCACAGTTAACAACAATGAGGATAGCAGCAAAGTTAACTGGAATTTTTGTGCCCTAGCTCTGGATGACCAATGGAAAAAATTGGTCACCTGGACAGCATTTTAAGGAGGCATTCACAGAGAAATATAATAGACAGAAGTGCTCTTTGTGTGTTTCTTTTGTAGAAAGACCTTACAAAGTGTAATAAGCATTTAATACACATATTTGTAGAAGTTTACTATAGTTGAATAGAATTTACTTATAAAGGCCTGCAGAAACCAAAGCATTTCTACCTTCAGCAATGAAAGACTAGCTAAGAGACTGTCAAATAACACAGAATGAAATAATTTCTGGTTTTAACCATCCTAGAGAGTCCTATGCATGTGATGTAATTCCCAGTTCAATTGCACAGAGAAACTATAATTTCCTATTAGAGTCCATGGGGCTGTTTGCATGCAGGTTTCCTTTCACAGACTCCTTAGCATAGCCAGAAAATTCATTTTCTCTGTGTAAATTACATGGTGAAGCTCTTTCCTCTGAAGTCATGTGATATCTGCCACCACAAAAAACAGCCTAACTCTTGTTTGGGAGCCTATTTCCTTTGCATATGGTTTCTGGATGGAGGCAAATATCACTGCACTATTTAACCAATGTATTGTCATACAGTGATTAATTTCTCCTTTATTTTCAGCATGAAAATCTGTGGCTCAGAACCCCATGTGGTAAAATAATAGGCTGAAAGATTAGCCACCATCACCATCTGTTACCTGTCCCTGACTTCACCCACTTTTTCAAGGGCCAGTTGCAATTTCAAAATCTGTCACTGAATGAGTCTATTTTCTTTCACCTTATTACCTAGATGACTTCAGTAATTCTGCCTAAATGGGGCCTGAAAAAGAAATGCTGGGAGCAGTGAACACAAGTAATATATTTGCATAATGCACTGGAAGAGGGAGTGCTGCGAGAGGAAATTCTCAGGGCTGGTGCCTCCCATCAGTGTTTACAGGAGGGTGAGTCCATTGCCTGCTCTGGAGTCACTCCAGAGAGCCATGAGAGAGAGAAATGAGGTTTTCAGCACACCACTCCTTACCAAAGTCATCTGTTGTGGACAAAGAGTGAGAGATAATAACACAACTCTTTCAGTAGGCCTGTCTATCACATGCTGGTTTTGTTGGATATAGTTGAACTTATCATGTCCAAAACATAGGAAAGTAAAAGGGGTGGGAAAAGAAAGAAGGTTAAGGAAAGTCAAGCAAAAAAGAAGAAACATATATTAGGAAAATATGAGGGGGAAATAAATAAGAAAAGTATTCTGTGATCAATATTCCCATTAATTCACAGACTGATTACGTTAATGTGCCCTGTAAGTGTGGCATGCAGCCCCTCAAACACATGGCAACCTTTGCAGGGGAGCCTTTGCCTTTCCAGGGCTCAGCCCTGGGGCACAGCACACTCTGGCTGCAGAGCTCTGGGATGAGCAGGAATCACTCTCATGGATCAAGGTGAGGCCACCAAGCCTGGGAAGCAAACACACATCTAGCCTGTGGCAAATCCTACTGGAAGCAGCAAGAATCCATACTATCACTCTCTCCTTTTTTTTTGTTTTGGGAGCCCTGCAAAGGCAGAAGCTGTGCCTCTGCATTTTACCAGCAGCAGCTTTGCAAACACTACTGCTGTTTCCAAAACAGAAGCAGAAACAAATGCCATTTCTTATAACAGCCCTTTTTTTGGTTCCATCTGAGCAGGAGAATAACTCTCACCTTTGTGCCTTTAGACAAAGTTGTGTTTAGAAGTGTCCTCTTCCTTCTCTCTTTCTGTGTGCAAGTTCTAGATGGGGTCCATGCTTAAGGCTGCAAAGTTTCCCTTATTAAAACTTTGGAACTATATGAACATCAATAAATAATTACACTTTTCTACGATATGTGTAAAATGCTAAGCATCTTTAGCAATGAAGTTTAGAATTTTTTAATTTTGAGTGAGCAGCTGCTTTATTCCAAGCTCTCCTAAATAACACTGATACTACAGCACCTGCCTGTGTTAATTATCTTATTTTTACACAGACACAGAAAAATATTGAACTCAGCTGAATGAAGGCTGATGTGTCATGACTGCCCCACAAGCTGATTCACATCCCACTCAGTGCTACGAGCCACTGAGGTGTGAGCAGACCACAGCCACAAAATCCCACTTTAGATTGGTTTTGTGTTTCCCTGCCTGGACCATTCCCTGTCAGCTTTGCTGTCTGAGTTGGATTTGGGGCATCCAGCACCGACTTCTGTGCTTGCAGAGCCCCGAGCCCATCATGGGGACCCCACAAACAAAAACCCTGCAGAGACACATCAGGCCACGGGCAGGGAGCTTTGTGCTCTGCCTCCATCCCTCGGATTGCTCTCCCAGGGATGCCAGGCCAGACTCCCGGTGGGAGCAAACAGCCCAGCCTGGCTGTGCGCGACAGAGCTGCCCCCAAAATGAGTTGCTCGTGTTTATGAGCAGGAACAGCCTCCGTGTCACTCTCACTCCTGGCTCAGGAGACCACAACTGTTTGACATAACCCATGTATTTGTTATTTTAGGGGGCTGCTTGGGAGGAGATGGCAAAGGTTTAGGAGTCAATGATCTCCATCAGCTCTACAAACAAGGCAGGACTGCTGGGCTTTGTTTTCTTTTGGGAGCTCTCCAAGCATCAGTACTTTGCAAAGTTACCCCCATAGGCAACTCAGAGTCTGTTTCAAGTTAATGTGCTTTGTTTTTCAGGCCACAAATAAAATCAGAACAAAGCAAAAGTTCACGTTTGTTTGAAAACAACCCAAATTGTGTATCGTGTGAAAAGAAAGGTAAAAAGAGGGTCAAGGAAGCTGGGAGTAGAGAGGGCATGGGATAGAGAAAATCTCTCCAGAGGAGGGAAAGTGGTTTATAATACATAGGAAAAGAATACACTGAAGAGAGGGGAAAAGATAATAGTGAGAAAGTCTGCATGAAAATAACTCTGAAATATTGTAGCTCTCTTTTTCCTAGTGAGGTTCTGGTCTCACTCATAAGAAGGTCATGGAGACTGAAACTACTCTCGTATTTCCATTGTATTAGAGACACATAAAGTAGATGACATCAATAAAACCAAGATACCAGGCCAAATCCTGCCCTTGATTATAGTCATTCAACTAATTTAACAACCTTGTTCAATGTAACCTTTTAATTCTCTGATTCCTGAGTAAGCCAGAGCAACAATGTAGGACTTGCATTAATCAGGCATCAAACACACTCATACCTTTGTTAAAACAAACTTAGCCATAGAAGGATTTAGAGGGATTTTTTTCTTGGTAACAGCTAAGATCTGTTTCCAGATCTGTGAATGTGATGCTGTGACAGCTGATTTCCCCCCTACCTTTATGCTTTCATGCCACAGCTGTTTTCTCAAGGATGGCATCAGAGTTAGGCTGCTCACCTGGTGCTTGGAAGATCTATTTTTACAATTCTTGGATCAGTTTTTACACCTCCACCCCTTCAGAAATACTGGATGAATAAGGAGACAGTGGTCCCCACCTGTCAGATGAGGAATTCATTTCCACACAACAAAAATAGGCCAAAGGAAAAGGACAAGGGTATGCATCAGTGCTGAGCTCTTTTCTGGAGTGACAGGTTTTCTTTCCTGTGTTGGATTTGTGAAGTCACCCTCCGAAATTTCCATTGACTGCCATGGCAACTGCACTGGGCCAGTAGTAGCCATAGTGATGCCAGATGGTGAGAAGTTATGCATATGACTGCCACAGAGAATTGCTCACTGAATGCTAAATTCAGATGAGTGCACTGGATCCAAAGTAAACAGAACAGAGCACAAATGCAGGCAGGGAACAACTTTCCCCCAGTGCAAAACCTGTTAAAAATAATACAGATATTTTGTGAGAAATTAAAGCAGAGAAAACCATGCTCATTGGTACAACCACTGATATTCACTGTCAGTAGGGTAGTTTTGACCCTATCCATCACTGGGCAGGTTTATCTTGCCATGAAAAAGAGAGAAAAAGAGAAGAAAAAAGGCCAGAAGAGCTGATTTGACTAAGATGACTGCTGAGCAGTAGAGCTGGCAGGCTCAATGAACTCTAAATAAGAGATGAAAGCTTTGCAATCCATGTCACCGCCCTAAGGCTGGCTTCAAACCCATGGTGACCCACGGGCATCACAATGCATGGATGAGGTCTTGGTATCCTCCTGCCTTTATGTTCCTAATCCAATTAAGATCTGTTGTTCATATCAAGCAATTAAAAACCCAAACCTGCACTCTCAGAGGGCTGGAAGACATGAAAAAAACCTAAATCTCATTTGTGACATGGAGAGCAATTGTGTCCTTGTCGGAAGCCTGAGATTAAGAAGGCCAAGACTTCCCTCCTGCACAGCTCTAACAGTGAACCTCAGTGCCTGGATATTACAAGGAGAAATTCCACGAATGTGTTGTCACCTGGGATAAGAGAGGTGGCAGAACAGACAGAAATTTTTATTGCTCCTGTAAGATGTGAGTCTACTGTTTGCACTATATCTGTTTGCTAATTTTTTCTCCCCAACTTAGAAAACTGCTTATGTAGAAAGCACAATAAATGTAGGCTTCAACATGCAGGGAAAAAACTGGAATTGTCCAGTTATCTCCTTATCCAAAAATTTTATTTCCTCTGCAAGAGAGAAAAAAAACCCCCTTTGCCTTTCAAAAGGTCCCTCAATAGAAACAACAAAGAGATGCAACTGAAAATCAAAGCAACATTTTAGATAGTTTCCTTTCATGACAAAGTTTCAAGGTTCTCTGTCAAGAAGCAGTGTCAGGCAGGGAGAAAAGCATGCAACACTCTTCTCTTTGATGATTTAAAAAAATAATAGAAAAAGGGCCATTTCAGTAAAGCTGCAATAAGAAAAAAAGGAAGTGTTACCCACTGTGGATGCTGATAAAAGCAGCCAACATGGTGAGATTAACAACAGCTTGAAAATGCTTCTCCACACACAAAATGCACACATGAGAGAATATATTTTTGTGCTGCTTTTAGGATTAGCTGACAGATGATGTCCCCAGATGAGATGGTCACTTACGTGATGTCTCGACAAATTTATTTCCTCAAGGAGGGATGCTGATAACAACAGCAATTCCATGCAAAGCAAATCACACCAAGCCATTGATATTTTAAGTTCAGCAGCTGATTTTGCATGGTTGCTAACAAATGCAGGCACAGAGACCACAGTGATTGCAGCACTGGGCTGCACTCATGTCTCACTTGGATTGGAGATGCAGTTTGACAAGTGCTGCTTCAGCAAACCTGAGCACGTCAGATATTTTCCAATGATTTAGTTGCCACACTCACTCATAACATAAAAGCCAACAATCAGTCATTAGCACACAGCAAAGGAAGCTTTCCCAGGGTATTATGCATCATGTTTGGACAGTCAGAACTCACAGCTATTATTTATTCACACCACCATAAATTATTCTCCTCCAAATGAACCTGAGTCACGTAAATGCTGACTTGGAAACTACCAGTGGCCTCTCCTTTCCTGAAGTGTCTATTTTTCCTTTCTGACAAACTTCCTGCCTAAAAATGGAAAACCAAAGCGAAGCTGAGGTGTTTAAAATCAATACCCTGGAGGCATTTTAGTTAACATTTACTGTGTCCCTTTCAAGGCTCTAAATTTGTCAAGGGCTAAAATTGTCTCAGCACTGCAAAAGAGCACCAGTGGTGCCTCTGAGTAACTTTCATGCTAGTGTAAGCATCATATTGTTTTTCACAGGCTTTTGCCTCCCTCTTTTTTTTTATTTTTAATGCCTATTTTGTCAAACAATACCTAACCAGGCACTTTAGACAGGCCCTGTAAAACCAGTACAGGTAATGCAAACTTCCTGATGGGAACTGATGTCCCATGGATGTGGTTAACAGGGGCTGGGTTTAAAGCAGGGGAAAGTAGGACTGAAAAACTCCTTGGGAATTGTTATAAACAGCCAGAATCTGGTGCTGTATTATCACTAAATTGAAGTAATTTTACCATGTCTGTGTGGTGGTCCATTTCCCCAGACATTTCCACAAATAGAGGATGACAAATAACTCTCCTGTTAAAAATAGTGGGAAAAAATCCAAACAACAAGAAGAAAAAAAAAAAACCAACAAAGCAAGAATGAAAGAATAACAACAAAAACCACACACACACACACACTTTCAACAAAATAAAACCTACCCAGACTGCTTGCTGGTACATTGTGGAATTACATGATTTTTAAAAAGAGGTGCCAAGCATGAACGGACAGGAGAAAAACTGAATTGCATTCAGGTCTAAAGGGTCCTCCTGGGATCACCCCACTCCTAACAGAAATAAATCAATAATGCAATGCCCTCTGAAGTTATCCACACTGTTGCAGAGTTAAAGCCAAGCGTTTTAGTGGATGGCCCTTAAGCACAGACCCTGTCACACCCTCCCAGAGCAGCTCTAGATACATCCCAGTGTGTTGTGGGGTCCAGGAATCCCACAGGGGGTGGTCCAAGCAATGATCAAGTCGGAAATTTCAGTAGAAAGTTGAATTGATCACTGTGTTTAGTACTTCCTGCATCACTCAGTCTGTGATGAACACAGCAGACCACTTCAGCTGTTCTCAGAGATATTTGTGCTACAACTCCTGGGTCTGCCTTATGCAAACACTCAGGTCTGCTCTGGGGCCAACTGCCTGCTCAAATCTCTGACAGCTTCATTGTCAGGCCATGGCAGAAGGAGATACCTCCTCAGAAAATAACTTGAAAATAACTTTATCGTTATTTTAGGCACCTCTGACACTTCTTTGGGATTTTCTGTCTGCAGCTCCAGCAGACACTGCTGGGAGAGGAACAATTCTATTGACAAGCTGTCCCTGCTGTAAATGTGATGCTGTGCCTCCCTTGCACATTTTGGAGACGTCTTCCTCTTTCATCTATTTGGCAAAAATTGTCTCACACATGCTGGAAACGTCCATGCGGAAGGAAATTAATGTTACTTAACTCACATAAACAATGCAGAAGGTATTGGCAAATAAAAGGGTTGACCTCCACTGATTGCTGCAGCCAGAAAATGTCTTTGGATAATTGTCTCTTCTGAGCCTTCCAGAATATGAGACAAGTGGTTTCAAGTAACTGTAACTGCTTTGATAATTTCTTCTATGCTTAAATACATACATCTCCTTTTTTTTTTTTTTCAATACAGAACCAAAACCAGTCACAGCCACTGTCCAAATCAGGTAAATCTGATGTTACCTTCATCTGCCATTAAAGCTGGAAGAGACAGACTCTTCTATAGGCTAAAATCAAACAAGATCAATTCCTGCAAGCTCAATAAGACCAAATAATGTGAACAAGCACTGAGAGACAGACCTTTGATTGACATGAATTGTGACCAATGCTGCACAGAAATTAAGAACATGGCCCTGAGCTTTGGCATTTCTTCTGCAGGACCTTAGCTTTGAACTTCTGAGGTCCCTATTTACCCATTTCCTTGCAGAGAATGTTTCCCATTTAAATAAACACCATCAGGGCTCTTCACATAGCACAGGAAGTCCAGGACTGGGATTCACTCAGGGTCTTGCTGAAGTGAGTCATTTATTATTTCAATTAATTGTTCAGCTATACTTATATGTTTGCTATCATTCTAGCAAGTTTTGAACTCTTTCCTTTTTTAAATTTTTTTCCTCATTCTCAGGGCATGATCTTTGCAGGAAGGGGCTGCACAACCGAGGCAGCTGCTAAAGAAATATGTCACTCATTAGCTTCACACTGGCAAAGTAAATATGCTAGCAAAAGTCTTACATGTCTGTTTATTTGTGAGAATGTCTGTGGCTGAGCCTTACATGAAATAAACCAAAAGAAGCCAAATGTCAACACCTCGGCTGACAAACCCAAAACAAAGGGCTTTACCCTAAGCTGAGGGTCCTTTTTGCCTGCAGCAGAGTGCTTGCAGCCCCTCTTGCTGCAGAGGAAAGGCAGGAGCCCAGGGGAGCTGCAGGCACAGCCCTGAGCTCATCCTCCCTCCCAGGCTGGGTGGGATGCAGCTGCCCAGATGTTTGTTTGCCCAGATGTTTGTTTGCCCAGCTCCCAGCCCTGTCCCCCCTTGAGGCATCCCAGGCACTCCTGCAGAGGCAAGGCTCTTCCCCCTGTGCTGGATAACAACTCCATTTCCAGCACTTCATGAACTATTGCGGCTGCAACAGACCCGCTGTAAGGGGGGGGATGAAAAACACAACAAAACAAACCAAAAAACAAACACGAATCTCATCGATGCTGCCACACCCAGCATTGAGGATGGCACAATCCACACCATTTTTCAACCTCTTAAAAACAAGCTTTTTGCCTCAATATTTACAGCTGACAGATACATCAACTTCCCTCATCCCTCCAAGACTCAGTATCAAATCACTGTGATTTGGGACTCTCAAAAATCTGAATTTCTGAATGGAGCACAGCCTTCTGCCTGTCCCACTGGCACGTGGGCCACAACCAAAATCAGCTCTTGAGGGATCTCTTAGCAAATCCAGTTTGCAGTTTCGTCCAGTTTGGGATTTTCACTAATCACCTCAAATTTAGGCTATAAAATACCACTAAGGTGTTTGCAATAGGCTGATGCGCATGTAAGTTCAGAAAGTACAAAGCTCTGAATTTCACTGTTCAGCAAAGAAATTTTCATTTTCCTACACAAGGAATTTTTTTCTTTATTTTTTTTTCTTAAAGAAGAGCTATTTCCTGGGCCATTCAATTTGCATTAGTAAATGAATTAGGCACACTAGCTGAGAGTCACACTGTGAAGTGATGCTTTGCATGGAATACAGGATGTATTGGATTAGAGAAAACTTAGACTACACAAAAACTGTTTCTTTCTTTGCTGTTTCTTTGAGTAGATTTGCTGCAAAAGGACTTTTTTCCCTCTAATCCTACCAGCTGAGACTTTCTGAGCGTGCATCCTTAAAGCTGTTTTTATAATTATATAAGAAGAATTTAAAATCTCATAAACCTTGATTGAACACAGAATTTAGGCAATTCATGGATTTTCCTGTCACTTATGAGCTCCCATGTTTAAAGTCATTAAAGCATTCAGCCACCTATGAAACGAGGACAGGAACATGAGAAGAAAAGGAAATCCAAGAGGTGGTTCCCAAGGAATTTTGAGTTTCTGCTTATCCCTAAGAGATGCAAATGTGTAATGCACAGTTTTATATATACAAACACCTGAAAAATTAGGGTTGGATCAATGAAGTTCTCTGGCAGGGACAATTCAGTGAATCTACCAGGATCAAAAGTGGAAATGGTGATGACAATTATGGAAATAAATAAAGCCAAATAGAAGATAGACTTGAACTTGAAAGACACAGAAATGGAAAGACCCTTATTGAAATGTTCTAAGCTGTGAAATTGCCTCTTCAATGGAAACAAAATGTTCAAAACATATATATTTTTATTCTCTCTCTAACAAAATCCTCCCCACCCCAATCAAACTGTGTTTATCTCTGCTAGCAGAGATTCTGACAGTCCAATTTTCTTCATTTGACTTTGATATTTGCTAGAAGCACAAAACTGGCAGAAAGGCAAAATTCCTGCTTGCTAAGCAAACGGACTCCATGGTGCTGGCAATGGCTGCCTTGTCCACACTGACCTGGAAGGAGACATCTCAGGGGAAGAAGGCTGAACATAATGTCACAAAAATGCTCTATTTTTGCAGCTGAACTGTACATCCCTCCCTGCACACTGTGTTTTTGCAGCTGAAATACCTAATTTGTCTTATTATCCACACCATATAGAATCTCACACAGAACGCTGTCGCAGAGGTATCAGGGCAACACAAATGTACATTAACTATTGCAATATATTTTGCCTTCATTTTTCTTGTGGTCACAGCAACAAAAAACTGCCACGATCAACCTGTTTCAGGGCAGAGAGTCACCTCTTACAGGTGCTTTTGTGCTGCACTGACACAAAATGTCAAGCATAAATGACATTTTCCTGAGCTCTGGGTAAGTTCAGCGAGCTGCACATGCCCTTACTTGGCCAAAATCTTGGTGAGGGGATCCAGTCATGGGGTTAAACTCTCACTAAACAGCAACAGGGAGCAGAAGGATGGGAGCTTGGAATTAGTTCCTTCTCCTCACCCTCATTTTGAAACAAAATGGCTTAGAAACCATGAGAAAAACTGTTCCTAAAGGCCAGAGGATTTCTATGGACTTTTCAGGGTTTTTCTGTGGATTAGAAATGTCCCATTCACCACCCTGACAAAGGGTAGCAGAGTGCCAGCATTCTGGGGGAAATTTCTCTAAGTTCAGGTTCATACCTGTGGTTAATCTTCACAAAGTCAATACAGAACTAATGTGCTTTTGTAACTCTGCAGCTGCATATACACAAACAACCAAATGTTAATCATGATCTGCCCATGTCCAAAGGGACATCCATTGATCTGAGCTCTGTGCAAAGATGTTAGACTGCAATTTAAATGTCACATTGCATAAACCCTCCTGCTTGCCTAACAAAACTCAGCACTCCTTGGCCACACCAAGTCTCAGTCCCTAATTAAAAAAAAAAACAACAAAAAACAAAACAAAGAGATGACTACACCTACTTCTTGTTGTCTAAACAAAACCAGCTTTAAAAGCAGAGCTCAAGGAACTTTGTGAAAAACCATGGTTTTGTGCTGGGTGTATTTTCTGTAGCAAAACCAGGGTCTCTTGCCCAGTCATTTCCAGAGATCCTTCAAATGAGGATTACAGTTTATTATTCCAAATACACTTTGAGATAAGGAAAGGCAAAAAAACCAAAAAGCCCCACAAAAAACAACCAACAAACCCCCTCAGAAACAAACAAAAACCACAGCCAATCAAGAAAGTCCCAGAGTCATTTAAAATATCTACACTGCTGTCTGTTTATCTTCACTTAAATCAGCTTGTCTTCACTCAGATTCTTATCTTGTTTAGGTTGCTATGGGAACTGCATAGTTTTTAATTTGCAAAGAGAAGAGTGTAGTACTAAATGCTAATTGAATATTGGGAGTCTGGGAGCCTCCCAGATGTCTTTTTACAGACTCATAGAAACATTTACCAGACATGGGAAGAGACTGAAACTTGTGGAAAATGGCAGGGAAAGAAATCACCTTACCTACTCCCCTGGTTTCTATTGGAGAAGATGAAGTACATTTTACTTACAAATAGCTAGTTTGAGGAACATAATCATATTTCAGTTTCGTTTTTCCCAGTATTTCCCATGGAAGAAAATAGGAGAGTCTCACTGGCATACATAAAAACTACTCAAACATGGAAAGGATAGCTCTTATTTTTATTTCTTTTACTCCAACCTGACAGCGAATTTCTCTGAGGGATTCTAGATTTAGCCTCATGCACTCTTTTCCCTGGATGCTCCTGTGCCCCATGCCTCACACAAATTCAGGAGCTGCGTCTATTTCAGATGCAAGAAGACATCCTCTGAAAAAGTCTGTGTACAAAAAGGACAAAGCAGACTCCTTCCGTCTCAGACAGAGGGATGACAGCCCTTACACTGTCACATGGAGGACTGAGGGGTGCAGACAGAGCAGAGATGCAGCAGCAGGCTTGCACTTTCTGCATTTCCCATTAATCCCTTTCATAGAGGCAAAGCTCTCTGAGGGCTGGCCCCGATATGAATTGAGCAGGGCTCTGGCTTAGCACCACCAATGAACAGCTCCTCTGCTGAGCCCCGGGGTGATCAGCAGGGCAGCTCTGGCTGCAGGAGGTGATGCCAAGCCTTTAGGTGCTGTGATATCACAGCCTTGGCATCTCCAGTGCCCAGGAGCCAAAATCCGAGAGCAGCAGCATCAGCCAGTCTGCACCCTTAGCCTGGTGCTAGAACCAGGACTAACAAAGCCCTGCCCAGCTCCTGGCTCAGCATTCTGGTCCTGCTGAGCTCCAGCAAAATGCTCCTGGCTTCTTGCTGAGCATGTGTGTGATGGCAGGAGGTGAACAAACAACAAACCCTGCCAACCCAGGCACTGAGTGGCACCTGCCCTGCCCAGGCCTGCTAGAAGCTGCTGTTTTCAGCCCTCACTGCTTCCAAGGGATTCAGCCCTTATGTTTGTTTAGGTAGAAAAATAGAAATAAACCCTGTGTGAGAACCTCAGCCTGCACAGCACTCTCTGTAGCAGGATTACCTCAAAGTTACCTACAGCTCTTCTAAAATTAGCTCCTCTTGAGGCTGAGCACACCTGAGGCCAGTCCAGTGCCATGTCTGAATGGCCCAAGCTCATCAAACCATGGAAAACCCCCTTGACTCCTCACCCACATGCTCCAAAACCATTCCCCAGGCAGCAAACCTTGCAAGTGGATTTTTTTTTTGTGTATTTGTACCAGTGTTTACATGTGCTGTAAGGTGCAATGTTTAGGATGTAACCTGTATGTTCAAAGCAAAACACAAAATTTGTTGTGTTTACATGGTAGTTCTTCAGAAAAAGAAACAAGAAACAAATCATTTCCCACTTGAACACATAAACGAATCAAGAATTCCAAGCACTTTTTCTGTGACAGCAGGGGAAACAAATACCTGGAGCACCTTTCTCCTTACTTGCTTGCTGTTATTTGATGCATTTATTTATTCACCCCAAACTGCGAGAAAACAGTTCTTCTAGAGGTTATTAGACTACAGAAAATCTGCCAAAAAGTTTTCAAGGCTTGCCATAAATATGTCAAGGCAAACTGAGTAAATGACACACCCAGGGAGGCTGTCCTGGTAGTTACTTACAGTCAGTATTTAAAAATTAAACCAAATTTCAAATTTGAACCTGAATTTCCTAAGCTCCCTGAAACTGCATCTTGAAATACCTCTGCTGAATGAGACAGCTTGCTAGGATCAGAGGAGAGATGCTCTACCAGGATGGCATCACCTGCCATCTGCTGTGGGAGAGGCAGCTCAGGCATTTTCTGAGTGCTCTCTAGACCTGGGGAATCATGTCTGAAGCTGCCTGCTTGTGCCCAGACAGATAAAAGCAGGCTGGGGGTTACTAACTTGCAACAAAGAAAGAAGATTTTGCAATGAACTGTGACATTTCACAGCAATGTTCAAGACATTAATAGAGAGAAAGGATGAAAGGTGTTCTAGAAGTATTTTTTTTTTTTTTTTTCTGGGCAGAAAGAGATGAATTCATTTCATTTCACCTACAAATCTTTCCTGGGCTACAACTTGAATCTTTCTTTGACCCTTGCTGTTCCATTCTTCATGGCACCTTTCCAAGTAATCTAGACCAAATATTCCACACTGAATACCTGCATAGATGAAACACAAATCTGGAACAACAGCCCTGAAGCTGTGAGAGAGGGAGAAGTCTCCATCCCCTTTCCTGTTCAGCTAGAAGTGCATTGCGTTTTGGGGGAGAAGGCTTGAAAGTGGAAGGCAAAAGAAAGTAATGGAAAATATTTAATGAATTCCAGATGATTCACCAACTGCTCAGCTCGAAATGCAGAGGGGAGCTGACAGACAGAGAAGGAAATGCAAATTAGATAAGCAATAAAGCAGGAGAGCTGCACAGCCCCAAATTCTCTTCAGATTTCTCAGAAGTCAGTGTTTAGATTTGGCTTTGAATTGACATAATGGGCACATTTTACTTGATGTCTTACTAGCAAGCGAGCCAAATCACAGTGCACTTTAGTGCTCCAGTGTTCTAATAAGTATTTGCTTCAAAGCAGCAGTTCAGATCTCCCTGTGAATTTTGTCAAGTACACATCATATCAAAGGATAAGCATTTGTCAAAGCCTTTATTCAGCCACAAAGCAGGGGGAAGGTTTGTTTAAAGAATGTCAAGTTGCACCTGCTGGCTCACACAGGGAGGATGAAAGGCACGACTGGAATGTCTGTCACTGTTGAATTTTTATTTTTCATTTCTTAAAGTATTTTTAACCGATGTGAAAAGACTTGTTGTATTACAAAAGCAGAGTGTTGCCATAAGCTATTCAGAGCCTTTCAAATGAGAAGATAATGGATTTGGGGCTAATAAAGTGGTGCTTGTCTGTGAAGCAAGAGAGTGGAATTAGGCTGGCATGTTAACAAGATGTGCATGCTAAAGCAGCCTGAAGTATTGCACGGCCTTTGCTATGCCAGACTTTCAAGATATTAACCCCTAAATTTGCAGTAAATGTGAGATTGTTCCTTTGGTCTCACGGGCAGAAAGTCAGGACCCACAGCCCTTGTGGGGTTTGGCTTCCCTCTGGATAAGATGGGGATGAGGAAGATTTGATTCTGCCCTTCAGCCTCCCCCAGAGTGATTTCCCCAGCACAGGGAGATGGGGCACACAGAATCCCCTTCCCAGGGCAGGCTGGGGAGCTGTGGCTGAGACCTGGTCCTTGTAGAAATAAATCCAACAGCACTTATAAAACAATCCACAGCATCAGATCTCCAGGTCCTCTTAGCTTGTAATATAAGTTATGATCATATGCACTGAATAAAACTGTTTGTTTGTTTTTTTTTTTTTTTTCTATGAAACAATAGTTTCTAGAAGAAAAAAATTAAAAAAAGAAAAAAAATTGAAGAGGGAGACAACACATACCTACATAAGAGTAGATTCACATTACCGTGAGTGTAGTGCACAGACCCAGCCTTTCTGGGTTTGTATATAATATAATCATATATTTATTTAATTATTATATATAATCAGCAGCCTCTTTGCATGCTGCTGGCCAGGGAGAACCTCACCTCTGTTCCTGCTGCAGGGCTTTGGTAGGGTGAGCTCTAAATGAATGAGGTGCTGAGATCCTTCTGCAGCTGAGATCAGCTCCACACAAGGAGCCACGTGAAGAGGGATTGCCGACAAGGGGATGCAGACACTAGAGCCATTTAATAAACCTCAGCCACTATCACAGAGCACATGGGCTGCCAGGGAGGAGAAAACAGGGCTGCCTTTGCTGCAGCCCCACAACACTTTCTCCCCTTTTCTGCACAGCAAGGGATTACAGAGTGGAAAGTAACATTAGGCAGCACAACTCCAACCAGCCAGCCTGAGAATGAGGGGCTCAGAAAACAAATTAGAGAGGCTCCTCTGGTTTTTGTCATCCACATTATTAACAACTGCCCACAAAATTGTTTTCCAGGCTTTGCCTTTTGCTGTTCTGAAGTTCATTTTCAAGTTATTGCCTCTTCTCATCTACACACTACGTTGGGAAAGCGCAAGTTGTTCCTGATTTGAAAACTCCTTAAAACTGCTGATAACTTCAGAGGTTACCTGGCTTTCATGTTTTAGGAGGATATTCATAGATGTGTCTCCTAAATCCAGCTGAAAATGAAAAAAATTACCAAAGCAGATAACAAGTTGGGTGTTTTTTTGCTCTTCAGGTGTTAAACCAGACTGCTTTGAGCAGCCCTCAGAGACCAGCTGTGCCCTGGAGACAGTTTATAAAAGCCCTAAAACCTCAGCAGAGCAGACAGGTAACACAGAGCTGCTGCTGGCAGCACACAGGGCATTTCTCTGTTAAGGTAGGAGCCCTAATTAGAACTTGGCTGGAGCCGAGCCCTTGGAGCAGGTACAGCAAAGCTCTGCTGCATCCTGAGCCCAGACACAATGTTTAGACATGATCCAATCCCCAGCTCAGCCCAGCCTTGTGCTCACTTGGAAGGGGCTGGGGCTCATCTCTGACTCCAGCCAGCCCGGTGGGAGGCTGGCCAAAGCTGCCATCTGCTGCCTGAGCTGTGGCCTGATGGAAGGAGTTTGTTTGCTGATCTGCCTTGCTCTTCCAGAAGGAGGCTGGGAGAACCAGCAGTTTCTGCAACCAGCCAAAAAACCCTGAAATAAAAATCCCTAAACAAGCAGTTACACCTACATCTAGTTTATTTAGCTTTTATTTTAAACTTTTTCAGATTTATGAACAGGCTGAAGTATATCCTCACACTTCTGTGACCGTGTTCGCAGGGGTCTTAGACTGAGGGAAGAGATGAGGATCTGACTCCATGTTTCAGAAGGCTGATTTATTATTTTATCATATATATTACCTTAAAACTATACTACAAGAATAGAAGAAAGGATTTCATCAGAAGGTCTTCATTCTATTCCAGCTAAGAATAGAATGGGAAGGAATGATAACAAAGGTTTGTGGCTCAGACAGAGAGCTCGAGCCAGCTGACTGTGATTGGCCATTAATTAGAAACAACCACATGAGACCAATCACAGATGCACCTGTTCTATTCCACAGCAGGAGATAACCATTGTTTACATTTTGTTCCTGAGGCCTCTCAGATTCCCAGGAGGAAAAATCCTAAGGAAAGGGTTTTCCATAAAAGATGTCTGTGACACACCTCCAAATCTTGGACCCCCAAACCCCTTCCCAACATGTTTACATTTCTAATCATACATGGAGAACTTTACAGGATTCTCTCAGGAATTACTCATTTCATTCATCCACATCCCCTTCAGCTTTGAAACAAGAAACATCACTGGGCTGGAAGACTGTGCTCATCACTTCTGGACTGTCCACCTTTATAGGGTGAACAGTTCCTGCCTACTGCCTAAAACTCAACACAGCATCCTATGGAACAGCTTCTGCAAGGCATCATCTGCCCCAGGCTCCCTGTACAGTATGAAAATTATTTTCCACCATCACAGCCCTAGAAATCCATGCCCAGAGGTACCAGGCTCAAGAAGAGAGGGTAGGGGGTTCTAAAAGCTACTTGTGGGAGAAAGGAAGGATAGCAAAGGTGGAAGGAGAAGAGAGGAATTTGGAAACAGCAAAATATACCAGAAAATGTGTGGGTCTCCCTGCCCTGCTGTTTCTGGATGCACTGAAAAGCAAGAAACAGAGAAAAAACTCCCCCAAAGGTGATTTTTTTAAAAAGAAAGTTTAACCATGTATTTTTTTTCTGTTTCTGATGAACTAAAGATGTTTTTAACTAAGTCCCTTTGATAGCAAATGCTATTCATAAACTTTTCTGTCTGTAACCTAAAATTCCTCTGGTTCTAAGGCTTAAGAACACATTGTGAGCTTCAGCCAAGGCTTATCCCATGACTAAATCATGTTAAGTTTCCTCTGCTGTATGGTTTGTTTTAAGCCGAGCATTTGTTCAGTGCTTTTAGCATCCACCAGACAGTTCCATCAAGCTGTGCCAGGGATACAGGGAAAAACCTAAAGGCAATGCCAAAAGTGCATAACACAGTAGTAAATTTAATTAAACACATAGAAGGGAAGATTTTTTAGCATCCTCATCAGAAAAATAGATACAATCCTAAATTATTTGGGTTGGAAGGGACTTTAAAGATTTAGTTCCAGCCTCACTATCACAGGCAGGGACATTTTCCTCTTGCCCAGGTTGCTCCAAGCCCAATCCAACCTGGTCTTGAGCACTTCCAGGGATGGGACATCCACAACTTCTGCTCCAGAGCCTCAACACCCTCACAGTAAGAAATTCCTTCTTGTTAATTAATCTGCATAGATGGGATGGGAAATCTGCACTGATTTTCCTGATGGGAAAACATAAACTGCTTCTGGCTTGCTTATCTCTTATCTCTAAGATAAGAGGTTGCCATCACCTGAATGCATCACTTGATGCTTTGAGGATTTTTGTGCATTTTTCTCCCCATCTATTTTATTTTTTTATCCATTGACAACACTTTAAGTAGATACAATATTATGGTGTTCCAGCATTTTTTAGCAGTTTCCAACCATTCATGAAAAAAAAAATTCTCCCCATGATACCCTTTTAATCCTGTTTGCTTTTTTTTAGAAATCTTGAACTAAATAAAAATACTTAGCTCTGTCTTGCATCTACTTCTTAATTATGACACTGTAACTATATTTTAATTGGTACTCTTTCAATGACCTATTTTGCACTGAGCTCCTAGATAAAAAAAAAGTTTTGCACATTTTTGACTCTTGCAAGTGACAAAGTCAATCTTTAAACTTAGGGAGACCTCTCATGCACCATTTTGGGGTGTCTGGCAAACAAATATCTCGAAACAGGCAAAATTAGTATCTGGGAGCTTCAGCAAGGAAGGTGATAAATTAGGAGGATGCAAGGTGAAAATGAAAATAAAAGAAAATATATCTTAAGTGATCAGGTTTCCCTTAGATAGAGCAAGGCATTTTCCTTGTTATCTTTAAGAACATCACTTCTGACAGCAAACATTTGCTTCCTTATGGTCTGGGCTAGTGGACCTATGCTGGGATTAAAAATGAAGAATCAGGAACGCTCTTTTTTCCCCTTTTTAATTAGGAGAGTTGTGAGCCAAGCTCACAATGCAATAAAAATGTAATTTCTGGCAAAACAGAGGAGGCATTGCTAAATTAATTTTTATGATGTACAAACCCTGGGGACAGCAGGGGGACCAAGCAAGGAGCACAAAACTGTTTGTTTGTTACTGTTGTACAGATTTCAGCATAAAATAAAGTCCCTCAGAGATTTACTGAGAAGCTGATGATTTTGTGAAGTTGTCATTCATCAAATAAAGAACATTTCTGTTTCTGTAGTAGCCACAGCCTGATTTCAATTATTTCCAGCACGTTGGAAGAGCTCCCTTCTGAGATTTGTTTGTTTTGCTGGCTTCCCAACAAGAAAACAGCATAAATTCAAATTTTTAACTGAAAAGTGCAGAATTCTTCTGGTTTTAATTGCAAGAGGTCTCTTGGGGAGTCACTGTCAGAGGAGATTATGAGCAGCTTTTCAAGCCCAAGTGAAATTAGGGTGGTTAAGTGACAATTTGGAAATCCAGTAGGAAAACTGGTGGCTTTAATCTGCAAATACTTTCCATGTCTGAAGGAATTTTTAGACAGCAGAATTGAAAAAGCCAAACAACTCCATAATACCTATTGCCAAATATATATGAGAAAACATGAGAGATGCATTGAGATTATGAATTCTGAAGCTTGTATTTTCTCTAATTTATTTTTAGTGGCTTAATGGGGGACAAGTGCTTCCTGATTATTTTTCCTATTTGAAATTTACTGAAGATGACTTTGCTGCAGCAGTTTCTGCCAGCAACGGGCTCCATAATCATAAAAAATTCCACTAGGGTAAATGACAGAAATTAATGTTAATCCTTTCATTGAAGAGCATTTCTTGTCTAGCTGTTCTTTAACATCCATTTCACAAAAGCATGCATTTAAAAATTTATAAATAATTGGATGCTTTCTATGTCCTTCCTAAGGACTAAAAACTTCTGCCACTTTGTCCTTTAAAGGGAGCTGAAACTTCTACATTGATAACATTTTTTTTCCTGTGAAAAACTTCTGGTCCAAGATCCTTTTTGTGCTACTGAAAGAGATTTCAGCATTTTCCAAGTGCTACGAGCAGCTGTATCAGCCTTTCTGTTTCCTGGAACTCGGTGAGTGTGGACAGATTGAGGAATGCTTGGAAACTTGCTTGGTGATTTTTGACTTAGAAAGCTAATATTTGCCAGCTTGGGGAAAAAAAAAATAAAAGGAAAAAAAGAAAAGAAACAAGAAAAAAGAATGGTGGAATTTATATCACTTGTACTGTTTTGGATGGATAATCCTAGAATTAACACTTTCAACCTGCAGTAATTATTAAGCGTTTTATCAAAGCACTGCTGGGTGTTCTGTCTTAGTGCAGATACAAATTGAACATGCAGGCATGTTAAAAAAAAAACAAACCTAAAACCCAAACCTACCATTACAGCATTAAAACTAAAAGCAAAATATCTGAATTACAGCTGCCCTTTGAAATGTTGAATCACCCCCCTCCACCTCCCAATATTTGCATTATGATACAGTCTGTAATTATATACTCAATTTTCTCCCCTAATAGTACACCACCCATATGATTGCACAGGCCAAAGGTGTCTTTGAGGATTGAATATTTGATATTTTCCTGTATCCTTGCTGTTTCGAACATAGTCCTGCATTGCTTTCATTGCATGCAGTTTAAATTCTTCTTTCAGTCTATTTATATTTTAAAAAAGCCCTCTGTCCTTCATTAAAGCCAATTAGAGATTAAAAGAGCAAGTCTATTGATGCAGACATTTATTTATTTTAGCAGTAATACATCTCTGCTTTGGTCTCAGTACTTCTGCTGGAAGGTTCTGCATAATTTCACTGCTTTTATAGTTTTCAGTCAAAATATAATTATGGACAGTTTTTGTCTATTCCTTTTAGCGCATTGATCTTTCACCCTACAGAGCCTTTTCCCCTCAGGGTTTTAAAGCAAATGAAATAATAGACAGCCAGAATAGCTCCTGTCAAAACAGCAAACAAGATTCATCCCCAAATTAATCCAGAGTTCATCTCTAATCTGCACTGTAATCCACTTTTCATCAGTGCCTGTCATTATATCATCTGTTTATGGTTCATTTACATTAAATTCTTGCAATTCTCATATTAAACATGCCTTTTCCAATTTTTTACTCATTTTCATGACTGAAATGTGTGAATATCAAGCTGATGCATTGTGCTAGACAAAGGATGCATGTCTGTATGAATTTATCAGAGTGACTAATCTCATTTGATTTACAGCTGTGCTATAACAAAAGACATTTTCTATTTATGCCAATGTGTTTCATGCTTACTTCAATATTTTTTTTTGATCCTTCAGTGCTATCAATGTATATAAATACATGAGTCATTTTTCTCTGTCCATTTAAAATATCTCTTTTATATTTTGGGAGTGGGGGGAATCAAGACAAAATGTTGTGGGTTTTTTGTTTTCTTTTGGGACTTTTTTTTAAAAGCAACACGCATGCTGAGACTGGAGCTTAAAACTATCTCCTCTTCTTTATTTATGTAGCTGAAAAGCCTTTTCTTGCCTATTTTAGTACACATATTCTGAGTTAGACTTCAGCAACTCTTTCTTTCCACATATTGATTTCA
Organism: Zonotrichia albicollis; assembly: GCF_047830755.1. Taxonomy (NCBI): domain Eukaryota; kingdom Metazoa; phylum Chordata; class Aves; order Passeriformes; family Passerellidae; genus Zonotrichia; species Zonotrichia albicollis. Next base: position 3,084,260 of record NC_133820.1, read on the forward strand.
GATGTAAGATTATGGAGATAAGATTCTTCTTGAAGCCCTACAGTCTCATGTGGATCACAACTCTGGGATAATCAGAGACATTCTGGCTCATCCAATATCAGAATGTCAAATATTAATCCAAACTTCACATCATTTAGCCTGCTGAAGTTTGCCTCACCCTCTCAAATGGGTACTCTGCTATTTATTAACCTCTGAAATTTCAGCTAAGCAAGAGTTAACCATCCACCACTTAATCAAAAGTTATTTTATAAATTCCACTCTTTTATTGGTCTCATTACTGTATTGCAAAGCACTACGAAGTTTACAGGCAAAAGAACTTTTTTCAGACCCCAATGACATCACATTATCCCCATTTTTAAACTGAAGATAGCATTCTTTCCTAAAAGCACTTCATACCCTGCTCTTAATACAATTATTTTACAGTTCAATTCCACCTACAGGCAAGCAAGAGAGCGTGAGGAGCTGAGAAAATTTTCTTTGAGGGGACAAATTTTGAAAACTACAAACAGGTTTCTCAAAGGAATACCATGGATTGTTAGACAGAGATTTACTTCAGGACAGACATCTAAATAAGAGAATTGCAAAACACCAATATAATTTGAATACAACATGCATTCTTCCATTGAAAGAACTGAAAAAATCATTCATCCAGTCTTTCTGTTATTGCACAGCTGTCATGGTCAGGCACGTTCCTGTAGAGGGAAGCAGCTCCTCAGGTATCCAGGAGCAGCCTCCAGGAGGCTTTGGAACAGGAACCCCCCCTTCCTAAATTCAATTTTTCACTCAGATTTTATCTGGTGCTGCATGTGATGTCTGTTGTGATTTTTGCATTCTAAAGATCAGATTATTTGAAATACTGCAGTGAACTTGCCTCTCTCCCTTCTCAGGATACAGACACAGGCAAAAAAAAAAAAAATAAAACTTCTATAAAAACCCTGTGGCTTGATTCTGGCAGGATGTTTTCCCTACCTTAAAAATCTATATGTCATCCAGATTCAGTGATTAATGGCATAAAATTAACGTGTGGAGTATTGAATAACTTAGCAGATGATAACATGGCTGGACAAGTGGGACACTGTTTTCCCTCTCCAAAAGGGAATTTTTACTCACTTAATCTGCAAGCTGGTATAAGGAAACAAGTATGCATTGGGGAGGAGGAGTAGATTTGCTGTCAGAGGAGTCTGTAATGCCAGAGGACATGGAAAATTATGCTCTTCACACTTTGGGGCATAACTTGGGCCAACATATTGGCAATAAAAGGATAAACAAGAAGCCATACATGGACAAGTGTGAGAAGCTCCATTTGCTCCAGTGTTCTGGGCCAGGACTCTGGAAATGAGTTTGGCTCCCTCTGTGTGACCCTTGCAGGACAGGAGGGATCCAGAGGAGCCTTCACACACAATGTCCACATGGGCTTCAGTGCACAGCCAGCATTCTCTGTTGGGAAGTGAAGACATCCCCAAGAATCTGATAAACATTTGCAGAGTTGGTGACTGTGTCCTGTCACTTCATTATTATAAACCATACTCAATGGATGGTTGAGAAGAGCCAATTATTGCTCCCATTCCTGACTTGTAACTCAGATTTAGCTGTAGCTGAGAAGCTTGGAGAGGCTGTATGTGTGAGCTTCAGGCCACACTTATCTAAAACTACAACAAGAACTCTCTGCAGCATCTTGTTCTTGTGTTTCTGACAGTTGGGTTAAGCATAACTGAAGCTAATAATAAATAAATAAATAAATACTGCAAAAACAACCCCCCATCAAACCAAACAAGCATGAAGACATCCCAGTAGGCCTTTATACTACAAACAGCAGGAGTGATCAGAGTGCACCTTCAGAATAAAAACTGAAAAGTTGGTTACCAGGGGCTGAGTAAAAAAAAAAACAACATCAGTTCCCATCAGTTCATCTCATCTGCCCTTCCATTAAACTCCCAAGGTACTGTTTCCCCACTGAAATCTAGGAAGGAATAAAATCTCAGCAATGACCTCGATGCTGACTCCTAGAGCAAAATAAACTCTTGAGCCTCACATGCACACACATACATATACATATTTTCATACGTACATATTTTATGTCACTCTCTTTCTCCACCACCTTTACTTTTCCTGGCATTTAATTAATGGCATGTCTCTGATGTCAAAACAAACATAAAATATAGCTGCATGTAGGGAATGCAAACCCTAATTAAGATGAAATTTTGGATATAACCTAAGACAAGCTTTACATTTTCATTGGGAGAATACTGGGGTTTATAAAATATTCCCAGATGTGCCTTTGACTCTCTAAATATCTCCCTGTCTTGAAAAACTGCAGCTTAAATTAAAAACTGCAGCAGTCATCTTCTGTGCAGGAAGTTTCCCTCTTGGAATCTTAGACAATATTTACCACTGGCCTGATTCCACTGACTTTGGTGAAGCTCAGGGTGAGGCAGAGCAAACCATCTTGAAAGCATTAAAGTTGTGGGAAATAAATTCAGACATAATTAATTTTGCTTTTAATTTACACTGAGGAGCAGTGATCTTAATTCTGGACATCTTGAATCTACCTCAGGAAACTTCAGAGATAAGAAATTGGAAGCAATAAAAATAAAAAAAAAGTCACCATTTATTTATGGTCAGATTCCAAAACCTTAGTATTGAATCAACTTTTTCCCTCAGAGTTCAGTAAGGCTATTAGTCAAGTAGAATGTTACTTAGCATGGGCAGATCAGAGGCTATTCTGTGTCATCTCACCATGAAAATTATATTCATAAATACACACAGAAAGGATTGTGCAAATATCGCTGGTTACTTGTATATACAAGTGGTTGCAAGCAGTAGGTAAAAAGCAAACCTGGTAAAAATCACTATGTAAAAAGTAAACTCTAGGTAAAAAGCAAACCTGACCCTTCTACCCCAGTAAAACCATGGAAATGAACCTCTGAACTTTGCTCAAGACTCCAGAATAAATCCCTACTTTTTTCCCCTAATGTGACTAAAGCTTTTATTTAGGTTCCCAGTATTTGTTGCCATAATGCTCTGGCAAGTTTGAAGGTCTGCAGGGTTCTCTACAGAGATCCCTTATCTGTTATTAAAAAGCACCTGTGTGGGCACTCCTGGTAAAATGCCTCCTAATGGAAACCACTTGTGCTAAGCAGCCTATGCATCCCAAAGGGGAAGTAATTAAAACCAGAAAACATGGAAAAATGTTAAGGCAGGGCATCCTGACAGACAGTGTGCAGCCTTGGTTTGCATTTAGCCACACAGGAGTGACCTTGTGCCTCCTTTCCTGTGCCAAGAACACCTTCCCAACGCTGAAAGAGTCTTGATCCAAAGGCTGAAGGCACAAAAAGGGCACCACAGTCATTTGCACTCTCTGTACGAGCTCAGTGGAGCTCAAACATTTTGCCAAGACATAGGTAGCAATAACTCTGCCTTTCTGTTTAAATTTTCATGCTCAAATGTCAAATAGCAAACATAGTGAGATTTATAACTGTCCCCTTCATTTACGCTCCAGAGGGAAAAGCCAAAAACTCCATGGGGACAGGACAGTGGCATCAGCAAGCTCAGCCTGAGCCCTCCCCACACTCTTCAGGACACCCTGAATCCAGCAACCCAAGTGTCTCAGCATCCCCAGGGGAGCCCAATAATTTGACTCCCGCCCTGTGCTCTGCTTGTGAAAATAACTCATGCAAAGCTCTGTTTTTCATCAAACCTAACAGGAAATTTTCCAAGTCTTCAAAGAGATCTTGGTTCTGATGGGAACCCTCGTTAGGAACAAGGGTTTAAGAGCAAGGCATGTGATATTCTGCTGTGTGTCCCAGCCAGGCTTTGTGTGTGCCTGCCCTTTTGCCTCTTATTTTGTAATTGGAAGTACAAATCTGGTTTTCCCCATTGCTGCACACCACAGTATGGCAACTGCTTAACATTAAAAGCAGCTGAACTAAAGGAACCTCTTTGTCCCAGCTCAGACACACAGACTCATGTAATCTGGAAAAGCAGAGAAAAATACACTTCTTGTATTATCCTGAGCTGTTGCTGCCTGCCTTGGCCAGAGTCAAGCACAGATCTGTTTCAGCCTAGTGCTCACCTTGCCTTTCATGCAAACTGTGGAGGAGTGATTCCCTGAATCCTGAGAGTTCCCTGGGATTTTGAAGCATCTGTAAATCACATGCACTATCTCTGAACAATGATAAAGAGCTAAGAGAAATTAAAATCCAAATCTACTGGGCTTTTCCAACACTGAACGTTTGGCTTTGTGTAATTGATAACTTGGGAAATTCTAGAAATTAATGGAAGAAATACAATTTGCAGTTAGGAAAGATTTAATGCTCACAATCTGAGATTGCCTAAGGATATAGGTTAGTTTTGGGTCAGGTTCAGCACTAGATCTGAATGCTATTGTCACATCGATAGAAACATAAAATAGGATAATTCTGATGAGATCAGGCCATACAGATGGAATTTGATGATCTTGATCTGAAGAAAATTGTTGTAAACTGAGTTTCTTTCACAAGGCTTTTAGCAAACACAGATGGAATATAACATTCTCATTTTAAAGTCAAAAAACATGATGAACAGACTTAACGCTTAGCTTCACTGTATTAAAGAAAAAAAAGTTTGATTTCAGATTCTGGTTTTGATCCATCAACCAAGTGATGTTAATCAAAGTCCATGGAAGAGTTCTTTTACCAAGATTCAGCTTTTCAGCCTGCTCTGTCGAATTTAAAAACATACTGGAAGACTGCAGGAGAATAATATTTACCAACCCAAATTGACTCTTGACAGCAATATTTTATGCCAGCTGTACAGAAAAGAAGTACTAACTCTGTGCTGAATAACCTCCTGTTCAAAACTATTCTGAATTGAACTGGGAAAATAAACCAGTGGGGAATTTTCTAACGATTGCTCTTCTACAAATTCAAAGATTAATGTCAGACTTCAAATTATTTTTTTCACTCATTCCTCCTTGAATTATTACCAAAGACACTTGAGAATAAATCCAACAGCTACTTCTGTAATCTTTGCATAATTGAACTTCTCAAAGGAACAGGGATAACTCTTCCCACAAACTGGAGATGATTAGAAGCATTGCTTTAGAGAGACCAGCCTTCTCCTCCTCCAGCCCTCAAAGAGCTGTGGATAACTTTTGTGATAGCAAGACAGTCCCTTGTAGAGGGTCAATCACATTTAAGATGTTAAAAGAGATATTTTTGCCACCAGACCCCGAGTGTTTAAATTCCTGGTGCAGAGTGCCTACAACCTCTCAAATCTTCATGCCCATGAAATGCCTGACGGATGTCGTGGAAAGCAGAACCTTCCCTGGAAATTCTGTGGATATTCTGTCTCAGATGGCACAGCTCAGCTCACACAGCACAGGACATAATTGCCAGGGAGTTACTGCCCAGTGATTGTAATTCCTGTCTGTGTAAGGGTCAGTCAACAAACCCAACCTGAATCAAATCACACACTGCCAGTATCAATGTTGTAAATGAAAAACTGTAAGGTTCAGCTGAATCTTGCTCTGTTTTTTCCACTATGAAAGAGATTTGCAGGGAAAAGAAGGTAATTCTTATCAATGCTCAAAATAAGATCTTAATGACTGTATTTGTCTGGCTGTGGCTGCAGAAGGAGGACCCCTTCCTTCTCCTTTTCTTTAGAAAGAAAACTAGAAGTTATTTTCTAATGTGAAATTCACAATCATCAATAATACTTCTTGGGACTTATCTGTGGTCCCAAGTTCATAAACACATTTGACCATTGGCTAAGAGGAAGAAACATCTAAACCAGACTCTCTTATTTATTCCTGGATCTCTATTTTCTTCAATTGTTTGGGAAACCATTAATTAAAATAAAGGATATATTTGCCTATAAGCAGAACAATTTCCTCCAGAAGAAATAACAGACTGAAATGCACATTACCCTTTTCAGGTATCACCTGTGGAGGCATAACTCTATTGGAGCAGCCAGTTGGGGGAACCGGCTGAGAAAAATCAAAAGTAGTAGATCCAAAAGTTTAAGCAAAATGTTTTGGATGAGAAGAACAGGATCAGAACATTCTCTAGAGAACATTTCTATGTCTTCTCTGGATTTTTCAAGTGGACTTCTCCCTCCTCTTACCGCTGGAAAATTATTTCTCCACAATCACAAGAGGAAAGAAAACAAATTGCTTTTCCATTGCTGATATCTGCCAGGTTTTCCTATGAAAGCATCAGAGTGTATCAGGAGAAGAGATGCAACACAGCAACCCATCTTGCCTGTCACAATGATGATCAGTGAGTCTTTAAAGGAAATATTGAATAATCAAAGCAAAGGTAGTGTTCCTTATCTCATCCTCGAAGAGCAGATCAGGAATTCCTCTCAACAACCTGGTTGTGTTTAATAGCTCATGACTCCTTTGGGGGCTTGCCTAATCCTTTTTTGATCCTATTTATGTTGTTGGCCTCCAAAACATCCTGATAAGATGAAGTGAATTTCCATTCAGCAATATTATTTTTGTTTAGTGGCAGGAAAATTTGCAAGTATCCAGTGCTATCCAAAGGACTGTACTCCCATAATTTAGTGTATGTCCCTATATTCAACCCCAAATCCTCATCAGAAAAAATGGATAATAGATCAAAAATATGCACTATAGGCAAAGCAAAGACTCAAGAAACCAGAGCAATATTCTTTATGGTTGTATTAAGAAGAAAGCTATGAACTGCAGAGCTGATCTCGTCAGTCTGAATATCAGTCCAAATTTTACCTGAAATAAAAAACTTAATCACTTCTGCTGCTATCTCACATGTGATTCTTTGTGATCATTTCCCTCCATATTGCAGGATAAAGTTTGCAATTAATACAAAAGCAAGTCCATCCTATGATGCCAAGCAAAGAGCAAATTTATGCATAAAATGGGCTGGGAAAAATGACTTGGACAATAAAAATCTGTAACAGAATTTTACTTTTCTCATGCTTGAGTGTTTTACTGGATGAAGCAAGATTTCTCAACAGCTTGTTGAATTAATTTTTAAGTAGTACTATAGGGAACACTGAAATAAATGCCTCAACGCTTTGCTAACCACATTATGAGATGGAACACGTGCTTAAGTGGCTTGCTGTATCAAAAATAAGAATTATATTTTTGTTTTGTTTTCCACAGGGCACTTTCTCCCTGTAAATTTAGGTATTAACAGTTGGCTGCTCTCTAAATACATCAAGGACTTGAAGAGTTTGTTGAAGTGCATCCAGAAATTAAAACTTTGTCACTGACTGCTCCTTCTACTTTTGACTCAGCATCTACATATTTATATAACACAAAACATGATCTTTTTGTGCTTTGCTTGGACAGCTTCATTGTCAGCTTTGGGTTATAATAACCTCATCGCATTGGGAGCAAAATAATCTGAAATATGACAACAGAGCTTTTTGCCACCTCTTGCTATCACATTTGGCTTCTCTACCAGCTTGCTAATTTATATGTTCAATGATATTTATATTACACAAAAATGCTCAGTTTATTGTTTATTACACAGTTGATTTGGATCTGGTTCTACAAATGTCAGACTGATAGAAAAAAATCACTTCAGCGAGACCTTTTGCTGTTCTCAGGTTGCAAAACTAAATTGGGACAAAGAATTTAAGGTTACTATTTGCATTTAAATAAGATTTGATGCATGGAGGTTAGAAGCTGAGAATTTTGCCCCTCACATCCAATTGTGGATGTAAAGCCTTTTGGAATAAAGTGGGATTTGGAGTAGGCAGCATCAAAATTTCAGCAAATAACACTTACAAATAGTTAACACATATAAGAGTTAGCTGTTGAATTGGCTTTCATTGTTTTACTCTCCACTTTCCTGGGAAATCATCTGTTTTGAAATCTTACTAGCAAGTTTGAGAGTAATAATCAAGTTTGAGTTGCTGTGTCTCTCTGGCTCGTGCCATCTCCAATGCCAAGCAGAGAACTCAACTGAGCACAGAAAGACAAATTTTTATCCCTGTGCCCTTTCCCCTCTTCCTTTTCTGTATAATAAAGCTGCTCTGATCCTGATGGTGTTTTACTTTGAAGATTTTTGATGGATTTCAAGAAATGGAGGAGTTGGCTTTCTTAAGATCTGACCTCAATTGCCTGATTGTTTTATTGGCTACAAAGCACGAATTGTTTAATAATAAAACATTCTGGTTTTCCTTTAATGTGCTTGGATAAATGTTTCTCAGCACAGCACGCCATGTTCCTTTTTAGTGTCTTATCTACATTCTGCCTTATCCATAAAATCCTTAGTATGAACTCGTTGTTCAGGACTGTTTTCTTCACTATTTTCTTTTACATATTTTCAGGAAGCAAGAGTGCATCTGTCAGATGGCCTTTGTCAAGGGGAGGACAGAAATGATGTTCCTTTTGCTTTCCATTTCACAGTGTCCCATATTTATTGTCTGTTGAGGAGATACACTAGTCACTTCCCATCAACAAACACCACAAACAGATCTACTCCCCAGAAAGAGACTGAAATCCAGCATCTTTGACTACTTTGGATCAAAGGCAATCAGCTTCTATTGTATATGCTGGCTCCAAAATAAAGACTTCCAAAAACTGCAAAAATAACAAGCAAAAAGCCCCAAACAAATGATTAGAGCCGCCTCCCTGAGCACACAAATGTAGTGACACTCAACTTCTTAGGAGAAGCAGTTTGTGAATCCAGCGCTCTGGTGTTACAGGGAATTTGAATTGCTGTGTTAATATTCATGCTCTTTGGCAGCTCTGCTACCCTGGAATATGACAACTGTCAGAGCCTGGGAAGTCACTCACTCTCTGCTGTCACAAATCTGCCTCCAAACAAAGCCACCATATGTTTATGCAAAGAGACAAGTTACTCTCTCTTGGCTCCAGTGCATGAGGATGAAATATAGAACATTCATCAAACAAGTGTAACAAAGCCTGACTCTCTCCCTTCTTCCTCTATTAAATGAACTTCTTTTTAGAAGATTAATATTTTCATCCATTTTGCAACATGTCATAAAATATGGAGTAGTAGGAATTTCTAGGGAAACAAAGATCACGGGTCGTGGCATGCAACAATTATTCAGAAGACAAGAAGGAACAGAAGATAGCACATGATCTGGAGTGCTCTGAAGTATCTGGAATTCCATCCTGCAAATACAATGCCTGAGCTCCCTTTTACATGGAATTTAGGTGCCTGATTGACATTTTATTTAAACAGTCATTTGAGCTACTTCCACTCAGCAACTCCAATCTTACTAAAAGGAGGCACAACAATAATGCAGCTGAATAAAAAAAAAACAACCCTCATCTGATTTTTATTATTTATGAGAAATTATTTTCTATTACTTACTTTGCTTTAATGCTAATCATAAACATGTAGATATATGTTCAGAACAGGCTTGCATTGCTTTGTTCCAGCTACTTGTTTCCATCAATCCCCAGGAACTAACACAATAATAATACGCTGTCCAAAATGATTTATGATCTCACTCTGCTTATGCAAATGCCTAACTTTCAAATGTGAATCAAACTACTGTGGTAATGTGTCAAACAACTTGCAAAGTATTTAAACAGCTGACTACACCTGTTTCCACTTTATAAATGCTTTCAAGTTTGGGCTGCTTTGATTCAAAGCAATATGTTGAGCTTCGAGCATTGCTATTCAATATGAAAATTAAAGTTGCCTTCTCCTGGGTATAACAACATGCTGAGGTCTAGCAGCACACAGAGCTGTTCCAGTGCTGAGGCTCCACTGTCTCAGCCTCTCTGGGTGGTTCTGGGCAGAGCTGTGCAGTTTCTGTGCACGAGCACTCTCCTGCATATGTGCAAAATTAGCACACATTAGGCTGGTGTGGACCTGCTGGCCTGATTTGCCAGGCAGCTGGCAGTGAGCTTGGAATGCTACAGCGTCAGAGTGGCAGTGAGGGCTGTCTCAGCTCCCACTTCAGCTGAATTGCATTACTTTGATAACTATTTTGATAATTGAAGCTAATGCCCAACACAGGCAGCAATAAGTTGCTATTACAGTAGATGAGAGAGGGAAGGGGTGAAAGCAGATGTTGAGCTGCACAAATCACTGCCGTAGCCTTGGCTCCTGCTGCATTCTTCACTCCCTAAATTGTCAGGGGCTTCTCTCTTGTGCATGGAAGGGACAGAACCCCACGCAGTGCCACTCAGGTGGGGGCCTCAGCTGACCCTAAAAACCACCCACACGAAGGTCAAAGCTTAAGAAACCACCATGCAAACCTCCACAACTGTATCCTCTCAGAAGAGGAAATGAGGTAAATCTCATGCTGCACATAAGCTTAGGCTCAGGTTTAATGGCCAGACATAAACAGGAGGGATTTATCCCTGCCCTGTTCCATGCTGCCACTGCATTCAGCTCTGGGAGGTCCTGTGTGAGAGCTAGGAAAACGCCTTTAATTAGACAACTTATGGCAGCTGCTTTGTCACCCATCACCCTGGCTAGCAATGCTTCCATGGCCAACGTTATTTGAAAGCCCCCTCTTTCTGGTGGGCAAAGATTAGAATAAGGCTTTTTGAAAATATTACAGTTTCAGCTTTCATGCTCAAATGCAGTCCAAAAGACCCAGAGAAAGGCAAGAAAATAAGTATCAACATTTTCCAGGACATCAAGTAATCTAATACTTAAATATCATGGATGATTTTGAAATACCTGTCTGGCCAATGCTGGAGTTAGTTGGGTCACCTATCCAAGTTTACATCAGTTGTTTTCCAAAAAGGCTGGGCTAAATGAATATATTTCTCTTCAAAAACAATCAAAACTGCAACTGAGTTCTGTATTTTACAAGAGCCTTTCTAATTGGAAAAAGGTCTTTCTCAAGACAGGTTAAGTACAGCGAGAACTTTGAAGAGGGTGGAAAATACCACAAGAAAATATGATGTAAAAGATAAAAAAATATACAAGATAACAAATGGATAAAAATTCCATTTTGATTCATATTTAGTAATTTCAAGTTTTCCTGGATTAGTATGTTGATGCTTCTTTTTTTTTTTTTTTGGTAACACCTGGGCTATTGTTTGGACAAAATGGGTAACCCTGGTGGAAAAGCTTATTGCATTATATTACGTGAGGTAGAGAAAAAATACATAAAAAGCAAAAACCAAGATAAAATTGGCGGGAACTAGAGTGGCCCAGCAAAGCTTGAAATTATTAATTTCATCTTTTGTTCCCTGTTGGGTTTGGTCTACACAGTTATTGCGCATTCCGTCATCCAACATCAGCATCTTCCAGGGACATTATCCATTTTCCTTCCAGCTCATTGTCTGGGAGCTGGAGCCTGCTGTGCTTACCCTGAGCACCAGATCCCCTCCAGAGCAGCCAGGAAAGGGAGCTCAGCACCACCAACCTCCCCAGTCTGGCCAGCAAACCCCAGCGAGCATCCCAGACTTTATATAAGAGAGGGGAGTGACAAACCCAAACGTCTGACTCAAGCAGCTTTGGCAGGCCAAGTGGATGTAATCCTTCCAACCTTATTTCTTGGAGGCTGCCTCTGGGGGTCGAGTGGTTCCAAGAGAAATATTTGATCCAAGGCAAAGGATTTCCACATAAACAGTCGGGGCAAGCACACACTCGTTTCTCCATAGTGATTTGGAGATTTTGTCTCGTGGCCTTTTGGTGAGCCCCATGACCTCACTCCCCTCTCACTCACTCTTGGGTGAAATTCTCCCTCGTTACACAAAGTCTTCAACTTGCACTGATTTTTAAGAGCCTCGAGGACTGAAAATGATCCCTGAGTAATCCCACCCCTCTGGAATACACAGCACACCGTTCCATGCAGCACTTTCTGCTCACAGTCCATAAACTCACAATTGAATTAGGAGTTGCTCTCCTTCCCCTGTTCTCTCAGGGGACACCCAAACATGGTCTAAAATACTCCAAAAAATGCACATTTCACCACTGCTTATTCACCACAAGGGTGATTTTTTTTTAGTGTTGTAAGGGGACTCCTTTGCTTCCAGCCCTGCTTCAGAAAACTGAGGTGAGCTCTGGTGAGGACACAGCACTGACACAAAAGGACTCTAACAATCCTGTATGCGAATAAAAACTTCACCTCTCTGCTCCCATAATAAACAGACAGCAAAACTGGTCCTTATTTAAGTGATGTAACAGAGAAAAATTTGCTCTAAACCCTCCCTGTTTCCCTATCTGATTTAACAACCACTGTAACCATTATGATGGACATAAAAGTCACTGAAATAAATAGTAGGAATCCTTATTTCACACAGTTTAGTTCCAGAACTCAAAGAGTAAAAAAATGAAAAAAAAAAGATCATGAATGTAATATCGCCTTGAATTGATAATCAAATCCAGAGCCAGTCCCCAAGACCTCTAACAAGGGATATATTTTATATATTATTAACATACTTTCTAACGGAGAACAGTTAATACTTTCCTAAAGCTGGAATTCAGATGGCTTTACCTTTATCACAAGACAATTTAAATTGTAAACCAGGTGTATTTTTTCTTGGCATTACAAATATCTGCCCATTATCTTTCTATTCTTATTCATAGTGAGACCTGAGCAGATTAGTGGAAGGAATAGCCTTCTTCAATATATGGAATTAATTGCTTCTACCTACATTGTTCTCCACAAGTTTATGGTTAATTTGCTGCTGAATCCTGCACCACCTGCTCCCTCTTGTACCTCATTTTCCCTCTTGTAAGGCTGGGAAGGCAGAATACAAAAGGGAATCAGAGCCTGGGATTTTGCTTGAGAGTCTTTAAGCAGGTTCCAACAGATCTAGGTGGGCATGGAGATCTGTTATTGCAGAGTTCTCCTCAATGCTAAGAGAAATATCTGCTATAAAGTGAATTTATTTCATCACCTGTCTTTGCTTTAAATCAAACCTTAACAATCCTTTCTTATAAATCACTTACTACAGGCAGCTGAAAGAAATACAGAATGGTAAACGAATTTCTTGTTAAACACGAAATCCCCACAAAATGCTTTGAAAAGTCCCTCCATCTTACCCAAGCCTGTGTGTGTTAATTCATATTTTAGGTATAAATCACACATTCACACACAACAAATACACCCACTTGATAGTTCCATTCAGATTCAAAAGACTGGCTGTCAGTTGTTTAAAATTTCTCTCCTCCATGCTTCTGTGGTAGAAAAAAGGTTTACAGATACTTGTCAAAACTGATTAGAGCTGAATGGGAACATTTTAATTCTTGGAGTTGGATAGGAACATCTCTTTCTCTGTAGGAGTCAATGTTGAATTCAGGGAATGATATCCACCCACCTGCTGTCAGTGCCTAATTTCCTCTGCTGCATCCTCATTTTACTGTGGAAAACTCACTGAACACAGAAGTTATTCACCAATTGCTCACTATTCACTGAATTAACTGAATTAAGTTATTAAAAAGCCCACGTAACCAGCAATTTCATAACACACTGAAAGCCATTCAAGTTAAGCTTCAAATTCAAAACATGCCCTGGTATTTTCAAATAGTAATATCCTATTTATTTACCATTTCTTAGAGACTTCCCTATTTGCATGATGCAGCTTTTACTAAACATGTAGAACACAAACCTCAGTGACACCTCATTTATTCTCAACAAATGCAGTACAAAAATGCTATATTTGACTCAAGTAACTGTGAAACTGTCCCACCTGGCAGCATGCAGCACACTCTTATTTAGGATTTATAGACAAACTATTTAAAGGACAAAGAAAAATTAACATTGAAAACAAAAGAATATAAAGTGTGAAATAAAATTGATTTCAACTGAAATATGAGCCTGTGTACAAGGAAGTCTCTGCATTTACTCTACAATTTGATTTTTTTGTTTGGTTAACTTGTCTTTTGTTTATTTGGGGGGGATGTTTAGGGTTTATTTATGATGACTTATTTGAAACACCTACACAAAAGCTGTCTGGAATACAAGAATCCACACCTGACCAAATGTCACTGAAACCTTTGGCAATAGCCAAACCCATTTCCACTTGTTTCTTTCAAAGGCACCACCACGGTCTTGGCAATTCAATATTTTTAGATGTTACTGGGAAGTGTTCCAACATCCCACTGTCTGAAACAATACCTGCAGTGCCTCAAGAAAAGAAAAGAAAGGAAAACCATTTACCAAGAAGAACTAAGCAGGTGTGCTGCTCTTGCAGAACAATTTTTCTAGTGTGGCATGAACTCCCTTTATGGGAGGGTGGGCTGAGAGCAGAAATGACAGTAGGGCTGATCATCGCAACATTGCTTTCTGCTTCAGACCCCAAATTTTGATTATTGGGGAGGATTGCTAAGCACAGAGAAATATCAATGTGAATAAATGTCTGACAGGAGGGTGCAAATAAAATGGAGCTGGGCCTTTCTCAGTGCTGTGGAACTCCAAGCACAATCCTACAGTTGTGTGGTTTTTGCTCAGGGCCCTTCTGCCTCCACCTACTCCTTGTACTTTTTGCTTGCCTTTGACAGAACATTTTGCTGCCAGGCACAGAGCTGTGGCACTTTGAGTGATGTCCCTGTTGTATCAGACAAATTTGGGATCCCCACAAAGTCACATGTGCTTGGCTTTACAGGACTGAAATTTTAATAAACCACACTGAGTCTTCCTAAATGGGGTTATGCTCAAATACCCAAGCACATCTGTTGCTTCTTTCTGTTGTTCTTTTCCAATTCTCTGCTTATTGAAGTGAAAGATAAATAGAGCCCTGGATATCCTTTTAAGACATCACAAATTATGTACAGCCAGTTTTTATGAGTGGTAAAACAAACCAGGATTTTCGTTGTATTGTCAGAATTAGGAAGATTATTTTCAGAGATGTTATAACTATCTCATTCTGGCAGAGAACAAAACTGCTTCCTCAGCATTTATTAGAGAAAAAAATCTGGTTTCAATGGAGCCTCAGCTTCACATGTCCAATTCATATAGCCTGAGCAATAGCATAGAAGATAGACTTCTTTTTTAAAAAAAAATAAAATAATAATAATAGAAAGGGCTTTGTTTTAAGAATTGGCCATGGACCAAACCATATCATGTTCAAAGTTTGTGGAAAATATCATGAATACACAAAATCCAGACACAGTATATCTGTCCCTGATTTAAGCTTTAAATTTCATCTTGTACATTTAAGAAATGTAGAAAGCAGCTCACATAATAAGGAAGAACAGAAATTGTCTAAGATTTAACCAACAGGTTGAGCCTTTCTTAATTAGGATCATCCCTTTGCACATCATTTAGGTATCCCATAAGGGACACAATTAAATCAGACGTGCTGCATGATTTTTCCATTACTTCAGCCTTTCTCACAGCTCAGCAAATAATTCTTTTTACCCAGAGCTGTGTATGTAACACTAAGACTCTTTGACACACAGCCTTAAGAGCTGTGTACCAAACCCTGATGTTTGAAATATCCCATTACAAGATAACACATCCTTTCCTCCAGAGCTGCTCTTGGCTGGGGTGGAGATGCAGCAATGGGCAGAAAAGCTACTCCTGGTGTAGGATCTCGGGCAGCAACTAACTGTGGGCAAGCAGTGAGTGTTTACACACTTCACTGCATTAGAAATTAAGCAGAGAAGACTTCTGAATTTAGAGAATACTTCTATAAAACAAAAAACAACCTTGAGCCCCACCAGAGGATTTGCAAGGAAATTTAGCACAAATGGTGTGTGTCACGCATCCAGTTTTGGCTAAAAACTTCAGCACTGGCCCAAAGAAGTGTCAGAAATTTCCTACCTCGAGAGACACCCCAGCTAAAAATGGATGTACTAAAGGAGTGTCCTTGTGGCAGAGATGTCCACAGCCTTGACCTACTCTTCTGTACTTGCTCAACTCCTCTCCTGTACTATGATTTTTTTGCTGTTAAGGCCCCTGAGCCTTGTTCTTGCCAAACCCTGGGAAGGAATCTTCTCCCTGGTACAAGGCAGGTGGCAGTTGTGAGCAGAGGATGAAAGAAATCCAGAAGAGAAAGCTGCTTGGGAAGTAACGAGTACAAGCGCTAATTTATATTTTAATGATTAAAGAGAGATTAAAGCCAACAGCATCACGATTTTAACTCTGCAGCTGGTGGGTTTCTTTGTTTTCTGGTCAATGAAGCTGAATTATGAGACGGAGGGAACTTCAAAAGTGTTAAAAGATGTCATAATAATAAAGGGAGGTCTATAATTACAGAGAGATTATTGCATATAATACGTAAGTGGATTGCACTTAAGCAGCCTCATCAAACCAATTTCCAGGGAAACTCATTGATGGCACAGATGAGAACTTCAGGTGGGAGGATGAGCTGGAGGAATGGATGAACACTTAAGGAACAAAGTCCTCGTTTTCATGCTAATGTCCCCGTGCAGCTCAGAGGAAGGGGAGAGAGGCACAGCCTTTGTAGAACACTGAGACAGGAATGCAGCAGCGCAGGGGAGGAGGAACCTCCTCTGGTGTGGTGATGAACTGCTTCAAAGGAGCCCAAAGTTGTTCATGAGACAGCAGCAGCTGTAAGCCTTCTGCAATCCCAGCACATTTTATTATTACTGCAAAATAAAGTATCTGTCTGGTATAACCAGTGACAGAGATTCATCAGGGACTGGGATATTTTGATGTTTCTGTCTTTTCATCCTGCTCTGGTTAGACAGGAAGAACGAGTTATATTCTCACAGGACCACTCAAAAAGACTTGTCCTCCCTTGTGCAAAACAGCTACTCAAGCTCCTATAATATTAAAAAGTGTTATTTAAGTTTACGTGTTATGGAAAAATGTGAAAGAAGCCTTCTCCCAAGCATCCCTCCAATTCTGTTTTGGACACTCTTAATGAAGCTGAATTGTGGTTGTCACCCAACAGAGATGAGTTGATTATTTAACCATGATTAAATCATGACCCATCAGGCTCTTTGCAAGTTTTTGTAAATTCAGAAGGTCCCTCTTTCTGAGGGTACAGGCCTCCATCCCACTCAGAAATAAAGCTACACCATGTCCATCACCACCAGTTCAGTCTTCCCTGACTCAAGCAGTATTTGACCTGGAGTTATGTACATTCCTGTAAAAAAATCTAAGCCAAATTAGGTAAATTCTTCTGTTAATGTCTGTCAAAAGACTGGTTAAATACACATTCTGGTTTGTGGGGGAATGTGACTCCTCTTTTGTACATAAAGCAGCACATGTTTCTTCCCATCAGGAAACATTAGTTTATCTTTCTGTTCTCTACACAAGAGATTTCATTTACCTCCCTGTCTGGATTTCAGATTTTTCTTCATTTTCCTACACAAAATAATGCTGATTGCTCTCTTGAGAAAGGTTGTGTAAGTTCAGCTTCAACAAGGGACCAAATTCTCAGCTGCCACCAGCTGATGTTACGCCAAGGTCAGGAGAACAGCACAGGCTTACAGCACCACAATAATTCAGAAACAGGACTCAATCCCATCCATCAGTGTTTCCTATCTTGCATCATCATTTGACACTCACTTCTGAAGACAAAATACAAAGATGAATTGAGCCCTCTGGGTTTTTTAGCTACTAAAAGTTGCACTACTTAACAATGTAATTAATCTTTTCTAGGGGTTGTTTTTTCAATCTAAAAGAGGAGTTGTCATAACATCAATTTCTGCTGCCTTTTTTCCCTTCCTGTTCTGCCTTTTGTGCATATTTGCCAGTTAACAGTTAATGTTAATTCCCCTCATTAATTTCCCTCATGCTTTTGTTATTTTTCTTCCTAAACTTAAACTTTAATCAGATAGCTGTATTGATGCACTCAGTTCAGTGGGGTAAAAGGCATTTTTCACAGTTTTTAAGTGAGAAATGGAAAATCACAGAGCAAAGCAACCATATGGTGTCTAGCACAACAGATCTGACTCTTGACAAGTTGCTCTTAAAGACCACCAAGAATCTGAACACCAGGAAGTCCAAGTATCATCACATTCATTCAAATATCTGCACACCTTGCTTTGCATCAAAGACCCTAAGAAATGGCTGGTTTTGAACATTTGACATCAGAGAGCAGCAGAAGGCAATACATAAAACTACCGCAGTCCTAATTTTTTCTGCCATTCATTCCAATGATAACTGGTCAGGCAGGCAGAACAAGAAATGAACACTAAAGACATTAGTATAACATAATATTAACAATATAATATATATATTATAGAATTTATATATTATATAGAATATATTACATACTAAATATATTAGATATATTATATATACAATATAATTTTTTTTCACTTTTTGTTTTCTAGACAGACTTTGAAGACTGTTTCCCCCTGTCCTTTCTAACTGTTGCTCTTCAGAGACTGATTCTAGATTTTGCTCTAAAGAAGAAAATAATCTAAGCCCAACTTCATCATGTAACAACTCTGAGGCACACATTCTTTAGTGTATTACCAGGTTTATTCTATTTATGCTGAATTTAAGGTTTTATTAATTAAACCCCTCTCTCAGCAAAATTTATACAATTTTCACTTCTCCTTATGCTAACACCTCTGTTAAACTCACAGTAATGCTGATCACACACACAGAATTAAACCCGTTCTTAAGCACTTGCAACAGCTGGGCCTTAGAGTCAAGTTTTCACCAAAACTTTATTTCAGCATCTCTGTTCCATCCTCATTTTTGGCAGCCTTTAAGTAGATGCTGATTTATATGCATTTACCAAACAGTTGCTGCAGCAACTCCAACTCTCCTTGTAGGAAAGGTGTATGATTTTTATTTCAGGATGGTAAAACATCTCAGCTACCAGGTGCCTCTGTATATTTACCAAAAGCTGAGCCTGACTGAAGCATAGAGAGAAAGATCTGCACTGTCTCACTTGACAGAGGCTCTGGCATATCTCCAATCAAAGCTCTCTGTAACACCAGCTCAATCAGTCAGTCTCCAGCCTTGGAGAATAACTCATTAAAAGGAGGCACGGAAGAAAAGGCAGCTCAATGGTGTTTGCAGTGATACATAAATAAAGCTGCCTTGTCATAGCAGATTCTGTGCAACTGGGACAATGGTTTAAAGCCTGACATTGATCCAGAAACTTGGTACCTCGGGGCACAGAGGAGGGAAAAGCCATTTAATCACTGACATTGGCTCTCCATGAGCTGGCACCAAGCTCGTGCCAGCAGCTCTGACCCATTGGGTGACCCCAAGACAAAGGGCTCTGCCCTCTGAGGGAGCATGGAGGGTGACAATCAGTCTGGTTAGGGGGGAAATCAGAAAGGAAAACCCAGCCAGATTTTATCTGCACTCACTGAAAAATAGTCATTATTGAGCTTTTCTCTCCCCTGCTTTGGTTACAAACATTTCTGGGAAAAGGAAAAAGGAATTGAGTTCCTGTTTTGAATAACAGCTTTCCAAAGGAAGTTCTCTGCAGACCGTCTATAACCTGATGTTAGAGTAAATAATTGCTAGATTTAATGAATGCATTTAATTATTAGAATGCACAATATCTACACTTTTTTCCCTTCAGTCACCATGAAAGCTTGGATGGGAGAACCTAATTTTTCCCTTTAAACCTTTTGATTGTGCCATGAACATGGAACAGAAGTCCCAGATAGCTGCCCTGTCAGAGGATGCACAAAGCCAAATAAATCACCCAATCACCATCACCTAAATTTCTCATTGCCCATTTTGAAATTTATAGCTGCTCAGCTTTCCTTTCAAATATATCTTCCAGTTGGCTCTTTCCCTTCAAGAGCAGCATGACAGGATGCCAGATCTTTTTGAAAACCCATTGCAGCAGACTATTTTCATTACACACCATGCTGGATTGCTTAAATGTCTAGTCAGATCTCAATCTGCCCTAAGCCCCACACGACACTCATTTTGCTCCCTGACATCCCCTGGATTCTCTGAGGTTTCCAGCAACAAAACACAGGATGCTGCAGATCTGGGAGAAAGTGACAGCCCAAGGATTAACCTGCTTGTTGATATTCGTGTTCCAGCACATCCCCCGACAAACAGAACACTCCAGGGGTCAAAAAAAGAGAGAATACAGATTATTTTGATCAGGACTACATGTGTCTGGGAGACTAATCCAAAATTAATTAGATCTGGGCTGCATAATATTCATTTGGATTTGTAAACATGGTGACAGGGGTATGGGGATTATGCAGATAGAGAAGAGATAAGGTAACTAATTTGTTGATGATGCTTTAATAATGTCGCATATGTACTCTTTTGTCTTAATAATTGTGAAAAATAAGGAATATTTGGGTGTAAATTAGTGCGTGTAGACAGCATTTCATTAAAAATGAAGATGTTTCATTCGCAGAAATGAGATAGAGATAGAAATGGTTTTAGCAATTATTATCTAAATAACATTTAAATGAAGGTTTCCATGTGGTATTGCAGTCACCAATTCAGAGCAGTACAAGGAATGTGTTTTTTAAAAGCCACCTTTGTTAGCTGGAAACAGAAACTGATTTATTTTGAAATAATTATTACTCCCTACCTTTTTTTAACCGTAAGGAAAAACTTTGATGTGCTGCCCTATTGATTTCAACAGTGGTACAAGAGTAATTTAATTTTTAAGCAGCTTCTCCCCTCAATCAGCTGAGCCTCAACCTTTGCGTGCCAGTGAGACAAACCCCAGTAGTGTTTAATAATGGAAAAAAAACAAACACCAAAACCTTGCAAACCTCCAGCCAAACCCTTGAAGTTACAAAAATACCAGGGCAGCTGATGATAGTGTCCAGAGAAACAGACAGATCACATTGCCTAATTTCATCTGGCCTAGGAGGGGTGTTGGGGAAAAAAGTTCTCCTCAGGATTTACCTGAGGGATTGAAACAGATCCTGATGGATTCCCAGTCTGTCTGACACAAAGCATTTATCAGTTTAGGGGGGAGAGTGGCAAGAAATATGTGCAGAAGGTATGAAAATGGAAACTCTGAGCACTCACATATATTTTAGCAAATTTTTGGAGACCAAGCCATCTTGATTCAGTCGCTAAATTTCACATCCCCCAGCCCCCTATCAACATGATCCAAGTGAGATAGCAATCTGCACTTGTGCTGTGAGCATGTCACAATCAGACCATTGCTCATTTTCCTTTTACAAAGGGATTGGATCCATGACCCTGTCCCAAACTGTGTTCTGAGCAAAGACTTCTCTCATTAAAACTATCTCTGAAGTTATCCTGTTGCATATATATTAAAAACTCAGTCATTCCACAGATAAAATTATCAAATGAAACTGAAATACAAATATTTCAAAGAGGACTGACAGCAAGCAAGTTCAGAGAACTGCACGCTTGCCAAAATGCCAAAGGCCCCGAAAGCTGAGAGAAGATGAGAAAGAGAATAATGCTTGCTTAATGAATAAAACCTCTGGGACAGGTTTTGTGCTGTGTCTGTACAATCCCAGTGCCCCTGTGACCTCCAGCACTCCTGCAATAAACAAACGTGTCACATCAGGGGAGCTGCATCAGGATAATGGGCAAGGGGAGGGTGAAGATGTGGAAAGGCTTCTTCCTTTCACCACCACGAGAGGCTCAAATTAATTCTGTAAACACTTTTGACACCTCACCACAGTGTCCCCAGAGGATTTGCTGTTGGGAAATGCGTCCCTCAGTGCTGTTTGCACATCAGCAAGGCACCATTTCCTTCCTCTCCTGCTTGCTGGAGCTTCCTCCAGGATTCAGCACCTTTGCAAGCAGCCAGCTGACCCCTGAAATACCTGCTTCAGTTCTAGGCAGGCTCCAGGCAGAAGCTCTACAAAGTGTGCTTAAAGCAGAACGCCCACAGAAATAAACAGGGGGAAAAAAAAAAACCAAACTAGAACAAACATTTTCTTCTTTAACATCAGCAAAGTCCAGCAAGTATGCTGCTGCAATATTTAATAGAGTGCAATCCAAGGGGGATTGTGCAGTGTCTAACCGAGGGCTAACATTAAAAGGGTATTTGCAGAGGAGAAGAAACCCAACAGGAGTGTAGTAGAACTTACTATGCTGTACACAAGCTAAAAAAGAATTTTTTAAAAAAGTGCTAGTCAGAATTTCTTTCAGAAAGAATATTTTTCACTAACATGTTTTACTCCCAGGAAGCCAACAGATATCAACTCCTAATTTTGCCTGCAGCTCACCATCCATACACAAAGTACTTTCCACCCAAGATGCTTCCCTGTGTGTGAAACTGAACACAAATAGTGGTATGAAGTTCTGGCAATGCCATGTTAACCACGGAAGTCTGAATTTGTGCATTTATTCCCTAGAGCTGTGCTAGAGCAAAATTAATCCAGCAGGTATCTCCAAATATCCATGCAGTCAGGAGTAAAATATAAAAATTCAGAACCACAAAGCTCATCAGAAAAATCAAAACTCTGGGGAGCAAGTCATGCTCAAAGTAATTAAAAATATTTTGCCTCTTTGGCCTAGAAAATGCCAGATCAGTCTCAAGCAAGGCAAGAGCACTCAGTGATATGATGGGGATTCAGTGTCACAAATCTTCACTTGAAAAAAGAGCCCCAAACGGAGAGTTTGGGTTCTGCTCTGAAAGTGTGAACTTGCTGTGGGAAATGTAAAATTTCTTGTTGCAAAGACTTTTACACCTGTCTAATTGGAAAGCTCTGAACTTCCTGTGAATAAGACAAGCAGTAGGGAATACGATTTTCAAAAGGGGTAAGCCCTGAGGCAGCACAAATAGCTTAGACTGGGGAGGAATCAGATTTTTCCTGATATCTGGCATTAGGGGAGTTTCAATTTATTGGGCCCTTGGCCTCATCTTTGGAGCAACAAGGATGGAAAAAAAATCCAAATCCTGCAGCCTTTGGGCTCTGCTTTGGATCCTGGAAACTCCTCACAAAAAGAGAATACTCACTCACCAAAAAGGGGGAGAAATGCTCATTCACCAAAAAAGGGAAGAGAAATCTCACCAAAAAAAGGAGAAGAAATCTCCCAAACCTCTGGTTCTCTTTGAGGCAGTTGCTGTGGGCTGAGCATGTCTCAAACCCACCTACCCCAAACCAGACACCAACAGGCAGCTAAAGCCTTACTGACACAAGACAGGCACTGCTTGGGCTGAAGTGCTTATTTTAAACCCCAAAATGCTACTTTAGGGTATTAAAGGGCATTTTCTTGGACCCCCCAGGAAGTTTCCACCTTCTCTTGTGTGCATGTGCTCCCCAGGCTGCTGTTCACCTCCACATGCAGGATGTGAATCCAGGTTCACTGCATTCCCGCTGGAACAGCATTTCTGGGGCTGCACTGTGTAATACTGACACAAAAATAGTCTGAACAAAGGAGATTGGATTTTTTCCTCTCTCCTTTTTTTTTTTTAAACCTGAATTCAGCTCAGCAGTCCCATGGAGAGCTGGGCCAGCACTCTGTAACACAAGGGAGGAGCAAGAGCTGAACACATTTTATCCTGAGAGCACAGCATTATTCTAATTTAAGGAACCCCCACGTTTTTCTTCAGACTGTCTAGACTGTAGAGGTTATTTCTCTGTGTCTGGTCCACACAGAGCTAACTCTGCAGCTATTATTACACTGCAAACATTTCTGAGCTAGCTTTAACCCAGGCAGATGGGAAACAAACACCATATAAGCTTATTGCAGTTGCCTGACTACAAGGAATAAAGCCCTCACTTTCCAGTTCCATCAAAAACTTGTATTTCCTGAAGAAAGGAATACAGAAAGACATAAATTCCTGAGCATCACTGTCCTAAACATGCGACACTCACACCAATGCACAGGAACACAGAGATACTTTGGAGAAACAAATCAGTTCTTGTCTGCAAAACATGAGTTTCAGTAAGCACAATCAATAACATGCCAACACCAGTCATTCCTGGAATTTATACAAATGACACCAAATATCATCACTTGCCTCAGTATCACAGTATTCATCCATATATGTGGAGCACATGATTGATCTGACTGAGAAAATCTGGAGATTTTATTTTGGAAAGTCATGTAAACTCCATGAGGGGCACAGAAAGAGATCGATGACACCATTTGGCCACATGGCAATGCACAAAGATTAGACGGAACAAAAAAAAATCACATGGATTAGAAAGGGATCAAGTAACAGAAACTATCCAGCTGAAAAGTCGCAAGTTTAAATAGGATACAGAATCTCTAGTCCATATTGAAGTCATGTCACTGGTTAGAGATGAAGATTTAACACTGGAAAACAGTTTGCAGGCAGCTGTTTTAATATCAAATTTGCACCAAATGGTAACTTCCCCTAAGGTGGTTTAACTAGACCTACCAAAAGAGAACACATCACTTTTGCTTTATCATTTTCTAGTCCAACAGAATCATAACAGCTAAAAATACTAATGAATTGTTTTGGATATGTAAATTGGCCCAGAGAATTTATCCAATACCACCCTTTCTCCTCAGTCACAGATTTTGAAACAGCAATTTTTACATTTTCCTTCATAACACTCATTTTTATGTCTGTGTAGAGGAACTGATATGAAAATAAATTCATTAATGTTTGGAAAGCACTAATAAATTAACAAGCCTTCCTGAACAAACTGCAGACAGAAACTTTTCATCTCCCCAGACACCCAACATGAACAATAGAGAAAGCAGAGAGATACAAACTGTTCCAACAACAAAAATATTGTATTTACAAGACATGGCACCCTTGGCATGTTTTAGAGAGGGCAATGAGGATAAAATGCAAAAGAATTTTGGGAAGTTCTGTGGTGTCATGTCTTGTAAATACACAATGCATTGTTCCTCTTGCTGAGTACAGAAAAGCCAGACTACCACAAGAAGTTGGAGAGGGGTAAATTCAAACCACAACCTCAAGTCTCAGCGGGTTAATGCAATTACATTTTACTCCTGAAATATATTCCAGCGTCCTCTGCCATCAATTTCTAAAACCAAACAAAAATTGACCAAGTAAACAAACAAACTCCAAAGGAAACAACTGAAACTCAATCCACTTCATCCAAGAAGAAACTGCTCTCAGGGCAGATCTACCAGGTGTTATTTTTAAGAGCTTCTTAATCACTACAGAAACTTGCTTCATTCCCTCTGATATTTCCATAATCTCAGTTGACAACTATTTCAAGAGTGAAAGATAAAAATAGTTTTTATAAGTCTCCATTCATCCTCCCCTCTTTTATAAAAGTTTGCATCTACATACACGTGCACATATAAATTAGAGAGAAGCAAAAAATGCAAAAACGTTGGAACAGATAAAGCTATTTCATAGAGATTATTTTTCTTGTCCTAATAATATTTTTGACATATCAGAACTTGCTTATTTCACATTATCACACCAAAAAAAGTTAAGTACTTTTTGCAGATTATGAACTTGGGACATTCAGTTATTTCATTGCTACCCAAAAAATTCCAGAAGGGACAAATAAGTACAATAAAAGCTTTGAATCATCTTAATTCTACATTATTTGGGGTGCAGATTTCCAGCCATTTTCCTGAAGTTAGCCTGAATACAACAAACAAGGCTCAGTAAGGAAAAGAAACCACATAAATTGTCACTTACTGCGCTTGCAGGAACACCACCGCTGCCACAGGTCCCAGAAAAGCTGCTGCTGCTTGCACAGCATTCACCTCAGTAACTTCTGGTGATTTTGCCTTAATTAAATAAATTATCTCTGCCTGGGCAGCGCCTGAGTCCTCCATGGCACAGCCACTCAAGGGAGATGCAGAAAACCTGAGTTCAGTTGCTCTCCTCCACCTAGGATGGGGCAGGTGTGAGCCTCTTGTTTAAAAAGTCATCTTAATCCTCCCAGAAAAAAAAACCAAAACAAAAACAACAAAACAAACCTAAAATTTCTGCTGACATTGCTTCAGCCACTGAGTTACTTACCTAGAGATTCCTCTCCAGCTAAGAAACCTTACTGCAAAACACTACAAGAGGCACAGCTGTCCCAGCTCTGAAGGATGGGGACATTTGAGGCTCAGGAAGGTGGCCCTGTTGCTCAGTTTGTGGGTGACCACCATGAGGTATCCATCCAGATGTCACTGGCAGTCCCACTGCAGCAGAAAATACAGCATTTCCTTTAATGGGTCATAGGAAAATAGGTGATTCTCAGAAAATGTTGGACCACACTTTTCTAATTTCAACAGAGCTGACTGGTGTATCAGCAGATTAGGCTGCTTGCTGCCTGGAGCCACAGATGCTAAAAAAACTTGCTGCTTTTTATTCTGGTAATTAACAAGTTATAAATTCATAGATGGCATGTTATTATCATCCTAGGCAATTAATACCTGTGTGTTTGTTATTTTATGACATGCTAACACGAAATTTCCAGTGCTGCATCAAGCAAATGCTGCTTTGGTTATTTTTTCCTTCTGCTGCAGATACAAAGCAGAGACTGTGAGGAAAGCTATCTTTGATGAATTTCTATCCTGAAGCTTATAAATCAACTTGATAACTGCTCTCAATCCATGCTGGCAAATTAAACGTAGTTCTACATCAGTGGAAAAAAAGTTTTTTCTTCCAAGAGCTCATTTGTACTTTCTGTTGCTCTGCCCCCACCTTGGCCCACTCCCTGGCCTCAGCTGGTGTAAATCAGAGATGCTCCAGTGTCTTTGGCAAATGATTTCTACCAAGTGAGGATCTCATGGGCTTTTTGCTGTTTCATCTCTCCAGAAACTGAGCAGTGATTCCTTACATTGGATTTCTCCATCAGAGATTATGACCCCTGAACTGCGCAGGGAACTTCACCACTGCCCTCAAATAAAAGCAGATTTTTGGTGCTTCTCTCCTTAAGGTGGGACACAGCAGGGATCTGCTCCCACAAGAGGCTCTTGCTGCTTCTGCCACTTGCATTTTCAAATCATACAGCAATTAATAACAGAAAGAGCAGCCCCAAAAAATTGGCTTTTAAACAACCCAGATACAACAGCTTCCAGCTCAATTATTTTTATAAGCTCTGGCCATGATTAGCTACTGCTCCTGCATCAAAGGAGAGTTAACAGGATGGAAATTCATAATTAATACTTGATTTGTTTACATATTTCACAGTATCTTTATGCTACAGATATCTAAAATAATTTTCATCACAGGATTTCATGTTTAATGGGAGAATAGAAGATCAAAAACCAAAGAAAAGGTAGAAAAAATAAGTAATTGTTTTCATGTTATACATTTTGACCATCACAGAAGCCCAACTTTCATAACTTCTTTTGCTACACGGTACCTCAAATGTCACCAAAATGAAATCAAACCCATTCTCTCTCCATGTCCAACCATTCATAAAAAAAGTTTTATTTTACTTAATAACAACTGAAATAGTGAAATATTGTCCATCAGAACACATTCCTGGGAAAATGCTGATCCTTTTAAAATCACAGTTTCCTATTAATTGCAAATAGGATATTTTTTGTTTATGTTTTTTTGGTTTTGAGCTTCATCAAAATGTTTGATGTTTGTCTCATCATTAAAAAATAAGAGACTAAGTGTTTGCTTTTCTGGAGTACAATAATGTAAGTTATCAAAAACTATTTTTTCAAACTTTTTATTTGTGAAAAATAGGAGGATTATAAAGTCCCATGCAGTAATTTTTCATTTCCTGTGAAGTGAAAATTTGTAATTTGGATTTGTGTTCAATAACCAATAATGGGCTCTAGAATCAAGATGAGAAAGCAACAAAAAAAGCCCATGAAATATTTTGTGTTCCATATGATTGACCAGAAGTTCATAGCCAAGGTCAGGGAAGGGGTTGGGGATTGTTTGTCAAATCCAAGATGTTTGAGTTTTACCAGCTTAGAGGACATTGGGAAAACCCTCTGGACTCCACTAATTAGATCCAACATTCAGTGATGGATGATTCACTTCCAGGTTAAGGAACTTCCACGGTCAGTAGACACCTTTTATAGATACCTCAGCAGAACCAGCAAGGGCATTTAGTTTACAAAGTTGAGCTATTTTTTTTTCTGTGTAGCTCAAAAAAACCCCACTCACCCCCATTATGGCTTTCCCTTTTAAATATTAACTATAGGGGCACAGAACTGGAAGGGATCCCCTGGGGATCTGTATCCTCATTATGTGATATTGAATCCCTTTCACAAACTACCACAATATTAAAGACAATAATGGTGTTTGCTCTCACTAACACTATGCAGAATTTTAATTTAGCCCTATGGATAAAATGAAGACTGATTATTTAAATGGTTTCTCCTTTTTTTGGCACATTGACTCATAGCTTCCTAATCCTCCGTTAGCAACCTTAAACATGTGTTTTTCTCTCAGTTGTACATGTTCATGCAGAACATCTATCCATTTGTTTCTAAAATTCTAAACTCACTAATGCTTATTAACAAATTCCATTAGCTAAACAAAAATAGGCTCTCTGCTCTTCGTCATGGAGAGGGAATGAAAGAAAGGAATAAATAAGTAAAATTACATGCCTTGTGGTTTAAAAGTCAGAAAATAAGGGAGTAAGGGCAGCACACTTTAGTGGGTTTAGATACAGCACATTCCTTGCAATTGAAGGGAGATATCAGGAATTTTAAAGCCAGCTCCTTGGTGTCATCCAGGAGAATGATGTGTTTGCTTACTGGGACCAGAAGCTCCAAGAGAACCTTCTGTGGAAAAGGTTTTACAGCAAGTTCTGTGAGCCAGAGAGAAGTTTGATCAGAGGATCCATGTTTACCCCTGAAAGAATTTTCCACCCAGGTCACTGACATAGAAACCAAGAAAGAAAGAAGGATAAAGAAGAGAGACTGCAACTGCCTATTCCAATATTGTATTTGCAGGGAATGCCCCAATGAAGGCAGGAATGATGAATCTGACTCCAGAAGGCTAATTTATTACTTTATAACACTATATTAAAAAATACTATACTATACTAAAGAATCCTGAAAGGATACTTACTAAATGCTAAAAAGATAATAATGAAAACTCCTGACTCTTTCCAGAGTTTCCACACAGCTTGGCCCCAACTGGCCAATGAGTCAAAACAACTCACACAGAATCCAAAGAAACAATCACCTGTGGGTAAACAATCTCCAAACACATGAGCAAAACAGAGGAGAAACAAATGAGATAAGAATGATTTTCCTTTTCTCTGAGGTTCATCAGCTTCCCAGGAGAAAAATCCTGAGTAAAGGGATTTCTCCAGGAAATGT
This sequence comes from Zonotrichia albicollis, assembly GCF_047830755.1. NCBI lineage: Eukaryota > Metazoa > Chordata > Aves > Passeriformes > Passerellidae > Zonotrichia > Zonotrichia albicollis. Next base: position 3,113,222 of record NC_133820.1, read on the forward strand.
GAATGCCACACTCCAATAAGCACTTTGTCTTTCCTGACTAATTAGTAAGGTGTAAACTTATGAGTTTTGTAAGAATGTCTAAAAAGCATGCATGCTAAAATAAAAACAGGGTTTGAAGCCTTCTGAAAACAACTGTGTTGCTTTGTATTGTCTGCACCTCAACTACGACAGCCTTGCACGCAATTTTTGTGAATTTTTGTTTCTGCTCCCAGACATGGAGAGAGTCACGAGGCTGAGGATGGAGTGTGAGGTGATGTTTGTGGTGTGGGACCACCCAGCCTGGAGGCAGCCGTGCACATTCCACAGGGGCAGGGCAGGGAACGCAGGACACTGCATTTCTAAACACTCATTTGAGCGCTTAAAATCGCGTGGATTACTTGCTTGGCTCTCCTAGACATAAACCAGGAGAGCCAAGCAAGTAATTCACATCATTTTAAGTGCTCAAATAATTACATCCTTTTTTTATACACAACTTTCCTTGCTGTGATCTTGACAATCTTCTCCTCACTTCATAACTAAAGAGTTTCAGCCATTCCCATGTTATTCCTTTCAGACCCCTCCAAAGATTTTTTTCCTCCCACAAGAACAATCTCTGTGTGTGCAGGCAGACCCTCTACTGTCTCTAAATTGCAACTTGAAGTGAAAATGTAGCTTTTATAGATGCAATGATTCCTTCATTTCCCAACTTTGGCCTGGGTCACAGCTGACCTGGTAGCTCCCTTTGTAAGATCTTTGCTGAGCAGCTCAGCATTCACCACTTGAAGCACCAAGTCTGTATCCAGAGAAGGTTTTTTTAAAACTGGTGAATACTATCAATAATATGCAAAATATTGTGGCTCAATCAATCATTTGATAAAAACTGAAATTTAAATTAAAAATACACATTCCTGGTAGATATTCTTAGATTATGAGGTTAAATATATATACAAATCTATACAAATCCAAAATCTTATAAAGTTTTCTTGAGGTACAATTTTGTCAAAATAACTTCTATCAAATTGAAAGTATTGTTTTTTATCTGTTCTGCCTATTTATTGTGTGGAATTCTTTCTTGTAAAAATCAGAGAGGATCATTCACTTCAAAATTTACAAAACTGACAACAGCTTTGATCAAACGACCTGAGAAATATTTTTAATATGATTAAATAGGATAATGTGAGTACAGTTTATCTATTTGATAATGGTCCAAACCTGCCTAAAATTTCTCACTATCACTAAGTTCAAAATGACCAAAGATTCTTCAGCTTGAGAAATCTTCTCATGTCAATGGTGCCTGATGCTTTTAGAGTTATTTGAACTCTCAACCCAAGGTATTTATTTTTCCCCTTTTTTCTAACTTAAAACCATTTTAATGTACCACATATGTAAAGCTGTATGAATCAATCTATGGCATTATTTTGAATAATGCGGCTTTTTTTTTTTAAATAATATGGATGGAGATGGCTTTTCTGGTTTTATGTAAAGTTACAATATTTTTTGGTAAACAAGGTGCAAACAGTATTTCAAAAACTGATTAAACATCAACTCTTTATCATGGATATCCTCAAGAAAGGAGTATATATATACCATATACACACAGAATGTGGAGTAGAAATTTGGTATAAGACAGGAAACAAAGACAACTTTTCACCTTACATCTAAACTCAGTTTTCTTTTTAATTTCTACCCTTATTATTTATATATTTTGTATTTAAATACTTGTGGTGGTAAAGAAAGCATTGGCCTGAGACTCATGAAATAATATTTAAAGGAGTTTCTCCAGAATCCTCCAGTCACAAATTTAATGGAGGGTGATTTTACTGCCTGTGTCTGCTATGTCTGCCTTCAGTGTTGTCTTCTTGAAAATAGTTCCATTTTGTCCCCACACTTCCTGCTGTTTTATGTGGTAAAATAGGTCTCCTTTTAGAAAAGCAGCTAATGCTGCAGGGAAAGTAAAATGGACCAGTGCTATTCAGTGTTCATACAGAAAAGGTTTTTACTTCCTGCTCCTGGAGTCAGGGAGAGATAAAAAGATTTATTCCCTCAGTATTCAAATGGTAAAAGAACTTGTCTTATCTTGTTCTTGCTTAGCTCAAAGCTGGGCTTCTAAAATCACTAAAAAACAGGAAAGAAAAAATGAAACCAGGATTACAGCTGGCTCATGGGACTATGGCAGTGCTGTGTTGGGGGGAAAAAGTACATTTCCATTCTCCCTTTTGTCCTGGCGAATCAAAGGCCCTCTGATTGCTGGTGTCACGTAATACCGCTCAGAAAGGAATTAAGTGGCCAGTGAGAATGTGCTTCTATCAAAGAGCTGGCAAATTGCAAGATTTAGAAGCCCAGAGGTCAGTGTAAATCTCCATATCAGAGGCAGCAGAATGGAAAGGGGGGAAACAGAGGTGGGAGGAATCCATTGCAGTCAGCTTAATCCCTTACATCCAGATTTCTGGGAAAACAGACATTAATGATCCCCTCTCACTTTTGAATCACGCTGTGATCACCCAATTACTTTTGCTTATAAAGACTTCACTTTTTTGTTCCTAATTCAGTGTTTTGTTTTTATCTCACAGAGATGCAGAGTCCAGCCTGAGGAGGAGCTGAGCCCAGCACAATAACAGCTGCCTCAGCTCCTGCCATCTCTCACTAAAAGATGATTCACCAAACCCTCCTGGAGAGAGATGTTTGTCATCTCAAGAGCTCACCAACCATTCATTCAGCTTCAGATTGCTCCAGATCAAAGCCTTCCTGAGCCAGGTGGGAAAAGGGTGGTTGAGGGCAGGGCCAGGAGAGGCCAGGATTTAGGAGCCTGCTCTTGCTGGGTTGTGCTTTTGGAGCTCTGAAGAAAGAGTCAGAGAGCTGCAGTGCAGATCACCTGTGATGACCAGAGGCATGGACATATCTGACCCCCTTCACCCCTTTTTTCCCCATGCGAGCAGAAAAAAAAAATCATTTTGCGTTCACTTGAAATTTTATCTTTTCAACCAAGAGTTTTGCTCACTGTCTAGAATTCCCTCGTATTTCAAGTGCTCATAATTCTGGGAAAGAAGCAGCTAAGTGTGGCTCTGGTCTTAAAATTTCCTCCAGTGGAACTAACTGCTAATGTCAGAAGGAAAATAAGCACTTCCCTGCTAAATCTCCTCTCAGTTACAGACTGTGTTTAATACTCTGTAAAGGAGCAGAAAAACAATTCCTCCTACTGCAGAGCATAGAAGGATCCCCTTTTGAGTCAAGCTTTTGGACACTAATTTGTGTTTTGGGTAACTAGGGCTGTTTGCCTCAATGACATTTCCCTTTCCAAAGAAAGATTAATTTTCTTATTCTCCACTAAACTGAAATCAACAGATCCCTTATGCTGAAATTTGCATGACAGAGCACTGTCAGTGGCAAAAGAATTGAGCTTTCAATGTGAGCATCTAAAATTACACACTGTCTGCTCAGATTGCCACGGGGAAGATGAAGCGAAATTTTCTGCCAAAAAGAAAAAATTAGGAAAAAAACTTTTAAAAAAATTAAAAAAAAATATTGAAAAAGCAGGTGTTAGCTAAGACTGGATGAAATTGGCAAACCTATGCACAAATACCCCTTTTAACAGGAGACACTAATTCTATCCTGGGGTGATTGTTGCCCCAGTTTTCTGTTTGGTCAGTGAGGGCAGAAGGGACACCTCAAACACTTGCAGTTCCTCTCACAGAGGCTGCTGAGCATCCTCAGCTCCTTGCTGTGGGTGTCTGCTTTGCACGTGCTGCTAACAAATGCAGGCAGCCAGGCTCGCTCATCCCCCTGCATATGGAGCTTTGTTCAATGCAGATGGTGCAGTTTAAGTTGTCCATAATTAGGACTCATGTCACTGTAACTTGCATGCCTTTCATAATGGGATATAAAGCCCCCCATCTGCTCTGAAGCACACTGATGTAAATAGCTCACTGGAGCAGCTTTTTTGTTTGTTCTGCTTATAGTAAAAAATAAGGAATTAGCAGGGCTGCCTTGACAGGGTCTCTTCATCCATTCCCTTTGCACTTGTCCCTTGCCCAGCCCTGGCTCCAGCTTCTATTTCCCTTCAGTTGCTCAGGGAGGACAGAGCTAATCCCCAGAAGGGAAAGCTCATTTATAACTGTAATTACAGCCCACTGGGAGCAGCACAGACCCAGTGCAGGCTCTTGGCATCTCTCAGAACTGCAGCAAGCACGAAAGGGAAGAGTTTCCCTCTGTAAATTAGAGGAGCATCTGATATCCTCTTTGGAGATGACATCATTCCCTCTCTTAGGGTGACTGCCTGACCAGACTGTGCTCCTGCATTGTGCTTATTCTCACATCCTTCCATCAGCTCCAGAGAAGGCAGCTATTACACTAATTTAACTGCACACAGAGTCCTCTTGTAGAACCAGCCACTTGTGAAACAACTGAGAGAAACAGATTTCTTTTACACTCTTGAGGAGTTTCACTTGGTTCATCTGTGACTTCCCAAACCTCCGCCAAAATGGCTGGGGAAACAGAGATCAGGCACTTTCCTGTGCTGAGTCCTGTGATCACTGCACTGGGGCTGGCCTGGGGGGAGAGCAGGGGAGCCCATTACCAATCAACAGAATCTGTCTTTACATTTCCAGCATCACCTTTCTAATCTTCAGTTTCAACCAGTCGGGAAAACCCCGCACAGCTCAAGCCTTGCCATCATATTTGCTTTTTTTAAAAAACAAATACGAGCTTTCCAATATTAAAAAGATATAGGAAAAAACAATTTTTTTTTTTTTTTGTTAGTAAAAGTATCTTGTGGATCGCCCCATACATTTTGCATGACCCTGAAATCAGCTCGTACCTCAGAGGAGCAATCATCCTGCCAGTGTTCTTCACAAGGCACTATTTTTAAACACTGCCTTTCAAAACCACCCAGTGTTTCTGCTGACACAGGGCAAAGCTTTCTGGATGCTTTCCTCATCTCCCAGTATCGTTAGCTGCAGGATCAATACTTCCAGCTGGCTCACCAGAGACCCTTACCTTGACAGAGCAACCTCATGTGGGAGCAAGGCTGTGGAACAGCATCTGCTGGGCTCTGTGGATGTCTCAGCCTCACCTATCACAAAGCTGAACAATGTCTTGATTTTGGACATCTATAATTATAGGAACTCTTCTCCAACTATCACATCCCCACAGAGATGTTTAGATGTGATGCTGTATCAGTAAATTTTGCTTTTCTGGGTGCTCTTCGGGTAATTTTCCTCACGTTCACCATAATTTCTTTTCCCCACTTGGAAATCTCTGTGTGAGAATATATTTCTGCATCTGAAAGAGAAATGGAGTGCACAGAGCCCTGTGCAGGTGAACAATGAGTTAAAGGGGGTAAGCACATCCCTGTGCGAACACCTAAGTCTCCAAAACCTGGTTATTGTTATATCAATCCCACACTGTAAGAATAGGCAGATTCACAGTAGATGTCTTCCTTAAGAAGACATGAAAGTTACTGGAAAATCTGCTATTTGTTTCACGGCTGCAGATAAAACTGGAAAATAGACTATTGCAAAATATTGTCAAAACTGAAAATTTGATAATTTCATAAAATGGCAAACCTAATGCCCCTTGTTTTGTTAGACATGTCAAAAGATGACAAAAATCTTGTTCACAAGTGATGATTTGACCTTAAAGGCAAAATTCTTTTCTTATATGAAAACATTCTGCAATTTTTCCTCACAATTTCCCCTCTTTCCCATTGATCCACAGCAAGAACATTACATAAATTAATATTCAGGGACTTAAGATCTGCTTCTTACAGGGATTTAATGCTTCTTTTTGCAGATACACATTGCTTTGTTAGTTTAAAAAAAATCACGTTTCCTAAGCTAAATGAACTTCAGGAGAATATAATTATTCATCTGTCAAAGTAACTTAAAATTTAAATTATCACCTTTTAAAATGCCCATAATTATTTGAAGTCAATACTAGAAAGCACATGCTTGTGTAACATTAGGTCATCTTAAGCACTGCTCCATTTCCATTTTAAGGCTCCTTTCATTAGTTTTGATGCAGTGTTTCCATGTGCTTCTGGGCTGTAGCTGTTTTAAAAATTCCATTTAATTCATCTACTACAGCAATTTTTTAATTTTTAATGTCCAGTGCATGTTAACAAGGGGTTGGATTGTTCTGGCACCCAGATAATTTTGTGTTGATCTGCTTGTGGGAGACTGAGTAGGAAGTAAGGACGCCATTAAAGTCACTAAGTATTTAAAAATAAGAACCCAAACTGTCCAAACCTAAAAAAAGAACTCAGAAATAAAAAAGAGAATATGCTCATGTATTTAGAAAATCTGTCAGATTCCTCTCTCTGTTTGCAGCAAGTCCCCTCTAAAGCAGAGCTTCTGCAGAGTGGAAAGAATGGGTTCCATCCATTAGATAGATGCTTAGATACTTTTTCCATGCTGAAAACAAATGAACAAATAGGAGCTGAGAGCAAATGGCAGTCCTGATATCATTTGTTTTCTAGGGTTTCCTTTTCAGACAAATCTAGTTGAGATAAGCAAGGTCCTATTCACTGGCAGTACTGGGACCAGGGTAGAAGCTCTCCCAGGCACAAATTAAAGCCTGGTTGTAAAACTTTAAAATCAGCAACAGGGTCCTGGAAGAATCAAAAATCTCTTCTGGAGTAACAGGGTGTGGGGTGTGCACCCTAACGCAGCAACAGGGAAAACTGAAATTCTGAACCTCATCTGGAGTGATCCTGCTGGGGGAATGATTTTCAGCTTGTGAATCATCAGAGGTTCCATCAGAAAAAATTCTGCCCTTGTTTTCCAGAAATCTGAACCTGTGCCCTCTCTTTTACATCCAAGCACAGGCTGCAAGTGGCAGCCTCCTAATTCTTTTATTCCTAATTTTTTTCAACACGACTGCGCCTTTGTGAGTATGGGAAAAAAGATCACAAATAAGCCAGAACACATCACAGATTCCAAAAAAACCCAGCAAAAACAAGCCAAGGTTTCACCTGGGGGTTCAGCCTTGCTGGGGAAGGGGCACTGGGGCAGGGCTGACAGTCCCAGGGGGGTTCTGGACTCTGGGCAGGCTGGGGGAGCCCTTGGGAAAGGGGGTCAAGACCCTTCAGTGGCCTCAGGGCCCTGGTGGTTCTGTTGGAATATTGATTTAAGACAGGCAATAACTCAGCTGGCAGGAGGCAATTTTAAACCATGGGTTGTTCTGACAAGATGCTGCAAACTCATATAATATTTTTAAAGAGTTACAAAAACCACCCTCAGACTGCACAGAAGCACTCAGCAACTCTGCTACAGGCCAACAAGTCTTCTTTTGGCTTGTGCTGAGGCAGGGGCAGGAGATAAAACATATAAAACCCTTTATCACCTCCTCTCAGACCTTGCTGCTGCAAACTCCTGCCCTGTCACACCTTTTTAGACCCCCAAGCTTTAAAAGGGCACAGTGTGGGGTCTGTTGTAGTGTCTGTGTCATTTGAGAGCTGCTTTGGAATATACGCTCTCTGTGCTATCAGATAAGAGCAAATATATCACCAGGATGTTTGCATTTGTGGGATTTTTTTCAGTGTATCAAACTGCTTTTAGATAAGGTTAAAAATCATGGCCTGCCTTGATATTTTTAAAGCATTACATGCCTTTGAAAGAATATAGGGTGGATGTAGAATACTTATGCTGAGCCTCAGGGAAATGTTGTACAACTCAGTTTCACATTGAGTAGTGCTGCTCTGGGCACTGATTTCTGAAGGGTCTGTGGCTCTGAGAGACCTGGACAATGGCACTGAGCAATCACCAGCTTCCCTGGGCTCCTCAAGTGACAAGAAAGCTCCAAAAGAGCTCTGGTTTTTAGGTTTGACCAATAACAAGACAAGCCCCAGGGAGGGTGGCTCTTTAGAAATCATTATTTGATTATTATTTCTATTATTGTAGAAATCTGGGTGTGAAAACATCTCCCTGTTGTGCCTCTGTTTTCTTTCCAATTTGTCTTTTTATATGGAGTAGTTTTACCACTGCTTTACCAATCTGCTAGCCCCACCTAGGGAGGCACTTGTTTCTAAATATGAATTATCTCTGTGAGGTGAATTACCTGAATTATCTACTTAGTGAAAGGGGCTGTGGTCTAATAATGTGTGCTAAAATGCATCCTGACATTTTCTTCTTTCTTATTGCACTTCTGCTCTTCAACACCATTGAGACACAGCTCAGCTACTATCATGTGAAATAAAATGCACTTCCATTGCCTGAAAACTGGGTTTCAATAGGGAAAATCTCTATTTTGAATTGAATCCCGTCTCTTTTTCAAGGTTATACACAATTTTAAGACAGAAACTTCTCTCAGCCTAAATGAAAATATTTAACTTGAATAGAGTGGATTAAATTATGAAGGCATGATTTAATCTCATTCTAGATAGGGCAAATAACAAACTTCCATCTGAGACAGACACTAAATTAATACTCTTGTTAGTGCTTTCAGTAAAACTTTTTTTCTAAAAATATGAATTTCAAAAGCTGAAAAACTTGTTTTACTTTTTTAACATTAAAATGTACAGTCAGAAAAGAAACCATGGCTGAGTAGTGCTCCTGGCTGTAAGTCTCAGATGTGGATCCTGGTACTAAAAATTGCATTTTCACAGCACTTCTCATTCATTCCAATAGACCCTTCATAGCATTATGAATTCCAGATTGGCATGTTCACTGTAAAAAGCCTCCAGCAGAAACTATTTCTTTCTGAAAGGTTTTGCCTTTGCTACTGGTCATCTGACATCTTTAATCCCTTTTCCCTTTGCTTTGTGGCTATTCTTGACCTGCATTGCTACCTTACATCAAAGCTGCCTGTTCTGTCAGCTTTTCTACATCTCTCCTGGCCCTGGGCCTGCCATGCCTGGTTTGGCTGCAAGTTGAGTATATGAAGTCTGATTCAAAACTTGTTTATCCCTTTCAGAATAAAGTGATTTTTTTAAGTAGTTGGAAAGCACAATTGGTTCTGACAACATTATTTTGGCAGGAGTGGGGCAGAAAACCAAGCAGCACAGTAGACATTCCTCAGACATTTCTTAATAACCAAGAGTCCAAGTCAATCATACATTCAAATGAAAGATTCAGCCTAAAAAAATGTACAGTTTTCTGCATAGCAAAAGGCTGAATGCATGCTTGGCACATTCATTAACCCACTGGTTTTTAGAATGTTCAGGCAGGAAGGCTTGACTTCCTTTATGACTCAGCTTTTCAACTTTGTAGAGATGGTAAGAGCAGGAAGAGCTGGAAACTTCTCAAACATCAAAATTTCAGCCTATGAAAGGAATTGAAACTTCAAAATGTCAGCTTGCTCTGTTGTTTCATACTCCACTGCTCTTGATTCCACCTGGGTTTTCATTCTGTTTAGCATATACAAGGGATCTTGTTTTGCTGAAAGTACCGGGCTAATGAACTGCTCAGGAGGAAATATTCCAACAGAGTAGGCACCATCATGGCAGAAGGAAAATTTAAGTCCTAATGCTCTGGAGAGGACCTGCAGAGAGGTGGAAAAGAAAAGCACACAGCAGTGCTGGGCTGTGAGCAGTTACTGTGCTCATGGGAGATCATCACACATCCACCAGCTTCTGGAAAATATCCCCTAGGATGGACACAAGCCTGGCTGCAAGGAAGGATGTGCACCTGCAGGAACAGGATATTGTGGTTAAACGTAGGGCAGGAAAAATGTCTGAGGCATGGAAAGCTTAAACTGATCACATGTGATGTGAGGAGAGGGAGGGGAGATGGGTGACACAGGGAAGTTGTTTGCAGCCCTGGATCATTTACTTGGGCTTGGCTGACACATCAAACCTGTTTGCTGCAGCAGGGCTTTCACAGGAGCGTAAGCTAAGGCAGCACTGCAGCCTCACTTCTCTCTGCTGTCAGGCTGACAAAGGCAACTTTGCAACCACACAGCCAAAATAACCATGGAACTGAAGATTCAGGGTAAATTCTGCCTTACCTGAGAAGGTGGATGAATAGAGAAGAAAGGTATCATGGCAGAAGGCAAAATGTGGCTCTCTCTCTTCTGACAACTTAACCACAATTTCAGTATAGAACATCTTGACGTGTGCAAAGAGTTGATCCTGAAATACCAAAGACGAGAATGATGCCCAGTATCCAAATTGCTGATAATAAAGAAAGATGATTTTCAATGTCCACAGAGAAGAAAAGGAGTTTGGGAGATTGTGTTGTTCGGTTGGTCTAGGCCCACCAGTGCAGGGATGAAATGGCAAAGCTGAGGACCACTTTTGTCTTGTTTACTTTTACTGAAGTACTAGTTGGTCTGCTGGTCTTTTAATAATCAAGGATAAAACTCTGTCCCATGCTTTACTCCAGGCACAAAATGGATCTTTAATGACCTTTCCCTATATCTCTGTCTGCAGAGGACATCTGCCTGGACAAGAGGAGCATTTCTGCTCTTGCACTTAGAAAGGCAGACCAGCCTTTGCTATCGTGGGACAAGCAGCTGCAAGTGGAGCAGAGAGAGCCAGCAGAGTTCCAGCTTTGTGTCCTGGATGAGAAATTCAAGGTGAAAGGCTTTTGCATGGAAATTCAAGCCCTGCCTGCACCGTATCACCGTTTTCACCCTGGCTGCTGCAGGAGAACATGTGTCAATACTTGAGGAAACAGCAAAGCCCTGCAGGAAAAGAGGAGCTCCCACAGTAGAAAGCACAGTTCCTTCTTGGATAAAGTGTCAAAGGCAGCTCCCCACAGCACAGGGTACTGCAGCAAACTTCCTTGGGTCATTCTCCTGAAAAAGTCTCATTTCCTTCCCTTTCACAGGCACCTCAGGTGACATCCCTTATCTGCAATACATTCTTCTCTAACATCAAGAAGTATTAAGCCTGACTAGGTTGTGCTGAGGATACTGGTCCTGGATGTTATTTTAATAGCAATTCCATATTCATTAACGTTATCTTACATGTCAGAGATCAAGTTATTCCACAGGGCAAACAAACCTGGCAGGGTTTAATCAAAATGCATCTAAGGGCTGTGAAGGACAGAACATTGGAAATTATTTGCTGGGACAGAGGATCCGCTCTTGAGCAAAGTTCAGCTTTCGCAGCTCACAAAGCACGAAAGCTCTCTGGCTGTCCAGCAGAGAGAGCCTCCAGCCTCCAGTGGAAGGTTTCCAAGGAGGGCCTGCCAAGGAGCCCATGGAGGCAGCTGTCATCAGAGAACACTCAGTCAGCTCTCACCTCAGCTGAGCTTTCAGAGTCTGCAGACCCAGAGCTTGCTGTCCTCCCACTGAGCTTCCTCAACAGCAAGGAAAGAAATGTCATTAAACACTCAGCTATCAAACATATTCCCCTATTTCAGCCCCACTCCTTTTCCTCCAGCCATTTACCCTAAAAGTAAAGAAGCACCTCCTTCACATGATTTTGTTCTGCCACTTCAGACCTGGAAAATCTTTGTGTTTTTTCTAAGGCTGAAATGGAGTCCCCATTCTTGCAGCTGCCACAGATGTTTTAAGCAGCATTTTATTATGAGCAGAATCAATAAGGCAGTTTTGCAACCTTTCTAGCAGTGAAACAAACAGAATTAACTTAAATGACAAGCTCGTTAACTGCTGTAGCAGCTTCAATAAATGGGAGCTCTTCCTACTAAAATAAAAACCAGATGAAATTAGACATAACAAAAAATCAAATAGCCCAATTAAGAACACTGCATCCCCAGCACAAGTGGAAGATCAATACCCCTTCAGAGGTGCAGAGAGAGTCAATTGTCCCCATTTGCACATAAAGAATTCCTTCATCAAAGCACCATCTCATAGCAGGATTTTCAGCTATGATTAACCTTTCATGGTGCTTTCATGTTAAAACTACAGTCCTCAGTGCTGGGCCTGATTATGGAGAGCACTCTGTGGGCCTAAATGGAATAACATTTTTCTTTATGCATTAATATGGCCAACCTTATTCTCACTCTACCAGAAGAAAGCTTCATAAGCAATAATTTAAACCCCACAGTAATGGTACTTTTGTGCTAAGTCACCATTTGAAATATAACATGATGCTCTAAAATAACACAATATTAATCATGGTCATTATGAAAACAGCTCTTCAGTTTTCCTCCCACTTCTCCATGGCTTTCTATTATTATGTTGAAGACATTTATTATATTAAATATTCATTTGCTTTTTTTTTTTTTTGTTATGATTAACACTTCTGAGATCCAAATCCAAGAATTAAAAAGTGAGGAAATGTGGATTTCCTGAAGGCAGCTACTAAACCTCTGAAGGTGTCAGGGATTGTACTTAGCTTTGCAATTCCTCCTAGAAAATCTGACTTTAAAGACCTTTAAACCCATGGAAAAAGACTTCAAGACTCTACACCCTATCTGCAGCCAAGATACACCAGGAAAGAAAAAAAATCACAACATTCATAACAATAGGAGCCTCTCCACTCAATATATCATAGAATGTATTACTGTGAAATATCCTGTCAAGATTTCCAGATAATTTCAGAACTCACAGGGCCATAAAATTTAAAGAGTAAGTCTCAGCTTAAAATCTCCCTTCCCTCCTGGGCATCCTAATTCCTCAAGAATTTAATTTAAACACTTGCAGTCTCCTAATTTTGGTATTAGCTGTTCCCAGACAGACACACCTATTTCTTATGAGGGGACACATCATCAAAGTCAGGTATTCTTTTGAAAAGATTGGAAAATTCAGTGGAAAACTGGATTGTGCCAAAACCAAAACCATAGAAAAACTGAAAGCAGATTCAACACATAATGTTGGTTTAAAGAAATGGGTGGGAAATATTTTGGAAATGCTAAAATATTTCCTTTTCAATTTTGGGAGAGAGGGACAGTATTTAAATAATTTTGAAGGGTCGTTTCTCATTTAAAAGCTGATGTTCATAGGAAAAACAGAATATAAATGCAAATTTATTTGAAGCTAACCTTAAAGTTCTAGACTAAACCAAGGTAAAGTTATGGATTTTATTTAATGAAATAGTTTATGTTTAGGTTCTAAGGACATAATAGTTTTTTCCTTATTTCTTCAATTTTACCAACAACAAAAAGCCCCCAAACCACTCCAGCTAAGCTTGTTTTACCACAGAGATTGCTCATTTATGGTTTTTTTGCATGATTAAAGGGACTACACCCACCCATCTCTGGATCAGTCAAATATTCCTGTGCCTCAGTAGCAGCCCCAATAAAGGAAGTGCAGCTGGCAAACCTACACGTCCTCAGCTTTCCAGACCTGTACTCTCCATGAATTGAATGACTTTTTATTACCCTTAAATTGATTAATAGATTTTTACTGGCAATGCATCACATTCATTTTCTGACGCTATTAAAATATTTTTAAAGACTGTGTCCAAGAGCCTTGCCCAGGGAGTGAGGGAATGTGGGGAGCCCACCCTTGCACAAGGCTGTAACTCACAGGTGCCTGTTGAGCTCCTTCTCCTCTGGGGAGAAAATCATCCAGCACCAATGGGGAAAATCCAGGGTTTTCCCTCCGTCTTTGCCTGGAGTGGTCACTGGGAGAGGTCAGTGTCTCCACGTGGCACCAGCAAACTCCAGCCTAAATGTGAATATCATCTCCTCATTTCTACCATGTCTGGTTAAACTTCAAGTGTTGTGTTTCTCCTGCTGCTGTGGTCAGAATTTTCAGGGGAAACATGAACTCCATTCAAGTTAGAACGCCTAAAATCCTCTAGGTTCACCAGCTAGTAAAACCCACACACAAATAAATTTATGAGTTCCTAAAAAGTGAGATAGATGGAATACCAGCTCTGCGGTCTTACCATGGAAAAAATAAATTTGGCATTTTTCACCAGAAGAGGATGTGGGATAAATAAGGTAGTTGTGATTTTTTCACCAAGAACTCTCAAACAAATCTTTTACCTGAGGGAAGATGAAAGGAGGTGCAAGTCTTCCTTTTCTTTTTCGAGAAGGATCTTCTGATAGTTTCCTGGTGCTCTCTATTTTAATCATTAGCTGTAAAAATTGAAACAGTCATTTTCTCATTGCAGCAATTCAATGTATGGAAAAAAAGAACACAAGGACTAGAAAGAGAGAAAAAATATCAAGAATTGTAAGAAAAATTGTTTTTCCACTTGAATGTTTGACCTGGCATAAAAGTAGATTAAGTTTTGACTAACCTTTCTTGAGGTTGGCTGGCATGTTTGTTTTTGTACATGGTAAAGCTGAGTTGTACTGAATGTGCATTGGTTGTTATCAGGGATGATACAGAAATGCAATACCCAGCTCCCCCTTAGAAACTGGAAGACATTCCCATTCTTTCTGTCCTAAACTCCAATATCATCTCTGCATGCAATTTTGTTATAAAAGAAATTACTCTGTTAATATTACTTAATTATGGGTTTACTGATCAGTGGATTTTAAACTTAACATGATCTTAGATGTATTTACAGTTCACATACACAATTAAAATTTGGGTTTATATTTGTCTTGTTCCTTGCATTCAAGCCTAGATTTCCTCATAACGACATTTCTCTTTTGTTGTACACAGCCATAAGTGGCAATATAATTTCTCACTCCTTGTAAAATATGAGGTTTTACGTTGGTTTTTGCCTCCAACATTCACTTCAGTCAAACTGCAATTCTTTCACGCATATGTTAAGATTTTACTGAGTGTATCTTGTCCTGACTTCTTTGCACACATAAACATGCAAGGAATGTGAAAAAGAACCCCCAAAACATTATGCACAGATTATCTGCATTAAATCTGATTTTAACTGTTGGCCCTTTTTCACATGTTGATCTCAGCTTTGCCCTGCCCTGAATGTCTGGCACTTGGCTTTTCCTTCTCCTCCAGGCATTTGCACTTTATTTCAGAAAGTTTATATTTCACAAAGTTTATCTCACTTTATACAGAGGTCTGTGGAAATTTGTTCTTAGAGAGGAATAAGTTGAAATAAATAGATGCATGTTGAAATAATTTTTATATGTATATATAATGCATAAAGAAACTCAGTGCAAGGGTATGCTAAACTTTCTTCAGAATAAAGCAAGAAAGCACACAGCCCACACCAAATCATTCATTAACAGCTAATGAAAAGCAATGCTATTCTGTTAATATGGATTAGAGATGGAGTCTGAGCTGTGAATTCTTGCCAATTTAAACCATTCCTTTAACAACATGAATAAAAGAATCCACGGGCATCTTCCTGACATGGGGGCACTAAATCATGCTGAAATCAATACCAGGGCTTTGGTTTAGTCACTCCAGCAAGGGCTGAAGAGGGCTGGCATTTATCTGCCAAGCCTGAGGCAGGAGAAGAGACACAGCTTAAATAAAGTGGAACGGAAACTACTCCAGCTGCCCCCACATGCATTTGTTAAATGCTGACAAGAGTCAGTCTGGGAATGTGAGGATTATGCCAGGCTGGCTGAATGAAAAAGAGCACTGCTTCTGGAGCATATGGTTCCTCTCAGCCTAGAGGTGCTCTCCTGGTGGGCCTGAATTTCTTTGCACTTTTCTGTTTGGCACGAGCGCGAAGGATCCAAAGGTATTTTTAACACAAAGCAAGAAAGTGCTTGGGCAGAACGCCTCCCACACAAATGACACTCACACTGGGTCTCTCCTAGTGAATTTCCAGACTTGCTTTGTGTTGATATAATGCAGATGATTTAAGAGAGTTTTTCATTTTAAGTTTCTACAAGTTGCAAAATACTTTCAGACTCTTCATAAGAAACAAAGGACAAATGAAATACAGTTATATTGTTATTGGGAGTAACTGGGTTTTTTTCTTTAAGTCCTACTTCTTTAAGAAAATGGAGCTTCATTTCTCTGTCTTATACATTGAAGGAAAAATTCTGGACAGAAACATTCCCAGAAGCTTAAATACCAAAGGGCTAAAAAAATAAATTTACATAGAGAGAGAATTGATAATTTTTATGAGTAGAAATACAAAAGGAAAACATTATCAGTGTGCATAAACACATCTATTCAGCTGAAATGTAAAAATTTCCATTTTCATAAATAAAAGATAGCTTCAAAGAAAAAAAAAGGCCCATATTTCCTTCACAATACCAATTCCCAGTATTTAATATTTCACATTACCTTTTTACCAATTATATAGGTTAATATAGGGTATCAGATAGCAAAACATTATATTTCTGCAGATTGGCTTTAAACTGAGCCTCCACCAAAAATAAATAGAGAAATTATGGCTTAAGGTATTACAAAAATCAGCCCAATTTTGTTAGTCTAAGGGGAATCACACCAGAGAAAGATGAGAATGTTAGTGTGTGCTAAATTTAGTAGGCAAACAAAAAGGAAATCACATCTGAACATTCCCAGTTACATCTGATTAGAAGTTCAAAAGTTTTACTTATCTCCTGCCCTCCAAAGCAACAAGGTTTTGCTCATTTGGTCTTGCTCTACCTCTTTGCTGAAAGATTTCAATTAATTCCAAGGTTTCCGAGTGTAGAGATGTGGTAAAGGAATTCAGAGACATTTTCTTAGTTCCTGTAAAGACAGAGAGAAACTCTGCAGTCAATAGATTAACATAAAGATTAATAGATTAATAAGTAATAGATTAAGAGTTTATTAGATTTATAAATTTATATAAAGATAAAATACTATGAAAAATGCATATCATACTTGTTGAGGTGGGGTATGCCCAAGTTTTTTTTCCTGATTTTCGTAATTTTGAGACTTATTTTCACCAGATGACCCTCAAAAGTGGATTTGATTGGGAAATGTTTCTGGAGTTACTCAGAGAACTGGCTGAATATATGAAGAAAACTATGGCTTTTAAGGGTTGCTGATGCAAGGAAAATACAAATCTAGAACAAATAAAAGCTGTGGATAGAGAAGGTCCAGCTGCCTTAAGGTGAGAGCCTACTGCTCTCATGAAGGATCTCAAGAAAATCATGGTGGGACAATCCTCACCCTGGCCCAGAAACTCTGAAGGAAAATCTAAAACTTTACAAGTTTTCCCCATGCTGACCAAACCCTCTGGTAACCATCCCTCACACTGGCTTTGATTTTACATATCCTTCAAAACCACCCAAACTGGATTCAAGATTTGGAGAGGGAGAATTTGCCACAGCCTTTGGAAAAAAATTACCTCTCATTATCATTTCTTGTCCTCTCTAATTTTCAATTTAAATTTACTATGCACATACTATTTTGCTTTTCTATATAGGTTTTTCTCTGCTCCACACAGTAAAGAGCACAAACAATCCAGAACTTCAGTTAAATAAAACAGCACCGCCTTTGCATTCTGTGCAGCACGCTGGGTTTTGGAACAATCCCTCAGTTTTGAAAGCTCAGTAAAATCCATCTCTGACAGCAGGGTGGCTGCAGAACCTGTTTTTGTGATAGTGATCAGGCTGGTTGTGTATTCCAGCCACAGAGCCCCAGAGCACAGGAACCCAGCAATAACAAACACTCCATCCTCACTGGGGCTCAGGGCTCTGCTGCTTTTTAATGTTGCCCGTGCTCAGGTTAATGGGCAAAGCAAAAACCTTGTTTGCCCTTATGGGTAACTATACTTCAAGCAGTAATTTGAGTAGAGGGTTTTCCATCATTTGCACTCAAAGTCACGGATCTCTGAGCGCTTTCCATGTTTTCATAATTCCTTTTGCTGGCTGACTATTGATTCCCAAAGATAACACGCCTTGAGAGATCAGTAAAGGTTAGCTGGTAAAAGAAACATGCATCATTCCAAATGCCTCTGTGCATCTGGGAGTTCAACAATACCTATTAGTATTGCTTTGGAGTTACAGGAAGCAACTGCTTTTAGGATGATTTTTAATCCAGATTTCTGCCTGTAAAGCCAAGCACCAGCTATCTTTTCATGTGAAGGCAACTTGGACACGTAGTAACAGGAAATTTGTCTGCTCAAGGTTAAGTAAAATACCAAGACTGGGTCTTCAATATGAACTCTTTCCAATGGAATCCTAAATCCCTGCTCCCTGGGTTTATGGTGGGGGCTCTCTGCATTTTTCAGCTGTAGGACAGCCCTGGCTTTTACTTCCACAACCCAACAAGACGAGCTAAGTTTCTTCTCCCTGCACTGAGTTTTGATTTTATTTACTCACTTAATGGGTGAGAGAGAAGGAATAATTCAACTTACTAATTTGTTCATTGCAAAATACAATGATTGTATCTAAAGCAAAGTTCCTCATGGGTCAAATGTCTCACATGGAAGAGCAGCACTTCTCTTTCTTCCAGATCTTGAGCTTTTAGGGAAATTACAGGTAAAGCATGAACAAAATAATTCAGTTCTCTAGAAAATGTCTATAATCAAAAACACAAATTGATTGCATTCAGAAATCCTTCTTAATACTCTAGCCCTCTATGATTTTTTGTCATATTTTCCTTCTTACTAGGAAGATGAATGCATTAAAATAATTAAAGAGATCACAGAAGAAGAGGCTAAAAAGATGCTTCGGTTTTCACAAACTTTGATTGAAACTGAATTCACGTCCACAACTAACAAGAAGTATTCTGTGTGTTTGGAAAAGCAAATCACAGATATACATGGAAGACTTTGAATAATCTTCTTCTTGTGTCTGAAGACTGTAGAAACAGACTCATTTATTTATTGCACATTTTTTCCCTTTCCTTCCCTTCACCACTTTTCTACACACCCTTGCTATCCTCCAGTGTGAAAATCAAAGTTTACATCTGTTTATAATAGGCTTGCCCAGCCATGATGTAGCCATTTTCCACCAAAAATAGTCCTTTTATAAACCTCTTATAAAGATGGCAATTTAGAAAACTGTACAAAGCATGAAATAGCCAGAATAAAGGTTAAAAAAAATGCTCTCTTTACAAACATTAAAAAACTCAGTGCTTTACTACTAATGGTAGTAAAAGCTACTCCTATTATCTCTCAACCTATAGCCACATTTGCAGGGCTGTAATGCCAGAGATAATTAGTGCAGGCTTGTCAATTTGATTTTGGTTAACTTTTATGGCCCCTTTATGTTATGATTCCTGTGGGAGCTTACAGTTTGCTCACTAGGCAAGCAAAAAATGCATTTATTTTTGGGCTAAACAATAGCACTGTTTAATTAAGAGGTGTCACACTATTTATTGCCCACCACGTGCTGGAGCTTTGATGAGGGGGCTATAAACACAGAAAGTTCTTCAGATTGAATTTCTCTGCTGTAATTTCCTACCAGAGAAAATGTGACACAAGGCAGAGAACCAATTTCCCATTTCTATTTAGCATTTATATTGACAGAATTAATGATTTTATCATCATCTTTGGCCTGCTCCTAAATGGAAGGCATATATTGCCTGCTGAGACAGTAATTTTTCCACTAAATTATGTATATATGTGTGTGCATGCACTTATATACACTCACACACACAAATATATAAATATATATATATATTTATATATATATTTCTGCACTTATTTTACCATGGGGAAATTATACCTGGTTATTAAACTCCTATTGAGAAAAGAAGGGTAAAGTGCTGGGAAAGGTAATTAGGAAGAGTAATAAGAATGGTCTTAGACAATGTTTCTAAAAAGGGATAAATCCTTTGCACATTCACCATGACAAAGGGCTCAGGAAGGCCCAAGCCAATGAACTCATGGCATGTTGATGGAACTAATTTTATTTCAGAAGTTCCCCCACGAGAATGCTATACAATATATATGCTGCCCATTTGTCAAAGTTGCCATGTAAGAAATTTCAATTTCCTTCTCTGAAAATAATTGATCAAAGGATCATGAAGTTCAAAAGACTAGGGAAATGAATAAATATTATATAGAGATATAATGCATTGTAATCATATTGTATATACTATTTTAATAGAAATCTGGAGACCTTTGTTACAATTCTTGAACCTCTTAATGGAGCCAGCAAGATCCATTTTGCAGTTTCACATGCTCAAATTGGGCTGAACTCCTTCCCTGGTAATCTAACCATCTTTATAATTTTGTTAGAGGTCACTAGCTTTAATTTACTGGTAAAATAATATCAGGTGGATGACATCTTACATCCCTTTTCATGAATATTCCATACTCTGAGCAGCTTCTGCTGGAATCTTTTGTAAGTAAGAATCAAGAGCAGCCTCACTTTGTTTTAGAGAATATCTAAACTCATCTGGCAGAGAGCAAGATCTATTCAAAGGGAGAATAGACAAGCTTCAGAGGGAGTGTTACACTCGATCCTGGAGGTTACCTTGCAATCTGCTGGATGCCAGTGAATTTCTGTGTGAACATCTGAGGAGGGAAGTGTTTTATGGAGCCCTAGAACACCATTCTGATTTTCCTACACCTTCCAATTAGCCCATTGCAGGACAGTCTTCCTCAATTTCCTGTATATGAATTCGCTGGAAATAAACATTGAAGTAAAGCCTCTCTGGCCTTTTGGTTTCTTTCTTTCGTTCTTTTTTTTTTTTTTTTTTAATTGCTATTTCAAACTCCAAGTCTGCTTGGGAAAGCTCCCAAAAGTAAATCCCTTCTCATATGGGCCAGCATCCTTGTCTGCAGAGTTGCAGGATGCAGATGTGTTCTGAGTAAAAGTGCTTATTTGATGGTTACCATTTCAATTTCAGGTATTTGGCAGGAACAAATTAGCCTGGGTTGAGAATATTCTTATGGGAAGGAGTTGTAGAAAAATGGTTTCTTATACAATGCTATTTTTTCTATAGGCTTATAAAAATTATTATATTGCAGAGCATTCATCTGGCAACATTTGGCTTCAACAATATGTTAAAAGGCATTAAAGAGGTATCTTAAATTTGCAGATTATTCCAACTGCCAGGGCAGATACCCTTGCTGGGTGTACAAACAACCTGTACTGGTACTATGGACGCTGTTTTGACTATGAAATTATTTTGTATTATTTCTACCCATGTGCTATAGTTGCAATAAGAGCAGTCAGGATGTTTTCTTTTCATAAAGAGCAAAATTTCACTAAGTTCTCTAATGGTGGGCCTGGGTCAGGCTTCTCCCAGATTTCATTTTCTGGCAGATTTTGAAAAATTACTGCAAAGTAAAAAGCCATAAAATTAGTGTTTGCACTTTTTTTTTCCTCCCTACTTTTTAGTCATTTTTATCAGTGAAACAACCAACATACCTAAAATACCATTGAAGAGAATTAATATTATTAAAGATAGTATTATAAGGGAAATTTTATACAGAAATAATACATTTTAGATGATTAATGAAATAAAAATACACAAAGCAGACACTTGAAATTGTATTACTTTTTATAATGCAAACTATTGAAATTTCACAATGTAAAAATTATAGAGAACTCCTATTTCTTCCTAAAATGTGGTTAATTTATAATCTGCAAGGACAATATTAACAACCTTAGAGGACATGAAGCATTTGAATTCTGTTGTCTGCAGAGACATCTAAAAAAGACAAACCTGCACTGTTTTCTGCCTGCCCAAAAAGGACTGTAACAGTAAAATAATTATTTTGCTAATTTATATATGACATAAGCTTTTAGAAGTGTTGTAATTATGTATATTATGGGAACCTGAATATATTCCTCATCTGGAAGGGCTCTCTGTTGCATTGTAATCAAGGAGAAGTAAATCCATTCATGACATCAACTTCCCTGCCTTTTGAGTATCAAGTCTAAAACCTCCTGAGGAAATAAAACCCAAAATAAAATCAATGGAAGCTGTGTCTGGGTTATGGGCTGAGGACAGAAAATGCCTCCCTCTGTAGAGATGTTCTGGTTAATTTATAGAGTTTTTAGTGCTCTAACTGGAAATGCAGAACCCAGGATAGCTCAGCTCTTCTGGCCATGGAAGGGTCTCCCAGACATGAACTCTTACTGGGGATCTCCAGCTCATTTGTTGCTCATGAAAAACTCAAAAAATTAATGTAAATTATTCCAATACAGCTAAGAAATAAAATGCAACTCACATTTAAAAAGCTTTGACTGCTAAAGCTGATCCATGAGCTTTGAAGGCTTTTTTTCAGCAGTGCTTGTGCACCATAGTGGAACCTGTCCCACTCACTTCTCCTGCCACAGCTTCCACCTAAAAAGGGAGAGAAAGTTCCTGAACAGGAGTCAGGGAAATCACAGAGAACCCTTAACAAAGTTCAGTGTGAGCAAACACCAGAAAACTCAGTGATGATGCTTTGTATGGGCTTGGCCCTGCTTGCAGAGGTTAAAAGAGATTTAAAAGTGAAGGCTGGAGGAGATGAAAGAAGAAAGGACAGTGGCACTATTTCCATTAAAAAAAAAAAATAGTAAAATCTCCAGAAATCTAGAGCTATCAGAGTTTAGTTTGTAAAAGGGTACATTTGGAGTCTTAAAAGAAAAGCACATGACAAATTAATGAAGGAATTTAAACTATTGGCAACTGATTAATGCCCTCTCTAAATGTCTCCCAAGAATTAAGGAAATCTTAAAGGTGTTTAGTGTGATGGTTGAGACAATTCTGTGTTGTAACCTACCCCTATTTGACCCTTTTAAAAATAATTTGTTATACAGAGAAACTAATTCATGAAGGAAAAGGTGACCACTGCATTTTGCTTCTTCACCTGCTCTCTAATCAAGCTGCAATTTCCCACAGTGTCTTCAATGCCAAAAACTGTTCAATTAATTCCTTCAACATTGCAGACCAAGCGTGAATTACTTCCTTCAAATATTCACTCCTGAAGGAGTATTGATTAGTGCACATTAGCTGGATGAGTAAATATCCAGTGTTTCTGGTCTCCATCAGGCTGATACTTAAGGACCCTTGGCTCAAACCCTTGTTTATGAATCCAAAACTGCGGATCATGAATACTCCAGCATACAAGTTTGGTATTTGCTTTGCACAAAGTTACATCATGCTCCCAGTCACTTTGATTTTCAAAATGGCACAATTTTTTTGGACCTCTGGCAAGAATCAAAAGTCAGTGCAGCAAGCTTACAACATTTGACTTTTTACCTGCTGGGATCAAAATGACAAAATTTTGCTCTACAAATTTTTTCCCCTCCCATTTCGAGGTGGAACTTCAGAACCTCTGTGAATTTTAGAGCCTCAGGAAAAAAGCAGAAAGTAGGCCCATTCTTCATTTTAATTTTCACCTCCTAGTCATTTTTATGGCCCCAGCATTGCAGCCATCCCAGAGGTGGGATGTCTGCAGCAGCCCCAGTGCTTGGGGAGCCTGGAGCACTGAGCAGCCAGTGGGCCCTCCCAATGTCACTTGGTAAAAAGAGCCTGAAAAATTAAATTTGTTTCATAACCCCATATTTTTCTTTTATTGTCCAGAACCATAATCTTTTACTTCACTGAAATGGTATGCAGGAAAAAAAAGAGCAGTGGGAAGATAGAGATATTAATGAGGTAATGGAAGAAATGACTTAAAATAATTCTAGGAAAATTGATTTTCAAAAGTTATAGTTCTGGCTCCTCACTTTGCTCAGGTTTAAAGTTTTAGTAGCCACATTTTCAAGCTCAATTCAAGCACAACCTATGGACTAGCACTTAAATCACCTCCACTCAACCAAAAGGAAAATGCAACACCTTAAAATACATTATCAAGTAATAAAACAACTCCGAAGTCTAGAGGACTGCCAGTCTTCAAATCTGATATCTGCAAACCAGATCTATTTAAGTTCTGAAAGGGATCTCAGCAATAGATTAAGTGACAATAATGTTTACCAAGAAGCAGAGTGGGAAATACAAGATGACAGAGCAAATGACATTTTCATCAGGCTTTAGTTTCAAGCACAAAACATGCTAGAAGAATCCAGCCATTAAAAGCACTGCTGTTAAGGAAACTGCACCTACAAAATTGATTCAAAAATCTACTGCCTTCTAAGTTCATTGTCTTGACAAGTGCTTCATTATCCTTGCTATTTTGAGATTTGGAGAACCCCAAAATAACTTCAGAGACATCCATATAGAAAACATTTCTTTATCAGAGGAATTCTGGACCAAGACAGATTTTTTTTGTCCCAGACACAAGTTATTCTCTGAGTACAAGAAAGTGGCATGCCAAAAGGGAACCAAAAAGCCAACATAGTAATTTCTTATGCCAACACTTCAGATGCTGTCTGACAAATAATGTGCTGAGAACACAACTTTAAACAGCAGACAGGTGAATGCCAGTTGTTTTCCAACAGCAACAGGTGCAAGAAATCTTGAGGAAAGTATTCATTATGGGCAAGGCTCAAATGAGGTACTTAAAAATTGTGGCTTAATTTAGGTCATTTATCATCCTCCTGAAAGGCCCTTTTGTACAATTGAATTTTGAAGTGCTTTGTTTGCTCTTAGATCATCACAGCTGCTGTGGTATCACTCCAAGCAGATGTTTCATAGACAGAGTGCCCTGCTCGTTTCCAGAAGAAACTCCAGTTCTGCCCCTGGATGTGTATTTGGCTCTGCAGTGCCACTGGGGTGTGCACAAATAAAGAGCCAGAGGTGGCAGACCCCAAACTGATTCCACTCTGGAGAGCTCCCCACCCTGAATTCTTAACTGCCATTTTCCCATTTGAAACAAGTGGATAATAAATCAGCCCAGATGATTGTTATCTATCTCAGCTCTCTGCTGTGAAAATAAGCAGGAAATGGGATTCCCTGACTCTGCACTGCATGGATTATTCCCCACATGGTACTTGTGTAAAGAGCAGGCTCACCTCACCAGCTAACAGATAATTCCTGGGAGACAGCAGCAGGGCTCACCTGGATGTGGCTCCTCTGCCCCTGTGGCTGAGAACGCACAGCCTGAGAGCAGGGATGTGCTGCTGGGGCAATGCAGAAAACCCACTGGAGAGGTTTCTTCACTCTTCTGAAGAAAACTCCCAAGAATGTGCCTCCTCTGCACAATGCACTGAAAATTCCTTGGCTGGAGAACCTGTCTGAAAAGGACGTGTCTGTAATTTTGTGTTGGGGTCCACGGCGGGTTTGGATATGAGAATTGGAAAGGTGATGGGAGAAATACATCCTTAAAATGAGCAAATGCTGTGCAGGTATAACAGCTCTTGTAAAACGACCCATTAATGGCAATCCTAGACTAGGAGGCACCTGAAAATTAGTAAAGTGCAGAATTAGCTCAAAACTGGCAGCTCAGCTCCATCTCACACGACATCTCTTCAGTTGCAGCAAGCAGGAGGGCAGAGACATTTAACAGATATTACAGTTCTCTATTTAGACAGAGGTAGGATGACATAATCACATCCTTTGAAGGCAATGAGGCACTTTCCAGTCCATTAGCAAGGGAGAAGGGTGTCATTAGACAATATCCATTAGAGAATTAGTCATTAAAAAAAGTTTAACTCCAGGAGTGATGATAACTTTTGCTCATGGCTCAAGAAGTTTTGAAGAGATCTCTGGTTTGCTATTACTTCTAAAAAATTGCAAAACCAGGTATATTTTTGTTAAAGTTCACAAGAAAATATATATAATGGCAAGGGAGGAAAGTTAATGTAAAAAAAAAAGTGAAAATTTAGTAGGGATTCAAAAGCCAAGTTTTAAGGAATATAATCCTATGATAGACAGGTGGTGCCCAATAATCACAATGTCATCTCTAATAAGGTAACAAGTTTAGACGATAAAAGTAACCAATATGTTAAAATTAGACTTTTGTGAGATTTTTATCCTTGTTCTACAAAGCATATGTTATATGGATTCAGACTTTTCTGCTTCTCAAATAGAAAAGAGAAGGTCAGCAGATAGTCAATTGTGAAAACTTGCCCAATTAGGAATTTTTTGAGATCACTTCTAGGCAACTATCTATTCAACTTCAATTTAAATGTGACCATGGCTGATAATATTGATATGGATCATTGACAAAGTCCTTTGAAGAATAACAAAGGGTTTAAAAATGTGTTGAAACCTTAGGACAAAAATTGAGTTCTATAAAATTACTTTACAGCCGTTGGCCAAGTCATACAAGACATTTAGAGATGTCAGCTTGCTTATCTCTCTCTAAACTTTAAAGGACCTGGGTAAAGAAACTTAACATTAAAGATTATTTAAATCAATTAACAAAGGCTCAAGAGAGAAAATAGCTGGCAATTAAACCAATTTCAGCTAAAACAAATAACAGCTTGAGTAACTCATTCAAAAGCTCATCACATAAACAACTGGAACACAGCCCTGAGGGACACGGTGCAATAGCTTCAGGTTTTTACCCTCCTAGAAATTGAGTGTTATGCCAACACAAGTTCCTAGACTCAACAGGCTGTTAACTGTGTGAAGTGTAGCAGCCTGTGGAAAACAGGAGTTCCATCAAATTGATGTAACAGTCCCTTCTGGATTAAAACCCTGGGAATTCAAATCTGGGCCTGAAAAATGTTGGGAAGAAAAGAACACCCTCCCCAACTACTTAAAATAAACCCACCTAAAGAGCCTCACCACCGCTGCATACTGTAATCTGCCACTTGAAATTATTAACATCTCTGGAGTCCAGTTTGTTAAATAAGGGGGAAGAAATGCTGGCTCTGTGCCTAGAAAACCTCAGCTCTTCCCAACAGCATCTCAGGCAACAATGCTTTTAGTTTCCATAGACTGTAACCACAGCTCGTCCTTTAACCCCACTTTCCAAAGTTAAGCAGGGATGACGTTGATATCCAGCAGAAAATTTGAATTTCCTGTCGGCATGGGCTCTTGCACTAGCTGTCAGTTGTGGGTGAGGCAGAGAATTTATCTCCATCCTTATGAAGTCCTAAAACAATCATGAAAATCATTTCCTCTGCTTTCCAAACCCTCAAGGAACAGTTTCTTGAAAAGCACTTCCATATGGTGGTAGGTACAGGGGAGGACTCATTTGGCCAGAGATTCCCCCTCTCTCAGACAGCAGAAAGGTCCAAGATGGTTTTTGTTGAGTCTTGATGATTAAGGTGTTCCAAGGTACTGCTTTGCTTCTCTCTGCCCAGAAACTCCCACTTCAGGAAGTTCCTAGATATAGAAAAATACATATGATTCACTGAGATTGAAGCTTTTCAATTCTCTTTGGCTGATCACTCATTAAAAAGTAAAACATAGATATTAAATAGAGGAAATGTTCATTTTTCAGAAACATGTTCTCATGCCCCTTTGTCTGCAGCAGGAGAGGAAGAAAGTAACAGTACCTCAGTTACCTCAGTGCTGTGAAGATACAGACATTTTTACTTCCCAGTGCAGGCAGGAGTTACTGATCACCCCAGAAAGTTGTATTTTCATTTGTTCTGCTTGGAGAATAAGTTCATTAATATAAGAATACCCAAAGACATCCTGTTCATCAAATTTCTAAGCTATATACAATCTAAGAATGAAATTTGTCTAAATCATACCACAGTGAAATTAGAGTTGTATAAAATCAAAATCACAGTAAAATTTGGATTTTTTTTTTTCCTAGGTACAGAGACATGGTCTAGTTTGCAAAAGACTGCTTATTTCACATTGAAAAATAAAATCCTTTGAGCACTTGCATCAGTGTGATAATTTCCAGCTGAAAATTGATGAAGAGCCATTTTGTTCAAAGCCTTACTTGTGGTGTGAATCCACTTACGAGTGCTGGAGAAAATGATGAGATTTCCCTTTCTCATTTACCTGATGTCCCAATTCTATTCATTTCCCAGCAGGGGTAGAACCCCAGCCCTGCATCAGTTATTTGGCATCCTGAAATCAATCTTGCTGGGGTCAGCATGCTGTTCAGCACTTCATGGGGGTGTTTTGAAGCACCAAAACTTAAGATATCAAGTCAGAAGGGGAGAAAAAAAGGAGAATTTCTAACAGGTAAAGGGGTGAATTGACTGAAGCAACTCTGGATGGCTCAGCATGGCCTGCTGGGGTTAATTGCATTTTAGGGGGCCCCAAACAGAGCAAGGAGTCTCAAAAAGGGCACTGGGGCTTTCTTCAAATAATCACAGCACTCTTTATTATCCTCAAACTCTCTGCTCTTGGCTGGGAAAGCAGAGAAGGAAAAAAAGAGGGAAAAAATTAAAAACCAACAAAATGCCAGGATCAGCTTCTGCATCCTACAGAACATTGAGGGGAAACTGATGCAACACCAAGGGGAAAGTGATGGGAAAACCGATGGAACACCGAGGGGAAACCCGATGGGAAAGCAATGGAAGACCCATGGAACACTGATGGGAAAACCAATGGAACACTGATGGGAAACCAATGGGAAACTGATGGAACACCAAGGGGAAACTGATAGGAAACCAGTGGAATACCAATGGGAAACTGAGAAACTTTCCAACTGGGAAAGGAGACAAGGATGTGAATCCAGAAGAATCACTGGAGGAGAGCCTCAGAAAGCAAATCTTCTACCTCAAATGAATGGATCTGTACTCACTTTTTAACATTTGGTGGGTCTGTCATGGAGCTAATTGGAAAAGGGACTGAAAGTGTCCATCTTCCCTCTGTGACTTATTATTATTCATAATAAGAATAAAATAGAGTGATCATGTCATTAAGGTAAAAAAGTATTGTATAAACAGCACAAACCAAAGATATAAGATTTATATGAACTGTTTGAACAGTTCTGCATTTTTAAATACAGCATTGTAGCCGCTTTAAACTTTACCTTTAGTGAGTGCAAAACAATTTGTCTCTTCTGTCCCTGCTAACTGGGACTGCAATGTCACAGAACCACAGAATCCTCAGGGCTGGAAGGGATCTCTGGAGGCCACCCAGGGCAGGGTCACCTGGAGCAGGTGACACCGGAGCACACCCAGGTGGGGTTTGGATGTCTCCAGAGAGGGAGACTCCACAACCTCTTCCAGTGCTCTGCCACCCTCAGAGAGAAGAAGTTTTTCCTCACTTTGTTGTGTTTTAATTTATGGCCCTTGCTCCTCATCCTGTCACTGATCACCATCCTCTTGCCACTGCCTTTGAGATATTTAAATGCAATAATGAGATCCCCTCTCAGTCTGCCCTTCTCTGGCCTGAATAAGCCCGGCTCCCTCAGTCTCTCCTCCAAAGAGAGGCGCTCCCTCCTCATCTTTGTGGCTGGATTCTGGATTTTGGTCTGCTGGAGCCTCCCCTGTAGCTCCTTGTCTTTCTGTTTTGATATTTTGGTTGAGAATTTCCAAGAGCTGTTACACAGACCTTGTGTCAAGTTATACACAGGCAGAAAAGGCAGAGATGGCACAGGCTGTGACAAGATATCCTGAGAGTGGGGATTCTGAATATTGTGTGAGAAAAACTCAGTATAAATGGGCACAGGCTCCATTTAAAGCCTTCACTATTTGCAAGACAGGAAAAAGAATTCTTCCTTCAGCATATCTAAGCTGATTGCAGTTTACAGCAGAATTTTGGACTGGAATTAATTAGAGTTAGCAACTTTGATTTCCTTTGTAAAGCAGGATGCACATACATGGAATCACTGGGGACAGGTAGGAAGGAGATCACAACAGGCTGACAAGTTTTGCCTGGAAGGTTCCCCCAGCAATCTGCACGAACCCCTTCAGCAGGGGGTGGCTCACACAGTTTGGCTGCTGGAGTCAGGAGTGAAATCACAACCACATCTGGCTGATCTTTAAATGTCAGCAGCGCCTGCAGTGAAGCTGTGGCCCCAGAGCACTGCAAACAAACAGGCTCAGGTACCCGGTGCAGCACCAGGGGTTTGATGTTCCTGCGCTGATTGGAAGGAGGGAGGGCAAGAATTAAACCTGTGGCCTCAGAGTGTTGCTGTGCTGCATTCTGCCTCAGATCTGCATTTTATCAACAATTATCTACTGCAAACTGGGGCTGGCTGGAACAGAAACAGTATAATACAGCGTTTCACATTCCAGGGAGCAGGCACCACAGCTGTCTAACCCCTTTTTTTTTGCCCCATTAATGCCCATGTTCCTTTCTAATCCATGAATTAGAGTGGAACATCCATCTAATCTTTGGAACAGGCTGTAAAATTGTACATTTAATGTGATAAAAGTACATCAGGAGCTTATTTTTCTCAATCCTGACAAGTTTGGGGAGTTTCTTACTGATGGTAAACACCTACCTTGCAGAAGCCAAGTTAACAATCAATTACTTGTGTAACATTTAGGGCCTATCAATTTATTTTTGTACAAAGCTAATCTTGATCCTGGATTCATATAACTGAAGTTCAGGAATATTTATTTACTGATACCAGCTTCTGTCTTTCCTCCTTTTGCTCTTTAGCACTGGAAGAATAAACTCTGCTGTGGTCATGAGAACAGGGAGGTGAAACCATTTACAGAATTATCCTCCACCTTTCAGTTATTTCCATAAAATTTGGTCAGTGACAATAAGGTGGAGTCACCTGAGGTTTTTTTTGGGTGGAAAAAAAACCTACATCTCTTTTAAAATAATAACAACTTTCTCCAGCATCTATGCAAAGGTAAAACAGATATGCTAATAAAGAGATAGTATAACATATTATGAAGTTAAAAAACAAAGAAAAATCTTAAAATTCTATGTGTTTAAACTACCATTCTTAGCAATCTGGACATTTGAAATTATAAACTGGGTCAGACAGATGGTTTAAAAACCCTAACACTTATTAAATGTTCATTCCAAATACTAAATTTAATAATCAGTGTTTTATATCTCTTTGTGTTTTTTTCCCCAGAGTGCTAACAAGTATCTCTGCCATGACAGCAGTTTTATCTCAGGTTCAGTTGCACATTTAGTTTGTGATTAAAAATAGGACATTTAAAAATTGATTTGTTTAGTAGAGTAAATAAGAAACATAAAGGAGGAAAACGCTCATAGTATTACACAAATGTCTCTGAAGAAATCCATAAAAATGAAACAAAAACCACAAAGAGTCACAAGCTTATTTGGAGCACCAAATAAGGAGGCAACAAGACAGAAGTATTCTTATCTTCAGTGGGTTTGTGCTTTCAGAACTACTCACTGGTTACACTGTTTTTTTCATGTTTTAACACTAAACTTCAGGCTTACATGTGTGGAAAAGTGAATATCACAGTTCTTCCTGTTCTGTTATCCTCACCCATCTCCAGTCAGCATTTCCTATGGAATCATGCAAGATATCTTGGGATTGCTCCCTGGGGTTGCTCTAATTTTGGCCAAAAGGATTCCTTCCTGATAATTGTTTGTCCATACTGAAAACTCCCATTAGAAGCAAGAGCCCTAAAATGATCCTGTCAAAACACTCTCAAGCAAGCCCTACTCCTGAATCATGTTTATTTTCCCCTTGGTGCAGCCTTGCATCACGAGTTCTGGTGTTTTCCCACCTCCCCATCCTGCAGCAGTCAAAGTTCCCATATTTTCTGCCAGCCCCCTGCTGCTTACATGACTGGAGGTGATGGAATCTCACTGCTCATAGGATTTTCTGCTGTCTCCTCCTGATGCCTCTCAGCACGGCTTCTCCACCACTTTTCTCCTCTCCCCAACATCTTTGGAAAGGGCCAAGCTTTTCCACTCTGCTGCTGCTGTCACAAAAAAGCACAGTATTGGAGTATTTTCCTTTCAGATTCATCCAATTCCCAGTTATTTTCACTCCACCCTTAACAGAGGCAAATATCCCCTTCCAGTGCAGACAACAAAACCTTTCATTTTTGTTTTAATTTTCTCACCTTAGCAAATTACCTTCCTTTCCGCAGTGCTGCCCAATACACACTACAAAAACAGGGCATACAACACTCTTCATATTTGGACTTCACCTTGACATTTTTTTGAATTAATAGCGCTGAAACTCTTCCTTGAAAAGAAGTAACACACTGATTTTTCCCTCTACTCCACCGCCTACTTTTCAGGAATTGGGACCCATTATTGTCAGGGCTATCAAGTACTGTAGAATTTGAAAAGCGTTTCCTTTGCAAAAAAAAAAAAAAAAAAAAGGAAAGTTGTTGAAATATCACAAAGAAAGATTGATTCATCTCTCAAGAAAAAGTCACTGCTGTCTCATGGGTAGGTTTGGCAAAATCATCTACTTGGATTAATATCAAGTGCTTACTTCCTCCTTCCCTTCCTCCTTCCCCAACTGACTACTTAGTCCTAGAGAGTGAGGCATATGAAAATCCATGTTTTCTTGAGGGCTTCTCTGTTTCTGAAATTATATCCTGCCATTGGAGACCAATAAAACTGCAAAACTTTGTGTAAATTGCTCTGGGGTTGGAAAATTACTGATTTTGCAAGCAAAGGATGTGACTTTATATGGTAAACAAGCATCATTCATTCTGGCCTAATCTAAAATAATACAAGGCTTCAGAGGCAAAATGGAAACAAAAAAAAAAATAGAAGTAACAAGGAAAGAAATCCAGGTGTCCAAGGCCAGTTACTAAAAAACCTAAAAGTCAACTCAATGTTATATTGAATAATTTGGTGTCAATTACCTTTGCTGAGGCCACGTAGGACCTACAGGCAGTGATTTGGGGACAGAGTCCAAGATATGAGTAGCTACACACACATATATTTTGGCATTACTTTTATACTTAATCTTATTTCTGAGTTAGTTTTCAGGAAGAAGCATAATTTGTTCTGCATTCATGCGCATTCAAGTGTTCTTCTGCCTATTGTGCTGTTGATTATTTTGCTTATAAAATAATAAGCTTTTCAGAGTAAATTTTTTTCTCATGTGCCAGCAGCAGTGCTGTAGTTTATATTATTTAGGATCAGCTACGTTTTGGGCTATGAATTATAAAGAGATCAGAATAATAACCAAAGTCATTCTCTATCTTTCTCAGTGAGAATAAAATTTCTTGTCTTCTTTCCAAAACGTTAATTTTTGAAAATGAACAGAGTCAGCAATCAAAGCATCCTATGCTTGCCAAAGAAATAAATTTTCCTGTATCACATGGGGGTTTGCAGTTTTTAACTGAGTTGCAAAGAAGAAATCACACTTGACAAGCCATCCAAATTACTGCAGATTTACAATTCAACCAGTAAATAAAGACTTTTGTTGCTAGAAAATCTTACATCCCTAATACATCTTTTATCTTTCTGTGAGTGATTCTTTAAGGGATGCTTCAATTTTCTGTTGGAAGAGACTCTGCTCAGACATGAATTCCCAGGGATGAGCTAAGTGTTGTGAGAAAAGAGAGCATTTCCCTTCATGGCTATCAGCTGTGTTGTCAAATTCACCCCTGGACAAAACATCCAGATAGTCCTGCTGAGTGGAATAATCAATTTCTTCTCCAGAAATTCTTTAGTTCACAGTCTCAGCAGCTGCTCTGGTTTCTGTGTTTGCCTGCTTGGCACAAAATCTGTCACCATTTTCAGTTCTAAATGTGTAATTTTTTTCTCTACATTTTCACCAGCGTCCTCTTGTGTCTCCATCCTTGTTGTTTTCCTCCACTTTCATCCATCCCTTTGGAATTACGCAGTCTAAAATCCACTGTCACCCAATTAAAAGTCAACAATTTGCTTATCCACCACACACCAAGAGATCTGACCTGGGCAAGTTATTGCTGTAAAACAAATATATAAACACCATAAAGATTTTATCAGGTGAATAACTGATCAGATGGGATGCAGAAATAAGGCCAAACAGCGTAGCTTCACTACAGAAAAGATCTTGAAGCTACACAAAAATTAGAAATGTCTTCTCTTCGTAAACCTGATATTTTCTTCCCTTCCCTGACACAGTATTCATATTGGTGAGCACAGGGATTTCTCACATAGAGGTAGAAGTAAAAAAAAATTCTTCAGTTGAGGAAGAAAAGAAGAGTTGGGAGAAAAAGGCCTCAGGGCACATGGCAACCTGTCAGCACAAGGAATAAACAGTGATGCAAGCCAGACTCGTGGCCCACACTGCTCCCAGCCCAGATTCTGTATTAGGAAGACAAGGTTGGGATGGCCCTTCATGCCAGGAGGGCCACAGAAGAGAAATGGAACAAAGTCCTCTTGATAAGGAGCACCCATGCTGGTTAGACTTTGCAACTTGGTTGCTTTCAGAAGAATTTCGAAGTTTTTGCATTGTTGTTTGAGGTCTTTTGTCTTTATTCCAGCCTTGATTTTTTTTTGTTTCTTTTTTTTTTTTTTTTGAGAGTCTGTTTTCCTGCCTGCTTGTTCTTCCTACTCAAAATTCCCTGCTTTGAAATTCTGCTGCCTTCCCCCATTCCTGACTCTCCACTGGATCCTTCTCCTAACTTTTACTGATTTCCCCCTCAGGGTAACCAGTATTACTCTCCTGTAATCAGAAAAAAGCCCAGTTCTCAAATTTTTAATATGCGTATATCTGTTTTTCTTACCCGAATTATTGCGAAAAATTTATAAACCAAAATTGCAAAGTGCTCTTTTTAAACAAGAAATTTGGATAGCTGATCCTGAAGAATATTAATTTTTTTGAAATTACTGACCCTTTATAGTTCCCTTTGATGTCTCCCCAATGAGGCACTCAAAACATTTTAAAAAAACAATTAAAATCATCCTTTACTCTCTTTAACTTTCAAGAGCAAAGTTGGATAAATTTCCAAATAACTTTAAATCTTAAATTTAATAAAATTATTTCCTGTACCTCTGTTTCAGATATTTTCTTTCACTGTCAGCCTGCAACCCTGTGAACAGATAAATCTTTTGCATTTGTTGAACACAAAAATATTCTAACCATGTCCTCAAGTCTTTTACACAGAGCCATAAGGCTTGGTTACAAAGTAATCAGAAAATAATCCTCATTTTACAGACAAGCAGACAAAAACAACAGTCACAACATCCTGAATGCTGCCTCCAGTTTTAACTTCTGTGTCCTGTCAGCTGGGCTAGCAAAAAGTACAAATTCTAATGTCTCCCAAAACATTTAGGGATCATCTCTTATTTGATAGTTATCAAAATATTAACATTAAAAACAAATAAAGAGGTAAAGTAATAGTAAAAGACTGAGTGAGAAACTGGTAAGGATGATAAGAAGGCCAACCAGAAATCCCAGCTTCAATTTTTAGGACTTTAAGACATGTTTGCCACCCTTTGCCATCACCATGATTTTCAGAAGTGCCTCTGAGCTGCAATGAATCACACACTGCTTTCCTTCATTGGCTTGCTAAGGAAGATTACCCCAAATCATCAAAGGAAAATGATCATAAATTAAATTATCATAAATTATCCAAGGAAACTTCCTTTGTTCAATTGTCTCTGCTGATCTGACAAGGTGAGCACCAGGAAAAGCCACCCCTACTCAGCAGACATCTGAAAGGGAAATCATGCCACATGTAAAAATAATTTAAAAAAATAAATTAAAAACCACTTTAACACCCAAGACAAAGTTGTCATAGAAGTCAGTCAAGGAAATGGTAAATCATTAAAATGATCAAATAAAATGAGATGGGAGTATTTGGCTGAGATTCCTGCTGCTTAATGTTTTCCCCTATTCCTGGTCAGAAGGGTTCCTGACAGAGCATTTTCCGGAATTTTATCCAACTTATTCTGAAATGTCATTATCAGCAGGAGTGACAGAGAGCAGCCCAGTGTTCCCAGCAGCAATACTGGCAAATAACCCCCTCTGGCCATCACACCTTTTCCTGCAAACCTGAGCTAAATCACTGGCAGCTTCCCACACTTTGCCCCTAAGCCACCATGCCAGGACCACTGCTCTGGCTCACTCTGCTGCTCAGGACATTTTCACCATTTCACAGCACATGAAATATTCTATATTTCATTTTATCATCTCATTTTCTTTATTTCACAGCACCTATTTCAGCCTTTGCACAGAGCCACAATGGGAGCAGCCACCAGAATTCTTTGGGATCCAAGGAATTGTGGAGGTTGCTTTGTGGATGTTCCTTAGGGGAGGAAAAACATTTTGAGTGTTCCTTTTTCAAGAAACAAATTTCCTTCCCTCTTTAATAAATATATTTCTACTATTCTGTGGAAATATCCCCTGGAATGTTACATCTTAGACTTCCTAGATATTGGAGAACTTTCATAGGTGCTTGAGACAGAAGTCCCAAATATTTGCTTTTGCAGAAGTGTCTTCTGCAGCACTTTCATAAATTGAGGAAATAAATTCGTGGAGTGTTGAGATTGCACTTTCCCCTGGGGTCAAAGCATTCCCTGACCACACACCTCAGAGTTGTGAGTAACAAGCAGCTCAAATGATCCACACAATAGGAAAAAAAGACTCTCTATCACCTCCAAAGTGCTGTCATATCAGTCCAAAACAGCCACTGAGATCTGCTTGTGATTTAGTTTGCAAATAAAGATCCCTGATTGAGTTGCCTTTTTTTATTTTCACTTGTAAGTGAAATAATTTAAAAATTTCTAGCTATTTATTTTATAATAATAAATTCTAATAATAAATAATGAATATATATTGTCATACACTGAATCTAAGAGAGACTTTGCACATCTCTGCTGAAGGGAGTTAAAACTGTCACAGGAAAAAAAAATGAAGGAAAACTACATTTGAAATAATAAACTGCAATGAAATTATGTTCAGGCAGATAAACAATTTCAAATAAAACAATGAAACCAAGCCACAGAATGAAACACACAAAGAACCTGAACTGGATCTTTCTGCAGCTAAAATCTTGACTTAAAATCCATTTGTTTAAGACAGCTTGCTAATTATTGGAAAAACTGAAATAATTCATTTTATAACCTATGTTTTCACTTACTTTTTACAGCAAAGAATTTTGGGTGAGGCTCAGAATTTCCAGAAGCTGTCACTGAACAGAACCATTGAATATTTTGTGTTTGCTTTATTACTACTGATGGCATGGGTAGATCTCCAGACACATGGCGGCCATAAAGGACACTTAGCCTTAAACTGAGGCAGAAATACTGATAAAAGGCAGCGTACACCTTCCTCAAAACCAAATATTCTTCCCAGACTCCTCTATTCCCACCAAGAGTGGGAATGTGTTTCTGTTTTGCATGGAAGATGTCCATGAACGCCATAACCAGGAAAGCTGGCAGGCAGTGGCAGTGCAGCTGTAATTGTAGCCTGAATTCTGGAATTCTGCTGTTCAGCAATAAAAAGCAAACCTTTCAAAATGGGATGTGAGCAGACAGCTCCCCATTCCATGCAGGATTCAGGCTGGGATCAGCTCTTCCACTTGATGTGTTGGCAATTTTGGCTGTGGCACACACACCACCAGGTGGTTGTCAGGACCTGTTGGGATTTTTATTTGATCAAATAACTTGCCTTGATAAATGGGCGAAGCTGTGCCATTCTAGGCACAGTCCTACACATCTGCCTCCTGCTCTGTCAAATCCACATCTGGAGCTGGGGAATTGCTGGATGTTCCATTTGCCATTTAAAATCTTAAAGAAAACCAAGAGGTGTCCTCAGACATTGGAGAAGAGGGGATTCAAGGGCAATCTGTTCTCCTGTGGCTCCAGGAATTCATCACTGGTGGTGTCAGGTATCTTACAGCCTCAGGGAATGAAAAGATGCCCTTTCTGAAGGACGTTATCAACTGTTATTTTAATTTAACACATGCTGACTGAAGGACAGAGGTGTCATCATAATATTTGGCTGTAGTTTCCCTGACTGTAGGTCGATGCCTGTTTTCAATTCTCTACCTCCTGCCTTTCACCTACATGGCACCAACATCTGGGGATTATAAATCCAGTCTCCTTAAACTGTCCCTCTGTTTTACTATTATTTAAAATATATCAATATGAATATTTAATATAAAACCATTATATTTAATACTATTCATAATATGCATAAAATTTCTATTATTAATATATCAATGTATTTAATACATATATTTAATATATCAATATTTCATATACCTAATATATGAAAACAGATATTACCATTATTTATACATACATTTAATATACTATATGTAGCAAATACGTATATGTATGTTATATATATATATATATATATGTTATATATATATTTATAGTTATTATGTGTATGAGTGGGGGGATGTTGGTTTGGGTTTTTTTGGGGGAGGTTGAGTTAAGCAACAAATTACAAAATTGTACAAACCAGAATTTTAACAGGTTGAAAATGCAGTGTACTGCGAAAAGTTTGAAACTGTCAGCACGGACCAGGTTGGAAAGAACTGTGTGAACACCATGAAAATCAGTGATGTAAGTGTGTTCCTTTCACTCAGATTTTACTTTGTAGAGGGAGAGTGAACAAACATTAGGTTTTCTCAAAGCAGTATTGCCAATAATGCCTTCAGATTAGCAGCTACTAATAGTAAATATACATATGAATATTAAGGTTGTGTAGGTACACATCTGAACAGTGCAACCTGAACATGACAATGCAATTATTTTGTTTTTGAAAAACAAGGGCCCTCTCAAGTTCCCAGAAGCCTTAAAAATATTTTGCAGCCCTTTAGCTTGCTCAACAGGCTGTTCTTTCAGAAAAAAAAAGAAAAAAAAGAAAGAAAGAAAGAATTCGATAAGACTGAACTCAGAATAAATTCACAAAACTTTCTAAGGCACAAGGGGGGTGTAGACTCAGGTCTAGTGTCCAGGTCAGAACTAGATGAATTTTAGGGTCCCTCCCAACCCAAACCATGCTATAATTCCACATGACTGCTCCTGTGCCCAAAGCCATTCCGATTTCAGCAACCTCAGAGTGCCACCATCCATCCCCCCGAGGAGCTCAGCGCCTCCCCTCCCCAGGATGGCCCTGGGGGCTGCTGCCACCCCCAGCCCCCCTGTGGGCACCTCCACAGCCAGACCTGGCTCCCCCAGCTGCAGCAGATGTTTGGGGGCTTGGGCCAAAGGAAACTGTGTAAGGCTTTTCCTCCCTCTCAGGGAGGAATGCCAGAACAGTCAAGAAATGGGAAATATATAACTTTATTCAGCCTTCCAAACCAGGAGGGAAATGCTGCTGTTGGACTGTTTGGAAGGGTGTAAGGGGCCAAATTCTGCCATTAAAAAAAAAAAAGGGAGTTGCACCTGTGTAACTCAAACATCCCGGTCTGCATAAAGGAGGGGGGGGAATCTTCTCTCCATTTCAACATATAATATATAATTTTTCTAAAACTCTTTCAGACAAGCATAAAATAGCAAGGTATTTTTTAAAAAGTAATTCCAGAACGGAACAAAGAACATTTTCCTACACAAATCTGCTACTTCACCTTATCAC
The DNA here is from genome assembly GCF_047830755.1 of Zonotrichia albicollis. Taxonomy (NCBI): domain Eukaryota; kingdom Metazoa; phylum Chordata; class Aves; order Passeriformes; family Passerellidae; genus Zonotrichia; species Zonotrichia albicollis. The sequence continues at coordinate 3,152,007 of NC_133820.1, forward strand.
ACTGAGATTATGATGTTTTAGCTGCCTTCAAAACACAGACATCCTAAGAGTCTTAACCAGCCAACTCTTTGTTTAAACCAGATTTTAAAATTAACCGTGCCAAGCTTGTCACCAACCCAAAAATTCACTTAGTTTTTAAAATTCTAGTTACTTTCAATAAATTAAACAGTCCAAGAGAAGGGATATATACTTTATCTGCCTGTATATGAGTTTTCTGTTTGTAATTTTTCCTGCCTTGATGATGCACAAAGATGTCTGTTTGTGGAAATAAGGCCAATTTTTAAATATTACTCATAAAGATTATGAGCAGCTTGAACATTTACATTTCTGCAGACACCCAGCTTGTAGACCTCTCTACAGCAAACTAAATAGAGTATTTCATCTGAGCAATTAATTATTTCACAGAGAAAGTGAGTTGTTCATTTTGAGATAAAACTACTGCAAGAATTCCGAGAACAATCCTTGAAGGCAAAAGACTGAGCACATCTGCTACAGCCTTGATCTACAGGATAGATTTTTTCTTTTTTTTTTTTGGCCCTAGAGATGGATGGATGCATTAAGAAGCCACTAGGCTCCTGTTCAAACTAAAATATGAAGAAGGTGGTTTTCAGTTATTCCACTTTCTTTTGGTGTGGGATGGTTAAAAAAATCTGAAATCGCACTCACTCAATATTTAAGCAAATCAATAAAACACACTCAGCTCACACTTTTTCTGGAGATACACAGCAAGTTTCAATCATGAGAACAGCATTTTTCCTGTGAGCATGAACCTTTTACAAGTCCCAGACCTGTAAATCTCAGAGCTGGAGCACACCCAGGGCTCTGTGAAGTCCTGGTGATCTGAGCTCGGAGCCCTCCACATTGCTCTGGCAGCAGGGCAGCTGTTAGAACATGCAATTATTTATGGAAGTGGCCAAAACCTCGTGGAAATAATAAGGTTCTGATGACAGATAGGCAAAGCTTTTGTTAAAGTAAGAATTAAAGGCTTAACATTATAGGTGGGATTGAAAATGTAACCAAAACTCCAATTTGGTGAACTTACACAAGCATTCAGTGAAACAAAAGTACACAAAACTCACATGGGTTCTTTAACCTGTGTGGAAGAACACAGTGGAGCTGAGAGTGGCAGGCCACAATTTCAGTGAGTCATCTATTTCAAGAATCTGGTTTTTTCCTCATATTGCTTTTAAACGTGTACAGCCACTACAATTCAGGAAAGGTTCCTCAACAGATCAGTGGAATCAGAAAGTAGTCCCAAGGAAGCCCATTTATTTTATTTTACAAATTAGTCTCTTCATCTTTAATTTTTTATTCATTAATTATGAATTAAATGAAGCCTTGTTTGTGTCAAGTTTTCTCTTTAAGCACATTTGGGTACCCTAGATGCAAACATAGCCTGCCTGTTTTCTTAAATTATTTGGCGCATTCTTAACTTTGTATTTTGGGGGCCTGACAGTTCAGAATCAAAGACTTTACAAATTACAAACCTTTCTTTTTCTATCAGGCTGAATTATCATTTATTAACAACAGTGATATTGAAGGTTATGACTCCTAAAGAAACTATTTTTTTTCTAGGTGCTTCTTTATGTCTACATATTTTCATAGTCTGAGACGCCCATTCTCACTAAACACCACAGCCATGCCTCCTATTATCTGAGTTAAAACCACTAGTGTCCAAGGACTATGGATTCCCCCATTTATTTGATTAGAAAGAAACCATAGTTTACACAAACATTTGCTGAGAATGTGTGAAATTGCACGTTGAGGTCAGGAGTTCTGTGAGAACTGCTGTTCAGATCACCTGGGAGCAGCCCTACAGTGGCTGAATCCTTTCAGAGGAACACTGCAGCAAGGCTTGCTGCTCCTAGGAAAGTATTTTCCAGAAATGATTGCTACAGGCCGGTGAAAAAGCCATTTCTTTTCCATTATACCTATGATGCAGAGGCAAGTAGAGTGCAGATGCAGAAATATCTGTCTAAAAGGGAAGAACAAAGGCCTGGGATAATGAAAGCTCTGTATTTCAACGCACAAGAACAGACTTTATGTTTGTGGCAACAAAACAGAATTCCTTCGTAATGGATCATCCCAAGCTCACCAAAACATCTGGTCATCCTTTCCCATCTGGACCCTCTTTTTCTTTTTTTTTTTTTTTTTCAATTTGGCTTTGCTTATCTTGGGACTGGTGAAGGTGAAGCAAGTGCTGGCAAAGAAAACCAGTGAGAAGGGTTTGATGGTTTGGGGCTCAGCCAAGAGGCCATTGTCCAAGCTGTTCCACATTGACCCCCAAGTGCCTGAATTCTCCAGCAACAGAGAAAAGCCTCCCATGGGACAAGTAATTCAATCTTTTTCTGGCTGGCTCAAGTCCTCTTACCAAAGGCTATGAGTTCATCACGACCTGAAATGAATTAAATGGAGCTCTCTAATTCAGAGCTATTGAAACATCACCTGCAGCTTTAACTCTCACTTGGGAGACCTGAAATATGATAACTATTTCCAGTTGCTTCCATTTGCAGAAATCCTCTGTACATAAAAAAGTAATGCCAAGGTATTACATGGCCCTAAATACATGGCTGTTATCAGTTTGGAAGGATTAGCACCTCATCCCTTCATAAACAAACCTCACCCACTTTGTGCTCACGCTGCAAAGATCCCCTTAAAACCTGAATCTACAGCAAAATGAAGCAAAATAGCTCAGATGACTGACGAAGACTCATCTTTTTTTATGGGTTCACAGCTGCCTAATTCTTAGCCTAACAGTGGGTATGATGTTTGTGACCTGTGCCTCTGCCCAAAAAAAAACTTTCAACTTTTAGAAACACCAGAGCTGGAAGCAGTTACTCTCTGATAGGAATTCTCTCTAGAAATCTTTTTCAGAGCAGAACTAATACATGTATTTTAAAAGTAAAATAAGGCTCTATCTAAAAATTTTTCTTATTTTGACAAAGTGAATGTTTTTTACCGATAAAGACTTGTCCTGAATCTTATGCCCAGAATTTCATTGAGCTTTGATTTTTCAGTCTTATTTTTTTTCCTTCTTCCTTCAGCTTTATCCACCTCCTTTCTGGAGATATGCTACCAATGCTCTGTGGTGCTCCAGACACTCCATGAATTTGGTGGAAATTAACAACTCCCAGACAGTTTTTAACCTGTTGTGATGGAAATGAACCTTGACAAGGTGACAATCTTTCAACGAATGAAGGCAAGGGACTCTCTTCTAGTCAAGGTGCATTGAAATTTGAAAGGAAAGGGCCAAGAGGAGCAGCAACAAAGTGGAGGAAGGTGGTGAAGGAATTTCTCACACTCAACACTTGTGAGGTTGAATCTGGAGCGCTGCCTCCCATCCCCACCTCCTGAGCCCTCAATACAAAACCAGGCTTTGATAAAGTTCCTACTGCAGGAGCCAGGATGAGCAGGGGGCTGAAGGACGAGCTCCAGGAGGAAAGGCTGAGGGGCTGGGGCTCCTTCAGGCTGGACAGTGGGTGGCTTTGAGGTGACCCAGCAGCTGTCCCCACTGCCCAGGGCAGGGCAGAGCCAGGCCCTTCCTAGGCCTGCACAGCAGGGCCATGGCAGAAGCTGAAACCAGCAATTCACACTGGGAATACACAACATCTTTCCCCCATAAGATCAGCGAGGCAGTGGAGCAGTTCCTGCCCAGGGCAATCTCCAGCCTCCATGTATTTCAAACCCTGGCTGGATCAGGCCCTGAGCAACCTGGGCTGAACCCGTGGCTGACCCTGCTCTGAGCAGGAATTTGGATTAGAGGCTTCTCAAGCTCCCTTGCAAACCCAGATGCCCTCTGATCCCATGAAAATTCATGCTTGCCCCACAGGTGTTTCTCTCCTGACTTTTTCAAGCTCCACAGAGCTTTTAAGAGATTATTATAAATATTCCAGTGGACTCTTTCCCATTCCCCTATGATCCTGCAGTCCTGCTGTCACCACTTAGCAACGCAAAAGAGATCATCAGCTATCTTGTGAGATTTTCACACACACCTTGAAGCGACAAAGTATCAAGGTACAAATTCTGTGTTAATACACCTACAGGGACAATCAAAGACAGGAAAAGGGGTGAATTAAAAAGGGCTAAGGAAAGGTATTATTTATATAATAATAATATTCAGTCAAGCCTAATAAATACAGAGAAGCAACAGCAGCCTCACTAGCATGTAAAGCTATGATTAAAAAAAAATATTGCAGAAAGGGGTGTACAGGACAAGATTTCTGGGATACCTGCAAGTCTGAATTTACTGCACCAGGAGCTGTTGGTGGACCCCATCCCTATCACCACACTCTGCCCACCCAGCACTCATCCATGCTGGGGAGGGCACAGACTGTGCTGGGACACTCCTGTTTCTGGCTCGTGCTGCCTCATGGATGCAGATTTCCTAAACAGCTATGGAGAACCATTCTCCTATGGAGAACCATCAGGAGAATAACACATCTCTAGAAGAACAACCACACATGGACTCCTCAGAAGCCTAGAGCTGTGTATCAAAACCTAAAACATCTGCCACACTTAAAGCCACTCAAGTAAAAGCATAATTTAAAAAAAATGGATGTACACTGCTGTCCAGACATGGTGCTAATCTCACTAACAAAAAATGTGTCCTCGGCAGAGTTCAAAAAGGTAAGGCAAGCATTAGAGAGGATGACATTTTCTGAGGTGCTATTATTCCCTTGGAAGACACTGCTCAATCCTTCAGCAGCTCCAGCAGTTGGTAGGAAGGCAGTGAATTGCAGAGTCTTTTGGAGCATTTTAACTGATGTCACTGCAGGAGAATGGCAGCTCAGCCTCTACTGACACCACTGAGAAGATAAATATTCCCCAGATCTCAGCTGGATGAGCCAAGCAGTGAAGCTCAGCTCTCAGCAAGCTCCCAGCCCAGCACTGACTCTGTGTTTTAAAGTTTATGGGGTTTTGGTTTTAGCTGAGTGCAAGCACTCCATTATCGATCTGTAATCTGGGCCATTTCACAGAGCCCTGCAGAGTAGCAGGGAAAATAAGGGTCTCTGACAAGTAATAACTCCTTTTCACCTCTATTTTTGATTCTATCTCCAGCCATCAACCTTCCAAAGGCACCTGTAATGAAAGGCAAATGAAACCCAGGTCCCTTCCATAAGTCAGAGCTAATACACCATTAAAAATACTGCTGAGGATTTATAGCCCCCCAAAAAGAATACACACTGACTGCATAGAGAGCATCTCATGTGAATACCTCTGGACCACAAAACTGGGAAATCTCATCCTTGTGAAAGATGGACTTTCTTTAAGTTTCTGCTATGCTCAGCAACCTAAGTATTTTGGTTAAGGACTGCATTAAAGAAGAATTAGCTAAAATAAATTGTATCCCCCTTTTGGTCTGAGTATCTCCACAGATATTTAGGAATAGGGATTGGTAGTAGTGCCCCTCCACTTGACCTCTCTGCATTTCCCTATGACCAGTTAGGAAACAACTGAAAACAAGGATATTCTATGTTGCAGAACAAAATAAATTTAATAGGTTTACAGGTTCTCTGTTCCTGAATCCTACACAGCCTCAATGCAGGCAATTACTCATTGGAGGAGTAAAGCTTTGTTTGCCCAAGAGCCCTGGTAAGGTCTCAAATAAAGTTTACTCAAGTACATTTGCAGAGGTGTCACTGAGAATCCCCATAAAATGGTCCTTAACCTGCATTTAACAGGCTTTACTTGATTAATTGAGAAATATATTGGCTGCTATTGGTGATTAGTAGACACCTAAATGTTTTCATTTACAAGAACCTTAATAAGGAAGCATTTAAGTAGAATAAAACGTTAATTTAATTTTGAAAAACAAATCAAACCACACAGATTTTTTAACACATCACCTGAGTACACCATGTCGAACCAGCAGTAGGAAATCAAGACCATACCGACAACTCCTGACTGTCTAAATCCTTACCAGCAAACTTGTGTTTATTAATATTGCATTAAAACACCAAAACTTCTCCAAAATCAACATATACACATATATATGTATTTTAAAAAATCACTTTAACAAGATGTAATTCATCCTTTCTGGATACAAATCTGTTAACTAATTGGAGACATATTAATTCCTACATTATTCCACATCCTGAAAGTTATTTTTATTGCTTATTTTCCCTCAAAGTTTTCCAGAAATAATTCATGTGAGCTTTACTAGACCATCATCCAAGATCTCCCTGACCATGTTTTCTCTACAAGCAGAAAAAATTCTGCAGGAATTAGGAGGTTCTGTGAGCTCCAAATTGAAGTATTCAGTCTTTGCTAATATAGGTACAGATAAGGCATCTTTTAAAGTAATTATTAAAATCATTCAATTTACCAAACTCAAGGCAATAGTTTTAATCAAGACAGCCAATGAGTATATGAAAAAAATAGAACCCAAAGTAATTATTTTATGTTTATGCAGCAATAGGAGAATTTATCTCGGTCCTATTGATTTCAAAAGTGGTACAAAAGACAAAATCCTTGCCCAAACCAAAAGTCTCATCATCTTCTGTTCTAAGCTGGGTCCAATCTCAGATTTCCAGCACATATTTAGAGCTTTAGTCTGAACTGGTTTTGCACTCTGAGCAAAGTAACAGATATTGCCCCAAACTCAGGTGGGTAAAGTTAAAAGTAGCTATTTGAAGAAGATAATCTCAAATGTGAAACACTGCAGATTAATACCCGGAAAATGCTGAGTGTGTTGTACACATACTCAATTATATCTTCCCAAAAAGAGAAAATCCTCACACAGTATCTTGCTTCTAATTACCACTGATAAAACATCATCAGTGCTATGAGAAACACACTGTATACTGAAGAGGAAAATTACATCCAGGAACCTGGATTTCTTTTCTAAAATGTTGACATCTGCCAACAGTAGAGTAATTCCAAGAAATTTTCCTTTTCTCCCAAGGAAAACAATCGCTACTTTCAAAACGGGGTGCAAAAAAAATTCAAGAAGGAAAACTTCCAGAACACAGTAAAACATAGGAAGTGTTCTCAGCAAGAGAATAAACCTGGTTTGTTGTACTTCAGAGGGGACATTGTAGAGGCCAGTGGAGCCAAGAGCATGAAGAGCAAACAAGCCCAGAGCAGCTGATGTGACATTCTCACCGAAGGAGATTTTGTTGTGGAACTTTCAGCAGAATAAACCCAAATTCTGCTTCACAGAAAACAAGGCAAAATTTTCCCCATCTGATTTGCAGCCTGGCTGACAAAGTTTGTATCTTCCAAAAGAAGCCGCAGAATTAAGATCCCATTATATGCTCAAAACCAAAAGAACATTTCCAAACACACCTCTGATTTTAAGAAGATATTCTTGAGCCTTTTATCACTTTGCATCACACTTTGGCTTGTGGGGTCTCAGTTGCCTTGTAAAATAAGATTTAATATATTAAATCTGCTCTGATTCAGATGAAAACATCCCTATACAATTCCTAAAAGGATGCAGCTGATTTCTGTAATAATTTGCTACACACTCTATTATATTGGTTAATTACTTAGAAGAAAACTCTCAGAAACTTAAATAAAACAGAAAAAAAAACCCAAAAGCAACCATGCTGACTGATGTGGGGCTGCAAAGACTTCCTTTAAAAGCAGGGCAGTCTAGAGAAATTAGATTTGTAACCCATATTACAAATCCAGTTTTGCTTGCACAAATATCCAGTGTTACCCCACTTTAAAACACTGTTCCACTTCATTGTGTGTGATTTAAAAACCTACAGAGCTGACTCTGTTTTATTAGTGGAGAGCAGCTGGGGAGAGGAGAATTCCTACACAGCACCTTGTCGTGCAGAAACACAAGGCATTATTTTTATTAATTGTTAAGCAATTTGTCTGCTCTACCACCAAACAACTTTCCCTCATGTGCAATCCACAGCCCTGCCAAGAGAAGGCTGCCAAATCACCACTCCCTCCACCTGAAAGCCATTTTCATAAGCTCTTGTTTAAAGTAGAGACCAAATGGTTATTGTATTTTTGTTAATGTAATGCAGCTCGATTATAACAACCTGTGGCAGATACACAGGATTTGGACGTTCATGCTAACAGATGTTTGAGAAGGGAGCAATTCTGTTTGGGTTGTTTTTATGCCAGCAGATCTTGTGCTGAATCTATATAAAAACCATCTTCCTCCCCCCTGAACACACATATTAGAGAAAGGACTACATTAATCCCCAGTGTAAACCCACTGAAGTCAGCAGTGTTACATCAGCAATGAATTTGACCCTTTGTGGTTAGCTGACATTTATTTTAAAGCACAGCCATGAATCCATCTTCCCCCTGTCTGCCCACCTTCCTTCAGAGAGGATGTGCTGCCCCAAATAATGAAGGGAATGACGTGGTGGTGGCTGAGTATGAGCTGAACTTGTGCAGTTATCTAAGGATATGGTTTCACATGTTTAGCTTTTGTATTTGGATAAAGGGATTACACCATGAGTAATGTCTAACAACCATTGCATATGGTTTATTTGCTTTCCAACATCTGCTGAATCTCAAATCCAATTAAAAAAAATACATCTAAAAGCTAACTCAAGTCTCAGAAATGTGCCAAATTAGCGACACTGCTCTTCTGCTTGAAGAGAAATGTTCCCATGTCCATGAGAACACAAAAGGGCCCTGCTTCAAACCCACCCACTGATCTGCATCACCAGTGCCAGTAGGAAATACAACAGTGAAAAGAAAAATAAACAGCAGAAGAACAACAAGGGGAAGAAAAATAAGTGCAGGACTGAGCAGAAGTAGAATTTCCATGAGGGTCTAACACTGGGAGAGGGTGACAATCAAAATAACAGAGGAAAGGTTTTGCTGGTGAAGTAATAACACTATAGAGAGAAACCGTGTTGGGCCTTTTTGAGGTTTCCTTGAACAAATTTTCTGTTTGCAAAGGGCTTGGGTGGCCTGGCAATCTCCCTATTTTCCCTGTGAACACTGACATGGGGTCTTTGAAGGTCCATTAGGAAAGTGACTCCATAACAGATGAATTTCCTTGTTTATTAGCAGGTACAAGCTAATGACAAACAGCACTGAGGCTATTACCTTGTACTTAAATTATTTCCTCAGCAAAAGACCAGTACATTTAATGATTCCAAGAAAATAGAGAACAGAGCTTTGATTCCAGCTTTACTTCTCCCAAAGTAAAAGGTGTCTACTGACTGTTTCTTTCAGGTTTGCTACTCATATTTTCTCTCCTCTTTTATTTGAGTGTTCATTTTTTAAAGTGTTCATTAACATCCCAAATCCTTGAGTGCCAAAATGGAAATGTTTGATCAGCAAGCATTACACTAGAGAACAAAAATCTTGGTCAAGTCTCCTCTCACTCGGTCCTAACACAAAGCAGGAATTGAAATTTTATTCTTCTTGAAAAGTGATGCTTTCAGTACCAGCAGTATTTTTATGCCTATTCTTTTATATAATTAAGAAAGCAAGGCAAATAAACAGAAAAGAAAGATATTTTACTGATGCCCAATGGTTGGTGTGGCCCTTTTCAGGTTGTTAGAACATGGGAAAAAAATTAGATGCTGAGACTGAGTGGTCATTTGAAAAAGAGGAGGGACAAGGTCAAACAAGCTGAAAAATCTGAGGCTGTTTGAAGCCTCTCTCTCATCATTCAGGGAAAAATCATCTCACCAGCAAAGCTTGCTGGTATTCTTTCATTTTTCTATCTAGGGAAAGATCGTAAATTATGTAAATCCCAAAGAAGTTTATTAGACCCTAGGCACTATGTGGGTTTGTTATCCAAGCATGGCAGTTTCATCTGTGTCATCATTTGGAAAGCTGTCAGTCCTGTCAGCGTTTCTCTGAAGTGTGAAACAAAGACCCCACTTCTCTGATCAACAATCCTTATTTATAGCCCCCACTTTTCAGCTAAACTTGGGAATTTTAAGCGGAATTTACCTTCATCTTCTAAAATATTAAACACAATAATGCAAATTTTAAAAAAATAAATCCAAAGCAACAGTTTTCTTGATTCTGCTGCAAATTCCAAGTTAACAGGAAAAGTCTGGACTGTTTGAACAGATATAGTCAAAGTGATACTTATTGTATAAGCCACTGCACAGTTTGCTGTTCCATCCCAGAGCAACCATCAACTCAATTAAGTAAATGAGAGAATCGAGTTATTTGGGGAATGCACACCTCTAATTAGCTGGAATTATTTGTGCAGTTAACTCATTTATGGATAGATTTCTCAGCAAGCCCACAGCTTCCACTGCTTTCTCACTGCTGTACTGAGCTTAATTGCCATTCTGCTCCTCTCAAAAACCTTAATGGGAAATTGAGTGCTGTGGGGGAATGCACGTGGGGAGAGGGAGATCTGTAAAGGACAGGCTGTCCTCAGTCACAGAGACAGAAAAGAACCTTTTTTCTTCCTTCTGACATCTCCTATTGCCTGACCTGAACTTCTTGTTGGTACAAATAGGCACCAGAGTGGTGATTGCACCTTGCCAGGAGGGGAATGTCCAGCTTGAACCTCACCTGGCAAACACCATCCAGCTCCTGGCCAAGCCTCCTTGCTGTGTTAAAGCAACCTGACAGAGCATTAAAGCAAGGACTCTCATCAAATGGTGGAATTATGACTGAGCAGAGTTCTCATTTAATTTCCACTGCAAATCGACATCAGAGTCACATAAAAAAACTGTCTAACACCTCTGTTTTCTTGTTAACTTCAAGTGATGGTCATCAGTCCAGGGGAGAACACAACTATAGCTGATTTTAAGAAAATATATGCCAATAAGGGAAAAATCTTATCAAATGCTGGGCATTTTGAGGATTTTGCTGTCTGATTCCATGAGGGAATGGACGGCTCTTAAATTTTTCCAATTTTTAGTTTTACTGCAAAGCACTGAGGACAGATTCTTTTTATTCCTTTTAGTGACTTGCTGCACTTTGGATGTTGAAAGGACATGGTTCTATTTAAATTAGCAGTTAGGCATCTGACCAAGTCAGTCATGATTAGAGCTATCCAAAAATACATGGCTGATGAGAGGACTATTTTTGACTGATTAGAACATGGAGAATTTTTATCAAACTGGATCAGTTACTGTTCAAAAATCACAAGGAAAGGATTGTAACCACCGAGCTGACAAATTTCCAGAGTAAATAAGTTACTGTCTTGTGACAGTAGAAAGAAAGCAAAACAGCTGCTAGAAGTGGTGAGATGGAAAAAAGCAGGGAGTTTCTCTTTTATAGACAACATGCAGTGCCTGTTGTGTTGCTGCATTTCTTCCAAGGAAAAAAAAATTCAGCTTAGCACATACAATACACATGGACCATTGAAAGAAAGTAAAATACATCAATATTCTGTGATAAACTGGAACACAACATTCAATTCCTGAGGCAATTCATGACCAGAACAAGCAGCCTCTTGCCAGCAGCACCCCCTGAGTTGGTTCTGCCTCCCCCAGTCCCCTGAGAGCTGCAGGCTCACCCCTGGGAGCTGAGGGATATTTTCCTAACACCAAAGCAGAAATCATCGTCCAGTGGCTGAAATTCAAGAACTTCCTGGGGAAGTTGCTTGCTTCCCTGAGGTCTGGTTTTAGACACGTCACTTCGACACTTTTGCATCCTCTCTTGGCTGCTGGCTGCAGCTGTTTGGTTCAAGGCTCACAAACAGGGACGGTCACTGCAGCCCCACAGCCCCGAGCCCAGCCCAGGTTGCTAAGTGCTGCTGCAACACAAACAAGGACCTGGTGCTTGGCAGCTGCCTGAAATTAATGGGCTGGAGGGGAGCTGAGGGGCTTTCCAAGGGTTTTGGAGAAACCTTAGGCCAGGCACTTCCCATCCTGGATCCCAGCTTTTCCATCTGTAAAGCTGAGGGTGAGATGCTGACTCCATGTGAAAGCGCTTGGGAACCTCCCTGAAAGCCAAATGGTAAAAACATGCCCCTCTATGAGGAGCTATAGCCCATTTGTTTTACTAATATTGGACAATGTGAATTACATTTAGAAGGAAAAAAACCCTAAAATTACTTCCCTAAATATATAAATTATCCTTGCTGCTACCTTTGCTGATGATACAACCACACAATATTTGGATATGGGGAGCGGGCATTGATATTTCAAATATAGTTCATAGAAAAGATCCATACTGCCCTACCCTAAATATCATCAGAGAAAAGATTCTTTATGCTCTAGAGATTAAATCTGGATGTATTGGAAGGAAATAAATGCAGGTATGAGGTGTTGGATTGATTTTTAATTAGACATTTTAAGATGTATTTATTTTAACTGGCTTCAGGGACAGATCATTATTTATTGCCACATCAGGTTTTACTGGAAACTGGAGGCACGGAGTTCATTTGCCAAACTCACTGCAGACAGGAGGAGAGATAGACAAGTCTCAGTCTACAACTGGGAGAATTTTAGAGCAAACCTTTGGATGGCAAAGCAATCCCAAAGAGCAAACTTAGAGGAATTGTAATTCCTACTGCTGGAAACCAGTAGAGCCCACATGGATGGCAAGAGATGAGGTGAGAGCCTCCAGGAAGCCAAGCACACAGCAGCACTTCCCAAAACCAATATTTTTTGGAAATCGCTCTTTCCCTAGGGCTCTACCCTCTGTGGCAGCAGCACCTCTTTTAAAGGGGTTCCAAGTCACTGTCCCCAGTGCAGATGTGGGATTGTACTCCCTGGCTCTTTTCCTGGCAAAATCAGCCTAAGGATCAAGCCAGGAGCAGGAAGGCTTTGAACAGCACAAGTCTCTTCCTCCCACTGATTTGCTTAGCTCAGAGGGGTGCAGGGCAGAAATAAAGAGCAATGTCTCCTGGCAGCTCTCACAGAAAAAAAAAAAAATTATCACCTCTGTTTTCTGGCAAACTTTCCAGAGTCTTAGCACAAGATATGAGAGGAACAAATCCCCCTTGGGCCTAGCTTGGTGGCCAAAAGGGTCAAGCTTAGGAAAACAGCCCTGCTCCCCAGGCACTGGGATAAGATATTTATTCCTGGGTAAGTCACTCTCCAAGCTGAGCCTCTGGACCAGAGTCCAACCTTTCAGCAATAAATCTCAGCTTCAGGTGGTGCAGAGGCACCTTGGGAACAAGAGACCAACTCTGTGCCCAAGCTGCATTGGTGCCTCTGACACACCTGGAGAGAAGGTGATGCTGCAGCACTGCTGCTCATTCTGCTTCTCCCTCTCCTTCCCACAAAGAAAAAAACCAAAAAAGATATCTTCAAAAATTTTCATGGAAAAGAAGCATACTTGAGGCCAGATAGGGAACTAAGGAGGTTCAGAAAATATATCAGGGACCACAATGAATATATGTGGGAAAAAAAATCACAGTCCAATGATTTATATTTCTCTCCAGAAGCCAACAGCTGAAGACTAAAGGTGAATCGCCCTGTAGCATAAAAGAAACTAGATGATTATCTAATCAAGCCAATGCTGCTCAGCAGTGATGAATTCATTCAGCCACTCTGCCTGTCACTGTTTACAAGGCACTTTGAAGATGGATTTCCAATGAAAGCTCTTTAAGTGTGGTGCACCGACAAGTTACTGGCATGTTTTGTTACCTGTGGACTTGTATTTCATTCTTGTCTGCCACAGGAAGGAAAAGGCTGAAATTTATAATTACCAGGGGTGCTTTTAAGTGGTGCAATTTTTCAGTAATACACAAAAAAGAACGGGAAAAAACACCAACAACCAAACAAATCTTACACACACACACAACACTCAATGAAAAAAAAAAACAAAAAACAAACCCCCAAAACAACAACAACAAAAAGAAAAAACCAAAATAAGACCCAAAAAGAGGCAAGTCCAGAATTTTCTCTTTTTAGTTAAAAAGGTGCTCTCATGCCTCCATAAAATGACAAAACTGGCTCTAGTGGCAACAAATAGATGAAGAATTCACAACTAAATAGCAAATGGGAGCAATTAGGCCAGAGTTTACAGAAAAGCAATCAGCCAGCCAAATGCTTCCCCTATTCCAAATTCCCTTAAATCTCATCTCTCCACCAGGAACTCAGTGTGCAAATGTGGGGGAGTTTGTGAAGATTCCCCTTCCTCCCATTAGAAATCAACCCCAAAACTTTTTCTTTTGACTATGGAGAACCACACAGGCCTTAAAAATATTTCAGCTTTATTTCAGACTAACTCATCATTTTCAAAGTAGACATGAAACAAATTATTTATATGAATGAGTAAATAAAGAATAAGTATTGTAGCTCAGCAAGTCAAAAGCTTCCCCCAGTTCCTGCCATCACACTAACCTCATATTTGCTAAATTTTCTGTTTAAAACCACACATGTGCATCACAGTTCCAGCAGTTTTCAAAACAAAGCATCATCAATAACTTGTTTAAGAAACAATTGTCCAGGCAGGACACTGAACTTTTTCTGGAAGCCTCTGAGGACATCCAAAATGGGGCAAAAAAAAAAAAAAAAAACAAACATCTCCAACTCAAAGTGCAGTTTGGAGACTTCTTCATTTTCATTACCACATTTAAATTCTGAAAGACTTAATTACCTACTGAGGACCTGACTCTGATCTAAGCCACTTGACTTTTTTAACAGTGAAAACTAAAAACGTTATACTGAAAGGAATTCTTCTCTCATGCAGCACCACACCAGATATAGCTATTGGCAAAATTATTAGGAAAAACTCCTAAAAGTTCCCACATATAATGTCATACAATGATTATTTTGGGGTGTTTGTTACCAGAGGTCTCCTTGCCTGCCCAGTTTTGCTAAATCTCCCTCTATCCCTAGCAGCACCACTCATGCTAATGTTCCTCTCTTTTCTGCAGTGTGTTTTTTTATTTTTCTTCCAAGCCAGTTATTAAAGGATTTTTGTTGTTGTTTGGTGGTTTGGGTTGTTTTTTTTTTTTTTTTCATTTATTACAACAGAAGAAAAATATTTACTAAAGTAATTCACAATATATCCTTCAAGTTCTGACTTTGCCTTGAGGATTTCTAAATATAACACTTCTACCTCTCAAACACAGCAGTAGTTACAGTCTGGCAAGATCATTGTCCAGAGTGATGGAGCATGTGGGACCAAGCTGGAGCAAAGCTGTTCCTCTTGCAGATGAAAATAAAGGCATGCATTTGTGGGTCCATCTAATCCTTTCTTTGCTTTTTGCAGGCCAAAGGTCCTCTGGGGATCATTGCAAAGTGTTCCCAAGAGCTGCACTCCACATTTAGGGGCTGGCTCTGCTGACAGATGTGAAAACACCTAGCCAGACATTCTCCAACAAATGCACAAGAGGATGCTGAGAGCATAAGTAATTACAGACAAATTTAAGAATAATGTTCATTTAGGATTTAGGCTATTTTATTCTAAGCTGAATTTTTTGTTTGTAATGAATTTATTGTTTACTGATCTGCTTAGAACACAGACTTGCTGTTTTCTTGCTGCAGAATGCTACAAGATCAGATGAAATTCACCATGAAGCGTCTGCTGTGTATAAAATATAAATAATTTTAGAGTGAGGAAACAGGATAGTCTGGATCTCACTGGTACTGTTTGACATCCTAAATGTTTTCATTTAACCTTAATTTATAATTGCATCTAACCATTTTATGCCTCTCCTCTTAGTTCCTTCCTCACCTCATTTCTTGCATGCAGACACTGAAGCTCACAGTTATTTGCTAAAGTTAATAATGATTTTTATCTTTCTGCCTCTCATTCCTTTTCTAGCACACATCTTCATGTCCTATAACCACATGACACAGTGCTTGATTTTAACATCAGTCCCTCAAAAACTGAAACTTAACACAGAATGTTATTGTGTATAAACCTGAATCCAAATCCCCATGGCTGCTCCTGAATAATTTAGAAAACTAGTCACTAACTGATGGCATTTCTTCCTGGTGGTAAGAAGTGTTTAGTGAAACTCAGAAAAGCTTTCTTAAAGTATTTTTTCTCTTCTCTGGGTGCAAATCCCTCACTAATGTTCAAGATAATTTTTTTTAGGATTAAACTCCTAACAACAGAACATGTTTATGAAGCCTAAATCTGACTTCTTTATTCTCTTAACCTCCTCAGCTGGCCTGAAAATAAATAACCCAAAGATCTTTATAAAATCTTTTCAGGTACCTGCTCCATTTGATCATGCTTCACTTTGATCTCATTTGGCAAAGGTGATTTATATTTTGAGCCCTTGGAAATACCAAGCTGGAGCTTGTTCCCTGCCTGCTTGTGCTGCCAGGTGTTTTAGAAGCTGTGCTGAGCCAAAAGTTGGCAGTGAAAGGTGGAAGGGGCTCCCCTCTAACCAACAAGGCCTGGCCAGAGGTCAGGGCATCCCTCCCTGAGGGGCTGCTCAGCAAGGACCACTCTTCCTCCATTCCAAAACTCCAGTTAGGAGGAAAATGAGCTTTTGAACCACCAGCCCAGCCAGCCATGGCCATCCAACAGCTCCCAATACCATTAATCTGTGTCAGAGCAGCGGCATCAAGTCAAAATAAGGGCCCAGCACCACTCCTGTCTCCCCAATAATTCCTGTAGCTTCCACCTGTTTGCAACTCTGACTTTCTGAGCCTGACTTCACCAATTGCATTTTATATCAATTTTCCTGGATGCCTTATAACAGATGAAGACTTCCACATCCTCTGGAAGTGAGGCCTGTGCTGGTGTGCAGCCTGGGTGTCACAGACACTGCAGAGGCAAAGGGGGAGAGAGGTGACATTTCTGTGATCTTCAGAGCTGCCCAGATGACAACACACATCAGCATTATAAGGGAAATAAGGTTAACTCCTTTGAAAGACATGCACAGTCCTTCAATAGTATTCAGCTCTGATCTTTATCTAGGCTTTTATTTGTCTGGGTTTTTTTGTTTTTTTAAATCATATCTATTGAATTTTGAGGCCACAAATCAAAGAACAGGATCACTGCTGCTGGGTCCTCCCTTATTTCTTTACTGCTATTTATTGCCCAGGCCCTATATGCTTGCATGCACCCAGTTGTTAATTCTAAATTACTCTCAGTCACTCTGTCAAAAATCTTTTTGCCAAAGACAGATTCAGCAATGGAGCACAACTTTACTTGCCTGTTATGGAAAGGCAAACAACTTTTTATTTTCTTTTGTCATCTCTGGTGGGTTAAAGTATGAAAAAATTAGCTGTGCTTGCTGTTACTTATTCAAGAACTTAAGATGACAAAAGTCTCAAAACAAAGAAGAAACACTGATCTACAGAAAATGTTTTGTCTAAAAGCTCTCAGGAATCCATTCTTGGCATATACCACATGTCTCTTCTTAATGTGGTACTACTGAACAGGGTCAGAATTGAGATTTTGGTAACTCACCACTCACAGACAGATAATCTTTTGTATAGAGGAAACTCACACTGGGATTTCTCAATGTGAAACCTCTAAAAACACACACAAAGCACAAATGGGCCACAACCACAAACAAGTTTTCAGCCCACAGTATATGAGTGCACACTCCCTCCTCTGAATAAAAACTCCCACTGATGTCAGGAGGGCCAGAAGAGCACCTTAAATCCAACATTTCCTCTCAATTTCTGATCACATCACTAGAGGAAAGTGTGAGGACAGAAAAAAGTATGGCTGCTACTTGGAATAAATTAGAGTAGCAGAACTGCACAAAACACATGAGGAACTCAGTGTATTTATTCACCACTCAACTCCCAAGGTGCTGAACCACTTTCCTAAACCAGAGTCTGTGAATGGATCATTTTTGCCCCTTGGCCATAAAATTTCCATGTCATAAAGGATAAAATAAATTTGTAAAAGCATTGCAACACAAATATTTTCAAGTCTTTACAGCTATCAGATGAAGATGCAGATTTTAAACACAGCATTCACCATTTCTGAGCAGGATCAGGCGGCTCATTTTGTGTCTTGGGATTCCATCTCCAGTTTCCTAAAAATCCCTCTGCTTCAGCACCTCACTGCAGTTACCTCATCTTCCCTGCCCCAGAGTATGACTGTCCTGGCCATCCTTTAAAGGAAGGGAAAGCACTCATTAATTATTAATTTGTCCTGGCCACCCCTCTCCTCTCCCCAACCCCTGGATGATTTAAATACCATGAATTGTTCTTCCCCATTCAGTGCCTCTTGCAGAAGAGCTTCAAGTAAAGCTTATGCACATTTTTTCCCTAGTAGTATAAATTCGACATGCAGTGGCTTTTGGGTTTTTTAATAACATTTTTGAGCCTTTTTCTTCTCTTGTGATGAGATCTATTAAGCTACACAAGGTAGAGGTGGACACTTTGCTCACCTCATACTCTGGAAGGTGTAAAGTGAATTTGTCATCACAGGCAATGTCAAACACCCAAGAACAACCTGAGGATAGCACAGCAAGTAAAGAGTAGGAGTAATAATTGTAATAAGGTTAAAACCTGGAGTGAAAAAAGTTAAAAAATCCCCCCAAAACAGAATAAATCTAGAAAATCCTTCACTGATAATTTATGTGTGTTAAGGAGAGAACATTGAAACCTGAGCAGTGCAGTCAAAACCCAAGGGCACAGAAAGAAGCAGAACTCAGTGAGAAAATCAAGAGTAAAGCACTATATAAGGTACTGCTGGGAGATGATCCAGGTGGGAGACTGGAGAGGACTGTAAATTACCATCCAGGAAGTGCTCACAGAAGGAATAAACCCTTTTCACCTATTTTTATTGAAGAAAACCTCCAAACTAACCAACCAAAAACAACACCAAAAAACAAGGAATAAAAACCTATTCTTATATAAGAAAACCTCCAAACCAACCAACCAAAAAAAAAAAAATCACCAAAAACAAACAACAACAAAAATAAAAAATCTTTTTTATTGCTCAAGACTTGTCACACTTATTCTGTGCTTCAGTTGCAATTTAAACACTAATTAAATAGAAAAAAAAGGTTAACAACACAGGCAAAACCCACTCCAAACCAGACCTCAAGCAAAAAAGTGTCATCCAGCTTCTGAAACACTACTGTTTCAAAATCTATACATCAAAGTACATTAAAAATTCCATCCAAGGTACAATAGCAAGATAAATATTTTTAATTAATGAATTAGCATCTTTTGGACACTTTTCACTCTTTTTTTCCCCTAAGGATAATTTGTTTTGTGAAATGAGTGACATGTTTAAGGTATCCATGCAGAAAGATGCGGTGGTAAAATTCAAAATATGTCATTATAATCACAGATTTGGGGGTTCCTTCCCCTGGCTTTCAGTTTTTTACCTTCCAGTTTTTGGTTATGGTAACAACAAAATAGTACACAGAGGCAAAACCCCAAATCTACATTAAAGTAAAAATTGCACCCCTGGAAGAGAAGAGCTCACTAAGATAAACACTAAAATCCAATTATAAGCTCATCTATGATGGGCAAACCCCCCATATGAGTTTTTTATCTTTATCATATAACAGAATCAGGCACCTGTCTGAATATACACATTGTATGGTACAGGATTTTATTTCTCCATCCTCCTTTTCCAAGAGTTTCTGAAAGTTTTCTAACTCACCACCTTGACAGTTTTGAGGATGGATCTATTAATTTCCTGACACTCTGGCAGCAACTGCTGTGATAAAAAGGTAATAGCAAGAAGAAAAATAGGTGTCGTTTCCCTGCATTAATTCACAATTTCGTTTCACATCCTTTAAATCCCTTCCTCTCCCATGAAGTCACCGGTGTAGGGCACTGGAGCAACAATGAAATTCTACTCTAGTGAAGGAGGGGAAAAGGAGGCCTTTCAGTCTGCACAATGAAATGTGACAATTGCCATGGACACCTAAGCTGTTCCCTGAAAAGCACTCCTGTAAAGGATTGCACCGTGCCTGTCTGGAGAAATGCGACTGCTGCATTGCCAAATTATTCCCTCAAGAGGGGGCATTGAGTTGTCCCCACAAGCTCGCACCCCTCTGAAATCTACATTTCAGGGCTGGATTTCTCTGCACTCATCAAGATTGGAGGTCCATGGTTATGCATGTCTATAGTCTAGCAATTATTCATTAATCTTGAATTTATTTCTTGCAACAGAACATTAAAATGCCCTAAAACATCCAGGGCACAGATTCCCTTATGGAACTAATACAAAGTGAAAAGCTGAACAAGGAAGGTACCAGCACACGACAGATACACACTAAACAAATGTTATTACGGAAAAATGGCAATTAAGATTCTCTTAATTAGCCTGTCATTTTGTATTTATCATCATAATGTTTGTTTTACAATGCTTTATTAAATCTGGCTTTATGACAAACAGTCTGCTGGCAATGCATCCTGCTGTGCAACATATGGTGTTACACCTAATGAATATTAATGCTGAGAAGTACAAATGGTCTTCTGGGACAAGGGCTGATGGCTGGGAAACTCC
The DNA here is from genome assembly GCF_047830755.1 of Zonotrichia albicollis. NCBI lineage: Eukaryota > Metazoa > Chordata > Aves > Passeriformes > Passerellidae > Zonotrichia > Zonotrichia albicollis. The sequence continues at coordinate 3,172,254 of NC_133820.1, forward strand.
TGCAGATGGCATCATTATTCAGAGAGCTTCACCTCACGTGTTTCTCATCAGGTCTCCTCCACAGCTACCTGGGCTGCTGCCTGTGGGCTTGCAGGGGAAGTCTAATACATTAAAATTCTTCACAGTCCCATTCCAGATTTTCAGGGGGTTTGGTGGGGGTGTGTAGCTTTTTGTTTTATTTTTGTTTTCTTTTTCTTTTTTTTAACAAAAAGTCATAGCTTAGCTTCATATTGCAAGTTCTCCTACTCTTTGATTTAAAAAACAAAACAACACAACAACAAAAAGCCTCCAAGCTGAAGAGAATCCTCATTCAGGATCTCTTACTGTGCTGGACAGTGTCTGGTGTTGTTCTACTCTTATTTCTCTTACATGGTGCTTATAATAAAGAGACATTCCCTCCCTAGACAGAAACCTAGGGAGAAGAGGCTTTCCCCCTTTCTCTTATTTGTAGTTTTGAGCCAGCAGAGGTTTCAGCTGGACACAAAGGGACCATGGTAAGGAAATACAAAGTGTTAAGCCTTATCTTTTCCTCTGCACTTTTGGAAGCCTTTAATTTCCCCTGGAGAGCTCAGCACAGGAGAGCACCTGAGCACATCCAGCTAACAGAGCTCAAGCTACACTTACCCAAAAATTAAACCTGTCTAACTGGGAGACACTGAAGAGGCCAGATATATATTAGTGGTACAGACCTTATTGAAGATAGAAGACCCCTCATACCATTAAAGTCAGTTCTCCTCCACCCATTCCCTGATGAAATGTTTATCTGTCAAGAAATTCTCTCCCTTTTTCTCTGGCTGGAATATCACAGCACCAGCAGAAGCAGTGCATTATCATTTCTATAGCATATCTGCTTAGGGAGCTCCTGCAACTGGACAGATTCCTACCCTGAGCCAGTTTCTTATTATTTCACAGCCTCAGCAAAGCAGCTCATATCTAGCAGTGAAGTTATTTCTGACCAAGAAGTTATTTCTGGTCCTTACAGCACATTAAGTTTTCAAAATGTGATTACTTAATATGATATTTAAAAAAGCTACTTGCTTGTTTTAAAAATTACTTTCTATCATCACTTAAAACAAATAAAGCAACAAAACAAACAAACAAAAAAACTCCACAAAAATCCTCAGCCCACATTCAAAAGCCCTGATTAACTTGGCTTTGATTACTTCCCTTTGCACACACAAAAAAAACCAGTGCTGTATCTCAATGAGGAAAGTGACTGCAGCTTTTCCTGCACAAAAGACAAGCACATTATGTTTCTTTGAGAAGTCTTCTAGGTTCTTCTGGAAGCCTACAAATTAAGAATGACAAAACAGACCCAGCAGATTTTCACAACGTGCGACTCCCAGATTCTCCATCAAGTCTGACTATAGAAATGACAGCTGTGCTCACCAATAATCACTTTGTTTATGGTACACATATTACGCAGCACATTCTCCTAAACAGCTGGGCAATACACACTTATTTGAATGCCATCAATGCTTCAGCTATTCACAGAACCACCCCAATATAAGCTTTTGGCTTCCTTCTGCTGAGAGAAGTCACAGTTTGACTCAGAGCAATGAAAAACAAACACAACATTGGCTGCCAGAATGCTGAAGATGGGCTGTTGGTTTCCACTAGATTTATTTTGAGAATATTATATTTATTTTAGTCTTTCAATGGCCTGTTGCTGCAACAAATAGAAGAAGCATCTCTTTTATGTTCCAATATTCAGGGTAAGCACCATGGAGACAGCTCTAGCTGAGGCAGAAGAGACAAATCAGCAGCTCACTGTGTGCCATAAATATCTGTGTGGCTTTTGCAACATTTCCCAACCCAAAAGGTTCAAGTACTACACAGAGATGGCCCAGAAGGGTAGGAGCACATAGTGCTAAGCCAACCACATCTTTACAGGAGAAAAGAAAATTTTCTTTGCTCCTAGCAGAGGAAAGAAATAGATCTGCAGAGCAACCTCCACAGGGTCAGGCATCAGCTCCTCAGATGAAATCAGTATAACCTACATTTTCATCAAGTTTTCAGGAATAGCAATCCCTGCACCTGCTGAGCAGTTTGGTTGTTTGACATGAACCAAGTCCCACATACACATCTTGGGGTGTTTCAGGATATTCCCTGAACAGACAAACTTGGGTTTCTGCTGTCTGAACGAGCTCTGTGTCCCACTTCCCCTCCCAGCTCCATTCCTCATTCCCAAACACAACCTCCATATAAAGCACTAATTAGACTGATAGATTAACACAATATACTGTGACTGAAGAGCGAGCAAAGGTTGATGTAAGTCCTGAAGATCAGAAGGGTATGAATATTACAGGGAATGAATCAGTGCAGAGATTTCCCCATCAGCAGAGAATTTCCCTCCAGTGTTTGAGAGGAATCACCTGGAAGCTGCCACAGTTCTGGTCTGAGGCAACAGCAAGGGGAGTAAATGGCAATAGCAGTGTATTTAAAAGCTATTTCATTTATCAACAACAAAAAACCTGTGGAGTTTTGGCAGTCTTTGGACACGAGGTCAGAAGCTGTCTCGCCAATGTCCTCCTCCATCCATCCCTCTGCTTGGCTGATGCTTTTTCTCACTGCACATTGAGATCAAAGTGCAGTCAGACTCCCACCCTCTGCACTTGTTTTCCTGTTTGTTAAAGGCACCATCAATAATGAAGGCAGAGCTCTGGGAATTAGGTTTGTTATTCAGCTTGTGACATTTGTTGTAACTGGATCCAAAAAGTGTAAAACATTGTGGAGGTTTCTGTGCAAGTGGATAAACAGTAGCTGCTGCTTTATGGATATTTTGGCTTAGGGCTGAAGCAGTTTCTAAAGAGGCAAATTCTTCATTTTTCATATGGCATCTAGGGAATACATCACACCAGATTAGACTGAATTTTAAGGCAGAGACACAGCAGGCCAAACTTACAGTGTTGATATAACAGATCTTGCGCTTTCACATTGCTCAGCGCAGACAGCGCTAACTTTCTTAGAAGTTATTTCTCCCCTTGTCTTCCTTTTAAAATAAAAGCAAAAGATGACAGAAAGCTTACATTTTAGCCTGATAAAGTTAACTCCATTTATTTGCCAAATTTAAGGACCAGGACCTCCCAAACTATTTGTAGTGTAAGGACATCAGGATTGTCTCTTGCCCAGAGTGCTTCTTCTCAAGGCACCTCCCTTCACTCCCTTTTCCTTTTGGCACTGCTGGACCCAAACCTGCAGCAGCTGCTGAGACACCCAGAAGGTCCCTCTCTATCTGGCTTAAGGCTGTAATTCCTTAGCCTGAGGCTCCTGTCTTCCTTTACCTATTTACCCAAGAGGAACAATTAGCAGCTTCCCCCAGCAGAGCCGTTTGAATGCCACTTTATGATTGTTATTCCTGCTAGGTGGCTTAGCATGCACTTTTTTAACCTTTATTTAGTTTTCAAACTAACAGTGTTTGAATCCCGATCAGTTTAAATCTGACAACTTCCACAACAATTTGCGTTTTTGTTATCCAAATCTGAACTACTTTACTGACCCTGAAAACTTCATCCAAATGACTGATAAGGGAGCTTCATTCTTTAAAATGGGTGTCATTCTTGATAAAGATACCACAAAGTAAACACAATTAAATATAGGTCTGAAAACTTTGCTGCTGCTGCTGCTCCAGTTCCAGGCAGCTTTCTGAGGTCAGTTTGTGAAATTCTGCACCAGATCCCCCTCCCAGTACCTTCAAACATTTCTAGGAAGTTCAAACAAGCAGCTACAGAGAAGGTAAAGCCCATAATGGTTTCCAAGGATGAAGCCTGCAGCTGCAGGGCTCACTCTGAGAGCAGAGTCAACTTTTCTTGGGCTGCTGATACAGCCTCAAAGATAAACACAGGCACTAAAACAACCAATCTCTCTCTTATCTATTGTGTGTCAAAGCTGTTTTCTCTCTTGCACAGTACACAGAGGTAAAACTTCTTGGCTGTTTGGTATCTCATGCAGCTGCTTATCCTCTCTGAGGGGACATAATTCAGTACTGAGAATTTTCATATCCAGACGTGGGTGGGAACAAGAACAGATTCCTACAGAGTTTGGGGCAAAACTGGAAGAAAAGTGATTTTTAAAGAATGGCTGGGCTATGCCAGCTCAGCTGAGAGTTTTAAATACATTTCCAAGTATGTTCTCTAAGCAACAGAATAATTTTTTTCATTGGCACTAACCTCCAGCTGCTGGGGCTAGGAGTCAATTTTACCCTGTCCCCATTCCAGCTACCAGGTTCCTGATTTGTCCAAGCAAATCTGAATCCCAAAATGTCCAGGTTATAACCTGCACCCAAAGCACATTTTGCCCATCACTTTACCAATAAGCAGGCCAGTTTGTCTGGCTGAAATGAGCACTTGTCTTTTTCTAGAAGATACAAGCATCTCATCAAGTGTTCCATCCCTAAACAGACCAGCAAAGGTTAAAACAGCATTAACATTGATGTCCTGCTCATGAATTGCTCCTCACACACAGGAGGCAAGTGGTTCACAGTACTGTGCTAATTCAATAATGAGAATAGCCAGGAAGTTTGTGTTTTTTAATTAATTGGTGCTGTATCCATCTTAAATGTCAAGTACCGAGTTCCTAAGAGCTATGAACCATCCATGAAAATCCCAGAAATGGCAGGTATAATGCATCATATCTTATATACTAATAAAAATACTGCCTGCTAGACTTTATAAGGTCATGGCTTACTGCTGTCTCTCAACAATAAAAAGCTTAATGCAACACTGGGCTCTGCATGATCTTCATAGCCAGAATTAATGAAGAGGAATCACAATTAATGGTTTTCTACAAACCAATGGATCACAAGTGACAGGAGCTTATTCACAATTTATGAAGAACTGATTTTTTTTTCCTTTTTTTTCTTGGTGGGTAGAGGGCTGGAAAATTGCAAAGAGATAATGAAAAGCAACTATTACACAGAATATGGTAATGCAGGTTTATAATCAGAAGCCACAGATGTGCCCATGGCAGGAACTGGTGAGCTGCAAGCCTGCAGCTCCTACATGAGCTTGAGATTTAAGACACACTGACAGAAAAGTACCTGGGGCAGCATCTGCAAGTAAATCACTGCTCCATAAAGTGACCTACAGAGGGCATCTTTCTCTATGATTTGTGGTCTGAAACATGAATCAGAAAAGACAGAGGAGAAAGGTAGATGATGAGGGAGAGTTGAGCAAACAGGCACATTTTGCTCATTTACCAGTCACAGCTCCTGCAACCCTCAGGAGCCAGGTTTCAAAACAAGTCATTTTCTAAATGCCCACAAACCAAATTTAACTTGGGGACCTAAAATGTCATATTTGTCTGTGGCTCAAGCAACAGTTTCAGTTCGCCAGCCTTTTCTGGTTTTAGAGTGAAAAATCCTAGAAAGGCTCATGTTTATACCTTCAGACACATACAGAGATGTCCCACTCCTTACAGAAGTTGGTTCCTTGCTACTTCTTTGTTGAAAAAAAAAAACCAAAAACAAACCAAACAGGACTAAAGCCCAGCAAAAACTACCAGACAAAAAACCATGATATAGATATTGGGTTTTCTTTTTTCATTTCAAAGTGAAACATTTGAATCAACTGGAGTAGACCAAAACCACTGTGTCCTAGACCAGACCTTCACCTCTTCTCTCCCAACTTTCAACAGTATTGCTCCTCTTTAGACCACAGGGTCATTTTAGACCTCTCTGCAAGTCCCCAGGAGACATCACAGCCACCCCAGGGCTCAAACCAGGACTCTCAGTGCCCAAGATTCTCTGTGGCTCAAACCCTCCACTTCTTTGGCTCCTTAAGATCTTCCTTGAGCCACAAAAGGGAAGCAAGGTGCCCTCCTTTATCTTTGAGGGGAAAACACCAGTAGAAGTATTCTGCCTGGGATCCACAACCAGAGTGGCACTGCAGAGGTTTGAACTGATGAAATATGCTTTGCTTTCTTGCAAAGAGAAAAGAAAGGGCTGGAGAACAAGCCCTTCTATACAGCACAGGGCAGTGACAGAACAAGAAATTGATTATTTGTAGTAGCAGGAAGACAAAAAGATTAAATTAGTTTGGGAGGGCTTTGCTTGCACAAAAACAATGTTGTCAAAGTGAGCATCACTGGTTCAAGGATTCCAAACCTTTTCTCCTCCCCATCTCACCCCAGAAACCCCTTTAGCACCTAAAGCTTAATGTGTTTCCCATTTGAACATTTTGGTTAAGGAAACCAATGGATTGTTTCCCCTGTCACAGGCAGTTACCAGGGAGATACAAAGGAAGGCAGGGTGATGAAACCTGGCACAATAATTCCAGCCATGACATAGACTGTGCACTCTTAGATTAATTATTGAATTTGGGGTGATTGCTTACAAGGTGAGCTCCTGTTTTCCTTCTGCAGCAATGGATGCAAATCAGAGCAGGCAGCTGGTGACATCAAAAGGCCTGGGCAGCACATCTGATTTTCCCCTTGCATCTGCATAACTCCACTGACTCAGATTTATATTGGGGTGGAACAGAGAATAATCAAAGCCAGCGTGCTCCATCTGAGCTGGGGCACAAAAATGTCAGCAGCCTTAATCTTTGTAAGGAATCCATCATTAAAGCAGGGCTTTAATGCAGTCTGGGTGCTGCACCCAAAGCTGCTGCAGCTCAGTGATGGATGCAGGGCAGGTAGCAGAGCTGGAAACAGGGAGGAGATAATTGAAATACACGTGTAAGCCATTAGGCTATCACTCCCTGCGGGGCAGGCAGGGGGAGCAGCAGCAGGATGGCTTCCAGGTGGAGCTTCTGGAGCCTGAGCTGAATCCAGCCCAGGAGGGGGCACAGCAAGGGATCGGGAGGGGACAACACCCCCCGGTTATTGATTAAAACAAAAATAAAAGCTACAGATGCACACAGCACAATTACAAAGAAGAGCTATGACAATCAGAAGGGCAGGTTCTGATTAGGATCCTGCAGCTGACAGAATTCTTTCCCTTAGGTGGACTGGTAGTGGCAGAGGAAGGTGGAAGGGACTCGCAGGAGCAGCATTAGCCATGCCCTGACCTGGGCTGCACATTGCAACCTTGCAGCAAAAAAAAGTGACTCCAAGGTGAATATAGTCCAAAAAAACAACACTGCACATGTTCCCCACATCCACACCCTCATTCCCCGCTGAATGAGACACAGCTGAGCCAGGCAGGTTGTGCTGGTAACCCTGCTCTGCTGGACAGAGCCTTTCAGAAAGAAAACTACCAGCAACATTTATGCAGGGGTCTAATGGCTTCTCAATACCTGCAAGAGTGGAAAGGCACCTTTAAAATCCCACGTACATCTTCTATTCTAATATACCTGAGAATCCAGCACTAATACTTAATTTTTACCCACACTGTTTTTTTCTTTGACATGTGAGGACAAGAAATTTATAAGTCACCCTGTGCAAAGCTAAGGACACAAGCAGAAAATTGATCCATTTGCAGGGAACTATTTGACAGAGATTAGCAGCTGGTCTAACTAGTAGAAGTGAAAAAAACTGGAAGTGCATCCTCTTACACAGACATAAGTGTCAGAGCCGGCCTTAGAAGTGAAAGAATAATTATTGCAAGAAATAAAGCTGAAACATGTCATGTAAACACACAGATGCACAAATGGTGAACTTGTGAAGCTGTGTGCTCATTGCAATGCCACAGAGAGGAGTGGAGCAGATGTAATTAATCTTGGTTGGAAATGCACAAAAAGCCTGAACATTTACCCCAAGTCACAGCCCATGGTCTGCTTGCAGTGGTGATTTCCCCCTCCTGTGCTCCTGGTCACAATGGATTTTGTTCCATCCTTCCTCCATCCCTCAAACACAGATAGGTGCTTGAACTCCTCCAAACAGAAGGATTTTCCAGTCAATTCCAGTTTGAATGCAAGTTTTTTTCTGGTTTACACTCTGAATGGAAAATAGAGCTGAGGGACACCACAAGCAATGACATCAGCTTTAATAGCACCTCAAAACTCAGATTATGCATGAAAAATTTCTTCAACAATTCCCCAAACCCCTGGTATTTTTCCTGGCCTGCAATTGCAAGAAAAGATACACTTCACATGAGTTCTGGAAATAGCTTGGGGCTGTATTCAGCACAAAGCCCCAGCACGATGACCTGAGCTGTCACCTGCTCCTGGTCCCCACACACAACTTAGGTGCTGATCCCCAAAACCCCATTTCCATCCTGCACCTCCACTTTCTCCCACCACCTGGAGCATTTAACCTGAAGATGTTCTGTATTTGGAGCATCAAAGTATTTTTCTCCAGGACCTGTGCTATTTGATGTGCACGTGGTTCTCATTAGTAAGGAATGGTTTGGACTTTATGAAGAGATTAACTCTGCTGAACTTGTTCATGGGGTGAAAAACAACTTTCAGATGCAGAACTTCTGTGATCCCTCCTTGCCCAGGATGATTTTAGCATATGAAATAAACCAGTTGCAAAATCAGTCTTGCTCCTTGCAGGCTCTGGGAGTGAGCAGCAATAAAGGGCATATTCATCAAAGCTCAGTGCTCAGAGTGAAGGAGTCCATATGGCTTTAGACTGGAGGTGGGGAGCAGGCAAAGGAGGGGGAAGAAGGGAGAAAATTTCAGCCAAAAACTAAGAGAGAAAATGTATATTTGAACAAGACTATTGCATAAGGAGGCCTGAATGATATTTCTAGATAGACAGCAACTTCGTCAAGGACTAAAAGAGAGAGTAGGACTGGTACTGCATTTACTGTGCTCACTACAGTGCTGGAGAAGCCAGGTGACCAAGCAAATTAAACAATAAAAAAATCCTTACAGGCCAAATTGGGAAGATTGTATTTCAATCTCTTTTAGTCTCTTTATTTGTATATTTCACACAGCTATTTTTCAAGAGCTACCAGACTGTATTGTTGCAAGACCCAGGACAATACACCATAAGTGATTTTATTCCAAGCAGAAAGAGATTTATTGCTCTGGAAAGTTTCCCTAGATATTCCAAAGTCATGTAACCTATACCCTGAAAAAGTGTTGAGAGCCTCCCACTACCAAATAGGGAATTAAAAAATTCTAGATATTTAAGCTGGGTACTTGAAGTCAACATGAAAAAGAAACATTTAACTGCATAAAAATGAAGAGTGCTGGCAAAGTGAAAAATTTGTGCTGATTTAACTTAAATATAAAAAAATAACTGACCCAAGTATTATGCTGCATTCTCACAGTTTTGCTGGCATTCACACCAGATCTGCCTCTGCCCCATCTATCAGAGAGAGAGGAAAAATTGCTTAAAGCCTCAGTATCATCAAGAGATTTATAAATGCTGAGGTTTAGTTACAGCAGATTGAATTTGTGTCTGCATCTTATCAAACTGGAGCCAAATTGTGCCACAGATCTGAGGCTCAGGGCGAGGCACAGGGAACAGACAAGGCATTCATCTGCACCAGGGCACAAAAGGGAAGGGCCAGATGTGGGAGAGAAGGTGAAGTATCATTTAACCAGAGATGTTAAATCCAGGTCTTAAAGCGTGCCAAGGGAAAAAAAAATAATAAAATAAAGAAACAACACAAAAAGCCAACCAAGAAGTGAACAAACCCATCTGTTGTTGCAGCTTAACTCGACTGCAGCCCCACCTCAGCACTGAAGCAATCACAGTGTGCTGCACTTCTCACCAGGGCTGCATCCCTGCACTTGCCCAAGGGTGACGGGGATGCTTTCTGCCACCAAAAGCTGTGAGAGAGCTGAACATGCTCTGTCCCCTGCCAGCACAGGCTGTGCCACTGAGGCAGAGCTCCACTTGGCAGGGCCTGTGCTCAGAGAAGCTGCAAACACACCACCAGGCTTCCCACAGCTTCCTCACACCCCCTCATGCTGGAGCAGCATGCAAGTTATTCTGGAGGCTGAGAAAAATGTCAGTTTAAAATATTCCTGTGTGAATTTGGCACCAGTCGTCTTGCTTAGTGTCTTCACTGTAAATTAATTAGCCCTTCTGCAGACACATTTTCTATTTATAACACTTTTCTCTGTGACATTGGTGCTGACTTCTTTGTGCCTAAATATTAGATGCCATCTGTGGGCACCCTGTTGTTTCACCCACAAGTCAAACAAACAAACCACAACTGAAAGCGCTGCTATCAGTGCCTTCAGAAACAAGGCTGAGGGTGAAATTTAAATTTGGCAATATAGAATGGACAAGATGCATACACAGAAAAAAAAAAAAGAAATCAAACAAAAAAATTTACACAAATAGCTGCCCCATCCTTCTGTGAAAATAGGATGCTGACCCACATTGCTCCCAACACTGAAGGACTTTTTCAGCTTTGTGACTCCCTCTCTTTCTCTTATGACAACATGCAGGTGTTCTATACTACTTTGAGAGAGAAACCTTAAAAGACTGTGAAATGATAATTCTAACATGCGCAAGGAAGAAAAATAAATTGTGAGAAGCCACATAACAAGTTACAGCCAAGCCAGAAAACTTCACATACCCAACTTAACTCTACTGATTTCTTCACTGTCTTATTATAATATCTTCAACTGATCAATAAAATATAGAACAAATATAAATATATAATTTATGCAAAACAAATATATATATAAGTTATGCAAAAAAAAAATAGAAAGTACTTTAAATCTTTGTTTTAATGGAGGTGGAGCTGCCATCTCATAAGAAATTTCTTGTAATTCCCTATAGATTAATGACATTTAAATTTACACACATACACCAAAGAAAAAGGCACTTCAGCTTGGAATAAGTAGCTGGAAATTCCTGCTCCTCTTTCCTCGATGATCTAATTTAGAAATATGTTGAATAAGAGTTTTGTTCCCACTTAAAAAAAAAAAATCAACTATCGGACTATTGGAAGGTATACACAGCTCATGAGGGGCTTCAGGGGAGCAGGTGAGGAAGAAAAAGGCCAAGAAGCCTTTGGGGACAGGAAGAAGGGGTGTGAAAGGAATGCACCTGAAGAACAAATATTGCTGTGCAGGGACCTGCAGGCTCCAGAGAGGGGAGAGCCCTGCCTGATGCAGCCAAGAGATTGTTGCTCAAGCAACTGCAGAGATAAATAAGCATTGTGCACTGAAAAGAGCATGAGGATCCTATAGAGGAAACACTGCTGTCAATGTGACAATATTTTTTCTTTCTCTAGATAGAATATGATAGAAAAGGAAAACTTATTGCCTTCATGAATTCTTATCAACATTTATGGTGTCCTTTTATATTAGGCATTAATATTTCACACATCCAAGGTGACAGAGTGTCCCTCCTCCCCTCAGAGGTTTTCTCTCTAGTGCACAGCAGAGATTTGTGGACACATCCATTATCATAGACCAATTATTTAGCAACTATTTACCTATAAAAACCTTTCCTAAAGCTTCCTACGAGACCCACAAGTCTGTTCCAACTGGTGCTGCATTTAACCAAAATTAAAACCCAGTGCATGCTGAATTCTTTCTGTGAACACTGATCAATTTTCTTCTTCTCATTCTCATCACCATTTCTGATTCATCTTCAGACAGGAAAAAAAAATAGAGGGTGTCCGGTTTTCGGCTGTTTGAAGGGCCTGGAAAGGCCCGGAGTGGCCTTGGGGCAGCCCGCGTATCAAAGGACGAGAAGAGGCTTCAGTTCTTCTTTCGGTTTTTATGTTTATTAATTGTTTATCTAAAAGATTTTCTTTCAGCCCGACAGAGCTCTGCTCAGCAGCCAGCCATGAGCACACTGTGTAGCCCTCCGGACAGTCACCTATCTTTATACCCATGGTTACGTGTACAATATTTATCATTTTTCCCCAATCCTTTTTATTTTTATTGTCCGGTGCACTTTCAGTAATGACCAATCCCAAAGTGCCACCATCACCAAAGAAGATGGAGGAGAAGAAGAAGAAGAAGAAGAACAGGACACGCCCCAATTCCTCCATCTTACTCCTCTAAACCCCCCTGTACATAAATCCTAAACCCTGTGTCTCACCCTCTAATTAACCAATCCCTTCACCATTCACCCCGGTGAAACCCTCCTATCCTCATACAGGTGTCGTCTCCTGTGTAGGATCAAAGTCCAGCCACCAGACACTTCTGGCAACATTCCAGGACTCCCGAGCCCCCCAAGGGTGGTCTCGGTGGCTCGGCACCTCAGTCCTGAGGTGCTGAGATCCCACAAGAGGGGAAATTCTATGGATAAATACATATACACACACATACACCCTGCCCATACATGCTTGTGCACCTTGGAAAACCTGTGATGTGTTTTATACCTCCCAGTGGCTCCCAACACCCATTTCCAGATATAATCAGTTTTTCATCTTGGCTCTCACACCACAGAGACCACTGGCCAATTAATGGTTGTATCTCTTTCTCTCCTTATAGAACTGGGGAGATGTTAAGCTTTGCTATAGTGTGGAATAATTCCTCAACCCTGCTTTCAGAGATCACTGCCTCCACACCAGCTAGGAGAAAAGAAATCCAATGTCTTCACCTGCAGCTTTAAGGTTCTTCACTAACATTTTAAAATAGAGATTTGGACAAAAATTAAGGCAATTGGTACCCCTGAAAAAAATCTTCAGCCACTTAAGGCTTAGAAATTACTCATTAAATGATTATTGAGACTCTAATCAATCACATTCCAGAGATAATATTTTTAAAAAGCAGCAATTTCTTAAAGGCTTTAAGGCTTTAGCACTCTTTGTCTCTAACAAGTGCTTAGATTCCACAGCCTTCCCTGGATTTAAACACTTCCTAACACATTTAAAGTTCATCAAACTTCTGCAAGGTCAGCACAAGATGTTCTGGGGTAAATCCTTCCAACCCTTGCACATCCAAGCTCCAATAGCAAAAGAAAAGGAAAGTGGAATACATCACAGGATTTGTTTGCCATTAATGCTGCAGATCATCTGTGCTGATCCAAGTCCTAGCAGAGATTATTGTAATGATGAAACAAGACCCTGGTTAAAAGCAGTGAAGACTTCAGAGGGCAGGAAAGGAGGGAGAAGGAAATGTGACACAAATGACACAAATCAAAAAACTGGTGCGTGACAGAAGGAAAAAGCAGAGGCATCAAAAAGCAAGAGACACATACAAGAGGAAACTGAAAAAAATTGAAGGAAACACAACTGAAAAATCAATTCACTTGAAACAACAAAATCTTACTGGGTTCTTTTGTGCCTTCTATTTACACAAATAAGAGATGCAGCAGGAACCAGGGGAAAATTAAATGCTGAATTCTTCCCCAGTCACACAGAGCAGAATGAAGTTTGCATCATGACTCAGAATAGAATGAACATACCAGAGTTGCTCACTGATATTAAGTTTGTCTTTTTTGTTTTAAATTCCCATTTTAGGCACAATTTCATCCCAAGGACAGGCCCAGTAATTACAGGCAGGTCTCCTTCTCAGTGATGAAGTTCCAGCCATGCCCAGACAACATCAAAAAGGAAGGAGCATCCATCAGGACTCCTACAAGCCCTTGGTTACAAAATTAGGAAATAGCCAAGCACAAATAAGGGGGAAATGATGGATCTGAGCCGCGATTCTTTTGACGTTTCTGCTAAAGGTTCTTCCAGAAACAGTTTATATCCAGACAACTCATCCTAGCAGTGCCCATAGTTTCCTAATCAAATTAGAAAGATTGAGTCATTAGGGTCAAGTGACCAGCCACAAAATGATTAAAGACCGTAATCAAGAAATCGAAACTAATTAGTACCTAAGCCTATTAAAATGGCTTCAAAATAAATTACTTCAACGTGAATTTATGTGCAGTGGTTCCGTTTTGAAAAGCAACAGAAGCTCCAGGTAGAAGTTGCAGCATTCCTGAGAAGAGCAAAGCATTTCACTGGGACAGCAAAACACAGAAAAACGGGCTTGGGTCCAAGTCAGCATTTTCAGGTGAATCAGCAGAGTTTGAAGGGTCAGGAGTCACAGTCTGAGCTCATCTGAGCAGCATTGCACAGAATTTATGGTTAACTCTTCTACAATTTCATTTTTAAATACCCAACTTAAGGAAATTTTACTCCTAAACTTGAAAGCAGCGAAATGAATTGCTTACAGAAGTTCTGAGAAGCTAAGGGGACAAAACTAGAAAACAAATCATCTCCATCAATTTGTAGTGGTTGGAAAAGCTCAGTCTGGGAATTTTGTTTGTATAGAGACCCAGAAGCTGAAATACCCTCTTGTTTACACAGAGCTGGATAGGCCACCAGATTTCTATCTTTTTCTAATGGAAATACTACAAATGCAACCCTTAATTTAAGACATTTCAGCATTTTTGTATTAGTCTCCATCAAAACCAAGAAATGGAAATGAGCATAAAAATTAGGAGTTACAGAGAACAGCAAAACCTCATGCAACTACTTTATACATCAAGTTCAATTCTGATTTCACTTAAGAAAATAATTTTGAGCCATTTTTATTAGGAACATGAATCCAAATAGATTTATGCGCTCCCCATACAGGCTATCCTTGTGCACAGACAGAGTTCTTTCAGAGACAGCACTTCCAGGAACTGTGAAATTAAGCACATTATTCTTTCCATAGCTGAGGTTTTCTTGCTAGCCCAGTCTCCTCTGCAAGCTGTCAGTACATTTTAGGAAACACATTTTCTTGCATCTCAGCTCTTACTTCAAAGCACACTCCCAGAGTTTTCTCATGGCAACAAGTAACATAACGTACAGAACCTGCTAAGAGTAATAACACAGCAAGGATTTTCTAAATTCAGAATTGATGGTGTGATGATTAGAGTCAAAATAAAAGCAGAATTAGGTTTGTGGTTTTTAAATTAATCTCTTGACCATAACTTTTTACTCCTGCCCTACACATTTCAGATGTTTCCTTGGCTGGTGTATCATCTAGTTTGATAGAAAAAGGAGTTTGCTCCCCTGCCTTTAAGAAGGTAAGTCACATATTTTACTTTTTCAGTAAATGAGAAATTATATTTCTTTTCAAACTTTTCTCTTTTCTTACATCAGTTCTTACTACTTTTCATATGTTCCCTCAAATCTTGCCTCAGCTCCTTCACTAGATCTCTGTGCCATCTTTATCCCTTACAAAACCCCATGGATCCTTTCAGTGCTGTGGCTGCAGCAGATCTCTCTTTCTCTCTCTCTCATGGCCCTCCTCCAGTCATTGCCTTGTTCTAGGGCTCAGTACCAAAGGAACCCCATCTGGTACATGTTACATGAGCTTAGATTGAAAATTACTCTTTTTTTTCCTGTGGCTGGGATGGGCCACTCTGGCTAAAAAGCAAAGGGAAGCTGGGAACAACAGAACCTATTGAAGATTCAGAGGATTGCATCTGCACCGTGCCTGAGGTGAGCACAGCACACAGGTCTGAGAAGAAAGGAGCCCCCCAATTTTTGTTGGGGTAAGGATGGGAGCACATTGTGCTGAGGGGCAGGGAGGCCCTAAACTCAGCTTTGTAGCTGGGATTAAATACTGAGAATCTTCCCAAATCTGCCCCAGTAAAATTTCTGCAGGCACAACAGCCCCAGCCACTCAACTCTGCCTGCTGACACAGAAAGGAGCTAACACTAAAAAATGACATGCACAGCACATTTCTCAGTGTTACACCAGATAAGCAGCATGTCTGGCAGTAATTCAGTTTGAGCCTGCTCTGCTTCTAAGGGTGTGTGCTCCTTGAGGTTTGGCTACCAAATGTTATCCTCTAATTATCATTGCTTCCTGGAGTTCTGCAGCCCCTCAGAGAGGTTCTCACTGGATGTATTGTGCTCTTTGCAGTAGGAGCAGCTGCTGGTGCTCACCTGGATGCATTCATCAGAGTAGAGCTCCTCAACACTATTTCAATCATCTTTGCAGGAAAATCAGTGCTAAGCAACCCCAAATCTCTCCTCTGCTTCTGCTTACATTAAGCTTTCAGCCATTCTGAAGGTTACTGTAAAGATGAGAGTCTATTGCTTGTTAGCAATAAAAAAGTTGATTTGGCTCTGCTATAAAATAAACCTAATCCTAAATAAAAAAAAAAAAATAAAATAAAAATCACATTAAAGTAGTTACAGCAAATTTCCTAGGTAATGAAGAAGGTATGGTCCTTCATTTCCACCTCTATCATTAGTTACAGATGTTGAATTTTAAAATATTTTTCCGTGATCATGGACTGCACACCCTGGGAAAACAAATATCTGGGGGAGGGAGGGGAATTTGCTGAGGAACATTTCTCCAACAGTAGTTTTTTTCATCCATTGATTTACAAGGCACTGATTTACAAGCTGTGAATGAATAGTAGCCTTCAACAACAGGAAGCCACGGCATTGAGAAACCCTAGAGCGTCAGGTGGAGCCTGGAGACAGGGCTGTCTGCTAGCAGGGAAATTCACTCCAGGAGCCCCTGTAATCAGAGCTGTTAGCCAGAAGGAAATGTCTTCAGCACTCTTACATGGCTCTTAATCAGATACTGACAGAGTGCCTTTGATCAGTGCATTTCCACAGCGAGGGGAGCTGCGGCTTGCAGGGCGCCTACACGGATTTCACAGCCAGCTCCCAAAGCATGCAGGCACAGCGATTGCTCCGGCTTCACCCTGCTCTCCCCTTGGCTTTTGCTGCCTCAGAAGACAGCCAGGGCCTTAGGAATGAGCAGCACAGATGCTGAGCAGCTTTGCTGGTGCCCGGCGTGCAGCAGGGAGTCAGCCTTGCCTCGTGTTCTTCGTGGCATTTCGCAGCCTGGGGATGGAGCAGCAGGAGAGAGAACATTTGCTCAGCTGCTCCTGGCTGGTCCAGGCTAACGGGGAGCCAAGGCTGGAGAATCAGGCTAAAACAGCCTCCTATAAAATAACTATGGTCTAAATAAGGGTTTTAAGGCGGCATTACTGAAGATTAAGGCCCTGCAGCCCTAACCAACAACTAACTTCAGGTGTGTAATAACTCACAGAACGTACTGCATGGAAAGCATCAGCTTCTCCCAGAGTGTAAAATGCACGTGGCAAGAGGAGAAGAGAGGCAGCTCTTGGCACTCCCTGTCCATGCCACTGCAGGAACATTCTGCAGTATGAAAGCTGGCACGCACCAGGACTCACAAGAGTAATCTGGGAAACCCAAAAAGGCTCCTGAGCTTTTATCACTTGAGGAAAGGGCCTCTGTTTCTAATAAGCTGAAGACCACAACAAGAGGTTCCACACATTACACAAGTTGGGCAGTGAAAGCAAGAACAGGAGGCTACAGAGGGAAAAGATGGTTTTGGGTCCCACTCCACTAAAAGAATGTGCTGTGAGCAGAGAGATCATCAAGCAAAACAGGGACACATTAATCAGGCAGTCATTCCTCATCCTCTTACATCACCTGGCTGCAGGCTGGGGCAGCAGGGGTCCAGAGCAGTGGGTGACCATACACAGCATCTGCAGCGACCTGTGCAGCACATCTGGAATATACATTGCAGAAACAGCAGATAAAAGCTCACCTGCTGCTCTGTGGCTTTCTTAATAGAGTGCCTCTGCACCACTGGGTGAATTAAGAGCAGAGCAGCAGCTTTAACTCTGGATTTCCTCACCTCTGTGTTAGAACACCTCTCTTGTTTAATTTAAGTACTTATTAAGTCATTGAGGAAATGAAGGAAATGAAGAATGCGATGCCAAGACAGAGAGCAATTCTATTCACAGTAAAAGATACTACACAAGATAAAACAGATATAGGAGAGCTATTCTATAGCAGATGCACTCTGTAATAATATCATCAATAATTATGCACACTTAAAAAAACAAACAAGCACAAATGGCTCACTAAAGTGAAGGAATACTGGCACTGCTGCTCACAAATGCATCAAAGAATCAAATGAGGTCAAACCAAACATTCAAATGCTCTAAAAGGCTTTACACCTTCAGGGGTAAGGAGAAAAAAATTATTAGAATATTCAACATATAAGTGGTGGCCCATTTAGAGTTTGAGAGGGCACCTGCATGCAATGTATATATATTTCATTAGGCATACAACTGGTTTGGATATTGGCAGGATAAAACACAAAATCCTGACAGCATTTTATGACAGAAGTCTCACCTTAGGAGCAAGCAGCAAGCCTTTCTCCTCTGTGTGTAAGAGAGATGATAAAGTATTTCAATCCAGATTCATCCCACATCATTTCTAGTGCCCCAGCAAAGAAAATAGTTTATCAAAAAAATCAAAAGTAGTTCCATATCATGGTCTGGATCATATGTGGAATTTGAGATTTTGTTGGTTCTTATTTTGGGTATTTTCCTGGACTTTCCCACCACCACTTGCTATAAAACGTATATCACATAATCCTGATTTTCTATTAAATAAATTTTGTATTTGCTCTCACACACAAAGTGAACTTATCATGGACTCACAAGCTGTTACCTGTAGCAAAAATGACCTTCTAAGTAATTGTTTCCTTTTCAAGCTTTTTCTGCCATTCACCTACTAAAGTTTAATATAGAAATTCTCAGAAGCAGCTTTCTACTGTTTCATGCACAACCATTCCAAGGAAAATTAAGATGAATACAACACAAAGTAGAGCGGATCTCTTTCCTCCCTATAGCCTTTAGAAAAGATTTTAATTTCAGCAAAACTTTCTCCATCATCGAGGGAAACAACCCAAATGGTGGAGATGGAAATTTTTATATAAGTCTTTAAGAAGCTTTTTAACCAAAGGCAGCTGATGGAAAAGGAGCAAAAAGAGGATAATAATGATCCCCAACATGGACTCAGTGAGTTTGGCTGGTCTAGAGCACTGTGCCTGTCCTGAGGAGCCAGCAGAGCATCCAAACAGAAATCCTCCCTTGCTGCTGCATGATGGATGTCAAATATTAGGATGTTGCTGTCCTTGTGGATGTTTAGAGATATACATTTCTACAGCAAAACATAAACAAGTGGAACCACCGTGCAAGCCTCAAAACAAGAGCAACTTTGTGTGCTAGCCCCCAGATTGAAAGCAGATGTAGGGCTTGGTAATTAGGCCTGATTTGAGCTGCATGAAGTGCATAAAAGCAGTTGTTTTGGAAATGAAGGGAAGGACCAAGGTAATGTAAACACAATTTGTCTTATTGCTGCACGTGGCAACAGATTAAAGAAAATGAAAGAGAATTAATCATGGGGCAAAAAAAAGGGAAAAAAATCTTCAGGGAGGGTACTTACATACTCTCATCCTTCAAAACTGAAATGTTTAAATGCTGCTCTTTCAGGGCTTGTATTTGCATTATGCTGATGTGTAACCTGATCAAAAAGCTCATTTATTTTATAAAGTTCCATATTTATCAAACACATGTGTCTAAAAACGCACAATTAAGGTGGTTGTGAACTCATCAGGAAGAGATTGCTGATAGCTGACTGATTTGGTCACAGGCTCCTGCTTCAGGCAATGGAACCCTTGATTTCCAGCATTTGGATCAGACCTTGTCCTTGGGAAAGACTGAATGCTGCCATAACCTTTTCCAGGTGAGTGGCACCAAAATGATGTCTGGAGGAAGTCACTGCAGATGGATCCTAGGATTTCATAATCTTTTCTGTTGGTTTTGGCTTTGCAGAGAATTGAAACACTTCCCACTCTGTTCCCAAAGAACCAAAGTGTGATTGCAGGACACAAAATCCATAGGTTGCTCCAGTATCCTCTCAGGGTGCACTGGGGCCTCTGGATGTTGGATTTAATCATCCAGGCTCCTCCAGCATCCCCACCTGAATGGATGTGGGGATGTGACAATGTGAGATTTCTTTGTTTATCTCGCTAAATGCTGTCAGTCACACACAGGACACAAACATATTTTATTAAACCCAATGAAAATGCTGCATTAAACGCTCAAGTCCTGTAGGCTAAAATCCATTGCTTACTGTATTATCACACAGATGAAAACAATTTTTTTTTTTTTTTTACTTTGAGAAAGATCTGCTATTTAATAACTGCCTGGAGCTATACTGAGGGCATCAGTGTTGTAAATATTCACTATTCTTAATCTCTGCTTTGTTATTTTCATCACTTAACTCAAAATGTTGCCATTTGGATTCTAGCTCAGTTTTCCCAAAAACCAAATCACCACAAAAGAATTGCACTCCTCTAAGATTAAACATGCATTCCCACCCAATCTTCTTTTGTAGCAGCAGAATTATCACTCTATCCTCTTTTGCCCCTCCCCAGTATATAAAAAAAGCAGTTTTAAGTTGCAGTATGCCTGTTTTAAAGGCATTGCCCTAACAGAAGGCAATGCCTACTTGCAAGAAGTGTTAAAAATGGAGTACAGGTCTTTGAAGTCATTACAAGGACCCAAGCTTTTAGTAGAAAATTTAATTAAAGTTCCCTGCCCATGTTCGCAGAGTACATATAAATATATGTATATTTATATGGAAGTTCACTAATAATTATTTCCACTGATGATGTTTAGGGCTGGGTTTTCTAGGTTTTTTTTTAGGAAGTTTTACTGGCCTTTGGGGTTGGGGTATTTTTCTCTGAATATTGTAGGGTTTAACAGTATCAGGCTGAAAGAAGTAAAAGTACTCGCATCACTGCAAAGCAGCCAGAAGAATTTTCCCCTCACTTTGGTTTCTCCAGCAAGGATGTGTTAATATCAGATTCTTGCCCTGCAAAAGGTGCCAGGATGTTACATTTCTCATGTCTCAGAAATTCACTTTTTCTCTGAATATGGAATGTATCACAGTAGCAGCAGTGCCATTCCATTAGAATTTTGAAACAGAATAATGAGCTAAATATCTTTTTTTTCCAGCTAATTAGAGGCTTGAATATGCTTTGAAACATTAGTGAGTGGTGGAGCTTTAGCCTGAATGATCCAGTAGAACCAAGGTCAGCAAAAATAAAACTCAAAAAAGGAGGAAGCACTGAGAAAGATTCTTCAGGTGGTTTCCTTGGGGGAAGGTGATGTGAGAAAGCAGAATGTGGCTTACAGAGGCTGCTTCCACAGTCATCAGCAACCCTCAACTAACTTTGGTTTCTGCACTACTTATATATTGATTTAATGAAAGCTGATCATTACCACTGCTTAAAACAGAAGAGAATTCTGCATTAGAATTTCTTTTTTTTTTTTGTGGGTTTAGGGTTGTTTTTAATGGCTTTTCCTGTTTTATCACAGAGTCTGAGGCAGCTCTGACCCACCACAGGACTCAGGGCTTTGTGTTCCCCACAGTGAGAGAGATTTCTGCAGCCTCAGAGGCAGCGAAGCCAAAAGCACAACAGCTCAAACTGATGCAGAAAACATTCAGGAAATCAAACTCTGAGGTTGGGGAAAACAAAAGAAAAGAAAAAAGGGAAGCTGTTTGTTTTGAACATAGTGACATTAAATTCCAATTTAAAGGCAATTCGGGAATCTCTGCAACCATTTCAGATTTGTCAGCCCAGTGGTTTATGAAAACAACATGAATTCTCTCTCAAAGCAGGGGGCCTCGCTGCTCCCCCTCCCTCAAACACACACTTTGGACCATGAAATGCCCATTTCAAAGGAAATTCAGTGCCTTGTGTCACCTTGGAGAGGCTCTGCTCCCAGGTTAGGACTCCTGGGCCTGTGGTGGGGAGATCCCTCTCATAGCAAGGAGGGCCAAGAGGCCTTTTTAGTTTCCCTAACTTGCTTCCACATCACTGAGATGTCAGCTAAAAAAAACCCCAAAACAACAAACCAAACAAACAAACAACTGTCCACAAATTAAAAAAAAGATCAACACAACCAATCAATTAAAAATAAAACCAAAGTAGCCTTTGACTGATTTTCATTTTTACTATTTTACAGTGCAGAAGCTCTTCTTAACTGAGAGCAGTGCAGCTCTAAAATGTCTGAGGTTGTGCTGAACCAGCCTCACAATTATATGAACATTTCTTCCCCATTCAAATACAAATTGGCACTTGTACAATTCCTGTTTCTAGCTCTCTGTCTGAGGGATTGGCTCCAGGCTGGGCAGGCACCAGCACCAGAAAGGTAATATTAAATCCAGGAGATGTCAGAACCCTGCAGAAACCCTCTCAGCAGGCTGGGAGCTCTGGATACCAGCACAGTACAAATGAATCAAAGGGGTTTGGAAATCTTTGCTCCAGCATTTCAGCTGCCAGGTGTCTGCTGTCAGTGATCACAGCCTCAGCATCTAGATGGGCCTTCTCTCCAATGCATGGTTAATTAACAATTTAATACATAACATGAATTTTTGTCTCTGAAGGTATTTGCTGAGTTATGAAGTTACCCTCAAGCTCCTCTTTCCCTGTCAGGATAGATGCTGTTCTCCTAATACTTTAGTAAGGACAAAATCAGTGGTACAGGATGGCAACAGCCTCCTTCAGAGACATATTCCTGGCAGGGGGAGATGTAAACATTAATGTTGAGACTTCTGTCTAAATTCCTAAAGACCCTGACTGTCCTCAGGTATTTCTCCTGCCCCAGGATCAGTTCTCATTGCAACCAGCCAATGGTCAGATTCAAAGATCAGCTGGATCATCTTTCAAAGTGAGCAAAGCGCACAAGAAACAGCAAAGAATTTTTCTTTACAGAGCAAACCTGCAAGGTCTGGAAGTTGGACGTAGCAGCAGCTCCCAGGCACTCCTTTACTGGTTAGGTAAACAAAGTAATTCACATCCATCCCCAGATGATTGCTTTAAGATGAGTTTTGGGGGAGTTTTTTTAGATCATCTTTCTTGTTCTCATAGAATACACGTCAGGAAAAAAAATAATTAAAGCCTTATATCAGAACATTGGGCTGCACAACTGTTTCTATCAACTGTGTCTTTCTACTTTCCCCAATTCTGCCAACAAGTGTTGCCAGCACCCCTACTTTAAAGGCTTATTTGCTCTTAATAGAAAAGTTATGCATCACTGCACAATCACCTGAAGGCCAGGTGGATTATTCTTCCCTCAGCTGAGATTTATGTCTGTCAGTATTACAATATATGACTTGATAATTAATGAGAATTGTTTACCTTGTGAGGTCTCCCAGTCACTGGAAGTGTAAAACTGAGGGAGATTTCCTTGTCCAGGAATATCAGTTCCTTTAAGTCATGTGTCTGCAAACTGCTTTCTGTCCTCAAACATATAAATATCAAGTATTTCCTCGTTGTATCCTCTCAGCTGCCAGTGTAATGGGCTCTCCATAAGTTTCATTGTGGCACATTAGAATAGGCCATGCCAGGAGACATTTCAAATGCAATTGGTTCTGCTCAATAAAGAATTATTCTGTTGGTTTGCGCTTGTTCAGTGGGAGCCATGAGAGACTAAAGAGATATGGAAGAATGGGGAAAAGTAACCCAGCAGGATTTTGATCTTTTCTCCCTTCTCTAGACCTCATTGAATACAGGTAACCAAGGTTTTGGGGAGACAACCTCCCACCCACAGACCCCATCAGCTGTCACTGTGTAGAATTAACTAAGAATTATTACATAACCTGAAAAATAGAAAAGGTAAGCTAAAGAGTGATATCAACCTTCTATAGATCTCCCTTTAATGAAGCTTTTTATGTCCCTACCAGCACACTAATTTTATTAGTTCAGGTAATCAAAGGTATCACTTCATTTAGAGGCAAAGGAATCAAAGTGGTTTCATGATAACACAAGCAGCTGTAGCAGACACCTCAGGCACCTTCCAGCACCACATTTCCACCAGGGAACAATTTCCTGTGTACTCAAGGCACTGCTACATCCCCACTTCTACTCCAAAGAAAAAGAAAGAAAACCCATAAATTGCCCAAACCCCAAAAAACCAGACCCAAACCTGACACACTGGCCGTTCCCTTTTCCTGGGAGCACTTCAAGGCACACAGCAAAAGTGGTTTCACATTTCTCTTTCATTCAGAGTCAATAAAAAGCTGAGCAGTCATGGATGAAGATGTGTTACTGAGACTCACAGAAATGTAAAACATTTTAAAATTGAAACTGCTGCCCTTTAAGTGGCTGTAGGTAATAGCTGAGCTGCAGCCACGCTGCTTTTAATTTAACAGCACTGAGTGACAAATGATAGCATGGAGTGGGGAGAAATGGCCTCCCTGCAGAGTCCTGCTCTTTGCTACATTTTTAGTGTGCTTACTAATCAAATATGAAAATAAGCATGCTGTAAGCAGCACCTTTTAGTTTATGGAGGGACTTGAACTAAAACCTCACAGACCTCTCGGGCGGTTGAGCTAGGAAGGTTTTCCATCTGGAAATTATCTTTTGCTGTAAACTTCTCTCTTTCACCTTTATGTTTATCAGAAAACCAAACATAAAATCCTAAACAGGGTATTTTTGGAAATCTTTAGCAAGCCTTAGCATAGTCAAAGTCAAAAATGCTGTGTAAACTATGGGTGTAAAACCTTCTATCAAGGTATTCCTCTCTATCCCTAGTGCCTATTTCAAGGCTTGTCCTCAGCCTCCCCTTTCTGCCATTTTATTTACTCACAGTTTATCATCCCAGTCTGGGGACAATAACTATGCTCTCCTACTTCTGACCCAGCTCTAGGCTTTAATCTCAAGTGTCCCATTATTTACCCTCAACAATTTGAGAATTTTTTTACTTTGACTTAGGCATTCAGACCACCCCATTGCCCTACAATTCAAACCTTGCATGAACTAAATTTCTAAACACAAGCAGTGTCTGATAACCACAACTATAAAACAAAACATTCAACAAGGTTCATGCAACCAAGCAAAGGATGGTTTGCAGGGGACAGCAATTTTGCCTCGCTCCTCTCAGAAGGCAGCTTTGAAGTAGGATTTAAATCAGCTATGAAAACCCCTAAAAAGAAGCAAGAGGTGCACCTTGGCTTCTGCTTGGTTTGGTGACACGGGACAGTGCTGCTGCTGTGCCAGGAAAAAGGTGCAGGGTCTGAGGTGCAGCAAACCCTTCTCATGTCATGGCCCCAAAACATCTCTGGAGGAGATGACACACCTGCCCCATCACACCCAGAAGGAGAAGGTAAAAATCCACAGAGCAATGCCAATCCATGGCACAGAAGTGCCATAAGAGGGGCTTTTATCACCCTGCTCTGCTGAGCTTTGCCTTTGGCCACACACAGGATCCCAAGGCGTGACAAATTGCTCTGTCTCCCAGGATGACTCGCAGCCCTTTGTCTCTGGGTGTTTTTCTGTTATGCAAAGTCAAAGCCCTGATTAATGTGAGGCTACAGCCACTGCTCCACTCTGTGAGAGGGGTTTTGTTCTGCTTTAGACTTGGTGTTGGTGTCCTGTACACGAGCACAAAGGTGGTGAGGTTCAAAGGAGCACAAAGGACTCACATTTGTCTGTCCCTCAGTGACAGCAGGGCTTGGGCACTTGGCTTCTGCAGAACCTGAAGTCTCTGTAACTCAATAGCTAGGTAAGCAGGCTGTTTGAAGCCAGTTTAAATGTGTAACAATAACAGAGAAAAGCAAGGGACAGAGTTGGAAAAAATGTCAGCTCAACTGACAAACTCAAGGAGCTACTGCTATTTTCTACTTTGATTTATTTAGGGAAAATAAAAAGAGCATTTAGATTTAAAGAACTGAATTTGCCCAATTCACACCAAAGGAAATGCTGGCTCTTCAACAGCAAAGGCTCAGCAGTGTTTCCCAGAGCCACAGATACACAGAGGTGACACAGACATAGACCAGACCTGGCATGTTCTAGGACGTATCTCTGGCAATATTTTGATTGCTGGAGCCAAGCCCCATCATGCTACCAACGCTGTTGAATAAAAGCTTTCATTTGAAGAAATGTTTTTACATCCTAAAATTGGTCCTGATCGACTTCACCTTCAGGTAATCAGCAGACACTCCTAAGGGATTTTGTTTCCACAGCCCATTTTCCTTACCCCCACTGAAATTCTGGTAATGGAAATTTGACATGCAGAACCCAAGTCATTCAAAGCCACTGTTCTTGTTAATTAAGGGCCTCCTGCCTTCAGATTTCTTCCAAAAGTCACATTTTCCTTTGGCTCCTCCAGACCTCCCTTGTGTTCCTGTTTCAGTTGCTTCAACCTCAGCTGTGCTCAGTTCTTTACCAGAGCTGCAGGCTATGTCTGTGCCGCAAGGCTGAAAAAACACCTTAATCTTTCACACTAGGTTCAATTGGATGAGAAGCAGTCAAAACCCTGATCAGCAGAGCCTAATCAGTGTAGATGTGGCCCTCTGTCCTTCCCTGGTGTAATTGGCAGTGAAAACATGCAGAAACAAGAGGAGGGAAGGACAGGCTGGAGACGGAGGCGATCATCTCAAACAACTGACTGATCACTCATGATCTGCATTCTTGTATTTAGTAAATACATCCTCTTCCCTTTCACGGGCGTGTGTTGACACCCACAGCAATTACTGCAGAAAGTTAACTCTCTGAGGCAAGATTTCTACCCTGCCTATTTGCACAAGTACCCCTCTCAGTCCATCAGCACCGATGAGCACTGACACCCTCCTGTCAGCCTGTAATTCCTCGGCAGAAAATGCCACAGACGCTTTCTCCTCCACCTTTCAGAGCTCCTCATGCAAACCAGAGTAATTAGCGCTGACCTTTGGGCTAATGCTGCTTGCCAATCAGCAGCGCTTCCCCGCTCGGCAGATAAATTTATACAGCCCAGTTTGACAACCAGGAGCACAAAATAAGCACAGCAGGCAGGCAGCAGTGCTCACAGCCTGCTCACCAGCCAGGGTTGGGATGCTTCCCCCAGCAGTACCAGGGACTGACCACAAGGAGCAAAATTCTCACGACACTCCACACCTCATAGGATTAAGGGAAAATTTGAGAACAAGGACCAAAAAAACCTCACAAACAGAAAACAAAACTAATTAAACAACAACAACAAAAAAAACCCAAAAAACCCCCAAAACAAAACAACCCCCCGCCAAAACAGAAAAAAACCCCAAAATCAAAAAAGCACAAAAACAGAAAAGCACAAAACCAGAAAAAAAAGCCAAAACCAGAAAAAAAAGCCAAAACCAGAAAAAAAACCAAAACCAGAAAAAAAACCAAAACCAGAAAAAAAACCAAAACCAGAAAAAAACCCCCAAAACCAGAAAAAAACCCCCAAAACCAGAACAAAAAAACCAAAACCAGAACAAAAAAACCAAAACCAGAACAAAAAAACCAAAACCAGAACAAAAAAACCAAAACCAGAACAAAAAAACCAAAACCAGAAAAAAAAACCAAAACCAGAAAAAAAAACCAAAACCAGAAAAAAAAACCAAAACCAGAAAAAAAAACCAAAACCAGAAAAAAAACCAAAACCAGGAAAAAAACCAAAACCAGAAAAAAATCCCAAAACCAGAAAAAAAACCACAACAAAAAAAGCAAAGCAAAAAAAAACCCAAAGCAAAAAAACCCCAAAAAATCCAAAAATACCCCACAAAACAACAACAAAACCCCCCTAAAAAACCCCAAATCAATCCCCCCCCCAAAAAAACCAACAAAAAAAACCAGAGAAAACCCCCAAAGTTATTTTTTTCGTTCAGAAATCTTTCCGTGATAAACAAACGCAGGCAACAGGGGAGTTGCAGGAGTGTGTGCAAACTGAAGTCTGGTCTGGGACCTGCTGGTTTGGGGGCAATTCTGCTTTGCGGAAAAGGTGATTTGAAGCTTCCAAACACTCAGGTTCAGGAGTTCAAGTGGCCACATAATGCTGCAGGTTTTCGTAAGTGACTACCCCAAAAATGGAAGGGCACAGAGGGCTCTCCTGGCCACCCCCTAAACCTTCGGGGTTTGCTCTCAGCCCCCTGCTCAGGCACAGCCTCATTCACTGTCACGCAAATCCAGCAGAAGATAAATCACCCTGCATTAATCTTTGGCAGTCTACATCTACCAGACAAAAGAGCAGAAACCTGACACTTTAATCACGGCACTGTTACAAGCTGCTGTTCCCCACCAAGCTGAAAACTTCTTCTGCACTTGGGCCCATCATCATGAGCCCCATCCCGGCTGTCACAGGGTGGGAAATGCCATCTCTGCCTGCTTTCAGGGACAAAGATTAATACAGAAACCAAGGGAAGTTTGGGAAGCTTCCAAAACCAAGGGAAACCAGGGTGCCTGGCAGGACAGAGGAGGAAGGAAATTGTCCTGGAGCACAGGGATCCCAGCAACTTCCCCACATGAGGATTTCTGCTTGCTCTGAAGGTGCAGAACTGCTGGCATGGGGATCTCTATGGTACAAAGCCCTGTCTCTAGTTCACTCTGATTCCTCAGAAAGATAAAATGTTACCCTAGGAAGCTGTTTGTCAACAGGATCCTTCCTACCTGCCACATCCATCGAGTTTGCCACTGCAAAAAACTCCCTGCTTTTTTTCCAGCATCACCAGTTTGTCAAAGGTGACAGAAGCATTGTGCAGTGAGACGCAGTGTCTTTCATGGATGGACATAAAAAACTACTTCAGAAATCCGTAACTAATCTGCTAGATCATAGGAAAATACACAACTAATTGTCTACCCATGGTTTATACTATAAAGAAGTCACATTTGCATTTGCAGTAGCAGAAATGAGCTTTGTCTGGGAAGAATGATTTTTATTAAGTTTATTAATTAATCACAATGTCACATTCCTGAAGAAGAGTTCTGCCCAAAGAATTTCCATTAGCAAACAAGACACACAGGCTATATCTAGAAGTAAAATTGAGATAAATTCCTCTAAGCCACACGCACGTTTCTCTGAGTTGCTCCATGGAACAAGCCTTTGTCCAAATATTCTTGGACAACTTTTCTTTAGGAGATGCTAAGCCAGAAGCTTCCTCTGAAGCCAGGGAAAGCTGCAGTTTCTCCACACCTTCAAGCAGATATAACTTGCAGATAAACACAGATGCATGCATCACACATACCTAACACACACAGAGCTGCAGGAAGACATTAAAAACAGAGTTCCCTTTTGTATTTACTTTACAATCACCATGGGACACAACAAATTAACTGAACTAATCAACTAATAGAGAACATTAACTCTCTCAAAATCTAGATGTGGTTGCTGGATATGGGAATTGATACCAGACAGCCTTTAGTCACTGACTGTGTTACTGATTACATCCAATTATGGCAAAGAAAAAGGATTCTGAAACATCTGAGCTGGGGCAGAGAGAGAGAGAAGCATAATTTGTGCCTTATGTTAGGCAGATCTTCCTCCCCTATTACAGCATTATTCAATTATTCACCATCTCTTTACCACCAAGGAGACAGCGTGGCCGTGAGCTCTGCAGCATTTACCCTGTAGCCGAGCTGCCTGATGCTCACACGTCCCATTACCAGGGCACCAAGGGCTGACACCCAGCCAGGCTGCCCTGCAGAGCCTCACACCATGCCCAGCTCACAGCCAGTTTGTCAAGGTGGGAGGTTGAGTTTCAGGCCTGGGATGGGATTCCCATTGCAGGGTCCTGCCAAGAGCAGCGCCGATGCCCTGGGCACTGTGTTATCCCACACACCCTGCCCTGGGAATGCCTCCTGTGCCTGAGCACACAGAGCTGCTCCTTCTGCCTGCCAGCCCCATCCATGGTGAGCTGCACGCTGATCCCTGGCAGCCACAGCTCTGGCACACACAGGGCGTGCAGCACAAAGCAGATGATGCTGCCTGCTCACAGCAGGGTTTGGGTAGAGTGCTGCTTCAGCAGAGCAATGGCCATCACTTCCTTTGCACCTCAATCACCGCCTTTCCCCAACCCCGAGTAAAAAACCAAAATAAAATAAAAGTAAATCAATCTATAGCAAAAACTTCTAATTCAGCAAAAGATTTACATCTCAAAGGGTGCAAAACAGGCTGAGACTGTCACTCTCCAACCTCAGTTTAGTCTCTTAGATGCCTCTATAACCTAACCTAAGCCTAAGCATAAAATTATTTCCCTCCCATCATATCTTCATGGTAAATTAGCCCAGTATCCATCTGTCCAGGAAAGGGTGGTAAGAGGAAGCCTGGAATTGAAGGAAAGAAGGCAGCTCTATTTCCACCAGGCAGGTATTAAATGTAACAGGGAAGTTTATCACTCTTTTAGAGGCACTCATGCCATCACACTTGAAAATCTCACAGTTTATAAAACATTTCATAAAAGCAGGAGCCTTGGGTCTAGCTAACACTAGAGAAGAGCCAAGCATCTATCTTAGGGCATAGCTGCCCAGGTGGGCAGGACACACAAGAGCAGAGGCAGCAGAGGCACAAACCAAGGTTACCATCATTCCTGGATTCAGTCCACCAGCTTTCACTTCTCCAGCCACAGAAAAATCTCAGCATCACCCCAAGACAAGGCCAAGACACAGCAGAGCTCTCAGCCCATGCAGCATCCAAGGTCACAAGGCACCCACACCAAGGGGCTCTCCATAACAATAAATTCCTTCCCTCTCTCAGGGCCTTGCAGGTCACCTGTAGCAGAGCAGCCACACCAGGAACCCCCTCTAGCTGACAAAAAAATGTCTTCCAAGCCAGATTTTAACCTGTGATAATTCACAAACCAACCTAAGACAGCTCTAGGTTTACTTCAAATCTGAGAGCACAAAAAAACCAACAATACCAGGAGTTATTTTACCTTTTGCCAGCCAGCAGACTGCAGCCCTCAGGAAGTCCTGGCGTGCTTGGCCATCAGCAAAAACCAGACACACCTGCCCTGAGTTGCTTTAAGCACTGCTTTAAGTATGCACAGCTGTGACAAGGGAACCTCCATTTACACCCCAGCAATGAAGCTCTCTTCAGATTACACAGCATTTTACACAGGTGCTGAGGACTATACCTGATAAAAGACCATAAAAAAATAGGTGCACTAACCCCAGGGGTGGTCTGTTTTTCCCTTTATAAACATTTTTAATTGATTCTGCAGGACAGAACACCAGAATAGCCTATTAATCCCAATATAAGTTTTGCCCTGAGTAAAAGGTTGGACTGGATTTACTTTTATCCAAATCTGTCCCTTGTGTAAATCTGTGGAAGACAATCAAGTTACAGCATGGGAAAATACACACTTTTATATCTAAATGCAAGCTGTCTTTATTAACTCACTGCAGATGGATGCAGGTGCAGGTAGTTGCTACTGATCCCATTCAGAAACTCAGGCACACAGTTTCCCCTAAAGATCTGTGCATGCTAAAAGGGAAAAGCTGAAGCTGCACAGGCCAAATGTTAAGCTCCTACAACAAAAAGGGAGGTTCCTGTGACAGTAGGACAAGTTTCTGTGTCTCCAATGTTGCTCCCTGATGACCACAGGCTCCAGGACAAGAGCACATCCCACGCCAGGGAATATCCATCTGGGAGATGCATTTTGGGCCCCTGAGGCTATGACAGATTTCTCTCTTGCATGTCATTACATTAAACCACTTCTTCAGTGTCAGATGGTCATTTCCTAAGCAGTTTCTGGAAGGAGGGAAATCCCTTAACTGCTTTGGGATAAATCCCCAAGTTGTTTGGTGTCTCCAGGGGACACAGGGCTCCAGCTGTGCCAAGCTGAAAGCACTGCTCCTTCCAGGCTTGCAATAGCAAGAAAAAGGACAAGCATCTCCCAATTCAAGCCTCAAATAAACAAGATAAAAGCATGATACCATTTGATCATTCTTCTTTTTTTTTGTGTGTGTGGTTTGTTTTTTTGTGTGTTGTTTTTCGGTTTTTGTTTGGATGCAGCCCAGTTAGTTTTGATCTGATTTGTTGGCGTTTTTTCCACTCTCATCAGTTAACAGGAACTAAACCAAAGCAAAATCCCTGCTTTTTTGATCAACCCACCCAGGCAGTTGTGTAAACATGCAGTGACTCCACATGTGGTATCACTCAGTCCATGAACAGGAGCTCATGCTCAGCATCCCCGTGGCTGTGCAGTGCACCAGCCCCTCGCAGGTGACCAACAGGATGCTGATTCTCCATCAGAAGGGAGGGTTTCATGGCTTCTTTGTCAGAAAACTAATGAGCAGGAAAGAAGTTCAAGGCTACATGAGAAATGTTTTGCTTCTGGATAGGTTCTATAATTTTTGTAGTTCGTGATATTCCTTGTTTGGGCAAAAAGAAAAGGGTCAGGGCACCACATCAAGGCTTGCACGGGTGATATAAAAACCTTCATGCCCTTCTGTCCAGCAAGAGGCTTTAGCAAGACCAATATTTTTCTGCACACTGCACCCAGGAGAGAACAAAATCCTCCCTAAGATGCCCACCTAGGAAAATGGATTGGTTTTGTTGGGTTTGTTACCCGATCCGTTCAAAAATTCTTTAAAAATATCAGTTCCCCACTGGCTGCACTGCCCAGGCCTGCTGGCATTGAGAGAACACTTTCTAGGTAGAAAAATGCTCATTTGTGGAAATTCCAGTTATTCTATAAAAAAATCTAAAATATTTATCCCCAAAGCAATCTGATAAGCAGCTAATAAGTCTACAGATGTGCTGAGCTCAGTTTTTTCTGCTGTGAGGACTGTCTCAGAGCAGAAAGCCAGGATTTGAGAGAGCACAGGAAGTCACATAAACTCCAGCTACACATCTGGCTTGAGCCTAGAAATTTCCCATTTCTTGGCAGGTGGGCATGGATATCCAGACTCCTCTTTTGGGCTCCTGGGAGTCGTGTGCAGGGGCAGCCATCCCAGAAGGTCTTTCCAAATCTTCAGCAGGATTGTAAATCCTGTTCTTTTTTCTGGCCTCCTCAGGATTTTATGCTCCATGGACCAGAAAACCCCCAAAGCCTTGAGAATCAGGATTGTCCAAAAAAATCCTCCAGGGGTAGTGCTGTGCATTCCACAGCTAGATGTAACCATTCACTGAAGAATGGAAAAAAGACAGGAGGCTGGGATTTCACCTCCCTTTGGCCTCTGCAGCATCCTTGGTGGGGCAGTTGTGCCTTCCAACTGTGCAGGATAATTAAAATTAAACACTTTCTTTGTTTTTTTCTTTTTATTTTTCTTTTTTTTTTTTTTTTAAAGTGAGATTTTTGAATGGAAATGTCAGAAGTTCTATGAGGACATAGGTACCAATCCCTGCTTGGGGACAAAGCTAAATTCAGGGAGCATAGTAAGGTACAGAGTTCAACATGCAGCACTAAAATGAGATTATAATTGATGCTGTAACTACCTGGTTTTGAAGGATGGGGTCTTTCAGCCCAGGGAAGTGCTGACTGTAGATGTAAACTGAATATTCTTCCAATTATAGGTCACTGGTTACCTCCCATTGGTCAAAGGAATAAACACCATGTAGCTTTATATAATTTCTGTAATTTTATTCACCATGCTCCCACTAAAATCAAATTAAAATCCTTTCCTTGCATCTTTTTGTTCAAAATCTTATCCCTTTTCCTTCCCTCTCTGTGAATCATTATCTTACAATAAAAATAAGCTCTACTGTGACCACATGGAGTCAGTGATCTGAAGCTTTAATTGCCTTCATCTTGTCCCTTAGTTAGTTAATTCAAGAAAAATAAAGGTTACAGAGAGTGGGGAGGTGAAAAGTCTTTTCTCAAGCCACAGGACTCCTTCATGCTTTTGGTCATCATTGATAGGCACTGTAGTGACAAAGGTTACATTAAATGGTCTTTAACAGAGTGCTCTTTAAACACAAATTCAGCAAAAAAGAAAATATTCACTCAGCAAACAATATAAACCCAGTGCTTTGGCACTGCCTGAAAAAATGAGAGTGAAATTATCAGGGTTTCAAAAACATTTATTTCCACTTACAGAGCAAAATCTCGCCAACAAAATCAAGTTTCTTTGACTGATTTCAGCTTTTATTAAGTTATCCATGCCTCCTACAGCCATAGTCTCCACGTTAAAATCTACTGCAATTTCACGTATTAAACATTAAAAAAAAAAAAAAAAAAAAACAAACGTAGAAGCTGCTGCCATACTCTTAAATTTCTTGAAGCTGCAATTGACTTGTAACAAAGGCCCCCGGTGCATTGCAAACAGGGCTGTCAAGCCATAACAGCTCTATTGCAGCTCTGGCAGCCCTTGCGCAGGCTGCCAAAATCCCCACCTACCCAGGGGAGGTCACATCCAACAGCAGAGGGAGGAAATTGTCCTTGTGTGAGCTGTTCTCCCATCCCTTGCTCCTCGAGTGCTGAGGAGGAGGAGAAGTGCAGAGTTAGGGAAAAGCCAGGGGGTGAAAAGCAGCAGGGGATCAGTTTGGGGTTTTTCCCCCATTTTGTGGCTCTCCCAGTGTGTCAGGGCTTTGTGACAATGAACAGGCCGGGCAGAGGGACCACGCTGGGTGGGGACCAGCCCTGATGCAGGCAGCAGCAATATGAACTGTGCTGTCATCTCTCTGTGCCCAGCACACCTGGGAGAGGGGAAAAATGGGATTTGTCTTTTAGGACAAAGATTTTTCAGGAGTGGGTGGTGCCTTGTGAAGGCTGACCTAGAACAGAGGCTGGATAGGGTTAAAGAATAAAGCAGGGATTTATTTAAGGCCTCAATGGATCCACCTTGGGCAGCACCAGAGCCCAGCCAGGGCTGCACCCAGGATGAACCAAAATGGCCCCAAAATGCACGAGCACTCCCGGGCTCTCTCACTGGGATCAGTTCTGCTCCATTTGCACCTTGCAGTTCATTGTCCCATTCCAGCTTTAGCCCAGGTAGTCCCACCCTGCTTGTTTTTCTCTCTCCAGCCCACGGGGTTTGTGCTCCTGGGCTGAGATTTGGGTCATTTGTCCTTGGTGCCCAGCTGGAGCAGGAATTGTTTTGTCTCCCTGCTCTGTGCACAGAGCTCAGCATCCCCTGATGTGAAGCTCAGACCCACACATAAAGAGCACAGAATGTGATAAATAGAAAAGCTAAAACCTGAGGCATCATGGGGAAGGGAAGAGCTGTGTGAGTCCACGTGAATCATGAACTCTGAAGCTGAAAAGACTGAGAGGTTTCTCTGCCTCAGGCCATTCCAAATGATTTCTGTGAGACACCAGGTTATTTTCTTGAAAGCCTTTGCTGACAAAGGTTTCAAACCTACTTTTGCTGCTTATTTTGGAGCACAGCTAGTGTCCAAGTGAAAACTTCTGCATTATTTCCCTGCTGCACCCCTCATTGTATTTGTTTTCCTCTTTGCTGTGATTTAATCATTCCCACTGCTTTGTATAGGGCACATAAAGAAGTTTCAGCAGAAAGGAGAAAATGTCCAGTTTTAAGGTTACAAAGTAGACCTGAGAGTTTCTAAAATGCAATGACAAACCCAACAAGAACCAAAGCTAATGAGGCACTAAACAAAGTTATTTTACTACCTTGGCTCTTCCCTGTTGCTGAAGCATAACAGATACACAGAGAATGAGATGCAATGAGCCTCCAGTGATGAGCATTTTCCTTAACGAAGTATTCCACCACCATTTAGCCTTGCCAAATCTGGCAGTGCCCCAGCAAGGGCTGGGCAGTGGCTGTTCCAGGTGCTGGTATCCCCCAGGGAAGCCTGGAGCTGATTTTGGCATCTCCAGCCAGAATGAAATCCCCTCCCTCACCCATAGCTGCTGCTTCACCGCCTTCTGCAGCTGGGAAGCAGTGCTGGAAATCACAGCGCCACAGGGAAATTGTGGCCTTCAGGACATCCCCAGGGACTGTGGCACCACGGGGTGTGATGCCAGGGATGCAGTGGCAAGATCAAAGCAATGTAAAAAAACCACCCCATACTCAACAGAACATTTTTTCATTTTTCTTTCATTTTCTTTTTTTTTTTTCTCTTTTACCTCTGAGGGTTGGATAAAGCTTGCATGGCCTAAAAAGAAAAATATGTGCACATTACTCTAAGCTTCTAATGGTAGCAATAAGTCTCAGGGGTGCTTCTCCGAGTTGCAGTTGGACTTTTACAATATGCAGAACCCCCTTTTAAGGCATCTCATTCTGCTTTCTCACAAATGCAAAGAGCTAGGCAATTACTGAGAGGTTGGAAGTGCCACAACCCTCAAATGACACAAGAGCCGAGGTATTTTTCTTCCAAGAACCTTACACTCTCATGTTCTGCAAAGAGATTTATAATGCACTGCTCCCATTCCACATCCAAGCCCCTGCACAGCATCTCTGGAGAGAGGGGTAACTTTAGCCCTGTGTCCAAACCCTGCTAAGGCTAAATGAAGGAAACAGGAATGCTTCCCCTGAGCCCTCTGCTCCTGCCTCTGATATTACTGAGCTTGGTATTTCAGGGACTAAACCAGATCTTTTTTTCTTTTTTTTTTTTTTCCTCTCTCTCACTCTCCCACTGGAAAATTAATCAGCTTTTCACAAACTGTAGGTGAAATCTCTGACAAGCCTTCTGAGCTTTTTCAGATTCCTTTGTACTGGAAGATATAGTTTTTGTCTGCATAGTAATGGCAACCACTCCCTCAAGATACAGGACTAACATTTAGCCTAAAACATCAAGCAGATTTCATTTACCTGGTGATCCAAGCCCATAAAGCTTTTAATTGTTAAATGTTTTAAAAATATTTCAAGAATATTTCAAAAGTTTTATAGCTTCAGTATCACAGTAACTACACACAGCCAGACCTGTCATAGCAAACTCAATGTTTTACAGCGTAACCAGAATAGTTACTTGGAGAAAGAAGTGCTGTTGATAAAATGATAGAATAGCAGCAGATAAGTTTGATAAGTTTTCCCTTTTGGGAAGCCACTGAGACATTTTTGACCACTGATTCACTTGGCTCAGTGCATTTTCAGTCAGATACTGCAGACACTGAGGACACAGATGAAAGAAGGGCGTGATCTAAATTTCAGATTGTAAATTCCAAAGGATTAGGAGAAAAATATCCAAGCTGGTTGTTCCACTGGTTTCCCACAAGATAGAAAACTTTTGTTCTGTCTTCTCAAGGAGCCCTATTTACTGTGATCCACAGGATCTCCTGTTGAGAGCAGCAAATTATTTAATCTGCAATTTTAGCACCCTTCTAGGAAGCACTTAGCAACAAAAGGCCATAGCAAAAATCATTGCAAGGCCTTGGGAGGGCATTGAACAGCCTTTACTAAAGGTGATCTTTACTAAAGGTAAAGACTTGGGTTTGGGAAGAAATCCTGTGAAAGGGGCTGCTCTGGAAAGGCACCCAACAGATCCCAGTGAAAACATTGAACCAGGATGAGTGGGGGGAAAGGGTTTTTTTGGTGCTGTGCTTGTCATGGTTAAAAACAGACTAGATAAACAAAATTACAGCTCAGTCAAGAGTGCTGGAAACCCAAACTAGCAGGAGGTGTTGTGGCAGCCAGAGAGAACAGGCCAAAGAGCTGCTTGTGTCCATAATGTTTATAATAATAAAAATGTATATAGATTATGCCTCAAAACACATGTTGAGATGATGGAGCCTGGTCTATACACTGTAGAGAGCTGGATCACAATCACCCAACATTACCTTAATCATGGAGGAGCTGCTTAGTGTGTGGGTGCTATTAAATATCTTTTTTTACTGTCTAAATGCATAGTTTAGCTGGTTATGGTACTTGTTCAGCAGAGGATATATTGCATAGAAATTACAAGAGAAGGGAGAAAGAATGCACTCAGTTTTGGGTGTTAAGAGTAGCAAAGGTCTCTGATTTCTTCCGCTCTGTGATTCAGTGTCTGCCTTCTGTCCTCCTTCTGATGGGATCTCACCTTGCAGCAGGAAATTGATAAAGCTGTGTTACACCTCTGAAAGCTGGCTGGTGCCAGGGACAGAGCTTTACTTCAATTTAATCTTTATTTTATATTTGTTTGAAAATCTTTATATTATATTTGTTAGAATGGCTTAATTACAGTTATTTATATAGTCCCTGCTGGGGAGGTGTTCCCTTACAGATTTTTGGTGGTATCTGATATACTTGGTTTTATTCACAAAAACCCTCTAGAACCTTACATGAAGAGGACAACTTTTATATGAGGAAGAGGTAAAAAGGCAGAAAAGAAATTTCTCTGTGGGCCAGTGAAATTTCCTTTGTCTCCAAAAACCCACATGCACAATGAGAGAAGTTGGGAACAGAAAGTAAAAAATGGAACCAAGTAATAACTGAATATTAAATTAATAAAAAACTAAAAAACCCAAAAACTTCATCAACTAAAATCAAGCAAAAAACTCTAGAAAATATCTACATCCAAATCTCAGAAATAGATTTTATTTGTTCATATTGTTTCCTATTTTCATTTGACTTCCTTGGCAGGTAGCCCAGTGCTTCATCAGTGAGAGAAAAGGAAGTTACAGCACCACATTGTTGTAGGGATTGGATTTTATTGCTTTGCTAGTACAATTAGGCGACTATTAACTCAGTTAGATGAGGCACAATTTTTTATAAAGTATATCCAAGTGGGAATTTTGACTGAGTCCTCAACTAAAGCCTCCAAGAAAGTTTTATGAGAGTGAAAGAAAGATATTAAAAATAGCTAAATAATAAAAGGTGATGCAACTTTGAAGGGGCACACTGAAAACGGGAATAATTTTTGGTAATTAGCTGACAACCAGCCTGAGGGGAAGCTGAAAGCTGGCAGCAAATATTCAGCTTGGATCTGCAAAAAGCCACCCAGATAATGCAGAAAAGGTGGGGACAAAATGACTACACTGGAGGTGATTTATGGGGGAAAGAATCAAACTGGGATTGACAGAGTTAAACTTGGATGGCACAGAAAGGGAAAGTGCAGCGAGGCAAGCAATGAATAGTGCAAGGACAGAAACAATGCTGTGACTCTAAAACATCTCCCCAGGTCATCTCCTTCCTTGTTTTTGGGATTTCTGGGAGTTTGGGCTGCAGGCTGGCAGCAGAGAGGGCTCAGGGCGATGCCTGGTGGGGACAGCAGGGGACAGCAGGTACCAGGGAAAGCTGCAGCAGGAGGGGGCTCTGCCACACAGAACTCCTCTGGCCTGAGCCCAGCTTTGGCCTCCTGGCCTGCACGAGCTCTGAGAGCAATGAAGGTGAAAAGAGCCAGCCAGCCCGTGAAAATAAAACCCTTCAAATAAAATGAAAATAAATTTCAAATAAAATGTAAACTACACCTAAGGACAATTTCCTGCTGGGTGGGGAGGGGGAAGGACAGGAAAATTTACATCAGAGATGTTTATTTGAATCCCTGATCAGACTACGGTGCAAAAGTACCAGACCTTTTTTTTTTTTTTAATTTTTATTTTTTCATTTAAACAAAGAGGGTTTAGCATTTATATGTTTTTTTACTGGCTGCATTTCATCTCAGTGCCTTAAAATAAAATGCTTTACTCTATGCTCCCATGAACACATTGAGACTAAACACTTTTTTTTTTGGCCTTACAGGCCCTGAGGCAGGAGAAGCCAAAAAAGCCTGCTTCCCTAAATCCCCAAAAATTAAGAACAAAAAGCTCTGGTTATTTCACATTCTCTTGCAAACATACACTTCTTTAAAGGGCTAGAAGCTAAACTCAGTATTAATTACAAATCCATGATGAATAGACACTCACTTTACTGAAGAAACTTTACTGGATAAAAGAGGACTGGAGATATAGAATATTCCTCCCCTTATATGGAGAGTAATAGAGTGAATGGAAAGATTTCTAATAAACCTCAACTACCTTCAAAGTGATATATCAGTGATCAACCTTAGTTGCTGAATCTAATTAAAAATAAATAATGAAATTTGCTAACCAAATCTTCCCTTAATGATGACTCTAAGTTGTTCCTTGATGGCAAAAATTCAAAGCAGAACCTGGCCACGCACTAAAATATTTGTCTGGATGCATTTTATTTCTGTTTCATAATTAGAAATCCTAACAGTCAAAAGTGATTGATGCATTCAGGATTTCAGAGTCTGTGGGTTTTATAGCATTTCTTATATATTTATATTTTATAATTTTTTATTTACTGTTTATTTATAGTATAGATTTATAGCAACAATGATCTGGTCCAAGTGCTGGCCTATTCTCTTGGAGAAATCCTGGAGCCAAGATCATCCTGAGCTTTAAAGAGAGGAGAAAAGCAGAGCCCAGCAATTCCAGAGCAGGTATGCTTACCTCAAATACCCAGAAAGATTTTACATATATATGGATATATATGTATATACATATATATAGCAGCTGGAGGATTCAAGGTCTTAAGAAACCAACTCAGATTTGTCAAGAATAAACAAATCCTGTCAAACTCATCTAATTTATTTCTGTGGCAGGATAATCTAAAAAGTAGTGGATGTGATTTATCTTGTCTTTACTAAGACTTCTGGTGCTGTCCCCCTTGACATTCTCATGAGTTAACTGGGGAAATATGAGCTATTATGAAATCATTTTAATGTGAAAGCAGAGAGAGCTGAAAAATCCCATGTACTGAGTACTCTTCATTTAGCAGAGGTTCTCTGGCCATCTGAAAAGGATCATGAGGAAGCCAAGGGAAAGCTGCTCTTTGTGTTTTGTGCTGTTCACCTTTGCATGAGTAACCTTCATGAACACCATGTGCCTGTTTGTATATGGGAATAAGTCAAATTTGAGGGAAATATCTCTAAAATAATTTTTTTTTTCTTAATGGGGAAAGTAAAATTCATTAAAGAATCCCAAAGGATTGGACCAAGGACTGAAAAAGGAACTGACTGCACACCCATTAAACAGGGAATTACTGACCAGGCAGTGATGGTTTGGAAAGGAACTGAGGCATTAGAGCAGCTCAGAAAATGAAAGGAAGGCAATAGCATGGATATCCACATGAATTAACAGGGGTGGCACGTGTGAGACAGCAGAAATAATGCTCTGATTACACTTGGCACTGCTTGGGCTTTTAATGGTGCAGATATCTGATGATGGGTATCATCCTTGGGAAGAAATGCAGAGTAGAAAAACACCACTTGGGCAGCACTAAAAAACCCTGGCAGGCATATTGAATTTATGGAAGTCATTATCAGCAATTTACCTCTCCAGACTCGATGATCCTGATGGGTCCCTTCCAAATCAGCACATTCTGGGATTCTGGGGGCTGCCAGGCACTTCCTTGTCCTGCTGTTGTTAAGTGAGTGCATCCTGCTGCCCTTCCAGAGCTGGCTACATTCATTAATCACATGAATACCATTTTACAGTGAAAGCAATAAAAACACCAATAGCCACCGTGCCCTCTAGGCTCTAGAGCAAATATAATGCACCAGCAATGCCACAGGGATGGACACAAGCTGGGCTGACACAACTGCTGAGGTGAAACCTGTTCACAGAGAAAATGGTTTGCGCCATTATCTGCATGGATTAGATCCCATCAGAGCCCTGGTGCTCAAGCACAGCATCAAACCCCCTGTTTGGAAGCTAAAATGACACCACTGATCCACCACAGCATGAAGCATTCTGGTGGCAGGAAGGACAAGGGGCATTTAAGGACAAATCCAGCTCTGGGTGACTTTTTCTGTAATTCCCCTTTCTGTTGAACACATCAAGACAGAATGCCACCCCCGCCCCAAAAAAGAAGTATGCTACATCCACATTCATAAATTTTATCAACTTACAGACTCCAGGACAGGTATATCATTCATTGTTTTGCACCAGTAAGCAGAGTAGTATACAAAAGCATGCAAAATCAGTTATGGTACAGAAAGAACCTGCAAAATTCAAGAAACTGGCAAGCATCAAAACCATTCCTATTTTCCTAGGAAGAGGATTCCTGAGTTGTGTATGTTGGCATTTCCAAAGACCCTGTACTTGGGTGAAGCACACAGAAACAACATGGCAGGGACATAACAAAACAGGGGCAAAATATTATCTAATACAGGTACTCAGAGGCAATAAATGATCATGGGGTGAAGTTACAGTACGTGGTGGGCTATTTTATTTTGTTGAAAAGTACATCTTTGACTGGATTCAACATATTAATTAATAAGATGAAAATAGGTCCACTGGTGAGGGAGGAAAGAAAGCAAAAGTTTGGAAATACTTGACACAAAAATAAAATAAGTGACAGCTTTTTTCAATATCCCATAGGCAGGCTGTAGAAGATGATGTTTTCCAGTATCCATGGAGAAAGTAAAGTCTTTGACTGATGTAAGTCAGTTTTGCACAAATGCTGGTCTGTTTAGTTAAAACCTGCACTGCTTGTTTCTTTCAATAGATAATATAGGTAATATCTAGCTTTCACTCCAGACCCATGCTTTAACACTCAGAATTTATCCATATTTAATTACAATTTTATCACACTAATCAAATAAATTTTACTTTGTCCTCCAAGCAATCACCTCAGTATTTCAGTATGTAAAAAATACTTTCATTATGTTTATTATAAAAATATAAATGTTTCCACTACAAATCATTTTACATTAGTAAGAGGCCATCTACAATTGCACAATATATAATCTAAATGAGTAAGTAATGCTTTTGAAATACAAGTTAAAGTAAATACATATTGCCAATCAAATCACATCTATACATTGCTTATTGGATGCTAAGTTACAGCACAAAAACTAGATTATGTTAACAGAAATAAATAAAATGGAAACTATATTGAAAGGTACAAACCCAATAACATGGCGTGTCATTTTATGAGCAGTTTGCATTTTGCTGGATGTCCATAACCTGTACAGGCAGATGGCCACACGACCTCTATTTCTCTACTCCACACTGAAGAATTGTACACTGCTATGTTTACATATGTACAGGGGGACAGGGAGTACAGGATGCTTGCAACAGAGGCCACTTACAGTACAAATCAACTTCTGACAGGGAGAGAAAACCAAATGGGCTTTAAAAACTCTCAGCTCCTAACAGCAAAGAAAAGCAAAACCCAGCTGCTTGATTTTGTTTCCCCTCGGTGAGATTGGATTTTATGCTGAGCATGCCTGAACAGTGGGCAAGAACACGACAGGAGGAAATTGGCTGGTGCAAAGTTTTCAAGTGTCTAAAACTCCAAGAACTGGGTGTGTGTCTCCAGGAGCATCTCCCAGAGGTCAGCTCCCCACCCCAGCCCCTCATCCCCACACTCCAGCAGCAGGGTGAAGCTGAGGAGAAACGTCACAAAAAGCTGTCCCCACACAGACATTGTTTGCCACTGGGTTTTGGTGGCTTAAATTCACTAACAGCGTCTGATTTAGAGCAATCTCAACCCGAAGTAAAGATGGATTCTGAATGAACTAAGCAACACAAAACAGCTTTTCTGTCCAGCTCACTGCATTTCATGATAGATTGGGGCAGGTAAGGGGAAGTGTTCTTTACAACTTAAGTGCTTTATTTTACCTTTCTTCCATTTTTATTTTTAATTTTCAATTTTAAAACCCATTCACTTCTCTTTCAGAGAGAATTACTAATTATTATGCTGTGAGTGTATTTCAAACCCAGTCCTTTACAGCATGCTCACTACCAGCACTCATGAAAAAGCCTCTAACACTTCTCTTTAGCAATGTTGTGCCTGGACATGTTTTTAAGTCCTGGATTCATGCAGAACAATTTCAGCCCCATAAACCCTAAAAATGGATTCTTTCCTCACTTACATACCAAGGAGCTTCAAAACCCAAGCCAGCAGAAGGAAGCACAAGTGGTCACCTGCTTTTGCATGCACAGAGAAAACACAATGTGCCATTTTTCCATCTCCTTCTCACACATCTCACACTTCTTGAATTTTTAGGGATTCATCATCATCAG
Source organism: Zonotrichia albicollis (assembly GCF_047830755.1). NCBI lineage: Eukaryota > Metazoa > Chordata > Aves > Passeriformes > Passerellidae > Zonotrichia > Zonotrichia albicollis. The sequence goes on from NC_133820.1 coordinate 3,215,470, forward strand.
AATCAAGTCTGTATTCCAGAATGTCAAGTTGGGAAGCAGAATGGTTTCCCCTGGTGACCAAAGCCTGCTCTCTGTGTGCCTGGCATCACATCTACAGCATTAAGAAGCACAAAAAATGGCTCCCATTGTGTTTTAAACCACTAATTTTCAGAGCAAAGAGTGGTGTCTGCTCAGAACTGGAACTGATGTGCTCCAGAACAAAAACTTAGGAGTTGGGAAGCTCTTTGGAAGATGCTAAAAATGGTGGAGGGCCCCCAAAATCCACCTTCCAGTCTCCTTTTTCCAATGAGAGATGTGAATGTTCTCCTACACTTGGGCTCCCTTCTGCTTTCTTTCAAGGAACAGGTACCCACTGAAGCTGTGCCAAAAATTCAGGTCCCCTACAGGATGGCAGTGCCTCTACAGGGGGGTTTCTAGCTCAGTAAACTTCCACACCAAAGCCTCTCCCCACAGCTCAAGTCATCCCTTTAAACAAGGGTCATTTCCCAGGGAACTCAAAAAGCATCATCAGTTAAAGCAGGATGCAACAAATCCTGGCCCTCTTTTCTATTTTCTTGGCAGATCTCTCACTTGAACACCACCCCAGAAAAAGGAAATTATTGTGACAGGAAAGCAGCCCTGGGGTAAGAAATGGGATGTCCTGTTTGGGGCAGATCATGATCTAAAGATCAATGCACACACCACTGACAAAACCCCAGCCTGGTTGAAAACACCACCCACAGCAAATGGAAGAAATCTCATTTGCCAAAAAAAGTCCAGATTCTTTTCACTGTGTCAGTGCTGGGAAAAAAACACCCTTCTTTCCTTCTGTATTTCATGCATGATGCTACGAGTATGAAATTATCTATAACTAACTCTCAGATAATTTCTCAGGTTGAACCAATGAAATTTGGATAACATTTGGCACTTGGCAATAATACAGCCAGGTTAAGGTATTTAAGCATAAATATAAACAATAATGGAAAAAAAAAACAAACCAAGAAAATAAATAAGCCTTTTAAAAATTAAGACTTGTTTCTATTTAAATGAACACAGTTAGGGAAGCTAACATAATGGTGAAAATCTTTTGTCAACTAACTCAAAGTCACTACAAACTTTATTTCTGTGTTCCTTCCTGAAGCTGAAATAGCATGTTACAATGACATTATAGTAAATATGGCCAGACAGGTTGTGAGGTATAGTCCTCTATTTTCCTTGCTTTTAAAGAAATAAAATACCTGTTACAGATCTCTTCTGTATAAAAATACTGCAAGTCTTTCTTTCTTCTTGTTTGCTGTATAGATCAAATACACAGCTTTTATGTCCATGGTTTTTTTCTGTTATTCAGTCACTTAATATTCAAATGGCTCTAAGTTTTAGTAACACTGGTTTTTACTTGGAAGGATTTTTCACATGTTTTTTTTTTTCTTTTGATATTTACTATCTGCATTAACAGTCAGTCAAGAGCACCCACCCTTTAGGATTAACAGATAGAAAACAAGTTTGCTTCTATTTTTAAGGCATTTATACTCAGTATTTGAGTGTCTTGTGGGTTTGAAATTTCAACATTGCGTTTCCCAAGCTGTTGCCAAGATCTCCTTTAAATTCTGCCATTTGTCAGCCATCACTTTTCACCTGCGATGCAACTTTGCTCCTTTTTTGTTTTCCTCTCCTGAGCAACATCATTTTGGTACCTTACACAGGAACAGGGCTGTTCTTTGTATGAGTTTCTAGAGCTTTGATACTGCTGACAATCTTCTTTTGAGGGCCCACCACGGTAACACCAACTTTCTTCATGTCACTGGAAAAAAGAGGAGGTGTGTGAGTGAGGACACTGAATTTCACAGCTCTGCTCCCAGCAAACAGCAATGAACCTGCCCATCTCACACTGCTGCACTTCAGGAGCCTCCAGGTACAGGGATAATGCTGAAACACAAGCCCTGCTGCAAAAAACCATAGAGCAACTGCCTGAAAACATGAGGAGCCTGCAAAAAATTAGTCAAAGCTCATTTAGCCTTGTTGTGGAAGAAAACATGGAAGAAAAGGCAATGAAATCGTTCTCCAGTGATGCAAGCACCGAGGTTTGGGGTTTTGGGGCAAGGGGGTCACTGCTGGATCAGCTCAGCCTCTCTAACACCTCCATCCCTCACCAATCTGATGGCTTTTCCTGGGCACTGCTGACACATCACTGGCTTGTCAAAGGTCCTCTGAGCTCTGCTATCAGCACTGAGGTGAAGGAATCCATGGCCAAGCTTCCCTCCCCTGGTTCTCCCCTCCTGTCTGTCCAGGATCTCGGCCTCATTGTTCCTTGTGCAACACAGAGGTGCTTGAACACCTGTGCAGGGCTAATTAACCAGGGGCCCACAGGAAATTGGGCATTCCTAGAGGATTTCCACACTGTCCCCAAAGGGTAATTGTTACAAAAAGCAATTAGCACCCTTTTAATAGATGCAGTAATACACTAATTAATGGCATTGATGTGTTTAATTGTTGGCAGCACAGCTGCTGCATACTTCTCCATAACTTATTGTGCATCCAGCCAGCCAAACTGGGAATTAAGATTTCTTTTGGCATTAAAGTTTTAACTGTACTTGATACCTTTTCAGGTGCAGAAAGAACATTACCCTACTCCTACTTGTCATTAGAACAAAGATGGATTGCATTTAGAATGTAATAAACTTGCCATTTGCTCACTTCCAAGCGTAGCAGAAGGGAGCCCAGCTCCTGAGTAATTATTAGCATGGAGGAGGAAAACAGCTACAAAGAATTTGCCCCTTCACCTGGTTTGGTGTAATATGGGATGGGCAATAAAGGGAAAGATTGGTAATGTGCCAGCTATGGAGAAAGTGTCATGTAAATTTAGAATTTAAAGAATCAACAGAGAAACTTCAGTGAAAGGAAGTGATGCTAGTGTACCAGATGATGCATGGTGCTACTCTATTGGAAGAAATTGGGAATTTCCTTGTATTTAGTGACAAAAAGCTGTGACCACGGCCTTCACACAGTCACCAGACACAGATTTCCTTCATGGCCATTTCAACTACAATAAATAACTCCCATTTGTCTCTTTAAATGCAAGAAAATTTTAGCTAAGAATTGGGAACGCCATATAAAAGTGCTACCTTTGTGCTTATGTTTGAACTTGTAGCTGTGATGAAAACCCACATCAGACTGCAACTTACTCTGTGGAAATCTTGGCTATGGTGTCACAGGAGCTGTACTCCACCCCAGTGAAGATGTCCTTGCACTGCCCTGTCCGGAATCCGTTGAGCCAATCGCCCGCGGTGCGGAAGGCTGAGATGTCAACGCTGCTTTGGTCCAGGAGGAGATTTGATGGCCTGAAGTGAAAGAATAATGCAATGGAATTTAGGGGACAGGGAGAAACACAGCTTTGTTTTGTGTCTAACTCAGCAGTGGCAGGAGCATCCAGGCTGGATGTGGCTTTGCTGTTTACCTGTGGGAGTTCTCAGCTGCTGAGGCCACCATGGGACTGGTGCTGGCAGCTCTGACAAATGCAGTGCAATCATCCTGCTGAACAGCACCAGCTTCCCATGCCTGTGTTTAAATCACTGCAGCATTCACAAAGTGCATTGCTACCGCCCAGTTTAATGTTAACAAAGACTAAATTAGGTTATATTTATGTGATTCACCTAGTCCCAAACATCACACAGACAATGCACACTCCCGGCTCCAAGCTGAGTGCGTTGGTAGAATTTGGTCATATCAAATGTTCAGAATATTGTGGCCCACTGAAAAATCCTACTACATTAGAAGCTTCAACAACATGCAAAGTACCTTATTTTTCTTGTTTTATTTCAGGCTTAAAGCCAAGCATGTGCTTGGCTGTGCTGTGCCTGAGACTGAACTAGAGAATGTTCAAAGCAGTTATCTCTGCAACTTCACAGTCTATTTTCTGCCCCAGGATTCTTTTTCTCTCTAGCAACCTGCACAGGAGTCTGACTACTGCTGCTGAACCCATTTGAAGTGACTTTTGTCCCTGAAAGCAGTGAAAATGAGAGGTGGCTGCACTGACAGCATAATTTAAAGGCAGTGATTGCACAGTATAACAGGTAGGTGACAGCTGCCGGAACTGGAGAACTGATCTGGGCTGTAAAACACTCTCTTCTCTCCAAACCCAAGTCATCTCTGTTCATCAATGGAACCAACATAGATAGGAGGAGATTTTAAAGGCACCAAGAGAACCACATATTTAAACATAATGATTTTAACCTCATAGGAACCCTAGAAATTCCAAATCCTTCTCAATTCCAGTATGTCTTAAATTTCACCAAAATCAGCAGCACTACATCACATCTTTGCAGTACACCTGACTTGCCCTGGAATCAGAGGACACCACATCAGTTACATAAGTAACATTAGTTACATCAAGACTTTTACCTTTCATTTTTGAAGAAAAGAACAATGATTTTTAGTATTGGCCACATCTTAAACAGCTCTTTTTACTCTGTTATCAATCAGCTGATTTTTTCAGGCTCAGAAAGGTAATACACTATTTTTTTCCCCTTCTGGGAATGCAGGACATAATTAAAGAGCTACTTGGATGCTGGAAAATCTTAACCCCAAACACACACAGTCAGTTTTCACCAGGTCCCAGAGGAGCTGAGGTGTCCCTGATGGGGACAGGTTTTGCCTGGCTCCCTTCCCTCCACAGCCCAGCCAAGACTGTGCCCACTGACACCAACTCTGGACTTCACAGGCTGGGAACAGCCACCCATGGAAAGAAAAGCAACAGAAGACACAGAAACTTGCTCTGTCCCCAGAACAGCAGCTCACTTCATGTGCTGGTGCCATGGTGAAACCAAATCTTAGACACCTACATAACACCCAGCTTTAAAGGCTCAGTTTGATAATCAGGCCCAAGATAGTATTAATCAGTAGCTGTAAGGCCTGAACTTCACTGACTACTGTTTGTCATGTGAAGAGCCAATGGTTTTTTATTTATAGTTTTCTGGGTACAGTGGCTGGAATCCCAAGATATTAATTAAGAGTATTTATGAAGTGTTCTTAGTGATAAAGCACAGATTTTTTTTTTCCCCAGCTTAGTACACCTTTTTAACTTAAGTCTAATAAAACAAGGTCTGACTCAAGAATCACTAATGAAAAAAAAAAGTATAAACAAGTTGAAATAGAACAGGTCTCTAGGATTAGGAATTAGAGTGGCCCAAAAGAGCCTTCATGTTTATTACTTGGATCAAAGTATCATCATGACAAAAAATATGACCTAATTTTAATGCGAGTGACCTCAGAGTAACCAGCACTGTAAAGTATCATTTTTCTTCTTGCAGGATTCCAAACAGAAATTAGTTACTTTCCTCCTCAGAGAGGACATCTGGACTGTTTATCAACGAGCAGGAATTCGCCTCGCTGCGAAGAGCCTGCGCTGTCTCCTCGTGTGCACCAGGGGAAAGCTGGGCTTGCAGAGCATCTGCACACCCTGGCAGGTTTTTCCCCCTGCCCCAGCCCCTAGACAGAAGGGCTGACCAGGGAATTTATGGTCTGGGTGATGTGTGCCATGAGCTCACGCTTTAGCAGACAAATTAGACGGGCTGCAGTCCGTGCAGCTGTAAACGACGTCCTGCAGGGCTCCACCTGATCCTTTACAGCTTTTCATAAATCAGTACCTACCAGCTTCAGGAGAGAGTCATTAAAAAGAAATCATGGAAATTACTTGTTTGCTCAGGGGAAGTGAAATAGAACATTTCTCTCCATCTTTTCTTCTCTCCCCTCCTTTTTTATTTTCTTTTTCCTTTCTTTAACTCTTTTTACCTTGTTGCTCTCACTAACTATGATACACCCTCTCATAACATCTTTTGACAGTCATGGCAAGATTTTCTATCCTGTTCACCCTGACTTTTGTTGTATCTACTACACCTACGAAGTTGTATTTACTGACATGTGGTGCCCAAAAAAAACCCCCAACAAACAGCAAGACTCAGTTTGGAGAGACAAATTGAACAGTGAGATTCCAGTTATAAAACATCCCATGGCTGGAGGCTTTCTCTGGATGTGTCCATTACTTTAACAGTTGGAATTAACCTTTGAGCCATCTGCACTATGGTGTATTGTCATTAGCACAGCTTTTTGAAACAACACAGGGAAAATTTTGCTGCACTAGCAAGAAAAAACACAGAAAACATCATCAGAACCCTTCCCAATACAGCAGGAAAATCTCACCTCTGTTAGGCTGCTGTCTGTGGAGAAAAAGAGACAAACTAACTTGTAAAATCCAGGAATTGAGACAAAGAAAATGAAAATGTCCTGCCACTTCTTCTGCAAATAGACAGAGGAGCTGTGCACACACAATGCCAGACTTTGTACTGTAGGAGCCTCTCTCTTTCCATCCTTTCCTCCAAACAGCACAACCAACCTTCAGTTTTTTTAAATCTGGACTTTCCTTTCCACAGTCAATTTCTTTTAAAGAGGAAAGGATTTTTAAAAAGTCCCCAAAAACATAAAGTAATTTCCTGTGGCAAATTTGAGGTAATTAAAAGCTGATTTAGTATAGTGAAATTGCTCCCAATGAGCCTGGTTGGAACTCAGATCCTATGGGCTTTATGATTATGGTGAGCTGAAGCACAGAGTTGGGGTCTAACAAGAATTTTATTTCAAGAGAAAAATAACCCCAAAACCAAGAGGTGGCACAGAAAGCAAATTCCAGTTTTATCTTCTGTAGCAATCAGAGTCATATGCATACATGTGTATCAACAGGAAACTAGTAAATAAATGACATGCCAAGGAGAAGTAGAGTTATTCTGTTTACTTGATTATCCCTGGACCTTAAAGATAAAAATCATTGGAGTTCCATCTCTTCATGCCCATTTTTAACATGCTTTGAGCAGAATTGGTAATTTAGTCCCTAAATTACAATTCACCTCTTAAAGGGGGCACATGGGCTTTTCCCAAGGGCCTTCCTGGGTTGTTTTCATACTCTCCAAATAATCATGTTGTGGGCTGTTCCTTGGAGTGAAAGGAGAGCTGGAAAAATCAAATAACCAAAGGGAAAAAACAATGCTGTTGAGGCTGCAAAAATGGTACACCTCTCTAAATGTCAATGTTTTTGGTTTTCTAGCTCCATTGTTGGCAAAACAACCAAACCAAACCCAAAAAAAACCCAAACAACCAAATACAAAATAACCCAAAACAACCTAACTTACCACAGCTTCCACTGGGATAATAACCAAATAAAAAATTAACTGCCCCAAAGGTGAATCCTTCAGTCTTCCCTACTCCTTCAGCTGCCCCTCAGAACGTGATTTTCCATGTGCTCTTATTTTTCAGCATCTTGGTGGGATAATGAATCACATGCCTGAGTGTATTCATGCTCCTTCATTTACTCCTTCCCAACAGCAAACCACTAAAGGCAAAAAAAGCCCCCAGCATGTTGCTGAATTTTGGTTTTTTCCCCCCTCATAACCCAGCCTAAGCTGTGCTTTTAAGGAAATACAGGCACATGGCCATTTCCTGGGATGTGTGGCTGGCTGACAGACCCTCAATGCCAACCACTCATTATTGTTAGGACAGTCTGTAAGCTCCTGAGAACAGGCAGAGAAAACAGCTTTATAAAGCTCTCAAAATGCTTAAAATCTACCATTTGCTGTGGAGAGCTTTCCTTTATATCTCACTTTTAGCTGCTCTGCTGTTGCCTATAATCAAAAGGCATCAGTGTTAGAATAGTAAAGTAAAAAGCAGATCTTTATCTGGAAGCTTCCAGGTGTCCCAGTGGTGATGGGCACACCCAGAATCAATTTTCTGTGGTTTTATAAGGTTAATTAATTTAAGGTTAAGTATTTAACAGCTACATCCAACAGGAGATTCAGCTGTCCCAGTAACCCACCCTGGGTCAGCCCCTTGGACTTTCCCCACTTCTTATTTTAGGTCTCTATTTGGAATAAAGAATATTTATTAATCTAAACAATATTTCAGGGATGTGCTCCAAAATCTAGGGAGAAAGGGCAGGAAAAGTACTACAGCCATGCATTAGCAATCTACCAAGCTACAAATATATGAGAAATAAATAAAAAGCTTAGGCACCACTGTGAATTTCTACTTCTGTCACCTCTTTCTAGCATTCCCAGTGTGGAATTGCCACCACCACTAACGAGGGCTCCAAAAACTCCTCAGAAATCCCAATAAACAGCAAAACCTCCCCTCCCCACCAGGCCACCCGCTGGTCCAGCTGCATTTCCATTTAAATTACAGAGCACCCAATCCCAACCCAGTAAATTCTTGTCCCAATTTCACCAAATTAGAGGTGTGAAAGTGCAAATAGATGTTTTACTGTCCCTGTTAACAGCCAGCCCTGCTCACTTCCAACCCCTCACTTTTAAGGGACAATGGCCGAGTGAGTAATAATGACCCCTAGGAAAATCAGGTGGAAACAGGGGTTTGCTGTCTGAAAAGCTCAAGTCCCTAAAATCCTCCTCAGTCTAACCCCTCAATCCAAACTGTGCTTAGACACCGAGGAGTTGGACTTATTCCATTTTGTGATTTGTAGTTAAGTTTCTTTTTTTCCCCGTCCTTCCATATATTCACAATTTTATGTTTAGCAGGTTTCGGAGAGAGAGCTGGAGTTTTAAGTTTACATTACTTGAATTCTTTTAGAGCGAACAGTCTGGGTTAAGGACACAGATTAGATTGTTGCTGGATTTTAAATGAAGCTTAAAGTCCTCACAGAATTTTGCCCTACAGAGCATTTGGCCAAACTCAAACCCCGTTGTTAAGACCCTGACAACATCCAAGGAAAACTGAAATCTCCTCCTCTCTTCCATCCTGGAAGTTCCTAACAGGGAGAAGCAAACAAACAATATTACAGCAGGTCAGCACTATATGTCAAGCATCTGAAGCCTTCTGACCTGAATGGCAAAAAAAAGGGACTTCTCAACAAAGTGTTCAGCCAATCTAAACAGTAATTTCATTGCAAATATTTTTGTAAAAACAGGGCTTGAATTATACTACAAAAAGGAGCAAGTCTGAATTTTTTATTTGCCCTATTCACTGCTCCTTTTGAGTTTGATTTTCATAAAAATCCTAACAAGCTAGAATGCAGTGTTTCCACCAAATTATCAGATTTTAAGTGGAAATAGACTTTGTGAGGAGCAAAGTTTAAAATGCAAATTTTAAATTGTAAGTGCTGCCCCTGGATGTCTGAGAATGTCAGCAGTGAGAGCAGCACAATGAGAGACAGCAAAGCTGAAGGTGTTTAGCAGTGAACCCTTGCAAACAATTACTCAGAAAAATAACAGCTCTTCCAAAGACTGTTCAAAGAAATTATCCAGCCAGTGTTTCAAACTACACATCAAATTTAAGCAAATCAAGGCAGGGTGGCAAACAACTTGCTACCATGAAAATGAATTTAGGAGGAACTAAATATTCATACTTGGAAGAACAACTGACCCTGACCCACTAAATTTTCTGGGCTATATGAAAATAATTTCAGCTATGATTTTTCTGAAATATCCTGAATTTTCAGGTATTCTTCTCCCCCTTCCTTGCAATACACTTATTTCCTCTTCTCCTAAATATGTGCTTGCAGTAAAGAAAAACAACAACAGCAATACCTGACTCTGACTTTCACACTACCAAAAGCAAACACAGAAGCAGGTTGGGATTTTTTTGGTGCAGATTCCGTGTCAGCTTTGCAATCAATCAGAGGTCTGGCAGAAATCCAGAATTTCTAAAGGAATTAAAAGCAAATTTCAATTTTCTTTCAAATGAGGAACTCTGTTCCATAGGTTCATGAAGACTAAATGACTTCAGTCCCCCCTACATCACAGATGTGAACACACAAAGCAGATATGGGAAAGCTGCCCCAACGTTTGAGCTGCCTGAATCCTGTGTCACAACCCTTATACCTCAAGATCACACTGTACTATGACAGATTTGGGACACGTAAAGGCTTTAAATACATTATATTACACACTATGCTTTAAATACATTTTTTCAAATGGCCATGTAAGATTAAGATTCATATGCATAAAATGGTAATATACATTGTAAAAATACATATATATTCATGTGTATATGTATACATATAAATGGAGAATCATAAATTTAAGAAGGAAAAAACCCATAAATCTAAAAAAATGACAAATATAAATCAGTGAAAAAAGTTAAATGGATCAAAAAAAATTTCAAGAGTCCATTTCATATTTGCAGTGTACACAAAGTACTTCCAGTTGCATGACTCAAGTTACAATTTTTTCCCCACACAAATGAAACAACAGCTAAAGAGCCATTTCAGCCTCACCAATTCGCTTGCAGGTGGGTGAAGTGATTCTGACTCCCCAGCCCAAGCTGAGAAAAGTTTCCATCTGCTTTGTATCTGTATGAAATGCTCACAAATGTGAAGCAATACACAGTGGGCTGAAAAAACAATAAGCTCAAGAGGAAAAATAATGAAATTGATCAAAACTGGAAGAACGATGAACTCACTCCCACCCTAAAGATATCCAAACAACCAAAGGACTCTGTTAGAAAAATGAACATCGTGTTCAGAAAACAGGAAAGAACAGCAAGACATAAATCAAATAAAAATATCATGAGATTGTGCTTTAGAAAACCACATGGGTTGCACTGAGTTCTGTTCCTACAGCCCCATACAGAGCTGGTTAACTCCAGGCAGCCTAAGGGACACAAAAACCCCACGTGTCCAGAACCAGTGCAGGTCTTATTAGCAAGAGCTCGGGGTGGCCACCTGATTAAAAAGTGAATTTAGACAGGTAAGAAAGAAATCAGCCATACTCTGTACTTTACAAGGAATAGAAATGGAATTTGTACATGAACCTGAGATGAAACACAACACCAGGAAAGGTATTATGAAACGTTTGCTGGGCTGAGGCTACAAAAACCTTTTGTCAGTGTGAGGTTCAAAGGCACGTAGAACGGTCTGCAAAGCCATGATCAATAAGGATAAAAACATCCCCTTGGGAATCAAGAAATTATTAGATACCATGGAGTGGCCTGAAGGGATAGAAAATTTTAAAGGGAGGAGGGAATTGAAGGCTTTGACTCCTCTTCTGTGAGGTATTAGTGCAGAACGTGCCTGGGCTGTGGCCTGGAATCAGATGTTCAGCCAAGCACATCCTCCAGTGGAGGTCACTTAACAGCAACCAGCACCCAGAGGACAGGGATATCCTATGCACCTCCAGAAATACGTTTTTTAAACAGATACAACGGTGCTGTGACTGATTTAAACAAACATCAGCCCTCAAATCTGTAAGAAGAGACAGGTTTTGCATCTGCACCAGACGTCGTCAGGTTAAACATTTTTCCCCTGACCGAGGATATTCTGAACACCTACAAGCATATGGTGGGCATGAAGCTTTAGCATTCCTCCAGTAGCACCACAGACACAGCCAGAAGAGAGCTGGGACCTCTATAACTTAGATTAATTGCTTATTATGGGTAGGAGGAGAGGCAGTGTGGGAGTGCTGCGGCCTCAAATAACAACTGAGAGCAGCCAGGGCACTCCCCAGAGCCTCGGGGCTGAGTCCCTGAGTGCTTCCCCCTGCTCTGATGTCTGTCCCTCTCTGGGATCCCACTGTGTCCCCTTCCCCTTGAGCTGCCCTGACCCACAGCCCTCCAGTATCACTTACACATTCCTGCACACAAGGCTATGGCAACGCCCCAGCCCATTTTAAGCCTCACTTCTCATTTTTCTGTCTCATTTTTCTCTGTCAGGCTGTCAAAAAGCGCTGCTGAACCTCCAGGCTCAGTCCCTGGCCACCAGCACCAGGGGCTGTCACCTGCCACCAGTGCAGGACACCACAGGGCTGCGCAGCTGGCTGCAGATTTTCACTCCTATCTAAGGTTGAGATTAGTCTGCTTTGACACTGATTTCATGGCACAGGGCTGCCCAGCACCCCTCACTGGTGTTTAAGGATAGGCTGGGCTGTGTTTAAGGATAGGCTGTGTTTAAGGATAGGTTGGGCTGGCCTGCAGACACCAACAGAGGAGATGGAGAGATCACAGATCATTCCCTGAGCTGCAAGAAGCTCCTCCACAGAGGGAACTCCCATGCTGGGACCCCACAGTGCCCTGTGTGTCACCAGGCAGTGAGGGAGAGACACTGCACTGCCTAGCAATGTGCAGGGATGTGGCACTGGAGGGGTAACTGGGAAGGAAAGTAGGAATAAAATCACCTTTGATGCTGCCCTCCTCAGAAATGCACTCAGTATCAAAGCCAAGCAGCAGCAGGAGGAGCATTTCACTGAGAGCTCTCCTAAAGCAGCTGTGAGAGGTTCCCTACCATGCAGGCAGCCTCCTTCCTCCCCTCCTTGCCTCCCCTCGAGCTGAGAGCATGGCACTGTGCTAGGGATGTGCAGCCTCTGCCACCCACTGTGCCCCAAAGCACCGAATGGAACAGGAGAGACAAAAGGGAACAATAAATATCCTCCTGTGGAGCTCCTGCACAGAATCCAGCAGGTTGGAACAGTGCTCAGCCTGAATTTGGTCCCCTCTAGAGGATATCAGCTTCTACTGGCTATGAACAGGTAACTGGAAATTATGGCTCCACACTGTTTTTATCCCTGTTGCAGTTCAAATCTGCAACTGGACGGACCACAAACAAGACAACAAACATTTTAATTCTGTTTGGAATGAAAAACGTTCAGCCCTAGTTTCTGCAATCAGATCTCCAAAGCTAAACAAGATAGTTATGATTTCCAACTCCCCTAGTCATCAGATTGCTGCAGCACATCCCTATAAAATCATTCTTTGCACCAATGATTTGCCACATAGTGGTGCAAGGTCTTTGGAAGAAATGTACTTGACTGAGAAAATGCTGTTTAAACAGTTTGGAGTTTTCCCCAAAAATGTGTTGTTGTTTTTTTCTGTTACCTCCTAGAAATAATTGCTTCTGCAAGCATGTTGGTTTCCTACACGTTAAACACTCACCAAGCAAAATTATTCAAACATAATTTTGTGCGAGCCATCTTCTCTCAATATTTAAATTTAAAAGCAGAGCCCATTAGTATGCCTGCCTTTCTCCTCCCAGTTTTTCCTTCTTTTTCTGCCCTCTGGCATGGCAGCAGGAGGTAATTAGAGTGGCCAGTGTGTGGCTGAGGATGCAGCACAAAGCCCGGGCCAGGAAGGAGGAGGAGGAGAGGTCCATGGCAGTCGCACAGCAGGCTGCAGGATCAATGCAGCTCTTCCCTCTGCCTTTGCTCCTTTTCCCTCAGCCTTCCCATCCAATTGCCCTGGTGGGAAGTGTGCTGCACCACAAGGAGAGGTCTGACAGCAAGGTTTTCTGTGCTCCCTTTTGAAACCTGCCTCTTGTCAGGCTCTGGTCTCTTGTCCAGGGGCACTCAGAACACCCTCCAGGGCCCGGCTCTGAAGCAGCAGAGGAGCAGAGTACTTTTCTCTCTGACTCTGCCTGCTGACAGAGGATTTGGCACTACCATTCATGCTAAAAATACTTTACCACTCCTTCAGTAAGAGTATGACATTTTAGTGCATTGTACAAACCGAGTCTCTTTAACACTACTTAACTAAAGCTCTTCTTTCACCACGTCTTCATTATGCCCTTAGGTGTCAACACACTCTTCAGCTGCTCTCTCTCAATGAGATAATTCTTATCTCATCATAGTGATGATGTTCCAGAGTGTGTTGAAAACCCAGGATTAAAAATGAATGTTTTAAATGCAATTAGGAACATTGCACAAGTTGAAAATTAATTCCTAGTTCACACATTGATCTAAGAGGGAGTATAAGTGCATTTTTAGGTCTGTGAGCACTACTGAAAAACAAAAAAAAGAGATTACTCAGATGATTAAAGTTAACATGACTTGTCAGAGAAGAGCCTAAGTGTATTTGGACCCAATTCAGAAAGATACTTAGGAACATGGCTGTCTATAACCTGTGAAACACTAAGCACTTACAACACCACCAAAGGGCAGAAGGAAAAGGAAAATACCACAATGGCCAAATCTGCCAGCTGTGTTTTTCTCAAAAAACCTCTGCTCAGTCTTACAGTAGGTTTTATATCCTTAGCACAAAAATCTTTCACAAGTTGGATGAATACTAGCAAATAAATAATAAAATAACCACAGTAATGATAATAATAATAATAATAATAATAATAATAATAATATTATATCCTTCTCTCAAGAGAGAAGGTGGTAAAGAGTGCAAACAAATTCTAATTACAGGAGATGAAGGAATCAAAGAGGTTCATGAGCAATGCAAGATCTAGTATGTCACCTTGCCGCCGCGTTGGTGATTATTTTCAGACTGCTGGGATTACGGATCAGCTTATCCAGGATGCTGACAATCTGCTCAAACTTGGGTCTGTTGTTTCTGTCCTTCTGCCAGCAGTCCAGCATCAGCTGATACAAGGCAGCTGGGCAGTCCATGGGAGGTGGCAAGCGGTACCCTTCATCCACAGCCTTAATCACCTGCACAAGGAGAAAAGTTTGTGCAAACTTAAAGGCACTTTACAGCAACTTGGGTTTTTATCAGCTGTGAGAACGTTAACGTGGACACTGTGTGTTTAAACAAACGTGTTTATTCACTAATTGTCTCTCCTTTATCTGCAAAGTAAACCAGGCAGTCGATTAGGCATGCAGAAGGGGGAGTTAAGATACAGTGTGTGACTTTGAAGAAGGTGAGTGTGTGGAAAGGATCTCAGAAACTCACACTCACTTGAAATAAATCCACAAACAAAAGCCACAGTTAGTAAGAGCTTGCTTAAGTATACAAAACTTCAAAAGGTCCTGGATATCTCTCCTCTGATTACACTTAGAAAAACAACCTTTCCACATCCTCCAGTGGATGCAGAACTCAAAACACCAACGAGAAAAACAGCCTACCCTGCTGAAAAATCAACATGCCCCTCACTGCCATCCTCAACCAACAGACAAAAGGTCTTGTGGATGATGTCACAGGGCCACAAAATGTTTTTAAAACTTACCTCAGCTATACATTTTCTACTAGGCAGTGCAAGCCCAATTCCTTATAATTTGCCTAGGCTAATAAAATTTGTCTAGATTTTCTGTATTTTTTCCAGAAGGACACATGCAAAACTAAGATTACTTTAGAATTTATGTTGTCCAGAAGATTTTTAATCCAGCCTTTTCACTAGAATCCAACACTTCTTGATCAGGCCTACAGCATCTATTGCCCTATAAACAAAAAAACCCAATGTAGAAAATTCAATGTAGAAAATGATAAAGCCATATTCTGTTAATCTTTCCTTTTCATCTGTATCAATTAATTGAAAAGCAGAAGGAACTATTCTAAATCAGAACAAGGACAAGAGAACAGTTAATGCTTTAAGCAGCCATGAAGGAGAGGTACATAAATAGGTTAATCCTTCCATTTTAGATTTCAATGGGATATTACTAAAGATATTCCACTAATACATCAGCCTGCACAACAGGATACATTAATCTCCACAAAAACAATCATTACCAATTAAAAGAAATGCATAATTTTCTGCAGAGACTTGGGTTGCAAGGGTACCCATTTAAAAGCAAGTTTTCTTCTCTTTTTCCTTGTTTAACATAAAGTAGTACAGAAAAATGTTTGACTACAACTATGTAACTGACTTATTTATTTTAATATAGAACTAGTAACAATATATATCATCTCCTTGGAAAATCTGCTTGTGTGAGTGACTGCACTCCATAAAATTTTGTCCATAAGAAACTCCTGTGGAATAAATCTAAAATTAATAAAACAACAGAAAAAGAACTCAAAATAGACATCATAAAAAATCTTCTTTGGGGAAATGTTATGTTTCTTTAAAAAATACTGGGAGAGCTCCATTAATCATTTGGATTGCAGGCTTGGACAGTTTACTAATGTTACAAAGAAACCTGTATTGGAAGTCTAATCAGATCACTCTCCTTCTCTATTTTATCCATTGATTACTTCCAGAAGCATTTTGGTTCCATTAAACTCTTAGCAGAAATGCTTTGCTTCTCTTTTTCACAAGTGCCAAGAGCAATTTATTCTGTGCATTTGACATTTGCAGAAAACTTCTATAGGATATTATACGAGTGGAACCAAAAGGGGATCAACAGAAATTTAGGAGGGTTTTCTAACAACAAGCCAAGGAATGTAAAAGGCAATGACCTCATTGCAGCGGAATGATTTGCATCATCTTACAGAAAACCACCAATGGGACAAAATTCTCTACTCTGCTCCTTCAGAGGTCCAAAACACTCTGCTATAAAGATGGTGGTTTTTTTAAATTCTAATGAACTTTTACTTGACCAGGGAGATCCGGCGGTTTTCATCTCCACACCTTACTGCATGTCACCATCAAAAACTCAGAGCCACCTGCTCTTGGCCTCCTTTCACAGCTTGATCCCTTATCTGAGAACACAAAAAGCCAACAATTTACTCACATCCTGGTTGGACATCTCCCAGTAGGGTCTCTCCCCATAAGACATCACCTCCCAGAGGACAATCCCATAGCTCCAGGCGTCGCTGGCTGAGGTGAACTTCCGATAGGCGATGGCTTCTGGAGACGTCCATCGGATGGGAATCTTGCCCCCCTAGGAGCAAAACAAAACCAGAGAGTCCATTTGACTGTCCTGCCACAAATATGATTTCATGTGGTTGATTATTTTATCTCTGAGATTCTCAGTAATCGTGATATTGGTGTAAGAAAAACTAGTGCAAGCTGGAAAACGCTGCTGCCATTTGTTATAAGAGCAAAAGAGAGAGTAAAATACATTTCAGTGCAAAATCTACTGATATCTAGATTTACCATAGATTTATCTACAATATAGATTTATAGTACATTACAGCATACATACTTTATAGACACACATATATATATATTTCATATATATATACATATGTATGAGTATGTAGCATAATTCACACAGATAAAAGTAAATGGTAAACCAAGTCTGGTTGATTTTCAGTTATGAAATGTTGGAAACTGCCACATACATCATTAAAGGTGAAAAAACCACTCCAAGGTCCTTGCTTATAACCCAGGTTCTTTTGCACAGCCCAGGAGAGCTGGATTTGGCTAATTTAAAGGCATTGAAGTGAATTCCCTGCATGGCTTCACCAGGTTTTCTGGGACATTCAAGAAAATAAGGGGCCATGATGTTGCTTCACTTCACTAAAGCCAAGCCTCCAGCTAAGACAGAAAGTCAGATTCAGATGGAGTCACTTGTGCAGTGGGAAGAGTGAAAAAATGTCATCTGGGAGAGTGGCTTTGGACATTTTTTACAGTCATAAGAGAAGCAAGCCACCATTAAATGCCAAGCTTGAAGAGAATTGAAGCTACCAGTACAATTAACATGGTAGGTTGGGGAACATCTCTCTCTGGTCATGGCCACCACTTGGTGCTGTAGGTCAAGTTAATAAAATGCACATAAGGAATCTCAGGCTGAGTTTCTAAAATGTGAGAATTAGAGGAAAGAGACAATTCCTGGTGATGCCAGCTTTGACTGAGTCTTTTGAGAAAATAATATCTTCTGAAAGATAGCAGTGCAGAACCTGTTCCTGAAGGCAATTCTGGAGTGAATGTGTTTGTACAGAAAACTGTGAGAGTTTAAAGTTATTTCTAGTTATGCATAACGTGTACAGAATATATTCTGAAGATTTCACACCAGACCAGCTCTTTGCAGTGCTTCTGACACCTCCATTATATTCCAGTCACACACCTCTCCTCACAACCACCTCTGGGGGAGAGAGTGCTCTGACTTCCACTGAGTAACCAGCAAGAAAAAAAGAGATTTAATTATTTTACTGCTTTGCCTACACTCTCATGAACTGTACCTGCACTGAGGGTAGCTGTACAATCATCAGCTTTAGAATCACTGGCTTGATTAACAATAGAAATGCAAGCATTAGTGTTAATGAGAAACCTAAATACAGTCTAACTACACTGAAGCATCTTCATTTTCATGGCTAATATTGCATAAATTAAATTAAGTATAAACAACACAGGCAGTCCTGACTCAGACTACGATTTAGGCCCCCAAAATGTCACTGGATAGGCCTTAGAGGCTTGGCAAAAGTCAGGGAGGGGATTGTCTTGGCAAATGGTTTTTGTGGGTCCCATTCTGTTTAGTAGAGCTCCCTACCAAAAGAGAAATCTTCATTTCCCACACAACCCTTAAAATCAGGTGATCACCAAATTTACACAGCAAAAACAGGACACAGAAGATAAACTGGAGTGTTTGAAACCACTGTTTTATCACTGAAGCCAGATGAAGAGCCTGATCTCTCTCTCTTGGAAAATTAATCTATTGGATGATGGTCTTTAGTCACAAAAAATACATGGTATTTTCTATGCTTTATAACTTTATTCACAATTCCCAGTGCTGCTCCAGAACAGTACCAAGAACATAAAAATGACTTGTTTTTTCTCATACTCAATTAATAAGCTCCCTTTACAAGTGTCCAGGGGCCCTCAGAGAGCCCAAGGCCCAGCCAGGAAACAAGGAAAGCTCTCCTGTAGCCTCGTGTTTTCACAAGAAATCCACTTACAGTTTTAGATGTGAGGCTGATAAAGAAATCAATCTCTCTGTTTTCTATGCTAGAAGTGAGCCCTGGTTTTCAATAAAGAATATGAATCCTGGGGGAAAGCCACATCCTAAATTTACATCAACAAAGACCCCACCACCATGAAGAAGATCGGACATCTCCCAATAGTCAGGGGCAGGAATTTCATATTGGACAGAAGCTATCTATGAAATTGGAGAAACACTTTTACAAAAAAAAAAAGAAAAGAAAAGGCAGCATTAATTAGTCTCCTCACATTTTGGGACTGCTTTATTGCAGAAAGATTAAAAACTCAATGAAACTATTTCTGGCTTTGCTTTACTGAAAAAAGAAGGTGCACCTAGCCCAGATCCTTCTTGCAATGAATGTGAGTCAGTGACTTTCAAATTCTCTTTGCTAAGTCTCAGCTGTAATCCTATACAAACCTGCAGATCCACACAGCATTGCCATAAATAACTCAAAAATATTAATTAAAATGTAGTTAAAAAAAGAAATCAACTGCCAGTGAACAGAGTCTAAAAGTGTAATTTTGCTCTTCTGCTCCCCAATTTGTCATATAAATGTCATAATTATTTTTAAAAAGAGATTTTGCTGACTCTTTTTTTGGAATAATTTAAGAACAAGAACAGCAATATATTTACTGATTATTTTCTGAAGATAAGTACAGTTTTTATATATTTTTATCATGGTCTGCCTTTAAGGACATGCTCATCATCAAGCTCAGCTCCCTAAATTTGAGTAGAAAGACAGTTTTGGTGTTAGAAATTGTAGGAGTTTGTTACTTCAGCTCAAAATCCCAGGCACTCTGGGTCAGAGAACCTCTCTCAGGGTTGGAAATCAGAGAGCCAGCAGTAACCAAAAGTTTTATCTTCTGTAGATGGAGCTGCTATTCCTGCAGTATCTGTCTCTCCAACGTAATTAATCTAAAGTCAATGAAGTCCTCAATTTATTTCGAGCACGTCTGGCACTCCAGCACAAGGCAGCTGTTTCCAGGGCTTCAGAACCCATTCCAATATTCTGATTTATAATCTGTTACAGGGTGACAGCCACAGGCACCTAAGCCACAGGCCTGGGGAGGAGTGAATCAAGAAAAATGGATTCTAACTGAATTACTAGAAGGAGTTTGCAGAAAGAGCTGAAAGTAAAAGCCTGACATTCATTCATTATACCAGGACTTAGGAGAGGCCAGGAGATATCTTAATGGCACAGAACAAGAGAGACTCATGTGAGTGAGATGAGCCAGTTATACCTTTTTACACGCCTGACATTATCTGATTCTGCTTGTCAGTCCCTTACTAATGCATGTTTTATATTGAAATCATCTCCTCCTTGAGTAGTCAGTGATGACAGAGCACTGTTCCTCTCCTCTGTGCTTTGGAGGAAGAGAATTTTTGGGATTTTGGTTCCTTTTTACCACACCCTTCAATACATTCAGACTGTATCACTGTGATTTTGCATATATAGGGAAAACACAACTGATTTCTGTCCAGCACGGGCTGCATTTACATTAAAATGCCATGAATACTGGTGATGTATCTATGTGCTTAAATAGTCAAAGTTCATCTACAGATTACCCAAATATTGTCTTTGAGAGACATAATTACAGTCCCTCTGCAACTGTGATTGCTTAAATTCCCTTCCACTTCATAGTGTGTGATTAGTCCACCCACTTGTCATACAGACATCTGAAAAATAATAAGGATAAACCAGATCCATTTGAAATGACAATTTTAATACAATCTCAGTGTTTCAATTAAAAGTGAATAGACATGGAGAATGTAGATAATTACAGCACATCCCCTCAGGCACAAAGACTCTGTGAAAAAAATTAAAAAATCCAAACAGTCAGCCTGGTTCACATGCTGGCTTCTGCTTCTGTAAGCAGGCACACCCCAGGCTGCCAAAGGCCTTTTGTGGTATCAAGGCAGTGACAATAATTCAGGAGGTAAAAAAACGACCCTCTCAGTTAGCAAAGTTCCTTACAACTCCTGATTCCCTGTAATTCACATGTGCACTTGTGATCTTTGCATTGTCCTTCAGGCTTCCGGTACAATAGCATGAATATCACAGATTGTGCATTGATATATAAAGGAACACATAAATTATTGATGTATAAAAGAATACATGTTCATAGCCTTAATGCAAAGCTTCAGACATGGCTTCTGAGAACAGCACAACATAAAATTTCACCCAGGCAGTGCTGAGTATTGAAAGCCTGGCTGGGCTTCTTGGGGGTAGATCAATCCTGACTTGCAATTATGAATTAAAGCAGTGAAATCATTCTCAGGCTTTGACATTTACAGGTGGAAAATAAGGGTAGATAAGGAGCCTAAATAGATAAAGCATCCATCTTTGCAGCTAACTTTATAAATTTCCTAGCATCACTGATACTAAATGGACAACTGGGAGTAGGAAGAACTGGAGGACAGAGGGACATCAATATAATACACACTCTGTAATGTTTGAAATTTGAGACATAATTCAGATTTTTTTTGTTGCTTTTTTAAATATCTTGTTGTCATCCTTTAGTTTTAAAGGCATTAAATAGTTTGGGACAATGCCATTATTAGGCATGAAATAGTTTGAGATGATGCTATCATTTTTAAAAAGTGGCACTATTTTTGTCCTATAATTAGTATTGGCAAAATTTGCTAAGCCTAGGAAATGGTCCTGTGTTTTGTGAAATATCCAAGCAGCAGGAACACAAACTGTTCATCTCTCTGCCAGTGGAGTAAAGCTCTGTTTCACATCTGTGATCCCCATTTTTTTCAGCTGGGGATCAAACATCCCACCTGGAAACACTCCCCTGACATCAACATAAGACTCACTTCAAAGGGAAATGTGAGCAAAAAAGATGAATATCAAATAGCCTTGTTCTTCTCTCAGAGCCAACATGTGGCACAGGTATATCCACAGCAACAACTCTTGAAAAAATAAATTAGATTTGTCCTAAGTTGTATTTGAAGGTTTTAATTATCTGAGCATCTTCCTGCAGCAGTTTGCACACACACCATAAATGCCAGATGGAGTTTACAGAACACAGATGATTACACTTCACAAAATAGTTTCTTTCCATCTGATTTCACTATCTAATTGCAAATAAGCAGGTAGACACAGAAAATAGGTGGCAGGGGAAGAGGAAGAGGAATATCACACAGAACACTGGCTGAAAACACTGACAGCTTGTGCGCCCTGATTTGTCCACGCCACACACAGGCACGTCACTGATGTGACAGCTTCATCCAATGCTTCATTTTCAGCTTGATTTAAGAGAGCAAACAAGTATCTGACACAGCAAAAACACACCTATTTATTTATAATAATAATTACTATTATTATTAATAATAATATATTTATAATATTTATTTGTGCTGTAACACTACTGAGAATGAACACTGCTTTCTCCTGCTAATGTCTCTCTGTATTAACCATGCCAGATCTCTGCTGACAGTTTTCTAAAGTGCTATATATTGCATATTTCTAACTCCATGGCAAAGTTTATCAGAGGGCAAAGAAAACACTGAAAGGTCAAGTAAAGAATAGAGTCTTTATGCCTGCTAAGTTATGAAGGTATGATAAATGTATCTATTAATGTATGAGTATATAATGTGTAAGAAATCTGTCATTTCTTTACTCATTTCTCATGTTATTTTATTTCAATCATGAAGAAGGCAGCATGTAAACTACTAAAATTATTGATTGCTCCTGTCAGTGTTCAGGAATGAAAGAAACCTCAGAAAACCCACATTAAGGTTATGCTGATACATTGTAATCTGGTTTGTACAGTGAAGATGAGGTGATCACTGTGAGCAATGCAAATTGCACTTGACTAAGATACTGGATGTTAATGTCACTTTTTGTAAAGCCTACAAAGTCCACTTTAAATAGCATTAAAATAAGCAATCAGATATCCAAGTGTAATACTCATATATACATAAAGCTGAAGGCTTCCACAAAAAAATGAAAGTGTAATTCAGGGTGATATTCAGATATGCATTTTTTTGTTTTACTCAGTTAGGGGTACAAGAGCAGGTATAATGACACGCCCTTGAAGAACAGCGATTGCAGTATGCCCCATTCAGAAATATGTTTTATAATGCTAGAAAGCACAAAAACATTCAATGGGTAGGTAGGATATTTTTTTCCTGTGTGGGAGCTAAATCAGCAGTGTAACTAAAATTTCTCAAAGCACATGAAGGCTTAAATTACTGTGTGCCAAAAGAACTCTGGCTTTAATTGTAATATTCACTCCTTTACACAGCCAGGAGAAAGAAACAGAGCCAAGAATTTTTTTTGAATAGTCTAGGGAAAGTAATCTACCAACACAAGTTATACTTTTTGTATGGACATTTTCTATTTTCTCCAAGACATGAATTAAAAAATAATTGTGATGAGCTCCTGATTTATTGAGCATCTCTGGGCAGACAGACTGACTGCCCTCTGCAACACAGCTTCAGATTTCAGACTTCCATCAGATTTGAGTCTTTGCCACAACCAACAAAAATTTAAAAAAGGTAAAGGAACACAGGAACTCACCCTTGTGGTGTAAGCAGCTTCTGGGTCATCCTCCAGCACACGAGAGAGACCAAAATCTGAGACTTTGCAGACCAGGTTGCTGTTGATGAGGATGTTACGAGCAGCCAAATCCCGATGGACGTAGCCCATATCCGACAGGTACTTCATGCCAGATGCGATCCCTCGAAGCATGCCCACCAGCTGGATGACTGTGAACTGGGCATCATGCTTCTGGAAAACATTGGAAATGTCATCTCAGGGATTGCTCATGCTCCTTCCTACACAGATTTTTTCATAAATAACCTGGAAGCTCCTCAGATGAAGAGCTCCTGAGTCAGGCGCTGTGATTTAAATGCCACATGTTGGTCTCCCAGTCAGCTGAGGGAAGGGGACAGATTTGCAATTCAGATAAAAATTCATTTTCCCCCTTCTTGCTGTCATCAGAGTTTTAATTTCCTAGATGGGGCAGGTGTGAAAGCAGCACATAAATCTAAGTCGTGCACGCTCCTGAGACTGGAGTGTCAGAACATTACAGAAACAGATGTCCAACTTTCCTGGAAGGCCACAGGATTTTCTAGTGAAAATCCAAGCCTTCCCCAATGGCCTAATGAAAGTTTTCTATTACACAGGAATTCATTTAACAATAGCAAATGCTGATCTGAGTCAGCGGCTTTCAAATTCTGTTAGTTTTAAATTCATTTCAAAAATTCAAAAATTACTGAAACACATTATGACTTAGCCTAGAAGGCATTGGTTGGATATATTTCCAATCATCTACTTCTGGGCATAACTCAAATCTCCCAACTCTTACTAATCCTGTTTGCTAACATCTACTTTTGATATTGATATATGGATACATAGACAATAGGACAGCATTTGCTGTAGTGCAGCTCTCAGATGAATTCCCCAGTGCTGTCAATGTAAGGCATGGGCAGCTCTCCAGCTCCTCGTGCTGCTGCTTCTGGAATTTTATTAAATGCAAGGGAGCTGGCTCTGTCACATGAGGTGATCTGACATGAATCAGTCTGCCAGACTGATTGCATCCATTTTTCATTTTTGGTTAGTGTACTAGGGGGTGATAGTAGCACTGGAAACATTAGGCAAATATAAGACACAGTGGATACTTGAAGAGTCTCTCAGCACTCCCCTTCATGAAGAAATTAATATTTTAAAAGATTCTTAGCAGTTGCCTGTCCTTTTTTTATCAGAGCCAACACAAGAGAATTTTATATAGACTCTGGAAAAGATTTAGCTAAAAACCAGAAGGTTTCTAACCATGAACAGAATCAGATGCTCAGAGAGCCTCTCAATGGCAATGAGGAAAGCAAACTAAGTAGTTCCAAAAGGCATTTATAAAAAGGTTATAGGGCCTGAGTTGCCTGTGATATTAATGAGTCACAAGGTTCTTATCTATGCTTCCACATAACAGTAGTAAAAAAAAAAAAAAATCATCACAGTAAAATGAAAGAACAAGCTGAACAACTGTTCTGTGCAGTCAGAAATTATTCTCCCTTCCTCAGGGCTCTCTTCAAGGATTTCAAGTCTAAACAAAATATATATAGTTCAGTACAGAGATATTTCATTCAGCTATACTGACACATTATTTATATGTATTTTACATGCTCCAGTGGACACCATAACATATACAGTACATAGAGAAACTAGGGTTGACAATCTATCCCCTTCTGGGGTTAAATGTCTAGTTCAATGTTATGAATTTGGGGGATAATGTCATTCAGCCGTGGCAGAACCAAAGCAGTCTCCCAGCCAAAGCTGAGTTTGCCCTAACAAATTAAAATTAAACCAGTGTTTCCCCTCAGATGGGATTTCACTTCTCCTGCACTCCTTGTTTTGCCACAAGTAAATCTTGGTGACGCAGGGAGCGTTTCAATTTTTTTAGGCTCACTACCAACTTTGACAGAAAACAAAGATAAATCAGCCACAGCATTAGTGTGTCTAAGGTTGGAAAAAGAAAACAGGCCAGTAAATGTTTCTAGCTAAAGATTTCTAACATGCTCAGGTATGGGGCTATTCTCTCCAGTCTTTGTTACTGATAAAATTTCCACAAATCTATTAATTTTGAAAATCTCTTGCTTAGACAAAGAGACTGCCAACCAATAAGCATAACTGCACTACAGTCATAATTCAGCCTCCAGAAAAACAGTTCTCATTTTTTGTGTGCCAGAATGTTGCTTTGTTTTGTTCATTTTTAATAGATATGACACACTAATGCAACCAAAATTGCCTTAATTTTGGAATAATGCTTACTGCAAATGGACCAGCAGATCCCTAAGTGGCTTTCTGAGCACATCATGATACTCACAAACCCAAATGAAAATAAAAAAACATCAAGCAACAAGAGCTGCTGATCAATCAGCACAGAGTGGCAGCAGACCCCTGACAGGTCCAGAACAAGAGCCACTTCTGCCCCATTTAGTTTCCTGTTGCACTTACTCGTAGGAAGCTGTCCAAGGAGCCATTTTCCATATATTCAGTAACAATCATAACTGGTTTACCTGGAAATAGAGCACAAGGGTCAGGCTTTTCAAAGAAACACATAGGAATACCATCAGCAAACCGAAACATTTCAGGATTGTGTCCAAATCTTCCTAACCCCAAGGATAATTTTTACATTATTCCTTTACATTTAGAAAGGAAGCAAAAGATGGGTGGGCAAACTGAGGCTGGGTGCAGACACAGATGGAAAGTGCACAGTAAAACACAGGGCACAGGAAAGAGAAGCAGAGCTGTTGGATGGGCATTCCTTCCAGGAACTCCTTTTCTCTGTGCTGGGATCCCTGACAGCAAAAAATCCCTGATCCCTTGGACGCAGCTGGGACCTGAACATGCATTGGCAAACTCTAAGAAAACAGCCCTTGAAAAGCCTTTTTTGTTCCCCCAAAACTCATCCAGATATATTCAGACCAGTTTTTGAAACCATTGCCTCCACCCTAGGGCATTTTGTGACACAACCAAGATTTTCTATGCAGCTCTGACAAGCTGGAGAGAAAGTAATGCAAAAAATCAGGTGATGACAGGGAAGTTTTCAGACCAAGGTCATTGC
Source organism: Zonotrichia albicollis (assembly GCF_047830755.1). Taxonomy (NCBI): domain Eukaryota; kingdom Metazoa; phylum Chordata; class Aves; order Passeriformes; family Passerellidae; genus Zonotrichia; species Zonotrichia albicollis. The sequence continues at coordinate 3,241,520 of NC_133820.1, forward strand.
CCTGCTAATTTTACCATCATATGGATTTTATTATTTCATAATATTTACTAATGCTTTGCTTATTTTCTCTTTGTGGTAGAGAGAAGGCTGGGTAAGACCATGAAGTTATTTAAGGAGATGAATTATTATTGCACATAAAACACAGGAAGGCATCTGACCATAAAAGTAGGACAAAAGGCCTGCATATTGTATATGGGCATGGTGAAATTTTAGCTTTTAAAACTGAACAGCATGAGGCTTGAAAAAGGTACCCAGCTTAATTAAGAAGAAGAAAGCCATCAAAAAAGCTAAGTCAATGGTAACAACTTTTTTTCTGTTTGCTTTTCAAAAAGTACAGCTTCTACCAAATAGAAATCTTAGAAGAGAAATATTAATTTCAAAGAATGAATTTAACACAAGAACATTATGAATTAATGGGTTCAAATATCTTCTTTCTGTGGTACAAATGATGTGTTATACTGTGGGAGTCACACTAATGACTAATTAATTGACTCTCATCCATTCACCAGTAGGAAATACTGTATGCAAAATATTAATCTTGAATGATATGAGAGATGATACAGATAAGAGATCTAGCAATGTAAAAGCTCAAACAAATAAATCTATTTATATTTAGTCTTGCTAGCCTAGAAAGAAAAGAAAAAGCACTTAACTTGCACTCTGTGTGTAACATGAATTCAAAGGGATTTCTGGTAACACCCAGAATATGCTGCTGGACCTTTCAAGTACAGGGCTATCCAAAACTTTCTATGATAAATTGATTTACTTTGCCCTGCACTTTGAAGCCAGGAGACAGGTGCCTGGTTTCTGTACAAACTCAGGCAATTTTACGAGACTTTATCAGAAGAACTTAAATTAGAGTAAGAAATATATCTTCCAAATTATTACAGGAGCATCTTCCTGCCTTGCTCACTCACCCTCCAAAAGTCTAAGTGCAGGGTTTCACCCTCATTCAGTTGGAAATGTGCCCATAATAAGAATCACATGCTCTGAAGTTTTAAAAGAACCCTCTGCATCCATTTATCAAAGCTCAGCCGTTTATAAATGATAACAAGTTGTGTCAACAGCATTGCCCAGGTTTATTAGAATAGCAGGCTGCAAATTGCTGTAAATTATTTGTAAACTGAGCAGAACATGTGTGCTGGTTATTAAGACTGCTGCCTACAGTGTGCCCAGGAGTGCAGGGCAGCAGCTGGGAAATGCAGAAATCCACAAGGAGCAGAGGAAAAATTCTGCACTGGAGGTGAGGCTGGAAGCCTGATGTGGTGATAGATTTGTTAAAAAAAAAAAAAATCAGACAAAAAAATTCTCCTGACTCCCAAGCTTCTTGTTCTTCTATAACCCTGCAGAATTTCCAATAGAACGAATAATTATATTTATTATTACATTCAGTTTGTGTCTTATACTTTTGCCCAGTAAAAAGCAGCTCCAGAGCAGATTTCTCAGCTCCTCTTCTGGAGCCATCTGGAGAGGGTGTTGTACTCCTGAGGTTTTATTGGCTTCAGCAGGGAATATTCAGAGTTTGCTCTCTCACACATGGATGTGATGGGCAGCTGGCACTCCTGACCTCCTTCCCCTGCCCCCCAAACCAGACAGCAGCGCTGTGAATGCACCTGAGTGGCAAACTCACTAAAAGTCACTCACACAGAGTACAGAGAGAATTAGTAATGCACATTCAAGAGCAATGCACAAATTCCTGCCTGTACAGCAATTAAATTATTGTTCTCGAGTGCTCCAGGAATACAAAATGGAACAAAAGAGATTTTAGCTCAGCTGTGTGCAGGCTGATGCTGGCGTTTCAAGTGATTTTGTGACTGCAAATCTTATTCTGACTGTACAAAATGTGTGTCACTACAAAGCAGGAGATAAACCTCAATTTATGCAGGCAGACCTTTCCTAATAGGACTGTGAGACCTAAGATAAACAATAATTTCTTTGTTATTGAAATCAGCAAAATAGAATTTCATGAATCACACATAGAGAAGGCATTATTATTATTATAATTGTGACTCTTCATAACATGTAGTGTTTTACATACCTTTCACTAGTGACTTTTAGACATATTCTGGTGGGGTTTTCATTTCTTATACTTTTCAGCAGTACGCTATGAAATTTTTTCATGTCTATCCTTGTGAAACTTTGAATCACACAATTAAAAAACCAAAATTTTCTTCAAACTAATAAAACCATCTACTTAAACCCAAAGAGTTTGGCATGATTCTAGTCAGTTAAACTAGAAACATCCTCAGCAAATTCCAAGCTGATCACTGAAATGGCAAAGAGTTGCTTTGCAGGGTCCTCTGGGATGAACAAGAAAATATCCCACCAATTTTTTTCTGCTCCCATGAAACATCTTGGAGCACTCCTTTTTTTTTCTTCTTTTTTTTTTTAAGATTGCCTCATATAAAAGCTTATTCATCTCCCCCTTAATAACTAATGTAGGTAGATAAATTTGATTGCTAAATGTATCTCTTCACTCTGCAGTGGATATACAGAAAATGTGGCTTAAGAGGGTTGTTGAAACACATTACTTTTCCAAGAAGGTACCACATTTACCATTGAGGTTTCAGTTAAATTTTTTTGATCTCAAAAAGAGAAGGTGATTTGTTATCATAAACAAGGATGAAGAATATGCTTTAACAAAAAAAAAATAAAAAATCCCAAGCAAACACCAAAAAGCACCAAAAAACAGATTTAGAAAAGTCATTTGAGTAAATATATAAATAAGGACAGAGATAAAATTAATTTTACTACTGACAGATTAAATCCTCAAGACTTCTTCCTTCTTTGAGATTTTTACCAAGATGTTTGAATTTTGGAATTCTGGAGCTTTAACATGCCTTGTGCTGGTACATATTGAATATCCTATGGATTATTTCCCCTGCAGGAAAACCATCTAGGAAAAAAGTTTGGCCTTATTTAATGATTCACTAGAACCAGTTCCTGTACCAGGTAGGCTGTTCATTAATTAGTGCTAATGACAAATCTAATGACTTAGCTGAAAGCAGAACACAGTGAAGTTTAGTGCAATTAGGAAGCCTCATCAGCCTCCATGACTCCTTACCAGATCATCACCCAGTGCCTCCTGGCCCTTTTGGAGCCATTTTGGAGCAATTCCTAACTCCAGAGTTTATTAAACCTGCCAATTTATTACTGAGCTTTTTGCAGAGCATAAACCTGGCTGACTTAATTCATAATTCACTTTTTCTCTCCTTTGATCAGCAAATCAGAGAATTATTAGGCTGGAATTCCTTACTTTTAGTGACGACTCCCTCCAGCCGGATGATGTTGGGGTGGTCAAACTGGCCCATGATGCTGGCTTCTCCCAGGAAGTCCCTCCTCTGCTTCTCTGTGTAGCCAACTTTCAGGGTTTTGATGGCCACTGAAATTTCCTTTTTAGAAGGCAGCTTCAGGCGTCCACTGCACACTTCTCCAAATTCTCCTAAAAAAAGAGAGTGGAAAAGTGATGAAAGCTGAAATGTGGTTATTCCGTAGGGATTCAAGGAAGAACAATCAGCACTCAAGCCCCTGGAATGAGGTGTACACTGGTTTACCCTTTTGCAACATGCAAGAGCAGAGCACAAGGAAAATTATCTTAGCATTCAGAAGAGGAAGTATTAAATATATAGAAAACTGTTGGAAGAAGACACCTTACTTGAAAATTTTTTTCTGTTGAATATTTTTTACACAGATCACATAAGGAAGTTTCAATATATTATTATTTGAGCAGCAACTGATTTCAATGCCTCTTTTCAGCTTTTCTTTTCTGAATATTTTTATTTTTTAGACAGCCAAGTTAATCAAAAAAGGCCTGAAAAAATGTGTGGTAGGGCAATGACCTTCCTCTGTTGCTAACCCAGGCTAGATTTGAGTCAACAACATAGAAATTAATGTTACCATATCTTACCACCAGCTGCTTCATCCTCTAGGCATAGAACTGTACTATCAAGGTAATAACCAGTCAAAGGAAGATCCATTTTTATGTACATATATATTGCTAAAAAGCATTGACATTACATCCTTTCATTCTAACACTGTTTGTATTTCAGGCTGCCAAGACAGGCAGCAGCTCAAAAAAACAATTTTAAAAGCTGTTACTAGTAACTAAAGGGAGTTGAGTTCTTTTCAGACCTAATTAAAAGCATTCAACTTCTGCAAGCCCAAATGACCATTATACTTTACCAGGAGTTCAAACACTAACCCCAGCTCAATACTGTCAGAGCACCACAAAATAGGAAGACCAAAGCACATCTTGAAAACAGAGGGAATGGGGAAAAATGCTTGAAATAAATCTTGTAGCACCCTGCTTCCAAGTCCATTTTCTTGATGTTTTAATGGTCCAAAAAGCTATAACAAGCTAAGGTCTTAGAACTGTTTTACAGTTACTGTCAATGGAGACTTTAGCTATGATTTCAGCCAGCAGCCCAGCAATCAATCCTTCATTTTGAAGCTGGAATCATGTATCTGATATTTGTTTAACTTCTGGGAAGGAAAAGGTTATGGGTAATGTCCATCAACACAGTCCCATTCAGCCATGGCTGAACAACCCAGACCTTGAGTGATTAATCAGATTCCAAAAGTACCTCAAGGCCAGCAGATGCTGCAAGAGAATAAAAGATGGGCTCTTTCTAGCAATGAAGTTTGCTGCTGTCTATGGATATAAAGCAGGTTCACTTTCTTGGAAAATGATCCCAGTAAGAAATGGACTGGGTCTCACCAGACACTGCTTAGGAGAAACAAGGGCTTGTGTTTGAGTTGAAAAGCTGGCACTGACTGTAAGATGTGAGGATGATGGCTTTTCATACAAAGCCTTCCTGAGGTGTTTATTTTTAATTACACCCCACACATAAAGATTGAACAACCTGCCCTGCTGACTGGTGTGTCTATTTACATGTGGGAAGCTGATAGGGATTATTTAGGAGGGCTGTTCATGGCACAAAGATCTCCCTTCAGGATATTTTAATTTCTTTTAAAAGAGGTTATTTAGTACATCAGAGGATGGTGTTTGCTGTGCATTTAGACTCAGGGGAACAGTAAATGAAGATTCTGTGAAATCAGCTACTCCTTCACTCTGCTGCATTTTAAATCTGTGCAGAGAACCCCCTCAGATTTGGAGAGGCACCAAAGTTCAACATTTCATAAACCTTGGGAACATCAGCCACGTTCATTGGGACACTGCAAACCTTCACAGTAAGTTTATAGATAGGTAGCCCCTGAATTTTGTGAATAATTTGTTTAACAAGATGTTATGCTATAAGTATATTTCTTCTTTGGAAGAAAAGCAAATGTTTGCTTTCTTGTTCAGCAAAGCACATAGTTAAATCCACCCCAAATCAATAAAGTACTTTCTTCAGTATTCTCCTACTGCCCATTTGGATTTAAACTTCTGAAGTGGTTTGTTGAACTGAATCCATAAAAATAAGTGAGTTATTTTAAAAGAAAAAATTACTGTAACGTAAAGTCTGAAAAAGTGGCTTCTGACCTCAATTTTCTTATGCTTAGCCTCCCACTAAAATCCCTTGTGTTTTTCTTGAGGTTCTTTTGGATAAGAATATTTCCTTATTGCATTTGTGTATGTTTTCAAAGCTATGTAAGCTCTGAAAGCCCTCTCTTCTCAGAGACTTCTGGCTAAAGCTGTGAAAAACTGCTCGGAGCCCTTCAGAATGTCGAGACTGCCTGCCTGACTTGAAGGTCTCATTACTTACGTCACACTCCAGGGCAGTTAAATGAATCCCTTCTTCTCAAATCCCTGTCTTTTTTTTTTTTTTTATATAATTTCATCCACACTTGCCTTGCAAAGGACAAGGGCAGGAAGAGACCAAGACATTCACTCAAATAAGGCATTGACTCAGTAAGAGGCAGGAAATGCCTTCCTGGTTTCGGGAGAAGTGTTCCTGAAGAAGTTGCCTCAGAGCACTCTGAATGTGAAAGCTACCACGTGCTGAGGGTGATAGCAGTGTAAAGTGATGCCACAAACTCATTTTGGGTGCCCCCAGCCCTCTGTGGCCTGATTTTCATCTGTTCTTGCCTTCCTGGCTCTTCCTGATGACATCTCAAGCAACTGCTAAGAGGAAATGTTAACTGTAATACCTTAGGTGCTCCAGACTATATGAATCGAGTTATGGTGCCCAAAAAAAGGTGTTATTACAGCTTGAGTGCAAGTTTTAATGTAAAAAGCTTTCAAGAACCCTCTGGCACTTGGCTCAGTTGGTTTGAGCAGGGTGCTGGTAATGCCAAGTCCAGGTTCAATCCCTGTGGGCACCATTCATTTGAGGGTTGGACTCACAACCCTTGGGGGTCCCATCCAATCCAGAATAACCTGTCATTCTCACTGCAGTGGAGCAGGGAGGCTTTTAAAACATCTGACCCTACAAAATTTTTCCTCTGTTTGCAGAGGCCATATTTGACAAATTTTGATTTACTTCTTATTCTGCTGTGCATCCTGACTAAAAACAGGTCAGAGCAACGAAGCTGTAAAACCTGGCATGATCCTAGGAACTCCTTTTCTAGATTCATATATTGCACACAGCCCAAATTTACAAACTTTGCATTTGTGAGGCTCCTGAAAGTCTTGCAAGGAAACACACTGCTCCTGGACTTTAATTTAGAGTATTCTTCCTTCTCCATCTCCACACAAATTCCCTGCTACGTGCAGTAAGCAGAGCTTTGCTGCCTTGACTGAAGATAATGGAGAACAGTGCACTCTTGTGGGGCAAAATTAAATCCAGCAAGGAACATGGATTCCATCTTTCCATAAAATAACTTCAAGCTAACAACAGTTGAGTAGCTTCAGTAAGAGAATATGAAAACTGTTCCTTTTGTTTGCTGGTGATTCAGGAGATGCACTAGGTGCAGTACCTTGGGTTCTGCACTTTTTCCAGCTGAAAATCTTTTGCTGTGCACTCAGTCTGTCTCTTACATCTCATGGTTTTAATTCAAACCATATACTTAGAGAGAAGCCAAAAAAATCAATAGTAAAGGAACAAGTATTTTTCAATGGATTAAAAATCAATAGTACTCCTCATAAATGCTTTAATATAGGAGGAAAGGCAACACTCCATGATCTCCTGGCTCAATGAGACAATCTGCCACTTCACTTCAAGGAGCAAGCACACATTCCATCAGGACCTACATGCTCCATTGCAACATTTGTTGTAATGAGAATTTCTGTAATCTGGCTCCTCTGATACAAAATCGGATCATTTCACCAGCTTGTTTCCTGTAAATCCAACAACCTGTGGCATCTTTATGGCTCAGACAACCAGTTATTGGACAGACAACCCTTTCCTCCTAAATCAATAATTCAAATCCCAAGCAGTGACCAAAATCAATCCAATGGCCAAAGGTCACTGCAGCCTGATGGATGCGTGGTGACTGCTATGAAATGAGTTTGTGGTTTCACTCAAGGCACAATAGTCAAGAGTCCTTTTATGGGGAAAGAGAAAAAAAAAAGAAAACATCTTCACAGTTGATAACATTTTCTGTGCTGACAGATTTTTAAGAGAAAGATAGAAGTGAGGCAGAATGATCTTTTCCCTTCCAACAGTGGTGCACTCAAGTATGGGCTTGGTGTCCTTTGAGAAGCTGTCTTGCTGTCTCCTTTCTTTTGGGAAAAAAAAGAAACACAAAATCGTGTGCTCTTAACTTTGCACTAAAATCAGCTGCAAATGTGACCTGCTAATTTGGAGACTTTCTAGAACATTTTCTTTCCAGTAACAACTATGAACCTAAAGACATAAAACAGTATATACACAGCAAAAATATATCTTTAATTCAGTATAGATGGTGGTCATTACCTGCTCCAACTACTTTATCAATGGATATATTGGAAGCATCCAGTTCCTTGGCAAACTCATGCACAGCTTGGTTGGGATCCTCATATGTGTGTGGATCTACATAAGTTCTCAGACCTGGGAGTTTTACTGTGTAAAAACAAATTCAGAGAGAAAATGTTACTTAGACTTGAAATAAAACTCATGAGACAACAGAAACCAAATCAATAGAAGGAAGAAGGAGGAAAGAATTTCCTTTGAAGAAGTAAATTCTTCAAACCAAACTGGTTTTTGTGGGTCCTCAGATTCTTTGTACAGTGTGAAACCAGACACTAAAGCAGAGAAGTGCGACAACCTATTTCAAATATCTGCAATTTAAGGCAACATTTAGATGCTGCCTTAAATTGACCCTTCCAAAGTAACAAAAAAGGGGCAAGGAACAAAATGTGTTGCTACAGTGAACCTGACAAGTTCTTAGGAATATATTAAGAAATCAGAGTAACTCCAGCTTTTTTTTTCCCCTAATTCCATCAACGAGATGCATAAAAAGAAAGTTATATATTAAAAAAATGCATCTCTGCCAGAACATTCAAGGATAGCAGACAATTGTTCTGAATAAAGGCTGGTTCTAGAGATTTGTTCCCCATACATCCATGTTATTATTTTGGGCATCTCTAGAGTTTCTTGGCTAGGGATTGCTGGAAGAGACCATTGCCAACCTTTGCCTCAAACAAAAATGCTGAAAGCAAAGCACAGCCTCATTCCCCCTGCCCAGCTCAAAGCCTTGCTTGTGTTTGCACCCAGTCCCTTCTGTGCCTGCCTCTCTTGTACTCTTTTTACAACAGGAATATGTTTTATTAACAAAAAGTGAAATACCCAGCTTGAAGTTTTCTGCTTCTGACACAAACCCTACATTCCCAGACATGTATTCCAGCTTTCCCTAACTGTACCAGTAGGTCTTGTAAAAGATATTAACTCCTTCAACAAACACTGCTCTGACCCACTCAGTAATATCCTTTCCAGCTTAGCATTATTATACTGCAGCAACTTTTTCACTGCTAAAATAGTTAAACCTTTTTTTGCTGGGGTTGCAAAGATGTGGGGAAAAAAATCTTTGCACAGTGAGAGCACAGAATTGTTTTATCAAACAATGCAAAGTGTATGAATAAAAAGAAGAAAACCCTCAATTTTATGAGGATTTATTGGTCTCAGAATATAATCATACCAGTTATGACAACTGGGTAACACAGCAACAAACAAAAAAAATGATAAAACTGAATTCCCAAGCTAATTGTCTTGAAAACAAAGCAAAGCAAGAGCCATTCTCCCAACACAAGGGCTGTGTGTGCCCAGCCTTAAAAGCCAACTCTGTTTCCTTCAAGAGCCTGATGATTACAGAATTACCTGCAAGTAAAACAAAAAGTAATTGGCTGTATATTGCTGTTGGTTAAAAATCTTGTAAATGCTCCTTCCCGTCCATGCTGAATGTACATTACAGGCCCCCTCACATCCCCAATAAAAATAACAATTAAAAGCTTCTGCACTGTGGGGTTTTTGGCTTGGGATTTTTAATGCTGACCCCAGAGGTTCCCAAGATCAGGTGATGGTGGCTGCAAGGAGAATAATCCCTTCACACCAATAATTAAGGGCAGCCTGTGCAGTAACTGGGTTCTGTCATGAAATACAGATAATAAACACGTGCACATGTGTTAAGCTGCACTACTTTACAGCTCATTCTGTGCAAACATAATAATTTACATTTTCATTTTAACGGCACAAATTGCCCTAAAGGTAGCAAAAAAATAAAAAGGCCCAGCCAGAGGAGGCAAAGGGAGAGGATCTGAGGAGGTGAAACATTTTTGTTCCTTTGAAGTAATATTATAGGATTTGTAATAAGGCTGCAGGGAATAGCTCATGGCTGGAGCCTTTTTAAAAGTAATTCAGAGTAAACTGACTGAAATAAACCAGCTGCTGTGTATTAGATGCTGAAAGTTTACGACAGCCATGGAAGTTACTTTGTCCTTTTTCAGTTCATGAGAGCAATCTTCTTACTTTTTGGGAATGACTGTAATTTGGTAGATTGAAAATTTCAACAGCCACACAGGTACATACTTCCAAATTGTAACAGATTAATATCTGCAAAATCCATAATAAATAATTTTCAAGAACTTCTAACAGACATACCAGACTCATGATTGGCTCTGGTCTTATTGCATAGTGAATCAGCATGGCACTACTCAGAAAACAGTACATAAATATCTAAAGCCAAATTAAAAGCAATTTAATCCACAGGAATTTAACAGCACTGCCATGTTTAAGAATAGTGATTGCAACTTTCCATTGTGTGGGAGCAAGGAGAGCAAATTCTGACCTGTTATTTGTCTGTGACACTTATTTTACTGGCTGCTTTTATTTTATAACCTCATTAAATTTGGATGATGAAGCATTAATTCTATGGGCCACATGTAACCTTAGAGATTTTTTTGAGAATAGTTGGTTAGCAGTTGTTGGGCTGCAGCTTGTGTATCCCCTGACAGTGCTGGGGAAGGAGACAGAAATTGTGGATATTCCTGCTCTTGGCTCTCTGGAGATAAGGAGAGGCAGGAAACTTTAAAGAACAATAATTTGAACAGTCAGAGAACAGTCATCCCATTGTCAGGAGGCTTGGGAAGCAGCTCTAATTTCTACCTACTGCAGGTAAATCCCTCATTAAAATGTTAATTCACTTATAATTGGGGGGGGGGGGCACCTGATTATGGTACCAGCAGCTCTTCTCTTGCAAACAGCAGAGTGCCAACACTGTGTGCAAAAAACCCCACAGATATTAATGTTACAACATGCTAAACAACAGAAATACATGGCTCAGCCATGGTTTACAGGGTGTAGCAGGACACTCATCTGGAGCTGAAACAGTTTCAAAGATGAACTACTGCTTCTTATTAAACAAAGCCTCATTAGATATCAAGAATTATGCAGGTGAAAAAAAATATTTTCTTGTCTTGGTGTCTATTAGGGGCCTTATCTTTGCCTGTAAGGATTTAAAAATCCAAAGTACAGTGATTAAATGAAAAACCAACCAAGTAATCCTCCCATTCCTGATCGGGAATTAGGCTATCACCTTCTTTTCCCCTCAGCTTCTCCTGCTCCAAAACTATTTTTTTTTCCTGTTTAAAGGGTGTATGGATGGAGCTTTGCCTGTGAAACAACCTTTAGGATTCACAGCTCTCCTATGGAAAAGTGTAACAAAATTATGCACATTGCAAAGGGGAACCATAATCAGATTATTACAATTGTTTGTAGGTGAACTTTTTCAAGCAAGCAATTTTCACAGCAGCTTTGGTGTTCATCAAGATGGGTATAATTTATTTATATTTTACTTTGGGAAAGGAAAATATATTTCTTAGACTTTATATAATGAGGAAGATGCAGTTGTACTCTGGATTTCAGTGCTGCACAGCAGGATAAATATTACAATTCCAAACACATGCGTTGTTTGAACATAGACAGGGATGTTTTGCTCATTACTAACCCGAACACAGATTAAAGAAGTTGAAACAAAGAATAATTGTTTGGGGAAAATCACCTTACCCACAAGAGAAGGGATAATTCTCTTCCTAATTTCACCTCGGTTTAAGTGAGGTATAGCTCTTTTTTTTTAATTGAAAAATATCAGTTTCCTAGGGGAGGAATTCAACAGATCTGGAAGCATTAAAAGGCTTCAGTAACTTACAGTGGCCATTCCCAAAATGCAGCCTTTTCTCATCAGTGCCATGTTTAGACTTTTTGTATCCACAGAATCTACAAGCAAAGAGAAAAAAAAAATTAATACAGAGAATTTTATGTGTTAACTGCAGGTGGAAACAGAATTGTGCAGTTTTCCCTGCACAATTAAAAGCCTGTTTGAAAGTTTAATGATATTTACATTCTCTGTGCCCTATAGAGGCATGTGATGTTCTCAGGGAATTTGAGGAAATTGGCTAATGAGAGGATTTGTTGATTTTTGACCCCTACAGTTTAATTTTACAATTGCCTGAGAATGTGTTTATAGCATTTTTTAACAACTGCTGCATGATTTGGGCTGCTAATGTGAGCGGGCTCATTACTGACTGTGAGCAGCGCTTGGAGCTCCTGGGCAGCAGACAAAGGATTAAAAAACAGCCACACCATGACACCCCATGTGCCACTGTCACCAGGGCCCCCCTGGGATGTGGCAACAGGAGAAAATGTGCAAATCAGACCCCAGACTCACCTCCCAATCAGGACATACACCACCACGGTGAGGAGGATGATGGCCACTGCTGCTGAAATGGCAATCAGCACCACCTGGCTGTTCTCACTGGAGATGGAGAAGGCTGCAAAGACAACACAAAAACACGTAAATAACCTCACACACACACCTCACTGGTGACATCAGAATTTACATGCACACAGGGGACAGACATCATTATATAGCATTTGGTCTCCTGGCAGATATTGAATGCAGGACATAATTTTTCATCAAAAAAATAAGTGCAAGAGAAGAAAACTTAAGACTCCACCCATCTTTGCCTATTTACCAAAGCTCTTTCTGCTACTCTCAGTCGGTACTTTTGCTAATTGTAGCAACTGTTGACAAACTGATGCTAATATAAAAACATATACATAAATACAAAGATTCATGTCATGTATGCCATACATACTTTATGTCGTGCTCAGTAAGGAACACTTCCTTGGCAAGAAATCCCACAATCATCACCTTCACTTTCCCTTCTGTATGATGGTCAGTGTTTTTAGGAGCTGAGTTTCCCAGTAAAGCCTGACAATATCCACATGAAGGTTGTGGAAAGCCAGGGCATGCAGGCACAGATGTCTACAGGGAAAACAGGGGAATTTTCTGCCTTATTTTGGGTATCTCCCTGTGGTGCCTGAGCATGGAACTTTACAAAATGAACTGTTACAAAATCATAGGATGGCTTTAGACCTTTGGTGTGTCCAGCTACCATTTCTGACCTAGACAGGTTAGAGAGCCTCTGTTTAGAGTCATAGCATTCCCATTTATGCCTGTTACCCACAGCTGCACCTATTTATGATAACTGGGTAACACAGCAACAAACTCATGCCATTTGTTGGTCATCTGTGTAATTTGTATGCTTCTTATTGAGATGTGCACCCCTGTCTCCTTCCACATTTCTACTTTTTCAATTTCCCCTTCTTTTGGTAGCATTACTTTGCAGAGAAAACTCATTAACCTCTAAACTGTTAGGCTTTTAATCTCTGCAACTATTTTCTCCTCCCTATTGTAATTGTCCTAACTTGGGTTCTAGTTTCAACCAGAACACCAAAGCTGCAAATCACTATAACAGCAATTTTTAACTCTTTTTTTCCAAACATGAAGCTTGTTTGCCTTTCAGAATAAGAACTGGGGTGGAGAAGGAAGAAGTGTGGATGAAATACATAATATATCATAAATATACACAGAATCAGGGTGAAAGATTTGGCTTGACACTACTCTGTTTTTCTATCACACCTCCTCCCTCAGCAAGAGCCACAGTCTAGCAAGGCATCAGTTCTGGCTTGAGGTAGAAGTAGGGTAGGGAATGGAAGAAAACACCACCTGTGATAGTTCTGGGATAGAACTTTCTTTACAGCCTGTTTCAAGTTTAATGATAAAACATAAAGTTATCCAGCAGTGCTACCAAGAAAGACACATCATAAATAGTTATGAGACACATTTCCTCAGCTAGAGCAGGAGTGAAAGCAGCCATTGAGATCAGTCAGGAACTGGGCAGGATGTCAGCAAAAACCTTTTGAACAGATACATACAGTCTGGGCTGGTCTCAAACTCAAACTTGCGGCTGCTGGTGCCGTATCCAGCTGCGGTCCTGGCTCGGATTTGGAAGACATAAGTGGTGTCAGGCTTGAGGCCACTGATGGTCACGTTGGTGCCCCTGGCTCTCAGAATTGTATAGCTTGTCTCTTGTTCCTGCTTTTGAAAAAAGACATCAGATTAAAACCACACCCTAAAAAAAAAAAAAAAAAACCAGAGGTGGTTGGTTCTAAATTACTATAAACATCCTGGAGACCACTGGTGTATTTTTGAATATTTTCACCTAACGAACACTTGTGCAAACATTCATTTTCAATCATCTTTTAACAAGATACCTTAAATCATCAGATTTGCCATGGTATTGTGCAGTAAATTGAACACTAGACATGCTGAATTTATGACATTTTACTAAATGGTTTTGCATCATTTTGTCAGTGGTCTGTAATACAACAAGAAAATTATAAAAAGATTATTAAAAAAAAAACATAAATCAGATTTGCCTAGTGCACTGAACTGGAAGTTGTAACAGGACAACTTAGACATTTTAGGGCCCTGCAGAGCTGTTGCAGGATGCAGTTTTTACTGCCTCACATTTTACAAGACAGTGGTTACCTCTATAACAGTCAGAAGGGAAACCCCACTCAGGCTCCTCAGCTCAGCAAAAAGGCAGATTTAGCTGGTTTTCTATTATGCTATAAAAACTATGAGATAGTTGTGTCCATCCTCATTTGGACAAAACCACACTGAACTCAGTCCTGGACTATGTTCATAAACCCTTCTCTGCTTAAGAGTCACCTATGTCAGACATAATGTTCTTTATACAAAATAAGAGGAGGACTGGTTTGTAATTTGGTAAGTTTGGATACACTTCACACTGTGTAAAAAGCTAATCCTGATAAAAGTATGTCTCTGTCTCACTGTAAGCACATAATCTTAACATCTAAGCATGTATATGGGGCCTGAGGTACTGCTTATTTTACTAAAGCCATCTTGTACCAAAAGAGCATTTTTGGCTTCCTAAATATGGCAGCTGGAACTGTCTCAGGAAAAAAAAAAATGCTCTTGGCCAGCAGCCACACATATGGGAAACTGTGAGAATCTCAATTGTTTAGGTTCCCCAGCATGAACTTTTTTTATTCTGGAGGTGGTGGGGATTTCATGCGATGTCCTTTTGCTTTGAGCCCCGAGCAGAACACTGCGGCCATTGAACGCGGCCGGGCTGAGAGCGGCAGCCCAGCGCGGGCACGCCGGGTGCAGAGCATCTCACCCAACCCTCACCGTGTCCATGGCATTGCATTAGCTGCTCAGGGGCTGACATTTTCACTCTGACAGCTCTGCAGTGCCAATGCACGAGCTCAGGGGCTGGAAAGCACCCAACACTCTCATTGCCATTTCACCTCCAGGTGTAAAGTTCAAGTGACTGGAGCTGTTTTAGTGTGTTTGCTCTGCTGTCTGCAGGAATAGAGTCAGGATATTCTAGGTTAGTAGGTGAACATCAGAAACTGCTCACTTTGGTGCTAAAGAAGACTAAGTGCCCTGTTCCTGGCAGTACTTTGATATACAGAAACAGAAACATTTACACCATGGTTAGGAAAATTGCCAGAATCTCCATGTAGTATTCAACATTATGCCCATGAGAAATCACAATGAAAGGAAAAAAGAAAAAAAAATTAAGAAAACAGAAAAAACCAGCTAAGTGTCTAAAAGTTACCATCCAGAATCTAAACCTCAGATAGAGTGAGCTGGACCCAGTCTTCAAAGAATGACTATAAAATTGTTGACCATGGCCCATTTTCTTTGCACAGTAAAAATAAAAAGGAAATCAGCATTGGACCTCCTCAGAGTTTCCCAACACTTCTCTAAAAAGTTCTCTGTTCTAAATTCAGGGGAGCAAATTTACATGAAGACACTGTAAAGAGCTAACAGGCTTGTGTGAAATTATTTATTTTTGAACTAACAAAGGCCTAGTATTATAATTTGCAGGCTTTCCTTATCTCATCATTCAGTTGGATGTAGGCAACTATTTTAATTTCAAAGACATAATAATCTTGTCTTTAAAACACAACATCTTTTGTGTATGCTATGACTGGACATTCATTTTGATCTCGCTTCAGGCTGCTTTTATGAAATGCAAACATTTCCTTCTGGTGCAGATACATACGTGCAAGGGAAAACACAGTCATGGCCCTGTCTGTTAATAATCCACATTGGAACTTGGAAAATAAACCTTTAAAACAATGGTATGGAGGATGTCATGGTATCTCAGTTTATGGGAAGCTTTTTACACACATATTTTGTAAGTCATTTTTTATGTTCGTAGTAATCAAATCAGCGCAACACCACATAAAAGCCCAAGTTTATCTTTCCTGGGGATAAAGCAAAACTTCAGAGATACAGCACTAGAGCTCCCATAAGCAGGAGGAATACACAAAAAGGAGACTCAGTCCTTGCCAAGCAGAACTTCAACCAAACACTCTGAGGATAAATTTGAACTTGGATGCACAAAGCAATTTCTTCCTGAATATTTCTGCATAGTTTATCAGGCACAACCTTTGCTGGGAAGCAAATCCTAATGCTGTTAGGGTCTCATTTGCAAGTGACATTTTATAATTTTACACTTTGTTTTACAAAAATCATATTTTGGAGACATTTTAAATTGATACCAGGAAGGGTGAAAGGTTTGCCCTTTTCCAGATAAGCACAGAAAGTGCTTATATTATAGAAGGAAAAATATTTTTTCCAACAGCTTCACGTGCATTTGAGAGGACAAAACCTGAGTACACATTTCTAGGAGGAGGCCACACTCCTGATACTGCTTCCCTTATTTCCAGAAGTGAGCTCTGCAAGGATATGACATTTCCTAAAAGTCTTGTGGAGTACTCATGGTCTACCTGCACTTAAAGCCAGAATAATTAGAGTTCAAAAGCAACAAAGTGCATTTGAATATAATGCACTTTTTCAGCCTCCAAGTGCAGAGATCTGTATTGGCTGTAACCACTGATCACACAATTCCTAGGATGGCAAAAGCAAATCTATTTTAGTAACCTGAGCCTGCAGCTGAATTTCATTTATTGTTTGCAGAAGACTCCATCTTAATAAAGAGTACGTGATTTAATTGTAAGCCACACATTTAGTTGAAACAATTAATAGTTTATGAGTGGTGTTTAAGAGATGGCTTTCTTCTGTACCTTCACATGACAAGATACTCCTTCAAGAGAACATGATTATGTGAATAAGGACAAGGAGGAAACAAGAACAGGGCTTGTACAAGGGAAAACATGGCTTTGTTATTTATGCAATTTGATGGATGAGACACTTAAAATTCAGCACAGCATTATACGGATGAACTAAACTGAGGTGTCATTTAGTATTATTACCTTAACATAAAATGTTATGCCTTACCATAAAGTAAATGCTTAAAAATTCCATATGGTCTCCCTCTGAGAGATTTTGTTTCTTTTAAATGTTTTGAATAAATATTGACTGGGGCTTCATAATAAAGCTCTAAATTGTATTTTTTTGCAAAAATACAATTCTATTCCAAATACTGCTGCTGAAAAACTGCCACTCAGTTCATCATGCTATGAAGTGCCCAAAGCCTGGTTGGAAGCTTTGGACAACCTGGGATAGTGGAAATTATCCCTGCCTATAGCAGAGGGTCATGGATGATCTTATGAAGTTCCTTTCCAACCTAGGCCATTCTGATTAATTCCAAGGAGTTGAAATAGTTTCCTAAAGCTGTAGCTACTAATTTCTTTAGACACATATAAAGCTCTGCTGTTTCAGCTACACAAAGGCAATAACTGATGAAAAAACCCCAAATGAGCAGGGTAATTAATTGCCCTTGAGAAACTGAATATATTTCACATATTTTATGACAATCATCCATGAGAAAAAACTACAAGATATTATAATTTATATACATGACATTGTATTTTTTATTCTGAACCTCTTGTAATATCCTAAATCCTTAAGACCAGCTTAGCAACATAATGCCATGAACAAGATGTATGACAGAATTGGGCTGACCTGCATTGCTCTATTAATGCTGTTTTTTAATTTCTAAGAGATGACAAAAGACATATCAAGTGAAAACAAGCAGGATGAAAAAGGATGGCTCAACACAAACCATTTACCAGCAATCAGGTATGAGTTGTCAGGAGAAATATCCAGATTTGCTAACTCTGAAGGGTTTATTTCCATTTAACAGCAGTGGATTTTCTGATGAGCACAACCGAGATGATTTCTGAAGCAGAAAAATCAAATGGACTGGACCAGTTTGAAAAGAAACCTCTCCTCTCCAAAGAGGAGGGAAGGAAGTACGCTCAGAGACCCCAGACTGAAAAGCAGCATCTTTCAAAGGCGTTTAGTGGAGGAATGAAGAGTAACAATTCTGCATGAGCTGCTCTGGCCTCAAGTAAGTTTATCAGAGAATTAGTTTTGAACCTATTTGCAAAGCTTAAAAATACATAGATTCAAGTCTCCTGACAACAGATTTGCTTTTTACTTTTTTTTTTCCCCCCTCATAAACCCTGAGGAATAGGCTTCTGACTCCCCAGGGGCCTGCAGAACACACATTAAAAACGCTGGTGCCAGAAAGGTTGGCTTTTTAAAAGCCTTTTGCTCTAAATGGTCTGGCTCCCATTGTCAAGCACTTTTCTCCCTGGTTTAAGAAAACTGTCTGGTGCATATGAACTCTTGATCACAGACTTCAAAGGGGAGAAACACATGTGCAAGATCAGCCCCCTAAGACTGGTGGGCTGTCTTATAAAGCTGTCTTCTGACAACCAAGTGCTCCCTGAGAGTGGATACACCCGGTGGGAATAGGAGCTGTGTGCTCTGTCTGTGCATAAAACAGCACTGCACGGCAATTTTCTTGAACAGAAAACCCCAATTTCGGTGCAGAAAGATGATCAAAACATCCCAAACCAACACAAATTAAACTTATAGGTGCCTTAATTAAAATTAACTGAATGTGCACAGCAGGGGGAAAACTCTCTCCCTTTGGGGCAGTAAAACCCAAGAGATCACCTGTGCTGTTTTTGGCTGGGGTGGAATTAATTTTCTTCACAATATCCAGCTGTAGCTTTGGGAATTGCACTGAAAACAGACAGGTTTGATAATAAAGAGATATTTTTGTTATTGCTGAGCAGTGGTTGCAGTGTCAAGGCCTCTTACACCTTTCCAAAGAGGAGGCTGGGGGTGGGCAAGGATTTGGGAGGTGACAGAGCCAGGACAGCTGATCCCAGCTGAGCACATGGATATCCCATCCCAGATGGCACCATGCTCAGCTTGTAAGGCTGGGATAGAAGAAGGAAGAGGAGGATATTTGGAGTGTTGGCATTTGTCTTCCCAAGCCCTGCTTTCCTTGGGATGACTGAAATTGATCTTGTCCCAATTGAAATTAAAAAAAGAAAACAATGTGGAAGCCCACAGACGCTGCTCCCCTAAGCGAGACTGAGCTGAAATGTTTTGGATGATTTTTTTTTCCCCCATTATCACCAGCATGTGCTATGTTTAAATTTTTACCAAAGCCTTTGAAGGTTCAAGTGCTAAGCAAAAAAACTCCTCCCAAAATCAGATTACATAAATTTGGGAGAAATCTTTCAAGCATCCAGCCTTCTGATCCTCTTTCTCCATCTGAAGATCAGGCATGAGCTACCAACACCACATTGTCCCCCTCCAAACCTTCATGAAAAAACAATTTCTAAAGATTAACTGAATACTCATGGAGTATTTTTAAAAGCATTTTTTAGATGATATTATCACTACATCTTGACTGGTATAAAGCCTGATTATTAGATATGAAGACTGTTAGCTAATGTTCAATTAGCTAACCAGAAATCTGGCATTTTTTTCAATTTGTTAATTCCAGGAGCAATATATAAAATAGAGCTATCATTAGATCTATGAAAAATTGGCTAAACCACAGTCCTCAATCTCCATGGCAATTTATGATATTTTCAATTCTACCAGTAAGACCTGCTAAAAACATACTATTACAAAGAATTTTTTGTAAGTATAGATGTCTACAGGATGTCTAAATGAACAGTTGTAAATAAAAGAAAATGTCAATAAAAAGCAGAAGGTAGATTTTCTTTCATTTGTAGTCATTTGCTTGCAATTTATGAATAACTCAGTTATTCATAGAAACAACTTCCACAGTGCAACCAGCCCAGTAGGCCAGCCAACATTTTCCAAATAATTTTCATGTCAAAGATGCTCATGCGGCATGGAAGTGCCACCAGCATGTGAGGAAATGTATGGGCACTGACAGCATGATAGAACAGCATAATAAGGAAATTTTAGTTGAGAAAATAAGAAAATAAAGGAACTATATACTGACTGCATTACTTTGTTTTTGTTTTATGTGCTTGGGGATTCCCTATGAGAGAGCTGGGGGTGCTCAGTCCGGAGAAAAGGAGACTCAGAAGTGACCTTATCACTCTCTGCAGCTCCTGAAAGGTGTCTGTGCTCAGCTGGGGCTGGGCTCTGTCTCCAGCAGCACTGACACAGCCAGAGCACACAGCCTGAGCTGCACCAAGGGAAATTCAGGCTGGATATTAGTGAAAAGTGTTTTACAGAAAGAGTGATAAAATTCTGCAATGTTCTGCCCGGGGAGGTGGTGGAGTCACCATCCCTGGGTGTGTTTAACAAAGCCTGGATGTGGCACTGGGGGCCAGGGTTTAGTTGAGGGTTTGGGGCTGGGCTGGACTCCATGGTCTTGAAGAGATCAAGAGTCAAGGATCAAGAGATCTTGAAGGTCTCTTTTAACCTAGTCATTCTGTGAACTTGGTAGACAACACATTGATTTCACTTGGTATTTCCAGATGTTCTCATCACCAAAAACCGAGCAGTTCCAACACTCAGTGCTGTTGAGGGAGGCAGTACAAATCTGAGTGTTTCTGAACGCTTAACACAGGCAAGATGCAATGATTTCATCCCAGCAGTGCTGAGCAAACCCCTCCCCTTTGACCTTCCCACCTTTTCGTAGTATTTGACCTCGTAGTCCAAGATGATCCCGTTGGGATGCTCGGGCTCCTGCCAGGAGAGGGACACGCTGTTCCTGGATGTCCTGTCCTTCCTTATGACTGTGATGGGGGATGGAGCTGCAGAGGGGGCAGGGGGAGAGGGGAGGGAGAGAAGCAAACTGAGTTTATCTGTGTTCCAGCTCTTGGCAAAGAGTGAGGTTTTCATTTAATCCAGCAAAGGTCTGGCCCCTCACCGACAGCAGCAGCTGGATTGCAGCCGTGGTACTCCTGCCTTGGAGCACCCTGGCCTCATGGAAAACCAGCTGAGATTTTCTCCTCCACTGGAGGAGGACTGGCGGCAAGGCAGCAGATGGTTTTGATCTGCTACTACAGTGTTAGCAATGAAATATATTCAGTGGGAAATACAGAGCAAAATAGCAGCAGTACCTGTTTGTTATAATGCTGAGGTATTATCATTACCAGACTCTGCAGAACTCTGACTTTAGACTTTGCTAACATTTTGATAAGAAGGTCTAAAAGGGGGCTGGGATGCATTAAAGTACAAGGAGCTCCTGGTACTCATGGCTGGGAATAACCATCAGCACAATTCAGCCTCTTTGGCATCATTATTTGGTTAAGTTCTCCAGATGAAAATTGCTCCCATACACACTTCACTTTTCACCACATTTCTTTGAAAATGAAAATGAATAAAAAGGGAAAATCTAAACTGCAAAATAACATAATTTTTTTATGTGCATTGATCAGGGTTAGGCATGACAACTGATTGCATACCATAGGTTCACACACCACCCACAACGTGGAAACAGTATCAAGGTTAAACACACACATAAAAAATAATAATTACTTAAGATTCTTGAACATTGGTTCAATTTTAGACCACCCAGATCCATAAGTTGTTCCAAGACCCAGTCTGGGTTTCCTGGACTCAATGAAAGCTGTGCAATTTTTAAAAATTATTTTGTTTTGTTTCTTTTGGGTTGACTTCCCACTCCAAATGCTTCTCTTCCATGGCTTTGGCTAAAATTCATCAGATTGTATTTTACAGATCACACACTGGAGGTTGTAACTGTCATTTCAAAAAAAAATCTTTCACTAATAAACAGCCTTTTATCGTAACATGTAAATAAAATCTGTATATAAAGTTCAACATTTGCTATCCTAATAAAAAGGCTCTAGAGCTGATCTCAACAATTTAGTATCAGCTGAATCCTCTGAAGCTTTTATTGTTCATATAAAACTAGCTGCACTTTATAGGCATTACATATTTGCATGCTTCAGCCAATGCACTAAGTGGGTTTTCATTTTTGCAAAAGAACTTTTCAATAGTCAGGAGAAAAAAAATTAAAAAGAGAAGAAAATTAAAGAGAAAGAAAAGTTTTAGTTAAAATAAAATTTTGACCATTCATTCTGCTTTTGATTTTGCTGAACTTCCAGCAAAATATACTTTCTAGTCCTGAGTCATAATCTAAGTATTGAAATCCTCCTTCAACAGAGTGGAGGATCGACTTTTTCATATTCATTCCAGAGTGAACACGTTCTCTGAACAGCATTTTCACATTTCACACAGTTCACAAAGTTTTAAAAAGTGGCAATTTTTTTTTGTTTTCTTCCAGCAGGAGGAATTTATCCTGAATTTAAATTCCTAAAATCAATCTGGGAGAAGCAGACACGATTTGTGTGCAACAAACATCCTTCAGCAATTCCACTTGAATCCTGCAAACCAGTGCCAGAGCCAAAACACAAAGTGCTTAGCAGGCTACTTGCTGCTTTTATGCTCTCCTAAGTCATTTTTATGTCTTCTTTTTAAGTCAAGCTATTTATCCCTATTTTTTCTTTTTTTTTTTTTTGGTATGTGGATAGATTATCAAGCCCAGTACCCAGCTGGTAACACTTCCCATTAAGGTAAAATTAATACTGATTTTATGAATAATTAATATGTGATTAACAGAAATGGCTTTTCCCCTAATATATTATGGTAATTTTGCTCTAAAAGATTCTCAGGGCAGGATGAAACAATGTTACATGCTGCAATACAGACCAACTTTTAAAAACAAGCTTTCTCCTAACACAGTATTAATTATTTTGAGCTCATTTGCACACCACTCTGCAGATGCTACCAGAAACTTATCTCACAGCAGTTTATTAGAAAACATCTGCTCTGCAGCTATCAATAACATTATAAAACATTCATGTACCTTCCCTAATCCCTAGGGTTCCCAAAGCTGCTCAGAAATGAGACATTCAGAATCCCACTGCATGGGCTCAGCGAGGGGAGATAAATAATCAAGGGAACATCATGTTTCAACCACCTTTAATCTCACACCAAGGTGAGACAAAATGGAAAACATTCCCAGCACAAAACCTTTCTTTGCAGGTTAGTGACAAGCTGGACTGTCACAGTTTTACATTTTAATGCATTCTTTTGGATTTTTTTTTTTTGTATACCTGTTAGATAGGTGGGTTTAAAAAGTGCTAGAAGGCTTGAACCCAATTAAAGAAAATATCTTGTTCAGATAACTTCTAACTTTATGCTTAAATCTACTACAATTAATGAATTTAAGATACAGTAAGAGTTAAGGTAAACTGAATATAGCCCCAACCCAGGGCTGGGCTATAATTTGGAGAAATAACCTGACATTTGAACCATTTAATTAATTTCTTGTTGTACAAATGCTCAGAATAGAATGTAAAACTTAATAAGCTCTGTTCTAAATACTGTCTAAACAGAAGTCAGCCTTAATTTCCATTTTGTAACATCAGAGCAGCTCAGTTACTGTATTTCACTGTTTCATTGGAAGTGTCTGAAAATGCAACTAAGAGAAAAATCAAAGTAAAGGCAGTTAACATTATAAACCAATAAACAGTGAAGGCATCACCATGTGCAACACTGCTTAGACTTAAGTCTTTCACATGAGGGAGAGAGAATCAAGAGTTCCCTAAAGAGAATTAAATAACCACAACAGGACGAGATGGAATTCAAAATCAGGCTACAAAAAGGAAGAGAAATACATGATATTTAGAACAGCAATTTTTCATTGAATTCCCATTATTTTTCTAACTTAAATTGAAAATTAAAAATTGAAAATTTCTATCGAAAACCTGCAGCTCTCACTGACAAAACAATTGGGTTGGCAAATAATGAGACATTTTTAAGCTTTTTAGGATTAATTGAAATTTTAAAAACTATATGACAGTATCAACAGGAATGCAAAGGTTAAATTAGTTCATCATTAAGAAAGCTTGTACCTAAAGGGAAAACTTGCACCTAAAGGTAAAACTTAAGGAGAGTATATTTTTGGACAAAGAAAATGTTTCAGTGATTTTTTATTTAATCACATGTCTCATATGCTGCCAGGTATTTACATTTTTAATGATATTTTGATTAATGTATTAGCACTCAACTTCTTCACCTGAATAGGAGCTGGGCTTTTATGACTAACTTTAGGCTTGTGTGGACATATATGAAGAGTTTTAGTCTTAGCAGCCCCATGCAATGCACAGAGAGGCATTTTTACACTTCACATGGTTCGAATTTGTCTGGCACTGCAGCCTAACTGCTCTGAGCACTTAACAGGAACCTTGAAAACTCCCTGGAGCTAAGAGGGGAAATGTACTTTGAGCGCTCGCTGTTGTTAGGTAGCATTTGTGACAACTGGGAATGTGGATGTTGAAAAGGTAACAAACACAATGATTCAGGGAGCTCAGGCTCAAGTGTAAAAACCCCTCACTCCTGACTATTAAAGGTGCAAGCAAATAACATGAAGGATCTGCAGAGACGACAATAAAACTCTGCTCAAATTGATTTCCCACTGAAACTGACCCCAACAGATGATTTGTTTTCCTCCAGTTTAATAGCAGCTATATATAAATTTCCTTATTGACTTTTTCCTTATTCCTTGGTTATTGTTTTCATATGTGACTGGCTTACAGATGTACAAATGCACTGAAAGAAAATTCCCTGTCCTGTGACAGGGAGAACTCAGTATTAACTCTGCGAAGGCACATGTGTACAACTGCTGAAACATTTAGAGTCCTATTGTTCCTGGCTTAGCTTTCTAGGTCACAAATTAAATTTTAGTAAAGGATTTAATTCTAAAATGAATCACAGCTCACTTCCAGCTTTTGCTTGCAAACAAGAGTAAAATATGCTTTGCCTTTCCAAACTATGCTGAAAGATGGTGACCAAGCAGAATTGACTGTTCTACTCAATTTTCAACTTCTGCCCTGCTGAAAAAAATGGAAGGCTTGTTCCTTTTCCTTTCTTTAGAAAATTGATGCTTTTAGTATCTAATCATAATACTGTAATCTGATATAACCTATAAATTTTCTTTATTGTCTATGATGCCCCCAGGAGGTAATGTAGAACAAGAGCAGTAAATAAAGATCATAACCTGAAAATTAAATCTGCATTCTCTGATCCAAAGTAGGACCCACTGGGACTCCAACCTAAATCTGCCAGTCTTAGAGGACCAGCATCCAAACCACAAAACTATCATGCAATTTAAAGCAGAAATAGCAGTGTTTGAATGAACAAACTGATCTCTCACTTGAAGAGAGTTTCTCTGGGACACTGGAGCCACATCCACATCACGACAGGAGAGAACTCACCATGGTGCTGGCTCTGGCACTGCTCATAATGCTCCACACACACATTTGGATTAGGATTAACGCACAACCACCCAGCATCTGGGTTTTTTGGGAACCAACATTTTATCTCTAGGTTTATCCATCTAATTCCACTACTCAATTTGTCAGAGCCCCAAGCACTGACTCACAAATCCATGTAATGATGTCACACCTCCATGACATGGTCGCACTACCATGAAGTCTGTGAACAGCTGTGCTTTTACTTGGAATCTTCAACACCTCCAGCATCTATTCTGTGGATTAGTGTGGAAGGGATCTATGAGAGAAGCCTGCTCACAGAAAGCAGCACCTGCCCCGTTTTCAACCTCCTCTGGCTGCACTCCTATTCACTTTCTCTGTTAAGCACTGCTACAGGCTCGTGCTGAAGCAAGCAAGCCCCATCCCAGGGGCACTTTCCAGGAAGGTCCCCAGGTGCCTCCCAGGAGACAGGAGGAGGAGGAAACAGTCCCACTTTAACAACTCTTTGGAAACCTGCTAAACCCTCCACGCTGCTCCTCCACATACAATTCCCCACCACTTCAAGGCACGTGCAGGCACAGCCCTTTGCCCTCTAATCTCCAGGACACGTAGTTAAACCAGCACAGTGCCTGTGTTTGTCCTCCTGCATCTTTTCCTTGAGCTGGAGCAGGCTCCATCTGTTTTTATGACCTGGGCTGTAAAATGTCACCTGAATCTGTAACATCACTGGGTGACCATCAGCCTGAAGGTGACATTCCTTCCACTCATCCCACACCAGCAAAAAGCCCCTCACACCAGCCCCAGGCTGGATCCTGGTAGGGTTCCATCATAAGGAAAGGGTTGAAAAGGCTCACAGTTTCTGGGAGAAGGACTATCAAGATCACATTTACGCACGCCAAAATGTGGAAGGAAAGAAACAGGACGAAACTTCAAAGGCAAACTCAAGCAGGCTGCCATTGGATGGAAGAAAGCTGGGCACATTTCTCCCAGAAACAGAAAAAAATATTAAAAACTGGTTTGTTCGTAGCTGTTCTGATGGATGACTGCCTGCATTACGGCAGAAGTGCCCAAATGCATCTGTGAAAGGCTCCAGCCTGTGGCTACAGACTCCAGAGTGGCTGCAGGCATTTCACAGATGCTGAGGAAGAAAGACTGCAGGGAACGGGAAGGGGAGAAACAAGCAGCTTCAGCAGGAATTACACCAAAAGGCAGCTGCTTGATTTCCCTCTCAAGTGCACAGAAAGGCAACCTTCTGGGCAGCAGCTGTCACTGGACAAGTGATTATCAGAGATCATTTCTCACTTTTACAAATAAACTCTAAATTAAAAGAAACCGTCGTTAAGCATAGCGCAATTGTGTTCTTGCTTCTCCCTCTTTTTATTAAAAGAGATAGCAAATGCCTTCCCCAGAGCAAACAAAAGGTTTGATTTGCTCATGTGCTAAACACATGTATAATAAGTCATGGAAATGCCATGTCCATTTGGGGAGGATCAGGCTGCACAAGGCACTCGCTTCAGAAACTGGAAATTACGATGCTGTGGCATTCCCAGCTGTTATTTCAGACAGGAGACAAATGCTGGATGTGCTTTCAAAAGGATTCATCCCAAAGGTACTCACAACACAAATGTTATTCTTTCTGCTCTCTGTTGAGGTGGTGATGGTGGCAGCTTTGCAATAGTTCATATTTTTCACTGAATGTGTTAAGACCCTATCAGTTTAAATAAACAGTTTTTCTTTGCCTTCCCTACCCCTTTGTTACATTACATTACCTTAGAGGATTTTAAAGCCTCACATTTCCTGGAGTGAAGTGTTCAGAAAGAAGAATTTATTCACCATGCTCACAACATCAACATTTAGGTGCTGAGCAGGCTTTCCCTTTCTGTGATAATTTGATTATTTCCTCAACCAGAGAAACCCCATGCACAATGTAAGAATATACTTAAGAACTATCTCTGAAAAAGCCATTATCCAAAACTGGAGAAGACAATTGCCCTCAAATAAGTACATTTATGATACAAAATACTTTCTCTCCTTCTATGTAATCACCAAGTGCTCCTGAACTGGTCTGTCAGTTAGTATTTTCCACCTGCTCAGAACAAGAAAAGATTTCTCAAACTTCTTGCCCTGTCATTTGGAGCAGCTGCTTCTGTGGAGGTTCATCAGGAAAGAAGAACCTCTAACAGAAAAGACTTGAAAGGTGCTGACATCTTTCACATGCTTTTGGATTTGGAGGTGATTTAATAATTTTGTTTCCTTTAAAACATTTATTTAATATACACAGAGATATAGTTTACTAAAAGGATTGCTACAAAAAGACTCTTTCTGCTGTAGAAGCTGACACGTATTACTTTCATAATTCCCATTGCAGGAGCAGTCTCCAAACCCAAAAAAACAATTTTTCCCGTCTCTCCCCAGCTTGCAAATTGCCTAGAGGGAATTGCTTCAGAAAGCAGATTGGTAGCTGTGTTTACAATCAAGAGGAACACAATTTCCCTCAGTGATTACTGAGAATGCCAGCACAGATAACAGAGAGAGACACAAGTCTAAGGTTTATTATTTAACAGAGGACTAAGCATCCTGCTTACCTGCATTCCTTCATTTTTACTCTTGTACCAAACTAAGATATTAAATGAGGAAGACTTACAGAAGCAAGCAAAGAAAACCATTATCCAGTGACTGCTGAACAAAATCTCACCGTGATCTGCGGAGAAACCAAGTAAAAGCTCTGAAAGAGGAAAAACTCTCTGAGCTACAAACTTCACCTGTGAACTTTCTGTCAGGTCAGCAGCGTTCACATGAGGACTGAAGAGCCCAGTGTGTGTGTCACAGACTTTGAAGCCTTGGCAGAGCTTCCTTGACGTTCAGGGGGAAAAGCGATCAAAGACTTTGCAGGCAGAACATCTCCAGCTAATAACAGGCTATGCATGGAGTGACATTGTTAAAAACACTTCCCTTTTATATCCCTAAAGGAGTTTTATTGAGTTAAAATGATCCTCGAATAGCCTCTGGGCTGAACTGTAAAACACATTTGAAGAGCGTAAAATCTTTATTTATGCCAGGAATGTTTGAAACTCAAAAGATAAATGTCATTCAGGAAAACAAGCATGTCCTAGGTATTCAGAACGTAATGGGGCACAGCTGTAATAACAGTCAGTGAACCAGAGACTCCCTACATCATGTCATTAGCTCACTTTTAATAAGTCTATCTTCTTGTCCTTTTTATAAGGGCCATAGGGAAAGAAAGAAATATATCATCCCCCAAACATCTGTGCCTCGCTCAAATTGTCTCTCTTAGAAGACAGATCTACTTAAGGGACTTGCCTTGGGATATAGGTTGTAAAGTGCACACAACCCTCTCTAAATATGGATTTTATTTAAACAGGGAGCATCACACATCATTTGTGAGCTGCTGAAGACAGTGCAGTGCAGGCTGAGCACATAAATAGCATCAAAGTACCTGCAAATAATCAAATACATACACTGAAATAAAGCTTGGGGCTGAATTATTCCCTTGAAGCCAGAGATTTCAGGCAAATAAAATTCTGGTTCTGAGAAGGTTTTAACAAGCCTTCCAAGGAGCCACAGAAATCTCTACTTAAAACAGAACTGAAAAATTGACTGGTTCTTTCTCCATTGTAAATGTTTATCCCTCAAGCTGAAATTAACACATGGCTTGGAATTTTAAATGGCACAGGGAGGTCAAGATACTGCAAACCCTTCAACACACCTGATGATCCTAATTTCTCTATCTCTACCTTACTTTTGTTCAAAAGGTTATTTTAAAAATAATTTTCGTTCTGGCCTCTTGTAAAACTCTGCAGTGCCTTACTGGTTACTTTCTCATTAAACAAACTGATTTCCTATGGCTTTTCATGCCTGAGTTCAATGATTAGGCAAGATGATTAAACAAGTTACATGGCTTGTTCTGCCTCCTGGCTTTTAGAAGTATAAAAGATAAGAGACTCTAGATAATCGAACTACTGCTTGTCAAGGGAAGCTTGAGGTGATATAAAGTAGATCTGGGGTTTTGTTATAATTTATAATGTAGCTTTGCATAGGATGCTTCAGTTTGGATGCAGGGGTGGTTGCTCTCTAAGCTTCCTCTAGGAAAAGTCTCTGACAGAGAAAGGAATCAAAATTTTGCAGGTGCACAACTGATCTGTGGCGAGGCCAAACCTCAGGGTTAGGCACTTCTAGTCTCTCAATTGAGAAGCATAATCACTTCCTACAATTAGGAAAAACCTGACATTTCTAGCTGAAATTTAGCCCACAAAAAGCCTTCTATGTTTCCTCTGCAGGGATTCCTCTTTATTCTCCAGTTTATTTACTTTTGGCACCTATCTGCATCCTGCCTGAATTGTGTGGAAGAGCTGTGGTGAGCTGAGGACAGAAATGGAAGAAGTTTCTTGTTACAACACATCCCATTTCTTCCTCTGCTGGTGCCAGGAGATGTGACAGCACAAAATCCCTTGGAATTGGTTTAGTGCTGACATTGCCTTATTGTAGCTGAATTATCTGCTACCACCTTTTGCAGCAGCCCTGTTGAAACCTTGGGTTAAAAGGCCTGAAGTCCTTAAGAACTAAGCTCCATTTAAAGCTTTTACAGTGTGCTTTTGGTGATCAAAAGAAAGCAATCTATTTTACCATCAATGAAATAAAGAACTGAGACATAAGGGGGGAAAAAAGGAAAATATTTGGGGATTGGCATAAGTAGATTGGGAAAATAAAGAAAATAAAATTATTTTCACAAAACTTTGATGCTAATAATAGTTTTGCTAGAAGCATGAACACTGAAACATCACTAAATAATGGAAGGCGTAAGAGTTCAGGAGGATGCACATGCAAAGTTGGTGTTTTGAGACAGAACATTCAGATTGATGTGGAGCAGCTGCCAGGAAAATGCTGTTGCAAAAAGAGGGTCATAGACTTGACCCTCTTGTTCCCATCTACCCTCTACAGGGTTTTCACTTTGCTCCTTCTGCTTGCTCTGCCCCACAGCCCCTCTGGTCTAACCTGGATTTGTGACCCTTTGTAACCCAGACCCATGGAAATTAAACTGTAGAATAAAGCTGGATAAAGCTGTAGAAAAGATCTCTTGAGACAGCATTCTAGACCTTACAGAGCTAAAAATATGCTTCTGATATATCGTGATCTGACCACTGAGGGAATGCAATTATGTTTTTGTAATTATACTTGAAGAGACTGCTTATATACATACTTAAGGTCTAATTTTAACAACTTGCAGAGTTTCTAAGGGAATTCTAATACAGTAAACCAATTGGCATGATCAAGAGATAGCACAATTAAGCCTGTACTAACCCACATCACCTAAATGTACTTAGAGAAAAAATGGGCCATGCATAAAAGCAGAAAATAAACTGCTTAAGCAGCCTGTGGGTTACAGTGAACAGAGCTGCTACTGCCAAAAATGCTTTTGACTTTGCCACATCCCAGGTACTGTGTGTTCCACTCCAACATCAAAATCCACCTTGCAGAGCAAAGGCAGCAGCTCTGGGCCCTAGGGAAGCACACTGTAAAGCAAGAGGGAAAGAACTTCCCTGATCCTGCACAGTTTTTTTTTTTTTTGTGCACTGTCCTCAGGTGATTTCTAACTGCTGTGCTGATGAACAGGCTGAAAGGCAACACCTTTGATCAGAGAAACAGAAGCAAAGAGGGGAACTCAACAAGGACGCTCCAAATCACTGATCCGAAAGTCCAAACAATGAACTATAACAGCAACAAATTGAATGGACATAAAATGCAGGTGCCAGGGCTGAACTGGGTGGATTCACCTCTGTCTGCCTACTGCACAGTTAGACAGTGTCCCAAAGCACTGGGAAATGTAGTGACTGGGGTCAGGAAATAGCCTGTTCTCACATTTTTGTGCCTCCCACTACCGCTGATCTGTGATTTAAGGAGCAAACATACACCCTCTACAGTGAAAAACATTGCAATAACACAGCCCACCAGGAGGATGCCTACCCAGAACAATGTGAACTTGTCTGTGGTTTCAGGAAGACAGAACTGGAAGTATTTTGGGGACATGGTGTGGGATGGGAGGACGTGGGAGGAAGCTTACTGAACACATGCATGTTTTCTGTACAAAGCCTCCTGATGGAAGCTGCATGGAGCACAAGCACAGAAATTGCAGCATCTAGTTCTCTCTCTTCACTGGCACACACTGCTCCTAAAAATTTCACACCCAACCAAATGCCAGGGAAGAGTCGAGATTCTTCACAACTTTCAGATAAATGGAGCCATGTCAAATGAGAAGCAAATGGCACAACAGAGCAGTGATGACAAAGGCTCGGATCCAACAGCCAGGGCACACTGCCGTGCTCAGGCAGGGCCTCAAAGGCTTTAAAAAGTCTCCACAGAAGGAGAGCAGCCCTTTTGTACCCCATCAACTGTGACACCACGATCTAATTCAGTATTCAGCTCCACACCCCCATCATGTTGGCAATAATACACAGTTGGTGAGACAACTTGTAAAGGAGTTAAAAAAAGGGAAAAAAAAAAAGCCTTGTTTTCAATCTCTCTAATTTAATGTTAGCTTTTTATGCATCTAACATCAAAGCCTTTTTTCACTTCTATTTAATCAAAATTAATCACTAAGATTACTACAGCAATTTACGTTGGAGATTATTGAAATGAGTGTTTTATTAAAATCTAGTTTTATTAATAAAACACATTCTGGCTAAGGAATCATGTGAGCCTGCTATTAGAGACTATTAACTGGGAACTGGGAGTTAATCATAACAGTCATGCTGCCAGGTTCTTTGACAGAAACACACACTGGGTTTGTTTCTACTTTTACTTTTACAGGAATATCCAAGACAATTAGTCACCCTGGCACAGAGCAAATCCTGCAAATCAGGGAGAGGAAACAAAGGTGCATGTGGCATTCACATTCTCTGAAAAATCTCTTCGTCCAGGATTTTCCCCTGGGAAGCTGAGAAGCCTCAGAGAAAAAGGAAAACAATTACTATCTCATTTGCTTCTCCTGTATTTTGCTCGTGTGGAATATGGAGATTGTTTACCACAGGTGATTGTTTCATTGGATTCTGGTGTGAGTTGTTTTCACTCTTTGGCCAATCAGTGCCAAGCTGTGTCAGGACTCTGGGAAGAGTCACAAGTGTACATTATTATCATTTTTAGCATTCTGTAAGTATCCTTTATGTATTCTTTAGTATAGTTCAGTATAGTATTCCTTAATATAATATAGTATCATAAAATAATAAATTAGCCTTCTGAGAACATGGAGTTATCACTGTCATATTTTCTGGAAAAATCCCTTCACCAGGATTTCTTCTCCTGGGAAGCTGAGAAGCCTCAGAGAAAAAGAAAAAAAATATAATTCATTTGCTCCTCCTGTGTTTTGCTGCCTTGGAATGTGGTTTGGACATTGTTTATCCAACAGGTGGTTGTTTGATTGGTTTCATGCCAATTCTTTTAAGTTAATGACCAATCACTGTCCAGCTGCCAGACTCTGTAAGGAGGAGCGAGTTTTTCATTAATATTTTGTTAAGCCTTCTGTAAGTATTCTTTCTCTATTCTTTAGTATAGTTTTAATATATCATAATATAATATAAAGCATATAATGTCATACACTATCATATCATAATAAAGTAGCCTTCTAAGAACATGGAGTCAGATTCATCTTCCCTCCCCACAACAGGGGACCCCAGAAATACCACATGGAATCAGATTCATCATTCCTTCCTTCATCTGGGAACCCCACAAGCACAACAGGTGCACAAACCCCAGCAGCTTGAAAGGAAAGGAAACCCGAGGGGACTCACCAGCCTGGTTGGTGGTGATGCTGACAGCAGCGAACTGCCGGGACAGGGCGCTCAGGTCGGAGACGCCGTTGAGCGCGTCGATCTCGAAGGTGTAGTTGGTGTGTGCCAGCAGGTCCACCACGGTGACGGTGGTGTTGGTGAGGCCGCTCTGGCGCGGCAGGAAGCGCACGTTGTCGCTGCAGGGCTCGCACAGCCGCCCGCCCCCCGAGCACTTCTTGCAGACGATGTTGAAGGTGACGTCCTTCCTGCCCCCCGTGTCCAGGGGCCAGCTCCAGTCCAGGATCACCGAGGTCTCGTTGATGTTGGAGATGACGTTTCTCGGGGCGGAGGGTGGTCCTGGGAAAGGGAAAGCAGGGAGTGAGATTTTTCTCCCTAAGGGTGCTCCAAAATGGGAGTAACGAGGGCGCAGAAATATAAAAGTAAAAAAAAAACATTATTAACCGAACTCTTCTGGTTATTTCCTGTGGAGACTCCTTCAATATTTCACTAGATTACAGACCTAAGATAACAAGAACCATGTTTTCTTATAAATAGAGAGTTCCCTCAGGGTGCAGTTCAGGATTGAGGGCTGAGTACTGGTAGCAATAAAAAAAATCCTACTTTTCCTTCTCGAGTCTGACAGGGTACAACAAGGAGAAAATGAAATCAGAAAAGGCACAAACCCAGCCCACCAATTTCCAGCAGCCTGTCCAACACTCAAGAAAACACAAGAGGGAGTGGATGGCTGACTGCAGTGGGACATGAGAGGAAGCAAGCAGGCGAGCTGTTGTGGAGGGACGGATGGAGCAGCAAGAATGACAGCCCCGAGCAGAATGAGCTACTCACTGGTGCAAGCCATGGATGGAGGGTCTTTCTCAGAGCGAAAGTAATTCTTTTCACACCTGCAGTTCAGAGATGCATCTTCGTAGGTGGAGCTGTGAGGGGGGCATTTGGCACACTTCACATTGCCAGCAGAGGCTTTGTAGAACCCAGCTCGACAGGCTGCAAAGTAACAGGGATAGAGTTTTAAATTCCATGGGCATCTTGATTCTAACATGAGACTACTGCCCTGGAACCTACCCATATGGGGATCACAGTTTGCAGACATTTATGGTCTAAAATTACAGATTTTTCTCATAATCAGAGCTGACAGAAATAAAACGTCTTGGTAGAATGGAGTTCATGCATCAGCCTGGATTTGCATTTAATTTTGCCTGGAAAACAAAAGAGGGTATTGCACCACTAAGAAGAAACATTTTCTACACTTCATTTTGAGAACTTTGTTCCTTTTCCTTCTCTTCTGCTTCATTTACCAAAACTTTGGCCCTACCCTGCATAAGAAGCTAACTTATCGTCCCTCTGCTGCAAACATTTTCTTACAAGGGCACATTGATTGTAAACTTCATCTCTTCAGTTCATCAGGTCAGGAGCAAGCAAGCCAAAACCAAGAAAATAACCTGAACAGAGAAAGATCTTTTCCATTTTTAAATGATCATGTCAATGAGCTGTGTGTATTACCTGTGTAAAAAAGATTTCTTTTTTGGATTAGCTAAGTCTTTAGATGGGCAGCAGTAGGAAAAAGCTCTGAACAGATATCCCAGCAGCTTTTTAAGTGATGGAGGAGGTAGGAACTGTTATTGTCTATTCCCAAAACCTAAATAAACACCTGGGCAAGGCAGATTTGTTGGTTAGCTCCTGATGCTGCACACCTGAGTGAAATACTCTGGTAAATGGTGAGAGAAAACTACTCTGCTCTTCTCTGAAACATCCTAAAAAGGGACGGCCTCCTCCAACAAGGGACAGCAGGAGGAGCATGAAGGGTTTCACAGGGAAGTGCCAATCTCAGCCTCCCTCCAGCTCTTCCCAGCCCTGGCAAATGGCAGTGCTTGGCTGCAGCTGCTCCCTCCAACTTCCAGACTGCAGCAAAGCAGCTGCCAAAGACAGCTCCTGCTCCAAGTTCTCTCCTGCAAGCCCTGAGGAAACACCCCAGACTCTGAGCCTCTGAGCCACAGCCCCAGCAGACAATCTGTTACAGCAGAACTGTAAGAATTGCTAAAGAAAAGCAGAACTGCTACAAATGACCTTGTGTGAGCAGCACAAACCTGCCCAACCTGGCACAGCCCAACCAGCTGGCACTTCTGGTGTTCCCCTCTCCTCAAGGGTTGCCCAAGGGGCTTGGGGATTCCCATTTAACTGGAGGAAATAAAGGAAACCTAAGTCCTTCTTACACCCCTCCACTAGGAGGAAATGCAGCAGGAAACAACTGGGTTTGGGTTGTTTTATTTTTTTTTTTTTTTTTTTTTTTTTTTGTGTAGCTGTTATTTTTGCAGCCTTTCACAACTCAAATGCCATCCCCTCCCATGTGCTGCCCCATGAGGCACCTGGAGCAAACCCAGCTCTGGCTGACAGAGGAACCTCCAGTGACTTTGCTGTTTCTGTTCCCAGCCCTTTTCTGCCTGCAAGCCAGGCAGAAAAGAGGCCAATCCCCTTCTTACCAGCAATAATAACTAACCAAACACAATAAGGAATAAATATCACACTTCAGTTCCCTCATTAATACAGATAACTTCCACCAAAGCTTCTCATGGAAACTTGCTACCATATTAAACTGCAATGGTTTTGCTTAACCAGCTTGAAGGAACATTTTCACATTTATGAGACAATGATGTATTTATGATTCTATACAGCAGAATCTTGTAATAAATATATATGCTAGTTTAATGCAATGACAAAAAAGAAAGACCCTATAACCAGTATTTTAATAAAAGCAATGAATTTAACACAAGTAAACAAGCTTGTATTAGAAGAAGAAATATTCAGAGGGATAAAGAAGAGAAACTGCCCCATTAATCAATGTCTCTTTCATCCCTCAGGTGAAAACCCATGGACCTCATTTAAGAAAAGCTGGTGATGGTCAGTGGGGGGGTGAGCCAGTCAGATTCCTGCTGTCCCAATGTGCCCTAGCAAGGGCATCCCAATCTCATGTCTTCCCCTCAGGCTGTCTTGCACTTTCTGTCTTTGTCTGTCAGACCAATTTCAGATTACTCACAACTGCAGACCAAAGGAGAAAAAAAAAATGCATTTACACTTGAAACTGAAGCTCAGAACTGGAGGTGCAATGAAAAACATTGTCGATGTACTTCCTATAATTACTAATAATTTTTTAAAATTCTGATATATAAGAGAGAAAAAATGAAGTTGTTATTTCCAAAGGCATTAATTTCTCTGTTAGACAAATTTGATTACAAGTACTGATAAAAGAAGATTTGGCTTTTTGAGGCAAATACCATGGCTTTGGTTTCAATTAGGTTGAAAAACATCATAGGAATTAGCATAGGAAGTCTTCACAGAATCGCTAATTTTAGCATGGAAACCAGCTGTGAACAGCAGTTGCTTTTACTCAACAATTTCTTGCAAAAACTAAGCACTTTTTCTTTCCCTCACAATGGGGAACAATACAGGAGGAAGTAGATGCAATGGGCCAGGAAGAAAAAAACTGTTAGCACACTAAAAGTGAGTCAAGGAAACTTTGGGAGCTTCTATGATATAAACTTCTGTGATATAAACAATACAGCAAGGCTGGCTGGTTTTGCTTTTTTAGGAAGATCTCCTCAAGCCTGCTGGCTCTGGTGACTCCTGTGGTAACTTCCATCTGCAGCATTCTAAAACTGCATTTATTCTGATTTCAGTCTCTTTTGTTTGGGTGTGATGTCAGGATGACTATATTGAGTCACCTGTTAGTCAGAATTTCAGGACTCTGGTTGTCCTTGTTGCTGTGTGAAAATGAACTTCCTTGAGCTCTAACTGATGAGTTTGTCTCAGAAACAGAGAGCAGGGAAAGTTAATTCAGTGAGAGGAAAACAAATGCACGCAACAATCTGTGCTAGGTACTGATTAAAGGAATGTGGTTCCCTTTTCTGCAGCAAAGTGAATTTTGCCTCAGCCTGACTAATCTGCTTGGGGTGAAAACCTGCTCCTAATTAAGGGTTAAATTATTAATTTAAACTGGAATTCATTTTAAATTAAAACATAAATCTGTTAGCAAATAGGAGCATTTTAGCATTCAGGTCCTGCAGCCCCCTGCACACAGAGCAATCTCAGCAATTCCCAGCTGTAAACACCAAGGCACAAGCGGAGCCTGCACTGGGGATGTCCCAGCCCCAGCACTCCAGGCTTGACAGGGCCCATCTCCTGCACAAGGTCAGGGAAACTTCATTTAGAAACTGCCTGGCACTGCCCAGCCCTGCAGGAGCTCTGCTTTTTAGGCAGGGCTGGAGCATCACAACAGGCTGGAAGTGGATTACACATCCACGGCATGGCTGACCAGCACCCACCCATTGATTGCTTCCTGTCTTTGTTTCTCTGCTCCTCATCAAAACAGCCCAAAGGTGAAATATCATTGAGGCTTCAAGGCACAGCCTCCACAAAGAAGGGAATTCAGTCACAAACCTGTGCAGCTCACAGATAACACATCCTCAGAGTGTGCACTAATGAGACAAATCAGAGCAACTCAGGACAAACCTCCTGTGCCAGGACAGGGAAGCATTCCCTACGGAAGTGAACACTCTTAGAGGGGCTTTGCAAACCATTCCCACTGTCACCTGAGCAGGTGAGTTAATTGAACTAATCAATATTTTAATTCTCATATCAGAACCCATTCTTCACTTCCAGGATTTTGAGAAAGTCCTCTAGTCCCTGTGGGGACATAGATTTGCTTGTGTTTGAATAGCTACAAAGTCCTGAAGTTGGACCTGGTCATCACAGGATGACCTTTGGCTGGGCAGGTGTGTTGGGAAGGCAATCACAGAATCAGTTAGGTTGGAAAAGACCTCTGAGACCATCAAGTCCAGCTTATCACGTCCCATCACCATGTCAATGAGACCATGGCACTGGGCTGTGTCCAGTCTTTCCTTAAAATGCTACTGACTCACTTCAATGCCCACACACAGCCTTGCATCTTTGAACTGTTCTCCAGTTCCTTTTGCCAGTGTTAAACAGCTTTTCCCTTATTTTTCACTATGGCACCCCATTCACCAGCAAGTTTTATAAAGCAGGTTTCCTTCAAAACCCCTCAGAGCAACAAAACCATCTTCAGCAACTCTGGTTGTTTAACAGTATCTTAAAGATCATAAATTCTATAGCATTCTTATGTCTGTAGCATCCTCTATCTCTCCTGAGCCTCTCTCTCTGTAACTTCTTGAACACCAATTCAGCCCAAAAAGGCTTCTAAAAATTAGACTGGATTTTTGATTCATATTTCCACTGAACTTCAGGCACACTTTTTGTCATCAGACCTGAATAAAAAGACACCACTTAAGTGAGCAGCTCTAAAACCAAGGGCTATTGCTGTACACGCAGAGCAGGCTTTCTCTGTGATGGGCTGTGCTGCTGGCACCTGAGGGAAGAGAAAAATAAAGTTGAGAAAGGCTCTAATGAGGGATAAAAGCTCTTCTTGTGATTGGACCCCATTACCACTACTGTAAGAATATCCCCAGAAAGAGCTAAGGATATTGACCTTCTCTTCTTGCCTGTAGGATTCCATTCTGTCTGTTGAAGAAATTAAAATTCACAAATGATCTTAGTGTGTGGATTCTTGCATCATCCATGAGATATGCATGGAGCAAGTATTCAGTGCAATGTGACACTGAAATGTCTTTAGGAAAACACTCCTCAGAATGAGCACTTTTCATTTTTTAAACCTGAAAGCTTCTGCTAGCACAAAAAAATTAAAAAATCAGTATTTAATCTTCCTCATGAGTAAATTTCTGCCTTTTTCCTCCCCGCTTCATATTTTATAGTGATCTGTGACCTTAACATATTTTAATCAGATGCTTCTGAAATTGGCTTTACTCCCAGGTCAAGCCATTGAGCAGAAACAATTCCTGTTCCTTTGTTTAATAACTGTTACTGGCAGACATATTAATTATATGTACATAAGAGATAGTGCTGTCCTGAGGGAACAACACTGCACCTTTCAACCACAAAAAACCCAAAGTCTGTAATAGCTGCACGTTGTGCCTTGCAGAGCTTCTGTGTCTCTTTCTGTGCAGTGCATTTCAGTGAGGATTGCTGCCAGCAGCTTTGTTTAAAGTGCAATGTC
The DNA here is from genome assembly GCF_047830755.1 of Zonotrichia albicollis. Lineage (NCBI taxonomy): Eukaryota > Metazoa > Chordata > Aves > Passeriformes > Passerellidae > Zonotrichia > Zonotrichia albicollis. Next base: position 3,280,576 of record NC_133820.1, read on the forward strand.
AAAGATTGCAGACCTAAAACAGACCTAAAACCTCTTTACAGCAAAGAGGTTCTCACTTGTGGGCATGCAAGCACCTGGTTTCAAAATGTGTCAGGCATTGTGTCCTCTCTGCAGGCAGTTTTGGGGGCAAGCAATCTTAGTGGATCACTTAAACAGGTATTTAAACCTTTAAAACGGGTATCACTTAAACAGGTATTCCTTAAACAGGAATTTAATAAACTCATGTTTATAAATTGCCATATAAATTATTTCACCCTCATACCTAAAACTCAAATAGTATTTCAAAACCCTGGAAATATAGAGATATCTGTTAATTTATTTTTTTAACAAAGATCATTATGTTAATCATCATTGTACTGCCCTTCATGTGGACTATCCAATATTTGGGGTTTTTTTTGCAAATTATTAGTTGCAATGTATTCTCTCCAGTTTAGGTAGTTGATGTGAAGTACAAAAATTCATCTTTCCTTCAATTTACCTTCAAATTTGTTACTTTTTTCACGAAATCAATGTACCCTTGGTTTTTATTACATGACAGGAAGACCAGCTGCTCTTGATGTGTCCTCTCAAAGCCATTCCTCATCTTACAAAGATCTATCATGAGCTTATCTTCTCTGTGATGAACAAAGACAAACTTTTCCATCAGCTTTTACAGGAATATCTTCTGATCCTCTGATCATACCCATCTCTGTTTCTACACTGTCATTTATACAGTGGAAAATGTTCTTATTTTTCCCATGACTGTCTGATGAAACCAATTGATTTATATATTGGACCACAGATTACATCTTGCTCTCTAACACATTTGGGCCTTTGCTATTTTTTGGGTTTTGTTTTTTATTTTGAGCAACCCATGGAACATCTCTCCCAGTGTGTCAACGCACAGATCCCAAGTCAGAACAGTTAATTCAGACATATAAAAAGGATAAATTTTCTCTCAGGGATGGAGGGAAGATGATGATGCATTTACTGAGGCTGAATATTCTTTTGCCACTTCCCACCTCTGTTAGCACATTCAGGAATCTTTTGGTGTCCCTGGGAGAAAATTAATGCAGAACAGGCTCCAAACCCAGTGTCACCTTCTAATCAAAATGCTGCCTGGTGGCCTGTGTGATGTTTCAGAGAGCCCAGCCCAGCTCCCTGATGACACAGGTCCACTACTGCAATTTGCATGAATTAGTACTTTTGTTAGGAGTCTCAGCAGAGCTGTCAAATTAATTGGAAAAGAAATTTAACAAACCCCTTACCCCTCAGAGATTTGCTCTCAGGTCAGGGTTGAGGCACATTGCTCGAGCAGTGTGGGGGAAGCTTGTGTTCTTCACACCCTTGCTGAACTTATTTTGTTGGTAAAAAAGAGACGACTTCAGTTTCTTGAGCTGTTAATTCATTACCTGTCACTGACATAAAAAAGACAATCTATTTCTAATGCTGCTTTTGGCTAGAGTAGGATTAAGTTTTTTCATAGCAGCTGCTATGGGGCTGTGTTTTGCATTTGTGCTGTAAATAGTGTTGATAATTCAACCAAGTTTTTATTTTTTACTGCTGAACACTGCTCACACATTGTCAAGGTCTTTTCTGAGCGGGCTGGGGGTGCACAAGGATTTGGGAGGGGACACATCTGGGACAGCTGACCCAGTTTGGCCAAAGGGATGATCCATCCCACCTTTCCTGGGGATGGCTGAACACCTGCCTGCTGATGGGGAGTGGGGAATCAATCCTTTGTTTTCTTTTCCTTGTATGTAGCATTTGTTTTCCCTACTGAACTGTCTTTCTCTCAACTCCCAAGTTTCTTCACTTTGCTCCTTTGATTCCCTCCCACATCCCATGAGGGGAGAGGGAGTGAGTGGCTTGGCTGTCAGCTGGGCTTAAACATGACAATCTCGCAACACTAAATATACCAGATGCTGATAAAATAAAAATAGAATGGCTCAGTTAATGGCCAGCGACTAGAATGTCTGCACACTCATTTCCCACAAATTCTCATACCTCAAAATTAGTTCTTTTTCCCAATTTCACCATATTTTTGAATTCAACCACTGGAGGCAAGACATGGCCAGAGGCACATAAAGTTTAGGAAGCAAACACTGGAGATACTTTACTGTCCTCACTTGCAAAACACAACCAACCAACCAAAAAAAAAAAAAAAAAAAAAAAAAAAAAGGAAAAGCTAAAATTGAAGCTGAAATTGTGTGCCTATGCCTTGTTCAGTGCTACTTTCACTGCCAACCACTGACTCATTATTTCCTGAATTCACTGAGAGCTGGTGCTGGGAAAGGGAAGCTCTTAAGAAGAGAAATGCTGCTGCAATGGCAAGCACTTAAATCTGTAGGAAAAAAGTCCCTAAGGTTTAAGCCACTGTCATTAAACCTCATATAATTTAGGGTATCAAAAAATAGTTGTAATTTGCAGCAGTATACAGGAAACAGCCATTGCTTTGTTAGTGATGCTGTTAATGCCACTTAATGGCTGCATCTATATTTTTGCCACACTTCTAAAGCAAAATCTCATTTCTCCCTCTCTTGTATTATGATTCACAACAGAAAGTGTGCCCAGACCACACAATTACATATATTTCAGGTATACTGGAAGAGGTTCTCCCTGCTACAGGAAGTCTGTATGACCTGACAGAGATTTTCTGAAGTGAAAATTAAATGCTTAAAAATTGTCATGGTATGGGCACAGAATCCTTAATTCCAACTGCTGAATTCTCCTATTTGGCCACACTCCTTGCTAATGTAGACTTAAGCCATGAGCACCAGCCTTCAAATATCTCTGTGCTGTCAGAATCTGGCAAAAGGAGGATGATTTTATCTAAAGTCATTAAACATATAAACAGATATAGTCATGTGCAGAGAGGTTTCTAAAGAAAAGCTTTAAACAGAAGACCCAAAACATTACAGCTTTATCGTTGTCAGAACATCCTCCTCTCTTTGTGGTTTTTTTTCATCAACTGTATTTTCATCCTTCCAGCAGAAAGCCTGAAAATTAAACAGTTCCAGCCCCTGGGGACATCTGTGAGCTGACAATCCTCTCACAGCTGAAAAGAAGGGTTTTTGCAAAACTATCTGAACACTGAAGTGCATTTCTGCACTGTGTGCTTTAGCTTTTGCCTCTTCTTCCTTGGTATTTTTCCTTTCAAAAAGAAAATTCTTAATTACCTAACATGCATTTTTTCTGCATGTGGTAAAAAAGTCTGGGTTTGCAGGGTAAGCAATTATCTGCTGAACAAAAATCCAATTAAATGTAAATTTTTTTTTTTAAATCCCACAGTTCAGCATTTTTATTCACTTGCTTGCTACCTGTGTGAACCCAAAGGGGGACAGAATCTCAGCTGTTTAGAAAACAAAGAATCTGATGTATTGCATTTTACAAGGTATTTGCTATAGAATGAAATCCTTCCTTACAATCAGCAACAGAAACAAGAACTCAATATTCTCCAACAGCATTTACTTCTCAATGCAGGAAACTCATCAGAAGGAACAGGAAACCAAATTTGCATTGTTCTGCTCAGTACTTTTTGTAACAAATAATACTGTGCTGATATCCAATGCCACATGTTCAATTAACAGCTTGCAATTCCACTGGACTTTATGGGGAAAAGAATCACAAAACAGAATTACAATGCCTTTCATGACTCTGCATTGTTTTATAACAAAGGTTTTACTATATAGACACCATGCCATTTTCTGAGTGAAGGAAAAATATTGCAAACACCATGGATTTAACTACAACATTGGTTTTATATTAATTTTTTCCCACTTCTTAATTTAACAGTCAAAATCAGAAACCAAGGAGGCTGAAAGGACATCCAAAACCCTCAAAAGATGGAAGCATTTAGGGAATCCACCATGAGATCTGACCTTCTCAATCTATCAGGACCAACTGATGCAGAATAGGGTGGGGTTTTAATCCTACTAGGAATATTCTCAACTACTCCCATTAGAATTCTTTGGAGTTTACTAAGAGGTAATGGGGAAGTCAAATTCCATCTGGTTACTTTGCTTAGCAAAGCTCTGATCACAGGTCTGTTTCCAAAATATCTATTTTACTTTTTCTGAACACATCTCAAGACAATAAAAAAGGCTTTCCTTTTTGCAAGCTAAGTTTCAAGAACAAGAAAGAATCCAGAAAAAAGAATGCTGTACACATTGATCTGGTACAAATGATACAAGATAGCACATAAAAACCCAAACAATTTTAAGCAATTAAGTCAAGTAAATCTGTTATTGAAAACAAAAGTTATAACAGAAATAATTACCTGTTTATTGATGTAACTTTGACTGGGACAACTGGTTTCCAGCATACTTGTCATTGAGACCTTTTTTTCACTAAATACTACATTTGAAAAGCCAATACAGAGAGGAGAATAGGACAAAGGTTTGTCCATGACTAAGCAGTTACACATCTCACATTCACTACTAACCAGGTGCATTTCTGAGAGCCCAGGGCTGATGGGTGAATCTCTACACCTGACACAAAAGCCTTGCAGACTGGTGAGATCCCACAAAAGCTTTCCAGCCACAAATGGAGCTTCCAGCCTTGTGCTGGGACAAAATGGGTACCACAGGCAGGCAAGGGTTCAGCTTGGGATAACCTTGGACTAGAAGATAACCCTGGAAGAGGTTCCTTAAACTGTGTTTTTCTGCAAAACCATGGTTCAGCAGCTCATGAGCCCTCATTTCCCCACCAAACCCACAGAATAAGGGTGTATGTCAGCGGGGAGCATCCTATGGAAAGTTTTTCTTCTATAAAAGGCTCTGTGCTTCAGACAGGAATCCAGTTAAAGTGTAATAGTAATAATGTCCATGTAAGTCACTAAAGCATTTCTACTTTTTTTCCCTTCCTCCTCTCCTTGCTGCCTGTCCTGTGTGTCAGATTAGAAATATACAACAAGTGATTATGATAGGCAAGTGTAACTGTATTTTGAAGGTGCTGTCAAAATGCATTAGCAAAATGTCCCATTACAGCCCAAGCAATCTGAAATGATCTCCCACTAACACAAATGCCATCAGTGCTGTGTTCTGCTGCCCTGACAGCACAAAGTGAGGCTGTGACAGCTTCCCACAGTTACAAACCTGGCCCTGCAGATCCAGCACCTCACATCGAGCCCTCACATCCCCACCTGGTGCCACAGACACGGCACACGCAGCCCTTCGCTTTGTCTTGCTCCCCTTTATAAATTAATTTCTAATTATTAATTATAATCTGTGCAGTGACCCTCCCTCAGCACTGCTAAATAAATCCTGAATATCCCTATCTGGGCAAGGCATGGCCAGAAGTGCAAAGGCCAGGGAGCTTCCTCCAGCACCATCACCATTTTCTGTGCTGCTCTGTGCCCCTTGGGACAGGAATTCTGAATAGCTGTGAACTGGAATATTAATTGCACTTTCTAACTGTTCCCTAGCAAGGAAAACTTTCCTCCTGCATTAGGATTTGCTCTTAAAGAACATTTTGCTCTTTTTCCACTTCTTCTCTTGGCTGCAGTGAAGACTGGGTTAAATGTGAATTCCCATTAAATGTGTGTGCAGCAAGCATTTGGAAGAGGCGAGCAGCAAGCAGGCTTGTTATTCTTGATGAATAATGTAACTTAAGAGCTGTAATGCTCACAATTGATTTAACAGCTGCCAACAGCCCCAGTTTAGAAAAGAGTGAGGCAATGCTTGTAAATTTGGCTTGAATCAGATTAGTCCTCCCTGTTACCCTGCAAGTGGGAAATATTTCTGCCCTGCCTCCTTGGTGGCACCCTCCTTGTGCTTCATCTGTTGGGCATTTTTTAATGACAACAAGTAGAGTAATCTTTCTTCTCACAGTATATACAACTTTGTAAACCTTCCATCAGAACTCTTTGCATATCACACTGAAAATCTCTTCCTGCCCCCTGCTCCATGCATTCTCCAAAACCTCCAGTAATATATAGATATTTTTACCTCAATCTTATCACATTAATTTCTGCATATTTTACATCTGTGGCACAAGAAAATCAGAATAGGAGTTAGAGCTCATGTAGTAATAAAGGACAGTGTTCTATTTAAAAAAAACCCAAACTTCTTTCTATTAACAAAACCTCCTTTCTTCTAAAACTCCTGGTTTACAAAGGGATCACCTCACAAGGTTTAGGAAATGATCCCAAGCCTCTGCATCAGTATCACAAAACCTCCAAAGTAGCAGAGGAAGGAAAATAAATCTCTCAGAAATTAGGAATGCTTATCCATGGAGGATTCCTTGTGTATAGCTAATAATCAACAATTTTAGGGCAGCTATAATGGAAGCAATCACCAAATAAAACCAACCCATTTTCCCCTTGCATCTGAAACATGTGGGAAAGGGTACAATGGAATTCCCTCTCCATTTGTTTTTTACCCTTTGACTTCTTCAGGTGTTTTTACAGAGAAACTTCTCTGAAAAAAGGTCTAAACCAGAAACTCATGGCCCTTCCAAGGGCTATTTTTGATTAGGTAATTTCTGCCCCAGAAGAGTTTTATACAACCAAAATAATTTGAAAATTAAGCCTGTAAACAAATACCAAGTTGAATTAACTCTAGGACCATCAACAGAGGGAAGGGGATACAAGAATCATAACGTCACCCCAGAACAAGGATATAAAGGAAACAGTAGAAAACAATCATGAAACAACAATAAGAGGAGAGTCTAAAATTTTTTAGTTAGCATTTTGTCATCTAATTCCTTTTCTTTTCAAATAAGTCAACTACCTCAACATTCACTTGCACTAAGATGCCACAGTCCAAGAAAAAGCAGAAGCTGAGTGCAATACCTAAATGATGTCCTTTCCAATATAGAGGAAAAAATGAGTGTGTTATTTTCACAGCCAAACATTCCAGCCTACTAAAATAACTCCGTTTCATAAGTGCTCCTGAAACAGTTCCAACTCAGGCAGGAGCAGAGTTGGCCTGGATGAGCAGTTCAGAATCCATGTGATTATTCAGTCCTCATTTTTGCTAAATTTAATATTGGCTCTTTGGGGATGGACTCCCAGAGGTGAGGCAGAAAAGGGCCACTCAAAGCCTGCCAAGTTCAGTGGGGAAAAACTTGGACTGACAGCCTGGTTATCTAATTGTTAGCAGCAGGCAGCAGCAGTTTTAAGTAGCAAATTAATATGTTTGGGGGTTATGCAAAACAAGAATAATTTACAACAAATTGGTATCAGGAGCAGTTCTAATCAGCCACAATCTGAAAATCCTGAATTCTCATTAAAATAAATTGGAATTACATTTGCTTCTATGTAGCCTGCTTTTGACTGCAGGAATTTTGAGTGGTGCAAAGAGATTAGTAGGGGCTTGGCTTTATCTGTAGACTTTATCTATCTAATTATATATTTGAGATTGGTAAAATTAGTATACAGAATAATGGAAAAAGTTATTAAAAAGTTGCTGAACAGGCCATTTTTCTTCCCTGCATATGGAAAACAGGATTCAAATCTGACTCCAAGAGATCCTCAGCCACTGAAGCAGTGACTAAGTTCGGGGTAAAGAGAACAGAAAATATTAAAGAATAGTGGGGGAAATAAAATCTACTCTGGAACATTTAAAGGCTTGTTTCCAGGGGTGAAAGGGAGCATGACCAGATTAAAAATTAGAAAAAAAAAAACCAGGCAGCATGAGAAAAGCAGTTAAAAATGGTCTTGGCTCTGGGGAGAGAGTGGGAGTCCCCTCCAGATGCCCCCTGCCCACTCCAGCAGTTCTGCACTAAGGTCCTTCCTTGAGGGCCACCTCAGGGGCCAGGAGCTTCTTGGATGGGCCTTTAGAACCCATTAAAAGTATTTTGAATTATTAAATATTCACAAATAGAAAAGCAGACCACAGACAACAAGCACCTGGGATTCTTCACTGTCAGAAAGAGAACACAGGACTAGAAAAACACTTGTCCCCATTCTACCCCTGGCAGGATCCCCATCTGTAGGAGTCTCTACATTTCACAGAATTACACCAACAGACATGGTCTATTTTTATCTTTCTGCAAAAAAACCTCTGTGCACTGATATTTTTCTTAGCTACACCTTCACAATTTAATCTGAAGCTCTGTATTTTTATAGTTGGCAATAAGAAAAAAATCACCCCCCCTTTGCAGCAGCTCAAAAGTTGACTTCAAATGCACACACAAGAAGCAGCTTTTTGAGGCTTTTCTTTGTTTGTTTTTTGGCGATTTGCACATCTCTAGCTTAGCAGTCATTTCTATCAGCTTATATTAAATAGCTGCTTCATCAATTTCAGTTAAAACCAAATTAGCTTGAAATGAAGCCAGGATCTATACAAGACTAGCAGAAACTTAAATAAATCAATATCAAACAACAACCTCATCTGAAGCTAGACAGCTTGCTGATGTGCTGAACAAGAACATAAGCATTGAATCCAAGTAAGAGTTTCTTAAATCAGAATAATGTCCCCATATGTGTTTGCAATTATCTAATAAAGCTGTTCTCACTAACTGGGACGGCAGCAGAGCTAAGAGAAAAAACTGACACGAGCCAACAGGATTTCCTGATAAACACAGATAAAAATCTCTATTGCAAAATGACTGATTCTGGCATTTCTAACATTTCTGTGGGAAAATCCCAACACACCCTGGAGAGAGGCCAAAACCATACAAACCCTACAGAAGTAGTTTCATTATTTCGCTTCTAAATTTTAGGACAGCACTGTTGAGTCCCATCTTGTCCCAATTTTCTATTCTCATTGTCTTTCCACAAGAGAGTTCCAGGAGTTTCTATGATTTCTGTGATTTCCTAAAGACTTATTAACCATATGTATATACATATATGTATACATATATATATATATATATACATGTATATATGTGTGTGTGTAGATATGGAGAAATATCTAAAAAAATAAATTAATGCACTAATTTTTAAAAAAGCTTAATTTAAATGTATAAAATTGTATAATTAAAATTTATAAAAACTAATAAACTAATGCATTAATTCCAATTATTTGTGGGAGTTTACTTGGGAGAAAAATGCACATATTCCATTATTTACTGTTTTATAAGCCTAAAAGGATGAAAAAGTTAACACAATCTTTTCCAGCATTAGTCTGTTGATTTTCTTTAGCTATCTGCTGTTTAATTAAGCTAAAGAAGCAATGAAATCCCTTCATTATCTTTACCACTAATTTTCTACCTCCAAAATTAAGACCCAGCACAGAAGAAAAACAGTAAGAGTATTCCCTGGTTTATTTTGTTGTTGAACTTTGGGATTCGTAATGGATGAGAGAATTTAAAAAAAATAATTTAAAAAAGAGAGGGACAAGAGAGAGAAAGATGATCAGGTATAACAAAATTATAAATTGATTCATGAAACAGAAATAGTGAAGCTACAACCAGAACATCTTACATTCCAAACTTTAAAAAATGCCATTGACTTAGGGAGAAGATGGTGACATTTCTGGTTTTGAAACGTTTGAGTTGAAGATTCGTTTTATTATTTTATTTATTAGTTTTTATACATTTCTTCATATATATATATACACACACACACACCTGTATGTGTGTATATATATGTGTGTATATATATATATATACACATAGATACATACGTGTATATATATATATAGTTAATAAGTCTTTAGGAAATCACAGAAACTGTTGTCAGATATGTCCACTCTTTCATGCAGGGGGAGAATTTGCTCCACCTGCGTGGTGGTGAAGTGCATGTGCAGTGTTTATATTAAAAATGCCACCAACTCTGTCCAGAACAGCCTCCAGAAAATGCCACTAAACAAAATGCTGTACCTGTGTAGAATCTCAATTTTTAAAAGTGGTCCCAACAGCCACCCAGAGGAAAACACTGCTGAAATTTAGCATTATTTGTAAGGGCCTAAGAAGTGTTCATAAAAAAAGTGAGGCAAGCGCAAGAGAAACATGCCTGTAGTCAAGAAATTAAAGCTAACATCTTAAAAGATGAAAAGAAAACTACCAAAAACAAATAGTGTAATGATTTGGCAAAGGAGATGCTGAGATCATTTCAAGCAGAGGGCTCAGGGCTGGCTGTGACAAAGAACCACTGTGGCAAACCAGCAGCACTGTCATGCAATAACACAAACCCAAGTGCAAAATTACTCCAGAAGCTCTTTTTAAGCCTTTAATATCTCTGAATCTCACTTTCAAGCCCCGCCACGACGTGAATTTATTACAAACACGGAGGCACCAAGGCTTTGCTGCCTGTCGGCCATGGGTGTGAGCAGCAAGCAGTGAGCCATGGTGGGGACCCACATCCTGAGCACACGCGCTCTGGGGCCTGGGAGGCTCCTCTGGCAAACCGGGATTTCCACGGCTCAAACAGCTTTGTTCTCACCAGCTACAACTCAAGTGTCTTGGCAGAGTGGCTGAGAAATGCTGCTGCAGCACTTCCCTACTCTAATCCTGGCAAGAGCTGCTCTTGTTGTTGTTAATCTTCTGCTTTCCTAAGGACTAAATTCATTATTCTTTTAAATAGACGTGGCAGATGCTGAACTGGTGCTATTCATGCATCCACACAGAGATAAGGGGCCCTCCTTTTGCCCCAGTGATGCAACTCCACTGACAGTTAATATCCTTTAATTATGTCCCTTAATCCTAATATTGTCATAAATAAGATACTTGGGATCCTCGTAAAAAAAATTAACTCATAGAAAAAAAAGAGAAATATTTTAAAGGTAGATTTCAAATTGACCAATACTTTATCTACTATTCTTATTTTCATCCTCTATAAAAGAAGAATCCACTATTCTTATTTTCAGACAGAACAGTGAGATGCTTCAGTCTTAACTACCAATATTAAAGTAGAGAAAAACAAGAGAAAAAAAATTAACAAGAACAAAACAAGTAAATGCTGTGAAAGAGTCAGGTGAATTATAGCAGAAGTATTTTATCTGGCTGTGGGCAGTTAGGAGAAATTCTCTCCCTTCCTCTGATTTATTTTGTGTGTGTTTGGTTATCTTAAAGAAAGCTGTCAAGGTAGCAGCACAGGCAACCCCAAACCCTTTACTTAGAACTATATCACAAACAATCAAATCTTTACCATTTAAATACCTTCCTTTTAATTAACCACTTTCGGCAAAGACAGAGAAAATTAATTTCTTTTTTGATGCAGTAATTCCTTATTACATGCCCACTGTACTTTAGAAAGAGGCTGCTATGATGACACTATTAATTAGATTTACTTTTAAACTATTAATGTATAAGAACCTTGTGTCTAACTCTTATAAACAGGAGAAGAAGCGGTGTCAGAGCAAAAAAAAAAAAAAAAGGATTAAACCTCAACTATTCCCCAAGGAGAGAAGGGCAATCTTCAGTGATTAAATAGAAACCAATTATTAGAAAGCAGAAGATGCAATTCCCATTTTAAAAATAAAGCGTAAAAAAACCTCTTTTCCTATGAAATTATGCAGTGTGGTTTTTTTGTGACACTACAAAATGTTCCAAAAATCTGAGGCATTTTACTTTGTAAGCATGGGAAAAGGAGCATCTTACTATACTCACACCATAGTTAGACTAAACCTTTAGGAACAGGGAGTGTGGAAGTTGCACCTTCTGCCTCTATAAAGGGAATATTGGGCAAATATTCTACAGTTGGAAGGGAGTTTTTTACACTTATGAAGAGTTAGCAGGGATCCGCTGGCAATTCAGATAAACAGCCATTTTGGCACTCTGATATACTGATACCTTCCAACAATTAGGTGTTTTTCTCCTAATGTAGCATCCTCCTGTGACTGTTGTTTCACTCTCTTTATGGCTTTTGGGTTGATGAAGCCCCTATTTGATGAGTATCTGGCCCAAATACTCGTTTGATATTTCTTTTTTCCTGTGTCACCTTTCCCAAACTCCGACCACCATTCTGAGTTCCACCCTCCCACACTGAGCATTATTTTAATCTAAGATCAAAGGCTTCACAGGCACAGAGCTGGCCTCTGGCTTTCAAAAAGCTGCTTCCATGTACCAGGCAAGAGATGTTTTGAAGGGAGACACTCACTTGCATGCAGCAGTAATGAGTTGCTGCTTATTACTGTCCAGCCTGCACAAAAACTCAGTGTGAGTGACCAGCAAGACAGGAATGCAGCTCAACTTGCTGTGTGTCATTTAACCACTCTTATACCTCAAATATAAGTCATATATCCATTTAAAAAAAAATTACCAAAACCAAAATTTAGTGAAGGTAAGTTGGTGCCTTCCTGCTCAGCATACAGTGGAGGAATATCTCATGGTGCAACCCTGCATTTCCAAGGAGCAGAAATGCTTAGGTTTTCTTCTTCTTTGCATCAGAGGTTATGATAAATATAAGGGTTAAAGCTACACAGAGAAGTAGCTCTTTTTATGGGATTTCTTGTGGCAAAGAAATTAACACTACTTGGAGTGCTGACTGCTGCTATAGGACAACCAGAGTAATTAAAACAGGAAAAAAAAAAAGGAAAATTTCTCAAGGCTTTCCTTCATATAGCTCATTAACTCAAGCACTGGCAGGTGCCAGTATTAATTCTTCAGTTCCTTCTCCTTTATTTAGTTTCAGAAATAAGCCTGACTAAACACAGTTGAAAAGAAGCAATGGTGCAGGCTGCAAAGGCTTTGTAATTAACACCAGAGAGAGACAAATGAGAAAGTGCTGACTGCATATTCCAGCATCTGAGATCGCACCACGCCAAAAGAGCTGCCCAGCAAGAGAAAACCAGCAAACTTTGTAACAGAAGCATTAGTGCTGAGTGAAAAAGGGACTCTGATTTATTTCTGCATACATCAATTAAAACCCCCCATCTCCTGAGAATAACAGAGCAGAGGGACCTCAAGGGACAGCAATTCTCTACATCCACCAAGGAACAAAAAGAAAACCCAACAAAAAAACCCAAAAACAAATACAACCCCACCCAAAACAAAATCAATCAAATCATATGTCAGTGGTTCAGCTGGGAAGTCAGCACATTTTTTAAGATTTCACTGCTAACCATCACCAATTCGTCTCCACTGAGTGGGCACTGAAACTGTGACAGGGCAGGTTGAAAACCGCTCAAAATACATCAAAGCCCTTGTGAAACAACAAGAAGTTCATCAGGAGAAAAGATGTTTTCATCTATCATGCCAGCTGGGCACCCACGTCACATAAATCAGCCCAAAACTTTGAGCCATGCACAAGAAAGTTCCTTTCTCCTTGCTGCCAGTGGGTGACAGAGTTATGAAGTGCAGGAAATGATCCTTGCACATCATCTCATGCAACATTGCACTTCTAGGTCCTCAGTGGTTTAATAATAGCTCTTCAGCCTAAGTACCTAAATTGCCTAAAAGGTGTCTGCGATGTGCAATCTTGTACTGATCTCATTATTCAAATATTCCGTGAAATATTCTATTGTTTCCTCCCCTTTCCTCCAGGCTTGGGCTTTTGTTCAGGGCTAAAAGTGCCTTTATTACCATCTCTGAATATGCACCATAAATGTTCTGAATAATGAGCTCTGCGGGTTTAGAAAATCATGATTTTTCTCCAAACCAGGCATCCCTCGAGTGCCTGAGGCATGCTGAAGGAAACAGTTTGCTGTGGAACTGGGATATTTGCAAATGCTCTCTCCTTGGGGAAAGGTGAGGATTTGAGCTCCCAGAAGTGACAATTGCCAACAGTTGAACATCAGAGATAAACTGCTAAAGCTATCTCCTCACAGCACAGCACCTAAGGGGTTGGTTTGCTCCCAGCACCAAAAGCATGATAAACTTCGTGTGGCCAGAGTTGAACTTTGAGAGATGTCATTTGTCCTTTTATAAGAATAATTCTATTGAAACCCACTCAATACACATATTCCACAAATAAGCTGAAATGCTTTTTTAAAAAAAATTACAGATAAAATGAATTGTAAATTATACTCAAGTACAAAAAAGAAAACCTATCACCCATTCCCCCAAGAAATAACTTCAAAAATGACATGACCAGTTCATTCAACTCCTGCACTCAGCTTTGCTTGGGGATAAGGCAGAGCTTTCCTGTATTAAAATACAAACCTTTACCAGCAAACTCAACAAGACTTGCAGTTCAGCACAGGCACAATTTTTTATTTTTTCATGTCTTTATAAAAAGAACTGATCAAAACCCTTAAAATTCTTTCTAAGGGCCTTCCTAAGATGACAGCTGTGAGCTGTCACTATATTTTTGTAAATGGTTTAAAATAAAAGAGGAGGTTAAAAGCTTTTCCCCAGTTCATAGCCAGTGGTGGAAACTCCTGCAGACCTCTTGACACCACATATTTTACATCTGACATAATGACAAGTTTTCTGATGTTTAAGCTGAGGTCTTAATTTTCCACCAAGTATTTACACCAGAAAGAGCCCGTGGCTCTCTGAAGGGTCAGCTGGAGCAAGGCCACGTAAAACACACATTCAAAGGCTTCTGGAACATCACACTTTCATTTCTGAGTGAAGAAATACTCACAGGTTTTTCCTTGGGGTGTGACACCATCCCTGTGTGTGGTTGTGGGGTGTTCTGAGCATCCACAGAAAAACCAGAACTACAACTCTGCTGCAGAAACATTGCTTTAAAAATCACCTATTACATGGCATGCTGCTTTTTGGAAATTCATTTTCTTCATAAAAAACATCTTCCTGAGAAAAGGTACACGGTGACAACCTCATGGAATGCACATCAATGTTTCCAAGTAATTCTCAGTATTAAAACAGAGTTGTCACCCAGTTAGACCACTCTGAGGGAATCATACTAAACTGAAAACCTGGAAATATCCATTCCATGTTGATGTAGTCCAGTGAGCAGATAAAATGCCCTCCACTGCTACTCCTGTACCTGTGACAGCAGCAAGGCTGCCAATCCAATAAATCAAACAGTGGAGTGAGTTTTAAGCCTCTGACACTAAGGGAAAAGAAAAAAGGCTTTAATGCTGTAAGGAATTACAAAACATTAAAAAAAAAATCGCCCAAAAAGTTTCTTTTTTTGTTTTCTTTTTTCCCTCCCATCTCTATTACCACTGCACTGCCACAGGTCTTAAAATTATACCATGAACACACACACATTGACATGCACATACCCTAATCCCAAAACATCATCTTAACTTTGTCAGATTTATTAAAAAATAGCATTTTTCCTCCATTAATGACTAATACATTTTTCATAGGCGGTCATGGAGCGACAGGCATCTCATTCATAACATGCTTTTCATTCTAAACATCTGCCTAAATGGATGCCAAACACAATTCTGGGTATGTTCAGTATTTAACTGATAAAATGCCTTCTGTGACAGAAATGAGGCACTGTGGTGCTGTGCCCTGTTGGCATTTACAGCCCTTTCCATGGGCCACCTTCAAAAGCTGTAGAAAAAATATGAAATGCAATATACAGAGCAGGCAAACACAGTGATCTTTGTATGATGAGCACCATTTTTTCAGGATTACATTCTTGAATGGCCTGCACCAGCAATATTTATTCTGCAAGGAACTGGGAGACAAACAAAACCTTGCACTTGATGCAGTTGCAGTGGCAAGGAGTGGAACAAAGCTCCAGTGTCAAGTCTGAAATAATGTCCCAGACTTTGCTGCTAAGCACTGGTTTTGTTAAGAATATTGGCATTCATGCAAGCATATGGGAATGCTGCAGTGATTATCATAATACTTATGGTTAGGAGTGGATTAGAAAGCTGTTTGATCAGGGAAAGTCTGGGATCTTTGGCCAGCTCTTTGGTATTGTCTCCTTCCTAAGGATGGGGATCTACAAAACCACACCAATACTGGGGGGTTTTCCCCTTGAAGCTCAGAGATTCTCTGCTGTTTCTTAGCTCAGGGAGCAAAGGGAAGGACCCTGGCATGCCCCACTCTGGTTTCTGGTCAAGGTTGGACAAAGATGTGCTCTCCTGGTGTCACAGAGCATCAACTCTGCATGGTTCCAGCTGGATCTGTCCAGCACACCATCCCCAGCAAGCCACAAACCCTGCTCCACACAGGTACCCTCCTGTTAAAACTAGATCCACACCAAATTATTTCATCTGAGGGGTCACTCCCTCACCTGTGATCTGACATCTTCTATTTATAATTATCAGGTCTAGGAAAAAAACCCAAAAAAACAGCTTAGCTGCTCCTGTCAGAGCCAAAGCATGGAAACTGTCAATTCCTGACCCTGACATCTTGTAAGGCACACAAAAATCATCCCTGTTTGAAGCCCAGCTAGCACAGGTAGAGCCTTTTAACCTCTATTAACCAGTACCAGGGTCATGCCAAAGTTGCTGTGAAGAATGCAGATGGTGCATCACAAATAGCACAAGCATAGTTTGGAAATCTATAATTCATCTCAGTAGCGAGTGAAAAGAATGATTTCTTGACAGTACAACAAACACTTTCACATTTTGGCTTCTGAAAACGCACTTAGCACCTGCACAAACAGAGCTTTTTCTTGAATCATGGCCATTTGGTGGAGTTATGTAAGGTAACCAGTGCCAGGACAACTGGCACATTTGCATTTCATACAAATGACTTGTGCTAAGAATATGCTCCCACACCAAAAAAAACAAAACAAAACCAGGAATAGAGAAAAGAAGCAACTCATCAGTACAGATCACATGAAATGGCATCCACTCACACCACTATAAATGTCCAAGCCACTGATATCCAGCCACATAAGAGCTTGGTACCACAGTCAGGGAACTGGGAAAGAGCCAGAGGGATTCAGCTCCCTAAAGGATCCCAGGGAGCCAGAAACTCAACCACACAAAGGATTCATGTATGAGACTACTACTTCTCACCTTTTAAAGGAAAAAAAAAGAAAAAAAGAAAAATACCATAAAGTCATTATTAAACAGATAATCTAGACATTCATAATAAAAATATTTTTTTCCCCCAAACCATCACTTATAACACACTTCACATTAGAATCTTACACTCCCCACTTCAGAGCAACAAAACACAGAAGATTTTACTCTTTGATGAGTGAAAGATGTTCATCTCAACCATATTAAATTACAAAGGAAGTTCATCAAGCAGGATGCCAGAACCAAGTATTTAAATTGATCATAAAAATGCCAAGGGAGATGCTAAAAAACTTTCCCACGTATCAAAAAATCCACTGAGAAGTTTACAATTAGACAACAGCAAAAAACTTTTGCTTTTGCTCTTCTGCAGGATAACCAGGGAACTAAGTTGAGAAGACTTTTGGATGCACGTTGAAAATAAACTATATTGAGGCTTTCCATGCAATTAAAAAGTATTATTGTTCAACTCAAATTATTTGCAATTGCAGTGGTTTAGCCATTACAAAACTAAACCCAGGACTTGATTAGAAAAATAAACACCATTCTTCACTCTTTTACAGTATTTTATCAGTGTTGTGACTCACTGATAACCCACTGGTAACTCACTGATAACTCACTGTGACTAACTGAAAAGTTTCCCAAGAACTAGAGTTTAAAATTTCCCAACTAGTTTTAGACGCCCTGTTTACAAATACAGTTATAACTTTAAAAACCATTTTAATAGCATTTTTGTAAATTAATTTTTCAATTTTGAACCATCACAGCCTGCTGAACATCACTGGTTAAGGTAGTGGGAGGATTATCTATAAAGGAGATTCACTAGGCAATCAGAAATTCCTGAGGATTTCTGCAGACTGTGGATTATTTAATGTCTATAACAATTCTTCTCATGTCCTTGTTAGTCATCTCACAGCTTTTATCTAAGAAACAAAATTTGTAAAATCAAGCCTAATTAGAGATTTAGGAACAAGAAATTCCCCTTTTATTGGTAATCTGGAAAAGAGAATACAAAAGTAATTCTAAAGTTGGCACACTAAGCTACAAGCCACCCATAAAAAGCAACAATTCTGTTTCCTTTCTCTCTCTTTCTCCTGAATTTTCACAGTCATCAAACTTGCTCTAAGGCAGAACAACTCTGATGCAAGACAACACAAGCCAATGCAACCCTGCTCTTTGTAAGAGGCAAAAAAACAAAACCAAAACCAAAGTCAGACTGACACTCCATCCAGAAACTTCTCTCTCAAAATGGTATACTGGCTACAAAAATGGAAATTGTCCTCAAATTTAGCTTTGTAAGACTCTAATTTTAAAATGAAGCATCAATTACTTGTCAGTCTAATTTGCTCTTCACAAGACATAAGTGAAAATTTTATTAGGATATTGAAATCTTAATGCATCTTATTGCATAACTAAGAAATAAATTTGGAAAGAGCTTAAAATAAATAACTTGTACTGAGTACTGAATTTCATGTATAATATTGGAGTAGATATTTTCTGTTAAAATATTTTTTTTTAAAAAGTGTAATAATTTTAGGAGCTCCATTTATTACTAAATAAACCCCAGATTGGGTGAGGTTGGAGAGGACCACAGTGAGTCATGGGGTCCAGCCTTCCTGCTCAGGCAGGGCCATGCCAGAGCACAAGGCAGAGGTTCCATCCAGAAGTTTCTGGAATATCCCCAGTGACAGATACACAGCCTCTCTGGGCAACCTGTTCCAGTGCCACTTATAGTTTAAAGAAGTTTTTCTGGCTTTTCTCTCTATTTAAGAAAGATTAAACCGCGTATTTCACTGCCTAAATATCACCGTACCAGCATCTGTGGCACGTGGTCACAAATACCTGCACGAGAGCGATGCTCAGACCCTTGGGGCTGTGGAAACAGCCAGGAGAGAAGGTTTGAACACCCTCAGCAGCAGCCCCGGGCATCTCCAGCTCCATGGAACCCCCACTGCTCCCTCTGAGGCACTCTGGGTCTGTGCCATGCAGGACATGCTGAAAATGCCAACCACCTGTCCCTCTCAAATCTGTGGCAACAGAGGCATTTTCGTCTTTAGCATTTGAAAAAACAAAAATTCCACTGCCTCCACAGACATCTGAAGCGAAATTATTGTATATGGAGGGCTGAATAGAATTTCTGGAGTTGTCAGTGCAGACCATCAGTGGAGAAGGGACATTTTTTTTGTTCCTTGTGAGTTGAGAAGAGCGAGCCCTTGATAAACACTTCAGCAAGACAATCTGCTCACCAAGGCAGCAGCAAGGCTGCTTGGGTGAGAACTCTGGGGCTGGGATGAGGCTTTAAAATCTGCAACAAAGCCACTTTGCATTTTCTGTCACTTTCAGGGACATTTGTGCAAGAGGGCATTGCTTTGTTGTGTATCTCCTCACCTCATGGATGAAAAATGCAGTTAAGGTTATGCATTCAGTCAAGGATGGAGCAAAGGATCTGAGAAACCTCTATTTCCACTTGCCAGCTGCAACTTCTCTTTTCACCACCTCCTCCTTTTTAGCACTTCTACATGGTAGAGCTAAACTGGGTTTCTGGAGGCACTGTAAGCTGGCTGCACTAACCACTGCCAGCAGCCTAGCTTCAGATGTTTGAATAGCTCACAAAAATCAGCTGGCTGCAAACAGGAAATACCCAAGGAATATTTAATGCCAGACTCCAGGAGAATTTAAGCACTCGCAGAAAATCAGTAAATGAGTGAATCAAAAAAGGAATGGCTCTTCATTCTGGCTGGAATTGTAACCTTGGAAGGCAGTACAAAAAAGCCCCAAACAAATAACAAAAAACAAAACAGAAGCAAAAAAACCCCAAAAAACAAAAAAACACCAAACAACAATGCCAGCACAACAGCATTGGTATCTGTGTCCTGAAGGTAACATTTGCCCATCAAAATAGTCATTATTAATGGTAGAGACCACATAACTTACAAGAAGTATACTTTGACAGATTTTTGTAGAGTTTTGGCACAGAGGCTTTGTTCAAAAATAAATTTACCATGACAGATGTCCTCACACACTTCAAAATCCAACAGTTCCTACATGCAATTCCAACGATAAGGAGTGAAGAAGAAACAGTGTCAATCAAACCCTCTGTTCCAGCTATTGTAAAACTTGCACAGCATATGAATATCAGTTTCCTAGAGATCAGTTCCCAAACTCTATGCTGCAGGATTCCTGCCTCGTGCTCCTGGGGTCTCAGCTGGATTTCTTGTGCTCTTTGACACGTAGCTATTGGAAACAGTACAAAATGAATGCAAAGCAGCTTATAAAATATTACCAGTGTCACACCCTTCTCTCTCTCTCTCTCCTTCCTGGGGTTTATAATGATATAAAATGCATAGCATGTGAATATCACAGTCCCACCTGGATCTCTATAGGTTCATAATATTTTTTCCCCTTGTCCCTTACCAGCACATTACAATACTCAATACTTTTCTTAGTGGAAACACCAGAAACTCAACATCAACATAGTAGGTAGTAATTTGAACATAAAAAATATTAAGACAGTAGGTAAATATTCAATTATAGACTTTTTTATTCTGTGAGTCATTAACTCAGTGATGAAACTCAAGGTGAAGGCTTAGCTGCCTTCATTGTGTGCTGAAGATTTGCAACAGTAAAATCTGAATCTCAATAAAAATGAACTGCTTTGGAGGGCTGAGAACAGATAACTGTTACAATAAGTTTTTGATTCAGTTTTGGTTTAACCTCCACTTTACTCAAGCTGTTTTAATTCAATTTTTATCGAGAGAAAAATCATCTGAAGTGATGTTTGGTGAGGTTCGCTATTTCATAGTTGGGGGAAAAAAAGCTATGCCTAAATTCCCAAAACAGCTTATCCCTGGAGGCTGATCTCCTGCAGTTCATCCTCCTTCTGGGAGAAGTTCTGCAGGAGGTGTACTCACTTATTTAATATCTGAAAGAGTCTTTTAAGTGGTGTGGAAGACCATGATAAGACAGAAAACCTTTACTGAAAAAGCAGAGCACAATGCTTTTTCCAAAATCATCACAGCTTCACTGTTTCCCACCTTTAATTTTTGTCCTCAACTTGCATGTGCTGCTTTTGAGGCTAAACTCTAAAATTTGGTTCGGCTGGATGCCCATGGCATGAAGAAGAACCAAGGGGTCAGGCTCACCAACACTGCAAATACATCTGTGGTTTCCAATAATTCTCACATAATTTTACTTGGTTCCTCTTTCAGACTGTTGATCAAAAGGATCAAAACCACGCTATGAGCTTTCTGCCACCTTCTCTCCTGCAAGATAGGGAGGTGAACTCCAGCCATTGCTAACAGCTGCTCTGATGGGGCTCAGAATCCATGTGAGACCAAATCAAAGACACCTGACACTGGCAAACATCAGTGCCCCCAGGACAGCTCCCTGAGCCGAGATCGATGGGCACAGAAACAGGGCTTGTCTCTGCTGCCGTGCTTTGATTGGTGTGAGCTGTACAACAGGCAGCAGAGACAAGATGACAATGTGTCCCCGGTCTGCTTCACCAGACCCTGGCAGCCTTCTTATTGATCTGGAATTAAATCTGAGCAGCTCTCCCTGCACTGCTGCTGTGAGGATGCAGACCTGCTGTCTAATGCAACACTCAGCCCGCTACTCAGGTCTCAACTCTCTGGACATATTTTTTGTGAAATATAATGTTGGACTGAAAGAATTCCAAAAGCATTTCCATAGACTGAGTAATAAATAGCCTAAGTAATGCTATTTATTATTCATT
Source organism: Zonotrichia albicollis (assembly GCF_047830755.1). Taxonomy (NCBI): domain Eukaryota; kingdom Metazoa; phylum Chordata; class Aves; order Passeriformes; family Passerellidae; genus Zonotrichia; species Zonotrichia albicollis. The sequence continues at coordinate 3,302,020 of NC_133820.1, forward strand.
TAATGCCACTTCATGCATTTACAGATCTGGGGGAACTTTTAGATTTCTCTTAGTTTGTACTCAGTATTTATGTGTGGGCATATTGTCTGGTTTTAAAAGGCTTTAAATGTACATCAAGCTAAAAATGAATGAGAACAGCCAGTAGCACCTAAAAGGCAAAATACACCCCTCAAGTGTGCTGTACAGGAGGTTCCTTTTGCACATAAAACTCTGCACTTCTGCAGGACACTCCTGAAGATGAATGCCCTCATTTCAGAAACAGTGGGATGTGACTTCTGATCAATTAGCAAAAATCCTATGTGTACAACTGGCTGACACACCAGCTTATTTCACTGAACACTGAGCAAATTGAGCCATTCCTCTGAATTTTCAGCTCCATTTAGCCTAGACATTTATTAAACTAATCTCTAAGCCCCCTACCAATCATCTATGGAGATCTGCTTAAAAGGAGAGTATAAAATGAATTAATGATGCAAAGCTCACAACATTCCTTTTCTAAATTAGGCATATCTGGTACTTTATCTGTAAATATTACAGTACAGCAATTGTACCTCATTGACCTTTTCCATCTTGTCCCTGAAAGACAAGCAGAGTGGAGCTGTTGTAGCAGACAGGTCTGCACAACCTTTTAAGGATATTGCTCACTGCTTGGAGAAGAATCTATACCTGACTGATAACAGTTTGCTTTTTAGTCAGAAATGGCCACTTTTATCTTAGCAGAAAAGGATACATTTCATTAGGAAGAAGGTCACTCTTCCCAGTTACAAACATATAAATAAATAACAACAGAAAGCATCTTGCCCCTCGTCAAAAACCTTTTAGGCTTTGACTTTTAAGAGGCACAAAATGGACTGAAGGCAACTCACTCCTAATGAATATTGATGCCAGATAAACATCTTCAAAGTGCCCTTGAAAGCCTGCATAAATAGTTTCACTTAGTTTGGCTTTAGTTTTAATAAAACTGCTTATTAAAAAAAAGGGAAATCTGAAAAGTACTCCAGACAGCACTTGTGGGAGGAATGACCTCTCAGACCATGTTTTCTGTATCACAGAGCCCCACAAAGGCTGATGCCAGATCCTGCAGCCCTTTCTATCCCTGAGTAACTGCAATCACTGAGGAAAGAAAGATTTCTTTATCAATGAGGGCAGAAAAATAGCAATGATGAAGTGAACGGGTACCATGTTTCAGCTCCTGGATGACAGAAAGTGAAATTTACCTCTGTGTCTCACCTGGAAAGCTCCTTAGCTGCTCAAAATCGCAAATGACATCAACATCTGGAGTTAGGGCATCCCTTCTTTATCGAATCTTAATCACATCCTGTGCTTTTAAAAGATAACTTGATGGGCCTTAACTTTTCAGGTTACAAATATTTATTGGTATAAATATTTATTTATTTGTACCATATTTAAATGTACTGAGCAGAATATTTCAAGGGCAACTGTAATAGTTTGGTTGAGATATTCATGCCATTACATGAGATATCCATGTCATTACATGCTGTTATTCCACATTTTATCCAAACACAAGTTTGCTCATATCCACCATGGCCAAAGACAGCAGATAATGCAGATTCTATACATGACACCAACCAGAATCACAGAAAACACTTTCTGGCAGAGGAAATCAATGGGGAATCTGGAATGTCCTCCTGCTGGGCCTACACATGGCAATCCACTCAGTGAATGAAAAACTGGATTGTTTCACTGGAACAAACAGCGAGCAATGGGAACACAGAGCTGCAAAAGTTTTCATTTCATGAACTTGGTACACTAATCATGTTCCCATAACTCAGCCTGACAGGCTGACTTCCCACCTGAAAGAAGGCAGCTTCTTCAACCTGAAACCACCTACAGAGCCCACCACATGCTCACTGCTGCCTTTATTCCAGAGATATGGCATGCCTGGATACTGCTGGGGAACCAGCAGAGCACTGGAATAAAATGAGGCAATATGCCTTAAATCATGCTCCAGTGTGCTTGGGATTCGAAACACCTTGAAAATGGGAAAGGTGGCCAAGAAAAGTTACCACAAATCTGTCTTCAGGGTGATCTTCATTCAGCAGGAAAGCTAACAGAGTCCAATTTAAAAGGTTTCAGAGGAACTAAAGGGTGCTGATACAAAGACACACTATAAAAAGTATAAGCCCAGCATGAAGCTTCTAAAAGCAAAAACAAGTACCTTTTGTGAATATTTTTGTTGTTGTGGTTTGTACAGTGAAGCATAAACAGCTACCTAGAAAAGTAAGATGGTGCTACACTTCACATAAGGATTAAAAACTCTTTGAACTGCACTGAAATCTCCGGAATATCAACATTTGAATATCAATTGTATTTGGCTATCAAATAAAATAATGATGCTGTGAATTTCTTTCTCCACTTTGTGTTTAGCTTTACCAAAAGTTCAGGTTTGTGACCTTCTCCTCAATGCCAAACTATTTTTCACTGACAAATCACTTTCTTCCCCATTAGAAAAGGACAGACAGAAGTGTCATGGCCTGAAATGAGATCAAAGCTCTGCAAATATGAACTGTGGTGACTGGTTGTTCTTTCTATAACAGATACTATTCATAGTTCTAAAAAATTCTAAATTCTCCTCTCTTTCTTGCCTGACTTCATTGTCTCCTTGTTTTTCAACCTTTATTTATGTACTGCAGGAGTTCTTGCTCTCTGCAGCTCTGATTCAGGAAGTGTGTTTAAAATATACTCTAATTTAAGCACGTACCTATATCCTAAGGGGCAAGGCATATATTTAAGTGCTATTCTAGATGAATGCCTTTTTCCCTCCTCTCTGCCATTTTTATCCCCTGGAGGGTCTTTACCAGGTAAAACACAGATCCAATTGTGTTAATCCCACTAATTTAGGGTTTATTCAGATGGGATCAAGACAATTCTAAACCCCCTGCTGCTTAAAAACTTCTGTCCTTTATCATGTTGCTACTGCAAATTAGTATTAAATGTAGATGAACTAAACAGGTATTTAATTTCTGGTCTTACACAGTTGGAAGAAAAAGGCAAGCAGGACTGAACTGCTGCTGTTCAAGGAATAAAATTAAAAAGGAAGCCCCTTTTGATCTTAGCTCCTTAGAATCTGGAGAAATAAAGATCCATATTTGAAACATGAAGTGGTAAGAAATTGTAAAAAGCTGACAGCTCATTACTGCAAAACAGTAAAAAGCTCAGTGTGAAAAGCTACAAGGTATGTGGAAATGCTTCCATAATTCAAAAAGAGTCAGGAGAAGGTGATCATTTTAAATGCAACTATTTGCCAGCAATATTATCACTTTCTGAGATGTAACCACAGTCTTGGAACCCTGACAGGCACATTAATGCAAACACTTGCTTTGAGAAATTGTTGGCTCATATTCTTATTTCATCATCTAATCATTACCTCACTGCTAAGGAAAATACAAACCCCCAGACAAGAGCTTTGGTCCTCTGATGTGAGTTCAATGCCACTTTCAACAGCTCCTCCTGTCCTCACTGCTGAACCAAAGGATCCTCATCTACAAATGATGAGTCTGCATATTTTAAAGATGTTAATTTCTGTGTCTTTCTAAATTAATTAGGTTTTTGTTTGTTTGTTCAAAAATAAGCAGCCTGAAACTTTGAAAAGTTGGGGGGGTTTTTGTGCACAAGCATTACTTTCATAGCTGGAATAAAAACACAGTCCAGGTTCATGGTTCCTGAACTCACTCCTGATTTTCTATCCACTTTCTGAAGAGATTATTTCAATTTCTACCTTTCCATTCAATGACAAAAATACCTCAGCTAGAAAATTCACAGTGGGACCTTCCCTTTAGCACAAAGGGTTGCTTTTCCCAGGCAGGGATGACCCTCAGCTGCCAAGCCTGCTGATATCCTGCTGCACAACAAATTCCAGCCTATAAAATTCCAAAGGAAGAAAGGTCAGTTCATAGGACAATCAGTTAAAAAATGTTACTGCCTGAAAAGCTGCAACTTTAATCCTTCAATGCAATGCTCACTAAATACAAGCAGAGAAAGCACATAATAGAAAAAAAGCTGCTGTTACAGCTTTAAGCAAAACATGATCTCCTGGAATCCCTGTAGGAATCCAGCTCACATTTTGCAAATGAAACAGTAACTATGAAAACAAGCTTGAAATAATCTATCTTAAATCAAAGTTTCCATTTCACTTAAGTGCTTGCACTTTGTTAAATGTCAGGGACAGAGCGTGGCCATTAACTGCAGCAACATCACAAGTGCACCCAGTAAAAACTCAGCTGTAATTGCTTGAGGAAAGGAATAAATTTCAGGCCAAATACTTTACTTCAGACTAAAAAAAAAAAAAAAAAAGAAAGAAAGAAAGAAACAAAGACCTGTCAGATGACAGGAGAGAACAACAACAAGGCTTTTGAAATAGCTGTAGTGGATGTGAACTGTAACACTTACTTGGGAGACAATATGTGGGGAAGCAACAGGGGGAGCATTTAAAGATTACAGATTAAAATTAATTGTCATGATTGACTCTTCAGTTTAACATAAATAAAATTATGCGAAGTATTGGCCAGATATATGCAAATCCATCTTTGGTTATTTTATTTATCTAACAGGGAGTAAAATTACAGTGGTCTGGATTAGTACCACAGCTGCACTCCCTCAGAGCATCAGTGACTTACAGATATGCCTTTTAATGCAGAACGCTCTTTTTAGTGTTGCAGAAAAAAAAATACATGATTTCCTGAATTCTGTGGGAACTTTGGCTTCCTGAGAGCACCATTTAGCTCATTCTCATAAATCTTCCCACCAAACACAGAAAGCTCAGGAAAATTCACTCTTACTTAATCAAACTTATAAAATAAGACTTTTTTAAAACAACATCCAAGCAGTTCAGCTGGGTCCCTACCCTTCACTGCTGCTTTCAGCTCTTGCTTTTTTTTTTTTTTTAATTTAAATGTGAAACCACTGTGTCAAAAATAGAAGAGCACAAGTTACCTTTGCATGTGCTGCTATTCAGGCTTTAATCACACGGTATAAAAGACATACAACAGCACTGGCAGACAACCATTAAAAAAACCAAACTCTTCCATTTATTGCCCTTTTGCCCTCCCTGTAAGCACCAGCTCGGGGCAGGTAGGATGATCAATAACTGATCAATAATGCAGGAGGGGTGGGTGGCACGTGGCTCAGCTGAGCGCTGTCCAAGAGCCCTTCCAGCAGCGCAGGATGCTCATGGCTGTGGGTCGGCCTGGGTCAGCATTTCCATCACAAAACCCCATTGTTCCTCACTTGTAGTTCAAACAAGTGGCCAGATCTCAACTTTGAATTTGCAGGAGTGAGGCTGGATTAGGAAAGAAATTTATGGCAGCCAGCTGAGAGTGCTGCTCAGCAATTCAAAAGCACACTGCAGGGCGAGTGGGGAAAACGTGTGAGAGCTTCAGAGAGCTCTTTTCCTTTCAGAGGGTTCAAACTGATTTTCCTCAAAACAATGACAGAGCCCATGAGCCAGTGGCAGCCTCCTGAGCACGGCTCACTGCTGCAAGAGATGCACAAGAACAAATTGCCAGTGCTACATTTAATCCTCCCTAAATTAGGCACAAAGCAGAGTCTGTAGCCTTGCTGTGCTTCTCAAATCCCTTCAATAAAAAGGTAATCTAGAACTCATTATGAACAATACCCAGAACAAAGAGAAGGGGGTGAAAAGAAAGAAAAAGAGACATTTCTTCCCATGTCCAATGGTTCTCAAGGGAATTCCCATGTGACTACATGTAAGACTATATCCCATTTGCAATAGTGAAAGTATCCTATTAGCCCTTGGGAAGCCCTGTTGGGACTTCAAACAGCAGATTTTGAAGTTACATGCAAGCATCACTGTGCAAAGGCTAAAGCTATCTAGAAGAATTGCCATATACCACAATTTTCATATTCCCATTTCACTTAGTAATATCAAGGGTTGCTCTATGAAAATTGTGGAGAAAACCAGTAAAGAAACTGCAATTCATTTGTTTATGCCAAACATTTGTTTATGGTTGTTTTTCTTCCTTCTCACTCAAAAAAAAAAGTTTCCTGAAAACCTTGGACAGAGCCAAAGTTTTCATTGTTCAGTATCAATGACTGAACAAATTTTCCTTTAGAACATCATGTTCACAAAGAAGAAACCTGATTATTTATTCCACACTTCTCCTCTGCTCACACACCCCCCAAACCAGATTACAGTGCTTTTAGAAATAGAAAATGTGGCTGTGTGAACAAAGAAAATATCAGTAAGTTACTACCCACAGATAGCCAAAGCCTATTTGTGAGCTTTGTGGATCCTTTTGAAAAACATCATTCTAGCAAAGCAACTCTTCTTCCAGGGGAAGGTTCACTTGTTAAAGGAGTCACCTGCAAAAATACTAAAAATAGGTTTCCTCTCTTGAATTCAAGGCATTACACAGCTCTCCTCTGTTATCTCAGCCATTATTAACTTACAGATATGCTTAAAACCTAAATATTTGTACAGGAAAAAGAAAGGGAAAAGGAGCAGCAGACAGACATTCTATGAACCAGGGAGAAAACAGCTGCAAAAGGGACCAGCAGAAGTTATGATGCAAGGCACAGCATCCTCACTGAGGCCTGACAGAGCTCCTTCCTCTTTCTACCCCTATGTGAGCTCATCGTGTTTTTGGGCATCACAACCAGAAACTCAATTGCAACTGCAGTGCTCTCACCACAATGGGGAACATTAGCTCCTTTGTGGGGATGGAATACTCAGGGCCAAAAAAAAGCCACCAAAACCATCTGTAGAATATGGGAAGGGGATTTGGTAGAGCTGCTCAAGCCCTTGACAATAAAGCACTTTTCTTCTGAAACAACAGCAGCTTGGCCATTAGCATTTCAGCACAAGATAAAAACGGGTAATTCTGTGCCATTCTGGGAGTGAAAGAGAGCAGGGCTTGGCAGGGCTTTTTCTGACTCAGCCTAGTTAATACCAGCAGTGGGAAGGGATTCAAGTGTTTTCCTTCCAATGATTCTGCTGGCAGAAACGTTGGCATTTTTGCCGAGCTTTAGATGCAGAGAAAGGCAGGAAGACAACTTCCTGCCTTAAAGCTGCCCCATCCCAGCCTCAGGTGTATGAATTCCACAGGAACTCACTGGAAGTAGAAGCAATAAACACTGAGAAAGACAAAACAAATAGGTCTTGCTTCATCTCTACCTCAGACACTCTTAAATTTGTCACTAGAATTTTTTGCTATGGATTTCCTTCTTTTTTTTTATTATTAGAATGGCAATGAGGCAATTGAAATTAAATATTTAATGTCATGCTGGTCTGCTTTCGAATGGACTTCATAGCTTCACTCCATGTAGGAAATCAATAAAATGTCTAAACAACCTCTACAGATGCATATAACCAAAATAAAATACTGAGAATAGTTCTTAAAAAATTCTTTGCAGAGTAAAATAAATAAATCCATTTGAAGAACATTCCTCACCTATTTTAACAAAGGCAGGCTGATATTTGGAGGGTGTGGATTCAGCCCCGAGTAGCTGTGAGAAACAAGGGGGGAATAAAATTCTTCTGTCAAAATGCAGACCACATAACTCTCAAGCCATCAGAGATTTTCTCCAACTTCATTTCTGGTTTTATTCAAGGATTTGGATCAGCCTTATAAAATATCTTGAAACTGGTGTAATCAATGACTTCATACCAGAATTATGCCCCTGCATTCACACCAACGCTCCTGCAAACCACTGAAGACTAAGAAGAGGTACAGAATCGATGTGTACAAGCAGTGAAACCTGAACACTTTGATTTTTCACATTCCTGACTGATGAGGCTTTGGGCAATCCAGTTTATCTGTAAAAAGAAACCAGCTGGCAGGCAGAAAACCCCTGGGTTTTGCACTTGAGTCCCTCCTTCCTTATCCATAGGCGCCACAGTCCAACAGGTAACCTGGAGGGTGCCTCTGGATGGGCAGGATGGCTCCTTCTCCCTGCAGCCACGAGGCCCCCAGAGGGACAGAAAAAGGGTTAGGGATGGTTTTGTGTCCCAGAAAAGGGAGGGAGACCAAAGGCAGCCAAGGCTGAGGCAAAAGGGACAGAAAGGACAACAAACACCCCAGCACAGCGTGGCGCCTGCTTTGCTTTCCTCTATTTTAGAACATTCCCTGCTCAGAAATGGGTACAAAACCCATATCACAGGTCAGATCTAAGAAGATAAAACAGGTACTAAAAAAAAAACCCTGTAAAGCACCAGGTAACAACAAGCCAAGTTTCACCAAACTGCCTAAACATGAGCTCATAAAAACAGGCAGAGCCAAACAGACCAGGATGTTCTCCTGGACAGAGATGTCAGTCCCAAAGCAGATTTTCAGGCTGTGGCACCACATCACAAGTGTAGTGTATTTTCCCATTATTTGTCACAGAAATCTTTGGAAGTGTTCTGCTGACCCCCTCCCTGTGACTGACATGCCAAGGCCTGAGCCCAGCAGTTCCTGACCTTTATTTCCTCCCCTATCATTCCTCCTCCATGAGTTCCATTGGGAATTGCAGTGTGGTTGCTCATGGAGGATTTGCTGACTCCTCTTTTTTCTTGTTTAATATCTCAAGGCCCCAGTTAGCCTATTTTCTAATTCATAGAAGCTGGAGATGGAAAAGCCCTAGGTCATGCAGGCCTTTGCTTCCCCTCCCTCCTTCCTTCCCCATTTGTCCAGTTTGTGATTGTTTCCTCCAATTCTGTAGGAAATGTATTTCTTCCCTTCTGATTGATCCACAGTATGAAATCAGCACAGATAATTAATGACACATTTTCAGTCAATGCCCAGCACACTGCCTTACCCAGAACTCCAGCTCCCACACCAGCAAACAGCCAACTGAACTCATTTACAAAGAAAACAGAAATGCTGCTCACCAGCTCCTTAAATTACTTCTGGAGGCCTTGAAACATTTTCTGTAACTCAGAATTTGGCATTCTGAGGATAAGGTTACCTTTTCCCACTGATCCAGTTTGATTTCTACTAATTTTCTGCTACATGTTTTATTCAGTTCTATTTGCAATTTAGTTACCACAGAAAAAGAGCAGTCTTGGGGTCTGGATTGTATTGTTTTCCCTCTTCTCCTCAGTTTCTACCAACAAACCTGGCTGTGTTGTAGTAGCAAGAGAGAATAAAAACTATGTCTAAGCAATGAATAATGTCTGAGGAAAAGGATCTAGGCAAGACTATCACTCAACAAAACTCTCATCTGGCATTTTGTTTTAAATATTTTTTTAAAGGTCAACTACTCTTGAAGGACTTTGAAAGGTTGAACAGGAAGATCTCAGTATCTGAACAAAATATAATCTCCACAAGGCAGTAAAGCAGTGCAAAAATGTTATGGATGGGGAGTTTGACAAATTACAAGGTCAGTAATTATCATACTTCACCTCCTTCTTTTCTGCACTTGCTATTTACACCCCAGATCACAAAAAGCACACAGGTTTTCTCATGTTTGTGCTGCTGCTCCACACACAGTCACCCCCACCCCATACACCAGGAACATCAAAGCCACAGTATATTTCTGTCTGCCAAAGGTACCCCCAGCTTTCTTTAAAGAGGCAGCTTTTCCTCTCAAAGGTAGGACAGAGCAACTGCAAAATGAGGCAAATCAGCAACCCCTACCTGTGCCCTGTGGTTTCAGCAGGCTGTGCTCAGTGAAGGCATTGCCCGGTGACCCCAGAAGACCCAAACTTCCTTCAACTCATTCTTCCATGTCCAACCACATATTCCCAGGCCCTGCTTGTGGCTACAGAGAAGCTTTTCAGTGGTTTGGGCAATTTTCATTGCAGCCTTGGGGAAGCATTCATTAGTGCTGACCTTGAGCTGCTAATGACTGCAGTTAACGGGGAACCCACAATTATCGTTCAATTCCTTGTCTCTCTCCCACAATTTCCTCTGACAGCCTTTGCCCCCACACCAGTAAACCTAACTCTCAGGCAGCAAAAAAGCAAATAGGTGAAGTGAAGGATATGAAAGAGTTTAAAATTTCATACCCACCTCATCCTCTCTCCCATTTCACCTTCCATTCATTCTTCAGTTCATCTTCTGAGGAAATGAAGATGACTTGGGGAAGCTCCTCATGGTCCAGCACCCTGAGGGACTCCACAAGGAACCAGAAGGCTCTGGAGAAGGCATCTTTCACTCTCTGCTCAATCTATGAACTCTTTAATCCCCATGAGATAAAATTAGTGTAAAACAAATCCTCACAAAACAGGGGGAAGGCAACAGTAGGGTGGCTGACTGTAGGTTCAGGGACCAGCTCCTGTAATGTTGGGAAAAGGCCTCTCCTCAACATTCCTCTTAGGATAATCCCCAAAAGAAGCACCTCCATTTGTTAACTTGTCTGCTTTTTACCAACTGTGTCCTCTACTGCACCCTTTACATCTTCAAAGGAGAAACAGCCAACAGTAAATTAGGGTTGTATTCAAAATTTCCCCAAAAAGACTGAAAGAAGAACAAATATTGACTCCCTATCTCTTGGTCATATACCTAAGCAGAAAAAGTGCTGTGCATATAGTTTTGTATACACGCCAGTGACAGGTTAAGAAAAAATAAAAATCTTATTTACAATCACATTAATAAACTACTTTGATACCTCAGAGATATCCTGAATGCATCTTAATCACCCTTGCATACAATCAACAAATTTCCTCCCTGTTTTTTTAGGGTTTTTTGTTTTGGTTTTTTCTGTTTGGTTGTTTGGGGGGGGGGGGTGTTTTGGGTTGTTTTTGGGGTTTTTTGGTGTTTTTTTGTTTGTTTGTTTTGGTCAATGTAATCTGTGGATGAAAGTTCCTATGCAGTTCAGATTATCATAAATTCAATTTCCCCACCTGGTAAAACCAAAGATACATGCACTGTGTGCAGACACTCTGAGCAAAGTCCTGCCTTGGAAACAACTGAGATCAGTATAGGATGACAGCCATTGCTTTTTAAGTGCTACTGAAAAAAACACCTGAAATTCAACTATTTCTTACAGCTACCACTATGTCCTCAATCCCTGCAAAGACAGACCAAATTTTATGAGATGCACTTTGTCATTTGGTTTTTTTTTTCTTCTGAGAATCTCCCAGTAAAGGCTTTTGAAGCCCCAAATATTTGGAAGTGCAGCCTGTGCTGGGCTAATCAAGGCAAGTGCTTATTTATAACATCCCTGCTGGACTCAGTAATCTCCCCCCTTTTCTTTATATGTGGGACCTGAAACTGTGGGTCTTTAGTTTTTAATACACCATGAAACCAGGACCTGATCTCTGCCCATTATACACGGGGTCATTTCTGACACACATTCTCTTTTTGATGAATTCAATCCATGTTACAGCTCTCAAGAGATTAACTGCTGTTACAGCACAATCACACAACTAAGGCTTACTTTGACTCCTGAAAAGTTTTGGGGGTTTTTTTTGCCTCTCTTTCTTTGTTTAGGTAGGGTTTTTTCATTCCTTTCTTTGTTAAAAAAGTTGTGGGAGAAAGGAATAAGAAGCACTCAAACTATTAATTGATGGTAATTGTTCTTATTTCATAAGCCTGCAAATCCTCTTTTTTTCCATATAATAAAAGCCTTTCAGATCCTCTAAGCAAAAAATGTACTGGATTAACTTCTATTATGCAGCTCAGAAATCTCCAGGCCAGAAGAGGTGACATTAGCTTCCACAAGAAAAGCCTCACTGCAATAATTTATGGTTATTCACGAGGGGAAACTTCGCAAAACCTTCCAAAAAATGCAAGCATGGCAGCAGCTCCTGCTGGGATCAGGAGTATCACTTGCAGCACTGCTTTAACCACAATTTCACCTCCACACTTGTCGATGCATAAATCTTTCATTATCGCTGGGAATAACTGAATGACACCTGGGAACAGCATTGGAGATGAAAAAACACCCTACAGACTGCCACATTTCCTCAAAACAGATGAATTTGAGAGGTTTATCCAAACCATTATGGTTATATATACTCATTTTATGTTCAGAGCATTCTTGAAATGGAGTAAGAGATAAAATTGTCCCTGCCCTGTAGTTAATCACCACAGTTCTGTAATTAATATGGCCTGAATATTTCACTAGTGACCATATACAGAGAAATCATTGCAAAAATCCCGGTTATTTAAATTCCTCTCACTCCTTAGCATAGTTTATTTAAAATAGCATACATTTCTGTTTTCAGGAATATATGACAAACATTCAGTAAAAATCAAAGGGCGTCACAATTTAAGTGTCAGCCATAAACCTCTGGAAATAAGGGACCAAAATAAAAAAAAATATTATATATTGTATGCATTTTGTTTCCCAACCATAGCTCTTGGACTACTTCTAAGATACTCTGTGAAATTTAAGTATTGAGTATTTAGTTCCAGTAAAATTTCAAATGCACAGATTTATATTTGCCATGTTTTTTTATAGCTGAATCAGTGTTTAGGGTGCAACATACTAGAAAATACTTCAGACTGATATTCTAAAAAATGCTACTTATGGTTTTTATGCAACAGCTCTGGCAAAGGTAAAATATCTTTGTTCACAGCTTTGCTCCAACTAACCTACCTTCCTTCAACAGAAAGGAAATCCCTCAACCTTTTTTAGAGAAATTTTGTGTGTGCATACAGATAAATATTTACATACGTGCAGTCACACACATGCACACAAAAATCATATTTTGGCAACTAAAGAGAATTTTGAAGGGATGCTACATGAGACTACTTCTCTGCTTTTCTCACTCTGGCCAGATGCTTAAATAAATAACCAAATGCAGCGTAGTGTGAGGACAGGAGAGATATTGAATAATGCATCCATTTGTTCTGAGCCTTCAAAGGCTCAGTGACCTTCAAAGCTGATCAGGTGGGGCTGTGGTTGGATTCCCACCAGCCACAGCTCCAATAATGAAAGCCCAGCATCACTCTGAGTGAGAGCTACTCTTCCCTCTTCAATTTGGATCACAAATACACTCTGGAACTCTGCTGCTAAAATCACTGAGTCATTGCCCTATTATGGTTGAGAAAGGGTTAAAATTACTCTCACAACAGTAATGCACTGAAGTTATTGTTTCTATCAATTCCTTCTCTCACAGGAAAAACAGAGAAAATATGTTTAATTTCTCCCATGTTCCCTTTTGAAAGGAGCAGTTAACAGAAAATTATCTCCCTACCATATAAAAATTGATATGAAGGAGACTTCTATTTTTTTTTAGATAACAGATTCAAATTTATGATGTATTGCTCCACAAATAGTTCAGATCCCTGAGCATTTAGGGGGTCCTTTGAACTGTTGCATGAGCTGCTTTAAACTTTTTTTCCCATGCAAGAGGTTGTAGCTTGCATGGGATAGAAGTGAGCACTCCACAGCATCCCAGAGACCAAAATCAGGTACCAAAAATTAACTCAAATAACTCACGGAGATGTCCAAGTCCCACTAATATATTTAAAAAGCTGTCAAACTTCCTTCCTCAACCTGCAGCACCGGAAGAAGACCTTGCCCCAAAACCCTGACCCTCTGCCTATATTGGGATGTTCCACACCTAAAAGCTGAGCTGGTTGGAGAGGGACACCCAGGAGAGACCTATTAGCACCTCCACAGCTCAGGCCACTCTGCTTGATTACACATTCATTGAAATTAATTAATTTTTAATTTCCCACTAACCTCAGCTATTATAAATCAAGTCAACCAGGCCAGGGAAATGTTCACTGAAATATGAAACTGCCTGTGGAAGAAGTGCTTGAGCAGAGGTTCAACTTCAGCAATCTGTCACTTGAGAGACAAGAACAAAGCAAATTACTCTGCACAGAAATTATTAGAAAATAGTGCCTTGATTAGTTATGCTGTTTCAGAAAGGGCACAAAAAGAAAAAGATGTTATATCAGTATTGAGCTCTGTAAGTCTGGATCTGGTATTCCAGCTAGTTGAATGATCTGGAAAATCCATTTCTTATTTAATTTAACCATTTTGAATTTTTTGTTTGTTTAAAAATGAAGGAGTAAAACTCATTTTACACAATTAAAACAATGCAAAATAATATACAATATTACAATCTGTATCTATGAAAGCAAAATCTAGGCTCCTCATAGATGTTTCTCTCACTGTCCTCAGACTTCTCTGCTATAGCTGCAGGGAAAAGCAAAAATCTCACTCTGAGATATTGGCAGGTTTGATAAAGACTCACTTGATATCCTCCTTCCTGCCTCCTGGTGCTTGATTAGCATGAGAGTCATTTATCAAACACATTTATCCAGCAGGAGCAGGTTCCACCAAAATCAAGGCTCATGCAAGATCCACAACCTTCTGTCATCAGAAAAGATGGGGATGGGAGGACACCCTTTGGTCTCCGGTTTTAAAGTTCAGATTTATTATATTGGAAGTATGAATTCACACCTGGGTTAGACTCCACTGGTTTAAATGGAAGAGTAACTCACATCATAAACCTGAGCTGGTTCAGTATTGCCCTATTAATATTCATATATTGGGCCCCACCAGTGGCTAGCATAAGAACCATGGCACTGAACACGTAAAATTCCAGTTCATTTTAGAGACAAACTGGGACTTGACACCTCTGGTGCTACTTTTCTTTCTCTACTCACCACCCATTTTGCATTCACATCTGCTTACTCTCAAGGCCACTTTGAAGCAAAGCCATTTTTCTTCTTTATGGATAATATTTCATAGCCAATACCTTTACAAGTGTAAGAACTACTAAAAGAAGTATTTCATAAAATAAGAGCAGACATCCACAGAGATTCTGTTGTTACTTGAAACTATTTTTGTAACTGCCTCTGCCTGAAAAGAGTACAGCAAGAATATAAATACGTTTTGATGCTTCCTCAGAATATTTCCCTACACTCCAGGTATTTGTGGTAAAGGGACTTCCTGAGCAAGAGAAAGTGCCCTTGTATTTAATAACTTTTGACAGTATTTTCAGCATACCCAGTGTCTCAAGGCTGCCAGTACTACACCTTAAAGTGCAATTAGACAACAATTAAACAGGTTTAAATAAAGAAATAACTACAAATGTTCTCTAAAAATAAGGATTAAACCATTATCTCACACCTTAACATACTGTGGATAATTTACATTAGTAGGAAGTAGAAGGAGTGCATCCTCAATCCTGGTACTCTTAGGATAGAAACAGAAATGGAATGGAAAGGTGGGAATTTTCTCTTGCCCAGAAGATAAAACTCTTACCTCAAGATTTTGTTGGCACTAGTAGTTAATATAAAATTTGACACCTTTATTAATGGGACCAGTGATGCCAATTTAAAACTATGATACCTTTAGGAACAGGGAAGTCATCCCTGCTTGAATTTGGCTTGTCCTTTTGGACAGAGATGGTTTCAGCAGGAGCATTCAATATTTAAACAGGACAGGCATTTTTTTTCCAAAACCAGAGTGACTTCAAAGCTATTCAGACATGTAATGTTTGAGCTGACTGGAAAATCCTTCACCAAACTATTTTCTGCTCAAAAACACTGGTCCATCAAGACTGAAATCCCTCCTCAAAAGTGACAGGATATGTGCATGTGCATAAATATTTGGGTGACTGAGAAAGTCAATGAACCACCTATGCTGTAGCACACACATCCATAAATGTCATCCTAAAAAATCAGGTTATTGGAAGCTTACCACCTGGTATTTCAAAAATGCTAATTTTTTTGAATGTGTTTAAATTACTAGAAAACCCCAAGCAACCAACCAACAAATCAAACTAAACCCAAAATCTAGAGATATGGAATAACTTTCCCTACATCCTCTTTTGAAAGTACTTTATGATACACGGCCTAATTTTTTATTTTCAAATATATTTTATTTTATTCTGTTTCCTCTTGAATAGCTCATTTTACTTTCTGAAAGATCTTTGAGAAATTTGATTTGGAACTTAAAATTTCAAAACAAAAGCACAATAAATGTGTCTGGAGAAACACAGAATGTGAGAGCCTTCACTAAACTTTTATCTTAAGGATAATCATAAGAAATAGCAGCCATTATATTATTATATCAATATTTAAGCAAATAAAAGCAATGTGTCTTCTGTAAGCCACTGGGCAGATGAGTTATGAAAGTTAAAACTTATTCAGTGACCTAAAGGAAAACCATTTTAGGAACAGCAAAAGTCACCTCACTTCTCTTGCAAGGGGCTTCCTCATATGATCTCATCCATAGTGATGCTACATTTATTCTTTTTCATTCTGAAAGAAAAAACCAAACCAAACCCTCACTTCTGCTTTGTTTCATGCTAGCTCTTTTCCTCCCCTGAGAAGGTTTAAACACACATTATGAGCTTGGTCTAGCAATCACTCAGAGCAGAATTCTGACACAAGCCCACAAGAGTTTTGACTGCACGAGGACCACAGGCTTGGCCTCTTGTGAATACTTTCATTAATACTGAAAGGCCCCTTTGTTTACTGCATGACCAGAACATGCATATGTGCCTATAAATGGGAGGCATTTATCATTCCCAAACAGTGATGAGGTGGCCACGGTTCATGTAGCAAGCAGAGAGATGAGACTCAAGAAATCTGAGTTCTGCTGCTCACAGATTTATGTGACCAAGCAACTGCAGCTTTTCCTATTTTAGTACTCTATTTTTAAAATGTAGATGATGTTTTATTGTGCTTCAGAGTGCTTTCAGATTAATGAATTAAATTCCCTGATTGATCATTAAACAAAGAGACTTCTTTGCAAACACAATCATCAGCACGATGAAATATGAATGAGACACTCTCCACTGAGATGCAGGGGGAGCAGAAAATCTCTCATTTAACAAAGCTAAAGTATTTCCATAACACAGAGCTGCGCCTTGGTCCATCTTCACTAAAAATACATTTTCTACAACCACCACCAGATTCTGTGGACCTTATATGGCAGGCAAATTTTACAAAGTAGAGACACAAAAGAGAAGACATAGAAATAACCTGAGCCCTTACAGGAGTATAACCTTTTTAACCATTTTGGGGTGCACTGTGCTAAGTACCCCAAATCCTTTGAGCTCACAGATGGCTCTGCTTTAGCAGCACCTGTGCAGTGCTGGTGCTGCCTGCCCTGTCCTGTGGTCACACTGGTGGCACCACTGTCCCCAGCCCTGTCCCCAGCATGCCTGGACTAAGGCAAGCTCAACTCAGACAGGGCAGGAGGGCAGCACATCAAAAAAGAGCTCCCCAAACTGGGAAATGGCTTCTCTAGTCTGCAGCTATCAGGTCTGAAACACAGCAGATTGGCTGATTCTGTAACAGTGATCCTTTCAACTCACTTAAATCAGGAACAGGTTGAAGAAGGTCAGGAAGTAATAATCAATACTATTCTTGGAGAGTCACCTCCCCCCAGAAAAGGCCCTGAGGGGTATTTATCAGAAATTCTAGAAGTGAGGAGCATGAGCTACACCCAGACAGGTCCTGAGCTCAGCTGAATGCAGGTGATAAGAAAAGATCATATCAAGGGGGAAGAAAAAATAGGAGTATGGGTGAGCTATGCAACCACTGGACACTAAAAAAGAATAAAGAGATGGGGACTGGAGGGAGACAGCTACAAACACAACTGCAGAGGACAACACTGAGCACCTCAGCTCAACAAATCTGCCAAGAACTGGCATCTGATTAAAACAACTCATAATTCAGAATTAAACAGAATGAGCAAGAGGCTGCCACTTAAAAAGAGAACACTTCAGCTCTCATAAAAAATACATAACACTTATGAACTAAGATGACACAAACTATAAAGTATTTTTAAAAACTCACCCATTCAGATCATAGCAATTTACTGCATTATTTGAATAATTACTTTTAAGCTATAACTTAATTTTGAGCTTTATTCACGGAAAACCAGCCTAAGAAAAGCTAAAATTTAAGTATTCTAATCACAGTTCAGCTTAAGCCCATCAAACAAACATTTTTTTTTTGGCTACAGACACAAGAGCTTCTAGGGGTTTTACATAATTCTAATACTTTATTTATGCACCAAGCTTTCTCTTCACTACACATGCCTTGGTAGCTTGTTCTTTAAAACACAGTTTTAAAACAGACCTCCTACATTTAAAATCAATTATTATTTATGCCAACAAATCAATTCAATTAAATTCACCTGCATGCCTTTTTTTTTCTTTAATATATGTTTTTTTAGATTAAATGTGCAACTGTTATTCATTGTTTTTCGTTTCATTGTTTATTGATTACGTAACTTGTATTAGTCAAAATTCTTCTATGTTTTGGCAAGTTTTGACTTTATGGCCTGTGGACTGAGAGCCAGATTTCCCTGGTCACTAAACTGAGCTCCTGCCCAGCGCCAGCATGGGGTTACCCAGGCTGATGCAGCAGCTTCTGTTCAGGTTGAGGTGGAGCATCCCATGCTGGGCCAAGTGGCCTCTTCAGGCTTCACCCCCATGGTTTCCATATGTTTTCAAATAAATCTCCCTGTTCTGTGTTTTGCAAATTGCTCTCTCAAGGCATGCAAAGAGAACAGACCTCCAGTTCTTCTCTCCCTCTCTCTCTCTATATATATATATCTATATCTGTACAGAGATATAGGTATGACAGAAAGAAAATATACTTCAAGGTCAAAAAAAAAAGGCAGAAAAAGACAGGTTTTCTCTTAAGGTATTGCATGGACTGATTTGAACCAGAAGCCCAGACCCAAAGCCCTCAGGCATGCTGGAAGTTCAGTCCTGTGAATGCACTAATTTATGCAAACTGCTAAATTACAGGGAACGAGCAAACCATTTGCAAACCATTTTCATATATTGCTAATTGGAGCATTTTTTAATGCATTTAGCTGTAATGAAATTGGGACCACGAAGACTCTGTAAAATACAAACCCAAAAGTAATAAAAACAAAGCCTTCAGGTTATCATAATACTTCTGTAACAAAACATGTGTGGGCCACTGGTGAATATTTTTTGTAACTGATAAAAAACATTTATTTATTTTTTTATAAAGCCTTGATGTACAAACATTGCATTAAATTTCTCAATGGCAGGGCTGTATCCAGAATAATGAGAGCTGTAAAAACACCAGGGTGTACATGGCTTTCTACACTCTAACCTAAATGTGAGCTGGACAAAATTACATTTGAACACAGAAAATTATTGCAAATACTTGCTGGTGAAGCTCAGCCGCTGCCTTTTTATTGTTTTGGGAGATACTATTTTTAGATTAAGTATGTGCTAAAGAATCTCTTCAATTACATCTTTGTTTATTATATTGATCTTTTGAAAGTTGGACTCTAGCTATTAGTAAAGTCACACAGCCAAATGCTTTTGTTTTCTAATTGTATAACATTCACCAGAATTAATAGCACACAAATGGTATATATTTCATTGAAATATTTCCAAGTTCATGTTGATGTTAGTTATAGAGGCTGGAATCTAAAAGAAGCCCATTTGATTAATATTATTAGCACACCAACTGTCTTGTACTTTAAAATACAATACAAAGAAGTGATTTTGAGTTACTGACAAAGCTAAAAATTTTTGCTTGGTAAATTAGCTGAACGATAAATTCATAATTTTGCAAATTCCATGATCTGATTTATATTTGATTTTGTATTTCACGCATACAAAAATTTATTCACTAATGTATTGCACTGCATTCCTGACTGTAGAGAGATATGTTATTTAAGAGGAACAGCATTTTATCAAAAAGCCACAAGTTCTCATCCATCCAAGAGGTAACTGTCTGAAATTCTTGACTTCTTCCCATTAAACCAATGGGAACTTCACCACTGATTTCAATGACAGCACAAGCAGCAACCCTGACATGTGGTTAGAGACTTCACATCTAAAATGTGAAGAAAAGAAAATACATCCTCCACCAGGCAGCCATTCCCCAATGTCCCACCTTCACAGGAGGCAAAAATCAAGCTCTGCTGATGAGGAAAGCATTCCTGCTCATTGGGGCCCCTGCCATTTTCAGCTGGCAGCTCTGGTGTGCCATCATCAGTCTCTGTCACTGCTTCCAGTGGCTCCCACTGCGAGCCAGCCACGAGCATCAATCCTGAGCCCGAGGGCTTGCCAGCTCTGAGCTGGGAGAGCTGCCTTCCCACTACCCACTGCCTCTTAGCACAACAGGAACTCAGCACACAGGCAGGAACAGCAGCCTGGGCAGGGCTCCTTGGGCCCATCCCAGCGTGACACGGTGAGGGGGGAAGGTATGTTAACAGCCATGAAGGGAGGGATGAATGCTCTGAGCCTATGGATGGGTTCTGATGCACAGAACCTGCCCCTGCTCCTCAGGGAAAAGGAGCCCCAGAGCCACTGGTCATTTTTACTCATTTCTCTTCCAATGAGGTGTTCCTGCTCCTCAGGGAAAAGGAGCCAGTGCCGCCCCCAGTGCCACTGGTCATTTCTACTCATTTCTCATCATTTCATTTCCCCCAGAATGAACAAGCCTTTAATTGTTAGGAAACCTTTCCCTGCCTCACAGTGAAAGCCCCACAGGCGCACTTTTGATGACTCTCCAATGGGAAAGCTTAATACATCTACCAACAGTTCTCTTCATAAATATCTTTTTTTTGTTCAATCTTTACACAAAATTGCAGCTGTCACATCTCTTCATGAGTTCAACTTGACATAAAGGGGACTCCTAATGTGAATTAGGACCTGGTGTGAATGATTCTGCTCACATCCAAGAGTCTCCAGTCAAGTACATCTCACTCCAAAAATCTTCACAATTACTGGTGGAAGGAAAAATGATACATTTTCTTTTTTCCCTCAACTAGAAGCCTTCTCAAATTACTGCAGGACGTGACTGTTATCCAAAACCAGTAAGTGTTTCTAAATTGTTTGCAGAGAGAATATATAACACTGTTTATTCCTTCAGTTGTTTTTAAGTCAACCTTTGGACACAGACAGATTTTCAAGTAATGGAAACAGTCTATAGAAAGTCAACAAACACATCATCAAACACCACAAAACAAAGTGAAATGCCCCAAAGCAGATTTACAATCTGCAAGGAAAGACCAAAAGTGTATCAAAACACAACACCTCTAAGATGTCAAGAGAATTTCTTAAGTCCTAACTCCCAGAAACTTTTTGCAAAGTTTCCCATGTGATCCCACAAAATCAGCTGAATCCCACAGCAAGGTTATGAATGCATAACCTTGTGTTCACATGTGTTTGGGCAGGGAGGTTGGGAATCTGATAGACTTGACCAAACTGACCCAGGATAAAAATCCCTTCCTGCCACCTTCAAACTTCTAATCCAGCAAAAAGATGAATGCAGGAGGCAGGAGCACAACACAGAATCCAATGTGCCTAAGAAAAATAACTCAGAGGAGCACAGAATCACTAAGGTTGGAGAAGACCTCCAGCATCATCCAGTGCAACCTTGGACCAAACACCATCCAGCCCGACCAAACCATGGCACTGCCCTGTCCAGGTGTTTCAGGAGCACTGCCAGGGATGGGGACTCCACCACCTTCCTGGGCAGCCCAGTCCAATGCCTGCTCACCTTTTCAGGGAAAAACTCTTCCAGAATATTCCTGGGGGTGTCTCCTCTTGTCCTGCTGTTCCCTAGAGAAGAGGCCACACTTTGCCACAGCCTCCTTTCAGGTAGAGTAAAGGTCTCCCCTGAGCTTCTTTCCTCCAGACCATACAAAACCAAGAAAACACCTGTAGGTTGAATGACTGCAATCTGTGGAAGTCAGACAAGGAAGCTTCCCAGCAAATGGATAACTGACAAGCTACAAAATAATCCCTAATTATGAGAGAATTTGGGATAGAGGGCATGCTAGGTTTTAAGGCAGTCATTTAAATACACAGGCTCTGGAAAGTAATTATTGCACAGAAAAAAACCCAACGCATTCAATTCCAAAGAAGCCTCTAATCCATGTTTAAATAAGCTCTTTACTAAACAGGCTTGTGCCTGAACACCTGCTTTTACCACAGGATTTGGCAGTGCTTTGTGTATTTTTCAATTAAAGACTAGTATTTAACTTTTGGGGGGAAGCAGGGCCTACTTGTTCAGGGAAGAGATTAAAAATTAAAAGGTTAGGTTGTTATCACACTGCAGCTGTGGATCAGAGGCAAAACTCAAAATCCAATTGAGTGAAAACTCCTGTGAGCTGTGTTATTGCCATCACATTTCAGATTTGCTGTGGATTAGAACGGATCAGGACCATGGTGGCAGTGTGAGGGCAAACAAGGATTAACTTTTACCCAGCCCATAAAGCTCTGCCACCCTCTTCCTCCAAGCCTCTGAGGGATCCATCATCTGGTACCTCCTCTCACCTTCCAGAAGTGGCCAAAGAAAGCAGGAGAGGGTGACTGAGCTCTGCTGCACACACACAGCTCCTCCCTGGCCACAGCAGCTGCTTGCCCATGAATATGGCATGAAGCAGCAGTTCCCAAAGGATGAGGATGATAAACTGCACCTCTGAGTCATCCCTACAAAGGGAGGCCATGGATGTGACCATGGTTTCTATGTCACATCACTGACAAGAGCTTTATTTCATGTCCCTCTGCTAAGGACACTGCAGAGCAGTGATAAATTCACTGGACAGAGACTTTTCAAGCTAAAAAAAAAGAGCTCCTAGTCCACTGAGTTCAGAACAAGGCACAGTCATTTGGCTTTCAAGTTCACAGAATCACAGAATTGCCAGGGTTGGAAACAACCTCTGGAGATCTTCCAGTCCACCCCCAAGTCATTTCCATAATTTGTGAGAAACTGCTAGGTACACACCCAAGAGCCCTCGGAAATTCAGTGACACAAAGAAAAATCAGGGAAAGATTATTAAAATGTTGGCCAGACAAAATTCAGAGAGACAATTCACATCTTCCTCTGAGAGGAAGGCTCTTGAGAAAACAGCAAACCTTTTCTAGCGCAGCTTCATTTAGACAGGGCTCCCTGAAACACAGATGTGTCACTGCTTACTGCACCTCACATCAGCTTTAAGTCTCTCAATGTAGCACTATCTTTATGACAATTTAATATTCTTATTTGCAGACCAATTCCATGTGAGACTGTGACAGAGATCCACTCAAACATGGACTTGAAGCAGCCACCACATTTTTTCCCCAGAAACATGAATATCTTTAGTAATTGGGCACAGACTAAACTTGCACAGAGATTTACATCCTCCTTTAAAGACACCATTGATTCATACTCCTGTCTGAACTAAAATCAGTATTCCTTCTTATCTCAGGAGAGCCTCTTACTTAGTAACTTTTTTGAGAATACTAATTTCAGCATTTAGGTTTAAGTGAAATAAGTATATTGTATTTATTATGGTGATTTTTTTTCCCTCTGGTCTCTTTCCTAACATTGTCTTTCTTATTCTGACCCTCTTACAAAAAAGCTTTTAGCTTTCCTCCACCATCTGCTGTGGCTGGTGTGGGCAGAGAAAAGACACAGAAGCTGATTCCCCTTTTACTGCTAATTTCACTGCCAGTTCATCCCCTCACACAGGGTGATAAACAAGAATGCCATTGTTTGTTAAATGCCATACACACATAAAAATTTCATGTTTTCCTAATTCCATCCTCTGCATTTACAAATATTCCTATGAGCTCAAGGTGAAGGCTCTGGACATGCAAAATAAAAAAAGCCAGAGATATTGTACACTTCACAAAAGTAGCAGCTGAAGGAATGGTTGATTGATTAATGAAGATGAGGGTTCATTAGTTGTGGTTACCTGAGATTTCTAAGCAGCTACTTCAGCTGAAATGTCCTGCTTCCCACCCAGCCTCCTCCTCCTGCCCAGAATAACTCCACTTTTGCAGCTGCAGCAGTGATCTCATGCTCGTGGTTAATACACCTTGACTCCACTTCAAGTCACAGTCCCCCAGCCCTGTTTCAGTTTTCCATTTTATCCTTTTGGGAGCAAAACCTGAAAATTCCTAGAACAGATTTGAAGAGTAGCTTCTTAAAATAAACTGCCCAGAGCTGTCATCTCAGTATTAGGATCACATTACCAAAATCAGGAAAAAAAATCCTGTTAGACCTTCAGAGAGTTCAGGTTGCTGTGGCATCTAAAGAGGCACATTACAGCAGCTGGAGATGCTCCTTTTAAATCTGAATTCTATATTATTGAATAATTTGCTTGTATTTCTTTTTATAATAGTAATAAGGAATACATTATGCCCTTCATTAGGAAAACAAAGGAGGAATTTTTACTTACTGGATTCTACACCATCTTAATATTAATGTGACATTAAAAAATGCTACAGAAGACATTTATAAATAAACAATTCTATATGTGCATACCTAAATCTCAGAATTACCTCTTACAGAGATAAAGGGGCGGGTCAGGTTAGGTCAAATTCTGCCTAAGTGACCTCTGTATTGGGTTGCAAAACATCAAAGAACATGTTTCATATTTGACTTTAATATGTTTGCCACACTTTAGGTCTTTCTTAGCTCAGCTGGGTAGCAGATGACCATTTCAACATATTTTACTGCTTTACTAGAATCATCTCAGAGATTTTATTTTTTCTTCTTTTTTTTTTTTTCCTAGGAGAAGGAAAGAAAATTTTGTTCTTCCTTAAGCAACAGGTTTTTGTCCCATCTTCACTATGGGGGGAGACAGGGGAATAGGACACACCAAAAGAAGTTTTATTTCTAGTTGGGAGTGCACAACTGGGGGAAAATTTTTGGTTACTTGTTTAGTGGCATTTTTTCAAGGTAAGAGCTGGGCACTCTAAGTAATTTATTCTGTTATTCTCCTTACCTTAAAAATCTCTGCCACATCAAAAAGAATTGGTGGCATCTTTTTACGTAATTATTCTGACAAATTATTCCCCTCCTCCAAATTGGATGAATTCTCCATAAGATTTTGAACTCCTTATGATCACCTTATTCCTACTGGCCACTACTGTTTAGGAAGAGCACAGAGAACTACTAATTTAATGAGGTTTCAGGCTATTTCACATGCTCAATTTACTGAAATTTAAGTATGTGAACAAAAGCAATGTCACTTAAGTAAATTACTCTGCGAAAAGCATCTGAAGTTAAATGTGGGATACAGTCTCTAAAAATACATGGTAATATACTTGAAAATTTTGAAGCAATCTTTCTATAAAGCTTTGATATGTTTTTAGAGTACAAAGAGTGGTCTGGATATGGCTATGGATAAACTGTTTATTTTTAAAGCCCCTCCCCCTTTTCTGTCAATTAACCATCACTGCTAATAAAAAGTGTTATATAAAAAGAGGTAGAAAAAAGTACAGTTACTTACAATTCAAATAAGCACATGGATTGGAAACACCAATGGCAAGTAAAATGCCTTATTTCAAGCATATTGTTGAAGAGAACTGTCCTGTATCACTTCTGCAGCTATTCAGGCCTGGCACAGCATCAGCTTTTACCATATGGCTTTTCCTTCCCTTGCTGAAAGTGAATCTTCCTGTCAAAGAGCAGCTGTTCTAAATTATCACATCAAATTTTAACCTTACAGTAGACAGGCACTGCACCCACAGAGCCATGACAGTGAAATAGTTCACCTCCTTGACCTGGGAAGGATTTGTCATCTTTCAGGGCTATCCCTGCCTCAGAACAACACCTACACTAATTGCCAGGGTATCTGATACTTAAAGCTGAAGCCACAAACAAATTCTAGGCAGTGAACTTTGTATTTCCCCTCCCTAAACAAGCTGTGTGAAGTCCAAGTCATTATTTTCCTGGCACGCCGTAAAGAGTAACGCTGAATTTCAGACAGAATAACAGAATTTCAAACGCAAGGAGGATGAGACACTACAAATGAACTGAATGTTATTGAGTTTGTCATCCAAGAAACAGCAAATGCTGCTACTTCTCCCACAGTCTGAGTGTTTCAATAAAGTCTGCTATCAATTGCTGGTTATTTAGATGTCTGCCAACAGCGTGTTTTGACAACATCTTGAGCTTCACGCTGAGGAGCAGCAGACTCAGAGAAGATTCTCCTCATCTTGTACTCATCTTTCAAGATGGTCCTTACTCTGAGAGCGTTTTCAGAGCCGAGTGTTATCAGAACTCACAGCTCTTGCTGCAATTGCTCTCTATTTAAAGCCTAGAGCCAGCTGACTGGGGCACTGCAAACCCCTGTTAGCCTTTCTAAGTCCCCCTCTGGAACTAATAAGGGATTGTCAAATGGCTCTATAAACTCTGCCAGTGGCAGGGAAACCAATGGAAAAAGCTCTCAATGGAAAAAGATCCCTCAATTCCCACTGACAATGCAACCTTCATGCAACTCCAAGACTGAAAAATCACCCAAGGCATGGTGAGCAAAACGTGCTGAGGATGATACTCATTATTTAGTCTTTAATCTTTTGAAAGCCTCCAAAGAAGGGAACCTATTCCAGTGAAAAGGTTAAGGAAATACCAGCAAGATCCCTTAGGATTCTCAGTGACAGACATCCAGAGGATTCCTGCAGCAAAATCCTGCCCATAAATTCAGTGTTAGAGCCCTTGAACAGGTGAGTGTCAGAGAATTAAGGCAAGTAATTCTGTGTGGAGAAGAACAAGTAAATGTTTCACAAACTTCTTAAATTGGAGGAAGCCTGGGTTCCAGTGGGGAGTTTGAGGAGTTTCCTTGTCAGAGTTTGGAGTGGGGGGGTCATTGTGTTGCTTGAAAAGCAGGTAAGGGAGACAAGGAAAAACTGCCAACACACCCACAAAGTGGCAGAACAAACCCTTATAAAGTGGTAACATATCTGGATCAAACAAACATACAACTGTGTTATGTTGCATTTTCTAAGTCATTAACACTTTTGCAAATATTTCCATTATTTCTGAGTTAACCTATTTCCCGCCTGATTTCAAATACAAAAATTCAATCTTGAATTATCTAGTCCTGCCATATATTGACACTGTAGTAGTGAACAATTTGCAGAGATGTCTTACTAAGTTTGCTAAGAACACTCAAAAATAATGTTGCATTCAAGCTTCTGATCACTGAATGTTAAAAATTTTACAGCAATATTTATAATCATGTTTTTAAAGACTTCTATCACAATCTTTTTGAAGAAATTAAAAAGGGCCAAAAGAACATTTTTCTTACATGTATGAAAAATGTGCATAGTATTGTATCTAAAAACTCCTCTTTTCCAATAATTTCAGAATTGTTTTTCTTCAGGATATGTGAAAATGTGTTCAAAAAATCACAACATTATGCCTAATAAATTTTGCCTTAAAAACTTGCATTTTTCTGTCTACTAGCAACAAATTGGAGAATATTTTCCAAATTTTTAACAGTCAGGAAATGTTACATAAAAAGTTGGCTGGGATCTTTAGCAAGTATTGAAAGCAACATAATTCTTCTCCCATAAAAATCATCTGGACATCTTCGACATAACTTTTGTAAGAGTTAAATAAATTCTAAGCTAGAAGGCAAATCCTTCACTGTTGTGCTCTGTTTATGTACTTACAGACTATAAAGTGGATCAAAACAATGAATATTTTACAAATAAAGTGATTCATAATTTATAGCTGCTGTCATTTTAGTTTACCAGCTTGAAAGACTAAGAGTCCTTTTAAAAAGCATCTCTCCTGCTTTTTAAAATCAAAACAATACAAACCAAAGGAATAAAAACACACCTCAGACCTCTACTTAAAAAATCTGAACCCCCAGTTTTCTCAGATTTTATGTAAAAGGAAACTTTCTGATAGCTCCATTATTATACTCTATGATCTCCATATGATGAGTGGCTAGGTTTTACTAAAATAATTACTCCTGTGCAGAGTCTAAGAGTTAAGGCCACACATTTTTGCAGTGTAACACATCCAAGCCACTTCATTCCAAGGGAAACTTTGCAGTTGCAAAAAACATTTGTGCCTTCATTCTGTTTTCACTTGCACAAAATTGAGTAGTTCCTCACAGTATCTTTTTCTCTTTACATGCAAAGTCATAATTTTTTTTCTTACTGATCTAGAAAAGTAAAAATTAGATTTACTTATGCAGAGACAAAATGGTTATTTAAAGCATAGAGGCAAAAAAGGAGTCTGGAGAAATTTGCTTCCTTGGTATTAATGATGTTGTACATATTTTTACCACAAGTGCAGCAGTCATTCCACTCAAAGAAATAGGCAATGGATGTGATGGTTCAGATTTAGCAGCCACAGATGGCATTCCTTTCATATCTCCAGAAACTCAGAGAGAGAAATATGATTTAGGAGATGCTCACTGCACAACTTGAAACACTGAAAAATTTAGTGTTAGGGGAAATTTTCTGAAGTCATTTTTGCAATAACCAGGCACAGTGGGTGAACTTATCCTCTCCCTCCTTTACCCCTCACTCCCTTTTCTCCCATTCAATCCACCTGATTAATAGCTAAAAGTTAAACACATAAGGAGGAACTGTTGGGTTACATTCTTTTTCCTTCTGGCTTTGTTATAGAAAATGTATCAGTCACTCATGATTAAAACTTACAACTATATTACACAGCATTACATAGGAAATTTACAGTTCAGATTTACTCAATTCCAGCAACTAAAATTTAGAACTATACCTTGAAACAACACCATGCAGAAAATGTTATTCTTTGCTTTTTGGGCCATTCTGTTCAGGCCCGCCACTTTAAATTTTTCATTTTGTAAACAGAGCCAGAAAATTTGGTTTTGGTATAGACGGTCACCTGTTGGAAGCCTTCAAAAGAGGATTCAAGCTCATAGTCCCACATGGATAAACAATAGCCCACTGCAGGCTTGCTAATTAAATATACTGCAATGAAAAATAACATTTTTCATCTCCAACTGGTCTTCCTGAAGTGCATGAAACCAACAGAATAGACACATTCAGGATGGAAAAGATTTAGCAGTCCAAACCTGCCAGTGCAGGATTTTCTTTATGATCTGGTTCCTGCAATTTTTAAAAAAAAAACTCCTGAAATGAAGCATCCATTATTTCCCTGAGGAGCCCCCCAGATCATTACAGAACTACAGATAGTTTTTCTGCCATTTATCTTACATTTTCCCATTTATTTTGGTATCAATACCCCAACTAACCAAACTTTAGAGATTGAGATCTACTTCTTCTATAGTGTTCAAAATAAAACTGAGTCAAGCTTTTCCATGTACAGATCCCTCACTGGGCAGGTGATGTGAATGCCCCTTTTTTTAACTCAATCTCTGGGCTGTTCCAAACTCTAAGCCACTGTCTCATCTCCTCCTGCACCTGCAACTTAAATAGTGCACACAAGATTTATTGCCATCATAAAAACCATGTTTACCTCGAATATGTACAGAGGCAGTCAAAAAGGATGAGGTACAGAGCAACCAGTCTGTCCTTTAAAAAAGAAGGCACCAGTAGAGGGGAAAAGCTCAGACAAGAGACATTAGACATGAAAGAGGTCTTGAAATTTGTTCATATGGAAGCTGAAAAGGGAGCACTTACTTCCTTACTATACAGGGATATGCTAAATCTTATCCCAGTGACTCTAAAAGAGAAGGGTTAAACACAGCAAGAAGTTATGGTTTCTACACAAGGCAAGATATGGCATTCATTGCCACAAAAATTAAGAGATTAAAAATATAAATGAGTCAAAATATAGACAAATTACCAAGAGACTGGTCACTGACTCCTATTGTATATAATCTTTCTTACAAAATACGTCTTAAATCTTCAAAGGTCAGCAGTAGATTGGCAGAAGCTTTGCCCAGGAAAGCAGCACTTTTATATAATTTCTTACACTTTCCCTTAGTTTCCTTAGGAGGATGCCACTAGTCACTGTCAGAGCAAGAATAGTAAGACAGATCTAACCTGATCTACTCTGCCTCTTCGATGGGGAACAAATTGAAAAGATGATTTTTCCTTGTTGACTAAGGATCAGGATGGAGATTATTAGAAAGCATTAAGTTAAGTGTCAAGTTCCCTCCAATTGGGTTTTTTTCTCCCCTAATTAAAACACACTAATTCTAAAAGAGAAGATGCCAGGAAAATGTAGTTTGGTCAAAGTGACAGGAAAATACAATTTATAAAAGATACTGTGAGGAAGAAGGCCCGCTAACCATGTAATATTAAAATAAGATTAAATAGACAGGATCCTTGTGATGCCAAAAACCTGTAATAACAAACAGCCTACAGTGTATGATATGTACCATTTTAATTAACTAATATATGTATTAATTAGGTGAAAAATGGGTATGAAAGGGTGCTTTTTCCAACTTACTCCCCAACACATCTTACTTTACATCAGACAAACTCTAATTCTTCCAAAACACTGAACAGGTGCACAAGCCTTTGCTAGAGCAGGAATTAAATATTAAGCTGTTAACCTCAAGTGTATCATTTTTGGGAAATCTTTGCTCTACAAACACACAATAAGGAGGACAAGGATGGTCACAGTGAAATTCTTTTGCTGACTGACAGGTAGGGATGTTGCTGCTGTACAGGAAAAATCACTCAACAGGATCCAGAGCAGAACAATATTCCACCCAGAAAGAACCCATCAGCTGAGCTGGCTTTCATAGCTTACCCATAAATGTGTTATAAAAATGTGCACTAATAAGAAAAACTGGTCTGAGTTTATGTTGACTTTTCCTGGTTCTGCAGAGAAAAGAAAGCAGTTAAGGAAATTGGTGACATTTTTGTTATTTGGGAGGCCATGACTGTGTCTAATTTTCCAAGTACAAAGAAAAACTGTTCTGAATGGAATTTAAATAGGCTCATCTTACACTATTAAGGTCCTTCCTTGTAGTTCTCAGTGATAATCTCCTGCTAATGCAAAATGACATTGTTTATGAAACCTGCATTATGGAAACAAACAAAATCAGAAACCATCTGAACACAGGATCAAGTAGTGATTTCTTAAGATCTTGAGCTTGAGAAGCTCTTAAATGTTTTCAGCCACTGGGAAGACAATAACCTCTACTACTACTTATTCCTTCAGATTTCAACTAAAACTTATTTTTCCTAAGTTATGTCTTCATTCCAGCCCCTGCTTGTAACACCGTTCTGGGGTTACATTGCCACAACCCTGATTCTACTGCCCTCTCACTGACAAAAAAACCAAAACAAAAAATCCCAAACAAACACAAAAATCCTTAAACAAACACAAAAATCCTTAAACACCCTAAGAGACGGAGCAAGAGAAGAAAAGAAGAAAAAGAAAAGGCAAGATGCAGGAGCAGCCTTGATCCTGAGGTCAAAGCTGAGCTGCTTTTTTGAGTTTTCCAACTCCTGCTGCACCATTGATACCAACAAATGAGAGGTTTTGAGTTCCTGCTTTTAAAGAGCCACTTCAATCACAGCACACTGAAAGGATCTGATCAATATTACTTCCAATAAAGGTTAGTAGAACATTCTATGTTACAACAGAATAAACCAGAAGGACCTGTTGCTACGGTTAATGGCTTCATCATATAAAACTCCCTTGATCAACTGTGAGTGAGAGGAAAAAAAACAAACCAGAAAAATATATTCATTCTATGGTCTGATTTTCTCTGCAGAACTCAGTAGGAGCTGCCTTGCCTGCCTCAAGCTTTTGAGAACTTGTTTTTAATAAAAGTTCAGTTTAATTTATTTAGCTTTACTTTTGCTCAGTTGTAGTCTCTCTGTGCTCACGTGTGACTGAAACTCTAAACCAACAGCTTCCAACCATTCACAGAACACAGGCTCTGCAGCAAACAAGAATATACACAGTGCATAAAAGATTCACTCATGTTTTAGCATTTCTAAGAGCTTTAGGAGGCCCTGGAAAAAGGATTTTTGAACAATAAAATATCCTCCCCTGAATTCAGCTCTTAACAGAAGAGCTTACTTTGTTTTTTATAAATAACAGTATCTAACCCCAGAAAAGCATTCTCGTACCTGGTTACTCAATTTATTCAAGGGCAAAAGATTATTTAAAATCTACCCAAAAGAAAAATCAAAGGAAGAATACTCTTACCCCTTCCCCCAAATGTCCACCTGTCATTGTCTGAAAAAAAGTCATGGCTATGGTTTGTTGGGTTCTCAGTAACTCCTCAGGACTTGATTGATATATGCATTGCTGTAGGACTAATTAAAAAGGAGTAGGCACTGTCCCAGCCAGGCTCAGAATACTTTAAATTTTCTGTTCTAAACATACACACACCCCACAGTAAACATTTCAGCTATTGTGCTTCCAACCATGTGATTTCCAGACATTACTGTTTAATTTTTACTTGTATATTTAACAGAAGACCCTTTGCCACAGCCAGCACCCTTCGAGGCACACTGTGAAAAGACTGAATCAGCACAAAGCTTCAAAATGTAATTTTATAAAAAGAATAAAATATTAGCTACTATCATCTTGCTTGATAACAAAATTAGTAAATACAGCATGGATTCCTCTAAGATTTCTAAGAAGGACCATTTCTGTAAAAAATCCAAATCCCCAGTGTACTCTTGTTCTTAGGAGCATTCACATAACCACAGTTAGCAGAAACCAAAAGTTTGGAGAAGATAGAGTTAAAATACATGAGTATTTATGAATAAACTTGAACTATTAATCTTCCAAATGTATCTGCATTTAATAATTTATGCTACAGGAGCAATACCATATCTTTTTTACCAACCAATTCCAATTAATCAACACAGCTCATTGGCAGAAATCATATGTCAAGACACAAAGTATAAAAGACAAGACGACACTGAAAAAAAAATCACTTTTTTGACACAAACATTTAAGAAAATGGAAGAAGGTCCAAGAGTGGTAAGAGAGGCTAGATTTGCTGCACAATGTGCTACTAAAAATCAGCTGTTGACTCTTACCAAATATTTTTAGAAGATTACGTTATTAACACAGCTTGACCAAACCCCCACCCAACTGACTGATATTTCTGCAGGGATTCAGAACGTGGAGAAAAGGAGCACAGCCCAACAGAGGGCTCAGAGCAGAGCAGGGCACGCAGGGCACGGTTACCTTGGCAGGCAAAGCCTCTCTCCTCGTAGCCAGCGTTGCACAAGCACTTCCCGATGGGCACCAGCCACTCTCCCTCCGTGCTGCAGTACATCTTGGGGGGCTCCTCCTCCTTGGAGTGGTTGACACAGGAGCCCCTCACCTCCACCAGCGACTGGGAGTCCATGGGCACCGTGTCTGGGAACATGGCCAGGTTCTTGACGGTGAAAGGGCACTTCTTGAAGTAGACCCGCACCGACACTAAGGCCACGCAGGCGCCCACGTCCTGGAAAGCCAGGTAGAAGCCCTTCCTGCTGATGGGCCCCACCTCACGGATCTCCGTGTTCAGCTTGAGGATTCGGTCGCCCAGGTCCATCTGCGTGAAGCTCTCGTCGGCCGCGATGGTGTCGATCTTTGTAAACTGGTGCTCCTTGAACTTGACCGAGTGGTCGTCGTCAGACTCCATGTAATAAAGGTTGAAGGTCTCTTTGCAGGTGCCCAGCACCAGGGGGATGCTGTTGCAGTCCCTCAGGGTGAACTTGAGCTCCACGTAGATCTTCTGAGCCGAGTTGCGCGGGATCCAGTTCGTCCGCAGCCAATTGTTCTGGCTGTGATCCATGACATTGCACACTTGGTAAGTCCTGATCGGAGTGTAATGCTCGTCAACACCGCTGATCTCTTCCCACTGGATACACAAAATAAGAAGAAAACAAAATGTTTTAAGATCAATTATTATACCAACAAAAATAATGTTTACACCAAAAGCTGTGAAAAAGCCAAAATAACTTTGCTTGGGCATATCTATAAAATAAACAATAAGGTCTGGTTCAACCTTCTCTTACTTTTTTCTAAATAAAAACTAAAAACATCTTAAATGATCACAGAATTCCCCATTAATAAGTCAGTTTTTACCAAGTTACTTCAAGGTGGATGAAAGAGATGCTACAGCCATTTTGCTTTACTAAAAACCTGTGGTTTCCTAAACAATAAGGAGTGCTGTCCTTTCACCCACAATTCCAGGCCTTTACAACAACTACACTCACCTAAAATGGAAGAGACCCTCAAGGACAACACACATTTGCACTCCTAGAACCAGCTTTATTTCCAAGATTAAACAAAAGCCAATGGCTCCAACTGAAATTCCATATAGTCGCAAAAAAATGTTACATTTTTACATCTATTCAAAGCATGACAATTGATTTTCCTTGCGATAAATGTACTCTGGACAAACAATAATTCTGGAAACTGGGTTGAGCTGGTCTAAGACATACTACCACTTTATCATATCTTGATTAGGTGGTTTTTCAGTGGACTTCATAGGCTGTGACACTGGAATGATTTTGGAAGAAGACAGGGTTATGATTTGTTTTTACAGCAGTCCTCAGCTGACAAACTCTCTTGACCCAAAACATGAAGGAAGGGGTTTCCTACTTGAGAATTACTCACATACCAGTCCTACCTGGTTTCCAAAGTCACACTTAAGAAAGAGGAATATTTATCACTCACAAGAAAAAATAAAAAAAAAAACAACCTCACAACAAAAACTGGAGAATCAATGTCAGAAGTCACTGCCACTCTCAAGAAACGGAGACAAAGAAGAATTTCTACCAGAAAAACATCTTCCCTCAAAAATCAAGTCATATCAACTTTCTATTTAAGATCTCAGTCTGATAATTACTTGTTTTATATAAGCACCTTTTGTTACAGGACTTCACTGTAGTGCAGACAGTAGGAGAGGAAAGAACTATTCCCACTACAGAGACAAAAACCATGGTGCAGAAGTGCTTACAGTTTCTTGGGTTTACAATGCATGTATATTACACACATATACAAAGGAAGGAAAAAAAACATGGACATATCAGAGTAGCATCTGAGAGTTCTCAGTCTCAACCCACTAATTTAAGGAAGTTTTCATCTGACTAAGAGCTGGTCTGCACAATGAAATTGTCCACACAGCACTGAAGATGTGTGGATGTGAAGATTTTAAACCATGTCATTAAACCAGTAGATAAAAGCAGTGTAAATACTCTTTCCTT
Source organism: Zonotrichia albicollis (assembly GCF_047830755.1). Classification (NCBI taxonomy): domain Eukaryota; kingdom Metazoa; phylum Chordata; class Aves; order Passeriformes; family Passerellidae; genus Zonotrichia; species Zonotrichia albicollis. Next base: position 3,336,761 of record NC_133820.1, read on the forward strand.
TAATTGAAACCAAGTTTACTGCAATTCACTTTACAGACCTGACTATACACAAGTTTTATCTCTTCCTGACTAGTTCAACAGACTTTAAAACACAATCTTGGATGTGTCTACAGCAGCTGATATGCTGCAGCATGCCATAGCAGAATCTATTCCCAAAAAGAGCCAGCAGCGCAGGGACTTTTTAAAGCAACATTACCACACTGGAGCCCATGGCCACTTGAGAGCTTGGCAGCAGCCACACAAGGATGAGCTGCTGCCCGCAGAAGAGGCAGCTGGACCCTGGCTCCCAGCCCCTGCCAGCTTCCCAAAAGCGAGTGAAGGACCCTCCTCTGACAGATGTCCTTGCACAAGCACAGGCCCTGAGCCAGCCATCCAACCCTGCCTCAAAGAGCCAGAATTGTCTCAGTGAAGCTGGATGCACTGATTTATCTGCAGCTCTTCCCTGGACAAATAAACACTGAGTAACAACACCTGGATGAAACTAGATAGGATTATATAATGAAACCAAATTTTAGAGACATTTTAAGAAGTTCGCAGTGATTCAGAAGTCATTCAGTGGTTATCATTTCCATATAATTTCTAATCAGTTCTATTTAAAATGTCCAGAGGGAGACAGAGCCAAAACCAGGAACTGGCACAGTTTAAAACATCTCCACAGGAAGATGTTAGTTTTCTGAACAAGTCTCGTGATAAATTTTTTTGCCAGAAGCTTCTTATCCAACAGACTTTTGAATGTAGATATAGGACTTGCATAACAAAGGCAGTATCACTACTATGTTCTTCACCCAGAAGTTTCAATTAATAATTTAATGCAATTATAATTTCAGTAATTTTCAATAAAGATCAAATTGCCTGGAAGTCTGTGTTAGTCCACTTACATAAACAACAAAATTTTAGATCTACCATTTAATACTACAGCATTGCTGAAGGGAAATGCCACTCTCTCAGTGCTAATTTGACTAAAATACTTTAACAGTTATAAAATTGTGGAGATTGCAGCTATTTCATTAGAAAAAGATTAAATAACTCACCAAAACTACAGGAAGAGCATTCAAATCCCAACATGTACATTTGGGAATTCAATAATGATCATTTTCAAAGTAAAAAGCAAGCAGTACATTTGCATTGCTCATACATTGCAACTGTTCCCATTAAACCTCTGTATGGCCATTTAAAGGGATCTTAATGGTAAACAGATAATCAAGGACATTGAGGGTTTTTTACTAAGTAAGGTTTCTCAAACACTTGTATTCCCATTTATTTTAATTTTATTTTGGTACCTCCCATGTCCGTCTGTTTTATTATTTTCCCTGCCTAATTTCATCCCTGGAATAGGAATTTATCTCTATTTTTTTTTTTTTAAAGAAGGCAAGTTGAACATATGAATTGCAAGTACCAAAATTGCTAGAGAGGAAATTAATAGGCAAGTCCTAAATTCTAAAATGACAGGGCTGTCCTCCTCCAAGCCCAATAGGAATGATAAATTCAAAATTTTTTAGGAAGATGTTTATAAAAGAGCGTCAGTGACTCTATGAGAGAATGATGTGGGCCACAATTTCTGAATTAATATTATTACACAGTATTTATGTCATATTCCCCTGATGCCTTCAGGCACTTTCAATACCTTTGAAGCATTTCCAGAAGTGCCATAGCACCGCTCCCTTCCCAGCATGTAATCTGGCTTTTGGAAAATGTTCTTTTTGTTTGCTTTTCACTATTTAAAATCTTCTTTGGATACTGTTAATGACAGGAAACAAGAGATTGCTTTCAGTGGCGGAGAAAAACCTCCAGATCTCCAGTGAGAGGGTCTAACTCATGTCTCTGAGTGACAAAGTTGAGCCAAAAAGGATTTTCTTCTCCAAGATCTGGCACTGTGCTGGACTTAAGCCTTTGGTTTACTTCTTGCAATTTCTTTGCAAAAGGAAATGCAATTTCTTTACAAAAGGAAATGTACAGAAGTGAATGTAGGAAGTTTCTGGGATGTCATGAGCAGCCTCAATGAAAAGCTCCCTCTCAATGTGGGAATCTAGGACATGAGTGATCTCAATTCTTGCATCCTGCCTGTGACATCACTTTTTGTGTCTTTTTATTCATCACAGTTTAAAAAAAAAAATCTGAATTACAATAAGAAACAGAGGGATATTTTGTGATTTACAATAAAACATACATGCAACTGTGTGATTGCAAAAAAATCCCCATTTTTCAGTCAGCATCACATTGCTATAAAACTCTTTAACTACAAAGTATAAAACTGCAAATTGAGATGAGCATTAGAATAATTCAACTCTAAATATAAAAAAGAACCTCCCCACATGCTGTTTAAAAGCTTAACAAAATAGTAGCAGGATGCAAGAGCTCTGAAAGGTTGCTATTAACAAAAACCCTGTGATGACCATATTATAGGAGAACGCATTCCAGGGCAGCTCATCAGTATGGAAACTTTCCTCATAACATCACCAAAGATGCTGATTCAAGGCCCATAAATGCCAACCAACTGAGATCAGAGGACAGAGAATGATCTGATTCGGGATTTTAAGAAACTTTAAAAGTACCATGGAAAATTTTTTTCTGCATTTGACATTCAAAAATCAATGAAATTACCTCAGGCCACTGGCTCTAGGCAGAGGTTTTTAGTTTTTTCTAAGTGGTAAATGGAAGAATAAATTGCATTGCAAGAGTTTTCTGATTAAGTTATACATACAGTGAAATTATCATTTCCATCACATAAACCTTCATAAGACACAGACTGTGGGTACAATCATAGCTTCAACCTAAATCTTGGTTTCTTCATAGCTAAGCAAAAAAGTTTCAGAATTGCAACCAAGACAAAATATTAATATCTTGTCTGTTGAGTGCTCAGGTGACATGAGAAGCTTATTTAGAGTACCCAGATACTAAACTTCCCCAAGAAAAACTGAGGTTTAGCATTTTACCATACACCTCGCCCCAAATTTATCCCATATTATCCAAGCCAGTCAGACCTGTGTTCCATACAGTTATGCTTCTGAACTTTTAAAGAACTGCGAAATAAAATAAAAATTACAATAAGTAATTGTCTTACAGAATCTAAGCACACATAAACAATAGTGAGAAAGCATGAGTGCATATTTCATCATGGGACTACTCAACTAATAATCAAACCAAATTGCAGAAAGCTGAGGAAAACCATCTTTTCTCCCCCATCTCTAATTGGCAGACAGAAGAGTACTTCATCATCAAATTTGTAAGGACAGCTGATTCTCACCCATCAGCAAGCAAAAGCCTCTTAATCACAGTGAGGTAAAAAGGTCACCACAAGGAGGAAAACATCTGACTTCCTAACAGACATCTGAATCCAGCATTCAAACACCCAGTCAGACAAAAAAAAGTATTTACAGCTTCATTTTTTTCCCCCTAAGCTATATATCTCCTGGAGAAGCAGGTTTTAATCTTATTTATCTCACAGGTTAAGCAGATTTTCTGGCAAGTTCTCAACACAACAGTCCCCATAGCTGAAATCTGTACTGAACAATAATTTTTATAAAAGCACCTTTGTCCACAAGCATTGAATGAACTAGGTTAGATTCAGCCTCTAAGTGTGGCTGTTCCAGAGATGGAAATTTATCCAAGGTAGATCTCACACATCTGTGGATGTGGCAGTCTGAAGAAAAAAGCGTCTTCAAGGAATTATTTCACACAATGTTAGACATGACATTTAGCTCATAACAATCAGCTCCTGTAAATTTTCAATACTAACACATATAAACAGTATCAGGTTGTCCAGCACCATCCTCTGCTTTACCTAAAGCACCACCCAGCACCAAAAACTGGATGTGGCCACCCACACAGGCAGTGGTTACAAAGAAATAATCAGGACACAGTCAATCAAAAGTGGGAAGAATCCACTTCTCCAAAGTGTTTGCTGGCTAGCTAAACAGGAATATATCCCTCACCCACATTTATGTCTCAGTTTTCTAACAAATAAATTAGGAACAAATTAACAATGGGGCAATAATTTCGTTACTATTTTAGCTATTTCTGGAACCATAATAATGATGCCTGCATTAAAAAAAAAATAATCAAAGAATGAGCAAATGCAGAAGCATCAGCAAGCAGGATTTTTTAAAAATGAAACCATTACTTAAATGGGAAAACAACACCACAACAGAGAAAGTGAAAAACATCTGTGGCACAAGAACACTTAAAAATTCACATTTGAAAAGCCCCTGCAGTTTCTTGTTTTGGATTTGCCAGCAAAACACATCAACAAAAAAAATATTTACATCAAAATGCACAAAACAGGTGCATAATATAGCATTTCCCTGCTAGCCAGTCTTTCAGAACAATGTATTTTTACACAATGGCATTTCCTAGAGAAATCCCAAACCACCCCACATTCTCCTATTGTCATTAACACAACACTCAATGGAAGTGAAATTCAGTAGTGTTGTGCTGAATGTAACTGTAAAAAGCACCAGCTGGCTGTATTAGAAATGGCAACCTTCCAGGTCTCAAATGTCTTATTTATATACAATGGAATCCTTCCAGCTGTTTAATATTTAGGGCTAATAAATATAATTGGCAGTACTACTGCACAAGGGCAAGGAACACAAATCCATATAAAACTACTTCCCAACAGAAAATCTCATTTGTTCTTAGATGATTAAACCAAAGAGGGATACAGAGTTCTGAGCAAATTTTACATAGCAGACTTTTTTTTCCCCTTTAATCCAAATAATATTTGCTTGTTTTTGAAGTGCAGAACTGAACAGAAAAAAAAAAGGCAAACCAGGCATCCTTACTCCAGCTGCTCCTGGAGCAAAGTGTCCTTCAAACCAGTGCCTTACAGGGCATAAATAAGTAAACTGGCAATGCAGAAAGACAACAAACAGCAATGTTGGATCCAGAAAACAGTCACACCATACCAACCAGTCCAGAGGTGAGACTTATTCCCAGTTTTGTGCAGGAAAATTTTACCCCTCTCGCAGGAGCAGATTAACCCCATACTGAGCAGGAGGTGAGCAGAACACAGCTAAGAATGGAAATGGAAGAGCAGAACACAGCTAAGAATGGAAATGGAAGAGTTGTATGCTGAAAAGTTTGTGTCCCTATTTCCAGATTTGCAGCAGATTTGATGATGGCAAAGCCGCCCCAGCGTGGTGTCACCCCAAAGTGACACTGCAAAGGTTCCTGCTGAGTGCAGCAGTCTCCCTCAAGCTCCAGAGGATCTCCAATTCCAAGGAGCTGGAATTTTGCATGAAAAACTGAGGAAAAGCCCCAGGATCTCTGGCCTCCAACACAATAGAAGCTTTAAGATCTCAACACTGGATGTAATCCTGCACATAAAAGCAAGAACTGTGACTCTGCCCCTTCTGAAAGACCTTGATCCCACAGAAATCTTCAACTCCCTGGCACAACCCAGATGGGGAGCTAATCTAGAAATGGAAACCTTTAATTTGGGCGAGTGACACACAGCTAATGCTTCATAGGTCCATGTGAGGCAACAATTTCATCTGAAACTCAAACAACTTCCATGACAGCTGGAGCCCACAATCAATCCCATAAAAGGCTGCTCAGAGTAATTACCATAATTTAAAGGTATTTGGGTTATTTTGGTTTTAACTTTGTTCATATGGCAATGTTCTTTTTATATCCTTTATAAAGGATATATTATCCTTATCCTTTATATATGTTCTCTTTATCTCTATTTATATCTTTTCAGCTGGGCAATTACACATTCACATATCTCCATGTTTCCACCTTTAGAATAATTTCTTAATAACTACTTGAGGAGGCTTCCTTTTCATTCATGAGTTTATCCTTTCATTAAAAATTGCATTCTTCAGTAGGGGCATTTAAATTATACTATGATATTCTTCTGAGTCGTCAATAAAATACATTTTTCCTTCTGAAGTTGCCTCTTTATTCCTGAAGAAGGCAACACACCTTAAAGAAAATAGCATCTGAAATCCTGTCTCAGCCATCATACCTCCCCTTTAATGAGCACAAGCCAAAACTAGTTATGAATATAACTGAAAAGCATAATATTCATATTGTTTCCTCCAATCCCTTGCTTGGGAAGTACAGCAAAAAAAGGCAATAAATAAAAATAGCACACGTACTATTTTTTAAATATAGCTATCATATAGGGTCTTGAAAATTAAACACATGCTAAAATCAGACAAGAGTCATTATGCTTAAAAGGCTAAGTTAAAAATACCTCCAAAAAGGTAATTATTCTTTTGTCAACTGCTGAGTCAAAAGAGAGATGGTAATTATTATATTTTTACTGTAACTCTATGGAAATTAATTTCCTCACCATACAATTAGGAAAAGTTAGTTCTGTGCACATATTTCCAGTTATTCTAATTGAAAAATATGCTTAATACAGGAACTCATATTTCATTGACATTTCATATTTTCTAAAGATAAATTTGTTTCAGCTGAACAAGGAGAAAGTAATTAGACTGGGAATTCTGGAGATAGTCCAGATATCTTCTCAACCTCTGGCTGAGACACTCTTGATTTCTCAAAGCTCTAAAACATTATTAAACAATTATTTTTCCTGTGTCAGGCTAGGGATGAGAGAAGAACTCATGCCTAATTTAATATGAGATGAATAAACAGAAGTAACTCAACCAGGATTTTAACCAAAACTCTTGAGGAGCAATGGCATTAGCTGATGTTCACAGTTCTATAGTGTAGCAGTAAATTGGAGATAGATCGTTTTCTAAAAATTCTGTTTGTTACTTGATGAATTGTCCACACTGGGAACTACAAAATAGCATGCCACAAAAATATGTAGTTTTATCTGTAGAAACAAAACAAAACAAACAAAACAAAACAAAACAAAAAAAAAAAAACCTCAAAAGTCAACCAACCATAAAAAACCCCCAAAAGTTAATCATACTTTAACAGCTTACAGGTGCGTTCACATCCAATCTTGGGTAAACAGAAGCTCATTAGACAAAACAGCTGACAAATACACAAACAAATACTTGGAAAAAAAAAATCTGGTCACAGGTCATTGAAAGCCCAAGGAAGAGCCAAATGTCTCTAGGAATAGGACACTCCAATTCTAAAAGGTATTGTCATGTTTTAGAGTAGGCTCACAAAGAACTGCAAATTCAAAGGTCATTAAATAGAGATATTTGTGTACTTGCTCTGTGGGAGTTAGAGAGACATCAACAGGAACAGAAACTCCAGAGCTATAATCCTACTCACCAAATTCTTCCATTAGGCCTTGCATGTAAATATGAGGCTTAAATTTCATTTTCTAGCTCACAGTGGAGCACAAAATGCTTCCAGAAATGCACTACAGTAATTATCAGTGGCACCAATACCTTACTGCAGAGATTAAGCATGGTTCAGAGAATTACCCTAAAGATGAAGAGTGTTCATTAGGTGTAATGGCAAAAATAGTTCCATATATTACTTTTATTTCCTCAAGCTTCATTTCTTTGTCATAATGTTGGATATGAACACACTCAATAGTACTGCACTGCAAGTTTGGTATTCAAACACTCAAAACTGCCTCACTTCTAGGTCCTGCTGTTAGAAAATCAAGTTAAGTTTTCACTGCTCTCAGTAAGACACTGATTACCTGTACGTGAAAAGCTCAAAATGAAAACAACTGCACAGGAGAGAGGTTTGTTATTTTTTAACACAAAGCACACTAAATATATGGAAGTCTACTGGGAATGTGCATCAATAAATGTGTGTTTGACTCGGTTCTCTGCATTTGGGACTGCAGAGAGGGGAAAAAAAATTCAGACAAAGATTTCAGTGTTTTATTTACTTTGCTGGATTGTAGTCCAGAGGTGAAAGTTTACTCAGAACCAGAATACAATGAGCCCCTGTATTTGCCATCCAGGTAGCCTTGCAGAAGTAACCACATGGCCTTCCAGGATGTCCTGATGACCTCCAGAGGAATGGGTGAATCACAACCCAAAGGAGGACAGACAAACCAACCTTCTCCCTATCTCTGGTCTTTTCCTGCCCCAAGGTCAGGGACTGTGTCAAATGATTTATGTTTCTGATAAAGAATCAATTTCAAGGCTCTGAGTTAAGGCCATCACAGCCTCTCTGGGTGAGTTAAGTCTTTGAAGTCTCATAAACCAGAGATAAAAATTATATTTTAATATACTTGATTAGACAAGCTACCACATGTATGCAACACTCTTTCAGAACTTCAGCTTCACTCCCTTGCTTCCCAGGGTCCCACTGAACCATTGTGAGAGTGAAAATCAAAACCCACAAAGAACCTGAGCTGTCAGGAGTTCCTTCCATTGCTGGCATCAGAATTCTCCCCTAGAAGATGGATGGGACCTAGTGAGAAAACCAGGACATGAAAACACTTGGAATGTGCTTCAAGCCACAGGAAACAGGAAAAATCGAGTATCACTGCTGATTTATAACCCATGAAACGCAGGCAGGAACACAGATTTACTGATAGGCAATGAAGTCCAGAAGTGCATTTCAGAGTTGTTTCATATTCACGTCCCAGAGCCAACATCCCAACTGGGAATGTTTTGGGAAATGAGAACTCCAGCTTGAACTGAACCCACATGCCACTTAGAGCAGCAGAAAAAGAGATGGAGAACATAGGAAGCTGATAACCATAACAAGAGAAGTTCTATTTTTCAAGTGATACTGAATGAAATATTGCTGATGAACCACAGTGGTGCTGTATCCAAAAGGAAAGGAGTCATGCAAACAAATAAACCTTCAAATAAACATTGTCTTGGACTACACCAAGCCTCATATTCCATATACCAAAATTTCAAGTGTAAAGACTAAAATTTTTGTCATGAAAACAGCAATTTGTGCCCCAAGCATACCAAAATTTTTTAATCCATTTCAATTGTCAGAAAAAACAAGAAAAATAAAACTAAAAACCCAAAACATACCTTTGAACACAAAGGAGTATTTTATGCAGGTGATGTTAAACACACACTTTATACCTGGGAGTTTCATAATTTATGCATTAAACATTCTGGAATATTCCAATCTGCTAATTTTAGATGCAATATTATTTTCTAGTAAATGAGAAATTGTGTTTACTGTAATCACACTGCACTTATTTCACTCCATAAATAAGAACACTTCCAATAGAAAAATAATTTTGTTGCCATTATTGGTAAGACTGTTATTTACTTAAATTGAGTACAAAAAGTCAGTGAAAAAGCTGCAAAATAATTTTTCACATGCCTAAATATAATTTAAACACATTTAACATTTCATTCACTATATACAGAGATTTTTGGAAAGAAAATAATAAAATACTATTTATATGCTTACTGATACCACAGTTTTAGAAGAAATTGCTTAGACTTAGAACTTCTGCTAAACATAATTACGTGAGCAGAGAGTCCAAGAAGTTAAAAATATAAGAACTCTTTTTTTAAAAATAGTAAGGCATAACTTTCTGTTATAAAGGCCATATTCTATATACCACATGTATTTATTTTGTATTGTAATTTCTGTCTTTAATTAAAGCATTTTTGACCTCTATAAAAATGATAAATTGTTTGTATTACTCTGTCTGGGACATTTTGGATACAAGCTTGTATTTCTCAAGATGGTCTAATACAATGTTATAAAGCATAAATTAAAATTCACTGCCCTTAAGAAATAACCACTGTCCGGGTAAGGCAAAGTAAAACAACACAAATAAAATACTTGGCTAAAATACACTCTCTCTCTGATGTCTTTTTCCTGTGAAGAGTACAGAAATGTGCATCTGACCTCTAAGCACCACATGGAAAAGTGAACTTGCACAGTAAGGGAAGTCATGGCCCTACACAGCTTAACTGCTCATTCTGCTCAGTCCTGTTCCTAAAGTGCCCATTCTGGGAGCTGATATGAGGAAAAATCTGTCTACATGTCAACCTAGCAAAAACACACCAAAAACAGAACACAGGGAAACAAACCAACCAAACAAACAGCCTTAAATAAAGACACAGAAATGACTGCTATGATCAACAATCAAAGTGTTAATTCCAGTTCCTAGGCTGGGACAGGAAGAGAGGGCTGGAGAGTAGAGAAATCCTGAGGAATCAGTCTCCATTCCTGTGAAAATAACTGAAAAAGCAATCCTAGGAATCACTTCCAAGCAGACAAAGGACAAGGAAACCATCAGGAGGAATCAGCAGAGTTTCACCACTTTCTCCCATAACAAGCTGACAGAGAATCTGAGAAAACACAGTTGAGCAGACAGGGAGGAGAACTGAAACTGAATAGCCAAGTTTAGGAGGCTGCGATCACAAAGTCTGTATGGAGACACCCCAAGAGTCTAATCCTGTTCAACATCTTCATCAGTGGTCTGGGTGATGGCGCTGGGAGCACCCTCAGCAGTTTGCTGGTGACACAAAATTCAGAAGAGTGGCCAAAATGCCAGAGGGTCATGCTGCTACTCAGGGGACATTGACAGGCTGGAGAGATGGGCTCAGAAGAACTGCAAAAGGTTCAGCAAGGGAAGTGCCAAGTTCTGAAGCATAGGAGGAACAAAATACTCAGAACTTTCCCTTGGCAAAACTGGATTCCTTTGCCACATCATTAGCTCACCATGACCCAAACAGCAGATGTGCACTTTGGTAGAGACATCTAGAGCCACAAAATTTCTTTCTAGACTGTTTCCCCTCTGTCCTGAAGTGACTTTATGATGCTGAGTTTTATCCCCACTCATATGTTTAGCCCAGAAATAAGTTTTGCACCTTTAAGATTGGTTCTGAGAGTGAAGGTAGCGAGAAGAAGTGCGGAGTTTGTTTTCAGAAACTGCACTCACTCCTCCCCGTTGCTGCGTTGTCTGCAGCATGGACAGACAGCAGGACAGAGCTCTCCTTTGCTTTTAGTTAGTTTTTAGCTAGCTGAGGCAGACAATTTCACTCGACTGTGGTTTTTCATTTCCTTGGAACTGATCAGTCCTGCTCTGGGCTGAAAACCCAGAAAACACCGGGAGCTCACCCCTGAGGCCCGGCAGGCCAGGCCTAGGCTGCGGCATTTGCAGCACCAGAGGGACTGATAACAAACTGAGCAAACTACAGCCCACAAAGGGGACTTGCTGAGTTTGCCATCTCTCCAGAACAGTGAGAGGTTTTCCTGTTTAATATTATTCATTTTTCATGCTTGTGAATGAATTGCTTTTTAAACAGATTTTTCCACCTTTCTCCAAGGAAATATTTTGCTGTACCAGCTGGCAGAGAGGCCGCTTGAATTTGTGTTCTTGAGGAACCCCTTTAGAGGTTTTGTCCCAAATTTGCCCTAAACCAGGGCACCCTCCCAGGATGGTATCACTCAATGCACTGCAGCAAGGATCCAGCACTGCTGCTTTCCTGCATAATTCACAGCCACCTCATGGTGATTCTCAGGAGAGCCCCCGGGTGTGGCACAGAGCATTGGACCGTGCAGGTGAAATTGTCCATCTCAGCAGCAGCAAAGCACAGCACAAACAGCACAAACACAATGAAACAGTCCAGCCCTGCAGGTGATTTAAGGTTAAACCAGTAACTCAGCAGCTGTGCAGGCACACAGGTCACAGAGTTGCTTCATTAAATGATGATGAGAGGACTTCCATTCCAGCCAAGCATGAGAAAACAGAGTGTGCCCTGAATACCTGTGCAAGGCCTTTTGTTCCTACATAAAAGCACTTTCCCAGACACCTTCTGTGATTCCTCAGACCCAATGAGAATTTTCTGTTCCTGGAACCTAAGGGCCCTGTCTCCTCCATCAGCAGGGAAGGTATCCTCACTCCACAGCAGGAACACCATCTCTGTCAACTATTTCCAGGCTATACTGAGCAGCCACTTATTTAAATAATTGTAATTCAGTCATGACAGTGATGCCTTGAGAAGGCTGCCCTAGAACACAGGTTAAAGAATAAAGTAGGGATTTATTAGAAGGCCTCAATGGATGCACCTTGGGCAGCACAAGAGTCCTGCCAGGGCCACACCCAAGATGAACCAAAATGGTCCCAAAATGCCCAAACAGTCACGGGGTCTCTCACTTTGATCAGTTCTCCTCCATATTTGCATATTGGAGATAACTGTCCAATTACAGCTTCAGCCCATGAATTCCCATCCTTCTTGTTTTTCTCTCTTCAGCCCCATGGTGTTTGTGCTCTTGAGCTTGAGATTTGGAGAAGGAATTGTTTTGTCTCCCTACTCTGTGAAGAGAACTTACCATCCCCTAATATGAAGCTCAAAAGTACACAGTAAAGCAGCAGAGAATCTGAAAAATATAAAAGCTAAAATACTGAGGCATGAACAGGAATTCTGGAGTGACTGCACATGTGTGTTCCGAGGAAGGAATCAAACAAACCTATGCCACAGAAACAACCTAAAATCCATGCAAGTGTATCTGGTTTATGATCACAAAATACAAAACTTAAAATTGAAAATTAGATAGAATTGAAATTATTTAGGATGCACTAAATTACAAATAAACTGATATTTGCACAATAAAGGCAGATTAGCTGTGGAAAAAGGACCAGATCTCAGAAATATCAACCCTAAAAAGTAGGTCACCTGAAGAAAAAAAAGTTTAATGTTCCTAAAAGTGACGTAATGGCATTTTTTTTTGTAGCAGACAAGTACAGGAAAGTATTTTTGCTGCTACCTTTATTACTTGAAAAGTGGTAGTACTGAGAAGGACCAATTCCATTGTGAAAGGCATAATAGGAACATGTAAGAATGACTCATCTCTACCCATAAGAAGTTTTGTTTGAACGGTAGATGCTATTTTATAGCACAGATTTGAGAGAGAGGGCCCCATGCCTCTCCACAGTGAATTATCACAGCAGAAAGAATAGAACATCTCTCAAAACAGAAGTTCATGTTTCATCAGACTAAACAGTATCTGTAATGTCCTGGTTTAAAATAACTACAAGCCAGAAAATTCAAGTGGACTTTTCTGTAACACTCGAATACAAATGTCTGAGCACACAAATGGAGTGAGTCATCTTTTAATGACATTATTTTCTGAAAATAGAGGCCTGAGCTAAGAAAAGGGCAATCAAAACTATACAGAAATTCCAGCCTTTGACTGAAGTAGGGAAGAAAAGTTGAAACAAAGTGTCATAAGAACATTTAGTGGAAAGCATTGTTGGCTTTCGCTGGCTAAGAAACAAAAAACCAAAGAAGTCTGTTGGGAAAAAAAATTAATTTGATTCTTTGTCTTACACCTGGAAAGGAAAATATTAAATATGGCACAATGTTAAACATCTATACAAAAACCCCTGTGATCCAGGAACCTATACCAGTTTAAATTACCCTGTGCAATTTTTTCGTTTCACTTAACCAGAAAATCTCAAACAACCCAAAACCCTACTCTTTTCTTGCAGGAGTACAATACATTATTCAGCAGTCATTTAAAAAAAATTAAAAACACATTTATCTTCCTGAAAGTTGGTAACTGCTGAACACAACAAATTGTTCTATAATGCAGAAATGAGGCAAAGAAATATTCCCTATGCTAATTTTGTGCCAGCCCACTCTCACTCTCACATTCATTTTCCAATGAGGAAGAACTGGTTTCCTTAAAAGTAACTTCTTGTGGTATTCTGTTGGGTTTATCTTGCCTTTTTTCTGCTTGGTTGCCCTTTTTCTTTAAGGGGAGGAGTGTGGGACAAGCACAACCCAGCAGCTCCCAGGTGATAGGAACCATTCGCCTGCTCCCTTGGACAGCAAAGCCCCTTTGCGTCCATTCTGCACAAACAGACCCCTAACAGCCCTGCAATTATCAGTAATTTCAATCAAGTGACCAAAGGAAAGGTTGACTTGGAGAAAAAGAAAGCACGGCGACCAATTAATGTGTCAAAGCAGCACTCTGCTCTGTTAATGAAACTTTAGCAAGGACACGAGAGTGATTTTTGGTGTCCAGGCTTGAGGACCAGCACTGAGTTAGATTAAATAATTCCATTTTATTTCCCCAGGCATCAACAGCACCTGAATACCTCTGCCAGTGTCCCCTCTTGCCCAGCAGGAAACTCAAAACATCTGAAGATGGGTAACAACAGAAGGAGCTCGTGGCACAGCACTGAACAGGAGGGAGACATAATGAACAACCTGGTTTTTCTGTTTCAGGTCATACAAAAAAAACCATTAAAAAACACCGAAAAGCTCAGCCCAAAAGCTCCCCAAAAACAAACAAACAAAACGCCCCCAAACCAAAACAAACAAAAACTAAAACCAAACAAAAAAAAAAAATCCAACCCAGAAAACAAGAGCCAAACCAAACCAAAATCTATTACCTAACCCTCTCCACACACCCCAAACTCCGTGCAAATGCTGGAATGCACAAGATAACCTTTGAGGCAGCTATTCTCATGCTCAGTCCATATGTGACAGATTGAGATGCTAACAATAAATAAGTTTATTTGCTTCAAAGAATGTGTTCTTCTCCTCAAAAAAACTTATTGCACTCTGCTTCCATCTGGGTAAAACCAGTACATGGTTCAATCCTATTGCCTCAGAGAAATTATCATTTTCGGTTTGTTTTTTATGGGAAAGGAGTACACTGAAAAAAACTAATAATAACAAAACCAATAACTCCAAATTACATGAAAATATACCACAAAGATTTTCCCATCACAAAAAAAAAACCCATGAAACACTGTTCAAAGAACATACAAAAAACCCCAACAAACATTCTTCCTCTCCTTACTTGCCATAAGAGCACTTTTTTCCTCAGAAGACATCATTCACCCTGATTAGTTTATATCACAAAAAAACCCAAAAAACCACATTAAATATATTGAAGTGATTTGTGAAGAGTAATTTTCTAAGTAAAGAGTCAATTACTCTTGTTCCTATGACCACCTAAAATCTAGTTAGTTTCAGGACCACTGAAGAGTCTTTCCAGACTGAATTATTTACCTGAATAAATCTGGCAAGCTTCCCATTTCATTACATTGAGGTGTGGAAATCCACCTGTGCTCCAGGGTGCGCAGACATGGTGATACCACCTAATTCAGTGATTATACCTCCTTCCCACAGGACCCTTGATTTCTAGAAGAATGGGAAATCCTGATGAATGGCAAGGTCGGCTCTGGATTCTGATACTTCCAGAGAGAGATTTTGAAAATTTTACTCCAGATTCTGGCCACAGGTCAAGGACCCCCTTGATTTTGTAGAGAGGAATGCAGCATCCTCTTAGGACAACTGTTCTGCAGAGAGAACACCTGGGTCAGCTGCAGGAGCTCAGCAGTCATGGGAAAAGGCAGAATCCAGAATGAAGAAGACAACAAGAGAGGCTCTGAGCAGCAATTCAAGAGACTCTGAATTGCTCAGGCTTTCATTCATTTCACCTTTTACTTATGCCATCTTTGGCATTTAAGATAAAAATAACCCCTGCTAGGTAAATATTTTGCCTGAGTGAACAAGGTGCATAGGCAGTGAATCAGCATTTAATACTTGAATTTACTTTTATTTAAGTTTCTGGACTAAAGGCTCTGAACATAGAGTGATTCCCCACATTTTCTTTCCCCAGCCTCATCCCACATCAATACAAAGCAGCAACTCCAGAGACCACTGAGATGAAATAACACACAAACAAAAACCTTTAGTGATTTTAGGTGATTTGGACACAGCTCTTAGAGACGTTTACAAGAAAAAGTATCTGATCACGCAAACTTGTTACCCCAGCAGAACTTCTCTTAGGAACAGAGATCTGGCTTGGATAGGCTAAAAACACCCCATGACTCATATTCTGCCAAGGCATCCTCAACATAATAGAGTTCACTGCCCAAATAGGTGTAAGTTTCTGGTGAAATATTAGGATTGGCATTAGAAAAATCACTAGAAAAACATTAATTACATGTAGAAGCAGAAGGTTAAAGACCAGCTAGAAGTTAGAAAACTTATTATATGCATTCTATTGAAGTTTGCAAAGTGTTTAAGGTCCAATCAAATGCATAAAATGCCTTTCACCAAGAAACGCTTTTAAAACACAACACACGCAGCAGCAGATGACAAGCTCAAAAATTTAAATCCTTATTGTAACAATTCTACTTGAAGCACACACAGAACTGAATAAACAGATCAACCCTCAGGCTGTCAGCTCTCCCCTAAATTTATACCTTGTGTTTCAGTCTAAAAAATGTTTCTTTAGAGCCACATTTGTCGCAGAGAACTTTTCTCACAGTGTTGTAATTTCAAGGTTGTGAGTAGAAGCCAAATAATCTCTGGATGGAGAGACTGCTGGTCACAGCTCAGGTATGGAGTCACTGACCTGAGCACTATCTTGCACCCTATTTTAATCCATTTACTAGGAACAAATTCAAAACTACTAAACTTTTGTTCACTAGTCCAACAAGATACAAATGTGTGGGAGTCCAGAAGATAAGGGAATATTAATTAAAAAGAACTTTCTCCCTCTTCAATAAACACATCTAATTTCAAAAGAGCCTCACACCTACCTGCACCTAAACCCATATATAGTGAATTACACAGATAGAAATGAGCACTCAAGCCAGAGAAAGAAAACACCTCTGAGGACCTCAGAAGCACTAACTAAGCTACAATGCAGGAATCTGAACCCAATCTTTCTGTTTCTGCTTTAGCTTTGCTCTGATAATGACACACAGCTGTATTTACACCGCTGAATATTGACATCAAATGTGCCTGCAACCTGTGTGAGATAAGCAATGCATCTTGCTCATTTAACATTAACTTTTGGCTCTGCTGACCTGAGTTTTCAAGTGCTCCACCTTAATAACCCCTTCATTTTCCCAGCCCTGAATAGCTGCACACACAGCGTGCAGACCTGTTTCGTGTTCACAGTGCTGGAATTCCTCCTGCACTTTGATCATGGCCCAGTGAGTGGTAATTTTCTATGTTGAACATGTCAGTCTGAAAAAAAACCAAAACAAAACCAACAAGAACAAACTGTTCCCAGTCTCAGAAATCTAAAAACAAAAAAATCCACAGTTGCCAAAGTTATCTGCTTCTTATCAAGATCCGTGTTTGGCACCAGATGCATTTGATTCATTCATCATTGTCACTGCACTAGCACACTAATTATTTCAAATTGTTTCCTCAGGCAGAGGTCTAGGACAAATGCAAGCAAGCCAAAAATAGCAGTTATGAATAATTATGCATCATTTACCTCAAGGCCTGGGCCAGGCTATCATTAAAACTTCTTCTTGCCACTTGTGATCCCGACTAATTGTGGACTTTAAATTAGTTCAAGATTACTTTTTTTTCCCTAATACAATGCCCACATTTAACCTACCTATTAAAAGTTTTCTGATGCTTTAAAAACTCCCAATAAAATGTCAACAAGGTTCCTTCTTTTTTAACAGTGCCTTTGTATTTCACAGCCTGACAACAAGTTTGCTAACAGGAAAAACTTCAGAGACAAGGTCAGCAACCTCACTTTAAGAGACTGCTGGAGAAGGTTCTTAGAAAAGCACAATTCCTCAACCTCAAAGTAAATCCTGATGCTCCAAAACTAAAGCTTTTTTAGCCCCTAAAACTTTCCCTATTACAATTCTGACTCCTTCTTAAGGCAGGAAGAGAAGTTCGACAATACTGACTTTTCTAACAACAACCAGAAGAAATTGATAAAACACTTGCTCCCTCAAATTCAGAAGTGTCTGTTTAATTTTACAGATAGCAAACTCATTAATTCCAGTGGGATCCAAAATGTAGATGCTTTTGCAGAACCAGAGCCTTGTTCCATTCATTGTAATGAATGTACCTGCCATGCTCTTGTCATGCTTTAACTATTCAAATTGCAGGTTTAAAATAAAAACAGCTGAAAAAAAAGGGAAACCCACCCTAAGATTTCCAATGGAAGAAATATGTATCTCATTTTAAAAAAAAGTGTACATACAACTGATAATTGCTAACCACTCTCCAGTTAGGGAACACAGCACACGCTACATTTTGAGACAACACAAAATGTGCAATGGTAGCCAGAGCTACTAATAAAAAATTATAATTTTTTTATTTAGAATTACATTATTTGCAATTATAAATCATGAATAAACATCCTCATATTCGTCCATTCAGGCACCCAATCATCAGACCTCTCAGGGACAAGAATACTCCACTGTTCAGCAAGCAGTGGAAGACATCAAGGAACCAGACCAGCCAAGCTCTGAACCCTTTGGAGCTAAGGATGTGTTTATGTGATCTTTTGTGACTTTCCTTAAGCAAGACAATAAAAAATATCAGAGCAGAGATTAAAAAAAAATAAAAAGAAAAAAATTAAATTAAAATATAAGATGTTATTAAAAAGAAAACACACACAGGAAAACATGAAGTCAAGCTGTCTTCGGGATAGCTTCTTAAAACATTAGTCTCAAAATAGCTCTGCTATTAAAATCAGATGTTCTTAAAATATTAATGAATTACACACAGTGTGATCAGCTCTATAGCTGACACACAGTTCTGCACCAGGCTTCTGGCAGAAGACAAAAGAAGCCAACATGTTCTAAATTGGTGTTTACTAAGTTTCCTAAACAGGAGAAGAAAAAATAACAGCAATGTCTCAATTCTGTGTCCAACTTCCATGTGGTCAGTTCACTGTTATGGATCTCCTACCACTGCAGTTTGTTATTTACCAGTCTGCCTGGGTTTGCTCTAAGGAGTAAGGAAGTGCTTTGCAATTTGTAGAATAGTTATTTACAGAATAGATATCTCCAGGTCCTTCAAGACTGAATTAATTCTACCATGGAGGACTAAGTTCTGGAATTCAAGTGACCTCTTCAACTTCTGTTTTCCACAAGGAGAAAAAAGCATAAACTCATCTTTCAGCTCTTTCCTATCCATCACACGCCCCTTCTATGTGAGGTATAGACTGCCAAATGATCCTCAAAGAAGTATTTTTATTATGAACGACTCAAAAGCTTTGTTATGAGCAGTTTTCAAAACAACTAAAATGAATAGGTAAACAACATCGAGATATTGCTTAGAAACTAATGAAATCTTACCGCAAAACAAATTAATATAATGGATTATACGACAAACTGCATTATAACACCACGGGCATCTTAAATAAAAATCTCTCAGTAAGTGTCATCAAATAAACACACTCATTTTTCCAACTACAATCACAGTGATGCTGTTGCATTATTTTTCTTCCACATGCCTCTACTCTTTTTTTCCAGACAATGCTGCACTCAAGGAGTTTTATTTCACATCTCTTCCATGTTACACCCTCAAATTACTTGTCATAAAACATCTGCTTTGAGCAAAACAGTATCTAGGAAAAAAAAGAATAAATAAAATCCTATTCACTGGAAGGAAGCTTAAAACCACAGGACAATGAAGTATCAGGTATTTAAGAGAAAGTGGAACAAATTCAGAGATGCTGTGAGCCGTGGTGTCAATTACACACAGCCAAACACACATAATTCAGGGTGAAAAGACACAAATAAGCAGGCTATCCCCTCACCCCACCCGGCTGTCTCATTTCACAGCAGCACAACAGACTGAGATTCCCTTTTCTAGGATTGCATTCCCATTCTGCAGGGCTCTGCTGCCTCCAGGAACCACGGCCCAAGGTAGCTCCAGAGTGCCCAGGAGGGTCTGGGGGAGTTTATCCTGTGCAGGAAGCACAGGGCCAGGAGAACAGTGGGCAAAGGGACAAAACTCCACTCAAATGCAAAATTTGTCAGTGTTTGACCTTCAGCTGTTTGGGGTTTTTTATCTGCGAGCTAATTTTTCATTCTCATTTTTCCCCATCCATGCTGCAGTTGCTGAGTACAGTAAATCTCTCCTTTTTTTTGGGATGTATAATCTCTTTTAATATCCTGTGCTGTCTTATCACACTGCAATCCTCCCCTGTAATATATTGTCCATAAATTTTTCAAATGATATGAACTTCACCAGCTATGGAAATGATTGAAATACAACAGTAACAATTTTGTTCTAACAGAAATATTCTAGGGAGGCTTACACTTGTTCTTGACACAGAAGTAACATCTGGGTCATGCAAATTTAAAAACAGAATAAAATTACTTTCAAACTCTTAAGTCATAAAAGACACAATACCAAAGATTATTCTTTGTCTGATTTCTTCTGATTTATGATATACATTGACTTGATCATTAAAGGAGGTGCATAAGCAATTCAAGTCAAATATGTGTAATTAAAATGCTAAAACTCAAAAATGTGAAGTGACATTGTTACTGCTGAAAAATATATCAGCCATAAACACATCATGTCGATGGCCTATAGATCCTCTGCCACAAGTAAGAATGAAAGTTAAATTAGGTTTTGTTGAGATGTGACATAATAAAATTTTAAAAAGCACAGTAATCCACCATGTTAAAATGCAGTTCTTTCTAAAATGATCCAGCTCACTGACTGAGATGTTTAATTTTTGCTTCTTTTTCCAGCTCTTTCCCCAGATAATTTCACCAAACTCAAGCAATTGTATTTGTTAACTGGAACTCTGGTTTAGGTCAATTACAGCTACACTTCCAGCTGCTAATGGTGCCTTTTGAAAATTGCAACTTATTTTTCATGTCCCCAGCTTCCACCAATCCCAGTGGTGCAAATTCTATGGCACACTCTTATGCAAAGCAGGCTAATGACCCCAATTGGTTACAAAAACTTAAAAATGTGGATTTTTTTCCTGCAAGTTACTCTTTTGACAGACCTTTGGAGAGGTCTAATGACATATCTTACACAAAACTCTTCTGCAACTGTAGGCCAACACCCTCTTAAATTTCCGATGACAACAAGCACAAAAAGCCAGAGGTAATATCAAAAACTGAGTCTGCCCTCAGTACAAATGTCCAAATGCTTTCCAAGTTCCAAAGATTCTGCAATAAGCTGCATTTATGTAGTTTGATGACTTCTCAAAGAAACTGTTTGAAACTATTCATAGTTGTGACATTAAGGCAACAGAGTTTCAAGAAGACATAGGAAAAAATGAAATGGTAGAAGGTATAGGAAATTATCACCTAGACTTTAACCCTGCATACCCAGTAAAAACTTTTGTAGAAGTAGCCATCCATTAAATCTTATTTTGTTATGAAAACTATGAAAGCAAGAGATTTAATGAAGACTTAACTTCTCAAAAGGAGGAGAGTGGTCCCAAGACAAATCACCCCGTGCCAGTGAAACCAAATGAGTTGCTCAAAACAGAAGGTTGGAATGTTCATTTCTTCATAGTAATAAAAAGGTAGGAAGTAGTGAAATAAAGAATAACCTTTAAGAGCAATAAGAAAGTAGTCAAGTTCTGTAAGGCAGATATCACATTGCACGTTGTCAATAAACTGCAGTACAAAATCAATGTCTATCAAATTAATTTCTTATTCACTCTTGTACCATCAATCACAAGGAACTTGATATCAATACAATGATCTGGTCTATAGCCTTCATCTGAATTAAACTGAATTCTTTTAATACTGGCTGCTTGCTTCGGGAATAGCAAAGCTTCTTTGATTTGTGAGGGGTTGGGATTTCTTTAACTTCTGTTAAAATAAAAATCTGATTTCCACAAGTGTTTACATATATTGCATTTGGCTGCTCTGATTCACCAGCAGCAGAAGTTCTAGTTTAATAAATATAAGCTTATTTTGGATGAATCTTTTAAAAATATCATGCAAACACTAAAAAATACCAACTTGTTTGCATAGAGAAAAGACAAGATTTGTATAGCAGGCCTGGTAAAAAACCTTGAACAGCCAGGACCTAATGCAACTCACAGATAGGCTATGAAATATGCACTGCACTGCATACAGTATTAAATGTATATAAATTTGTAGGGCTTTTTGATTTTCAACTTCTTTATCAGAGAAGAGTGAGTGTGTGCATGGCTATAAAGATATTTGCACTCATAGAAAAAAAGAAAAAAGGACAAGAGAGAACTTGTAGTCTCTGTCCCTAAAATTGTAAGCAAAGAACTATTAGAATTTTTGCTTTATACTGTAATATCTTTGACCAGGACTCTGTATTTATTTTACCCATTAAGGTATCTGCTGAATTATGAAAAAAGATACTTAAAAAAAGAAAAGAAAAAAGGGAGAAATGCTGCTGTAGAAGGAGTCACTGCTTCAGGAACACACAGCCCTCTGGAGACAAAGGACCATGCTTCCCTACAGACCCCAGAGCAGAAAGCAAATATGGATTCTCTTCCTAGTTTCATAAACAAAAGGAAAAAAAATAACCTATAACCCACGCATGTCTCTTTCTCAGTTTGCAGCTTGTTCATATATTATTATGTATTTTAAAGATTGCACCCTTCATTTTTCTTCTTTTCTCCTTCTTCCTGAATTTCCTCTTGGTCTCTCCCTCAGTTTCACCTTTGTTTGCTCCTTTTTAAAATCTATTATATTGTGATCTCCTGTCTTCCCCTATATCCCTGTTCATTTCAGTGCACAAAATGTCAAGTGGCACAAAAAACCTAATTCTAAACTTTTCTCTGTCAGTTATTCCAAGACCATCTTTCTTGCATTATTCTTTGTGTACACATTTCTAGAGATTTGTGGACACTGAAACAATGTTTTTAACCTAATTTTGGTTATATGCAAACTCCACATTAATCAAATTATTCTGGGTTACTTCTAAGCATCTTCACTTTTTCTTCTTTTTATTTGCCCATTCTCTCTCAGATAATACAATATATCTTAAGTATTTATTTTGACCTTTTGGCATTCGTACTTTATTGTCATTTTAATAACGCCATTAGCCATTCCCTAACCTTTCCAGTTGTCCAGAATACCATATCCATTGCTCACACCAGCCATCAGTGGTTACTTATTACAATTCTGCATTCATCCTCTCTTCACAACAAAGGCATTTACAGTCACATTGAACCAATGATTCCTCTTCAGACACTCACTCCACTCTGTCCTTTCCAGCCATGACTTTGTTCTACAAAGTCTGGCATGGTACATGATGCCAAAATGTAATTTATATTCATTTTGGTTCATGCATTTACAAAACATTACTCACATTTAGGAAAAAAACCCAAAACCACAAAACCTTCACATTAACTCCTCTCTTTGAAAACCTTCACATTAACTCATCTCTTTGTTATGTTCAGTGCAGAAGCATTACCTACACAGAGTCATATTTTACTCTCCGCTACAATGAAAATTCAGCACAATTCAAATTTTAATATGAACAAGGCATAGACAAAGAGAAATAAAACCCTGCCAAAAGTCACTAAATGAACTTGATTCCTAAATACAACACATTGCAAGAGGCCATGACAAAACCTGTTTACTTTTGGTCACAGTACTGCCTTGAACTCAACTAGGGAAGCAGGTTAAACAAACCTACCCCACATTTGGCCAGTGTTTGTAAACACCTCTATCATGCACCAGTTCCAAGGCATATGGTTTTAAAAAGTTCACTTCCAAACATTTCAGAAGCAATTACATATACATTTTATGTTAAATATAAAATAGGGTGGCAGATAGAACCCTGCAAAACTTTTGTACATCAAGCATTACAAGAATCTCTGAACCTTCAGTTCAGACACTTCCTTGCTCCCCTGTTGAATCCTCCTTATTTTTCAAAGGACATAAACACAAAAAATTACACATTTAATGGAAATTATATACTTAATAGCAGATTATATTCCTCTTTTTCACCTTCTATATAAGAACCTGTCATTCTTCAGATTAAAACACAACTCTGAGTCAAGTAAAACTTTTTGTGTTTTCTTTGGTCTGTTTTCAGTGTCTCCACATTTCAGCCTAGGTAACAGAGATTACAGACCTTCCACTTTGTGTCTCTGTTAATAGTGGTTTACCCCAGTAAATTAGCTCTATGGGTTTAATGCTGCCCTCCACCTTCTAAATCTAGACATTGCAATACTGCAGTCACATGCAACAACTGAATTTTCAAAATGTAGCATGCAGTATATGTCAGATTTCCTAAAAATCTTATGAACACCAACATTCAATATTTACTGTTTTCAAAACATTTTCCATTCTCTCAGCTTCTGCTTCCATTTTCTCTATCAATACTTTATTACAAAAATCCCAAGCTCTTCAGGAAGTCAGTGGGGCAGCATAATTCACCCTCTGCTTGCTCTAGAACAAGACAGACAACACACAACTTTCTCTTAAAACAGTATTTAAATTAAAAAGGTGACCGTGCTGATGTTCAGTCAGGGATTTGTTCCCACATCTGCCCATCCCACCACACCCTCTGTGATTTAAAACCAACACCTGCCTTTGGTATTTTTAGATACTCCAGTTAGTTCCAGCCTACAGGAGTAACAATTCTGTGGTTCTGGCAAATCAACCCCGTGGTAAAGGGAAAGTTTGCACCTGGCCTGCACATTATTTTGTGCATTACCTCACCACCTCTGCCTGTCCTTCATCCACACAGCACTTTTCTACAAGATCTGATTAACATTCACCCTCTGGATGTTTTCATTGTAAGAGGATGTTCTAATCTGAAAACCATTTACTTCTGAATACACAGCGCTGAATTACGGTGCCATCAGCAGAAGTGCAGCTCAGCCTCTCCTCTAAACATTTCTTCAGGCTAAAACACTTCTACAGAAATGCTCTGCAGTTCAAACATTTATTACCAGGTTTCAAAGTAAAATTAAATTACTATCACAGATACATTATGTTTATTAATAAAGTGTCACAGAAATATTAGTGAAAGTTAAACAGGTAACACAAGGATATCAGGGAACATAAACGCTCAAGTTCCAGTAGCAGTGTTTGCTTTGCCAGGTTACACATCCCATAAGTCTGATGGAATGCACTCAACATGGTGTATCAGACTACACAGGCAGGAAGAAAACTAACTTCTGAAGCTCTGGTTGGGATTTGAATTCTTGTGAAAAGTGGAGAAGTGAGAATCCTGGTTTTTTGGACTCTGAGTGTTTACAGAGGTGCACAAAGGCAGAGTTTTGAACAGGTGACAGGCAAACATGTCACTGAATCTATCTCTGAAATATGAAGTTAAGGGTCTCAGGGAAACCCAGAGTTAACCCAAGCTCTGTCCCTCTCAAAGAAGCCACCGGGTCCTGTCTTTTCTCTGGAACGTGAAGGTTGTTGTGGCATCTTTATTCCCTACTGTCACATGGGAGAGAAGCTCCAAGCCTTGCAGATGGAAGGCAGCAGAAACAGCTCCACAAGCAATTTAAATCCAGGTTGCTTTCTGGAGATCTCACTCCATTCTTGGATTCTTCACTCACCCTCATACCTGACATCTCTCCACATAGAGCTGAATGTTTAATGTCACTATTCCCAAAGCTCTCACCTTCAGTTCAGCTGCCATTATTTCCTCAGCTCTTTTTTTTTTTTTTTTTTAATCCTGGTTACCCACAGAAAATTATCAGGTTTTCTAAACAAACAAAACCCCCATAAACAAAAATCCAATCAAATAAACCCACCCCAACCAAAACAAACAAATAAATCCCAAAACACTCAATTTCCAAAAAGCACTTCTGTTATTGAATCTTAAACAGTCAACATCTCCCCACTGAGCAGAAAATACAATCTTAAGATTTTCTGCTATCATGGAAAGGGCTATTAAGATTGGAAAAGCTCTTGAAAATATTAAGATTTTGGACAAACATGCCTCCTATTTTAAGAGCTTTTTGATCACAAGTTAGTTTAAGGCTAGACTTCTTATTTTTAGGAGTTGTGAAGAAATAACTCACACTATGCTGTTATCTTTCTTTTCAAGAAATCCCTCCAGAACCCATTTAGCTTATACTTATTAAATCCCCGGCTTGTAAAAGGAATGTAAACTGAACTGCAGCATTGCTGTGAGGTGTTTCTAGACTGAAACACTCCATCAGTTACACAGATAAAGCACCTACATCCTTACTTCATCCCATTCTTGGATATTTTTCCATCATCCTTCTAGAGGTTTTCCACATTAACCTCCCCATTAAGGAAGCCAGGATAGCAGTGAGTATGGCATCACACCTAATAGGAGTGTTCAATACCAAGTTGGAGGACAAATACATTGCAAAGACACAGGGATTGTTCAGTCTTGTAAAAAGAAAAAAAAAAAAGCTAAGGAATGATCTCATTACAGACTGCAACTTGAAAGGGAGTTAACACAAACTCTCCTTAGTAACAGCAGATGGTGTAAGAAGAGAAAACAGCCACAAAGTGTGTCTTGAGAAATTCAGGTTAGGTATCTGGCAGAATTCTACCCACTAGAAGCACTGAAACAGGCTGCCTGGAGGGGCTGTTATATCTCCAGCCTCAGACTCCACTTTCCAAAACAGAGCTGCTGCCTGATAGAACCTTAGCAATTATCCTGCACCAGGCAGGAGACTGGGTGGCCTCCTGGCAACTCTCCTAAACAACATTTTAATTTGTCTCTGCTAATCTACATCTCTCAAAATTAGACACATTTCAGTACAACATTTAATGGAGATTCCAAGTGAAAAGTAGATTCTGATTTATGCCATTCTGCAGCCTGACTCATAACCAACACTATCACCCTCTCCCATCAGCCATAACTTTTGGGTGAATTAACTTAAACCAACTTAATTGACTTTAATGCTTTTGTTGATATCAGTGAAGTCTGAACAAGCACTAATTAAAGGATTAGTGGTCAAAATCTACCTTTAACATTCCAAGATAAACAATTGATATAGGATACTAATTCCTACCTTTCTACTCAGAAAGTGCAGCATATAAACCTAGACATCCAATTTAGAAACCAAGTTTCAGCTACTGCAAACAGAAACTTTCCTCTAGATTTAAGAGATTCACTTTGGGGTTAGGCTTTTATTTTGTTTAAAAACACGAACACAGAGCAATTCAATTTTTTTTTCCCCCCCCCAGAGTCCAACTAAAATCAATTGTCAGGCTCTTGAGGAAGGATGGTGTTGATTGCCCCTCCTTGCCTACTGCAAGAGCACACAAACCACATCGCAGCACAGCTCTCATCCCCCTGTCCTGGTGCTAACAACCAGCAATCAAATCACCCTGTGTGTCTCAGTTGCCCTCTGGGGCCTCTGGAAACCCAACAGCTGGAAATAAAGTTTGAGTAATCGCAGTTAGGCAGGAGAAACCAAGCCGCAGATGAAATGGCCAGATGTCACGGAGTGAAACTCTGAGATTTCATCACCTTATTATGTGTAAGATGGTATCTCCACCCCGTGCACAGAGCCCCCAGCAGCACACAGCTTTCACCGCTGATTAAAAGCAGAATATCGGCACAAAACACGAGTTCCACCCTAACACCTTCTGCTCCAAACACCAAAACAACAGCAGCGAGAACCAAAACAGCGGCTGCTGCCTGAGCTCTGCCGCTGTATCAAGGGACACAGAGCAGCTGCCTAAAGCCTGGCGATCCTGTCCGGGCGGGACGTGCGGGACAGCATCCCGGTGCCCGCCGAGGGACATCGCCACCTGCCGGGACACAGAGCGGGACGGGAGGCGGGATGGGGGCTTGGCAACCGGGATGGGGCTTGGGCACCGGGATAGGGGCTTGGGAACCGGGATGGGGCTTGGGAAGCTACAGCGAGGAAGGTAGGTGGGATAGGACTTGGGAAATGGGATGGGGCTTGGGAAGCCGAGTTGGGGATTTGAGAAGCCGCAGCGAGGAAGGGAGGCGGGATAGGGCTGGGGAAACGGGATAGGGACTCGGGAAACGGGATGAGAACTTGGGGCGCTGCAGCGGGGACGGGAAGCAGGAGAGGGAATGGGAATGGGGGGCGGGATGGGGACTTGGGAAGCGGGATGGAGACGGGAGGTGGGGATGCTGCGCTCGGAGCGAGCCGGGCTGTGCCGTGCGGACTGAGCCCCCGCCGCTCCCCGCCGGTACGGGACACCGACACCAACATCCCCGCTGGGCACAGCGTTATGGGGACACTGTCCCAGCTCCCCACCAAGCCCGTCACCCTCCTCCAGTGCAAGGGAACAGCGAGGCGGTGCATGCTCCCACCACACTCCTCCTCCATCATCATCATCATCACCATCACCGCCGCACACTGCTCTGCCCGAGCCGCAGCCCGTCCCACTGTGTGCCGCAGGGTCCCCAGGGCTGACAATGGCCCGGGACGGGGTGAGGGTGTCCGGAGCAGGCAGGGGAAGGGCAGGCGATGTTTGTGCGGCCGGAGCAGGCAGGGGAAGGGCAGGCGATGTTTTGGGGGCCGGAGCAGGCAGGGGAAGGGCAGGCGATGTTTTTGGGGCCGGAGCAGGCAGGGGAAGGGCAGGCGATGTTTGTGGGGCCGGAGCAGGCAGGGGAAGGGCAGGCGATGTTTTGGGGGCCGGAGCAGGCAGGGGAAGGGCAGGCGATGTTTGTGGGGCCGGAGCAGGCAGGGGAAGGGCAGGCGATGTTTTGGGGGCCGGAGCAGGCAGGGGAAGGGCAGGCGATGTTTTAGGGCCGGGGACCGCTCCCGGCAATGCCCGCCCGGCCGGCGCTGAGCTCTGCCCCCTGTCCTCCTGCCCCGCCCGGAGCAAGGCGGGAGAAATTAGGAAATTAATTACCACAACCCTCGGGCTATTTTCACAAATAACTCTAAAAAGACGGGGGGAAGAGGGAAATCAAGCAACGCGTGTCTCCTGCCTTGAAACATCCTGCGAGTCTCGCTCCTTCACCCTGCACCCATCAGTGCCCTTCGCGCCCACTCACCAACTCCTTCTAAAATCACTTTATACCTTTTAAAAGCACTTCTAGAACTACAGTCATCTCACACTGAATGCTTACAGATATTTGGGGGAAAAAGAGAAAATGCAGAATAAACCACCTAGCCAAAGTATTGACACCATAAATTCAACCAACAGCAAAGCTATCAGGAGAAAACATTTATGGGCTTTTTTAACTGGAGATGGGAGTTACTTGTCTTGTGGACTTGATGTTATAAAAACAGTCTTAAAATCGGCTACAGTGTACCCCTGTGATAAATAATATTGCATTTCATGACAGTTCCTGTATTTACTTTGCTCTGTTCTAGTTTATGCAAATAAATTCAGCACAAAAGAATAAAATTATGAAGTAAGCGTTTCTTCACAAAATGAAAAAGATCTCACAGCGATGAGACCATTTGAGAGAACTTCTCACAAGTGGCCTGGACTTATTCTGCCCGTGAGGAGAATGATGTTGCTTCTAAACTTTGAAAGTTAAAAGGAAAAACTGTAAGCTGAAGCATCTCCATTTCCAATTTTAAATAAGATCTTTCTTTAACTCTTCAAGCAAAAGCCAAAACTTGCTCTTTCTTTTTTTTCTTTTTTGTTTGAAACTACAGAAAACTGATCTCCAACCTTCAACAACCTTATTACCAGCAAATAAAAGGACCAAGGAGGGTAATGAAATATGGGGAGGGTGTCCATATTTTCATTACAAAATATGTTATAAGGACATTGCCCTCATTGTACTTTTTATTCTTGTTGTTATAATTATTGTTTAACAGAAATCTTATAACTTGAAGTAACATAGTAAAAAAGTAGAAAAAAAGAAAAGCCTCCCTCCCTTAATAATAATCACTGAAACCAGCACAGTTTCTACTTTAGATCAATTTTAAAAGGTACCAAAACACAGCACCATTATGATCACATTGAATTTTTCAAATGAATGCAATTGAGACTACAATTATTTTTAAAAAATCTTAAGAATATTCCAGTGCTCCATATTTTAAAAAGGAAGGCATTTGTCTCTGGTAACAATGCCTAACAAAGACCAAGGATACATAAAATTCTGAAGTAATACATTTAATCTCTTTCCTTTCCCCCAAAGCATTTATCTTATATCTTTAGTCAACTCCACTTAAGTTTTTCAATTTAACTTCCCTTTTAAGCTTGCTTAGTGCAAGCAGCAGAAGACAGTGCACAGAAGAAACACAAGTCAAAACCAGCTACACTGTCATTGACACACTGCCTCTGAAAACATCAACAAAACTCACATTTATTCAAAATCAGTGAAGACATAACAATATTCACAGAATTAACATATCTATCTGGCCTATCTCACAGCTTTATGTTGCTACAAGAAAGCTCTATCAGAAAGGGGAAAAAAGTATAATACAAACAATTTTCTTTTTACTAATTCAGATTTTTTGTAAAAGCAGCACCCACAAACTGAAGAAACCACAATTGCATTCTGATTCGAGGCTGTGTGAATGAAGAGACTTGAAAATTTCAGAAATCAGGCAGATTTTTAATTGTCCCTCTCCAAAGAAGAATCATTCCTTTTACAGCAGAACATTCAGAGAGTTTTATTCCAGCAGGAAGAAAACAAGAAGTCTAAAACTGAGAAACAGCGCATGCTTGATTACAGAAAACTGAGGGTAAAAAAAAACTTTTATGAAAGCTCTTACTTTTTAAAGTTTTCACTATTTTGAAAAAAGGAGAAACTAGTGAAACAAATACACTTTCAGTGCACCCAAAAGCACATAATAAGCAAAAAAATGAGCATATTAACAAAAAAAAAAAAGTATTTTTCCAATCAGCCACTCACTGTAAGAAGAAACAAAGTCTATGAATCACAAAACCAGAATCCCAAGTGGTTCATTTGACTTGTAACCGTCACAACAGTGTGCCTGCATTTCAGACATGATACACAAATTGTGGAAGGCAGGGTAACAGCATGGGGTTGTAAGGAGACCTGAGCTCAGGCAAAACAGATAAATCTTGATTTTACCAGAACACATTGTTTTAAGAAGTACTAAGGAAATTCCACTGCTAATGGATAGGAAAACAAAAGTATACAGCATAACATGATTGTTTTCATTTTTAAAACAAGGACCTAATTTTTTTTAAAAAAGATATCTTTAAGTTTCAGTCTTTTGTCTCATACCAATTGTTTGATATCACTGGTTCCCTTTGAAACTCATTTTGACAACCACTTAGTGATTTCAGCAACACTGCCCACTTTATATACAGTACTGCTTATAAATTGTCAAATTTGTTGTCAGATAAAAAATGAACACAGGCTAAGATGTCAATCAGCATTATAAAAAAATATAAAATGAGGCGTTTGATAAGTTTTTGTATTTTTGTTGGCCAGTTTCAAGGTTTTTTGGCAGCTCAGCTGCCCTGATTCTGCAGTGGTGTGAAAATGTTAGATCTGTGCAAGGAAGAAAAACTTTACATGTGTTTTTGTGCCCAGCTGAGGGGAAGGCTGAAGGAAAGGCACAAGGAAACCCACTGGCATTAAGGATCTAGTGAAAAAACCAAACCCAAACCTTCTGCAGAACAGGATGCAATTAACAGCAAGACACAAAGCTGCAGGAAAGCAAACCTCATGGAAACACTTATTAATCTTCAAAATGTCTTCTGCATTAACAGAGAAACTTCCCAGTCACAGTGGGCTGAGAAGCTGATTCCTGAATAACATTTATTTGAGAGCACCTTCATCAGAACCAGGCTGTACCCTGCTCAAATTCTCCTCTACCTTCACCTAGTCACAAGAGACATCCAAGTACCTATATAATTCAGGTTCTTCTGCAGTCACTCTGTCCATGATACCCCCCTAAAATAAAGAAACTAAACGTTTTTATAGGGCCACACATTAGCCAACTATTGAAAGCAGAACAAATGAAACCAAGGAGGCTGCCAGCAGCCTGGGTAGGCAGCAATGCAGCCTAACGTGACAAACTACTTTCAGGCTTTTGAAATATAAGAAAGGAAGCATTTTCCTCAATTTTGCTTGGATTATTTTGATTCTAACCCCATTTTTGGTTGATGGAAAAACTCTCATTAATCTCAGTCACGCAGGCTCTAGCCTGCCTGGCGCAACACCAGCCATTAGGAGAGCAGGGAATGTTACCCTTCTCTCCTCAAATACTGATGAACCAGTTTCCATTACTGACATGATCAGCTAGATTTGTTCAAATGACCATCACAGTGACCACTAAGAAAAAGCCAAGTTGTCCACACCAGATTTCCAACTATGTGTCCAAAAGTTTAAGGTACTGAGTATGGCCAGCTCTCAAAGAAATCTACTGTTTCTGAAGAAACCCAGGGATTTAGAAAGCTGTCAAGATCAGAAATAGAATCATTATTTTTCCAATCAGCCTGTTAAATTTTGTCTGCATTTTACTAACTTTAGCCATGTACAGAACTCATTGAGGCTGGGCATTTATTTTTTTTTTTGTTAGAGCTGTTTCTGTTATGTTTTGTTTTCCCTGACTTGGCTTGGTTTCTTTTTTGAACAATTATCTTTCACATGACAGTAAAAAAATGCCACAGCATTCCTTTCTCTAGCTACAAACCAAACAAGATAAGAGTGATTTCTCTGTTACTTTTCTCTGACTGCATGAAAAAAACATGACCAAAAATTTCAAGTCCATAAATTTGACTAATAAACACGTAAAGATTGAGTCACAGGCTGCGTGACTGAAGAACGATGGATTGAGATTATGTCACGAATGATTTTTTTTGTGAAGTTTGAAAAAAAAAAACCACATGGAGCAGGAGTCAGATATATCTTTCTCCCTAAAAAATGATGCTGAAACCAATAAAATTCCTCCCATGAATATGCAGAGCAGGGTTTGACTGTACTCCTTTTGTTCTGTATGAATTATCCATCACATTTCTATTGTATATTATTAAAGTGACTTGCTTTATCCTCCCAACCCCCACATCTGTGCTGCTGTAATTTATGTGAATTACGGTTAATGATCATTTGCATTATGCTTAATCAGCATATCAATAATATACTCTGCACAGAGTAAGTAGCTCTTCTTTCTTTCCCTTTTAATGAAACCTATAGAAATGGAGCTGGGGTTTGACTGATTGGCATCACAAAAAGGTTGCCTGGGCAGGTGCTAGGATGGTGGCACAGGACAGGGGCCTTGTGGCTGCTGCCAATCATGCTCAAGCATCAGCAAAACCTGCTATTATATTTTTTAGTTCTTGTGCCTTGCTATCTGGAGGGGCCAGTGCTTTGTGCCGACAGGGTTTTAATGAGCTTGACCAGATCAGTGTTCCCGGAGCCAAGGCTGTGGCTGTGTGGGATGGTTCCAGGGGAGATCACATTCTTCCAGGGTGATATTACTCACCAGAGTCTAAATCACTGCCATTACAGCGTGCTCATGTGGGACACACAAACCCCTGAATACCAATGAGCTACAAACCTTAACATGAATATTCAGGAATTTCTGGAAAGCTATTATTATATATGCCCAAGTCGAGACAACTTATAGAAATAAAGAGGAACCAATCAATTCAGGTCATTTTGCCAGAAATCAATCAATATCATGTATCAACAGGATAAAATTATTAACCTAGTAAGAGGTTTGTTAAACACTTCAGTTAAATTATTTTTTAAAACTCTGTAAGTCACCAGCTTTGGTGTCCTGACATTTATGTGAACACTGCTGCACGCTCGAGTGGAACTGGCACGACACCAATATTCTCATTTGTGAGTCACAGCCTCCAGTGCAGCTCTATCAGCTTTACCTTCTAAATCACTGCTCTGCTATTAGCAATCTTTCAATATGATGTGACATCTTTATTATAATGTTTTTCCACTGAAGTTTAAGTTCATATTTTAGCTCAGAGACAGACACAGCCATATTTACCAGGTTTAATTAATTGACTATAAATAAAGGACTGTAAGAAGAAGGCGCCTCTCTCACACGATGCTCAAGTTGTCACCATTTTACAGCAAAATGCCAATTGGGATAGGATAAACATTGTTATTTCTACACTTTACATTTATATTTCAATATGAAAGCTTAAAATTTCAAGGTATTTTGAAGACTACAGTCTAGAGGCTCAGTTCTCTTCCAAAAACAGTTACAGCATATGATCTACATTAATTTACTGCCACGCGATTTTTAACGAGGAATTTCATTAACTTGCAAGAACATCAGTGAAATTTCATGATTTACTTTGGCTCCCATATCCGAGGATATGGCAGTAAATAGGAACAGCATGTACAAACACACGCAAACAACAACTTGGGCTGGATTTACCTGACAAAATCTTGCAAAAGCCAATAAAATTGACCTTGACAGATCCAGGGGCCCTTTTTGGTGGGGTAATGCAGCACATCTGTTTTCCTTATAGCCCCCATGATACCCTGCATCATTCCCTACCAACTGTTTGAGGCATCCAAGGCAGAAGAGACACAGCTGCAGGGAGCAGAGCAGCAGATCTGCACAGCTGCAAGGAGCTGAGCAGAGCAGGAGAGCAAAGCAGAGGAGCAGTGGGAGCTGGGAGAGAAAGGCTTCATAAAAAAAAAATGTGAGTGAAAACAAGAAAACCACACCGATGAACTAGAAATTGCTGGAGAGTTCCCTCTTGGACATCCTGTTTAGAGATGTTTCTTGTTGGGAAAAGTCAGCAGAAAAAGCCACTAGGAGGAAACCTGAACCCTCTTCCCACTTCTTTCCCATGAGAATGGAGCAATTTTATCCAGAGGCATGGAGAGAGATCCATGCATAAACTCAAAAAATGAACCAAACCTTCATCCTTAAATACTGCTAAACACCTGCTTGATGCCTAATATCAAGAAGGCACAACTTAAACATTAGCAAAGGAATCCCATGAGGCAGAGAAGCAAAGACACTCTTAAGACTGATTCTGTAAAAGTGGTAAAGGTGAATCAACAGCTTGCCCAAAGCAAAAACTTGATGGCTCAGCCTTCTCTGAGAACAAGGGTATGGGGGTTCTGGACATGGGGGTTCAACTGCCAAGTAGGGTTTTTTTGTGTTTGGGGGAAACAGAATGCAGGAATGCAAGAGTCATCCTGCATATCTGCATGATGTAACGCAGAAAGAGAGAGGTGGGATGTTCCTACACACATACACACATTCCACAGAGACATGGAGGTGGGGAGTGAGAGAGTGAACACATATCAGCATCACTAGACAGATATGCACCATTTAGTCATCAATATGATGTTATTCAAGAATTTTTTTTAAAGAGTTTTGCTGGGAAAAGCCATGTAGGAATGATGTAGTTAGCAAATGGGAAAGCACAGGTGCTTTAAGACTGCACTTCTAAATCTTCCAATAGAACACGTAATTTCATTAGATCTGGATACAAGGTAAACAAAACACCCAGAACCTCCTCCAGAACATTATGTAGACATTTCTGTAGTAATACTTTAAATCATAGCTTGAACAGTTTAGCAATAATTCAGCACAAAAGTTACAAATAAGTACTTACATCAGCCACTCATGTCCACACAGCTTTCACCTCCCACCACTTCCATCTGAGCAAATTAGCAACTAACACCATGAAGCAGAGCCATGATCTCTTTTAGAAATACACTCTATGACAGAGAAGGAGCAGTACATAAAGAGAACTTTTTGCTTCTGTTGCTCAGTGCACCTTTTGCTTTCATGTTTCTCCCCAAGGAATGAGCCATTCCAAGGGTTTATCTGCAGTGGGATGGGTCCTCTAAAGAGAAGGCCCCACACCTGTGTAAGCCATATTTTGAGAGCTCAGAGCAGTTTATTTCTGCATCTCCAAAGCCCCAGCCTTATGGCACAGTGTCCTCTGAAGAGGAAACAATGGTTAAATAGCACATTGGTCTGCAGCAGCACTTTGCATTTCACACTCCAGTGGACTCACCCCATGTGACGGGTAGGAGATCCAGCCCAGCTCCCCTTGAATTGTTTTTGAATCCAGCAGATTAACTGCAAAAGAAGACACAAGGAAGAGGAGTGAGTTCCCTTTGCCTCTGCCCAGTTAACCTCAGTTACCACACCCAGAGCTGTGTTTATTTGTGAGCAGATGATGGCCACCTGGCCACCAGGCAGTGAAGCTGTACAAAAAAAAAAAAAAAAAAGACAGACAAATAAAAAGGATCATCTCCTTTAGCTTAAAACACAATGAACAGCAGACAGGGCAACTTCTGAAAACCAGAAAAGTGACAAAAAACAAACAAGGGATCATGGCTAAATTAATTGCAGCAGGGGGTGGGAACAGAGCTCTTCTATCAGCTGCACAAACCACAGCGTTTTCCCCTCGGATGCTTGAAATTTGGGTCACTGCATCTAACTGAAATGGTGAGATCTGAATATTTAAATCATTATTTGATTAAAGGCATCCATTTGGCATCTATAATCTTCTCAGAATACAGGAATAAATAATGAAAGCTGATTAAAGTCCTTCCCGCAGTTCTTTCTTGCTTCTGATCTAATTTGTTCTCAAATTGTCTTGCAGTAGTGTTTTCTAAATGTCATGTGTAACACATTAGATCTAAGAGTAATTATTTACAATGTTACAAGTTCAGACAAACCTGCTTTTAAAGAGGGCCATCAATTGATTGCTAATCTTGCTGGCTTGTTTTTTTTGGGGTTTTTTGAGTCATGCAATAATTTTCAGTGTGAAAAGGAACATTTTATTTGTAAACAGTTTCACAAGCATTTTCTACTCAATCAAATCTCAGTGGATTTACACCTTAAACACAACGGGTATTTAAAATAAATACATACATCAAAATTAAAGGATATTCTTCTTTTGACATTTGTTTCCTACAAGCACAAAAATAAAGAATTTTCCTCATCTTGGCCATACAGCCTCCAAGTGCCTGATCACACACTTCCCTAAGTAACCACTTCTTTATCAACCTGAAGCAGAGGAAGTGAATTTATACAAAATACTGTATAAAAGAAAATAGCCTCTATATAAATATCAACTAATGAAGTATTAATACTCCATAGAAACACTGTAATATTTATTATCTGCAATCTGAGCTTACTTTGTTCTGTGTGTTCACCACCCCCCACACCCCCTTTATATTTTTTTTTCCGTTCCAGAATGGAAGTAATGATAACGAGAAATTAAATAAATCTCAGCATGTGCTAGGACATTTTAACACCTGACAATGACAGATTTATTAGAGGTAGCCACTGTAGCAGCTTCTTCTTCTATTTGTTAACCTGAAGGGTTGTCACTGCTGCCAGAACCAGATGGCCTGAGCATAGGTGTTCCAAGTAAACAGAAGAACAGGAAACAAAAAATGAGGGACAGTGCCTATGAATCAGCTGAGTTAAGCTATTTGTATTATTTCATCATCCTTCTCTAACTGCTGTTTAATTTTGGACACCACTTTACAAATAAAAAAAAAATCAGCTCTGAAGGCATTATTTTTACTGTTAATTACAATGTGCAGAAGGAGACACAGGTGTACAGTATTAAAATAAGATTGTGCTATAAAGAAACATAAATAAACATATTTTCTACTTTTTTTTTGTACACATATTTTTGTTCTGTATGGATATATGCGCAATGCTATACTGCCAGGACTGAGCTGCTCTGCCATCTATGTGAGAAAAATGTTTCCCCCTGCAGTTATACTCCTCTTTAAAAGAAAACAATAGCATTGTTTTATCTACATCAATAAACAAAATATCTTTACTAATCTTACAGAAAGAACATAATCCAGTGTTACATATTTCTTAGCTCTGAATAAAGTCCTCAATCACGCAGACAAAGAAAAATCAGTCAGTCCTTTATTGAGTGCACAAGGCCCTAGGCAGGCAACTCTGCAGCAAGGTTTGCATCCATAAAAAGGAAACACCAATAAAAATTCAAAAGGAAAAGGGCACTTCTCATTTTTTGTTAGCAGAAATTCCCACAGATTCTGGATCTCCCGGGATGAGACAGATCTGTTTGCCGTGCATCTGCACTGCACGGTGCTGAAGGGAGTGTGACTCCTGAGGAAAATCACTTGGCAAGAAGCGGCTGAGGCAAATCACCCAGGGGCAAACTTAAGTGATATATTTTATATATGATAAATAATATTATTATAATAATTATATATTATTTATTCTTTCAGGACAAGCTCCTTGAAAACATGATTGCAGTCACTCTGAAATTGATTAATTCAGTCCAAACTCAGTTTCATCTACAAAACACATCCAGGCAATGGACCCACAGCTTGGTGGAAGTTCCCCCTCTCTAGATCTGCCCTGCAGGTCCAGCTTGCCCTCCCAGGCATCCCAACAGGACATGGGTGGCAATGAAATGTTCACTGTCCCCCACAACAGGCAGGTGCCTCAGCCATGGGACAACCTGATATCACCAGGATCAAATCTATGAAGTTAAGAATCATTTTTCAGTTCTCTCCCTCATTCCACTTTCCTCATCTCCTTCAGACTGGAACCACTACTTTTCCATGCTCAAACATTTTAGAAGTCCTTACAAGGGAGGTTTTCACACTGGTTACAGGAGACTTCTGGTTCAGATGGGTGTTGTGCTGTTCTTTAATAGTATCTAAAATGCAAAAAACATATTTCCTTTCAAGTATTAACTTGAAAAAACACCTTCTTCCTGATAAAAGCTTCTAGTGACTTCTAAAAGCTTCTGTGACTTCCTGAGTTGCACATCTCAATAGAGGGGAAACAATAATGCAGAATTTAGAAGATGCAATCCTGGTCTCTAGACAAAACTGACTGGGAGAAGCAATGGTAAATTTTGTCATTGTATGTCCTAAAACTCTATATTAATCTGGAAACTGCAGAAGAAAATGGCATTTCCATACACAAAGACATAAGAAATATATAAAGAATGGGTTAGAAATTCATTGTCTGATTTATTCTTCTTCATGGATTTGGATGGTTAGGTAAAAAGTAGAAATGGAAAACTTCATGCAAGCACTCAATTTCTACATTAACTCATCACAACTTCTTTTAATCCTGATAGATCCTTTAGTGTAACAACACACAACACTTGGTCAGGTCCATTTTGTGAACCAATTAATGAAGTGTTTCATGAAGATGTACTCAGCTAGATCCTCACTGGCAAGCTAGATCACATTCAGTGTGATCCTCATTTGTTTTCCCATATACTATTAAAGTTACATGGAAGCCAATACTTAAATAGCCTACAAATGCCTACAGCCATATATTTACTAGATGAAAGAAGTTTATGAGTTTCTCACACAACTCATGTGCTCTCCTTGTACCAACTCCTCCTGCAAAACTGTGTGACCGTCACTCAGCTGGTTCCTACAAAAATCCCTGAGGCTGACCAGCCAGTTACCAGGGGTAACTATAGAAAAAAAAGCTGAACAGTTTCTTTGCTAGTGACAATTCTTTCCAACAGAATGCCTTGGAAAAGATTGTCGGTTGTGCTGAGGAGACACAGAGGAGCTCTCATAAAGCAACTTTAAGTAAATAAATAAAGTGCTGTCTAACTAGCTTGGTGTCCTGCATGTAATTACCTTGATTTAAAGCTAGTGGTAATTCCAAGGGAGAATTTACTGGTATTAAGATTAGCAGCCATGACTTCTGACTCTGACAATCTGTGATTTGGTCCTCCTGTAAAACAGCCCTGCTCTCCACACTACCATGCAGTATTTCTGCTGATACAGCACACCCCTAAAATGCCAATTAAGAATATTTTCTCCTTCTAGAGACTCTTGCCTGATTCTCTTGCCCTTCCCCATGCACAGCCACAGGAGAAAGCATTATCAGCTCCCTCCATGTGGATTTCCAGGGGGTAAATCCAATCTCTCCCCAGAACTGGAGATGGGCTGTGGATGTGAGACACAAAGCTCCCTCACTCTCCTCTCACGGCATCAGCAGCAGATGAATGGAGGCTTGGGTGGAATATGACACTTGTACGACCAGAAACTGCTTCCAGATTTGGGAGTGATGCTCCAGGGCTCACGAACAGCATGTTTCATCAGGAGGGATGTCAGGGAAAAAAAGAAAGAACCCTAAAACTAAACTGATTCCTGAACACAGTCTGAAAGCTGCAGCATTTCCAAAAACACATGGGGTAATAACTGCCACAATGAGCTGAATACGGTAGAAATACCTCCCACAGGAATAAAAATAAACAAACAAATCTTGTGCCAGGTAGAATCACTCTGAGATTCCCCTCACTGCTGAAGAAATGAGGAAAGCCTGTTAGGGGACACTATCCTGCAACTTGCAATATTTAGAGAGCCACCCACAAACTTCACCAGTGGAAAGCATTTCCAAATTTTCTTCTTTGCATAGAAAATGCCGAGCAATAGCCAATGTCAAGAGATACTTAAATCTTTTTTCTTCAGCTAACTAACATTTTCTATGAATATTTAAAAAATGCATAAAAAACCTCACACCACTATGTTGTCTTCTCTTGTCTGGCAACAAACTTTGAGTTTTTACCCTAGCTGGTTATTAAAAAAAATGCCAACAAATGGGAAAAATTAAATTCGCTGTGCAACAACAGCAACAAAAACAAAACTAAAAAATGATGACTGACGAATTGAAATGTGCCATATAATCCCAAGCAGCAAAGAAAATACTCTGTGGCAGAAAGTCAGCCAGAACTTGGTTTTGGGGTGGGACAGAGTGGAGTCAGCACAAAGCCTGATGTGCATTTTTGGAATGGTGAACTCTTCCCAGCAAAGGGGGCTTGCACCTGTATTTTCATCCATCTATGAACACAGATCTGAGCCTTCCCAACTCTCCATTGCCCCAGCACTGCCAGCACATCACTTTTGTGATTATTCTGGGGCTAGAACCAACATTTACAGATAGGTAGGCAGAACTCAGAGCAAAGATGCACCTTGATGCAATTTTAATTTCCAGCTAGGATCAGCTATCACACTGATGTTGCCAAAACCATGCTGAAACCAGCTAAGGCAGACCAAGAAACCTTTGGGAAGGGATAGCAAATAAAAAAGGGTGTCCAGCAGTGAAGTCTGGTTTTAAGTAGTCTGATTTGCTGCTTGCTTAATAATAAAAGTCAAGCCTCCTGTGATTTTATGGTCCTGCATTTCCCCTCAAATATTTTAGTGAAGATGTTAGCACTGCTCAGAAGAAAACAAAATAAAAAACAGCCAGTAGAACTCTTCAGAACTTACCCAACACACATGCCATCAGTTTGGCCCATTTACTAAAAAAACTCTTTGCTAAAGCTGAGATTTCTGCTGAGCCCAAAGCCAGGCTGCAGCCCTGAGAGAGGCACAGCCCTGTGGGGTCTGCACTTCCAACCCTCCTTGCCTGAGCTGTGACACTGCACAACACAAATGTGATTTTGTGCAGAACGTTCCAAATTTGGCAACTGTCATGTTCAATCTGCGGTCAAACTGCTGACTGAAGGACTCCACCAGGGTGAGGGCAAGGGATGAACAAGCAAACAAAAACCAAACTCAACTAAAAAACAGTTGGGGCAATACTGAACACAGGAATATTCAGAAAATACTGGAAAGCCCAAGCCTCCATTATTTTCACTTAAGTGCTCATTAAAAACTTTCCAAAATTACAAGATTTTGTCAAAAATATCAGATAAAAAGACAAAAAACTAGCAAATTATGTCAAATTACCCTAGAGATTATTGCTTCTGGAGAAGATAAAAGCTTCCACCATCAATTCTGATGATTTGGCAAATTCTAATTTCATAGCAGCTTCCCGCAGTTTTTGAATAGGAAGAATTTAATTTTCCTCCTCCCAGATTTTACATTTCTTACCAAACACACTCCCCAAGAGCATCTGAGGCCAGATTTAGATACCTCAGCTTTTCCTACAGCTGAAAAAGAAGAAGCAGCCAAAGCAGCAATCCCTCACTGCAGGTTTCTCTCAAAAAGCTGCCATGAAGGAGGGAATGCAGAACAACAATCAGAAATGCAGGAATGCTTACAAATAAAAAACACCACCTGCACTCCATGCCAAGTGGAAGCTCTCCAGTGGTCTTCCCCATTTTACTAAGTATGGAGCCTGCCTCTGGAAAAGGGACAACCATCCACCCATTCTCAGTGATGAACACAGGCAAAACAGGTTTTTATTTCTTTTTTATTACTTTGAAACATGAGCGTTCTCTTGATATTGTTAAAGTGGCACAAAGCTCAATTTCCAAGTATGCAAAAACATATGACTGGTGGTGGGCTGGAATGCACTGTTTATCAAAGGGGCCTAATAAGGTTTCAGTTTTATTAGGCTATTTCCTGTAAGCTGATATGTGCCAGTTCTTTTCATTAAGACAAGGATATAAAAATTAAAAATGGATTAACCTAATGGGTTCCAAATTACTGTCGCCTTGGCTTCTTTGCATTTTTTTTTAAACAGTTCCAATTGGTCCTGTTCCAGTGCCTCCTACAAAAAGCAAGAGGCAGAAAGCTTCAGGATACCTGAATTAGAGTTTAGCTGAACTGACATTCAGATACAAATCCCACAGATCTCATTCCATTCCAACCACTCTGGCATGAAATCTGATACCACTGAGGCACCATGTTAAATATGCAAATGCAAAATGGGGGCTACTGTGTTGAAAGGGAGTTTAAATTCCCTTTAAAACCCAAGTTATTTTCCTCCTCTCAGAGGAAAGAAAAAAATCCAGAAAGTATGGATGAGATTGAGTTACCTAAACCCTGCCAATCCCTGCCTTTTATCAGCCCAGAATAGAAGTGGGTCTCCTGTAGGATGTGTCATGTTTGTCAGTCCCACTGGGTGCCCAAACCCTGAGGCACATAAAATGGCACCACATGTTATGTCTAGCCAAAACTCAAGAGCAAACAGTACTCAAATCATTTCAGTAAGTCCTAAAGCACTTCTAAGAAAGGTTTAACCACACTGCACATCTAACTCTTTTTACTTCTACATTCCCTTGGAAACAAAAAGTAATTTCCAGTATTCACTGGTTTTACAGAACTGAGCTCTCTGAAGGTCTGGTAGATTTGGAGCGTGACAAAGATCCCTCTTGAGAAGACTTTTAGCAGCTTAAAGGGGAAAATAAATGTTGAGTCAGTGTCCAAGTTCACTTAAGGTAAGCTGAGAGGTCCAAACCTACCATGACACGCTCAGTTTCTAGAATTCTAGACACCAGCAAGTGTCACAGAAAAGACTCTTGGGCACACACAACACCCACAACTAGAAGTTCCAAGGTTCCCACAGATTTTACTGCAGTTCAAACACATTCAAGGTGCAGAAATCAACAAAATCCACAGCAAGTGATCAATACCCCACTGGAAGACAGAAATTTTTGAGACAGGGACCAGAGCATAAGTCCAGGAAATGGCTATTCATTTGTTAAAAAGGCTGTGATATCCCCCTGGTGAATCAACTGGCAGCATGCCAAAACTCAGAAAAAAATTTGGCTTTTAAGGAACTCCTCGCATGGGGCACAGAAAAACAAAAATAAATAGAGTTGGGTTGGGCTTGGTTGAGTTTTGTTTTTCTAAGTTTAAAACACAGAAGTCAAGAATTATAAAACAATTCTGAGAATCCCGAAGCACTACATTTGGAAAGCCACATACTCAAGTGTGCCCTGATAACTTTGTCAGGCTTTTTTTCTCTACCTCCGTG
Source organism: Zonotrichia albicollis (assembly GCF_047830755.1). Classification (NCBI taxonomy): domain Eukaryota; kingdom Metazoa; phylum Chordata; class Aves; order Passeriformes; family Passerellidae; genus Zonotrichia; species Zonotrichia albicollis. The sequence continues at coordinate 3,379,829 of NC_133820.1, forward strand.
AATAAAGATCCCCAGCTTGCATGGAATGCTTGGGCCCTTCCATGGCTGCCCAAAGATAAAATAAACCCACAGAGCAAATGACTCAACACCACGGTGCAACTTGCAGGAGTAAAATGCCAATAGCATAAGAAATCTCCTCAAGTGTCATGCTGAGAAAATCAAGATGTTGAACCCATTTTCATTTTCCAATACAGTGATGTCACCAACATGATATTTTCATTGTTTGCCAGGTTAACAGAATTTATGGAGGTAATTAATGCAGAACATGTGTGCTGAGCTATCCGTATGAAAAATGGAATTGCCCCGACTTCATTTGCTGCCTTTGCAACCGAAACCCCACTAACATCTTTTTTCACTATTTCCATATGTGAGAAACACAAATATTTATAACAAAGGTAAATGACTGCTCTATTCCCATCTACCCACAAGACACTTTCAGACCCCTGTCTTCTGCTTATTCTTCTGCTTCCACCACCTTACCACAAAGGGATCAAGTTTCCATTTTATTCCATAAACTAAGCATGTTCCTCACGCTTCTTCTCCAGCGTTTCTGTCCTTGGTTTGCATGGAAAATTTCTGTTTTAATTCCTTGAACACCCTATGTCTAGCTCTAGCCCATCTTTCAGGAAAAGCAATGCCATTAAACATTTCATTCTTCTCCTTTGCCTTTTCTTCTGGGCATCTACAGGGTCAAAGCATCCCTCCCCTTTGGTAAACAGCTTTTAGTAAAAAGAGTTCTGGGCACATAGCCCTCAAAATCAGGAAAAAAACCCAAAAAACATCTTTGCCTTCTATTCTTTCTGGCTGTTCTACTCTTTCTGGCTGAATGTTGATTTCTGGAAGGGAAGGGACAGAAAAATGGCACAGGCATGAGAGAAAGGGTGGGCAGGTGAGCTCAGAATAGAGAACCTGATGAGTTTTCCCTGCAGCTGGGTTTTCTTTGGAGAGTTTGGGTGAGCACAGAACATTCTCCACAGCTGGAACCACGTACTCCAGGAACGCTGAGCACTCAGGCACTGCCAGGACATTTGTTCTCTGGGGTAAATAATGGGAGAAAAGTTTTTTGTAGGGTAAGGCCCTCACCATCTCAGAACCTGTCTCAGGATAAAAGCCTCAAGTCAGTTTTCTCCATGAACATTAAGGCTGGGCAGACATAACTTGCCTCGCTTTTCTTTTCTTTTTTTTTCTTTTTTAAAGAAAGCACTGTCAGAGCAAGATTAAATAGAATGGTGAAAATGCCTCTACCCTTTCTTAACTGCAGCCTCTGTTGAAATTCACCACTGGTAAATCAGAGTCACGAAGCTTACTAATGTAAACAAAGCTCAGACTTTCAGGGAGGCAAGGAATTTCTTAATTTGTGCTTTGCTCACTCTTTGGATCCCTTTCAGGGCTGAATTCCGGGTCCCTAACTTTGTCAGTAATCAGGGGAAATATGGATTTTTTTACATATTCAGATCTGATTTTCTTCATCTCTGCCTACTTTTTCTCTTCCTTTAATCCTTCTCTTCCCCCCCTAAAATGGAACTCTCAAAAAGCCTTGCCTCTTAAAAAAATAAAGCCAATCCAGAACAAATCCTTCTAACTCCTCACCAACTAAATTAAGCAATCCCATGTCACCTGTTATTATTTGTTACTGTACAAAGTTTGTGGGGAAGCCCACCACGGACCAAAAGATATTTTTGTGATTTAATTGTTAATTATTTAAAGAGTAACTTGTCACTCTAGATTTTCTACAAACCCCTCCATTCCTAGGCACCAATTTAAAAGTTTTAGATTTTAATTGCTGCCCTCTTATGTGAGGCAGCTATACTTTAGCAGGTTTAATTATTGTTTAAAAAAAATTGCCATGCAAATCTTTCTATCTAAATATAGATATAAAAACATTATGAGAAACCAGCTGGAAAAAAAAAAAAAAGCGCCTCATTCCCACACCATATTACACTAAACTGCCCTGACTGAACCTTAACATTCAACCTATTGTTCTCTTAATTGCTAGCAAGTTTCAACCACTGTTCGCTTGCTCTGCTATTCTTCTTTCATCAATATTTTTCCAGTAGATTAATGGGATTTTCCTCCATATTTTGCCTGAAACAGCAGGACACGGTAGTTAAATGAACAAAAAAAAAAAAAAAAAAAAAGAAAAAGGAGAGTGGTACCAATGTTTCTGCTTACAATGTGTCTGATTTAATAACATCTCTGCAAATTTAAGGCTTTATGTTCTGGTTCCCCCTCACTCTCGCAGACTGGAACTTTTCTGTCACCATCCCAAGGTTTCTTTCAGGCAGGATTATCTTTATTTCTTTCATTCATTCACCGCAGAAATTTGAAAGGAACTTTCAGTTTAAGGGACTGAATTTTAATCTTGCATCTGTTTCACGCTGCAAAATGAGAACTTGCACTTGGGTTTAGCAAGCGCCTAGGAAACTAAAAGACACAAGATTTCTGCTGGGGAATACAATCCTGAGCCCACAAATTGCTACCACACTCTGTTTCCAAAATTACACTCCTGGGAGCTCATATCTAATCTTCTGAATTAACCTATTTTTGTTTAAAAGTTTTAGTTCTTGTTTAGAACAAGTTTAAATTTTTTCTTTTTTAAAAAAAAGCTACTGCTCTAAAGTGTTTACAGAAATAAAGGCTACCCCACTGTGGTGAATTTTTAGGAAAAACAATCATTTTACAGTAGCCAGATGCTTTTGTAAACTAAAAAGTTTTCTATTTCACTCTATCATTTCTTATGACAAGTCTTCTTCTCCTCACTAAAAATATATTTCAGCAATGCTTCAACAAATCTAACAACCCAAAAGAAGGGAAATGTTCCATTCCAGAAAAAGCACTTTTTGGATGCTGAAATTACGCTTTGGAAAGGCAGGGGGTAACGGAAAACCCTCTGCCCCATCTCTGGAGATTTATCTAACAACTCTGGAAATATTCAGTTTTGTACCTAAAGGTATCAAAATTACCTTCTGGGTTTCAATACCACCTCCACTGAGCAGAGCTTTGAACTTCACCATAAGTACAGGCATGATTATTGCAGCAGTTACTTATTTATTTTTATTTTCTTTCCCAGAAAAAAATCAAAGAGCAGCTACAAAGCTACAGGAGTTACAGGTATCTTATGGCACTAACTCGGGCTCTGTATAAAACTCCACAAACAGGACTGTGGTATTTGGTAACAGCTCTGTAGTGACCCTCACTGGTGATAAAATCCAGAGCTCTGAAAACGAGAAAATGAACACCTGCATCTGTATTTCTAAACTTTCATCAAGTGGGGATTACAAGAACAAGAGCAATTATAGACATTTTCCTGGAGGAAAACTCCCAAGTTCTCCAACAGAATCAAAAAGTAAGTATACTAATAGCAATTTACCTAACTCCAGCAGAGAATAATTTAAAAAAAAAAAAATTAAACTAATTTGTACATCCTCCCAGCTGGGAACGAAAAATTTAAGTTCAGTTAGAACACACTCCTGATTTGCAAAGCTTTTGTGTAAACAACTGTTAAACTTGGTGTGCCTATTATCTGTTTGATGCCTGCCCATCTGCTGGTGCCTTTTTGCTGAAGCTGAGCCTACAGAAGAGTTCTGACCCATTTCTCTGCCCTGAGTGCTTTGCTGGGCAGCAAGGATGTTGTGTCCAAATTAACTGCAATAGGAATTAATTGCTGTGTCCAATTTGCACATCTCTGCGTTTCAAACACCTGCTTTAAGTTTGCTATGGAGAGATGGAGAGATTGAGAGATGGAGAGATTTTTTTTTTCATTTTAATACACTATGCTGAAATAGCAGTAAGTCAAGAAAAAAGCCCAGTGACAAACAATTAAGAAAATTAGTCATTCCACATGTTACAGTCTACTACCAAAAATGTAGTCAGAAAATTATGCATTCAGCCAACTTCTCCTAGCTTTAAAACCATCATACCCTTGTGTGAATTCTAAAACATGCTTATTATTTGTCTAATGATACAGTTTAGTATTAAGCACAGAAGCTTTGAATACAGCACAGCTGTATGAAAAACAGTCCTCTAGCCCTCATGACTTTGAGATTGTTGAAACTAAATTTTAAAAGATAGGACATTATGACTTCTAAACCTGCTTTTAACTTCTTCTGCAGATAACCAGTCAATTGCAAGGCAGGGGCAGCAGCAGGAATAGTGCCACGAGAAATGAAGACTTACCCTGACCTAATGATACATGACATGGAGCAAAGTAAGATTTGGAAAAGGCATTTCCCCCTTCTAATTCTATTGAAAGGTGCCCAGTATTGTCAGCCTTTCCCAAAATCACATGCAAGACTTGGGCAAGGATTTTGTTCCATGTGCAAGCAGCACATTTTTCAAAACCACACCAAGAGCTGTCACTACTACAAAGGCACAGTAAATTGTCTTTAGCAATTTTAAGCGTTAACAGAGACCAGCTCAGATAAAAATGGTGCATTTAATTGTGTGGTTCTGCAAAGTTCTGAGATGGCAATCAGTGCTCCAAATCCAGACTGAAAAGTGAGGCTGATTGGAACCTTCTTACTGTAAACCCAAAACAGGCACTGTTTGAAGCCAAGTACTGTAAGCAGATTTCCCGTATTGATCTTTTGGTAGCTGTGCTCACAAGAAATTAATTTTATGCTAGATTGAGAGGTTACAAGAAGTTTCCTGTCTGCACAGTCAAAATATTATTGAAGCAATTCAGGTTGTCAGTAAAAGCTTAAACAAATTTGCTGATAATCCTGTTAATGACCTAGGTCAAGTGTTAACTGTTGTGGGTTATAAAACAGTGAAATTAAGGTGGCTGGTACCCTCAGGCAGGCAATATAGTTACAGAAGAGACCGAGGAGAAATTATTAAATTAAATGACAGAACACACTCGATTTCTTGATACCACAGGAATTATTCAGAAAGAGAAATGCATCCTTCTAAGAAAAAAGAAACACAATCCTCAGCAAGCAGAGAATACCCAGCAGAGTGGAACAGGAGAACCTGTGGTTTCTGTGCACCTACGGGGCTCAGTCTGCAAACTCCAAACTGCAAAAGTTGGATGTTAAATCTTCCTGACATCGTCCTGCCCAGTAGAAAACAGCACACACCTTTTACCAGCAAACACAGATAAATCTGAGCTTCAGAGAACCCCCTTGGGTTCCTGTGATTGAGTAGGGAAAATTTCTCACGAGCACGGCAGAGTTTGAAAACAAACTTGGGGAAAGTTTTACTTTTTATCCAGAAAAAATCCTGAATAAAATTTCTCTGGGATGAAGCAAATTAAGAAAATCTCAAGCTGTCCAAGAAAAAGACAAAAAAGGAAAGCACTGAGCACCACAAAGTGCAGTAAGACAGCAGTTTGTCTTCAGCCCTGCTTTCATCCTTTACTCCCTTCATCCCATCCACTGCCACTGTAGTATTACCACCAACAGTCATAAGTTTTCATATTAATTACAAATGTTAAGTGAAGTTGGATTTTAAAAAAAAAATATTATTTCAAGTCAAATAAATTCAGGAGCTATTTCTCTGCCCACACTCTTGTTACGTGCCCACTACAACATTTACATCCCCTAGAAGTTAGACTAAGCTACACAAACACACCAAAAATTAGTTCCATCCACTGTTAAAACAATTTATGGGGGAGAATTTCAACAGTAGCTTTAATATAAAATAGATAAAAATGTCTACCATTTTCCTTATATGTGCCTACATTAACAAATGCTGTCCAAAATATATCTTTTTTTATTCTCAGTGGTGGAAAAAGGAAACTTTTCTAAATACTCCAGAGAAATATAGAAACATCTATCTCTAGTTTTGGGAGGAAATTTATGGGAACAACACCAGAAATGTAAATGAAGTGGATAGAAAAATATTATTTAATAGAGGAAAACATCATCTTCTGACATGATTTAAAGCTGCACGCTAACACTTGTTCATCAAATTAGTGGGTCAGCAAATTATAAGAATTAAGATTTCTAAACTCACACGATCAATCCATATAACGTAAATAAATAAAAGGATTACTGAGCTTTCCTAAATGGGGTTTAAAAAAAAACAACTGAAAAGCCCTTAAAAGTTGATCTCTTTTTCTTAAAGAAAACTGACAGTATTTCTCTGTTTTAAAAGCATAGCCAAACATACTTAAAAAAAAAAAAACCCACTCAAAAGCAGGTTACTCTTCTGTAACTGCATTTTTACTGTTGTTTTCACTACCAATTTTGCAAATATTGTTCATCTCGTACGAGCTCTTGAAGCTGGGAAGAGAGAAGGGAGGCAGCATTTGCTGAAAGCTGACTTGGACAAGTGTACTTAACATGCATTCCGTATGATACCCATATTTTCCCTCCTTTCTCCATTCTCAGTGCCAGTGGCTCGAAACAAAGACACAAAAAGTGGGGGTTTTTTGCACACTGGAACGCTCCAATATCTTTCTGGCACAGCCACTCTCAGTTTGCAGAATGTGCCTCCACTGCCATGGAGGCAGAGCTGCTCCACTGACTGACAGAACCACAACCCTTCCCTAAGAGGAATGGTTATCAGACAACAGTAACCCCTACCCACACTCTGGCTTTCATTCCTGAAAATGATTTTTGAGAAATGACAATATTTACAAAATAGTTTCTATCTGGAGGTTTAGAAGTGACTGTTGAAAGCACGCTCATGAAAAAAAAAAAAAATCATAAAGCACTGCATACAAAACAAATTTGCATAAAACACACAAACAGATGACATACTGCTCCTCTTGTATAATGGTACCATAATTATCTCCCAGCAATGAAACAAAATGATTAAAGATTACCCAGGACTTGTGAAGTTTGCATCTTTCCTTAGTTATTTTTTACTATATTTCTTTTTCCCTCCAGAAATCATGGATAGTTGTTATCTCACTGCCTTATTGCACAAGCACCCGGAATATCAGTTAGTAAACCAGCATTATTTGTAAGGGAGAAATAAATAATTGCTCTGACAGGTTTCAGAGCTTCTCTACACAACATCCAACTCGAGCACAGGTGCAAGTTTTACATGGTTATTAGGTGCTAAAAGTTCTTCACAACCTTTGCCCTCTAGATTTTATCCCGAAACATAATTGCACCTGGTCATGCCGAGTGCCTTCACTGCAAGCAAGCAAAAGCTCCATTTCTTTTTTTTTTTTTTTTCCTTAATAGGGAAAGGACAGGGTCTTTTAGAGTTTTTTTCAAGTATTTCAATCAGTTTCACAGTGTCTGGTTGTCACTATTTATTTTTTTCCCTGCAACTAACACGGGTTTTCAGCAAATGTCATCTTATGAATTAACACAGCAAAAGAAAACAAACTACTCACTCCTTTTTTTTCCGGAAAATTACAAACAGTCGCATACACACACAAACACAACTTTAACGCGTTGGTAACACATCCGATACAAACAACGCGATCTGACACAAACCCGCTAGGGAACCAGGAGGAGGTTTTACAGGGCAACAACCTTCTTTCGCGGATTAATTAAAAGTTTTGAAAGGCACGACGGCTAGCGCAACCGCCAGCCCTGCAGACGAGCAAGGGCTCGGAGTTATCACCGGGGGCTGAGGGGGATCGGGGGCTCGGGCAGAGGCGGCTCCCCCCGGGCACCTGCCGGGGCTGCGGGTCCCGGGCCCCTTCCCCGCCCCGGGGCTGCGGCTGCCCGTCACTGCCGGGGTGGCACGGGCTGCGCTGCCCTCGCCAGCTCCGCTCGGGGGAGCGTAGGGCGGCTGCCCGCGCATCCATCCATCCATCCATCCATCCATCCATCCATCCATCCATCCATCCGTCCATCCATCCGTCCGTCCATCCATCCATCCATCCATCCATCCCTCCCCCGCACGGCCGCGCTGTGCCAGGGCGAGCCCCGCGCTCCCGGGGCGAGGAGCCGCTGCCGCACGGGACCACCTTAACGGGGAGCAGCGGGGCGGGGGAGGAATAACGGAGATGAAAAAAAAAACCACAAAAAAATAAAACAAAACAAAAATTTTAAAAAGGAGGAAAAAAATAAATAGAGAAAGGGCGGAATAGCGGAAAAGAAGAGCGAAGAAGAAACGGGTCACCCCGCCGTGCCGCGGCTCACCTTCGTTGCCGGGGCGGGCGCTCAGACGGCCGGCAGCGCCGAGCGCGGCGCGGAGCAGCAGCAGCAGCAGCAGCGGGAGGAGCAGCAGCAGCGGCGGCGGCGGCAGGCGGCGGCGGCGGTCCATGTCGGCGGGGCAGAGCGCAGGCACAGCCGCATGTCTCCGCGCCGCATGCCACCGCTCCGCGCCCGCTCCGCGCCGCCGCCACCGGCCCCGGCGCCGGGACCATGCCCCGCGCCCGCCTCCGCGCTGCGCCCGGGAGGGGCCGCCCCCGCCCGGCCCCGCCGCTGCCGCCGCCGCCGCGCAGCCCCCGCCCCGCTCCGCGCCCCGCCCCGCGCCCCGCCCCGCCTGCCCACAGCGGAGCCTGCCCACGGCCCGCGGAGATGCCCCCCTAGCCCCGGGAGATAACCCCGGGTCTGCCCTCAGCCCCGGGAGATAACCCCGAGCCTGCCCTCACCTCGCGGAGATGCCCCGGAGTCCGCCACAAGTCCCGGGAGATAACCCCGGGCCTGCACTCACGCCCGCGAGGTGCCGCCCGGCCCAGCCTCGTGAGATGCTCCCGAGTCAGACTAACCCAGCCCCGGGAGGTTGCCCCCTCACCCGGAGCAGGGCTCGGCCGTAGGGCTGGGTGACACGAGTCACGTAACTCGGGAGCCTCGGGTGGGCTGCAGCCAGCTAAGAGCCGGTCGTGTCAAATTACCGGGCTCTCCCCGGTGGAATGCAGCGGCAAAGCAGCGGTAAAAGCTCGGGAGTTTCAGGCTGCAGCCGTGCAGGAGCGAACGCCAGTTCCATCGTTCGTGCCTTGGCTGCCCGCGGTGACAGCCCGCACCACGCGGGGCAACACGTCCGGCCCCAAGAGCGGGCTGGCTCTGCCATCACTAAAGCAAACTGGAGCAGGGGCCTCCCGCCGAGAGCCTCTCTCTGTAGGAGTGTGTAGCTCTACTCTAGAAGTTGCCGCGTGAAATGAGAGGTTTTTTCTTCATATTTGCACCTTTCCTTCTGCCCTTGCAGCCCGTCAGAGGCCCCAGAGTACCTGTCAGAACACAGAGCAGAGAAACAGAGCTGCTATTCTGCTGCTCTCTGGGGGAATCACTGCAGAGCGGCACTTCCCAAGCTTCCCCTTCTGCAGATCGTTTTTTTCAGAATATGGACAACTTCCTTCCCAAGTGACTCATCTCAGGTCTCCAGAGTCACCCAGCATGGTTCTGTGGAAAATGGGAAAATATCTGAATAATACTGAGGTCAAATAAATATTTCACTCCAAACCAAAGCTATGCATCCTCTTAGTACAGAGGCTGGCTCTGAATGCATGTGCTGTCTGCACAGGCAGCAAGCAACAGGATGGGAGGAGGACAGCCTCTGGCAGCAGATGTGGAACTACATCTTAGAATCAACATCAAAAACCTTTGACAGCAGAGAAACCGATCCCCGGTGTTTCACAAACCAGTGTGGCAAACATCTGAACAGCCTCCTTCTTCATGGTCCTGTGTGTCCTGGTGTCCTCAGGGTCAGCAGTGCCAGCAGGACAGCTGGGAACTGCTACCACCTGAGCTCCAGGTTCATCAAACACAGAATCACCAACTTGCTTCAGCAGTGATGCAGCTTCCCTGCAGCAGAAGAGGAGGTGCTGGACTGGCTGCAAGCCAGGGCCTGTGCCAAGGTCTCTCCTGCACAGTATTGGCACTCCCCAAACATCTGGTTTAGCTCTGTGCTGTACTGAAGGAGTTGGAGATGTGTGGAAGCCAAAGCAAAGCAGAGACAAGGCTGTGAGAAGTCATCTCAGACAGGTTCCTGGTTCAGGAGAGCACAGGGGAGGACATGGGCACTGAAAATTAACATGATATTAATCTCCTTTCCTGTTTCCAGGCTTGATTATTCAATCAACCAAATTAAAGAATCATCAAATTTAATACTGTTTGTTTCATGTCTCCAACTCTTCCTTTCACTCATATTTACCATCTACCCAGTTTCCTCTGTGGTCAGACTTCCAAAAGATGGAAAAAATGCCCAGAGCTCTTGAGCAGGAAACTTGCAGGGGCAGAGGGAGGAGCAGGGTGCTCTGGTCATGCAGTTAACCAAGTATGGCCCAGAGAAAAACATCTCCTGTCCTCCTTCATCCTTCTCAAGTCTCATTTCACCACACCTTTCCATTCACTGGACAAAAATGTTTTTCCATAGCAAGAGGACCAGAAATTCACATTTCTCAAAATATAACTTCCCCTAATATTAAAAACTACTTTGCTTTAGTTTGAAGGGGGTTTTTGCCAACATTTTCCTCAGCTTTTTTATAATACACAACTTTTTTTTCTTTGGTGTATCTCATACAACAGAGATACACCCTTAAAACACTACTAAGTTCTCAGGACTACTAGTTCTGAAGCTGCATCTTTCTTTCATGATTTCAGGTCTTTTTTTTTTTTTAAGGTATGAGAAAAAGGTGAAAGAAAAAGGGTAAAGAAGGAACAAATATGGGGGGTGGGGAGTGGGGAAGAACAAAAATGGCAATCAATCCAAAACCCAAAAAACTTCTGTTTTCAGTTAGTGGAAAAAAATATTTCCAAAGAAGGGACTTTATGAGGTTACTCATAGCAATCACTTTCCAAATTTGTAAATATCTCAGCATCAGTGAACTCATCTCATATAGGAAGAAAAGTATAATGATCAACACAATCCATATAATACAAATCTTAGTATCAAACTTTCCAGAAAGAAAACCTCCCAAGTGAAAAAATGAATAGCAGAAATACTTGGAAAAATTTGAAACAAAGAATGCATTTTTTAAAAACCTCACTAAAAAAACCCCACAAACCTGGGAAAATTCTCAGCAGGAAAGAAAGATTAAATTCATTACAAATTTCTCACTAGGCTTTTTTCTCTGTGACGCACGTTGTGTTAGTTTTGTGCAAATTGCATGTTTACTCTATTAAGAGTAATTTTCTGTGAGCTTAAAGGGCACCTTTGAAGAAAGAAAATAGCCTCTAGTGGCATTTCTACATAACCAGAGTGCACATGGTAATATCTTTGCCCTAGCATCCATAAAATCCTTCTGGAGAAACACATAACTATGATTTATGATTTTCTGCCAAGCCTGGGCTTTAATTTCTTTAATATATTGGAGATCAAAATCCTTACTAAACACAAATTTTATCTCTTACATTTTTCTTTTGTAAACAGGGAGGTGACACATTCTGTGATTGTATAATGGAAAAAAGAAATCATAACACATGGGCAGAATGCTCCAGATCCCACGTTTGCATACTAAATAGGAAAACAACTTTCTGCCTAATGAAAAAATGCTACAGATTATTAGGAATCGCCACAGAAGTAATCAATCAATTTATCCAATGAACTGGGCCACAGCCTGCTTCCAAGAAGCTTTTTAATGTTTATGGCTCTTGAGTGGCATCGTTTAATTAATTGAATGGCACAAAACTTCTAATCTTAGAGATTTAAAGTATTTTCCGTGAAAACAAACAAAAAGAATTAATGACAGGTTCACTACTCATAAAGAAAGGTGGCTGGACAATCCCCCATTTATTCAGGGAGGAGGAAGAACAATGGTCCCACGTGATGCCTCGCCTGTGCCTCCATGGGATTGTTGGGAGGCGTGAGAACATTTCCCCCTCAATTTCTGGGATTTATTTATGCAGGTTCTTGTGTATATATATATATATATATATATATATATATATATATATATATATATATATATATATATATATATATATATGCATATATGTGTGTGCATCTGTTTTAATATTAACTATTTAGTGTTCAGGTAAAAAATATTAGAGATGGAAGCATTGCTGCTTGATGGAAGCAATGCTTGAGTTCATCCTAAATCTGACATGAGCCACTCTTGGAGATGGTGACCAAGGAGGAAAAGCTCTCCCACGAGCCACCAAGTAGATTTCCTTGGTTTAAATATTCTTTGGGAGAGGTTTTACAGCACAACTCAGAAGTCTCCTAATGCACAGTGTCACCCTGAAAATGCAAGCAGATGAGGAAATGCAGGATGTGGAAGAGTAAAAGGCAGGATGCAATAAAAACAAATGATAATGAAGTGTGAAAAGTTACTTTAAATAAGTCATGTAAAGCTAAGCTATAGCCCTTTCCAATCAATACTTACATAATAATTATGTGAAAATCCAGACAAATGGATTAACTAGACAGCATAAAAAACTCAGCTTTGAGCAGCAACAAAGCTGAACTTGTAATTATGAAACAACTGCACACCAATCCCATAATGAAAAAAAGTGTGGAGATGGAAAAGGGTAGAAAAGCAAAATGCAAATGCATTTGAGCTGCAAGTTTTCCCCATAAAGCCTGAATCGTTTGTTAAAAATGCAATAAAAAGGTGACAGTCCAAGCACTTAGACTGAATTTACCTATCTGTAAACAAAAATCTATAGAAGCCATAAAAGAAAAGCCTCACCAGCGTTACTGCCAGTTTTCAGAGAAAAGCAACATTTATGTGCAGGAGAGAGTATTGCTACCATGAAAGAGCTTGCCAAATTTTAGCTCTAGGATGGAGCACTTACAGTAGAAACCCATGAATCCTGTAAAACCAGACTGTATTATGGAGACACTGGCAGACCTCCAATGAGGTGCATAATGATAAGTTTGATCAGTTTTCTTTTCTTCTTGCAGGTCACAAAGAATGTTCAGAAATTTCTTTTGTAAGTCCAGAAAAAAAAGACAGGCAAGAATTGAAATTATTTCTTCTCAGTGCAAGGCAGGGTTGGACACAAAATAGGCAGACACATTTTAAAATAAATATGACAGTACTTGTAATACCAGGGATCAACATCCAATCTGGGGAATGCACTTGGAGAGCACACGGGCAAAATTCTGTAATCTGGTTGAGCTGGATTGGAAGAATTCCCTTGTCTTTGCAGAGCCAGGCTTGCACACTGACAGCAAAATAGGTCGTCTATTTTTGCCAGCTAAAAAACAGAGAGAAACACTCATGGCCAACTGCAATTTTAAACAGCAGAATGCAAACACTCTGAAGAGTCTGTGTTCATAACATGTGAGAACTCCTTAACAGTTCCAATTCCACAGGGAACTTTTTGCATTTATTTGTTGATTATCTTCTTTTTTTTTTTTTTTTTTTTTTTTTTTTTTTTGCCTCGGTGAAGAATACCTGAGATTCTTCATTTGAAGAGACTCTTCAAATTAAACTTCTGTCATTTGCTGCTTTTTCCTCAAATCACCTCACCTCCTCCCTGGTAGTCAAAGTTTCCTCCTCTTCTGTCCCATGGAACTGGCAGCACCACATCTGTCCACATCCAAGGAAGCATCAGGGGATAGAATAAGAGGGGGGAAAGACCACAAAGTGGAATTATCTTAGAATCCTCCATTTCACATGCAGCATCAAAGCATGAAATCATTTCATACTAATATTGTACATATTACATTCATAATTATTGCTCACAATGGCAAGGTGGGTATTTGATTGCATGTTGTACATATGGTTACTAATTCCCAACTAAAGGCTTCCACCCAAGAGGAAAATCAGATTTCAAAAGGGGACAACCATGTTCCAAAGACTTGTTCCCAATTCTGGTGCCTTCATGGAGACAGAGAGTTCCTGTTTGCTTCAAAAGCTGCTTCCTTCAGGACTTTGGGGAGAGCTTGGGAACTGAGGACAGCAGCATATGCAATAATTAGCTATAATTAGCTATATAATAGCTATATAATTAGCTATATAATAATCAGCTATTAGCTATATAGGCTCAGAATTTGTCAGGGTACACAGGTGCTTCAGAAGTTCCTCCACAGACAAGTTCCTCATGTGCCCACTTGTACCAACATTTCTCAGCTTCCAACCACAATACAACAAAAATACACCAGAAAAGCCAAAGCAGCCCCTAATTAGAGCCCCCCAAAGCATCCTTTCCCCCAGCTGCAGCCAGCTGGGTGCTGAGCAAGTTCTCAGCAGTCACACCTGTGCTGCTGGATGAGCTCAGCTTCTGTGAAACGTCCCCATCCTCCTGACCCATCACCCCAGCACACCCTGTGCGTGCTGAGAAGCTCTCCAGTCTCCCAGTGTTTCCTTCTTGATTGTAATGAGTTAATTACTTTGCCAGAAAGCACGAGGTGGCTTTTTTATTAATCTCCTCGGCCACTTGGGCAATGAAGAATTGCAGTTTCTGCAGAAGGCTAAGCTAACATGATCTAAATATTATTCTTTATAACTATTAGACAACACATGCAATAAATAATTATGGCTCATTAGTATTCTCCCAGCCCAACTGACCCATAGCAGGACATTCTGTCAACCTTGGGTCAAGCAGCCCTTATCCATTAAATGGGGTATTTTATGATATTTTAGGCTTTCCCCTCCAGTCCTACAGCCAGCTGCAGCTCTGCAGTGAAGGATGGAGCTCCTTAACCTTTCTAACTCACCAAAGAGGGTTGGAAATGCAAACATTTCATATTCCGAGCTGGAGATGTGCTGTATATGTCAGTAGAATGTATTACAAAGATTTCTTGTCCTCCTGAACATGAAAAAAAGCTTTTCCCACTGCAATATCAGATTTGTTTTATCTGAACTAAATTTTCAATCTTTAAAACTTCTTTATTCATCAGGGTTATTTTTCATGAGACAGACAGTTCATGACTTAAATGTTGGCTTTAACATTTGCTTAAAGAAATTCTCTCATTTCTTTGAGCTGTCATCAAAACCTGGAAGAATGTGTGAGTTACTTTTTTTTATAGCAGAAATGAAGAAATTCTCTGTCATTTGTGTTACCAAACTAAAGTTGCTGGAAAAGGTTTACCAGCATTGAAATGAGTCATCTCTCTAGAGATTTTAATGAGAGAAATTAGCCAGTGAGTACTCAATCATTTCCTTTGGATGCATCAGCTTTGGAACTGGGAAGTTGCAGCAGGATTAAAAGAAAGAAGTAACAAATAATTTGTACAGTATGGTGGGGGGAATTTATTACAAAGGGTTGCAGGATTTTCCTAAATGAATGCAAGGTTCTAGCTCAAAAGGCAACTGTAGAAAATGTATAGAAAAAAAGACCCATAATAAAACAAAACCAAAAAGGTCCCCAAATTATTGGAAAAGCTGGAGACCATTAGCAGAAAATAGTCCCCATCAGTTCCTAAGATGAACTTACACTACTGGCAAGCTACGAAACTAAAAATCCAAAACCCACTAGAATCAAAGTGCATTTCTTGAGAAAAGAGGACACTCATCAAAAGTGACATAAAATGAGACCTTTACAAAAACTGAAGAAAAGGAAATGCCTTGCAGTGGATCTGTGAAAGAAATTCAGGGGCTTGTCAGGGGTGTGGAGGGAAAGGCTTTGCTGAAACCCAAGCTGTGAAACCCAGGGTACTCTGCTAGGTTTATGGATGTGCTCCCTTTAATGGGACTTTGTTTTAAATAATACTTTGCTTTAAGATGGCAGCTGAGTGAATTATTACCCTTGCCCAGGAGAAAACAAAAACTGCAGCATTTACAGAAGTAAGAACCCTGGGATAAATCACAGAGAAGTGGAAGGAGGAGCAGAACCTCCATCCCTGCTTAAGGATGGAGAACCTTGCAAACACCTCCAGTAGAAAGTGCAAAAGTCTGTGACCCAGAGAAGGAAAAAAGGGTCAGATCTTTTATATTATGGGTCCTGATTGTTGAGTTGGTTGGGAGTGTTGTTTGTTTGTTTGCTAGTTGGATGGATTTTTTAAATTTTTGTTTCTGTTTTTTTTTTTTTCATTTTTAAATTGAAATCCAAGTTATCACCTACTTTTAAATAATTAAGTTTTATATCAATTTCAGACCTATACATGCTGGGCCACCTGCCCTTTTGTTTTCCTTAAGAAGACTGTAAAAGATTCTTGTGAGCTCTAGAATAACAAACAGCATTTTCTATTATTTTATACAGTCTCAAATGTTTTGTCTAGAATTAAATAATCAAGCCATGCTGATTTTGCCAAGTTTTTGGTTTTTTGGGGGGTTTTTTTTGTTTTGTTTTGTTTTTTTTTTTATTAAGCAATCTGCACTGGGTTTGTTAGATAAGCAAATATATTTATATTCCTTCCACATATGTTGTCTGATTTCATGTTAGCCTTTTTGCCAAGGAGGTAAATAGGTTTCTTGGAGACTTCAGGAGTTTAAGCTTATGACCTCCCAGCTTTTACAAGAGAAAACAAAAAGTTGCTCACTCAAATGTTAGGAAGGGCACTCCATTTCTAAAGGATGTTATTATTTGAGTTGGAGTTGTAATGGAGCTAAGCCACACCTACTTAGAGAACAGGGCCAAACATTGCTCTTGCTTACAGCAGTTTAAATCCTTGGAGGCCTTTATTACTAAGAAAATTGAGTAAGATTTCAGTAAAATCAATTTTTAAAAGCACCAGGAGCTTGCTGTTGACCTCAGCTACAGCAATCTGTGCAGCTTTGCTAAAACCTGCTCTCTCTCTCTTAAATCTGACTGACGCCACTGATGAATTGTGCTGTAAAATTTACTGTTTCAATCCCTTTAACGCACAGAAGCTGCTGCTGCTTGTGTTTCTGGAGTGCCCTGTGAGATGGAAGGGCGAGGTTTTCCCAAACTGACTGCAAGAATGCAGAATTCTCTTCTCTCTGGCACCACGTCTCTGCTCCTTTAGCACTTAGATTAACCCCCAGCAGCACCAGAGATGGAGGGGACAGCAGCCTGAAATGTGGCACTGGAGCAAACTGTCCCCACCTCTGTCCCCTCACAAAGCCCTGCACAGAGCTCGCAAGCCTGTACCTGTTATTCCCCTTGCTTTATATGCAGTGATCTGGTGCTTTGGAGTTTTATTTCACAATTTTTGTTTATCATCATTATTATTATGATGGCATATTTGACAATGACTGTAGCACCTAGAATGCCTCAGGAATCCAAGCAAAAATTATTTCACACCTTCAAACTTTTCTTCTTCTGTGCACCCTCAGAAGCCTTTCAGACTTTTTACCTGACACAGCCTGAAATAAATCTGGGATTCCTGCCTTGGTAATGAGGTAATATTATTTCCATTTTCAGTTTTGGGGGTTTTTCGGCTTTTTCCTCCATGAAGGATTGCCCTTGGTGGCACATCAGTCACCTCACACCACCAGACCGAGCAGCAGTACTGAATATGCAATATTTAAATATCTTACCCAATAAACACCTATCAATAATGCATATCCCAACTCCCAGAGTAGTTTCATTTTTTAACATGTCTCTGTTTGCCATCAAATCACCATGTGCACTTTGATCTTGCACACTTGACACATTTTAACAGACAGAAGGAACAGAACCATCAGTTCTTTCTGGCACCATCTGGGGTTCTTTTACAGATACTTTCTCCCTGGCTGCCTAAAGCTCAATTCAGCTTTGTTTTTTTGCTTTTTTTCTTTGCACTTTTCCCCCACACCATCTTCCTGATCTTCTTTGGCTGGCCTCAGGTTTCTTCACAACATCACCTTCCAAGCCCTTACCTTTGTCACACGTTCCTGTGCTGCTGCAAAACTCAGGAGAGGTTTTTTTTCCCCCCCTTCTATTCTCATTCTGCTCTAAGTGCACTGCAATTACAACAGGATATGAACTATCCTGCACTGTTATAGATGTGTTCAATTTTCTCTCTTTTAGTAGAAGTCTTTTCCCATCACTTTGGCCTGACAAACGTGACATTCACACATTGATTGTATATGTCTGCTTTACACAGCATAGCTAATGACTTTCCCTTACCCTGACTTGAATTCCAGATTAGTTTTCCTATTGCTGAGCATCCCATTCTGTCAATAATTGCAGGACAATTATCTCATTTGTGATTTTTTTCCCTCCAAATGCTGAACAAATCTGTGAATCTTAGAGAATATGATGCAATAAATGTAAGGGTTTTAACTAATTCTTCATTCTGGAGACTCTCCTCACTGTGTCTATCAGCCTGCAGACACCCCAATGACTTCTGCATATTCTCAGAAGGGAATTCAGTTTGCCTTCTGCATTGCCAAATACTCAGTGTCCTCTGAAAGTTTTTATGGGGTGCTGTGACACAAGTGTTTCAAAATTTGAGCCTTAATCTTAAAAACCAAGACAGAAAATAAGATTTCTATCATAAAGCTTCACCACTGTTTCACCTGATTCCTCCATCACTTGGAGCAAGAAATGCAAGAAATACTTTATAAATCATGCTGTTTTCTAGAGGCAGAGGCCAATAATATCACAGAAGATTTTCCTTTTATCTCTGGGGGATCTCAGACATCATCTCCTTTGCAAGGTGTTATTTTGGGCAATGAATCATGGATACCATTTACTACCTTACACAGCTCTTCATTTTGGACTTTCAATCTTGAGTGTAAATATCAAGTCCCACTTGAACTCCCCTGGCCACTTCTGTTGTGGTTTTTTTAAATTAATTTTTTATAGGCTCTGAAATAAAAAAGAAAATACTGGTATTACTGAACTATGGATATATCAGATAGTCACAAAAGATGGGAGGGAAAGGTGGTCTTCCTGATTTTTAATCTCTCCATTCCATGTGCTGAAAATTATCCTGATTTCTTTCCACTAAAGAGTACGGTAATGCCCTGAAAATTAAGAGATGCAGAGTTACCTTTGATCTGTGTTTCCTTTCTGGAGCTTATCTACCTTAGCCTGAACAGACAATGCAATTTAGCAAAATAATATCTTCAAATGATTTTTAAAAATTTCTGACAGCAAATCAGGACAACTGTAACTAAGTAATATAGAGTTGAAGCCTGCATCAAGAAATACAATATTTAAGGAGTTCCCTAAAGTAACATAGGATGTCAAATTCAAGGTAGGTGATGTAAAATTCAATGCCAGGATTGTGACTTTGGTGTTTCAGACTCAGGAGGCACAATGGTAGTTCTGGCTGTTGGTTTCTGCATTTCAGAAACCTTGTGGTTTTGCCTAATATATTTTCCAGTATTTCTTTCCCATCAATTCTTTGTGCATTCAAATCAAAGTACATTAATAATGAGAAAATATAAATCCTCTCCACCCCTCTCCTCCAGCACTCACAGAACCATTAAGGCTGGAAAGTACCTTTAACATCACCAAGTCCAATTATTTTTAAAAATAATAAACCCAGTGAAAGACTGAGGCAACTTCAATTTACCAGGCATTTTTCTACTTTGTGGTAAATAGAAAAATAAGTGTAATGACAACGTGACAGATGGTTTTCTTTGTGTAACAGAAAATAGGGGATAAAGAGATTTGACTGAGAGAAATCAGGACTCTTTTTCTCTCATCATGTATTTTGGGAACTGTAGGCTTTTTGGTTTAAGGTAACCATTTAAATATTGAGGACAGAACTCTCAAGACATTTCATGGGTCAAGAAGATGAACATGACTCCATCAGAAGCAAGGAATTTGTTTCAAATCCACTACTGAAGTTAAGAGCACATTGGAAGGAGGGAGGCTTAAAAAAGATCTCCCAAGAAATATGAGTGTATTTCATATTTATCTCCAATGGAGGTTGCAAAGTGACACAAACATCTCTGTGTTGTTTCTGTGTCTCACTCAGTTTTATTGCAGATCAATCACAGAATACTCTCCATGCATAAATATATTCCTGCAAGTGCTTGAAATATAGATTTTTCCATTATAATTTTTCAATTCCTTTTTTTTTGTGCTACCTTTGCATCGTCTTGGTCCTTTTCACCTCACTCTCAGAATTAAATTGGTGCCTTTAGGAGTTCCTGATTTCACAGGAAGGAATAACTGTCTTTCATAACATTTTTTTCATTTCACCACACCTCCCCATCAATACATCCCTACGGGTACAAACATGAATATAGACAGCACATATAATCTTATTCTTTTTTCCTTTTCTTTTTGTTTTTTTATTTTTGCATTATAGCAGTGTCTGGAAATACCAGCCAAGAACAATGTTAAAGCTCCATGAGAATACAGTCCTGAGCCATAAAGTCTTTGGTATTAAGCAAATAAGATATGCAAGGAATTCAAGAGAAACAAAACCTAACGTACAGATAGAAACTGGATCAGGAAAAATCCCTTCTCTGCCTCTTTCAGCCCAAAAAAATCACTGGGTCTTTCACCTTTACTGAGAACAACCTTAAGCAGATGAAGCCCTTGCTCATCTCAAAAGCTCAAGGTAGGAACATTTCAATGGAAACAAAAATGCCAACATAGGCAATATGAAAAGGGAAAACAGTGCTTTGATAATACCTCAGAAGAAAAGATTTTTCAGAAGAAAAGAATGAGGCCCAAAGCTTTGGTATGTATCTATAGCAGGGTCCCACAAGGTTCTGCAGTTGAGCAGGGAGGACATGGGGGGACGTCAGTTTTTGCTCACTGTGTGGTGTGAAACACCTGCCAGGTGATGACTGCCAGCCAAAGAAGAAAAGCTTCAAAATTCTGGTTGGAACTGTTACTTTTTCTTGGTAAGATATCAGTATTTTAAGTGGGACAATGAGGGGAAAAAAACTGCTTGATGAACTTTTACTGCTTACCGTGAACTGATGCTTGGTACTGGCAAAGATCATTTGCAGCAATTGGCAGAATTGAAAATCTACCTGCAGAAGTAGATTTGCCAGAAAGACTTGATACAGAACTGCTTGTTCCTCTGCTATTATTCAATCCAATCTAGTGCTTCTTTTACATATCACTGAATATTTTCTGGAAATCATGAGCTCTCATCCAATATCTTGTTCAAAGCTCACATTGGGGGGACCTGGTTCTCTGGAAAATCACACCAGTTGCAAGCTGAACACTACAAGAGAAGAACCCTTATGATAAGCCAAACAATACAAAGTTAAAACCTTCACCACGTTATACATAGAATTTTTATTTAACTGTAAAATTTTTGCTATTAAGGACTTGGGAAACATTGCTTAGACAAATTTGTTAACACAGGAGAATTGTTCTGAAAAAGAAAAATAAAAGAGCTGTCACTGAAAAAAAATTAAACTCCAAGAAAAACTGGATCAGAGAAAAGGGGAAGCAAAAATAAGGGAAGAAAAATGGAATAGCAAAGTGAAACAATGTCACTTGGGGTGGGATTGTTTCTGTCATTGCTCCTCCATCTTCCTTGTTCACTTCCCAGTGGGTCTCTCCAGCTGTCATTTCTCCATGAGAAGCTATAACAGAAATAACCAAATTTAATAAATCTGGAGAAAACTAAGGTTGTACAGAAATAGTTAATCCTGGAAGAATTAGCAGATGTACTTTTAATGGTGAAACGTGGGCACTCAGGGAGAATTCCCAGCCACAGCAAAAAGGACTGGAATTTCAGCCACTCACCACAATTGAAAGCCATCAGGAAGCAGCCAGCTAACTCTGAGCAGGCAGCTCTGGTCTGTTGACACCTTTTTTTTGGAGAAGTGGATACCTTTACCTCCATCTGATTTGCAGCGAATATTAATCAACACAGCAAAGGTAATAGCCAAAAAATCTGTACTCATTCCATCCTCTGCCCCTCCATTCCTACCAACTGGTGTGCAGACGTGCCTGACCCTGTGCTGCTCTGCAGGGCTCTGGGCACACAGCTGAGGGATGTCCCCCAGCCCCAAGCATTTGAGATGCTCCCCACAGGAGTAACTCCTCTGGCAGGAGCTTTGAGCCCATCCTGAACGTGTCAGTCCTTAAAACCAAATTCTGTGTCTGCACTGGTGCAGATCTGGCCATGGAGAGGTCAGATCAGCTTCAGGCTGCTGCTTCAAACACTCCTTTAATGGGCAGCTTGTGGCAGCAAGGACAAGTGTGTGCAGAAATCTGAGACTGCACAGCTTTGCTGAATGAATGCCATCCTGAGTCAATACCTCCACTGTTTACCTTGAGAAGATGAAAATCAGATTAAACTCCTGAGGTTTTTTGGCAGATGGAACAATCTTCCCCACAAGGAACGGGCACGGGGAGTTTGAATCTGTATTCCTGAAATACAACAAAGGTAGTCAATTAATTTGGAGAAATCACTATCAATTTCTAAACTTCCATTGAGATACCATAAATAATGCTTTGCAAGCTTATTAATTTAATAGCTCTGATATTCATTCTGTTTCATCATGTGTTTGCCAGGCTTTTATTCATTTTGATTTGTTTTTTCCTCCTCAAATGTTATTTTAAATAGCTCTCGTGAAATAGCTGCATAATAAGTGTACCCTTTTGTTCTTCTTCAAGGAAGCTCAGCAAAAGCATAACAAATAATAAAGCTGATAAAAGGATACATGAAATGCCTACCAAAATCCAGGTTTTTTTCTGATGCAAGTCCCATTTAACTTCAAGCTAAGACATCTCTCATCCTGAAAAGCTGTTGGGAAATGGACAGAAGCCAGAGCCAAGCAGTGGAATTCTGGTTTTACCCTCCTCATTCTACCCTTCTGACTCTAAGTGTGCAATATAATAATGTGTTCTTTGGCCATCCAGCTCGGAGAGGTAAGAGGGCCCTTTCATGGCTTTCAACTTTGTCGGGTGAGCAAGAACTAAAATGAGTTGTTAACAAGAAAACAGAACACAGAATGATCATGGCAGAATCTAAAATAGATTATGACATTTATGCTCACACACTTATATTTTGGAGAGTGAATGTGACTGAACAAGGCAATTATCTCTAATTAGGAGGGGCTAGGGTCATTCCATTAATTATGTCCATCACAGCTAGTTAACAATATTGATTAACAAGATAAGAAGCAGAATAAGCCATTCATCCCTGAATAGGGTTATTATAGATTTTCTAGTGAATTCCTGCAATGTATTTCAAAAGGAAAATTGCAGAATTGGAGGTGCCATAATTCCAACAAAGCCTGATTTCAAACAGGCTCTTCTGAAAAACATTCCTGAAACAATCTGCTTTTGTTAATATGGAATAATTATGGAGCTAAATAAACATACGAGAGCATTCCATAAGTGTGCCTGACACACACAGGGAAAACACTCTTTGATCCTTGAAGCAGAAAAAATTTCAGGCCCAAACTTTGCAGAGCTGAAGACAAAGACAAATTAAAATCTGATTGACTGCAAGTGATTAAGAAGAATGCAGATCTGCCACAAGAAGTCCTGGACTAACTTGGAAGTGGTTGCCTAAGAATGGCTCAGTGCAATCCCTGGTTTAACTCAAAAACTGTCAGTGGAATCAAATTATGAAATATTTTGTCTGTGAGATGCTATGAAAGAGAAATACAGACATGTATGTTCACACTCGCAGACAAACTTGCTCCTCCTTCACATTTTGCAATAAAATCCTCAATCTGTAAGAAGTCCTACTATTTTCAAAACAAAAAATCAGGTTTCTCCTGCTTTTTTTTCTTTTTGGGTTTTTTTTTTTTTTTTTTGTTTGTTTCATGTGCATGTGTGCTTTGGGGATTTTTTTTTTCCCTTCTGCATTCTGTCACAACAGAGTGATTGATCCCCAAGTTTGGTGGCAGGAAACCAAGAGGGTATCAAACGTCCGTGGTGCTTCTGAAGCGCCGGTGCCAAACTGCAAATTGGAAACGCTCTCCTGGTTGCTCCACCAACAAAAGAGATCCTTGATGTGCAATTCCACTCCTCATCCCTCTCAGGCAGCTGAGAGGAGACAGCAGCAGCAGCAGAGCATGTGCCTGATTGTTGGCATGTCAGACAGACATTATTAAAAACAGTGGGGGCAAGAAGAAAGATGAGAGGGAGGCTTTTGCTGCTTTGTTCTGATGCCTGAAAGCTCATTTGGGAAGAAAGGAGTTCCTGCATGCACTGACATAGATATAAGGACTTGATGCAATGAAGGCATCCAAACTTTCTCTGTGTGTTTTGGATAATGACATATTCAGATATTTTCCATTTTATATTAAAAGAACACATATGCTAAAGTAATCTGATTTAGAAACCTTTGTTCCTATATCTTAATATCATATTTGTTTTCGTCTCTCCAGCCAAGAAACTATCCCAGAATTAACACAAAAGCAAACTTATTCTGACCCTGTGTATAAAATACAAGTTCTTGGTCAGGTCCAAAATTATCTTCTCATATTCACTGCTTCAAAAAAGGAATACAAAAAATAATGCTATTTAGAACATAAAGCAATTACTAATTTTAACAATAATATTTAAATTGCTCTCTAAATGAAAACATTTAAGAAGCATTTAACTACAGTGCTCACAGAAAAATTAAAGCTATGGTTGAGCAGATAACTACTATCCTCATTCAGCAAAGAATTAAACTATCTCACAACACCTGCTCTAGACCAGAGATGATATAGAGCAAACACTGAGGGGGAAAAAAAAAAACCTTTCTACTTTAAAATACACAATTCCCCCCCCCCCTCCCCCCCCAACTTTTGTTTTGGTAGACAAATTCTTCAGGAAATTTTAACACTAGAAATATGTTTTATATGTAAACGTGAAACATCAAATCATGCAGCCAAGAAAGATATGCAAAGAATTTTACATGGACTGTCAGAACTTCGATAAAGAATTCAGAACTGACTTTTTTCAAACCTTGATACTGTGGTGTTCCAGGAAATGCTGCAAGTCAGTCAGTGAGCTCCCCAGCATTCCTATTTTTTACTTATATATGGAAATTTCTGTCCCCCCCCAGAAAAATAAAATCAGTAAAATACAGATTATCATCAACATCTTGGGCAGTTGTCAACACTTCACCAGTGAAATTGCATTTCTTTAACATTAGTACTTTTGATGATGATGCAGACAAAATTTCCAAATGACCTGAGAAGGTTCCAGAAGAGGTACTCCCTTGAGATGCTGTATGATAAAGAGAACTGAACAAATGAAAGCATGACTAAACTTAACTACAAACCTCAGGATGTGGAGATTTTGAGAATAAGCTGTACTGGAATAAAATGTTTCACATTTCTATATGAAACACAAATTTGCTTTACAATTAAAACATAAAAGGCAGAAATAGGGAGGATTTCAAGATTACAAGAAGTTTAAAAGACACCATTTCAGATCTACTTTAGGGCAATGATGATGGTTTCAAAAGGCTGTAGCTGAGACTGGTTCATACTAAAAAGCAGTTTCACCATGCAGAACTATGATCAGAGAAATTACAACCTCTGTGGTGACTCCTTGTGAGCATCAGATGAGAATTGAAGATTTTGGGTGCAGATGACAGAGGGAAAACTCTGCCAGAATGCTGGGAACTTATGGAATAATTCTAAGAGTTAATGGTAAAACTTGATTAAACTATGCTGTTGTTTATGGATCCTAATGCTTTCAACATTACAAAGCACAAAGCAAAACCTTTTTTTCCTCATTAGGCACAGAATACACCATTTCTAACCACTTTTCTTGAATGCCACAAGATATAAACTACAGTGTAACCACATAGTTCTTAAATTTGCAGTAAATACCCCCTTCTTTGAATTTCCTGGGGCTGAATACTCCAGTGTGTCTTCTGTGGTTAAAATCTGTAATGTGTTCTCCTTTCTATTCACTTCTTTCTCTCCCTTTGCAGTCTTTGAATCTTTCTCCTCTAAACATCTGCAATCTTACAGCTACCAAGACCTTCATGCTTCTGTCAACAGAAAGAAGTTTTGACCTGAATCAAGTATAATTACATCAAGATTTTTTATTCTTATCAGTATATTTATTAAAGAGCAGCAGATTTTGTAAGAGACTTTTTTGAAAACATATTCCAGCTCTATGGCACAAATATTTCTATTTCAGCTCGCATTGTCCTGAAAAATGTCAGGTTTGCAGAAATGAGTGGAATTTCATCCTTGAGATTTGTTCAACAAGGACCATGAGTAGTGGCTCAGCATCCAAAAAATCAAGCATTTGTGCCTTCAGTTTGATTTGCAGATATTACAGAACCCACTAACTGTAAAGTCTGGAAGCTTTGTAGGACCAATGCACTTAAATCAGTGCATTCCTGTACCAACAGGAAAAGCACAACAACGCTAAACTCCAATGAGGAATGAGAAGCAAAACAAAAAAGGACACGTTAAATAAATTCTGTAACATGTCAGCCCCTCTACCTATCTCATGATACTTCTTCACAGATTAAGTAATAAGCATCTGCTTATCTGCAGTTGCCAGGCTCTTTAGTTTCCAGTTATCAGGTCCTCTGCTTCTGCCTCTCCTTCATGCTCCTGCAGTGTCCTCCCTGTGCTTCTTTGCTGCTGTGACATTTCCCAGAAAGAACAGGCAGGTATCAAACCCCCAACTGCACTTATTCCTATGATCTGCTGCTCAGTACAACAGCAACTCTGAGCAGTTCTAACCTCCAAACAATCAGGCAGAGTTGTCATTTGTATCCTGACTTGCTGACAAACTGCTTGGCCATTTAATGCCCTGATTGCAATAAAAATCTTTGTTAGGTGAAGGAGTTGTCTGCTTTAAGCAATGACAGAGCTTGGCAGTCCCAATTCACTGTTACTACAATGCCCACCTCCTCAGCACGGTGTGAGGTGAAAATGTGCATACATGGAGAAAGAACCAGTACAGTGAGGCGACAAAGCTGCACAGATGCCAGACTTTGTCAGGAAGCCCAGCTGCACAAGGCCATCAGGGCTCCCAGCTTCTCCCAAGCTCCAAGAAAAGCAGGAGCTGCTTGCCAAGCTTTGCAGAGGCTGCCCCAGCTTTAAGGGATGTGCCAGTGAGCAGCCAGGTGATGGAGGCTGATTCACACTCAAATATAAACCTGGGGTGCTGTGCCAGGCCTGTTCCAAGGCAGCATTGATTTGGGGCCTCCTCTTTCCTCTACATCTCGCCCAAGGGAAAAAAGGAATTGTCATGTTCTGAAACGTGGCCATAAAGTTGGGCATCTTCTGTCTGGATGCAGATGTAATGATAACCAGGGATATGTTACTTTGTGTTCAGGGAAGTCAAGATTCACTCTTGAGATTGGACCCACAACTGTCTTTAGTGCATCTGAGGGAATTCCCACCAGCTGCAGCTCGAGTTACCACAATTTTATACTGGGATACAGACATGGTCTGTGAGACACAGCAGGCAGGTGTGTAAGATCCATATGGCTTATCCTCCTAAGCCTTTTCTAAGAGGTGAAATCTCAGATGCACCAAGAGTCCCTAAGGGAGCTGAGGTTTGTTTTGTCCCTGCTCATCAGCAACACTACAGAACGTCATGTTCCACCATAGGGAACTGCAAGGACTTTTTAAAAATGGATGGGTCTGGAACAAAATTAAGCCAGACAAAAAGCATAAGCACCAAAAGCCCCCAGAAGGCAAAAGACCAAAATGCTCCCAAGGCTTGTGCCTTGTCCATAGCCAAGCATCTGCCACCAAGACTGAAGAGCCCTGAGTGACAGTGACCCTCTTTGCCTTTCTGCACCTCAGGATAGATCAGACAGAGCAGCCAAATAAAGTCCTGATCCAACAGGAGCATTTAGTGACTCAAATGCTCATTTTCCCTGACCCCAAGGTGATTATACTCCTTCCACCATGGCTCAAAATTATATTAGCAGCTGCCAAGAGAGAAATTAGAAGCACATATGCTTAGGAGATCTATAGATAATTGTGTCCCACATTTTACATGTCACACCTAGAGTCTGCCAGAGAGCCACCACATTTGTTATTAGCTCTGACTTCTTCACACCATGCAGAGCAGGAAGTGTAGTGAAGGAACATTCTTGTCCTGAAAGGTTCTTAACCCAAAAAATACCAACAACGAACACTGTGAAGGATTAAAATCTCAGTTTGCTCTGAGGCAGAAATCAAACACTTTTTGTGGTACAACTCCACTTTTTTTTTAAAGCAAAACTGCAAAATTTCTTGTCTGCTTTGTGCAACTGCAAGATTTGTTCCTCACTGAACCACAGTGACACCTTCCAAAAGTTCAACAGTCTCCTTAGCTAATTTTCAAATTTTCATAAATAAAAGTGGAAGCTTGCTACACCTCTCTCTGGGTTTTTTCAAATCTGGAAATACAAACATGAGTTTCCAGATTTCTTCCCATCAATAATTTTTTTTCAATATAAATTTACTTCAAGAATTTTAACTTGAATAAATACAAAAAACCACTTGGAATTCTTGAGGAAAGTATGATAAACAGTGAATTTTGATAATCTGTGTGGTTCAGTCAGAAAAAGCACCAGCCATGTGAGATGCAAACACTGTCTGCAGTGGTGCTATTTGCTCTGTGAATCCAAATGAGCCCATTTGCAAAGGTTATCACAATATTATTTAATTACCATTTCTGATACCACAGAAACCCTACACAAGTCATATAGCTTAGAATAATGATGATCTAACAACTCTGGTGAAGGGTTCACAGGGCAGCAAGTTTAAGTCACCCAGAGCTGGTCAATAACTGATTTCAGATTTACAATTTGTGCCCACGTGACACTTTGGTCAGAAAAACAGAGGAGCTGCACATTCCCACAGTGACAATGCTTTCTCTTCTGTGATAATCAACTTAGAAGTAACTTTTAATTACACAATAAGGTCTTGGGTAGAGGTCTGCAAAGCCTCAGGCAGATCCAGGTAACTGTAAGCCCTGCCACAGGTGGTAGGGCTTTGGCAGGTGTGATTTAAAATAAACTTGTACAACAATATAATTATTGTGAACATAAATTAACTCTCCCTAGAACAATCAAGTCCAAGAGACACTTGGTCAGAGAACTAAAGAAGGAAAAAATGGGGAAAGAGAAGTTAAATAATGGGCACAGGAAGAGGAGTGAAACCGTGACTAACACAGTGAATAATTTATCAAGGAATACTACACCTGAAATGATTCTCAGAGAAAAATTTCAAAACTTCTTCCTGAGCAGGCAATACCATCAATACCCCTAAATTATAAGTCTGAATCTCTGCCTGTCTTTTCTCTTTTGTGACTCCTGTTGCCTGCAGCAAGTCAGGTGTGGACAGTTACTGCTGCCCTGAGTGGAATTACTCTTTGATGAGATTTCTTATCCACAGACTGAATTAAAGAACT
This sequence comes from Zonotrichia albicollis, assembly GCF_047830755.1. Taxonomy (NCBI): domain Eukaryota; kingdom Metazoa; phylum Chordata; class Aves; order Passeriformes; family Passerellidae; genus Zonotrichia; species Zonotrichia albicollis. Next base: position 3,408,712 of record NC_133820.1, read on the forward strand.
TGAGCTTGCATTTACAAATAAATCCAAGAATAGGCATGTCATTCCTCATGGGATATTACAGACAATGATTTTTTCAAACCACTGGGTATAACCAAATCCACTCTAAGAGGGGAGGGAAAAAAAGGGCAGCATTGTTCCTATTGCTTCATTATTCCTGCAAGAAATTATCTTTCCCAGCACTGATTCCGTCCCCTGTGCCAGATTTGACAGGGAAAGCAGAACGCAGTAAGTTTGTTTTAGAGCTGCTTTGAGCAGCCAAAAATCAACTACATAAACAAACCAAACAAAGTAGGTAAGAGAATGAAAATCATCCTAATTCTTATTGCAGAGATAAAATCTTTTTGTTTACTTGTGACAGAACAAAACTTTTTGTCATTTGTTTTTCATTAGTACTAAAAGAACATGAAATTTTAAATCACAATTACACACAATCACAGCCAAACTGGGACTTTGAGTCTGGATGATGCCTTAACTTCAGAAATAAGAAATCATTAGGTTTTGCAAAGAGGAAGGTTCCACACATACTGAAAGCAATGTCTTTGTTGGTAAATCCACATTTCTACCCATCTGCTTTTGTGAAAAACTACTAATTTTATTATCTGGGTATAATAAACCTTGTGATAGAATTTTCTCCTCTCTGAAAAACTTGAAGTATTGGCATTAATGACACTGATCACCATCTTGCATGTTTTTTACTGGAAAGAAGGAGAGTAAACAGTTGATGCGACTGTGATGGGGGAAAAAAATCAATTCTAAAACTGGACACAATCTGAGCTTGAAAACAAAAAGATCTGACAGGGAAACAGCTCTATACAATTAGGAAAAATCCCTTCATTTCTGTTAATGAATAATATGTTTTACTGTTTGGGGTTTTATTCTTCTTTCTAAAGGAATCAAAGGGAAGCTTATTCTAGGGAGCTCGACTTGAACTTTAACAGAGTTTCAGAAGTTCAGTCTTCTTGTGTGTTTACTCCACCAAGGAAATGTTTTCCACTTAAGCAGCACATTCATCTAATTAAATTAAATTAATCCATTCTATATCCCTAAGGTAGAAAGCAGCCACATTTTCATTTATTTATGTGTTATTTTCCCTAGATTCTGAAACTAGTGGCAAAAAAAAAAGGAGTGGAATTAATTTTGAAGATGCATCTGATTTATATTATTCCTTGCAGCAAAACTATTCCCTTTCCATGGTTAAAGCTGCTTCCCTGATACCTCCCATCTGCAAGGGAAAGTAACTACAATTTTTTCCTCTTTGAGGGAAAATGTTTCCAGCAATCTCTCACTTTCACATAATAGGATTAAATAAAAAAAGAATTGGAACTGTCATGAATACTTCCCTTTTGAGGACTCTCACCAAGTTCTGGACGTTTCCCTGCCTAAAAGTTCATAATGTGCTAAACTAATACTGGTGAGGATTTTCTGTTCCTTCAAGAAAAGAGACAAAATATATGCTGAGTTACACTCTGAAACCGAGTTAACATTGTGCCAATTATAATTGCTACTTCTCTGACGTGGATAAATGTGGTTTATTATGATGTCTTGCTGCTTTTCCTCATATCATTTAGATAACGTTCCTATCTCCTCAGTTCCCTCTCATCATACATTGCCCATAGAAAAGTGCAAAGGCAATCTAGATGTCAGATTATCCTCAGATCACAAACAAACAAAGAAAATAAAACTGTTAAAAGTGTAGAGATGCTTTTTTTAAGATTTCTAGCCAAGAGCACTGTTAGAACAAAAAGGAGAAAACCTCTCTGTGCATTGCAATTTGTGGGTCTCTGAGAAAATGCTCCACCCTCAGGTTTCAACTAATTCAAAATTAACTGTGTAAAAAAACAGGGCTTGAATTCTCTGCTGCATCAATCCCACCTTTAAGTTCAAGTACAATTGATTTGATCCTCCTAAAATCATCACCAATTTTGGTGCTGCAATTCATTACCCTTGGTCTGAAGCCATACAATGGGAACCTTTGTTGGAAAGGACTTTTTGCACGGCCCTTGCTCAGGGTACAGCAGATCAGTGAAACCTGAATTGGGCCAATGGCTCTGGGCATGGATTGGAAATGCAAGGACTGTCAGGATTTATGTTAAATTTTTGCAGAATGAACAAAAACTTGCCATTAACTCACAAGTGTTTTCACTTTGGGTATATCGTGTATCTTCCTTCTCAGCTATAAACAACGAGGTTGCAGCCACATTATAATTCATGCGCAAAATATTTGCATTTTTCCATAAATGTGTTTCAGATTTCATCCCGCGCACTTCAGTCTGGAGGGTATCTATATTCTCTAGACCTCATTATAAATTGAAAATATGCACATTTTCATTTTTATCCAGCCAAGCTGTTTGTCCACACCAATATTCATGCTCAGATCTGGTGGAGTGATTTGTCAATTTACATCAAACCCAATATTTGTAGCTCATTTGTTTTTTAAGGAATAGGATAGGGGTTTTGCCAAATGCTTCCTGAAAGATATTTTTTGTAAATTGCCAATATTATTTTTCAAGCCCCTAAATGGTTCCACAGTAGTCCTTATCTGATGAACAAGTGAAAATATTTCTTACATGTAATTAAATATTACATAGTTCCAGGACTTACCATGGAAAAAACCCAACTTTTTCTGAAAATACAGTGGTTCAGTCACATCCTTACTTCCAGCCAACTTTCCTCTCAACACGAACACTGATCACAGTTCACTTCAAACACTCTGAAACAGGAACCAACAGCAAAAATATACCTTCAGATCCCACTGGAGTTAACAACAGTTTACAGCACTGTGAAAGTTAAGAGAACCTTCAGTCTGAAACAAAGAATGCTTGATTTTTCTGGCATTTCAAAATGTGGCTTTTGATATAAATGATTTGGTTACTGACAGTGATGGTTTTGCTTCTGTAAGTTAAACAAATAGGCCTTGCTTTTAGGGAAATAAAAGAGAAAGCCAATATCATTACGTTTGCTGAATTTGTCTTGTGTAGTTATTAGTCACTGCTAAAAAGCAGCCATTCCACTGTAAACTGACAGAAAAAAAACAGAGAAATGGAATTGAATTTTTGTCCAGTAGGGCCTGTATAACTTTATGAAATTTTTGAAAAACTGTTTTTCTCTAATGCAGACAAATAGAATCTATTCTATCATTTCCTGATTCACAGCTGCACCTCACAGACAGTACCTTGCATCACTGCTGAGCTGGGAGACCATTGGCAAAAACTTTCTCTTATCAACTCCCTTGTTCAGGGGCCAAAGATAGAAGCAAATGAAATTTCTTTAATTTCACTGGAGCATAACTCCAGCACCTGCTGGAAAGAGCCACAGCAGCAGTTTAAGAGGTGTGAGCATTAAACAAAGATGCCACATCCACTTTGTTCTGTTGACAAGGAATAAATTAGAAATGAGAGGCCAGAGGTGTGAACTAGTACAGTTTGTACTCCAGTAACATTTTTTCTGTTAGATGCTGTATGCTAATAGTAAATATTTTACAGTTTTCATCAAAATCTCGCTACAAATTCCCTCAGCTATAAAAACCAAAGGAATGGAAGCATATACAGTTAAAAACCAAAGTGTTTTAAGGCGTGTCCAGCCTTTTTTCCACTCTGTTTACTCAACCATAAAAAAACCCAAGAGGATCAGGTAGCTCATTCACCAAAATTTGCAAGATCAGGACTTTTTGTATACGCAAAGCTTATTCAAAGCTCTTTCTTAGATACATTTGCAACATCAAAATTACACTACAAGAGTAGAAGAGGATCCTGATCTGCTTTATTGATTTTAAAAAGTGGCTGTAAGTGAACATGGATATCCTTAAGTCATGTGCTTTCATTTACTTTGTGTGCTTTTGTACTCTCAGAAAACAAATGCATTTTACCTGATTAAAGTAAAAAAGGGCATCCAAACTATCCAGTGGTGAGCAGATTCCCTCCTTCACTAAACTACACAAAAGGCCAAGACAGGAAGTTTGTTTTCCTTCCCTTCAGTTTGATTTTATGCTTACAAGTCTAACTCTTGGCAGAAGTTTAGTTAATAAAAGCTGAGACTTTTCCACTTAACAAGCAGACTAAGAACTGTGCCTTTGAATGGGTGTGTGGGGTGTGAATTCCCACTAAATGTGTCCCAGGAGGGGCAGCAGGTGTAATTCTTGTGTCTTTCTAAATGTCTTTGGAGGCAGGATAGCAGAAATGACTGAATTTTAGTATTTCTAGAAAGCTGCCTTCACCCTGCACAGATAAATTTGTTTCCAGCAGCACCACAAGCTTCTGCACCTTCCAATGATGAAGTTTCACCTCCTGAAGAAGGCAAAGAAAGCAAAGAGCAAATCAGTTTAGGTTCTTAGTCCCAAATCTAGACTAGGGAAGGCTTTCATACTCATTGATGGGGTTTAATGAACAAGAATTTCAGTTTGCAGACTCTTTCCAGTGTTTATGAAGACGTTTATGAACAGTTGACATTGAGCACTGTCCAGGATGATACCCAGCTCAAACACAGGGGGATGAAGTTGGTGATGGTGCTCATTGCACACCACCAAAGACCATCCCAGCCTGATGCAAGAACAGACTCACTGCCACAACTACAAGCTGTGCTTCTTCTCCTGGAGGACTCGCCAATATCATATTGCTCTTCACAGAAGAAGAGTTTAAAGACAACACCCAAGCACAACTCCCCTGGTATGCAAAGGCTTCTTTGCATTGTGTAAAGCAACCTTGAAATGACCCACATTCATAGTTACACCATTTCAAGAGTGCTGTACACTGCCAGAGGTCACCAGTATAAAAGGGGGGGTGTAGTGATGCCCCAGAATTCTTCAATATTATGGCTTAACATTTCTTGTTCCTTCCATTTTTGAAATACAGCACGTGTTATTATAGCTAGTTATATCTGCATATTACAAGCAATTACTGGGCAAAGTGCTTTTCTTTGTCAAAGTCACTGGCAAAACTTACATTATCTTCAGAGCAAACAAGCCGAGATCAGATCTGTGTGCACTGTGAAAGTGAAGCGTGCTGCAAAAAAAGGGAGATGGAAACCGCATTAATTTAAAACACGTGCTGCTAAAAAAGAGAAGCACAGCTCAAAGGCTCGTCCTAATATAATGAAACCTGACTTCCCTTCAAAGAACATATAGAAAACTTTTCATTTCAACTCTCAGCATAAATATTTGGTAAAAAACCTAACTGAGGGCTTATTGTCATGTTTCTGAAACATACAGTTTTTCACTCTCCATGGTTTATGTACTTAAGGTATAATTTATAACTTTCAGGGGTATATTTGAATCATAAAGAGCAAAGATGACTTTATAGCTATTTCATTGGTTTGAAAACAGTGCTTCACTCAGGTTTATAGCCCATTAAGACAGTGTGTTTTTCCTTGTATGATCCCCTCCTGTGCAGTACTAATTTAATTTCAACACTATGGCTTGAACACCACACATACAATTAGTTTCTATCAGGAATGAAAGCTCTTTCACTCAAAGTCAAATTATAAAAGGTCTACCTAGCAGGATGAACTGATAATTTCAGATCAAGTAAAATGAGTCAAAGCTCTATTTTCAGATGTTTTTTTCCTAATTCACTTGAGCCAATCTAAAAATTTTATAACTTAAAAAACAACTTTTTTGCTGTTAATATTAGTCCTCAACACATACTGAAATTCATTTTTAGCCAATAGCAGCAGCTATCTACATAGATAATTAGAAAATATAACAAAGCACTGGTTTACAACTTCGCCAATGAGCTCTCCCCTCAGGAAAATTAAATAGTAGTGATATAACTAGTGTAACATAAAGCACTCTAAGAGATTTTTGAAGGGGTTTGGGAATTTTTTTAAATATCCACAGAGTAAAAGTTCAGGCAAGCCCCTACCTGTGGTGACAGGGGACATCTCTTTCCATTTGTCACTCAATTAGAGAAAGACAGCTTTCCATGAAACATTCACATTTCTTTATTTAGAAATCATAGATCTCATAAATCACCCCGTGACTCTAGAAAACAGTCATTTGTGTTTACATCACCCTACAGTGCTTAAATCTTCCTCAGTTAACTGTGTGCCATCTCTGGCTTCAATATTTGTCATATATCACAGCTTACCTATGGCTTGGCAAGGCAGGATCACTCTGTCTTCCTCCTGATGCTTCTAATTAAGTCTTAAAAGATATGTCTTTAACCTTGATGCTGTCTTCCTGTAGAAGGAGTACATGAATAAGACACAAATTCTGCTGGATAAATCCACTGCTTCAACAGATTTGAAGATAGAAATAACATCTATATAACCTATATAAAGCCAACGGTGCAGTTCAGAAAATCGGGCAGGTTTGTTCTGGTCTTTAATGAACACAGCAGATTCAGAGGTAAATGTGAGTCCCAAGAGCCAAGACAAAGCTGAGACAGATAAGAGCTAGGATTTTACTGAGTAAAAGTTATTTAGTACCTGTGAAGTAGAGGATATTTTAGGAGTGTACAAAGGACAAGGGAAAAAGAGCAAGTGGAAAAAAATCAGTCAGGACCAGTTGTATCAAATATCTGCCTCTGCAGAAGTCACTTAGGCACTCACCTAGCCCTGGATGTGTTTCTGCTTTAAAGGAAAGCTATGTAAACAAAGCAAAAGTCTCACCAAAGCCAGGAAATAAGTGATGTCACCCAACACCCATCCTTAAAAACATGCTCCTCCTAGGGGTAAAGGAGAGAGCACGCTGTGCTGAATAAAACAGGTTTGAATCATTTCCACTTAAGGTGGATAGCAAAGAGCATTTTTCAGTTCACTCCTCAAGTTCCCAGCAGCTTTGGCTGAAGGAGACCCAGCTGGGAACGACATCTGAAAAAAAAAACAAGGATTGTGAACGAATATAACTGAGCTCACTGAGACAGAGGCTGACCTCTGGTTATATTTTAGGCCATACAGTAATTCTGATTGTTATTTAACTCAGAATATTATTATTTACATCAAACAGTACCTCTGACACAGAGAAAAAATATGAAGACTTTCATTTCTTTAACAGCAAAGTCAGCTGTGTCCATGCCTTGTTACCCATATTTTGAAAACCATATCAGTTGCCTAAATAAAGAAGATAAAGCTGATGTTCTAAATCTTCAAGCCAGAAGGCCCTGATTAGATTTGTTTTAAAGACACACTTGACAGAATTGGAAATCTATTTTGGGGTAAATTTTTAGTTCTGCAGCCAAATAAATGTTATGTTCAAATTTAAACATGCAAATAAAAGCAGCCTGGGATTAGGCAGCACAGAATGCAGACACGTGTCAGTGAATCACCAAGTGATGAAAATGCTTAGCACCTCTGGGTATAAAAATTCAATTTTTGTCCCAGTTACTCATTTGATGGTGCTCTTTCTTATGCTACCTCACATCAGAGGTGTAGAGCTGTGTTTCATGGATTTGGGAGAAAGATTGATGAACAACTTTAAGCCAGCAGAAGAATCCCCTCCTGCTTGTTCTGGGCTTGGGCTGACAGTTACCTTCTCAGCAAACTGAATCAGCAAATGCATCTGCTCTTTTGCAATATTTTATCTATTTTTGTTTTCTTTTTAAAAGGAGAAAGGGAAAGCAAGTTGAGAAAAGCAAAAGTAAATGCTATCAATAAAAAATTGCTCCCAGATAAAGGTGTTTATCTTCATTTCAGAGTGGGAATTTCCAGTTTTGCAAACTAGCATTTAAATTCTGATAGTTTCTTTTTTCAAGAATCCTTCTCATTTACTGTTTCCAAACTATTGCTAATTTGACTCCTAGTTTTTTGTAAGGCAAAAACAACTTCTAGGTATAGAAATATTTGGGAAAACACTAAATGAGAATCAATACCAGCTATGTTCCAAGTTATTTTCACTTCTTATTTCATCTTTGTTTTCTTCCAGCAGCCACGAACGAATGCATGACCACAGGATAACCTATAGAACCTGATGAGTTTTGAAGTTTAGTTTTAGCAGCTACAAGAGATAAAATTCAGCAGTGATTATATGCAAGTCAAATATAATTGAGGTACATTGGATTTGCAACAAGATAACACCTCCCAGTTGGTCCAAGCACTGAAAAATAAATATTAAAAATTCTTGCTCCTCTGTGATGCAGACCATACATAAATCACATGAGGGCATTAGAGTGATCAGTAAAATCCCAGACTACACCATATTTTAGTAGCATCAGCTGGTTACCATTTTGCATTTTAAGATCCAGTATTTAAGTCTTCTATACCTTTCCAGCATGACATTTCCTTCCAACACTGAAAAAGCAGTGGATGAGTTTTATTTCATCTTAAATTGTGGGGGAAATATAACATACACATTACTCACTAGAATACACATCTGCAATAGCAAAATGTAACTTTTCTTGAAGTGCAAATTTACAGGTCCCATTCTCCTCTTAGTTAATGCACACTGTTATGACCTTTTTCTATCAAATTTGAATATAACTAATGAAAATGTGTTATGATAAATATACTTTAGATGTATGTGGTTTTTTGTACATTTGCTTCCTTTAACACATGGCTGGGTTCAGCTCCCTGGAAGCTGTTGAGAATTTACCCAGCCAGTCAACAAAAATGATGAAATGTGACTTATCTGATTAACCATAAGCACACACAGTGGTTTGAATTGAGAATATTCATGATCAATCAACCCAGTCAATGGTATCTGGCAAAAGTTGTTAATAAAAGATATTTGAAGAGATGAACTCCAGGAAATTGTGTTCTGTTTGTGGTTATTCCAGAGGCAGAAAAGAAAGACTGAAATCACTCAATATACAACTCTCAGCAGATTATTCTCTCTGCTCCACTGAACACCCGTAAGCACAGTCAACTATTAAATTAGCACTGCTAAGCTCTGCTATTTGTGTTGGCTATTTTTATACACAGCAGGCAATAATCATTACTTAATGAGAGCCTAGGCTTTAACACCAGGTGTGATTTTGTCATCAGGGGATCTATTTTTCTCCTTTTCAGAGTTTGCATCCCCATCAGTTTCCATCCCCACCAGCAGCACCTCTTTCTCTCCTGAGGGTTTTGTGGGGAATGCTGATTCCAGGCTCAGCGTGGTGCACGGTGCTTGCTTTGCACTGATTGTCAGAAACTGTCACACACCAGCTTCTGCAAGGAAAATGTGATCTTGGTTACGTCCCTTGCATGAGAGACCACCTCTAATTTTCTGTTATACTTCACCCATATCCTATGCAAAGAAAGGCAAATCTCTGTTTCAAGTGTTGATTTCACAAAAGTCTACCTGGAGTAATGAAAGAAATGTATTCACTGTATTTACTGTCAAAACACCACGCAAAGGGAGCAAAAAATTTTCACCTACACTAATGAAAAATGCTCAGCATATAAAAAGCTTGATTACATGCTATAAAGGGCTGACTTACTGCTTTGCTATTCAGCTATTCAAACAGACAGAACACTGCAAAATCTGAAGAACTAAAACTAAGAAAGAAAAAACCACAACTTCTGCACACTTTTGTAGAGAAACCCCAGTTTGGAGAGGGTTGCAGATGAATACAAACTCCTGCTACAGGCATTTTTGGGAAAAAGACAAATAAACAAACAAAGCTACACATGACTCTCTTTGACAGATTTCATTTTCAGCTTAATGAACTTAAGTGCAACCAGATGAAGCAAAAACATGCCTTCTTTTTTCCCAAAAAAAACCACGAGAAGTTCCTTTCATGTGAAACTTTCAGTCCAACCTGAAGCAAACACAGGGCTGGGCTCTAAGTATTCACTTCTAGAAAATCCTATTAACAAAGACAAATATGAAGCAACTTGGGAATATCACTCCAGTGATAGATTACCACTTTCAAACTAGTGTAGAGTAGCAATTCTGTAAAAATGACACCAGCTTTTACTGCATAAAGTACACTTTTTTAAAAATTCTTCAGTCAGTAAGCAGTTGGGGATGTGAGTATTCCCTCACATTTACATAATTTCCCTTCTTTTTGCAAGCACCAAGGGATAACTTGGACTGTAAACAGGCAGCTCCAGAAATGTTGAAAATGGAATTCCAAAACACACTTGTGACTTCAATCTTTGCTATTAAAAAACCCCAAATAGAGTTCAAAGTTGCAACTTCTGTACTTTTTCCATCTCTGGGATGAGAATGCCTTGACTACCACAAGGTAGAGCATTCTCATTTTTATATGTCCTGTGATACCCCCAAACATTACAGAAATGTTAAAAAAGCAGAATTAATAATTTTTAATCCTCCATGGACATGGAGAGTTTTTTAAATTGTTGTTTATTTTGGGGTTTCTTACTGTTCATAGCAGCAATAGCTCAGTAATTCTCCTGGCCTCTTACAATTGTCTTGAGAGCTTAGAAATGTGAGAAAACTTAGAAATAGCTTCATGGTGATTGTTGTATCCAGACTTTAGCAAGGCTGGTACTAAATATTACAGTGGTTTGCTTAGTAGTATTCGCAAGATGTGATGGCACAGAAGCCCCAAGTAAGGAATTTGATTTTTAATGTGATAATTTGGTCTCTTTCTGCTTTGTGTATCCTCCTAATCCTATGGAAATTAGGTGATTTTTGTTCTAGTGAATATCAGAATCCACACCTCGGTAAGAATTTTTCCAAATTAACAAAAGTAAAGCAAAGTTCACACAACAGGAGACTTCATCAATTTGATTCAACAACTCTGCTTTACTCTCATGAAAACACTTGGCTTCACCTCTTTACTGCACACATATCACAGGAATGATGTGAAATCAGCATCCATGTAGCTCTTTAAACCTGCAGTCAAATATTCAGAAATATTAACCACCATTTAAATGAATTCTCTTGTTCTGCAGCAAAATCCCACAGCATTCAGAAACAGCAAATAGAAACACGCAGGTGCTTGTTTGTGCAAGTGCTTGACTTGTGCAAGCCAAGAGAGAAAAGCAATCATGGGATTGGAAAATATCTCCTTTATAACATTATAGCTTCCACATTCCTATTCTATCCCTCACACTCCAATTTTTGAAGCCCTCAAGAAATTTCTGTAGAGGCATTCATGCTGCATCCATTTTGCACCAGGTGAGGAGAAAACTGACATTTTGCTTTTTCCCAGCAGCATCAATCACTAAAACCTTAGTGCTGCACTCCCAGCACGTGTTCACCCACCCAGATAACTGAGAAAGAGGGAAGTGATCCAGCAGTGCTGCAATATGGAACATACCCTGATGTACTCAGCCCCTTCAGGTCTGCTGTCCAGATGAAAAGTACAAGGAAAATCTCATTTGTTAAAGAAATGGGCATATTTCTCTTCTATATATTGACATCTACTCTGTGCAGCTGTGTATGAAAATAATCCTTCCTGAAAAATAGCAGTTTAGTGCATAAAGGATTACTCTCTACCAAAATTTCCCCTACTCAACCAAATTGTACCTGTGGTTTATTGACAGTGCCTTTTGCTGCTGTAGATAAATCAGTCAGTGAAGAGGTGGGGCTGGGCGGAAATAATGCAGCTCTTCAGCAACATAATATGGATCTGCATATCTGTGAAAATTAAACAGAATAAAGAAATTATCAGTTTTAACTGTCTGTGTTGTCTCAGCTCCGCACAAAGAAATGGCTGATGAGGAGCAGCCCATAACCTGGCTTCAGCTTGATTTATGGGCAAACTTTTTTCTTCATTTTTCTGTCCAGAAAGATGTTGGAACCATCTCAGATGTTTTTGAGGCTCAGCTAGACAAAGCCACAGCTGAGATCATCTGCCCATTGGTGACAGACCTGCACTGAGCATATGGTTGGACCTCCACAGGTCCCTCCCAGCCAAAGTCTCTCTGATTTTCCATTATGGAACCAGTCTCATATGTGAACTGGAAGCTATCATCCCATTTCTTCTGCTCTCTTTCCTAGAGCAGCATGATCTTGCTTTCCAAATGCCCTTGCCCATGCTAAAATTTCTCTGAGATAATAATCACATCACTTATTTCTGAAGAAAAATATTAATAGAGCTGCCATAAGTTGCAGCATTACAAAATTAAAATCATATAAATTTAAGGAATTTCCTCTTTTTGTAAGACAACCCTATCAGGGAGGACTGTAGCCAAAGTGAATGCAGAAAACCAGGACTGGTCTGACCTTGAGGATCTCAGGGTGGTTAAGGTGCTACAGCTGCATTGATTTCCTGTGTCTCCCATGCTGTGTTTTCCCTTCACTGGCAAACAGGACACTGAGCTGACTCAGGAGAGCCTCCATTTGCCTGTTAAATTTATTGGCTTTGTCTGCCTCAGCTTCTGTCAGTAATGCTCAACAAAAATATTACTGGAATGCGTTCTCCACGTCAAAGAGAAAACACAGCAATTACACATACCCAAAAAACTAGCTGCTCTGCACTTAGTCCATTCTAGCTTTAATGCTTTAACTAAGGAAACTGGGGAAACTAGTGCCCAAAATATTCAGGAAAATACCTTGATTCGTGGCTGATAACTGCTGACTTGGCCATGCTGTCACACCTCCTTCTGCCACTATTTCTCTTCCTTGCAGGAGAGAACCAGTTCTGATTGTCTTCCTTGGGTTTCCTCAGGGTTTATTGCACTTCCTTCTTTGTAGGACCATAGCTCTGCTGAATCTTTTTCGCTTATTGCATCTTAATCATTTTTACTAATTTTCAGGGCTAGTTTTCTTCACCAGCATCCTCATTTTCCTGCCTATTTGAAACTAAATGTCTGTGTGTCTTACCTGCTCAGTGCAGACTAGCATTTTTACAGCATTAAAAATTATATCTGAAAACAGTTAAGCATGAGTTTTTCTCAATGGTTCTGAATTTGATTTCTTGACCTACTCCTTGAATTAAAATTCCCAGCAATTTAAACCACCTAACTTGGTATCCTTTCTGCCATTGGAAATATCTAAGACATTACAAAGAGCTACTAAAAATTAAGAAATTTTCTATACCTAACAAAGTGAAAGTAACTGAATAAAATAATTAAATGCTCTACTTCATTAAGTTCTTCATAGAATTAATTTTACAGCTTGAAAATTTATTCTTTCCATGAGATACAAATGGAAAGCAATAGAAATAACAAGTATGTTATGCATATGATTACCACAATGGTGCTCAGCTGCCTAAATAAATTAATTTAATGCTGTTTTAGATGCTCCCAAGGTGTTCAACAGAGCCCCACACTTCCAGAGCAGCAACTGAATGCTACTAAAGAAATGTCAGATCAGTGTGGTTTGACAGCTGAATCACTCCCTAAAATCTACTTGTTTTTTGAAGTGTGTACCTATATATATACAAAATCAGTAATGCTACAAATTGGAAGCCAATACAATATTCTACAAACATAGTAGACTCAAAAATGCCTACATTTTAGCCTAGCTTATGACAGAAAGCATTCTCAATATTCCTTCATGGAGCTGAAATCCAAATTTGGCTCTCCCTGTCACTATATTTATATTATTTTACTGCCTAAGATTAATGGAGCATAGACTGGAGGCTGAGATTCCCATCTCTGTCATCTCTTTTTAAATCACTCTCCTTCCAAAATGCTTAAAATTTTTGTGCTGGAACCTTCACTCATTTGATATCATAATACATAAAGATTTATGTTAATGAAAAACTCCATTACATATTCATGGAGCTGTAGTGTGAGAGCCGCACAGAAACTTTAGATGCTTTTAGAAGAGTACACGAATTTCTGTGATTTCTGTGTCCACAGCATGTGACTTCCCTTATTGGCAACATTAGGATTTTTTTAAGAAATTATGGTAAGCTGTCATTACTTACTGACATTTGTGGGTTTATTCAACCATCCTAACTCAGTCTGACTGCTGAAAAAGTTGCAGACAGGAATTGATTTCAAACTTGGGATGCAGACACATAACAGCATTAGTACAACCCCTGCAGTCATGGTAGTTCCTAATAGAATGGAAGTAATTGGATATAAAGATTAAAAATATTGAAATATTACAGATCCCCAGATAATGCTCAACTAGCACTAATTATTTAAACTTTAGGCCTTTGGTTACCCATTGCGCCAAGTCATGACTTGGGCTGGCATAAAAACTAAAAGCAGGAGCACTGGAGTCACTCAAGGATAAAAAAGTAGGAGACCAGAATCAGATAATTTATCTAGGAATGTTAAAAAGAAATTTCCAGCTCAAGAATTTCAGTTTGAGAAATGTTCCAACTGCTCTCATTAACAAACAATTCATTACTAGAGCCAGCAATAAGGCAAAAACTGAATCCATTCACATTTTACAGAGGAACAACTTGCTACAAGCATTGCATAAAAAAGACACCCTGCCTCTATAAAAAAAAATTTATTCAAGCTCATGCAAAACTCATCTGAAGGACAGAGGTAGTGAAGAAATAGATTTGTAGATAAATTTGCTGTTGTTTTTAAGATCAATTTCAGTAGGTGTGCAATAAGTAATGGTTACTTACTGCAGGGAATATATTACATATAAATTTTCTTCATTAACTCTTTCCAAGTTATCACAAAAGATATTATTCTAGCCTGTGTGTTCACTAACATGATAAATTGTATTATAAGTGAAAAATTTCATTGTTATTTTTGATTCTTCGTGTTTTAGATTAATGGGGTTTCAAAGGTTGTTAAATCTCCTGCATTCATTAGGTTTTCACTAAGTGGAAAATTCTCACTGGCATTGCACTAATGAAGTACCCTTAAAGTCAGCTGGTATAAATTGTGAATGTGGCACATAATGACTTGACTCAAATACATCAAGAGGTTTAAATTCAGGGAAAATTCCATAAGAGCCTTTCCTATGTTTTTAATCAATGTAGTCCAAACCATTCTTTTTCCCCTTCAATTGCCAAGTTGCAGCTTAATTAAAAAGGATCAAATTTTTGAAAATTTTTCCACAAATAGGGATTTCATACAAACAAGACAAGTCTTGTGATCCTCCTTTTTTCTTAGGAAATATTCACATTTATTTCCATCAAAAAGCCAAAACACCAGCTTTGTGTTTCTCTCTTTTTGAGCACATGAGTTCACAAACAGTAGCTTTCTTTACCAGCCACCCCCACTATTTACACCCAAAACAAATTTTGCAGATTGATTTACTTCTAAAGCAAGGGCCCACACTGGAAAAAGAGTAAGGATAGAGATCAGTAAGTAATGTCACCCATATGAAAAATCCTGTAGTCATGGAGAAAACAAAAAAAACCTGCTCAGAAATGTGATGCGTACTTGCACTATAATGTGATGTTTGTCAGCACACATTTTTTACAGAGATGCTTATGACTAAATGCTGACATGTTGCCTAAGAGCAGCAGCAGCAAAATGATGAAGATAATGAAGAAAAGTGGATGCAGCCATTAGTTTTTATCCTATTTCTGCCAGGAAAACTTGCTTTTTCCTATGTAAAATGAGACCCAGGCTGTGTCTACACCAGAGTCAGCAGCATAACTGCAGCAAAGGTGCCCTTACATGGATAAATTGAAGATATTGAGCTCAGGTATTGGCAAGAGAAAAGGAAATAAAACAAACCACCACCACATAAATACACAGATAATTATCCTGAGTTCTGGCTGGAACCTCCTTGCTGATAGCTGGACTGACTGGATTGATGCAGCAGTTCAGTGTTTGCCATGTCCCATCAAAACCAGCAGGGCTACTTTAAATTAGAAGCCTGGCCTGAACTAGAAATAGCTTTTCAGTGCTAAATATTAAAATATTCTGACCAGCTGGCTTAGATTTAAATGCTGCAGCTCACTGCAAGGAAGCCAGCTCAGCTGGAGGGAAGAGTCCAAGCATCGGGGCCTTAGGTTATCAGAGCCAAAGCAGGTAAAAAAGGAAATTCTGGGCTCATCCCAGATGTAATTCCTTCTTCCTAGAACTGCAGAGGACAGAAAAACCCCATTGGAGCTGCACATGTGTCCCAGCAAAGAGATGAGAAGGAGATACAGCAGTGTTTACACAGAACCTCAATTAAATACTCTTGTGTGAAGGTCAGAGCTCCTCACAATAAATGGTCATCTGATGTTTTCAAACCTGAATTTAAATATTTTATCCAATAGAAAAGAAAAATTGAAAAACCAGCACAGCCTTGTAGCAGAAGTCTGTTTCTCAGCTTAAAGATAGGCTCCATTTTCACTCACTCAAGTGAATTTTACCCACAGTTTTCTATCATACATAAATCACTTAAGCCTGAAATGTTTTATAGACCTGTACTGGTCTCTAAGCAGATGATCCTGGAATGCAAATACAAATATTTGGTAATTTTTGTAATGAAAAATTATCTCCTCACTTATTTGATTCTCCTGAGAATACTTCACCTCAAGGGAAAACACATCTATTCTCCTTTCTCCAAGACTCCTCCCAAATCAAGAGGAATCTTTTTGAGAAGGATGACAACTTCCACTGGCCTCTTTAAGATTAATGTTTTCACCTGGAATGGAAGTAATATTCTTCCTGACAAAAGACTTAGCTCTCATTCAGAATGAGAGCTTTCAAGTGGCCAGGAACTAAAATGCCACCACAAAATGACTGGGATACATGGCTGGAAAGAAAAAGTGCCCCTGTTTACATCAACAGGCTTGAACCACCAGCAGGTTTTTTTCAATTAATACTGTCACTTCGCCAAACACTCATGAAATTTGGCAGAAAACATTGATTCACCAATCCCATGTGAAATCTGTCCCTGGAAAACACAAAGCATAGTAACAGTTGTGGCAGAAAAATGCTGAAGCACACAAGGGTCTACAGGAATTTTCAGCACTGATAGCCAATGATAGCCAGAAGAAAAGAAAGCAGAGGGAGTAGAAATTGTTAAGAATATTAAGTTCAAAATAAGACTACCTTGCAGATCTGGTAAATTTAGAGTACCCTAAAGCAGAAAGAACATGAAGCAACACTCTACACTGAACTGGTGGTTTCTGCCTTATCCAACAGAATCAACAGCCTGCTTGTCCATCTCAGGAGTTCTCCGTTTTAAACTTAGTGGCCAATTACCAACCTCTCACACACCCATCCCAAAAACGTAATTACCAAATGAAATGTTTAGCAAATGACTGCCTTCAACCAACATTTTGACAAGGAGAAGCAGTGCCAGAAGGATGAAAGGCCCAGACAAGTGTAGGATGACTGCAGTACATGAAACACCTCTATTATGTTCTGATAGCCAGAGCATTTTCCTCAAATAATGTTGAGAAAACAGAATTTAGCAAGTGACATCCAGCAAATACATAATCAGAGAATGCTTAAGTGGCTTGGGATTTGGAAGGCAGTTCCTTCAGGAATAAGTTAACTGTTTATGCAGTAGAGTTAAAAATATGTTAAGAAGAGGGTGTAGAATGACTTGCTAGATGTCTTCAATAATATTTCAGCAGGTACCACACAAATAGTTTTGTTAGTATTGGCAAAACTAAATAAACCCTGAGGAGAAGTATGATTGGAAAAAGCAAACCTTGTGGTGTAAAATAAACACGCATGTCAAAATCAAGTACCAAGCTCACTCAGATTCCTGACAGAAGTCTAGAGCAATGAATTGGCAGCCTCACTGTTTATACTGCTCTAACTCCTCTGTGACTTTAAAGGAAATTTCTTTTTTAGCTAATGCTGAGACCTTGAGGCAGGAAATCCTCCATCTTACTGATGTTCAGCTGTGGAAACGTGGCAGCTCATCCATTGTTTATCTCACCCCATCCTATATTCCAGCATCAAGGTGGTGGAGGATAATTCACCAAAGCAAGAGTTTTTGGTTGATTTGGAATATTAAAGCACAAATAGGGGAAGAGACTTTGAGCACAGAGTTGATTTCTAATTTACAATTATCCTAGAGAATCGCAATTTAAAATTATCCTAGAGATATTAAAAAAATTCAATTCCCAATAAGGTGAAGCTGTAGGTTCATATGCCAGCCTGCAGAAGCTAATCCACACCAAACTAGCAGGGACAACTTTGGAGAGGAAGAAATAACACATTCTTCCTATCAGCCTTCACAAAAGCTTACAATATTTGAGCCTTGTCCTGATCCAGGTTTTCAAAAATCTCCTTCTGAGATTCTGCTTCATGTTATTCAGATACTAATTAAAGGCTTTGAAGGTTTTAGAGATGCTGGAAGGTTTCCTTTAAAAATTAGCTCAAATTCTAGGGATTTTACAACATTTTCTGAGATTTCTGAATGAAGAGAAGACTTAGATACAGAAATAAAATAGAAAATTGTGAAAGGTGAAGACTGTGTGAAGAGTGGAGTGTTCCTACTGCCTTCAGTAGAACTAGATTTAGAGAAATGAGAGAAAGGATGGGAAAAAACCCCAAAATCAGGCAAGCTGCCTTCTCATCTCCTGCTGTGTAGGCAGGCAAAGCCTGGTGTGACAAATAGCATCCTTCCCAACACAGTTATTGTGTTGGGTAGGTGACTCACTCTCCCTTCTAAATCACACCAGTAATGCCAGTAGGAATTATTGACTAAACCACATTTGCTGAGACTCACTTGGATGTCAATAGTATTGAGGGGAAATGAAAGAAAGATCTCCTTGCAGCCCTTCATGGTTGTGAGGGATTTTTCTGATTTAAAATTACATATGGCTGTGGTAGGGTTTGCATCCAGGATGTGGTTTAGAAGTGTCTGGAAATCTAAATTAAAAAGGCAGCCTAAGAGCACCCAGCAAAAATTGGGCACGTTAAAAGTACTACCAGTTTGACAGAATGAATTTTCCCTCGTTAGTGTTATTGACTTCTCCTACCAATAAAATCTGCCTGCCTTGCATGAATATGATTTACATTCAGAAAGTTCTGATTAGATGTGTATCTCGTGTTCTCCACTAAGTTACAATTTCTCTAACATATTTCATGGCTGCTGTGAAGAGATTCATCGTGGATATTGGACAACAGTGGAAATTGCTGCATAAAGATTACATTAATCGTGAAATCATCAGGCATTAATTCCATCAGCTGCTCAAGAGGCCAATATTTCTCCTTTGTGATTAGGGAAGGACAGTGAAGGTTGCCAGGCTTATCAGAGAGTCCAAAAACAAACTGGGGCTAGAATTTGAGGACTATGTCAGCTGGAAATTTCTACAGGATTCAATAATGACAGTTATATAAAAAACTGCATATCCCAGAGTCCTGACAGAAAACCAGAGCAGTAAACACTCCATCTGCCCTTGCTGTGAGATCTACATAAGTACTGATGAAGTTTCTCAATGACGCCTGCTTTTTAACTGGGCTCCTCTGAATTTTTTCAAGAAATACTAGAGAAATCCAGCAGAAATTAATGTGTCCTTTAATTATATCAACACAAGAAAGCTTTCCCAGCAAATGCAAAAGGCTCATTTCTTAAAGGAGGAATTTACTGGTTACCATTATGCCTCTCCATTGTTTTTTATATATTAAAACATTTTGAGAGAGAAGACTGCCTTAAACTACAAACATACCTTCTTTCTTGTTCTCTTGGTGTCTTTAAATGAAGTCCTGATATGAGCTCAGTGGAAGTTTCAGTATTGAGTGAAATAAACGCAGTTTATACGCAGCATAATGCCAAAGGCTCATCTGGAAGACAGAACAATTTTTTTTCACTCAAAACCCTCTTTTTGATCCGCATGGGTAATGCTCCAAGTGTTATGTTAAGCAACCATTATTCTAAGAGAGCCAGCATTAAGAATCCTGAGCATAAACTGTCACTTCTTGAGGCAGATTTATGGCTTATGACAGTAATTGCTCACACCAAAGGAGCGAGCTGGTGCTCCATCCAAGCACAAAGAGATACTGCCATTAGATGAGAGGAGGGATCTGATAATGCCTGGGGTTTACAACTAGAAAATTACCTCTTATTTAAATTTTCAAAAATCCCCAGCATACTGCACACAAACAGGCACTTGTTCGTGTAAATAAACATAAATGTTCTCATTTTTGTTCAGCTTTGGTTTTTGTAAAGTGACTTGAATCACCGCATGGCACACTTGTTCCTCTGTATTTGACTTTGTGTTGCTTTAAATGAACTGCTAAAATCTTTGGGTATTTGAGGTATTTTGTGTTGCTTGAGTATATGTACTCATTTTAAGGGCTAAAAAGGAAAAGTAAATGTAAAAGCAAGGCAAAGTAAAATATCTGTGAGAAGGAAAGTCAACCTTGTGCCTGTAAATTGCTGCTATGGGATCTTTGGAAAAGGCAACGACCAACTCTGTGCACCCAGAAAGCCAAGCTTGAAAGTTTAATATGGACTTCTAAAAAAGGAAAAATAGAAAGGCTTCCTAATTATGAAACTACATTTTAACAAAGACATAAAACTTCCATCTCTCTCTCCATTTAGGCTTAAAGATATTTTCCTAATATTGCAATAAGTCCTCCCTCAGAAAACTGAATCAGCAAAAAATAAAACAGCTTTATAAAGTCTACTGTCTGCTGTGTTTTTCCAGGTTCTGCTCTGCCAGTAAACCCAAGCATGATCTGAATGGTAACAGCAAGTTTATGGACAGTGAATAATAGCATGACATAGCTAATTAATGCTATTTCAGTCCAGACTCTTTAAACAATCAGGCCTAATTGTGCTAAACAATGTGATGGGTTTTTATGGACAGCAGTGAATGAGCAAATCCAATGAATATTTAAAGCTAAATCCAGAGTAATTTATGCTTTATGGCATAACAAACTCAGCCCAGTACCTTCATTACTTACGTCTCCTGTTGGTTCTGTTTTCTTTCCTAAACATAACCCACAAAACCAACACCACCTTCACTCTAAAAAACAAACTCAAGAAAAACCCCACAAACTCTCCCACCAAACATACTTATTATGACTTGTTTGGACAGATTTTCTGTCACTGAGTTAAAAACAAAGAAAATAAATGCATGCCATTGATTGTACAGAACACCTCAGCTGCTGAAGGTGCAGGGATGCTTCCTAGATATTTATGCCTCCGTTAGGCATAAAAATGAATCTGGGTAGGTTCTTCATGTTTGGCTAATATTGACATGGTGGACAAAATAAATCCCTGTGTTCTGATTAGCCTCTGACATGATCCGACTTCTGTGTGTGTTTTAAATAAGGAGAAATCGAAATAATCAAAACTGATCACCTGCAAGCATTCCTGTTTAATTTTGTTTACTTCAAAGCAGAGAGCCAATCCTTCTGTACACCAAAGATCCCTTGGTAATGGGGAAAGGTATGAGAAGAGAGAAGGACAGAGCTGAAAGGTACAGAGCAGCCAAAAGCAGTTTTGTTGAACTCATACCCCCTGTGAATTCCTCATTTTGTTATTGCTATCTTATTGTAAAGGTCCCATACCTTCTTGGTGATTTCTCATGGGCATCTCCTTGCAGCACAGCCAACAAACTCCAGCTCTCCTCACCACCAGCCAACCCACTCTTCTGCAGCAGTCATTATTATTGGGCACAGCTGCGGCCTGTTAAGGGCAGGCCTGTTCCTAATCCTTAGTGATTAGCACAGCTGCAACTCCTCAGTGCAGAAGGTAAACTCACCCCTATCTTTATTTTCTTACACTCTATCCCTCCACATTTTATCTCTCCTCCTACCAAACCATCCAAGCTCCATCACTACAGCAGCAGGTCATGAGTGTTCATCTTCCAACACCAACATTTAATTACTTCCCATTTGGTTTTGAAATCACTTAAAGATGTGTGATGCTGCCAGCCCAACCCTCTGCACAGGCACAAGACATTGTGACTCTCACCTGATAACGGCTCATGTTCTTGCCAGGGAGAGCCCATCTTCTCCTTCCCAAAGTCAAGAGAAGTGTTGGGCAACCAAAAATATGGACACCAACAGAATTAATAGCTAACTTTGTATTAAGAAAGGAGCTGTTGCTGAGTAATGCTGATTTTCAGATCTGAAATAGACATATCCATGTAATTTCCTTTCACATGTCAATCTGAAGCATTAGTATGAACAGATAAACCATAAAAGTACACAAAAGTCCTAGAAAAGTATTTTATTGCCCTAAGCGATTTATTCAATATTTAAAGAGACTTATTACCTTCTCTGCTTTACTTTCTTTTTAGTCAGTCTGTTTAAGCACAAATCTAGTTAAATGTACATTTCATCTTCATTATATCAAGATAAAGCTGGTAGTAATTGTCCTTCCAATCAAACCACATAACAGAGCTCTGCAGGATTGCTCTTCTGCAATATTCAGGTTGGGCAGTAATTTATGTCACTTTTGGTACTTGGGTTCTTCTCTATAATGAGGTTTTTAAGTGTCCTACCTGACATTTACATTCCTAATGAGATTTCCACACCTCTGCTGGGGTCCATAAAGACCAATATTAATAGCTCAAGCTGTTTTACTGGATTAAAAAAAGTTAGAATTTACTTTTATGTTACGGCCAAGCATAATAGCCCTTTCCAGTTCAAATACACTAAACACACATAACTATTAAACTGCTTCACAATTAAGTACATTTAACTTGCCCACAGTAGAAAACCACTGTTTTTCCCTGTAAAAAATAAAAAAAGTCTCACCTCAGGTTTCCTGGCCTTCCTTGATTTTCTCTCTCTCCTATATGTCCTCCCAAGCTCCAGAGGTGGAGGAAGGGAGAGTTACTCCTGCTGGCACTTAGGAAACCAAGATGGGATTTATTTTAGGGGAAGCAGAACCCAGGCTGGCTGTTCCATCTGGAGGAGGAGAGTTTGGAGATATCCACACTGCTGTGTGCAGGGGTGAGGTTAGAGATGAATCAAAACTAGTTGGAAGGGAAAAAGGTGAGCCAGCCCCAAGCTGGGTCTGCCTCCTCTCCTGCCTTTCCATGTCGAAGTGAGGGAGCGACCACCATTGTTGATTTTTCGCATCTGACTCCGGTTTATTCATCAATCCATCACTTTTTATAACCGTGTTAATTAAGTTCATGCATATTGCAAAATCTGAGCTCCTGACAGGCTGTAGAGAAAACTTCAGCTCCTCCTTTTGTTTACAATACCTGAAGTTAGTTTACTGAGACCAAGATCAGTGTTCCCACCATGATATGAAGAGTTATCAAAACTTTCATCTCTGTTCTCAGACTGACTGTCTGCTCCCAGTAGCAGCCAAGGACAGAACGGCCTGAGAAACTTGTTGTTTATATAGAAGGTAGCTGAGAACCTAATTATTTACAGGATCAAGCCTAGGAAAGGCTGCTTTTACAGCAGGCTTCTATATTTCTTTAAGGCATACCTGAACCAGGCTCTCCACATTTCCACACACCAGAAACTCCCCTTCTGTTTCAAGGTATCTGTGAAGAAGATAGTGCTCAGCCAGAAATGGGAAATGCTCGGTGCTGTTTGCTTGTTTTAAAGAGAGTGGAAAGTTGCAATGACCATTCTGGTTTGTTGTCATATATAAAGCAAGAGCTCTATTATCATTATATTGCAAGGGTTCCATATTACTAGAGCTTCATACCCCTCTGTTGTTTCTTGCAGGCAGCCTCTCCAGACACTGACTCCTCCTCATCCTCACAGCAGCCAACTGACACCAGTTCCCACAAATCCACTCTTTTATAACACTCTTCTTATTGCCTACAGGTGTGGCCTGCTAACATCAGGCCTGTTCCCAATCTCTAATAATTAACCCAGCTGCAACTCCTTAATGGATAAGATTACTTTCTATACTACCTCTATTCACTTACATTCTATTCCCCTACACTGGATATCTGAGAGCTGAATGAGCAAATGCACAGGGAGGGGTCCTGCATTCTCTGCAGTGTCTGGTCACTTACTAGCCTGGAGGGGCTTGAAAATTTTGATTTGGTTACACTTTAGTCAGTAACAAATGGTTTTAAAGCACAGGAGTTCCAACTCCCCTAATTAACTGATTTTTCAATCATCATGCTAGAAGTCTATTTTAACACCCTACCCTTTAACTGAGACAAAAAATATTTTTCTGTTACCTTGCATTTACTACTGGATAGTATTCAGATACTGAGCATAACACTAGAGAAATCACTGAAATCTTACCAAGGCCACAATTCATGTCCAAAGGTTGTATAAATGAGGAAAGTTTTCTTATAGTAGACTCCAAAACCATCTTAAACAGAGAGATGCACTGCCTGGTTTAGCAGCCTTGGATTTGAGGTACACAAAATATTTTTACCTGCTGATATCACTTATAAGCACATTCTGACATGTCAAATAAATACACATTAGCAGAGTAATCATCACCCTGTGTTATAATTTCTCACCTCTAAGAAATTAATGTGCATAATTTCTTTCTGTTTACATGCAATATTGGAATGGCACAACAGCTGAAGCAAATGTAACATATTTTCTGAGTGCCAGCCAGGGGCTGGGTGCTTTCTGCAATATTAAGTATCAATCCTTCACCAGGATAAGAAGCAACAAATATTTTTTTTTTCTCGTGGTAGAATTGATTTTTGCAAATGGAGCCTGGTTCAAGTGGTGTAATCATCTTTCCTCCTTTTTGCAGTTGCTCAATGCACAGCCTCATCCATTCAGTCACAATCAATTGGGTGAAAAAGTATTTCCCTCATCAGTGAAAAAGGGGAGCTTGTACCTTGTGTGCTCAATATCAGTCATTTGTTTAATTGGCTAATAAGAGATTATTCCTCCTACAAAACCAATCTGCAGTAACTCCTTCACCTTTAAAAAATATGGCAGGTCTGGTCCAGACCATTATATATTATATATTATATATTATATTCTTATATATTTACACTATTTCTATAGTATCAAATTTTTGAATGCTTACCCTTCAAATTTAATTATACAACTCGATATCAAAATTATGCCTTTGTACAAGACCTTGCTGAGACAACTGAAGAAAAAGCCCACAAGCAAAACTTTATTGATGTAGGTAGAGAACATTAATTTCTGTAGCTAAAAGGAAGATTAAAAACTTAGTAAATCTCCAGCTTAATTTTATAGGAATCACTTTTTCTGGAATACTTTTTTTCTGTCTCTCTAAATTTGGCAAATATCTTGTTTATGCAGAGATCTTGAATAAAGCATTTCTCACATATAGGATGATGGGATGGTTTGTTTTGGGGTTTTTTCAGCAGGTTTTGTAAAGAATTATTTATTATGTGAGGCTGAAATGTTAAACAATGTTGTCATAGGGAGTTTCATTGAGGTTATGGATAGATCTGACTTGCAATTTTTAAGCATTTGCTCTTTCTTTGCAAATTGTGTCTCGTGTTGTTGCTTCATTTCCCCCTTTCTCATTTCTTGAGAGGTTTCAAGATTGTTTTAGAGCTTGGGATATGACAAATGGTACTAGTGAGAATGAGCTTCCTGCCAAAACGCATGGAACATCACTCACACAAACTCCTAATTACTAAAACTTTAAAAATTATTTATCAATTTATTTTTGGGAGGACACTGTGCAGCAGGTGACCTGTTTGCATGGCTGAAGCAGGTATGGAAGCAGCTAATCATGGCTAAAAATAGCTGTTATTGTCCTGTAGGTGCTGACTCCTCTGTGCACACTGAACACAAATCTGAATCGGAGCTGCTTGGATGACAACGCACATGCACAGTCAGCCACGTCTCATTGATTTCTGGGGAGGTGGGTGGAATGCACATCACTTTTCCTTCAGCCATCCCCAAAACAATTGATCCAGGCCCCATTTTTCACCAGATCACTGAGTGTTAATTCAATTTGATGGGCACAGCAGGCAATAATACATCCTACAAGGAACATGCTTTCAGTGGTGTACAAAGTACATCCTTTTCATCCAGACAGGGTTTTGATGCAGATCAAATGAATTTTCATATCAAACCATTTCTGGCTGTCTCTCACTAAATCAGCATGGTTTTTCTTTTGCTTCTTTTGTAGGTTTTTCAGGAGAATCTAGAAAATAGAACAACACAAACTGCACCACAGGCAGACCTCCTTTTACACATACTACAAAACTTCTGTACTGAAAAAGCTCTGGATAAATTTATTGTAGATAAAAGTCAAATAATATATTTAGCAAAGCAGAAGATTAAAAAAAGCAATAATAAAAAAGCATTGTTTTCTACAGCACTGAAAATGCAGTACAGGAGCTGCTCGAAGAGGAATAAACTGGATTTGTTCCCCTGTAGTCCTGAGGAAGTAAAAGGGGAAAACCAGAAATTTATTAAACATTAGATAGCAATTAAATATGGAGGTACCAGTTGGCCATGCAAATTGATAGACATTTTTCTCTGGGTATTATTAAATTGCCAATTAAAAAAAAATGGAGCCTTTGGAACAAAGCTGAGCAGGCAGAATGCTGCTGTTTTAAGCAGTGGTTTCTATTGACATGAACTTTGAGGAATTATCATCATCTCCAAAGGTAAATAAACCAGATACAAGTAATAAGGTGTTATTCTTTCTTAGTAAAAAAAAGATATAAAATAAAATTTTCATAACTTGAATATGAAGATCCAAAGAAGAAGAACAAAACCATGAATCTTTGCCAGCTATTATCCTAATTTATTTCTGTTTTCAGAAGAAAAATAAAAACTTCTGGGGAACAAAAGGAGTAGATAGGAAATGGAACAAAATGTCATCTTTGGGAGCCCATGCGCTAAATTAAGTGAAGTTACCTTGACTAAATGGAAAAATCAACTTCATTTTGGTCAAGGGATATGACCTTTGGACTCCTAATGAGAACTAGTGAAATAATGAAGTATTTCCAGATAAATTCTTGCTGCTACAATCTGAGAGAAAGGAAGCTAAAAAGAGTACAAGGGGATTTTGCGAATGATCAAGTGCACATACAATTAGTAGCTCATCAGGGGTTGTTAAGGACATGATTAAAGGACAGCCAATTTACTAAAGACTTAAGAGGTTAATGGTGAAGAAAAAATAAAGTGACAATATCCTCCCTTCCTCCCCTCTCTCCTTTGATTGTGATAAATGTGTGCTTTCCACACATCCACGAGCACAAGACTGCAGATTTTCCCTGGGAATTTAAATAAGCACTCGTCCTTAGAAGACATGCAGAAATTTAGTTGGGGAAAAAACAATGAGGTGGGGATGATGGCGGTGTAATATAGTGGAAAAAGAAGACTTTTAAAGATTTTTGAAACCCAAAGCATTTTTAAACAGTAAATTAATACATTGTGATGTTGAAGGTGGATAAACTAAAAGTGAGAGATAAAAATGCTCTTTGCCCAAATGTGGGCAAGGGTAGCCATGCTTTGTCTATGTTATTCCCAATTCCATACACTGGAGAAAATATGAGTTAGGGTGCATTTTAAGAGGATTTTTGCTCAATAGAATAATTGTAGGGCCTTTTAGGCCATCATGAGATCAATGACCTTTTCCAAAGGGCAAAAATGGAAGCAGGGCCTTTCTGATTGTGAATTCTCCTTCTTGCGTATTTGAAATAATGACAGAAAGTTCTCAGTCTATCTCCAGACCATCCATATTTACCTGAGCAGTGTCAGGAGTCAGGTCTGTAGTCCCAAGTATGTTATTTATTTTAAACATGAACCTTACATCAGCTCATGCTCTGAACAGGGAGGGAAGGAATAAGGAGGAGAAATGCAATTTATTGCAAATAGGATGAGATCTTTGCAAATATAGAGGTTTAGGAAATTTTATTCCACACAACACAAATCCCTAGAGGAAGGCAGGCTGCAGAGTCAGAGCTTTACTTGAGGAAGGCTCAGAATGTCCCTGGAGTTATTCCTTCATCCCCTTCTCCCTTTCCCTCTCCAGCAATCCAAGGAAGATTTTGGACCACAGGGCTGATATGGATTTGAGACCTCTACCTTGAAAAACTGATGCTTTTAGGAACTTTTAGGAGATTTGATTTACATGGCTGTCTAATCTAGAAGTAGCTATAGGAGAAAACCCATGGTTTGCTTCTGCTTTTCAAGCTGAAAGCCAAGGCAAAGCAAAGTTTTAATGCAAAAAGGACTTGGAAATCCTTTAATTGGCTTTGTAAAGCCACACCAAAATCTGTTGTCACAGCAGTGAGGTAAATTTGTAACATCCATCTCTGCTAAACACTGCTAATCTCAGTAACCTCAGGACAGAGGCAGAGATCAAGCAAACCTGCTCAGCTGCATCAGGGAGCAGCCTTTCAGTCAGTCGTGAGAAAACTTGAATATTCGTCCATTTAGAAAGCTACAAAGACAAATTTGGTACACACAATGAAGTGAAGATCGAGATTTCATAGTAAATTTTTACTCCTCAGCAAATGAAGGAGGGAGGCCTGAAGATGTTTTTAAGATTTTTGTTTTTCTTTACCTTACTCTGCTTTGAGTGGTAAAAAATTAACTAATTTCCCCAAATCAAGGCTGTTTTGCCATGATGGCAGCTGGTGAGTCCTTATACATGATCCACAAGCATTTTGTGATATTTTCGCCCCTTGAGGAGGGAAGTGCCTTTGGTGGGCACTTGGTGCCCAGACAGGGCCAACACACCACAAATAGCCAATTATTAGATTTAACCTGGATAAAACTCAAATAAATCACAGTCCTGGGAAGAACTGGGTTCAGCCTGGGGGAGCATCCAGCTTTTGGAGGTGGTTGCAGTGATGACAAAGATCTTTCTGAGAACAGCTGCAGCCTCTCTCTGAAGCATGGCCAAGTGTTACTCCCATCACTTCTCTGACACTTAGGGGAAAATATTACCAATAGTGAGGTGACCTAAGGTCTAATCCTGCATGATTCTGACTCCATAATGTCCCTGTGATGATTACTGGGGAGTTAATTCTCAGCTGTCCCATTAAAACCCCATAAGCCACCTAAGAGGGTCAGGGAGCATCTGGGGTGCTCCTTTAACTGCTACAATAAAATCAGAGGCTGAGCTTACAGAGGATGGTCACCATGAAAAGAGGCTCTCTGGATACAATTTCACACATTTTGTTCCATGCCCCGAGGGTAGCCCCACCACGAGGAGATAAAGAAGCAATTGGGTTTTGGATGAAGGGCAGGAATACCCAGAGAAGAGCCAAAGAAATTAATCTGATGACAACTGCATTAAAACATAAAACAGTTTACTTCCACACTACAATGAACTCAGCTCAGGTGATCCTAAGCCTGCATTTCTTGAGTTTATTTCTCTCAAAAAATGAGGCAACTCAGTCTTCAAATAATTTTTTCTTTAAAATACAAGCATGTGATTTTTTACAAATTTTTTTACCTGCAAGCACTTTGAATATTCATTTCAATGTACTAATAGCCAAGACCTGTGTTAAACAGAGCTTTTGTTATTTTCCTGTGCAAACTAAGATTTTATCTGCATTTAGTGAATGAAATATTCCCTTCTGCTTTGTCCTGTGGATGGTTATTTAGCAGATATTGCTTTCCCAAGCAGAGCATGTTAATTTATACATTATAGCTTTTCCCTTTGATTGTGCCCAGTGATGACCTTGCCATAAAAAACTATATTAGAATAATTTTATTTAAAAACAAAAATTAGAGGAGAAAATTATATTGAACATGATCTATTAAGAGCAATGCCAATCCACTAATTTTGATTAATTTGGATTATTTAACTGAGAGAAACTCTCTTACTGAAGTGTCATTCCAACATTTATCCATAGCATTCAGAGAAGTTTGAGGGCTACTGCATGATAAAACTCATGTATCCTCCATATAAAAATACACAATATTTTCATAGACCTCAACCAACCTTTCAATTAAAACAAAAAAAGACACAAACAAACAACCCCATACCAGACAGACAAAAACTCCCATCTCAAAAGCCAGAGTTATTAATTGTATCTGTCAGAAACAATGCATCTTCCTTAGAAGAATAAATTTGCAGTCTCTCACTCATAACTATGTGGGCTTATAATAGAGCAGCTGCCCCAAAGCAATACATGGCAGAATGACAATGAGGTCTCACACAGACACAGCCCTTTTTAGCAGCATTCTACCGGGAGAAAACAAATAAAAGACCCAATCTTGCGTTATCTACTGGTGTAGTCACCAAGCCTAAGGAATTTCAAGCAAAGTTGTTCCAAAAAGATAAGGAATACTTCATTTATGTGAAGCTCAAGACCTGAAATTCAAATTATAAAGCATCAAAATCTCTATAGATTAATACAAAACCAGCATAGTGAGGCAAAAAATGATTTAAATCTACCTACAGTGTTGCTTTACATCACTGACATTTCATTTTCCCATGCACAAAGTCTCTTTCTGCCAGAACACTTTGATTTTCAGTTCAGGTCTTTACCATCTGAGCAACAGAAGCTTACCTAACATCTGCCTCATCTCAAATATTTCTAAGGGAAGTTTATTTAATTCATGATTGCAAAAACAATTATCATTGTAAATATTTGATTCTATTATCATTATTATTATTTCCCTTATTGTAGAAGACATGTTCTACAGCATGGACACTAAACTGTCAGCATAAGATTTCTTTCATGGAAAAAAAATACTCAGAGACCAACCACCACCACAAGTCTCTATGGGACCAGAAAATATTTTTTTGACATAATTTTTAGTGCTCAGGTCATGATAGCATTTCCACCAAATATTTAATATATTCAAAGGATTTTCTTCAAAAAAAGTAAACTACAGGACCCTTGATTTTTTTTTCCATTCCTATCAATCACAGGTAAAATAATTGTACAACTTCTTCCAGAGTATAACATTTATATTTGCATTATGCTGGTTATCATCCACTCCAATCTCTGCTATGGAAATATCAGGGTACAATTATGAGAGTTATCTTTATGCTATAACCCAGACATGCACTTAAGCAGATGTTCAATTTCATGCTTATTAGTAGTCTCATTGAAGCAATGATCCTGAATTCTATTATCTGTCTACTTTGCTCTTTTACTCCCTTCTGTATTTGAGCATCCAGGGCAAAATGAGCACATTTCCTACATATGTTTTCCAAGAGATGCCTTTAGCTATTCACGTTGTAAATTTAAGCCCTGCTTTCTTCAATAGGCTGTAACTTATTATATTTAGTATAAACTGATGCCTTTTTTGCAGCACTCTGCCCCATATTCTGTGCAAACTGATATAATGTCAGGCTAAAATCCACATTTTAATGCATTATTTTGGCTGCTGAGTGCCTGCTGCACCAAGGATCATATCTCAAAATCCACGTGCATCATCCTGCTCTTGCATAGGTGGACCCAACCACCCCTCCAGGTGTGAACAGAATTTATTTCCCATCTCAGAAGTTAATTCCCCATCCGCGCAGGAATGGATTCCTGCTTTTTTCAGCTCATCTCTCAGAGAAGAAATGCTGCATTGTTCCAAGGCAGCAGCACCCACGGATACCCTCCAAATGGCTCCACAGAGAGCCTGAGCTTCCTGCAGGAGCATCTGGATTGCTGCTGAAAGGCCATCTGTGTTTCACCAGGAACAGGATTATAAAACAATTTGCCAGATAGAACCTTAGGAGATTTTTTTCCCTCCTGCCCCCAAAAGTAAGCTCTGTATCTTAAGAGTAGTATCTGGAAAATGGGCCAGTAACAATGACACCTGGAATCCAGGCATTTCTCATTGTTTAAAAAAATTGCTCATGAACAAACTTTGGTGCATTTGTTCTTCAAATTCTTAAATTTTTTTTGTCCATTCCTTCCTTCTCTCCCCTCTCTTTCCTATGGAAGTCACATCTTAACCTGAAGGGTTTTTGAGTGCCCCTTTCTCCATTACTTTATAAAACAAATAGATCACTCCCTAATTATTTGAATCCACTAAACAATTTTGGAGAGGAAAGAGGCCTTTACAGTTCTGTTTAAATAACTGGAGTGTGCCAGCACATCCCACTGCAGGAGATGTTCCTCTCAGCAGATTTGGTATTTAAATATGTGATTGGCCTTGTTATAACAGGAAGAATGACAGAGACTTAAGTTAAGAGCCAGGACAAAATATGAGCTGACATCTGGAATAAACAGAGTCTCTCAGAAGATGGGCTGATCATACAGGATCAGATTATAATGGGCTACACATCCACCTAAAAACAGAGTACAAAGAAGCATTTTCTTTCCTCAGAGTCCAGACTTGAGGGCTGAGGGAAGAAAGGAAGAGAGGGGTAGAGAAAAAAATTGTAACTCCTGTTTTCACAATAGCTTGTTTTGGCAACAACAAATATTGTATGGAAATAAAAGCAGAAAAAATAAAAAGCAAATGAAAACAATTTTATTTCCTGAAAATGATGCAGTGATCTAGAAGAGACAAATATCACCTGCAATTCAGAAAACTGCTGAAAAACACAGTTATGTAAAATAGAATTAAAGAAGTTAAAATGAAGTCCAGAAAAACTAATAAGGAAAAACATTTTAAAGCTCATTCTTGTTTAAGCTTGAGTTTCCTATGAGTTTGTTCATTTGTAATAAAATGAATAAAATAATCTGAATAATTAAGGGCACTTAGATAATGGTGGTGTCATTTTGGTAGACCTGGAACAAATTGTGCCAAAGCCAGGTTTGGATATGGACAGGTTGTAGCAGAAAGGAACAGCACCAAGATTTGCCTCACAAAAGGAAATTTTCAGCTTCCCCAGATGCATGCCCACAAAAGCAGAGCTCAGCTGGGAAATATTCTGCCAAAAAGAAGTGTGAAGAGATGACATCTTGTCGTGCTAAGTAGCTGAGCACTTCCTCTAAGGGTTTATAGAATAACCCCGAATGAAGCTCTTGCAATTAGTTCATTCTAAATAGAAAAAATTATCAGATTAGGCTTTTTTTGGTCTGGTCCTGAAAAGAGAAGACTAAAAATTACCAAGCTCTAAATTCAGCTGAATCCAGGCTGGAGTAGTCGAGGCACATGAATCTCCAGGAGGATTTGGTTCTCTTTAGGAAAAGATGCTTCAATTATGAACAATTTCTAAAGTGAAGAAGGACTCGGGAAAGATGGGAAAGATTCCAAATCTCAAGAAGAAAACTGGGAACAATCTGAGACCCCACACAGAATGGAAGAAAAGAGTTCCACAGAAAGACAAAGCTGCCTTGGACATCAAGACATCCAAAATCAGTGCCAGACTGCATAAAGTAGGATATCAAAAGGAAACAGAGATACAACTGGTAACAGGATTGCTTGATGTGAGCCAGAGGGACTGGAAAACATCCACTCTAGAAGATTGGAACAAGCTGCACATGAAGTTGTATGCACAGTAGCAAGGATGTTTCAGTAATCTATTACAATGCATGGAGTTGCCTGTAATTAGAAATCTGCAAATGCAGTAACTTTGGAAAGGAAATGCTTTGATGACTGAAGTTTTAATAACATATAAAACTCTGGCTCAGGCCCTAAAGGAGAAAGGGTAGAGTACAGCCAAATTTAAGAGAAAGAGTTTGATCTTAACTGACCTTGTATATTTTCTTTCATAGCATACCTGCTTCCTAGAAGGAACAGAGAACAAAGGGATAGTCTGTTGGGATTTAGCAAAGCATCTTGACTTATTGGCACATCAAAGTCACTGCCTAGGCTGGAATTTAGGAGAACAAGAAGAGGATTGTGCCCCCCATAACGTTAAAGGGAAGAGCTACTGACTGGAGGGATCTGAGTGCTGGGGACAGATTTTGCTGGGCTCATTAATTACATGTTAACCAAGCATCTCCGCATTTGGAAATGCTATCTACCAGGGGCCTGCAGGAAGCACTGCATGGTCTTAAGGAAGAGAATAAAAGAAACTGCATAAAACAAAGTGAAGGGCTGTGCCTTTGGGGACCAACAAATTTGGCCATCAGCACAAAACAATGAAGACAAGGCTGTACATGCTCCTCAATCACATGGCATTATGAGCCAGGAGCGTGACATGTCTGAGGGGGAATTGAAAGCAATCCTAGGGCCCAGCGAGAGATAAATCACAGCCAGCCATGCACAGGGAGGGCAGGAGCTGCAGGGAAAGGCTGCGCTGATTTTTGTGTGAAGAGGTGAAACGAGCTGGGCTGTTCAGCTCTGTGAAAAGCTGACAGGGAATGGCACTTCTTTCTCCACATATAATAAGAGCAGAGTAAGGAGTGTGATAAAGCCAGGGTGTAAAAGGACAAAGCCAACACAAGAACAAAGGATGCCATGAGCATATTCAAAACAGAAATTAAAAGAAGGTATATAAGCACTAGGTAATGAGGTTTGAACAGCTTTCCAAGGAAGCAAATTAGATCTGTTTCTAAGGCATCCTTTCTGAATGCAATTAAAAAATAAATTGATGTTTACTAGATTTTAATCTGCTTCCTCAGGCCTTTTTTTTTTCCTGGTGAGGCAAAAATAGGATACGGACTGTAATTGATTTAATTTCTGCTGTTTCCTTGTTTGCTTAGGAAAGTTCTGATTATTTCAGCATTGGAAAAGCTTTGAGTATTTTGGGAGTTTATCTTAATGTCAGTCACATGTACTTGGGATGAAATGCTTTTATTGTCTCTCCATCAGAAATCCAGCATAGATAGTAAAAGTTGCATTTGTACAGCTTGAAGTATTTCTAACAGCGGCCATGGAGAGGCTACAAGAAATTCTAGCACTCCAGAATGATGCAAAAATAAATCCAGAATGATAAAAAGTAAAATCTTACCATCCTACTGCATCCATGTTTCATTCCTTCACATCCCAAGGCCTCAGAGTCCTCCCAATCCCTGTCTACTAAAATCTGAATGCCAGATTTGCCAGCTCTGTTATTTCTGTCCTTGTTTAAAAACCATTTGAAATATTTTCTTCTCTTTCAATAGAGCCAACAGTGGTACAGAACTAGTAATTATCTAGCACCAGAATGAGAAATGCTGACTTTCATGTGCATATTTTGAAATTGCTTTTTAAAACAACAGATTTTTGACCATCAGTCATGTGGGACATATTTCTACAGAGTGTGAAGGAAATAACATTAAGGGTTATTGGTCACGTTGCAATCTATGTCCTGCCTAATTTCTTTTGCCATCCCTGCTCAATATCAATTTCATCTTGGCGACACAGAATCCAGAGCAACATTTTAACAATGCAGACCAATGCTGATGCTGTCTGGAGACCACAATAGGCAGCCTCGGGTCAGCTCAGGGATCTGAATTAATTGTTTTCTGCAGATTGTTAGGCCTAATCTGCTTCATCCAGTGCATTCAGCATGCAGAGACCACGTATGAAGTTTTCAGGAAGCCTTTCATATTCAAATCAGGTAAACATCAAGCCATATACATTCATGAATAGAGCAGTAATTACCATGCTCTGAGGACACGTTGAAATGACATTATCACTTGTCAGCAGGATTCCACTGGCTGCTGTCATTGACAATTCACATTTAGCATCAATGTTAAATAGTCTGCTTATTAGTTTGTTAATGACCCGAAAAAAATCAATGATTTAAAGCACTTTAGGATATAGGATGGTACCTTATAGGTTTGGCAGACAGCCTGAAAGCAGTGTGTAGACAATAAAATATTAATTCAAAATAACGGGTCGCTTAATGGGAATAGATTGCACCCACAAGAGGAAAATGAGATGATAGTGATGATAATAAAAACAGAAAAACAATGATATAACACTTGTTAATCCAACAATATTAGAAGGGAAGAGCAGCCCAGTCAAGCTATTCCTTTACAAATGTAAGATTTCCACTAGAGAAGAAAATATCTTAGAGAACCCTTACTAGTTATTATTTTATTATCCAAAACTTGTCAGAGGTGGCTGGCCTGCCTCTTTCTATGGTAGAAAAATCTGGAAAGTATTGATAATGAAGAAAATAATTTTATTAAGCAAATGGCAACATTCTGAAAGGTGATGGCTGTTTGGGGTCTTTTCCCCATTTAATTATAAATGAAATTGGTCTGCTCTCCTCCAGTACAATAAAGGCCTAGGAGTCTTTGACTCCACTGACTTTAAATGTCTTTTATTTTTAGGAAATATTACCAGATATGAGAGCGGCATTTCCAATGTGTCCTGGTTACTTTGCAGACTCAGTTTCGACTCAGAGAAATGCAACAATATTTTTTCACATGTATTTTTCCCTGAACTCCCTCTGCCTTAATAAATACACAATAAATATGGTCTAATATGCAGAACCAAAGGCTGTAATTATTGTTCAAGTTCACCCCTTTTCAAGATTTCTCCTAAGTATTGGGGTTTTTTTTCCATACAAGATTTTGGATAGCACAGAGCACTTCATCTCATAGGGAGATAATTACTGATTTTTGAGTTCTGGAACAGACAAGTTCTATCTGAGCTGCTACAGGAATAGCAAGGGGAAAATAAAGATATTTGCAGAACTTCCTCCTCACTTTCCAAAGCAGGATGATACTGTAAATTTGAAAAAAAATCAGCACAAAATCATTTTCTCACTCATGAAACATAGAAACCTTCCAGGTATGGGTAGAATTGAGAACATCCAAAGCAGGCCTAAGGAAAAATAAGATTTTCAATTAACATTACTCCAACTATATGCTGTGGAAAAAAGGACACTACAGCTTCTGGTGTCAATAGCCTGCCTGTGGGAGGGGGAATTGGTCTTGTACAGAATTTGATGTGGCTATCACAGGGACACATCTGACTTCATCTAGTGGGGGTAGCTATTTATGACTAGTGGTAGTCCCTTCAGTGAGTAAATTCTAAGTGGTTGTCACTCAAAACTAATGTATGTATTTTTGTATGCATGGCCCGTTCCTTTGGAAGTGTCTGCTGTGTGCATATTAAGCAAGAGAGACAGGGGGAAAAAAAAAAGAAAACAAATACTATGGATGTCAGATTCCCTCCATGTGTTTAATTTGGTTGACATTCAGGTTTTCCAAAGAGAATGACCTGGAAACATCAGTAATGTTTTGCAATGCTTTGACCAAGGTAGTGTTTAAACTTAGATCTACAATAAAAATCAGAATTTGTGTATCAAGTCAGTTTGTTCCTGCTTGCTGCTACCTCCAGAACAAAAAGAAAGTATGCAGGAGGTAAAAACTATGAATTCTTCAAGCTTTATCTTTATCATGGTTTTTATTAGCCACCTCAGATGTGGGAGGAGAGTGGCAGGTGCAGTTAAAACCACATGAAGCATATATTATTTTTTTTAAATAAGGAAATTATACAGAAGCACCACAAAATCATGTAGGTAGGTGTCATTTCAAATTCAAAGAAACCAAATCTCAGGGAAAAAAGGTAGCTTGAAAGGCTCAGCTCATCTGCTATTAATAAAATGCCATCTGCCATTTTATGGTGCACATATAAACAGCAACAGAGACATGCCAAGATAATTTTGAATTTCTAACTGCAGCTAGGCCAGACCTAATTTCATTCAAGGGATAAATGAGGAAGTCTCCCTTTGCCAACTGACAAATGTAATGATTCATGATTAATGAAATCTTTTCTACTCCACAGGCCTTTCCTTTCACATGCTTCATGGTTATCAATGGAGTGAGGGAAACTGTACTTGCAGAACTGAGCACAGCAGAGAAAACAATACACCCCTGAATGACTTGGATCAAATTCTCCCTGAAAATCAGAGCAAGTTGTGATTACAGAACCAGTAGCTGTCTCTGCAGAGTTCCCCCACCATGTACTCAATCCAAATAGAACTATTAAAGTTAAATCTGATTGGAGGGAATCGAAATGTATAATTTAAAAAAAAAAATGTTTCTGTGGTAGAAACTTTATTTTCATGGAAATTTTTTTCCAAAAATATTTATTCTTGATGGTGAGCTTCAAGGGAATAAAAGTGATATTTGTGAAAGACTTAGTACCATTTAAAATTAACATTTAAAATAAAAGCACAGAGCTTCCTTAACTTTGTAATGCTTTATCTGCTTGTGTAAGCTACACAAGCAGATAAAGCCAAATCTTGACCACTGAGTATATTGTTCCCTCAAAAGAAGACTTTCCTCCCTTCAGAATCCCTGCATATAAGAAGGGGATTAAGGCTTTTGGCTGCCTCATATTTCTTACACTGAAAAGAGATTTTGTCTTCCATACATCATAATCTCTAACAAAATGAGTAAATACATGTGGTCACATTAGTAGATGATGTTTAAATAAAGGAAAAGATGTCAGTGAGCTGAAGCCATAAACTGATTGGAAATATTAGTATTTATAAAAACCTGAATGATTAGAGATTGATATGGTGCGTACAAGCGCCTGAGTATTGAAAGATTATGTTTTAAATAAAATTTCAGAGTATTCTGCTAACTTGGACTGTTTCACAAGAACAGCAGCTGGACGTAAGTTTAAAACTAAAGCCTGACATTTGAGAAGTGGTTATCAGACCCTCCAGAAAGCTGTGAGGGGAAGGAAAACTGAGTCCTTTTGCAGTCTTGTCCTATTGAAAATTTAACATTGCACAGAATGCCATATAGTTTAGGCTGGTGGGTTGGTGGCCAGGATTTGAACTTGCAGAGATAGTTCAGACTTGGCTGCCAAAACACCAAAGCTTTTGAATAAGCAGTGTGGATGCTGAACTCAAAACAGCAGAAATTAGTCATAATAGATGGAACATAACAAGGAAGACTCAGATATTTTCTTCATAAGGGAGGTCAGATACATCAAAAGGCACATCAATGATAGAGAAATCACTCCAAGTTTACTTATAAATGTTTACTTCTTGCAATTACTTCAAGATTAAAAGCAGAGTTGTACAGTGCTCCAAATGTACAATTGCTATTGACACGATTGTGATTTTTTTCCCTGAGCAACATAAAGCTTAAAAGTGAAAAGATTATAAACAGATATGCCCAATAAACATTAGAGACACTTGCATGTCAAGTTCATTTTCCATGTGTCTGTAATCATATTTTCCAAACCTTACAGCCAGAGCAGCAAGAGAAACCAGGTCAGCAAGTGCACATCCCCTGGAAGGATGTCTCAGGTTTTTCTGTAATGAAACTTTTCACAACCATCTTTAGACAGAAGTAAATTTGCATTGTTCTTCTACTAGGAAAAATCCTCATAAAAGTTCAGTTGTTAAGTTAGAACACTCAAAGTTTGAGCATGTGCATTGCAAAAGGCATTGAGTAACTCTTTTCCTATTACTACTTTGCATAACCACTTCATGACAGCCATTTCTATAATGTAAGGGGTCTGTAAACACTGCTCACTTCATAATCTAACTTTAAGGGCTTCTTTGGATCAAATATAAACTCAGAAGAGAGAAAATTTAAAACCAACAGAATAGATGAAAAATAATTTAAAAATAGGATGATAATTTTAATCAGTAAGGTCATATCCAAACCCAGTGATACTTACAGGACAATTATTTTCATTGAGGGCAAATTCAGCTTTCCATCACATAAAAATATAAAAGCAATGCAAAGACAACCTATGTCTCAGAGAAGCAAAAATTCCTTAATTTCTCTCTTTTTTACCCATTTTTGAGAGTTTGGATATTTAAAGATAAACCTGTACACCTTGTAAATCATCTTCTGCACCAAACATTGTAAGACCAACTGAAATAAATGAAGAATTAACAAGGACAGTGAAACTTGTGGCTCTATAAACCTCTTTTTAGAAAAAACCCCACATCAGCACCTGTGTAATTAATACTGAAGTATTTCTGTTCTGGTTTTGTAAAGTTGTCATCAATTGCCAGGAAAGAGAAATAAATTGAGTGTCTCATCAGATACACCCATCTGCAAAGATTCAGTATTTTCACCTACCTTCTTCTGAGTCACTCTGTATTTAATTGGGATGGTGACCCACACGAGAATACAACACAATGAAAGGAGTAGGAGGAAACCTGTTAATTAATAAATAATCACAGCTGAAAATACCACCTGAATGGCAGGTATTTACTTCAAATTAAAGCATGGAATTTCCCTGCCACTAACTAATCACAGTCTTGTGCCATATTCCAAGTAAAACCATTTCAATATCAAGGCATAGGAGCTACTCTGAAGAGCTTAATTGGTGGAATGGTTCCAACACAGCTGTTCATTCCAAGGAGACTTGAAACTGTTAACATTTATCTAAACAGGAAAACACCATGAAATAAAACTTTATTTACAGACTCTCACTGCTGCAAAACTGAACCCTCCTTAAACTTTCAGATTTTGGCACAATTTCTCTGGAATTTTTGGCAGAGCTCATTACAGCAACGTGCAGTCCTGAAATTGTTGATTCTCCCCATTTCAGCAAAAAGAGCCCAGAACTTCAAAGGGAGATGATTGCAAACAGTCTGCAAACTTCTGCCTACAGGAGACCTAAAGGGAATAATTATCCTACCCAAGTCTTTGTCATCTCAGTTTAAAGTACATTCGTGGAAATCCTGGATTCTGGCAGGACCAAGGCCACAAAAAATAAAGGTGCAGATATTCATCTTGAAACACTCTGAAATGAGCTGGGATGTGGATATTTATTTAGCCCTGTGCAGGTTTCTGGCCAGCCTCAGCATGATTCTGCCAG
Source organism: Zonotrichia albicollis (assembly GCF_047830755.1). Classification (NCBI taxonomy): domain Eukaryota; kingdom Metazoa; phylum Chordata; class Aves; order Passeriformes; family Passerellidae; genus Zonotrichia; species Zonotrichia albicollis. The sequence continues at coordinate 3,448,798 of NC_133820.1, forward strand.
GAATATTGGCTGGGATTGGAGCAATTGAGAAGATGGGGTGGGCAGCACCCCAGAGGCCCAGGAAATTAGAGCAGATTTGTCCTCTCATTTACACTGGGGTAATTTGGGAAATCAGATCCAAGAGGTGGCTTCAATAGCCATGCAATCTCCCTTCCCTGAGATTTTAATTTCTGAAGGCAGAGGACAAATATGTCATCCTTCTTTCTGTCTATTCTATTCTCATGCAAATGGCATGGAATGCTTTCCTCTTAATTACCCACCTTCTTGCCAAAGCTGTCAAAAACAAAGAAAGGCTAACTTTTTGGATTTATTTTATTAAACTTTTAATATTCAAATTTATGGGAGTCTTCAAGCCTAAATCCTCATTAGAGCTTATCAAATAATTAATGCTCCAGAAATTAACTCAGTGAAACAACATGCACAACCCTCATCCAATTAAGCAGATGGATAATCCAGAGTGAAAAAAACCTCAAACCCTCAACCAGAAAACAGCTAGAACCCCTTTGCTGCATCCATAAAGGAAAAGCATAAGAATATACTACATAAAGCACATTTTAGATTGAAATATTGAGTCCATGAAAGTCAGCTATCCACTAAAGAACCCTGCAGATAAAGGAATGTAGGTGACAGTCCAAATTTCAGTGAAAATGTCCCTTGCAGATTACGAAGTTATCTCTCAAGGAAGCAGTTAAAAATATTCATATTCTTTTTTTTTTTCTATTTTGTTGTTTTAGAAATATGTGGCTTGCCAGTTCCAAACAAAACATTGAAACATATCCAATAACTTAAAATTCCACTTGGGAATCATGATATGCCTAACTAATAAACCTCATCCACTTTCCACACGGAATCAAAATTCTGAATTTTTCAGATGAAATTTACCCTCAAGAGGGTGTATATGGATAATCAGTAAACCTTGAAAGCTCTGAAAAGTCCCTCCTGCCCATCTGGAAATTGCCACACTGTGGAGGCCCTGACAAATGGCACAAATTCAGAAAGACTCGGGGAATTTTTGTCCTGGAAGAGGGTACTGGAAGTTCACCCCAAGATGTTCAAACTTAGAAAACTCAGGTTATTTAACTACTCCTCAGACAGGCTCTCTGAAGTTAAATTGGCTGGAGCAGGAGATTATTACATGTGGCATTTCTCTACAATGCAATTTAGACAAAAATATGCGGTTTTGACAGACAATCCTGACAGTGCCACCAGTGGCTCTCTCTTATCTGAGGCCTCCCTTTTGTCCATATAGAGCTGATGAAGAGATCACAATCTACCCTAAGCCCAGGAGAAAGACCAAACAGAATGTGGGTTTTGGCTGTCTTCCACCCAGTCAGTGACAAGAAAAGACCTGAAGCAGAAAATCTTACTGTTCTGGCAAGAAGCCTCTTTTTTACCATTAAACATTTCTGGCTGATTTTCCAAGGTAAAAAAAAAAAAAAATCTTAAAAAAATGAAACAAGAAGTGCATATAAAATTAGATTACCTGGAGACAGCTTTAATTTCTATAAAACCCTAAGAAGTTTTTATGTGACTGTTTAATCTTTTAACAGCTGCTCCTTTAAGTACTCATTTGCACTAAATATATCACATGTCACCATACTTATGATCTTCCTGAAACAAAAGAACATCTTCCAAAATGACTATAGCTGGCAATATTAAAGCAGCACCTACTGGCATCATTATATTTAAGTATCTGAAATAGACATTACTGTCAGCAGAAATTTTTTAAACCTTTCTCCCTTCTTTTCCTTACAAGAGGTTATTAGAGTCACTTCAGTGTCCTATGTCCTGTGATAAAATGCTGGAAATGAACTCTTAAAATTGGCAATAAATACCTATAGCCCATGAATCCGAGTTTCTCAGATCATTTATGTATCTTAAAAAATTGTGTTCAAGGCACATTCTACTGACTACCTTGAAATTCTTAGCAGACTGCTGACACTGTTGTTCAAGTTTCCTGGAAATAAAATTTTGAAAAAAGCCAAGGGAGAGATTCACCCAGAGCACAGCTTGATCTCTTTACCCACATTGACTGGGGATTTCTTCTGCATGGGCTTTTGCTCTTAAATATATTAACTGATGTGGAACAAGCAGTCAGCTCTAATTTCACCAGCTCCTGTCCACAGTTTTTGGTGATGGGGCAGTGCTTAAATGTCAGCATTATTTATGAACAGCAGAATCAACTTAGGCACACAATTAAGGAATAAAATCCTAGGTTGTTTGGGAAAGATGATGTTTCAGGGGCACTGACAAGCAGGTCAAAGTGAAGTTTCTGCTTTCCCTTTGCACCCTTCTCAGCATCCTGAGGCAATCAACAGAGGCTACACCTATTAAATTCCTCTTTTTTTCTTCCTAACTGAATTACTATTTTCATCCATATAAAGATTAGTCCCTCTATTTAAATAACTAAAAGAGACACTTTTGCTCAAGGTGCTAATAAGAAGCATTAGAGCTGAGTCAGAAAGTAATTTTTGTGCATTTTTCTCAACCCTCTGACACTTATGTTTCCATTTGCATGTTCAGCCTTACATCTAAAAAGTTGTTTGTGTTGCTCAGAACATTCTTGGTTTGATCATAATCCTACTGTCATGTAGGATTATGTGAGCTCACCCCAAAAATATGAGTATAAAACCTCTTTTAAAAGGAGAGGGAACAGTTTCTGCCCACAGGTATTTCCACTTCTCCTGTATTGCACTCCAGAGGCCACAAGTATGTGAGATAAACTGGTTGCTCTGAAAAGGAGGAGGCCTTTGTTTTGTGGCTTGAGTTTAAAAGCACAGGATGCTGTATTTCAGAAGCCAGGTGATGTGAAGGAGTGAAGCCTGAGTGGGTTGCTGAGCATCCCTGTGCTGGGGGAATGGGCACTGCTATAAAATACTATATTAGTCTGCCTCTGTTTACACATTAAGTACATAAAATCTTTTAAAATATCTCAACATCTCAAAATATGAAAATATAGAGGGCTACACTGTGTATGTTGAATGTCCTGCAAATACAGCAGCTTTGGAAGGGTTTAGGAAATCAGAACAACTTTGAAACCCAGATACATCTTTCTTGCACAGACACCAGCTAAAACACTGCATTATCTATGTAATAAAGAAAAAATCATAGATAGTCATATTCCCTCTCCCTGAAAAATCCAAAATTAATCAGGTGCTTTTCTAAGCTGCTCTTCTAAACCTCCTGTAACTTTCCTAACCTGCAGCTCCATGTGTGAGATAGATTAAGCTTCTCCTTCCCATTCAGTTCTCAAGCTCAACAATGCTCAGCAGGCAGCAGCAGCATATTTAGCAAGAGATCTTATCCATCACTGCTGAAAAACTACTGGGTATTGCCTGCTGAATGGAAGATAAATCACAAGAGCTCTGTCCATTCAGGCAGGGCTGAGTGGCACTGACAGAAGCTGCATGAAAGCTCATTTTGTGCGAGCCTGTACAATGTGTGGTTTGTGGAGAGCATTGTTCTCCCATGATATCAGTCCCTGCTCCGTGTGAAGCCCTGGCTCTTTATTCCCTTCAACAAAGGTGTCCACTTCATAAAACAGAAAATCCTCAAAGTGAAGAAATGTTATGATGACCTAAAATTCAAGTTCAGATGTAGACTGCCTTTCTTGTTTGCCACAGACTAAACCAAGTGCGGCCATTTCTCATTTCTGACAAGATGAACTAAAAAGGGCAAAGGGACAAGAGCTGGAGGAAGAGGAATCCAGGAGGTGGGCTAAGAGCATTTCATGAAGTAGTAACCTGTCAGCTACTCAATATTACCCATCCCAACAATATATTCCTTGGTCTGATCAAACCCCAGCAGTCCTGCTGACAATGATATCCCCAAGTATCTCTAGAGATGATGAGCACAAAGGGAAATTTTCTTTTTTTCTTCTGCATTATCTATTCTGATTCCATCTAACAAGACAACTCTTTTTGGTAGCCAGGACAAGCTCATTTTGGTTATAAACCCTGAATCAAAACTTCTATTCCTAAGTAGTTATTAGCCAGAAAACTACTTAAAAATTATATAGCTTGCCCCTGCTTGAGTTTTAACAACAGATACATAGGGTCAACAACTAACAAGTGTGCCTTTAGCTCCCTTTGTGTATCTTTGCAAAGTTTGACATTGATTAGGGAAAGAAAATTGTAGATTGCAGGGCCGTTGCTTAAATAAAAAGGTAAATTATGCTCTTTTTGAGGTTTTCAGCAATAATACTGATGTCCAAATAATTAGCATGCAGAATAAATAGAATATTTGTATTTATATGGCATTTGGATAGGTTTCTAAATCTTACAGTACATCTAGCAACATTAACTGTTATTTTGCAGAATGTTTTCTTTTAAGGATTAGATTTACAGATCTGCTCTTTTCCTTTGTGTTTGGGGAAGCTGTTATATCTACAAGATGGAATCTCATTACTGTGTATAATTGTAATTATGTAAATCAGATTATTTCTGCCTGTCTTATGTTTAAAAAGCCAAAGGAAATTGTTGATGATCTAGTTAGTGTGATACATTCAAAGTGATTGTTAATACAGCTGCTGAACTTTTCCATAACATTTCTAAAAAGCTCCCTTTTCTAAAAGTGTGGCTAAAGCTCATCCTGACCAGCTGTTATTTCTGAATTTATTCACCACAAACTTTAGGAGAAGAGGAATCAGTTTTGTCATCTAATTAAATTTAGATTTAAAGTCTGTAAATTTAGCCTGTAAATTTAGTTGCTTCCGTGAGGAAATTTCATTCCTGCTGAGTTATGTCACCTGGGTACAGACGTTAAATTGGTTTCCAATAATGCCTTGATCTCCCAGAACCTTGGGAAGTGGAGTTGGCATTGTTGTTTGCTTATGCAGATGAGCAGCCAGATGCACAGAGAGGGGAACTCACTTCTCAAGGTCATTTGAATGAAGCTGTCGTTGGGTTTGGGTATAAACTCTTATCTTCTGACTCTTAGCTCAACATCCATCTCTCCATTCATATTGCTATTTTATTCCTGTCTCTGCCTAAGAAGTTAACAAGGTTCCTGTATTTTCTCCTGTGGCTCTATACCCAGTGTCTTCCTTAGAATTTTATATGGAAAAGAAATAAATCAAGTTTACTTCAACTAAAGCAACATTTTCCCTGGTGCTAATTGAAGGGAGAACTAATAGGGCTGCAGCTTCTTTTTGGTACAGTAGATTAAGTTATCCTTGCTGACATCTCAAGTCCAGAGAATGCCTGTGTGTTCACTGGGGGCTGGTGCAGCACACTGAGGTGGAGTTTGATGCTTGTTTTAATGCTCTGAGATAAACCTGGGACAAATCACACATTTTTAACAAAAACTCTTTCTTTTATATCCAAACCATAAGCAGCCGCTTGCTCTAGGAGGATGCTGTGGGAGATGTGTCAAAAGATTTACTGGAGTCTATCTAGACAACATCCAAGGCCATTCCCTTGTAGGAGAACAGATTGTGGAAGATCAGGAACAGGGCTGTGTCTGACCCTTATCCCTAATGGGGTGCAGAGAAAAGGAATGAAGGCTTTAATGAAATGCTGGTGCCTGCTGCCATCTTCAGCATCAGCTTTTTGAGTCCCCTGTCGGTCAGGGGAGAGGTCTGAGAGTTTTTAGGTAAGGGACTGATGTTTATGTCAGTTGTGACTCTGTTATCAATTCAGTTGCGGCCTTGTGTGAGGAGTGAGGAACAACATTCCCTGTTTTGTTTTCTCCATGCAAAAGCTAATTAAGCTCCTTTCCACCCATACACCCTAATGTGCAGGTTTACAATAGCTGGTCACTTGCTGAATACATGAATTTTCATTTTTTGATGAGGCATTTAGAGTTGTCCAGGACAACATAATTTTGAATGGCCTAGAATCAGTGTAGAGCTGCCTGGCAACAGCAATTAGTATTTAATTCTGCAGTGGAGGTAGTTACTTAACCTTCATTCTAACACAGAGCTATTTCTGCCATAGATAAACATTTTATTCAGGTGCCCCTTAAATTAATTCAATGAAGCCTAATGTGTCCTTAGGAACAAGCTAAGGGTGAAAGAATTATCTCTTGGAACTCTCCCCACATGAGCACCTCGAAGAAAAAATTGGACTCAGACATTATTGTAGCTAATGAGTTTGGTTTTATTTTTCATTAAAGGTGTTAAGATCTGGATCTGGATTAACTTGTCTGGTGGACACTGAAGTCTGAGATGGGGGATTTTCTGAGGAGTCTGAACTTCTGGTAATGTGAGTGTCTTGTTTTCATCCTCTACTTTGTAGTGCTTTTACTCTTCAGTGTGTTAACTGTGTTTGGATTTTCTTGTCTGCTTTTTTATAATGATGGTATGAACACCAACTGGTGATGGCTCCTAGAGGTACAGCTAAAAGTTTTGTTCTTATAAATGGGATCAAATATACAATGATTTACTTTAACCTTTCCTGGCTATGAAGATTGCTAATCTTGTTAGTGAAAAAAGGCAACATAAAAGATGTGCACTGTAGGTTTGGAGGAAGTGTTCATAAACTTTTTAATGGAGCTGGCTTGCACCAAATAAACTAATAACACATCAGTGAAGTTACCTGCAAAGGTAGTTTTCAACAGCGTTATAGTTTTGGTGAGAGGAAATAAAAATGAATGTTTTAATGGCATATTTTTAGTATTTATTGTATATTAGTATTTAATGTTTAATGTGACTAATGTGTACTGTGCCTAAGTGGTACCTATGAGCTATACTAAGTGAGTTATATAATTGGGGGACTTAAAGCAAAAGGAAATAAAGTATCTTCTGAAGGAGACATTTCTGACATCTGTCTTTTCCTCTTGGTTTTATTAAGTTGCTGTGAAAGATTGCAAACACCAAACTAGTGGAAGTGTGCTTTGGCTTTGGGTGTTGTGATTGATGGCCCACTGTGAAACTGCTGAATTAAGAATAACTCTGTGGTCTTTCTCTTCAAATTGGAGAATCTTGAAATGGCTGAGCTCAAACAGCTCCTGGGTTTCTGAATTTGACTCAGTTCTTGAGCTTGCAGTCTCTCTGCAGATCCTGACTTCACAGCACAGTTGATGCTAATTATATTAGCTCAGGCATACACAGAAGTGCTGCTTGCAGTCAGTGGAACCCTGGTGAGGAAAGAGCTTCATCAGTAAAGGCATGTTTGGGTTTAGGTTAGTTGTGTGTAAAAATTATTTTGACAGGAAGTGGAATACAGCAGGTAAAGCTGTTTTTGAGATGTTTTTTGCCTAACTGGCAATTCTGTGATGTTCAATGACTATTGCCAGTTTTGAAGGGGGGTGTCTTATCTGATATCTGTGACACAATGCTAAAAATCACCCTGAGCCCACCTTTCTTCTGCCTCATTCCCCAGTTTGGTTCTGTGTCAGCAAAGCAGCCATCAGCTGAGGAGAGCTGTGGGGACACAAGGGACCCCACCTCTCAGCCAGTATCTGTGACAGCAACCTGGAACTCAATGTGTAATCCTGCTTTTGCAGCCTTGGGCTTTTTTGCATTCATAGGAGCAAGCAAGAAAGCCTTCTGCTATGCAGAGTTCTAGAGCTTTTTTCTAGTCTTGAATTCATCCTAGGTGCTTCACAAATTCATAAAGAATCTTTGGATGTGGGCTGGAACTTTCCATATGGTTTTGCAGCAAAAGAAAAAAATTCCTGAAGGCTCAGCTTGCTCACTTTGATTCAGAAGGAGTCTATATGTAAAACCCTATGATGCCAGAGTGTCAAAGTTCCTGAAATTTAAGCCTCCAAATGACAGACTACTAACAATTTTCTTTAAATACAAATAAGGAAACAAACACACCCATCCTTAAATCAGTCAGTATTTCTTTTTTTTTGGTGTCAACAAGATATTTTATTCAGTGGGTTACTGCAAATTCAAGGTTGTTTTCAGCAAGTTTTAGTTGTGAATTTTCACATTATGAATTCTCAGTTAGCGATTCTGGTTTGTTCCACCCAAAGATGTAACAGGTATTCAAAGATGTCACTCCCTGATCAGAAATTGTCACAACAGGAGAGGAGATGGGAGTAATGAGCAAATTACAAAGATAAACCTCATGAGTGTACAGGGTTAGCTGGAGGATTCCTAGCTCCACATCCTGCTCAAGCAGAACCAACTTCAAAGTTAAGTCAGGAAGTGCAGTGTCCAATGTAACCAAGCTATTGACTTCTACAGTGAAGCATATTTGAGCTTATATCAGGGTTTCACCTTGCTCATAGTGAAGAATTATTTTCTCCTTTTTTTTTTTTTCAGCTGAAGTTTCCCTTGTGGCCACCTATAACTGTTCCTTGTAGTCTTGCCTTGCACCTCATACATCACCTCCTCTACTACTGTATTTTATTTTTTAAACTGTTGCTGAAATTAACTGAACCTCACTCGGTGTAAGCACCACAGTAGAAGAGGATCTCTAGAACAGAAATAGTACAAATGAGCTGAGGTACAAGATGCTTGTACCTGGAGTACAGGGGAAAATACTTAAAGCCCACTGTTGTTAAGAAATGAGGGATACTGAGGTTAAGTAGGAATTAAGTCCTATTTCCAGATAGTTGTCTTTAAATACATAGCCAGCCTGAAAACATTTCCCTTGAATTTAGGAAAATTATTTTAAATACTCTAGATAAATTGCAGAACGTATTTGTGTGGTTCTAATTTTTTTTTTTTTTTTTTTTTAGTTTTTGAAACAGAAACTATTTTATGTAAACAAAGCAATGCACTTGAAGAGACCAGTGAGATACACATATGGAACCTACACCCAGGAAGGTTTGAAGAGGGTTTCAATTGACTCAAAGTGTTTTTTTGAAGAGTAAAGACAGTTGTGTTTTCAGAAAACTTAGAACAATAAAATTACCATAGCAGTATTAAAAGACAGATTGTAACTTATCTCCAGAAGATGGAGTAAGTAAAGCCGTTTGGTTTAAACAGGAGCACGTGAATGACACAAAATATTTTTCCATTTAAAATCAATTCAGATTAGAGCATCTGGCACTACATAGACTAGACAGGACCTAAAATATTCCAGCTCTATTTTTGATTTTAATGGATAATTGGTAACACTAGATTACAGGATTTGCAGGTTCCAAGTGCTGTATTTTCATAGGGAAGAGCCTCCTTTCTTTCAGGCTTAATAAGCTTGGCCTATATCAGCTTTTCTCACATCAGTCCAAGTGTCACATTTGGGTTGGGGGAAGCTTGTTAGCAGTAATTACCAGCAGTAGGTTCTATTATTTGCCAGAGTAATTTTCCCTGCTAAGTACCACCAAAACTGCCTCAAGCCTTTAATTTTTTTTGCCTTCCTCGGGTCGCTTTTAAGCGGGTGCATTTTCCCATGATACTGCCCTGCCCGCGGCCGGCCGGGGCAGGCCCGGGCCCGGGTATCAATGTGATCCTGAGAGATGGGGTCAGCCCCAGCGAAAGCCCTTCACAAACAGACCCTGAACCCTATTAGAGATGCAAATCCACTCTCTGAGTGAGGATTGTTTGGCGGGATAATGGAGCCTGAGGAATTCCTGGGCAGCCCGCTTTTCAGCGCCCGGCCTTTTGTCCTCGCCTTAGCAAATTTCTGCAGCCTGTTTAAACCCCGGCCATTGTCCCCATGGCTTCATTGATTTCTCTCCCTGCCACCAGCTCACAATGGGCCGATATGAACATCTTTGTTACTGCTTTTGTACTGTATATCAGAGTAATGTTTCAGCAGATTGAGGCCTAGCAGGAAGAATTAAACCTGTACTACACAGAGCATGATGAATTGCCGGATTTACATATCATTTCAGAGGGTATTTCTGGTGGTTCTTGCTGAATGGTGTTGTGTCTCGAAGGATGTAGTCAAGGGATGAAGTGACAGGAAAGGAAGTGATTTAGATATTCACTGACAGCTTAATACAAGATGGGGACAAATTGTGCCGATTCTCCCACTGCATCCTTCCATGGCATTGAAGAGATAGGCGGAGGTGGATGCACCCAGACCCTGTGGAGCTGCCATGTCAGGCTGTGCTCTGTAGCCAGCAGAAAGAAGGGCACAGGAGATTTAGCTTATTCAATAGCAGCTTGCTTTGAAACATCCTTAAAGGTGCCAGGGCGCACTACCCCAATGTTTTGATCCTACTGTTCTTGGCCAAAAGATAAACTGCTGATTGAGTCAGGTCCTGACATTACACAGGCAGCATATTTCCAGGTCCTGACATGCTGTGCAGCACACTTCTAAGGAAATGGCTGGGCTCAATGTGGAACTGCACGACTCAAATCAGCCTAATTCCACTCAACATCTCCTGCAGATTTAAAGCCTCCTTATAGGCTTAAGTGTTGTTCTTTTTCAAAACTTTCTTCACATCCCAAAGCCAAAAAACTGTGTTCCTATTTCTGTACCTTCTATCAGTTGCACTTTGAAATAATATCTTTAAGATTTAGTTTTTTACTTTGTCTGCAAGAATCACTATCATTCTACATCTGTGTTGTTTATAATGGACTTAAGAATACTTCTTAGTAGAAGTAAACTCTGCTGTTTAAACTCATAGGTCTTGACAGTGTTTACATAGTTTACAAATGTGAACCACAATCCACATATGGATCATATTTTGTGTAATTGGCACTAAAACGATGCAATAAGAAGAGATAAGTAAATAAGTCTGTAAAATGGTGGAGGCAACAGTAGAAATAATAAGCAGTGATTTCAAAGTTTTCAAATCAGAAGAAAATTTATATAGACATTAAATCAAAACACAAAATAGACATGGGATGCAATTCTTTTCCAGACAGGGTAGGGCTGAAACTTACCCTCCAAAATCAGACATATAAGTTTTCCCTTCCTATCATGCAAAGTAGCCCAAATTGAAACACAGTGAATAGATTTGAGGGCAAAAAAATCAATAGCAAAGGCCAAACCAAGGAGATTTTAAAGCAGTTTTTATACTATTTCCTAATCATGGGCATTTCTTCATGTTAGATATTAATATTTCTAAAGAGCAGAACTTTTGTTCACTTCTGCCATCAACATCTGGTAATAACCAGGTAGATTAAACAGAACAATGACCTGAAACAGGGTAATCATCTGTTGGGATGAGTCCAGAGGAGAGTCACTAAGTTGATCACAGGGATGAAACACCTCTCCTATGAAGACAGGCTGAGAGTTGTTTGGTCCAAGAAAAAAAGACTCTGGAGAAGAAACATTATAGTAGAGTCCCAGTGTGTAAAGGGGGCTACAAAAACTGGACAGAGATTTTTCACAAGGGCGTGGAATTACAGGACAAGGGGGAATGGTCTTAGGCTGAAGGATGAAATATGTAATCTAATATCTAATTTAGATTAGGTATTAGGAAGAGATTCTTGAAGCATGGTGAGGCACTGGAACAGGCTACGCTGTTGTGGACTGTGCATTCCTGGAAGTGCTCAAGACCAGGCCAGATGGGGCTGTGGGTAACCTGGTCTAGTGGAAGGTCATCTGCCCATGGCAGAGGGGTTGGAATGAGATGATCTTTAAGGTACCTTCCAACCCAACCCATTCTATGATTCTGTGAAATCAGATTACTGGATTACTCGATCCATTAAAGAGAAACATAAGAGATTTCTTTGAATCTCTTCTTTGATTCTTTGAATCAAAACAAAATGGCAGAGTTCTGAAATGTGAATGACCACTGCTAAGAGCTACCTAGAAAGAAAAGACATCAATTGTAAATGTTATTGTAATGGTACAGGACTTGCTGTAGATGGTAGGGAATCAGGTTTGAAAGAATCAGGTGATAGGCACAATGAGCTGTTTTCATAGATATGCTTGAATAAATGCTGTAATGTTATTTATCTCTGTGAGGATCAGAAATCCATGCACCATAGACCCCAGCAGGAGTATTACTTCAGTCCTTTCCTTAACAAGTAGCAGCCTTATATTAGAAGAACCATTTCTCCCACAAAAAACCATTAGGAGAAAAATCCAGCACCCTTTGGCAGTTACTTACAAGATTAGACATTCATTCTGCCCTTATTCCTTTTCAAGAGAACCTTCACCATGAAATCTGGATTTTTGGATCAAATATCTACTGATTAATTCATGTCATTCTTGCAGGCTTTGCAGACACAGCACCTCTTTTCACTTGGAATAGAAAGAACATTACTAAGAGGATTTATTTACAGCAGGTAGATATCAAAGCTGGCTACTGAAGTGCAAGCAAGGCTGGCAGGGCAAGGTGGCTCAACATCCATTAAATAAGTCATCAGCCTTCCCTTGATCCTCTGTTAGTCACTCCAGCTTCTCTATAGTTATTACATGCAGTAGGCAGTGAAAATTTGAAAACTACACTGAAAAATAAATTGAAATTGTTCAAGCAGTTCTCTTTGCCATGTTACTTTCATTTTTTTCTGAACAATATGAAATATACCAACTTGAAAGCAGCATCTCCTACCAAAGCCTTTTTAAAGTGGTTTTACATGCAACTTTGGCAAAGAGATAAACTGAGAAGCTGGATAATTCTTTACATAGAACAGGACTGGTTCAGGCAGTTGTTATTCATTATTGCTCCATTTTGTTTTGCATTAACAATGCAAAACCTTCATGGTGTTTTTTTTTTTTTTTTTGAGAACAGACATCAGTCAACCATAATTGAATTAAAGCAAAAAACATCCACCCACCTGTCTCACCCCCTTACAACTGTGAGCTGTAGAAGCCAACTTGCTTCATTTCCCATCTTTCTGGCAGAATTACCTGGCAAAGAAGCTCACAAACAAACTCTGTCACACTTGTCAAAGAGGTTAATCCTGGACGTGTTCTTTGTGGAACAGCCTCAAGTAATTTTCAGAGTACTTTTATATTTATTTATTCAGGTAAATAGGTATTCTAATCAGAGTTTATTACTCCATTGTGCCCTAAATATTTCTCTGATCTAGTCATAAGTTGTTAAATAACATTTGTCACCAAGAAAGCCGACAGCTTGTTTCACATTCTTAACAAAATCTACTCACTGAAAACTAAGTCACCTAATTACCTTTGACAGCTTAATTTCTAAATATGAGACATACTTCTTCCAGGTAGTCTAATTCAAGTCACATTTCCTTCCTAACATATTCCTGATACCCTGTTAAAGCTCCCAAATCATGATTATGTAGACCCTTCTCCCATAAAATAGCTGTTCCTCCCTTCTTAGCCCATTTTTACATCTGCTATTATCACCCCAGTCCTATGCTTCCTTTTTCCCCTTCCCTGTTCCAAAATTTTCTTTATATACACCATCTCCAGCATTGTAGGCTTTGAACAAGCTCACAGCACATTCTCCACAGAATCTGGAATCCGCATCTATTCGTTTCCCAAAATATTTATTGGAACTCTTTTCTGCACTCTTTTCTGTCCCTTGAAGTCAAAGCAAAAGTTGTCTCATACAAAATTACTGTTTCTTTTCAAATTTTGTTAAATTTGGGGCTGTTGTCTGTTCTCTATAGAAAGGAAAGACTTTAAATTACAGGAATTACAGGAAAGTCCTTTAAACAAACAAAATCCGCAACAAACCACAACACTTTGGCAATCTGCAGTTTGGTAAACTGAGGCTATTTTGTGACTGAAGAGGTAATTGAATAACCTGCCAAATCTGTAGGTGTATCTACATCTGTCAAATGCAGGCTCCCAAATTCTGACCTAGATCTTCTTTCTGTGACTGGAGACCTGAAGTTTCTGGGTTTTGAAGGAAGAAGGGTAAAGTAAAGAAAAACTGAGCAAAATGGTTAATTCTGGTATTAACAGCTACTCTAATAATCCAGCTTAATCTTTTGTACTTACAGTGCTGAACTATAAAATATATAAAACTACATAATATAACTTATTACATATATACATAATATATTTACATAATAGAATATATTTATGTAATATATGTAATTTATAAAGTATAAATTTGCTATAAATAAGCAAAGCCTAGCTTTCTTTTTTTTTCACCAGATTTCTGGACTCCATGAGTGAAGGGCTCTCTTCTCCTCTTTAACATGAATAGCCATCTCCAAGGCAGATAGGAAGTGTCCTTAATGTGCCACAGTTTTTTGAGCTAATACCACGGAGATCCTCATTCATAGGTGTTAATTTAGGTTTTTCCTGTGTGTTTTCTGGTGTTTTTCTGCTGCTCACTCTTGGTGCTTGGTTATCAATTTGTAATCTTTGGGATGTGCGTGTTATACAAACCAAAGCCAAGAAAACTTATTTTCCCTCTGAATTCCACAACAGCTTTTCTTAAGGTGACTGTCCAGAGATTCTCCTTGTCTAGAGATTCAGAGAGAAGTGACAGCCACACACACATGAAATGACAAAATATGCATCAAAGAGCAAGGAGGGATGACACAAACCCTCTTTTTCCCAAAAATCACGGGGATCAACAGAATACAGTTAAAGCATTAGGAAACAGACCCCCTTAACTACATCAGCACTTTGGACAAAGACAAGCTTTGTGTCTGATATTTCTCAGTTTATTGTTTATTGTACAATCTGCTCTTACAGGCTATCAACTGCTACCTTAAATAGCTTTTGTTTCCCATCAGCATTGCCCACCTGGAAAACACATCCATGCTTTCACTCACTCTTAGACAATTAGAACACTTTTCCAAACTTTCAGCCTCCATTTGTTCCTAATCATGGGAAGCATTGCTTTAAGTATCACAAGACCCTGTATAACTGGAGAACAATAAAAAAGTATATTAAAAAAAACCCTGAAAAAGTGAAGCAAAACAAAGTGCAGACCACATTTTTGTCACTTAGAAACATTAGGCACTTCCTTCTAAAAACACATGTATAAACAAAACTTCTGCTGAGATTCTGTAATGAGTCAGGGATCTGCCTTGCTTGTCCTGGGAGGATAAAGAAATTATAGGTGGGATCAATCTGGGGGATGGACAGTTCAGCAGATGTGAGCCTTTACACTTCTGCACATTTTCATTATTTAGTTATTAAGCAGCTCTTGCTTCCTCTTCCTCAGACAAACTTTTGAATGGTTTGTTACCACACAACTTTAGCTCCTGATGGATCCTGTTGTCCCTCAGGAAACAAGAGTAATCAGATCTCCATTTATATTCTTGGTTCCCTCAATATTTGAAAGAAGCTCCTATTATTTATTCTATCTTAAGGAGTCATTCTCCAGAATATTCCATTTTTCAGATGCTATTTGAGGTGAAAATGCAGTGGGAAGAGCACTTCCAGACTCAGCATGAAAACTTAAACCTCCTTAGAGGTCTAACCTATGCTCAGTCCCTGCTCCTTCCTCCAAGGGTAGACATCCAGCTCAAAATGCCCTTACTTCTGAATTTCCATTCCTTTTTCTCTTCTTCCCAATCTTTTACCTTATGTTTCCACACACAGCTTATCACCTGAATGAGCCTGAAAGATACAGGCTGCTGATATTGAGCTTTTCATTGGAAATAAATGGCAACAGTGGGAGCAAACAGCTGACTGTAGGGAGTGTGTGACTTTCCTCCACTTTAAATTGATTTAAATTTATCTGTGCTTTGGGAGGGGTTTCTGAGAATGGAGATGGGGTGAAGTCAGATTAAGGGGCTGAAGTCAGATTTAGGACAGCCTGAAGCGTACATGTTGAACATATTATAAATATATAATAAACCTTTATTGAAAGGTTTCAGTAAAGTCAGAGATACACACAAAACCAAAAATCAACCCCAAACACCAAATAATTGTCTTGTACTTGCAAGTTACAAGCCTTTTTCTCCAGGCACTCTCTAAAAGTTCAGTTTTGAATTTCAGCAGATATCGGAAGCTTAAGAGTGGGGACTCTGAACAACATGTAAACTAATTATTGATTTTCCCCCTTAAGACAGCAAGCTCATTCAAAGGAAAAGAGATAATCCTCTTAATGTTGTGCTCTAAGAACCTCTAGGAACACAGATAAAATAACTTTATAAATAGGTATCCATTGAGAATTTATTTGCATTTCAGTCTAACAGGGCCTGATGGAGGGTCTGAGCAGTGCTCTTCTAAAACCTATTATTTGCTGAAGAACTGCTGCCCATACAGTTTTCAAATGTTGCTGTATGAGCAAGATCTCACGTGTTTTGTGACAATCTGTTCTGTCTAGTATTTAAAACCAGTTGGTCCATTTACTTCAGTCAAGTTAACTCTAATGCCTTGAAAACGCACTTTTGTCACAGTGACACCTCATTGCTCCAGAGGTGATTTTCTTGTAGCAGATGTTGAGCTCTGTTTACTAATCTAGGAGTGAATGCGTTTCAAGGACTGCAAGACATTCTTTCAGTTTTTTTTTTTTCCTTCTAAAAGCCATCTGTATTTTTTCCTACCTCACCCATCACCTCCTCTGTGTTTTCTATATTGTATATAATTATTGAAGCACTAAACCCTGTGTTTACTATTCCTCAGAACCAGAGACACTTATTCTTACATATCCTGTTCTTTCAGTCCTGATCATGAGCAAAATCAATAGTTTATTACAGGAACAATTTTTCATCTGTGTCACTTTCAAATTGCACCTCACTGTACTCTAATACACAGAGATATTTCCTGTCACCTTCATTTATTAGTGAAGAGGTCTTAAATTAGAGTGAAAAGGTTTAATGAAAGTAGTTTTCTACTTGCAAATGTCAGCTTATTTCTTATTTTCAATGAAGTATCTCACAGTATTTGTCAAAACAAAGAACTGAAGCCTGGCCTGATGACACCACTTCATCACTGCTTCAGATATGCTGTAAACCCCTGATGGTGTCATGGTGTCAATAGAAGGCACAGAGAGGGGAGAAAAACAATGAAATAAATAAATCTTTAAAAACCCCAAAACCACAGAAAAACCCTTAGCAAAACCAACAGTTTACAGACGGCTCAGCCTGGTTTGTTTAACACTAAATAAATCAACTTGCAGTTGACAGTAAGACTTCATGCTTTTGTTACAAATGCAGCAGACAGTAATTTAACATGAGATAATCAAATAATCACTGTTTCTGACTGGTGACAGCACTTCTAGCAGTCAACTAACAGGTAACATGGATGCTGAACTTAGACATTTTTAGCAGTATCTAAGGAATGAGTAGTAAAACCTGAGTAACGTGACAGCTAAATAAACACAACTGTTGCATCTTCCTTTGCTTCTCTTGGCTTTTCAACAAGACACCAGGAGCTATAAAACCTTTCCCCATTACCTAAATACTACAAGAGTGCAAGGAGTTATTTTCATCATGGATCTCTTTCTTAAGTTACCTTTTTGCTCTATGATTTCAGAGGCAGACCAAGCCATGTCTCATTCAAATAAATTAAAATATCCACCCAGAATAATGGTTCTGTTCTTTTGGCAGGAAAGGGAACCCCCACCAATATAATTTTTAAGCAAGAGTTCTTTGAAAGGTGTAAAAAAGTGATACTTCGTAGAGACCAAAATGAAATAATTTCTCAAGGTGCTTAGAAAGAAAGCACCTCTCTACCGTTTTACCTTTCCTTCAAGAAATAAAAACCAACCAAACAATCAATCCAGCTGCAATTTCCTTCCCTACACCTCAGGTGACTTTTCATCCACAATTGATTCTCCCTCTCTGATCAAACTAAGAACTTACAATTGCTGATCTTCATTAATTGACCCTTCCCTTTGCAGCCACAGAATTTCTGAGCCCACTAAATTCTTTCATTTGATTGACAGCTCTAGGGTAAGATCCACTTTGGGCCCACAAAAAAATTCACACCAACATGCGCAGTTTGCCCAGGTTTTCCTATTTGTGGCTAACAAATGTAATCCATTTTTGTTGTTCATGGGTAAATCCTGATTTCATACTGAAGATTTTATTAATAATTTATCAGACAACTGGGCAAAAACATTGTGAGAGTCAAGTCAAAGTTTATCATGTCTGTAGCAATTTTTAATAATTTCTTAATCGCTTATAAAACCTTTATTAACTAAGAGACTAAGCCAAAGGTGCATTCAATTATATTTGCTAAGTTTGTTACATTGGATACTGGCTGCCCATCTTACATGGTCTTAATCCCCTTTGTCAAATAAAACCATGAAGATTTTTCTTTTAATAGAAAAGCATCAGGAAATCACTTCACACTGAACTTTTCAGCTGAATCGTTGCTTATTCCCTAATTGCTTAAGGTTTTAGTATTTACAAAAAGTTTCAGGAACAGTATTGTCAGAAAAAGATTTAAACCATGAACTCCATGGCCTTTCCTAGCAGAGGATTTCCATGTTTATGCACAGTTATTTGTAAACTACCTCTGTTTGCCAGCTCTACATCCATCCCCCAGCAGCAATTACAGAGAGGGAAAAGAAACAGTGGCTGGGAATGGCACAGGCTCACAGGCATCTGGTAATTTATGTGTCATGTCTCCCCTCCTGAGCACAGTGTTTATATTATCTTTCCAATTAGTTTTGCCTGGGCTCTTACATTCTGTGGGCTATGTGGGGCTAGAGATTATTCTGCTAGACAAAGTGAGTCAATTGGAAAACAAATAAAGAAGAGAATAAATATCAAGTTTAAAAAAATGCAGAGATTAAGAGAGACAAGGTTACTGAGGCAAAAGGATGTCGAGGGAAGAATTATAGTCCCAGACAGCAGCTCTAAAGTAGTTCCTAAAACCTTCTGTCTTACTAAAAAAGTAACTCCCCACTGCTTTTAGCTGGGCAGAATGCAAAGGTATCATGCTCAAGGCACGAGATTTATTTTCTCTGTAGGTTAAGAAGATAAGGGAGTCATTTAAATCTGTTTAAACACACAAGATGCATGGGGGCAGACTATGAAGCAGAAAGTCCCAGCAATTTGAGGAGCAGGGTCACCATCCCATAGAAATTTGGTGTGTGCTCAGCCCAGTGGAATTCTCATCCCAGACACAAACAG
This sequence comes from Zonotrichia albicollis, assembly GCF_047830755.1. Classification (NCBI taxonomy): domain Eukaryota; kingdom Metazoa; phylum Chordata; class Aves; order Passeriformes; family Passerellidae; genus Zonotrichia; species Zonotrichia albicollis. The sequence continues at coordinate 3,467,564 of NC_133820.1, forward strand.
CACATTGATCATCAGATTCCAAAGGTTTTCTTTCACTGTGTGTGGAACAACGTGTCAAAGCTATTACTGTAAAGAATGCAGCAAATGGGTGAAAAAAACCCAAATTATTTGAGTTATTCTGGAGTTTACATGGCTACAACATGGAAATTTTCACTTATTACCTTTTCACATTATAACCTAGGGCATCACCACTGAAAAAAAGATATTTTGACAGTTGAGTCTTCATCTATGCCTTGCCAGTTCTGCTAGCTACTACAAGGCTGGAATCTATAACTTGTGAACAAAACCATGGCCACTCCCTGTCCAGTTAAGTAGAAATTAATGTTCATTTTCAATATTAGACAATTGTTATACCTTTTATTCTATCAAACTTTCAGCTTGGATTAGAACATCTTGTTCTGGAGCATTTCATTTGGAAAATGCTGTTAATGCTATTAATGCCTGCCTTTTCTTCTTTCCAGTCTTGTCTCTTTTAGGTATTTATCAAGTATCATAAACCGAAATAGAACTCATTTTCCAAAACAAATAGTCCCCAAAACTCCAGCTTTTCTGTTCCTTGCTGTCCAACAGTGGAGTTTGCTCTCAAGTCCTGCATTTTTTCGTGCTAAATTTCCCAAATAAGGTGTGTGGTCAAAATTTGCAAAACTTCCTAGTGGCTTCCATCTGACTTTGTTCAAAAAAGTCTCTCCATTGCAAAACCTGGAACATAAATGTTATAGGTTATATAAATACAAAAATCCCTTGAGCTTTTTTGTTTCTCATCCAGAGGGAAACATCGTGTGGCTAACATTTAATCCTCGTGGCATAGATTTTGTGGCGTTCTACCACTTGTCAAGACTCCAGCCTCAGTGCAGACAGAGCTCATTGATGCTCACACTTTGAGCCCCCCAGTGTGCTTTGCCAGCCCCCCAGTGTCAGATGTGAGGGTCAGAGTTCAGCCTGTGTCTGCCTGCTGAGTGGTATTTTGTCCTCTGAACAAAACAATCGCCAGCAGGATCTCATGTACTCCGTATCCATCATGTTAGCACTTTTCCAGCATCCTTATCTCTGCCTCCAGGAAGCTGTGTTGATGATGTTCTTTCATTATCCCAAAGCAACTGTGGTGAAAGGTGAGCGAGTCCTTGATGAGCTGAGCACACAGTGGGGCCCACTGAACTGATATGCAGGATGCTGCACAATTTGCTAAGTAGGTTGGTGCCATGAGGCAATTATTCATTTAAAGCTGTCTGAAAACAATAACTTAAGTGTATTAGGAGGCTCATTTTTTACAGCTTTGCCAGGGATGGGGTCACATAGCCAGAGACTCTTGCAAAGCATTATTTTTGCTGGATGGACTCTGAGTTTCCTGGTCTTTACCAGCCTTTAAGGAATCTCTGATGTCTCTTAATAGATTTTCCAGAGTTCTTCACATAAGATGTAATTCCCAAGAATTAAACATTGCTCACCTCAGATGTATGACTATATCCGAGAATATCCTTTAATCTTGTCATACTGGGAAGGAGGCTGTAATAATGCATTGAAAAGATATTTTCTCATATTTGCTATTAGAAGGGGCATCTGATTTGGAGAATGAAGTGTCTGAAGTTCCAGGACTTTCCTGGGAAGAACTGAAGTAAATGTGATAGAATCTGGTTGTTTGCTGTAACTTGTGGAAAGATCCTGTCCCTCTCTATTCACCAAAAAAACTATTTTAATGTCCGGCTAGGCCAATGGCAAGCATATTTTTCAGTCTGAAACTTAAAGTATACTTATGTATGTTTTTTTTTCTCTTTGCATCTGTCAATGCCTCATCATCTCCATGTATTGATTCAACTTCAGCTTCTTTCCCATTGCAATGAATAAATTATTAAAAGAAGAAATGTATACTATTTTAACTAGGGCACCTTTTCCCCATGCCTATTTATCTATCCCTGTATGCATCAATCCCTACCACAATCTGCATCACATATTATAAAAAGTTTCATCATTGCAACACACCTCACGTGGGAAAGGAGTCATTACTCCACTTTATCTAAACAGAGAGCAGCATGGACAGAAAAAGGGTTTTTTACAGAGGACTGCTGAAGTCTGCAAATATAGAAGGGTTTGAACTATTGCTTTATTTTTCTCTCTACCATTTATTTAAAGCAGTATTATAATTTCATCAAATAGTGAAGTTAATCTGCTAGAAAAATTATAGGATGCTTCCAGATTTTAGATAAATTTCAACTCTGAATAATTCAGTGCAAATTCCTTAAAATTTGCATGCAAACAATGACTCTCATATTTGAAACTTTGTTAGTGGTATTCATTGCCATGAAATGATAGAAATGTTATTGAAAGTGCATGGATGTAACACTGGAATTTAGGAGTGTTTGGAACAAGAATTTCAGTTCTGGTCCCTGTCCTCTTCTGCCTCCTTTATAATTTAGGATTTTATCAGTCTTATTTTATAAACACATGCAACTACATGTTGTGAAAAAGGCTGCTTTCACTGTTGCTTTGAAATTCTGCCAACACCTCCCTTGTAATGCCCCTGATAATCATCAGGTAGCACTGGGACTGTTACTGTCACACCTTCATCGCTTTGCAGGCGTTAAAATTTGGGAGACAGCCATCGCTGGGCTGAAATTCTCAGATCAGTGCAATTCCTGTGGGAGAAGGGTCACAGTTGTCACACTGATTTTGGTAGATATGATCCCAGCAGAGAATACAGTAAGATAACCTGCAGTACTGTCAGCTGCTAACATTTACATGTAAATGTCTGAAATGGGCCACTTTCAATTAAATGCGGTTTGTGACAGGGGGAAAGTTAAATATGTTGCGACTTTTAAAATAAAATTGTCTTCCAGCAGTAGAATTTATCCTCTACAACTATAATGCCAACTTTTAATTTTTTTAAAACAAAAAAAATTAAAACAGCAAGGCAAATCTGAAGACAGGAAGCCAGGGCTGGGGTTTGATATTATCAAGAGACTCATGCAAAAGTGATAGCCATGAGCTGAAACATGTTTTGTTTTGACTTCTAGTAGGAAAGGTCTGTGCCTTATCTCTGACAACCCTGTAGGGATCTGTGGGGATCTTCTTTTTTTTTACTTTTGAACCCCCTATCCTGGGCTGAAGAGGAAATTGCTTTTTCAGATCCTATAAATAAATTCTGCTCATGAAATCACGCACTGTAAAGCACCAGAAGACAGTCCCACTCCCAGAGGTTAAGTGAACTGCTTGTATAACATTCACAGACCTCCAAAGCCCAGTAAAGAGGTGTCTGAGACCTGGAAATTGTTCCCTCTTATATTCAGTGGCTCTGCAATAGGAGGGTGGAACTTTATTGGTATAACCAAGACATACCTGGCTTATAAACCCTTTGCTCCTGCCTCTCAGAACCTCTCAAGTACCCATAATTAATTAATTGGCATATGCAGCTTGCTCTGCAGCACAGGTAGAAAGCCTAAAGCATCACAAACATTTCTTTTGGAGTCTAAAGAGAAAACAGAATGATTACCATTAGGTTTTGAGGTGCATTTGAGATTATAGACTGAGCCTGGCGCATTCAGTTCTTGTTGCTGGTTTAGAAGGAAGGACACTGTTGAGATTGATAAGGTCAAGAAAATGATAGTAACTAATTCAAAAGCAAGATATCAGTGACTGAAGTTATAAGGAAGGGATTAACCTATAAGCAATTTAGGTGGAATGTGTTTTTCAGTACACAAAGGGTAACAGACACACAGGATGAAATAAATTGGCAAGGTCAGCGTCAAATGAGCAGAGAAATCAAGAAGAAATGGGAGAGCACTCTTAAAAAAAACAAAAAGAAAGATTCTGTAACAACAACAGATCACATCCATTCTCAAAGTTGACAAACACGAAATAAAAGTACAAGTGAAAGGTACAGGGTGTCCTTGTTCTTCTGGGAAACACAAAATTACAGATTCAGGTTACAAAGCCTGGTAACCAAGCACCTGTGGACTGGGATACAATTTCTAGGCAGAGCAGGTGCTGACAGATGTTAGGCTTCTTTTTATTATTCTATATTACAGCACAGCAGAAGATGTTCATTCTTTTTTCTTTAACACTGCAATTTCAGCCAGCAGTTGAGAGAAAAGCCTCATGGAGAGAAACAGGAAGGATGAGAAGAAGCCACTTTTATAATACTGAGGAGAGACAGACTTTGCTATGAGCCATAAACTTCATTTTGCAGAGGAGCAACCCCTTTAAATCTCAGACACCAAATAAAAGGCAGCTCTGTCACTCTCTTTGGTAGTGATTAACATGTGGCATTGAATAGAAAACGCACACATTTCTATTAACAGAAGGTAAAGTGGAAAATGTTCCTAAACACTACAAACCAGCCTGAGGATGAAAGCAATTTATGAAGGTTAACTTTTAAAAAGAAAACAAGGATAAGAAACAGAGAAAACATTCAAACTCTATTGAAACAGAGAAAGCACTCAAACTCTACTGAAAGAGAAAAAATTTGTTTTGACATATTCATATTGATTTATCTAAACAGAGGATATTTCTCCTCATGCTACTCCAGCTCTGTGATGAGACAGAGAACTTTAATTACTTCCAGAAAGAAGTGGGATTAAAAAAAAAAAGTCTGTGATGGCCCAAGTTTGAAAGAACAAGTTGTATTACAGGGAACAGCAAATGTCACAGGAATCACTGGAAATCAGGCCAATCCCAACATTTTGAATAAGATGTAAGAATTACAATGATAACAATACTTTAGAAGAGCTTGCAAAGGAAAACAGAGGGAATGAGAACAGCAGAATCAGCCCAAAAGAATTTCTGGGAGAAGTGGGGTGTGCTAGAGCATATTTTTCGTGCTGTTTGATGTGAGAAAGCAAGATAATGTTATTAATTTTGAAGAAATCAAAAGTAAAAGGATGCAAGTCAGGGTTTACTGCTGTGAGAAAATTCCTATTAAGGGTACAAACCCCAAACCTAAAGAGAAAGTTGCAAGAGGCAGTAATTGTAATTTAAAAAAAAATCAGGGAAGAATATTTACATTTTTATAAAGCTAACCCCAAAAACTAAAATTCTGTCCTGCCCGTTGCATTCAGGACCTTTCTAATGGCTGTGAGGCAAAAACCAAATGAGTCTTGGAAAAGATGACTGCTGTATTTATGGCACAAGTAGAAAAATTAATTAAAAAGTAGAAAAATGAATAAAAATGCTACCAAGTGCAGCACAGCTAAAGAGAAGTTCCAGAGGAGATGGGTAGCTTGGATACTTTAGCAGTTGAGGCACACAACATAAAATTGCACATGTTCAGTTCTTACTTTGAGATGATCCTATTCCCTCAAACTACCACTTGGATTCTGATTAATATATTAAGTATTCTGCTAAAAAAATATATTAAAAATTTCCACAGCCTAAATGTTATGGTTTACAGAAAGAGTGTACTATTTTGCAGGAAAAACCCAAAAGAGTAGAACATAATCATCTGCAGGAAAATCCAATAGTCCTGGGTTAAAGTTAATCCCATAAAATATATATCCATATATTGGAAATGCTATTTAGGGGACAGATGTTAAGAAAAGACAAGGTAAGAACCATGCTGTTCCAAGAATGCCTGTCCCTAGAGACAAATATAAGCCAAAATAATTTGAAAACATATTCTTGAAATGATAAAAGAAATCAGTCTCTCCACAGTATAATCCTTTCTCTGTAGTCTATAATTGTAGCAAAGGTTGTTTCCACTAAAAGTGAGCCAGAATTTGTTGGGTTTATTTGCTGTTAAATTGAAAACTGATTTCTGTGTGTGTTTGCTTCAGTCTGGTGGACTTCCTGTGTAATTGTCTAGAGGATGATCAAGAAATTTATCATGGTATGAATGTGGGTTATGTTGCCCAAAAGTTGCAGCTGAACACAGAGCACATCAAAGCTGAAGAGGAGCAAAGAGAAGTGACTTTTTTAATGTCATAGGCCGGGTCAGGCCCAGCAGCAGGAATTGCATCCTGCTCTTTGAGCCTTTACCCTCCCTCTCTGCCTCCCACACTTCACTGCCTCAAAGGCAGAGCCTTCTACACCTTTTCTCTCAGATATGTCCTAGTGCACCTTTGTGCTTCTCTTCAGCTCAAACTCGTGGCTTTCAATGCAAGTTTTTATTTTGAGAATATAAATCTGTCAATGACACAGTGTGGCCCACATTGCTGCGTGTGTGCCATCACTCTGTGCTCACCAAGTCTTACTACTACTTAAAAAATGCAGTTGAGAAATATTGCCAGGACTGCTGCATGTTTGGGGTTTTTTTAATTTTTTGGAGTAGTCAAAACAGGAGGATGAAAAAAAGAGTGACACAAGAGCAGTTCAATTAAAAAAAAAAAGGACTCTGCACTATGTCTAATGAAAACATTCTGTAGTAAAGGAAAAAAAAAAGCAAATGAACAATGTTGAATTCTTCCAAGAGTATCTGGCCCACATACATATAATAAAAGGGAGACGCTGGAGGTACAGTGAGTCACAATTCATGGTGAATGGATTTGGTAAACTTTGGGGGGGCTTCTGAGGGCTAAGAAAAGTGAAAGTCTAAGGGAAGATCCTGAGATGGGTGGAGTCGCAGTAATTGAAACCAGCTTAAAATGTGGTGGGAAGGAAAGTAGCTGTCAGAACAAGGGAAAGGATTCAGGCATCCATGAAAAGTAGAAATTAGTAGCTAATTGTAATAGACAAATGCCCAGGTCACTTTATTCGCTGCTGTGCAATTTAAAGATTTCCTAATTGAAAGCCAATATGAGATAATCTATTTCTTATTGAAACCAGAGAGAAGCCATGTACTTAACACGAGAGCCAGGATCAGACATTTATGTTCTCTCAGCTCTGCCACAGATTTTTTTTTTTTTTTCATTTGACCTTGGACAAGTCACAATCTTTCAGTTCCTTATCTCTGACTTGGGGATTATATCCCACCCTTCACAGAGGTGCAGAGAGATAAACATTTGTTCAGATAACGGGATGATAACATCTCAGATACAAAAATAAATTAGAGCTATTATCTCCAGGGCAAGGGTAGAGACCTTGCACTGCATTTAGTGCAGCACAGGCTCAGTCGGCACCAGGCTCTTTAGATACCATTGTGATACAGATAATTAATTGTGGAAATAACTGTTCCAGGGCTAGCAAGTAACTAATACAGGAATGGGACAGGGATAGCAGATGAAGCCCTTCACACCATAGAGAAACTCTTCACAAAATCTCAGTTTAAACAGAAGTTGTCGAATCAAAGGGTAAAGTTAAGGCCATTGCAAATGCAAATTAAAACTGTTACCTTCTCATAGAGTTTTATCAGGCTACTAAAAAAGCCCTCAATACCAGTTCATAATCACCAGTCTGGAAAGCCACAACTGTGGGAGCAGAGCTGTGCTGAACCATGAACCTTTTTGGATTTGTTCAGGTTATGAGCAGCCAAAGGGATCTGGCCAAATTTGTCTGTCCCATAAAGGCACCATGACAATTGGCAGGGGCTGGCGCATCATGGGGGACACCAACCACAGATTAATTATCACGATAACTTCAGGCAGCAATTTACTGACCATTTTCAGGACTCCTTGGGTTAGGTGTGGTCCCTCCCAAGAAAAAGTTTCAATGAACCAGATAGATAAAAGCCTTAATTCCAGCACTGAGAAGTGCTGAATTACACACATTGGCTCATAAAACCTATAGAAAATTTGCATTGATAAATGTAAATATGACCATATTGGTTTCTTCTACAATAAGTTATGCAGGACTTTTGCAGAATGGGCAGTGAGAAGCTATTTTTCTGTTAATCTGGCAAGATTCATGAATGCTAAATTCACACTGCAATGAAGGAAAAGAAGGACTAAGTGTACAACACCTTTGATGAATAAAATTAAAGAGGTGTTGTGAAGAATAAACCTGTTCCAATAATATATTCATGTTCAGGACAGCTTAATGTATCTCTATATGTAATATATTTAACTTCCTTGTAATGCCAGTCATATGCTAATATTGTCAACTTAATTTTGGCCATTCATAAGACATGGCCTCTGGATAAAAACATCCAAAGATTAAATCTTTATATTCAAGGAATCCTATAAATCACAGTATTCAACCTTTTCAAAAGTGATTACTGTCCATTCTGTCAAAGCATTGTTTTAATCTTTAAAAGACTAATATGAGTGTTTCCACAACATCATAAATCAAGTCAAACCCAGAATGAGGCACACAGCAGATATTTACTCTGATGACTGAACCTGTCATGTAAAATACTCATGCCTCTTCAGCAAACATTGCTATAAATGGGGATAAAAATAAAAGGCAAATCAGTTCTGTGCATTTAGCTGAAGACTTCAGAAAAAAGGGCTGAAACTTCAGAAACAACGCGGGCTGAGGAGACCCAGGATGAGTGGAATGTCCCTATGAATTCAAAAAGTTCCCTTCAGCTCTTTTGAAATTACCATATAATCCATCTTACACAATATTCCTGTATTTTTTTTAATGCGGAAAAAATTTTCAAAGAAATGAAAACAAACAAAAGGGGTTGGTTTTGATTTAGGGATTTTAGGGATTTTTTTGATAAGGCTTTTTTTTTTTTGTTTTGGTGGAACATCTGAGCTGCTGCTTTTATCATTCTTTACAGGAACAAAATTGTAAAGCAATTTTTCATTTCTTTTCATACGGTTATTTGGGATACAACCTTCCAGACTGAAAAACCCCTTTCTTCTACTTCTACTGGGACAATGACAGACTTTTAAGAGCAAAAAAAGCAGAAAATCCAAATCCATTAGATTTTGCAACGCTTTCAGAGAATATACACTTGTTTTATGAAGATATGTGCTATTTTTGAGTAATTTCATTTATATTTAACCTAATACTGACTTGAAAGTAATTCTTGGGCTTCAAAGGAATTTAAGTCCCTACTTCTGTCCTAGGCTGCAGGAAAAAAGTGCTGTTTTCCAGCCTTTTAAAATCAGCATTTCTAAGAACTGAGACAGGAGTTAACTGAAGCAGATACCTCTCAAACTGTGAGTTAAAAATTGTCTGCAAATAGTTTCTCCTTCTACCTCTGTCTAGGACTTTCCCTTCTCCTATCAAAGAGTTCACCAGCTCTGCCAATCTCCCATGTTCCTTTAGCTGGAAAGACAAGTAGGGAAAAAGGTGAAAAGAGAAAAAAAAAACAAACAAACAAAAAAAAGAGAAATAAGATAGGCAAGCTTTAATTAATCTGCAAAGCAATAGAAGTTTTTCAAGTTAAACAAGATAGCTGAAATTTTAGCTCAAAATCATTGGATATTTTTTAACATTTTATGTGTGTTTTTACAAAGTGAGCCACCTTCAGCTTTCAAATTTAAAGGCTTAGCCTCAACTTCCAAGATTTGGTCTCTGCAGGCACCAAGACTTGGCCTTGCTGCTGTCAAGGAAGGGAAAGCCAGAATTTGAGGCACGGCCAGTGACTGAGCAGCCACGGGGAGGTTAAGCCCCACCAAACCCAGGATATTTGCTCAGCAATGGCCAAGCCCCAGCCATGAGGCCGAGAGGAAGAGCTGCACAAAGAAATTGGTGATTCATTCTGCATCTTGCTTTGGAAATCACCCCGCGGCGTGCCTGGGTGACCTCACCCTTTTGGTGCATTAACTCCTTTGAGCCCCCAGCTCTTGCTGCCCCCTGAGTACTCTATCAAGGGCCAGGCCCTCTCCTGTAGGACAGCGTGTGGCTGCTGAACTGTCACCTCCAGCACCCTGCTCCTTTTTGTCCCCAAGGCCAGCCAGCAGCTATTCAGGCCCTGACAGAATTCCTCTTGCATTTGCAAATTTTTATTGTCAGCTCCTGGGTTGGTTTAGGGGATCTCTAGGGCGTTGTTTAGCACATTGTGGAGCTTTTCTTGGTTGTGGTGTGGGTTTGTTTTTTTTTAAAGATCCAATCCCTGGAGAGTGAGGTCACAAGACCCACTAACTATTGTGTTTAGCTGCACAAAGACAACGCTCTGTTCTTATAAAATTCAGCAAAGCTTTAGGCAGGGCGATTTACATAGCAAAATCCCTTGGCAATAGAATTCATCAGCCTCTGGAATTATTGGAAATGAAGCAGGGCATGCATTTGTCAGGGTGTGCTCCATCCTTTTTTGCCCTGACAGAGTTGCTGTGCCACAGTTTAATCCTTGCTGTTGGAGGGAGTGCTCAGAGTGCATCAGTCCTACATCATTTAAACTGGACCTGAGCAAAATATGAAAAGGAGAAAATATCCCTCGCATCTATGACAGGGAAGGCTGCAAGTGGCTTTTGCTGTTCTGGAAGTCCTGTTTGTTACATTCAGAACTATTCATAGTGACAACATTATTCATATTTTGTGATATTTTAAAAGTAAAGAAAATACTTGAATCATTAAAGCTTTAAAGTAACAAATGAAGTTTAGTTAAATATTCACCTTAGAAAATATTTCATTGCAAAAAATCTTACAAATGTGGCTGACAATAAGGCAATTGCATTATTTCTAAATGAATATTGTAAGATTTTAGGACTGAACATACATGGAAATGTCTGTACCATAGTCCTATGGAGACAACTGAAACAATTCTTCCAGAAGGGGACCAATTTCCCAAATTCTTGTTTCAGATTTTTTTTAACCAACTTCAGTGATCCTTTCAGTATCTTTGAATCAGTAATTTTTAAAAAGGAGACAGGTTTTTGTCTTCAGAAGCACACCTGGATGCCCATGCCATAATTCTGCCAGGTAATTTAACACAGGCAGAAGGAAAATGTTATCAGTGATCTTTAAGTACCAGTAAAGGACTTGAGTGTTGTCATTAACATTTACATCATTGTCAAGAACATAGTTTCTTACTCAGTTTCTCATAACTGTTCCTAGATTGTTGGGCTAATTTATTGGAAAAAAAAATAATGACATAAAAAGTAATAGGATTATGTATATTATGGAAAATAGCAATCTCTAATTCATAATCTATCTAAGCTCTATTTTTATTCATGAATAACTGTTAAATGTTGCCTGCCATCCAGCTTTTTTCCTCAGAAATTTAGAAGGTTCATTATCTTACTTACTCGTGGTTTATGCTAGCAAAATGCTGGACAAGTAACTGTAAAAAAGACTCAGATCTTGAATAGCTCAAGAGCCGGTCAAACTAAAATGGACATATACCACAAAAAAAAAAACAAAAACCACCACCAAAACCCTAATCCAGAGTTGTGCTGCAGCTTTCTAAATCATTACCACACACAAAGGCCCACCCAGAAATGAGGACCCCCCCTGCAAAAGGCTCTGTACACAAGCACCTTCAGAAGCTGTCATGATCTTGATATAAATTACCTGCTTATCTATGTGATAAGTGCTCTGAACAAGTTCATATTTTCATCACAGAGATATGAAACGGAAGTGTGGCAACGCAGACAGATATTGTAATTTAATGGAGGTGAAAAAAAGATTAGCCAAGACCTCCAAGGTATCTTCTAACCTAGATCTAGGTCTTGACAGCAGCCAGAGGTAACTGTAGGGGCAAGAACGTGAAGAGAACACCAATTCTTCCTGCATATTTTCATTGGCATGGAATTACATTTCCCTTGCCCTGCAGCCTCTGTGGGTGCCCCTGAACTGCTGGATTTTGGGTTCCAGCACAGAAAGGGACATGGGATATGTCAGTACCAAGCAAGACTCTAAATCCTGTCCTCTTTGCACTCATTTGTTTTGTGGGGTTCCCCTAGGACAGCCAACAGATGTTTAAATGAAAACACATGGTGGGTTTTTTCTGCTGTATCTTGTAAAATTCAGTGACAGGGCATAGAGGAATTAGTTAAAAATGACTTGTGGTTTCATCATTTTCCAAGCTCCATGATGCTTCCTGCTTTGATTTTCAGAGACCACATGTAGCATTAGAGAATAAACCAAATTTCTCCACGTTTAACCCTTTCTTTTATAAGCCAGCAAATGCTTTTTCTCTGTAGACTCCCCTATGAATCTATGGAAGGTGTTTACCTACAGAAAGTATGTCACTATCCCACCTTTTTAATGTAGAAAGACATAAGTGATGCGTCTCAAGAGTATGTCAACAACTGAATATGTACACTACTGAAAGATTCAGCACAGACAGTGTTTAAAATATTTTCTTTTTTTTTTCTTTTTATTTATGGAAAAGGATCAATACAAAGCTGCATCTTGTAGACTGAACAGCATTTCATTGTTTGGTTTTTTTTTTTTTTTTGGAAAAATCTTGACTGGTTATTATGATTATTTATGTCTCAGCATTAATGATGCTCCTATGACAGTGAAAGTTCACAAATGGATTGATGGTTAAGGCATCAAAAGAGACAATGAGCAGTAAATAGTGGAAGAACAAAGAAATAAACACAGTTTTTACAGACAACTGGTTAATTCTGTTTGGTATGGAAATCTAGGCTCCAGTCATTCCTTGAAAAAGTGAATAATGAATACAATAAATTTTGTATGGCAGAATTTGTTGTGACAAGACTTTTCTAGAACTTAAAATGCAACTGGTAATTATACAGATATTAATTCTGATTAGTGTGTTTTGAAAGTGCCAGAATACCAAATGTAGAAGTAACATCTTTGCTCTTCACTACAAGGAAAGAGAATATTTGTGTGCTCCTCAAACAAGTTAAATATGAAGATGGGTAATGATTTCTTTTTTCCCCCTGACAAAATTATTTGTTTTAAAATGAAATTTTTAGAGCCAGAAAATGTGTTCACATTTCTGTAAACACATCTTGCGTTTACAGAAATGTGCGAATTAAGTAGGGAAGGAGAGGCCCATCATCATTTCAAACAGACGAATAGAGGAACAAGATATTTCTTTGTACTCTTCTTGTGGAAGCTGCTTTAACTCAGGGGCTTTCAAGTTATAAAACTTGCAGATCCCTAATAATTTTTCAATGGAAAAAGGCACTTCTGTGTACTAAGCCCATTAAAATATGACTGATTTTCCAAGTGACTTGCTACTAGGATAAGTCCACATGTCTCTAAAGCTACCTATCTGATTTTAAGATACACATTTCTTTAGTCTGAAATGCTCAAGCCAGGATTCATTATCCTAGACACTTGCAACAGAAACTTATGGACTTTTACTGGTAGAAAAATCAGGGTGAGGGGGAAGGGAGAGAGGCTCTAACAACCCTGGTTACAGCCAGCTATGTGTAATAAAGTCTTTAATTAAGTAGTGCAAGTGAACTCTGTGAGCTCTTTTGGGATGGGAAGGTGGAGAGGGTGGGATTAGAGCCCACAGCACTAAATCAACACGCACAATTACAGGCACATATGGTGCAAGTGGAATTCAGTAGAAGTCTGAGACATCTGAGGCCAAATCAGCCTTACTGCTGTAAAGTTATCCCCTTAAAGGACAGCAGCAGAGGTCATGGCAGCTCATGCCAAATATAAAAATGAGAAATAGAGGCAGGAAACAGTGTTCAGATGTTACCAAGCTTTAAACCTGTTTTATGGCTGCTTGGGGCCCTCCATTTGTGCAGACACTGCACACCAAACCTGCTCTGACCACGTCAGGTACAGCACAGCCTTGTGTTTTAACCAACGTGAAACAGCAGCTGTGTGCCTGCACTAGGTGGGATATTGGAACATGTTTGTGAAAATTAATTGCTGGACATTAATATATTTATAGCTTCCCTGTTCTCATTCTAATTGAAAATGGATTTGAATTCCTATCTTCCATACATAGTAACAAAATAAAACCCCCTCATCTCAACGAGACAGAGCAAAGTGGGACAGGATCAAGAAGCAGGACACGGCTCCCAGCTGTGCACTGCAGAAAGTTCTCTGTGAAATGAACAGCGGCTACTAGGGCAGGATGAAAAAACCCCAGAACTTTTGCTTTATCAAAGTTATCTTACAGCCTGAGTTTTAAAAAGGATTCTGTACTTAAAATAAAATTTAAAAAATAAAAGAATACTCTTTACCCAAGGCAGAAGACCTTGTCTTTGTCTAAAAGAGATCACTACACCCATTCCTTAACTCATAAACTTCAGCCCACAAGATCAACTGGGTTTTAGGGAGGCTGACCAAACCTTTTCTCAAAATCATCTACTTTAAGCAGGATAAGACTTTCCACAGCCTAAGAGGTAGGAAGAGAACTGACATCAATTTCCAACTTGCAGAAGCAAGCTTTTGACTTTCAAACACACCTTCCTCACTGAGAAAATGATATAACTGTGGATTTCTTTTATTCATTATTATCTTTTTCTAGAAATACTTTTTTCCTACAGAACTTAAATTTCTGTGGTGTATCTGACTTATGAATAAATTCATGAAGATTACTTTTTATTAGCAAATTCCCTAACTTTTAGAACAAGTGGTATTAAAATCACTCATACACCTGGGAAAATTGAGGAAATTATTATGATACAATCTTTACATATGGTATTGAGGCCATATTTGCTGCAAGATGACAGATTAGTACTTATGGACTTTGCATACTGCTAACCACTTAATATCTGCTGGTATCATCATCATGACACACAAACAATATTTCTGCTGGTCCCAGCAGTTCAACACTGCATTTATCCACTGCAGAACACAATGCACGTATCCAAGTACATAGATGAAAATAGAATTTTGAATCAGTGCTGAACCTGCAACCATTTATTCTTTTGATCAAGGAGTCTGCTAAGAGAAACATTATTGATCTAGGGTTCAGTGCAGCATTGCTGTGTAACTATTTTATGAATATGTGGTCTGGTAGTGCAGGGGATCTTGTTTCCATGCTGCCGTCAGGGGAACGTGCTTCCAGGGTTTCCCTGGTTTTTCAGAGTGGTAGCTCAGGGATGGAAAGGCTCCCCAAATTAATTAAAAGCTGCCTCAGGGATGGTGGGGAGGTGAGGCCATGGGAAAGGGGTGGGTTAAACCTGATGGGCTCTCCAGGTGGACACAGGCCGCAGCTTTTGCAGCCTGACCAAGAAGGCAAACCACAGGGACAAGAGACAAGGAGAAATTAAAAAGGGGGAACAAAGCTGGCATGGATACAGACCCTTCCTTGGTTGGAATTGCATCTGCTTCTTTGTGGTTCCCTTCTACATCCATGTTTCACTTCATGGAGGTAATTTAGTAGTAACTTATCATGAATATTGTTTCTAGGGGTAGAGACAATGAGCCCAGGGCTGCTAAGGCAGCAGTGATAAATCACAGGGAAGCCCAGCCTGTGCGTGGTGGGAACAGTGTGAGTCAGCTGAGGGGTGATGGATTCTGGGGGTTATTTATTCCAGAGGATGCCAGGGTGAGCTGGAAGTGCAGTTGTCCCTGTGGTGACTGCAACAAATCATCTGATTAATAAAGTTTGTATTTTAATCCCAGTGATCTTGAAAGGTCGATGTGTTTTGTAGTCCTCCCATTTTTCTCTCCTCTTGTTTAAAAGAGAAATGGCTGAATGTAAATATATTTAGCAAGCAGGTAGCAAAACTAAAAGCCAAATAAGTACATAGTAGTTATAGTTGCCAGCTGCCTGAAAATGTTGCCTAATATTTATAGGAAGAACACCTTGACTGTGGATAATTTTTATCACTCAAATTTCTGCATCTAATAAAAGACAGTTTAGTTCTCACAACTTCTATTTCCCTTGCAAGATGAGAAAAAAGGAGAAAAAATTCTACTTATTTCAGAGTCCAGCATGCCCCAGTGTCTTAGTCACACTTTACCCCCGGTTCAGCAGGGTAAAAACATAATCTGATTCAATCCTCCCCATAGGTAGCTAGAGATTGGTGGGATTTTTGAAAGAGGGGCTAATTCAGGGAGCTAGGGTACACATGTCCGATGCAGGATAGCAAGTTGCTGCTGATTAGTGATCTTCTGTGATGGTAATGCAGCCCAGTCCTCAGGGGATTGCAATTGATCTCTTTTGAAGTCACACAGTGTGCCCCTCCAGTCCCTGAGGCTGCACAGCACTGCCAGTGGAGGATGAGAACAACTTTGAAAAGCAATGTTAAAAATTCAGCTGAAATGAAGACAATTTCCAGGTTTTGTTTGTTTGCTTGCTTTTAGAAGTGCTGCATTGCTGTCTCAATGCCACTGCAGTTAGTAGAGCTAAGGACAATTTTAAATCCCAGATATCTGGGTTGTTTACACCCTGATGGTTATGGCAACCACAAGTTTTGCTCAGTTGCATCATGGAAAAAATCCTTTCCATGAAACCAGAGAAATCTGCAAAATCAGACTGAGCTGTGCCATTCCTCACGGAAGTTTGTTTAAACTTTTATCTGCAGAATTTCACTGATGGGGACTCTGCTAATTTCCTAGACATTTATTCCCACTACTTGCTTAAACAAAGAGATTTCTCCATCAGAATTGGTGAGCACAGTTGACATAGATGCTCAGGGAGCAAGAGGCAGAAGGACACTTGGTTATATTTACAGAGGACATCTGTGCTGAAGTTGAACTTGGCTGCAGAGGGAAGCAGCACATCTCAGTGTCAGGGGAAGAGGAATGCTTTGTTCTCTGTCCCGTGCCCCTCACAGAGTGTCTCAGCGCAAAGCAAACAGCCCTGAGTGAATTAAACAAGTTCATGCTCTCCTCCTACTCCGAGACAGCCTCAGCCAAAAGCAGTGGGGAAAAGTCCTCCTTGGGCTTCACCTGTAATGTTCTCACAAATGAATGCTGATCAGTGGCTAATTTAAAGTCCTGTGTGGCTCCCCAGTTTCTGAGTTTTTCCAAAAGAGCTCCTGTTAATAAGGCACTGCTGCTTCAAGCTTCATCATCACAAGCCCTGCACAGCAGCTAGATGTCAATAAAATGCCCACAGACATTGTTATAATACGACATGGAAATTACCAAACTAGATTAGAAAAGCAAAGCCCCTCTAGCTCCTTACAAATTTTCTACCGTCAGCTCCCAATGCAGACATTTGCTTATGAACTATGAACCACCCCAATTTTGCACTTAATTATTTTTCTGAGGGAGAATGGATTCCTGACACATTTGAACCAGGGAGATTTTAAGAAACAGAAATTTGGATCCAAGAGGGCGCAGAGCTCACAGAGCACCAACTATTTGTCTGTTGTGCCTATTCCTGATTAAAATCCTTTCAACCAAACTATCGGAACTCTGTACTCTCATCATCCTTGGCTAGCTCAGGCACACAGAAATTTACTAAAGATGGGTTTTGGCTGATCCTAGAACATCATAACAGCAGTTCCCAAAGAAGAGTGTTTTCCACGGGATTTTGGTGCAGTTTGTTCTGTTGTAACTCCAAATATCTGCACCTCCGTGGGTGCTGCTGCTTTGAAGAGCTTTGGGTGTTCTGCTGTGAGTGCAGGTGGTCAAACCCAGCACAAACCCGTGTGCAGGGATGCAGTTTGCCAATCACAATCCCAGCACTGAAGGGCTGTGTGCTGATGGCTGCTGTGCAGCCAACCCACCTGTCAAGACACAGGGAGAAATTACTTAAAATGAAGAACCCCTGGTGTAAATCAAACATTGATGAAAGGAGGCCTTTAATCACCTGCCTGCAGCTCCACGAGGCACGGTGAGAGTTGATTTCAGACTTATTTACTGAGTTCCTTTCACCTTTCCCCCCCTCCATTAATTTGCTGGGAAATGCTAAATGGAGAGATGGAAGCCTCTTTGCTAAAGGACAGATTTTTTTGCAAGCACTGCTGGTTCTGATACTCTTCCTCTCTATTTTCCTGGTTAAAGGAGACCCTCCCACACATACACACACTGTGCACAATGAGCTGTGCAGTCGTGGCACTATCTATATTTTATTCAACACTACAATATATTTATTCAGTGTTCTTCCAGCCGCATGTTGTAGACCTGCTCATTATTCTTGAGTCCTCTCTGGCTCTTTTTATCTTGGGAGATTTGACCATGGGTGCAGGTACAAGGACTTCACAGCCTAAAGCTCCTTTAATCACTTCTGCTTAGGGGCAGCTGGGGGAGAGAGTTTGGAAGAAATTGGATAAGAGAATTGGAATTAAGAGATAGCCCACATCATTCCACTCAGTTTTAGGGATCTGACCACTAACCAGGAACACTATTTTGGCCAGGGAAAGTTGCATTTCTTGATTGTTTGGCGCTTTTACTCTGTCCTGGATTAAGAAGAGTTCAAAGCCAAAAAGGAAAGAGAGAATGGAATGAAAACAGTCAAGTGGGGGGCTGTGAAAGACAACATTGCTGTGAAGCTGGGATAATAAACAGTGACCCATGATGATCATTACTGTGCAGCTACAAAAGCACTGGGAAAAAGGGAAACATCACTCAGCTGCAATAGAGTCTTTAAGCGACTGCTCTGAACATCCGCTCAGATGGTTGGGAAATCAGCAGGGCTTGAGGGAGCCCAGACATTTTGCTGTTAAAAACCTTGATGTCCTCTCAGCACTGATGGCAGGAACACGTCTGGAGGTGCAGAGCATCTGTTCAGCTCCCTCTCCTGAAGCTGGCTGCAGTCTCAGCACGGAGAACATTTAAGTGTTTCCTCCATGCACTTCCTGCCTGATGCAGGATGCTGTCTCCCACAGCAATAAAGGAAATGATAGCCTCCCATATACATTCAAGTAATAATAAAATAAGAAGTAGGTAATAATAACCAGAGCCATATGAAATATGCACTTCATGAACCAAAATTAAACTGGAGAAATGGCTAAGCAGGAAAGGTCAGGGCTCATAAACTGAACATAATCTCCTGTGCTTTACGCCTCCCTCCCCAAAAGCAAATTAAATTTTAATGATTTTTGGAAGCTCTGACTGCTAAATACCATTTCCAACCTTCTGTATGAAATGACAGCATCACCCTAAGGCCAGTGAAAGTGGCCAAGACCGTGTACTTTTACACTCAGTGTGTTGGGTTATTCCCTGATGTATGGAACTTACATCCTGGTGGGGTGATGCAAGCAGTTAGGACTGGAAGTTCTGCTCAGAGCTCGGGACATCAAGGTGATGGAGAAGGGGACTTCAATGTCCACCAGGATCAGAAGGGAAGGTGTCAGGAGGATGTCAGGAGCCGAGCAAGGACAAGAGGAAAAGGCAGACACTGATGCACAGGAGGTTCCCCCTGAATATGAGGAAGGATTTTGCTGTGCAGGGACCGAGCACTGGGACAGGCTGCCCAGAGAGGTGAAGATTCTCCTTCACTGGAGATATTCCAGAACTTTCTGGACACAATCCTGTGCTGTGTGCTCTGGGATGGCCCTGCTGGAGCAGATGAGCCACTGTGGTCCCTTCCAACCATACCCACTCTGGGACTCTGTGATCTCCACTACTCTAATGCTGACAGTGCCATGAAAAATCCCTCCTAGCACAGAAGACAAGGGTGCTGTACTCACTTTACATAAAATGAAACATCCACACTAATTGTAATATGTTGGGAGATAAGGCCTAAATTATTCAGCAAAGGTAATTTATTGACATAAGTCAAAAACTGCAAAGCTTTGCTTCAAAATACAGGTATGCTTCTTTTTTTTTCCCTTTTTACTTATTTTTCTCACTACTACTCTATTGATATAAGTATTTCATATTCTGAACTCTATTCAGTATCCATAAATCAAGATGATAAAAGAAAATGAAAGTCTAACATGGTTTCTAAGATATTTCTTCAGCTTCAGAAGAATTTTTTAGTCTTTGATTGAAATTACAGGTATTAAGCTGGGAAGTAAAACAGCACAAAATTAATGTGGACCCCAGGAAGAAAGTTTTTAGGACCCTGGTCTAATGTGTCTGGGATAAAGAAAAGGAACTCAGTCTAAAATGCAGGACAGGCTGTACCTAAGTCCAAGCATAGGTAACTCCTCACACCAAATACTTCCTCCATGTTCATCTCAGATGCTAAATAAACAGCTAAAATTGGCAGCAGATTTTAAAAGGGTTGTTGGTGTCTTATTCAGTTACTTGAACTGATTATTTGGTTTACATATTTGTTTAAAGCTTGTTTGTTTTCAAATAAAATTAACACAAAATGCAAGCTAATAGTAGTTTTAAAATTATTTTCAGACCAAAAATAATTAAACTGGAAGAGTAAAAGCTTTCCTAAATATATTCTGCTTTGACTCAGATGTATTAAATAAATTTGCATGTTAAAAGGATGGGTTTTTTGAGAGCTTTCTAAGCATACAAAATCATGGCATTCACAATAAAGGGCAAAACATCAAAGTACAAACAAACTTCAACTTTCACGATAAACAAATATTATTTCTATTGCCAACCTGTACATCACCATTCATTTAAAAATAATCTGCTATGATGAATCTTTCCTATTTTACAGAAGAAGAAATAAGAATTATATTTCATATGGTCAGCAGAAAAAATCTGGATTAAAACTTGTTCCCAACTCATCCTTCTCTGATTGTTGGACACACTGGGAATTAGAATTAGTGTTTGTATTCTGTGTTGTTTAGAAGTATGGGAAAAGTGACTGGCAGAGCACAAGAAAGGCAGAGGAGATGCATAAATTTAAAAAAAAAGCCATCCTTTTCTAACGTGAGACCCTGGTGATGACAATTGCAGAACAAGCCTCTCTTTACAAAAATCAGATCATCTCCGGGTCATTATCACACTTGCAAACCCTCTGAGCATGGCTGACTTTTCACAGCTTTTGTGCTCGCCCATCTGCCATCGCATCCTTGTCTTCCTCGCACGGGGATGAAGGCAGGGAAAGCAGCGGGGAATCACCGGGGATGAAGGCAGGAAAGCAGCGGGGAATCACCGGGGATGAAGGCAGGAAAGCAGCCGGGAATCACCGGGGATGAAGGCAGGGAAGCAGTGAGGAATCACCGGGGATGAGGGCAGGAAAGCAGCGGGGAATCACCGGGGATGAAGGCAGGAAAGCAGTGGGGAATCACCGGGGATGAAGGCAGGGAAGCAGTGAGGAATCGCCGGGGATGAAGGCAGGAAAGCAGCGGGGAATCACCGGGGATGAAGGCAGGAAAGCAGCCGGGAATCACGGGGGATGAAGGCAGGAAAGCAGCGGAGAATCGCTGGGGATGAAGGCAGGAAAGCAGCGGGGAATCACCGGGGCTTCTCCCTCGGGAGTGCCCCTTTTGTGCGGGCAGCTCCGATGGATTCCTCAGAGACAGCAGAACACTCGGGAGCTCCTGCGCTGCCTCACTTCGCACCTGGGGGGCTGCAGAAGCGTTAAACACACAAAAATAATAATAAATAAAAGCAAAGGGGTAAGGAGACTCATGCCGTGCAGATAAATGTGTTTGGTTGAAGGACTGCCATGCTCAGAGGTTTTGCTCGTTTTATTTGAAAACAAACAAACTTTAAACAAATGTCTAAACCAAATAACCAGTTCAAGTAAGTGAATAACCACCAACAACTTATTGCCATTTAACTTTCCAGCCCACTCACGTTGTAATAAGCTCACAAATAAAAATGTGGTTGCACAATAAACTCCAGGAGATGCTTGCTGGTGAGAGGAAAGTTGATGTCCTTAAAACTATTTGATGGGTGAAGATATGGGTGTTAATATCTTTTAAATGCATCTCAGTGTCTCTCTGACAGGGTTTGGTGTATGGCACAGGGACCACCTTTGGTGTACCCTGTAAGAGATAAAGTGTCACCAAAGCCTGGCCTGACACACAAAGGGACTTTGTTTGGATCACAGGGAAGCTGAGTGATTTCACAACGAATTTCTAAAGAATTTTACAAAGAATTTGTGGGAGAATGAGAGCCCATGTGCAGTGGGGGAAGGGGGTGGAAAGATGGCGGAGTCTGACAGGAATTGGTCAGAAAGGGATCTCAGAAAGGTGTGAAAGAAGGGATGAGGAAAAGCTACAGGCAAGGATAATGGCACAGTTTTTACATCCCCCAATGGGAAAAAGCACAGGGAGCCTCAGGACAGCATGGAAGGGGGCAGCCACTAGGACAGTGACTAGGAAGGAGTCATTGTGCCATTTGTAAAAAAGAACATTAGAAATTGATTGTTCAGGGTGCCAGGATCTGCTGTTGTACCCGGGCTCACCACAGTGCAGCCCTGGCTGGACCGAGAAGTGTTTCCTGTTAGACATGGGAACTTCTGTGTCTGATGGGAATTTTGTGCCAAAGGGGGAGCAGTTGTTCAGATGTTCTTTTGCTAGGTGGGAAGGATGAGTCCCGAAGAGTTAGAAATAATTGACTTAAATTTTTTTGTACAAGTCTCCCAAACAATCATTTTAGGTCATTTTGATGTTGGCCACATAAAAGAGTGCTGGAATTCCACAGTTCTTACACAAACTGTACTGATTGCATCTACCCTGACATAACCCACAATTACTTTATATCTTTCATTACTGAGCTTTCCTCTCCAGTTGCTTACATTTTTACCATTATTTCATAATCTTGGATTTGGACATTTGGATGTTTTGTTGTTTGGCGTGGTTCTTCTGTTGTTTTGAGGGTTTTGGTGTTTTTTTTTTTTGGGGGGGGGGTGCATGGGGCAGGGGAGCTGCTGAGCATTCCCTCCAAAGAGGTTTTGCCTACAGTAAAGGCAGTTATTAAGTCATTATGCATTTTAGATGTGGGAAGGTCTCATAAAACACAAATACACCCATCCAATATTTCCCTGAGCAAGATTTGACAGAGAGGAGGATGGGAGGGGGATGCAGTTTAACTTAAGCTTTAGTAATGTCCCCAGCTGAGGCCACATGGAGCAGAAAGATCCAATGTTTGTCTCCACAATCACAGTGACAGGGTTTATCAGTCACAGATGAAGCAAGAATGCCAACAAGCCCTATCCCCACCTTGCCTGAGACAGTCCCCTGACACTGCCCCATCCCTGTGCTCCCCTATTAAATTATCCCTGTCCAGGCTGCTCCTGTCACAGATCTCTGGAGCAGCTCCCATCTCCCAGAGCAGGATTACTTATCCTGTGGCCTTTCTCTCTTGCACAGACATCCAAACCCATAGACACCTGTCTGATTTCCATTAGCCCCTTCCTGGGGAGGCCTGATCTCTCTGTCTCTGGCAATCTGCAGAGGAGCCACGAGAGACAGGAGCCATCCTGCCCAGTGCGGCCTGTCCTGCCTGTCTGGAGCCAGGACAACATTTCATTCCTGGCTGGACCAACAGGCCAGTGACTATTTTTACATACATGGAAATGCAGAATGTGGAGATATTTTCATGGCTATGGCAGCACACATCTGTTCCAGACAGCAGAAAAGCAGTGGGTGTCGCACATGGCACTGATGTGTGCCCTGTGCCTTTAAAAACTGACCACACATCCCATGGAAAGGATCCCGTAAATGTCAGTCAAGGCATCATTAGTGTCTGCAAAGGTACTTCCTGGCAATAATTGATTTCTTAATCCAGACCCCAATCTGCTCCACTGATATTCTTTAATGACTTTCTGAAGTCAGTGATAACAAATTGGATAAGAAAAGATGTTTTTGTCAATCTGGGGGACTCACAGGAGACACAAAGGCGGAGTTAACGCGGTGCTGTTGCCAGGAGTGACTGAGCAAACAGTGTTTGCAATTACAATTCACCTCCCTAACTTCGTTTCCAGCAAAGCAGCAGCACTTTAAGTTTAATTATGGCAGCCCCAGAGTAAAGCAGAGGGGGGGGGGGAATTGCTTTCCATCACTTATTTGTTCTTTTGTCTTTCACACTTCTCAGCAAACTCCACCATACAATTAAACTCTAAAGGCTGTTTGCTGACAACCTGTGGTCACAAGGTAAGGCAAGATGATGCTCATGCTCAAGGCAGGTCCCCTCCTTCCTGCAGTGCCAGGTTCTGCCAAAGTGCTTCCTGTGCACCAAGTGCTGCACATCACACTCAGGTCATTGGCAAGGGGGGGTGATGTGAGTGGAGCTGGCAAGTTTCAAAAGCTCGCCATTACAATTGCTTAACGAGGAACTGCATTAATAGCCTGCTTCTCCCACACCTCCCACTCAGAGCAAAGGGTAAATTCAGCCATTAGAGTGGCTGGAAAACACTGGTGTCTCATTTCAAAATTCCACTCAAATTCACCCCTAAGAGTAATAAGCTGCTGTGGCCTCTAATTTCAATAACAGCAATATAGAGCGTGGGGAGGGAAGGCTGAGCTCCCCAAGGAAAAGGAAACACCAGAACATTTTCAGACATCATGGGGAAAAAATTGAATTACAAAGATTTCGGAATCTTAATGTCATAAAAAGCAATCCCAAGATTGTTCTATATTGCTTTCCAGCTTATATCTGCACACTGTAATATACCAACATATAAACTGATTTTTCTTCTACTATTGAAAAATCAAATAAATGAAACAGAGACTCTTGAAGGACATTCAACAGTGAGAAAAGACTGCTAAATTTCAATTCTGTGAGTAAACTGAGACAAGAGACACAACACCATCATTTTAACAATCTTCAGGCTCTATCAGGCTGCCTCTTTGTGGCTTATCAATCAAGAAAATGAGAACATTCTGGGTCTCAAATGAAGGAGAAACAATTAAACACAAAATAGGACCCAGGATGTTTTAGAGGAACCTTGATCAGCTTTGGATGCAGACAAAGCCATGATCAGCAACTCCCCTTGCCCACTGATCGATCACTTACTGATTTATGAAGAAATAAGTAGGAGAAACCAAGGCTCCAAGCTGGAAAATGTCTGGCTGCTCTTTGTTAGTTGCAACCCTGTGGAGAAAAAGGGCTTTTCCTCCTCATCTCCCTTTAAATGTAACACCTGCTGAAGTTTCTGGCAGGTGTAGGGTGTTGGGGCCAGGTGCAACAAAATTGGGAGAACCTGGTGAGGACTGGTCCATGGTAGGGAGCAGGCAGAGAGCTAAAAGTCAGAGGTGACAAAACAAGGTGGCTTTTGCAGAGACCCACAGGATCAGTGCAAGTGTTTGTGCAGCTTGGAAAGATTCTGAAAGCTGCTGAGGCAAAAAGTGAGCCTGGAGGAAAGAAATGCCCCAGGAATTTGGGAATATCTGCTCTCCAGCTGCCTCTGCCTCTCCCCAGCATCTCTGAGCTCCTGCCCTTTGAACAAAGTTTCCTCGCTCCAGTTCCATGCTTTGGTGTGCTCTAAATATGATTTTGCAGATAGACAGTCACTGGTCACTCTTGATGAGCTCACTTTGAAGAGAAGTCTCCCACCAGGGTTTCAGGGAATCATGAACACTTCTCAAACCTCACTGGGTGTTTGCACCAGCAGCCCCAGCTGCTCCCTGTGAGCACGGGCAGCCTGGGGATGCCATCCCTGCAGCCCACCCATCCCTTGTCTCAGTCTGGGAGGGGCTGAGCCCTGGGGATGATGCCTGATGGATGTAACCCTTCTGTCCCTCCCAGCCCTGCATTTGACACTTTTCTCCACTCAGGCAGGGATAACTGGAGGGTTAAGGTGTGGCCCTGTATCATACAGGCTGATGTAGAGATTCCAGTGCAGGGGCTGTAAGCATCACCACTCTGGTCCTGAGGGTGGCCAAACTTTGCTCCTCTAGCTGCTTAAAATCCCTGTCCACCTGATTTTTCCACCATTTAGGAGCCCTCCCTCTGTTCCCAGCATCTGGGCTTCGAATTTATACATCGTGTTGCCTGTAGTTTTCTTTAGGCTTTGACATGTCAGTTATCTAATGTCAATTAAACTGCTGGGAATGTCAGCATTTTAATTTTCTGGGAAGCTGCTTGCTTCTCAACACATTCTAATCTTGAATTTCAGCTTTTTTTTTTTTTTTTTTTCCAGGCCTAGACCTTTCCTAAGTACACAGGGACAAAAGCTCCAAATTATTATCCTGTGGTTTGGAGATTCTGAGCAAAATGTGCCCTGGGGCTTAGCCTGAGAACATTGACTCATTTTCTTTAGTGACCCGAGACAGATAACCAGAGGCTGGGCTTCCAAAGGTGAAAGGCTGCTGTCACTAAGCCACTGCAGCAACTTAATTGAATGTTTTCTCCCAGCACCAGCAGCAAAGGCTGCTTTTACTATTTGTTCAGTGTTGGGATTAGGATGGAGTATTTGCCTGACCTGTCTCAGAAGAAAAAATGTAAAAGGAAAAAAAAATGTTTGCAATTACTTATTGAGTGCCATCCTGACGCATCCAAGGGTCATTTGCACAGTCTGCCAGTCACTCTGGGTCAAAATTAATTTCTCCTTTGGTGTATCACACCCAGGACAGCTTTGTTGCATGTTATGACCTGTCCCACATCCACAGATCATCGAACATTTGAATTAAACAGCATAAACTCCATAGTGCCTTTTATTTCTTTTCTTTTCCCCCCCACAGAGCTCTTACATATTTTGGGGCTTGTTTCCTAATTTTTTTCCTCACATATAAATGTTTAATTCATAATATTTAGTTTCCCTTAGGTTTGGAATGGAATTCTGCATTTATCTGGGATGGAGGGAGCCTGGAGGAGTCACCGGGACGTTCATTAGTTCCCAGTGGGGAAATGCAGATCAGTTCACAGCCTGAACCTGAGAACATTTGCTTTTCTTCCCCACCCCTTTGCATGCACACCCTCCTAATGGAGATGGAGGAGAGACAATCAGAGAGGGAACAGGCAGCTCTTCACCATTTGTGAGACTAATGAGCCCCTTCATTTAGTCTCATTATAAATATGCCACCTCTGGCACCAGGCTTTGGTTCTGTTCCTAGCTACATCAACATCAATTTCGAGGCACGCTGATGCATCACTAACAGACACGACAGCCAAACCTCTCCTTTTCTGCATTTTTTTGTCTGAGACCTTCCCTTCCTCACTGCTCCCCCTGCAAGAGGCAGAGGAGCCCAGATTGAAAAGTAATGAGACTATTAATTAGAGCTTCTCTAAAGGAAACCCATCCTGGCTGGGTGTTGTCTCTGTCTCAGTCTTTGTTCCAGCCACGTTCTGTGAGATTCATGCTTGTTTACACAGATTAATACAATAAATTAATATCTCCAGCTAGGGAAAAAAAACCCGTCAGCCT
Organism: Zonotrichia albicollis; assembly: GCF_047830755.1. Classification (NCBI taxonomy): domain Eukaryota; kingdom Metazoa; phylum Chordata; class Aves; order Passeriformes; family Passerellidae; genus Zonotrichia; species Zonotrichia albicollis. The sequence goes on from NC_133820.1 coordinate 3,494,334, forward strand.
GAGTAAAAAGCCTGATTATTCCTGAGGTGGACAGTTGAGGTTCATTTTGTGGAAACACAACCATTTTGTCTTCTTTGCACCTCTTCTCTTCTTTAGAAACCATTTTATGGCAGTTGCTGAGTGCAGCAAGGGAGAGACACAGAAATGTTTCATCAGTTTTGGCTGTTCACACGCTGTCCAGGCCATGGGGGTGGGAATCTGTTCCCTCAGCAATTCAGAGCTCTGGCTGAAATGAGTTTGTGGTCTCCTGTCCAAGAAAATGCAACCTTCTGTGGAGATTTTATAGCTGAACCACACTCATTGAGGACTGAGCAGATAATGGCTCATTTTAGCTGAAATAATTCCTTTGTTGAGAAATGTAAATGTAACCACAGCACAGATGACCAGTGCAACACCAGGTTATGATCTACTGTCATGGATCAGTCAAGGTACAAGTTGTCCAGGACATCCAGTTGTTGATTTGGTCATTACTGTGTATATTGTGCCTTTTTAATCTAAAAAAAAACCCTAAATCAAAGCTGATTTTACTCTTCCTGTCTGCCAAATATCTTATTGAGGCCCCTTTCTGTAATATTAATGACGCAATGCTTTTAACAAGCTGATTTTTTAAGAAATAAGATTTTTAACCTCTGAAGTAACATTATATTATTTTAGTTTCCCTGTTAGCAACCTCTAAAGTGAACAGGATCTAGCTGAAGGTTAGAAAGACAATTCCTTTAAAGTTTTAAAAAATCTAAACCTGGAAAGCAACACCATGAAATTTCTCCAAAATGTTAAAAGATCAATTATTTTTCTGAATAATCAATAATTTTCCAAGCAACTTTATATGTATACCTTTTTTTTACTTAAAGTATGCAGCATACACCAAAAGTTCATTTTTAAATAAAACCAAACATCTTCAAACAGAACTAAATAAAACTGCTGAAATTAATGTCATTAAAATTGTATTTTTATTAAAAGCAGAAGCTAAATATTCCCAAAATAGAAATTTCAAATTTAAAGAGAAAAGAAAAAAGGGTCAATAAAATGACTAAATTCAGTAGGTCAAGATGAACCCCTGTATTCAAAAATTTGGTACATTCACTCAGCAAGAACTTTCAGTTATTTTAATGGAGTCCCGCTATTAGGCTTGTGAAAGTCTCTCTTGCTTGTAAAAAATGACGAATGGTGAGTGCCAGATCTGCCCTGGCAGAAGGTTTCTTCCTTTCATCTTCTACATACAGCTGCTCTGGCTGGATCTGAAAGCCTGGCCTGGATGCAGCAGCCCCAGCCAAACACTGCCTCCATATCCAAAATCTCTTCCCTGAAGGAAACCCACAGACAATAATGACAAATACATCTAGTTGGCAACCTTCTGGTTTAGGTACAGTCTGGATTTAAACCAGGATATGGACTTGAAAAAGAAATATTCTTTGTGATAATGTAGAAAAGAGCTGTGCTTTCCTCTTCTCCTGGGCTTCCACACTCTGCTGAGCACAATTTGCTGCTGTCTCAATTTGCTGCTGTGGTTTCTTCCTCAAAAGTTGCAGCTTTCCACACTTTACTACTGATCTGGAAGAAGAAAAGATCTATTTTATTTCCTTGAGCCACCTAGGTGTGGTGAGAAAATATCAATACACCTAACAAATATAAGCACAAGTCCAGGCCAAAGTCAATAAAAGTAAAGTAAAGCATAATATATATATTTACTTTTTTAAAAAAATATATATAAAGTATAAATAAGTAAACTTACTTGTATATAAAGTAATTGTATATATAAAGTATATGCAAATATAAATACAAATACAGACAAATCCTAGGGTGAGGAGGTGGCAGGTGAATGCAGCCAGACCAGAAGTTTTGTGAAGTTCACAGCACTGTTGGTCAGCTCAGCTGTTGGATTCATGCTGGTCAAAGCTTTCAAGAGAAACCTCATGGTGGTGCTTTCTAGCACAACTCAAATAACCAGAGTTGTGATCTCACCTTGGTAATTCATGGTTCTGTTACCTCCTGGCTGAACTGCCTTAATGTAACACGTGTTTTAGAAGTATTTTATTTTCTATATTTTACTGCATCCCACTCTGAGCTAGCACACACCAAAGCATACAGCTTGTTTTCCTAGAAACGGATTTAAGAGCACACTGTAGAACCTACCACTTTCATTTGCTTTGGATTGAAAATTCATTTATTTTGCTTGATATCAGTACCAAACTCTCAAGTTACTTTCCCATAAAATTCTAACAAGAATAATATCAAAGGAAGATATTATTGCTCTTTTGTTATTCCTGGTAGCCCAAATCTGTGTCCTGCTTGCTGGAACGACAAGTAATCTTTTCAATTCACAACATTCTGCCTCCTTGCCCTTCAGCAAAGCAGAGAAAAATCCCACTGTAGAAGTTACAGGTTAAAAATTTTTAGTATTTCCCAAAAGAAAATTGTTATCATTCCAGCAACTCTGTTCACAGGTTTTGTGGGCAGCTTTCTAGGCAGCACAAATGTGTGAATCTCCTGCCGTGGGACCTCCACTGCTTCCACCCAAATCTGAGTCTTCCACCTGCCTTCCCATCTTAATAACTGATGGAAAATGTCACATCCTCTCCCCAGGAAATGCTGAGATAATTGTTAACCACAAAAGTCTTTACACTTTGACCTTATCCCCTTCTTTCTGTTTTTAGTTTTCTTGTACCTATTAGTAAAAAAGAAGCCTTAGCAACAAGATATTTCACTGTCCTTAACAAGTATCACAAGTGCCACAGAGAATAGGAAACAAAGATTTGTCATAATGAAACAAAACTGAAAAATTCTTACCTCTCACTATTCTTTTTTGTTGTTTTGTGACCTTTATCACCAAATGTAGATCTTCAAATCAGTTTGTCAGACATGCTCCAGAGATTGGAATGGAGCCACGTAGAAAATCTTTGTATCAGACAGAATAATACAAAGAAATCTGAAAGCAGTCCAGCTCAGAGCTCTACAGATAAAAAGAATAGTGAAAGAGAAGGATATTAGGTGGTCTGGATGAAAATAAAAGGTTTTTTTTTTTATTTTTCTAAAATCCTGCAATTCGATTTATTTCAGCAGAAAAAAATCTAGTCTTGTTTCTGTCCTTGGCTACTAAGCCATAGATGTTTAGTTGTAGAACACTTTATGACATCTATTTCACTTGACAGAAGCCATAAAGCTTTCCTAATTTTCTTAACAAACTTAAAAACTACAATAAAATCTCCAAAACTAGAATTATTGCCAAGAAACCAATAAGCCACTTTCCTGACATAGCGGGAAAAAATTCAATAAAAGCCCCAGCTAAATCAAAGCAGGCTTCTGTGTCCACAGCACAGAAAGAAGCCAAAAAGGAGCAAAATCTAAATGCTACCAGTCTGAAGGAAGAACTCTTCTGCAGCCCTAAATTTGAGAGGTCCATGGTGTGAAATGAGTAAAAAAATAACAGAAATATTGGGGTTTTGGGAGTACTGGGAAGCTCTATCCTTTTATCATCTCTCTGAAACCTTTCCCAGGGGATCAGAGAGGAATAGGGAGAGAAATGCTCTGAGGATGTGAGGGAGGGAGAAGCAATAAGAGAGGAAATGATGGAACCCTTGGAAGATGGGACATTACCAAACAAACAGCATGCCCAACAATTTCAAATCCTTTCAACAAAATTTCTTCTCCCACTCTCAAGAACTCCAGCTCAAAATGGCTCATATTCTTCTAAACAGAAACTTCCTTCTTCTGATTATTAGCAACCTTCTAATTTTTTTTTTTTATTTATTCATTACTCCATGATAAATAGTTATTTTTTAAATCTCTCTTCCTCCTTAATGATAATTATGCCTCAGCCCTAGATGCATTTACCAACATCTGTTCACTCAGCTCTCCTCTGGCTATTTTCATAACCAAGTTCTCTTTTCATAAGAGAGGTAATCCATTCATTCCATCATCCCAGGAAGTTTTGTAGTTTTGTTCTGTATCTGTTTTCCTTTCATTTTTTGTTCTTCAGGAACCATGACCAGAACTATTTGTATTCTGATTTTCTGTATTTTCCTGTATATTCTACAATTTCACTTATATATCCTGAAACACATGATTTGTCCTTGGAATTTTGCAGCTCCATTCTGCAGCTCCAAATGATCAGATCAGACCACACACTTTTGGTGTCTTTCCTTCCCTGTCACCTCCAGCTGACAAATTCTAATTAAACCTTGATTTAGGTCCACACACACTTTTTACAATGCTTTCTAATCTTAGTATGACCTGGTTTTGCTACTGTTACAACTTTAAATAATACATTTATGCTGTCCAGAATCAAAGATCTTTCTGTTCTAAGAGCTGACCTGTCAGAAAGGTCAAACCCACCTAATATGTTGTATCTTTCTCAACAAACTCCTTAAATAGTTTTTAATCTGAGATAATAATTTACTAGAGCAAGCAAATGCCAATAATTTATGTATGTGTATACACAGGGACCTATCTCCAAATTATCCTCATTAGGCACTGAATGAAGGGATGTAGATTTTTTTAATGAAAAGGGCTCTGAGTGAAATAATTAACTGACTTAAAACTAAGTTGCTGACAATGATTTCAATTATCAGCCTCATTAAGAGGGTGAGGTTATGACTCCAGGTTGGAGTAGTCAGCAAAGAGTGTTGCTAGACTGAAACAATATTTGCACTCAGTTCAGGTGTCTATATCTGTAAAATAAAGGTCAGGAGGGCAAAAAGTCCAGCAAAAATGTGTCCCACAGCTCAATAATAAAATTCAAGAATGCATCTTGCTTGTGAAGATGTCCTGATTTGCTATTCAGATGATTTTTTCCCCCCATTTTTAGAACTGTCTGAAGTCCGATTACTGTGTTCTAACTTTTATCTGAAATTGCTTTGGACTTCTGAATTTCCCCCAGATTTACTTGTAATTGCCTGGGTCTCTGCTATTCAACAGCTTGGAAATTCCATTTTCCAGAACGAAATGGCAAAGCGTCTTGATGCGGAAGAAAAGGCAGGCTCTGGGTGCCACGAAGGAAGGCTCAGTTTCTATAAATACTGGCCTATTTCCCATTCAGCTGAACATGCCTGCAGCGTGGGATGCATCTCTCCACAGCAGATCACTCAGACAGTGTCACAGGGGTTTCACATTTCCTATTGGAAATTGCCAATCAACAGATTTTTACACCAAGCTCGTTTTTAGTCAGCGGCACATCATTCTGGAGTGACAAATTACAGGCAGGTTTTTAGGACTGTGTCATGAATTCTGGCAAAAAGCTTCAACAGCTCTGGGTGGCCTGAGCCTAAGTTTCAATGGATACCAAATATTTTTATATTTAACCCCTTTATAATAAGATGTATATTTCTGGATAGATCTCCATGGCACAGCACTAATAAACATGGAACTAGAAGTGATCCAGCCCCACACATAAAAAAAACTCCCAGATGCACTTAAGAGGTTTGAACTTTTCAAGGGTATGATCAAAGCTGAGTGGAGTGAATGGAAAGGCTCATATTGACATCAATGGCCTCTGGAACAGGCTTGATGTGTTGACAGCTAGAGAGATGCTCTGAAACCATCTGAAAATAAATTCAGAGTCTGATAGGCCACTGTGGCAAAGAGATACCATTGCTTCATTCTCTGCCATGTCAGGAAATTATCTCTGAGCTGTCAGAGTGGGTTTCTCATTTTAGTGTTTGTGTTTCTAGCCCATCTCTCACCAAATGGCTTTCCTTTTGTGTGTATGACAATTGATTAGTAACAAAAAGCAACAGGGTCATAAAAGTAGCACACTTTGCATCTATAATATGAAATATTCTTGCACACAGCCAAGTATTTCAAATAACATTCACCACACTCCAGAAAAAGCTGAGACAAATCGGTCTCTGCTAACACAGGCCCCATGTACTTCAGCATTCCCTTACATAACATTAGTGAGAAAATTTTAACTTTCCCCTAAGCTCTAATCCACCTTAAAAGCAGCAGTCTCATACCAATCGATTTGGTGAGATGAATGTTATTTACACTTCAGTTTGCACCTTTTTCTAAGATTTCATAAAAGAATAAATCCACACTTCCAGGGACGGCTGTACAGGAGGAAGTCTGGGGCTGTTAAGAAGAAGTGTTAGACACGTATGGGAATGTATTAGTAAGGGTCACACCTCCATCTTAAGATTTTTAAGTGACAGCAAGAGCATAAAAGACAGCAGGATGGCAAAGGGAGATTGATTGCATGTGGGGTTTTTTTTCTTTATAGCCAGGTTTTTAAAATTGTTAAGCATCGCTCTCCAACAACCCAGACAGGCCAGGCTGTCTAGGTGCACCTCCATAAATAAGACAAATGAAGCTTTTGATGAAATAAATCCTTTCAATTAAATATATCATTTCCATGCTGTCTATGCTGAGGCCAGCAAACACCTCATAACAAATGTGTTGACAAAACAGAGGTCAGTTAAAGCAAAACTGTGTTTTTTGTGGTAAAAATTCCTTGGAGCAGCCAGGTGAAATTGAGAGGACTCTTCCCAAAGGTTAGAATTAGGGTTGGAAAAAATTCTGAGAAATTGACACTAAAGTAGAACAGTGATTATATCACTTTTCAATTCTAACACTTCCCCTTTTTTTTGCCTGTCTTTTCTCTCACCCCAGTGTATTTTCCCCAGCCATCAGAAGAGCAACACTGGAAATGTCATTACAGTGATCTCTCCAAAGTGATTTGCTCATGGATCCTGCTAGCACAACCAGAATCTGTTCTCTGGGCTTCAGTTCCATCTGCTGCTGCACTTAAATCACATCATGGCCTTTTACATGGCCTGGTCACCCAGAGAGCTGCTCTGCAGGAGAAATCTGTTCAAGCTCTGCCCCATGGTCAGGGCTCTTGGGCTTGTTGGAGATGCCACTGTCACCTCTGCTGGGCACTTTCAGGAGGTTCTTCAGGAGAGCTACCAGTTAATATTGGTTTTGCATTTGTGACAGCAAAACTGGGTAAAGTGTCAGCACTTAACAAAGCACCTGACTTCACTGGCAGCCAAATTATTATTTTTTCTTATGGGTTTTTGGGGATGGCACATAGCTGTGGTCTCCTGAGCAAAACAATCTGAAAATGCTGTAAAGACCACTCCTCACCACATAGCAGGTCAGTCTGTGCTTGAAATCAGCAGTCTTAAAAATCAGCCTCACTCAAACTCTACACTGCAAGAGCAAAAATACAGTGGTGGCCTGGTCTTTGTTTGGTACCACTGGGTTGTGTTTAGGGAAAGCTGAGGCTCCAGGCTGGGATGAAGGACAATATTTGTCCTTGTTTTGTCTGAGTTACCAAAGCATTTTTGAAATCTTTAAAGCCTTGAAATTATCTTCCCACGTCAAACAGCCCCCTTCCAACCATTCTAGAATTTTCCCACCAATTCTTCCTTATTCTCATTAAGGCAAAATCAGCTTGGATTTTAAGGGCTTACACCAAAGGTCAGAAGAAAGCCCAGTTCTGGATGATGGCTGATCTAACAATCTTTCCTGCATGCTCTCTTTCCTGCACCATGACCCTGTGAAGGTCACACCGACAGTGTTCTAGGAAATTTTACATATGAAGACTTTCATTGGTTTTGCTTTGGGGTATGAGTTTGGAAAGAATGGATTCAACAGCACAGAAATATTTTATAGGTTCATTTTTTTGTTATTAATTCTTTGTTTTATAAAAGTTCTGGAAGAATGAAAAGAGAAGATGTTTTTCTGATGTTTCTTCTGATGTTTTTAATTTCAAGGGGGCGCTTTTAAAATGGACATAACTGAAATGAAACTGTTTATTTGTGTACAGCACCAAAGATGCTATTTTTACAGAGCGAATTAGGGGTATTTTTTGATGGCTAAGAGGATGGCAAGTGTTGATGTGTGCTGATAGCAATCATTCTGCAGTGGATGCAGGAGCAGGGGTGAAGCAAGGTCTCCCTGAGGGTTTTCTCTTGTGTGACACAAATTTCCCCCACCTTCCTTGCTACAAGTACTTCTGGCTTGGTTTTTCACCAGACTGTCCAGTAGCTCCTTTCTGCCTGTTCACACAGCATCACAAATCAAGCAAGAGCTGTCCTATGGAAGCCAGAGCTAACAAGAGGGGACTATTTATAGCATCAAAGTGAGTTTAACAAATGGATCATGGCTAAGGCAGCATGACAGCCCTGCTGCCTAATTAATAGAGACACCAAAGGTGATTTTGCAACAGAGCCAGAATCCCCACTATGCTGGGCCTTCAGAGTCTGCAGTTCTCTTGTGTTAAGCAAGCAGAAAAAAGCAGCCTAAATATACCCCAAACCTGGCCCATAAATGCTCTAACTCACTGTGCTCTGAGACAGATAATAAAAGGTTTTCTTGTTTTGTTTTGGCTTCACTCTGTTTATCCTAGCATACAATCAGAACTCATTGCTTTCACTCTTTCTCTCCTTTTATTAATAAAAAATTACTAATACCTCTTGAGATGGACCATGGTAGGCTGGACTGAAGGCCTCCAGGTAAAAAAGGGCTGAAACTCCTTCTCTGTAGGGAAACAGGTGACAACATTGGCACAAAAGTGAGACAGAAACGAGTCAGAACTTGAGCTTTTTCTCCTATCATGCCATTATGGCTAAACCCTGCCCACTCTTGTGCTCCAAGGATTTTATGGGTGCGCAGATTTTTGAATACTTGGCCTGGAGAACTGAAAATATACCAGGCTTTTTATTAATGTCTCCCAAACTCCCCACAGATCTTTTAAAAGGATATTGAATGCAATTGCCTGAAAGATAATTTTATAGCAAACAATTTTACCAACACAGAATTTTTTCCACAAATGAACTTGCTGTGCCTGCAAGACAGTCTCTCTATGCTTTCCTATCCTTTGAATTCCTATTAAATTTGGCTGAAGCCACATGAGTTTAAAAAGATATTTTTCTCAGTAGGCCATCCTGTTTCAGGAAGTCCTCAGCTCACCATGGCTAAGCTTGTCTTTGGAAATTATTATCTCAGAAGCTTCTCTCCAGGGAAATTACTGCAATCCAATCACCACAAATGTAAATTAAATCAGCATCCCATACAGCCACAGTGGGTTGTGTTCCTCCCCACTCCTTTCTCCCTTTGAGAAATCTAATTCTGAAACCACTGGAATAAATTCTGCTGCCCCCTCCCACAAGGAAAGAGCTGCAAAGATCTGAGAGCAGATACAGTCTGCAGGAAATCACAGTACAACTTGCTTGTGATGCTTATTTTGGGTCATGACTTCAGCAGCTTCCCTGCTGCTCAGCCCCTCTCCTCCTCTGCATTTGTCCCATATTCTCTGTGGCAGAGATAAAACTTCCAATCTCCCCTCTCATGTTGGACCCTGTTTCCAACATCCCACTCTGGAAGTTGTGCAGGCCTGGGAAAGTTCCTCCTGTGAGCTGAGATGTAGAACCAGGCAGCAAAATATTCTGAGAAGTTTAGGATGTGCCTCACCTCACAACCCTCTAAATCTTTTGCAGCTTGGAGAAGTGTAATACTATTTAGGAAAAGCATCAAGTTTCATTTAATAGCAACTAACAAACCAAAATAAGGAAAGGGGTAGGTGAGAAGAAGCTGAAGGAGTGATGAAGAAAGTTTAAAGCCTTAAAGAACAAAGTGAGTTACCCAAAATTGTCACTTTGGACTCCACCCTTGCCCAAGCACAAATTCAGTTCCATGTGCCGGATAGATGCTCACAAGTCTGACAATTCAGAGGCAGAGGAAATAAAGCAGTGAAATACCTTCAGCTGTGTGTCCCCAGTCACCAATTGTTCTGCATCATGGGGCTGAAGGAAGCCAGTGCTAGAACAAATCACACTGAGAAACCTTAAAGGTTGTTTAACAATTATTGGTTAGCGTGTAGAACAGTGATGTTCTCTCTTCAAAATAAAATGTCCACATAACCTGCAGTGATGAAAACTGGGCTTATTAACAAATGTCATATTTAACATTTAAAATCTATTCCATATCAATTTTCATGGAAAAAATATTGTTCTGCTTGGGATGAAAAATGTTATCCCTCAAAAAATGAGCAATATTCAAAGAGCTACAAATCTTGAGAGAATCTTCCCATCACTTACACCTCTTTATTTTGGTTTGAGTATGAAGTGTTTAAAACTCCAGTCACCAAAAAGCACAATCTTACTCTTATACTTTATAAATCTTTGCTTTATTCATGGGGAGTCAAAGTGTATCATAATTATTCTTAAAAATATTAGTAATTGCTAATCTTCAACATCTAAGCAACAGTGATATAAAGAACAGATAAAAATTAATTTCTTTACCCTGTAAATCTAAAAAGAGATATTAAAATTTTGGATTGTTTTTTGTCAAATGCATATATACACACACACACACACCTTCATTTACTTCTACTCAGCAAAACAACAACTTTCCTTCTAAATGTATATTAGGAAGTAATGGTAAATATTGTACAAAATCTATCTTTTGAGTTATAAGAAAACTTTTAGCTGAAATTACCATGAGTATTTGAATGTGCAGGCATCTTCCAGGAATCTATATTGACAGTCAATGTTGGTGTCACAGCACAGCACAGTTAGTGGATATAGAGGTTTTTATGTCTTGGAATGAAGATGCAATACAGCTGGACAATAAAAAAAAACCCACCCTCTTTTTATGTAAGAAGGACAGGCTTTGATGCATTTCCAGATTTTCATTCTGCCTTTCTGAAGCTTTAAGTTTTCTAAGTATCAACAATCCATAGAATGTTTCTTCTGAGCAACTTTACTGAGTTTCAGAAGGGAAATTATTTGTACACAGGATTTATACATAGCTTTGTTAAACTCCCATTAAATCAGAAAACTCTGGGAACTCTGAAGGTAAAAAAGGCAAGAGAATCAGTTCAGCTGTTATACAATTTCTGGCACGTAGTGGGGGTCAGAGAAAAAAAAAAAAATCAGGGACAATTCTGTCAGTTGTAAACATGGGCAGAAATGGTAAAATATAGTTAAAAAGTGCATTTAAGTATGCAGCTGTATTCCAATGGATGGCATCATCCAGGGAGTGATAGAGGCCCAGACTGGTAATGTAATGTAAGCAATTAGTTCTGGCAGCTACAAAAGAACTGGCGAAGCAGAAAAATCAGTCTCAAGAACTAATCTGTATCTGCACAATAGCAATGTCTTGATAACACATCTGAAACATGGCAGTTCAAACAGGCAGGGCAGAGGAGCTCTATGGATGCCTCAGAGAGCTGTCACCCACTAATGGCTCCTAGAGCCAGGTGGAAGCAGGGAATTATCATCTGGAAAAGCTGGAAGGGAATACAGGCAAACCATCTCCCACTAAAAAAAAAAAAATACAAAAAAAATTAAAAATGTGCTTCAGTGAAAAAACCCCCATCATTTAAATTTCAATTTTACAGAGCAGTTTTCCCAAAGAGCAGTTTGCTATTCATCAGCAAATTTAAAGCACTGTGTGCACTCACAGCATACAGCGGCTGTAACCCCACAAACCACTTATATTTAAATTTGTACCAGTCCAACATAATTGCAATTTGTCTAAATGATGATGTTTTTCTGTGTTTTTACAGTACCTACAGTTCTCACTGTGAACTCCTTTGTGGAATTTGTCAAGGTTGAACTCCTGCTGCTTGCTGGGACATTAATGGGATCCCTCCCATTTTTCAGCTTTTTCTCCCAGAAATAAACACAATATCCTGGACACACCTCTTGTACTAACAGGCCAAAAACTGGCCAGAGATGATGCAGATTTTAGGTAGAGCAAGGCAGAAGGAAGAAGAGCATCAAAAATTCAATGTAGATAAATCTTTCTGCTTTAACAAAGCAATCTAAAAAAAAGCAGGTACTTTTACAAGTGTTCAGCAGGGGAGAATTGTACAGGTCCTGATCGACGCACTGTGAAAGTTATTTTTAAAATCACACATGTAAGTATCCCAATATCACTTGCATGGAATTTTTACAATATAGGAATTTCTTAAAGCCTACTGGTTTGAAATTGCGAAAGAATTTGTAATTGTGCAAAGTAAAAAGTATGCCTGGGGATGGAAAAAGACTTTAGAAACATATCTGAAACTTATCTTTCATTTACAATAGTTAAACTGGAACGACAAAAAAAGAAAAAATTTCAGATTATTTGATCCTGTGGATCATTCTCGTTTCAAAAGTAGCTCAGTTCAGCCTCAGGCTGTGGATTGCTGAGTGGCATTTATGTAAAAGCTAAAAACTCTCTTCTCTCTTCCCTCTGCTACCAATCAGAAAGAGGAGAATGCCTTGCATAAGATGTCAGACCAAAGCACAAAACCCCTATTCAGATTTATTTTGAGAATTATCACAGCTTCTCTTCATTTACTTCCTACCTTTTTTGGTTTGAATATCTTAGCAAAGTGCTCGGTGAACAACTACAGAGGCTGGAATAATTTATAAATTCAGCTATGATGAGACATCACAGCATCATTTCCCACAGGAACTCTGGTGATGGAAGAAAAATGTTGGTTCCCTGTGACAATGACATCCCACAGCACGTGGCAGAAGAGCTCAGAGTCGCCCCACTGCCCACACAAAGAAGCTCTGGAGGGTGCCCAGAGTCCTCCCACTGTGCATGGGGCAGGCACAACCTTATGGGGGAGAATAGAGTTAATAAACAGCTTTGACCTAAGCCACCCCCTTGGGTGGGTGGCGCTGTGTCACCTCTGGGACCCGTGTGTCCGTCTGTCCCAAAGGCAGTTTATGAGCTTGACCATGCCCCCACCGTGGGCTGTCTGCTCTGCCTCTCCCCTGTGCCTTCCACATCTCCCTCCTTTGGCACACACACAGATTTCCTGCAGAACAGCAGCAATCACCTTAAATTCTGGATGCTTTCTTTCCTCACCTAGATTAGCAGCCTTCTTGCAAAAAGCACTTTTGTAAATGTCATGATGCGCTGGAATCAATTGTAGTACATACCCTTTAAATAAAACAACAAAGTAATTCCTGAGAGCCGTGGTATTTCAAGACATCCAGGGTAAACAGAAAATTCTGTTGGTGCTTGGGTTTATTCTCAGGTGATCCAACAAGAGAGGAATACAAGAAAAATCTGTGGTTGTAGCAGAGGCATTGCTGGGAGGGGATTTTGCCATGTGTGTATTCTACTCTCCACGGAAAGAGGAGATAAAGCCAAGTGTGGTTTCCTAAAAATGTGTGACCAGTGAATTACTTCCTGCTTAATAAAACATAACTAAATGCATCTAAGTTTCTCCAGATGGATATTATTTATGAATCAGGGAAAAGATAAAATTAATAGGAACATCAAAGATGTGCTGAAAAGTTTCCTGATTAAACATTATCTGACCTCCAAATGGTCTTCCTCTGCATTTCCTGAAGCAATTTGGCTATTAGTCAACCCATTCCTTCCACAGAAATGCAGATGACAGGTTTATAAATATCTGAATCGGAGCTGGAATCTAAACTTCATTTTGATTTAAATGCTGTTCAGCAAGGTGACATTTTTTTCAGGGACGAGATGCCCTGGCAAAAGAGGGAGGACACGCTTTTTGCACTCGGGATTTTTCCAGCATAGCCAAATATTTATTATCCATGGTCAGAGGGATTGCTTGGTGTGAATGACCATGGCACACTGCTTTTGTTAGGGCAGGAGTTCTTGTGTGGATAAAAGTCTGCAGGCTGCTGTGGCGACTGAGCCATGAAGGCATTTATCACACTTAGGCTTGCTCACACACTGCAGCTCAGAGCTGAACTACAGCACAGAAATCCAGGCACTGCTCTGTCCCAAAGCCAAGGGAATTCAAAGGATGCAAAATGACTTCTCCATATTCTTTCTCCCACCCATACTTGATGTACAAATTAGACAAACCTCTCTTTTTCAGTTTTTCCCTGAAGAAAACCCCTAAAATACAAGGATGTCCTTGGGAGAGCTTCACTCTGCTGATGAACTTCCACACTCTGAATTTCTGCCACTCCAGTAATATCGCTCTCTCTCAAAACACAAACGTGCTGGGAGAAGCTCATAGCTGCAAATCCCAGGAAGCCTCTTCAGGCTCATCATTAAGAGCATCCTCTGAGCTGGCACTTCACAGAAATCAGAGGAGGGAGAGTGAGTAATAGCCTGTGTTAGACAGAATTTCATTAAAATAAATGATCCACTCTGTGTACGTTCTGAAGGAGCTTTAGGAACAAGTGTCAAAACACTTCAGTGACAATTGTGACTATTATTCCTTCTGCTGAACTGTAGATTTTACTGCTGTAAGCAGAATTCCAGGGACATAGCTGCTGCTCCAGAGCTCCACATTTCACATCAAGCAGACCTGGCAGGGCAAATCTGGGCAATTCTGCTGCAGGAGAGCACAGGAGCTGCAGTGCACCAGGAAAAGAGCCCAAGCCCACACAGAGAAAAAACACACCAGAAGCAGTGAGACTTCAACACCACCAGTGCCATCAAGTGCCAAGTGCTACAAAAAAAATTACCAGCTCAGAGTCTCAGAGAATGACTGCAGAAGAATCACAGACATTGCATTCCCACTCTGAGCTGTAATCAAGGAGAAAGGGGGATCTTGCAGAAATCTCTGATCTGCATAGAACATTCTGTGTGTTTAGTTAAAGATTTGTCAGATAATTAATTCAGTGAATTTTAAAGGGCCATATTATTCTCTCTGAAAATTGAGATTAATTTACATCCCAAAGTATCTAGCTGTGTTTGCTGAGCTAACTTGATCACACAGCACTTTTCTGTGCATTTAATCTTTACATATCCATAGAGGCAACTTCAGCTTGGTGATATCCTGCAAAGCCTACCCACTGCTCTGGGAAGCCCAGCTGCTTCAGGATATGCAGGAGCTAATTAGAAATGCAAACTCATCTCCTCCTGTGCCACAGGTCAGTTTCTGCTGAATGCATCCAGAGCCTGGACATTTTTCAAACACCTCAAATGGCCATGCCTCACACTAGGAATTCCTGCCTCATCTGAGTGATCTTTCACTGCCGTGATGGGACTGAAATCCTGCCATAAATGTGCCCTGGGATGAGCTCTCCTCAATGACATTCCTCTTCTTTATGTCCACAAAGTGATCCTGAGATGTCTGTGCTGGGATAAATGCAATTTCTGAGGAGGATGGAGGTGGTTGGTGTTGTCAGGCTGCTGCAAATGTTCGAACTCTGAAGTGGGTCATGAGGCCACACAACTGCACAGGAACAGAGAGCCACAGCTTTTGCCTTGCATCCAATAATGCAACACAAAGACTGGGAAAAGTGGTTGCAGTTAATCTGTTCTGCAGTTGTACCTTTTCCTCCCCCTTCCTGCACGTGGCAGAGCTCTCCATGGTTGCTTGGGCTTTGCTTTGGTGGTTTTGTTGTTGTCTTTGCTTTATCTTTGCAAACAGGGCAGTTTTGTCATATGCTGTCATCCATTATTCATTATTGAGGGGGCAACTGGAATAGATTGAATCTCTGAAATTAGGATTCACTTTTCCAAATGTTTCCACTCTCCATGATGGCAGAATAAACTCTGCCAGACATTCCAGCCCAGAATATTTTTGAACAACCCAGTCTAGTGCTCACTGCAGAGGGTTTGGAGCTAGGTTACCTTTAAAGGTCCCTTCCAATCTAAACCATTCTAGGATTCAATGCAAATCCCTTCTCAGAGATTATCTTTTACTACCTATGAGGTTTCAATGACAATAGAAGGAAAAATAATAAAAAACTCTAGTACATCTATGACAACACACTGAGAGAAAACAGATCTAAATATCCAGGTTAATTTTTGCAGTAATTTTGTTTTCAATTATATATGTTATTAAAATTAATTTTGAACATGTATAAAATACTTCTATCCACAACAAAATTATTTTATGGGCTGTACTCACCAGTTCTTTACAGAAATCCTTATTTTCCAGAATTCAGACAGTCATTAAGGAAATTACATTCTCTTGCAAAGACATTGGTTGTCATCTTAGGAAGAACATCAGTTCTCTTACCTGTTCTTAGGAAGAAAAAATAAAAATGAAAATGTCTTGAACTCAGTTACTCTTGAAAGCCATACAAGTTTTAAAACTAAATTGCAGCAAAAAGGGGTTTTCGTATTCCTAGTTAGAATTTGCGGAGTCAAAATTCAGTGAAATTTTAAATCTGCATTTGAACCCGCACTTATTGCTGAGAGATGTTTTCTAAGATCTATATCATAACAAGCTTCAAAACCCTGTTTTTTTTCCATAGGTGCCTTGATCTACCACTCCATTATCAATGCTAGACAAGAAATTACCTAAAAATATTTATCTACTATGAGAAAACTCAAATGCAGTGTCTAAAACACTAGAAATACACTCTGCAGGCAGAAAAAAAAAAAGTCCTGCCCTATAATTACATGAGTATTTTATTTGTTGCTGACTTCTATGTTGAGATCACAGCAACACCAACAGCCAAGCTGGGTGCACTGCACTGCTACCACACCCATACATCATGACAAATAATGAGAGTGCAAATACTATTAATTCAGCTGCACAGCTCATTATGATGAAAAATTTATTTGTAGATACTTCCTTGATTAATGCCTAATGCCTGGTTAATCTAAGACACATCCAATAGGAAAGGAACTGAAGTCAATGAGAGGTACCTGACATGGGAGTAAGCACAATTTATCACTGCAGTGAACAGTCCATGGCATTGTTCACTGTGCACACAAACAGACACAAACACTTCCACAAGCTCCCTGGAATAATGAGGTATCTGGGAAAAACACAAAAGGGCAGAAAACTCATGAGGCATGGAGTGTAGGTATTTGCATAGCCAGTAGACAAAGGCAGCTGTGAGAAAGAAAGAGACAGAAGACATGCTGGCTGGAAAGAAAGCTGCTCTGCTCTCTTCTGCTGCACTCAATGGCATTTTAGGAGTTGCCAAAATTGTCAGTGCTTTCTGCTTCAGCACATCTACCCAATTTCCTCAAGTGTTTGGAGCTGCAGCTCTCCTGGATTTACTCCATATGAGTACTGAGGAGCATATTCCTTGTGTGGCTGTTGCTCACATCTTGCATTTCCACTACTTGGAAGAGTTATAAATGATCTATGAAAATACATAAATGTTATAAATTATCTATGATCTATAAAAAGCTCTGTATTAAGTACTCTGCGCTAAGCTATGTTATAGTAAGTCCATTTTTTCATAACTTTTAGCAAATGTTTAACTAGACTTGAACCTAAGATTGGAGCCTTTGAGGAGTGGCTTACCTGCAACAGATCACATCAGTGCCCCCTCCAGTGCAGGAGGAGCAGAAGGGGCAGCATGGAAAGAGGATGTGAGCCTGGCCCTCCTCTTGGAGCACCCACACTCCCCTCCTGGAGAAATCTCATCCATTGCCATGCAGGGGCTCAACCTTCCCTGCAAACTCAGCCTTAGATTCAGGTCTAACCCCTACATTATTCCATGTTCTGTGCATAGAACAGGCTCTCCCGTCAAACAAATAATGGGATGATTGCACTGAGATACATTTTCTTTTATAATAATTCTCTTAATTAAGAATAATAATTCAATAGAGTGTCCCTTCAGTGTGCACACATTTACCTTGAACACCTCATGAGCTCTGTGAGCAAATGCAATTTTCTGTTCAGAAATATTGACATCCTCAACATTTACAAGCCATGAAATTCCCCTTATTTTATACCCAAAAGGGCAACGTCTGCACCCTGAGAGTTCCAAGGTTCCTCCTTCCAAAGCCTCCTCTGGGAGTGTGTCTGGGAGAGGAGGAAAGGGCAGTGCCAGGGGAGTGCTCTGTGCCCTGCCAAACCCTGCAGATCACCTTCCACAGGTAAAACACTGATTTTTAAATGTCCCAGTCTCACACTGGTGACACACAGTTCCCACTGAAAACACCCAGCAGCTGCTCTGCAAGTACTCTGGAGAAAATCTGCCTGGAAATTCAGATTTATCAGCTGCTACTTTGCCCTAGATAGAATTCTGCTGGAATTTCATTTCTATCTCATGTCACATTTTTAAACATAACATTTAAGCTAATTAAAGGGGGAAAATTACACTATTTCAATTTTTTCTAGAGATGGTTGAAATATCTAATTTTAAAATAACCCTAAAATTTGTTATAATCCTTTCAGTGGGGAAAAAAATCCTTTCCTTTTTGCTATATTACCAGCCAAACATTTCTCTTATAGAAGTGATTAAAGAAAAGCAAACAGTGGAATAAATAGAAGGTTTTTTTGTTCTTGGGTACTTACAAACAGAAAGAGATGATGAGAATATTAACTAGAGGGAGCTTGAATAAAATTAACAAAAATGAACTAAAATAAGGAAGAACTTTTCAATTCCAAATCGAGAAAGAAAAGAACATGCACCTGCAGTAGCTCCAGTGGTCTGCAGCTTTACAAAGCACAACATAAATTACTGAGTGAAATCTATGAAGCTGTCACGAGACTGGTTTCTGAATTTGCTGCCACTAAAACTCAACTAGAGTCACTAGAGCAGGGAAGGAAAATTACAAAAGTCAATATGGTGTTGCCTTAAATTAAAGATTTCTTGCCAAAAATATAAACAGGGGGGGAAAAAAATCACCAGACTGGGAAACATAAGAAGGAGTTTTTTAATTATAAAGATTATTTAGGAACAATAAATAGAAAGACAGATAGGAAGCCAGTTAAAAGCAAGTATACCTTAAGGGAGGAAGGCGACAAAAATCTTGTGCTACTGGTAGATTTTCAAGATTTTTGTAATGCCTGATTAGTCAGTAGTTCACTAACCTCTTCAGCCCATGGAAAAGTAAAAATCTTAGTGGTCAAAAGCCCATGAGAAATTCTGTGCTACAGAATGGCACAGAACTTGTTGAAAATATGTAGGGCAGACATCTGAAATCAAGTCCATGGCAGGGCCCTGCAGGTGCCATGACCTACATCCATTAGAAATTTGGAACATTAAAAGGCAAAATTATTTGGTAAATCCAGGGCCTGACTGAATAGAATTTGGCCAGGGAACAGAAGCCACTCTTTAAATGTGAGCACTTCATGCTGTACTCCTGGAGTGTTCAGACCCAGGAGAGACCTCAGGGATAAGAGCAAGTACAGTTCTAGTCCATAAAGTCTCTAAATATTCAATAATCAGAGTATCTGACTCCTTAAAAATAAGAATTGCCTGACCCTGTGTCTCCACACAGGAGTAAAGTGTCAGTAACTCCTGTGTTTGGAGTCTGGCACACAATTTTTAAGGTTTCCTGGGCACTTTTTACAAATGACCACTGGTTCTCTGCCATTGTTCTGAGATGCTACAGAGGCTCTGTGGAAAAGAAAGTTCAGCAATGACTAAAGAATGAGTCTTTTGAAGTGGTTTGCAGACTACCTCTAGAACATCAGAGTGCTGAAAATAGTTCCTTATCTGCCCTGCAGTTCACAGGGCCGGATGAGATGAACTCTTTGTAATAAAAGGCAGGAGAACCCCTAAGGATATTGGTTTGCTGGGAAATAAGGATAGAGAAGAAAGAAGCTCTTAGAGTGAAAGATGGTGAGCTTGAAAGGGGAGAAATGAAAGAAAAATGAATGAAATATATTCAGAAACCGACATGAGTGCCAAGAAGGGGGAAAGAAGGAAGGAAAACTGAAAGCTACTGAGTGACCTTTACTTTTAGCATGGAAAATAAATGTTTCCTTTTATAGTTTCTTGTTAAAATAAGACCAGTAAGGGATCATGAATCTTTATACAATTTTATGGTTTCCTTTTCAGTGAACCATTTCAGTTTTACACACAATTTTATAATGTAACTGCACAAGAAACTGAACTTACCTTTACAATGCCACAATGGCAGCCTGTGAAGCTGCAACTACATACATCCCCACATTTATTTCTGGAAAAAAAAAAAGGATCTACAACATTTTTTAAATTCACAAAAAAAAAAAAATCTGCTTTGAAATTGAACTGAAATTATTTTTTCTCACAGATTAGTAATTAAATCAACAGAGAAAACAGGATACCCCCCACACCACACATGCACACAGCTGTAATCACTATTTTTTAGCAGACGCTGTGCCTTTGATCTTCCCTGGCCCTCTTCCATCTTCTAGACAGGACAATCCCAAAGGCATCATTGTCTACCAGATCCTTCTCCATCCCTCACTGGCCCTGCACTGTCTGCCTCTGCAGCAATGTCATATGGAAAACACAGCAGCATCCTGCTGGAAGCGAGGAAGTCAATACCCACAGACTCAGCATCTGACTTGTTCTCCCCCTGGGGACAGAGCCCTGGCTTCCCAGAAGCCCCTAAGCGCTGCTGGAAAAGAGGGTGAACACACCACGAGTGACCTGTCCTCACAGCTGTGTGCTGGTCCTGAGGAGGCTGATGGGACCCTGGATTCATGAAACCCTTCCTTGTGGAAAACCTTCACTGGCACTGCCTGAGTAAGCAGGACCAGTTCAGGGTAAAGCTCCTAGACAATAACTGCCAGAATATTTGGAGATTTTTCTGGTTTCCATGCAGTTTGCTGGTGCCAGGGCCCAAACTCCACCAGTGCAGCAGCTCTAAGCTGACAGTGACATTGACTCTCCAGCTCCCAGCTCTGTTACCATGGTCAGTTCCTGCCCTGCAAACCCTTCCCCTGCCTGCTGGAGATGGCAGGTTTCTGCCGCCTGCTTTGCAGTGAATGAGATGGCTCAGATGCCCCCAGCACTGATTTGGGGTTTAATCTCTGCTGCATTATGGCAATTTTCATGTCTCTGCTGGCCTCTGCACTGATCTGACATTCCTCTGTAGCCAGTGAGACACAGAGGGGGAGGAGTCATCTTCTGTCTTTGCTTATGATTTCAATTATCCTGGTCTGTAGCTCACATTCTTAGGGGGTTTTGTGAGTCTCCATGGTGTATGCTTTTTCTTGTTTTAAACTGGTTTTTCTCCACTCAGGTTATGAATATCCAAATCAAATTATGCCTGGCTTAAAGGTCAGGCCCATCAAGCAATAAAATCCTGGCAGTTCCTCAGTTCAGAATATCAAATAAATACCTAGATAAACAATGAATAGACAAACAATTAATAAATTAATTAATTTTAAAAAGCAAGGTTTTTTATAGCAATTGGATTCATCTCATGTTCTGCCCTTCAGTGGTTGCCACCAGACTAGAACAGGAAAGGAATAGAAATGCAAATAACACCTTCCATCCCCTCCCCATGGACAGAGAGAAAATCTCTGTCCACCTCCCTCTTTGCCCAGAGGGAAGAATCTCCCCTATAAAATACCATTGAAAACAATGGGTGCATTTTAAAGCTCTCTCCAGAACTTCTCTATGCCTTCCATTTTATCAAATATGTTCAACACACATCAGGCTGTATTCTTGAGTTTTCAATTCTGATTTTTCCAGGAACTCAGGACAGAGAAAAAACCCCTAATTAGAGAAATTTCAGTCCCCTGAAGTCAATGCCACACAATGGGAATCCACATGATACACCAGAGATTATTACATCTTTTGTTCTCCCTTTGTGCTACATGAAATAGAGCTTTATCAATGAAGTCATCCTAGCCATAACTTCTACTAAATACATGGTCCATAGCCACTAAAAGGAGAATTAAAACACTTTCATTGATGGATACAAGGCCCCTCACACAATGTATTTCTGGACACACTATTATAAGTGGCAGCAGCAATCTATTCTTCTGCTTTTTGATATACTGAGACTCAGGGCTGGCCTTAAAAATGGATGTATTGCCTTATAAATTACACAGCATATTGAAGTATGCTCGTGACATGCTGCCAAATTTATATTCTGTTGATGGCTGAGCCCTAAATTAGATCCCCTCCTCTGCCTGATGGCAAAGGCTCAGCAGAAAAGGAAGGATGGACACAGCAAAAGCTGACAGGAGACATTAGAGCAGAGGAAACACAAAGCCAGGTGAAAGGCAGGAGATTAGCAGCAAACCCAGCTGCCTCTGTTGTGCTTTTCTGTCAAGTTTCATGAGAGGAAGGACATTGTGGGAAGGGATCCATCCTGATTTGTGTTGCATTAGATGTGCTCTCTGTCAGCACAGGCCCTCCACAGAGCTGCTCACCCTTCCCACTTATGCAAAGCCTCAGCAGCTGCCACATCCATGTCCTGCTGGAAGAAGAGGAAGAACTCATCCATGGCAGAGATCTGAAAAAGCAAAGCAGCAAAGGAGAAAAGCCTCAGGCTGATTTTTTACCATCCCTGTTGCTCTGGGTGCTGAGGGACTCTGCTCTCTGACCCCTCTCTGGTGTAAATCAGCACCATCTCTGTGACACTGATAGAGCTGTATCACTGCAGGGTCACAAATAAGTCCTCTGGTGCTTCCATTTCAGGATATATTTCCCATTATGATTCCTAAATATATGGACAAGAAAATGGATACACATGCACACACACTGGCTTGCACCTTTCCTCTGCTTTTAGGCACTTTGAGGGCCTGTTCCTCCCCCTGAAAATCAAATAAGGGGTTTGCAACTCCTTCAGCAAGCAGTGCTGCATGTGGTTACTTTTAATGAAAATGTCAAGCACCAGTTCTGCCCAAAAGTGATCTGAACTAAAAACCTCTTTTCTGAGTCAAGCTGAGCAGGACTTGAGGTGTGCACTTCTCCCATCACAAATTATTGCCTGAAATCAGCAAGATAAAGTAGATACCTGATGTGCACTCTTCTGTCTCCCAGAGTTGAGTAAAAAGAGAAAAACTTTGCTTCATTTCATTGCCAACCTGAAAAAAAACCACACCAAAGCCCTGGAAACCACTGAAAGCAGGTACTGCTTTCCACCTGTCATCCCTGCCCTGGTGAGTGGCCCACGAGGTCAGAAATAAACCTCTGGTGTTTGCTGCTGCTGCAGCTCTAATCCATCTGCTCAGTCCTTGAAATGACTCCCATTTCTCTGGGCTCCAGAAGTGCATTTTTCCTCATCTGGCTGGTGGGTGTGCTCCCCATCACCCCAATAGTCCCCTCCAGTCCTTGGGTCCCTCTCAGCAGAGTTATCCTCAACTGTTCATTGAGGAATGAATGAAATTAATTCAGGTTCCACCTATGCGAAATCCTAATTTTTGCTGGAAGAGTTCAAGTAGCTTCAATAGCTTGTTCAAAATAGTCTATCAATTTATAATTCTTTTACCAAGCATATCCTAGTAGATCTGTATTTTGCTTTACAAAAAAAAAAAAAAACCAAAACAAACCAAATACCCAATGACACAGGCAGAGGGTTTCGTCCTAAGGAGGGTCAAAACTATTTTATCTCAGTGGGAAGACAGGCCCGGCCTGGGTAAAATGCAAATTAGCAAGAGTCTTAAACCCTGAAATCAAAAATACACTTCCATTTTCAGAATAACAGACTGATGTAGGACCAGAAGAGTCAACAGAGCAGATGCTGATATTTTAGAAGGCACTATCAGCAAAATATTCCAAATAAAAGCAGGTCTTGCCCATGATGCTTTGTGAAGGCTGACCTAGAACAGAGACTGGACAGAACTAAAGAACAAAGTAGGGATTTATTATCAGGCCTCAATGGATGCACCTTGGGCAGCACAAGAGTCCAGACAGGGCTGCACCCAAGATGAAACAAAATGGTCACAAAATGGACAAGGGGTCTCTCACTTTTTTAAGTTCTGCTCCATTTGCACATTGGAGTTCATTCTCCAATTCCAGCTTTAGCTTATATCCCATCCTGCTTGTTTTTCTCTCTCCAGCCCATGGTGTTTGTGCTCCTGGGCTGAGATTTGGATCATTTGTCCTTGGTGCCCAGCTGGAGCAGGAATTGTTTTGTCTCCCTGCTCTGTGCACAGAGCTCACCATCCCCTTATGTGAAGCCCAGACCCACACACTAAAGCAGCACAGAATCTGAAAAATATAAAAGCTAAAACCTCCATATCCTGGGAGGATGAAGAGAGCCCCCCTAGGAGAGCTCACACATTTGATGAGGGACATTATCTGGGACAAGCACAGGATAACAACAACACAGTCACATTCAGTGACCACAGGATACCCATTACAGAGGTTCAGAGAATATTTTAGGTTGGAATAGACCTTCAAGATCATCAAGTCTGACCCTAAACTTAATATTTCCAAGTTCGCCACTAAGTCATGTCTGCAAGCACTGCATCTTCTGCTTTTTGAACAGCTCCAGTGATGTTTCCTGCCAGGGCAGCCTCTTCAAGTGCTTGACACCTCCCTTGGTGACAAAATTTTAACCTAATGTCCCATCCTAACCTCCACTAGGGCAGCTTGAGGATGTTTCCTCTCATCCTGACACTTGTTACTTGAGCGAAGAGTCTGATCCCCACCTCACTCTCAAAGGAGAGGGTGATAAGGTCTCCCTTGACTCCTTTTCTCCAGACTAAACAACCCCAACTCACTCAGCTGTTCCTCATAAGACTCATTCCAGCACCTCAATGTCAGTCTTGTCCTGAGGGGCCACAAAATCAAAATTATCTCTGAGCAACAGAAATATATAAATATACATATATATTTTTATATTAAAATAAAATCTGTTCATCTGCACAGATCTACTGCTGCTCATCTGTGAAGCTCAGTTGTGACAGATGCAAAATATTTGTGTCTTTTTAATGAGTGAAGGGAAGGGGATTGCCACCTTCAAAGCCCATGGTGGTAAAAGAATGTTTAAACACAGCAACATGAAAGGGAAGATTGATCATTGCATTTATGGACTCACCAGTAGGTCCAACATTCACCCAAAAAAATGTCACTGGTGTCACTACTTGCAGGCTTGAGGAGCTAATTGATGCAGCTGCAGCTGAACTCAGTATTTTTGCTGGCAAAAGAGCCTGAGGTGGTGTTGAATTAGAATCCAGAGGAGTTGCAGGTGGTCTGAGGAGAGATGCAGCAGGAGGTTCACTCCATGAGCACAAAGCAGCCTCAGAATGGAGAGACCCTGTGGGTTTGGGGGTTTGTGAGGACAGGCAAAACCTGGGACACCCCCAGCAACTCCTGGCCTGGAGGATCAGGCGGTGAACAGCTGGGACACCAACACTGCAGCTCGGTGATCTCTCATTTAAAGACATAATCCCCTCTTCATCCACAGCCTGAACCAGAAACTTCTGGTTTGCATTCCCATATTTGCTTCCATCTCCTCTCCATTCCACCATCCCTTTTTTTCCCTTTAAGAGGATTTGGGGGAAATGAAAATTCATGTACTAAAGTGACCCTCAGTGATTCTCTGGATAGATATGGGTCATCTACCTCAGGAGATTCTTCAAAAAATGCTTTATTTTGCGCTTCCCAGATGAGAATTTTACTTAATCTCAATATATGAAAATAATTGTTCTCGTAACTGAAAATTTGGACACTTGAGTTTTTATCCTGTTTTGCAAACCTCACATTAATATAAAAGACAATTTCTTAGAACAGAACACTGTGGTGCCCTATTAAATTTTGCCATCATGTAAAACAATGGATTATCTGCAATCTGTATATTCATACATGCTGTTAGGATCTCTCTTCTCTTGCTTGGTGACTCCTAATTCATGTTAATGTTAATTAATAGCTTTTTTGTACACCTGTCTTTTGGTCTTACAAAGGCATCAATATAAGGAATAAAGATTTTAGGAATCCTTCTAGAGCACCAAAGCATCAGAGCAGGATTTGTCTTTCTTTTCTAGAGTTTTTCCCTAGTGCTCACTCTGAGCTCTGTAGAAGTGGAGTAATTTGATTTTTATATGAATAAATATATATATTTGTATGTTTATATATTATATAAAAATGTAAATATATAAATTATTATTATTACTATTAGTTATTCTTAAAATATTGGGTTTTTATATTTAGAAGCAAAGCACATTATTAATGCTGCACCGTACTGTGAGTTACTACAACAACTTTACATCATCTACAGAGAACTTGATCATTATCACAAAGAGCTGAGTTGAAACTCTTGTAAAGAACTCAGTGTCTAAAGGCTCAGCATCATCTTCCTAAACTCGAAAACACTTAAAAACCAGCATATGTTCAAATAATTTTTAATTCACCAAGAGCAAGCTGAGGAGCTGTTTTTTGTTGATCTGAGTATGTTGAATGCATTCTATATACACTGGAAATTCTTAACATATTTTTACTGCACTGTAAACAATGGCAACTTGTTAATTTCCCTGCCTGTAGTAGAAAGACCATAAAGCCTTTTAGATAAAGAACTTTTTCCTTTTTTTACCTTACAGCACACAAAAAATTGCATTCAATAGTTCAGCTTAGCAATGCTGCAGGAGGACATGTTATGAGAAGATTTCTACTCACAAGACACTAATGCTACACTCATGAAAGAATTATACATAGCAAAGGGAGGAATGTGCAAATTTACTAAATGTTTGTTATTTTGAATGTGTGTTTTCAATCATAAATCACTCCTCACCTAAGAAATTGAGTTTTAAGCCCTAATTTTCCTTAACTAAAGCACTACCTATGGTACAGGCAACAAAAATCTTACAGAAACCACACAAAAACTTATTATATTTGATTTACACTTCTTTTCCCCATCAAAATAATCTTCCTGCTTATACCATTTAATCAGTTAGTGTAGAA
This sequence comes from Zonotrichia albicollis, assembly GCF_047830755.1. Lineage (NCBI taxonomy): Eukaryota > Metazoa > Chordata > Aves > Passeriformes > Passerellidae > Zonotrichia > Zonotrichia albicollis. Next base: position 3,520,760 of record NC_133820.1, read on the forward strand.
AGCAACACTGGAGATGTATGGGTGAAACTTGGGGATATTTGTAAAGAAGCAATATTATATCATGTGTTGAAAAGAATAAGGGTACAGCTAGACATTTCATGATCTTGACTTGACATCTATTTTTTCATAAATTTTTGAAATTAATTTCTGTTCTTAATTACCACATCTCTTCTCTGAAAAAATAGACTTTACCATGCACTGAACGTGTCTTGGGAGACAGAGAGAAAAAAAGGAAAAAAAATTATCAGCAAGAATAAATTTTACAAAAACTCACCATTTCTATCCCTGCTTCCCAGGAGCCACAATGAATCACATCCAGTTGTGTTTCCTAAAGGTAAATTTCCACAAAACCAACATATTATTTAAAGAATAAAATTTGGGGATCAATTAGTTACAAAATTCTTTGTACTACTCCTAAGTCACAATTTCCAGTTTTATGATCTTTAGATGTAGAATTTATTCCTGAAATAGTTTTTTTTTAAATGTTGAGCTCAGCTTTGGCACATTACTGAATACCTTTTCCAAATTCAGTTGATGCACAGAGAACATTTCTGTAGCAAATCCTTGGAAAAGGGACAATAAAAATGCATTACAGTTCAAGCAGAGATTTACAAGCAGAGATAAATTGCAATCAACTTTTAAAAGGAAAAAAAGAAATAAGTGAAACACAACAAATGTCAAGTTTATAAATTTAAGAATTATACATGAGGCAAATAAAAGTCCCTATAAATTCTCCATACCTTCAGGAAGTATTTACCTTAAGGAGGTTATTCCTGGTGAGACAGCCATGCAAACGCAAAAATGGAGCAGGCACTGGAGAGGTCAAGGCCAGAACTGATTCCTGGAAGGAATTCACAACTATTAAAAATTAGAAAAATATTAGCTGTTAGAAAAATGAAGCCCCATCCAGACAATGTTCAGGGAGTGTTTTTTGCATGTTTTCCATGCAAATTGATGTAGGTAAACTAAATTGAAGCCTGTGAAACCTTATCATCACTAAATAGCTTTTATAACACAAAATAACAGAGGTGGTTTTTTTAGCTATCATCCCTTCCAAAATGGTAGAGAAAAACTTCTGTGCATCTGTAAGACAGTGCCTTTATGTTTGAGATGCTCCAGAAATCCAACACTCACTGGTGTCATTATTCACAGGGAGAGAGGGGGCCTTGGTGACAACACACTTGACAGCTGGCTGAGTTGTTAACTGCAATAAAATTATTTGGAACAGAGAGTCCTGATGTTTTTATTTAGTTCATAAAAGACCATTGCTGCAGCAAAGCTTTGAGAATCACTATTTTTTTGCCAAACTATGACACTCTTGAGCATGGAAACATTGAAATACAGAACAAGAAGAGAGTATCTGTTCTTGAATTAAAGCATTTGTGAGCATGAATGAGAATATATATGTGTTTGCATGTATATACTTACACATGTTCTGCATATGCAGACAAATACACTGAATTATTTTCACATGGAGCAGCCAGCTGCAGCTCCAAAATCCTGAATCTCAGCCCAAAACTGAGTGGTGTTCCTGTCACAGAACTCAAATGAAATGCCCAAAAAGAGACCACACCTAATCCAGCTCACAAAGAAGGTCCCAACCACTCCCTCAGCTGCCTGCATGGGAACAGAAGTATTGCAAAACCTTGAAAGTAAGATATAGGGGGGGGGAATAAAATAATTAATTGGAGATGCAAGTTCAAACCTACTGAAAACAAAGAAAATAGTAAATTAATAACTTTTGTCATTTCTAATTGAGTCAATGCCATTAATTGTAAGGGAATTAAAATGGGAAGGTGATAATGGGTGTTGGAAGAGAATAAAGTGCACCAACCGAAATCCTTGCTTCACCTTGCACAAATGTTTTTTTTTTTTTGTAGTCTTCATGTGCTGAATTTTTGTAGTTTAAAGTGAAAATATTCTGAATTACTGAACTTACACTCGAAACTGCTTTTCCAACATGTGATGTGTGTCCTGCATAAAGTTCTAAGCTCCAAGACCCCAGCACTAATGAATTTTTTCCCATGATTATTTGAATTACTGTTTGGGGTTCCAAAACTTGGAGTGACTCCAACTTTGGTGAGTTTGATATAAGGGAAAAAATATGAAATATCTGCTCTTCCAAAGCCACAAGCACATGGAATATTTTGCTAACATGCTCTGTATTTTTGGGTGGACTTTGCACTAAATATATTGAGGATAGACCAGCCAATCCCAACCTTTCTCATTATCACTTTCTAGATCAGAATGAGAATTCCATGAGTCTTTAGATATCCCTTTCATGGATTTAACTCAGGTTTCAGACCACTGGAATCTTGTCAAGAGAAAAATTTCAAGTTCCTCAAACTATACCTGGCTCTACTGACACAGGTTGCACCCCTAAATGTATTTATGGATCTTCCTGGAATTTGTTCTGGTCAATTTGACAAGCTCCAAACTGAAAGGCAAAGTCTACCTGCCAGGACAGTCCATTCTTGCCATCCCATAAATTTTTCCATGTATCTTACAGCCATATAACCCAAAAAAAAAATCCCACCTTAACATCTAAAATTAGGACTCCATGTTCCAATCTTGGTGATTTGACAGAACCAATCCATTCTCAAACTTGGTTTAGTGAAGATCAGCATGGAAATTTGAGAATTCAGGGACTGAAGGGTTTTTTTTCCTTAAGTATTGGAATTCTGAGTCAGACAGCATTCCCCAGGTTACAACAAGATCACCTCCCTTTCTGCTGAGCTATGTAATGACATGAGAAGCCTGATGAAGAGAGAAAGATGAATTCATGAAGTACCAAAACACATATTCCATCATGCACTAAAAAATGTTCATGCTTTTGGACTCAAGTCATACCATATTAGGCAAAATATTTAACTTTTCTCGTGGGAAAAGCAGATCTCTCTTCTGTCCCAAAACTGTATGGTTTTGTTTGTTTGAATAAAGGAAGTGTTAGCCAATATCTCTGTTAAAGATAAAAATGATTGAAAGTAATTTTTGCCATTTGTACATACGAATGGTGTTTCATTTTAAGCTCTTCTAGAGTTCGCATCCTTCAGATTCCATGAAATTCCATGTCCAAATCTGTTACAAAGGAGCGGCACATTATAGTTAAGTTCTAATTCCTCACCAGTGGTGGCTACCCAAATCTCCCTAATAATGTCTTCATTAAAATAAGAACTGTCTAATTAAAAAAAAAAAAAAAAAAAAAGGTGGAGGGAAACCTCTTGTTTTTCTGTTTTGCTTTCATTGAGTTAAGGTTCACGTAAAAGCAATTCTAAAATAAAATTAAATTAAAAAATAAAGAGTCATTTGGGAAGTCTGCAGACACTACTATTAAATCTTCTCTTCATTAAAGTCAGCAGATCCTCTAAGGAATTTTTTAATGTACAGAAATTATATCTAGCATAGGTTGTTTGATAAAATAACACAACAAGCTCACGTTAATCACAGAAAGAAAATCAGGCTGACCACTCACTACTCACAGCAAACTGGAACATGCTGAGAAACTCACTTCTCTAAAAATGAGCCCACTGGAATTTTCATATCTGCAAAGATGCACTTTTAAAAATGACAACTGGATAAAACCTGCATCATTGGAGGCATCTGAGCTACTTCTGTTGTGTTACTTTTCTCCTAAATATTGGCTGCAAAATACTTCATAAGCAGACAGAGAAAAAAAGAGCTGTGTCAAATTCAATATTAAGGAACACCTTCATAATAATTATTTTCTTCATAAAAGTTGGTATGCATGTTTTAACTGACTTTTCTCTGTTTTTCAATATTTTCTTGCTTCTGCCTACATCTGCAACAAATTTGGCACATAATGTTCACAGCTTTGTATAAGGCTCGGGTGCCTTGTATTCACACTGATGGAGTATATGATTGTGTACAGATGCTTGTTTTCCTTTTCCAACTAATTTTTCTTTCCTATCCAGACTGCTTCTGGCAGTGTTTAAAGTAGAAGAGGGGCTGAGAGGTGAAACAAGCTAAAAAGGCCAGAGTCTTGGGAAGAATTACATGGTGTGTATGTGAAATAAACATTTGCAAAGGCAGCAATTTGCTGTTCAAAAAGAAATTAAAAACTGCCCAGTCCTATTTACATACCTTGGGAGAGTGTGTAGGATTCAGTCACCTGAGCAGCTGACAGAGCTTGGATTTCACCATGTCCTAGTGCAGGGCCTTCAGCTCCCTCTGTTAATAAATAATTTTAAATTTTACTGCATTTTTATGTTATTGATGGGATAAAGAATTTATGAAATTCAGATGAGCTGGACAGAGCACCAGTCACACCAACTGCTGGATGGGTTTGGGACAGGAGGCAGCCAAAATCCCCATCCTGGCAGCATCCCTCTGTCACACCTCTGTGTCACACGATAACTTGTGGAAATGCTGAAAGAATGAATAATGTTATGAGTTTGGATTTAATGCCAGAGAACTTATGCTAGCAGGCAATTTTGGAGAGCAGGGTGCTGAGAGCTGTGTTGTGTTTTCAGCATTGCAACAACTTGTCTCAGCCCTCCACAAAAGAGGCACAAATTTTTCCACTCATCACTTTGCTTAGAACAAGGCCTTGAACAGAGAAAATGTGAAATCCCAGAACTGCAATTCTGTTTCTGGGTCCTACCCAATCTGGAAGTTTAGAATAACCAAGCTCAAATTTCCAGAGCCTCACTGTTCTAGGGTGCCCTTAATTTCAATGGATTAGATCATGTGAGGATTGCCAGAACTTCAGAAGTTCCTGGCGCTCTTAAACTAAAGACTTAAATAACACAGTCCAAAACAAAACCTAAGTGGGGAACACCAGGCAAACCCCACAAATCAGGCTTTTACAACACTGTCTGGATGTTTCCCATCTGCAAAAAGGACAGCAAAATCCTATCCCAAGGCAAGATTACCATCAGATATTTACTCAGACTGTGGATGAAGGAGGCTGTCTCCAAACTTTTATGAAATTAGTTGTCCCAAGGAGAAAGGGAGTGAGGCACATTGTGAGATGCCAAGCTTGCTATTTCACAAACCTCCTTACTTTCAGAATCATTTTTTCAGAATAATTTTCCTTCTTGCATTCTCAATTTAGCTCTGTTCGGCTTTCATGGAAAGCTGCTACCTTAGTCAGAGCATGGAAAAAATTATCAGCACTACATTTTTATTGCCTTTTTTTTTTTTAAATTTACACAAACTACACATCTGGCTGAAGCTTTCATTTCAATTATTAGGTCTCCACAGCTTCCTGTAAAGAGAACAAAATTCTTATTCAGGCCAGAACTTGTCCAGCAGAGTTCAAACTCTAAAAACAATTCCAGCCAAGGTCAAGGAATACAAAGTGAGTCTATGAAGGCAGGTTGCAAGGAAGTCAGTAGATCTGAAGGTGATGGATGACATCTATAGGTACCTGTCCTCTGGTTACTCTTGGAAGAACAAGTTTATATCACACTTGTCAAAGATGAAGCCTTAGTTTAAGGAGTTCATGCTAATCAGGCAGTGACTGACATTCTCCTTGGGTCTCCTTCCAGAAAAACTCCACCTGAATCCGAGACACTGAGGAATCTCAAATGAGGAGAAATTTGTTTGGTGCTTTTCACTGACATTTGTTCTGTAACAGCTAATTTTGTGCTGATCATTTTACACCAGCAGGTCACCCCTTTGCCACAGGCCTGCTTAGGCTTTGCCACTGTTTTCACAGAGAGTCAGACATCCACAGAAGCTCTCAGATTTCTTTTGGAGCCATCAGTTCTCTGTCATTCCCTGAATCACCATATCCCTGCTCCTCACAGCCTTCTCCTGAAACCTGGATCTGCTCTGCAGAAGGACATGGGCTGAATGTGGTGCATGGATCTAACAGATGTGATCTAACCTACCTGAATAATTACCTCTGCTGAATAAGTAAATACGGGGTAATCTGAACTGGGGGACCAAAGTACCTCCATACTTACCACACCATTTCACTTTCCAGTTGTGATTAGCATCAACACCATGACAGTGAAGCCTCACGTTCTTTGATCTTGTTTTTCTCCAAAATCGATCCTAGCACAAGTTACAAAACATTTAAATAGCAATATTACTCTATTTTGGCAAAAATCTGTTTGTACACATAACAAATCCACCTTGGTAAACACATTCAGTATTCTGTTTTAAATGGAATAATTTATTTCCAAGTCACAAAGTGATGGACCAGATTTATGCAGAGTCATACATCGTCACACCTTCCCTGTCCTACAAATATGAACAGGTTTGACTGCCTTGGGGTCTTTCCCAGCTTTTGGAATCCTGAGGTGCTTTTCCAAGACTGAATATTCCTATTGACTCTGTTCCTGCAGCTCCTGGATGTTGCTAGGAAGCCATGAGTTCAGCTTCTTGTGCTGCCCTGATTTAATCCAGATAATATTTCCACTCCCTTATGAGGTGGAATTACTTAAAGTTTTGTTTTCAGAGAGGGTGGTTTGTGGGTTTTTTCCTTCTTGTTTAAATATGAGTTTGGTCATCAAAACCCCCCACACTCTCACTGAATGAAATTACTTCTGATTTAGGAAGAAGTGAACACACACAAGGAAAGACACACATCTGGAAAATACAGGAAATGCAATTCAAGTGCTCTGAGTAGGTGGTTCAAGTTACTTTTCCCAGGTAATTATTCTCCTGCTCCCCTTCTGCTTACAGACATTCAAGCACTTCATAGACTTAGAATAGAAACAGAAGTCTTTTCAGCCTGTAAATAAGCATGCAAACCTTCAATTTGCTACGTGTGCTGAGAAAGGATCTCTGCTTTCATTGCAAAGGAAGGCAACTTCTACCTGGTTTGCTTGAAAACAAATTTATGTCTTCTGGTGCTATGAGTTACATAGAGCCCAATTTGAGCAATCTGTCTCCTGAGTTTTCAATCTGCCAACTTTTCACAGCACTTTCATTGCCTTTGAATTTGTGTATCCTTAAGAAATTTACCTAATCCATTACAAATTTCAGTTGTAATAGCTATGCTACTGCAGAGAGAGTGGGTACATGTGCACACCTTTGGCAATTTGCAGTGTAAATTGCCATTTTTCAGTAAATGCAAGTCTGTTTTCCTACCAGTGAAAATATCTTCATTCAGATTTTCAGCCTCTTCATTTCCTGGAATACTGAGGCTTAATGGTATCTCACCCTCCAGAGCTCCCAAGTTCCAAGGCATGCATCAGGAAGAATAATCATGTTTGCCTTAAGCTTGAATTAAACATTTCAGTTCACTCTTAAAAATGTCAAGTAATTAGAAAGTAGTCCCAGAAATCAATCTGAATTTCAAAATAATTCAACAGCTGAGGTGTGGCAGAGGCAAAACTTTGTACCATGGAGCTTTGCTCTGTATCATTACTTGAACCCTGAGCCTAAAACACATCCCAGAGCTGGATTGTGTCAATCTTAGTCCAGGCACCAGCAAAGGAAGCTTGTCCTTGTTAAGGAAGGCTTTCAATCTTTGTTACAGTCACAATTAAGATAGGGTGATTAATTAAGATAACCCAGGGGTGAAATTTTGCCTTTGCTGATTCATCTTGCCCCAAGAACCAGCAGGAAATTAATTTCTCCATCCAATTTTGCTTCCCCCACAAATGTATTCCTAAATTTTTTCTTGCAGCCTTCCCTTCCCAAAGGCAGGGATCTCTTTCCCTTTACAGTGGCATGGGGATAGAACCTTCTGTCATTTCTTTGCCATTGGCAGGGAGCTGGCTCAGAAATTAGGATGGAATTTGGCATTGTTCCCCTTCCCCCTCTGGGACTAAGCTGAATTGAGTTCCCCTGCTTCTGCAGGGAACAAGGAAATCAAGAAGGGATTTTCTCTCAGTGCCTCAGATAAACATCAGACAGGAACTCCCAGTCTCAGCATCTGGCCTTTCCAAATGAGACAACCATTAGGTCAAAAATCACTCTCAGCAGTGCCTTCCAGAGTGCCAGCCATGCTCAAGAGTTTCACAAGCAAAGGGAAGAGACAGGTTAAGAATCCACCACAAATTGACCACAGTCTCAAATCCACATTCATCCTGAAGCCCCAGTTTCCCATTTTTTGTTGGCCTCCTGGTTTCTGAATTTGAACTCTCTTCAATCACAACATGATCCTAAATAATTCGCTAGCAAGAATGAAGCTGCTTGAAAATAAGAACACGCCTGCAATTTCTTTCACATCTTGTCTCAAAACCATCATTTCTTTTAGCAATAGCTGTATTTCAGGAGTTTTTATCTTTTTTTTTTGGTTTTTTTTTTTGTTTGTTTGTTTTTTGTGGCTTCCTGTAGTTGCCATTGATTAAAATTCAAAGCATAAACCAATGGTGAATATAACCATGCAGGATTCTTAGGATGTCATGGGGATGGGTTTTCTCTCAGCAATTTCTTTAGGAGCTCACAGATCCCCAACAGCTCCAGCTCAACATCTGCTGGTCCTGCAGCTCCACAAAGGAAGTACCAACCCTATGCCAACAAAAACATCACTGCAGAATCAAATACCTGGTTTAATCACCCCACCAAGGAACAGCAGAGCTGTGCATCTAAAACTGTTCTCTCAGTATGAACAGGAGATTCTCAATACATTTCATGTATATTTAACTCACCAAAATATTCACAAGCAGGCCAATTTTTAACTCATAACTTCCTAAAAGGTTTCAGGAAACTGGAGAAGACTGTCATTGGTATTTGCTTTAGCATTCATAAATGCCAGAACATACCTAATCTTCATTCCTAATATTTGGGAAATGCCTTTGCAGATCCAGCTTGGATCTGTGCGTTGGAAACTTCGCATTGAAAATCCTGCCTCTATTTCTTTCTATTTTAACACTGACCTCTGATTGTATATAAATGCAAATATAAAAAAAAAAAGAGAATGTTGAAAAATAAATGCAGAAGGATAATAACATTTTAAATAAATTATTGAAATTGTATTACCTTTCTCAAAATCAAATCTTATTGAATGTCTGTAAAAATAGCTGTATTTAAAGCTGACTGTGCTAGCTAAGATATTGCTGAATGCAGAACTATTTTACTGAAGACTCCATTTGATCCAATTCATGGTCACACAGAGGCCAACACTTGAAATCCCACTCACTTCACAGGGACTAGAACTCAACTTTCTTAAAATGTCCATATGATCCCTTAAACTTTTTACACGAATATTTTTCCAGAAATCCCTTTTAGCATTCAGCAGCAAGTGCTATGAGTTGTGTAAAAGGACTAACTGGAATTTTAAGACTGATTTTTTTTTTTTACCTTTTCAGTGAAGGTAGGATGACAGATTGATTTTATCTGTCTTTCAACTCCGGTCTCTGTGCATTTGCACATTATTATTTGCTAACATCCGGAAACGAGCTGCAAGAGGCTATTTTCCATATATGAAACAGCAGAAATTTCGTTCTTGGCCAAAGAATCCCCAGCCAGTGCTGGTGGCACTTCAGAATCTGCTCAGCCTGTGCATGTCCACAGGCAAGGAGTGGCTGATGTCACCCTGGGAGAGCTGCCCTTGTCATTGAGCCGCTCCTTATTCCCACTGTGCCCTGCCATCAGCTCTGTCCCCATCCCGCCAGGTGTGTTTGCCTGTCAACAGCAAATTAGAGCTGGGCTTTTCCCACCCCAGCCTTTTCTTCAGGCCTCCCTTTAATTCCAGTAGTGGCCATTAGAAATGTCACTTTGTGCTCCCTGGCTCCCTGCCAAGGATAACTCCTGCTCTGCTCAGTGCAGATGATATTAAAGGTGCACTCTCTCATGACTCTGGTGAAAGCAATCCCTGCTGGAAAGCCCCAGTTTGCTCCGAGCTGCCAACAGCCCACAATGGGAGGCATGCTGAGAGAGGGAACACACAAAAACAAAGGGGCAGCCCCTGCCAGCAATTAAAGCACCCCAGGCTGGGCATGGCTGGCAGGCCAGAACAAAGGCTGGCTGCCACCGTGGTGGGGCCAGGCCTGGAAAGTGCCATCGCAGAGCACTGCGTGCTTCCCTCTGGGGTTTGTCTTCTGAATGGAAACCACTGTGCCTCCATCCCTCAATTTAAGAATGGGAGAAAATTGCCCCTTCCATGGCAGACCCACTGATCTAATTGCCATTTATAAGAAAGCCAAGTGACAGTCACTGATGCAACATTAAGACATCCTGAATGTAATTCCTTCCCACAGCCAGAGAGGAAAGAACAACAGAAACAAAAAGTGCCAGCAAGATCATTTAATTTGCATCCCTGCTTATTGACATTTCCATAGCAACTTCATTAGGAAGTCATTCATTTTAATTCTCCTGCTTGTTTTGTTCACAAATTCCTGCTCAGTCCTCTTTCCAGTGGTGGTAATTTGCAGGAAAGGGGTTTTTTTTCTTAGTACAAGTCAAAGAAGTCACTCAGAAACAGACTGACAAGGTTTGAGGAGCTACATTTTTCACTAAAAAAAAAAAAAAAATAGAAAATAAGGAATGCATTTGGTTTACCTTGAGGGAATATTATGCAGATCATGATTCATGGAGGCATTTAAGCACATGCTTCACTCCATCCAAGGCAGGGCTTTAACTCACTTGACTTTCACCTGAATAGGCATCACATGAGCCAAAAAAGGTTCTTGAATCAGGGCTTTAAAACATCTGTCAATCATCACTTACTCTACAGGTCTATGAAGTATTAATGCACCGAGGCCAACACAATAAAAAAATGAAGCCAATAATGTACAAACTGTTACAGGCAACTAAAGTAACTCAAAACATATGGGTTTCCTCATGATCATAAAGTCACTTTTAGTTTTTGTGTAGAGTGTATGCATCAAGGCCTTTCCTCTCTCCTGTTATTTGAGTATCTTGGTAATCATCCCACCTGAAAATGCCACATAAAATTCATAGGCCTTTTTAAGCCCCTTGGGCTAAAGTCAACATTTGATATTGGAAAGGAAACCTAAATCATCTTCTCTGGAAAGTCTTTCACTTGTATTTATTTTTTTTTTTCATGATTGTACTAAAGAGCTAAAAAAGTATAATGGAATCACTGAAAATTTCCTATAAAGAAATCCTATAAAGGGCAGCCCTGCAGAGAAATAAACAGCAATGCAACTAATGCAGTTTCTCTCTGAATTTCTCCCACAGTCTAAGATGAGGAAACCCAAATTCTTTCCCCAAATGATTTAGCTGGGAACAGACTCAAGTTAACAGATGGCAAAAGCCAATCTCATTACAGGACAAAACAGATAAAAGCAGAAGTCCAGTATGTGAAGGATAAGGAGAAAACATAAATGAAGATATTGAAATGCCCCTGCCAACCGCCTACTGCATGCAGACCAGAGAAATATCTGCAGATCTATATTTTATATAAAAACCAACAGACACCTGATTTTATAGCAAAGTCCCATAGTTTTAAGTCTGTCTGTCTTATTTGAATATAAGTTCTTAAACCAGCTGAAAAGGAAAAGGAAATGTAAGACATTTATTGATCTAACACAGCATGAGAATACAGGATATTGTGAGAATTGTTGTTACTTTTGAGATATGCAATCAAGTAAAAAATGTATTCAGGTGACTGCTATAAATGTGGAGTTTTGTGCTTTCCCATTTTTCCACACCTTGTGCTTTCTCAAGTATAGCATTTAAAGAGGACGAGTTCCTAACCTAAAGTACCACAAAACTGTAAATCAAATACTTCTGAGGAGTTGCAGTGAGATTTCTCCTGAATCAGAGATGGCTTCAAATAGAAGGATTCCTATCCAGACCAAACTAACCTATTGTTACTAAATTAAATCTCTTTACTTATGTACAACCATCTCATTCATTTTTGCTTTAGGTGCTGCTCCTATGAGAAAATCTTAGGAAAAGAGATTTCTCCCACTCCTAAGATGCACAGCACATGTTGCTTTGTGCTGAATGTGTGAACATGGCACTGCTGAGCTCTTTCAAAGAGCACATGCTAACACCTGAGGATTTCTTGGAGCGCAGCTACACAGAAAACTCCAAAATACCATCCCAGCAGAGTTCTCCACCTCCTCCACTTTCCCTGAAAATGCTACTGCTAAAAGATTGCTTTAATATCTCTGCTTTGATTTATTAACACTCTGCCATCCCTCATAACTGCCTTGTTATGATTCATCCTGCCTTCCCAACATTCCATCAGTCACACCAGCCCAGGGTGCAGCTGCATTTCCAGCAGAGATTTGCACAGAGGGCACCAAATTTCTCAGCACCAGAACCCAGGATGTGCCCCTCGTGCACATTCCACTCGTGCTGCAAGGTCACCAGGAGCAGGGGGGCTGCTGCTCCTCTAACAAAGAAGAGGGGAAAAAATTAAAAATCCAGGCTGCCCTGGGACAAGGCCACTTGTTTTCGGCACTGTGACAGAGTCTGACATTTATGTGATGTCAGTATAAACTGCGTGACATTATTCTGTGACACACCATGGCACGCAGCAAGAATTTATGTCCACGTCTGACATAATCTATGGGCTTGGTATTAAGCTGGGAAAAATAGACACTGCTGATCCTTGTTTGGATGTGATGGCCCTGGTGAAGGTATTTCCTGCCTTGTAGCACTTTTATCACTAATTGTGACAGTTGCTGTTCAAAGGGCAGCTTGCATTCAGAAAAAATTGTCACAATTGTATCTCTGATACCACGTTTTGGCCATTATCAGTGAATAAAAGCTGATTTTTCTGTGGAAATCATTAGCCTGGAAGAACAAGGAGAAAAAAACCAGATGAATGATCAAATGAAAATTTAAAAGAGTTAATTTTGTCTCCAAGGAAGTCTAGGTGTCAGAAATGCAAGTGAATAAAGGCTTCCAAGAACAGCATTTTATGCAGTTTTTAGAACTTTCTCTTGCAAAATGGAAAAAATTGCCAAACAATTAAATCTCCACTTAGAAGAAATAAAAATTTAGCTGTTATGGAATTAAAACTTCATTATGAAATTTTTAATCTTTAATAAAGCTATATACTATACAAACAGTAAGAAAAAAATGTAGAAAAAAAGTACTCTAAAAAATATTAAAAATCTTGAAGCTTACTGGTTTTAGCCATTCTCCTGCAGAAAATAAAAATATCTATCTTAGTTAAATTTTCCGCAAAATGCTTTGCCTTTCACAAGATTTCATTTCCTAGTAGAAGGCACTTCAAATAAAAAATTTTCAATCACTGCTTGGAATTTATAGGCTTTGACAAACAGTATTTATCTTGTACTTCAGGTTTCTGTGTCAAGAGCCACCATGACACAGATGAGCAATAAAATAAACAGTGTTACTTCAGAATTGATCTTGGTTTTACAAAGATTTACAGATTGTTAGTAATTTTCCAACAAATCCATCTTTCACATAGAAGTTTGAAACATTGAGACTTCTAAGCAGTGCCAGCTGCTTTGAAAAACACATTTTGTGATCCTTTAAATTTAAAGGCTAACAAAGTACAGATTCTGGGAGGAGGAGAGCAGGGAGGGAGCTTCTGCCCTCTCTCTAAGCATGGATTATTGCAAAAAAAAGGTGTTAGGATGGGTCTCACAGCAGTGGGAAAGGGGAAAAGAGAGGGCAGACTAACAACTGGGACAGTGTTGGGTCAAAATCCTTGAGTGACATCCTGGAGGGACATGGTGGCATTTCCCTGTGAGCCTGGTGCAGGATGGTGCCCTGCTAATCAGGATGTTCATTAACTAATTACTTCAAAAGAGTAAGAAAAATAATTAGTGAAGCCTACTGGAAAAAATAAATTGATAGGGAAAGAAAAGCTGCAACAAATTCTTTAATGGTGATGATAATTCAAATTGCCCCAAAAAACTGGAAGCACACTTCTTCATTGTTAGAAATTTTCCCATTTGAACTTGATAGTTTTTAAATTTGAAAGTACTCTAATTCAAATAAGATTCATTTAAGTCACAAGACACTTGATTTGTGAAACAATCAAACAAAAACAAGTAATGGCACCTTCTTAATTAGCTAAATAAGTATTTTCTTTTTACTTTACCTTTCTGTCTTCTTGGAGCTGTGGTTGGAGAACCAAGGCCTGGCCCATGTTGTTTTCTCCAAGAGCACATTGTACCAAAGATAAAACCCCACAAATTCTGTTGAGAAGAAAAGCTGAGTATTTATTTTGATTTTTCTGGCTCCTGCTGTATGTTCTCAGCACTCAGGACTGGCAGGCAGTGCAGTCCATGGTGCAGGGATGAGGGGATCCTTTATGTCATCCTGAGTGACAAGAATTTCTGTTATCCAGGTTGGACCTTTTGATCTCACCACAGCTCTGTGTAAACCTCAGGACTTCCTTCACACAGACAAAATCAGAAAAACAAAATAAACCCCAGTTCCATCTCTATTTTGTTTCCAGTGAACTCTGCCTGTTTAAAGAAGAGATGACTGTTTTCCCAGAAAAGAATAAATATTCTGCTTGGAATTTATTTACTTTTAGGTGATATTGGCAGAGAGATTTTGCCTGTCAGTTGAAATTTCCATATGAAACACTAGAAAAATTAAAGACTTCTTTACCTTAACCTTATTCCTACCGTGAAGTGAAGAAATGTGTCTGTAAAGACACATTCTTAGTAAAAATCTGAGTTAAGTACTGGAAAGACACCAAAGTTACCCAAACACCCTCTCTTTAGATGTCTGTGCTTCTCAGACTCATCAAGCTGTTTCCTTCTGTATTTCCTGGCACACCAAGGCAGAAATTGAATTGCCTCTCTTCCACTTGGAAAGCAAAACCCCACAAAAGTTTCTATTTTAATAGAAACCCTGTCCCTGTTGTGCCCAGACTTCAATGAGAAGCCCCTGACACCCGATCCAGCCGTGGTTAAACAGACGGGGCAGGATGGGCCATGCCAGAGCCCGGAGTCACCAGGAGGAACCTGATTCCCTTTGTCCCTGGGTGCCATGGGCAGCTGATGTCATGGAATGCCTCTGAGGAGGAATAATACCATCAGCACTGTTTATTTAATTAGCAACCAGGGTAAAACCCTCCTAATGCAGCTTGATCAAGGGTCAGCTCCAGGGGCCTTCATCCGAGCCTGGGTAGCCTTCAGTGGCTGAGGCTTAATAATAATCTCTAGACTTCAATTTCCTACTAATAAAGGGTAATATAATGTAGGGTAAGCCCTCTTATTTGTTCAGATCTTTTTAACCACTGAGGAGCTAATATGCAACAACTGAACAAACAGTGGCCACACAGGTTTCATTTTTAAAAGCACAGATGACCTCTGATGAAAGAAATGATCAGTCAAGCTCTCAGGCAAGGATGGAAAGCCAGCTAGAAAATGCATTCTCTCTTTTTTTTTCTTTTCTTTTTTTTTTTTTTTACTGTGCACCAAAAGAAAAGTTACTTTTAAATAATCACGTATGATATCAAGTGAAATTGCTTGTGGAGTTATTACACTACAAAACTTTCAATGAATTTGCGTTCTAGGGTCCTGATGAACATCACACGTGTATTTTACTAACTAGAGTCTGTGGAAATCCCTGCAGTTGTTACCTTTCATTTGTGATGCAGCTGCTGAAGCCTGAACATTGTCTCTGTACAATTCTAATTCCACCTAAGCTTCACTGTGTTATTTACTGCCACACACACTATCCCACATATCTGCCAAAGTTCAATCTGCCTCAGGAAACTCCTGCCTATGCAGCTCAAACACAAAATATTTTTCGCATTACAGAAAAAAACATAACTAAACTATGATTTTGCTCTTTTTTTTTTAATTATTTTAATTCCAAACTCTAGATACTGCAGTAGCCCCCAGATGTCAGGGCCAATTTCAGCACAAATGCAAGACAGCAGAGATTTGCCCAACAAGCCAGCTTGCTGGAGGGGGGAAGTATTTCTCTTTAATCCTGGATTTTTAAGAATGTGTTCCAAATTTTTTTTTCTTCTTGAAACTTGTGGGGTTTTGCTTCCAGTACACCCACAGGTGTCTGAGTTTAGCTTGCAGTTCTTTGCTTGCCAACCATTCTCTGCCAACCTCCTGCCTCCCCTTTCCTCTTAATTTGCCACCTTCTAATTTCCCTGGGTGGCTGCTCTGCCAGCACCTCCCTCAGGGGTGACCCTGATTCCCACTTCAGAATTTTAATCCACTGAGTCTTTTTCTCTGGTGGGTGATCAATACTGAGAGTCAGATTTATGTCCCTCTAAATGTATTAGCTATGAAATAACCATTGCTGTATTATCAGCAAAGAGGTGCAATAAAAACAATGCTATTATGGTTTTATCCCTTTCTGACCAAAACAAATTTGAAGACAAAGTTGTTAAAATCAAATGTTGAAAATAATTGTAAATATGCTGTAGTATTTTATCTACACAATTCTTTTTACCTGTGCATTGAAAGAAAGAGAAGCAAATTAAAGAATATGGGCTCCAGTGAACAGGAAATGTAAATCCTATTAATGCTTATAGGAATTACACCTACACATTTAAAGGGCAGTATAGAAGACCTTTAAATTGATTAGCTAACAAATGGCTGTAAAATGAGAATAACTTTTTTTTCAAGCACTCCATGACTCTACTTCAAACTCCACATTTCATGGATTTTACAGCCCAGGAAGCAGAGCTTGTAAAGGTTATAAAAACGTGAACAATAGAGAACAATTGAAAATAAGCACAAAAACTTAGTGTTTACCAAAATAATAATAATCATCATCACTAAAAACTATGGTTAATTCAACATCAATAAAATAGGTGACAATATGGCTGTAATCACCAGGCAGGGGAACTGTATTGGATAAATAGGGAAGCTCTGGTGGTAGTAAAGTAACATAAAACACCTACTTAAAAGGCCAAAGAAATGATACAGCAGCAAAGCAACGGAACATCTCTGAGAAACCTTTTGAGAAGTGCAATATTGGTGCAAACAGCAAAAATCCTGCAGCATGTGAGAGAGAGGGAGAAGAGACAAAGGGGTGAAATAATATCAAATCTCTTAAATAAGAAAAACATGATCTGAAGGAATCTGATGAAATTCAGTGACTCTGACAACCTCATCCCTAATTTTTCCTGCAAAGTTCCTCTAATGGTGCAGAATTCTCAGCATTCTATTCTCATTCTCCCTTGAGGCAACATAAGAAAGATTATTTAGGATATTGGCAGGAGCAAATGCCTTGCCAGTTCCTTCCAAAAAAGTTTGATTGCAATGAATCCTGACACAGTGAGAATGTAGATTATTTCAGATAAAGTTATTGACAAGGTATTTAAGGGTACATGCTCTCTTCAAACCTTTTGATAGCACAGTAGTTTGCTTTCTGTTCATGCATTTCATACAAGTTTTTTGTTATCAGCACCACCCATCTCTCATCCCAACCCTCCTCTTTCATATCTTCTATTCCTCCATGCCATGGATTTCTGGTCTTCATTCTGACTGGTTTCTACAAAGGCATTATCAATATTTTTTCCTCTCATCTTCAGATTGGCACCATTTCTGGTAAGTGACCTGCAGCTGGATTTCCACCCTCAGCCAGCAATGACGGAATAAAAGTTTTACATCACCTCCCATCCTTCCAGAGCTCCTAAACTCTTTCTGCTTCATTTTTCACTGTCATTGGCATGGCCTAGACAGTGACTTGCTAGATTGGAAGAGATTGCATTGCAAATTAATAAAGAACTAGCTAAAGTAATTAGCTAAGGACTGATTGCCTCCTATGTCCTCAAATGCTGTAATCAGCCTTCAAAAGCCGGCACAAACAACATCAAATCATTGTAATACTTGGGAAAAGAAAAAAAAATCTCTAATAAAATAACCCAACTAAAAACCCCAGGCAGTCTTTTCTCAGTCCTGCTTAATAAGCTACAAATTTATTCCTTGACAAAAAGAAAATCCTATGATCACACAGAAAATGTGGGAATTAAGTATTTACTTGTAACAAATGCAGGATGTTTCTTACATGTAATATTTGTACATACAAATACCATTATCCTTGAGTTGTGCAGGTCAAAGAGGTGTCCAGGTTAAAATATCCTGTGCAATTTGGACTGCAAACCTCTGCTTTTCAAATTGTTGACTCTCTGCAATGCAAAATGAAATAAACATGAACTCTTTATCCTGCATTGCTTGCACAATCAGATCATTAGATAATTAAAACAACAAAAGACATGCTGAAATATTGGCTATAGATGTAAATCAATTACTCCAGCAGCAATTACTTTGGATCTAAATTAGCCAGGGTTATATGGGAGATATATAATATTCAATTTGCTGTATGACTCTGGCACAAATCCAGTCAGCAGCAGCAGCAAACAAAAGTCACCACTTCTCATTCAAGGTAAGGAACAACCCAATCACTCTCTGCTGGTGACTCCAGCTTTAAAGCAAAGATGTAATTAGTGCTGCAACAAGTTATGGCATGGAAAGAAAATTGTCCCATCACAATTGGACTCAGAATGAAAAGAGCTGACCAGAAGGCAGAATGAGAACTGGGATCACAAACCCTTCCAGGAGAAGACAAAGTGAGGGAGGGAAGATTTCTTTCACAAGTGTTTTCTCTATTTTGAAGAACTCCATCTATTTGCCCCTGGCAAAATTCACTGCAACATTCATATTTCGTTTTTTTCCAATCTAAACATGTGCTACATTTCTTATGCCTTTCCAGGATCTGCTACCTGGCCCCCAAACCCCTCAGTCCCTGCCCTACTCAGGGCAAAGCATGGGAATTTTTAGATTAGTGATGCTCAGGGTTCTGTACATTGTGAGGAGCTTTGGACAGCATTTTTTGTTGTTAAGGAGGACCTTACACAGGCTGTGCTCTGGAATTTTCAGAGGAAGATTTGCATTGTCACCTGATTACAAAAAAATACTTAAAAACCTTAGTCCACAGCTACACAAAAATATCTTTGCTTTCTCAGCCAGTCAGCCAGATTTGGCAAGGCTCTGGCACACAGCCCAAGTGCACCAGGGAAAATCTTCACGTTCAAGTTCACTTTGCATGGTGAGAACTGCACAATGAATGGGTTTTGATCTCTAAAAGCAAAAAACACAACCCAACTGCAGCTCTAGGAGCTCTGAAGTTTGGTTGATGTTACTCCTTCCCCAGAAGGAGAAGTCTCTGTAAGTGACTGCTGAGATCACAATCCTGAGGTACAGCTGGCCATTATCAGGGCAGGTAAAATACACTCACATCAGTTGTAGGACATGTAAAATCTCTCCCATGTCCACAAGCCCTTCCAAAAGCTATGTAATTTCAGAGAAATTAATTTTTGTGTCAGGCCAATGCAAATCTAAAGTCACAGTCAAACCTTTACTTTTTGGTGGGAAGCCCAGTGGAGCCAATATGAAGTTTCATTTTAATTCCCTCTCAGAGAGAGAGGATGCGGGGGAAAAGGGAAGAGTTGGGGTCTATGGTCCAGAGGAAATAAAGGTAATAAAATCCTACAAAAGGAGATGGGTAATAGCTGCAGCTCATCAAAAAGAAAATTGCCCAAAATACCATAAGTACTTCTAAGAAAACCTCAAATCCCCCTTAAGAACTTAAAATAGGACAAATCTGGGGTTGGAGTTGTTCCGAATATCTTAGTCTGCGCTGCTAAATCAACTCTCTTTCAGTGCACATTTAATCTGCCCCTTATAAACAAACACTTGGGTGAGTGAAGTTCAAGGACAGGGCAGGGATGCAGGAAGGTTCAGTTTTGGGAGCAGATCTCTCCAAACCAGCAATTTCAAGACAGGCTTTGGAGAGCTATCCCCTTCTAACACACTAAATGAAATCAACTATTAATCAGGGGGACAGAAGCTTTTGTCATGCCTGCGCTTCAGCCCCCCACCACCTCCTGATGAGGGGAGTCTGAGCACAAAGCCCCCATCCCTGATCCTGTGCAACTACTGGAAAAACAAATTACCAAGCCAGGAATGTGAGAGAAAGAGCAATTAAATTTCCCCCCCCGCTTTTTTAATCAAGGACTGTTTTGCCTTGGGGCTTGGAGGGATAGGAAATCGGGCTTTTCAAGCTTCTGCAGAGTAGGCTTTGGAAAATATCTGCAGCAGACATCCCCGTCCTTTACAGATTGCGCTCTGCCCTTTTCCCTTTCCCTTATGGGCACACGTGTGGGGGGAGATTTGTTAGACCTTAAACTTGTCACAAATGTAGTTGCTAACCATTTACCCCGGTGTTCAGACGCTCTCTCGATTGCTTTCCCCAGTAATTACTCAGTGGGAATGTCACAGCGAGCTCCATAAGTTACAGCTAATCACTCTTAAGTGCTGGAAGCAGGACTGTATTTGTGCAAAGAAACAGCAATCAAATACGGTAAGCAGATGGCTGCTCCTTGTCCTGTTACCACACTGAGCACAACAGATTAAGCCATGATGGATTTATCAGCACTGATGGATACATTAACACCATAAGCTTTTATGGAATAAATAGCTCCTGACATCTCATCATAACTTCTGATGCCCCAATTTTTCAAAATCTGGGTTGGTTTTTTTTTTCCTTCTTCCTTTTTTTTTTTTTTTGAAATGAAATCGTAGATGTTTCCAACAAAGCCTGCAGGTTTTACTGTGTTCTCCTTAAGAGCTGCATCTCAGCATCTTATATTATGAAAGACACCATTAATACCTCAGAGGCAGTTGAAGAAATCCATAGCATTTCTCTCAATCATAAATTCAGTATTCTACAAGCTTTGTGACAATCAGTTCTTGTAATTGATAAGTGCCAGTATTTTAAGCTGATGAAAGCATAAGCTGATTTGCCATATCTCAGGAATAACATATGATATTATGCAAACAGCAGTAAAACAAACATAAGTATCCAAACCCTTTTTCTTTCTGATTTATAGGCTGACCTGCAGGCTGGGGGGGGATGCACTTGAAGGCTTAACTGCTATTTTGCAATCCTAGCAGAATACATACCCTCAGATTTTTCAAAAGCCCTCATCTTGTGAGATGCAGAAGGGATAAAAAAGTAAAGCAATTTTTGAGGAATGTGGGTGTCAGCAAATGAGCAGGGAAATGTTTAATGGGTGCATGGGTGCACTGACACTTCCAACCAGGCTCTGAGCAGCCACAGCCACCCTAAAAGATTTCAATGGGTGTTCATTTCTAACCCTGCTGCCTCCAGAAAAGCAGAGTGCTGGCTGCTTAAATTCCAATCAAGCGGTTAGCAAACCCCTGTACTCTCTGGGCACAGCAGGCATTTTGGGGTTCCTATTCAGGGGCTCCCAGTGGGAGAAAAGAGGCAGAAATCCCAATCAGTGTCACCAGTGAGAGGCAGCTGCCTGTGTGTGTGCACTGCTGCACCTTCCCCACTCCTCCCTTCCTCTGAGTTCCTGCACAGGTCATCAGCCTGGTGTTTGCTAATTGCCCGTCTGCAGCCCAGGTTTTAATCACCTGATCCATCAGAAGCCATTCTTCCCCTGCCCGGATTCATCTT
Organism: Zonotrichia albicollis; assembly: GCF_047830755.1. Classification (NCBI taxonomy): domain Eukaryota; kingdom Metazoa; phylum Chordata; class Aves; order Passeriformes; family Passerellidae; genus Zonotrichia; species Zonotrichia albicollis. The sequence continues at coordinate 3,542,045 of NC_133820.1, forward strand.
GTCACTTAGTGACATCTTTTGTAATGAAAGCAGCAGATCTATTGATAGCATCCCTCGACAGAGTGGAAGGCATCCTGCATTAGCTTTGTCTCCTAAACCAGCCTGTTCTATTACAATTGACCTTCTCCTCTTGATTACCACACAAATCACAGTCCTCTCCCCACTCCTCCCCCTGCTTCCCTTCCCTCCCACCCCCAGTGTCTCAGATTATTTTTTCTGTAGCCATTCAATTGCCTGACTGCAGCTGGTAATTGGATTCATGTTTGGAGCACAGCTTTCTATGTACAAGTCTGGAATAATTCAAGTAGGACTCTGGCCTAGGGCTGAGGCCATATGTGAAATTCAGATTTGAGCCTGTAAAATCTGGAGTACCCTGAGAGAGGTATAATCCACTTAGCAGCACAAAATCCTGTCCTGTTTGGGACTTGCACTTACTCTCTTCTCTGGAAGTTAAATTTCCTTTCACTACTCTTCAAAAGTATTAAGGGCAAGGCAGTTCGATTATGGTGACTTGATGAAATGTAAAAGTGATGTTACTTTGGCAGCTGTCTTGACTTGCTCTAGGAAACAACTTGAGCAGTTTTCATGATAACACAATAATTAAACACCATAAAACAATAATAACCCAACCTGACAGCATTCTTTGTGTGTACAGCAAATCATGGTGTCTCCAGAGCCTGAAACTCACCACTGGGACCAGGCTCAGTGTAACCAAGCTGTTACACTGAAAATCTTAAATGCAGTTAGTGGTGTCAGTTTTCCTGCCACACATATTGTACAATTTCAGCATCAATTTACTCACCTAAAGTTACATAATAGGGAAATGAAATGCAGTCAGGTTCATCTTGCTGCAGCTCTGGGGTGTGCAGTTTTTCCCTCTGTGCCTCTCAGTCCCTAAAAGAACCAGCCCTAGATTTGTCAATGACCATTAATTAGGCTTTTAGAATTTAATTTACCAACAACATTTAAGGCTCCTGAAATCTTTAAAAAAAAAAAAGAAAAAGCCATAATCTCCCCTCTACATGTTTACATAATGACAAGGAAGTAGCTGTGCTTCTATCCATGGTGTCAAGTTTCCTACAACCCAACTCTCCAAAACTCAAGAGATTTCCTAATCTCCTCCTAATCAGGAGTTTAGAAATTAGACTTAGGTACTATTATATGCTCTCCATTAAAGTATTTTCTTCTGAAATCAATTCATTACCTGAGTTACTCAGTGTGCTCCAGTTTGAGACCAGGCTTCCACCTTTACCCCTCTGTTTTTGCTGCCGGGGGAGCAGAGAGCTTTGAAAGCTCCTGTGCTGCCTCCCAGGTGTGTGGTTGTACAGGTGGACACCAAAGGTGCCTTCACACACTGTCAATCAATGAAACAATCAGCCCCAAGCAACTCCTTTTGCCCTCCACATCTTCCAGAATATCTTAAGAAAATCTTTCATCTTAAGAAAATATTTCAAAGCTTTGACATTTGACTGAGGGGTCATCTCATAGCAACAGAGCAGCTTTTGATTTTCTGGTGATAAAGCACCTGCCTGGGATGTGGAGGATATGGGTTATGCTTCCAGCTGTTCTGGATTCAGAGCAAACTGGGAGCACTCTGACATCCCAAAATGTGTTCTTTGTGCCCTGCCAAAATCAGCTTGGCTGCTCCGTTCCTGCAAGCAACTCTTCTGCATTTAGCACTGTACTTACCACATGCACATTCTGCAATTCCTGGTGAGGTGCACAGAGTTCAAAGCAGCTCCTTGAAACTCTCCTAAGGAAAATTTAACTCTCTCTTGTTCTCATTTCACTCCATGTTCATTTCCAGGCCAAAATGAACTAAATTTTCTGGCCAAAAACATCACCCAAAGTGACAGATTCCTGCAACAACGTTCCTTTGGACAACTTTTCATTTCCAAATGGCTTTTCTCCAGGGAAGGGTAGCTCTGGAGCAGCACATCACCTCAGGAATCAGCCCAAATTTGCCAAAGTGCCAGCAGAATAAGAGAAGAATTTGAAATTACTTAAAAGTTTCTTCTCCTCCCCTCCAAGGCTCCTGCATAAACTTGATTGCTGCCACCTCTTCCATCACTAAAAGACTGAACTTTAGGTTGATAATGGTCACCTGAGCCCTTTGGCTCATGTTATCTATTTGCATCAGGAATGAGAAGTTAAACTGCTTACTAAGCTGACAGAATTCAACTTATCAACAACACTCAAGATTCCTGAAACCTTAAAAAAGGAACAAATTTCTGTAATCTCTACTTTCAGTGTTCCCATCATGAGAAGGAAGTAGATGTTGTCTCCATCCACGGTGTCAGCTTTCTACAGCCCATCTCAACAAAACACCAGAGATTTCCTAAAAATTTTTGAACTGCTGATTTCTGACTCTTTTTTTTCCCCCTTCTTTGCCTCTGGGACTTCATAGCTAAAATATATCTCTGAGGTTGAAATGCTGGTGATGGCCTGATTTCTTCAATTCTACAAACAGGAGTCAGCAGTAAATAGAATTTATCTTTTTCCCTTCATCTATCCCACAAATAAAATGGGTTTTCTTCTGCACTACCTGACTGAAAGTGTACTGAAACAAATGGAATCTGTCTATTGCTGACAGCACCAGCACCCTTTGTGGTGGATCTTGGGTCACTTACTTTCCCTAAAATTGCAGTTCCTAAAAGTTAGCAATGAAGTAAAAACCTCATCTTCCTCTTTCTCATTTTCACTTACCACTCACCCTGGGAATTCCTACCACTACCTCGCCCTGTAAGCCTGAAAATGTTACAGAAGTGAGCTTTAAAGCCATTAAAATGACAGAATAAAAAACCTTTTTCTTCCCTTCCTCCTACTGTTTTATAGCTTTAAACTCCTGGCAAGCTGAAATGCCCTCCAAATCGGGATGCAAAAGGCCATTTCTGGCCATGCAGTGATGGAGAGCCTCTCCACAGGTGCTGATCGACTTCCACCTCACAGCAGGAGGTTGGAAAGGTCTGAAAAGGGACCCAAGAGCTCCTTCAGACTGCAGGCTGTGATTCAGCCCCTCACAAGTCTTCTCATTACAGGTAGACTCACTTGGCCAGACATTTCCATCAGGTTTTTGGACTGAAAGAACTAAAATTCATTTCAGCAGAGGGAAAAACCCAAAAAACAACGAAACAAAACACATAAAAGAATAAATTCACTTGTGACACATTACTTCTCTCTTGGTGGTCATGCAAACAATTGGAAAATAAAGAATATACAGGTGCTACCATTTGTATTTTCTTAGTTTGTGAGATTTGCCTTAAATTTACATCACAGTGTCTCTACTAATGTAACTAAACCATAATTCTGTCTGTGGGAAACAAAAACTGTCAATGCACTTATAAAACGTGCCTTACTGCACTTATCTCAGTCAACATTTATTCTGTGAAATGTAATCAGGATTTTAAATGTTTCTGGGAAGTTTGAGATGCCATATTTTGCCATCTGTTCTAATTATTTTTGAATAATTTGGCAGATCCTGCTTTTGTTGCGGAACTACAGAAGCAGATTTCAGCAGTCTGAATTGCATTAAAAAAAAAAAAAAAAAACCACAAAAAAGAGATGGTATTTAATTCAATACTTCAACATTAAAGGGTCACACACCAGTAGGATGCAAGCAGAAGTCCAGAACATCCTGGATGGAGATAAAGTAGAATTAAGTCTTCACAATTCTCTGTGGGGTGACATAAAAGTGAGGGGGAAAGAGCAGACATAGACAGGTGTTGTCATTATATTGTGCAGGATATTCTTCACTTCCTGGCTTATTTTCCTCAAAGAACTCTAAATGAATTTTTTGAGTTACTCACCTCTTGATCAGAGCCTCTGACACCCTCACCCAGGCCCTCAAAAGGAGAGAATCATTATTGCCCTTTTTTAGTTATGAGGAGCAAGACAGGAGGCATAAATGACTTCCCTGGGGTCACACAGGACATCTGAGGGAAAGCTGAAAGCAGCACCCAGGGCTCTCCAGATCCAAACTGGAATGTCTGGAGTTATCATGGCATCTCTTTGGATCTGCAAATGGAGCTGCACTGTTCTAAGACATGGATAACCCACTGAAATGTTTGGTTACAAAGTCCTACGGCAGCATAAAGGCTAAACATACAATATTGGGCTACTGGAAAAAATTAAGGAGCAGGATGACACAATGTGAATTGGTATTGAGTAGTGCACAGCAGATTGCCCAGTTATTTTTTTTAAACATAACTCAGTCACTTCAACCTAACTCATCCAAAACCACTCTGATTTTGAAGGAGAAAAACAGAACAAAAACAAAGCCCAAAACCCAGCTGGCATTTAAGAGCCATGAGCTCTGATGCAGTTTCTGACACTGCTGGGCACACGACCTTCAGCAGCTCCTTTCCCACCCTGCCTCATTTTCCCATCTGTGAAAGAGACCAGAAATTCCTCCCTCTGCTGTGAGAGCTGATGGATATTTGCACAGCTTTCTGAATGTAACAAAGGCCAGGAAGAGACAAAACATCATCTGAAGGCTGACCATGGCAGGGTTTGTGTTATGATGACTCCCACATGTATTGAATTTTATGGAAACGCAAACAGTGGCTTCAATAACAGCACCAGTAAGGCTGCACAGGCAGTCTGTAAAATGTGCACATAAATGTGCTTGATTCAGTGCTTGAATCAGAGACAGAAAGGAAGAGTGCACAAGGCTGCTAGGTTTGGTTTTTTCTCTTTAGAGTGCCAGTGCTGGTTCATGATCAAATCAGTGCTTTCATCCCCCAGGCTTAGATCAGGCTCAGGTGCAAGGTAGGCTTAGATCTCTCTGCCCAGCCTGCAGTGCGGCCCTTACAGCCAGAGCACTCAGCAAACACAGCCCCAGGAAGGCTCCCTTTCCATCAGCTGGGGAAATGATAACACTTCATTATCTCCTGCACAGAGTGAACATGCCCAAGTGACTCAGGGAGAGCAGCACTGCTATTTCTGTCACTAGAGCAATGTGTGGTGTGGGCAGGAGGGATGAGGTGCCCTCCCCTCCTGACTCTGCCCTGGCACCACCAGCAGGGTTTGACACCAAATTCCTCCTTGGAATTCCTCCTCTCTCTGCCAGATCACCAGATCATTTCCATTATTTCATCGATACCACTGCAGGGATCAAGACTAACAAAATCCTTTCTGATTTCAAGCTTCAAGACAGCTTTTTAGTGTTTTCAAAGACTGCTCCTTATTTGGGGTGTACAATGTAAGGTGTGGCAGGGCCAATGAGTTAAAAGCAGAAGTACAGGAGCAGGACACTATTTACATGAGTTTCTGTGCCATATTTCTCTAGGAAAACCAAAATCAGTCTGTGGTAAGCAAGACCAAGCAAGACTCTCACTCACTATGATAGCATATAATATAATAAATACTGACTTCTAAATTGCAGTAACATCTTTCAGCACCATAAAAATACATATACAAACAAGGTAATTCAGTGTATGAGACCACATTTATATGATTTATGTAACTTTAAAAATTCAACTAATGTAGGTGTTTTTTTCATTTGTGCTAGTCTCAACAATATGCTAAAAAATCTCCCAACATTTGCCTGCAGTCTTTCACAGAGAAAAAGGGAACATTCCTACAATGTTCAATGGAAGCATTTTCAGAAACTTGCTTTTTGTGAAACATTCCAAATGAAAAAATTTGATTTTCTAATCAGCTGTAATGGTAATTGCAGTGCTAAAGCAGAATTCACCCCAGACACAAAGAACATGCAGAAACAAGCAGCGTATTTGGATCAGTCAGTGGATCAGATTCAGATCTGTGGTGTAAGCTAGAGCTTGTTAATTTTACTGAGACAGGAAGCAGAAGATAGCACGGAAAGAGACAAATAAATGAGAACTCAGAAGGACATGGCAGATTGTCAGCAAGAGAGGGAGTATAAATTCAAGTTTACATAAGGGCAAAAGAATGAATGAAGATCAAAAGGAAAAATTTCCCCAAGATGTCTTAAAGGTGAGATACTGAAAAGTTTTTCTTGTTTTAACAAAAAAGAGCAGCAACAACTGCAATTTTCCTCTAGGAAGCACAAACCAACCATTTACAAGACCTGGGGGAAAACAGGAAAGACTTAACATATTTCTTGATTTAGAACCCCTTAAACCAAACAATAAAGAATGTAATTAGGATAATTTCACTCTTCTCTTCAGACCTAATGCTTACTAAGATGCTTCTGCTAAGCAGAAGTGCCACCAATCTCCTGCTTTAGAGACGACCAGAAAAACCAAATACAGCTCCTGTGCAAGTGGGCATAACCCTCACTGTCTTCAGTTCAAATGACACAGCTAAAATACATAAAGAAATATAACTTACAGGAGAATCATGTGCTTGAGATGGCAGCTGGGAGGTGGCTGCAGCATCTGGGTCCTTTCCTGGGCCCCATGGAGTCTCAGGGTGTGGGGGATTTCAGGCTCACAATGCACCTGTAGGCCCAAGCTTTAGCACACAGCTTACAAATGACATTTTGTTCCTCCTCAATCTGTGTTCTATCGAAGCATCCACTCCCCCATGCCCAACAATCATTTAGCATGTTCAGTTTGTCAGCCAGACCTGGATTTGATGCTGTGAAAAATGGTGACATTTCCTGCCAAGTGTGGCAATTCCTGTTCCCATCAAGTGCACCTCAGCTCCCATCATCCCCTTCCACTCAGAGGCTGGGAAGACACAACGTTTTTTGTTTTGCTTCCCATCCATCTCAGTAAGGAAATATTAGCAGCAAGATTGTTCCTTTGAGGTTAGAAGTCTATAGAGAACAGTCCTGTATCCTGCAGAGCAGTCAGGACATAACTTCAAACACAAATACCAGCTGTCTCTGAAATACCTTCTTAACATTAAGTCCATCAATGTTTCAAATACTTTAAAAGATTTTTATGTTTAGCAACTTGAAATCCAAGCCTTCTTTAACTAAAAATATTCTTATCTAGTCTTTATATCATCAGGGAAAACTCAGTTATGCATCCCTCTCTTCCTAAACCAGCAGCACTAAATCAATTGAATTTTCATCTCAGAGATGTTTGAAGACAAAATAGCATCAAGAAAATATTACAACATGGAAATGGATTCAAACTATTACATCATTACTTAAAAATATGCCTACAGAGAAAGACTAAAAATCTCTAGCCTTGCCTGTGGAATAAACCCCAAGTAGGTCAATTTTGGCCTTTCAGATTCCAAGAATTATATGGCTGGAAAATTGTATCTAATAAAATGTATAACTCAGCTAATTAATATTGTTGCTCATAAATTCTCACAGAACTCACCCAGCAATCACAGTAAGTGCTGTAAGTGTAGGGTGAACAGTCTTGCTATAAATCCATATCTGCCAAAGTGGGTTAAAATACATTTAAGAGAAAATTTTAACTGAGTAACTATTGCATCGTTGATATTAACACATGTAAAAAATGTATTCCCAGAAGAACGCTCTCACATTGCCTCATCCCAGTCTGTAAAGTTCTGTGCTGTGTTTATTTGCAGCAGGAAAACACAAAATGCCAACAGGAAATCCCACATCCGAGGGGGAAAAAATGCATATTTAACAGAGGAATTCTGCATCCTCAAATTACAGCTGCACCCAGTACTATGATACATTCCTCAAGAACTTATTGTTTTTCAAGGAGCTGAACATAAAATCCTCAAATAGAATATTGGGAGGCCTGAGACTGCTCATACTGTGTAGCACAGAAGATTATGAACACTTGCTGCTGACATTGTACCAAGCACACAGCCATGAGAGCTGAAATTAAGCATGTCTTGGCCAGCTCAGATTAGCTATTTATTTATTTTTATTTTTTTTGAAGTTTACATTTGAAGCCCTGTTTGAAATGGAGCTTGAGAAAGGATGCCTTTGTACAACCTTCAATAAAGAAATATCCACATCAGAGACAAAATTGTAATTGAGCTCCTTTCTAGTAATCTATACAAAGAGGCAGAGGTCTAAAGGAAAACACAGATCAAATGTCTTAGAAGTGCAAAATAACTGCAGACAAAAACAAAATCAAAAGAGACTACAAAGTTAGGTGAGCGTAGAAGTGTAATAAAAATCTGCGATGAATATATGTTTTTTGAATAAAATAATGATTTATTAGAGCTTGAATACTTCTTTAGTTTTTAAATAAGATTACATTGTGGTTTTCTAGGTCATCCACGCTTACCTAATCTCATGCTCTGGATTTAAATGGATTCAAATATTAACTACCACATGCAGCAGACAAGTTCTCAAGTTTTTCCTGTTTTGAGCAACAGCCCAAGAAGGAGGGTTCTTAAATAAACCTACATTTTACTGATCTGGTTCAGAGAGAGAGTGCCTTGAAATTTCTGTGGAAAGCAAGCAAACTTTAGATTTAATATGTTATTGGGTACATTAGGAATAAGGAAAAAAAAAATGCTGAGCTCCAGAAGAGAGATTAATCTGATCCCACAGTCCATCACCACTAAGCAGAAGCGCCACCAACTCCCTGCTTTAGAGATGACCAGAAAAACCTTCTCCTTGTCCAGATCAACTTGCAAACTGAGTTTGAGCCTTGCAGCTGAACCAGGCATGAAAAGCTATGTGGGGACAGCTTCTGGTGGGAACTGAACTTGTTTAAAGACATGACTTAGCTTGGAATGAAGATTTAATTTTGAGGAGGGTGCAGACAGGTTGTCCCTACACTTGGATGAGCTGGTGACACAGGAGCAATGGAGTGAGCAAGAGTGGTAGGCACTGGAACAATGAGGGGGAGCTTCCCCAGGCAAGCCTGAGCACCTCTGTGTCAGATTTATGCTCTCCAGAGGGCTGTAGCAAACACCAGGACCCACAGCCAGCTCTTACTCCCACTAATGACATTTTTAGAAGGTGAAGACCTCATTGAATCCATTGCTGTTGACCCACGGGGCTCCATCTTCCCTGTGCTGCTCATTGAATTAGGCAGGCAAGTGCTATTAATGGGAGCAGGAGATGTGTATATCCAGTTTCTCACTCTCAGGGTTGCCAGCACACCCCATAATTTGAGAGAATTATGTCTTAAAGGCTGTGCTATGATAGGGAAATCACTCATGATGAAACAATGCCTGAGTGGTGGAAAAGGCTTTGTTCTAATGTTGAATGGATTCTTCTGACATGGACTTTCAGGCAAGTTTTGGAAGAAAATCTCACACTTGGAAATGCCTAATTTAAAATAAGATCTTATGTCTCAGCTGCTCTGGAACACAGAAATGAGGAGGCCCATTCCTGTGAAGTGCCTGTCTCAATCCTTTTTGTCTGGAATGTGCTGCCCTAGTTAATAAAAAAACCCCAAAACCTAAGACATAGACATTTAGGGTTTTTTAAGTGATTGTAATGATTAATATGGGATTTCTGTGCTGCTTTTTGCAAGAAGAGATGGGTACCCATAAAATTCCAAGTGACCTACCACCAATGCCATTATTTTAACTGACATCTGTGAGCATATTCTCTTAGGTTGCATCAAGACAGATGAGGGCCCTTTGTGCCCTTCTGACAGTGATGGCAATCATTAAAGATTTACCAGGGTCATTAAAGTGAGAAATAGCAGCAATGCAGAGCTGGATATCACCATCCCATGTGGATTCCACTGAAGTGCAAAGAAAGCCAACACAGAATATGCAGAGATCCTGCACTGCCACCTTAACATCATTTTACAGGAAAAAAAAAATAATAAAGGAGGGGGGGAAATTCACCAGTTTGTCTAAAACACATGAGAGAAGCACATTTCACTCATAGGGAGGCATTGCCAGTAAAGGGCACAACATTTCCCTCCTTGTTAAAGCACGTGGCAGCCCAGCCAAGTTTGGGGACTCTTGCACAGCTCCTGCCTTCCTCTCACTGCTCCTTCCTCTGAGCACAAAGCAGATTTTTGCTGCTCATTATTGGCTGTTCAAGTCCAATGTTGAAGCAACATCCCACCCTACCTTTGAATTTAGTTCTTATGAAGGCACTGGGGCTATTTTTAGCAGAGATCAAAAGAATGCAAAGAAACAAACAGCTGCAGATTTAATCAGCTTTAACATATTTAACTACAAGCCTGATGACTCAGAAGGCACACACCTTGTCAGAGCAGCTATATGTAAATTATTCTAAGTTAAAAATAATAAGAAAAATTTCTAAAATCGTTGCTGCACCTGTGTTCCATTATTATAACACCTTGTGAACAGACAGCACAAAAATTTCTGGGGAAAAAAAAAAAAGGTACATGGGGCTTCTAACCTTGCTTTGATTCTGCTGTTCATTCTATCAAATGAAACAGGAAAGCGATCTCCTACGGAAATCAGTCACTGCTCTTGTTTTAATCCCCCCCCTTTGATTTCCTGAGCAGCCCAGATTAAAGAGAGACCTTTCTCCTGGGTGTGATGTGGAGCCTGTGGGCAGAGCAGGCACACAAAGCCCTTTGTCTGCCAGGGCTGTGCTGAGCAGCCAGCCCTCGGCCCAGGGACAGTGCCAGGCTGCTCTGTGCTGCTGGAAAAATGTTCCCTGTCAGTCACCTGAAAAGTGAAACAATTCACAGCACTGGGCAGAGGGTAAAAATAATCATGGGTTAAAAATAAACCCTGTGGAGATCACTCTGGGTGTACAAACACACGCTCATGCACACCTACATTTGTGAAAAAAAAAGGAATAATACACACCAGCTCTGAATGCTCCACTTGAGCCAGTTCCACGTGAGCACTCTCCTGCATTATGGATGTGGGGTTTGCTGAAGCTGTGGCACTCTGGAGCTCAAAGTCCCTTTCAAGATAACTTTTGCCAGTCACGCATATCCCAGTGAAAACAAAAAAAAACCAAACCCAAACACTTCATGCTCCTATCTCCTCACACCTGATACACTGGCCCTTCAGAGTCAGACATAATTATCACATGATGCACAAGGCTGAACATGTTTTAAACATCTGTTTGACATGCTGCAATCAATCTCAGAGCAGCTGATAGTGCTGATAGTTGGTGCACAGTGGCAATGCCCCCCCAGGCCCGTGCAGTGCTGAGATAAATGCCTTCCCCAGGTCACTGGAGGCACTCACTTCACCTCCTGCCTCATGATCCTTCCAAGGAGCGTGTTATCTCGGGGTAACACATGTCTGCTGCTACCTGGCTCTCTAATTACTGTACACAGAATTCCAAATCAGAGTAATTGGCATCTCGAGGCACCGCCGTGCGCCGCGGGGTCCTCCCGGTGTAAGTGAGCGACTGACGCAGCAAACAGAACGACCTTGATAGAGATTGTTCCCCAAAACTGATGGCATCTCAGGACTGTAAAGCACAGCCTGATGAAGAAAACAATAGAAATATTGTAATTACATTTTAAGCTCAAAAATTCCCAACTGTTTGCAATTTGTTTTTAATACGTAATTCTTCTGTACAGAAGGTACACCAATACACTAAACACACTAATCAGGATCTCTCAAAATACTTTCTTTAGATCATTTCTTAGGCACAGTGCATGTCTCAATCATTCTTAGAGACAGCTTTGCACTTTATATAAGAAAACACACACATTCACACTACCTTGAGGTAGGGGAGACCCAGTCCTGAGTCTCCAGTGGAACCAGCACACACAGACACAAGTTTACACCTGAATATCTGCTCTCTGGGGTTTGAACATCTAAAACACCCAGCATCTCCTAAAGACACCCAGCTGGTTGTACTTTTCTTTTAGGAGAAACCTGGTCTTGGAGTTGAGATATGTTTCTTCCTAACCAAACCCATTCTGACAAGCCATAGGATCCCTGAGCAGTTGCTGTTATCCATCACTCCAAAAAGAATTAAGGAGCAATCACCTCACTAGCCATGTGCTTCCAAGTAGCTTGGAGAAAAAAAATTGAGTAATTCGGTCACATCAGATTTCCACTGATTTTTTTAACACTCAAATAGTGGGAAATATCCAGACACATTTATTTACTACAAATCAGGAATATTGTGAGCAAATGAGGAACTTCATGGAAGCAGAAGGCTTCATATAATCTCTGTGCTGTTCTGAACTATGGTTGCACCACCAGTTCTATTCTGACCCCAAGAGCAATTGGTCCTGACTTGTCATGGGATGAAAATCCATCCCTTGAATGGCTAGATATTTGGGATGACAATCCATTATCCAGGCTGCTTGATACACTGCACACCAGACAGTATCTTACTATAGCTCACTAAATTAAAAAAAATGTAAAAAATTAAATAAAATTATAATTAAAAATAATTTTTAAAAATGTACTGAGCCCCAATAATAAGATGACTTATTGCAGTCCCTAACCAAAGAGCAGGTTCATTAACACCTAACCCTACCCTGAGAGATGTTTGTGCAACCCATTCTTTCACATAATCAAAACTGCCTTAGCATAAATGAGGAGACAAGAAACAGCAACATTTATAACAAAATAAAGGGACTAAAAGGTTAAATATGGCAACAACACCAATTAGCTCCTAAAAAGCAATAGTGACATTTTTTTTTCCTAGAATCATGTTATCTTCTAGAGGCACATGACACCTTCTAATCAAATATTTATGAATACTGGCAAGTGGAATTCTGATTTTCTTCCTACTTGGATAATGTCTTTCAAGACCAACCAGGACTTCTCTAAAATTGCTCTTCTCTTTAACCCTTCCCTTTTTTTTTGTTGATATCTCCATCTGTAATTAAAAGTAATTTATGAAGATACCCAGCCCTAAAAACTGGAATTTATTTAGTCTCTATCTACCTTTATAAGTCAGACTGCCTTAAAGGAAAGATGTTTTGGCAATCAGGGTTGAGACAAACTAAAATGTCTGAATCCAAATTAAATTGGTTCCTCACTATTTCCTTGTGCAAACCAATGTTTCTGAGATCCTCAAATCTATGCTGAAAGCATTTTTGGGGTTTTCCTTTGGCCTACAGTCTACCTGCCTGAACATCCCCACTGATCCCATGGCTCTGAGATGGTTTAAAAAGACAATTACACTAATTTCTAATTTCTGAGGGATAGTTAATTTCCCTTTTAAAATAAGGTAGTTATAATAAAGAGGCTGTTTGTAGGAGCACACTCACACACATAAAAAAACCACCCAACCCCAAACATACAAACAAAAAAGCCACCAAACCCACATCCTTTTCTCTCCTGGATGGATATTTTTCAGCTCTAAAAGGTGTTGCCACAACTCTTACCCACCTGTGATTTTTCAGTGTCGCTTTCCATTATGATCCATCTCAGCTGCAAGAAAGGAGAAGAATTATGAGCTCTTCCACAAAAGATTTAGTTTGATTTTACTCAGGATGAGAAATTAAGGATGCCCTGACTGACAGCATCTGGTTTCTATTTCTGTTTATAAGCAGCCTTACAATAGTAGGTCAAAAGGATTAGAGGAAGGTCAGTGTTACTGTTTCTAGAGGAAACCAGGAATTGTAGGTTCCCTTCAATATTCTTGCTTTCCAAAGAAAGTGGAAATCTTTATGTGACAGGGTTTTTCAAACACCTGCTCTTATTCACTTTTTCTTCAGCAATTGAATTAAAGGAGAGAGTTGTGGGATTATTTACTTTTTTCCCCACTTTCATCTACTACAAAATAAGCATTGTACATAGAGGGAAAAAGTTAATTTGCTGTCCGATATAGGCCCTGACTCTTTTTTGTAACTACAAAGGACAGAAACAATAATACCAGTACAACACACATACTATTTAAGGCATGGAGAAGCTATAATATCTCTGAGCAACATCACAATATCAAAAAAGAACTAAAAGTTCTCTGCAGTTCTGTGTTTTCATCTTCCAGCATCACAACAGCCTGATCTTGCTGTTCAGCAGCACCATAGGTGGAGAAAACCTGCTCAATTGAAATGGTTTTACATCAGTTATTGATTTATTGACAACTTTCCAATAACTGCCAATATTTTATCCGTCTAAGCAGATCAATTCCAACAACAGAGCAGGTGAACCCAGTATTTTGGGCAATTGAGAAATGATACTTTGTGTTCACAAACATCCAGGCTTTGTGCTGCTCTGTCATTTCTTTTCAAGCTGAGGCTTTTTTCCAGTTTCCCTGCAATTCCCTGGATTTTGTTTAATTCAGCTGATGGTTGACTCCCTGTTTAGCATGATGGGTGTTTGATGTGAGTGGAGAAACTGCATCCTCTACAGAGCAGAGCAAATGGGGCCCATTTGAGTTTTCTGGATTGCACAGCTCACTCTATTAGGAGCTATTTCTCATTCCAGAAAAAAAATTTTAAAAATACTGCCATGCTCCAGTTACTTTTTAATGGTTGAAAAATCACGTTCCCCCGAGTGAGAAGATAAGCTGAGAGGATTTTTAATTAAAGCTCACTCTTCCTCATCTTTATCCCAAAAGTCTGTTTTGTGCTACAAACCAATCATTGCCTGACACTCCAGATGTCTTGCAAGCTACCTGGGTGCTCTCTTTCATAAAAACAAGACGGCACATCCCAGACACCTCCTGAATTCAACTAAACAAACACATTTGTGTCAAAATGGCACTGTTGCTCTGCTGCATGGAATGGATGCAGCTCATTTCAGAGTCATCCAGCCAAAGAACTGCTCCAGCAGGGACATTCCAGCTGGGAAGGGCTGAAGTTAGTTGTGCTCCCTGCCATGCCAAGCAGCAAAAAATGCTTCCAACAGGGTCCAAAATATCAGGCACACATCCTCTAGTTCTTGGCCCTGGGGTGGTTTGACCCTGGAAGTGCAGATTTGCAGAAGAGAGGAGTGAAATGAAAGAGAAATCCCAGGGAAATTAAAGAGAATAATGAGTGGGAATGGGCTTTTCATGGATACATCACAGCAATTCAAACCTCCTGAAGAATCAGTGCTTGTCCAGCAACTCACTGAAGTTGCTCAAGGCATGGAATTTACCCCAAACAGCAGGAATATCACTGACCACAACTAAACCAAAATTAACAACTGGCAGGCTGAAAACAGTGCCAAAGAATTAATCCAATACTGACCCAACTCCAAAGTTGTGCTTCCAAAGGCAGAGGTGCTCTGCTCCTCAGTGAAAGCTGCGCTACCTTTTGTGTACAGAGTCCATGAATGTGACTGTGCTCACAAATGTAGGAACAAAAAAAACCAAAGTGGGTAAAAGTCTTGAGAAAATCTAGAAATTCATTTACTGTTGCCCTTAATGGCAGTGTGTGGTTTGCAAATAACTTACTGATGTAGGGTTTTTACATGAAAATAACTGAAGAACCCAAAGAGAGTATAAAAAGAACCAACTAAAGCCCAGACAAAGTAGGCATGTACCTAAGCAGAATACTTAAATATGGTAAACTGAGCTCTTTTTATTTGCCTTTTCCTCAGTCTGTGTTTATATCATGGAATTTTTGGAGGAGAGGAAGTTACCAAGGCACTGGGAACACAATTTTCACTGCTTTTCTCCCTCTCCCATTTTTAACCTGTGTTTTGTTTAGATAATGTTTTGTTTAGATAATGTTTCGCTAAAATTGGCTGAGGTTTTTAATTATTATTTTTACCACAACCTTGTTTATGCTGCAATTTTCATGATTTTACCCTGAACTCCTTTGATTACTCATCATATTTTTACGACTTCCATTTGCAGCACTGTTATCTTTTGATCTTCTGCTGTCTGCCCGTATGTTTAAAGTTTTCCAAACTAATTAAGACAATTAACTAAAAAAGACTAATTGCATTCATAAATGAGACATGGCATTTCTGATTAGCAGGTGGCTCCTTTCTGGTTTGGATACATAAAAGCAGATGGAAATGTGGCAGACTTAGTTATATTTAATGTGCCCACTTCCTTCCAGACTGCTCTTCTTTCCAGCTAATGACAATAAAACCTATAAAATCCTCAGATTACTTATTTTTTTCCTTTTGCCACTTCTCATTTGAAATCCCAGCCACTCTTGACTAAGGCTTTCCAAACTGTTTTTTCTAAATGATTTGTCATTTCTATTTGCAGGTTTAAGGTGTCTGAAAGAACAGGAGGATCAGAAATACTCAAAAATAAGAAATCTGCTCCTCAATTTGATGTGCAATCAATGGTAGAAACAATTTTTAGTGATATTTTTAAAGAAAATATGCTTTAAAAGACAGCTTCTGTTCCTATTTTTTGCTATATTTCCATATAAAAGCAGACGTTTATCACTGCTGTTCCTATATCCAAGAATTTTAAAATTATTTTCACCAGTGCCCCAAAATCACTTTTCATAACGCATAATTAATTCTCAACCAAATGCACTGAGGACGTAAAGAAGCAATTTCTTTGTTGCCTGGACAATCTATGACAATTTTACCACAGCACAAGTAACAAAAACCCACCAAAAAACCCCGTACAACCACATGACAGTGTGGAAAATTACCAGTTATGGATGTCTGAGGAACATTAATAACTTACTAATGTTATATCTACTTACTTACTTAATTTGATATCTAAAATAAATACACTGCCTTGAAGTTCAAGAAAACAATTCCACAGTTTAAGTGTGTCTGGAGAAAAGAAGTTCAACATGAATCCAACACTGACCACTCGAAATTTTAGTGCTTATTGTATAAAACTCTTTTCTATACAATTTTATGAGAATAATTCTGCAAAAGATTATCTGGGATTTATTCAAGCAAATTTTGTGTCTATTAGCCCAAATTATCTATTTGACACTAACTTTTGGGTCATGCAGCACTTTTAGGTTGAGGTATTTCAGAGTTAGTGAGCGGAGCAGAAAAAATTTAACATCTGACCATAGGGGCTAAATTATGTTGAAGCAAAAAACCTGAAGTTCTTCCCTACCAAATTCTGGTGGCGTTATTGTCTGCAATACATCTGACCACACAATTTTTATGCAAAATGTAAGAAAGAAGTCAAAATTTTGAGATATCTGGTGCCTGGCAGCTTCATTTTTGGTGTATCATCAAACCAAAAGCTGGTTAGAGGGTAATTAATACAGACCAAATGGGACACAACATCTGTTGTTTGGAGGAATGTGGAAAAATGAAAAAAAAATCAGCTGATAAACATGTCAGGGTATGGATGGTCCAGATTTTCACCTGTACTCAAGAGCAAGAAGGATTCCCCTCCCTGACCCTGGGTCCCTTTCATCTCAGTTCTCCTCCATTCACAGAAATGCACTAAACAAGAGAGCTGAAATGCAAAGATGTGCAGCCTTTTCAGATAGCAGCAATGAGAACGTGTCCTAAGTCCCAACCACAAATTAAAAGGATGCCACAGCATTCAAATCAGAAAAATGTCACATCAGGGGATTTCCTGAATTCAGAGCTTTGAATATATCCAGTAAATTGTTGTGACCCACAGTATGCTAGGATTCTAAAACAACTTCAGACTGCCTTGCCTTTAAATCTTATCCAAGATATCTGTCTTCAGCAAAAAGTTGAGATGCATAAGGACTTGAGGATTTCGTGAGCGCAGCTCCATAAAAATTCCAATTTGCTGTTCAATAAACAAAACCTGAAAGTTATGCTGGCCAATAAATCTGAGTAAGTGCTCTTAGTGCAGATGCTATTGAGCAGGAGCGTCCTGCATCAGCTGTTCTGAGCCCTGCTGCAAGGAGCAGGATGACTCAGGGAGTTGGTAATGGGATCCAGAGCCTTTCACCCCCGGGTCAATAGTGATAATCTGAAACACCAGGAGTCAATGCCATGGCAGCCCCCTCTGCCGCCTGCAGCCAAATCAGCCTGTGGCCTCCAGACAATTCCTGCACAAGAGGCACTGGAACCACAACAGAAAACCCTGGCACTGGTATCTGGCACCAGCAAAAGAACTGGAAAGCCAAGAAATCCCCTGGGGAAATACTTATTGCTTTTAAAATCAGTAAGGGGAAATGTTTCAGTAAAGAATTAGAGGGAAAATGGTTTGCAGCAACTTTTCATCTTTCTATGGTGCTGGCAAACCTTGTGGGCTTGAAGCTATTTGAGATTTAAAGCGTTCACCACTCACACAGAATATCAGACAATGCAAATTTTGTGTGCCATCAATACTGGGCAGAATCCTCAAGCTGAACACATGGATGCACTCTGTGATGCCACCTCTGTAACACAAAACCTTCAGCTGCTCTGACATAGCTCAAACCTGCAGAGAGGTGTGTGTCACCATCACAATGACAGCCATTCAGACTTCTTTTCAGATCTGCTTACAGCTTTCTTTGAGGGCTTCCAGGGATTTATTCCCTGTTCTGATCTGTGTGTGTCATCGTGCATCCTCAAACCCAGTTGCTCCATCACATCCACCTCCATTCCTAGGGCAACAAACTGAACTGCACAGTCTTTGCAAAGTTGAAATTTCAAAATACCAAACACCACTGCTCATGCAGCAACAGACTTCCCACTATGGAGAGGCTAGCAATGAATAATTATCAAAAATGGGAAGGGAAAAATAAATAGTTCCATCATTCTGTATGGATCTGAAGCATGTTTAACTTCACCATCACCAAGAATCAGAGAAAAAAACATCAGGATTACTTTTATCTAGGACACATGGTACTGATGGGCAGCAGGTCTTTTCTGGAAAGAGGATCTGGATTAATTTATTTTGGAATTATTGGTAAATTCCAAGAATAAGCACTGGAAGCCCTGTTGATCTTTAACTGTGATGACACTGACATATCTATAAACCTGAAAAATACTCCAATGTCTCAGCTCATAATGCAAAATGTTTTAATTAGCAGAGCAAATGTATCAGATTATCAGAAACTTCCCTACAAGCACATAGATGGGCTTTTGTCATTATACTTAACACTACTCTGAATGAGCCAATATGATTTCTTTAGATGTAATGTATCTTTTAAATTTATAAAAGTTCAGATATGTTAAGCAGGAATCACGAATTTTTAAGATAACTTATTTTCCTTTTATAAAACCTGCACTATTTGCCTTGATTACCAAATGACAAAGCTCAACTAACAGAAATTAAGCATGTTGGTCCCCTCCAACCTCCATAGCATTTCTATTTTTGAGTGCTTTTTTGAAACAAGTTGTAACCATTGTTATTTTTCTTTATGACTATGGAAGTTTTTTTCACTCCTCAGTTGTGACTCATTTCTTGTGAATTACTCATATGAGTAAAACGATGGAAATGTTTTAGTTAAGAGGAGATTAAGCTTTGACTATCTTTTCTTCACCCACTCTTTGAATGTAAAAACACTCTTTTGGTGATGAAAAATAAAGTATATTTCTTAATTTTCAATATTTTCTCCTAGTTTATGCTAATGCCTATAAAGACTGGCAGGTTCTGTACCTAGACATAGTTTTAACTAGAACAGTAAGAAAATTGATTTTTTTGGTTGACTAGTTGGATTTTTTTAAAATTCCCTTTAAAATGAAATTTAAATAAGAGAAGAATATCATTCCAAAATGAAAAACATTTAAAAAATTCTTAGGTGGATTGCTTCTCCCCATCCCCACCATTCATTTTGGAGTGGGTAAAAAGACATAAGGAAAAGAAAATACTTTGAAACTGGTGTGATATCAGCCAGGGCCACCCAGCTGAAGAAGCATTTGTCTTTCTCAACTCTTTTTGGAGATTTTTGGTGCAGGCAGGTTTACGAGGTCAACAGCAGGATTTTGGCACCTGTTTACCCACCAGTTTTTTAATGACAGTAGAGCATCCAAATCCTCTTTGGACAGATTTCAAAACAGCAGCTCCAGCTTCTCCATTAAGCTTTTGGGGGACACCAAGGTGGCCAATTCCAGTGCTCAGGGCCATGAGGAGCTCTCCAGCGTGGAGCAAGTTAAGGGGGAGAGGCACATGGCAATTAGGAATAGGAACTAGGGAACACTCAACTGGCAATTAGGAGTACTCATGCTGCCAGCAAGGTCTTGGTAGGCAAAACAAAGCTACACACATTCCCTCCAAAACCTCCTCCCAGCCCTGAATCATGTTTCCACCCTCTGGAAATGTACCCCTCTTCCCATGGCATTCCTTAGGTCATCTCTCTCTCCTGTACTTAATTTAAGTTTCAATAGGTTCATATAGAGGAAAAGAATGCCCTGCTACTTAATGCGCTCCCTTTTCTGAATTTGTCTATTATGTTGGATCTTTTGCTGGTGCACATGCACCTTAAACTTTTGGAAGTGTCTTTTCCTGTAGCTGTCATTCAAATAAGTGCATATTTTAGGTAGCTGAGATCATACCTAACTGGGTTTCCAAATCTGACTTTGATCTGGCCAAGAGGTGAGCTGAGTTTCCCCCACAGGCTTGCTGCTTCCTCAGCCTGCCAGTCTATTCCCTGGTCTGTGACAACATGGGGAAAGGAAAAGGGGCAGAAAAGAGGAAATCAGACAGGGATCTGGCTCTCTCCCACAACCAATCCATCCTTGCTGAGCTGAGGAACATCATTCCCAGAGACCAGCATGAATACATTTTCCTCATGCATTTGCATAAACCAAATTATCAGCTGCTTGTTGGGTTGTTGGGGTTTTTTTAAGCAGTCCCTTTTGCTATTCATAATCCCCATGAAGATAATTCATGGCAATTTTTGTCCAGCTTTTTCAGCTTGTGGAGCAGAGCTGGCTGAACTCCTCGCAGAGGGCACTGGATTAAATGCAGGTAAGGGTTATGAATGGTGAGCTGTAATTTACTGACAGACAGAGGGCATGGTGTGGTTTTCAAGGCATGAATTAGAGTTCTCTGGTGAAATGAGGGTGCTTTGAGCTGATTAAATTATAAAAAAATGTGCACCTGGGCTGCATAAAGATCTGACACCCTCTCCCTGGAGTCTGGCTGATAATAGAAGTGACGTACGTCATCATTTCTGCATCATCTGAGAGTTTAATACGTGTCATTGTGAGCTGCTTTTCTTCTCTGAAATTGCAAACACAGCAAAATTGCAGGCTTGGTGCCACTGATGAGTCATTGTTGGCCTGCTGGATCTCTATTACAATGGCCATACACAAAGAGAAGCATGACACCCCAGTTTACCATCATTATCGGTTTCCTTTGCAGTTGTTTCCACAGCTGAGCAGCTCAGACACAGCCTGGGTCAAGCAGCAGGGGGAGGAGGAGTTGAAATGGTAGCTTTTAAGGGAGATGAGTTAGGTATGATCTCAGCCATCTAAAATACACAGCTATTTGCATGGCAGCTGCAGGAAAAGGCCCTTACAAATGTTTAAGATACATGTGGAAAAGCAAAAAGTCCAACACTAATAGAAAAATGCAGAAAAATGAACACTTTCAGTAGCAGGGCAGCATTTTCCTCCATATGTACCTCTTGAAATTGAGAATACAATATAGAAGAGAATTTAGCCCATTTTGCTAAAATGGCAGCTAAAGGTACCTTTAGTATCCACTGAAAAGAACCAGTTCAGTTGTTGTAGCACTCCATTGCCAATAATTTCTTCTTTAATCCTGTTTTCATCACAGCTCCAGAAGACTGGAATGCAAATGTAGGCACATTATTCTTTTCAGACACTCCAAATCTGAATTTAAAAACCCCAAGCCTTCCAATCTGGAGGTTAACAGCACTTAACAAAAAGTGTATTCTTTCTTTAGTATTAAAGTGGAGGAGCTGAAGAGAAACATCCCTACATACTAGATCAAACAATAATATTCATAATTTTTAACATTAAAAACCAGAAATATCTGGGGGGAAAACAGCCCAGGAAAGGATAATCTGCAGTGTATAATATACACTTGCATATAAAGGTCACACTTGATGGGCTCTAATACTTTGGAGGGAATGGACTCCTTGAACCAGGCTCACACTCCCTCTTTCAATCTTGGAAAAACACATTTCTCCAAATCCAAGCCCTGTGGTGACCATCACACAGCATCCCTGGGACTCACAGCAAGGCCTGCATTGGGTTCATTGGTTATTCAGCTCCTACTGAGTCAGGGCAGTGTTTCTCACAAGTTGTTGGGCATTGAAACATCACCTGGATAGACCTGGATCTCTATTGCAAAGACAGGACACCAGTAAAGTGCATAATAGCAGACAAATTTTGATCTTATTTTGTCTGAAAATGGGCAGCCACTGTTACTGACTTCACAAAAGAAAAGGGAAAACAGGCACAGATTTTGTTCTCAATTTTGCTGATGTAACAGTAAAGCCTCTTTTGTTAAAAGCAGAAATTTTCTCTAAGGTATGAAACCTTCAAGGTGGGGAATTTATTTTAGCATAACTTCCTCCTAATTAGAAATGGAATCCAACCTATGGTAAAGCCCCCCTGGTACTGAGCTTACCATAATTTCTTCTCCAAATAAAACTAAAAGCCATTATTTTCTCCATGAGATGAAGTAAAAATAAGGAAATCTGAGAACCTGTACAAGTTAGATTTAAGGTAAAACCAATAGCAGCTCTTATGCTGTAAACAATTATAATTTGTTTTTTCATTTATTGATACAAAAGGAGAAGTCCAGTTTAAAGTAATCAGGTGGAAAATCCCATGGAAATCCCTGGACAAGTGCTCTGACTAGAGAGAAAATAATTGTATATTGCATTATTTTTCTTCAGACCACAGAACCAACTAAGAGATAATATATTGGTTTTGGAGGCTGGCTTTCTTTTTTTTTTTTTTCTGACCTAGACAGATAGATATATTAAATCAATATTTATGAATAAGAGCTAGTTAAATTTAAAAATTATTTCAGGCAGAGGACACTTCCATGATCTGGAATAAGAAATTGAGGCCTGCCAATATATGGTTGTGGCATATAAAAAGAAAAAAAGCCTTACTGTCACTCGGTAAATAAACATTTTCACTCATCCCTACCAGTGACAGCAGTCTGGACAAACTCACTGCACTCCAGCTGGTGCTTTAGCAACTCTTGTTTTTTTTCCTATCAGATTATGAGAAATAATCAGACAAAATAAGGCAAAGGAGCAAAGTGTTGAAAGTGGTCCTGGGAACAAATCATGAACTGGACACAAAGACCATTGAGCCATAAATGAACAAAGAAGGACACAACTGCTTATTTATTAAACAATGCTCTTACTTTCAGTACACAGTATCTTAAAACTGCCTCTTTGGGACCATTACCAGAGCAAATTACTGCTCAACATGAATAAATGTGGAGAAGTCTGGGTCTAAGCTTTTAAGTGGTTTGGGTTTTGGTGGGGTTTTTTTAACGTTTTAATGCGTTTTAAATTGTTTTTATTATTATGCACAGCTACATCATAGGGGCAATTCTCTACAGATGAGGCTGAGCTGAGCTCTCTGTTGAAAGGTCAAGGCTAGCAAGTGTTACTAATTAGGGACACAGGCACAGAGTGAGTTATGTTTCCTTAGATAAGGAAAAAGAAAGAGAACCTATCTGTTGTTTAACATTACATGAAATCATTTTCTGCTTCTCCACGGCTAGAGTTTAAAAATATCACGTAACAGATGTCCTGGTTCTGAAGCTGCCCTACCCCATAGGTGCAGAACCACAAAAAATAAAGGCAGGTGTACACTAGGCTATCTCAAACTTCAGAAGAAAGCTTATCCATCACAAAGGTTCTGTCAGTCTCCCAAGAAGAGGGGCTAATGTGGGATCTCTCTATCAGAATGCAGCTGAATGAATCAAATGTCAGCCTGGAGGAGGAGGTGATGAGAATGCACCGTGCCCAGGGAAAGCAGGAGGTGATACACAAAAGCTGAAAAGTCTATTTTGCGAGGTCAGAGAGGTGACAGTCGAGATCACTGAATCAGAATGATCTTTTCAGGCTGCACTTCTCAGCAGGGTGAGGGATGCTCTCTTTGAAGGAAAAAAATGTTACAACTATTACATGGTACAGCTGGTACTCAAGTGTAACTGGAAATGAGAACAAAAGTTCACAGCTGCTGGCGCCAGCTTTCCTTACAATATCAGAAATACCTGTGAATATTTGGAATTTGGGATCTAATGGCCTCTGATGGCCATCCACAGTCTAGTTAGACAAAGAGTAATGCCTGCTACTCCTTGCATTTGCTATGGGCTCACACTTTCACTTTGTAGCAATTTCAAACAGATCAACTGCTAACAAAGTAAAACAAAGCATATTTAAAAGGCAATCTTAAAAAACCTTACAGCTTATTAGAGAATGAAAGTTAATTTTTTCCTTCCAAATCACAAGTTAAGCCAGCAGGTTGAGATTCACCTCTAAGACAAACACCCACACCTGAGTTCCTGTTATTGTGGTGATGGACACTATGATAATTTACAGAAGTGAATGCAGAGGTTGCACTCCTGACAGCTTTAGATTGCTTTTGTCTAAATTAATAACAACTCTGAATAAAAGCCATCAAGTCCAGCCGTACAGTCTCACACTTAACTTTTCCATTAGTGTCACTGGCCTCCCGGGAGTCTCTTCTTGTACTTCATAAGTTTATGGACAAGACAAAAATGACCCCGTAAGCATCAGCTGGCCTCAGCGAGCATCTCTCTCCCTCTCCTCCTCTGCCATCCATCAAAACTCTTCCCTGTGATTACACCACATGCCAGAAACACAGTCATACCTTGAAATGCTAAATGAAAGGCCTAGCAGCTAATCTGGGAGTGCTTATTCATGCAGGCTCGGTGTGAAGCAGGGGCACTGCAGCTGATGAGGCCGCCGCACCTGCGTGCGTGAGAGGCACAAGAGCCTCTTGCAGACGGATCCCTCCCGCTTCCCGCTCGGCTTTTCCTTCTCCCTGCTCAGCAGGCAGGGAGGTTATGAGAAATAGGGGGTGTGCATGATGAAGGCACACACAGAATGTGTGAAATAATAAACCTCTCACCTCCACTCGAGGCACAGCTCCTGTCGTGAGGCTCTGGATGCGGCGCCGAGCTCTGGCTCGAGGATTCTTCCCCAGCCTGGGATGGGGTCACTGGGCTGCCTGAGGAACACAGGACACACTGGAATTCAAATCACCTCTGAGAACATCTCTTGATTCTGATAGATTGATTTGTTTTGTAACCGTAACTCAAAAGATCCAGTAATCAACAAGAGCTGTTGTCAAATGGGTGCTTCCTGAATATATTAAAATGCTCAATTCTACAGTTGCACTTGGGGCCTTAAGGGAGTTTCAGGAAGGTCTCTGGGAAAAAAATGTTTTTCAAATGGGCCTGAAATCCAGGACAAACTGAGCTTGGCTGCTCCCAGTCAGTTCTGCTGAGGGACACAAATCACCCTTCCCAATGCTGCCTGCTGATGTGGTTAGCAGTTTTTCTGTGGCATTTACTGTTAGCTACAGCATGTGGCCTGATGGATTTACGATGGGGACAGACAAGCCCCAAAGAGTAAAACATGCCCGTAGAAACTCATTCCCAGAGTGACCTATGGCAGGATTCAAGTGAGGTCTCCAAAGGTGGAAGGGGAGTGCATCCATCACCTGCTCCTTGTAAGCACCCCCTCACCACAGAGCTCACATCCAACACAATTAATTGCCAAATCAGCCTCTGCACACAAGATAATGAAATACTATTTATTGATTTGCATTTCCACTGAAAGGGAGGAAAAGAAGCCAATCAAGCTGGTTTGGTGGGGAAATTTCAAAGCATTTGTCTCATGTATAGATAATGCATTGAGGTTTTATTGACACTATAAAGAAAATCTTGCAGCCCATAAATATTAGGCTTTCTCCTCTCTACAAAAGGAAAGAAATTTCAGCACAACAAGGCATGTCTTACAGATGCTGAAATGATCCTTCCTGCACACTTATTCCAGATTTCAGAGTGCCTGTTCATTTTCTATGGTGGTACTTGCAAGAGGCTTAAACTAAATTGAAATAAAAGACAATATAAATTTAAAATTAAATGCACTCCATGTTAACACAGAGTCAAAATATCTGTCTGCACTGAAGGAGGTCTTTCAGGCAGAAAAATCCTCAGAGGAAAAGCTTTGGTGAGTTGCCCAACTATGGGTTAAAATAACTCTAAAACAAATATTGGAAATATACCAAAAATCAGCATTATTAAAATTCTGCTTATTAAAATTTCTTTATAAAAAGAAAACTTCAGAAAAAAAAGCAAACCAAAAGCCTATTATAAAACAGCTTAATGGTTTCTTTTCTGTATAAATACAACTTTTTGTCAATACAATTATGCAAAGAGATCTTGGCTTTTATGGAAAATTCAGCAGCAGCAGGAAAATGCCAGAAAGAGGAAAACTCTGAGCACCAAACTCACAAAAAGTTTGCCACACTCCTCATCCTGTTTGGAGGAATCCACAAAGACTGCAAAAGCTTATGGAAAATTTTCCCCCTTGTCCAAATGGGTCTAAGAAAAAGACATTAAATATTTTTCTCTTTTTTTCCTAAAATTTGCAGTTCTTTCATCAGGCACAATTTTGCTTGATGCATTTTAGATTCACTGATTCTACAGAAGGTGTACAAATACTCTGAAGTCTAGAGACACCCTCAAGTCTCTGACTTCAATGCAAATTAAGCCTGGTTTTGAATGGGTACTGCATAAAATAGATTATCACTGCGAATATTTGGAATTTGAAACTCACTTCCCATTTTTGTCCCACAGAATTAGCATAACATTTATTGCTCCAGTGAATATTCCCTTTATAGTCCTTAGAATATTCATGGAAATTAAATGGAAGAGAGGTACAATCAGCTTCATTGAAAATTCAAATGAATGTTTTCTATTTTTGGCAACACTCCTCACACATCATTAAAAACCAAAACAGTTATTCTGTGTGAAATGCAAATATAAATAAACAAACAAAAAATGCCCTGGGACTCCCTTCCCCTGCCATTGAAACTGTCCCCTCCTGCCACCCTCCTCATTCCCTGGTGACACAGGAGTCACATCCTTTTGGGACTTGCTGCTCCCAAGAGATTTGGTTGATGTGGACCTGCAAGTTCCAGGAGAAGAAAAAAGGGTGGAGGGTACAAAATCATTGCATAAAACAAGATAATACCAGAAATTACCACAACCTACTTCTCCCCTTAATGATTTCCTTCTCCCCTTTCAGATGCGTGTACAATGAGCAGGTGCCTAAAAATGGCAAAAAGAAATTTTAAAAAATGAATTTTGTTATATGGTGATCCTCTCCAAAAGGAAAGTTGCAAAATAAGAGGTTATATAAAGCCACTCAATGGCTTTGTAATTTATTTTTTCAACTTCTGCCACTTAAAAACTGTCTTCAGACACTTTTCACAGTAACAACAAAACTATCTTCTCACATTAGGACTTGAAATCCCTGCTACTATAAATGGACTGAACCAAATAATGAGCTCCAAGGAAGTGGCACATTGGGGTTCCACCCATAAGAGATGGGAAAATTATGCAAAGCCTAATCCTGGCCAAAACCAGGTCAGAAACAGGGGGCAACAAGATCACCAGTTCAGCCCATGGGACACACACAACCTGCTGAGCACTGAAAATCAGCAACCACCATGCCCAGAGAGAGAGGAGCTCATGGCTGGGGACACCAGGAGGGGTCATGGTGTGGGGCAGGGAGCTGCTCCCCTAAACCAGCAGGGCATTGCCCACAGACAAATCACCCCCCTCTACCTGCAGGCCCATCTTCCCTAACCTCAGTGCACACAAATCACCTTAATTACTTCTCCCTAAATATATATTTTAGCTTAAAATATGAAATATTAGGCGAACAGCTCACATAACATGTTTTTTGCAAAGCAACTCTGTGGAGGCCACTCCATCAAACCCCAGCCTGGCACCAGTGGCCATGAAAGGCTGCCAGAGATCCATCTGAAATCTCAATACATCGTCTCAAATGTTCTCACCCAGAGCTGTTTGAAGCATCCAAGGGCAGTAAAATCAAAGGGAATGCTCTCCCTTTTCCCAGGGAAAAAATAAATAAATAAATAAAATTGAGTGAAATTTCAAAAGCCAGTGAAGAGGGAGACAGTGTGTGTTTTAGACAAGTTAAGTGAGGAATCCAGGACAGAGTGATAGGCCTGTCATGCAGGAAATCCAGCATCTCAACTCAGAGTTAGAAATCAGAAAGGAGCTAGAAGCCTTTCTGAACTAACTTGGGTTAGTTCTCTATGCACAGTGCCCACCTGAGAGAAGAGCACCCACAAAGCACAACGCTGGCAAAGGCAGGCTCATACTCCTCTCCTGAGGGATTGTCTACAGAGCTCTGGGTGTCACCCAAACATTAATTGTGAGGAAAAAGGACAGCCCAGCCAGGACCTGCAGCTGGTCTAGAAACCAAAGTAAATGTAAATAAAATTCAGTGCTTGGGGGCAGATTTCCTCAGGCATCTCTCCAGGCCCCAGGCAGAGAGCAAAGATCTGGTCTTGAATTTCCACCCTACCATGGTGGGATGGAAATGACTGATGGCACCAGGAGCTGGCATGGGAGGAGCTCCATAATTCTGAGGTATTCCCCTCATGCTCTCTTCCACGAGAGCCCCTCTTTTTCAGGCCTCCTTCATTTTCTTTTCCCTAAAAAGCCAGTCAGGAGCACAGCTGGGATGCAGAGGCTGAGTCTCTTTGGGCTCTCTTCTCTCTCCTTGAAAGCACCAGGGCTGTTGTGGTGCCAAACTTAGAGAGACAGGGACAGGAAATCTGTACCCTTCAACCAAGCCAGTCAGCTTCACTTAAAAGTGAGAAAGCCCCTGGGAAATAGAAAATCCTGCACAGAATAAATATGCAGAAAATCAAACAAAAGTTCCCTTTGGAGTTTTTTTCCCCCACTGGTTTCTATGTACTTCCACAAAGCCTGATACCACTGAAATTCGTGTGGTATTTGGGAAGGATGCAAAAATGAGCATAGAGGAACCAAATAGCATGCAAAGTCTCTGTTTCTGAGTTTATATTGCCTGACATTTTTATCTGTGTAGGAAATTATCTATATCTTTAATGTGAGATTAATGGAGTTGAGCACTTCGGAATCATTGGCACTTGCTACCATGCTGCACAGATATTTTTGCACTGAAATAATATTAAATCAACAATAAGGCCTCCATTTGGCATACATTTCACAGACACTTCTGAATAAAAAGAAGGAAACACTTCATAGAATTAAATAAAAGTTCAACAGTTTTAAAAAATAATACTTGAGGAATGGGGGAGAGAAAAATTTATTGAATATATGTATCCATGTGCTGAGCACATATTCTTTGATGTTATTGAATGCTTATAATCTAGGAATAATTTGACTTCTTTTAAACTTCATCCAACAGTCTTAGGCACAAAAGTCCTTTTGTTTCTCCTTGTCCTGTTTGTCATTTTTACCCATCATGAGCATATCTGTTATCCCACACTATTAAAAGTTTCTAATAGTTTCTTTTTCTTTTGAGTACAGAGACTACCAGAAAATATAATAAACTTTTAAAAGGGGAACTTTTCACTTACTATTACTGAGCATTTCTAAGAAATTAATCACATTTCAACTACTCAAAAGAAACAAAAAACATTTTTATCAAATTCAATATTCTCCTAAAATAAGACTTCCAAATGCTACTCAAAACCTTTAACTTCTCTGTTCCATTTTCATAGGCTTTGAGGTAAAAATTCCCAGAGATGAATGTTACCTCGAGGTAAGAAGACAATGGCCATGGAGTATAGAGTGATTGAAAGGCAGATGAATATCTCAAGGCTTTTTTCACAGCTTTATTTGCTGCTTTCATCCTCAGGCTTCTTTTCCAAAGTTCCCTCATTGCAAAAAGTGATAAAATTAAAAGGATGGTTCATTCTAAGTGATTTTCCTTTGAAGTGCTTTTTATGGGCTGAAGACCCATCCTGAAATTATTCCTACCCCTGCAAATGCAGGAATAAATGTAAACTGCTGGAATGGGAATATTGCAAGAATTTCAATACAGTGCAAAACCACCGCACTGACACCAGTAGGAAACCTGATGAACTGCCAGTGGATTTCAAAACTGATGCTCTTATTAAAGCTCTTGATGCTGGTGGGATCAGCCAATGGGGTTCAACTCAAAAGGTTATTTTAAATTTTTTTTCTTTTTAGGCTGCAAATTCACACAGCTTTCAGGCTTTTTTTCAAAGACTTATTGATGTCTTTTCAGGTTTTTTTAACATCTAGTTTTTCTTCCTCTTTTTTTTTTTCTTCTTTCTGCTACCAAATTCAATAATGATATCAAGCTACATTTTGGTTTTCCCTTTTCTCAATTGTCTCTGCTTTCTTTTCTGAAATACTCTTTCCTGCTATTTTATAAAAAGCAACTCATACAATCCATCATTTCTCACAATAAGGGACTAAGATTCCTATTTCATGAAAGTGTGATTTAAAACGTGGCTCTGTTCCCCAAAAACTCCAGCAGTCATTTTTGTACTGCATCAGTTCCTTGGGCCCCAGTTGGGCTGGAGTTAAGATCTGTGCAAACACACAAATGCAGGGGGTTCATCTTTGAAGTGGTCACTCAGCATCACCCAATAAAGGACTATCAAAAAGGAAAAGTGCTTTTGAATATTTCCTCATTTCCATGTGGTGCAGAAGCACACCAGCTTTTGCTTAATATTAAGACACCCTTCAAAGCTACAAAAGTTAAAACATTTCTTAATGCTGTATACACTGAGACAATTGGACAATACTTCAAAGCTCTTGGGTTTAAATCTTTTGGTATCACTACCATTTCAAGTAAGAAGTATTTATACAACATTGTCAAACAAAAGTTATTTTGCAGCTAATCTGACATAGTTTTGGAACAGAAGATAATAAAAATCTATTGCATCCTGTTTATTTTCTGAAAAGGGTGAAACGTGATCAGATGGGGCATTTTAGCTCTGAAAAACCTTAAAAACACTGACATTGTTTACATGATTTCAGTATCGAGTATTTATCAGCTCTGAACCAGGAAAGGTGCAGAATAAGATTCAACAAGCTTTCCAAAAGAGTGCAGGAAAGGATCAGATAAGGCAAACTGAATATTTATCAAGCTCTGAGACTCATGAGCAACTCCTGATAGGGCATGTGAACCAGAAACACAAAGATGTTTTCCTCTATAAATTCATGTGATTTAGAAACACTCCAAAACATTAAGATCATGTTCTGCTGAGCAGCCTCTTACTAATAGCAAAGAAACTTATTGCTGCCTCTTTCTTGGCTGGGAGCTGAAAATCCTTTTACTAATTCTTTCAGAGAAGTTTATGTGAGCATTTTCCATGAGTTTGGGAAATATTTAATCATCAGCCTTTTTTACATTCGTTTCCTTCTAATTCAGCTGCTTTAGAATGAGAGGTAAATTCACCCATGCCAGTTAATGTTCAGCCTTTCCTTTATAATCTCCCACTTCTCTAACAGCCAAAGACTGATGGAATAATCCACATATTTGCCTGAAAAAACAACATAAAACCCACCAAAATCTACCTGCCCCTGCTGCTTATGATGCTTGTAAATATCACTGCTCATTTAATTTTTTCTAATTTCATAGGGGTTTTTTTAATTTGTGTTTTGGAAATCTAATAATTCATCTTTTCCAGGCATATTATTAGCTTTACAAAGTAAAATAATTCACTTCACTCTATGTAATATAGTAGATCTTTAAATAAGCAAATAACTAGATGAACCAGAGAAATGGGTAGGATATTGGATGAACACACAGGAAACTCAAAGACATGAGCTTTCAATTCAATCAACAACAAAAATGTTGCCCTCCAAAACAGTTTTTCAAGCTTTCCTCCAACAATGGCCTGATAAAAAGCAAAGAGATTTACCTTGAATCTGATGTGTTTGTCAAATGGTTTGACATTGGAAATCAACCTAGAAAAAGAAGATTTTAGCACTATTTTTTAGAGCTGGATATTTACCCTCAGACCAAAGCACACAGGTGCTGGAAGTCTTGGCAATTCACAACCCATTGTCCATCTCCAGTTGAGGAGCACAGGAACTTCCCAGGGCTGAGACTGAGCCCTTGGGTTGGGCATGGGGCCATGCAGCCCCCAGGTTTCTGAACTCCCCATCACAGTGGCCAGCATCACTCTAGGTCTCAGGGAAACAGAAATATTTATTTTTGTTTGTAGTCAAAGGGGAACTGTCAGGCACTGTGGAGTACCAGGCACCAGCATTGCTCGTGCTCCCCGTCTTAGGTGAAATGAGAAATCAAATTCCCAGTTCAACTTGATGTGCATAAATTGAAGGCTCTCTGTAACTCTGAATAACCCATGGCATTGCAAAATTAATTTCAAAACTGAAAACCTGCCTCATCCTCAGCATGATTTTTCCTGAGTTTATATTTCACTGTTATTCCATAACAAAGAATTTTAAATTCACCTTCTTGAAAAAACCAAAACCTTTGTTGCATATATTTGATTCAGTCTTATTTAGATTGCAAGGAATTACAATGAAAAACAACAAAAATATTATCATGAAAGTTAAACATTTTGGTTCAGTCCCACATCCAAACATATTCAATGTCATTTTATACTTGGAAAATATGCCTCTCTTCAGAGCCACACAACTTCCACTGGACAGCACATATATCCCACAGTTGTCTAAACACTAATCCCTATTTTAATCAGTAATTTTCTCTTTCTCATTAAGATTTCATAAATCAAATACAACACTAACAAAGCTATGGTTTTTCTGAGCAGAGATTGTAGAAGCAGCAGAGTAGCTCCTATCTTTTATTACCATTCCCTGTTTCCCAAGCAAGTTAAGCTGATCCTAAGTCTCACTGAAAGTGACTTTTGAAACCCATGCAAGAATGTCAGCAACTCTGCTGCTTGTATATAATTTTCTACATCCTGAAAACGGTAATTTACGTGGAAGCAGGACTGAAATGTCATGACACAGCAGAATTACAATTGCTTGGATGTTTAAACTGTGCTTTTCCTGTTTTTGAATGTATTTTGGTTCTCTTAAAGATGAGATTATATCCTAAATTCCTGAGGTTTATGAAAAGTACTCTTAGCAGAATTACCAAAATTCTTGTAGCTTTTAGCAGCAAAAGTTTAACAATTAAATTATCAATATAAACAAAACAAGACAAACCTTAAGCTTAGTTCCAACTTCACTTCTGGAACAAAGGCAAACACATTTGATTTTCCTTTCACTTAAATATTGCAAGTGGGAATCAATAGAATCACAAAACCATCAAGACTGGAAAAGATCTTTGAGATCATCCAGTCCAATTGTCCACCCAGCACTGCTCCTGTAGCTCTATAACACCTGAACACAGAAAAATTTTGTCTAATCTCTAATCTGAATTTCCCCTGTCTCACCTTAAAGCCACTTCCTCACATTCTCTCACTGCAAACACTACAGAAGAGAAGGAAATCTCCTTTGATATAGTCAGTAAATAATTAAAAAAAGCTCAACTCCCATTTGAAAAGGGAAGAAATAATCAAAGCAGCAAGAGCAGCAGCAAACTTTTCCAGATATTTCTCTGGCTAATGAAGTGAGAGGTGAAACTAAACTGTCTGAAATATATTTTGCCATAAAATTGTGTCCTGGAACAATCTCCTGCCAAATGAGAATATAACAGCAGAGGCCCTGAAGGATTTGTTACTGTGACTGATTTTGTTTAACGGGTTCATACAAATTGTTTGGAAAAATCAAAGTGGCTGTAGCTTGTCAAAAACTGAAGATTTATTAAAAAGAGCAATAATAGATGGAACCCTATCAGGGGTAGGAAATAAACAGGAGGAATCCAACTAGGGTAGGACAATAGGGATTGAGAGATCATGTGCAGTGTCAGGAGATATGATATAAAGCCTTTAGGGAGGCCCAGCAGAGGATTAAAAATAACTCAAGTTTGACAAGTCACAGAGAAGATGAATCATGGCTAATGACAAAAAGAAACAGCACACAGACAGGATCACACAATTTGTGTCACGCAGCAGTAAGGAAGCCAAAAGGTCAGTGAAGAATTGGGAAGTGAATCAGGCACTTGTGCCTTGGATTCTCATCAAATAAACAGTTTTCAACTTTCAGGAGAGCATTTACAGAGTCCGTGTGCTTTTTAAAGGAAGCAGTGATATTTTTATTTTTGGGAAAATTCATCTTCAGCCTAGCCAGGATTTTTCTCCTTTTTGTTATCAAGGCTGCATAATACAAGAAAAAAACCCAACAAAACAGTTGGAATAAACACTTGAAACAACAAATTGGTCACTGATTACTGTGATGTACATACCAGGGGCAAGGGAATTGCAGTAAAATCCTTCTTTTGGCAGATTTTCTATTTAAGGGACTGCTTTACAAAATGTTTGCTCTGTTGTAGTTCGTTCCTTTGGGAATTGTTTTATGGCAGGGAAAAGGGGAAAGCAATGCTCATAAATCTCTGGAAAGGGAAATATGACATTGCCACAACAGGCAGAGCAACAAACAAGCTCTGAGAATTGCAGAGTTAGAGGACAAAAATGCTCCATCCAATGAGATTCTAGGACTCTCATATTTTCAAACCCATACAAAAAATACATACTGACACCCTCTGAAAATCCCAATTTTTTCAGAATTCTTCTTACCATTTTCTACAGCCCTCACCCTCAGGGTTGATTCTCAATAACTACATGTTCTAAAGTCATGTTTATGCCACAGATTGAACTATGTGTACTTACTATACAAATTAGAAATATCTCTTATGGTGAAATCATACTAAAAAAAAGCTTCCTAAAACACAGATTTTTCAACTTTCAAATAATGGTTCAAGGTAAATATAGTTCCCTCAGAATAGCAAGATTTTCCCTTTTTTCCTTTAAAAAGATATGCACAGGCTATGTGAATGTCATAGTTTTTAAGTAAAGCAGTTTCTCTGTTTGAAGGCATAAACATTAAGTATTAGCTGTTACTTAAGTGATAAATTGTATTTATGTCACTTACAAAAATGAAAATACATTGACATTTTATTTTCTCTCAGACTGGTTGGATTTACTGATATTTTGAGTGTTTTCAGAAAACGTAATTACAGTTCCAGACTTGGTTTCAGGGCAGGCTACTTCAAAATCACAAAACCAACCTATTAATGATGGAAAAAAAGAGCTTTTGCTTCGATGTATGTGTGTAGACTCAATTCATGCAAGTCACACTACAATCTCCATGTGAAAGTGAGTGATCAGAAACAGATTTGCCAATTAAACCAAATTATTAGAAAAACCTCCAAACACATTTTTCTTAATTCTTGTTTTGCGGTGAAAATGACCAGTCCATATTGTATTATCAAATTTTTTTCTGGGCAAAATTGAGACTAAAAATAGTTTCAGTAAGGAAAAAACCCAAAACTTCAATTCTCCATCCTTATAGGTAGAGGGATAACCACACAACATCTGCAGATATTGAAGTCATTTGCCATCTTCCCTAGAATTTCCAAGGACATTCCTGTGGTATTTAATATTTATTTTTATTTTAATGATAAGTAATCATTTCAATCTTTCATGTAATTAAATAAAATATCATGATACTCCTAAGGATTGCACTATTGCTGAATACAGTAAGAAAAGAAAGCCAATTAATTTAAAAATATGTCACTGGAGAGCGAAAGCAGAAGTTTTCTGCTGTGAGCTCTGCATTCCAGTGGAGCACCTTGATTCATTGACAGAGCATTTTTCTAACAGAAACAAACATTAACTGCAAAACAGATGTGAACAAAGCAGTAATTTCAAGTTCAGTTATTATTTCTAGAGAGCTACAGCTACAAACATTGAAATTAGGATTATAATTCCATTTCAAGTAAGGGAAAACCAGCCAGGTAGGTTACCCTGCACACACTTTTTGGTCAGTTTAGAGCTCCAAGTTCTTTGGTGATACAAAAATCATCAATAACCCTCTTAGGTCTATGAATTTTGT
The DNA here is from genome assembly GCF_047830755.1 of Zonotrichia albicollis. NCBI lineage: Eukaryota > Metazoa > Chordata > Aves > Passeriformes > Passerellidae > Zonotrichia > Zonotrichia albicollis. The sequence continues at coordinate 3,577,581 of NC_133820.1, forward strand.
CTTGAAAAGGGCTCAAGCAGATATTCCCTTTAAAGCTCCATCAAAAATAACTTCCTTAATTCCTCTGCTCTGGAGTTAAAGCTGGGATCTTTACCCAGAGTGAACAGACTTGTTGCAAAGTAGTTAAAAGCTACTTTACATATATATATATAAATGTATAAATAAATAAATATATATATATCATAATATTTCTTTAATAAATGCAACCCTTATTTAGAAATCAAACACAGTATGAATCAATTTGTGCCTGTTCTCACTGTGAATTTCAATGCTAATGCTGTCCAGCATAAACCAAAGCAGTACCTACGGATAATTTGTGGTTTTAATTTGTGGGGAGGATTTTTGGCACAATCCAGGGATCAGGTTTGATTTTTTTCTAACTCACAGCACAGCAGACCTGTGTAACCCAATAATTTTTTTTTATATTTACCTATTTCTTATATTTACCTATTTTTATATTTACCTGCTTCCAAATCTGGCACAGGGCAGACCTTGGCTTCTCACAAGTCTTTCCCCAGAACCTTTTCACTTATGCCCACTATCACCAGTCTAGATGTGACCCTAAGAATCAAAATTAGGAAAATCAGCTAGGAAATAGTGGGAAGAAGTTGGTTTTCCAGACTTATCCTGCAGCAACACCTCAGGTCTAAAAGTAAAGGTGTCTCCTTGAGTCCCACCTGACTGCAAATTCTCATTAACACTTGGCAATTTGAACAACTGCAATGGTAATTTCACGAGAAGATTTGGCCTTAGTAAGAGACCAAGGAATAAATAAAGGAGATTGAAAAGGTTTTTTTTATCCCTGTTTCTTTCAGGTTTTTTTTCCCCACTGTTTAATGCCACCTTCTCTTGTACACATTCAGCTGTCCCCCAGCCTTGTCCAGGATGGTTACAACTGTAAAAGTGCCTGAAACTGAGCACACACATCTGCTTATAGAACAATGCCAAGAGAAGTTTCTATACTGATGCAGATCCTCTTATTGTCCTGAAAACTTGAATTTTAGCCCTTTTGGAGGACTATAATTACAGACCAGATTATGTTTAAACTATTTTTCCCAATTATCTAGAAAATTATGTTTAAGAATTTATGGGAAGTACTGGGAAGGAGAGAAAGGCAACAGTTATGATTATTAAATTCTACTTCATCTCAAGAGACTTAGGCTGCCTGATCCCATCACTTGTATAAACACAAAAGAGGATGCAACATCTGAAGCGAAAGACCAATCCTGTGAGAATTGCTGGAATGACTTGGAAGAGAACAAAACTGGCACCAGATGAAAAATGAACCTAAACTTTAATGCTACACATAAGGTATATTAAATATTGGTCCCATTTTGCTGTCAGCATCCAAGCTGTTAACAGAATTACCACTTAAGGTGCAAGGAACCATGTGCCCTTTTGGCCCAGGGGATGCAAAGGAGAATTATTGAAATCTGATGACATCAAGCAGATGAAGTGAGATGCTCTCAGCTCAACACTGGCTGTGACAAGAAATTGATGATGGGTGAAATCAGACTTACACACTTTCAGATGAGCCTCAGCCCATACCAGCACCAAATCCTCTTTTTGCCTTTTCTTTCCCATTGTTTATTTGGAAAAAAAAATCACTTCTTAGGGTAATGTATCTTTATTATCTACTTTCTAACTCTTTCAAGGATTTGTTTCCTCAGCTGTTGGATAAACCCTACTTATGCAAAAAAGTAAGATATGTACTTCATTTTTTTTTAATCTACTGAATGGATATTTTAAAATAGCTGCTGCCTCCCTTTCCCATTAGAGCTGGCCAAATTCAGTGCAACTGATTGCTTTATTGTGGAGTCCAACTTTTGGACTCCCTGGTGCCAAAAGGCATAATAGATAAACAGCTGGAGCATTCTCTTCACTTGGAGATTCCATTTGCCAAGAATGCTTTTGACTGTGAAAGCAAACACACACACAGACACGCACAGACAGACACACCAGGGAGAGGCTGAGAAAATCATCTCTGGAAAGCTGTAAACATTGCTCATTCCTTCTTCTGGAATGTTCTGTTGTGATTAGGAGTAGGCTGTGGAAGCAACTCATAGTGCAGGAGAAAAACCACGCACAGAGGTGGAAAATTAATTTCCTAAAATCATAAAGAGCAGCTAAAACACAGACAGGAATGGAAAGCAACATCCATACTCTGATTTCCACACCATTCATTCATTCCTTCATTCTCTCTCTGTTCCTGGGAAATTTGGATTGTACATTTAACTCCTCGTGGATTCTGGCTCTGGTTCAGCACATATTTACTATTGTCTATGTCTCCACACATGTAGGCTATGAAAAAAGGAATTATTCTAAAAAACATCCATGTGCTACAAGCTGAAATCCTTAAGAAAGGGGAAGCAATAATACAAAGAAGAAAGGGATTTCTTCAACCAAAGAAATTGGTTGCATTAGCAACCAATGGGACGCAGGATTATTTTAGCACTTCAAGCCAACCAAACACAGTGGCAGCAGTCAAGACCAAGGAAAAAATGGGAAGATGTGACTGCTTGGATTTAGGATCCTGGGAGCAAGGTCTGGAGACCATTTCTGTGTAGGCAAAGGTGACATGCAAGCCACATGTCTGTCACTGAGAGGTGACCTCCAGCAGGAAGGGGTGGGGAGAGATGGAGCCAAGATGAAGGTGCCACCCTCAAACCTGCATTGAGGAAACCTGCAGGGGTGGCAAGAAGAAAATTCCAGGGATGTATGTAGGAAAGGATGGTTTAGAGGGAATATGAGAGGAACCTGAAGGGCAGGAGCTACAGACAGCACACACAGAGAGGTCATTAAGGAATTCAGAGGTGAGGAAGGAAGTGGATAGCTTTAAGAGATGGAAACATCAAGATCAAAGTTAAAATTACTGGTGCTGGATGGGGCTCTGAGAAACTTGAGCTAGTTGCAAGCTGCTCACTGCAAGGCGGGGTTCCACCCTCAAAAATCCTTTCCAATCCAAGCTACCCTGTGATTCCATGACAGATTTTGACAGAGTGAACTTTTACTGGGAAAAGGAACTTGATTAGAAGAGGTTTGTTAGGATGTGCACAAGGGTGAGGGAGGCTCTGGGCTAAGTTTATTGGGAGGTTTAAGGATAAGGCATGAAGACCATCTGCCCCAAAGAACTTACGCTTTCCACAGCCCAAGTTCTTGCCCAAGCTGGGGCTTTGCAGAGATGCAGCCTTTGTTAATACATGGATCAAACTCAGAGCAGCTCCGAGTGTGAAATATCCCATCCGGCCCGCAGCTCTCACCAGCCCTGAGACAGAAATAATAATAATGTGGTGAAATGGGATATGGCACACACCATCTGGCAGCTGTGCAAACAAGAAGAAGAACCCTATGAAGAACATTATTACACGTTTGGGGACCTGCTGATTACATTGCATGTCTAAGGTTAGACATTTTGGTGTGCAAAACCTGAGAACACAGTCTAAATCGTGGATAATTTAATAGGTTGCACATGGACTTCACCTCCAGTTTATTAATTCCTTTTTTATTCAACAATACATCCCTTTTTAAAATACTTTCCTGCTTTTATGGTGAGCTGCTTAAGGTGTAGTTTCAAACACGCGAAGCTGAAAAAAATAATTACTTTTCTGTAAGAGTAGGAATATGTAAAATGGTTGGGTCCTATCAAGGTGTTCAGCATTGCTATAGAACTGAGAGATCATATTTCAAATTCATCTGTCACCTGCACAGACAGCAAATCCTCTTCCCTTAGAAAGGCCAGAGGGTTTTTATTTTACCTTTTTACTGGTTTTTTTCCCCCCTCATGAAGGAGAACAACAGAAAGTGATTAAGGAGAGTGTGTTAATAAAAAAGCTCTTTAAATCAACAAGCTTATGGATTTTGAAGGACTGCCAGGAGAGTCATTAACAGAAAAATATTCAAAAGGCACTTAAACGTGTTCTCTGACTTCAATAGATTTGTTTCTGTCACCTCACAAGAAAACAGAACAACAGAGAGCTCAGCCTCATCCCCTGGCTGGTTCTGTGTGCTCAGCAGTGCATTTCAATTACCCACTCAAGCCTGCCTGTGCTGCCAGAATTCCCTCTCTTGCTCCCTCTCCATCTAAGAAATCCCCATCTTTCCTTCCCCTACCTCACATGGACTATTTCTGCTGCTTGAAGCTCTGGCTTCTCACTTCTTTAAGCCATCTCTATTTACCAGGGCAGCATTATTTCATCACACGTGACTTGTTCATGGTCCCCTATGCACTCCTGCATTCTTTTTCCAATCTCCCCTCACTGCCTCATGCCAAATTCCTCATCTCCCTGAAATGCAGTGAGGTGTACATCAGTATGATCCTGCAGCAGATGGTGCTTGGGAGAAGAGAGATCAAGTTCACAAATAAAATGGACCAATCTAAAATTGCAGGTGATTCAGTTTCACAGTTATGGAGGAGTTGCTTGAATCAGATGCCACAGTAACTTGGAAACAGACCTCAAGCATCTTGAACCCATGCTCCTACAAGTAACTGGCTTTAGTGTCATCAAGGAAAAAGTTTTCCTTTCAGCTAATATTGATTTTTTCCCCCTGTTCTTTCATGCTGTCTCAGGATTTAAAAACATTGCTGCAGAATGCGGAAAATTAGTTTTCAACTGAGTTCTGTTTCCTCAGGTCTTCTGTCACCCCCACCACAATGCCTTTACACCTTTTATACATCTCCTAGCCTAACCCTGTGGTTTTCTGCCTCATCTCATCCTTTCTGTGATTGTCATAACCCCAGTTCCTTCCCTCTTGCTTTTTACTCTTCAATACTCAGCTTTCTTTCCACTACTGCACAAAACTTTAGGTTTTTTGACTCCCTTGGCAAGGAACAGAATAAGCTGTGGCCAGTCCAGCTCTGTGCATCCTCATGACCACTGCCTTGCTTCTGCCCAGCACCAGCATTAACTTATTCTCTCTTCTGATCCCAGATGCTGACTTCCACAAAATTCTGTCAAATTTGGCACGTGGAGTGACTGCTTAAGCCTCATTTCCTTAGGAAACCAGCTAAAACATTTCACTTCCTCCCTCTAAACCGGATTAAATGACTGCAGGCTGGATGGGGCAGCAGCAGGACAAACATGACCTGGTCAGGAACGGCGCCAGAGCTCACAGGTGCTTCTCTCCAAGCCTAAGGAAAACAGCTCACGGTGTTGACTCATCTTTCAGCCCTCAGAATCTCTTAATTGCTCAGTGAATTATTCACCCCAGCTTGCTCCTCCCTCCCTCAGTCCTCTCACACCTATTTTGCCCTGAATTTACGTTCAACACCTTTTCCTGAAGCACCAACGATAACAAAATCAAAAAGTTTGCTCCCATTTCCACGGCACCAAGGACAGACTCTTCTGAGAGCTGGCTACAACACCTGGAAGACAAGGCAGGGAAACTTTGAAGTCCTGAAAGATGAGTGTACACATTGTAATAATCAAGGCACAACTGCGATTAATAAAATATCCTGCAGGGGAAAGATGGACCTGTTCTAATGCTGGAGAAGAGCAGAATTTTTTCAAGAATTTGGGACAAAATACAAAAGGAGGATGGATCAGCAGTAAAGCACAAGCTGACACAGCACTGGCCCTAAATTTAACTGGGATAAACACTTTTTTTAGCTGTACAATACATTCCTTTAAAATATACAAATCATGTAGTACCACAGCTTTTCTCCCACTGAATTCAGCAAAATAAATGGCATTTGAAGTTACCTTCTTACGTAGCACTCAAAGCCTAACATAATATCCAGTTAGAATATTGAAATCAAGGATCTGAGCTGTTTGAACCAGTCTAAAAGATGCAAGAAAAACTCAATTAAATGCTGGCTGTATGCTGGTTTTTAAACAGCAGAGTTTGTACATGCAAGGCTGGAAAGAACAGCAGCTCTGCTTCTCCAGATCCTGTCAGTGAAATATTTCAGAGGGGTTACAAATCTTAATTGACCACAGCAGCACATGTCAGGAAAGGTAAGCAGTGTCACTTGTGTGCCAAGGAGGAGGAGAGGAGGACAATGGGAAGGAGCAGGAGGTCAAGCCTGGGGAGCAGGACAGCCTGGATTAACAGCCAGGCACTGCTGGGTCTCAATCCAAGCTTAAAAATCGCAGCTTCGACAACAAACAAAAAAACTGGTGGTCAAATGTGATTGAATTTGAGAGACTGTTCTCTAATCAATCATGACAAGGTTAATTCTCCTAAACTCTCACTAGCAGATGCTAATCTACCCTGGAGTGCATCCATGATTCCAGAATAATTATGAAAACAAAAGCAGTTTGTAAGCAAAGAATTGTGTACAGCTTTCCTTTTTTATTCCTTTGCTCTACCTCCTCAAATAATGACGGACACCCAAACCAAACCTTCACAGTAAAACTAAAATAAATATCACACATAAATAACATCACACCTATGAGAGGTGATAACTATACAGATGGATTTAAAAAACAATTGAGCTAAACAAATTTTGAACAAACTTTGGTACTGCCAGATGATAAAAAAAAAAACAAGACCAAGCAAATCAAAACACAAAAAAAAAGAAATCCCAGAAATCCAATCAACACACAAGTAGCATATTCTCTATAAGGCTTCTACCAATATTTGGAGAAATAATACTTTGAGTACACAGTCAAAATCCCACAGTCATAAAGTCCCACATAAAAGACAAATGAAAGAGGAAATTGATAGAGAAATTAGCAAGCATGAGGAATTCTGTAAGGAAAAAAAAAAACCGCAAAATTTAAATTATAGAATTAAATGAGAAGGGAAGACATGGAGCTGTTATCTCCTGCTGGTGCACAGATTTCAGTGAAACACCTTTGTAAGTGGAAAAACCCAGGATTTTTTCCCCTATAATGCAGATGCTTTGCTGCCTGTTCTGGAGGGACCACCCTCAGACTGCTCAAGTTGCTTTCCCCCACCCACCAGAATAAAGTAAAGGTTTTATATCAAGCACAACCCATGAGAAAAAAAAAAGAAAAAAAAAATCTGAAATCTCCTGGAGGGAGCCCATCCCAGCATGAGAAACTTTTCCACACTGATTGCATCGTTCCGAGAACAAAATGGTCGGGACTGGAGCATGGCTGGTTAATTCCCCAAACAGAAGCCACTAAATTGCTTTCTGAAATTTTTTTGGTTTTTTGTGGCCTCTTTCCCTCACTGGCCAAGACAAATACAATAAAACAATGATGAAACAATCAGAGCACCTGGGCATATGTTCAGTCTATTCTTCTTCAACTGGAGCATAATTTGGGGCATTTTCTCTTACCCCTGGACATCTCTTGGCAAGCTTACTGAACTTGGATAATCTTTGAGTCTTCAGTTTCATTTTAAACTTAATTTAAAGCAGGGGAATGAATTTCAAAATATTTTGGAAGGGCAGAAGAGGGAGAGAGGATGAGACTGAGAAAACAACTCAGCAAAATTTGTTTCCTTAGGACACAAGCCCAAAAAAGCATCTCCTGGGAAGCTGGCTTTAGAACACAAGGTTAGTTTGGGCTCTGTAGCAGGGAGCATCAGCTTGAGAAACAAACTGAACCTAACAACTAAAAACCCAGTTATTCTTAAAAATATCTTGAGATCACAAGAAAAAAAAAAAGAAAAAAAAAAGAGACGAGGGAAAAAACTCCACAACACCCCAAAAAATTCCACCGTTGCACAGTTATTCAGTCTTCAAATAGAGGCAAGATTCTCCAAAGGTCCCTGTGGTTTCACTTGTGCTGTGTCAAAGTATTTTGAGCTTTCTGAGTGCTTTTAATTTGTCAGAATTCAAGGGAACAGAGAAAATGCCCACAGATATGGACTTGAGAGGCAGGAAAACAGGCAGAGAATGAAGAACTGTATCCCTGGAGCTGAATAAAGCAGCATCTGCCCAAGCATTGTTATAATATTGTTATTTCTGCAGTCAAACAAGCAACTGGTTGCTTGGCATCAAAGAGAACTATTTAATGAATGGAGAGGTGTGAATTTGCTGAGATTTTTTTTTCCAGAAGTTAAATAATTTCATTTCAATGGCAGTGAGGTCAGTAAAGCATAAATCCAAGAATACATCTGTAATAAAGTGATAAAGCTAATTGGATCTGAGTTTATTTCCTGATTAGAGCCTGCACTGCTGAGATAAATGCCAAGGAAAAGCTGAGGGAAAGATTTCTCTTCTTTAAACTCCTATTGAGGGGCAAATTATGGTTTGATTTGATCACAACATTATTTTTAGTATTTAAGATGCCTTGAAACAACAGAGATGACATTACTTTCATCAGTTAAGGAGATGCAAAAAGCAAGTGAGCTGATACATGACCATCACTTGATTCCTGAGCTCTGATGTTTTTGGTATTACAAAATCTGTATGAATGACAGCCCATTGAAATACAAAGAGATGCTGTGCTTGCTGTATATTAAATAAACTTCAACTCTTCTGTTTAAAAACTAGGGGGGAAAAAAATTAAAACCACCACAAACAAACAAATATCCCCCACCCCAAAACTTTCTGGTATTAACTAGAGTCAAACAAATAGCTTAAGTACATTTCTCAAACAGACACTGACTCATGTGGAAAATCTAATTTGATTTTACTCAGGAAGAAAGAAGCAAAAAGCCAGTGAGGAAGCTTATCCAGTTAGTATTTTGCTTTAGGACACATTTCCCTTCAAGTGCAAAAAGGGTGTCATGGACTTTGATATTAAAGCATCTCACTGGATTGCATCAAAGTGCTAAATTGATTGCAGAATCAAGCCCTCAATCTCCAGGTGTAACAGCAGGAAAGCAAACATGGATGTGGAACCACAGAACTGCAGCAGAAATGTCGGCCCAAGTCTAAAGGATTGGCTCTGAGATGTGGAATTTTCCCAGAGGTCTCAGTAAGGGGTTAACTCAGACGCCAAGCAAAAATAATTTAGATGTCAACATTGTTAATTATTTAATTGCTCATAAAAGCACAATTGGTGCAGACTCAGCTATGAATGACATCTCACTGCCAAGGCAAAGCTGGGGGAAGGAAGGTTTGCTTTGGGAAATATCCCAGTTTGTGTTGCCCCTACATCCCCCCACTGTCACTACTGCTGGAGGCAGCTGTCCCCAACTCCCAGTGGGGGAGATTCTTCCCACAAAAACCTCTTGGAGATCCCATGGATTCACCCACTCCCACAGAAGGGCTCAGCAGTGTGACAAGCTCTGCTTCTTGTCCAGGAGGAAGCCAAAGCCATCAACACCATTTTTGTGTTGCTTTTGATAATGTCTAGTCACCAATAATTCGACATTTCTTGGAGCAATTGCTCTTCCTCACAGATCGGAATTTATCCTTCTGTGTTCATCCTGAATGTGATATATTTTTCAGATCTCTTGTTTGGTCTGATTTTTAATCACAACCCGTCTAAGACGAATTTTTAAAAAAAGCCATTCCATACTGGTGGAAACTGTTTTTCACAAATAATTTTCTTCTCAACTGAAACAGAAATTTTCACAGAATAACTTCTTGAAAAAAAAAATTCCTTTAACATGGTATCTGAAGATGCACACATAAAATTAATATTTCATCTTCAGAAAAACTGAAAGCCAAAAATTGAAAAAAATGGCATTTTTCTCTTCATGATATTCATGACACTTTCTCCCTGTCTGGAGAAAGTGCCTGAGTATCTGCTATAGATATTGACTTACATACATAGCTATGAAATTCATTTTATTATGGAAATCACACCTGCTTTTGTGCCACATTGTAGGCACAAATGTGTGTGTGTTTACATATATATATATATATAAAATAGGTAAATCCACTCGTAACAGGACTTACTAATAGACTTATCAAATAAACCCAAACTAAACCACAAAACAAATTGAAGTTGTTAGGCTGATTTAAAATCATGTATGATTTCCAGTTTAAGTTTTTAAGTTGCCACTTTGGAATGAAATCATTAGCAATTTCAAAACATAATTTTTAACTTTCAAGTGAAATAGCATAAAACCAGAAAAATATTGTAGAAAAATATTCAGTATACTAAACAGATTAACTTTCTCTCTCCACATATTTCTGTACCACCAAGACCCTACAGGAATCAGACTTGTTCTGCTTTACACTGTGTCTTAAAGAATGGAATTAGACTTTAACAAAACATACCCATCCCCACCAAAAATCTCAACAATTTCCTATTTATATCACTTGACAGATTTAAGATTTATTCATGTTTTTCCTCAAAAGATTTTGATTATTTCCAAATTACCAGGTAGCCTGATAAAATTTGGGCACTACAAGTTAAAACCACATGGCCAAAAGTGTTTTGGTGGGAGGATTTCTTTGAAAAGTGAATTCCCACTGCAGGTAAGCTTTTGTGAATACTTCCTATTATCTCATCAGCATGTTTTCTTCCCTCTGGGCTTGGAAATCTCTTGCATAGTCTGGATTTCTAATCTCATTTAAACCCATACTGAAATGCAGAATAACTGATCAGCCAACATCCTTTGTGCTACACAACCAGAGGTTTCATGCTTTTCTAACGAAAAAAAAATTGCTTTTAATTTCTCTGACCTTGCACTGAAAAAAACCACAATAGGGTAAAATTCTTTTTCCTGCAGATTCAAGGATTGGGGTTTTTCCACAAGTAAAACAGAATTAAAAGCACACTTTTCTCCACAGATGTTTGCTGGGCTAGAGAGTAACACTTCATATTTCCTATATATGTGAACTATATTCAGAGTTTAAATTTTGTCTATAAACTTCATTTCGTTAAGTCATGATGCTTGAATGGATTTCACAGCACTTACAAAATTTTTTTAGGTAAAACAGATATTACAAGATCACAAATTCATGTTTCTTTCTTCTATATTAAACCAATGCTGGGCCTTCTCACTGTTCAAGTGAAATGATATTCAACCCGCACTTCTTATATTCTATTCTCCATAATTCAATGAAATGAGATCATTTGAGTTAAGAGATACATATTTCCCCCTCAACTCTCAGAAACTCTAAATATTTTATAGCTCAAATTAGATCAACTTGAATATTGTGAGGGACTCATAAAGTATTTCTAAAGTGAAACATATTTGGAAAGACTTATGAATTGCTTCCATTACTCTCTACTTCTTTTGTTTCCTATTTTAAATTGTAGGACATACATTTCTCATTTTTTGAAAGCCACAAATACATCACACAAATTTTCATGGTGGGAGTCACATTAAAACCAGTTTCATATGGGAAACTATCAAAATCAGCTTCATTTACATCCACTGCTACAATTACTGTGACTTTTTTTAATAAAAAAAAAATAAAGTCATAGTAATTGACTTTTTTAGTAAATCAAGGAAAATTTTAAAAATTCCCTCTTTTAATTCTCTAAACTTGTTTTTTGTATCATTTTGAAATTAGCAATTAAATGAGAAACTTCTATAATAATACAACAATTTTTTCTAAAATAAAACACAGAATAAAAATAATTTACTGTAAATTAGCATGTCTGATAATAAATGAAAATATGTATGCTTTTCTACTAAAACAATATTTTTAATACTAAAAGCTACACCATAGTGTAGATGTTAATTCAGAGCAAGCTTTGAGAAATGCAACTGTTAATTTCACACTGAGTTTCACCAGGGATACCCTTTAAAGGCTATGTGCTGATTATTACTGCACAGGTTTATGACTCAATTTGTGACCTTCATGTCAGAATTAAAGCTGTGGACTGAGATGGCTCAATTAACCTCATCTGCAAATAATTTACAACACAGAACACCACGAGTGTGATACCAATCCCTAAATGTCTGGGTTTTTTCCTGTATCAAAGTACACATCCTATTAACTGCCATTAATGATGCTGGTATTTAAAATGGGATTAAGGATTTCACACTGGGGAGAAAAAAAAAGGCCAGAGAAATTTTCTTTCTTCTAATTCAGTTAACATTCGTTTGAAAAAGAAAATTAAAGTTACCTAAACTGAAAACAAGGGCCAGAGAATCATCAGAAGGGGGAATCTCTTTTTTTTATCCAATTTGAGTTGTGCAGCAGAATATTTCTGTTTCCTGACACATTCAGCTAATCCCTTATTCTCTTATTCTACCACTAAAGCTACTCCTATTCTCTAGTGAAAGAAGATGGGAGCTACCATGGTTATGAAACAAAATAGGTACAGCACGTTTTTAATTAATTATATCACAGTCTGAATTTCATTAGAAATACTATTCAAGGAGCAGAGCAGCAAATGTACAATGAAGAGCTAATTAAGTGATGCCACATACCACTCGGTGTCACTGTCATTTTCCCCAGCTTTTCTTGGAAAAGAAATGTTATTTTCAATTTTAAAAATATTTAAATTTCAAATATAAACACTAAATTTTAACCAACTGATGCCTTACAAGTCACTTGACAATGGTGGTTTTGCTTGAATGTTAATTACGGGTTTTTTGGGGTTTTTTGCCTGCTCCTGGCAGTGATTTTCAGCACTTTCATGTGCCTGCCCTCACCTTTTCCTGGAGTGAAAAGGAGCATTGTGCCTTTAAGCCCGACTCCTTGTGCGTGTCAACAGGCAAACACTGCACAGACACCTGATTTATAAAACTGCACACTCAGCCTGGCAACTTTTCCTCCTCTCAAACATGTGGCAACAGCCAAGCTTTGGTGAAGGGGGAAAAAAATAATAAAATACAAAGGGAAGAGAGCCCCAGCCTCGTGTGGCTGCGTGGGCTGCTCTGCTGTGGTTGCGTGATGAGAGCAGCAAGGAAAAGCACGACAGAAAATCCCTGAATACCCAGCCTTTAAATATGCAGGAGCCTCAGGCACGCAGCAAATGCACCATCCAAAGTGGAGGTGTGCAGGCGACAGACAGCAAACCCCCTCACCCTCACACAGCTCCCAGCTCCTCTGCTTCCAGCAAAAAATTAACAAATTGAAGGGTCAGGGACAACTAAGCAAAGTTGATGTGTGATTTGTGGCCCTAACAAAGCTGTCGCTTTTCATATTTATCTAATGAGCAGTTGACTTGCAGAGACCATCAGGTACATGCTCATCTCCTCTGTCTGCACCTACCACCCTTTTCTGAGGCAGAAAAGAGAAAATGATCATTATTGGGCTCTTCTATATTAAACCAATGCTTTTCAAACTGCCAGGCAAAACTAATTTAATGCATATACTGCACCTATGAAATTATTGTTACATCCAGCTAACGGAACTTGGAAAGAAATAAATTCCTCACCTAAACATAAAACCCAAGGGTGTTCTCAGAAGGAGATGCACTCTGCAAAATGCATGGAATAGAAAGCAGCATTTACCAAACTCAGAGTTCAGCACACTTTCAAATGTAGGAAAACCAGCACTTCCCTGCACCATTCCAGCAGCAACCTCCCTGCACAGCCTTGAAATACAAAAATCCAGCCTGGCTTCCGTCTGCAGACCCAGAAATATGCAGGTAATTTGCTAAGCAATGAGTATCCAAAGATGGCTTTCTCCTGCTGGGTTTCTCAAGGGAGCAGGTTAAAAACATGACAGAGTGCTCTGCAAGTTCCAAAACAGTGTCCCAGACTCCCTTCTCTTCTCCCCATGCCCTGCTGGAACCTCAGGTCAAATCTCATCCATCCTCCCAGACCCCTCCATGTCCATGCCAGATATTTAAACAATTTTTTTAAAAGGAATGAGTTTTTAACATCATATCATAATGGAGAAAACTGCAAGTGTAAATACAAGAGCTATTAGACAATAGGGGGAAGCAAATATCGTCAACAAACAACATCAAGATTGTACAAAAAAGAAATATCAGCATAAAACGTAAAGTTTTGCTTAATCACAATGATAGCAAAATTCAATTTATGATTTTCACAGTGGTTTGGCTACCATTAACTAAAAATGGCTTATAAAGAGATTTCCCATCACACAAGGAAATAATCCTAGCTATGTTTCACTGCTACTACAAAGCAAATTCCCCTCAGTTCCTTAGCTAGCAGTAAAGCCAAATGAGCTACAAAGAACTCAGCTTCTAATTGTTAGAGAAGCGAACAAACCAGAGTTAAAATACAGTCTCAGTCACAATATTTCATTTTATGGTGTTATAAAAGCCAGGTATACTAATCACCCCAGCAATTAGATGAAATCACACTTAAGTGAATAGTTAAATATAATGAAAGTCACTATTCTTCCCCCCACCAGGGAAACAAAGAATGGACCTACTTCAGTGTGTTAACTGTGAAAAAGAAATATCTATTTAAACATTTTCTCTGCTAAAAATATAAACCCATGAACAAACAATCTCTTAATGATAATCACAGAGCCCATGGATCAAGGGCAACCAAAGCAACACAAGCTATTTCCCTCCACAGCATCAGAGAATAACATTTATTTTCTTTCATACAACATTTATTTATAAAATAACATTTATTTTCCTTTGCACACAAAGCAGAAGAAACGCACTGGGGGACAAACTTCAAATCCTACTAAAACAAATTATCCTGATGTGCTGCTGCTAATCAGGACCAACACATCAAGAGAATGCTCAGACCAGTGCTTAATGTAGCTCTGACCTTGGCAACCTCTCTTAGAGGGGTAAAAATCAGGGCTAGAACCAGAATTTCACAAGGAAAATTGCAACTTTGTTCACTTTTTCCTAAATCCCGCTGAGGATTGCATCACAGCTGGCATTGCCACACATAATTTTTGTGAGATTGCTGCTGTTTGGAGGTTTTCTAACACAAGATTTGATATTAATACTGATCATCCCTCTATTTGCATACAAAAGGTAGAAAAGGGGGTAGCAACAAATTCCATTCCACCTTCCCAGAACCAGGATAAATCCAGGAGATTACCAAAAAATATATTATTTGAAATACAAGTAGCATTATTTGATTGTGGGCTGATAAGTTCTGATTTAAAAGTGGAGTAAATGCTGAGTCACTTTATTTAACATTAAAAACAGAGAAGAAAATGCTTCCTTTAATTCTCTGCAAGTTTACTTCACTTATCAGCTTACATCCACAACAAAACTAAATCACACTTGTCAGTATTTTCTATTAAGTTTCTCACAAGTATTTAATAAAGAGTTACTATTTCTATTGTCTCAGCTATATATTTATTAAAAAACTAGGTTGAATTCTTGGATTTCTTCTGGTGCAAGTGCTCAATTCTTTTTAGAACAGGAGCAAACTATTGTTCCTGACCCTTCTATACCTTATAATAGCATTAATCATGCTAAATTCTTTTGGTGCTCATGTGGATATAATGTAATTATAAGAAATTCCTGAAGATTATTTCTTATTCCCCCTTGGTCTTTAGGACAAATATAAAATACACTGAATTTCTATAAAGGAAAGCATGCCAGAAAATTATAAAAGAGATGCTACATATTAAATAATAAGCAGCAACACGGACCAGTAAAAATTATTAAAAGAAATGTGCTATATGATAAAGATGAATTCATTGCTAATGTATTTTCCCATTTTCATGTCACTATCCAAACCAAACAATATTTGGACAACCAGATTCTGTATCAGTAGTTTACAATTTTAAGAGTCCTCCTTTCCTTCTTTTTGTATAACACAAAACCCCCCATGTGAGATATGATCTCATTTAGGATATAATCCTTTTAAAACACGGCGAAAACAATCAGACACTGAACTTTCACATTCTCAAATAACAAAGCCTAGCAAATGTCCAAATTTAAAATACAAATTAAAAAAAAATATGCAAAAGAAAAAAGGAAGAACTATTAATTGCTATTATGGAAATTTAACACTGTGTATTTAGAAAGGAAACCTGTAGTAATACTTCAATATGAAAAGTGTAGCCAGTGAGATTTACAATAAAAAAAGTTCTGCAGTATGTCTCAATAACAATACCAGATACCAGAATTTTTATAATATATTTTAACTATATATCTTAAAATATAGTCCTAAACCAGTGTATTCTTTGAAAAAAGTATCATCTATAAGAAAATTATAAATTAACTGTGGTAGTTAATCCATAAAGGACAAAACCTAGGATTTTGTATAGCTCAAAAAAATTAAATACAACTTGCAGTGCAAATTTTCCATAAAATGTACACTACATAATTTTAAAAAAAATAAATTCAAAAAAATTGCTGCTCCTCTATGTAGCCTTTAATATGATTCTCTTCCTCGTGGATATCTAATAAGGCTCTAGTGGAGATCATTAGAAACAGAGGGAATTTCAAGACCAGAGCAAGGGTGATTTGAGAGCGAACACACAAAATAATTCTCTGAGTACATTTCACACAGTGGAGGTCCAACATTGTCCAGTTAGCAATCTAACACAAATTATTTCATTTTTTATGTGTTGAACAATGTCCATGAAAGTGAAATATCGTTAAGTTCCTAAGCAGCATCTTTTCATGATGTTTTAAAATCCTGCCCCCAATCCCTTCATTTTTCACCCTTCCATATTGTCCCACATTATCTCACATCCCACAAAGAGGAATCCAATATTTTAAAACTTTTATGGCTGATGCAATGCAAGCATTTCAGTTTTCATGAAAAGAAAAATCCTCTGCTAGAGAAAAGGCTGATTATTGCTTAGATTCAGCATTAAAGAAAAAAACAGGGTTTAAGGCTCTAAACTTCCCAGTAGCCAGAAGTATGATTTCCTCTGTTTACACGACTCGAAGCACAAAGGGTGCCCCTTCCTGCTCACACCCTGTGGATGCTGCTGCAGCAGAGTAAATAATTATAAACACTTCCCTTTGTACAGCCTGACTTTGTTGATAACAGCAACTCCAGCCGGCCCCTTGCTCAGAAATCAAATAGTGCATGGCACTCGAGTATTTATTTTTCCAAGATGCAATTGGAAAAACTGCAGAGGAGGGAGCAGCCTCTGATGTGTCAACCCCACTTCATTTTCACCTTTGGGCACCACTAAAAGAGATGCTGCTCTCCAAGGTTTCCATAATAGCACGTGCAGGGCAGGGCAGGCTGAGGCCAAGTGACAGAACGCTCCCCATGTGTTTTCACAGCCTAAAACCAAACTGAACCCAGGCATCCTCAAGGAAAAAGCAGAGCAAAATGGACACAGGCACAAGGAAACAGGGCAAATTCATTTCTAATGTATTTTTCTGTTTTTCTGTCACTATCCAAGCCAAACAATATTTGGAGAACCAGATTCTGTATCAGTAGTTCACAATTTTAAGAGTCCTCTTTTCCTTCTTTTTTATAACACACAACCATCATTTGCTCAAGGCAGATCCCTCCCCTGCCCAAAAAAATAAACCAAAATAAAAATCAGATGGTCTCTGTAGCGAGCAGTGAACCTGTCAACTCCTCTCCACAAGTCAGAGCTTTGCCCTTTGTAACACAAACATCTCTGCAAAGAAAAGGTAAGCGACAGAAAGAGACACTCAATAAATCCTCGCTTCCTTCCCTCCTCTCCAGAGAGCAGGCATGGGAATTCCCTCCACTGACCCCTTTATTTGTGAGAAGCTGAAGAACAAAATTGAGGAATCAATCCTGGAGCTTCCCTTCTCCCTCACCTCTCACTATCCAGCCCAGTTCCCCCTTCCTACACATGTCCATTATTCCAAAGGGAAAGATGCACAAACCTCAGCAATGCATTCCCAACTCCTCATCCTACAATTAGGGGCCTTTTTTCCTGCCTGGGTCCACACTTCTCTGCTATTTAGCTCAGCTCCTGGCTGTGGCCGTGGGTGGGGAGGCAGATGAAGGGAATTCTGAGTTCCCAGACCTCCTTAAACTGCTCAGAGCAGCATGGCTAATCTGACCACGCAACGTTCAGAACAAGTGCTCGTACAGGGAACCTTCCCCTTTGTTCAAAAAAAGCAAAACAAACCAGAAAACCCTTCCCCCTCCCAGCCACCTCGACTGTGCATTAAAAGCAATTTTTTTCATCCCGTGGCTTTTTCCTCCCCTCCGCCCCCATCTCCATTTGCCTCCCCAAGAGCCTCTTTTGGGGGGCCTGAACCAGCTGGTGTTTTTGCACATACAATATACACCCCAAAATTGTCAATTTCCTGCATATAACAGGACTTTTCACACATGGAAGGTGCCTGAGGTACCCTTCACAAAGAGATTAAAAAGCAATTTTTTTTTTTTTTTTAATGAAGTGGTCTTTGGCTTTTAGATGCTTGTGGTTGGATCCATTGAATCCATGCACTTTGTGTGTTGTGCTGTCTGCTTCCCCCAGCAAGGCTTCTCTCCCCTGCTGCAGATTTTGCTGCCATTCCACCAGGCTTCACTCCTAAGTGGCTTCCAAAACACCAAAAGCAGCAGTGTGAGCGAAACTCAGCTGCCACTGAGGGCAGTCCAGCCCATGTGCTGCGTTTGCCTTTCCCTTTGCACTGAATGTCACGTTCTGGCTGCCTCAGAAAGGGAATATTTTAATATCACACAAAAAGTGAGCAGTTCACATAATTGTCACTGCTTTTTTCTTCCCACTGTGTGGTATTAAAAAAAACAAACAAAACAAAAAATAAAAGGAAGAGGAGAGCATTGGTTTTTTAGAAGGAATGAAAAGGGAGCATAATTTCATTTCTGTCTGGGGGTTTTGCTTTAACACCCGATTGTTCGCACAATCCCGCTTGCAAAAAAATATTTGTTTGATATAAAGGACATTGAATAATTTATGCAATATTTAATAATGCAGTAAACCAGAGAGAGTTCAGCAAGGCAGGCATGGCACTCTACATTATTTGCCTTGCTTTTCCAAATAAACCCCCAACCCTTAAGCACCATTAGCACATGCAATATAAAAAAAAAAAAAAAAAAAGGAAAACACTAATTAGGAGATTAAACAAAGCATTTGGATTAGTTCAAAGACTCGAGAATCCATTTTTCATGTCATGTATTTTTGATTTTAAAAAAATGAAATAGAAAAGGGGCTACAAGAACAAAATCAAAATGAACGGAACAGGATTTAAATCAGCCTCCAGAAAATTCCAGGTGGTTCCAGAAGTCACAGGAACAAAGTCACAGCAAAGCATTAGTGTGGTAATAAATGACTGATGGTTCTCCAGCCTGCTGCATGGGGTAAACTGAAAGCAAATACATTTTAGAACACCAATAATTGCATCAAGCCAAGTCCAAAGCTTTCACGGTGTATTAAGGGGCTCCTGCCGTTTCATTTTAAACAACCATAATATACATGAGCAATAGATCAACTTCCAGGGCAATTTACTTTGTTTTGTGGCTTTTTTAAAAGCATTTAATATACCTTTTACTCCTTCCTCAAATCCAAGTTGTTTTCCTGTTTTGGCATCTCCAACCCAGCTGTCAAGAGATGTTACTTTTCTGAGTAAGAACAGCCGGAAGAACTCCACCTATAGAAAAATTTTTAGAATATTATGTAACATCATAAAGAAGATGCCAATTTTTTCCTTCTATTTTTACATTTCTTAAATATTTTTATGAACCCTACAACAAGGCCTGATTTTTAAACAGTAGAGAGATAATTAGGGCTTAAAATATTTGGATGTTAGAAACTAAAATATCTAAGTCTAGGTTTTGAGTGCTTTTGTGTCCTCCAAATTATGTCTCAATGCTTAGTTTGTTGAATTAACTCCATTTGTTATAGATTTTCTTTTCAGACTGTCCATTTTGCTGTCCAAGATTAAAATATGGTTTACTGAAACTAATGTGACCTTGCAGCTGTCCTAAATTTATTTTTAAGAGTTTGAGGGGTTTTTTTTCCCTTAAAAAGACCCAACTATTCACCAAAAAGTGGGCTAGAGTCTTTAAATTGTATTATTTTGTACTGAATTAAAAAAAATATTACTTATTTCCTACCAAAAAATCATGTTAGTGTATTTATATTCCATCTTTCTTTTTATAAATACTGCCTTTAAAGATGAAAAAAAAATATTGGAAGATTACAACTTTGCATGCATCACCAGCCTCAGGATCTAAAGGAGATGGTTTTCACTTGGACTGCACTCATGTGAAAAATAAAAATTAAAATCAATCCTTATGATCTCTCACCTGTGCTAAAGTTGTTCTGTCACCATCCTTGTTTGCCATGAGAATCCCTAATGCAAGTTATCTCTCATTAAAAACCATAAAATGCATTGAATGCCCAGATATCATTTTAAACCAAAATTGTCTCATAGATAAATTTGTTTCCAAATTTTATTTTCCCTGACAGACTTATTGTTTTAATCAGCCTGGAAAGAGTTCATTGCTTCTATGACTTAAATGTCCTCTCATTCCATGGCATGGTGACCTCAGGGAACTTAAAAATCTCCCTTCTGTTGAAGCAGGGGCTTTTGTCAGTCTCTACTTTAGTTCTTCCAGAATTTTTTTGGACTCTATGAACAATGTAATAAGCTCACATCACTCATTACAAGAGGCCAACAATAACAGTTAAAAATAAGCTCCAAACTCTACCAAGGAGAGACCACCAAAGATTAATCATTGTGGTGATTAATATATTAGCGTTGAAGAAAGCACCAAAACAAAGGCAAAGCCTTTCCATTATTGTATTTAAATATTTCATACACGTCATGTTCATCAATGTAGTCCCTGAACTGCAAGGGAGATGAAAGAGCACATCAAGCTCAATTCCTGCAAAATAAACAAGGATTTGCAGGTGTTTAACAATTGTGTTTGTATCTAGAAAAGCTTCATCATTACAATGCACTCTGCTATTTACAGAGGAGATAAATCCCACTGGTTCTCCACTGAGAAAAGCCCAAATTTCATTTTTGCCTATCTAGTTCCACATTTGCCGTTCTGCAATCCATCCATGGAGGGCATGCAGAGTGAAAAACAAAGGGCAGAGAAGGATCATTTTGCGGGAGGACAAGCACGCTTATTGCCCTTTTTCCACCCCACAATCCAAGGCTGAAAAGCAAGTTAAAACCTGCAGATGGCCTCTTCCTCTTGCAGCAAGAGGCAGGGGAGGAGGGAGCGGCAGAGCGGGCAGCTGCTGAGGCAGAGCTAATCCGAGAGGACAGGTCCTGCTTATTACGGAGCCGCGGCTGATAATAAAACCCGAATGGAGCCGCCGAGCGCAGCCCAGCCGGGACTCCCCGCCTCTTGAATTTTTAAACTCCTGGAAGCTCTTGACACCGAGGTGGATCAAATATCCCTCTAGTTAGCGTGCAAATACTTACTTAAGCAGCCCAGCAGGCCCCAATCTGTGCAAAAATTTCAGGTGAGCACCGTGAAACAGCCCCTAATTATGATGTTCCATTACCCCTTTCCCCAGCGTCGCAATTGGCCCTAAGTGGTCACGGCCGATTTATTTCAATTAGTTGTTCACGGGCTCGGAGTTATGACAAATTCATGTTTTGGCTGCAGGAAATTGGTGGCAATCACGAAACCACCACAACATCAAAACATTGGGGAGTGCCCCAGTGAGCAGGGAGGTGGCTCAAAGTCCCTGGGCTGGGAGAGCACCACTGCAGCTTCTCCTGGGTGTTTCCTGCCCTTTTAAAGGCTGGGAAAATAAAAATGTGCCTCCTCTAGATGGCACCAGGAAAAGAAGGTTGTGTTCTAGTGCTTCAGCAAAGAACAGCTCTTAGGATGCAGAATATTTATCCTATTTGTTGCCTTTTTGTGTCTGTCTACACTGCGCATAAAAAGCAGTTGTAGAAACCGTGCACAGTTTATATGGCTTACAGCCAAAATAATTAAATTAGAAATTACATCTAAAAATGGAGGAAACACAACCAACATACTCCATTTATGTCAGCAAAAGAAAAAAAAAATCACTTTTCACTCTACCCACAGATTCAAGTGCAATGTCAAATTCAAATGTAAGCAAATTTCTTTCTGAAATCAAAGGAGCTGAATTTGACTCCTTGTCTTTTTAAATAACACCTTTGTTGTAAAAAAAACCCCATCAGATTCACACTCCTTAATGTAAGCATTAATTTTGACAGCCTGAAATGTTTTCATGGAGTCATTAATTTCAACAGCCTGTCAGGTAAATCCAAGTGATTGAAATTCACCTATCTTTTACAGATCAAAATACCTCACTTCTTTCCCTAAGTTGACTGAAATCCATAACTCTTCTGGTTAGTAATTCTTTCCTTTCTTAGTTTTCCCTTTCTATACGGAAGGAAAAAAATCTGACAGTACTAAAGAAAAATGTTGCAATATTAAATGGTAGTAACCTCTGAAATCTATTATGATGCAGTCTTGTGGCATGATTATATTGATTTTGTGTAGGATATGCAAGTGCATGCAGCATAAATATTGCCATAAATTAAGCTACAGGAGGATAATTTTCATAGCAGTACAAGGAAATTAGAGCTATGTGGAAATTTTGCTACATCCAGGAAAAGCACAGGAAAAAACATGGTTTGGTTTTTAAATACTGGGGACAACAAAGGACCCACATGCCTCAAATTACTTCAACAGCTCACTGTTCTAGTTTACCTTCCAGAAGAGCCTTTCTTTTCTCAAAATAGTGAATTTGTGTCTGGTAGAAGAGTTGGTTGAACATCTTCTGAAAAATAACCAAACAGTTTTCTATTTTAAAAATATGAGCTCTTCATACAAATGAAGAAGTTGTTGTCAGGAACATGACATGACTAATCTGAAGAGATTTTTCACTGAAAGAATAAAAATATCTTTATTTCTTTATATTTTTTAATCCTTTGTTGAGGATTAAAAAATAGGATTTTTTTAATCGGAAGAGTATGAAAACAAATGTTTCATTTCCAAATTAGAAAGCACAAAAATCAGTGTTCCACTGCAAAATAAGACGTTTCAGAAATGAGTCATGTTGGACTTTACAGAAAAGCAATTCTTATTCCTCTCTCTGCCTATTTATAGTAACATTGGAATAAAAATACTAAATTTGTGGACAAAAAATTATACCTCTAGTGCCAAAATATTTCTTTTAAGTAAAAAAATCCCAAGTGACTGCATATCTTCAATTTTCAATAAACATATCCTTAATTTTACCAGTCAGTATTTTTTAAATCCTTCTTCAGCTTAATCTGAAGTAATATTAGCAATAAATTATCAGTAATAAACTTGATCTGAAGTTACTTAAACTGCCAGCACCCCATGATTAGAACTGTGGCAGAAGTGCTAACTCTACAACCATACTCAATTATATTCCAGCAAATTTTAATAATGGGAAGACACAGTCTGATGCAATTTTAGAGAAAATAATTTGTTATTTGTTCATTTCCAGTCAAACCCTTAATCCATCAGCTCCATGAGAAAGAAATATGGATTTTCACAATGATTATGTGCAACATTTCTGTTTAGCAGTTGTTAAAATTTTACTTAATAATAAATTTTATTTTGAGAAGGAATACTTCTCAAGAGTTTTAAGAAAATGAAAGGACAATGCTTGAGCCTAGAACATTAAATAATTTTATTTTCTAAGGATCTAAAGGAGTTGTATGGTTCCACAGCAGCACAGGAGCAAGGGTCTTCCTACCAAAAGTCCAGATTCATGCTTCAGAATTCCTGTTTATTTATAAAGCAGTGTAAGTGCTTTGTAATTTTTTGTTCTGCTTTTGACTGCAAATTAAGTATTTGGCCAAAAGGTATTTCTAATAAATATTTCCTGTATCTTAACCCTCCAAGAAGATACAGGCACTCAGGAAGAAATACATCATGCCGCCCAAATTTGAAGAGCATCACAAAACCACATTTTTTAGATGCCAAAGAACTTTTTTTTTAAAAAAAAAGTACTTTGCCAATGAAAACACATCTCTAACATTTTAATCACTGCCATCCAAAAGAATGTAAAAATGTAACAGGGTAGAATTTCTAAGAGCTGGAAAACATTTCAAGATCTCCTGGCATGCAGGCACATGAAATAACTGCCTTGGGAGGGCATCCCTCAGCATTTCCACCTATTGAAAGTTGCCAAAATAACATTTTCTGTTCTATAGAAACTGTTTTTGTGGGTGAGAAAAAGAAAAAAAGATTGAAAAGTTTCATTACACAGCCTTGAAATCAAGTGCTAACTTACACATAGTACACTTTTGTACATGCACAACATACGAATCAGGCAACTGGCTGAAAGTAGATACCCTTTCCATAAAACAAAACAAAAACAAACAAAACCCCCCAAACAAACAAAAAAAAAAAAAACAACCAAAAACCCAAAACAAAACCAAAATAAAACACACAAAAAGAAACACCACACAAAAAACCCAAAAGAAACAAAACAAAACAAACAAAAAACCACAAAACAAAACAAACACCCTCCCCCCCAGTTGAGTTCCAGTATCCAGGTAGTTAAAACAAGAAATTTCATTTTGAAGGGGTCTTTAAGGTGAATGTGGCTAGAAGTTATCTATTTATTTTCTTGCCATGGGCAAGGGATATTTGGGAATGGCTTTAAACAGAATGCAATGGAAAACCCTGAGTATATGCAATCTCCATGTATTCCCTATTTAGCAGAAGCCAAAGACATAGAAATAGTATTTAACCTTAAATAGAAGCACAAAGTATCACCTTTGAAAACCAAAACTTGATGAAAAGAGCAATTTAAAAAAAAATTTGTTTGGTTATTCAGGTTGGGGTTTTTTGGTAAGTAGCTCTTTCAGATACACCAAACTATTGTGTGCATGCAGGCTGATGTTATTTTGTGTTCCATTGGCTGTGGAAGTTGCTTCTAAAGAAAATTTGCTTTTTAGGAGTGCTGCATGCATGCAAATTGCTGCTCTGGCTCAGGGATCTAAAACTGCCTGCAGCAAAGAAATGTCCAAGCCCAGTCCCTCAGAAATCCCCTGAGAAAATGGGTACTCACAATATTTTTCTATTGTTGCTGGTTTTCACTCTGTTCTGGCCAGCTCTCCTCAAACTTTGGGCAGTTTCAGTGTAAGATCTAAAAAGTATCCATCTCTCTCAGCTTTCATTGCTGTTTTTGTTGTTATTTGAGGCTTCAGCTTTCAGAATTCATTTCAGAATTTCCAAGCAATCCTCCTCTATTTTTTTCCTCCAGTGTTACTGTTCTTTTACAGACTCTCACCCAGCTCAGGACTTACCTAAGCAGGGAACAGAATAAGCCCACAGAGAATGGAATTTTCTGCTTTTATGGGCTGTTGGTCTTCAATGAAAATTTCTAATATGATCTGTTAAAGTTTCTGCTGAAGAACTTCAGAGTCTGCCAGAACCTGACCTACCTCCAGGTTTGAAAAGCTTTTGCAGCACACATTCCTTCTTCAATCTTTGCAATAAAATATTCTGCTCCCTTTATGGCTTTTTTTTTTCTTATTCTGTTTGCACAGTCATTAATGACCCTTCCAAGACACTTGATCCATTTTCCATATGACCCATTTGCTCATCTGTTTCTCCAACTGCAAAACCAGGGGTCAGGAATATAATATGCTTGAGCAGGAAGTCTCTAACTTTTCAGTCCCAAACATTAGCAAAGTTACACCCAGGATTTTTAATTCAATGCAGCCCTACCAAAACAAAAAAGTGAAATAATTTAAAGCAGTCTTTGGAAAATAAAAAAAAAAAAAAAAATTGGAAACAAATAGAGCAATGCGATGAGTTTTATTAAAATACTGAACTTCTTCAGGCTGAGTTCTAAACTGAAACCACAGCTTTAATCAACCCTTAATTACATAACTTAATGCACACCAGAAGTTAAATTCAGCCATCCAATTAAGAGAAAGTATAAGTAAACATGGATTCATTTCTAAGAAGAAAAACATCACAGGGAGGCCATCACTCAATTCAATCTCCTCCCAGACCTCATGAAAAGGAAAATATTTTGCCAGGGTTGTTTTGCTTTCTGGTAAGAGAACTGATTTGAGTTTCAACATTGTTACCTGTGACTATCATGCCAGGTCTATTGGGAGGATAGAAAATTCCTGAAAGGTCAGATAAACAACCCAGGATCCTCTCCAAGAAATGAAGAGGATGAACCTGTTGGACATCAATTCAGCACAAAATAGTGAAGTGTTCTTGTAGAAGAGCTTTTGAAGGACAGGATTAGTTAATTGCAAAGGAAACCCTGAAAAGTCATGTCCTGTCACTGAGTAAATCAGCAAACTTCTTGGTGAATTTCATATGTTGATCTCAAGAGGGCAGAAGGTCCAGAAACAGTGAAATCTACAGTTTTCTTTGACATCTTTCTCAAGGAGATAATATAAACCCCAAACAAAATCATTGCCATCCTAAAGAATTTAAAAATCTGAATTTTTTGACAAGTGCAAGATCTCCAAGGTACTCCAAAGAGAAACTCTATAAGCATTAAAACTCAGACTGAGGTCTCAGAAAGTCTTTCCAAAAGTTCTCAGTTCATCTTTATTACAGAGACTGACATCACTGTAAATAGTTATTCCCAGGAGCCCCTCAACACTTACAGCATCACTGAAAACTGTCTTTACTCTACAGGTGCTGTGTAAAGAATTAAAAATTTTACTTTCCAGAGAGTGAGAGCAGGAGAGGGAGAGAAAGATCAGAACCCTGAGGAGTGACTGAGGGAGCTGGGTTCATCCCTGGAGTTTGGCATCTTCTCCCAGGTAACAAACAGGATGAAAGGAAATGTCCTCATGTTGTGACAGGGAAGGTTTAGATTGCATATTAGGGGGGGAAAAAAAGCCATTTCATTAAAAAGGCAGTCGAGCCCTGGAACAGACTTCCCAGGGAAGTGATTAAGTCAAAACTTCTTTGCCTTTGGGGAATTTCTATGAAGAGTGTAAATAAGAGTGAAATTTTGTCTGGAGATGCTCTCTTTTCCATCTCAGATAAGTTTTTAATCATCTGGAACACCATTTCAACCCACACAAATTTGTAAGAATAAGAGAAAAAGTGGTTTATCATTGCCTGAAAATTTCTCTGAGTATCTCAGTTTGGTAGAGAAAGGTAAATTTTCAATTGCCCCACCACTCCCATTCTAAAGAAACCACTTGAGTATTTTTTCCTAGGCAAGAATATATTTGAAAAGCTGAAATTCAATTAACACCAGGCATCTTACAGTAATTCATCCATAGCACACTCGTGTTTAATTACCACAGGAAAAAGCAATGCAATGGTAAATTTGAGGTAGGAAACCACCAGAGAACAGCAACTTAGTGATGTTGTAACCATGAATTTCCATCACAGCTTGTTACAGGGTTGGGTGTGTGGGGCAGAATCTGTCATTGTGGTGTCTTGATTAGGACTGTGACACACCTGGGGCTGGAAGGGAGCTCATGAGGTCTTTAACTGCAACCACTGGGTCCTGAAACCCTCCAGGGCTGGAGACTGCTCTGAGAAACTGCTCCACTGTCTCAGGGTGCTAAAGGAGAAAAGAATTCTCCTTCTATCCAATCCCAAGGGGTTTACTTCCATTTTTGCCTGTTGGACCTCATCCTTCCAGTGTGTACCACCATGAAGAGCCAGGTTTCAAAGCACTGGAACTGTATTTTACATATAGCCTTAACTGCACAGGATTTAGATTAATTCCTGCTTCCTAAATAGGAATACACGGAAATAAAGAAATTATATATTCTTCCCAAAATTCATACTTAGTGTTTTAAAAATCTCAATCATTTTATCCTTAGAGCAATGTCTGAACCCAGCTGTTTGGCTGGTTAAGGACCAGTGATATGCCCACACTCCCAGAGTGTGAAGACAGCATGCACAAAGAGTAATCCTTAAATATTTACAAAGCTTGTAGGGACAAAGGATAGGGAGAATGAACTATTCATGCCAGAAGACATTATTAACAAAAGCAGAAAAAATCCCTTTTAAGCCACAATATAACTTTCTGAATCTGTTCCAGCACAAGACTGGCAGCTCTTTATTTGCTTCCTCCATCTCTAGCTGACACTTGCTCAAACCTCTCAAACAATATTCTCCTCTAGCTGGGAAAATTTTTTGGTTTATTGCTTCCACTAACACACAGTCAGGCCATGAGATTTCAGGCTGTTAATTTCTGCCAGGACACTGCACAGAGCATACAAGAAAACACTGACTTCAGATGTTCTCAAAGTCACCGAAGAGCAGGAAAGCTCTAGGCAATATTGAGACCACCAAAAAAATGATCCTGCTGGTCAGGAGCAGCCAAAAAAAATAAATTCCTCCCTCTGCTCACAGCACCAATAATTTGGAGCATATGCAGGCTGTAGTCCCTTGGGAGCCTGGATGCTCTTTATTTTCAGTAACATCCCTGAAGCTCTGACAGAAGTAAATATTTGGGGAGAAGCCTATGCTGCAAAGATGAACAAGAAATCATCACAAAACTGGAGAAGAAGAGGCTGGGGAAGTCCATATAATTCTGTCTGGTAGCAATCTGTACTCACTGTCAGTACTGAGAAGAATTAAAGCTGTGCAAGACAGAAATTATTCTACAAACCATGAGCTCATGTTAATGGCTAAACCTGACCACACAGCCACCAGCAAGACAGCTGTGGAAACTCCTGAAACAGATGACCTTGTTTAGCTGCACATTAAGAGCATCAATGCAGGAATTCCTAGGTGAAGTTTCATCACCTAAATTACATCAGGAAATCAGATTGTGCCCCAGCATTGCCTTCATGCCCTACAAAAATGCAGCTATGTTCAGCTATTACTGATCAATAGCATTAATTCTGTAGCAGTGACTGCAACACTTGTCTTTGCTGAGAGATGTGGCACAGTCTGAGACCAATAATCCCATGACACAGTACACCAGCCTTCCAATAAAACACAAGGTAAACCTGTCTGTGATTGAAGGAAATATATTGTCATTTAGCAAACTAAGTGCCCTGAAATAATTGTGTGGTATGAGCCCAGGCTCACCAGTGGGTATTCAGAGGTGATTCTCTCTCTGATCAAATTCCAGAGCTTTTCAATAATGATTTTATGACTTCCATTACATTAAATGCCATGGTGCCTTTATCAACAAGAAAAATGGTGCCTGCAGTGCCAAGTGCAAAATTTATCAGCCACCACCCCCTGAATGGAGAGGGCACTGCTGGTGCTGATGCTTTCCCAAACACAGGACTAAATTAAGGTTACTGGGTTGATGTAGACCATGAAAAGGTTGATTTGAGGCATTATTCACCATCCTCTGTGCCTCATGTCCCTGGGGGTGCAGTATGGCACAGGCTCCTCCCAGGGTTAATCCCTGAGGCTGAGAATAAATACTGAACGTGCCATGTTCCCACACGTGGCAGCAGCACTTTTGGGCAGCCTGGAACAGATTTTGGGCACAGAATTTAAGGACAGTGATGGCCTGAGAAGGAACAGACACCCCAACACCCAGCACTGCTGGCAGGCAATACATCAGATTAAACCAACACCCATAAATTCATCAAAAGCCTGCAGCTAAATAAAGGCCTGAACACTGAGCTGCAGATCAAACCTACTTTAAAATAAGATATAAATATGCCTCAGTCTTTTAACCAAATTGCTGCATCCACTTAAGCATGTGTAGAACAGGAGCAATGATAATGATCTCCTTGTAAGATAAGCAATGACTGCAGAATATTTTAAAAACCCTTTGATGTTGCTCTACTACAAGATGATGATATCATTCCTGGTACACTCGAGGCTCTCTAAAAATTATATACAGCTCTGACAAATGAAGGAAGCAGACTGAAATCAGCCAAGGGACAAAAGCTGAGATGTGAAATCACTTACAAGCAAGGAGCTGAATAAACTCAATTTTTGGCTGAAAAGAACGAGCCTAGAAGTGAGAATTGTCAGCATTGCCCCTATTGGCAAAAATATCTTGGGATTTCATCTCAGAGCACATTGACAAATTTCCTCAAGATGGCAGGGAGGAATTTAAGTAGTTGATTTTGGAAGCATAACCTCTAGCATTGAACTTTTCAAGCAGAATTTGATGGTGTGAATAGGGCATCCAAAATTGTGACAACTTTAACTATGATGGACAGATTCTTGGCTAGAATCCCAAAAAAGTCCTTTAAGGAGGTAGGGACTACAGTTTTGGCATCTTACATTTAAGGGATCTAAACTTCATGTAAAGATAATTTAAATTTTATGCTGTTCTGAAATAGTCCCAAGTAGAGCAATGTAAATATTTTTCCAGCGATGAGCTAACCTGAACTGCAACAAATTTACTCAGAATTAAATACTTTGCTTCATCTGAAACAATGTTTTTTTCATCCTTAAGCCTTCAGTTTCAACCCATTCTGAAAAGCAAACAACAGTTTTTAAAGAAGTAAACATTTGTTTGTAAAGATAAGAGTTATTTTAAAAAATTATTTCTTGAATTAGGTAGGGAAAAAAAGGGGTTGCCTATTTTTCCCTCTCAGCAATAAACTACATGGTAGAAAATAAACAAACCAGGTCCTTGGGAGTGTCTGTATCAAAGCTGGAACATTTTGTGTTCATCTCTAACTTAGCACATTAACCAGCCCTGGATGGTTACAACATCACCCAGTGTGTTCTTTCCTTGTTATTATTCCAACAGCAGGAATTTTAATGGACAGAGAAACATCTGAGAGCTTGAGATCCTGACATCTTTTTTTTCATAAAGCCAGACTAACAACAGGGAGACTTTGGCCAATATTTTCCAAAACAGGATTATTCATCTCAAAGAAACACACACCAACCTGATTTCTAGTAAGACTGGGAGAAGAGGCATTTGGAGAAGTTTCTTCTTTCATCTATTTTTAGTTTTTTCCATTTCATTTTACTTTCTTTTTCCTACCTCTTTTCTCAGATGCCCTGTTCCAGAAAAGCAGCAGCCAGAAAAAAAATTTTCTACATTATTTGATTCCTATTTTGGCTTAGAACTCAGCCCCATGCCATCATTTGGACGTGGTAGTTTCACATAAAATTAAGAAGGGCTCCTGCTCCATGTCTGGGGGTGACACAGAGGCAAAGGCCAGGAAGCCACAGGGTCACTTTTGTCTGCCCTGAAAAGTTCTCAGGGCTGGGCACCCTGAACCACACAACTTTGCCAGCATAACAAAAATTACAAAACACAAATTAATCTCATCTTCTCGGTGGGACAGAAAAATTTACTTTCCTCTTCCCTCCCCAGGCTTAAATCCCTCTGATGAGGTACAACCAAGGCAAGTGCAGCTGTTTGCTCCCTGCCAGGCTGCAGAGGTGACTGAGTGCCTGGGGACATGATGGGATGACAGTTTGACCAAAAAGAGGAACAAGCAGATTTTAAATATAACCCAGAAAATAAAAGCTAATAGCATCTCCTCACATCTGTTAGGCTTTTCCAGATCCTGATATATGATACCTGCAATCTCAGGGGTATTTAATCCCAAAAGGAGTTGAAATAAAAGTACTTTTATTGTCATCTGCTTTACTGTTTATCAAGTCAGAGATACTCCATACAGGTATTGTTAGGACTTGATTCATGCCTTCAAAATGTCACAGAGGTGTCAAAACCATGCACATGGTTTTGAGAGAGAATGTGCAACACTTTATTCTTGCACAGTTTCTTCTGTCTTAGGGTTTAAAAAAACTTTAACCTATGACCTCTCTGCCAAGCAATATTACCTCAGTGCTGGATGTAAATTGGAGAATAAAGCACTGAAATTAGCTGGGCAGAGGCATGCAGAGTAATTCAAGAGAAGAGTTTTGTTTCCAGGTGTCCCAGGCTAATCCTTCTCTTACAAACCAAATTAATTTTGTTTTACTTGGAAAAACAGATAGCAGTAGCATGTTTTCATGGAGAAACAGAAGCCAGTAAATGCTGTACATGCTGCTTAAGCACTCAACAACAATTGAACTGTGGCTCCACAATTATTGTTTATTAATGCATAAGGGCAGGTGGAATCAGAAAATGTCCTGAGCTGGAAGGGACCTGCAAGAATTGAATCCAACTCCT